>NC_040903.2:207505764-209905764 GCF_004126475.2 Phyllostomus discolor | reverse complement strand
CACGACGTGTAGAAGTGTGTGTAAGGAAGAACACCAGGTGAAAAAGAGGGACACGAACTAATACACCCCCAGATCAACACTGTGCATGCAACCATCAAAACTAAGTAAACATTCACTTGGCCCAGGGGCGGCCTCAAAGACATTACTGTGTCCGGCGCTTTAAATTTCAGTCTTTGTGGGTCTGTATGGGAACTTCATCAAGCATATAGTGTTGTGGGTTGCTTGTTTTTTGAAAATCAACACATACACACACGGGCAACACACGCATCCCATACACACACAGGTAACAGCCCCGCACGGGCCTCACAGCCCAAAGGGTTACGACCACCCTCTCAGGTAACCATGGCAACAACGCCATGAGGCAGGGATGGTGGGTCCGCTTGGCAGAGGAGGAAGATGGCCTGGCAGGTGCGGGTGCAGTGACTTGCCCAGGGCTGCCCAGCGCTGCCCAGTGCTGCGTGGGCGAGCAGGCCCCTGGGCTCCCCATCAGGGGGAAGACCCACACTCTTCTGCCTGCAGCCCGGCACGCCCCAGTGCTGGTCCCAGGCCCCTCACCCGCAGAAGCCCCCTCCCCGTCCCCAAGGCCAGCTCCTCAGGGCTCCCACGCGCAGCTCGAGCCTCCCCACGTGCCCGCTTTGGGTTTTCCTCCTGCCTGGGGTTCCTTTCTCTGCACGGGCCCGACTCCAGCTGTCAAAACCCTGCCCATCGCTCAAGACCGGGTCCAGAGGCCGCCTCTGCCGGGGAGTCTCCCCTGCTCAGCATAGCTAAGTGTCATGGGGCCTCTGCACATGTTTACATAGTGCCCTGTGCTTTAATTGTGTGCGTGTGTCTCTTATTTTCCCTAGCAGATACACTGGAAAGTGCCGTTATGTTCAACACATGTTCAGTGGGTGGACGGCTAGGTGGCCTGTGGGTGGGTGGGTGGCTGAATGGAAGAAGGGAGGGAGGAAGGGAGGAGTGTGTGGATAGACGGGTAGGTGCATGCATGGATGGATGGGCGAGGATGGATGAGAAAGCCATTAGTGCAGAAAAGAATCTCTGGATATATTTTAGATGAATGCCCTGTCAAAAACGTCAAGAACAGGCAGAAGCAAGCATAATAAACGCTGTCATCAGCTGCCACGGGGAGACAGCCAGGCCCCCGCTTTGAAGTGCAACTTCCCTAGAGGAAGCAGCAGTATCAGTCTCTGACCCTGGCTGAGGTCAGGGAAGCTGGGGGCGCGGAGGCGGCGGTGGGGGGTGGGAGGAGCCCCAGCGGATCCTCCGGGATGGCAGCTCCCATCACCAGAGACTGTTTCAGGTGCAAAGCCCTTCACTTCTGTGGTCGCCGGGGGGGTGGATGGAGCACACTGATTGACCCGGGGATAATTACGCCCCGGGGAAAGCCTGCTAGGGGGAGCCGGGGGGGGGGTTTCTCTGCTCCCCTCCTCCTGGGCTGCCCCTGTCCACGCCCCCCCACGCCCCCCCCCCCCATCCCATCCCCTTCCGTCCTCAGACCTCAGTGTCTTTGTTTGGCCCTGACACCTTGTACTGAATGTTGGTCGAGAAGCCGGGCTGGTGCCTGGCAGGTGGAGCCCCGTCTCTTACCTAAGGATAAAAAGTCCTCGGCCCTGACAAAGATACCAGAGTCAGCAATGAATTGGGACCACCTTCATGGCAGGTGGTGGGGGCAGCGTCCCGCAGGAAGCCCTGTAGGGCAACCCCTCATGCGCCTCATCCGAGGTGCCCACGCTGGCCTCCCTCTCCTGAACTCCAGGGTGTGGGTGCAGCAGGTTCGGGGGGGGGGGCTCTCCTGCCTGGCCCTCCGGCTGGCTGGCGCCATCACCCCAGAGGATGTGGCCTGAGCGTGCTGCTGCCACTGTGCGCACAGCGGCGACAGGCCTTGACCACAACCGCTCCCTAGGCTGCTGCTTCTAAAAGGGAACTGGCTTCTCATGGCGGGCGGGTGTGCTGTTCAAACACTCACCGGTTGGGGTTGGGGGCGCCCCCTGGAATTACTGGCCAGAGGGGGGTGAGGGGCTTGGCTGCCCTTTCGAAGCTCCTGACCACCTGAGTGGTTTTAGCCCCTGGGGGGCCTCCTGCAAGCGCCACCCCCGTGGAGAGGACCCACGCCCGAGGCTGCATGGGGGCCTTCCCGGCAGGCACGGAGGGCCGGGGCAGAGGCCACAATGGTGGCTTCCAGGTTCTTCTGTCAAAGGCCTGAGGCCGACAGCCACACAGGTATGGAGTCAGTGGGGTCCTCCCCCGCCGTCTCTGGATGCCCAGGCAGAGGAAAGGGCCCCTCTGTGTCCACCTGCCTCTGTCTTCTCCTTCAAGGCAGGAGGAGGGAAGGGACCGGTTTTACTGTGTGTGACGTGTGTGCGTGTGTGGAGGGGGACAGTGGAAGTACACAGTGTCACCGGCTGCCCCCATCCGCACAGGGACGGCTGGCTACCTTGGGGCAGCACCGGGGGTGCTGTGGGGAGGCCCCGGCCCGCCCCGCCTGGCAGGGAGCCCCCTCCCTCCCACGCAGGACCCTCCCTCCGAACTTGTCCCTCGAGAGCCCCGACAGCCCTGGGGCCAGGAGCCCCGTGACGCGAGGCTGCTCGATATCTCCTCCATTCCCGGCAGCCCCTGCACTCAACGGCCAGAGGAGGGGCCCCCCCCCCCGCAGATCTAGTCACTCTGACCCCACCTTTCTACTCCCCCCCTCCCGCCGTCAGCCGGTTCTACCAGGAAGGCAGAGCCTCTCTCCCCAAAGTGGGGTCCCCAAACCAATGCACTGGTTTTCAAAACTAGCTTCTCAACACACACCCTCGGCGTTGAAAGAAAAAAAAAACCCATTTCCTTCCAGGCACCGGCCAGGGGGAGGTGGCAGACGTCTGCTTTCTGGGTCTTTGTCGCTTATGAGGTGTGCCTGTGTGTTCTAGACGGTTCCGCAGGCCGAGGGGAGAAGGCAGACTCATCTCCACATGGCGCCCCAAGCTCGTGAACTCCTGCTGCCCTGGGGGACCGGCCTGCTGGCCGGTGACTCCGGGACTCGCTGCGGTCAGGCCAAGTCCTGAGACATTGCCGAGTCCATCTGAACAGGGACACTGAGCCCCAGAGAGGAAGGGACTTGCTCCCCAGGGTCCAATCGCAAATCACCCGAGGGGACCCTGCAGATACCCTCCGGCCCCCCCCCCCCCCCCCGCAATGTCCTACAGCGTGTAAGTCCCCGAACATCTTGAGGTCAGCACCAGACAGCCCCATCGGGCCGACTCTCTCGCCGCCAGCAGGCGCCAGGGACAGGGTGTGGCAGCGGAGCGGACACAACACGCTTACACCCACGGCGGCGGCCAGAGCAGCGTGTCTTGGACGTCCCTCCAGCAACCTTTCATTTTGCTAAAACAGCGTGAAAAACTGACAGCCGCCGTCACCTCGGCCAGTCGTTTCATACGAGAAAGGAGGCCTAACGCGGCAGAAGGCCTAATCTCAGAGTGAAGAACAGTCCTGCCCTAGAAAAGATAGTCTGGCGACCTTGGCGGATGTGCACACTGCGCACGCACACACACACACACACACACACCACACACAGCGGCCTTGTTTTCCGGTGTGCTCAGTGGACCACAGGCCTGCACCTGGGACCCGCCGACCCAGCCAGGGTCCCCCCAGAACCTATGCACCCCGCTAACTGCATCCTTCTGTCTGGTGGTGCGGGATCTATCCGTGAGCGGGCTCCGCCTTTCCCAGCCTCTCTCCCAGAGAGAGGGGAGTGGGGTCTCCATTCAATCCCCTCCTTGTTCTGACTGGGGGAGGGGTGTGGTGGTCTCAGGGGGATCACCACCCGCTGCAGAAGGGGGTTGGGCCCCTCACCCCCCAGCCCTGGGCCGCCCCCTCCTGGCCTCACCCTGAGGCCCGGGCTGCCCTGCAAATCACTCCGAAAGTCCAGCGGCGTTAGGACCCAAAAGGGAAGGCTAAGAGGCAGTTTTTAAAATGTCATTCAGTATATCATCCTCCTCCAGCCTTTACTGAGCGCCAACTGTCTGCAGGACAGAAAGATACGGAACTAAAAGACTGGGTCCCTTTTATCTGGAAATTTAAAATCTAAGTAGAAGGACATCATTTAGTATTTCTAAAGCTGCTCGGTAAACAGAAAGTTTTCTGAGTATTCACCATGGAGAAATCTCTGTGAACTGATGGATGGAAGGCTTCACAGAGGAGGAGGCAGCACCATGGGCCAAGGCGCGAGGCTCGGGCAGTTTTGCACATCAGGGAGGACAGAGAGATGGAGCTGTGCGCTGGGTTCATGCAGGGCTGGGGTGGGGTGCGAAGGACAGGGAGCCCTCGAGGGGTCTTTCAAATGGGAGACTGTGGCACCTCAGGGTAACTGGGGAGCCATGGGGGGGGCACGCTTCCTTCCTCACCTGCCCCTGAGTAGCTGCCATCTGTCTCTCTCAGCAAAACCCACGACACCACAGGGTCATGGCGGGCGGAACGGAAGGGACATCAGCAGTCTAGATAAGTCGCTAAGGCTGTGATTTTCGTCTTTAGCCCCAATCTGAAGGAAAAGACCCAATGCTTGGACACCCCTGGGTCACCCCAGCAGGTTCAGGGTAACAGTTGTATGGGTGGAAAGTCCTAGAGCTGGCCCTCAGAGCGGCTCTGACTGCCCCTAAGCCGACTCGCCTAGAACGAGGTGACTCCTGGCCCCTCACTCCCTTCTGAAGGTGACTCCCTAATGGGGGGCAGGAGGGGGAAGGGGGCGGCAGAAAGTCTGGGCCCACTCCAGGTCATCCCCCACATTGGGGTTCTTTCTGCACACAGAGGTGCCCCAAGTCCCTGGAGCGACCCAGGCCTCTGTGGGTGCCCCCTCCTACTCCTGCCCCTTTCCATCAACCTCTCTTAGGCCAAAACGAGCCTCCCCCGAACTCTCCCGTCTGCCTCCGCCCCTGCCACCTGGGTACCACTCCACATGGCCCCACCTCCGAGCCTTTGCTCAGGACGCCTGTCCTCCAAGCCCGCCCTCCCCCTGCCACTGCCTCCCCGTTCTTCTGCCCAGTTGTCACTGTGTGGATGACATGGGCCGACAGGAGGACTTGCTCACGGGTGACTGTGACACTGGGACCTGCAGGCGGAGAGCAGGACTGAGTGTGTGGTTGTCACGAGATCTGTCCTTCCTTCCCGCGCTCTGGGCCGGTGGCTGGGAGGGGTCACACCGGGACAGCTCAGACCCCTGTCTGTAAATGGAGCTACTGGGAGGCCTGAGAGGGAAGTGAGGGGGCCTGGGGGCCAGGGCGGCGGGGGGGGGGGGGGGTCTCCTGCAAATGTCACACCCATTCCTGGTTGGTTTCTGGTTCCAATATCCTGATCTCCTAGATTAAAATGCAGGTGTCCCTGTAGCATTTTAAGCTGTAACACTTGCTGCCTCAGAAACGATCACTAAACAGGGCCCCAGGCCCACACAAGGCCTTTCCGGTGGTGGGGAAGTGGGGAGGTGGGGAGGAGGGTCTCAGGACAAAAGTGCTGAGACCCTCAAGGCCCAAACAGACCTCATGCCCCCACCCCTCTGCACCCCCACATGCTTCCCAGGGGTTCTCGGGGCCCGGAAGCACAGATCTGAGCTGGGCATCCCGCAGGCCAGAGCTTCTCTTAGGGCCTGGAAGCGGGCGGGTCCTCCAGCTGCGTGCCAGCCAGGCCCCCCTGCAAGCATTGGAAAGCAAAGAGGCCCAGGTCCGTGGGCAGAGCGGGAGCTAGGTCTCTGAATTCATCCCTGGTCCCCGGGTGGGCCCCACCCTAGAAGGGCCCTTGTCTTAGCAGCTGTAGTTATTGAGGGGCCCCTCAAGGGGTCAGCAGGACCCTCACATCATGGCAGACAGGCACAGACGGCCGCTTGCTCAGGCAGCCCCTTGCAGACCCCAGGCTCGAGAGCCCAGGGTCCTAGGGCCGCTCCACCTGGGGCTCCCAAGTCCTTGAGAAAGGCACTTCCTCTTTTGGGGTCTCCATTTCCTTGTCCATTACATCAGGGGACTGGATTGGGTCTGTGACGGTCACGTTTTTTTCCAAGAGGGGAATTCTTCTGCAAGTGAACTCTGAAGTGGGCCCTTGATTTTCCAAACCTGTGAAAGGGTGGGCTCCGAGCACACGTGCTCAGCGACCCCTGCACAAAATTCACACGTCCTGCATTCTGGCCTCTCGCCTCCCCACTTGCTCCCCGTCCCCGCCACCGCCCTGAGTCCTGGCCGCCACACCGTCGCAGGGGCCTCCCTGTGTCTGCAGTCTGTCCTCCGCACGGCCCCAAACCCAATCAGCTCGCCCCTCTGTGCAACGCCCCCCCTCCCCAAAGTGGCCCTTGGTCCTCCCCCACCGGACCGGCCTTCCTCTGTCATCGTCTCCCACATTCCACTCCAGCCCCTGACCTCACAGTCCCCAACAGGCCAGCCCCCTTGCCCCCGGGTCTTGCCTCACTCTCCCCACTTCCTTCAGGCCTCCGATAAATGCCACCTCCTTGGAGCGGACTTCGTGCCCACTTGCTGCGGAACGGCCCCTCCGGGTCCCCCACCAAGGTCAGCTGCAAGGGGCCAGGGTCCTGGTTACATGTGGATCCCCGCCCCCACCTGATGCAGCCGCTAGTTGTTGAATGAACCTCACAAGAGTCAGCAGAACCCTGACCGGAGGGGGAAAAAGAGGCTGCGCCCCAGGTACGGGGCAGCCCGTCTGCATTTTCCTTGTCCTCAGGTAGCCTAGATGCCCACACTCCTAATCCGGGGGCCAACCCCCAGAGGACACCATCCTAGTCCCCGGGGCGGGAGGGTGGGAAGCCTTCCCCTAGCAGTCTGAACACCATTTCCCACCGCTGAGGACGAGGGGGTTTGGGGAAGCCGGGTGGAAGCCGAGCTCAGCTGAGGACTGGGGACCCGGCCAGGTGTTGGGGTGGTGTGGGGGTGAGGGGGTCACAGACAATTGCTCCTCGTTTTGGGGGCACCTCACAACCGCTTTCTGCTACTTGAGAGTCAAGAAGGGTGGGCTCTGGAGGAGAGAACAGGGTTTCAAAGGGTAGAAGTCAGAAGGAGGTAAAATGCAACTCAAATTCAGGGATTCCTTTCCTAGGTCACCTGCCTGTCGGAGGGCTGCCGTGGCCCTGGCAAGCTCTCCATCACTGGAGGTAAGCAAGGACCTTTCGGGAATGTCGTCAAAGGGATTCCTGTACCTGGCGCCAGGTTAACTGAGATACGATCTAGGGACCCTTCCAACCCAAAAGGTCCTTAAACAAAACATTTTCAGCAACAAACCAATATTCAGCTCATACTTAGGATGTGCCAGGCACTGAGCTAAGAACACCTGAGCTGGTGTATTAGCCCTGAGCTCGTCCGATCCTCATAACCCTCCTAAGAGTAGGTGTTATTATCAGCCCCAACTTACAGCTGAGGTGAAGGCCCGGTCCCTTGTTCAAGGTTAAACAGAGGGGTTCCGTTCAACAAATGGTAAGAGTAGGAATAACAATAACTATGAAGAGTTTACCCGAAGGCCAAGGCGCCAAACTCTTCCTGTGCATCATCTCATTTAATCCTCAAAACCACTGTAGAGGATACTTACTGCTACCCGTCCTCATTGTATAGGTCAGTAAACTGAGGCACAGAGAGGTTAAAGGACTGGGCCGGTAATGAACAAAGAGGAAGTGAGCCAAGCTAAGTCATCCCTGGGGGGGAAATGGGAAGTGGGAGAGGTCAGGACTCTGGCCCCGCATCTTCCTTTCCTCCCGAGGAAACGCCTTCTCGTTAGCTCCACCCAGCAGTCTTGGGTGTGTCGGATCCTTGCCCTGGGGGACCCCTTCCCCAAGGACTCCCGGTTCCTCCCACTGGGTGGCGCTCGTCTTTCCAGAAGTCACTTCCAAGGGAAAGTATGCAGGCCGAATTTTGCACCTGGGGAGGCCATTGGTGGTGGTGGTGGTGGTGGGGTGAGGGGGTGGTGGGACAAGGAGGGAGGCAGTCAGAGCTGGATGTATTAATTTACGGCCCCTCCAAGCTGCCCCACCCACCACAGTGGGGGCCAGTGCCCTCCAGGTGCCCCGCCCCCCAATTTGGCACTGATCATGATCCACCCAAGCCTCCTGTTTCACACGGCCTACCACGGAGGGGCCGGGGAGCTGAGGCCACCCAGCCAGGCCGGGCAGCGGTTGAGTGTCCTTCACAGAGGGCCCAGCACTTGAAAACCAAAACGCCAGGAATGGCGCTCCTAGAGTTGCCCATCAACGTTGGCACCCATAAAGGTTCTAAGAGTTTTCCCCAAGAATCTGCCTGCGAACTGGAGCCCCATGAAGCTTTTCCCCCACACTCGCTGGGCCGAGTGAGGCCAGGGAACCTTTGCCGCGGAGCGCGCCCAGAACCCTGTTCCCAAGCCTGAGGTTGTGAGGTGGTGAAACTAGACACGAGAGACCCGGTTCCCAAGCGGGTTCGGCTTCACGCACTCCAATCTGAGCCTACTCCACGGAGACGCCGCTCAGCCTGCGCTCACTCAGCCCACGGGCGCCCTGGTCCCTCCCCAAGAACCAGGCTTGGCAAAGGCCGGTCCGAAGGTCAACGTCCCCGGACCCGCCAGGGGAGCGGAGGAGCAGGGGTTTCCGGTGGGTCCTCGGTCTAAGTGGGCTGGTTGTTGTTGGGCCGCGGGCGCCCAAAGTTACGGGGACCCGGGCCCTCCACCCCACGTCCTGCTGGGCGCCAGCGACTGTGGACGCCCGGGGAGGCAGGCGCAGCGGTGGGTGCGGGAAGCCGGCAGGGCCGGGGCCGCCCAGGTTTGCATTGCATCCAAAGTTCAGGCGGGACAGGAGGCCGGGGATGGGCCACGTCCACACAGCCCCTCCACCCCGGTCCTGACAGGTAGGGATGCCCTTCTTGCCCCCGCGCGCCAAGCTGCCGGAGGCGCCGGCTGGTTTTCCAGGGAGCCACGTCTGGGCTCGGAAGTTTAGCCAAGTCTCCGCGAGTCCCGCAGAGTCAGAGAGACGCCCCCTTCCGTGCAGAAACCGGGCCTCGGCGGTCGCCAGGGGTTCGGTCTCAGCGCGACACGCCGAGGTCCCGCGGCCGCGGCTCCTCCGGGAGCTCGGAGCACCATCCGGGGCGGCAATCTGGGGTGGGGAGGGCGGGACGGGGCGGCGGAGGAGCGGGAGCCGGGAGCACCGGGGGAGGAGGGGGCTCCGGCCTCGGACTTACCCCGCGGGGTCCTCTCGCGCGGGGCGCCCCGGCCCGTCGGATCATGCCGCCGGCCGCTCGCAGACGGTGAACGGAGGGGCTCAGGCGCGGCGCGGCGCGGGCCGCGGTGGCCCGGGCGCCCGCATGCGGCGAGCGCTGGCCCTCGGGAAGGGCCCGGCGGGCGCCGCCGCGCGCGAGTGGGGAGCCGCTGCGCTCTGGGGCGCCCGCTCCCTTCCACTTCCTGTATCGGAGCGTTCGGGGCTTTCAGGAAGAGGCTGGCCCTGGTGGTCAAGGTTTGCTTTTTTTTTTTTTTTTCAAAAGCCTTTCGGCGGCGGCTCGCGGCCCGGAGCCCTGTTGCGGCACACGGAAACCCGGCGGCCGCGCCCCCGGGGCCGGGCCTGGCGGCGGGCGGTGCCGGGCGGAGGTGCCCGGCGCGGGCGCCCAACCGCCAGCGCTGCCTCGGCGGCCCGGGCTGGGGCTGCGGCCACGGCCGCGGTCCCCGGCGGCTGCCGGAGAGCTGGAGGGAAACTCAGGGGAACGTCCCCAACTTGGCGAGGAGTCGCGAGGCAAGGAAGGAGCTCCCTGCTCTTGCTCGCTGGAGTTTCGAACCCGCAGGTGGGGAGGCCAAGAGCTCTGCGCAGGGCACTCGCGCGCGACAGGGAGCCACGGCCTTGCCTCCCGCCCTCAGGAGCCCCCCAAGTCGCCCGCGGGCAGCCCCAGATCAGAAACAGAGCTCCTCCCCCCTCATTTCTGACAGGTGGCCACGCCGCCTCCTCTTGGATGCCTCCACTGACGATGAACTCACTACCTTACAAGACAGCCTGAATACCGGCCAAGCCAGGAACCTAACTCGTCTGTGCGGTTACCGCACCTGGATGGGAGCAGAGGGAGAAAGCCAGCCAGCAACTCCCGTGAGACGAGAGGCCACCATTCTAGGTGCCTGGTCCCTCGGAAATGTCTCCTGAACAGGGGCTGCCCTCGGAGCATTTCACAGTGACCGCTCAGTACTGGACACTACGAAGTCACCTCAGTCTAACGCAGGGTTTCTCAGCCTTGTCACTGTTGGCCTTTGGGGCCAGACGGGGCCTTGCTGTCGGAGCTGTCCTGTGCCTTGTAGCGCCTTCAGCAGCATTCTCGGCTCTGCCCGCCGGACACGAGGAGCGTTACCGTCCCCTCGTAATAACTCAAAATTTCTCCCGGCGTTTGAAGTGTCCCTAGGGGTCAAAACCGCCCTAGTTGAGACCCACTGGTCCCCACCTTCGTTGCATACATGGGGGAGCTGAGACTTAAAGAGAGGAGATGACTCGGCCGAGACCACACAGGGGTGGAGGTGCAGACAAGGCTGAAGCCCACGGCTCTGGGAAAAGCCTCGGAGGCCCTCACGCCTCTGCCCTGCTGCTCCCTGCTCACGTGCCCCCCCCCTTCCCAGCATCCCCCCAACGCAGCCTGGCAGGAGGTGGTCATGCAGCCGCAGTGCGGCTCCCTAGGAGGAACGTAAAACAGTGCAGCCACGTTGGGAACAGCCTGGCAGGTCTTCAAAAGGCAAAACGGATGACCCCCCAATTCCGCTCCTAGGTGTCTACCCAAAAGAAATGAAAATATGCGTCCGCCCCAGAATTTGTCTTGAGTGTCCATAGCAATATTATTCACAACAGCCACACGTCCATCAGTTCACGAACTCACAAACAAAGGTGGTGCACCCGCACCGTGGACTATTATGAGGCCGTAAACAGGGGTGACACACAGACTTGTGCTACAGCTTGGATGAACCTGGAAAACCTCCTGCTGAGAGGAGGAGGCCAGTCACAGCGTACCACACGCTGTAGGGTGCTGTTCCTACGAACGCTCAGAATACGCCCTGGCTGGCGTAGCTCAGTGGATTGAGCGCGGGCTGCGAACCAAAGTGTCGCAGGTTCGATTCCCAGCCAGGGCACATGCCTGGGTTGCAGGCCACGGCCCCCAGCAACCGCACATTGATGTTTCTCTCTGTCTCTCTCTATCTCCCTCCCTTCCCTCTCTAAAAATAAATAAATAAAATCTTAAAAAAAAAAGTTCAGAATAGGCAAGTCCTTCCAGACAGCCCACTGGTGGTCGCCGGAGGCTGGGAGGAGAGGGGAGCGCGGGGAATGGGGGCTCACGGTCACAGGGTTTCTTTGGGGGGCGGAGAAAGCGTTCTCACATTGATTGTGGCGATGGTTGCGCAACTCCGCGGCTATCCTGAAGACACTGAATGTACCCTTTCGGTGGGCGGATTGCATGGTATGTGAATTATACCTCAAACTACTACTTAAACAGATACCGCCTCCAGGAGGCCACCCTGACGGGCCCAGCCACCCCACTTCCTCCTCTGCTCAGATTCCCGTAGATCCCCCATTAGTTCATCACCGTGGCCCCTTGACCTTCCCCTCCTCCTTCCCTGTCTTCTTCCTGGGCGGGAACCGTCTTTCCCACAGGTCCCTGGAGGGGACTGTGGCTCCCTGTTTGAAAACACAGGCTTCGACAACAAACTGGGGTTCAAATTTAACCCCAGGGCCTTCTGGCTGCTTGGCCTCAGACAAGCCACTCAGTGCCTCGGCCTGCTGGTCTGCCAGAGTGACAAGTCCAAGTGGGGTGGCAAGAAGGCACCTGCTCCCCACCGTTCTGAGTCCTTTGCTGTTGCTAACACAGGCCCCTGTGCCACTCCCGGCCTCCCCAGGCCCCAGGGACAAGACCTCTCCAAACATAGTCCCCAGAACAGCCCCTTCAGGCCCTCCCCAGCTGATGTGAGCTGTGAGGGACCCCGCTTTTCCATAGGGGTTTTCTTTAGCTGCCTGGGCCACTGCTGAGACCCTGAGCACAAGGCCCACAAAGCCTGGGCCCCGTGGGCCCAGCCCCAAGGCTCTCTCTCCCTGCCCCCCGGAGGACCGCACAGGCCCACTGCTTACCTGCTCTGGGAAGATGGGGTTCCTGAGTGAGGTCGCCGGGTGAACGAAGCCCCACCCCTAACCTTGTTTTGCTCCTAATGGAGGGGTTCAGAATGAGTCACCCCAGATTACTTCGAGGTAAAGGCGACAGAGACCTGTAGGCTTATGAGAAACTTCTGCCTCACCCCGCCCCGCCCCCGCAACTACCCAGAAGAATTTAAAGCAGAGACCTTGCCCCGGATAAGAGATCACCAGACACAACTTTCTGACCTCTCTGCAGGGCAAGGCAAAGGTCTAATTATTGGCCGTCTGCTCTTCTTATCACCCTGCCGTGACCTTCCACTCTGCTGCCTCAAGGCGAGCCTTAGCTCGGAAGGTCATGCAAGCCTCATTCTCCTTCCCTGTCTTTGAAGCGCTCATTTAGGCAGGTGTCTGACTCTCTCCTTTATGTGGGGTTCCCATGCCTACATATGTAATTAAATTTGCTCCCCCCCCCCGTTCATCTGCCTCATGCACATTGAATTATTAAACCTGCCCGAAGAACCCCAGGAGAGTCAAGTTTCTCCCTCCCCCATAATAGTGACTGACCCAGGAGGAGGTTACCAAGATTCCACAAATCTGAGCAGCCCCGTTTAGCTGTGGTCTCTGCCAAGCTCACCCTCCGCCCCCTTCCCGGGTCCCCTTTTTACTCCCAAGTCCTCATACCCCCACTTCTGTCCAGGGGCGTGGGTCCCAAGACCCCTGTGGGGAAGTGTACATTGGCAGCTCTTTGGGCCTTCCCCCCGTCCCCCATCCTCATCTCTTTTTTTGTTTGCAGCACTGGGGTACCTGGTTTCCCTTTGAAGGGCCACCCCTCCCCGTTGGGTTCAGGGGGAGAAGATAACGCCCTACCCCCGTTTTAGAAGAAACACATGATTCTCGTCTGGCCAATGAGAGCCCCACACTTACTGGGCACACGGGTGAGCATGTGAGCCAAGCTGGTCCAATAAGATCCCTCCCTGGACTTTTTGTTGGCACTGCCCAGGAATGCCCCAGTCTTGCCCCTACTCCAAGCTGGCCGTGGGCTGGGACAGTATGAACTTTGGGTGGCCCAACTGCCCCCTGGGCCACCCAGTAGTACTATGGAGCTCCAGAAAAAGCCAAGATGGAGGAAAGCAAGGCTGAGAGAGACTGTGCCCTGGTGACATCCTGAGAGGCCGAGGTTCTGATAGGCTTCAAGCCAGTTGCACCCTTAGACATCTCAGCTACCAGACCCAACAGTCCTTTTTCTTTTCTTTGTTAGAAAACTCAAGCCCTGGCTGGTGTAATTCAGTGGATTGAGCATGGGTCTGTGAACCAAAGGGTCAATGGTTCGATTCCCAGTCGGGGCATTGACGTTTCTCTCCCTCTCTTTCTCCCTCCTTTCCCCTCTCTCTAAAAATAAAATATTAAAAAAAACTCAAACACAGTCTCAGTCGGGTTTCCATGAGTGTTCACCCGAAGGCTCCAGGCCCCGTGATGGCAGCCCCTCCCTCCATCCTCCAGTCCTTGGTGGGGCCAGAGGACGCCCGACTGTGGCAGGATTGTAGGAGGGAGGAGGTGAACCCTTCAACTTGTTGCCTCAATACATGCAAGGCTGGTTCACGTCTCCGGGTTGTCAGGGGTGGGTCTCCCCCCCCCCACATTCCTCAGCCCCCTCCTCCCTCCACACGGGTGAGGGCAAAGAGGCTCCTGAAGAGGCGTGTAGGGATTTGCAGGGGAAGGTCGCTTTTAGGAAGTCAACTCCCAGTCTCGCCGGAATTTCTGGGGACGATGAATGAAGAGAAGAGCCTCCCATTGTAGTCTTGCTCGGAGTTGGACAGGGGCCTTTGAGAAAACAGAGCGTGTATGTTGCACAGAAATTTCCCTACTACCTAGAATAGTCACTGAGAGCAGGGGCTCGACTCAGGCTGCCAGGGTTCAAATCCCAGCTCTTCCACTTGGAGCTGGTGGCTCCTTGGGCTAGCCACGTCACCTCTCTGGGCCTCAGTTGCATCTGCAAGATGGGTGCGTGCCAGGCCTCCCTCGCAGGGCTGCTGGGAGTGCTGCACCAGCTCATGCAGGAAGGAGATCCGGAGAGAGCCTGGCTCATAGCGAGGCTCGGCGAGCGTTAGCTATTGTCTGTGCTTCGCCCGAGGGAGGCCCGTCCGAGTATCAGTCGGATCTCACGGGAAACCAGCGGCACGTCTGATGAGGACAATCTGAGGCGTATCGAACCGAAGCGTAGATAGTAGATAGGGAAGTACAGGGGGCTGCCGGCAGCCCCACCTCTCGTCCGTCACCTTCCTCACCCCGGGGATGAGGATGAGGAGTGGGGCGGGTACCAGGCCCAGACACAGAGTCCAATCTTGTACGTGGACTCGGAGGGCTGGGGGAGTGGAGGAGGGCGAGGCTGTGGAATCAGACAAATCGGGTTCAAATCCTACTCGGCCTCTGGTGGGGACCCTTGGGAAAGGCCACCGAGGGGAGCCGTCTGGCTCCTCCAGACAGACCCACCCGCCAGCTAAGCAGCACGCCGTGACCCCTGCCAACGCCACGGGGAACAGGGAACTGAGAGGCAGGCCCTGCCTGATTCCTGCTGATGACATCATGAAACGGAGGGAGATGGTGGCTGCGGGGGCCCTTCTGCTTTTATAGCAGTCGGCACAGAAAACAGGTCTTTCTGTGACTTGTTCCTTCTTCTCTGACCCCCAGCAAGCCCCTGCACCTTTTAAGGACTTCTCCCTGTTGCTGTAAAAAGAGGGGATGGGTGCAGTTTTACTACTGCAAAGTCAATCGGTGTCCCGGGGGGGTCAGCCCGGACCCAATGTCTGCCTCAGCTGGCAGGGGCCGGGGTGCCCGGCTCTGGAGAGAGCCCCCCTCTCTCAGCTCTGGCCGGCGCCTGCCCAGCCGGAATGAGGGCCTGGAGATACAGGGCCTTACAATTAAAAAAGAAAATAAAAAAATAAGTAAAAAACAAACAAACAAAAAACCTGGAAGTTTGGATTTTTGCAGGGCAGTTTCAGATTTCTAAAACGCTGCACGGATGGAGGAAGTGTTTCTGGGGTCCTGGTCACCCTGCAGGGCTGGCTCGGGGTCCGACTGGGGCCACCTCACCTGTACCTGTTGAGACTCCCTGTGGCAGGAAGGTGGCTCTGACACAGGCGTCGGTGTGCCCCATGGAGCCCGGGGCCACTGAGAGTTTCCCCAGGCTCTGGAAGGGACGTGACGCAACCAACGGGCCCTGAGTCTCCCCTGGGGACCACACAGGCTGTCTTTGGCGCCACCCTCTGGGATTCTGCCCCATCGTCCTTTCTCTGCAAGTCCCTATCTTTCTTCTCTCTAGTCCGCCCCCAACGCCCAGAGTGGCCTGTCTCAGTCACAGCCTTATGGAGACTGACCAGCATCCCGCGGTCCAATTCCTAACTCTCTGGAGGTACCATCTTCACCGCGAGGGGAAGGCGGTCTCAGAGAGGGAGAGAGTGTTCATGAACCGAGAAGACATTCCCCCGCCCCGCCAGCCTGGATTATCAGTCAGTTTCCTGTCTGATGTCCCACTTCCCCTCGACCAGCCCCACCCATCCCTGTGGCATCCGAGACCCTTCTCGGGGAACCTCTTCCCTGCCCAGGCGACCAGCTGCATCTGCTCATCTGACCCCGAGTTCCGCCCCCGAAGCCAGCCTGCTCCCAGCTGATGTGCCCTCTTAGCCTGTGCTTGTTACACCCGAGGAGACCCTGCCAGGTTCTTATGCTTCACTTATCCCTAGCACGAGCGCAGGCCCCTTGGGAGCAGGGAATGCACCCTCCTTTTAATTTTCTCTCTCTCTTCCCCCACCGATATCCAGCCCAGGGCTTCTCGAACAACAGGCGCTTAACAAGCACCTACAGGCGAAATAAAAATAACTTGGAACCAAAACGAAAGGCTTTTCCATTTCTGAGTGCTGTTCCGCAGTGAGAACTGTCCCAGCTTTGTGCTGTCAGAAGATGAGCTAAAGTGAAGGCCAAGAATGTCCCGAATCCATAGTTTACTAAGTTAGGATGCCCTCGAGACCCTGGGAGGTCATGGTGGGATGAGACACGCCGTAGGAGGACGCCCTTGGGTTTCAGTGATGGAAAACCCTCACTTCGAGTGGACTGAGTGCAGAGCACCGGATTGTCTTGCATAACTCAAAACCCAGTGCTTCAGGTAGCTATGGCTGTGTAACAAATTACCCCGAAAGGTAGCATCTTCAAACAGCACATTTATTATCTTATCTCGCAGCCTCGGGCAGTTGGGGGTGTTGGCACATTTTGATGGTGCCCTCTGATTCAGGGTCTCTCAGGAACGGCAGTCAAGTTGTCGGCCAGGGCTGGGGTTGTATCTGAGAACAGCTGGGAAGGTTCTGCTTCCAAACGCACACGGTGGTTGCTTTTGGTCTCTTGAGGGGCCTCAGTTCCTTGCTGGCTGTTGGCTGGAGTTTCTCACCAGTATCTGGCCACGCGGGAACCTCCGCAAGGGCTGCTGCTCCATCAGAGGGCTCGAGCTGAGCAGGCCACAAAGTCCCAGCCTGATATAATCTAATCACAGGCATGCCACCCCGTCACCTCTGCCCTATTCGATCAGAAACAAGTCACAGATCCTGCCTACCCTCAAGGGGAAGGGGTTAAACAAAGGTGTGAAAACCCAGAGGCCGGAGTCCTTGGGAGCCACCTCCAGAGCTGCGTGCTGGCCAGGCCCCAGGGGCAAGGCAATCAGGGACTCCATGCCCTCGGTCACTCAGGTGGGTCCCTCTCTCTGCTGTGACCTCCTCAACACGGACTTCATCCTCAGGAGAGTTCTTCAGTGGTTCCAAGATGGTTTCCAGTGGTAATTAGAATCATGTTCCCTGGGTCCATCCTGGAAGAAAGGGCAGAAGCCTCTCTCCTGAGCATGGAAGAGGAAGGAGTCCGTGCAGTGTGATTGGCCTACTTAGGTCACATGCCTGGCCCCGCCCCAGGAGAAGGCCACGTCCCAATTGGCTTAGGTTGATGAGAATCCACGTGTGGCCCCAGGCTTGGAGGTGGCCTTTCCTGATCGTGCTGGGAAGAGGTTGAAACCCGATCAAACCCAAGGTTCTGTTGGGAAGGAAGAAGAGAAGGGAGGTTAGGCAGACAACCCCCAGTGCCCACCACAACTGTACAAAAGTCCCTGAAACATGAGGCTACAGGTGAGGAAACATTCCCGGTTGATGGATACTTTCATTATCTTGATTGAGGTGGCGGTTTCATGGACATGTATATATATGTGAATATATATAGAATCCCCCCCAATGAGGGATGACCGGGGAGGCCGGAGGGAGGGGGTGGCCCTTGATGGGTGGGGCGGGACTCAGCCCTCCACGCCAGCGGCAGGCAGGGGGCAGGCAGCCGGCCCAGGAAAGACTCGCTTGCCTGGTTGTCACGTCCTTCCTGTTGGCAGCACTTGGAGTGAGGGAATGGAAAGAGACTTTGACACAGTGACCTCTGGGAAGCAAACCCACATTTTTGACAAGAGGCCAGATAACTGAGCATTAGCAGCTCATCATCGCTGAATTGGCTCATCTATCAGAAGGCAAGCCAGGAGGTTGAAGCTGTTCTCTGAGAAGTGGAGTTCCTACTATGCACCAGGCACTGTGACCCTACTGTGCGTGGAGGTGGGGAAAGGGCTCCACAGGCAAGGATAGATTCCACAGGACTTGGCCCCATCCCCTGGGAACCACGCGTGCTCAGGTAGGCAACCATTCACCATGTCGATCCATCGTGTGTGTCCATGCTGGGGGCTCGGGACAGCTGAATAAATGGGCCAATGGGCTGAAACCTGTATACATGATGTGTGAATTATCCATCGATGCATAATGCATTACCCCTGAATTTAATACCTTTAAACAACAATAAGCTTTTATTTTCTGCCTCTCTCTCTCATACAGTTTCCCTGGGTCAGAAATTTGGGAGCAGCTTAAACTGGTTGGGTCTGACTGCAGATCTCTCATGAGGCTGCAGTCAAGATGAAAGTAGGCAGCCTTTTTGTGCTACGAGGCTGAATGTTATATGCTGAGGAAGGCAGAGCAATAAAGAGACGGGGCTACCTGCACCCTGGAGCACCACACCACCCTTGACTGAGCATCCTCCTGGGGAGAGGAATGAGATCCCACCAGGTTTAAGCCACTGTTCTTTGGAGGTTTAGGATTTTAACAGGTAAGAATAAGGAAAGAGCCTCCTGGGGGGACTGACTGCAAGTACAGGCCCAGAGGTAGGCCCCTACTTACCTTTCATTACTGCCTAAGAAAGCGTTAAGTGCCCACGGTGGAGAACTAGTGTATTTGCTGATCTTCTTCCTTTGTCTTCGGCCTGGGGGACAAGGACCGTGTCTCACCCTTCTTTGTATAGTGGGCCCAGCAGAGAAGACGTTCTGTAGCCACTTGGGGGTGAGGCCACGATTTATTCGGTCTCACTTCCTTTTGGGGACATATACTTCCCCTGAAAGTCAAGTGTGGTGTCCTCAAACCTTTCCTGTGAGAAAGACCGGGCGAGCGGGTCATCGGTGTGACAGGAAATCTGATTGCACAGTGGTTGTCTCAGCCACAGTCCAGCCTGCGCTTCTGGGGTCGCCTCGGCGAGCAGCCGCAGCAGGTGTGTGCACTCAGCAGGAGGCTCCTGGGACCTGAGATAAGATCAGTCCCAAATACGGGCTCATTCCCTCAAAAAGCGGCTGCGAGGGTGGCTGGGCCCCGGGAGGAGGGGCACTCTGGCTGCCTCTGAACCCCAAGCACCGTTCCCCACTGTGGCCCGCTGTGTGACCTCAGGCAAGCTGCTCAGCCTCTCTGGGCCCAAGTTTCCTCTTCTGGAAGTTGGGTGGAAGATTCCTACCTCGTGGCTACTTGTGTATGTTGTAGAAAAGGTGAGTAATAGTGTCTGCTGAATAGAAGGCTGGTGACAAAAGTCAGCTTCCCTTCATTGACTTTTTTCTCGGTTGGTTTTTATAAAAGCAGAATAGATGCCCAGCTCAGTGGGCCTATCACCCCTGGCAGGGGTGCCTAGGGGTGCGTTTTGGGAATTCTGGGTTCAATTCAGCAGCCATTAATTAATGCTGCCTTGGACAAGGTGATGTTGAGGACCAGAAAGGAAGGTGAGGTCCCCCTACCTCCCTGGGGTCTTGCCCACAGAAGCCTCAGATGCTGAGCCTGCAGAAGGTGGTCCTCATAGGGATCTTGGCCTAGGGCAGGGCTGGCTGATGAGTGGGGGGACCCAGCGAAATGAAAAGGTGCAACCCTCGCTCAAAGAGGATGCAAATGTCAAGACAACTTCCGCAGAGCATTAAGCCAAGCACGAGACCCTTCTAAGTGTGGGACCCTCTAAGCAGGGGCTCTGTGACTGCCTAAGTTGCATGCCCGTGAACCTGGCCCTGGTGCAGGGTGCCCCATACCTGCTACTTTGTCTGCTCTGGGCAGCCCCAGGAAATGGGAGGAGATCTGGTTTCTAAGGTTGGCTCTCACAGTGAGTACCCAAGAGACCCTGCACATGCATGCGCCCTCCCTGTGCCTCGCTTTCCCCATCTGTGAAATGGGGACGATACCCATCCTGTGTTTTGCTGGCTTGGTCACCCAGGAGCGCCACGTCGATGGAGATGCTCAGAGCCAAGAGCACGTGGCTGCAGGACCCACAAGACTTGCTGGGCTGAAATGACCACGGCCAAGTCCTTCACACAGTGCGGACTGACCTTAAATAGGAAAGAGTTAAATGAAAGGTGTGGGGTTTTTTTGTTTGTTTTTAAACGAACTCTCATCAAAAGGACAACTTCTCATCTAAAGTAGAACCTGTGGGAAAGATGTTTTACAACTATTTTAAAAATTCTAGTTCATTGTGGACTGGTATTTTATACGTGTAATAAAAATGACTGGAAAAACACAATGAAAATGTTCAGGCATAACTCATCCCATTGCCTTCCGTGTTTACATTCTCTGTTCTGCTCTCGCCTCGCTGGAGGTCGGTCAGGTTGGGAGCCCGTGCAGGGGCCCAGGCCACACTCCGAGCACCAGGCCTGAGCTGCTCACTGTTCAGAGCGAACCGGGAGCCTTAGCATCTCCCAGCAACTTGCTACAAATGTAGCATCTTTGGCCCCATCCCCTTCATGCTGACCCAGATTCTGTTTTTATAATAAAACGCCCAGGTGACTGGAGTGCATGTGAAAGTCCGGGAAGCCACCCAAAGCAGCTGGTGTCCAGGAAACTTGTCAGGTAAAGGCATCAACCAGAACCTCTCCCCCGATCTCTGTTTCCCATGGCCCAAGAGCTGATGGCACAACCTTATCCCCGACGAGCAGGACCTGCTACGTATCAGGGTTCAGATCCAAAATGAAAAGGCGGGGCCCCCTTTTCAAAGAATCGTGAAGAATTTCAGGATGGTGGCAACTGGGCCAGGGGCCCTTCTGAGTGTGGGGCGGGTGCCCGCAGGGGGTCCCACGAAGTTGGCCCTTCTGATGCGGGAGGACGGGGTCAGGTCATTCTGGGGGGACTTGTACTAGCTCAGTTATGAGGTGTCAGCTTAGTTTTATTCACTACCAGTCATTATCATTAAAAAGCTCCAACCCTCATCCTTCTGAAGTTTATTTTTTGCTCCTATGCAAGTATAAACGGTTTCAAATGGCCGTTATTCCAGTGGATAGGATTCTTTCAGAAAATGCAAATGCGTGTTTATGAAAACGCGGATGGAAGCTCTACGTAGGGAAAGCTAATTTGGGCTCCTTTATTTTATTGACGGCGTACAGATTTCAACATATCGCACTACAATACCGACTGCTAGGTTTCTGGCAAAGATGTGGTTCCTATTTACTCAAGGATTTTCTTCACAATAAAAATAAACTCGTGCCAGTGTTCAGTAACCAATAATATCGACTCGTTCAAATTTAATGACCGTTTTTATTAAACCAGGAATCTCATATCACAGAGCATTCACAGTGCAGGAGGTCACGGTTATTGAAAAAATAAATAGCGGGATAAATGTATTTATTATTTACAGCTTTTCAGCGCCTGGCTCCCGCTCCGCCTGCTGCAGAGGGTGAGGAAAGATGACAGCATTCAGCCCGGCACGCCAGACGTGTCTTGCAGGGGACAGAGGTGACGTGTAGCAGTCCCCCGAGTCCTTCCCCGTGGTTGTTTCCAAAGGGCTTCCTCCTTCCTGGACCCAAGCGCCCTCCGATTCTATCTGCTATTTGGCAGGCCGTGGCAGGGCCACAGGAAGGTGGCGTGGCACTGCGGAGACTGTGCCCAGCCTGTCTCTCGGGCGTCTGGGACGCGCCTGGCCCCTCTTCGCCCGGCCCTTTCTTTGGCAGCTCCCGCCTCTGCTCCTGGGCCCGGCCCCATCTGGCCGGCAGCCCCGTTTCCTCTCTAGGTAGTCAAGGCTCTCTTTGTGCTCAGACACCCAGCAGCTGCTACTCCCGCTGGCATCTGCTGGACGAGAGGCACATACAGAGGGCGCCCTGCCAGGGAGCGTGTGCTCGGAACTGGACACCCGGCCGCCCCGACCAGCAGTTCCCCAGGGAAACTCCCCAAGAGCCAGCCACAGAGGCTCGGCCACAGCTCTCGCCACTGGGCCCCCAGATACACTTAGTCCAAGCCACGTGGAGGAAGCTCCAGGAAGTGGTCTGCAGCTCAGAGGGGAACCTCTGCAGGGGGAAGCCTGGGGTGCTGCCCCCGTGGCCAAAGCCGCCACTGGGATATCTGATTTGGAAACGCAGAGCGGCCTTGCTCACACCCCCGGCATTTTCAGTGGGAGGGCAGGCCTCGCTCCCTCTGGTGAAGGGGACTGCGTGTTCGTCCCTGTCACTTGGGAATCCCAGTGTGGGAGCAGGGAGAGGACTCTGCTGTCTGGGACCCTCCCTCCCTGCACAAACCGTGCAACTAGAAGCCAAAGCTGCACATACTCTCTCTTGACGGTGTCACAGAAACTTGTGTCCAGTGGTGGTGGTGGGGGGAGGGTACATACATCCTCCAGGATGAAGGGTTTCATTGGCCTGGACTGTGCAAAAGCCCCAACCGACACGTTGCATGAAAAGCAACCATTTGGATTCTGGCAACGGCGGGAAGAGGTGTGGATGGTGCCTGCATTTGCCATCAGGCTTTTAACCAAGGAGCAGCCAACCCACACCCATCAGTCGGACGGATGGAAAAGCCACACCACCGAGGCTGGCCTGTCACCAGGTAGGGAGGCGGGCATTTTCAACTCTCATTGTCCCCTCCCGGTGTGGACCAGGGTGTTCCAGGAGTGGACGTTTTCCCAGACTGGCAAAGAGGATTTGCCAGCCCCGGCCGCACAGTGTGCGTGCAGGACCCTGCTGGTGAACAGAGCCGGGAGCCATTAGTCACGAAGAGCTAGAATTCTTGAAATCCCCACAAACGGCGAAGCTCTAAGACCACTCACCTGGCTTCCCTGTTGTGGCCGAAAAATAGCCCTGATTTCACAAAGACACCAGGTCCCTGGAGGCTGGGCATTTCCGCCACAGGCTGGGCCTTCTCTTGGCCACTGGGCGGGAAGCAAAGTGCAAAACCAGGGCCCCAGTGTAGTTGTCCTTCTTAAGAAGCAAACACAACTACCCAAATGCCTTTTAAAAATCTGTGCCCCTGCAGATGGCACCCTATGGGGAGCTTTCTCTACAGCACAGCCAAGGGGCCCCACCCAAGCTGGGTCAGCAAAAGGTCACGCCCCAGTGAGTGACAGAACCTGTGTCCCACCCGTGTCCTTGGCCTCTGGGTTGGGCCCATGGACAGACCCTCCTGTTCTGCCGTCACCCACGTGACTGACGTGAGAGAGATTTACCCACTGCTGCAGGGGTGCCTTCTCCGTGCTTTGAGCCCCCCCCCCCCCCCCCCCCGAGGGAACCTTGCGGGGCTCACGTGCTCAGCGCAGCGCAGAGTGCAAAGCTGGGGTGAGTGCTCACGCCTGGTGGGGTGCCCAGCCGCTGGCTCGCTCTCGGTGATCCATGGAAAGAGGGAGGGAGGGGCCAGGGAGGCAGGGCTTTGGGGTTGGGGTGAGGGATGATGACTTCCTGCCTCCCAAGAACTGCCCAGAGAGCCTTTTCAGAAACTTCTGGAAGTTTCTACCGGCAAGATGTGGCAATGAAGCTGCTGAGACATGAGACGTGGACCCGTCTCCGGTTCCCTGGACACATCTGCTCACTGCCTGGAGGGGAGGAGGGCTCCCACGGAAGTCACGTCCGAGGGCATTGCAGGGACCTGGGAATGTCTGCATCGTGTGCAGATTTCCCCTCTAACCAGGAAGGTCTTTGGGCATTCCCGCACTGAGCATCTGCAGGAGGCTGCCACCTGCACAGCCCACTGTCTTCTCCAGCCAAGAAGGATCAGGGCAACGGGGAAGGAGACATGGGGTGGCTGGGGAGAGGCCAGCCCCGGCCCAAGGTGCCCGCCCAGTGTCCCGAGGGGCTCCGCTGCTTGCCTGCAGACCCCACCCTGTCCCTGCCTCTTAACCCCAGGGGTCCACTCCATACCTGGGGGTGAAGCGGAGGACCTCTCCCTCTCCCAGTCCATCTCCCCTCAGTGCACCCCACCTTGAGGACAGGGAGGGGCCCTAGCCCCGGGGAGGAGAAACTTGGGGAGGAAAGAAGGGCGCAGGCCCCTTCAGCTCCCAGCCTGTGTGTGACTCCGGCGTTCCCGAGAGCAGGGTGTGTGCTGCTGCTGTGAGGCTTCCACACCCTCCCCCTAAGGGAAGGGAGGCGGCCCAGGAGGGGGGCGGGTCTCCATTTGGGGTCTGCAGGACTGCTCCAGAGTGGTGTGCACACCCCACCTGGTCCGACTCTGGGCGGGTCAGGGCCTTGTCAGCCGCTCAGGTCTGTAAAGGCAGTGGACCGCCCAGCAGGAGCAAGAAATAGCCCTAACAGGTGGGGGGTTCAGGAGCAGGCCAATGCTGGCAAGCCCAGCAACATGTGCCCACGGGGTTGGGGCAGGAAGCAGGGGCCAGGTGACCGGAGCGGGTCACAGGAAGGGCGGGATGAGCCTGCCCCGCCCCCATGCCCTGGACCCTGTGTCTGTCACTGCAGCCGACCCAGAGCCTTCCTGCCGGGCCAGGCTCTCAAGACCCCGCACATCTTCCGGCCGGACCGCGCTGGGCTGGCAAGGAGGAGCTCCCCACCGGAAATGGAAGGGAACCGCCGCTCCCGCTTCCGCAGACATTTTCCGTCTGAGTACAATAGTTCACTCTTCTGTTCTGCCCCCAACCACAAGAGCTAAGTTTATTATTATTTTTAGTAATAATTGCCTATTTTTGTCGCCGTGTAATTGCCCCGTGCTAATTAGCTTTGGGGATAAAATAAAGTATTCCTTTCCTAGCGATAAAACCATTATTAAAAACGAAGTCCTAATTAATCAAGCACTTTTTTAAACTTGTAATGGAAAATATTTAAAAAAGAACTTTTCACCTACAGTGTATATATAGTTTCCTAAGTACAGTAAATGCCTAAATCCTTTAAGGAAGTCACCTTGGCACATTAAAGTCAAAAACAAGTTAACCATGAGCGTGCTACATATGAAAAACGTCATTTTTTAACCTCAGAAGGGTTCTGCTGAGGAAGAGGCTGGTGATCGGGCTGTGTTCTCTGAAACTATACAAGCGTTCGGACAAGTGGCACCAGCAGGGACACCAACTGGGACCACATGGCCTGTGCCTTCCAGCTAGAAATATTGTTTGGTCTTTACCAGGAAAAACGTAAAGACACTGAATGCGTTAGATATTAGGGTATGAGCCGGGGCACCCAGGAGTCAGTTAAATATCTGATGAAGTCTGAACTCAATAAATAAGAACCAACCACAAAGGCAAAAACACACCCATCCCCATCGCCCCCTGCCCGAGAATGGCCAACCCCTTGGACTGGCTGAGCCACGACAGGTCCCCCTCTCAAGCTCAGACCCCACTCCTCTCCTTACTGGCGGGTGGGGTGTTGGGGCGGCGGTGGGGGTGGGAGGGTGCAAAGGGGGACCAGGCCAGCTGTGCTAAGAGGACAGAGCATCGCTCTGAAACCCCTTGCACCCTAGGTTTCCGATGATGACCTACAGACCCCCTGGCCTCCCGCTTAGCTAATTTCATAGGAAAATCACCCTTGTCCGCAGTTGGAAGACCACCAAGCCCCCTGTCCAGGCAGAGCAACACAAAGAGAAGCCACGTGCACGTGGTGTAGCTCCTAACACTGACGGAAACCCAGGACAGGAGCCCGGTGACGGGATGGAGCTCTCGCTAACTTACAGCTCGCAGGCTCGCACACTGCCTCCCTCTGAGGTTCAGGCGGCCTTAAAGAGCACACCCACAACCTCTACCTCGGGTCACGACCCCTGTGTGTCTCAGGAGGGAGTTAGCTGTCGGATTTCAACTCCTCACCAGGGACCGATTCTCGGTGAATGGCTAAAAGCCTTCTTTCCTCACACCGCCAGGGGCAATTCTGTGCAAAGCAGCTCAGGGTAAAAAGTGCATCGACTCTGACAGGCTTCTGCGATAGAAACATTACAAAAATAAAAAATACCTCTATATAAAATGAATTGTGCTTTCTGTTCAGAAACCGCAACTGGTTTGTGTCCGTACATCTTTTTAATATATATTTGCGAGCTAGGAAGCAGTCGAAAACTGTTTAATATTTTTCTATTTCCGAATCAGCCTCCCATCCTTGGCCTTTCCTGTGTAGCAGACGCTAAGGTTCAAGAAACTGAGCTCTAAAAACTCCAAGTTCACCAGGGTTCAGGACGTCTCCCTCCTCGTCACTGACCATTGTTACCTCTGGCGAGCGCATGCCAGGTCAGCAGGCTGCGAAGTCTGTTGGGCGTATAAACAACTGGGCCTTTCAGCCGGATGGTTTTGCGAGGAGCGCATTAGCAAAGAAATGACAAACCCCAAGGGGCAGGGTGCTGCGTCACCCGGAGGGTCTGCAGCGCACGGCCGTGAACCGCGGTCCCCGCTGTATCTCTGAGTCAGCACCCATCGAGACGCCGGTCTCTGACCCCTCCCCGACTTCCAGACCAAACGTCTCGGTGTCCACGCAGCACGACACACGGAGGGTCCGTGGTCCCTAAGTGTCACCTTTTTGGGTCCCCCCAGGGTCCTTTTAGATGGAATGATCTTTTTTCAAGTATGATGATCTATATGACATTTTATTTGTAATATTTCATTGCTCATTCTCTGAATGCATCAATAAAAATGAGAGGAATATTCTTGTTTTCTCTCTTCTGCTGTAAAAAAAGCTGAAGAACTGTTTCCATTCTTCCAGTTTTGCCAGAAAAAGGGCGGGGATGCCACGGCCCCACACCCCCAGCAGGTGGAGGCCCTGCCCCTTCCAAACTGTGAGCACCCCAGCAGAGGTCAGAGGTCTGCGCAGCACAGCCGCCTGCGGCACTCACCCCTCAGGCCCAGAGGCGACAGCACCCCTGTGCTGCACTCACGCCAGGAGACCCCACATCCAGGGACCCCCTTCCTCTGAGGATGCTGCTGCAAAGGACACGGAAGGACAAGCTGCACGTGAAAGTCCTCCTGGCTAAAGTGTCCGAGAGAGCCGAGACACACGCCACATCCCTGGGACTGGCAGCTCAGGGGTCTGCAAAGCTGCTCAAATAGTGGCCCCCCGAATCTTGCCTTTTGGCGGGCAGGACTCCAAGGAGGAGGAGGAGGAGGATGCCCAGCAGCCTGGCCCACGGCCAGAGACCCGGATGGCTCTTCCTTCCAGTGTATGAAAGAAGGGGCAGTGGCTGCCGCTGCAGGAGGCTCACGGTGGGAGGGGCGAGAGGGGAGGACGCCGGTGCCAGGGTGACCGGGACGGCTCCCCGCAGGGCGGCGGCTCGGCGGCTCGGCTCTAGTCGTCCTCCTGGCACATGGGCAAGTTGACGAAGGTGAAGACGTTGAACTCGATCATGATGGAGAAGCACAGGAACACGGCGTAGAGGACCAGCACATAGACGCCTAGCTTGCGGTCCAGCCTCCACTTGTTCAGGTGGATGCCGAGCACCTGGCGGGGAGACAGTGCGAGGGGCGGGCTGGGGGCAGGGAAGGGAGCACCGGGGGCCTGTTCCCTGGAAAATGACACACAGGCCACGAACCCCAGAACTCCCTCCAACAGGGGGGCGAGAGCGGAGGGGCGCTGCCAGGCACGTCCTTGGTTGGGTGGGCACGAGGCCGGCAGGCTTCTGACTCGCCTGATGGCAGAGCGGGGCCGGGGACACACACACCAGCTGCCCTCAGGGGACGGGCCGCCCTGGCCCGGCCCAGCCCTCCTCTAGGGACAGCTGGGGCCTTTCCCGGGGTGCCCCCTTTGCCTCGGAACCCAGTGCCCTCAGCCCTCTGCAGCAAGACTTCCAGGGCTCCTGCTGGCCCACAGTCTGGCAAAGCTCAGCTTGCACCACCTTTTCCTGCGCGTGCATGCATGCGTGCGTGTGTGGAGAGACGGGCTGGAGCTCGCCCTCATTCTAAATTCTTCCCAGCCCCTCCCACACCTCCCTCCACTACCTTCTCCCTGATCCCTGAATGGGGTCTTCCTGGGAGGCTGGCTCACAGTCCCCGCATGCATAGCATCGGAGCGACAGGCACAGGCCCTAGGGAAGTAGGTCATGTGACCGTGGGCACGTCGCCCAGCCCTCAGCCCTGGTGTCTCCCGTAAAACGGGAACGGTGTCTCATCGGGTGTTTGTAAGGACTGACTCCATCAGCAGAGGTAAAGGGCTGAGCCCAGTCTCGGGCGCATGGAGCGTGGGGACCTGAGTTTCACTGCGTGCTAGTCCCGTGGCCTGACCACCACACCATCTGCCAGGTCACATGGGCAGGCCTCCTGGTGAGAGGAGAGGAGACGACGGGGCGGCAAGGAGAGAGGACAGTCGTTCTCTCCCTCCGGGGGCCTTTCAGTCACTCAGGGAACAGTGCAGTGGGGGGGGGGCCCACATTCTGGGGGTATCTGAAGTGACGTGTTTCCTCAGCTTTGTCCCTCACTGCGGGGGCGAGGAAAGGCGGGGGGGGGGGGCCTGGGAGTAACCAGGCAGAATCTGGTGAAATGCAGTCTGGGTGGGGCTTCTGTTTCGGGAGAACACTCACGGTGAGCGCCACAGAGCCCAGCAGCAGCACCACGGAGTAGACCAGGCCCCGGCTGTTGATCTTCACCTGCAACGACACACGTGCACCCGAATCTCGGGGCCGCCTGGGGCCCAGCCGTGCGGACAGCCCAGCCGCTCCGTGGATTTCCACACCCGCCCTCCCCCCATCTGGAAGCTCAGGTGGCTGCTCAAGGTGAGCATGTGGCTGTGGACGGTCAGCTAACCGTGGACTGGAGTCTCACTGTGCTGGTTGGAGGAAAAGGCCCGGGAGGGAACGGTCACGCTAGCGGGCTGAGACGCTGGGCAGGGGCACTCACGAGTGCTGGGCACCCCTCAGGCTGCTCTGGGAGCCTCCCTGGACAGTGGGTGCCAAGGAGAAAGGGGGGAGCATGTCCCCTGGAGCCCTTGGCTGGGACAGGGCCGACACCACCACTGTTCCCGTGGAATGCACGCACCTGGCGTCGGTCTCGCTCACGAAGGAACTTAGCATGGAACTTACCGTGGATCCGTAGCTGATGACCATGGTCTGCAGACCCCACGGTATGCCGAGTCCCACCAGGATGTCAAACACGTTGCTGCCTATGGTGTTGGAGACCGCCATGTCGCCAAGGCCTGGGGGGGGACAGTTGACACGCGTCACTCACTGGGAGCAGGTCCCTGGAAATCCCTGTGCTTCTCCGTAACTGTTCCACTGGTGCTCTTGCTCGGACGGGCGGGAATTCCTTCTGCACAGACTCGACATCTCTAAACCCCTTGCCCGAGGCCTAAGACCCACTCCCTTCGTGGCGTCTAGAGGGGCCTGGTGGGGGCTGAATGGTGACCACATATGTGGGAGCCCTGACCCTCAGCACCTCACAAAGTGACCTTGTTCAGAGTTTGGGTCTTTGCAGTGATAACCGAAAGGAGGTCACAAGGGCGGCCCGAATCCAGCATGATTGGCTTCTTTAGAAAAGAGGGGAAACTCAGACACAGCACAGGGGGAAGGTCACAGGGACACGGAGAGGGTCCTCTACCAGCCAAGGACAGAAGCCTGGAACAGATGCAGCTCTGCCCCCAGGAGAAATCAACCTTGCCGACCCCTTGCTCTCGGACTCACAGCCTCCGGACTGAGACGGGTCTCCGTCGTTGGCGCCTCCCTGCATGGGGACCTCGGTCACGGCGGCCCAGGGGATGCAGCTCGGGGCCCCGCACGGTTCCCCTGCTGGGTGTGTCAGCCGATGTTCCCTGAGGACCCCCTCTGTACGCCACCTCAGTGAGCCCCCAGGTGCTCTGAGAGGGGGGGCACTGTCCTCATGTGGCAGATGATGAAGCTAAGGCTTGAGATGTGCCCAAGGTCACACAGTTTTCGAGTGGTCCAGCGTCCTTCACCCTGGGGCACGTGCATCCCTGTGGCCCAGGCAATGGCACCGTGACCTTGGCCTTCGGCAGGGCGTCTGGTCTTAGGCCCTGCTGAATTCTGAAGGGTGAACTCTTCCCCCAACCAGGCTACAGGAATCAGAGGGTGGGGGCCGTGTGATCACCTTCCAGCCCTACTGTCTGGTATCGTGCTGGCCACTCCTTGGCAGGGACGTCACAGCTTGAGGGGTATTAGAAGTCAGGTAACAAGCTTTTACCAGCGAGATTCACTGGCTGAGGTCCGCTGTAATCTGGCCACTTAGCCCTAATTTGTCCTGGTTGTCGTCATCTGGCACATGGGCAAAGGCGTGCGGCAGGAACAAGCCTGTAGCACAAATGCCTGTAACCGCACAACTGCTGTGGTCGCTGAGAAGCTTGCGGCAACTCTGACGAGCATCTGGATGACTGACTGACTCATCCCGCTGACGTGGGCCAGGTCGCCTCCTCTCCCACCTCCTACCGTCATCGCTGACCTCCAGGACACCGCGCCTTCCTCCAGGGCCTGGCGTCCCCCTCCCAGCCTGCACCGCCAGTAGCTGGGCGGCCTAGGGCGGTGGCGGCGGTGCCGGGAAACCGGCCTTCCAGTCTCATGTAAGACGCAGGAATGTGCCGCAGCTGTGCACCCAGCTAGTTGCCCCTGGAGCGGAGGCAGGCGCTGGACTAGCGGGACGGGCTGGGGGGTGGAAAGGGTCTGGGAGGACAGGCTGGGCCGTCTCCGGTTGGACCAGCTTCCCACTCTGGGCAGGGACCGCATCTTTGAGGGAGGGGCTGGTGGCAGTGCTTCCAAATCAGAGGAGTGCACGACTCACTTGGGGGAGTTGCTGAAAGCAGATTGATGTAGGGAAACTGTGCTGGGGAGGGGGTGGGGGGGTAGGGGGGTGTCTGAGAGTCTGCATTTCTCACAAGCTCCCTGTTGAGCCGCAGCTGCCGGCCTAGCTGGGGGAGGCCCGTGAGTGGCACCAGCGTGTTACAGCTTGCTGTGCGGCTCCTGCTCTGTGCGGCCGACGCCCCGCAGTGGTTTCTGGATCCTGTGCCCTGAAGACACTGTCTGTGCTTTAATCCTGTCTGCTGGGTTCTGTCAATCACATCGGTGCCACCTTATGGCAACTAGGCATGCCCTCCCCTGCCCCAGCCTGTGCTCTGCATTCCACAGAGCAGCACTGCATTACAGCTGCTCTGAGATGACACCCTCCCTCAGAGCCCCACCTGTCCCTTACTCCTACAGAGCTGCTACTTCCACAGCACCGGGACACCCACCCCCTTCCTGCCCTAGCCCTCAACCTTCTAGTGCCCCTCCCGCTCCCCACTAGCCTGGACCCCAGGGCCAGTTGTTCACACTGTGTGTCCTCTTGCCCCCCGACTTCCATCATGCCCACCAGCCAGCCACAGCTCTGGACAGATGTGTCCTCTCTCATGTGTGTGTCACCGGAGCTGGAATGACAGAATCTGACTCACGTTCACGCCGCTAGAGCACCAGCCGGACCCTCGGAGCTCCTGCCTTTCCTTTGGCTCAGGTACTGGTTACAAAACGCACCCCTGCTCGTGTCCACCAGAACCTGTGACTGTGACCTTATTGGCCAATAGGGTCTTTGCGGGTGTAATCAAATGACGAGGAGCTCACGCTGCATTAGGGTGGGCCTGGATCCGGTAACTGGTGTCCTTGTGAGCAGAGGGACCCTGGGATGCAGACACACAGGCAGGGGGGCCACACGAGGACACGGGCAGAGTGTGGAGTAGTGTGGCCACAGTGGACACCCTGATGCTGAACCTCCAGCCTGCAGCTCCGTGAGGGAGCCCGCCCACCTCTGTCGTTGTAAGCCACCCAGCTGTGGTATGTTTTTTACGTCAGCGTTTGGAAACTGGTGGGGGGCAGAGTTTGTCACCCCCAAACATGCCTTTGGAGGGATGTTATGCTAAGCTGGCTATTTTTAAGAAACAAAAGACTCGGGAAAAACCTTTCACTTTCCCCCTAAATGCTTAAAAAATTTAGATGGGGGATCTCCCTTAGGAAGGGAACTGTTATCACAGATAACTGTAGTTTAGTATGAACTAGTCTGATGGACGGGGGCGGGGCCTGGCGAAGCCTGCTTGATCCGAGGCTGCTCTGTGCCCGTCGTTACAGAAGGCCCCACAAACACTCGTTCACCAGAAGTTTGCATTTTCACCCCTATGCGAATTGCCTTTCTGCCCTTTGCAGTCACAAACCAGTACCCACACCCCTTCTCCTTAGCTCAAGGCAGCATGTGAGCCCCCATAGTCTTACGGCACCCCCATATGTACGTACATACTAAACCTGGTTATTCTCCCTTGCTAATCTCTCATGTCATTCGATTATTAGGCCAGCCAGAAGAACTTAGAGAGAAAAGGGGGATGGTTCCCCTCCCCGACAAAAGGAATACGCTCACCGCAAAGGTCACGCTGTTGAATTCCACTCCCCTCAGCTGCCGCCCCCAAGTGTCCCTGTTTGCACACCGCTCCAGGTTCCCGCCAGACACACACCCACCCACCCTTGCCTTCTCCTGAACCCATGTTTTCCCAGCCAATCCACCCTTGCTCCACGCTGACGGAATAATGTCTCCTCTCCCTGTCTCCAAAGCCAACCATCTCTCAGGGTGCTTCTTCTCTCCTCTCCTGTCTCCTCTGAGCTTTCACTCCATTATTCACCGCCCCCCCCCCCCCACACACTCACTTTCCAGCTCTCATCTGCAGAGGAGGAGGGCCTGCGGAAGTCCCGGCTGGAATGCTGTCTCACTGGCAGAAAAGCCACAGAAAATAAAGGCAGACCCTTTGCAGCCCTTTGCTCCTCCTCACTGATAAACCGGGTCACTCTGAAGCCCCGAACAAAAACCACCGAACAAACCCAAATGGTGCACAAGTTCCGGAACTCTGAAGCAGCCCAGGAAAACCGCTGGAGGCACAGGACACCCCCACTTTGCCTTCCTGGGACCAGAGCACCCTCGATACCACCTCATCTGCTGTAAGAAGCCTGGCTTCAGCTCTCCTCAGTCTCACATTGGGGACTTCAGAACAAGTTAGTTTTTACACGACTGCACGCAAGCAAACGCTCCTCGGGGTCTGGAGGAGTTCGTCTTGGCAGCATCCTCCCCACGGGAGGAACCTGGTCCACGCGCTTTCCAGACGTCAGCTTCCTCCCTGTGCGTCCTTCCCCGAACTCCCAGGCATGAGGGCCATGAGCTGTGACTGGGGCGGGGGCCTGCACGGGGCCGCCATGGCTGTGGGGGCCGAGACACCGCGTGTACCTTGTCGCGCCACGATCAGGCTGGCCATGCAGTCTGGAACGCTCGTGCCTGCCGCCAGGAAAGTGATGCCCATGATGACGTCAGGGATCCCAAATGTGTACCCGATGATCGTCACCTGCAGAGGAACGGGGGGGGGGGGGGGGGGCGTTACTTATCCCGAGAGTACTGCACTTGAACGTGGCACTGTGTAGCCAGTGAAACCGTCTGGAATGTGGTTTTGTTGTAAAAACACCTTTTGGGGTTTCTTTTTTTTTCCCCCCTCGATGACATGCATAATACGTGTTCACTGTTTTAAAAACTTTAGAAAATAAAGTGGAAATTAAAAATCACCTGCCACTTCTCAAGACCCACAGATGGCCACTATAAACTTCCCATCGGCCAGCGGTTCTCACCCTGGAACCTATAGAACATCCTCAGGCGGGCTTGTTAAAATGCAGACTCCCAGGCCCCGCCTCCAGAGCATCTGCCTCAGGAAGTCTGGGGGCGGCCCAGGAAACTGCATTCCTCACAGGTTCCCAGTGGGGGGGACCCTGAGGCTGCTGCTCCGGGAACCACACTCAAAAAGCACTGCTCTACCCCTGGCTGGTGTAGCTCAGTGGATTGAGCTCGAGCTGCGAACCAAAGTGTCGCAGGTTCGATTCCCAGTCAGGGCACATGCCTGGGTTGCAGGCCACGGCTGCCAGCAACTGCACATTGATGTTTCTCTTTCTCTCTCTTTCTCCCTCCCTTCCCGCTCTAAAAATAAATAAAATCTTTAAAAAAAAAGCTCCAGAACACACCCCTGACCTTTCTGTTGTATTAGAAAAAGTGAAATCAGAGTATGCTATCAGCATACATTTTGCAACATTTGTTTCGTGTAATAAGACACCGTGATTACCTTTCCATCTCAAGTATTCAACTACATTGTTTTAAACTGATGCGTGGGTTTCATTGTATGCCTATAACATTTCAGCCAATCCCTCTCCGTTGGATATTGAAGTGGTTTCTCTTTTGGCTCTTACGATCTCGCTGCAGATCAGTAACATTTATGGAGCCTTTGCTGTGCAGCAGGTGCACAGGTGTTTTGCTTTCACAACCTCAGGTGCCTGTTACTCCCCACCCACTGGGGAGGGAGGCACTACCATTATGCCCATCTGCTGCCCAGAGAAACGGAGGGTCAGAGAGGTAACGAAGGATGCCGGCAGACACAAAGGTCACCGGTGGAGCAGGGACCTCTGGCGTTGGGGGTCTTGAGCACAGCCACGCGGTCCTCTGACGAATGTCTGATGCGGGAGAGGTGGCCGGGGCCCGAGCAGCAGCCGGATGGGAAGCCCCAGAGGCGTTCGGACAACCCCGCACAAAACACCCTCGAGTTTGCCTCCCCATCTGGAAAGTGGGAGCAGGGGCCCCTTTCAGGATCCTTCCCGTCTCCGCTGATGGCTCCACCCCCAGAACAGGGTGATGTGACTTAAGGCAAACTGGCTTGCTTCTGAGTCTCTGCTTTCTCATCTGTCAAATGGGCTCGAGAATGAGAATTAAAGTGAGAAAATGGAAGGCGACAGGGCCTGGCCTGTGCAAGATGTTCCCTGATGTGTTTCCCTTCTCTCTGAATCGCTAGCCTTGCCGTCTGGGGGTGCAGAGAAACGGGGGTTATCGGAGTCCCCAGATGAAGTGCTTCGTGAGTGCAAACCTCGGCCCTAGAGGGCAGCAGGAGCACCTGGACTAAAATGGACATCTGGACAGAGCTTTGTGGAGGAGTTTAAAGAGACCCCGCCCCAGAAGGAAGCGCTCAGCTTAGCACCACCAGGATGGTGGGACGTTGCTCTTTTAGGGTGCAGGGTAGAGCACACGCGGGCAGACCTGCCCTGGGCTGCGAGGGAAGACACGCCCTGAGGAGGGCTGAGCCACCCATGCTTGACCCACGTGGGCCACGGAGACGCTACTGGCACGTGAAGGCTAGGTCACGCCAGACATCCTACAACCAGGGGCCTGGGTTATCTTCTCACTCCTGGGGATGCCTCTACTTTCTCAAACCACTGAACTCCACGGCCAAGAGTTTGAAGGGTGGAGGGAGGAGAAGGAGTGTGCGAGTGCGCACACACATCATCCAGGAGCAGAGATGCCTCCCAAGTGTCACTTTGTCCTGCATCCCAGTGCTGGGCCCTCCTCCCCTCTCAGATGCTAAGTCTTCCTCGGTCCTCCGTCTCCCCAGCTGTGCTGGGGTGCCGCACGGGATGACCCATTCCGGATGTCTCTCCCTCTGGACACAGACCTTCAAGAACTTCCCCCCCAAGACTTAGGGGTGAGAGATGTGAACAGTGGTGGGGGTGGGGGGTGGGGCACCTGAGACTTCCTGGCTCCCTGGCGCTCCCACTGGGGCAAAGTGAAGGTCAGCACAAGGCCAGGGAGCCGGCACATCTCGCCTGGGTAGCAGCCGGGCTGACGGGCGGCACCCTACCACCTGTTGCAGCGGAGGCCACGGCGCTCCCCACACTGAGGGCGGCTGGAGTTCACGGCCGCAGGGAAGAGAGCCTCAGGCTCCCGGCCAGGCCGGTGCGGACACTCTGCTTTAGGAAGCGGGGGTGGGGGGGGTGTTATTCAGTGTCCACCCTCACTTAGTCAGTTAGTAGAACTGACTTAATAATGCCTTCGTTTTCAGTGATTAGAGAAGAAAAAATTTCACACATTCCTTAATGTGATCTTCTCTAATTCTCATGCCCACTCAAATGTCATGAAATAGTTTTTTTTTTCTTAAATTGCAATGTTGTTTTGGGAATGCATGAAGAGAAATCACTGGATTTTTAAAAATCAAAGGAAAGATGGCGGCACAGGCAGACATGGCTCGCCTCCTCGCACAACCACATCAAATTACAGCTAAAAGATAGAACCGCCATCACTCAGCACCGTCAGAAATTGAGTTGGGTGGAAGTCCAACAACCACGGAATTAAAGAAACCACATCCATCCAGACCTGTAGGAGGGGCACAGATGAAGAACAGGCTGGTCCCACACCCATGTGAGGTGGGTAAAAGTTCAGCAGGGATATCTTGGAGTCCCAGCCCCACACCAGGCCCCCCAGCCCAGGGCTCCAGTGCCAGGAAGATAAGTCCCTGCAACTTCTGGCTGTGAAAACCAGCAGGGATGAAGTCAGTGGAAGAAACTTCTGGAGCCCCAAGCACAAGCTGCTTTTCCATATGAACAGCTGGTCTTGGCTCACACTTCACAACTTCCTAAATCCTCTCAAACAAGCAACAGCTGGCCACAGTGAACCCCAGGCCGGCACTAGCAGCAGCCAGCCTTGATTCACAGTTTGGCTTTGCCTGGGAATCTCCAAGCCCAGCACAAGTAGCAGCCACCTCAGATTGCTTTATAGCTCACTTCCAGGTGGCCCTGGGCAAAACACAGATGGGGGCTGACCTTGGCCTGTACCACCCTGGATACCCCAGGGCCAGTGCACCCAGTGGACAGCGAAAGATCACATTGGAGCACCGCCACCCTGCCCCTGCATAGCCGATCCTCCATGGAGGGTGGGGGTCAGTGGTCAGTGGTCACAGCTGGTCCTTACAGCTGACTGGCCTGGGTAAATCCCTCCCATTGACCTGTCAACAGCAACCAAGGCTCAACTACAAGAGGAGAGTGTACTCAGCCCACATGAAGGACACACCTCAAGTACCCAGCTTGGGTGACAGGGGAGGCTGTGCCACTGGACCCTACAGGACACCTACTGTATTAGGCCACATTACCAAGACAGGGAGTCATAGCAGCTGTACCTAATACATAGAAACAAACACATGGAGGATGCCAAAATGAGGAGATGAAGAAACATGGCCCAAATGAAAGAACAGATCAAAACTCCAGAAAAGAGCTAAATGAAATGGAGATAAGCAATCCACCAGATGCAGAATTCAAAACACCGGTTATGAGGATGCTCAAGGAACTCAGTAAGGACCTCGGCAGCATAAAAAAGACCCAGTCAGAAACAAAGGATGCACTAACTGAAATAAAGAACAATTTATAGGGAAATAACAGTAGAATGCATGAAGCTGAGAATCAAATCAATGATTTGAAACATAAGGAACCAAAAACCAACCAATCAGAACAATAAGAATAAAAAAAGAATCCAAAAAAATGAGGACAGTATAAACAGCCTCTGGGGCAACTTCAAGAGGTCCAACATTCACATCATAAAGATGCCAGAAGGAGAAGAGAAAGAGCAAGAATTTGCAAAGCTGTTTGAAAAAACAATGGGCCCTGGCTGGTGTGGCTCAGTGGATAGAGCACCAGCCTATGAACCAAAGGGGCACTGGTTCGATTCCCAGTCCGGGCACATGCCTGGGTTGCAGAGAAGCAACCACACACTGATGTTTCTCTCTCTCTCATTCTCCCTACCTTCCCCTCTTTCTAAAAATAAATAAATAAAATTTTTAAAAGAAAAGAAAAAATAATGAAAGAAAACTTCCCTAATTTGGTGAAGGAAATAGACATGCAAGTCCAGGAAGCACAGACAGTCCCAAACAAGGTAGATGCAAAGAGGCCCTCCCAAGACACATCATAATTAAAATGCCAACGGTTAAAGATAAAGAAAGAATCTTAAAAGCAGCAAGAGAAAAGCAGTTAGTTACCTACAGGGGAGTTCCCATCAGACTGTCAGCTGATTTTCTCAAAAAAGAAAAGAAAAGAAAACAAAAAACAACTCTGCAGGCCAGAAGGGATTGGCAAGAAATATTCAAAGTATGAAAAGCAGGGACCCGCAACAGGGATTGCTCTCCCCAGCAAAGCTATCATTTAGAATGGAAGGACCGATAAAGAGCTTCCCAGACAAGAAAAACTAAAGGGGTTCATCATCACCAAACTGTTATTACATGAAATGTTAAAGGGATTTATTTAAAAAGAAGATCAAAACTATGAATAATAAAATAGCAATAAATAGATACCTGTCAACAATTGAATCTAAAAAACAAGCTGAGCAAACAAGAAGAACAGAGACAGAATCACAGATACAGAGAGTGTTTTCATGGTTGCCAGAGGGAGTGGGGTGTGGGGAAGGGGTGAAGAGGGGAGGGGATTTAGAAGTACAAATAGGCAGTTACGGAATAGCCATGGGGATATAAAGTACAGTATGGGAAACGGAGCAGCCAAAGAACTTACACACGTGACCCATGGACGTGAACAATGGTGTGGGGCATTGCCTGAAGGAATGGGGGATGCTGGGTGGAGGCGGGCAAAGGGGGAAAAACAGGACAACTGTAACAGCATAACCAATAAAATAGAATAAAAATTTTAAAAAAATCAAGTGTAAAGATGGGCTGGCCTTTAATCCTACTCGGAAAATTTTAAGTTTGTAAATTCAATTCATTTGAGGCATATCTTTCATTATCTTTCACTATCATTCTTTCTGGGAAGTTTGGGTAGCAGCTCCTTCCTGCTCCCCCGGCACCCCGCCTCCCACACAGCGCACCAGTACCTGTGGGGATTTCGGCCTTTGTCTGACACGGCACCAAGCTGTCAGTGGCAGCCGCACCTCATGGTGAAAACAGCTGACACTCAGTTACCAGCCACTTCCTATGCTGCAGCTCAGGCTGTGATGCCAGCCCAGAGGCCTTCGGGTCTCCCAGTGACCCTGTTGGACAGAGGTGAGCCTCCCAGGTTTGTAGAGGGGGTGGCCGGGTTCAGAGAAGTGGAGTCACTTGCCTGAGTGTCACGGATCCTACTTAGGAAAACTAGGATTCACCCCCATCATCCTGGGGCCCCACAGCCCACCTTTCCCCACCAACCTGCTCCTCTGGGGTTAAGGGGATGGCGGCCCTTGTGCCTCTGAAACTGAGACTCACGTGCCCTTTCCCCCCTGGCACCAGGTGTCAGGAGGAGAGTGAAATGACTAGAGGGTCCCACTATGACAACGCTTTTCAACCGGTGAGACGTGAGGATTTTTAAAACACGCAGTACCTGACTACTGAGCCAGGGGCGCTGACCTCCTTCCCCTCAGACTGTCAAATTAAAAATGTGACAGCAGCCAACACAACAATAGCTGTCCAGAATGAATGAATCAAAATTGTAACAATTTTTCGATCATATCGGCAAAAAAATAATATATCCTTTGGTGTGCTGCAGAGTTTTAGCAATTGGTGGATGTGTGTCGTGAGATGACAAGGGTTGAACATCGCTGTGCGAAGCTGCGTGTGGCTGATGGGTGAGCTTCACCACAACGGAGACACAGCTGTCCTGTAACCGCAGCTCCTCTCTCTGCTCCTGGGCTTTCCGTGCGGAATGAAGGGAGGGGGAGGAGGAGGGAGAGGGGGAAGGGAGGGGAGACCCTACGGAATGATGCCCACAGCAAGGGGGTGGGTGCTCCTGCTCCGCCCAGCCAAGGAAGGTCGGTACAGAGAACTGTGATGCGTGGCCAGAGCCGCTGACAGGAGCTGAGCTGATGCCTCTCCACCTGCAAAGCTTCAGTCCAAAAGGTGCTGAAAAATTCCAGCCACAGATTGAGAGGCAGTTCGGGATAGTGGCTGAGACCATGGACTCAGGAGAACAGTGGACCAGGGTTCTGACCCCACCCTAGTACACGCTACTGCTGAACTCACTGTGTGACAGATGCTAATTGTAAAACTAACTGGGCGAATTACTTAATCTCTGTGCCTCAGTTTCCTGCCTGTAAAATGGGTATAATGAAAGTGGCTGCTACGAGGACTAAGAGTTTCTATAGTTTATACACAGTTTATACACGCGCCTGAGCATAGGAAGGGGAGAGGAACCTCCCTTGGCAAGGGGCACAGAAGGGCCGGAGTCCATCTCCCACTGACCCCAGTCTCCCTCACATTCCCCCGGGGTCCTAGTGTTCAGCCATCCAGAGCTCTTCCCAGAGCCATCTTCAAGGCATCAGGCCCATCCTTGACTCCCAGTCCTTGCCGCCCCTGCCGTACTACCCTGCCCATCGTGCCAAGTTCACCTCCACCCCCCGAGCCTGCCTTGCATGTGAGTACCACACTGGTCTGTCTGGCCATCCCTGGTGCATCGTGCAGCAGCTTGCACCCCTGCCAGTACCCCTGCTCCCTGAAATAGAAGCCAAGGTCAACTTGCCGAAGGTGGCAGGGCGGTGCCTGAGGTCACTCTCCCTCCTCTGGAAGGTGCCAGGCAGGCCTGTCCACCCAGCCCGCCCTGCGCCCATGACTCACCAGCCACACCATCAGGTAGGAGAAGACGGCGATCCACAGCGTGGCCGTGATGAAGGTGACCATGAAGAACTTCTCCCAGCGGGGCTTGCTGCAGTTGGGGATGGTGATGCACAGGAGGAAGATGAGTGGCCAGGTGAACACCCACTTGGCTTTGTCCCCTCTTGCCTCTGCAGGGGGTGTGGGACAGAGCCACAAAGGAGGGGAAGAGAAACACCCACTGGGTTACACACCTGTCAGTCCACCTGCTGGTTTATTTTTTTTTTGAAAGCCAAACAAGAGAATGCTACCAATGTGACTCTGAGCAAGTGATCTCACAGAATCACATACCTCCACGTCATCTGGAAAGTGATCTTAGCAACACAGTTCACTGTTTGTTGACTGAATAACTTCAGTCAGTCCAAATCCTTCGGAGTAGGGAAAGTGAGACCCAGAGTGGGAATGGACTTGCCCCGGGGAGCCAGAGTGGGGAGGTAGAATATGGGTGGGCTTTGGAATTAGACTGACCCAGGCTGGTATGCAAATGACCTGGAAAAATCCCATCAACGCCACTTCCTCCTCTGATAATAACAGTTGTAGTAACGACAACGCAAAAATCAGCGTAAGAAATATTTGCAGTGGGTAGCAGGCACAGTGCTGAGTTCTTTGCACTTAGTAGTTGCTTCATCTATTCAATGGGAACATTATCTCTTTCTTTGTTGTTGCAAGAATGACATGACATTATGTGCACTAAACACTCTGCATGTACAGGGAGAGCCCGGCCCTGCACACAGTAGGTACTCCAGAAATCTCAGCTCCTTTGCTCCAAGGTCATCTACTCAACCTATGGCGGATGCAAGACTGAAATGTGGGCGTCCTGGCTGGCAGACAGGACCTCACCGGCTCCCACCAAAGGAATTCACAAACAAGTCAGCCAGGGAAAGCGGCCCCCATAAACCACCAAGTACAAGCATAGTGCCCTTAATAAGCCACTGAGTACCGCATGCATATGCAACCTCCAAAACCAACTTGTGGGTGATGCCACGGAAACGGTGGAGGAAGGACCTGTGAAAATTCTCTCCTGCACAGAGACAATGAGGACACTGGAGAGAAATGGCCAGAACCAACCTTTTTCAGGACTCTGGAAATGAACCAAAGGCTTGTAGCAATCCAGGGAGGCTTTACCTGAGACAATTAACTGGATCTCAGTGAGAACAGTGAGCTTCGTGGAGTTCTAACACTTGTTTCCATTCCCTCTCGCCAGCTCTGGAGAAGCCTTGAACACCAGCAACCAGAAGGAGCAGGACAGGCCTGGAGCTCCTTCCAGGTCCCCTCCCAGTGCATGGGCATTACTTGACCTGTCTGGTGCACTCTTGGAAGATCTCACTTCCAAGGCTGTTCTTATTTCCCCGAATCAGAGCTCAGCCAATGTGCATAGCCTTTGCCTTGGGGCATTTGTTCAAAACAACCAGAGGCAACTGTTGAGTGTCACAGTGCCCAGGGTTGTAGGTTACAGGACAAACAATAAATGAGCCAACCAGCTTGAAAGGAGAAGCTGGTGAATGCGGTATCTATAGAAGGCTTTGCAAAAGCTCCTACTTTCTTCTGGGAATCTAAAAACCACAACTATGCACGGGACGGTGCTGAGGGGGCGTCTGCAGGTTCAGGAAAGCCTCGGAATGCTCTGGGAGTTCACCTCTCCCTGACGCTGAGGCTCCAAGCAAGCAAGAAGTAAAGGCGGAGGTGCAGCTGTAAGCTGCCTGCTTGGGGTTGCAGACGCGCCTGCGAGCCCACAGAACCCATCAGGGATGACCGGGAGACTTACCGCACGCAGGTACCTAAGGCAACCTCTGTGCGATCGTTAGGTGGCTTTAGGCTAACCCAGCAGGTATTTCAGGGGCTGCGTACAACACAAAATACAGACTTTACAGATTAGTTGAGAAAACTCACTAAACAAAAACAGTGATACATAGTAACAATAAGCAGGCTTGGGAAGGGAAAAGAATATTTCCTAGAGTTGTCAAATGGCATTATGTTTTTTAGTTATTTATTTATTTTAAAGATACCCAATCTAATAAATCTGAAATGGTATCCCCTTGTTTCTTTTAAAAAATATTTTATTTATTCACTTAATTTTAGAGAGAGGGGAGGGAAAGAGACAGGGAGAGAAATATCAATGCAAGAGAGAAACTGATTGGTTGCTTCTTGCCTATGCCCCATCTGGGCACCAAACCCACAACCCAGGCATGTGCCCTGACCAGGAATCGAATTGGTAACCTTTCGCTTTGTGGAATGACACACAACCAGCTGAGCCACACCGGGCAGGGCAAACTATGTTATTTTAAATGCCCAGCTTTCAACCAACAAGGAGAACAAGAAAGCATGGCCCATACACAGGAAAAGAAAGCAGTCAGTAGAAACTGTCTTTGAGGAATTCCAGACCATGGATTTAGAAAGGCTTTAAATCAGCTGTTTAAAAATAGGCACAAAGAAGTGTTTTAAATATCTAAAACACTAAAGGAAAGTATGAGAATAATGTCTCCCTGTAGAATATCAGAGTTAAAAAAAAAGTATTAAAAAGAGCCAAAAGAAATCCTGGAATTGAGAAGCACAATAACTGAAATAAAAATTTTCCTTGCAGGGGCTCAACAGCAGATTTGAGCAGGAAGAAGGAGAACGTCGACAGCCTTGAAGGAGGTTGATTGCGATGTTCTAGACTCAGGGACAGAAAAAAGAATAAGGGAAGATGGCAGTGTCTCAGAGACCCGCGGCACTCCATCAAACACGCCAGCGTGGGCATAAGGAAAGCGCCAGAACAAGAGCGGAGGGAACAAGGGGAAGGAAGAATATCTGAGGAATTCACATCCAAAAACGTCTCAAATCTGATGACAAACATTAACGGATACATTCGAGAAGGATATACATTCGTCTCAAATTCACGTGCAACACCCTCCAGGACAGACCACATGCTACAACGGAACACAAACATCGATACATTTAAAAGGATTTGAATCACGCCCAGTATGTTCTATACGCATTCCACAATGGAAAGAAATTATAAATCAAACGGAGGGAAAGCTGGAAGATTCACAAATATGTGGAAGTTAAATAACACACTCCCGAAGAACCAATGGAGCGAAGGAGAAATCACAAGGGAAATTAGAAAATGCTTCAAGATGAATAAAGTGAAAACACAACATGCCAAAACTTATGGGACGCAGTAAAAGCACTGCTTAGAATTTTATAGCTATAAATGACTATATTAAAAATTTATAGCTATAAGTGAGTATATTAAAGATCTTAAATCAGTGACCTAACCTTCTTCTTTAAGACACAAAAATAGTACAGCAAATTAAATCCAAAGAAAGGAGAAAGGAGGAAATAATTAAGATGAAAGTAGAAATTGCCCTGGCTGGCGTAGCTCAGTGGATTGAGCGTGGGCTGCGGCGAACCAAGGCATCGCAGGTTCGATTCCCAGTCAGGGCACATGCCTGGGTTGCAGGCCCCGTGTCCAGTGGGGGCCACGTGAGAGGCAACCACACATTGATGTTTCTCTCTCTGTCTCCCTCCCTTCCCCTCTAAAAATAAGTAAATAGAATCTTTAAAAAAAAAGATTAAAGTAGAAATCAATGGAATAGAAAACAAAAAATAGAATTGATGAAACTAAAAGTTGGTTGCTTAAAAAGATCAACAAAATGGACAAACTTTTAGCGAGAATGACTAAGCAAAAAAGACTCAAATTACTAATGCCAGGAATAAGGGAGGGTCGCCATTGTGAACCTCACACGAATAAAAAGAACAAGTCAGGAATACAGTGAACAGCTGGGCCCGGACAAATTCGACAACCAAGGTGAAACAAATTTACGAGGACAAAAACCACCAAAACTGGCTGAAAAGGACAGAAAAGCTGAACAGATTTATAAGAAAAGATTGACATAGTAATAAAAAAAGGGGGGGAGAAAATTGGGACAACTGTAATAACATAATCAATAATATATTTTACAAATTAAAGACAAAATAAAATGAATTTCCTCTAAAGTAAAGCCAGGACCAGATGGCTCCATGGTGATTTCTACCAAATGTTTAAAGAAGCAGCAGCATGAATCCTGCACAAACTCTTCCAAAAGACAGAAGAGGGAACGTTTCCCAGTTCTCCCCATGAAGCCATCGTTACACTGATATCAAAGCCAGACACCAAGAGAACAGAAAGCTACAGACCAACATCCCTCATGAGTACAGATGCAAAAATCCTTAGCGAAACCCTGGCAAACTGACTTGAACGTCATATGAAAAGTGATTACACACTTTGACCAAGTGGGATTTATCACAGGAATGCAAGCTGTGGATCAACATATGACATGTCATCGATCCAACACACTATGGTAATAGAATTAAGGACAAAACTACAATCACATCCACTGATGCAAAAAAAAAAAAAAAAATAAATAAGGCATTTGACAAATCCAATGGCTTTTCATGATAAAACCCTCAACAATCCAGGAGTAGAAAGAGAATTTCCTCAACCTGGTGAAGTGCACCGACAAAGTGCACCCCACAGTTAACACCATACTCGACGGTGCAAGACTGAGAGCTTTCGACAAGACAAGGGTGTCTGCTCTTATCCCTTCTAGTCAACGGTGTACGGAAGGGGTAGCCTGGGCAACTGGGCAAGAAAAAGAAGTAAGAGTCATTCAGTTGGAAAGGAAGAAGTAAAATTATCCCTCTTGGTGGATGGCATGATCTTGTATAGAGAAAATTCCAAGTAGTACACACACACACAAATGATTACAACTACAAAACAAGTTCAGTCAAGTTGCAAGGTACAAGAACAATATACAAAATTCAGGCATATTTCTATACAACAACAATAAACAATCCAAAAATAAAATGAAGGAAATAATTCCATTTACCATAGCATCCGAAAGAAAAAAATGTTCATGAATAAACGTAACAATCTAAGTACACAGTTTATATGCTGAAAACTACAAACATCATTGAAGGAAATTCCAGGCAACCCAAATAAATGGAAAGGCATCCTGTAGATGGATCAACAACTTAATATTGTTAGGATGGAAATTTCTACCAAATTGATCTACAGATTCAATATAATCCCTGTTAAAATTCCAGCTGACTTTTTTTTTGGCAGAAATTGACAAGCTGATTCTAATATTCTCATAGAAATGCAAGGAAGCTGGAACAGCCGAACCAGTCTTGAAGACAGAACAAAGATAGGAGTTCTCTGGCTTAAACCTGCTTGAATCAGGTTTCTCCAACATCGAGGTTTCAATATGGTTTCAATAATAGACTCTGGGAGCTACCGGGGTGATGGGACAATATCTATGCCAAGACCACCACCCCACCACCACCAGGAGCCCCTTCTGTAGAGCCCCACCATTCATTCCTTCAAGTGCAATGTCAGAGACTCTGAGAAATGCTCATTGTATTGTGGACTCTGATAAACATGCAAACATAAGCAGGAGAAAAAACAGCTGCTGTTGTTTCACTAAGCTCTCAGATTTCTCTTCTGAAGTAGAAAACGACAATTTAATTATGTAAAAACATCTTTAAAATGAACTGCAACGACACAGATGGCTAATCATGGTGAAGGAAAACATTCAGAACAGATGCAGCTGCTGATAAAAAAACTTCAAACAAATTAACCTGGACAGTTACCTAAGGAGACAGTCCAATGAAGGAAGTGGTTAACTCGAGGCTCGTGGGAATGTGTGTGTCATGGCGGGGGGTGGGGGGCGGTGTCAGATAGACACTCAGATAGACATCAGGTAGATACCCTGGATGTAGGAGTGTCCACATGATCTGGAGTGTATGTCTCCAGACCAGTGGTTCTCAAACTTGAGCGTGAATCGGAATCCCCTGGAAAGCTTGTTACAGCCCCAGGGCTCATGAATGGGCAGCTAAAAACTGGGGTCCAAGAATTTACATTCCTAACCATTTCCCAGGTGCTCCTGATGCTCATTGTCCTGGGACCACATTGGAGAACTGCCACTCCAGATGAATTCATTTAAAAGCAACAGATAAGATGACCATATCATTAAATTCAGCTGTCTAAACATACGATTAGGTGATTTTCAGCATATTAGAAAGCTGTGCAATTATTACCACTATGTGATTCAAGATTTTTTAAAGTGCATTTTATTGATTATGCTATTAGAGTTGTTCCATTTTTTGCCCCTTCATCCCCCTCCTCCCTGAACCCCCCTCCTACCAACATCTCCCCCCCAGTTCATGTCCATGGGTCATATATATAGGTTCTTTGTCTTCTCCATTTCCTATACTATTCTTAACTCCCTCCCGTTTATTTTGTATCTGCCAATTATGCTTATTCCCTGTACCTTTTCCCTCATTCTTCCTCCCCACTCTCCTTGTTGAAAACCCTCCATGTGATCTCCATTTCTGTGGTTCTGTTCAGGTTCTAGTTGTTTGCTTAGTTTGTTCTTTGTTTTTTAGGTTCAGTTGTTGATAGTTGTGAGTTTGTTGTCATTTTACTGTTCATAGTTTTGACTTTCTTCTTTTTCTTAGATAAGACCCTTTAACATTTCATACAATAATGGCTTGTTGATGATGAACTCCTTAAATATGACCTTATCTGGGAAGCTCTTTATCTGCCCTTCCATTCTAAATGATAGCTTTGCTGGAGAGAGTAATCTTGGATGGAGGTCCTTGCCTTTCATGGCTTGGAATACTTCTTTCCAGCCCCTTCTTGCCTACAAGGTTTGAGAAATCAGCTGATAGCCTTATGGGAACTCCTTTGTAGGAAACTGTCTCCTTTTCTCTTGCTGCTTTTAAGATTCTCTCCTTGCCTTTAATCTTGGGTAATTTAATTATGATGTGTCTTGGTGTGTTCTTCCTTGGGTCCAATTTCTTTGGACTCCCTGGGCTTCCTGGACTTCCTGGAAGTCTATTTCCTTTGCCAGATTGGGGCAGTTCTCCTTCATTATGTTTTCAAATAAGTTTTCAATTTTCTGCTCTTCCTCTCCTCCTTCTGGCACCCCTATGATTCAGATGTTGGAATGTTTAAAGTTGTCCCAGGGGTTCCTCAGCCTCTCATTTAAAAAAAAATTGTTTCTTCTGTTTCAGTTGAATGTTTATTTCTTCCTTCTGCTCTAAATAGTTGATTTGAGTCCCAGCTTCCTTCCCTTCACTGTTGGTTCCTTGTATATTTTGCTTATTTCATTTTCGATAGCCTTCACTTCTTAATTTTGTGTCTGTACTCAATCATTTCTGTGAGCATCCTGATTACTAGTGTTTTGAACACTGCATCTAATAGGTTGGCTATCTATTCATCACTTAGTTCTGTTTATGGAGTTTTGATCTGTTCATTTGGGTCATGTTTTTTTTTTTTTTTGTCTTGGCACACTTGTTATGTTTTAAGGGGTGGAGCCTTAGGTATTCCCAGGGTGGGGCAACCCACTTCTCTGTGTTGTGGTGCTGTATGTAGGGGAGGGGTCAGAGAGGGAAAAGTGCCTCTTGCTTGGCTCTCATCCCACTTTCAGTCACTTCCCCTGCCACCCACATGCAAATTAGGCCCTTCTGTTGCTGATTTCTGGGTAGGTGGGCTTGTGTACATTCCAGGACCCCGTGGGTCTCTCCAATGAACTCTCCTGTGAGGCTGGGAGTTTCTCCTGCTGCTACAACCCCCGCACGTTTTTACAGCCCGAGGTTTTGAGGCTTTGGTTTCCCACACTGGAACCCCGGGTCTGTCTGTCTTGCTCCCCAGCTATTCCTCTCGGCTCATCTGCACTTGAATGTGGGACCGCCTGCTCTACCAGCTGTGCCTCGCCCAACCCGGTCTGTTGACTTGCCATTCTCTCCACCCCAGCTGCCTGTCTCCACCCTGCCCCACCCCGCCCCACCTCACCAGTCTGGATGGATATTTCTTGAACTCCTTGGTTGTTGGACTTTCATATAGTTCGATTTTCTGGCAGTTCTGTTTTTGTTTTTTTAATTTGTTGTTGTCCTTTTAGTTGTGCGAGGAAGCAAAGCGTATCTACCTATGCCTATATCTTGGCCTGAAGTCTTCAAGATTTCCATCGCTCTCCAAAAAAAACCCCTGTACTCATTAAGTTATCATTCCATTTCCCCCCCTTGTTCAAATTCTGGCAACCATTAATACACCCGTGTCTATAGACATTCCATTGTGTTTGGCTTATTTCAAGTAGCACATGTCTTCAAAGTGCATTCACGTTGCAGCATATACACTGGTACTTCATTCTTTTTATGGATGAAAAATCTCCATTTTATGGATATACCTTATTTTGTTTATCCATTTATCGCTTGATGGATATTTGGATTGTTTCCACTTTTTGGCTACTATGAACATTCAAGTGTTAGTTTTTGTGAGGGCATGTTTCCATTTTTCTTGGATACATAACTAGGGGTGGAATTGCTGGGTCATGATAATTCTGTTTAGCTCTTTGGGGGACTGCTGGGCTGCTTCCCACGTGGCGGCACCTTTTCACATCCCCACCAGCGGTCTGTGCGGGGTCCAGTGTACCCACATCCTTGCCAACACATCGTCATATCTCTTTTGATTACAGTCATTCTACTGAGTGTGACATGGTATCTCATTGTGGTTTTGAGGTTCCCTGATGACTAATAAAGTTGAGTATCTTCTCATGAACTTATTGTTCATTTGTATGTTTTCTTTGGAGAGCTATTTATTCAAACTTTTTGCCCATTTTAAAAACTGGATATTTTTTATTATTGAGCTTTTAGCATTCTGTATACATTCTGGACACTAGAACCTTGTTAGAAATAAAATTTGCAAATGGTTTCTTCCATTCTGAGTTGTCTTTTCACTTTCTTCATTGTGTCCTATAAATCACAGAAGTTTTAAATTTTGATAAAATACAATTTGTTTTTCTTTGGATACTTATGCTTTTGATTGTTATATTTAAGAAAGCGTGGTCTAATCCAAAGTCATAAATATTTACGCCTATGTTTTCTTCTAAACATTTCATATTTAGGTCTTTGTTTCATAGTAACTTTTTGTATATGATATAAATTAAGGGTCCAAGAATACTTCTTAAAAAATGTGAATACCCAGTTGTCATAGCACCACTTGCTGGAAGGACTATTTCCCCCTGATTTGTCTTGGCACTCTCGCCAGAAATTATTTGACCTTAATATATGCATATATTTCAAGACTCGCAATCTTATTCCCTTGACCTATATATCTATCCGTGTGCCCACAGTAGTCTTGATTACTGTAACTTCTCAGTAAACTTTGAAACCACAAAGTGTGAGTCCTTCAACTTTGTTTTTTCAAGATTGTTTTGGCTATTCTGGGCCCCCTGAACTTTTGTAGGAATTTTAAAATTAGCTTGTTGATTTCTGCCAAAAAAATTTTTTTAGCTGGGATTTTTATAGAGTTCCTGGAATCTGTAGATCACTTTGGAGACTATTGCCGTCTTAAAGTTTTAAGTCTTCCAAGCCATGAACGTGAGATATCTTCACATTCACTTAGACCTTCTTTAGGATCTTCTTTCAACATTTTGTTGTTTTCAGAGTACAAGTCTCGTACTATTTTATTTTGAATGCTATTATAAATGGAATTTTAATTGCCTTTTAAAATTGCTAATTGCTAAGTACAAAAATACAATTGAATTCTGTACCAATTGAATTGATCTTATATCCCACGAGTTCACTAACTCTAACAGGCTGGGGCGTGGATTCCCCAGGCTCTTCTGTACCTAAGATCATGCCATCTACGGATGCAGACAGCGTACCCTGCTCCTTTGCGGTCTGGAGGCCTCTGAGTTTTCTTGCCTGTCTGCCCTGGCTCTGACCTGCAGCGTAAAGCGGTGGGAGTGACCCCTTTCCCCGGTCGTAGGGGGAGGCTTCCAGTCTGCCACTGTTAAGCTGTGGGTTTTTTTTTGTGGATGCCCTTCATAAGGCTTTGGAAACGTGCTCCCATTCCTACTTCCTGGAGCGTTTCTTCACCAATAAAGGGTGATGCATTTCATAAAACGTTTTCCTGTATCTGTTTAGATGATCCCATGGCTCCGTCCATCATCCTGATAATGTGGTTACGCTGATTGTTCTCCACAGGTTGAACCAACCCTGCAGTCCAGGGATGCATTTCACCGGGTTACCTCTATCGATAAGGAGAAAATCCAAGTCCCAGGAAGGTTTTGATAATGAGCAGCCCAGAATCTCACAGACACGTTAGTGGCAGAGCCACAGACAGACCCTGCCTCCCCGGCGGCCTCTGTGTTGGCCCTTGGGGGAGGGGCGAGGTTCGCAGGGGAAGGTGGAGCATCGTCAGGGCTGGATTAATGGGCGGCCACCTCACCGCTCTCCATCATTCGTGTTGTGGCCCAAACCCGGGAGGTGGTTTTCCCACTCTCTTCATTCTTTGTTTCGATTTAGGGGGACAGTCTCCCTGTCTCACCGGGAAGCAAGCTGAGGTTCGGCCACATTCAGTGACTTAAGCGTCTCAGGAGGGAGAGGTGGCGCTGGGACTTGGATGCAGGCCTTTGGAACCTAAGTCCCGGGTGTCCTGTGCTCCACGGCTCGCCGGCCCTCGGAGTCCCCAGATTTCCAGGCCCACAGGAGCCCTTCCGCTCCCCCCTCCCCCGCTGGCAGAGGTGGGGCTGTCAGACGCTGGGATCCAAACAGAAAATCCTCTCGAGAAGGGAAACCATTCAAGTTGTCTGACTCCTTGGCGGTGAATGAGCTTCAGGATCAATCATTTTCAGTTATTTTTTAATACAACTTTGTTTCATCTGCAAATTTAGACCGACCGTTACATGGATTGCCTCCCGAGGGGCACAGCAGCTTTGTGGTTAACAGCTAGCTAGACCGCCAGGATGAAAGCCCAGCTCGGGCACATGCTGCCCGTGTGAACGTGGGCGAGTCATCACTGCATCTCGGTTTCCTCATCTGTGAAACGGGGATAACAGTTCCTACCTCCCTGGGCTATTGCGAGCCAGCCCATGTGATGTGTTTAGAATAATGCCCGGTGCAGAGAAAGCACTAAATGTCAGCTATTGTTAATATTAACCACCACATTAACTGCAACTTATTGAGTACCGACTATTGGCAAGCACGGGGTGGGGTGGTTTTTACAAAGACTGGAGCAGGCTCAGAGAGGTAAGCCCACCTGCCCGAGGTCACACAGCTAGGAAGTGGCAGCCCCAGGAGTGGAATGCTAAGCCTCTTGGCGACACCATCCTGACTGCCGGAGGGCGAGTTTTAATCTTGAAAGCACCGGAGGCAGGGAGGGGCCCCGTGGGAAGCAGGTGAGGTCAGAACCATAATCCAACTGAGCTGCTGGGCTGAGGTTTGGGAGGAAAGGGAAGAAGGGGAGACGTGAGAGAAATGGGGCCTCAGCAGAGACGGAGGCCGGCCGGCCGGCCAACAAAGGACGGGAGTGGTCAGGGCTGGGCGCACGGGAACCAGAGGCCCAGGGAGAGAGGCCCGGAGCCCGGCACCGGGGCCCGCAGAGCTCATGGGGGCTGCAGGCGCCGCCCCCCCCCCCCCCCCCCCCGGGAGGCGTCCTGGGCTTGGTTCGCACGATAGTCAGTAACATGGGTCAGCCTCTGGGACCCTGTTCATGCTTCTGCACGGAAGCAGCTGCCCTCACATCTGACCTGCAGACCAGGACTCCCAGCCACCAGAGAAGCCGGGTCCCGGGTTCCCCCAGTTGGTGCCGATCTTAGGGACCCTCGCCCCAGGTCTGGGGGTGTGCCTGCCACCCCCATCAGAGGCCCCATGTCCAACTCTGGGACGGGGAGTAAATGGCATCCCTGTGCCAGAGGGATGGGCGGGGTTGGTGTGCCAACTCCCTCACTCAAAAGATGACCCCCAAAGCATGGCCAGCTGTGCACCCCACCTCAGGGAGCCAAAGGCCCCCTGCAAACAGATGCTCCGTCCTGTTACTGTCGATGGTGTGGCAGTGGGTGACCCCTCAGCATCTCTGAGCCCCCGTGTCCCCATCTGTGAGACGGCAGCTGCCTGCCTCGGCCACCTCAAGGAACCATGGGGGAGACTGAAGACATGTAAAAGCACGGAGCTCACTGCCTGCCTCTGGAGGCCTCACCTTGAACATGGAGGCTCTGGGGAATGCGAACTGGAGGCCACTGGTCCCAGAAACCCCAGCAGGGCCGAGAGCACTTGCTGCTTCTGCACCCCACTGGCAGGCTCTCTGCATTAAACATTCGGCACACGGGCAATGGCAGGGTGGGGCTGTTGGGTTCCCTGGGTGCACAGACCACACAGACCCAGCAGGGGCCTCCTTCCTCCCCGCTTTCCTTTCTGCCACCCCCCCCCCACCCAAAGTCCCAGAGCCGACATTCCAACTCAGCCGAGGGCCCTCTCACCAGAGTCAACATCGCGACCAGGCAGAGGAGAGCACCGTGGAGTCGGGCAGACCTGAGTGCCAGGCCTGCTCGTGGCATCTCTCACCTGTGTGTGGCTTCCTGAGTCCCCGTTTCCTCACCCCAGAAATGGGGACCATGCCAGCCGGCCAGCGGGGCTGTGTGTGCAGACTCTAAGTACTGACCGTAAGGGGCTAGGTGCCACGCTGGGGCTGGGGCGGGTCCCTGTGACGGATGCGTCTGCCGAGCTGCAGCTGGGGGCCCTGCCCCTCCTCTGTGTCACTGCGAGTCTGAACACCACCCGCGTCCTTTACCGGGTCTGCTCTAAGTCAAGGCCCCCTTAAAACTGGCTTTGCTGCTTTTCCCCAGGCGGCACCACAGCGTGAAAGTGGGCACGCTGAGCTGGCCCAGTCCAGCCTCCCGCCAGTGTCCTCGGAAGCCTCTCTCAGACCTCCCCATGGCTGAGGTCCAGGCTTCACGACAGGTCCCCTGATTTGAAGGGGAGAATCGAGGGGGGGCCCAGCACCTTTCTGCTGTTTTCGACGCATCCCTATTGAAGCGCGGCTCCCTGCCCACGCACGAGATGAGGGGCATCGGAGCCAGCGCTGGAGGCCTGAGCAGCAGCCCGGCGGCGTCCAGGGCACGTTGCTGTGGGAGTCGAGACACGGCTGCGGCAGTGGCCCCCTGCTCGCGGCCCCACAGCTCTGGGGCTGAGCTCTTGAACTCAACAGGTCTGAGGCGTCCTGATCCCCACCTCCTTGGCTCTGGCGTGGTGGCAGTGCCAACCGGATCAGTGGGCGGGCTCTGGAGTCACTGCCTACGGTGCCTAGGTGAGGGTGCTTTTCCCACCTGGGCCTCTGTAGTTCCAACTTCGCTGCATCTGAGACTGGCTACATCCTTCATCTTCTAATAACGCTGGAGGAACTTGTCATAGACGCCTACAAGGGGTACAGGCATGTGTGTGCTCAGCCCCTCTTCCCTCAGAACCACACTCCTAGGGGCCCCCAAAGCCCCAGGGGCCAGCACAGCTGAGTGACCAGGGTTGATGGTATTTTCTCTCTCGAGACTGGAATTCTGATGCACACCAGTGAGCTGAGTGAGGGGGCTGGCGCTGTCATGCATCAGTCTGGGGCCAGGGGAGGCCACGGTCTGCTGTATGGACCGACCATGAATTTGAGAAAGCCAGCCCGCCGCCAAGGGACAGGATGAGACAGGCACACGCGGAGAAATGAGGAGCGAGGAAGAGTCTGGACACCCCCTGAGGCCCCGAGCCAGCCCCGGGGGAGGCCAGCTGTGTCACTGTGTCCTTGGGATCCCTAACACCCCCCCCCGCCATCCTGATTTTAAAAAATGTTCCCCTTCAGCTCAAGAGAGCTGCGTGGGCTTCTGCTGCTGGCAGGTGAAGGGCCTTCGGACCCAGCTCACGCCCAGCATGTGGCGGGTCCCGGGCCCCTCCACCTCCGACCCCTCTGCTTGCCGCACTGAGCTGGCCCGGCTGCGGGAACATCCCGGAGTGGACTCCAGGGCAGGTGGCCCAGACATCTGGCTCTGTCTAGTTGGGACTGTCCCTTGGGCAAGTCCCTGCCTCTCTTTGGGCCGCAGTTTCCCACTCTGGAATGTAGGAAGCCTGGTCTAAAAATTTCCAAGATCCGCCCTGGCCAGGTAGCTCGGTTGGTTAGAGCATCACCCCAATGTGCCAGGGTTGTGGGTTCAATCCCTGGTCAGGGCACATACGAGAATCATCCAAGAATGCACGAACAAGTGGAACAACAAATCAATGTTTCTGTCTCTCCCTTTCTCTAAAATTCTTTTTTAATTTTTATTTTTTTAGAGAGGGAAGGGAAAGAGGGAAAGAGGGGGGGAAGGGAGAGAGAGAGAGAGGGAGAGAGAGAGAGGGATGTGTGATGCCTGGGTTGCAGCCCGCGCTCAATCCACTGAGCTGTGCCAGCCAGGGCTTTCTAAAATAAATTTTTAAAAAAGTTCCAAGATCCCTTTTAATCCTAGTCTTCAGAGACTATTTGTTGCCAACCACGAGGAACTCAGAGGAAAATTGCTTTCATTTAGATTAAAAAAAAATTGAGCCTTTCTCCACTATGCCCTATTAGCTGTTTTAATAAACCACTCATATCCAGAAAGTGGAAGTAATCCAAATTTCTATCAACCGATGAATAAGTATAGTATTATTCAGCCACACCAAAGCATGAGGCACTGCTACATGCTCCAGCACGGATGAGCCTTGCAAACACCACGCTCAGCAGCGGCAGCCGATCACAAAAGGCTGTGGGCCGGCTGACTCTGTGTATATGAAATGTCCAGGGCAGATACGTCCAGACAGACAGGAAGTCAAGTCGTGGCTGCCAGGAGCAGGGGTTGGGGGGTTGGGAGTAAGTAATTGCTCATGGGTTAGAGGGATTCTTTTGGGGGTGGGGCAAGTGTTCTAAAATTGATTGTGCCGATGGCTACACAACTTTGTGAACACCCCTCAGTTGCACACCTTGAAGGTGCGGCTTTATGGTAAATGAACTGTATCTCAGTAAAGCCGTTACATTCAACAATAAAACCGCCCAGTCGGTGTGTCTTGTCATTGGGCTGTGAAGTGACACTTCAGAGCGCCACGGTGACTGGTTCACAAGGGCGCATCCTTGGAACCCTGACCTTGGCTTAGGAGACACTCTACCAAACGTGCCGTTTCTCTGGTGGCCCCCGAGACGGAGGCAAGACCAAGGTCATTTCCGCCATGGGGGCTGAGTGTCTCTGGGGGCCTGGCGCCGGGTCCGGGATGGCACACACACACGTACATACGTGAGCCCACAGCACCTGCAGTTCCTCCCGTCTCGGCCCCCGCCCCACCCCCTCGGGCTGAGGGGCTCAGAGGAAAGACCGGGCGTGTGGGGTTTTCTGGGGTTCCGTTTGTGCAATGCCCCCTAACTGGGTTTGGAGACACAGAACTGACCTTTCTCGCCCCAGGCAGGTGCTCTGGGGAGCTGAGGAAGATGAGGCGGGGGAGGGGAACAAGCCCTGAAAGCTCTGGAAATCCTTGGATTCCTGAGCTGAGCTTTATTACAACAAAGGGAGAGAAGATTTAGGGTGCCGCTGGGAGCATGTCAGCTCCCAAGGGCCCATAACTCGACTCAGCTCCACACGGCTCACCCAATGCATACCCCCAAGGTCCTGGGCGCCTTGTGCATGAGCCACGACACAGACAAGCACTTCCTGGTGGGCGTCCGAGGGAAGGAGCTGAAGGAGCCCATTGGTTGGGGACAGTGTTGCCCCCAGGCGTGCCTGGGGTCAGAAGGTCAGTGCACAAACCCCAGCGCTGCCCCTTCCTCCTGTGTGGCCCTGGGCAACTAAACCTCGCTGTGCCTGAGTCTCTCCAGCTGGGAAACGGGGAAGTAATAATAGTGCCCACCTTCCAGGGCGTCGTGAGAACTCAGTGAGCTGATGTTCACCTGTAACGCGCCCTGCCTGCTCCATAGTCAGCTCACAGTAAGTTTTACCTCCTGTCACTGTTCAAGAACCTCCAGGGGCCTGGACTTCGGTAAAACACACGTTTACCCCGGGTTCTCCAGTGAGGTGGGCTGAGCTGCGCCGTAGGTCCAGGGTTCACATGCATGGCTAAGGCCAATCGGGCCCTATGTGACCACGAAGGCCATTCGCCCCGTGACTTCCCTGAGGCCTGTGGCCTGGGACTCTGCTCCTGTCTGGACCAGTCCCTGACGGCGTTCACAGCTCGGAAGCTCAGGGTGGAAGAGAGGCTGCCCACGTGACGGCTGTGCGACTCGGGAAGTCTCACCGCCTCCCCAGCCTCAGTTTCCCTCTGTAAAATGCAGGTAAAAGAGACCGCCCGCCTCACAAGGCAGCGGCGACGCGAAATGAAAGTGCACCGAGAAGCAGCAGGCACATGGCTCCGTCTGTCCCCTCCCCTGCTTCTCCTGTCCCAGAGGGGAAGAGGAGGAGGAAGTGACTTGGTGTTTCCAAAGGCAACACCTGGAAACGCATCCGCAGGGACACAAAGGGAGTTTTCTGCAGGGACAAACTCGGGCCAGCTCTTGGCTCTGTTGTGAGCCTGGCCGAGCCGGGGGAATGCCCAGTGACCTCTGGCTTGAGGACAACGGTGGGCCAACTGCAACGGGAAGTCCTGGCCACCAGGAAGGGCAGAGGTCCCTGCACTGGGATGCAGGGGTGCGGAGCCCCTGGGGCTACCTGGTCTCAGCCCGTGCAAGCCAGCAGCATCCCGACAGGCAGGTCCCCTCTGGGAGCTGGATCTCATTCTTGCTCCTCAGAGGAGGCCAGACCCCGGGGCAAGGGGAGGGGGAGGGTGGAGTCCACGCCCCGCAAACCCACCAAACTCAACTCCGAGGAAGTGGAGATGAGCGGTCCTCACTCGTAGCCACCTCACTGCACAGAACAACGGCTGCCAAGGGCACACCCCTTTGAAGGTGTCCTGAAGAGCCCTGGACGGCCAGCAGCCGCAGGGCCAGGATGCAGATGAGGCGGCTAGTGGAGGGTGGCGGCCGCGGCCCCATCAGGCCTCACCCCTGTAAACTGGGGCTCTGCGCCCACCTCCTGCGGAGCTCACAGAGCGGCAGCTCCTCCTCGGGCCCACCCTGGGCAAGTGCGGCCAGTTCCTGGACCACGCTGTAGCCACATGGGGTCCTTCCTGGCATCCAGCAGCCGAGACTCAGATCCCCTCAACCTTCTGGTCAGCAGAGAGCGGCTCTTGGGGGGCCGAACCCCTGTGTGGGGCCCCTCTGTGACCTCAGTGAGGAGATGGATGTCGTTTGCTGGGTCTGCCCTCCCCGGGAAAGGTGGCTGCAGGTGCTGTTGACACGGGCAGCATTCGTAACCCGGTGGGGTCCCGGGCACACCCAGAGAAGATTTGAAAATGCCGATTCCCAGGCCCCACACCAGGCTCTGGGTTTTGGTTTTGGAACCTGGTCCCGGATGTGGGGCAGAGCCCCTGGGCAGCTGTGGTGGGCATGCCCCGGGGACTCTCATCCAGAGACTCCGAGGGAGCCCTGGGGCCCCAAACAGAGCCTCTGTTTTCAAGGCGAAGCAGAATGGCAGGGCTAGGGGCAGGCATGTCCTGACAGAACCCTGGGCCAGCATAGCCTGAGGGCCCTGCACCCCCCGAACTCACCGGGCATGGAGAAGGGGGACAGGAAGGCAGTCTCGACGGGCTCCGGCTCTGGGGGAGGCGGTGGGGGTGGGGGCTGCTGTTCCTGCTCCCGCTGAGGGTCGCCGTCTGGGTTTTCCAGGGGAATGTTCCCGTTTTTGATGTTTTCGGGCCTCCCGTTTTGGAGCGGCTTTCTGCCGACTCCGTTCGCTGAGTTGATCAGCCTCTGCCTCTGTGTGGACAGGGGGCAAGACAGACAACCGGATGTGTGACCGTATTAGCCTGCTCCTTGACACGCACCCAGCCCTCAGGTTTCCAGAACACACGCCCAGAGGTCGGTTTGCCTGTGAATGACCCGAGGACCTTGGCATTCAACCACGTTTGCTCAGCTCCTTTGGGGCCGAGACCAGCAAGCCCCTGGGGGACGGTCAGAGGCCTGGCCGCCTCTCTTCTGAGTGCCACCCTGACCACCCAGCCCGTGACACTGGATGACAGTGGTCATTCCGGCCCTCCCCGTGGATGTCCCCAAGCCACCTGAAGATACTCACAGGAGAGGCCTTGCATGTTTTAAACTAAAAATTATTTAAGTGTACCATAAAAAACTGCACTTACATTAAGTGTATAGCCCAGTGATGTTTTATATCAAGGTGCAGAACATTTCTAGGCCCTCATAAGACTCCCTCAGGCACTTTCCCTAGTCTGGGTGTCCCCTCTCCCCAAAGCCAAGCAAAGTAACCACTACTCTGACTTTTAGAAACATAAATCACTGTTTTCTGAACTTGACCTTCATATAAATGCATTCAAATTGCAGGTACTGCTTGAAGTCTGGCTTCTTTCACTGAATCTAATGTCCATGAGAGCCATCCATGTTGTCGCATAACTCAGCAGTCTGTTGCTTTTCGTGGCTGTATAGTATTCCCCCATAGAAATAACCTGCGGTGTATCGTTTGCCTGCTGATGGGCATTTGGGGTGTTTCCCTATTTTGGTTATTATGAAGAATGCTGCTCTGAACATTTGTGTATGTGTCTTTAAGTGAACAGAGCACTCATTTCTATTTAAATGTGGAATTAGTAGGTCATAAGGTCGGTGCATGTTGAACCATTTCACACTTGTACCAGCCAGGGGTAGAATTTCAGTTGCTTCCCATCCTTGTCAACACTTGATATTGTCAGTCCTTTTGATTTAAGCCAGTCTGGTGGGTATGTGGTGGTACCTGATCATGGTTTGAATTTGCATTTCCCTGATGACGAATGATGCCGAGCATCTTATTGGGTTACTGGCCATGTGGATAGTCTCTGCTGGCCAGGTCTTCTGCCGTGTCCAGTGCACATGCTCTCAGCCAACCTGCCCCTTCCTCCCGCCAGCTCACAGTAGCTACGGATGAAGGCTGGCCCTTTCCACCCGAGCGGAAGTTAATCTTTCTCACCAAGCCTGTGGGTTTCTACTAAACCAGGGAATGGCCGAGGCCGTATTTCCAGAAACCAACAGGTTCCCACTTTCCCAAGAATCTGCTTGCCTTTGCACAGCTCACCTCATCTGGCTCCCATACACAGTATCTACAGATCAGCTTTAGGCTCCGTGACTACCGATTGTCACACAATGGACACAGACCCCCCCGCCCCCGCCCCGTAAGGACTTTAGCAGGACTAAAGGAGTTGGTGAACGTGTCCCAGGCGACACTCTGTAACGGCGTGCCCCACACCTAGCCTCATGTTTATTGGAAGTGAGAAAAGTGTTATTACTTGAAGTGGAAGGCACGAGGGAGAACCACTCGGTCTTTAGCAGAGTGGAGACTCCCGCGGCCCTGGGAGGCAGAACCACATGGCTTTGCCGAAGTGGGGACCCCTGCAGCTTTAGAAGGGGGAACCACCACCCTGCTTTAGCAGAGATCCTGGTGACACAGCTGATGGTGCTGAGAACCGAGGGAGGCCTACCAGCCGAGACAGATTACTGGGAAGAACCGGGGGCTGCCTGAGCCACGGACTTCTATTTCTTTCCCTGAGATATGGTACCCCAGACTGGGCAAAGGGGGGAAGGAAGACTGTGTGTGTTTGTGGGTGTTTTAAGGGACTTTGGGATTCTGATGAAGACATTAGGTCACTCCTTTATATCCGCATAGCATGAAATAAACATTTCCTTTCCTGCTCACGAAAAATAAATAAGTAACTGAAGTGGAAGCACGTTATTCCTTTACGAGGAAGAGGAGCTGACCCCTTCACTGTCTCCACATCAGTTTTAGGTGGGGACCCCCACACCGTGAAGTCCAGGGTGGAAACCCAAAGTATTTTCCCCATCCTTGCCCCACCAAAAAGAGCAAAGCGGTCTATGCCTGAGACTCCGATGTGGAGGCTTGGTACTCTGCTCCCCACGCAGGGTCAAATGACAGGTCACCCTCGCAGGAAAAGAAAAAACCCAGCTGTGCACAGACAGGATTGCAACGTTGGGGCAGGACTCAATAGCGCCCGGATGGTAGCAAGGGGGCAGGTCATAACTCTAACTTCATAGGAACAAAGAGAAAATTGTATCTGAAGAAATGTCTACAGCTGTATGAGGCTGTATCAGGAGAGGCATAGATCACAACGCAAAGGAGGTGCTGGGCCCACGTGCCGAGAGAGACCGCCCGGAAGGTTCCCACGGGGGAGTAACTAGATGGAGAGGCCTGGGACCCTGTCACGCCAGGAAGGTGGGAGGTTCCGAGGATGTGAGGTTCAAGGAGAAGATCGGGGTGGCAACTGCTGCCTGGTGTTCCGAGGGCTGCCCCGTGGAAGAGGCAATATAACAACCAGCTGGAGCAGGGGCTGGCTGTCACAGAGGGAGCAGCGACACAGAAGGAGGGGCACAGCGGAAGTGGGGTGGACTGCCCCCGAGGAATCCGTGCCGTCTAGGCTCAGATTTGGGTCAGAACCCCTCTTCTGCCCCCTTGTTCCAGCTCTCTCGTAGATCAACAGGAAGCGCCATCCTCTCCCCCAGAAAGCCATCAAGAGGGTTCATGCTATAACACACAGGTAAAACACCCAGCACCTGCCTAGCACACAGTAGGTGTTCAGAAAACGACAGCTGCTTGTACCAGCTCACAAGGACCGGCACCCAGGTGTGAGCCGAGGAGAAGCGCAGTGTGGGGAGGAGCAGGTGGGAGACCAGGTGAGACGGTCCCCAAGGAGGGAGAGTGACTGGGGGGAGGGGGGTGACCTGCTGGTTGCCTGGACAATTCACTGCTGTGGCTGGGGGTGAGGACGGTCAAGTCTCGTAGGACACAACCCTGGAACGAAGGAGAAACGGAGCCCTCCTTCCACGCCCCCCACCCGGCCCCCTCGCCAGGCACCCACCCTGTGCACTTTCTCTCCGACGATGAACAAGTAAGGGCATCCGCCCCAGGGGCACATCGACTGTGGGTTAATTGTAGCTTTGCCAACTTTTCTGGACTGCTGGGGAATTAAAGGACTGGAGAGGAAATGAGACCCAAAGGTCTAAAGAAACCACCTTGAAACTAGACATTTGGGGGGGGGGGCTTCACTCCCCCCCACTCCCCTTCCAGGGTGAATCTCCCCAAGACCCTGCTCAGCCTCCGGGCTTCCCCTTTCTGCTGCGTCAGGAAATTCTGAGTTGGAAGCGCCCCGCCCAGCACCCACACACAGGGACACTGAGGCCCGTGAAGACTGGGTTAAGGTCTAATGTGAGATGAAAACTTGGAATTACCTCCCCAGTCCCAGCACGGTGGAAAACAAGGTTTTCTCAGCAGCTTAAAACACTCAGTGGCCTGGCAACCAGCGTGTCACCGGCTCATCAAAACCCCATCATCTCACCTCCCTGCTTGTCCATGCCATGAAAATACGCTATGAACCCAAATCCCCGAAGCCTTAGGAGTCGCTCAAACCCCCCATTTCACCCCTAACGCCAGTGGGTGCAATTCTCACGCTCATAAAGAGAGGCTGGGATTCAGCAAGATTTCATTGCTTTCAATTTTACCGATTTGCACCAAACAAAAGGATTCAGGATAAGTCAAAGCTTGCAATGTTTTCCTTTCTTCATACAGAGAGTGCACATGGCGTAAGAAATCAAAGTAACACTGTTCAAAATCCAGAAACCGGAGCACCGAGCAGCCCGCCCACCCTTGCATGTAACCCACTTGCTGACTACCGATTGTTTGCCATCGGAGTTTCGAGTTCTCTGGTAACTACCTGCGTCTGAGGATGTGTACCTAAAACTCCAATGTGCAGCCAGATGGGAGAAGTCGGTAAGCAATAAGCTGTGCACTTTGCTACACTGTTGGTACAATAAATATCAAACTTAAAACTTGTTTCAAACGAGAAAGAGAAGAGGTACAAAATCCTAGCAAGACCACGAGGGTACCGAGGGAAAAGAAGTCCCCAGTGGTGACAGCCACCCACCTGTGTCTCAGCTCCCCCCCGCCCCCAGTGTCGTTCTAGCCATAGAGAACAGGTGTGTGCTCATCCTTTTTTTTTTTTTTCTTCTCTAGCTAACAGACTGGCCTTTCTCCAACTAGTTTTACTCTAGTGCCTGACAAAACAGTGAAACATCTTGGCAGCGTGTTCAATGCTGCCTGCCTTAAAATTGCACCCCCCCCCCCCCCGCCCCATTGGATCCTTTGCTGTTTGCGGCGATGTTCGGGCTTCCGTCCTGACACCACAGGAGCGGTGCCCAAGGCCAGCCTGGCAGAGCTCGCTCCGGTGGCCCAGCCCCAGGCGGCGTCCCGACAAGCCAGGGCCCCCTCCAAGGACCAGAGCCCCCCTGAGGCCACGCGCTCTCCTGGTCCCTGAAGCAAACCCACCTCGTTGATGATGATCCTGCTGGCCATCCGCAGTCGGGTCCTGGGCCCAAACTTGTTGGTGATCATTATGCGTAAGCCTGCCTCCGGGAAGCTGAACTTGGGGGGGCTGGAGCTCATGACCTCATCCACCATCACCACTGGGTTTTTGCCGTACTGGGGCTCCTCCTTCACTGTATGGAGCACAACGCCGTGATTAGTGCCGAAGTCCCCCTGCAGACGCCACCCAGGTGCCAGGGCAGCCGACCGCCTGCCCCTCTGCTGCAGACTTCGCGGGCTGAGGTCTCAGCAGCCGGCGGCCCCCTGGGAGGCTGGCTTCGGCTCCTCCCACTAGTCAAGCGGCCATTGGCTTTGAACCACCTGCCAGCTTGAAGAATGAGACACCGCCCCACGGTCTCCCCATTACAGGCCCACTCAGGGACAGCCCCTCGACATGTATCCCCCCCCACTGATCAGTAGCCCCTCTCTTCCGGGGCCCGGTCTTGGCTAACTGCAAGGATCTTTCAGTTCCTGCTCTGAGTCTCACTGGGCAGCCCACCGTGACTGTGAAGGGACCTTGCTTCCTCCTGATTGCAGGGGCGCCAAGGGTCCCCTGGAGTGGAATGTGCTGAAAAGCACCAGAGACCACCTGCTCTGTCTTGAAGGGACCATCTACACCCGACACAGAAGGCTGCTTCTAGCTTTGTTCTCCGTGACGCAGGCAGCAGCCAGGGCAAAGGCTGGGCTCCCAGGCCCTGGAACGGGAGGCTGTGCCCAGGAGGGCAGCCCGCTTGCTGAGGCTGCACGGGGAGCTACTGGCCGAGTCCAGTGTCTCCGGTGAGCCTGGCACCCTCCGGCAGGCAGGCCGCTGTCTCTGACCCCGTGCATCTTCTCGGGAGGCTGAGGACCGAATCCCCCAAGGCCCCAGCCCTCTTCCCTGCTACCTTCCCGAACACGCGCAGGGCAGGAGTCCTGGAGGATCTGACCTCTACCTCCAGAGTCCCAGAGGGGGGCCCCAGTGACAGAACCACTCGTGACCACAGCACACAGAAGCAGGCAGCATCCCCTCCAAGGGGCTGCCACAGCAGATATGCCCGGCCCTCTGCACTGGCCACCAGCTCCTGGCGCTCATGTGTCCTTCCCAGGCAACGGGGTAACCAGGAGTAACCAGGGCGAACTCCTGCCAGAGTTAATGGCACAGACAGGAACCAGTGCACACCAGACACGCACCCTTACCCAACAGGCAGCAAGGCTCAGCAGACAGGAGGCGGGCGGGTTAGAAACGGAGCCAGGAGGACCATGCATTTGCCGGAGATGGGCACGCTGGGCTCGCGGTGTTTTATTTATTTTTTTCCAATGCATGTGTTATCGCTCGGATGGAAGCAGATTACTTACAATTTAGAAGGCGAGGAGCGTTAAGGAGACAAAGGCCAACAGAGATCGCCAGAGACGATTAGCGTGCGGCGGATGCTGAGAGTCTGGGGCAGCACTCCTGGCGGTGGCCGAGAGGCCGCGGGGTTATTGGAAGGGGGGTGTTAGTCGGAGGGCTGCTGCCACCGGGCCTTCGGTGCCTGGGGCCTCTGGCCTCCAGCGTCCTGGCCCCTCTCCTGGCTGACTTCCCTGGCGAGGTCCCACTCCGAGGAGCAGGAGCCCCCGAGCCCACTGCCCCTCCACACTGCGGGAAAGCCTGGATCCCTCCCTACTCCGAACCCCCAGTCTATATCAGAGGGAGGTGGGAACCAGTAGAACAGCTAGCTGCCTGGGGACAGCTGGGCTCAGAGGGGGGGAGCCTGAAGAGTGTTCAAGGCGAGACACGCGATACCTGGCACCCTGGGCACCTGGTCCTAGTGCCACCCGCCAAGTGGCAGTGCAGGGTGGTGTTCTGAGCCGAGGGTGGCTGCTCAGAAGGTAACTCAATCATAGAGTGGCTCCCGGCGGTTTAGCTGGAGGCCAGGTATTGCTCTTTACTTCCTGCTGCAAGCCGAAGCTGGGGCCGGGGCCGGGGCAGGATGGGAAGGTCCCACAGTAGCCCCAGCCAGTGGTCAGGGTGGCCCTGGCTGCCAGGCTATGTGAAAATCCACCCGAAACCAGTGATAAGAGGCTGCACACCCTGCAGTGGTGGGACGTGGGGGCGCCTCCCTGCCTCAGCTCTGGGGACCTTGCTATATTGTGCTCTGCTTTCTCGAGCAGAATGAAGGTATGGTGTGAAAGGTTTGTGCAAGTTTTAAAAAATCCAGGGCCCCCTCCGTCAGGCAGGCAGGCAGCAGTAGGAAGCTCTCGGGGCCGGCACCCGAGGTAGTGGGCACTTCCTGCCGGCCTCAACGGACTCACCGCTTGGGACTCTGCCCTTTGTCATCGAGGTTCCTGAGGCCCCAGGAACACTATGTCCAGGACAGCAGCCAGCCTGTCCCGAGAGGCTGTGCGGGGACCTCGGGGCCACTGTCTGTGCGGCCAAAATCCAAAACAGCAGCCACGCTGCTCCCCGCCCTTCCAAAGAGGCTGTCCTAGAAATGGCTCTCCCCAGTGGGGGGGGGGCCAGGCTGTGGCCTTGACCACACCTGTACCTTGCAGCAGCCCAGCAGGCATCTTATTCGCTCGCTGCTGAGACGGGAGACCATGCATTTCCCTACGGTGCACAGGGGAGGCAGCCCCTCGCTGGACCCGCCCCAGGGAAGACTGGGAGGGGGCCAAGGGGTGTGGATTCTGGCCCCACGTCCCAGACACGGGCAAACAGGCTCCGCTGAGACCACCTGGTCCCACCACTGACGTCAGCCTGGAAGAGGACTGGCTTGCCCAGGGCTGTGGGGAGCACAGGGGAGAAAACACCCCTCAGGTGGCCAGGGCCCACCCCTCGACCTCACCGACACCATGGGTGGAACTTGGGGGTGTGGCTTTAGCCCTGTTTTTCCTGTCCGAATTACAGGAACCCGTGCAGGCCTTCACTCTGGGCTCAGGTGAGACTGGATTCTCTCTCCCTCCTGGCAGCCACCCCCAGAGGGGGTCACCTGGTATCCGGCTAGACTGAGACGAGGTTTTTAAAGCAGCAAGCGGTCAGGCCTAGATGGTCAGGAGGACCTGACAGAGGGGCCGAGCGCCGGCTCCAGGGGCCCAGGACCCCCAGACAGGGGGCCACAGGGAAGCTGCGGAGGCCAGGCTACAGCCCAGGGCAAGGCTCCCCGGGTGACTCCAGGAATTCCTATTCGGTTCTGTGCCCGCCTTTCCCAGCCTCGCTCTTCCTCCGGGCAACGAGCCAGAGGTCTCTCCGGAGTAGAGGCCTCCAAACTGAGCCTGGCGCTTGAGAACCCACAGGGGCAGCCGGGCCTGCTCTGTCTCCCCCAGCCCTCAGCTTCCTGTCACTGGCCTTCTACAAGGGACAGACAGGTAACTCGCTTGGCTGCCTCTCAGAAAAGCCACGCAGGCCTTGGGTCTCGGCCAACGCAGCTCGGGGAAATCCCCGGGGACGAGACTGCTGGCAGCTTCTTCCTCTACGCAAACACCTCCCACTCTGACTCCCTCCTCGTCTAGGGTCCTGTGACCGAAGGAAAGAGTGACAATTTAGACGGAGAGTGTGTGCATGCGTGCGGAGACGAGAAGGGGGTGGTGGTTTTGGGGGACGTGGTCCGGCCACTCCTGTCTGCTCAGCCTTACCTCGCCCCAGCAACGGCACAGAAGGGTCGTCAGAGCTGCTATCGCAGCAATCATTACCGTCCTCCAGCTCACTGCTGACCGTGTTGCCGTTGGCAACGGTCTTCTGTTTGATGGTGAAGAAGGCCTGCATCTTCACATTGTACCTGGAAGTGAAGGCGGGGGCGGGGTCAGAGCGGCGGCTCTCCCCCTCCGCTCACACCCCTCACAGACTCGGGGAGCTGGGGGGCACAGCTCCTCTGCAGCTGAATGGGCTTCCCCAGCAGGAGCTGCAGAACCACATGCAGGCCGATGGGCCTGTGCCTCCTAAGACCTTGGTGGGATTTCCGGGGGCATGAAACACCTGTAGCCCAAGAAAACAACCGAGACCTCTTACGGCTGGTCACCAGCCCGTCCCGATACAGGGAGTTCCGCTCAGCCTCGGGGACGGGCTCAGAGGAGGCGTCGCTGGGCTTGTCCTCTCTCCGGCAGCTGAGTCTCTGGGTCACCCCTGTGTCCCTGCCAGCCAGCACTCCCTGTCCCCCCCCAAACACAGAGAAGCCCCCCTCCACCTCAGACCCCCGGCTGCCCACCTCCCCGAAGGGCTCCCAGGAGCACAGCTGTGAGGGTCAGTTCTCCCTCGGTGTGGCAGGGTACCCCCCACTTTTAGAAAACATCACAGGTCACGGCCTCCTAGAGCTCAGCATTGCTGTTCTCTTTAAACACCTGCGCAGGTGTGAACAGGAAGATAAAACCTGCATGTGGCCCACCTCAGGAGTAGTGCTTCCTTTTCCCTTTTAATTTTTTTATTGTGGAAAAACACACACGACATAAAACCTGCCACTTTAATTACTTTCCACTCTGAGGCGCACCGTTCAGTGCCACCAGCCACATCTACAAAGGGTGACCACCTGCACGGTCTGCTTCCAGAGCTCTCCCAGCATCCCCAGCAGAACCCTGCACCCACGGACCGATCCCTTACTCACTGCCGCCCACTCCAAGCACCTGGGGATCCCGGTGTCACAGGGGACTCTGGCCACGGAGCAGAGAAGCTGTGGGTGCAGGCGGAGTGGGCCCTAAGAACCGCCTGGAGAGGGGGCGCAGGGCCTCCTGGGCTGCACGCTGGGGCAGGGCGGGGGCTTTTCCGAGACACACGGTCACGGCTTTCTCTCTCTGTGAGTCGGACTCTCCCAGGAACCTCACTAAACGGGTGAGGTTACAGACGGTATTTGTCCTTTTGTGGCTAGCTCCTTCCACTCGGCATGAAGTTTGCAAGGCCCATCCCTGCTGTAGCCGGGGACAGATGTCCTTCCTTTGTCATGGCCGAGGAATCTTTGTCAAGGGTAGGTTCAAGGTGATTCTGACCTGGGCAGCTCCCACAGGCCACAAGGGCTCACAGCCCTGGCCCCTGTGTCTGCATCTTCAACACCGTGAGTGGCGCCCCCTGCTGTTGCACGAGGCAACGGCCCCGAGAGCCAGCATTTTAGGAAGCCTGGAGCAGGAGTGAGGCTGCCTGGCTCTTGGGGAAACAGTGGTGTTAAATGATCAGATTTATACTGACAGCAGATAGAATGGTCGGCCTGGGGCATGGAGAAACATGGAGTGGGGTGGGGGTGGGGGGTCCTTCCTTGCTACTCCACCCACCAGCCCTGACTCCCCTGGCCAGGGGTGGGCAGCACCCCAAAACAGCGCCTGAACCTCTCTGCCCCACCCTGGCCGCCCCAGTGGGTGTCCCCGAGAACTGGCCCCCCCCCAGAAGCAACGGAGGCCCGGTGGAGGTCTGCTCCCTGCTGTAACCACAGGCCAGAGCAGCGTCCGCATGAGGGCACAGGAGAGCCCAGGAGGAGGAGGAAGAGGAGGAGGGGAGACGGGGCACTTACTTCATGATCAGGATGTAAAATATGTACAAGATGATGAGCACCAGGGCCTCCCACCTCGGAGAAAGGAGACAGCGGTTAGAGGGGTTAGAGCGAGGCGGCCGGCGAGCGCTGCAGCCTGGGAGTGGTACGCATGGAGAGTGAAGCTGGGCGGGGTGTCCATGGACCTTCCCCACCCCTGACATCTCGCCCAGGACCCAGGACCCAGGCAGGCAGGTGGGCCGCCCAGCCCGGGGCTGTCCTGCAAACTAACGCCATCTGGGTGACAGAGAGGCAGCCGAGAGTGGGGTCCTTCTCAATGACGGGGGTCCTGGGACTCACTTTCTGAGGTGGAGTCCCTCAGCAAGGTAGAGAAAGGAGGGGCGGAGCCAACACATCCTGGGACTCAGGGAGGGGAGTGGCCTGGAGTCACACAGACTGGACACTGAGGGGCCCCGGTGTCACAGGGGATGCTGGACACGGAGCAGAGAAGCTGTGGGTGCAGGCGGAGTGGGCCCTAAGAACTGCCTGGAGACGGGGCGCAGGGCCTCCTGGGCTGCACACTAGGGCAGGGCGGGGGCCTTTCTGAGACACACGGTCACGGCTGTCTTGCGTACACAGAGCCCAGCTCCACGTGTGGTGGGCTTCTGGGGCTCCGAGGAGCCACACGGCTTCGGTTTGTTCATGCATCTGACAAATGGGTACCAAAGGCCTGTGAGGCCGGAGACAGCACAGGGAGCGCTCCGAGACCGCGCTGCGGCTGCTGGCCCGCGTCCAGCATCCTGGTTGCCAGGAAACGCCTTTTACCACTTGGGTGGAATGGATAGTAAACCAAGGCAGGGAGGAGGGAGGAGACAGGTCTCACATGCTAACTCAGCAGTCCTGAGCCTGGTCTGATAATACTGCCAGGTGTTCCAGCATCACAAGAAACACTGTGTTAGCAAGGGAGAAGGGAAGTCCTTGAAATTCTATGTAGCATTTCCGCTGTCTGGGAAAGAAAGCCTTGAATCTGTGCTTTCATCCCAAGGCCTGGACATGGGGGAGGGTCCGAGGTACCCAAAGAAGAATTCCATAAAACAACTTTAGTTGATTGTGTACCCCAGTCACCACCTGTTTTACGAGGGAGTCCCTGATGCTTACAGAAAGATCCCAACTGCCCCAATTTTAATTAACTGCCTCCTGTCTCGTATCTATTTTACAACAAGATGAACAAATGGGGTCTGGAGCAAGACAAGAATTTGGGCTGACAGACCCCCACCCATACCCAAGTTTGGGTGGTCACCTCCCCCAGGAAAGCTGGCACCGCATTTACCCGTTAATCAATATGTAACTTTTTTCTCCCATCCCACCAACTGTGTAAGTCAGTCCTCAGAACAAAGGACTCGTGCTCTCTCTCTCTCCGGGGGTCGGGGCGCTCTTGATGCTCTTGGCTCCGAGGCCACTGGGCCTCTGGCCACCCGGGGGCTTGTCACCCGGGTTTTCAGCCACTCTTATTTTGCCACCCTGCTTTGCCCTGAAACTTTGCCTTTCACCCCGCCCCTCACCCCTACCCAGTCCAGTTATCTCCCACGGGAACAGGTCACTGATAAACTGATTACATGCGTCAGCAAGAAGAACCAGGTCTCTCCCGTCAACACTACCACGCGCCCGGCACGGGCTCCAGTCATTTTGGGGGCTCTTCCTTGGCTGTCAAGAGCCCAAGGACCAGCAGAACCACAAAGGGACTAGTAGATGACCTGACGCCCACCCCCAACTCCAGGTGCAGATGAGGAAAAGCAGGGCCGGAAGTGGGGAGACCCTCCGGCTCGCATGGCGGGGTGGGGGCCAGGCCAGGGCCAGAACCAGGTTTCTCTGGGCCCACAGCCACTCCCATCAGGCTCCGGAATGCGTTCCCACGAACAGCCGCACGCAGGACGCAGACCCTGGCTCTCTCTCACGCAGACAGCATTTTTGTGGCTTGTGCGGACGTGAAGTACAGCCATACTCTACAATGCGAAAATAACACCCTCTTCTCTGAAGTTTGCATTGTGCATGTCTACTAAGGAATCATTTCCGGCCTCGGTGTCATGGAGACGAGTCCCTGTGTTTTATTCTACGGTATCTTAGCTTTGCTTTTCGTGGTGAGGTCTTCCACTCACCCGGAATTCATTCTTGCATAAGGTGTGAGGGAGTGGTCTGGTGTCATCTTGCTCCGTGTGGATCCCCAGTTGTCCCAGCCACGTGTGAGACCCCGCCCAGGCTCACTTCCTTGTCGGGACAGCTGCCACCCCCCCCACTCCGCCCAGAACCGGGCCATGACTGGGCCCATGCTTATCCCTGTGCAAAATGCCACCGTTTCCATCCCTTTAGCTTTATAATATCATCTTGATGTGTGGCAGAGTGGAGATATTAAGGGACAAATTTTTGTCACTCTGAAACAACTTTTGTCACTTTGAAAGGACAAGAGAAAGCACGCTTGCTTAGAATGATGATGCCCTTTTTACTTTCACAAGTTCATTAGCGTGTGTGTGTAAGAAATAATTGTAAACGATTCAGTGAACCCCATCAGCAAGGACACTAACAAAAATGAGCGAGAAACAAACTGTGAAAACTTACCACACGATCTCTTCATCATAGATGAACTGGAAGGCAAGAGAAACAAAGGGTGGGGGAGACACAGTTACTCCACAGCCAAGAAACAAGTGCAGACCTCTAAGCACGCGAGCGGACATGTCTCACACGGCTCGCCGTGTTTCCGCAGAAAGCCAGGCCCCCTCCACTGCAGGAGTGGCCCTGCCTTCGTTGAAACCCAGGTCAGCAGACGCCACAGCCTGCGGCCCAGCACAGCGTGGGCCTCGCAGAGCCGTGGCCTGTCCTCTATTATGGTCCAAGAAGCTGCTGGGGCCAGCCTGGTGGGGGCCTGCCCTCATGAACGGAGCAGAGTTGCTACAATCAAGAATCCTAAAAACCGAAAAGACATCCATCCATCCATCCATCCATCCATACACCTGTGGTGCCCATGTATATAGGAGAGAAGGGGTGTTAATTCTCTTTTAATTTTTTTTAAGATTTTTTATTTTTAGAGAGGGAAGGGAGGGAGAAAGAGAGAGAGAGAAACATCAATGTGCCGTTGTTGGGGGGCCATGGCCTGCAACCTAGACATGTGCCCTGACTGGGAACTGAACCTGTGATGCTTTGGTTTGCAGCCTGCACTCAATCCACTGAGCTACGCTAGCCAGGGCTTTAATTCTTAAAAGTGAAGCATTCCTTTGGAACTTCTGATGGATAAAAGACCTACTTGTCCCACCAGAAGGGGGACCAGGGCCAATGGTGGGGGCTCTGTGGTTGCTAATCGGGCCAGCAACCCCGTCCTGCATCTCTGGCATGTGACACGGATGAATGGGGTCCAGGGGAGGACTCCTGTGAGTGCCCGGTGTGGGCAGGGAGGTGGGCGGGCTCTGCCCCCCAGTCTCATCTTGGAGACACGTAGGTTCCTACAGGGGAGGCCAGCAGAGGCCAGGGGCCCACCGGGCCCCTCCCGGCCGTTGTGGTGGGCAGCACACACAGGAGCCGCTTTGGGATGCTGCTTCTGAGGGGGTCCGCCTGGCCAGGTGTTGCCGTGAGGCTCCCAGACTCGAGGCTCTGGGGAAGCGGTGCTCAGGCCGGGACACTCGGGGGACGTGGATAGAGCTACTTTTGGTTTACAAACCCGGGGAGGGCTACCGGCGTCTGGAGGCGGGGAAGGCCAGGGCTGCCGGCCAGCTGAGAATGCGTGCAACACGTCCATCGGAGGAGTGTCCCCGTATTTGGCATGAGTATCGAGCGTCCTGCTGAGGATTCAGGTAAGTGACAAAAATGAATAGTCTGAGCCTAGAACTAGACTCTGTGTCACCCATCAAATCATTTTCACGGGGGGTTAGTAGATACTTGATTTTCTAGCGATGTAACTGCCACGTGCAGTGCGGGGATAATTGCACTCGGCAGCAAGCAGGGGTGTGGGGTGAGGTGCTGGGCGGCTCATGGGCCCAGGTCTGCACTGACGGGGTCAGGCCCGGGGATTTTCCACGTGGGGGCAACATGGTATCAGCAGGTATTCTAGCCTCTTCCTGCCCAGACCTGAAAGCTGTGTTCTTTGTTAGGACTTTCACTTGTCCTTCACAGTATAGCTTAGACGCTATGGTTTTGTTGAGATTATGGGTGGGCAAATCATTCTATCTATCACCTTCATTTTCGGGGCTGTGATGGTCGGTGAAGGTGGCCCCAGGGATCCCACCGCCTGAAACTCCCCTCGTGAGTGTGGCCTGGACCCTCGACTTGCTCCTCACACACAGAATTCAGCAAACGTGAGGGGCTGTCACTTCCAAAAGTAGGTGACAAACAGGTTCCTTCTCTCCCTCGCTCTGAGGGACGCCGGGGGTCCCAGAGTCAGCCCCACCTGTGAGGCCAGACCTGAGGCTGCCCAGAGGGACGCGGCCCTGCCAGTGGTTTCTGGCCCAGGGGATCCAAGAGGTGACCGCACCCCGGACGGCACCCGGGACGGAGCCTGGCCGGCTGGAGCCCTCGGCCAAGCCACTCCCGACCGGAGTCCGCAGAAAATGGGAGGGAGAAAGGCTGGCTGTTCTAAGCCACTGAGTTATGGGAGAATTCTGCACACCACAGTAGATAACTAATACGAGGGACACGGCTGTCACACGTCATTGGTGCTAGATCCCGTAAGGCTGAGGACTGTCACTCCAGGGCACCGCCCAGACCCTAACACCTGGGCGTGCTACATGCACCTGCCCTCTTTGAAAATGACTTCCTGCCCTGGCTGGCATAGCTCAGTGGATTGAGTGCGGGCTGCGAACCAAAGCATCGCAGGTTCGATTCCCAGTCAGGGTACATGCCTGGGTTGCAGGGCATGGCCCCCAGCAACCGCACATTGATGTTTCTCTCTCTTTTCCCCTCCCTTCCCTCTCTAAAAATAAATAAAATCTTTAAAAACAAGAATAACCAAAAATAATCTTTAAAAAAAAAAGAAAGAAAACGACCCCCTGCCCTTCGAGGCTCCTCTGGACAGAAACCGAGTCCCTGTGGATGACACGCTCCTTGGCTACAGCCTGACTGTCATGTGCTTCCCTGTCACGTGCCATGATGTCACCCCAGCCCTTGGGGGGCCATAGGGATACCCCCCACACACACACACAAGCAAGCCCCCAGGGTCCCTGTTCCGTCTCCTCTCCTCTCCTCTCCGCTCCCCCACCCCCCGGCTGCCCACTCGGACAGCTCCCAGCCGCCCGTCTGCTTTGTGCTCAGCAGTGAGCTGCGAAGCCGGGAGCTCCGCTCTGCGTGAGGCTCCGAAGGGCGAGCAGCGTGCTGGTGCGTAACCGCGTGGACCGTGTGGCACGTGCTTTGGCTTTTGGGGGGGCTTTTTGCCTTCAAGGAGTCAGGTGTGAGATTTGTGGGGACGCAGGCACAGTGGCCAGTGGACTGGGCAGGGCGACAGCAGGGAGCGGTCAGCACCCCCACCCCTGGGCTGGGGGGCGGGGGTTTCCCTGGGACGTCAGGGGCGGGAGGGCACTCACGGCAATGAGCACGACGACGGACAGGGTGTAGTACACGGAGTCCCGGCACACGGCCCACCACGTCAGCCGGACCACCTGCGGGCAGAGGGCTGTCAGCCGCTGCGGGCTGGGGGGACAGGGGTGGGGCTGCAGGGGGGGCACAGCGGCCGGGGGGTGGAGGGCGGGGGACTTCCCCACCACCTCAGACTGCCCCCCCCCACACACACAGCTACAAGGACACGCCCATGGAGCTCCTCCTAACCGTGCCAGAGACAAGTCCTCCCGGCTGTCCCAGGCCACCCTGTGCTCCTCACTGAACTTGGGAAACAGATGAAGCCGGGGAAATGTCCGGAAGGGAGGGGAAGGCTGCCCCCCCCGCCCCATGACCTCGCACGATCCATAGCCCAGTGCTACGCCGAGGTGGAGGCCAGAGGCACTGGCTCTCCCCACCCTCCCACCGATGCTGGGACCTTCCGGTGGCACCTGGCTACCCTCCTCGGCCTCCCGCAGCCAAGCAGGGCCTGTGCATGAGCTCAGCACTCTGAGGCCAAGTCTAACAGCCCCAGGGAGATGCTGATGGGGTGTTAGCGACAGGCCAGTTGCACACTGGGAACAGGCAGGCCCCGGGCAGGTCAGGCGTCCAGCCCAGGTCATGGTTACAGGAGGTGCTGCCTAACCCTTCACCGCGGTGGGGGGAACGCTCGCCTGAGGACTGGGCGGAGGGCCGACACTCTCCCTGCTCCCAGCCTGCAGGCTGCAGGGGGCTCACCGGGCACCGCTGGGCACCCAGGGAGCCAGGGGAACAGCTAAGCCTGGGCCTTGGGCCTCCCCACCGCTGTCCCTCGTGTCACTGCACTCGGGGAGAGAAACCACCACAGACCTGGCCCGCGAATAATCCACAAACTCCGATTATACACAGGATGTTGAACACGGCGGAGCCCACGATGGTGCCGACCCCGACGTCTCCGTGGGTGATGAACACGCCTGGGAAGGGGAAGGCACAAATCCGCGTCCGTGAGGCCCAGGCCGGCCGTGGGGCCGGTAAGGACGCTGTCCCCAGGCCCCAACCCCCGCCTCCCACAGACCAAGGGAAGTCGGTCTCCCCATCACACAGAACACCCACAACGCAGTGAGAATGGGAGCAGGCTCAGGCCGGCTACTCCAATTCTTCCTGGGTGTTTTTGAGCAGCTTTATTAAGATATAGTTCATATGTCATAAAACCCACCCATTTAAAGTATCGGTTCAGAGTTCTGCAGCATAGTCACAGAGCAGTGCAGCCATCACCGTGATCTATGTAATTTCGGGACACTTGCAGTATCCCCCCCAAAATCCCTGTACCCATTAGCACCCCCATACCACCCATTAGTGGTTCCGCCCCAGGGAACCACTCATGCACTTCCTGTCTCTCAACTCCACCTTTTACAGATGAGAAGACTGAGGCTCAGAGCACGCATTCACTTGTCAGGGCACCGGCCCCGGGCTCTCTCCAGACCCCGTGTCCCCCCGGCTGGTGGGATTTCTCACCGATAATCGAAGCGAACAGCTCGGGCGTCGAGCTTCCTGCGGCCATGAAGGTGGCTCCAGCCACGTCTTCACTCAGGTGGAGTTTCTGAAACAGAAATGACCACAGACCCCTGGGATGTGACGTGGGGACAGCGGGCACACTAACCAGACGCTTCGGCAGCCAGGGGAAGTGCGGGAAGCTAGCTTCTCCCCGGCAGCCTCTCCTCCCTCCGCCCTGGGCACACTCCCTTGGCCACTGTGCTGCGCCCTGAATTTGGAATCCTGTCCCCTGCCCCCGCCCAGAGAAGAGCACGTGGCTCCCTCTGAGTAGGTCAAGGGGAGGCTAGACAAAACGTTTGTGCACTTGTGCTGGGTCACTCACAGTTCAGGGGACCCAGGTCAAGTAACCAAGTGCCTGCCCCTACCGATCCATGTACCCAGCTGTTAATGTCACAGCGGTATGGCCTTGGACAGCTGGGAGATGTCATGCAGGTTAAGTGGTAAAGTGTGGCAAAGCCCCGAGCAGCCTGCACACAGTAGGTGCCTTCTTCTTCCTTGGCTAGAAGCCAAGAGTAAGGCAGAGTAGGGATAGACTGTGGTTTGTATATGGGGTAAAGGAGGGAAAAAAAGTAAAATCTTAACAAAATAATTAGAAGGAGAGAAATGTCAGCCTGCCAAGGTTGGGACAATGAGGGCTGCAGCTCAGCCTCCTCCCTAGGGACGCAGATCCCCCTGGTACCTGCCCCCCACACCTGGTTATGGCCAGTGCTCCCTAACTGGTCGGGCTTGGCTTTGCTGTGCACAGCGGCCAGCCAGCCTGCCGTGCAGCCAGAGGTTCTGGGTAGTGGTTACATGCTGCCCAGTCTGGGAGGGGACGCCACCCACCAGTCTAATCTGGGGGTTTCAGAGCGAGGTGGCCCTGAGTGATTGGCCTGACGATCTTCATGGCCAGAGTCCTTCTCAGCCTGGCGCTGACGTGCCACGTGATCACCCCAGCCCCTGCCCAAGCTTTGCCCGGGGGTCCCCAGCCTCTCCCCCACACACACCTCACAGATCTTCTCGAGGGAGGGGACGAAGAAGTCGTCGCACACTATGGCCAGGGCGTAGAACATGTAGAGAGCCTGCGAAGGGCATGGGACAGAGAGCGTCAGCGAGGGCACCTGCCACCCACGCGGCCCGGCCCGGCAGCCGTCCCACCTGAGCCAGCCTGCGGGGACAGGGGCCGGGACACAGGCTGGGGACACAGGCTGGCCTGGAGGAAATCTGCAGCACCACAGGGCCTTGCCCCCTCGATCCCCTCACGGACCAATGGGAAACGGAGGCCCGGAGAGGTGAGGTGCTTGCTGAGTGGCACGGGGGGCTGAAACTCAGGCCACATGGTCCTGTGCTCCTTCCTCCCGTCTGGAGGCAGCAGCTCTGCCCCCACACCAGAGCGCACCCTCGAAAGGGAAGCCCTGACCTCAGAAGGAAGGCATTTAAAGCCACCATCTTGAGTGCTTCAATCCTCATCCTCCTGATTTCCCCTTATTTTCAGCAAAGCACCACTTCCTTGTCACCACCGGCCATGTGCTGCCAGAACAAATGTCCACCTGAGATGCAGCATTTCGCAGGACACCCCTGGGTGCCGGCACAGGTTAAAAGCCACCCATGGACACCGGGAGGTTCATGGAACAAAGAGTGTCAGTTCTAATGCTGCTTCTGGGACTCATGTGCCATGTGTGGGACTTTGGATGAGTTACGTCTCGAGGTCTCAGTTTCTTCATCTATTTGATGACAGAGCAAGAGCAGATCCGTAGTTTCAAAGTAGTTTTTTTTTTTAAAGATTTTATTTATTATTTTTAGAGAGGGAAGGGAGGGAGAAAGAGAGAGAGAGAGAAACATCAATGTGCAGTTGCTGGGGGTTGTGGCCTGCAACCTAGGCATGTGCCCTGACTGGGAATCGAACCTGCAACACCTTGGTTCGCAGCCCGCGCTCAATCCACTGAGCTACGCCAGCCAGGCTCAAAGTGGTTTTATATACAGACCCCTCACTTGCCCTGTCCACCCAACACAGCTTCACTGAGCTTGTCTGTGTGCGAGGCACTTGTACACAGGTATCGGGATACGTGGTGAGGACACCAGGAAAGGCCTCTGCCTCATGTAGAGTACCTTCATGGGGGACAAATAGGCAAACAAAGTATCTGTAAGTGCCGGGAAATGGGGCGTGCAAAGGCCCTGAGGCGGGAGTGCGCCTGAAGCATCTGAGGACCGGCAAGGCCGCTGGTGCAGGCAGAACCCAGTGAGAATGAGGGAGGAGGTGGAGAATGGGAGGTCGGAGGGAGAGGCGAGGATGGGGACCCCCCAAAAAGAGATGCGATTTCACACTGTGCACTGGGGGAAGCCACTGCTTGCTTCACAGGAAGAATGACATGAATGCCCTGCGTGCAAAGCGGGGAAGCCTGGGCTGCCTCACCCAAGACGGTGTGACACTCCGACACCTTCACAGTGACTTAACTACGACTAAATGGAGGATGCGTCAGCTGTGGCCAAGGCAACCGAGGCAGGTGTCTACTGGGGTCCAGGTGAGGCTGCCCCTGGATCTGATTATCCTGTGTGTGTGTGTGTGTGTGTGTGTGTGTGTGTGTGTTAGGGGGGCACAAATCCTGGGGGTTAAGGCAAAGGGAACAGAGTGAGGTGGGAGAGACCCCGCTACAAATCTCAGGGTTCCGACTTGACCTCACACCCCCAGAGGTTCCCCCGACATTGTCTCCCAGGCCAAGGGTGTCCTGTGAGGCCAGAGCCTCTGGCTCCGCCGACGTTTCTGAAACACGGCAGAGAAAAGGGGCCGAGATGGTGTGACTATTCCCACTGCGTGAACTGAGAGGCCCTGAGATGCTTCCTACACCCACACGGGCTCCGAAGCCAGAGCCTTCTGCTGCCCCGAAGAAGGGGCCAGCCAGCCTTTTCTTAAAGGGCCAAACACTAAGCATTGTAGGCTTTGCAGTCCCTGAAGAGCAGCCGTGGAACGGGTGTGGCTGTGTTGAGATGAAACTTTATTTGTAAAAATAGAAAGTGGCCTGGTGGTCCCTGCTCTGAAGGGTCCCTGCAAAATTCCCGAGGTGCACGGAGGTTCGAGGTTGTCTCAGCGCCGCCAGGATGTCGTGAGGCAGAGGGACAGAACCCTGGGCCTGACTCACCAACTCCACTCTCTCTTAGTGGAAGGGGGTGCCCGAGGAAGCCGGAGAAACCAGGAAGATAATAACTCCATTACCCAAATAATATACAGGCCTGTCATTCAAAGTGTGCCTACAATCTTCACTCTAAGCTCCATTTTCATTAACACTGCATATTCTGTTAATTAAATCTTCACTCATTCATTATTCGCTGGTGGCTATTATCACTGTGAGAATCCCAGCTCTGACTTTCTTTAATTATCTCTTGCAAAGACTAATATTTGGTTGGGTTTAAATATATAAGCAGAGAGAGGGTGCTGGGTGGTCGGGAACCTAATCAAGAGGCACATTTGCTGTGTTTGATCCAAAGTGGCCACCGTTGTATAATAAGGCTGGCAGATTTTTGCCCAGGGACAGAGAATGATCTATCTTTAGCTTTGCGGACCAAGGCATCTGAGGTGTGACTGTCCCTGGGTCTCATTATCATTCGGGGGGGGGGGGGGAAGCAAAAAGAAACAAGCACTGGGGGTGCAGGCAAAGCCACCACTCCTCGGCTCTGCCCCGAGGCCAAAGCAGCCATCAATGACACACACATGAATGGGAGAGGCTGTGTTCCAATAAAACTTTATTTACAAACACGGGCAGCAGCCATGGACTGTGGTTTGCCTATCCCTGTCGGAGAAGAGCAAATTTTACCTATGACTTAGGTCTGAACTCACTGTTCCTTTGTTGTTGCTTTTTAAAATCCTCATCCAAGGATATGTGAGACATCCATCAGCAGCTTCCTGTACCCCAACTGGGGATAGAGCCCGCAACCTAAGTATGTGCCCTGACTGGGGATCGAACTTGCAACCTTTTGGTGCTCGGGACAATGCTCCAGATAACTGAGCCACCGGGCCAGGGTTGAACCCACTATTTCTTTTTGAATTCCTCCTTAAACGCCACTGTTTATCATCAAGGCCCGTCTGGATACAGAGGGGAGTTTCAGAAGTGCACCCAAGTTTTAAACTGCAGCCGTGCAAGGTGGTGCATCGGGGGAACGAGCAGCGAGCACGGACAGAGCACTTATTATGCGCCATGTGCAGTCTGCTGCACTTGACCCACACCCACTCAGACCTACGTATCTGGGAAAGGTGCTGTCGCTTCCATTTTATGGAAGCACAAACTGAGGCACCAGAAGACTCGGGCTCTTGTCTGGGCTCTGTGGCCACTCGCTGTGTGACACTGAGCCGGTCGCCAAACACCCTTCAGACCCCGTTTCTTTGCAGGGTGAGGCGGGTGCGGCCCCGCCCTCCTCACAGGCTCTGACAAGGACGGGACAGGCCCCCGATGCACGGTGGCCCCACCACGCCCAAGGACGGGCTTCCCTGCCCCACGTGCAGGACGCCCCGCCCCTCGAGGGCCACTTACACCCAGGACGTGCAGCAGGACGGCTCCGTGCTGTCGCTCCTTGTTGGAGAACAGGTCTGTGGGGAACTCATGGATGGCTGGAAGACAAGAGGACGTGGCAGAACGTTAGTTGTCAATGGGAGGTGAGGCTCAGGGGCAGGGCTGTTGGAGCAGGACCCCAGGCCGAGGTGGAGCAAGGGAGAGGGGGAAGGCTCGGAGGGCACTGGTCCTTGTCCCCTTGGCCCTGGGCCCCCTGAGGTCCACTTGGGTGCCAGGTGTGCTTCCGCTAGCATCTTGGGCCATCACAAACCATGTCACAGGCCCTCCTTTGGCCCCAGGGATGTCCCTGCCGGGGTGGACACTGCCACTCCTGTTAGAGGCTCTCATCGTCCTGGGTGGTGAGCGGCCCTGTGAGATACAGAGCTCTCCGCACCAGAAGCCACACCCCTGGGGTCCAGGTGCCATCCCTGACCCCCCCTGGGACTCCTCACAAGTGGTCTGAGCAACTGCCTGCCTCTCAGGCCCCAGAATGTTCCTGCGTGATGAAGGAATAATGCCTCCTCACCACGCCCCGCTTCCAGACGACAGGTGGGTAAGCACTTCGTGAATGTCGTTCCCGCAGCTCCCCCATCGGACGCGCCCACACCCCCACTCTTCAAAGGGCCTCATCACAACAGCTAGGCCGGGAGCTTCAGGTAAACAGGGGTCCGCCCGGCCCTGTGCTGTGTCCTCAGTGCCCTGGCCTGGTTGGCACACAGTAGGGTCCCAACAGACCTTCAAGTCGATCGCATAAACAACGGCAAAACACTAACAGTAACAATGTGCATCGCCTCGTTCTGGGAGAACGCTTCCGTTACCTTTGGAAAGCCCTGAAATAACTAGAATGACCGAGTTCCTGGCGGGCGCTTGTTAAATGCTGGTTAAGTCAGCTCCCAGGACAAAAATCCCTTCTCTGTAAAAGTAATTTGGCCCCAAGCTCTGAAAAGGATGCTTTCTCCCTTATATGGAGACTTTCCTGTATTTTAAGATTAGATCCTCCCAACGAGTCAGAAAACATCAGCTCCCCAGACACCCAGAAAATGTTCCTACTTTGACACAAGTAGCAATTTAATGAAATATAGATTCACTTCTGTGTGTGTGTGTGTTTTTTTTTTTTCCTTCCTGTAATCAAACTTCTGGAATGGAATTGCTCTGTCGGTTCAAGGGCATGGATCTGCTCCAAGGTTTGCTGTCTCAGAGACGGAGAACTGTAAAGGCAGAGATGGCGTTCCTGCAGCCTGGGACTTGTTTCAGGGAGAAATGTAACAGTCCGGAACACATCAGGGCGAATCAATAGACATTTCTGCCACGAAAATTTGAGACAGCCCCTGCTTCTCCAAAGCAGTGGTTTGAAAGCTGGTGATTTACCCAATCCTGGAAATTCTTTGGAAATTAGTATAAGGTGTTGCCGGCTTTTTTGCTTTGAGGACATTATCGTCTGGCCTCTGGCAGGGAGGGAATATGGGTTATAAATGGCTTTGTCCTTGCAAGGAACAGAGCTCTGCCTCGGCCACAGCGCCTTGCCCTGCCACCTCCTGGGTATGCCGGAGGCTGCAGAGGGGAGCAGATGCCAGCCCTGGCCCCGGTTCCGCCAGCAAAGACAGCGAGCAACCAGCAGAGCCGCCCGCTGCCAGCGCCCCACCGCCCTCTGGACCCACCCGAGTCTTCCGGCACATCCTGAACCCATGAGGCAGGCACTGCAGCTGACACCGTCCCTGTTTTCCAGACCAGGTTCAGAGTGGGGAGTGGCCAGCTTGGGGGCCCCAGCCACATAAGCCAGGACTCACAGGGGCACCCTGCATTCCTCTCCACGGTGAGGGGCTGCCCCTAACGCCAATAGAAGCCTCCTTGCCCTGGGAGACAGCAGACCTGGGGAGAGCCTGCAGGTCCCTGGCTGGGTCATTCAATCTCTCTGTCCCTCTGTTTCTTCAGTCACAATCTGTGGCCCCCCGAGGTAATGAAAGGGCCACCTCTGCTGAGTGCGTGGCTGTCAGAGGCTGCAAGTGGGCACACGGCCACCCTGCCCTCTCCCGTTGGCGGCTGGTACCTGGGACCAGTCCTCTTTCCAGCTCAGGGGTCAAGTCCTCTGGAAACGGGTGCAGGGGGACAGACTATGGGGTGTGCACAGCAGGAGCTCGGTCCCTGCCATCGCTGTCACCAATGGCAACGACCCGGAGCTGCAGACAGCCTGTGCGAGCCGCTCAGGCAGTGTCTTCAGAAGCAGGTTGGCTCGGGCTCCGGGAGGGGCCGCTGCCCCTTATTACCCAGGTGACCTTGACAAGCTGCTTAACACCTCAGGGCTGTGACCCCTCCGCACAGGGGTCCCGCACAACCCGCTGGCCAGGGTGCTGCAAGGACGCAGTGAGAGGTGATGTGTGCATGGCACCGGGCCAGTTAGGCTGCCGTCACCGTGAGGATCTTAGCTTGCAGGCTCCTCGCTCACTGCGAGCTCTGTCCCCCGGCTCCACAGGACGAGCCTCGGTCTGTGAAGGTCAAAGAGAGGATAAAGCCAGCGCAGTGGGGAAGAGAGTGGGCGAGGTGAGACGGGCCACGTGATGATCTCAGCGCTGACGGAGTTTCACCCCAGCTTCCGCGGCAACCCTTCTCTTCTCCTGGCCTTGCTAGGATCCGGAGCCCTGACCCAAGTTCAAGGGGGTGATGCTTGCTCGTCTGAGAGGGGCCGAGTCTGCTCTGGCCACTCAGATCCGGACCAGAGACAAAGAGGAATCGGCAGGGCACACACAGGGCACGCCCGAGCCGGTGAGCTGCAGAAACCCTGGGCAGCAGTGGGCGGCGAAGAAGAGAGGCGTCTGCAGGCGGAGCCCGGCTCGGCACCATCTGTGTCAGGGGTGATCGTGGGAGCCGGGGTGGGGGCGGGGAGGAGGAGGGAAGGAGAAGCTGCAAACCTCACAGCAGCCCCTCCCCACACCCTTTAGGATTCTCTCCTCTGACCTTAGTCAGCTCAGAACTGGCTTCTCCATTGCTCTTGGTTCTGGACACACCCCACTCCTCCTCACACGGGCGTTTTCTTCCCTCCTGGTCACCCCCCCCCCCCCACCATTGTGTGCAGGGCCAGGGAATAGGGGCGGGGGTCTTTCCTACCACTTGTCTTCCTGGACAGTGGAGGGGAAACCACAGATTCCTGGGCACGAAAGCATCTGCAGTCCCCCCTCCCCACCACCAGCTACCGAGTTCTCTAACACTGTGTACACGAGACCCCTAGGACGCACTTGACCCTTCTGGTCAATGCACAAAGTTGCATGGGTGACACCATCATATTTCAGGAACACCAAAGTAGCGTTGTCCTTTTGAGGGTCTGTCCTTTTGCCGACACCTCTGCTAGTTCTCCAAGTGTATTCGTTTGTTCGACAAGCATTTGCTGAGCACCCACGCAGTGGGTGTTGGACTCTCCCCGGGGACAGGTGCGTCCAGGGACACCCTCATGCCCAGCAGCGCCTGGTCTTGGAGGGCGATATGCCTTTCAGAGAAAGCCAAAGCATTCCGAAAGTGGCAGGTTGTCAGGATGGCAAAGACCCTGGTTTTGAAACAGTACACGTCAAAAATATGCGTCTCTGTAGCATTTACTAGGATCCTGGCTCGAAGCCTTGCAGGTGTGCCCTTGAGGGGGCGGGTGGGGGAGATGGACGGATAAATAAGCCATCTCGAGTGAGAGAGAAGCTCGCTGTGCTGGTGAGGGGCGAGCCAGCCAGGGGTTACTACTGGCCGGGGAGGCAGGGCCAGGTGGCGAGCCCACGGAGGGAGTGGCGCCCACGGCAAGGCTGGATGGCTGTGGTGCTAACATTTCAAGCCCTTCGATCTACTGGGTCAATTCTGAGAAGATCATTGTTCCCATTTTCATTGAGGGAGAAACAGAGGCTCTGAGAGGCCAAAGGAGTCACCTAAAGTCACGCACCCACGGTGCGGCCCGGGGGAGGGAAGGACCCAGGGCGGCAGCCTGCCTGATACCAGGCCCCTTTCATCCGAGCAGCTCACCCACCACAGGCACGCATCTGGGGCTCAGGGCTGGTTTCTCCCGGGAGCAGGCTGTGGGCTCCCGGGAGCTCCAAGGGCCCTGATGAGGCTGTGCTCTCGAAGGGAGGAATGCTCGCTGCATCTTGCAGCTCCGTTCCGCTAACAGCCCAGGGCCTGCCCCTACAGAGGTCTAGGCCACTGTCCCCTGGGTCCAGGGCAACCTGTCACTCATCTTCCTGACTTCCTTGAGACATTTAATAAAACCGACCACTTCCTATGTGTGCATGGATGAATGCATGTATGAATGAATGAATGCATGCATGAATGACCAATCTATCCACTCATCCACCCACCTATCCTACAGTAAAATTCATTCTCTGTGGTGTGCACTTCTGTGGGTTTTGAGAAATGCAGGGTTGTGTATCTACCCCCATACCCAAGATGCCATCACCCCCAAATTCCCTCATCTGCCATTGTGTAGTCAAAGCCTCCCCAGCGCCCCAGACCCTGACGGCCACTGGCGTCTCCTTTCCCTGGAGACTGCCTTTCCCAGGATGTCTCATCAATGGAACCACAGAGTGTGTAGCCTTCTGGCACTTAGAAAATGCACTAGGATTTACCCGCCCTGTGGCGGGTCTGCGGGTCCCACCTTCCTGCAGCAGCCTCACTTCGTGTCTTTGACCCCACACTCTCACTTGCCGAGTCTCCCCTAGAGGACCCCTCCTCTGCGGGACCCCCAAATGCTGGTGTCCTTGGGGCACCAGCAGTATAGAGATGTAGGTGTTGAGAGGCTCTCCCGGCAAGCATGCCCACTCCCTCATCCGCACGCGGGACATTTTTGGATTTGATCACCCCGCTTCCAGCTCCTGGTCCTGCAGCCCTTCCTGCACCTTTGTGAGCACCCGAGTCCCCGAATTTCAGTCCTTTCTGCGTAACACACTGAGGATGGCTCCGGTTTCCTGTTCTAAATGTGGATACCATCACTTCGGGGGGCAGCGCTTCCCACACGGAGGTTGCGGGGCCACCATTCGGTCCATAACATGAGGTCTCTGTGGACGTAAGTAGCTACGTTAAAATGAGGTCGCACTGGATTAGGGCGGTGCCAAATCCTGTGACTGGTGTCCTTACGAGAAGAGAAGGGGACACACAGACAGGAAGGCCATGTGATGGCAAATGCAGAGACTGGAGCGACATGGCTACAAACCAAGGACTGCAGGCCGTCAGCAGAAAGTAGGAGAGAGACGAGGAGCAGACAAACACTCCTCGGAGCCTCCAGGAGGAACCGGCCCTGCCAACGCCTCCGCCCCAGCCTTCGGGCCTCCGGAAGTCTGAGAGAACAAGCCGGTGTTGCCGTAAGTCACCCGATTGGTAGTCATTTCTTACAGCCACCCAGCAACCCCAGGAAACGAACACACTGCCCAAACCACGCACATGCAATGCCCCACTTCCAGCCGACCAGCTTCCAGCTTCCCCAGCTCAGCAGCCTCCCCCTGGGGTGCACCTGAAGCCCTTTTCTCCACTATAAAGCTCCCCCACTCCCCTGCCTGCCTGCGAGTCCCTGCCAGACACGAGCGGGGGTGGCCGACTCCCTTGCTGCAGTGAACTCTGAGCAAGCACTGGGTGTTCTCTCTCACCCGGGCGGCCTCTGTTCATTTCCACAATTAGCAGCGACCTGGAGTTTTGCCTCTATGGGGTGAGCGGACAATGTACTCATCCGTCTTCCCCACCTCTCTGAGACTGCACCCAGTTAGAAGGTCCAATAAAGAATGCACGTAACTGCCCTGGCTGGCGTAGCTCAGTGGATTGAGCACGGGCTGTGAACCAAAGCATCGCAGGTTCGATTCCCAGTCAGGGCACATGCCTGGGTTGCAGGGCACGGCCCCCAGCAACCACACACTGATGTTTCTCTCTCTCTTTCTCCCTCCCTTCCCTCTCTAAAAATAAATAAATAAAATCTTAAAAGAAAAAGCCCACACTTAAAAAAATGCACATAATATATCTGAAGTGATTCAGTGCCGAAGATTCCTGTCTACTTCACAACACCCAGACTCGGTGTCAGCGGGCCACACAGTGCCACTGAGTTCTCAAAAGCACAGTGATTACAAAAAGAAACTATTTCCATTTGGCAATAGAGGCGCAACTTTCCTTTGCACGATGCTTTATGTACACAACATAAATAGTAAATACATGTGCAGGGCCTACTGCATTTAACCCTTGCGATGAGCCTGGGAAATGTTATCTTTAGACCCATTTTACAGATGGGACAAGCAGGGCATCAAAAGGTTAAGTGGTCCGTCCACAGTCACACAGCAAGGGAGCGGCAGACCCGAGGCTCGTCCCTGGGTAATTCAGCTCTGCGGAGCGCCTGACTGTGCGCCAAGAGCCAGGAAATGTTTTTTTTTTCTCTTTGACACAACAATGCGTCATTGGTATTTGCTCTCAGGTGTCATTCAAAACATGGGGGGCAAGGAGGACCATATGTCTGAAGATATCCATCACCTCTCACGGTAAGACCCTGGGAGTCACTAACTGCCCGCTAATGTGGAGAACAGCGAGCTCATTGGGACACGCTCGTTGGGTCCCCCCATGGACTGTCACGGCAGCCCGCCTGTGCTGGCACGGTTCCACACACCGGGAGCACCCGGGAACCAGACAGGCAAAGCCCTGCCCCCTCCCCAGTGGAACATTTCAGGTGGAGAGTCACCGAAAATGGGAGTTAAAAACACCAGATGTGGAAAAGAGCTTCCCGTACAAGAAACAAGCAATACACACACTCAGCCCTTGTGGTGGGTTTGCTGCTACGAGCAAATCGGGAAATGGGAAGAACAGGGAACAGACACAGCAAAACCGTTTTGGTGGCTGCCGCTAGCCGAGGGGCCGGAAACGGACCCCCTTCCACAGCTCCCTTCCACGTGCTTCTAACGTGGTTGCGTTGTCTCTGTGGCAACAATGTTGCAGTCCGTGATTTATCACTGAAGACCAAAGCTTAAAACCTGGCCCGTGGGAGCATCTGGCCCAGGAGTGCGAACGGCGTGACAGCATCTTGCTGTCCAGGCACCGCCATTGCTGACCTCGGGGACAGAGGTCGGAACCTCTGGGGCAGGGGCCGATGAGAAAAGAGCACAGGGGACTTTCTGGGGTGTCAGAAATGTTCTAGATCTTGATTGCGTGGTAGTGACGTGGTTGTCTACGTTCATCAAAACTCAAACCGTGCACTTCAAACTCTGTCTGGCTGTATTTACGTTATACACCCACAAAGGCAGATGCACTGAGCTCATCTATGGTAGGAAAGGGGCGTGTGTGCGTGTGTGTGTGTGTGTGTGTGTATTACCACTGGCGAACTTGGGGGCTCCCTCTGGTGTCCTTGTCCTCAGTCTTCACACATGGATGGATACGTAACAAATAGCACCTGGGTTCACACCCACAAAGGTGGCCCCTGTCGGCCACTGCCATGCATGCTGCTGTCACTGCTGGACAGCCCACAGCCGTGGACTGGGTCACCCCGTTAGTATGCATTTGTCCCCCACCCCCAGGTTCCCTGCATGTCTGGCACAGTCCTGCCTCTCTTCCCAGACTTAATTCCCTGTGGGGCCCCTGAGTCATCCGAGGCAAGAGGTCTCGGGCCAGGATGCAGCACAAACAGGGGCTGAGCTCATGAGTTACAGCTGGGCAGGCCCACTGGGAGCACCTGGAAGGGACAGAACGGCCCCGCCTCTCCCAAAGCCACTCACAGCTGCACACAGTGTCCTGATGAGTGCCAGCTGGGTAAGCACGTGGTCCTTGTCAACACACTTCTCACCGCCCCTCCCACCACTGTGGTCCGGCTAACAAATAGGGTGAAGCAAGATCATAGGTAGAAAGGAAGAAACCGGCAGGCGTGATGTATTTCCAGGCGTGTTGCACATAGTAGGTGCTTGACTAAACTGTCAGTGACTGACAGCTGTGATCTGGACACAGTTCCTCTTTGCTAAGATCTCAGGACAAAAACGTCTGCCTAATCCTGCTTGAGTTCTGCTCTCACTCTCATCCTCGGCTTCTGTTAAAAACAAGCCCGACAAAGAGTCACCAGGGCCTGGGTTTTATTCTTGGCTTCCCTCCATGAGTCTGCGGAAGATTACCTAGCTCCTCAGTTTTCGCAAAGCCCACGTGAGGTATGAGGTGTGAGGAGGCTGTTGCTGGAGCTTGTCACAAGCAGGAGGAGGCCCATCGACTCCGAGGACAAAATGACAGGTGAGCCACATTCGTTCCTTGAAGCTTCCCTCACCTGTGGCCTTTGCTCCCCTCAGACCTCCTCTCGGGACCATCTCCCTCCTCAAAAACACCAACACAATTAAGACTCGGGAGGCGGTCAAGAATCGGACAATGCACCCGGGGCAGGGCGGGTGTCCGGGGAGCTCAGTTCCAGCCACTGGCTGCTGTCCCGCCGGCCAGCCCCAGTGCCCTGCTCACCAAGGAGCACAGGAGGCGCTCACTGAGGGGCCTGACTGCAATGGTTTCCCAGTCCGGCTTCCTTCCTTCCCTTCCCGCCAGCCCCGCTCTCCCCTGCCTCACCTGCCCCATGCTCCGGATTCTCCACCAAGCACACGACGCTTTACACTTCAGGTGGCAACACTACGAAAGTTGCTGCCCCTTAACATCCACCGTGTCCACACACACACACACACACACACACACACGTACAATATGCCCACCAAGCACCGCGGTCTCTGCAACGGGTGCTGGGGATTTTGCTACGTCTCCACAGACCTCAAGGTTTACGATTTAGATTCCTGTATCTTCCATCATTTATGAGCCTGTTCTGGGCCACAAGCGGGAAGGCCAGGGCCTCCGACTTCTGCTGCGGAAAGGAGCCGTCCTGGCCTCTGGCCTGTTTGCAGGGACAGACGGGCAGAGGGAGGGGTCAGCCCTCGGCCTGACCTCTGGCTCCAAAGCCGTCAGCATTGGAGAACCATCAGGGAGCGACACACCTCGGAAGATCGATCAATGGGAAAGCACAGCTCTGGCCCTTCCTCTGGGAATTCTGGGCAACGTGAGTCCCCACAGAGGCGGGCTAACCCAAAAGCGGCCAGGAAACTCGCTCCAAAAAGAGGCAACTTGTCACCTTTCCATGGTGGGTCCAGCACCGTCCTCTGTGTGCACCTGTACACTCGGAGGAATAGTCACTGTCCAAGACGGTGAATACACGTAGTATTAGGGGCCTAAAAGTGACAAGAATCCCAGAGCACATGGCGACGTCTACACAAGCAGACAGTGTTCTCTGACTGTCTGGGTCCGGAGCGGAGCTCAGGTGTGGTCCGTGAGCACTCTGCGGCCCGTGCGAGGTGGGAGAGAGTGCGGCTGAGCACTCACGCAGGGCTCAGGCGGCCTGGCACTGTGGCTGACAATCAAGCACACAGTCATTTCCCCAGCGGCTCACTTTTCCGGTCTATCACCAGAGTATTGGTCAGACACAGAAGCAGTCTTTCTCCGCAGAAAGTGTGAGAAGCAGTCCTGTGGGACAACCCGGGGCAACTGTGTCCCTCCCGCCCAGCGACCTCTGGAGACGCCCCAGGTGCAGGGGTGCTGCTGGCCTCCAGCGGGCAGCGGTCAGGGAGGTGGCCAGACACCCTACGCTGCGCAGGACAGCCCCCGTCCCAAAGCGTTGTACGGCCCCAGACGCCAACGGCGTCCGGGTCGAGAACTGCTGGTCTAGGGAATAAAATGCGTTAAAAGGGTGGCCGCTGTCTCTGTCCCCCGAACAGCGATGCCTTCTTCCCTCTGCCTCCTGTTCACGGGGATCTGCACGCTCTCCACCGGCCCACGTGCTGTTCCGCACAGGCCCTCCTCACTCCCAGAGCTCTCTGCCTGAAGTGGGTGGCCAGGAGCATGCCACGGCCGGCATTCCCTGATTCTCACCCCTTCCCCTTATTGCCCAGCCCCCCGCCCCCCCCCGCCGGTCTCCTTAAAGTCTCATTAAATCCACACCCTTCCATCAGGACACACTGCTCGCCTGTCCTAGTCACAGACAGTGCAGAGCGACAAGGCCTCCCGGTGTGTGTTCTGGCTCCGTTCAGTTTTATGTCGCCAGCCGCCGTTCTCCAGTGTGTGAGTTCCCACAGAACTAGCAGCTTTATCCCCGGAACACAAGCTGCTCCCAGACCAGGGTCTGACTTTCGTTCCTTCCGACAAGCGCGTCCACCAGGGGGTTTGAGGCCATGAAGGCATCAGGACGAACCAGGCAGCGTGTGTGCGACCTGCTGGGGAGGGGAAGCAGGTGCACGGCTGACGGCGGCTGTAACGAGACCCACGGCCCAGGGAGAGGTTTCCGCGGGGCTTTGGAGGGATGCGAGGGGAGGCAGGATTAAGTCTAACTCAGAAAGGGTGACTCAGGGAGGAGCAGGGGATGAGACTGCTGGGGTCTGGAGGATTTCCTGGACCCTCCCCAGGAAGGAGGGGAGAGGCTTTCTAGGCAAAGGAACGAACTGGACGCTGGAAGGTGGGAGGGAGCCTGGGAGACGGCGGCGAGCTCCGTGCAGTCAGCAGCCAAGGCGGAGGGGCAGGTGACACGGGGGAGAGAGGCTGGCTGGACCTGATGGAAGGGCTTCGGTGCCGGGAGAGGAGCCTGGCTGTGCCCCGATGACCCCGGGAGCACTGCAGACGTAGGAACACAGAAATGACGGGATTAGAGCGTTTCAGGCCGACAACTGGCACACTCGCTGCAGTGAGGAGCCAGAGAGTAGGTATTTTGGGTTTTGCCGGCCATAGGCTCTGGGCCGCAACCACTCCCCACAGCTGCTGCCGCGGGAAAGCTGCCGTGTGCGATAAACAAGTGGGCGTGGCCGTGTTCCCATAAAGCTTATTCGTGTCCACTGAAATAGGAATGGCACATAACTTTCACGTGTCACAGGTGATGATTCTTAAGTTTTTCCTGGTCGTTCAAAAAACCTGGAGACTGGCGTTAGCCCGCGGGCCATCCAGGCACAGGCACTAAGCTGGATTTGGCCCATGGGCTGCAGTTTGCTGGTGCCTGTTTCAGAACTGTTGTTCAGGCTGGTGGGGACAGGGAGGGGACAGGGAGCTCAGGCAGAAGCTGCTGGACTGGATGTGACGGAGAGGGAGGAACAGATGCACAAAAGCTGTAGCCACCTGAGCCCCAGGATGGAAGACAGAGGGAAGAAGGGAGGGGGCGGAGCCTGTGACAAGAGGGTGCGGGGACTCCATGAATCTGGACAGGTGAGGACCAGGAGACGGCACAGGTCTGGAAGACTTGTGAGCTGTGGCCACACACTCTGCACAAGAGGACAGAAGTGCCCGGCCCAAATGCAGGTCAGCCTGACTTGGAGGGAGCCGGATTGTACCAGAGCCAGCTCCTTGGGGTGCTGGGCAGTGGACAGAAGTGACCTCTGTCGTTTTGCCTGCCCAGCACCCTAAGACCCTGGGCCTCCTTGGGGCAGCACCCCTTCCTGGTTCAGGTCTGCGTGGTTTGAACAGGCGGGCTCCTCCCCAGGGCTCCAGGGCTGGTTCGTAGACAGTGAATGAGCCGAAGAGTCAGCCCTAGGAATTTGGGGGAAGGAGAAGCTTCTTTCTGCTAACCCCCGAAGAGGTGAATGCAGGCCATGCTTTCCAGGGCCCTGTGTCCAGGCAGACTGGCCGGGCAGGGAGCAGCATGGAGGAGAACTGAGCCACTTCTGACACCACCGGTGACTCCTGGATCCCGCCACACCTAAAACTAGCCCTGGACTCCCAGTTCAGGAGCTCATCATGCCCCACTGCTTGCTCGTGCCTGTCCAGAAAGACTCTTGTGACTTGCAGCCAAAGTCCTAAGACACGGAGCTGCTGTTAGTACTCGGCCCTGGAAGGCAGAGGCCTTGATCTTGCAATCACGTGTGATGAAGCGCCCATCTTTGAGAGCTGTCCTTGACCTCCAGGGCCCCCCAAAAGCATTTGCAGCTCCCTGATCTCTCTCTAGACAGTGCCCCTCATACGCAGTAGGTGCTTAATAATTGCTGGTGGCAGGATGGAGGCACGAAATCCCAGGGCACCGAACAGCCTGAGCTGGAGGAAACTCTGAAATGAAACAGCAGGCAGTATGGATTTATTTTCCTCCTCCTCCCTCAACTAAGTGCTCCAAAACCCCATGAGCTTTGGGGACCTGGTTCTGCCTCGTACAAACAACCGAGACAGCCCCAGTGGGCTCCTGGGACGCCGGGTATAACCGTGTTTGGGTAGGAGCCTAAATGAAGGGAGGGAATTACCGGGTCCCAGAGATGGCTGGGAAAGGGGCAGGCCTCATGCTGGGCATGGAAAATGCTGGCTGTTAGCAGCGGCTCCCTGGGCATCTCAACCTGATTCTACGGCCGGGGGAGGGCATGTGGGCAGGCAGCGTGGGACCCCAGGCCCAAGACCCAACAGACGCTGTAAGATACTCAACTCAACTGTAAGCTTCCATGACCTGTGCGCACGGAGCAGCTGATTCATAGGGGTGCAGGGAGCCCGAGCCCGGAGGTCTGCGTCCCAGCCCTGACACTCACGGAACGGGAGGCCCCTGGTGGAGTCACTTCCACTGTCTGGGGCCCAGTCTCCTCATTTATATAGGAAAAGGTGGGACCAGAGAGGGGGTTCTCCGTCTGAGGGTAGAACGCAGAGTCTGTCCAAGAGGTGCTCAAACTCACACACGTCGAGGGAACATGAAATGAACATGCCTCCCACGTGTGCAAGCACCAGGAGTGTGTAGGCCCTCGTGTTTGGATGCATTTCTATTTTATTAATCCAACTCCTGAATTTGCGATTGCTTTGGTCATTCTGCTCTCTCAGGGGACAATACAGGTGACAGAGGCCCTCCGCCACCACACAGAGGCCGCATGGACGAGGTGGGCCTTCGCTGCCTGGAATGCCGGCCCCACCACTTACTGGCAGGATGGCCTGGGGCAAGGATCCCAACTCGCTGTGCGGCCGTGTCCCGTTTGTAGAACAGGCCTAACGTGAGTCCCTGCCTCGCAGAATCCTTCAGAGGCTGGCGCTGGACAGTCTAGGAAAAGGCATGGAGGACGGTGCAGCATGGAGTGAGGGCTCAGGACGCACCTGCTACTCTGTGCAACCAACAGTACCAAGACCACCACACACGTGGGTACCCGTGGAATCTTGCCTTAAAAAGCTGTCCTTATGCAACCAGCCTCGGCTGTTATGAGTCAGGGGAGTGGCTGCCCTTTCCACGGCAGGGTGACAGGGAGAAGGTTGGGGTACCTAGAGCGGGACCCAGGGGGCTGTCCGGGGCTGCGAGTACAGTTGACCCTTGACCCACACAGATCTGAACTGTGCAGGTCCATGTGCATGTGGACTTTTTCCCGTAAACACTGTCAATATGCCCTGACCAGCATGGTTCCCTTGGTTGGGCACAGTCCTGCTGCCAACATGCGCAGGTTCAATTCCCAGTCAGGGCACGTGCCTGGGTTCTGGGCCAGGTCCCCGGTGGGGACACGAGCAAGAGGTAACCGATCGATGTTTCTCTCACACATCGCTTCTCTCCTCTTTCTTCCTCCCTCTTTCTAAAAATAAATGAATAAAATCTTTAAAATAAACACTGTAAATGTATTTTCTCTTCTTTATAATTTTATTAACATTTTCTTTTCTCTAGCTTGCTTTATGGTAAGAGCACAGTGTATAATATGTATAACATAAAATGTTAATCAGCTATTGATGTTTATCGGTAAGGCTTCCAGGCACACCCCGGAGCTGCTGACGTCAGCTTGCTGGACGCCGTGCCCTGGTGGCCCAGGACGCCTGGGATGGCTGGGACGGGAAAGGCTGGGGAGACGGAACTTCACTCAGCACTGGCCCAGGGGCTATTTCCCATAAGCCACTCCGACCCAGCCCCAGCCCTGCACGCCGAACCCCGAACCCCCAGGCAAAGCCCCGCCCACACTCAGCTCACCCCCTCCACCCCGAGACTGAGCCCGATGGTCCTCAGGCCAGATGCCCCTCCCTGGAGCTCCTTGTCTCAGAACGCTCCAGCTCCCAGAATGTTCTATTCACTCCTGACAGCAGGGGCTTGCAGTTCACACATATCGGAAGCAGAATTCCCCACGTGCTCGCAGTGCGGAAAATGCTTACATCAATATACCCGCTCTAACTGAATTCTCCCACGGGGACACTTCCTGATGGGAGCACAGGTCAAGATTCACCTGCCCCAGATCAAGGGAAGGGGTAAGGAAAACAGTGGTTCATTGGTTAGCACCAGTAGAGAAATAAAGGAAGCAACATTTGTAGGTCATCATCATCATCTTACTTGATCCTAGTCACCACCTGAAGGGGGGTCTCATTACCCCCATTTGGCGGATGAGAAAACTGAGGCTCAGAAAGGCTAAGTGACTTGCCCGGGGCCATTCAGCCTGTCCGAGGGCAGCCAGAACTCCTCTCCAGCCGGCCGGGCCCGGCTCCAACGCCTGGAGGTTTTCCATCTCGGCTCGCTCCTCGCGGCCGTCATCTGAAAACAATTAACCCACCTCGCCGGCCTCCAAGGCGACAGAAACTCGCACGCGTGCGGAGACGTGCAAGCTTCTCTGTGCCGCCTCTAACGCACGGGCGCTAATGGCTTGCTATTCTGGGATAATCATGTAAATAATGAAGCCAGCCACTTCCTTCAACAAATAAACCCAGAAGACTTAATTTAACCACAACAGATACAATAATAGAGTCGAATCCCAGGTCAATTTAGTCCCCCCCCCCCACCCCCTTTTTCTTCCATCCTGACTCATCCCCCTTGTGAACGTGAAACAAAACACGCTGGCCGCCTCCGGCACGTCTCCGGCAGCAGCACCAGGCACCCATATGCCCTGTGAGCACCCGTGGCAGCTCAGCCCTGGTTCACTGGGAAGCCTTTCTGCCTGAATCCGCACTCGGAACAGCTCCAGCCCCCGATACACACCCTGCCGTCTCCACGGTACCCAGCCACCCTGCAAACTGGTTCTAATGCTGTGATGGGTGCTGAAGGCCGGACACCGCGGAAGGGAAGCCGTGCTGAGTCGCTGCCGACTCGCTATCTTGTTTACCCAGGAGCTGGTGGAGAAGCTCCCACTCCAGCTCATGTTTACCTCTTTGTTACAAACACAAACAGCTCCTACGCCCCCGTTCTTCAATCCTGTCCGTCCTCCGGAGGGGATACGACACCCAGCTGAAGGGGAAACACATCCACCTGGTCTGCCTGGCTGGGCACCCCCCACCCTTGAGGAACTGCAGACATTTCTGCGGTAGCCGATTTTTAGAGCACAGAGAGGTTAGGCAACTTGCCCACAGTCACACAGCAAGTGGCAAAGCGGGGGCTGGTACACAGGCAGTGAGCACCTCGTCACTCCGCTGTACTCCTGTCTGCTCGGGAGGCGGGCGTGCCCAGGACCCAGAGCATCAGGGGAAGTACTGTTTTTTTTTCTGTTTCTTTTGTTTTTTTATGTTTAAATTCACACAACTGACTCTTTTCTCACAAAGTCACTGAACAGAAGCTCCAGCAAGGCCAGAGTGAAGATTGTTCAAACATCTTTGAAAAATGCAATGATTTCCCAGAGAAAAAGAGCCGCCAGCTGACTCCATGTCAGTATAGATTGCTGCCCCCACCCCGCCCGCAGCTTTGCCCCACAACGCCTGGCAGCAGCACGGAAGGAATGCGTGGGCTGGCTGGAGAGGAGGGAGGAAGGTGACGTGGGAACAGGGCATTACGTGAAGGCCGCTGGGGGCGGCGGTGCCCAGGTGGAGCATTTTGGCCGAGTCTGCAGGGAAGGAGATGGAAGAAGACACAGATGAGAGAAGACGTGGCTCCAAGATGTGGCTCGAGACTGGCCAGAACTCTACCCAGAGGAGTTGCGGGGAGGCAACTCTCCTGACTCATGAGGTCCCGTTACTAGGCCCCCCAACTCCAACCGGTCCTCTCTGAGCTTTAGAGACGCTGCAGTGTGAACCAATTCGGGGTGCAGGGGTCAGGCAGGGGGCTAGCTGAGGCCCTTCCCAAAGACCGAGGCGCCCCTTCCAGTGTGGAGCTGCGCTGGAATACTGGCCCCTGAGGACTCTGTCAGCCAGGCCACAAATGCCATGTGTCACTTCTGTCCCCAAACGCTTCAGAAACAGGTGTTACCTCGGTGCTCTCTCACCTTCCACAGGGGCCCAGAAGCCACCGGTGGGGCTGGCAGAGCCGGTGCGGGAGCAGCCAGGTCCCTGCGTCACCACCGCCCGGAAGGCCCCCGGCCGAACACTGCCCCCTGGATTGTTGTGGGAGTGAGAGGTAGCTTTCTCCCAGGGGGGCTGCCGAGGCCCGGGGGCTCCTGTGTTCCTGCTGTGACTACCATCCTGGCCAGCCTTCAGAGAAATAACATTTCCTGATCTTTCAGGCACGTGACCAGTCCTGAAGCACCCACCTCTGGGAGCCAATCACGGTGTGTGGACACGTCTGGGTGACGGGACGGGCTGGCTGGTCTCCATGGCTGTCCCCAGGGACACACACTTGGGAAGGGGACGAGGGTAGATTCCCGATGTGTGTGCAACTCCGTACGTTTCAGGACCATCCCGGTTAGGGCATGGATGGCCACACTCAGTACAAGCTGTGACCACACTGAGCACTCAGGCATCCTGCCGGGCTCGCACAGGCATCTTTAGAAGGCAGGGTAACCAAGTTTACGTCTTGCCTATGACATACGGTTCACTTATTCCAGCGAACACCAGTCTCGTTCGACAGCTCTGCCCTCGGGCCTTGCAACAAGAGTGAAGATGGCAAATGTATCTGAGGGCCGCCATCAGCAAACCGTGAAGTGCTGAGACACATGGAACTGATACATCCATCGCTTTTATCAGCCCAGGGAGAGCAGGCAATGGGCCTGGATGAACCTGTGTATGTTTCTACAGGCATCACATTTAGAGGAAAACAGAATGAGTTTTGTTACTAGCAGGTGCATCTGAACTTTGTCTGGTCTACACCCCAGGAGCAGGCGAGAGCGTTGGGGGGAGGGGCATGAGTGTATCATCAGTCCACACAGACAGGGCTGAGATGCCTCTCCGCTTCCCACGCTTCTTCATACCTGCCAGCCGTCTGCCTGGCTGCGCAGACGCAAAGCCTGGGGAACTGCAGAGTTAGCAGCAACTCACAAAGGGCACAGAGAGGTCCGGCAACTTGCCCAAGGTCACACAGTACAGGGAGCATTTGGGATGTGAACCCAGGCCGCCTGGGTGTTGAACACAATCTCTTTGACGCTATATTACTATCACTGGGTAACGGTGCTCAGGGGGTGGTCATCCAAAGCACCACCCTTTGCGGGGCTTTCAACTGCTCTCCCAGGCACGTGGGGGTGTCCTTCTGCCAAGCCCTCCTGCCTTGTGCACTCAGGTCCACTCCGGCCACTGTCACATTGCACTGCAATGGTTTCTCTTTCCTCCTCCTCTTTCGGGCCATTTAGCCCACAGGGTGCCTGGAACTAGAAAACGGTGGCCCTTCCTCCAGACATTTTGCTCCCACCTATTGGAATGCTGTCATAACAGAGTCGAATCAACAATGTCTATGATTGGAACAGCGCCCTCTAGGGGTGTGCCCTGCACAGCCCGCACAGCTGTGGACAGTGGCCTCTCAGCTCAGACCTTAAGCACAGGTTCCTTGAGGCCAGTATTTTATGTTCCTATTTGGTGCTGACAGCTGCCAGCACGGTGTCAGGAGCTGTGCAATTGGGCGCAATAATCTTTTTTAAAAATTTGATTTATTTTTAGAGAGAGAAAAAGGGAGGGAGAAAGGGAGAGAAATATCGATCGGCCACCTGTAGTAGGTGCCCCTTCTGGGGGCCTGCAACCCAGGCGTGGGCCCTGACCAGGAGGCTAACCGGTGCCTTTCGCTTTGCAGGACGACGCCCAACCAACCGAGCCACACCGGTCAGGGCGCAGTAACGACTGTAAGAGGCAGGTGAGTCCTGACTTTCCCTTCGGAGACCGCGAGAGGAAGCCGTAGTCCCTTCTCTCCACAGCTTCCTCATGCCCCGGGGGAAGCAAGGAGGGCGGTGCCGCTGGTGTGAGTGCCTCCCTCGCTAGGAAGTGGAGACACTTTGAAAACAATCCTTCCCACTGAGGCTTTCGCGCTCCCATGTCCCACATCTGCTCTCGAGGGGGAGCCGGCAAGAGCACCAGTGAGATTTGCGATTTGTTTCCTCCCTTAAGCCAATAAACTCTGCAAACCTCCTTGTTTACACCAGGCATCAAGAGTGTTGTCAAAGCTCTTCCTAACTGGCATTTGCAAAGTCTGCATCTGCCCCTAAACGGCAATGCCTGCGGAAATAAGCCAGAAAAGGCAACAATAACAGGGGGACCCACATTCTCAGGTTGCTCTTAGGCCTGCCAGAGGCAACCAGCTGAATTAACTTCCTATCATCACAGCGAATTGCAACATGGTCTCTGGCAGGTGATTATATGCTCAGTTACATTCATTTCAATACTTCCCCTAGGAGAGAGGGATCGTCCTAAGAAACTGGGGTTCAAAACCACAAGCAAAAGGTGCCACAAGGCTGTGTGGCCCAGAGGAGGTGACTGTGACCAGAGCTTCCCAGTCAAGCCCCCACCCCCCAGCTGCCTCTCCCCTGGTTTACCTGTCCTCTGAGCAGGTGGGTGTCCCCCAACTCTGAGCCGACACCGGAGTCGTTCCCAGTTTATCGAGGTTCCATAATTACAGATCATTAACAGAACACCACCTGTTCCGACATACAAGTGCTTTATTTAGAACGGCGCTCCACCCACTCCTCGCCCCTCCCTGCCCCCCAGCATCCACAGCTCAAACAAGGCAAATTCTCCTTCTCTGAAAAGCTTTCTGCGGGCCACGTTCAACTCTCCTCTCCAACAACCTTTGCAATTCATAAAATTCACCGCAACTGTCTTAATTAACCGATGTGATAAAAAACTCTCCCCGGGAGAATGTTCCGGGGGCACCAGGGGGGCAGATGACCAGCTCCTGCAAAGCCCTGGTGGCCAGCTGAGCTCCAGCCCCCGTCTCCCCAGGGTAAAGGCAGAAGGAAGTGACTAAAGACACCCCAGGGATTCACAGCTGCTCCCAGAAGGCCATGCAACGACTTTCCATGGAAACACGAGGCAACACTTAACTTAAAAAGCCCAACCATGAAATACTGATTCTTTCTCAGTTAACACCTTGCACACAAAAAGTAACGGTAACATCACGTTACTTTCTGTCCAAATGTTGTAAAAACCCAGCTGCCTTTTCCTCGTTTCTTTGAGATGTATTTGTCTTACTACCCCTTCTGCTTGGAGAAAAGAAACATCGGAACTGGCTGCTGCTGCAGATCTGAGCCGTTGGTGCCCATCCATCCAAACGGCAACGCTTCATCCTTCTGTCTAGTAGCTGTCAAAATCAAGGTGAGACCCAGCTGCACAAGCAAGTTTGTGGCAATTTAAACCCCATGGAGGGACATTTTTAACTCCCTGTGCCTGAAATTAACAATGTGTTATTTTCAGAGAACCGGGGTCTAGATAACTCTGTGCCCCACTGAAAATGCATTTGAAGATCAATAGAGCCTGAATAAATTCGCAGGGCTCTCCCCTGGCATTTCGTGAGTGTGTAGGCATTTAAATGTCAAACAGGGCTCAGCAGGATTCGGTGAAGACTGTTCATTAAGACCCTGGATTTCGCTGGAATCTCCCCGAAGGGGGCCACCTGATCATTGTCAAACCCTGTACAGTTACCAAGCATGTCACATGGCTTTTGCCCGTGAGCATTTCATCACAGGGAAGCAGTCACTGAGTAAGAAAGGGCTACCCTGCAGGAAAGACAAGTGTCCCCTTTAGGGCAACCCTATCTAGCTTAGCTGTCTTCTCTCGACGGTGATTCCCTGCACCTCGGTCAGCCCAGTGCACCCAAACACTGCAGCAACGCCCCCTCTCACCTTGGCTAGCACCACGGGGGTACGTACGTTTGAGCCCAACCAGGTGGGACAGATGTGAGGGGATCTATCCCAGTGGCCCCGGGCTGTTCAGGGTCTTAGGAAGCAAGAGACTGAGGCTCACAGGCTTTCTGTTAGGAAAGCTTCAGGAAGGAGGAGGAGATGCAGACGAGATCATGCCGGAGGCTGGCCGTATTCTCGCCTCTCCCGTCTCCCGTCTCCACCGGTCCTACCGGACTTTCATCCGCAGTGGTTCCCACCTGCCCACTTCTGCCACACTCAGGGCGGTGCTTGCTGCCAGCCGCCCGTCTCAGCCCTGCTGGGGTTGAGCCAGGCCATTCCTCAGAGGCCCTCGGTGGCCCCTACGGTCCCAGGGATGAGCCCACCTTCACTGTACCACTGGACCACCCCTCTGGTGCCAACTGGCTTCCAACTACCAGTTCACCCACCACCATGGACCATCGGAACGTTTATGCCAACTGACATCTGCAAACGCCAGAGACATTTAAAAACACAGAAACGAGGCCTAGATGGGCTGTGTGTCCCCCCGCTGGCCCAGCCCGAGCCAGGGCCCAGGGTGCAGGGGCTGTGACGGAGGAGGTGTGGCTGCGGCCCCTGTGCAGGGTTTGGTCCCACATGCCCTCTGTTGGTTGCATGGCTGGTCCTCAGAGAGGAGCTGTGAGGGCTCAGGCTGCTGGGCCCCCTCGGACCTGCGTCAGGGTTCCTGATTCAGGACCACGATGGAGTCAAATCTGACTTGCTCCGTGAATTTCAAGTATCGGTATGTCCTTTGCTTCTATTTTTAGGGTGAGAATCATAATACAGGTAGGAAAGGGCTCACTACCAGATGGGCTCTTGCTTTTATGAAACCCCAGCTTGCCACGGGAGATAATCCCAAACAGCATATTCAGAGACGTCCTCACTCCTTCTGCAACAGGGCCCTGCCCGGACAATTCTGGCCTCACCTGCGGGTGTCTTCGAGGACCCTGCACTGCAGCCTGACCCCGGTCCTGCACGCAGGCTCCGGCCACTCTCTCCTCCACGCTTTGCTCACGTCCTCTCTTGCCTTGGCCGATGTACGCCTGCCTGGAGCACAGACTGCCCCTCCTCCAGGACGCTCGGGCAACCACTCTCAGACAGACTGTCCCCCTCCTTCTGGGACGGGAGACAGGGCCCTAGGCTGGGCATGAAGGAAGCGGTATCTGGCTCATCACAAGCGGTTCCGAGCCACAGGCAGACACCCAAACAGTTCTGGGCCGAGATGGCTCTGTCAGCCACAGATGGTCGCTCCTCACGGTGACACAGGGTCTCCTCCCAGCACCTCCCCGCTGGGAGAAGCCAGGCAGGAGCAGGAGGAGCTGGGCACAGAAGGAGGCAACCATCCCGTGGGATCCTGAGAACAGATTCCTCTGCATTCCAAAGGCCAATTTCCACATTTCGGATTCCCCACTGAGATATATATACAGGGCCCAGCAGAAGTAAGGCCGGCTTGAGTGGGGCTGGTAGGATAATGATGTGGGCGTAATAACTCACGGTTTTAGTTCGAACATTTCACCTAAAATGTCATATGGTGTGCTTGAGTATAATATTGTTATAGAATTACATGGTTATGATTTTGCAATAAAAGATTTTGTAATAAAAAAGGGGCTTTAGCCCTAGTTGGTGTGGCTCAGTGGATTGAGTGCAGGCCTGTGAACAAAAAGGTCACTGGTTTGATTCCCAGTCAGGGCACATGCTTGGGTTGCGGGCCAGGTCCCCAGTTGGGGGCGCAGGAGAGGCCACCACATATGGATGATTCTCTCCCTCTCTTTCTCCCTTTCTCTCTCTCTCTAAAAAAATAATAAAATCTTTAAAAAAATGTACTATTATAAAAAACGGCTTTACTTGTGTCCTACCCTGTATTTCACACCATCCTCCAACCTCAGAGCGCCCGCCCGGAGGGCGGAGCCAAGGGGGCGGAGCGTTTCCCCTTTCGCCTCTTGCCTCTGTAGGTGAGACTTCACAAGCGATCAGCACTCAGAGATCCAGGGCGTGTCTTCCTTCTGCCTTCAGTTTCTTCCCAGACAAAGCGAAAACGCTGCCGGTGCCTTCCAGGCAGGAACCAGAAGCGTGTCCACATCCGAATCTCTGGAGATGCAGCGCCGTCACCCACGCGTTGGAGCAAGCCTCTGATTCTCCTGCACACACCGGCCGAAGGAGCACGTGCGGGGGGCGGGGCGCGCCTGCGCAGAAGGCGGCGACAGATTCGGGAAGTGATCCGAGTGCCTGGTTAGATCTGTCCACACCGCATCGCCAGGCGGCGGCAGGAACGAGAAAGGCTCTGACTACCAAAGAACAGGGACGTGAAAAAGTAGACCTTGAAATCGTGCGCGCCCCGCCGGAAACCTGCCCCTTCGCTGCCGCAGGTCCGGAGCTCCCAACGCCGCAGAAGTCGCAAGGCGATACAGAAAGTCACATTGCTGCACTGGGTCCCCATTCCCTTCCGTGGGAGTTCCGCACCCTCGTCTTTGGTCAGGAGCGCGGGTTCCCACACCTTTCCTTTTTCTATTTATCATCTTACACCGTGGCCCACAGAGGAGGGGCAGGAGCGCCCGGGGTGGGGGTGGGGGCTCGCCTGCCTCCTCAGTGCCCACCTCCCAGGGGACAAAGGACTCGAGAGGAAAACGAAGCATCCTTCCATAGCAAGTGGGAGAAGGGGTGCGGATGGCAGGAGAATGATTTTTTCAAATGAAAATGCACACAAGTCTCAGTCTCACTACCGGCCAATGAAAAACCCAATCGCGCAGATGTGGCTAACGCTCACCCTGTGATGCAGACGCGGCCGCCAGACTGAGCTGGCGGGGAAGCCACACTAACCAGTGATTCGCTTACAAATGCAACGCAAGAACAGCGGCGATCAAAAACTGGGGCCGTCTGAGGACAGGAAGCAGCGGGAGGACCCCAAAAGCAGGTTTCCTCCAGGTCGAACAAAGGCCGACCCTCCACACAGGTAGGGGGCGCAGTCGGAACCGCTTCTGACAGAGCCCTGAATGGGGGCCTGCAAATTCTAGAAGCACATTAGCTTTCGTTTCCAAGTGAAAAGCTGTAGCAAAGCAACCCCGAGTAGCCAGCTCGGGTCACAGTAACCCTCAGCGATGCCTGCAAATAAAGGTTTTGGAGCCAGTTGTAGGTGCATCGTGTGCCCACAAGAAGCAGGGAGGGTTTTGTTCCATCTGGGCTTTGGACTGCACCCGGCCTGTCAGGAGGCCCACCAAGTGGCCAGTGAAGCCGCAGTCCCTGGTCTCAGAATCGCGGGCTGGACAGAGAGCTTTGTTTGTGTCACTGCATTGTTCGGGCGGTGGGTGGGGCTGGCAAGGGTGGCTTCCGCTCCCGCCAACGTGGTACAGCCAAGACTAACCTGCAACCCACCACACCCGGGACCCCCACCCCCCAGTGAGGCGAAGGCATGGGCCTACATGTTCTCACCACTTACAGAGAGACCGGGATGACAATGTATATGTTTGGTCAAGGTCAAAACTTGCCCTCTTCCCATCCTGAAGGTCACTCAGGCTCTTCCCCCCGCCCACCCGCATCCCTCTGTCTTCTCCCGGCCCCACCCCTGTCACCTGTGCTGTGTGGCCTCTCACTGGGGCGTCACCCCACAGCTCTGGCATCACAGCATCTCTGAATTGGTGCTGCGCCTTCTTCGGGTGGAGGAGGCGCCTGCAGCGATGGAGTATAATTTACTTCCTCTCCCGCTCTCCCCATCATTTAAAATGTAACGACATTCACAGAGAATGCGGAAATGGGACCGCTCGTAACTCACATGATATGTGCATTAAGTGGCTATTTATGGCTCAGAGTAGTTTTAAAAGTTATATGAAGAATACTCCGAATTTCTACTGAAATAACATCACCTGATCTGAGTGTCCTTAATGATTGTTTTTGAACAAAAATTTTTATGGGATTGCAGTAAAAATAACAGTATCATTACAGTGGCAATTTCTCATCTGGATCGCCGTTTTTTAACTGCTTGCAGAAGCCTGCCTTTAAGAACATTACAGATGAATGTAATTTTCCCAAACGCAGGAAAACATTCTAATTGAGAGAGGGAATGACAAGCACCAAACTGTGAGAATTTAAGAGAAAATTGGGGATCACAGCACGGCTCCTACTGAGAGCTTCTCTTAGAACTAGTCAGAAACTGCGCCATTCCCTTCGCACCAGGCCCAGCCTGACTTCCGAAGGCTGGCGTTCATATGGGGCCAGCTCCCCGTACCCTGCGTGCCGCGGGAGCCACTGGTGTCAGGGAAAGGAGAACCTCAGGAACTCCAGGGACCTCCAAGCATCACTGCTCCTCAGAGACCCCCAGAAGGGCTGCTGCCCACCCGGAGTCAGAGTCCACGGAGGGTGGGGGAGGACAGGAGTCCCAGCTGATCATTCCTCCCGTCTACTCTTCGCTCGAACCCTCACCAACTCTGAGGGCTTTGCGAGTCCGCTGTCGAGGCACCTGGGCGCCCACCTCCCAGGCCAAGGCCCTCTTGGGCGGGTGGCTCTGAACGTGAACTCTGGCCAAACACTAGGGCACACAAAGCAGCCAATGAACCCTGAACACCCCCCCGCTGGACATTCATCGGGAACGAGGCCACTTCCAGCCACCACCCGGAGAGGGGGAGCTGCCACCGGCCGGTCAATGAAGGTGCTGTTTGTGAGGGACACAGACTGAGCCATCGGCACCTGGGCAGCTGGACGGCAAGTGGCAGGCAGCGAGGACATCAGGGTGAAATCGCGCAAAGGTGACCAAAAACAAAAACAAAAAAAACCCCTACATTTGTGTCTTCTTGCAGTGACCCTAAAATTGTAAATAAGGTAACCAACCATGTATTTTTCAGATCAAGACACACTAGTTCTCTGCACACTAATCTCTAAATCCAGAAACCGGCCTTACCTCCAGAAAACAGTACTGCAGAGGGTGTCTGACGACAAGGGGCGGGGCGGGGGGGGGGGGGACTGTTTGAGGAGTTGTCCTCCGGGTGCCCGTGCGCAGCCGCAGCTGGTGGCGAGGGTCAGCCTGGGCCGGGGGCTGCGTGGGAAGAGCGGGCAGCAGAGAGAAGTGTGGAGCCGGGGTCCCAAGAGCTGTCCTCATGTGGGGTCTCACGTAGAGATGGAGCCACAGGAGGAAGGAGCCGAGCCTCCGAATGACCCAGTGGAGGGAGCTCCTCCAGCCGGGAACACACCCTGTTATGTGGTGGAAAGTGAGCGTTTGCTGCGCTAAGACGCTGAAATACGAGGGTCTGCTCTGCTGGCTGGCACCTTATCTGATGCCACCTTCTGGTCAAGGTCAACTCGAGGTTCCTAAAACAGCGCCGTTCTTCCTGGCAGGCCCGGTGCCTATGCTACTTCTGTAAAACCCTCGCGGGCAGGCATGTCTGGTGACAGTGCACCCACCATGGTGACACAGGTAGGACCGGGAAGCTTTACGGAGCCTCTGGGGCAGCCCCCAGCCCGGCCAGGGGTGGAGGACAGAGGCCGGCCACAGAGGACAGTGTCGTACCATTTCTGTGACTGTTCTTATCTCAAACCCATGGTGGTGAAGGAACGGAGTTTCAGAAAACATTTTAAGACAATATTTTGTCAAATCTTAGGGTAAAAATTAACTGGAAGGAGAGCCATGTTTTAACTAGGGGGAGGATGGGGGTCAACTTAAGGCAAAAGCGTTAAGTGTTTAAAAATACCTTACATGTAACCAAGGCTGACAGGCCGATGTCACCGAGTGGGAGGCGGGAACAGGTCCCCGTTCGGCAGCCGCAGGGCCCTCCCCGTGCCTGGGAAGGTGGGGAGGCGTGGGCCCACCTCGGCGTGGGTAGAGAGAGGCTGCTTCCCGGGGACAGAGGGAGGCAACCGTCCACCTGGCTGTGAGACCAGTGGGGACCACAGCGGGACACCTCAGGCTCGGCAGTGACAGGCTCAAGAGAAGCAGGCACAGCCTGGGAGGAGGGCGGAGGACTCCGCCAGAGGCTGGGAGAAGAGAAAGCACCAAAATGCCTCCGCAGGGGCCCAGCCGGTGTCAGACCAACAGGCAGATGAGGGGAGCTGAGAAACCAGACAAGCCGGGGAGGCATCCAGGTGAGGAGGGTGCAGGGAACGCAGGAGCCCAAGTGGGGGGACGTTTGAGCAGAAATGTGCAGGGGCCTGGGGACCCAGGAAGTGGGAGGCTGCTCATGAGGCAGGAGCGCCAGCTGCCACCGAGGAGTGGCTCTGCCACCAGGAGCTGAGAGGGGCCGGGGTCGACATGTGCAGTCCAGAACCATCACCTTGGACTGGCACCGACACCCCGGATGAGCAGATGGGCAAGGACCCCTCCTCCTTGGTGCCAAGGGGTGAGCAGGAAGGGTGGCGTCCCGCCCCACCGCTACACAGCTGTAGATGTTAAGTGGCTTGTGCACCGAGAGGGAGGGGCCCCCTCCTCCAGGCCACTGGCTGAAGTCCAGCCCTGAGGTCAGGTGTCCCCAGTCAATGCCCAGGAGCCTTCTCCGAACGAGAGGTCGGAAGTCAGTCATTCGAAACTTCGAAGAGCCAAAGGGGACATGGAACCCCGCCTGGCCACCAGCAGCCACAGAACCACAGAGCTCAGTCCTGAGTCTGGAGGACGACTGTCCAGCGTGCCAGGGACACCACCTCAGCATCTCCCCTATGCCCCAGACCTGAATCTCACACACAGGCCCTGCTCAGGCCTCTCTCGGGGTTACCAAGGCAACAACAGAGGAAAACAGTGCCGGAATGGCGTACCAGGAGGGTGGCGAGGGTTGACCCCAGGCGCAGGCAATAAAGGGGTACGGTGTGTATAAAGAGTTTAAAAATAGCCCTGGCTGGCGTAGCTCAGTGGATTGAGCGCGGGCTGTGAACCAAAGTGTCACAGGTTCGATTCCCAGTCAGGGCACATGCCTGGTTTGCAGGCCACGGCCCCCAACAACCGCACATTGTTGTTTCTCTCTCTCTCTCTCTCTCTCTCTCCCTCCATTCCCTCTCTAAAAATAAATAAATAAAATCTTTAAAAAAAGAGTTTAAAAATAGCACTATGATTCTTCAAAAGACTAGACACAGAATTATTACGTGCTGACCCAGCAATTCCAGTTCCGGGAAGGCACCCAAGGGCCCTGGCAGCAGGGACTCGGAGGGACAGAAATGAGTGATGGAAATGATGCACGTGCAGCGGGATGTCCTTCGGCCTCACGGAGGAGTGACGCTCTGACACGTGCCACAGCAGGGATGGCCCTGAGGACACTGAGCCAAGTGCAATGAGCCCGTCGCATGAAGATAGAGATGGTACGACTCGACTTCCGTGAGGTCCCGAGAGAAGTCGCATTCCCAGAGCCAGGAAGTAGAACAGAGGGGGCCAGGTGGGGGGGGCGTCGGGGACGGCAAGGAGTCAGCGCCCTGTGGGCTGCACGCTGCGTGCACGCACTTAGACACAGTCAAGACGGCGGATTTTATGTTGTGCACATTTCCCACAATAAAAAATTAATAAAAATAGGTTTACCCAGGGCCACCTCTGGCCAGCAATTTTCAACCACGTCAGGGATAATAAATAATGCCCCCTCTGGAGGCAGGCCGCCGCCGCCGCGCCCTGCCCACCACCCCCGGGACCCACAGCTCCCACTGCAGCAGGTCCTCAGGTCCTGAGACCCTGCAGGACAGCGGGGTGGGGGGAGGGGGCTGCCAGAAGGGGGTCTGCGGGCACAAGACAGATTCCCCCGGGGCCACAGGGAGAGTCTGCTGCGGTAGGAGCCTCTCACATGTCAAGGTTGAAGTGCATCATAACCGATGCCTCCCAGAACACGTTTTTATAGCAATACAATCCCCCCATACTGAGTCTCCCCGCAGTAGACCACCTGGAATGTCAGCACAAAGAGTGAACTGAGCCTCAAGGGCAATGTCACAGGCCAGCCGCCCAGGCCGGAGTCGGGCAGTCGCTCTGCACCAAGTCCTCCTTGGGTTCAGATAATCTGCTTACACGTCAAACACACGGATTAACGGGAACACCAAACAGCCCCTTCAGCGGGACGGGCTCGTGCTGCTGACTACATGCTTCTCTGACTTTCGCTGGCTTAACGGCCCAGCGTGCATGTGAACGCTTCTGGGGGGAGGGGGAGGGGAGGATGAGGTTGGCTTTACATAACACTAATTCTGACGAACAGCAGGTACCATGCGCTGTGTGAGAGCGTAGCACGTGCCAGGAACTCGGCCAAAAGCTGCCCAGTTTGCCAAGAACGCAGATGTCCAGCAGTAGGGTCTGTCTTGCTCACAGCTGGATCCCGGGCACCCATGAGCTGTGGGCACTGGGGACATTGTGAAGGGAAGAAAAATGAAGTGTTTTTTGTGCATTTGGGTCAACTGCACAGTGACCTCGGGAGGTGGGTCTGGACCCATGGTACAGCCGAACAACTCGAGGCAGGAGGAGTTCAGCCGACCTGCCCAAGGGCACAGAGGTCGAGCCCAGGCCGCTGTCTTCCCAACACCACTCGGTGTTGTCACGTCACTCCAGGCCGCCTGGCCTCCCCAGACACCCTCTCCGGCGGAACTGGAAACATCCACCAGAGGGGAGAAGACGAAACCACTGCGGGAAAACACCTACTTTTGGGCTGCTAAGAATGGGGACTTGGAGTCTGAAAATCCCCCTTCTGGAGGGTCTCACAGGTCTTTCAGACGGTCCCCAACCAGACGGGCAGCTGCCTGGAAACCACTGGAGACATGGGACCCGAGCACTCGGAGCCCGGTCACCCGGAAGCTCTTCCTCCTCCCCACCTGCTCACCCGCGCTGCCCTGTCTCAGAGGCAGACACCCAGCCCCCTCCCCTCTCCTCCTCATACATCCTGGGAGGTGGGACATCAACTCCAGGAACACAGCAGGCTGGGAGCGAGGGACAAAGGATGGGCAGACTCTGTCCTTGAGATACCGCAGCTCAGCCTAACTGGGAGGGGGAGCCGCACCCAGGGCGTGTGGTGCCAGCTCGCCTGCCACCGTGACAAGGGCCCATGCCGTCCCTAAGCAGCTCTGGGGGTTGAGCTGCCACACAGAAGCCCTGAGTGTGCATCTGAATGGGGCTGAGCGGCTTCACCCTCCGGCGAGCTTCTGGCCCCTCCTTGGGGATGGCCCCTCCCTACCCGGCAGGCCCCTCCCAGGGACTCTGTAAGACACAGAGTCCCCGCAGAGATGCTAGGAGCTGAGGCATGATCCGCGCTGGGCAGGATCAATCAGGCAGCATCTCCAGCAGAGGAGCGGCAGCCCACGCTCGCCAAGTACTTGTTTGTTAGGCACGCTCCTGAGTCTCTCCTGTTCCCTCCTGTACTGTTCAGAACAGCTGTATGTCTTAGGTGCTGTCCTAGTTGCAGGATCCCGTTGCATTGCCGATGGAACAAGGGAGGCACGGAGAGGTTTAGTCACTTACCTGAAACCACGCAGCTCTCGGGAGCAAGGGCCAGGATTGACAGCCCGCCTGCACGTCTCACCAAGCTCAGCCTCCCTAAATATTATTCTCCTCTCGGCAGACGGGGGTAGGGGTGGGGGTGGAGGCAGAGAGGAGCCGGACTGTTTCTTTCTTTGCACCCTGCCAGTGGGTCCCTCAGTAACCATCCCCCTATAAACTGCCTTCTGAGCTTGGGGGGTTGGAAACATCCACCCACCAGGCCCACCGCTGGCAAGGTCCGTGCTCACTGCTGCCCCCATAGTCCCAACCGTGGAAAAACGCCCCTAGAGACGACATCTTCCACACCAGGGTCAGCCATTGCCGTGAGAGTGGGCTCCAGCACACCCTACCACATGACCCAACTTCCCTTCCCAAGCTCACCCCCTCCTCTCCTGCTTCCTAGGTCCCACCCCCCGCCCCCTAGGGAACCCCGGTTTCAGAGTGCGCTGCTTTTCTGTGCCTTTACCGTGTCCCTCCTCCTGGGCTGCCCTTTCCCAACCCAGTTAACTAATATTAGAAGCCTCAGCGACAAACCGATGGTTGCCAGGTGGGAGGAGAGTTGGGGGTGCGGGGAAGGATGGAAAAGGTGAAGGGACAAAGGAGTACCAATCGCCAGTTATAAAAATAGTCACAGGGATGAGGAGTACGGCACAGGGAATATAGTCAATAACACTGTAATAACTATGTACAGTGTCAGTTGGGCACTAGACTTACTGGGGACCACCTCATAAGTAAAAGTCCCATCACTACGCTGTAGCCCCGAAGCGAGTATGATATTGTATGTCAACTGTGATCAAAAAGTAAATAAAAGTAAAGCTCTAGTGTCTTGCAAGGCCCACCTAGGATGCCCCCTCCTCCAGGAAGTCATCCAGGATCGACCTGCCAGGACTCTGAGCTACAGCCCTTTGCTAGAGCCCTGAGCCCTTTCGACTTGCCCCCAGTCCTAACCGACAGCGGTCTGAGTGCAGGCAGGCGCCTTCTGCAGTTTAGCCTTACGTCACCCCGTCCCAGCACAGGCTCAGGGCGGGCTCCCAGTGCGCAGCCTCACAATGTCTTAGGAATCAGAATCCACCTTACAACTCCCTCTGCGTCCAACTTCCCCACAAAAGCCTCGGCTCTAAAGTGTGACCCAGCTGTACTGCCATCCCCCTTCAGTCTCGATAAGCACGGCCCTGAAGTTCAAAGCGACCTTAATTACCAACACAGCAGCCGAAGCTTCCGTCCAAAGGGGCCTGTCATGTTCCTGTCCTGTGCCGATCACCTCCCGAGGCCCCCCCCCCGCCCAAGGCCCCGCCCTCTGGGCAGGGTGTGTTTCGTGCTGGCGTTGGGGAAAAACACGGGCAAGGCAGACAGGAGCATTCACAATGCCCGAGTGGTAGGTCATCAAAACTTCATTTTGCTCAGTGTTTACTCGGTTCCTATCTCATCGGAGTCGAGCCGGAGTCGTTAAACGCTTTGCTCCAGACTCACACTGGCTGACGTTGCAGAGCCGCCCTGCCGTCCGCGTCAGCCTGGCGCCTGCGGTTCTGCCGGGGCCGAGCCCGGCACAGCGCTGGGCCGCACTGACGGTGGCTGAAGAAGGCGCCTCTGCAGGGACCGGGGCTGGACGCCTGGGCCACGGCCTTCATCTCCGGCATGACCCCACATTCGATCACAAGCCCCAGAGCGCCTGTGTGTGGGCACCTTGCTGGCGCGGGGGGGAGCGGCTCCAGTAGTGGTTGACACAGCCTGCCCCAGGCAGCTCCCAGCCCAGCGGGAGCCCACGTGGGAAACACACACGCGGTCACGGGGCATGGGGCATGGGCATGGCTGTGCAGCCAGGGCGGGGTTAGCACATGGCGACACAGGAGAAGAGAAAGCAGCTGGTGCTGCCGAGAGGCCGACGGGCAATGCTCCAGGAGAGGGGAGGTCGAGCTCTACCTGGAGGCTGTGTGGGCGGCGTGTGGAGGCAGAGAATAACCGGCATCCGGTGGAGGGGGGGGGACTGGCGTGTGCAAAGCCTCCCACACTCAGGCTGCTTTGTCTTCATCCGCACACCTGTGCGGCTGCCTCCCCAGCGTGTCAGAGCCACAACCCAGTCCCATGTTTCTCGGTGCCCCCCAGGGTCTGCACGAGGGGTGTGCGGGAGATGGGGGTGCAAAGGGAGGCTGGAGAGCAGGGTGAGGGGACCAGACAGAGGGGCTTACCGTGAACTTTCCACTCTGGCCAGGCCTTTAGTAAATGTTAGGTCTCTCCCACCGGCCCTGAGGACGCCCTGGGGTCTTGTGAAAAGGACAAGAGCATGTCTGCTGGTTCGCAGACTGGGGGTCGATATAAATAACGGCTTGGGGAGACAGTCAGACTGACGGACTACTGCAGTCGTCCAGGCAAGGCCGGGAGGGGCTGTGTCTGAGGTGGGGTGGGTGAGGAAACCCCAGCTGAGAGTAGCCAATGGCCTCGGTGCTGTGGGTGAAGAGATGTGGCCCGTGACACAGGTTTTCTGACTCCAAATGCATTGCTCTAGGGACCACACCAAGAGGCTGTGGGGCCTAGAAGAGATGCACTTCCTGCATCTGCCACTGGAGGGCAGGGCGCCCCAGGCGGGGCCCTCGGAGTCACAGCCTGGAGAAGAAACAGCCCCCCACCACTTCTGGAGCCCAGGGTTCTCCGAGAATGGTGGCCCCAGGGCTGAGGTACAGGCCTGGCCAATCGCTTTGTTTCCTGTGGAGTCAGGTGGTCAACGCAGGGCCTCCCGAGGTGGTAGCTTGAACCTGCAACCCCATTCCCGCTCTGACCTCGGGGGCTGCTTCCCCTCACCTCACAGGTCTGAGGGGCGGAGTGCAGGGTGAAGGGAGAGCACTGCCCCTGACAGAGCCTGACCCGGCACCCTCAGCAGCAGCACACGCACCAGCTCACACACGCTGAGCAGCCCCCGAGGGCCGGGCTGTCTCCATTCTTCATTAACTGCAACTGATGACACTGGAAACTTCCCCGGAAAGACACCGGCGAGAGAGTGGAAATGAAATGCGGAGGAAATCAGAAGATACTCGAGGGCACGTATCTGAGGAGGGACCTGGATGCCGGTCAGAAAGAGGATCTAGCAGAAGCCTGCACGGAGACGCAGACCCATCGTGGGGAAACGGAAGAAGACATGCACATAAGCATGTGAGAAGGAAAAAGCTCTCCGAGTCAACACACGAAAAGGCACCCGAGCCGTTCACCTGCAGAGAAATGCACGTGGAAATCACAAGACACCGGACAAGAAACGGTGGTAGGCAGAGTCAGGAGGCAGAGTCACGAGCACTCCCTGCTTTCTGGTGGGGGTGTCGTTGGTCCAGGATGCACTCGGGAAACCATGCAGCCCAGTCTGTGGAGGTGGTCCAGGCCCATGCCAACGGCCCAGCCGCGCTCCTCCACACCCAGCCAAAACGAGAGCATCCTCCGGTACAAGGGAGTCCTCAGCAGCACCGTCCGCAGTAGCCCCAGACAATCCAAACATTCCTCAACTGCTGAGTGGACACGCCGGTCTCCTGGGTACTCAGACAGTGGAGATGAATGGAGCAACGGGAAAGAGGGGGCGGCTGCTGCCGGCAACACGTTCGGGTGCCACAGATAATGGGAGGGAAAGCAGCCCAAGGGCAGGCACGCCCTCTCCCCGGAGGTCAGGCCCTACCTAGCCTGGGTTGGACAAAGGCCCCTGCATGGGTCTCGCTGCTCATCCCATGGCAGCTCAGATGCAAACCTCCCGCCCCCAACTCCTGCACCCCCCTTTCAGTGAGGATCCCTACACTCCCCTTCACCCTTGCTAGAAGCCCCAATGACCCTGGGCCCCTCCCCCTCTCTCCCAGAATCCAAGCTCCCTCTGTACTTCCTCGAACGGCCTCTAATCCATCTTCCCTCTCCATGCTCCCCTGCGTTGCCCTGGCCTCACCGCCTGAAGCTTCCCCTCTGACCCCCTGCCTCCCACACGGCAGCCAGGTGCCCGGCCTAAAATGCATGCTGAGCTGTCCTTTCCGCCTCCCCCTCGGGATAAGGTCCGAGCCCTGCTGTCCGGCATTCAGTCCACACCGACCCTGCAGGCTGGTTCAGTGCTCAGTCCCCTTTGCTTGTGCTGTTCCATCCACCGAGAACACCCTTCCCGTCTTTCTTCTTTATGCTGACTGCAGCCTCTCATCTTTGTACTCACTCAGACAGCACCTCCTCAGTTTGGGTACAGAGTGCTGCTCCCCTGGGCTCTTAGTCGTTAACGCACTGCATTTAATTTGCCGGTTTTAAGGTCTGTCCCCCCCCCCCCCCACGCCGGCCACATGGCTCCCAGCCAAGAAAGGCTTCTGTAATTTTGATTTATATAAAACCACACCTTGCCCCGTTTGGTCTTCATAAGGTAGCCTAGTGTTTTTCTCCCTTTCTTTAACTGATGGGCAGTTGAGAAAATAGTGAGGCTGACCCAGGTTCAAACCCCAGCTCGGCCACGTGGCCGGTGTGGGTCTGGATGAGTCACTCTTCCCTGAGTCTCACTTTTTTTCTTGTCCATGAAGTGGGGAGACGCCAGCTTGGCTGCTGCGATGGCGACTGTGACGCGTGTGGCAGGCAGACAGGGCGCCCCCGTGCGGAGTTTCCCGGGGCAGTCAAACCCGTCCTTGCCCAGCCCGGCGAGGGATCTCACGCCCACCACCCCTGCCATCCTGCGCCAGACTGTTCTCCGTCCACGGGGCTGCCTGTGTGTTGTGCTAGCAGCATCCCTGGGCCTTAGTCACCAGATGCCGGTAGGAATCCTCCCCCGGGGTCGTGACAACCCAAACTGTCTCCAGACACTGCCCACGTGTCCTCTGAGAGGCAGCTGAGAACCGCCGACTTCAGTTCTGATCCCAGGGACCCTAAACTCTCCCAGCTCCGGAGCTAAAGCTGCGGTAAGGAGCTGACCCTGGTGCTGGGAGGACAATCCAGGCCTGGGGAAGCACGCAGGCCCCAGCTGGGGACAGGGCACGCCTGGCGCCTCTCAGTGGGAGCTGGACAGGCATGGGCCCGCCCGCCTGCCCACTGGCAAAGGGTTTCCAGGGCTTCAGTCAGCTCCAGCCCTGCCTCCTGTACGCAGAGAGCGACAGGCAGATCCCAGAGGAGAGAAAACAGGGACACCTTCTGAGGGTCCCCCACAGTCCCTCTGGCCTGAGAAACACAGAGACCTGGGAGCTGTCCGGGCACCACCCCTGGGACGAGGCTGTGCCAGGCAGGGCTCTCACTCTTGGTTCTGTAGAAAGGAAACTTGGTGTGGGGAAGGGCACGCCCCGGCTGCCAGCCTGAGCTCATCCATGGCTGACCGTGGAACCTGGTCTCCCCTGCGACCCGGGAGGCCAGCCCTATCTCAACTGCATTCGTGGAGGAAGGCCATGAGCCTCAGAGAGGTTTAGCAACTTGCCGACCTCACACAGCTTGAACAAGGCAGGGCCCGAGCCCAGAGCCCACTCGCGTACCCACGTCGCCCTCATGCCCCGTCAGATCACCCGGCTCCCTCACTCGGCCTCACAGTGGGCTGCGAGAACCCAAAACATCTCTCTTCTTCTGCGATGGAGGCAGAGGTCACACAGCATAATCGTTTTAAAACATACGACTCAGTGGCATTTAGTACATTCACCATGTTGGGTGACCCGCCCCCCCCATCTAACCTTGTTGCAAAACCTTTCCTCACCCTCAAAACTCCCCACTGTTAGCTAGTCACTCCCCAGCTCCCCCTCCTCTCCACCTTGAACGACCCCCGAGGCATCAGTACATTCTGTCTCCATGGATACACCTATTCTGGACACTTCCTATACGCGGGATCACACAATAACTGACCTTCCGTGTCCGCCTCCCCTCACTTAGTGTATTGTCCTCCAGGTTCCCCCCACACATGGATTAGTCAGCTGTCCCTTTTTACGGCTCAGTAATATTCCTTCGCACGGATATACCACCACTGGTCCTGTTTGCACCAGTCCGTGGGCACCTGGCTCACAGCACTGCTGTGAGCCTACACGCACGTGTGCCCGTGTGAGCGCCCGTGCTCCATGGCAGCAGGGAGCCGAGAAGCAGTCAAGCTGCTGAGCCCCGTGGAAATTGCGTGTTCCCTTTGTTCAGGAACCTCCGAATCGTTTCCCACAGCAGCTGCACTGCACCATCCTACAGTCCCACCAGCGATGCACAAACGTTCCACATTCTCCATGTCCTTCCTGAAGCTTGCTTCCTTCTCGCTCAGCCATGGCCGTCCCAGTGGGTGTGAAGCCACACCCCCAAACCCTCCCCTGCTGAACCCTCAATGAACCTTATCCCCAAGGTGCTCCGCTCCCTCATTCGAGTGAAGGATTGAGTCATACTTCATCCCACCAAGCCCAGTCCCCAGAAAAGACTGTGGGAGAAAAGTCATAAGTGTTTGAGGGGAACCTAATCATTGGTTTAATTTCTCACGTTTCCCTGGTCTTTATTATTAGAAGCTCTGGAGTAAGGAGGGCGGGGGCTCATAACCTCCTTTCTAATCAGATTTGGGTTATTGTTGTAACTCCCGAGGCCAGCAGGCAATGAAAAAAAAAATGAACTCTATAATCTGTTGACATTTGGTTACCCAGAGGACTCAGGCACACATGTGCATTTCAAAATTTAATAAAACCGAAGGATAGGTCCAAATGTTGAGAGAGAATTAAAGATCTATTAACAAAAATAGGGCAGACGAGCCAATTGCAAAACACGGCGCCCGATGCTTAAAGGTTCCCTAACTCTGCATAATGGGATGTTGAAACGCCCTGTTTTTTAAGACTCGGTGTATTGAGATCATGAATTAGAATTCAGACTCGGCTCTCAACACTGAGCCTCGTGAAAACCCGGGACAAAAGCCGGTGCCGCTGGGAGTTCGGGAAGAGAAGGCGGAGCTGGGATTGCTGGGAGGGACGCTTTCTGGGATGAACGCCCGAGCTCTCTGCAAACCGGGTGCAAGGTGCTCGGTGCTGGGCGAACAGGAGGCACCTGCCCCTGGGGTGTAGGAGGTCTGCCCAGATGCCGCTGCCCGAGAGACAGACCGCTGGTATACCCGTGACCGCACACAGAGTTGGGCCTGGTAAGACGGCCTTGGGCTTGCACTCAGCCTCCCCCTCATGGCCTGAGGGGCCTCTGAGCCTGGTCTCCTCTGGTCAGTGGGAACCACTCCACCTGCCACAGGTGACGGAGACAGGGATGCGCTGCCCCTCCCACAGGAGGGGCGTCCGCCACGCCAGGGCGCCCTCCTTGCCTGCTGGGCATCCGCACAGGACTGAAGGACGGCCCGGCGGCCCGCCCGGCTGAGGAAAGGTGGGGTGAAGGCCACATGGGGCCAAAATCATTCCCATGGGCCTTTGAAACCCCTCCTCCATCCCCAGGTCACAATGGCAAAGACCTTTCTGGGGCCTCCTTTCCCAAGGAGGCCGTGCCCACCCAGGTCCAATTTGAATAAAGAGTAAAAACAGATCGTTTCTCAGTTTCTACATGGCAGGCGATAATGGTGGCTGTCACTTTCAAAGAAGCCTTTCAGAGACACGCGCTGAATTATTTATGAATGATATCCCAGGTTATAGGGAATGTTTTTTGAGTCCGGATCCAACCATTGCATCTGGTGGTCACGGCTTGGTCTAGAATAGGCCAATCTTTGTTCTGCTTCTCATTTTCTGCTCCAAGTCCCCACCGCCAACTTCCTGCAGACACTTCCACCTGTGGGTCTGTCAGCTCCCCCACGGGCTCATCCAGACTGAACACCGTGGCAAGAATACGACGTAGGTAACACAGAACCTACTTTTACCCTGGAAATGCATGCCCACCCCCGACCTTCGTCTCCCTCCCCCCAAACTGCTCCTCTTCTGTCTGTCTTGCAAAGTCAAGGCCCCCCTGAGACACAGGACGATTCTTAGCTGATGGGGCTGTTGGGATGGGTGGGGCATGCAGGCGAGATTGGCAGCTGCAGGTCTCCTTGTTGGGGATCAGGCTGTTTTGGGGGTGCACTTCTGGAAAGGCCTTTAGAGCCCTTCTCTCAAGCTGTCCAGAGCCTCCGGAGAAGAAAGAACTTTCCAGTATCGTCCAAGGAGGCACGGACCTGGCTGCCAGCCTATTGGAAACGGAGTTGGTGGGGGGGGCAGCTATGGTCTGCATTCAGCACATAAATCTCCTCTTAATCCCTTTCCTCCGAGGAACCCCGGTTTCACTCTCTCCGAAAAGGAAACATTCATTTTCTGCTGCCCTTGGGGTGGGGGAGGGTAGCCTGACTGTCTGACGGGGCGGGGAGGGTGGGGGGAGGCTCACTTGGCCTCCCACCGACCCTCCTCTCTGCAGCCCCCCCACCCCCGTCCCCGCCCCCACTTCCAGGACCACTTGGCTACTGCTCACACTTCCGCCTCCCAGCTTCCCAAATGCCTGATAGTTTCACTTTCTCATGTTTCTGGATTTTAGCTTTTCAAAAAAAAAAAAAGTTACTGGTCTCCTAGTGGGATTCTGGGAGGAGTCGTGTTGCTACGATTCTCAGCCCACTACCTCGGATGGGGAGCCCGCATCCTCGAGCACTCAACCCATCCACTACGGGCCTGTAACTATAGTAACTACGGGAAGCGAGAGGAACCCCTCCCGACACGTGTCTTCGGAGACGCAGGGCAGAATCATCCCGGACTCCAAACTGGGCGCGTGGGCGTCTGCCAGCCTTCCAGCGTCTTCACGCCAGAGGAGCACGTGACCGGCGCGCAGTGCCACCGGGATCGTTGGCTGCTTGTGGTGACTCGGACCTTGTGTGAAGTCAGAGCTCAACCGGCTGGAAACCGGTAGACCGAGTTGACCGCCACTCGTGCCTGTCTGGAGGGAGAAAGGCGAGCTGAAGGCGGTGGCTCCGCGGCCCTGTGGGATGCTGGCTGCGGGCGTGGGAGCCGGACGCCAGCACCCTTCACGAAGGAGGGGCGTCTGCCTCTTGCTTCTTCTCCAGAACCGCTTGGCCATCCTGCTGTCTCCCTCGCTGACGAGTTAAATAAGCCGGTGACACATGCCTGCTGTCTGTTTGTGTGAAAATCGTGCGGTTCACTTCTCGAAAATAGACTCTGACGGCGCTCCAAGTAGCTCCTCTTTCTCTGAGTGTCTGCCTCTCTCCGGTGCTCCTACTCCACCCTGCAACACGCAGGCAGCAGCCGCTGGCCTTTCTGCCTTTGCCCTGGGCTGTGACACCACCCCCTGGGTAATCACCCCCCTCCACTGGAGCAACCCAGCCCACAAAGCCCCTCGTGGGAAAAGACAAAAAGTTGGTGGACCAGAGCCCCAACACCCTAACACAGAGCCTTACGCAGCCGGGGCAACTGCCGTGGCCATTCCCTGCGGGATGAGCCACCTCCCTCCCTGAGTGGCTTGCTACCCCCCTCTTCCTGCTGTGGCTCCTATGGAGAGCTCCCTTCTCCCTGGGGTGCTGCTTTGGCCTTGTTCATTGCACTTCAGCTCCCTACCTCAAATCCCCTCATCTTCCAGACCAGGCGGGGCCAACCGTGGGAGCGGCAGAACTCGGTTCCATTGCTCTGTGAAAGGCGTGGGGGCTAACAGCACATCCGGGGGTGGGGGTGGGGGTGGAGAATCCCAGCTCTGCACTTAGGAACCGGGCACCCGTGACCTCCGCCTGCCTCGGGTTTCTGGCGTGTCGGGAGGATGCAGGGAGTTACCACCATACGCCGCCAGAGCAGCCTCCAGCGCAGAGCAAGGGCCCAGGAGCTCCTGGACGCCTGAGCGCCCATGTCTGGCTGCGAACGGCAGAGCTCGGGAGGGAGCCTCGGCTGCACGCCCACTTTCTCCTGATCGGAGTTGAAGCACCGCGGGTGGGCCTTTTCCCATCTTCCTGCCGCACCAGGAGGCGTTACAGTGACGAGGACCCCACAGCCCCAGAGGGCACCCGGGGCATCCCCCTGGCCCCTCACCCACTCCAGGGAACGCACCCAAGGAGGGCCCAACAGGAGCGCTGGCGTCACAGGGCGGCCCCAAGAGTAACACACCAGTGGAAACTGACACCGGTGTAGACACCCTTGACCCCTGAACAACTCGGGAGTTAGGGGCACGGACTCTCCCCCAAACTTAGCTGCGAATAGCCTACCGTTGACCGGAAGCCTTATCCATAACACAGTGGATTGACACAGATTTTGTACCTTACATGTGTTATATACCGCATTCTTACGATAAGGTGAGCTAGAAAAAGGAAACATCAGAAGATCACAAGGAAGAGAAAAATGCCTGGCCGGAGTCAGGAAGGGGGAGAGGCAGCTGGGCATGAGGAAGTTTGGGGGTGAGGGAGGCCTCCGCATCTCGATTACAGTGTGGTTACACACACACACACAACTCCCCAAATTCTCGAACTGCACACTTAACCTGGGCCAACCTGAGTATAGTCAATTATACTGTAATAAAGCTAAAAAATAAAAAGCTAATAGTTAATATCCACGAAATTCCAAGAACCATGGCCGATACACAGAAAGTAACCGCTGAATCCGAGCTGCTGTAACAGTCACCTCTGACCTGCTTGGGGACCTCTGTGTCAAGGCGCACATGGCCCCGGGGATTTTTAAGACCCTGGGAAGGTGAGGCTGGTTCATTCCTTGACTGAGCTCCCTGCGAGCTACAGGCCCTGGGGGGCGGGGGTGGGTAACTTCAGTCCCACCCTCACTGTGGGAAGGAAGACGCCCCCTCCCTGTCCCAGCTAAGACGTGCTGGGATGGGGAGAACATGGGGGAGGGCTGAGGGCCTGGGAGGGAGCGAGGGCCACAGAGCAGTGCCCGGAGGCCCCCCAGCTTGTCCTCCTCATCAACGCCGGGGCCTAACCTGAGCCCTCGGGTCCAGCGCATCCAGACCCAAAGGCACTGAGCATCAGCCACAAGCCTATGCAGACGCTCGCTCCAAAACGAGAGCCATTTAGACCGTTGCAAGGCTCCAGGTACTTTGAGAGCCGGCTGACTCACTGACCCGATCTCACCGCGAAGGCCCCAGGGGCCTGGGAGAGATGAACTGAGACGAACTCCGACATCCCCCGGTCTGGACCAGCGTGCACTAGACAACGTGCTATGTATGCATCAGCAGCCAGGTGACAGGCCAGGGGCACTGCCCTCAGGGAGCCCCCACGATGGGGTGGTGGGCAGACGGCAAGTTGGTCCGTCCCCAGCGGCATGGCTGTGCAATACCCAGTGAACACCCAGGGCGAACTGTGGACTGTGGGATAACCAGGGTCGGGAGGCAGGGGGAGTGCTCCATGAGGGACGTGCCACACACTAAGCTGGGAGGCTCGGGAGGCAGGAGGGTCAGGCAGAGCCGAGGGCAGAAGCGAGGTAGGGAACAAGGGACCCATAGGGTGCATTTCGTAAGCAGGATGCTGGGCCCCAACGAGCAGGAGTGAGGGGAAGAGGGCAGGAGACAGATTCACTCAACACACATGTATTAAGCATCTGGTCGTGCTGGCTACAGTCTGAGACTGTTGGACACACTTAAGCAGGGGCTGGCCATGGTGGTCACTAGTACAGCTGGCCACCTGGAGGGGGTGACGGAGGAGCTCTGAGATCCCTTGGCGGTCAGGATGAGAGAGCAGGCATGGGTGCAGAGGCCAGGGAGGAGCGTGCGTGGCTGAGGGAACAGCAACGGTGCATCCAAGTTTTTCCTCGCTTCCCACTCCCGGCCTCCTGGGACAGGGGTGGGGCCCGGGGAAGTGAGCCCAGGCCATTTGCCATTGGGCCGTGTGCTCACTCCAGTGTCACCTCCGTATGCCCACAGCCACCATCGTCCTGTCTCCTCCCTGCACCCACGGGGGTGCTGCTGTCTGCACGCTCGTGCATCCTGTGTGTTTAGGGGACGCATCCTGTGTGTTCATGCATTCTCTGCCTCTTCCAGTTACTCTCCTCAGGGGCAGCGGTCCCCCCTTGTACCTCGTGGCTCTGCCCACTGCTTCCTCTTGCCCTTCCCCCGCACCCGCCTCCGCCCCTAAGATCCTCGCAGACAGCTCTGCCCAGAGAAGATAAGGGGGAAGCCACCCAAGGAGGTATCGACGACCACCATGGATTCGGTCCGTCCTGAAAGGGTGTGGGACCTGCCCAGGGAAGCCGCTGGCTGGGTGCTGGGGAGGGAGCGGAGGAGCTCACAGCCCATCTGGAAAGACGGCTAGTCATGATACGCTAATTATACGACACAAATAATTAGAATCTAATTATGTTATGAAAGCAGAAATGAAGAAACAGAAAGAATGGCCTGCCCGAGGCGGTCACAGATGCTGTCTTCGGGAGGCGCGATTGAAGGCGGGTGCGGAAGGGCGAGGCTGGGGTCCCCGGAAGACTCAGAAAGAAACCACGCAGAGGAGAGGACACAGCCAGTGCAGAGGCAGCGAGAAAGCGTCAAGGGTGACGCTGCCAGGAAACCCCGCGTGGCCCAGGGGACCGCAGACCCATGCAGGCGCGGCGATGCAGCCGGGCAGCAGGGCCGGAGAGTCAGGCGTTGCAGACACCGGGCTGCACAGTCTGCCCTTCCTCCCGAGGGCAGGGGGAATCCTGGAGACCTTGCCCGAAGGCCGTGTGGACAGCGCGGGCTTTCAGAGGGCAGTCTCGTGGCCGCACGGGGAGGAAACCCTCAGGCACCGAACCTGCACCCTTAACACGGTGCAAAGTCGCCACGTGCCTGAAGGTTGACCCGGCCACGAGCTGCTGACCCCCTGACCACTGCACACAGAGCAGCCTCGGGCGGGAGGGGTGTGCGGGAACCGATCCCCTTCCACGCTGTCGGCGTCTGCGCAGCATGAGGCCCTGCACCCAGACCACGCGCTCGGCCCCAAGCTGGCCTGCTCTGGGCTCCGGTCCTGTAACAGTCGCCTCTGTGACTCGGGTGGGAACGGGCTCGCCCTCCAGGCGCAGGCCGAGCTGGCAGTCTGGCTGACTCACGGCCCACACATCACAGTGTATCACCACCACCCGCGCGAGAAAGAGGGCGGCAGCCCGGTGGCTGAAAAGTGGAAGGCGCTCCCCGCCCTTCCTCGGTGTTCCCGCTCTGTCATTCTGCCCTGTTTGATGTGCACCTACGTTTCTGGCCCAGACTTTCAGGGGAAAAGAAAAATCTGTCATGTTAATTTTTTAAATTCAATTTTCAGTTTATTTATATTTAGAAAGAAAACCGATGATCATATTCCAGGGTATTATTTTGCATATGGATATCGTTGTTGCTTTCCAGAGTTACACTTCGAATGCACAAGCAGAAATAAATGAATTAAAAACATTTATGTAGACACGGAATTAGTGCTACCATGTATAACGCGCATCCCTATTTTTCCCTCAAACATTTGGGCAAAAAGTGCGCATTATACACGGCAAAATACGGTAGTTTTTAAACTCCACCAGCATGGTCATTCATTAACAAGCGCTGGGCAGAGACAGCGGGGGCACGGGGGAAGAGACCCCCAGCTAGGCTGACCGCCTCCTTCTCGTGCGCTCCTCGCAGACCCCACCTCCTGACACAGCATTGGGCACACAGTAGGCGTCCAATGGTTGCTGACCAAATAGCAACGGCATTGTAGATTCCACCCGGAGCTGGTCCCTCTCCTTGCACATTCATTTTGCAAGACTTTTTGAGCAAAACACGCTGACCCAGCACAGCCTGCGAGGGAGGAGGTGGGAGGTTATCAGAGACAGGGCTGGAGGACTGGGGGACAACCTGCATTTCCATGGAAGCTCTGAAGCTTGGAGTCACCTCTGCGGTGACCCCCTCATCCCTTTTACAAGGGCCCGCCTGTGTCAGGGACGGCACTGAAATGGCTTGATGAGCTGATACGCAGTTTCCGTGGGGTCAACTCAATCTCCGGCTGTCCAGCTGGTTCATGTACCTGCCTCCCAGCCTGCTCTGCGCAGCAAGAGGAGAGCAGAGGGATGGGAGGAGGGGAAGCACCGAGTACGACAGGGGGAAGCGCAGGCAGAACAGCCCAGCAAGGGGTGGAAGTCAGGCGGGGACCCAGCCTGGAGAGGCGAGGCGCCCCGGCGCCACCAGTCAGGCATTTGGGAAAGGGAACCTGAAAGCTTTCTCTGCGGGGACCTGGAGGAGGCAGGCAGAGCGGGCTGGAGAAGGCTGAGCTGCGATGAAGCCAGTGAACTGAAAGGCCCCTGAGGCCAGACACCAGACCTACCACCTGCATCACACCAGGGCTGGACGGGGAAGCCGAAGCCTGGGGTTTCTCATTTAGGCTAAAAAGGCACAAATAGGAAAGTCCCAGGACTCATGCCCACGGTACCTGGTTGGGGAACCACACCCCCCCCATGTCCTCCCACCCCGTACACTCCCCCTTAAGATCTTATATCTAGCGCCCCCGTTTCTCCAGGCCCCGCCTCCAGCCACCAGCTGGCACCTGCTCCTGCCTGGGGGACCCATCCCACAGACATCTCAAATTCAAGACCACGAAGGTGGAGATCATCCTCTCCCCACACCCCAGACCTGCACCTCAACGTGGACGGGTTTCAGCTCCTCCGCAGGTACCACGCTGCTTGGTCTTCCCACCAGACGCAACAGTTCACCTTTCTCTTCCCCAGACACGCCAGCCTGTAGCATCCTGAAGGCGAGACTTTGACTTTATCGCGGCCCCAGCACCTGGCCAAGGTCAAAGTTATTGGATGTGTTGACAGGGCAAATCTCGCTGGGCCGCCCTTGCCTTTGAAAGCTCTCTCCCTTCAGTCTTCTCCTGCCCGCTTCAACCTTTGCAAACTCACGGGGTTGAGATCTGACAGTCTGAAGAAAATTAATCAAGCTGCCCCCCTGCTTTTTACCTTCCCGAGCCCCCCTCCCGCCCTCCCCAACTCTGCTCTCCATCCCTGTGACATTTTCCAAGAAGGATGCCTGAAGCCAAAGTTTCACTTTTCTAAAATATTTTTTAGCCAGTGCAGGGAACATTTTTGCAGTCTAAAATGCTATCTTCAGCAAAAAAAAAAAAAAACTATTATATAATCAGTCAACATCCCTGGGATGAGAAACGTGTAGGGAGCCGCGCCAACTGTAGGAGAAGCTTCCGAAGCGCTCACCAGCCACGGGCACGCTTTGGCCACCAGCACTCGCGGCTTTTTCCATCCCGACACCTCCCACCTGAACGCCAAGGCCGGGCGTGTGGCAACGCCATCGCTTTTCAGAAGATTGAAATGTTCCCTTTCCCTTGGAAGGCGCACACTGAGAAAGCCCGACTGCTCCATTCTCGTTACTCACACAGCCGGAACGGCTTGTCCCCTGGAATGCGAGGGGGACACTGTGCAGCCGAGTTGGGCACTGGAGAGTCTGGTGCTGCAGGAACTCAGGGAGCCTCCGCGGACCCGAGGTGCAAAGGGAAAGACGGGGCGGGGGGGGGGCCCACGGGGCCGAGCTGTCTCGTATCAGCCGGGTCACCCTGGCAAACGACTCAAACCAGATGGAGGATGGGCGACCGTGGGCACCGCAAACACGGATCAAAGGAGAGTTGTTCTCGCAAGGTTTGCAAATCCAGCCGTGATGGACAGGCCAGGGAGTGAGCACGCAGCTGTTCCTGGAGCCAGTCCTCACCTGTGCAACAGGGCACGGCTTTGTCGGCAGACAGACAGCAATCATTTTCTCTGCGGACCAAAGGGGCGGGGGTTGATGTGCCAGAGCGTCGGACACTGCACGCGGGGCAGAAACACAAACCTTTCATAGTGCAAGCACTGAGTAGGCCAGCTCCAGCCAGTCTGTCTTCTCCGCTAACCAGTTGAAAGGCCTGAAATCCCTTCAGATGTTTCCATTTGGACTTTGGAGGTTTTGGGTGTGGGGGCATCTTCAAGATGTTAATAAAATGTAGATGACTTAGAACAAATGAACTCATCTGCTCTGTCAGTTCCATTGTGAGCAAAAGAAGGAATTGGGTGCAGACCCTTTGCGGGGCAGGGGGTTCCCAAATGCCGGCCTGGGCTCAGCCAGGAAGGGGTGCACCCCCACAACAAGGGCCCAGCTCTGATGCCCCCTCCCCCAAGCCCCCCCCCCCAGCACCTCTGCTGAATCTTCTTAGTGTCTGGTCAGGCCCTGCCTGCCTTAGCCTGTTTAAATAACAGGATCCACATTTGTTGTATAACCACGCAATCCCCAGACGGCCAAGGAACAAATATAGCTGCTATTTACTCCGCCGAAAAGAGAAGTTACAGAACTCGCAAGGAGGGAGAAGGGTTCTCGAACAAGAGTCTTGCTTTTCACCACTTGGGAGATGAGAGTCATGGTCAGGATGCTGAGCGTTCACGGCACCCCTTACCCACCCGGTAAGAGAGCTCTCCATTAAACCTGGGTCCCCGAAGTGTGCTTGGAAACGAGAGAGATTTCTATCCTGCAGACGGCGAACGGGCGTGACTCTCTCGGAAGGCAGTGTGACAGGACCGGGCCTTATGAATGTGTGTGCGATGCCCGAGTCATTCTGGTTCATGCCTTAAGTCGACAGCGGTCAGTATCACTAAAGAAACCCAAAACGCAAAAAGCAAAAACGCTTTTTCACCAGGCCCACTTATCTCAACACTGTGATAACAAAGAGAAACCACTCAAACCCAACAACCAAAGTCAACAGTTCCGTTTCCCGAAGTCACTTCTCAGGACATAATCCAATTACGAAAAGTAAACGTTTCAGAGATGATGAAACAAAGTTTATGTACAAATCAAATGTTAAGTAGAAGAAAAAACAGGATAGAAAACTTTTCAACATAATCAGCTATGTTTAAAAAAAAACTCTTTTTTTTTTTTTTTTTACTGGAAGGAAATATACCAAAACTTTAATACGAGTTGTGTTTATGTCTTTTCCCTTACTTCTTAAATGTACATAAGCTGTTTTATTTATTTATCGTGTAATGTTACTCCCTAAAGGGTGTCCCCTGGAACACTAATTCACAGCGAGTGACGGTTAGACTGAAGGGGGCGCTGCACGCGTGCAGAGCGGGGATGCTGGGATCCACAGGGGTGCGTGCCTGCTGCAGGGTTTCTCCTCAGCATGCGAGTGAATGCTACCGTGACTCTCCCAGGACCCATGTGCTCCAGCAAGGGGCCACCTGCAGGGTTAAAAGTCCGTGCAACACCCTGGAAGACGCTCCAGTCAACTCTGCCGCTCACCGGGCATGCCTGCCAATCTCCAGAGACAGAGAGAGGCCCTGTCTCACCGTCCCGACCACGGCTGCACGCTATTCCGCATTTCACACGCACTTTGCCTGGGCGGGAACCCCTCTTCCTCCACGTCCCCAGTGGGTGACCTTGGGTATTGACTGCGTCTCTTCATTTTCCTCATCTGCAAAGTGGGGCAACGTAATGCCCAATTCATAGGGTTTCTAGAAAAATTAAATGAGTTCCTATTTTGTAGGCAACTTCAAATAGTAGTACAAGTAAGTGCTACATTAAGTGTTTATTAAATAAGGAAACTCCTCATGGCACACGTCAACTGCCTTTTCAAATTTCCCCAGAGTCCTTGTGGGCACGGGGTGGCTGTTTTCACTGAGTCTCTCATTTCACACAACCCTGATGGACTCACTCAGTCCTCCAACAGTGACTGGGCACCTGCCTGCCCTCAGCTGGGCTCTGTTCTGGGCCCGGGAACACAGCGGGGGACCCGCCAAAGGATTTCTGCTTCCAAAGAACTGATCTTCTAATGGGGCGGGGGGATACATTAAAGAACAAATTAATGCAGCGACCACTGCTTTTCACACAGGAGGAAGAGCGATGGGGAGGGATGTGTGCGGTTAACAACGAGGGCTCTCTGAGATTCCACATGGAAGATGCAAAGGAGACCCAGGCGACAGACACTCTGGGGGAAGCTCGCTCCAGGGAAGGAGACCAGCAAGCGCAAAGGAGCTGAGGCAGAAGTGAGCTTGGACTGTTCGGGAATGAAAGCAAAAGCCAGGATGCCTATCTCGTAGCGTTAGAAAGAGGTAAGGGGTTTGGAAGCCATCGTTTACTGTGACTGACTAAAGAGGAGGGTGACATGGTATTTCTAAGAGGTCACCCAACGTCGATGGGACATTGGGTTTCTCTACCAGAAGAAGTGACAATAGGCTCCTTTCTTACAGCATTCTGAGAAATCAATACCAGGCGAACTGCAGAACTTGATTCACTGAAAATTAAAATGAAAAGCCAGAGTTTTCAAAAGATAGAGTAAGAGAGTATCCTCGTGACCTGGAGAGAGACAAAAATCAACCTTGAACGGAACACAAGGCAATACTAACTATATTGACTGGTGCTTTTGGCTACCTTAAAATTATTCTTCTAAGATGACACACTTCAGAGGAAAAAGAAGGCAAGCCACAGACTGGGAGACATTTGTGGCCAAAAACAAAGAACCCATATCCGAAATATATAACCAATTTTCTACACATGAGTCAGACAGGAAAATGAGTCAATGAGATCAACTCCATGCAGAGGACATCAAGCAGCTATTGGCCTGACAAAAAGGTGCTCGATCTCATTACAAATCAGGGAGGTGTAACCCCGGTGAGACACCACCACACCCTCAGGATGGCTAGAGTTAAAAAGGCCACCGAAGCTTAGTGTGGCCATGGACACAGAGCCACCAGGACCCACCACACCACTAGAAGAGATGCGAGCTGATGCACTGCCTTGGAGAACTGCTCAGCGGTGGGACCCTGCAATGCTATTTTTAGAGTAAGTGCGTGTGTACCAGGCAACAAGAACAAGGATTCACATTAGAAGCATTACTGGTACGAGTCCTGTAAAAAAAAAAAAAACAGCCCACATTATCTAACAACTGCAAATGGATAAATTGTGTAGTATCGCATTACATGAAATAATCACAAGGATGACAATGAACTGCAGCTACAAGGAGCATGTGGACAAAACAAACGCTGAGTAAGAAAAAACAGACCTGTGTGTGTGTGTGTGTGTGTGTGTGTGTAGCATGTGTACGTGCATGCATGTGTTAGTAGAACTCCATTGCTATAAGGTTTTTAAAAGGTGAAGTTAAGCTGGTTTTCTCCTGGTTTAAAAAACACAAGGCAGTGCTTACATCCAGGTCAGGGTGGCAGTTCCTGGAGAAAAGGGGGTACAGTTGGCAGGGAGCCCGCTGGGGAGCCCCTGGGTGTCCTGGCAATGCCCCAGTTCCTGACCTACCTGAGTGATCTTTACCTGGGTGTTGACTTTATGATGATTTTTCTTACTGTTTACATTTTATGCACATTTCTGTATGTATGGTCCTCTCTGGTCATTTTAAAGGTTTTAACAAGCCGTCCTGGCTGTACTGAGAGGGGACTGTGGGGGAGGGGAAAGCAGGGCACGCAGGAAGACGCCCTTGTGCTAGTCCAGAGAGAAGCCCGCTAGTCCAGAGAGAACCAGACGCCTCCCGGGGCCAGGCTCAGGGTACACTAGAGTAGCCTGCTTACCCGGATTATCACGTAGACTACCTTAGAAAGCACGGCGCAGGGGCTGGGACTGGGGGGAGTGATAAGGAGATGGAGAAAGGTAGACAGGTTCAGGACATGTCTCGGAGGCAGAAGGGTCAGGTGGGCGGGGTGCTGGAAAGGGGGGCACTGATAGCATCTGGTTTTTGCACCTGGACAGCTGGGGGCGTCACCGGGATGGTGGGGAGCTGGGGCAGGTGCGAAGAGAGGAGCTGCAACAGGAGGACAGCAAGAATCTGCACTGATCATATCAAGCTGGAGGTGCCGGGACGTCCCAGAAGAGGGGTCGTGTCTGGGAGGCCACCGGTATCTGAGCCTGGGGCGCCCCACACTAAGATGAATAAAGAAAGTTGACTGGCTGTCCCTGGGAAGCCCAGCCTAGCCACTCACACCCCTCCAGCCCGCCAGTCTCCTGGCACCCGCAGAACAATGTGGACGGGCAAACAGTATCTTGTTCAACGCAATGGGATTTCCCAAAGAGTGAAACCCACAAGCCTTCCATCATTGTCAAGTGTCACCTTAACTAGAAATAAAGGTTTCAGAATGGGTCACATCATTTGCTGTTGTTGGGGGGGGGGGGGCCCTACCCCAGGTGGACACAATTACCTGGCCTATTCGAACTTACTATCTTTTTCTTTTCTTGTTCCCTATGCTGTTTCCACCCAGTGTCTCCTCTAGGCAGAACTGAAACGAGTGAGTGCTGAATAAGGAAACTCCTCACGGCACACGTCAACCGCCTTTTCAAATTTCCCCAGAGTCCCTGTGGGCACGGGGTGGCTGTTTTCACCGAGTCTCTCATTTCACACAACCCTGATGGGTTCTCTCAGTCCTCCAACAGTGACTGGGCACCTGCTCTCAGCTGGGCTCTGTTCTGGGCCTGGAACACAGCAGGGGACCCACCAAAGGAGTCCTGCTCCCAAAGAGCTGACATTCTAATGGGGAGGGATACAGTAAAGAACAAATTAATGCAGCGACCACTGCTTCTCACACAGGAGGAAGAGCGATGGGGAGGGATCCGTGCGGTTAACAGGAAGACTCTCTCAGAGGCTTTAGGAAGAGGAGCATTTTCGAGCAGAAAGAACTTGAATTTCTCTCTCCATTCCACACTGTGTGCCAAAGCAGCCGCAAACAGCAACCTTTCCAGGAGCATATTTCCTTCCAGAAGCTACCTTACTGAAAACAACCCTTCGCTCACGCCTAGCTCCGTGCTGTGAGGGGTTCTGCCCGTGCAACCTCACCTCCGTGTCTGTCATCGCACCAGATGCAATCGAAGACACTTGTCATGATTTTGAAACACAGCGCATCCTTTTAAAACACGTTTAAAACTGTGCTCAAGTACACAACACGAAATCTACTACCTTAGCCACTCGTAAGGGCCCAGTTCAGTGGCACTAAGCACATCCTGGGTGCAGCCACCACCGGTGCTTGACGCCAGAGCTCGCTGCATCTTGCTGAAATGAAACTCTGTCCCCATAAAACAGTGACTCCCCACTCCCCATGCCCTGCAGCCCCTGGTGAGCCCCATTCTTTCTGTCTTTAGAACTGACGGCTCTGGACACCCCACGTAAGCAGAATCGTGTAATGTTGGTCCTTTTGTGGTAGGCTTATTTCACTTGGCGTAATGTCTGCCAGGCTCATCCACATTGTATAGCCTGTGCTGAATGGCCCTCCTCTTTGAAGCTGAATGATGTTCCATTGGATGGACAGGCCGCCTGCTATGCATTCACCCGCCAGCGGACACTTAGGTTGTCTCCGCCTTTCCGCTGTCATGGGTGATGCTGCCGTGAACACAGGGCTGCAAACATCTCTCTGGGGTCCTGAAATGCAATGTCTACTCTTCACAGTGAAATTCCCTGAATGAGCTTTAATCAAGCTGTCCCATCTCTGATTTTACACAAGGGTATCTGACTCCTTCTCGCAACCCAGCTTTCTGGCTGGATCTTTACTGGCTTTAGAATGTCTTACTAGACCTTAATTGTGCCAAGACCTGCCGGAGATGATCCCAACCTTCTGACGAAAGGCTGCAAGATCGACTTGACCTCCGTTGTCAAAAGAGCCCGAGTAAGTCTCAAGAAACAGAGAAACATTCTGGTCCTGAAGGAAGAACGTAATTACCCAACTTACACTCATCAAAGCTAGGAATACAAGGAGAACACAAAGGAAACAACTCCACTCAGCCCCAACACAAGCAAATGTCCCACCTCCAGCTGGTTACCTTGGAAACCTAAAATAACATCAGAGCATCTCTGTAAAACGATACTCCCCCATCCGATCATCTCCAATTCAGTCAGCACGTAAAGTGCCTTTTCTGTACCGTGCAAGGCATGAAGGGCTTCGGCTCAGTGTCAGATCCTCAGGGACACGCAGCCGACGTGTATGTGTGACGGTGACCAGCACAGCTGGGCATCCGGTAGGTGACAGGGATGGGGGAGGGGGGCCACAGAGGAGGACAGGAGCCAGATCTCAGACCGTGGACTTCACCCGGTATCCAGGGGCCCGGCTGACACTTCGTCAGGGAGCAGGACGCGGTCCACCCCGCAGTGATTCACCGAGCGCGTCCCACGTTCCCGGCGCCGTGCTGTGTGACGCACGCACACCTGTCACTTCCTCTAACCCTCACCACCACCTGGGCGGTGTCGCCGCCGTCCCCACTTCGCACTTAGAGAAACGAAGGCACAGAAAGGTCAGATGACTCGCCCGAGGTGACAGAGCTGGCACGTAACGGGCCTGGGGGGGTTCAAATTCATCTGTTCTGGCTTCAGAGCCTGTGTTCTCGTGATGACGCTCTCCCGCCCTGCAGGGGCCCGCTGAGCGCCACGCTCCTTCTGGTTCTCAAGGGACAAACACGGAAGGTGTCACATTCGTTGCCTCGGAGCTCCGTGTTCCCCGTTTGCGCCGGGATGGGCGAGGTGTGATTCAGCCCTCACACCTCCCCGGAGCCGTGCACCCCTACAAGCCAATGAACTCGTGACACCCACCAGGCAGGGGACGATGAGACAGGGGGAGCTCCCGCGGGAACCAGCAAGAGCAGAGGTTTCCTGCCAAACCCCCACCACCTGCAGTCGCCTCCCCGGAGTCTGCCCTGGCTCCAGGGGCCAGCGTCACTCATAATGTCTCCACACGACCTCCGACTGGAGTGTGGAGGCCGCACGTGAAAAGCGTGGGAACAGGGCTCCAGCAAGACACACCCCTGCACCTGGTGGGCGGCACCCCCGAGGCCCAGCACACCTGAGCTGGCCCCTGACCTCTGCTCCTCCCCAGGGCCAGCCCTTTTCCTAGTATTTGGGCGAAGAGGTAGTTGGAAATACCAGACCGATTTCTGCACAGACGGACAAAGATCACGCACCCTGGCAAGCTGGCGCCTCTGAACGCCAAGCCTGGAGGCCAGGACCTGGCTCAGGGCTAGCTTTCAACAAATCACCAACCCACCCCGGCCTCAACTTCTTCCCAGAGTGAGACCCTCACGGGCCGTTGTCAGCATCTGAGTGATGCATCCACTGGTGTCTCTGTGGCCTACGACACCCTGTGCCCCCATCTGCCCTCTGTCCCCATCCCCGGCCAGACCCCAGCCCAAGCAGCCTCCTCGCTACTCCCCAGGCCACCAGGCCCTCTCCTGTGGCCTTGAGGCCTGAGTGCTAGCTCTCCCCGCAGTCCCTGGCAGCCCACACCCCCCACTCCTTCGCACAGGTGCTCACAGATCTCTTTCTCAATGAGGCCTCAGCTGCACAGCCAGAAGGATATTCCAGCTGTCCTGTCTGCAACAGCACTTGGCAGGGGGCGCCCTGCTGCTCTTCCCACCCCTCCCCCTTGCCTCTAACCCCTTCTAGGCCTGCCTTTCCAGAGTGTGGTCTGGGGACCAATGTCAGCAGCATCCCCTGTAGCTTGTTAGAAATGCAGAACCTCAGGCCCCACCTAGGGGCCCCCTGAGTCAGAATCTGCATTTTCACAAGGTACCCCAGGGGATTGGTGCTCAGTCAAGTGGCAGACTCTCTATGCTAGCCATGGTGCACGTGGTACGCAGCCATGGTGCACTTGGTACAGAGTCATGGTGCACTTGGTACACAGCCATGGTGCACGTGGTACACAGCTATGGTGCACGTGGTACACAGCCATGGTGCACGTGGTACACAACCATGGTGCACGTGGTACACAACCATGGTGCACGTGGTACACAGCCATGGTGCACTTGGTACACAGCCATGGTGCACGTGGTACACAGCCATGGTGCACGTGGTACACAGCCATGGTGCACGTGGTACACAGCCATGGTGCACATGACTTATTTATTGTGTCGGTTTCCTCCCCACCTTGCAAGCAGAGAGGGGACACAAATGGGCCCGACAGGACAAGGTGCTCCGCCTTGCTATGGTCCCCAGACTACAGAGCTGTTTGCCACATTGTAGGCAGGCTGACAGATAGTGGACACACGAATGCACTGAAAGCGGTCAAGGTCAGACAATGCAGAGTAGGATCCCTGGCTGAGACAGCCTGGGGGGTAAGCACAACTCACCTGGGGGCAGGTGAGTTCACCGGGTGAGACCTGGCCTTGGGTTTCTCACAGGCAGGTCCCCGTGGCAAGTTCACTGGCAGAGGCACAGGAAACCAGGAGGTGACGCGGTTCAGTTTCTCCCAGTGACTGTGGGTGACGGCTGTGCCCCTGCCCGCCGGGGCCGGCCGTGCGGGAGCTTCCCTGGGGAGCTTGCAAGAGCACTGTGGTGGACGCAGGCAGGACAAGCGAGCTGAGCTGGAGCTGCGATCCCCTGTAAGGGGCAGTTGCCTTGGGGCACTGAGCTCAAGACCCCTCCCCCGGCTGAGCAGGCCCAGGCCCTGCTCTCTTGGGGTTCTCGAGGCTCATCTCCAGGAAATCTGAAGGTGACAGCTCCCTTTCTGACCACACAGCTCAAGTAGGGTGCAACAGATTAAGTGACTCGACAGAAAGGGAACCAGCAGGCAGAGAGGGGACACAAATGGGCCCGACAGGACAAGATGCTCCGCCTCCCTCACGAGTGCAATAGAAATAAAAATTCCACTGAGACACGACGAGTCTCCCTCCAGATCGGCCAGCTCAACGCATCTGGTGACCCCGTGGGGGTCAGAGAGACAGAGGTTGTCCATGGGTACGAGCTTCACGGAGGCCACTCGGCACCCGCTGGCATAGCCACAAATTCCCATGCCCGGCAATTCCGCTCCTAAGCCGCTTCTCACAGCGCTGTGTTCCGCCTCCTTTGTCTCAACACACAGTCTGTGCAGCCGGTTAAGCGCTGTGCCCTTCGTGAGACGGAATGCTGCGCGGACTGAAGAGGGGGAACACCACTTGCTGACTAGGGACCTCGACTGGCCTTCAGTAGCGAAGACCGTACAGAGCGATGTGTATGCCCCGCTTCTATCTCTGAACTCTGCGGTCACGCGGGCGCGCTCTCGGTATAGACACGGGAAACCCGAGAAACAGCTGCCCTGGGGGTGGGGGAGGGGCAGGGCCGCCGTGGGCCAGAGCTACGAGGGAGGTTTTCCTCTGTCCTCTTGCATCCTTTCTGAACGTTGAACCCTATGAATATATTACTCAAGGAGTACATTTTTTTAAAAAATCCCCCAAACTGCAGTTATTCTCTGTGGTCATCTTAAAAGCACCCCCAGGAAACCCTCACCAGAGGCTGGGCGCCCCCAAACTCTCCAGGATCACCCAGAATTCAGAGGATGAGATCTAACGTGATGATGTCGGGAAGTAGGGCCTTCAGGAGGGAAGTAGGTCATGAAGTGGGGTCCCAACGAAGGGACCCCCGAGAGCTCTCCCGCCACGTGAGGGCGCACTGAGAAGTCGGCAGTCTGCGGGCTGCCAGAGGACCCTCCCCAGAACCTGCCAGCGCCTGACCTCCAGTCTCCAGTGCCCGGGACCGTAGGAACTAAAGGGACCGTCTAAAGCCACCTGGTCTATAGCATTCAGTTCAGACGGACTTATTTCCACAGGTGGCTGATGGCATTTAAGTGGAGATGTCCTTTTTAACTTAGTGGGCAATCTCAGGCCCTTCCTCGAATGTTCTTAAGGAGGCACCTTATTGTCCCCCCCACCATGTAAGTACCCCTGCAACTCCAACTCACTCTGATGTAGCTGGAACGGGCCTCGGACCTCAGCTGCACCCTCCACTCTGGGCAGATGGAGAAACCAGGCCCAGGGGGTGAGTGAGTCTGTTTGGGACCGCTGTTGGACTTCACCCCCCCGGCCTTGTGGACAAAGAAGCAAAGAAAACCCACCAAACCCGACCGGCTCCAGGGAAGCCTGCAGAGCAGCCTTACAGACTCAGAGACAGACCTAAAAGGAACCACAGTGGATGCTGTGAACAGACAGATTCCTCACTAAAAGCGAGTCACAGCAGGTGGTCACCTCGTAGGCCTGTGGCTTCCTTGGCAAAAGTCAATCTTCACCTTAGGTGAGCCTTTCTGCTGTCTGTGTGCATCTAAGATAACGTACCTGTGAAACGTCAGAGTGATCTTCTTTCCGGACCCCCCAGCACCAGGGCAGGAAACCACAGGACCCCACTGCTATCTTGCTCCCCACACACCGCCTCTGTGCTGTAAATGTTAACCATCCCGCACCCTCTGATGTAAAAGCAGCATGCACCTCTGTTTTGCTTCTTATCAAGTCCCAGAGATTTCCCCGCTTTGCTTTCTCCCGCCCCCTTATCCTCCCACCCATGGATTTCACGTAACCCCCCTTACGTCTCTTCCTTTTACTCTCATGTATAAAATGAACTGCAAAACTGCCATTCTCCAGAGCCCTTTCTCAATCTTTTGAGGTTTTGCTTCCCGGCAATTGTTGCCAGTTTGGTTCACATAAATTCGTGAGGAGTCTCTGTAGGTCTGGATGTCTCTTGTGCTAATAGCCTCAACTCCTCACCATCGAAACAAGAACGCCACGCATCTGACGACCACCTTCTGAGCCCAGAGTCAATGCTAATGGCAATGCAAGGCTCTGGAAGGGGAGAGCCCTCCATCTAAGTTCAAGTGCCATCCCCTGGCCTCCAAGGTCCCGCCCAACGACGTCCCTGCAACCTGGAGCCTCATCCCCCACCTCCTTGCTTACCCCTGTCGCTTTGCTCCACACACTCCAGGTGCCCCTGTGTTGCTGTAACACGCCACACTCTTCCCTGCCTCAGGGCCTTTGCACCTGCCATCTGTCCCTTCCATCTCTCTCCACCTAAGCAACTCCTACTTGTCTCGTGTGTCTCAAGCGAAACCACCCTGCTTTGCGATCGCTTTCTCTTGGTAGGTCAGCACCCCGCTCCATGCTGTGTTGCCTCCTGAACTAGTGCAGATTTCACTCTCGGCTCCTTGTGATGGGGAAACTCAAGAGCTGGAATATTTCAGTTTACGATACGAGGTAATGAGCCTAGTAGTTAATGCACGTAAAAAGCTATTGTTTCAGGAACTGTAGGTACGGCCCGCCCTGACTCCAGCTGAGCACAAGCGCTGACCTTCGCGCTCCAGAGGTGGCCATAAGTGATCAGGGTGGTATCCGAGCCATTGTGTTCCGGGGAGAGCCAGACCTCCAACCAGGACACAGCACACAGGACACAGCACACAGATAATCACCAGTCAGCAGGTGAAAGGATGTTAGGGGAACTGCCAAACTGCAGCTTTTAACTGATGAACCTCTTTCCTGATTTCCAAGTCCCTTACCTACACTTTCCCCCCTTACAGAAAAGGCTGGCTTGAAAGGAGACGGAAGACCCTCTGTGAGGGCACAAACCCACCGCCTTCTCAGATCGCCGGCCATCTGAATAAAGCGCCCACGGAGATTCAGTCCCTGTCTCTGCTTCTCCGGTCTGCTAGGTGACAGGCAGCACGCACACCAGCTTTTCTGGTTTCACTCGTTCAAGGTCTCTTGTCCCTGGCAGACCCTCCACACGTCTCCCTGTGGGTCAGGACTCTTGTCTGTTGTCACCTGCCACCGTGCTGATCAAACAGCAGGAGCTCGAACGTGAGCTCCCTCCCCCCTTCCTGTGAACCCCAGCACTCGCCGTTCCCACCCCCACTACAACGAAGCCGGTGACTTTCCAGTCCGGGAAGCAGCACCGGAGAATGACTCTGATGGGCCCCTGCCGGGCTCATCCCAGAAGAGGAAGAAAGCCGAGAAGCATTTTTTCCCACGTAACACAGCAGCAGCAGCAGCAGCTAATGCTTATTGAGCTTTCACAGCTACCCTCTGGGTGGGTCTAGTTATCCCCATTTCATGGGGCCCAGCCTGCCCTGACCCCTTTTAGGGTGCCTGTGGTTACTCTGAGCTTCCAGCACAGACAGTGGGGGTTGGGAGTGTGTGTGTGTGGGGTTGGGTATGTGTTCTCAGCTCAATTCTAGGGGAGGTCAGTTACCCGGTCAAGCATTCCCACCAGGGGTGATAACTTAGCATGACCACTGGCCAAAGTCCAAAGTTTTCAGCTGCCTCCCCTTCCCATCAACACCCAGGGCCCTGCTCATCTGCATAATGAGCTGGGCTTACCAGTAACCTAGTGACTCGGTCATTAGCATATGGGTGTTAGGCATGGGCTGTCCGGGAGGAAAGCAAGGTCATTGGAGACGTGTGGACTGGCTGAGAGATCGCATAGTCCATCTGGCGTGGCCAATTTAATTGGCAGCTCGCTTTCTGTGTAACCTGGTAGCAAGGCTGTGAGGAGCAGGGGGCTCTCCCTCACCACTGTTAGCGGCTCCTGAAAACGTAACTGCACACAGTCACCAGGTGGGGAGGTCAGTTCAGTTACACGGCATCTACCCTGTCCTTCTAGACGCAGGGGCTGCGATAGGGTCCAGCTCATTCAGAAGCCTGCAGTGGTGGCTTGCACAGATGCTCTATCCTGAGCCCGGGCACATCTCCCCTCCGCGATCAGCCCTCAGTGACTCCTTTTGGCCACATGTCTGCCCGGCCGAGCGGGGAGTGTGCGCCCCGTGGGAGCGGAGCAGCAGCACACCCTCAACCCCGCAGGGCCCGCCCCTCAGGAAGGCAGTGAGTTATGAGCTCCTGCATCCACACTTCAGAGAGGGGACAGGCTGCCCTGGGAAGCAAGGCTCTCGGCCACAGAGGGTATTTAAAAAAAAACAAAACAGTCGTTACAATGCCCAAGCCACTCACTGTGTTGGCCGGCCACTCTGTTTAAAGGCCCCACAATTCCTAACAGTTTGGGTGTTAAAATGCCCTGCAGCAACACAGGGGACCCTGTATCTTGACTCTATCAATACTGAAACCCTGGTTCCGATATTATACCGCAGCTTTTCAAAATAGTTCCATGGAGTGGGGGGAGATAAAGGGTCCATGGAATCTCCCTGCACTATTTCTCAAAACTGTGTGTAACACTACAACTATCTCAAAATAACAAGTTTAATTAAAAAAAAAAACTAAAATGAATATGCAGCCAAGTGGCTCAGCTGGTTGGAACATCGTCTTGCACACTGAAAGGGTGCGGGTTCGATCCCTGGTCGGGGAACATACAGGAGACAAATGATGGATGCTTCTCTCTCCCCCCCTCCCTTCCTGTCTCTCTAAAAAAAAATCAGTAAGCAGATCATCAGGTGAGGACTTAAAAAAATAAACAATAAGGATAAAACCAAAACGGAGTATGCCTCCTACAGTCCAGAAACACCTTCCAATTGTTTTTACTATTTAGCACATTGAAAACCTGTGCGGTGGGGGCTGGAATCCACAGCCGTCCTTACATCCCTTCTCACCTGGAAGTGGGGGCAGCCCCGTGGTTCCCCTTTTGTTCTGTGAGGCTCCAGCAGCAGGACTCGCGGGAGCCTCCAGAGCACAGGCCAGGGGGGCCGCTGCTGTGTCTTCAGCCAAGTCTGGTTTCCCCCCGGCCACATGCTCAGTAAGGATGCTCCCACACGCCCAGGAGCCTGGCTCCAGCCCGTGGTGGCCCTGGGCGCCAACGAGCCGTCGCCATAGGAGGCCATTAGGACGGGGCGCTTCAAAAGGATTTTCCCCGCACACATCAGAAGGAAACACGTGGGCACGCTGGTCCGGTTTCAGATCTCCAGATGAAACAGTTGCCTGAGTGTGAATCTCAGGGAAAAAACCCCCGAACCGAAAACTGAGATGGACCACATGAAAGTAATTACTGTGCAGTCTCCACTGCGGGGCGGGGCGGGGCGGCGCGGGTGGGGGAAGGGTATGCAGCACGAGTTCAGAGCGAGGGGCCCACGGACCTGGAATCCGGAAACCACCAGCCCGCGTCACGGCCTGGAGCAGCCCTCGGCACGCTACGGCCCGGGTTAACCAGGCTGCTCGCCACACCGCCACACCTGTACCTCCACAGGTCCAGCCTGCAGCGCAGGGGCCCCGCAGCAAAGAGTGTGCCGACCCCTGACTTGGAGCCCTCCTCATGATAAAAACGCCACTGGCGGTGTTTCAGTGCCAGGCTCTGTGCTGAGGGCTTTTGACGCCTCAGCCCCTCCAACCTGCACAACCAACCTGCAAAGCTAGGGTGGTCTCCGTCTCATAAAGAAGGAAACTGAGGCTCAGGGAGGTTAAAACCTACTGGAGTTCACAAGCCTCGTACATGGAGAAGCCAGGATTCAAACTTCAGAGCACTCGATGCTGTGTGCCTGGCTCCTTCCAACCAATTGTCTTAGCTCCTGAGCAAGCCTGGCCCCTCCCTGGGCCTGCAGCCTTGTCTGTGACGACATTGGGATTGCACGAGAGGGTCTAGCATCCCAGCTACTCCTTTGAATAAGGTGAGCTCAGCGCCTTCCCAATCAGATGTCAGGGCACAGGGTGATATCCCAAATGCCCAGCACTTATATTAGTTTCTTAAGAAGTATTTTTACAGCACAAACACTTCCAGGAAGGGTTGACATCTGAGTGAAAAGCTGAAAGCCACGGAGAAGTAATAGTAAACAGGGAGTGTATAATTACATTTTTTAAAAAAGCATAAAATACTTCTGAGCTTCCTGACAGCCAAAGCAATAAAGGGAAGACCGTAAACAATGAGACTCTCACTACCTAACGTGATGAAGCATCCCTGCTATTGTACCTGGCAGCGGCAGTGCTCCTGACTCTGCCTCCTGCCATTAGTGTGGTCTTAAGCCACAAAGAGGCACACTAGGATCCCAGCTTTTGGGTCCTCGAAAGGCCTGGCACATCCCGGCACAAGCTGGTGGAACGCGCCCAGCGTGGGACACTGAATGGGGTCGAGCATGTCTCACAGGAAGGCCCCTCACTCCACTGGCCAAGGGCCCCATCTAGCTCCCCAGGAAGATACAGGAGAATCTATCAGAATCCACTGAAGAGCCTGTATACTTTTTTAGTAAGTAAAAGCAGAATTTTAGGAAGCTCCGAAGCAGCCAGGAAGGAACTTGAAGTGTGCCCAGCGCCTGGCATGGCTCGCCCCAGACACGGGTCTTCACACAGCCAATGCGGAGCCCTGGAAACAGGCAGTGCATGGTCACAGGGTGCGTGGTCACTCAGTGGCACACCAAGGTCAGCCTGGTTGTCCCTGCCGGTGGAGGCCCCGGTGAGACAAAGGCTCCTCCCTGGCAAGAACTGGCCTGCGGGCCTCATTCCCTCACTCACCTGCAGGCAGCTGCCCCCTCCTGTGGTCTGCCCACGGTGGCTGAAACTGGACCCTCTCTCCACTGCACAGTTGCTGCCCTCTTGTTGCGCTGCGTGGGTCCCCGCACATCCCCGAACCCGTTCTGTCCTCTGCCCCGAGGCCAGAGTCACCTTCCCGAAGCACGCCCCTCGTCATATCAGTCCTCACCCCAAAGCCTCCCCAGCTCCCAGCGTGAATCCCAGACTCTAGCTGGACCACAGGAGTCTGTCTGTCACGTGATTACAGGATGACCTCCCTTCCTCAAGCCTCCCCCTCACTTAGCACGACACGTGAACAAACCACAAAGTTCTGCTTCCGAGACCCATCGGTCGGCTCTTTGTTATGGTGCGGTAACAAACCAACCCCGAGACATCAGGGGCGTACGGCACACTCACGCCCCATGCTCATCGCGTGCTGGCAGTCACGGGCCGCTTCTCCTGTCTCCCCATTCTGGCTGCCAGGCAGAAGGATGGGCCATCCTCCCAGGAGAGAGATGAGACGCAGAGCTGGCAAAAACACACGTGAGCCGTTAATGCTCCTGCTCACCGCGTAAGCCATGTCTGCTCCCATGCCGATGGCCAAAGCAAGTCGCGTGTCCATGTCCAAGGTCAATGCATAGAACACCCTAAAATGCCAGTCATGCCCCCACCCTCCCGGAAGGTCTGGAGGCGAGTGAGTGTAAACGGTAACACGAGCCATCCCAGGAAGTCCTGCCTCGGGGCCCAGGTCCACGTGCACCCCGCCACCTGCGGGGTCAGAGGTTGTCTGTCCATACCCCCCCCCCCCCACAGGAGAAACCTCTTGCTTCCCTGAGCCCCGACGCGGCTTCCTCTGCCTCTGAAGGTGCAGAGACCGGAGTGTCCCTCTGTCCCCAGAGAGTATTTTAGCCACTGGGATCGCGTGGTCCCTCCCCCCGCTGGATTGTAAGTCAGGATCCTTGGGAGCAGAGCGGCCCCCACCCCGCCTGTGGGGTTCAGCACGCGGTGGGCAGCGAGAGATGTTTATTCAGCGAGTGAGTGAGTTTAAGGAGTAGAGAGATTTGTATTTGATTTTCAAGATTTAAAAAAAATTTTTTTGGCAGAAGCAGAGTTACTTCCCGCAGCGTGCCCTGCCAGTATCTGGATTCACGCGCCCTCTTCCCTCCGGGCTGTTCTGTCGGGGTGAGCCTTGGCTCCATGCATCTGCACCTGGCCAAGCGGCGCCCGCCTCAGAGGTTCCTGGACGGCTTGGACGGTAAACAAATGAGTAAATACATGAAGGAGCAGACAGGCTGAGCAGACTTCAACCCCGGAGGCGGCAGGAGAGGTGTGAGTGGAGAACCCAGCCAGTCAGCGAGGCAGGGAGAAGCTGGCTGGGGGACCCTGGCCTCATCGGGGTTGGCCAGACTTGGTGCTGCTTGAGCCAATCAAGTGGAGGGTGTCGGCGGATTTGAAAAGTCTGCAGACTGCTTCCCACTTTGTCTGCCAACTAAGTGCTCCTGGAAAGAGACCACAGGGCACTGCGAGGTTAAGGCACAGGCTACGCCCCAACGGCGACTCCTACGGCAGGATTGCAGAAGAGAAACGGGGACCAACAGACAGATGAGCCCCAATACACACCTTCGGGCTCACCCCAACCCCAGGGTCATACACTCCACTCCTGCAAAGTCAGAAGATTTGCCTGGCAGTGAAAACAGACCTTGGGCGTCTTTTCTCGCACCCACAGTGCGCTTTCAAAATAATAATTTAAATGCCTTTACGTCTTTCCACACGATTACACATCAGACCAAAGTGAGACTGGGCAGCGAGACCGCCAGACCCTGTAAACTACACGGGGACAGCAGACCGCTAAAGCGCGGTTCCTGAAGTCAAGTCCTGCCCGGGCAAAACCGCAGCTCGCGGAGGGGGAGCGCCCCACCCGGACTCCGCCTCCCCGTCCAAGGACAACAAGAGGGGTCCATGGTGAGCTTCCTGGGTGAGGAATGGCTGACGTGGTGCTTACTGCCCCTGTAAACAGAAACTGTCCTCAGATCAGGAAGGCTTCATCTAGTCCTGCATTGAGCCCTGTACACCTGCCTGGTAAGGCCGGTCTGACTCTGGGCACTGAAGGGCACCCTAGGTGGTTTCGAGTGGGGGTGGCCTGCCTCCCAGCTAGGCCCCCTCCTTGCAGGTAGGATCTCACCAGCTTCCCAAGCAGAGGTGGACGAGAGCCACATTTGTCAACATGGGCTGGATTTATGGAAACTCAAGGCCAAGGGTCTGCCAGCCGCAAGGTCATCCTCACTCTCGGGTATCCTACTCTCCCACCCTGTGCCCTGCATGCTGCAGCAGGAACTCCAGGGCAGGAGCCCATCAGGGTGCGGAGGCTCACAGAGGGGGTGCAGCCTGGGTTTCAGGCCTCAGTTCCTACCCGGGCCCTGCACTGCCGCTGGGTGCACCAACCCTGGCTCCCAACCCCGGGAGTCTCCTGACCCTAGCTGCTCGCCAGCACCACCTGGGAGCTTTCAGAATACCTCTGCCCACGTCCGGACCTTAGTTAGAGACTCTGATTTAATCAGTCCAGGTGGGGCCCTCGCGTGGGTATTTTTTGTAAAGCTCCCTGGGCAGGTCTAAAGCCCAACCAGGGTTGAAAGCCTCAGCTGCAGGCCCCAGATGCCCACGTACTGTACCACACAGTGCTGGGATGGAGGGCTGGACTGTTCGGCATTTCTCCACCCACACACCCACCCCACACACTTGGGATGTCCTAGGTTGAACAGTGTTTAAAGCTCAGATACTTGCAGCGCGTGCTCATAGCAACAGTAGCTACCATAGTTAAAAGGTGGAAACAAGTGTCCACTGATGGATGGATGAACAGAACGTGGTCTATCCACGCAGTGAAACAGTGCTCGGCCTTTAAGAGGAAGGACGTTCGGGCACAGGCGACACCATGGACAAACCTTGAGGACATTATGCTAAGTGAAACAAGCCAGTCACAAAAGGACAAATATTGGGTGCTCCCACTTACATGAGGGGCGGAGAGCCGTCAAATTCACAAAGACAGACAGTAGAATGGGGCTCACCGGGGGCTGTGGGGAGTGGGGAGTCCCTGTTTCACGGGGGCAGGGTTTCATTTTGGCAAGATGCAGCGAGTTCCGGCGACGGGTGGTGGTGACGGCTGCACACAGTGTGAACCTACTTGATGCCACCGAGCCTCGGCGGCACTTCGCTTTTAAATGGTTAACGTAGTAAATTTTGTTATGTGTATTTCACCACAGTAAAATGGTTTTTAAGTGTAAATGTTTCTTTACTTTTACTGCAGACTGTCTCAAAACCTGACCATGCTATTGCGGCCCCACCGGCGCCCACTAGAGGTGGACCTGAGTGTTTCCCATGGAAGCTCTGCTCAGGGGGAGCCGGGGGAGCCGGAGGAGCCTGGGGACCAGAGCTCCTCGAAGCCGCTGGGGGGATGCTGGATCGAGATCTAAGCACGAGCCTTTGCCACCGAGCTCTGGCTCTGCGGCAGTCACAGCACTAGGCAAAGCAGCTGGCACGCGTGATCTCATGTCATGCTGCCAAGACTCCTGCCCAGTGAGTACTATGTGAACCCCATTTCACTGATGGGGAAAACTGAGGCTCAGTGAGGCTAAGCAGTGGGTTGGCCAAAAAGTCTGTATTGGTTTTTTTCTATAAAACAAACGACACGGTTTTCATTTTCACCAAAAACTTTATGGATTTGGATATTTTGAGTATGTCGGCTGTCTCCCATGTGGCATAACACTGATTGTTTTCAATTGATGCCTCAATTTGATCACTATCGACTTCAACGGATTTACCCAATGATGGGGCATTGTCCAGCAAGAAATCTCCAGCAACAAACTTCGCAAACCGCTTTTGACGTGTTTGATTAGTCACAGCACCTTCTCCACACACTGAACAAATCTTTTTTGTGTGTTTCAGTTGCATTTTTACCTTTTTTGGAAAAAAAAGCGTAATATGCCAAAAATATTGCATTTTCTTCCATCTTCAAAATTAAAATGGCTGCTCAAAATATTCACCCATTTTGATAAGTCTTTTAAAAATGCACACTGATATGACAGCTGTCACAATGCAATCTAACGCAACTGTTTCAAATGAAGCTGAAGATAACTACGCACGACCACAGCCGTCTTAGGGGAAAAAACCAAACAAACGAACTTTATGGCCAACTCAATGATGTACCCAAGACCACACAGCTCATGGGCAGGGCCGGGACCCAAACCCAGGTCAGGCAGCCTCTGTACCCTCACTTCTCAAGGTGTGGCCCCCAGAGAGGCAGACCCACACCATCTGGAGCTTGTTGGAAATGCAGAGTGCTGCAGGCCCCCCCCCCCCATTTAATAAGGTCCGAGGTGACCCCGGCGCAAGAAGGGGCAGCATGGCTCTGAGCTGTGACCGGAGCCAGTCCCTTCTGGCTTTACTGGGCAAAGCTAATTACTCCTCGGGAGCTCCCTCCCAGGGCGTGTGTGGTCTGCAGGGTGGCTGCCAGCCCCCGCCCGGCTTTTGTCCTCTCCCTCCTAATGCCAGGGCCCACAAGTCACTTAGCTACTGGTCACACTACACCACGCTGGGATTTGTGCCAGAGAAGGAAAAACAAGTGCAGTTTAAATGACCCAAGGGACCTGAAAGCAATTCTTTCCAGGGCTTGCCCCCTCTGAGGCCCGTAGAAGAATTATCCAGAAATTAGAGAAAAGACGCAATGCCCAGCCAGTCCACTCTGCTTGCCAGCGCAGGGCGCCTCTCTTGTAAACCGTCCAGCGTGCAGTCTGACCCAGTCAAAATACCCCGGGTGAGGCGATGTCCCTCCATTTCCCCGGGGAGGCTGTTGGAGAAGCCCCGGGTTCCTTAAGAGGCAGGTAGGGGAGGGCCCTGGCCCCTAGCTCTGCCCCTCCCTCCCCTGAAGGCTCCCTGGGTGCAGCCTCCGGCAACCAGGTGAATCAGCGAGAACCCGTCTCCAGGCCCAGCCTGCACACAGCCCCTTTCACAGAGGCTTACCTAATAAGCCAGAGCGACTTAGCCTTCCCTAATCTTTGCTTGGAAGTCATTCTATCCACTCCATTAATCGCCTTTATCAACACTCCCGAGGGCCTCTGGGGAGTCTCCACCTCTCTCTGGTACCGAGTTTCTCGGGGCTGCAGACCAGCCCACCCTCGCGGGGACTCCCGCTCCTGGCTGTCATCCACGCCTTGTGAATTGTGTCCTGCATGACCCACGTGCCCACCCAGTGCTTTGTCCGCACCCCGGGGCCAGGCACGGTCATCAGCTGTCTCATGGAAGCTCACACGGTGGAGGGCATTCCATGTTGCATGACTGTGGTCACCCGTCCAAGCTCTTCCTCTCCAAATAAGGGAAGACACAGAGGCCCCCCCAGGCCGCACGGGGAAGGCTGGGCTGCCGCCACCTTGCCCGGTGCCTATGCTATGGCATGAATCCTCTCTCTCTCTCAGGATGAGGCTCCGCTACCCCGTGGCCTGCTCATCGGCGGGTGAAGACAGGCAGGAAGGAAACCAGGATGAGGCTCTGGGCACTGGCCGTCCCCAGAGAGAGAACCACAGTCTGTCTTTCCCATGCATGCACAATGTTCTGTTTCATAACTCCTCCCCACGGGTCTGTTTCAATGCCTACACGCTGCTTCCAGCAAAAGCCTCTGCATTGGTGCCTCTGCAAAATCCTGTGGGGGTCAGCCCCTGCTGATATAAGAAGTGTAATAAATGGGGTGTCCCTACGTGCCAGGCAATGTGCAGAAGGAACATGGGGATCGTAGAGTGAGCCGTGCCCCCTCCCCTCACGGGGCAAAAGCAGCATCTCTGTCACCCCTTCCGCTCCCCGCCCAGCAGGTGCCCTCTGGCCTCCCGCGTGGGTGGAGAGGTAAGCAGTTCCTAGAGAGGCAGGAGCGATCTTCCCTACTCCTAAAAGCCTACGGCAGCCAGACAGAGGCCCCACCGCTGGAGTGGCATACCCGGCACTAGGCACGATGCAGCCGCAGGGCCGACCACGCCCGCCCAGGCACCCCAACCTGAAGCCGGCTGAAAACAACGCCCCCGTCCCCTGGATCCAGTCAGGCTCCCTTTCCATCCTGTTTCTGCAGTCACCACATCCACCGCCAGGAATGCCATGCACTCCCCACCTGCCTAGCAGATGCCCACCTGCGTGGAAGTACAGCTTGAATGCCTCGTGCTTTGTCCGTGCCGCTTCCTGCCACGCAGGGCTCCGGCGCGTCATTCCAGGGCACCCCCGGGGACTGTAAGTCTACCTTCTCCCCTAACCGGCAGGCTCACTGAGGACAGGGCTGTCTCTCCCCAGTCCCGCCGTTCCGCGGGTGGCCCACCCACAATGCCCCGGGAGTGTCTGTCGGATCGGTACCTCCGAGTATGGAACTCAGGGCAGAAGCCAACCACTGGGACTGCTGCGGGGCTCTCCCTGGACGAGGGTCCCTGGAGAGGGGTCCAAATCTAAAGGAGGGAGGGAGTCCTGCCCCGCCCCCGTCGTGGGTCACTGTGGCGTCACGGACGACGCGCCTGCATCTGTGACCGGAGCTGAAACTCCCGCCTCTCAACTCGCACATCTGACGTCACTTTTGCCTCAGTCAGTAGCTCCCCGTGGTTCTGTCTTCGCTTTTTTTTTTTTTGGCTTTGTAAAGTTTATGCTACAAACTCTCACGTACCTCAGCGGAAGTCACCCCCACACTGCCAGCAGTCACCTTCCCACGATGCAGAGCTGCCCGGCGACCACCGACGGCCTCCACCGCGTACAGGGTGGAGTCCAAGGGGCTCTCGGTCGGATACACACTCCCTGTCGGACGCCTCGCCTCCCTGGCCCGCCCACGTGCCTCGTGCGTGTGGCTTACCCAGCAGCCCCTGGGACTCTTCCTCTTCTTCCCCCCGAAGAGCACAGGCTCTGGGGCCAAGCTGCCCAAGTTCAAATCCCAGCTCTGCCAATTCCCAGCTGGGAGAACTGGGGCAGATCACCTGACACTGCCACATCTACTCACACCCCGTGACGGTGGATACAATCACAATGACAACAGCGCCTACGATCCCCTCTCCAGGACGGTCACGAGGCTCAGCGGGGGAGGGTCTACTCCACTACTCCACCGTTATCCTTCCAGTGTCGCACGTGCCCCTCCTCAGTGCCCCCTCGATGGGACGCCCTTCTCGACCCTGACATGTAGGACTTCTCTGTCCCCTTCTGTCCTCACCACCAGTGTCACCGCACCTTAGACCCCTCCCCCACCCCCCATGTTACAGTTTTTTGCAGATTTTGACCCTCTTGGCTAGAATCGAAGCTCCCCAGATGCAGGGTCCACATCCAGGTCCCTTTGACTTTCCCTGCGGGCCCAGCAGATGGGGCCGCTCCCCCAGCCTTGGTCCGGAAATCAAGCAATAAACCCACAAAGGGCTTCCTACCCGAGCGCAGAGAACCGGCTCCAGGAGGCCTCCTGACCAGGGTCCTTCATTTGTATGTGTAGTTATTTGAATGAGCACGTGCCTCAGGCACGTGGCTGAACCAGCTGGGGTGGGATCAGCCCCGCTAAAACACCGGCCCCTAAACTTGGCACGGATGAGGGAATCCAAAGTCAGACATTTACAGTGTGAAATGAGATAAGCTGATGGTGAGCTCCTAGGAGCTGGCATTTAGAAAGACGATCTAAAACGATCTTCGTCGTTCTGTTCTCGCCACCAGAGACCAACAGGCCCTTTGCTGCGCATGAGACAAGTGCAGTGCTTTCGCCAAATCCTATTTGTGGTTTTATGATCGATTCCGCAAAGCCCCAAACAACCGAGTTTCTCCATTTCACCAGGATTGCGTGTTCTTCAAAGGGACGGGCATCCGTCCCTTTGCAAACAATGATGATGTCTGCCCAGCACTTTGCACTTAACCCTTAAAGGCCTGTACGATAAACGCCATCATCACCCTCATGCCCGTTTCACAGGCAGGAAGCTAAGGCTCCCGACAGCCAATAGCCAGAGTGACATTCGCAAAACAGCAGAGCCTGTGTCAGGGCCGGAACGCAAACTCTGGTCTCCAAGTTCCAGACCTCGTTCACCAGGTCCCACTTCACCAACAGAAAGACCAGATTTAGAAAATACTGACACATACACACACACACCAGCCTGCATGGTCTGGGCAGTCTCAGCATCAGTCATGCAAAATGTCAACAGCTTCTTGTCCTCAAAGACTTGATAACAAGCAAACCTAGTCCAGATATTCCTTTGTAACTTTCACTCAAATACAGCAAGTACTACACTTAACTCACCCTCCACCCCCTAGCAGAGGCCAGTTCCAGAGACGGAGCCTGTTATGCTACCGTTGAAGTCATCCTTCAGAGATCGTTTTAAGAGCAAAAGCTTGTAGAGCGCTTGCTCCTCGCCAGGCACCCCTTAAACGTCGTGCTCGGATTAACACGTCAAGTGATCACAACCCCAGGAGAAAGGCTGTGCATGGGCCCCTGCACGCACATACGTGCACACACACTATTCTAGAGCTTGGGATACACCTGTGAACAAACCAAACCCTGCCCCTTCCCTGAGAAGGTAAAGGTAAAGTAACCAGTTCAAGGTCAAGTAACTAGCAAGGGCAGAGGCAGGATTGGAACCCAGGCAGTTTGGTCCCAGAGTCCGTGTTCTGAACTCTTGAAGCTTGTAACCCCTAATCCCTCCTAGCCTGGGTGTCCCAAGGCATCACAGGCTAGAATGGACAGCCGGGGACATGGCAGCTGCTTCTCGGGTCACAGCTCCCCGTGGGTCACAGCGTGAGGGCACCTGTCCATCCAGTCACCACCATTTATGCGGGACTCCGCCTGGGCCCTAGAGCCCAGGAGGCTGGGGGCACCGCGCTGCCCTCCGGGAGCTGACGGGCTAGTGGGCAAAGGCCAGCAAACAGCACCCTCAGGAGAGCTGCCGTCCGCCCTGAGCGATCACTGGGCCCGGCCGCCTGTGAACTGGGGTGACGGCCCCACCCGAGGCTTAGCGGGGCCACTGTCGACCAGTCTGCCAGCGTCACCCTGGGTCAGCAACCCCTCCATTTCCCAGCCCGCTCCTTCTGCTTAAACACACACACACACACACACACACACACACACACAAACACACAAAACCAACAAAGTAATCTGATTCAGCCCTACCCCGTTGAGCACTGACTCCGGTGCTAAATCCCCAAAGCCTAATTACTCACTATTGTGCGTGGTAATCTTAGGTGTTTGTTTTCTCTCCCTGGGACAGCCAATGAGCGAGGTGCAGCGGTTGCTACTAAGCGCTGTTCCAGGTGGGAGGGGCTGCTCGGATTTCTCGGGGAGCACTTCCAAAGGCACCGGGCAGCTGCTTGGAATGTCCTTCTGTCCACCGCTGTCCACCACCTCCGGCTGCTCCAGGCCCCGCTCAGAGGCCATCTCCTCCAGGGAGGCCCCCTTGCCCCGCACCACGAGCTCTTTCCTCCAGAGCAGCAATTTCCCGTTTTTTTTCATCTCGTGGCACACATAAAACTAATCACTAAAAGTCTGCAGCACACCAAAACATATATTTTTGGCCGATCTCACACACAAAAAATAGATATAATTTTGATTCATTCACACCGGAGAGCTATTGTTGTGCTGGCTGTTGCCACTTTTTGCCTTGACAGTCTCAGGGAAAAGAGGTCGGTGCCCCTGACTAAAAAGTCAGGTGTTGCACGTTTTAAACGTTCTTGCGGCGCACCAGGTGCAAAGCGCAGCTCCAGAGGTATCTGCCACAGTGGCTCTGCTACTCAAGCCCCGCCCGGGTGCCCCAACCCGCTGTGCACTCCCCGATGGCAGGCATGGGGTCCCTTCCGGCTTCAGAGTCCAGCAGAGTGCGGGGGAGTGGATACCGCTGGCAGCATGTTGTGTTCCATTTCCCGGGCAATTACCTAGAGACCCGGGCTGCAGCCCCAGCCTGAGCTGCGTCCACAAGGGAGCCAGAGGCCGGGAGGCTGAGCGCTTTTGCTATCGGGGCCGAGAGCTCCTTTGCTTCTTCTCAGCCACACAGTGACTTTCTGTTCTTTCCCCAAGGGGACAGCCGCTGCCTTTCAGGAGAAATTAAATTCTTCCGACACTTTTTTGTTGTTGTAAAATTCTGTGCCCCCCCCCCCCCCCCCCGCTATGGCCTCATTAATAATGTGTAATAACATAAAAACCTTTTCAAACATCTGACGTTTCTGTTGAGTTGAACGGCGGGATCTCTCCACCCCAAGGCAACACATGGCAATGCTGAATAATTTCCACTTTTGCTGCAGGCAGGAGCGTTCCTCCGAGTTCCAGAGGAAGCCGGGTGGGCGCTTTCTGGGCTGCGCCAGGCCCACATTGCGTCGAGAGAGGAGAATCTGGGAGTCGGGAGCAGCAGATGGCCCGGTGAGGAGGAGGGATCATTAGCAGATGGCCCCAATAGTTTGGAGAAGGGGAAAAAATAGCTTTGATTGCAAACAAATCAGTATTAGAAACACACCGAGATGCAGGCCCACACGGATGTTCACTGCTGCAATGGACGGACAGGCAGTCCCCGTTTCTCCCAGGGGCGCCCAGGCAGTGGCAGAAGCTGGGAGAGGCACTCAGTGTCCTCATTGTCCACCCCATTTATTAAAAATTATGGGTAAGGATATCGGCTCACCTTCAAGTTAAAAGGCTCCACAGGGGATTTTCAGGGCAGGGAAATGGTTCTGTGTGACACTGCCATGGTGAGCGCATGCTACCATACATCTGTCGAAGCTCATATAATGCGCCAACGCAAGAGCGAATCCTGATGTAAACCATGGACTCCAGTGACTCATCATGTATCACTATTGGGCCGTCGACTGCAACGTCGATACCACACCGACAGGGTGATCATGATAGAGAGGGGACTGGGGGTGGGGGAAGTCATGCAGGAACCCTGAATTTTCTGCTCAGCTTTTCTGTAAACCTACAACTGCTTTAAAAAGAAAACGAAGTTTCTTAGCTAAAGCACACACACCTGGCTCCACTTCTCGCTGGCTGGGGGATCTTGGACCAGCTACTTAATTTCTTCGCTCTTCTTTTCCTCACCTGCGGAACGGAGGCCCTAACAGCACCCACCTGCGGGCCTGTCCAAGAGCAGCGAGAGAATGAACTCGTGGCAGGGGCTTGGAATGGCCCCGCACACAGCTGGTGTAAGCCGTCCGCACGCTGAGAGCAGCTCTCATGCGCTCGGCACGCCTCAGTACTTCTACACGCCACGTGGCTTCGCAGGTGGGAACTGCTGTTACGTTCTGTCTTTATAAAAGAGAAAACCTGAAGCTTAAGGGATCCCGACCTTGCTCAAGGTCACGCAGCCAGCTAGGAGGGTGCAGCCAGGGCTCCGACCCATACCGCTGCCTTCCGCAGGTCAAGCTGCATCTCCAGGAAGAGGTGGTGCTCGCTGGGACCCGAGCTTCTTCTGGCCGCTGGGAATTCTGTGCTTATCCAGGGCCATCTCGTTTGGTGGAGCAGAGCGGGAGGAAGGAAGACAGGGAGGAATTCCCCAAATGCCAGGCAGGATCTTGGCAGAGCCAGTACTAGAAGCCGGATCGCTGGTCAAGCCACTGCACCCAACATACAATATCCCCACCCCCACCCCCAAAGCAGAGGATCACATTGATGATGGGCTGCTATGCATCAGCCTCCATTCGCCAGTCTGTCACTACCCCACAGGCCACTATGGGGGTTGGTGACACTCTCCCCAAGAAGCCATCTGGCTCTCTGGAGACTGTCCTGCCCAGGATGCCCCCTCCCCGGGGTGGGAGTCCCGCCTCTGCCCTCTGGGACAGTAACTGAACTGCGGTCTCCCTGCCTCCAGGTGAGCAGCAAGTTCAATTCCTGCTTTTCCAGCTCAGGATTGGCTCCGACGCAACTTTGAAACTTGGGATGTGTGACTCGTCTCCCGAGCCTGCCGAAGCGGCGTCTGCACAGACCTTCATCCGGTCTCGTCGCCGGCACCGCCTCACCTCCATGCCCATGGGTCCTGGTGTGCCTTTTGCCACTCTGGGTCCCTCCTCCTCCTACTCATGCTTTCTACACCTCTGCTGCCCACACAGGGGTGCCCACGGAGACGCGCCACTGCGGCGGTGCCTACTCCATACTCTCCTCTCCTCCTCCCCCAGTCTCCCCACCAACTCCTATGCACAGGACCTGCCCCACTAGTCGCTGCTCCCCACTACGCGCACATACGGCCTTTACATCAGCCCTGGCACAGCCCGGTCAGGCCAGCACCAAGGTGACCACAGAAGATCCTCTGTGTAGCGCCTGCCTCCAACTCCTCTGGCCTCCAGGAATGCTGGGAACCAACCAGCTTCGTCTTCCGCTCGCTCTCAAGCACCCCTCCCCCAGCCCTCTTTTCCCAGCCCTTCTTCTACGGACACTCGGATGGACCAAATGCCTATGCCCCACCCCCAAATCCTCCCGTGGAAGCCCGAACCCCAAAGCAATGGTGTTTGGAGACGGGGCCTTTAGAAGGTCACGTGGGTTACGAGAGTGGGGCTCCGGTCCGCTGGGATTAGCAGCCTTAGGGGAAGGGACACCAGACACCCTGCTCTCGCCCTGCCCTCCGCTCGGACACAGAAACACGGTGCCGGTGTGCAAGCCAGGGAGACAGTGCCCACCGGAACCCAAACTCTGGAGCCCTGACCTTGGACTTCCGGCCTCCAGAACCGTGAGAAAATGCACTGTCTCTATTGTTTACACACCCAGCCTGTGGTGTCTCCCGCTGCCGCCCCAGCTAAGACGGCCACCAGGCATTCCGAAAGACACATCTGCAAAGTGGAAAACCGAACGAGGTAAAGCAAACCGCCCCCCATGACAACGGTCTCTCTGCTTCTTTGTGAACATGGGGGCAGAGGACAGAAATGCAAATGAACAGAGGTAACCGGGTAGGGGACGAACCCCCCCCCCCCCCTGTCAATCTCAGATGTGGGGGCAAAGGCAGCGTAAGAACACAGCAGGCCAGGCCCACCCCAGCCAAAAGCCAAGGTGTAAAGTAACACCACTCAAGAGACCAATTCTTTTTTGCAGCAAGCTCTGCAAGGTTTGCCATCTCCAGCAGCCGAAGTCCTCAAACGACAAAACAAATCAGAACAAGACGCTGGTCCCCAGAAGACAAGAAACAACGTCCGGCAAGACGTGTACTTCTCCGCTCGTCCTCACAAAGTCCGACCAGCGGATGGTTTTCCCCGTTCCTACCAGACGCAGGCATCGCCCCGCCTCCCGGGTGAGCGGGTGGGAAGAGCATGAAAGCGAAAGTTGGGGCCTGAGCACGGATGCGTGTACCACTGGGTGGGTGTCGACTTGTTTAATTCTGACAACATTACGAGGTAGATTCCATTGGCACCCGCCTCTTACAGAAGGAAGAACTGAGGCCCATACTGTGTGCAAAAGCAAACGGGACTTTCCCTTTCCTGTCTTACGTGGGGGAGGCGAACCAGCTGTAAAACAGTGGACAGAGGTCTTCCCTGCGCAGAGCTGAAATGAGAGACACAGTGACCCAGAGGCCACTTCGGGTTGGGTGACCAGGGAAGGCCCAAGAACACTGCAGGGGCGAGGAGGAGCCTGCCACGGAGGGTCTGGGGTGGGGAGCGGGGTCAGCAAGTTTCCCAGAAGCTCCAACCATCGGCCACAGAATGCACCCATCACTGGCTGTCACCCGCAGGCCCGCCTGTCTTCCAACACTCCAGGTGGCACCACCGAGAGAGGTGTGGTTCCTCCCACGGACGGAAGGTTTGCACCTCCCCCAGATTCCCACATCGAAGCCCTAACCCCCTAGTGGGATGGTGGTTGGAGGTGGGGTCTTGGGGAGGTCATTAGGTTCAGATGAGGTCATGAGGTGGGCGGGGGCCCCTCTGATGGGATCGGTGCCCCTCTGAGCAGCGGAGGGGACACCAGAGCACACACCCTCTCCCCACCACGTGAGCCACTCGATGCCAAGGGCTGCCTCACCCCCTTGCTCATGCTCCCCACCAGCTGCCCCCCAGGGCTGGGCACACACAGCAGGTGTGTCCACACGCCTGTGAAACAGGACGGAGGCTGGGGTTCTCCCAGCCCAGAGACCAGGGGCTGGGAGGGTAGTCAGGCCTCAGCCCACATGGGCTGGGGGGACAGCTAGGGTTGGGGGGCAGATGCAGTGTGTATGGGGGAGGAGGGTGGGTGGGCCAGAGCCAGAACACCAGGGGTGCTCCTGCCAGTCACGAGGGCTTAGAAGTCACTAAACTTCTGAGCCTCGTCTTCCCCACCTTTGCAGAAACACTGAGAATGAAAGTGCCTAATATGCACTATATACTTCCATTCCATTGTTCAGTGGAATGGTTCCAATATTTACCGAGTCCCTCCTACGTGCAGGGCCTGCTCCCGAAGCAGTCGCCACGAAGCGGAACACAGACGTTAATAATCGCTGCTCAAGAGACTGCCGATTCCCTCCCTCTTCCTCCCATGGGGGGGCAAGTCCAGGTCTCCCTCCGACAGGACCACCTGCTGCCCAGCGGGAGGAGTCATCTGTGGTCAGAGAGCGCTCTGAAGGCATAGGAAACGGCAGGGCACACGAGACTGAGAAACGGACCTGCCCGAGCCAGCGTCCCCAGACTCGAGGTGACAAGTCATGAGAGGAGGGCACAGCCGGACCAGGGCCAGAGCACTAGAAATCAGTTGAAAATGTTGAACCCCGATTCTTCCGCCAGACTGGCTCAGTGCCCCCAAATGGATGGTGCTAATTTAGTATCTCAGGTCCCCGGAGCAACAGGAGGGCCTGGCCGGTGTTCCCGAGTCAGTCCGGCATCTGCACCGCCCCCCATTCCGCCCGATGAAAGACGGTGTACATCGGAAGGTTAGATGACGGCACGACACTACTACGGCTGCATCACCAGGGCAGGTGAGAGTGCAAAGTTCAAAGGGAATCCCGGTTGCTTCTCTGCAAGCCTGCACTCACCTAGCTCCGAGCCCAGACGTACTTCTCGGAAGGATCTGGAGACAAGGGAAGTGGACGGTGTGGAAAACAGGCTCCGAGGGGAGGCCCCGGCCCCCTGCACATGCGGAGCCAGAGGCTCCAGTCACACAGGCCTAGGCTTGGATGCCGGCTTGCCCGCTTATACGTTGACGTGACGGTGAGCACTTGCGTGTCTTCCCCTGATGTTTCCTGAGCAGCGAAATGCAGCCTCACGATGACTCCACCCACCCCTGCTCCTTCGCCCTCCCACTCCATCTCCTCTCACCACGGCCCACGCTGGGCCTTGCCACCAGCTTCTCCCAACCACCCCAGAGCCAGCAAGAATGCAGAGACCCAGAAAGGGTATGTGGCTCACCCAACGACGTGGAGGAAAGCCAAGTGGTACCCACCTATAACACAACCTCGTCGTTCCCACAGGGCTTCCGAACGCATCACCCCACTGGGTCCTTCGCACAAAGACCGCCAAGTGCTGGCACCAGAGATCAAGTCCAGGCTGCCCCGCCCAAGGTCCGGGCAGTTTCCATTCCCTTTGATGCCTGCCAGGAGTATACCCTCTTCTCCCAAGAATCATCTTCCCCCGTTTTAGCAGAGCCTGCCTGTGGCAGGACGACAGACGGGTTGTCCTCTCCGGGTCCCCACAGCCTCTGACCCCCCAGAGAAGTCTTAGAAAGAACACCAGAGCTGCCTGCCAGGGCAAGCAGAGTCCATCTCCCCGAGCTGCGACGACACCCCAGGAGCTCCCGTTCCAGCAGAGGGACCCAGCACCCCGGGGTCCCACCCCCGTCGTGGCCCTGGCCCCATCTGACCTACTGACAGGTCACCCCCAAGTGCCACCTGCCAGAGCAGCGGGGTGTGCTGCCCCGAGGGCTCCAACAAATGAGCACCACCAGCAAAAGGGAAAGAAAGAGACACCCAGGCCAACGAAACCGAGAGAGCGGGAAACGCGGAGCCTCAGGAGCACGGAGACAGATGAAAATTTAAAACTCTTGAACGTGACCTTTTTGGTTGTTGGGTCAAGAAAGTACTCGAGTTGCTTAGCAGCACCATTGGTGAACGCGTGTACATTACCTTTAAATGCTTTACAGCGACCCTCCCACCTACGTTCCTAAAACACTTTCCCCAGCTCCGGGCGCAATCCCCATGCGCAGGCCCAGACAGATGCCCGGGCTGGGGCAGGGGCAGGGGCAGCAGTTGGGGAGGATGAGAGCGGAGAATCTCTCTCTTACCAGGGTCCGTGCAGTTCTTGGTGGTCTGCGTCCCATTCACCGGCGCCATCAGCTTCCTGTTCCTCCACGTGTCGGGTAGATGTCTGCTTGCAGAAGCAGGTCTGTGCCCTGGATTGGAAACCAAGTCCCAGACACCACTGAGTCAGGGTGGCACCTGCCTTCTCACAATGACCTTACACAGCTGTGTCAACGGCAGTAGCGGCCCCCTTTGACGAGTTGGGGCCACCTTCCAGGAGCGAGACAACGGCTGGGAGCACAACAAATACCACCTACAGCAATGTCTCCTAGCTCTAGTGCACTGTGTCTAGTCCCAGGTGGGTCGGCGCGTGAGCTGACCTCAGTCACGATCTCCCAGTCCCTGGCCCCTCACAGGTGCAGCAAAAGGTTCAGCTGAGTGGCCATTAGGTTCTCTTCCAGTAAAGATGCTCAGGTGTGCCCGCTCTGGAGGAGGCCCTACAGATGGACAGCAAGCCAGCTTACCAGGGGGAGAAGACCAATGGGGTCTTGCCCTTGAACGTGCACACGAATGATGTGGGGACCGTGTTAAAATGCAGGTTGTGATTCGGTAGGTCTAGGCTGGGACCGGGGATTCTGCACTAACAAGCTCCCAGGTGAGGCGGAGTCCACCGTTCCCAGGGCCAAACGGAGGCAGAACGGCGATCTCTCGGGCACAGAATCCAGTTAAAGTCCGAAAGGGCCATCCTGATCCAGTAAACCCAGGTGATTCTCACTGTGAAAGTATTCATTTACCTCTCCTGATGCGTAAGCGGCTTCAGCTGGGTAATAATACTTCTATAATGCTGACATCCAAGAGCCTCTAGGTGTTTTGTTATTTCTGGTGTGTAATTGAGGCGGGGGGGAACCACAGCCACTCGCCCAACTGCAAAACCCCAGGTATTAAGACGTTCACGGAACCATTACGGTGGGTGTTCTGTTGGAAACAGCCGCTGCTCTTAACCTTACACCCTCAGTCACAAAGTTTGGGTTTTGAAAGGCAGCGTTTTAAAAGTGTAATCACATGCCATCTAATTTTTACTTAGTTCTCACTCACAAACCTCTCTGAACTGTCCCTTCTACCTGCACGGGGAGGTGCTGCCACTTCATCTCCCTGCCCAAGGTGCTAACTCTGCGGCATTTCTTTCATTTTTTTTTTAAAGTGCGGAAAACAAAAGCAAAGGTCCCCCAGCGTCCCATTAAAAATGGCAGTGCTTGCCAAGTGAACAGCTTCCGAAGATCCCACATGGGCTCACCCCCCCCCACCCCTGCCGCCCCCCTGCTACACATTTTTTGTAAGTTTCTCCTCTCCACCTCGGGTTTGCATATCCTGGGCCATTTTCAACCCCCTGGGGCTCTTCCCCGGTGAAGGCGTGTGGATCGGGCCCCAGACACCGGTGCTCTCCTACCCGCGGGATTCGGAGGAGTTCAGAGCACCATGCTGAAACAAAGCAGCAACCTTCCCGAGAGGACAGACTGCCCCAATGTTTCCAGGGTTTGACGAGGACGCGTGAGGACACCCAGGGCGCCTTTGGACAGGGGTAGGGGCGAGAGGAGGGCGGAGACGAAATTCGCAGCCTCTGAATACGGGTTTTGGAGGGGCGCGGCGTACGACGCTCCCCGATCGGAATAGGAAAGCGTGCCATTCCGTTTCATCCGCCCCACGTCAAGAGAATCCATATCTGGACCCCCCGCTGCGCTGCCCCTCCCCGGCACACTCCGGAGACTCCACTGTGGCACCAAGGGGCCAGAGGTTCTGGTTTTCGTCTTAGTAACACAGCCCTGCAGCCGCGTCCTGAGACCCCAGGGGCCGCGCGCGTCTCAGGGGAACTCGCGCCACAGCTCGGAGCGCCGACATCTGCCCTCCCGGGTGTGCTCCACCTGCTCGCCTAACCCTTGGGACCAACCTGGCGGGAAGAAAGGGGAGACATCTTGGAGCTGTCCCGCGGCTTCTCAGCCCCAACCTCCCCCCCCCCCCCACACCTGCCCCCAACTCCTGGGGCGGGCGGCCCTGCACCTACCCAAGCTGCCGAAGAGGCCGGTCGCACAGCACAGCAGAGCCAGCACCGCACACACGAAGCCAACTTGCTGCGGCAGCATCTCTCGCCTCCCGCGAAGTTTGTGCGGCCGGAGGGGACCTGGGAGCGCCATCCCGGAGCGCCTGGGTGCCCTCCCTGGGTGAAGATGGGGGGCTTCGGAGGCCGAGGGCTGTCTTTGGGGGAGCGGCGCTACGGCTGGAGCGGGCGGCGCGCCGCTCAGAGGCCAGAGTCTCCGGACCAAAGCTTCATGGCCCACAGGGAAGGTCAGCGGAGAAGCACGGAGAGGGGATGTGTGGGCGCGCGGCGTGGCCGTGGCTCCGAGTCCCGCTCCTAGCGTGCGCGCACCGCACACCACGGCTCTCCGTGGCGAGGAGGCGACGCCGACACGGTGGCGCTGGCGTCCCTGGCTTGCAGATCTGGCGCAGTCCTGGCGCTGGAACCGCTACCTGGTCGCTGAGGCTCGGCGGGCTCGGGCGGCCGCAGCCTCGGCTGCCTTGCCCGGGGCCGCCCGCGGGGAGCACTCAGTGCGCCCCCGCGCCCCGCGCCGCCGCTCCCACTCGCGGCATCCTCCTCCTCCAAGTTTGGCGGCGGCAGCCCGCCAGCGACGCTCCCTTGCTTCGCGACGAGCCGAGCCCGGGCGACCCCAGTGCGCGCAGGGGTGAGGCAAGCTGGGCGCACTGGGCCTGCGACCCTCGCCACGACAGCCTCGCCGTCGGCCCTCCCGGGGGCAAGCTCTCCACGGGAACTTTCTCTCTGGCTGCTGGTGCCTGCGTCTAGCGAGGCCGTGGCGCCTCCCGCCCGCAGCTCACGCCTCCCTTCTCCTCCTCCCGCCCTCCCACCCGCCTCTCACCGTCCGAGCCGCACGTGTACTCCTCCTCTAAGACGCACTCGCCCGTGCGCGCCTCCCTCCCCCCGGTTGGCTCCACTACTGCCCAGTATAATCGCCCTCCTCTTTTTCCCTCTCTCTCCTCCCCTGTGGAGTCGAACCGAGCCCTCCCGGGCTGCTGCAGAGAGGAACAGGTTATGGCTCCTCGGAGACTCTGGGAACAGGGTTAGCGTGGAGCGGTAGCTCTTGTTCAGGCTCCCCACGTCCCCCCCACCCAGGCGACCCGACCCCGTTCCGGGGGTAATGCACGAGAAGATTAATTGCTCGAGCAGAGCAAACAGGCTCGCAGCAAGCCCAGGAGCTCCGGTGCCCGCCGGGACCGGCTCCTGCAGGGCTCTCTGGGGCGGGCGGGCGGGAGAGCCGGCGGCAGGGGCGCAAGGCCGGCCTGCAGACGCTGGAGACGCGGGAGAGAGAGAAACCCGAGAGTTCCGCGGCCCCGCCGCTGCGAGTTGAGCTTTTGATGTTCCGGAGCTCCGCCGCTTCGCAAGGCTTTCTGGTTTTCGCTTTGTTTTGCTTCCCTCCTCTCTGATCGGCTCTCTCGCGGAAACTGCTTTAAAAATGGGGCAGGAGGGAGAATTTCAGAAGCGCAGCAGCTGAGAGGTAATCCAGGTACTAGCAGGTGGTGGGGACCTTCGCAGAAGGGCCTCAGCCCGGAGGGTTTGATTCAGATCCTAGCACTGACTTCCTTCTCCCGCAGGGTCATCCCGCAGCTGGCTCCGGAGGGCCTGCTGGGGGTCAGGTCCACCGAAAACCCCGTTTGGAACAAAGCCAGTTCTGTTTAATTAAATAAGTACACACCCACCGCGTGTGGGACCTGTGCCAAGTGCCAGCCAGAGAACAACACAAAACAAGCAAAGAAAAAAAGATGGTTAAGATCCAGTTCCCCCCCCACACACACACACTTTCAAGGAACCCTGAGTAGAATTGGAGCCAGACCCTTAGATCCACGCCTGTTGAGCGGCATCTGTTCTAAAAGCCACGCTTTTGCAGAGTGTGCATTACCCCTCACCGCCCGCAACGTGGGCCACGGCAGCAGGAGCTTGCAAGGCATTCGGGCTCTCGGGTTCCAGCCGACTGAGTCAGAATGTGCATTTTTAACACGCCCCCCTGGAGATGAGTGTGCACATTCACGTGCTCGAAGTACGCCCCTTGCAGGTCTGTCTCAGTGCCGCCAGCCCATCACCCTCCGCCCGGTTCCTCTTGGGCTGAGTGAGCCGGGGTCATTTTGCTTGCGTCAGCCTTGGCATAGTGGCACAGGTACGAGGGGGACCTGAAGGGCCAGGGGAGGGGGAAGTTTCACTAGTTATTTTCAGCATCCTTGTTCCCGTGCCCACAAGGATACTGAAGGCATGGACACGAGACTAATTTCGGTGGAAACCCCTGGAGGAAATGACATGGAAAAGGCTGGCGTTGTCGGCCTTGCAGCGGAGGGCCCAGGGCTCTCTGTGCTGTCTGCAGAGACGCCCCACCGCTGGGCTCCCGCTCCACGTTGGTGACCTGTGTCCCAAGTCAGCCTGCTGTTGACAGGAAAGATGCTTTCCATGCTTCTGCGGAATGTTCTTCGCGTCGACTCGGCTGCACGAGGATGCATTTATTGATGGCTAATAGAAGGCATAGGAGGCAGTCACGTGAAAGCTAGCCAAGGGCTCTTGCCATGGCGTTGAAGGCCAAGGGCAAAGTTAAAGTGGTGAAATGTTGTCAGCTTGTCCAAAAGCCAGTGCTAGGGTCACACGGATGAAAGCAACCCCAATGAACGGCATGGCATCCGGTTGTTAGGATTTAGAACGGTCTCAAGACCTTTTGTATGGAGTTCGCCTGGGGCTGCTGGAAAGGGAAATGTCTGAGTCCGAACCAGGCCGAAGGGGTCAGCACGTGAGTCTTTAAGCAGTAGCTGGCCCTTTAATAGGACACTCCTTCGCTCCGACACCTGTCACCTGCTTTCAGCTCCTAGGATCCTTGGGATAATTTCACAGGCACCAATGGGTGCCTTTTATTTGGCAGTTTTAAAAGCAATCTGTTTGGTGTTGTACTTTTTGCTTCATTTAAACAGTGCCCGTTAGCAAATAGCCTCTGCGAAGCTCCAGCGACTCGCCCTGCAGACGGAAGAATCGGATTTTGTGTGCTTTTCAGACTCGAAGCCTTCAGGAGCATTTTCTAAGTCAGCAAGGCCGTTGGGGCAAGTGGAAAGTGCAGCCCTAGATGTCTCTCGGGCCCCAGGGCTGGCTTCAGGGGCACTGGGTTCGGAGTATCCCTCCTGCGGCCGAATTTTCTCCTAACGTGACAGAGGAGACGGTTCACACCGTCAGACAGTGCTCCCCCTCTGGGGAGGGAGGCTCGGCCTCCGGGATGGGTACAATGGTATATGTTTTCTAATATTTTCTGTGACATGAAGAACCTCACCATTTAGTTCGTCTCCTTACTGTTTCCAAGTTTGCTGGAATGACCTTCTCCATGAATTCTGGTTCCCCCTGCTCTGCCTTCCAGATGCCTGGACCAGGCAGCACCAGCCAGGGCAGCTTGTTCTCGAACTCGAGGGTGCATCAGAATCCCCGGGCGGGGCTCGTTAAAGCTCAGAGGGCCGAGCTCCAACCCATGGTGGGGCCTGAGAATCTGTATTTCTAACACATCCCCAGGTGAAGCTGATGCCACTGGTCCAGGGCCCGCGCTGGGCTAGGTTATGCCAAGGTGACAGTAAAACCACGGACATCTAAGCCCTGGCTGGTGTAGCTCAGTGGATTGAGTGTGGGCTGCGAACCAAAGTGTCGCAGGTTCGATTCCCAGTCAGGGCACATGCCTGGGTTGCAGGCCACGGCCCCCAGAACCACACATTGATGTTTCTCTCTCTCTCTTTCTCCCTCCCTTCCCTCTCTAAAATAAATAAATAAATAAATAAAATCTTAAAAAAAAAAAAAAACCACGGACATCTGCTTCAGAACAGCCGCACACACCACTTTGGGGTGGGGGTGGTTTTGAGTGGAAGGCAAATGAGAAGAAATACCTTCGAGAAAGGCTCTCTGCCCTTCCCCCACTTGCCTAGAAGCAGGACAGGAATTTGTAGAGATGTCCCCCCTTCTCTCCCCACCAAGAAGGACAGTAAGTCAATCACTGGTGACAACCCCAGGTCCTTATCAGCCCAGAGGCAGCACCCGAGGAGTCTAATAAACCCTGTTCAAACTGCTCCTTATCTACCAAGTTTCCCCATAGATTTGCCTCTTCACAGCTTGCCCTAGAAGTTCAGTCTTTTTCTTTTGTCGGCAGTTCTCTAGACAATGAATTGTTCCTTTGCTAAGACACTGTATAAGCCTGTGGTCTCACCAGCTCTGCGAGCTGCTCATCACTGGGCGCCCCCAGGTGTGTGCACGGTGCACGCATTAATGAACTTCTCTTCGTGTTTCTCTTGTTAGCCTGTCTTTTCTTGGTCTGACTCACAGGACCCAGACGATGAACCTAAGGTGGGTGGAGGGAAAATAGTGTTTCCTCCCCTACCCTAGTCTGTCCGGAGAAGTGTGTGTGGAGGGCAGATGCTCAGGGGCCTGGGAGCCGCTGCCGTCTCCAACATTGCTGCTCCCCTGCCAGAGGGAGGAGAGACCTGCACCGGAGCATGAGTCCTCTGGCCCGAAGCGATGTGCTCACCGCTGTGCACCGCCCAGTCAGTGCTGTGGTCCCACCGAACCACGGGGAGATAAGGGAGGCGCTGTCCTTCTCCTGCGGGCTGAGACCCGACCTGTGCAGTGGACACCCGAGGACGACCGTTGACGACCACCGCAGAGCAAACCTCGCTCCTCTTCCCTGCTCTCCGGGGCCTTTCCTGCCTGCCCCGGCCCTCTCCCCAGCACAGCTGATCCGCTTCCTTCCGAGCCCCGGGCGTGCATCTCCATGAGAACGCTCCCGCCATGACATCACGCGGCTCTGGGATATGAAGGAGAGTGTCTGTCTCCTCGCTTGCCTCCTGCGTCAGGGACTTGTCTCCCCCCACCCCCCACGCTCTGAACAAAGTGCCCCAGCCCACTAGGTGCTTCATAAGTGAAGTCCTTGTGGAAGCGACAAGCGGCCGCACTGTGGCTGCAGTGTGAAAAAGAGGGAGGACGGCTGCCCCTGTGGGGTGGTGCCCGCTCTCACCGTCACCTCAGTGCCACCCCAAGTTTTCCTTCACCTTCACTGTCAAGGCCACCAGAGACCTGCAGACAGAACCCAGCAGGACCTGACAGTCTTTTAAAAAATATATCTTTATTTTACCAAGAGAGGAAGGGAGGGAGGGCCAGAGGGAGAAGAACATCAATGTGCAGTTGCCTCTTGTGCGCCCCCTACTGGGGACCTGGCCCCGCAACCCAGGCATGTGCCCTGACTGGGAATTGAACTGGTGACCCTTGGGTTCACAGCCCAGTACTCAATCCACTGAGCCACACCAGCCAGGGCTGAACCTGACACTCTTGAACGCCCCCTTCTTGTGAAAGCCGCACCCTTAGCTTCCTTGACAGAACATGCGTATGGCATTTCTCTTCCTTCTCTGGCCAGCTCTTCCCTGGGCCCTCGGGGACTCTGCTCTAGGCTGTCTTTTCTGGTCACTCTTGACCCCTCTCTCCGGGAGAGTTCGTCAGCTCTGTGGCTGAAATGACCACATTTTGCTATGTATATGCACACCTGTGTTTTTGTACACGCCATATACAGCATTATAGTACCCACGGTATCGAATCATGTAGAATGCACATCCTAGATTTCCCTCAAACATTTGGGTGAAAAAGTACACATTATACACGGCAAAATACGGCATCTGCTCTCTGGTGTCGACTGAGTCTGGAGCTGGGGCCTCTTCAGGAGTTCCGGCCTGCACGTCGGGGGACAGCCCGGGCCAGGGCCAGGGCCAGGGCCAGGGCCTGGGCCTCGTCCTCCCGCCCCTCCAGTCCATTGCTACTGGGACCTCAGACTGGCCCATGTCCTGCTGTCCCCATTGACACCCCAGGCTCCGTCCCTCACCCGGACCCTGCAGCAGCCTCCCTAGCCAATGTCTCCAACCCCAGTCTCTCTGTCACACTCCTTTCTCCACCGGCAGCCAGGGTAATCTTCCTGAGGAAAGAACAATCCGATAATGTCCGTTCCTTCCGTAAACCCCTCCAGGTGTCCCCTCGGCTCAAAGGCTACACGGCCAGCTCCAGAACTCGGTGCGCAAGACCCCGCATGCAGGAGTCACCCGGGCGGCTTTCCCACCGCCTGGGCCGGGGACTGGGCAGTAGCATTTTCTCCCAGCGGGAGCCAGACCAGCGAACGGCCGCTCCAGTCCCCCCAGCCCCTCCGGCCCCCTTGGCCACAGTGGCCTCCCTTCCACTCCAGTTTTCTCATTCTTCAGAGGTCACCCTCGTTTCCCTTCCCTGGAACACGCCCTCCCACGGCCAAAGCCCCTCGTGCCTGGGGGTAGGGACTGAATGTTGGGGTCCTCCCACCCCCACTGCCAATCCGTATGTTGAAGCCCATCGCACAGGTGATGGTGGTAGGAGGTGGGACGTTTGCGAGGTGATTAGGCCATGAGGGCGGGGCCTCATGATGGGATCAGTGCCCTTCTAGCAGGTGCCCCAGACAGCTCTGTCCTTGAGGGCACAGAGAGAAGGCGGGCCTCACCAGACGCCAGGTCTGCAGGCACCACGGTCTTCGACTTCCCCCCAGGCCGCAGAACTGCGAGAAATAAACCTGTTGTTTATGAGCCACCGGGTTTGTGGTATTTTTGTTACAGCAGCCAGAACAGACTGAGATGCCTGAATCGTCCTTCTGCTTCCAGTCTTGGAGGAGACACCCTTTCCTCTGAGGAGCCTTCCAGAACCCCTACGCCATGCCGTTGCCGCTCATCCCGACAGGTGCTCAGACTAGCTCACTGGCCAGCTCGTTCCTAATGGGGGCAGGAGGCTGTGCCGAGGCTGCTGCCGGCCCCGGTCAGCTCCTGGTTACCGACGAGGCCGGAGAATGGATGAAAGGTGTTCAGGCAGGCTGAGCCCAGGCTTCCCTGCAGTCAGTCATGCAGCTCCCTCATGCTGTGCAAGTGTGTTCCTCGGGTTCCTGGGGTTTTACATGGAAACGAGTGATCCTCTTGCCCCCGTTTGCTTGGAAAACATTTACTGCGCAGCACTCTACCGCACCACGGGCCTCTGCAGAGGGTATCAGTGAAGGCCACTCTGCTGGCCCAGAGAAACCCAGCAATTCTAGAGGGACTTTAAAAAGAAGCAGTTTCAGCCCTGGCTGGCGTAGCTCAGTGGATTGAGCTCGGGCTGCGAACCAAAGTGTCGCAGGTTCGATTCCCAGTCAGGGTACATGCCTGGGTTGCAGGCCATGACCCCCAGCAACCGGACATTGATGTTTCTTTCTTTCTCCCTCCCTTCTCTCTCTAAAAATAAATAAATAAAATCTTTTTAAAAAAAAAGAAGCAGTTTCTTTCTTTGATGCAACAGTCCACACAGTGCCATGCAGAGCAGGGAAGCTCTGCTCCTTACCGTCACTCAGGGACCCGGGCCCCTGCCACCCTGTGGCTCTGCCGTTCCCCAGGGCACCATCATTAGCTACATGGTCAACTGGTTTATACCTGCTTTGCAGTCACCCGAAAGGAGTGCCCAGGGCTATAGATCCCAGGCCCGCCCCATTGGACCTCTCCTAGTCCATTGGTGGAGACACAGTCAGGGGACCACACCTCATCAAGGAGGGCTGGAAAATGCCTCGCTGAGCAGTGAGTGTCCAAGAGACTTCCATTACTGTGGAAGCAGAGGGCAAGGGGTTTGGTGGGTAACCATCGGCCATCATCACAGGTATGGAATTGTGACTCAGGGAGACTAAGGGACCCGTCCTAGGTCCCCAGGTAGTAAGTCACACATCCGAGCCTCCACTCGGAGGTGCAGACCCCCGAGCAGCCTCCACCCGCTGCCCTTCTTGTCTTTTGAGCGTAAAGGCAGGTGGAGCCGGCTGCGCAAAACAGTATGAGACGTTATTTGGCAAGAGACATGGCCCCAGGGTGCCTCCCCTCTACACCCGTGCCGATTTCCTGCCGCCGGCGTGGCCACCCCGTGCCCATAGAGTCTCCTCTGGGACCGGCGTACGGCCCAGCCAAAGGCTGCGGCCGCCTGGGTCTCTGTCTTCCTGTGAAAATGCTCTATTTTGTTTTCACGTTTCTTCATTTCTTTCCAATGGCTCAGGCCTCAGAAGCCCCTGCCTCTCTGCATCTCTGGAAGGGCCTGGAGACTCGGGTAGAAATGAGCGTCATGCCAGGAGACAAATGGCAAGTGCCGAGAGAGAGGTCAGAGAGAGCGTGGGGGGGAGAGGTGACTCTGCCACCATGGGGGTCAGGGAATGCAGCTGAGACTGCTGGGACAGATGTGGGTCCCCCTCAGGGGCGTGTCCTCCAATCTCCTCCACACCAGGAGCCAGTTCCACAAGATGAGCCTCCTGCTGGCCCTGTGCTTCATCGGGGTACATGTTAGGTTTTGAGTTTTTTGTTTTTTTAAGATTTTATTCATCTATTTTTAGAGAGGGAAGGGAGGGAGATAGAGAGAGAGAAGAGAAACATCAATGTGGGGTTGCTGGGGACTATGGCCTGCAACCCAGGCATGTGCCCTGACTGGGAATTGAACCTGTGACACTTTGGTTCGTAGCCCGTGCTCAATCCACTGAGCTACGCCAGCCAGGAGGTTTTGAGTTTTAACCAGCCACTTTGCCGGCTTCTGTACGCACCTCCCTTCTCATTCCCACTGGAGGGACAGTCAGGGCTGGGAGGACACAGAGGACCCGGAGCTGAGGGCCGCAGTGCTGTGCTGTGAACAGGGACTACTGCCTAGGGAACCTGAGTAACTCCCCGTGGCATCCGGGCAGAAATGGGGCCCATTGTCCTGAAGGCAAGGGCGGCCAGCTCGGGCAGCTGTCTGCGGGAGCGCGCCAGAGAGCCGGCCAGCACTCGCTGGACATACAAGCTCCTGTCCCCGACCAGAGAACTGGGCGTCAGTTCCCCAGTTCCCCATCAGACTCTGTAACTAGCCCAGGGCTGTGCTGCGGTCACTCTAGCTGTCCCCGGACCTCACTGGCTCACTGAAGATTATTTCTCACTCACAGGGAGCCCCAACCTGGCGTGTTAGCAGGCAGCTCTTCTCCAGGGGGTTCACCTGAGATCCTGGCTACACCACCTTCAGCACGTGGCGTCCAGGGCTGCAAGGCTCATCTGCGCCAAAACAACAGAAGGGGAGAGACGTGGAGAAGCCCAAGTGGAAGGTTTTTATGGGTCAGACCTGGGTGTGGTCACTTCATCTCCAGCCCCGGGTTAGAACTCAGCCACGTGACCACGGCTGCGGGGGAGGCTGGCAATGAGGTGCAGCTGGGACGGAAACGGCCTGGTGAGTGGTCTCTACCATGCACCTGCAGCCTTCCTCCTCCTCGGGCCTCAGCAGAGCCCTTGGAACAATGTATCCCAGCTCTCTATCCTCGACCTGGGCCCCGCGGTGCTCCAGGCACTCCATATCTATTGACCCACTTAATCCTCCGACAGCTCTGTGAGTTAAGTGCCCTCGTAACCTTCACTCGCAGAGGAAGCACCAAGGTTCTGTGTGGTTAAGTAACCTGCCCAAAGCCACACGACCTAGTAAGCGACAAAGCTGGGGACTCCAAGCCAGGCAGCCTGGGTCCAGGATCCCTGCTCTTACCCGTCCCGCCTCAAGAAAGAGCCTTCCTTTTCCAGAAAAGGCAAAGCAAGACCACCGTTCAGGGCTCTGGCTCCAGGTGCAGAGCTCAGGCGCTCGAGCACACAAAGGAAACACTCGAGACAGGCGTGGACGGACGGCTCTGCCTTTGTACACAATTGAGAGCGATTTTAAAACACCAAGCACGCTGTCCTGCCAGACCCAAAATTCCGCAGAGCCCACCATTGTCCAGCGGAGGTGAGGATCAACGCAGACTCGGCCCATTTGAAAACAAATTAGCAAACTATTTGGGGGAATTACAAAAAAAATAAAAAGGCTCCAGAGGAGATTTGCCACTGGGTTGCATAATAAAGGGCCCCCCAAAGTACTACTAATACTTTAATGGCTGTTATGCAATGTGGATGGGTCTGGGTGACTCAGTGTTTGAAATGAATTTAAAGGATTTCTGGTGAATGTCATTGGTTGGCCCTGGGCCTCGCCTTTCTCCCGCCCCCCTTTTTTAACCAGGCTCTGAAGGCAAACGCCCCAGTGGATTCTTACCTGCAGGGTGGGGAGACTTTGGGTAGGAAAATACAGACACTTAGGCAGGTAGCCGGGGAAAGAAAGAAAAGGGCTTTTGTGATGGGCACACAGCCCTGCTCTCCCTCACCACCCCCCGCCCCCCCAGTGATGCTCCAACAGCCCCGCGCGCCGTGTGCCTGCGAACAGTAGGGGCCGTTCCAGCTGAGCAAGTTCTAATCCCTCAGGCGGCTGCTAAATAATAATGTATAAACTTATTATTAGGATTCTGTTTCAAAGGCGAGTGATCAAAAGGCAGTTAACACACAGCCAGAATGGTCAACTGTAGAACCCTGCTTTTGAATTCAGCCTTCATAGCTTCCCTCTGTGGGTCTGGATGTCCCCGCCTTTTGGTTCCACCAGAACCTTCTCTCTGTCACCTCCCAAATGGGGGGTCGGGGGAAGGAAGCCCCGCAACCATTTCTCAGTGTCTCAGCATCGCTGGCCAGTTTGCATGGAGGGAGCCCAGGCGGAGCCCTGGTGTCTCAGAGGAAGAGCGAGGGAGTGCCCGGCCTTGAGGAGACGCACAGTTTCGGGACATCTGTGCCCTTGAGCAGCGCTTTAATGAGTGGAGCCCCGTGACCCGTGAGAGAGGGAGCCTTTCTGGGACAGCATGCGTTTTCTCTCCGCCACAGAGCATGAATATTCAGCAGCCGAGTGTTACAACGAAGGACCGCGTGCTGGTTGTCAGAGGCCTTCACAGCGGAACCAGGGAGAAAACTCAGGAGGTCGTGGCCTGCCCGGGAAGGAGTCGCTGCTGGCCTGGCCTGTCCACTCTGCTGCCCTCTCCGAGCCCTGTTCCCCTCTGCCCTGAATCCCATCAGGGTATCAAAGCCTCACCTCGTTTATGTTCTGACGTCCAAACTCCTGCAAAACCACACAGTGTCAACCAGGGTAGGAGCTGAAATGCAGGAGTCTGCTACCTTTGGGGTACACATGAGTACTGTAGACCCCATCCCCCAGGAAAGAGCACAGACTGCACACCCTGGGGCTTGAACACAAATTCTGGAGGACAGCGACCCTCCTCCCCAAAACCACCTTCTAAGGGCCTTCAAGAACCTCTGGTTTAAAGCCCGTCTTCACGCCCACCGCCAAGACCTCCCCAAGGACGACTGTTGTGTTAGAAGTCCTCTCAACACCAAACTGCCCTAGGCGCTCGGAGAAGGGATGCGCGAGGTCTTGCTGCCTCTCCCAGGAGGGAGAGGATTCTCACGCGGACGCTGGAAGAGTGTAGAGGCTCCGTGTTCAGATCGATCCGGGAGACGCCATGCACCGTGGTCCACTGTGGGAGACCCGCAAGGCACGTGCAAGGCCCCGAGAAGATCTGGACGATGAAGCTCTTCTATTTCATTGGAACCCAACATTTCCCAAACGTACGTGGCCCCAGAACCCTTGGAGCACCTGTCACCACCCCTTAGCAGCCCCTTGGAGCGTGCCTTCTGAACAAGGCTGATGTCGCCCCATCCCTGTGTTTTACCGGTGGGGAAACTGAGGCCCCAGGAAGGGGCGTGTGTTTCTCAGGGTCGCAGCACATCCGAGGGGGAGCCAGGCCTCCATCTCCCGGCTTGCCGCTCTTCCCATCTGGCAAAGGGCCACGGTAGAGGGGTCTCCTCTGAGCACGGAAGGGGCAGTGCTGCCCCACTAGTGGACTATGTCTGAGTCCCTGAGGACACAGGGCACTGTCAGTGTCCCGGGTTTAATGCTCAGCACCCCCCTCGGGGCATCGCAGCCCACAGCCCACAGCCCTGCCATGTGTGGGGAGTTTGTGCTCATGACGAGGGCCCAGGCAGGACCGGCCCAGAGCAGGTTGCAGAAGGGGGACCCAAGGCCCAGGCCTGGTGCCCAGGGACACTTCTGGATCAGTGGCCCCACCTGCCATCCCCAGGAACCCTGACGGGCCCTTCCTAGGAATACAGACAGCCGCTACCCCTCCCACCCCCAGCATGTGCCTGTGTACCCAGGGGAGCCGGCTCAGGTGCCCTGCCACACGGGCAGAGGGGCCAAACCTGTGCCGACTGCTTCGGAGTGAGCCTCCTTCCGGCTCGATTAAAACCCGCAAATGATGGGCGCCGTGCCCTCCCCCCTCGCCACTGCTCCAAAGCCCGGTTGGCAGCTAAATGGGGATGCCCCCCACAACTCCCCAAAGTCCTGCCCCTTAGCACGGCCCCCCACCCCGAAGGACCCCCGCGGGCGGCACGTCCCCAGACAAGCCATCGGAGCGTCTCTTCGGCTTCCGAGGCACCGGACTCGCGGCTGAAGGCACGGTGATCGCGCTGCGACCACTCACTCCGGGATCACGGGGTGCGAGGGCTGCCGGGAGGTTGAAGGGAAAGGTCTGAGGTTTCCCTCTTTTAGGAAAACAACGGCCCTCCTTGTGCTCCTACGATGTGGAAAGCATGTGCTTCCCTACGTGCGGGGGAAAGACTGGGAACAAAAACCACCCCTTCGATGAAAAGAAACCACGGTGCCTTTGGTGGGTCCCGAGCTGTTCCCCACACAGCGGGCTCAGTCTCTTTTGTACATTTATTTTTCTTTCTTTTTCAAAAGAATTTTTTGGAAAGTTTGTGTCCCCCCACCGCCCGCCCGTTCCCCAACCCCACTTAGAGGTTACAACCCGGCCCCCTGACGTACAGTGTCAGGAATCAGGCCTCAGGGAAGGACTGCAGGAGGTCACAAGGGTGGAGCCCCCGTGCACGGGGTCGGTGCCCCAACAGGAGTCACGCGAGAGCCCGCTTCCTCTCCGCGGTCTGCCACGTGGGGACCGCTTCCCTGGTGATCAGTGACATCGCGCATCTTTTCCCGTGTCTGTTGGCCATCTGTGTGGCCTCCGTGGGGAAGTGTCTGCTCAGGTCCCTCCCGTTCCCTTTAGCGGAGAGAAAGGCTCCATGGGGGTGCTGAGGCCCTCACAGTGCCCCCCCCACCGTGCTGTCTCTCTCCCCTGGCCCCCCCGTCTGGATGCGCCAGGGTCTGGCCCGCCCCCAGGAGCCCGCCTGCAGCCGGCAGGCCCACAGGAGGCAGTTCTCAAGGCGAGAGGCACACGCAGAAGTCCCAGGCCAGGAGGAGGCGGTGGACAGTAAGTGCTGCCCCGGGACTGGAACCCTGGAGAGAAAAGGCACCCTCGTCAGGTGCCTGCCTCCTCCCCACTTCTCCCCACTCCTGTCCGTCAGCCATCCCCCTTCTCAGACCGCCCTCCCCCCACCGGCCCTGTCTGTGCTGCCCCTCCCACCTACTTTTCTGTGATTCCAAACCAGAAGAGGCAAACCCACCAGGGAGCGATGATGCAGAAGGCCAAGAGCAGGGCTGGAGTCTACAGACTTGAACTTCCGTCTCCTACAGGCTTCTCAGGCCCAGTGGGTCTGAGAGCGTCCCTTCGTCTCTTTGTGCCTCAGTTTCCTGGCTCTGAACACAGGCAAGGTCTGTCCACTGAGCCCTGACTGCCTACAGGGGCCTCTCTCATGCACCACACGCCCCAGAGCACAGCAGGGAGGGCTCTGGACCCCTCAACGACACTCGGCTTGCAGCCCCAGGGGGCACGTGCCGTGTCCACAACCCAGGTTTCCCTCTTTCATCTGCTCAGCTCCCAGCACTGGGCGTGGTCTGTCTGCCATTTGGGGCTCACTGCTATCCTTCAGGTTCATCTGTTGACCTTGGTTTCCGCATTCGCTCCTTGGAGCTCCTCACGAACTTGCTCTGCCTTCTGCCTCTGCCTGTGTCCGCGCTGAGTTTCTGTCTCCTATCCTCTGCCTGGCCCCGCCCCTCTGTGGGATTGCTGTGCAGACTGAGCCGCCCCTGACTCCCCTTGAAGAGGGAGTTGATACGTTTCAAGGTCAAGACAACATCACACATATGGAAGTCCCGACTTCTGTCAGCCTGCTGTGCACAGAAGGTGCTCAGGGGAACTGCTTTCCTCCAGCTTTGTCTACCTCTGTCCCCGTCTGCAGGCTTCTGTCACCTGTGAGTGACCCGTAGGAACGCCATTCCCTTTGCACAACCGGGTCTGGTACTGGCCATGCCAGAACAACGCGCCTAAACACCATCTCGTGAGCCAGTCTGCTCCACGGGTGGGGGCTGCCCCGAGTCCCGTGCTGAAGCTGAGAAGCAGGAGCGTACGCTCACTCGGCGGGAAGGGACACCACGGTGGACCCGCAGGGTCTGCCGTGAGCCCCGGGGCGTGGAGGGACCGCGTGCTGCGGGAGGAGTTGCGGTTCCTGCACGGGTCCCAGTTCTGGCCTTGCCTCTGTCACAAACTGTGACAGTAGGAAAGTCGCTTCGCTCCTGGAATCTTAATCTCCTCATCTCTAAAGGACGGAGGAGTCTCTGCCAGTTCCATGAGTGACTTTGAGCCTCTGACGTACTAAACAGCCACTCAAGCAGGGGTAGAGTACTTCGCACGTGACCTTTTGACCTCCGGTCCACCAAAGGCCTGGCTCAGGCGTCCCTGTCAGTGAGTCACCCCCCCCCGACATCCCACCCACCCCTGCAGCACCCCACTTCTAGGCAGCTTCCTGGGATTGGAGTCTCACTTTGATCCCTAACGGTAGGCCTGCTGACGCCGGCTTTAAGCCCCTAAATTGGGAAATGTTCAACGGCAGATTGTTTACATTGTGTATTCAGAGTACGAAGCGGTGTTTGAGAAGCATTGTCATGGCAACAGTGAAGTGAGGAGGCAGCTAACTACGAAGAGAAATAGTCCAATATTAACACGCGCAAGCTACGCTCTTGGGCTGCTGCAGAGGGGGTATCACACTGCTGGGCGGGCGGCCAGGGTCCCTGCGCCTGCTCTTTGTTTTAGGAACTGGAGAAGCTGTCTCTTGGGTCTAGTTTGTTAAAGGATTGTGGCAGACACCGAGGCTCCCTGACCTTGGGGCTGAGGTCCATCCTGGCTCTAAGAGCTGATGCCTTTTGGCCGATGGTTCTCCAACTTTGTTGACTGGTGACCTGCTGGACCGAAGGATCTGCGGTCCCCCTACCCCGACCCCTCCCAGTTACCAGTGGGAAGGAAAGGCGCCCTGTGAGAACACGCAATGTCGCCGCCCAGGCAAATTCCAGGGAGTCACGGGTGCGTGTCCACCTCTGCCTCGGCAACAGGGATGTGGACGGTTTGCCGGTGAATCCTGACACCGATAGCGTCGGCGTCTAGTTATCGGAAAATGACAGGCTCCCCAGACGGTCCATGCAAGTAGGCATCACTGCACACCGCGGGGTTAACCAAACGGCCTGCCGCCGACTCCACGGACCGCCCCCCCCCCACCCCACCCCGGTGAAGCTGACTCCGGGCAGTGCCATTGGGGGGGCCGCAGTGCAGATGCTCCCCCGAGGTCGCAGGGTTCCCAGCCGTCTCTGTGGCCAAGAGCAGGTGGCAGCCAGGTTTCCTGCTGGAAGGCTGAATTAGAGTCCTCAGTCACTGCAGCGACAGGCTCGTTTCACCTTAACAACACCAAATGCTACAGAGCCTCGTTCTCGTTTAGTAAGTAACCTTGGGCACAGAGTGATGACCACCTTTGAGGCGGTGTGCCCTCTGCCAGGGGGGCATGCACGTTTGTGTCAGGGGGGTCCCCAAGGCCCCGAGGCCCTCCCGTGGGCTGCATGCAGGTCACTGAGGACCACGGGCAGGTCAAGTCAAGTAGGATGGTTTGCCTGTAGCTCTGCGGCTCCAGCCCCTGAGCCCCCGTCACTTGGCATGGCGGCGTGGCGGCGTGGCAGCGTGGTGGCGTGGCCGTGTGGCGGTACGGCCGCATGGCACGGTGCCAGAAAGCTCTAGTGCCCTGGCCTGGTCTGTGGGTCAGCTCCATCAGAGTCACTGGGGAGTTTTGAAGAAATTTCTTCCTGGGATGGAACTCTGAAAATTCTGATCTGTAAGGCCAGGGACCGAGCTTAGGGGTCCATATTTTCAGGAATGTCCCCAGAAGGTGACAAGCAGCAGATGTGGAAGCCCGGGGCTCTGCGGACTTCAGCCACCTCGTCCTCCCTGGCCTGGCTGGGCGCGCCTGGCACCTCGGTGTCCCCGTCTGTATGCCGAGCAGGAGATGCGCACCTCCCAGGGGATGTGCGTCACGGGACGAAGACGATAATGTTCTCGGCTCAGCGCGGTCCCCGTAGGTCCCTGGCAGGGTTGCTCTGGAAGCAGCGAGGCCCCCGGAGGGCCCGAGGGGTGGGCTCACAGGGGCATTCACTGACCTCCATTATAACCTACGTGTACACAACACTGGTTTTTTTCAGATGGACCCAGTGCCCCAGGGTTTTCCTTCCAAAGTCCATCAAGGGAGAGAGAGACCAGGGATCGGAGTCAACGGGACCAGCGATCCAAGCCCGGCTCTGCCACTGGCTATGCCATTCCCTCTCCCAGCAGCCATTCAAGGTCTTGACAATGGAAGCGCTAATCCTGACCTCATGGGGTTTTTGTGCGGGCTGAAAAACAAATCTGCCTTAAAATCCCTTTCAGATGAATCCAGGTGTGAATAAAACAGATGGCTGGATCAAAACGGGAGAGAGAGAACGGTTGTCTCGGAGCCTGGGGACAGAGGAGGCCCCTGCCCCCGGCCAGCCCTGCCAGGTCCCCTCAGCCAGCCAGCACGGGGGACCTGCAGCCGCTGGACGCGCATGAGACACCCTGGGTGGGCAGAGGAACAGCAGCAGCTCCCCATCCCAGATCGGGGGTGGCTGGCACCCCAAGGCCGAAATGAGATTCCCCTTGGTCCCATCAAATGAGTGGAGCCCAACTTCAAAGAATTGAAAGCAACAGAATCTTGAGTCGTTGGCAGATCCTGCTTCATGGGCTCGGGGGTGCAAACAGCCTCCTCCGCAGCGGGGGCCAAGGCCCGGCTCACCCCATTCCACGCCACTTGACAAGACACCCAGGCATCCGCCCTCGGAACCCCACTCTGCTAGGTTCAAGAATTTCTCAGAGGTGCTTCTGTGTAGCCAAGCCTGAGGTCCAGTCTTGGCTATGTCCACCTCCTGCTCATAACTTGGGCCACACCCTCAAATCAGAAACTCTCCGGGTATGGTTCAGAGACAACCAGTAGCGGTGGCAGCAGCAGCAACATCTGTTGAAAATCATTTGTTAGAAATGCAATTCTTGGGCCCATCCCAAAAGCCCCGGGGGTGGGCCCCGCAATCTGTGCTTGAACGAGCCTTCCAGGTGATTCTGCTGCACGGCAGTGTGAGAACCACTGCGCTGGGTTCTAGCCTCCTTGGTACGGTTGAAGCCGGGCCCCTGCCCCACCCTGCACCCCAGCTGGTGGGGGAGGCGGGGAGGGCAGAGACGAGCATGGGGGAGCCCTGCCCAGCTTTCTGAGGCCTAGACCAGCACGTGGCTCACAGTCCCCTGGTGAGGACATCACACGGCCACACCTGTCCGCAAGGTGGGCTGGGAAATGTCATTGCTAGTCATGTGCCCCCCCCCCCCCCCCCGGGCAGCTGTAGCTCTGTGACTGATGGCAGGGGAGAACAGATCTGGGTGGACCACTAGCACTGTCTGCTACACAGGTCCCCCGTCACCTTGGCAACACAAGATGGGGGGTTGAAGCGGCTCAGTCAGCAACTGTGGTTTCTCAGCTGAGGCCTTGCGGGGGCGGGGGGGGGGGGGGGACGGAGAAAACGGCCGGAGGGCTGAGCCGAGGCCCCCCGTTCTCCGTCCGGCTCTGACTGCCCCTTCTGGCAGCCCCCGGGCCCCACCACACTGTCCCCAGTGGAACCTCTCCACTGCGGCATTCCATGCTTTCTTGATTTCCTCCAATCGAATCTCACCTGTCCCGTGTCTCATTATTCCAGGGTCCTTTTTTTTAACAAATCCTACCTTCCCTGTGTTCCATTATACTAGGGGAAAGCTAGAAAAAAGGACTTACGAAGGTTCTGGTGGTATTAACACAAGGGATGAAGGTCCTCACCCAAGTGGGGTTAGGACCAGTCCCGTTCTGTTTCTCAGGCCACAGGTAGAAGGTCATGGTTAAGTTCACTTCAAAAGGAATGCCGACTATTTAAAACACATTCGAAAGAGGGCAACAATGGTGGTGTTGGTATCTCAAAACTCTGGGGAATGATTTAGCTGGAAGAGGAAGACCTGGAAGGAAAAGGCATAGAAACTATCCTCACACACGTGAAGGATGGTCACACAAAAGGACTCCACCCATTCAGCGTCGGCAAGGAGGGCCGGAGCACTGGATATGAGCGAGAGACAGGGAGAAAGACGTGGGCTCTGTAACGTAAAGACAAACACGGAGGGGTGACCGACAGGGGGCTGTGACAGTTATCCCGTGAGAAAGCAGGCTCGTCGCTAGGAGCACCTACGTAGACAGACGGGCCCCTGTCTCTCCAGGATATTGTAGAAAAATGCCTGGGACTGGGGGAGCTTGGAGTCACCCCCAACCATAAGAGTCTCTGGTTCCAAAATGAGTTTGCTGACGGCTCTGAGCTGGTCCCTTAACCCCTCGAGTCTCTGTTTCCTTATGTATAAACGCGGGGGTCTCCGCCTTGTGTACCTCCGTAGGGGTACTGCGAAGGTCAAGTGACAAAATAGCAAAAGCCCCTTGTAACTGTAAAGAGTAGTCAAGGGCGCACCCCGTGATGATGACGATGATGACCATGATGATGACAGCGACAAGCATCTACTGCTTCTGTAATTCACAGAGAAGGCTTAGGAACCCAGTGCCTCTGATCATCGTAAAGAGTGGTCTAGGTTGGACGCTGCAGGCATGGGAGAAGATGATCAGGGGGAAAGAAGATGCTATTTTCACCTAAACAGGGCATTGGGAAACATCTCAGGTCGCCTGGCCACTCTGCCTACGTTTGCAAGCCAGCCCGGGAGAAACCACATCGGCGGGAACTCTGGGAGGCAGGCAGGATGCGGCGTCCAGGCTCTGCCCCCACGTCTGAAACTCGCCTGGCATTTGGGCCGATGGATTAAGATTCTGCCGGCTTCCGGCTCATGCTCAGGAAAACCCCCTTCTCATTATAGCCCAGCTTGGCTTCGCTTATCTTTTCAAGTTTCCAGCCGGGCTGGGGATGGGAGGACACGTGGGTACGTGTTTCGAGGCACCTTTGTTCCTGAGTGGGCTTTGAATAATGCTGCCCTGCAGAACGGGGCCATTGTCAGCGGCAAATGCAGGGCTGACGTCTGCGGGCCTATTATCAGAATGGCTCTATCTGCCCGGGAAGAGCAGGCTCGCTGGCCATTGTCAGGACTCACTTGACCAAAAAGCGAAGGGGTGAGGGGCGGCCAGCTGCGCTTTCTGCCGCCCGCTTCACTTTGCTGACTGTGTAAGGGGGGGGGGGGCTAGGGAAAGTTCCATCCCCTGGCACAGGGTGCGTGCGGCAGAGCGGGAGCTGGTAGGGCTCCCATTCTTCCTCTGGCTCCTGAAAAAAAACACCCATGCCAACGATGAAAAAACCAAAAGCAATTACTCAGTCGGCACGTTACTGACTATTCTATTGGATGCCCAGCGTTCCCTGTTTCTAGTATCAATTAGTATTATCTGTGGCCTGCAGAGCGGAGGGTGACATTTGAGAAGGCATGACATTTGTAATACTTTGTTACATCAGTTTCTGCCACCCAGAAAGATAAAGATACATGAGGACGTGACACACACCTGCATATACTCAGTATTATCAGGATCAGAACCTGAACTTTTAATAGGCTCAGCGAGCCTTCTTCGAAGATAAAGAAATTGGCTTGTGCATAATGAGAGTCTAGGATTCAAACCCAGGTTTCCAGTATTCTCTCTATTACAACATAAATGCTTTCATTCCTTTATCCATTCGTCGGGTAAAATACTGACTGATACCTCTGCCCACCACACACACACTATGTGCTGGAGGCTGCCATAGAGACCGGCAGTCCTACACTGAACACGCACTACATGCTGGCATATGGTTACAGGGAGCGGTGAATCAGATGCGCAAAGTCCCTGCCCACGGAGCTTTCGATTCTGGTGGGGAAGATGAGTTTTTCAGTATGCATGAGTGTATTTCCTCATACATGTTGGCTGCTGCCAAGCACTTAATTCATTGTTAACAAATAGCTAATAAGCGAATGAATGAATGCCCTAACAATGACCTTGATCCATGGTTCTTCGCTCACTTTCTCAAGGCCATGCCGAGGGCATGTTCCCACTAATCACGCACCCAGACACGAGAGAGGTTGCTTGCCGATGGGTACATTAGCTCCGTTCTAGGGAGCGATCTGTAACTTTTTTTCACGAAGCATGCACGTGAAATCGTTTCTAAATGGCAGGTGCACAAATTATTTCTCCAAGGAGAAGGCAATTTCACCTTCCTATTTTTCATCAGGCCAATCTTCCAACTGCAGTCGGCAATGAGCAGAAATCGGGTGATGAGATCCCAGATTCACATTTAACGGCTGGAAGGGCAGCTTTAGTTGAAAAAGCAGCTGAATAGAACAGGAGCTGGTGAGGTGAGAGCAGGCTTCCGAGACCTACCTGGAGCCAAAGCCAAGGTGAAGATCAAAACAAAGAAGTTTAAGTGGTGGGGTTTTTTTCCCCCTCAAATTTTAAATTGAAAGTTTAGTATTCAGGGTCTAGGGATCAGTTGTTATTTGTCTCTGTTCAGGCCTCTGCACCTTCAGAATCAGACTTGGTTGTCTTGGCAGGAGGTGCTACGCCCTTCCCTTGACCTTCTGATCTCACCTCATCTCAGCTGCTGTCCGCCCGCCCCTCATCGGTCAGTTCCGATCTCTCCCACTGAGCCCCTCGCTCTCCCCCCCCAAACACACCGCTCTCACCCTCGTGCCTCTGCTCACAACGCTTCCTCTGCCTGGAAAACACCTTCCCCATCCTCCGAGGACCTGTTCCTGCGCTGCCCCCGCTGTGAAGCCTTCCCTCGGACCTGCCGGGACCGGGCCCTGTTCCTCTGTGTTCCTCGGGCCTTGGTTCACGCCTGAAGACCTCGGGGTGGTGATGGCTTCCTGCTGGTGTGCCTTCCTGGGGAGGCGCAATGTCCCTGGTCACCTTGTGTCACTTGCACCTTTACTCATGGGCCCTTTGCCTTCCAAATGCCCCTCAGGGACCCTGCCTGACACCCAGTGCAGAAACCCTAAGTTCTAGCTGCTGCAGAATTCTGGGTAGGAAGAGGCAGGGTAGCCCTCTGCCATAATCAGGGGCCAGCAAACCAAGACCCATAGGCCATATTGTTTATAAATAAAGTTTTATTGGAACGCCATCTATTTTTATAAGTAAAGTTTTATGAGAACACAGCCACACCCTTTCTCTTACCAACTGTCTGTGGCTGCTTTCCCACAGTGGCCTGGCCCAACTGCGTGGTTGAGACAGAGATGGAGCGGCCCGAGAGCCTGGAATACTTTCTCTCTGGCCCCCTAGGGGAAAAGTCAGCCCACGCTTGTCCTGCACTATCTGCTCATTGACAGGTCACCATGTTAACATCCGTCTGGGAAGCATCTTCTACAGAGTTCTGCTTCGAAGGTCTGGTTCTCCCTCCTGTCCCCCCCACCCCCCCCCCCCCCCCGCATTCTCCCTGTGTTCCAACCCACTCATCACTGGACTTCCGGAAAGATCTTGCCAAAACACCAATTTGACCCTTCCGTTCCGCTTTTGGGGGCACTATAGTCTGAAGTCGGAGTGCAGCCCCTCTCTCCGTTTCCTGCCGGACTCTGCCCCACCCCCCCACCTGTAGTGCTGGTTCCTCAGGTCCAGCGCGCTATTGATTGCGTGAGGCACCGAGGACTCATTAACACTTTCTCAGGGAGAAAACCCAAACGCTGAGCTCACATGTCCATTTCAGACACATCTGGATCCCAGAGATGTCACAGAGAAAAAGTGAGGTGCCCCTCTGGGGTCAGGAGTGACAGGGGCCTGAGAGAAGAAAGCGCGAGGGGTGGGGCTCGTGTGCCCCTGGGGAGTCTGACCGCAGAGTCCTGTGTCTCCTGGGACAGTGACGGGCTCCCTGGGGAGTCTGGGGTAGGCGAACAACGTGGCCAGGTTTGCTTTTAAAGAGACCACTGTCCAGCCCGTGTGCAAAGATGGACAGAAGAGGGCCGATGAGGAAGGAAAATGAGACAAAGGTGGACAGGGGAGGCCCGACCGACTGTGGGGCCAGACACCAGGGCGTGGACTCGGAAGAAACGCCGGAGACAAATGGACCGCAGCTGCTGGCTGCAGGGGCCGAGGGCAGCGGGAGAAGAGGGAGGAGCTGGTTCCGCTCCCGGCCTGCTGCCTGGGGGATCTGGAAGAGCGGGACAGGTGCTCCGGCTGGGGAGCCCACGGGAAGCCTTCTGTTTCCTGGATCCTTCAGCCCAGGTTCCACTCCTGCCCCCTCGAACAGGGTCCAGGGTGACCCTCATGCCTTGTCGTGACTGGATGAACTTAGTAATAGAGCTCACGGTGTGGAACTGCACAGGGGGAAATGGCCGGACCGGAGCTGCCCATTGAGGGGAAGGGCTCTCCTTTTGGCTGGAAGGCTGCACCGAGGGGCAGGTGGACACAGGAGTGAAGACCCCTGGCTCTCCTGGAGGACTGCCTGCAGAACGGTCACCCCAAATCTTCCTAGGGCCACTGTGTCCCCATCACTTCCCCCCGTACCAGCTCCACAAAGCAGGGCACCAAGGGAGGAGAGTGAGGGCTTCCGTCGGTGGGCAGAGCGCCATCCACCCCTGCAGGGAAGGCCGTGGCCAAGCCCAGAGCGTCCTCCCTCCCAGAGCCAGGCACGGTCCCCCTTGTCCCCTCGGCCCTTGGAAAAGAGGGTCAGTTTGACGAGAGTAAGGTGTGTGTCCTGGAGTCAAGCTCTGTTCTGTTCTGACCTTCCTGGTAGCAGGTGGACATGGTGAAGGGTAGCCACCACCATCCTGAGAAATCGCAGTGTGGTGGGTGGCAGCGGTTTGGACACAGGTGAGTTTCCACTCGTGGCTGGAGTGGCAGCAGAAGCCAAAGGTGCCAGGGGGAGGGCAGGCCCCCCTCACCTGGTCCTCTAAGGCTTTGCCTTCCACGTTCAAGACCGGAGACGCCCCAGGAGCAGGAGACCCCCGGGGGATCGAAGGACCGGGTTTGCTAAAGGAGAGCCTCGCTTCCTCTGGGGTTGGTGCAAGTCAATGGGGGCGGGGGGCATCTCGGGGGGATGGAAGGGTCCCATTGGATCGGAACGCCAGGGCCAGCCCCTGACATAGGGTGAGCTGGGGACTCATCTGAAGTTTAAGTCACAGAAAGCAATAATAGTGCGAGGGCTGCCCCTCGCTCCATTCGGGTCTGAGGTCATTACCGCACTGAGAATAGCCCTTCCCACCTGTGCAGAGCTCTGCAATTTGCCCTCAAGGCTGTCCGCACTCATTTGCTCGCGTGGGAGGCACAGGCCAGGGCGGGAATTACTGCTCTCACACCCCCCACCCATGGGAGCCCGGTGACCCCCACGCTTCTCCGAAGTCCCACAGCTCAGAAGCAATGGAGGGTTTCCAGCCTCGGTGGCGGTCGAGAGGACACGGCATGACCTACTGCAATTGTCTCTCCCCCACACCTGTAATCGGGCCTTGAAACAAGGCCCCTGGAAACAATCAAGCTTTTCATTGCGTCACAAGGGACCTCAGATGAAAGAGACGCTCTCCCAGGTTGGGGTCACCTGCGGTGACCCTATCTGCCACGAAAGGCTGTTGGCTCCAGTGTACGTCGGCCCCAAACCCACGGAGACATATGCATCGGAGAGGAAAATGTGTTAACTCAGCCAAGATGTGTTTTTAAATCCCAACAATATTAGAGATAATAATTGCCCCCCCCCGCCCTAAAAGTTGAGACAGTTTTTTTGGAGTCCTTGATTAGTCTTAATAATCCAATCCTATTAAAATTATTTAAACTCCCTCAATTAATTAAACCCTCAATTACGAGGCAGGTAAAAAGAGGAACTCATGGGATTTTCTCAAGGCCCCTTAATAAGGCTTTTAGTTTGAAGAGTGTTGTGTCATTTTGTCCCACCGCCGCAAAGCCCTGCCACACGGCAGATTAAAGTGGAGATGCTTCAAAGGAGATAATTTCTGCTGAAGTGCATAGTGAGCTCTTTATGTGAAGCCTTGTCTGAGAACACTGAATTCATTCTACTTGAAACTTTTCAAAGGAAAGATGGGGTTTGAAAGGCAGAGAGAGGATGGGTGGTGGGGGGAAGGGCAGAGAGAGGGATAGGACCTGAGAGAGGGAGAAGTAGAGGCAGAAATTCCCTAAATTATACAAGTGATTTAGAGGAGCAATGGGTAGGGCCGGTTGGGGTTGGGGGAGATGTCTCGGCGAGAAACCAGGAACAGGGAGGAACGTTCGGTTTTAGACGCCCAAGTTCTAGTTGTGGATCTCTGGTTGTCCTGGCTGACCTTGAGCTGATGCCTTCATTCTGAGCTCTGCCTGAGAAACGCATGGGTATCAACTCCCAGCAGCCTCTCCCTCCCTCACAAAGCAATGGGGTTTGGTGGCCACCCTGGTAAAATCAGTGCCTTACACAGGTATGCAATTTCTATGTCAGACCGACGCACTCCCATTCTCTCTCATTGGATCCCCAGACCACCCTGAGAACTTGGCAGGACAGGAATCACAGACCCATTTGACAGATGAGGATGCTGAGGTTCCCAGGGCTTAAGTGTCTCGTCCAAGGCCCCCATCATCCCATTTCAGAAGCAAGCCAGAGCGTCAATGCCCTTCTACCAGCACACGCAGATTTTCCTGGGCTCAGGAGTGAATTCGTGCCCAGAAAACCAGATCTTGCATTGTTTCCCTAGCCCAATATCCTCTTTTCTACTTTGTGTTGTCTGGTTGGTAGGGCTTAGATCAGAAGGTTGGATGGAGGTCCTTCACTGCTGGGGGTCAGAAAAGCGACCCAGCAGCAGAGCTGGGTATTTGCGAGGCCACGCTGAGCAGTCCCGCGGTTCGGGAACGGTGTTTGTCCACAGAGCCAGGGAGGGGGCGGAGTCTTGCTGGTTCTGAGAGAAGACCTCAGGGCCCATGTGGCTCTGAGTTCACTCGGGCTGCCATAACCAGGTGCCACAAACTGGGTGGCTTAAAACAACAGAAATTGCTTCCCTCATGGTTTTGGAGGCCAGAAGTTCAAGGTGTTAGCAGGAGTACGTGCCATCAGAAGGGTCTAAGGAAGAGTCCTTTCTGACTCTTTCTAGCTTCTAGGTAGTGGCAGGCAATCCTGGGGGGTCTTTGGATTGCGGCTGCACCACTCTGATCTCTGCCTCCAGTGTCCCATGTTCTCTCTGGGTATGTCCCCGTGTCCAAACAAAGGGTGTCTCCTTATAAAGCCACCAGTGGGACTTAGGTCTCCGCACACCGCCCCCCCACCAAGTTGGCATGACCTCATCTGAACGTGGTGACAGCTGCAAACACCTAATTTGCAAATAAGGTCCCATTCACATGTTCTGGGGGTTTGGACAGCAACATACCTTTTGGGGGATGCAGTTTAACACAAAACAGCACCTGTCCCCCTATTTCCCCAGAGTGTCATAAGTGATTTTCAGGACAGGTTCCCGTGATGGACATGTTTCACGCGTTTCGGCTCTGAAGAAAAATCTTAGGCACCTTCGGAGGAACATGTTCCTGCAGTTGTGCAAAGAGGGAATTTCAACGCGCGCACTAACCAATTCTTCCCAGCACCGTGCTGCCGAGAGAACATCGGAGCCCCTCCGTTGGAGGCCCTCCAGGTGTGACGAATACTTAAGAGCTAAGCGGGTTTGAAAGGCTTTCTGAGTAAAGTAACTATTTGTTCACGGATTTGTGGGGCTGCTTTCGCTCCACACTGAAGATGCTCGTTACGCGTGGCTATGAAAGAAAGCTGTTTCGGTCTGATCCATCCGAGTGCTTGTCTCAGTTCATACTTGCTAAAAAAAAAAAAAAGAGAGAGAGACAGGGCTTTTTTTAACTTCTTTTTTTTTAAACTTCTGTCCCACGACTTGAAGTGCATTTTTGCCAGAACTTGCAGGAAAACGGTGCTTTCCTTACAGGTGACGTGGATGATTGGCGAACACTGAAATAAAGCAATAGACACATCGTAGAAAAGCTGCGCGTGCCCACTGGGGCACCTGCCACAGTTCCCTGTGCTGCTCTGGAAGCTGTTTGGCCCTTCACCAGTCTACATGGGGTTGCATGTTCTGTGTTCTCTCCCACGGTCTCTTCTGCCTTCATTCCCTCCCTTGATTCTTTGCATTCCTTTCCCCAATGTGAGAAAAAAAATACAGATCACAGTAAATAGGCAGTGCATATTCTCCCCACTCTGTTTTGGCTCTGAAAGAACAACTCCATTTGCAGGGCCCCCACTGGGCCCGTCAGAAGGCGCCGTCATTTCTCGGCTGAGAAGAAGAGCCTTCCACGGGAAGGGCGTGGGGCGGGAGGGGCCCCGTCCTGTGCTGGGTCGTGGTGGGTCACACGGAAGAACCACGGTCCCAGCACAGCTGCTGCTTGGCTTTCTCCTGGTTACCCTGGAGCACCTAGGTCCTGATTCCTAAACTTGAAGGGGAAAAAAAAGGAAGTTCCATGTAAACTTCACTTTTCAATCTCCCTTTAAAGTCACGCCACCCTCTCTCCGTCAGACATCTGTGGGTGTGTCCTCGGCACCCACACTCTCCTCTCTCCCCTGCAGCTCCCAGGTTCCGCCTGACGACGCCTCTGGGTCAGAAAAAGCTTATTCCAAACGACTCCGGCTCCAGGGATGGACCGTGGGACTAAACCAGCCGGTGCTTCCTGTGCCCCTCGCCACTGTGATGGGTTCAGACACAGGCACGTAGCCTGGACTGGTCCAATCAGAGTGGGTCTCAAGACTTTCATTGAAAATGCTAAGTCGAAGACTCTTTTCCTCTTCGGACAGGAGAGAGCAAGATCACTGCTTTGGGAGCTGCCGGCAGCCACCTTGCTTCCACAAGAGGTGCTGGCTTTTGGGTGAAGTCAACACTTTGGGCGTACTGAAGAGATGGCCCTCGAGAGCATCGCTGAGTTGCTGGATAAAGCCTCCTCATGCCAAACTCACCCTTCTTCTGGACCCCTTAGTTCCATGGCTCAATAAACTCCCCTTCTTTCTTTTCTTATTTTTTTAAGATTTTATTTATTTATTTTTAGACAGAGGGGAAGGGAGGGAGAGAGGGAGAGAAACATCAATGTGCGGTTGCCACTCTCACGCCCCCTACTGGGGACCTGGCCTGCAACCCCTTTCTTATTGAAGCCTGTCCAGATGGATTTTATGGTCCTTAAAACTGAAAGGTCCGTTTTCTTTCCCTTCCTTATTTCTCTTTGTCACCCTTTCCACACACACCATTATTCTTCAGGTGACCCGTTTGGAGCGTGATGAGGCCGAGGGGCTAGCGGAACGTCCAGGCCACCGTAGACAGGACGGCGGGGTCCGACAGAGCTTTCCGCGCCGACGGCGGTATTCCCTAGCTACCCTTTCCAACACAGCAGCCATACCCCGCTATCAAGCCCTTAAAATGTGGCTTATGTAAATGAAGAACCAAATGCTACATTTTATTTTAGGATTTTTTTAACTTAAATAGCCATGTGTGGCTAGTGACGACAACATTGAACAGCACAGATCTGGAAAGAACTTGAGAACACGGGGCTCAGACACAGACTGGGTGAAGACAGGTCCGGGGCTCTCAGGGGTGCCCCGAGAACGTGGAGTGAGACGACAAGAGTGTGAAGGCCAGCCCTGGAGGGACGTCAGCATTCAAGTTCATGTATTTCACGTGGTTTCAAAGCAAATCTATTGAGAGTCAGTGATGAAAAGATGACTTTTCCATTTAAAAAATTGAAATGTTAGGATGCAAAGCATTGGGTGGTTTCAAAATTCCAAACCATAAAATTCTCCTAAAAGTAGACTATGATAAGTTTTAACATGTTTGCCTTTAAGTTTAAAAAGAATATTTAAAATACTGACACTAGCTGAATTGTACTTAGAAGCCCGACTATACATTATTTAATTTCAATGATTTAAAACGATACCATTTTAAAGATTTTATTTATTTATTTTTTTAGAGAGGGAAGGGAGGGGGGAAGAGAGAGAGAAACATCAATGTGCAGTTGCTGGGGGCCATGGTCTGCAACCCAGGCATATGCCCTGACAGGGAATCAAACCTGCGACACTTTGGTTCGCAGCCCACACTCAATCCACTGAGCTACGCCAGCCAGGGCTTAAAATGATGCCATTTTAAATAGTCACCAAATACATTTAGCATTATTGTTAATGTTATTACATGGGAAACTCTTGAATAATTAAAAAAAAACTATTCAAGCCCAAGTGCCAGCAAAGGGCGCTGTGAACATGGGGATGCTGAGAAGTGGGGGAGGGCATGAGACGCAGGCATCTTGAAGGCTAGGAGGGGCACACGCCAAGGAAGGAGGGGTCAGGAACAGGGCCGCACGCAGCAGCAGGAGATAAAATAAGACAAGTGTCCACTGGCAGAACCAACAAGGAGGGCCTTGGTGGTCATCAGAAGCATAGACAGATGCACAATGGGAGAGGCAGCCGATGGTCTGAGGTGTCAGGACGGAGACACTTTCGGCCGTGGCTGTCACGGAGCATAAAGAGGTCAGTCCGTGAATGCACAGGAGACGCCATCCACGCGGGCACTGAATTCGTACTTCCCTGGGCCTGCACCACGTTCACTTTGATTGGTTTCCAGGGCACATGGCAACGCTTGCTTCCCAGCCACCCCTTTGGGAGTTTTGTCAAATCAAATATGGCTCCCTAGGAAGCATGGCGGGGTCCCGACCACGCCTGTAACCTCTGGTCCCCATTTCAGTACTGTCCATGTAGGCCATCAAGCAATTCATTCCCAATCATCGTTTTCTCTTTTCTACCTCTAATCTGATATGTATCTGGGGCTTCTATTTTTAGTCTGTCTGAAAAAAAAAAGTAATGGGAATGCACGAGATTTATTACACAAATTACTTCTCTGGCTCCCTCCCACCTCCATCAAGGCTCCTGACAGCAGTATTGTGCTTCTCACGCATTCGATTTTTAAGTGCCCTGTTCGGCAGTGTACAAGCTTTCCTTAATGTCTCTGCAATCCAAGAGCGCGGCGGCCGCCGAAAATGGACCACAGGTCGCATCTGGCCCATCTTTAGATTTAGATCGTACAGACCCTTCAACCCTGTGAAGGCTTCCGACTGCGAACCTCACTTAAAAGCCGAAGAGATGAACTTCGAAGTTATTTATAGTGTACACACGGAGCACTGTTTACCCTTACTAGTAATGGTCAAAGTGAACGCCACACAATCTAAATCCTCTCTGCAAAACTTTGCACTTCCCACAACTAGTTAGAAGACTGCGGTTTAGTCTCTAACCGCCATGTTATAATGATGTTTTGGAAGAACTCTCCCTCAGACTCATTTTTAGGTTCTCTCTGACCAGCATTTTTATCAGAACACAAGAATGAATAATTGCGGAATGGCTATGGCCATCCTACACCGCCCTTGGGCCATGGGGGGCCCTGCAGAGCTGTGGTCCACAAGGGCATTGCCTTCCACACTGCTTCTTCCGCCCCGAGCTGTAGCTAAGACTGGATCTTTTCAAACTTCTCCCCTGAATGGCTTTTCTCTGTTTCAAATGCCTTCCCCTGCTTATCCATCAGCAAACTCCTACTGATCCTTCAAGACCCACTCAGTTGTTACCAAGCCTGAGGGGCCGTCCCTGTGTGCCCAAGCACATAGCTATGCCTTCCTCTAGGCACTCACACCGATTTTAGAGCCTGACTGCATTGCCTTTTGCTTGTTTATGGGTCTTTCTCCTCTGCTAGACTTTTCCATGACAGTGGCCATGCCCCATCCACCTACCCCCAAAGCCTAGCACAGGGCTGGATGCGTAACAAATATTCCCAAAGTGTGGCTGGATGGGGAGTGAGCAAGCGAGTGAGCGAGTGAGTGAATGAACGAATGATGTCTTTGGAATGGTGAAATCCAAAGCCATCCAAGTTCTGCAAGGTCAATGCAAAGCAGACACTTTTCAGCAAATATGCAAGAAGTGTGGATTAAAACAATCTCTGAGCAAAGACAGCTTCATAGGGAGAGGTGCTAGTCTGGGGGTGAGAAGACAGAGGTTTCAGAATTGGCTAGGGCACTAACTCCCCGTGTGACTGTGGAGAAGCCGCTCCATCCCCAGGCCCTCGCTCTGAGAGAGAGGGTCTGACCAACTGATCACCGCTGTCTCTTCTAGCTCTAACTTCCTTTAATACTAAACCACAGGATGGAATTTCTAGGAGCCCAGTGCATGCTGCTGGTGACTTGCCATATGACACACGGCAACACATCCGATTTTGAGAGGGAGGAGACTGTTTTCAGGGGGCTGGGCCCAGCCTGTGTCCACACTGGCACGGAGGTGACCTCCATCCTTCTTTGTAAACACCTCGTGTTCGCCCCAGCACTTCCCCCTCTGCCCAGCACCCCGTTGGTATAGAAGAGGTTCCAGAACATTGATCGATTGATGTAACTATTTCCAAGTTGGCTTCCTCTACTTACTGAGTCATAATTTCATTCATCCATTTATCTGCTTATTTATTCAACCACCTGTCTGTTAATCCATTCATTTATCCACCTGTCCTGGTATCCTCCCAATACATATTTATTGAGTCCCCCTATGTGCCCAGCATCATGCCAGGTAGTGAGGTAGTGACAGCCATCGCTTGGCAGTAGGGGGCTGTGGACGGCCATTGTGTGCCCATCCTGGGGAGAACTGAGTGAACTGTGCTACCTGGGAGCCCCCCCCCGCCACCCGCAACATGGCTCGTTATGAGAATACCTCCGTTGTGAGGGAAAAAGTAAAAGTAATGTGGCTTCCCATCACCCACAGGGGTAGTGTTCGGGAACTGGGAATGGTTAGCGCGAGCCTGGAAAAACCTCACATCTTTGAAGACTCTCTCTACATGATGCCAGCAGGCACGAGCAAGGCCACCCCGTAGAAGTGACAGAGACGGGGATGCGAGCTTTACCATATGGGAAAGCTGGCTGGCGGAGCAGCCCGAAAATGGAGCAGACCGCCTGAGAAGGTAATGAGTTCTCTGGTGCTGGAAGCGATCATACAAGGGCTAGACAATCGTCATTTGCTGGGAATGTCACAAAGGGAACTCGGGTGTAAAGAGGAGGGGTTGGACGAGGTGACCTTCAAAGATCCTTCTCCCCTGGCAGTTTCAGAAGTCAAGGAGCAAGGCCCTCTTGTCCGGGTCCGACTCAGACTCAGCCAGTCCGTGTAGTGTTCGCCGTCCTTCCCTGCTTCCAAGTCTCTGCATTCTGCTGGCAGTGAGGTGGCAGAGAGCACACTAGCCTCCCCAGCATGTCCGTGGGCATCTGTGACAGCAGTTCAGCAACAGCAGTGCTCAGAGACACAAAATTCCCCTCCAGGAAAACCAGGAAGGCAGCGGTCTGATGGCAGCCAGGTTTTGACTCCACCTCTTAAGGCTGAATTGGTACCCACATTCACAGACGTGGACACATGGCAGGCAGAAACTCTCCAGCAGTCGTGGGTCACCAGGAATGTCCCCAGCCTGCATTTTCGGAGTTTGGAATTTGGAGTCTGTTGGGGTTTCCTAACAAGGCTACCCCCCCCCATCCCCTCTCCATTCCCTGATGTTAGCCACCCCTTCAGCACATGAACTGAGATCAACTCTTTTCATATTAAAAATTAAAGCAGTCACTAGATCAAAGAAAAGAATTCCGAGGTTTTCTTCCCCCTAAAGAATCACATTTAACCCTGCGAACACAGGAGATGAAGGCCAGGAAAGTGACCTTGACCAGCCTGGCAATGACATTGAGAGGAGTTCTAGGGACCTCCTGTGCCCCCCTCCCGCTTCCCCGCAGGAGCAGCGGAGGCATCTGGCTGTCTGGAGAACAGGGTTTATTGGAGAAATAAATCTCTGCGGCTAAATACGAACTATGCAGAAGAAACAAAGGAACCGCTTTCTAATGACCGAGGTTTACATGAAGCTGGGCAGCCTGAGGCAGGAGCCCAATTAAGAAGAGATGGGAAGTTCGTCCAAGAGACCACTTAAAGTTACGCACGTATTTTCTGAGCACCCACGACGGACCGGGAATGCTGGGAGTTGCCGGGGTTTGAAAGATGCATGAGACACTCGCTGTGCTTACCTCCAGGGGCTGACGGCATTCGGGCGGGGGAGGCTTGCCAGTGGAGCTCAAGGCAAGAGTCCAGAACGGGGTTCTAACAGGAGTGCAATAATCATGGTGTGATGCTGTGCGTTGGAAATGCATGCCCAGTCGGGAGAGAGTCAGGGAAGGCTTCCAGGGCGGCCGCTGTGTGATCTTGTCTTCAAAGATGTTCTGGAGTTTGCAAGGGAGAAAGTGGGGGGAGTTCTTCTGGGAAGAAGGAAGAACAGCGCAGGCAGAGGGACTGGGAAAGGGCAGGGCCCACGAGGCACGTGAGCCCCAACAAGTTCAAGGTGCGTCTGGCTGTGAAAAGTGAGGCTGGACAGGGAGACCACAGCACAACTATGAAGGCCACGGGGGCCATAAAAACATTGGCCTTTCTTCTGTAGGTCAAAGTTCCCCAAATTTAAAGGACATAGAATCACCAAGGGAGCTCATATGAAGATACTGATTCCAGGGCTGTACCTCAAGAAATTGTGGCTCTGAAGGTCCATGGTGGGGCCTGGGAACATGCATTTGACAAGCACCAGTGCGGGGGGTGGGGCATCCATGCATTGAGGAATTTCCTTGTAGAAGCGGGGGCACTGCTGTGGGGGTGGGGCGGGTGCCGAGGAAGGGCGTGGCTTTGTGCCAGGGACGCTCCTCTATAGGCGGTGGAGCGGACCGGAGGAGGGGGCGCGGACAACGGAGCGTCACAGAGGCGCAGCAAACACAGCGCTGCTTCGGAGGGATGTGAGCAGCCGGTTTCTGGCAGAATGCCCGGAGGCCTCTCTCTGGTGGACTTCCCATGTCACCTGGAGCAGAAAGCCAGGAAAAAGTAACCTGGCCGGAAGGGAGGTTGGGCAAGATCCGCCTGCTCTGTGGCAGCGCCTGGGGGAGGGTGGCCGCCCCAGGGGAGCCAGACCTCATTTGTGTGCTGTGCCGCTAATGAAGCCAGCAGCCCCAGGGCTGGGGAGGGGCCCAGGCTGGGAATGAGGCTGAGCACAAACAAGTGGCAAACACGTGGAGGGGGCAGCAAGCGAGCCTGCCCCAGGGCGCAGACAGGCCCTGCCCTGCCCTGCCCAGTGATGTCGCAGGTGACGAGCCAGGTGCCATGGTTCTGTCCCAGCCTGGGCCTCCAGGTGACCTGGCTTCTCGACCTGTTGCCAACTGCTTGACACAGGCCCCTGCGCTCAGAAGAGTTGCTCTTTCAGCCACGTACCCCACATCCACAAGCTCCCTGCACCGGGCAGCAGGGTGACAGAAGTCAGGAGGCCTCGAGGCGACCAACCTTGTTGCCTAAAGCAGACTGTCTAAGAGACTGCTCGAGGGAGGAGAAATGACAAAGGCAAAGAAGTTCCCTTCCTCCTGAGGGTGTGCCCCTGCAACCCGACCACCCCCAGCTGCGTCAGGCACTGTGATACCAGGCAGCTGACAAGAGGCAGAATCCCCAAAATGCCACTGCTGACCGGCCCAGCAAGAGTTGGCACTCAAGGGGTGCCTTAGAGACTTTCTCAGCCCCTGTGTTATAGCCCCACTTAAATATATTGATCACTCCCTTTAATACCGTTCAATGAAACTCAGAGATAAGACAGTCACCCAACTCACCATTTCCAGAGAATACATAATGCCCTGGCTGCTGTAGAAAGGATACAAGGAAAGGAAATTAGGACAGTATATTTCACAGCTATGCTAGGAGGCATTTGAGGTAGACACGTGCATCTCTAACCAGAATGGAGAGAGAGCTTCTCGTGCAAACTGGCGTGTGCATCATCGATGCCGAAAGTGCTGCTTACAGTGTTGCGTCAGAGACCTGTTTTCTAAATGTGTGCTGCAGAAAGTGTGAGTTTTCTACCGTGGCGAATGATTTTTGATAAAGTTCCAAACCAAATAAGGCACAACTAACCGCCCTAGCTGGTGTGGCTCAGTTGGTTGGAGCGTTGTCCTGTAAACCAAAACGTCGCCGGTTCGATTCCAGGTCAGGCAGGGTACCGGCCCGGGTTGCAGTTTCGGTCCCCAGCCAGGGCACGTGCAAGAGGCAACAAATTGATGTTTCTCTTTCACACCGATGTTTCTCTCCCTCTGTCTCTGCCTCCCTTCCCCTCTCTAAGCATGTTGTCAGGCGAGGATAAAAAAAATAATAAGGTACAACCTTCCCTTGATTTGCCTGGCAGCGCCGTTGTAAAAGGCGCACATTTAAACTTTGCAAAAAGAAGTATTTTGAGTTTACAGGGAAAACAGAGTTAGGTGCTAGGTTTGGATGATTATGGGTTGTTTTCTCACCTCCGTGAAAGAACAGAGGACATGGGCAAGTGGTGAGTGACAGAGGACAGCGCACGGTGTGGCACTATCCTTTGCAAAGCAGGACTTCTCCCGGGCTCCTGCCCATTGAGTGCTGCGGGGTCCCCCATCTATTGTGGCAGCCAAAGCATGAACCCAGAGATTTCCAAAACCCCCTCCAGGGAGGGTGCTGTCACTCCCAGGACCTCAGCGAGGCAGTCAGCAGAGCACTTCCTTGCACATGAACTGAGTGTGCCTCCCAGTTGCGGGAGGCAGAGCAGACGGACACACTGAGGCCCAGAGGGAGAACAACGTCACATCTAGGTTCATGGGGAGCTAGTGGCCGAGCATCTCTGAACCCTGGGATTACGTGGAGTTATGGGCTGGGTTCCGTCCCCACAGATCCACATGTTGAAACCCTAACCCCTAGTATGTCAGCATGTAAATAGATTTGGAGACAGGATCTTTAGAGAGGTAATTAAGTGAACGTGACCTCATTGGGGTGGGCCCTAATCCCAAATGACTGGTGTACTCATAAGAGAGGGGACAAAGACGTAGACACGCATGGAGGGAAGACACATGAGGACACGAGGAGAAGGCAGCCGCCTACATGCCACAGAGACCTCAGGGGAGACCAACCCTGCTGACACCCTGGTCCTGGACCTCTAGCCTCCAGGACTCTGGCGGCCACTTGAGCCACTCAGTCTGTGGTTCTTTGTTATGGCAGCCCCGGCAGACTCACGCAGGTGGGGTTTGGAAGACGGTCTAGCCTGACTGCCTGCCCCCCGTAGAAACTGCCACCAGCCAGTCTCGTGGCTTCCTGTCTACTGTCTGCCGCTACCCTCTCACAACATGGGGCTGAAAACCCAGACGCTGCATTTTACTCCACAAACCAAATGAAGTCATTCACGTCCCGCCAGGTAAGCGCAGAAGGAGTCTCCCGCAAGTGGGTCAACAGGGAAACACGTAACAACCTCTAATTGTATCTCAAGTGTTAGCAAGACCTGCATAGCACGAATGAGACCAAATCGGGCCAATTAATTACCCGAATTACATTAATTACCCAAATCTCTGAGTCGAGGCTCCGTCTGCGTGTCGGGAGGGATGCTTAGTCACCGTCTGAGGGTCCTCGGGGTCACCGAAGTGTGCTGACTCGCGTCTGGAAACCAGAGCTTTTGTCCTCGCCGCTTGCCTGTGCTAAGGGCGGGGCAGAAAACGGGGGGCCCCAGGATGGCCGGACTCCCAGGTGTAACCCCCACCACATCTGGCACCCCTCCCCGAGCTGCGTAAGACTCTGGCCCCGTCATCTTGACGCCGCTGCACTGGGGCAGCTCCGAGTTGTCTTTCTAAGTCAAAACACCTTCTGTTTGCTCAGGCGAGGGGCTGCGTAGCAAAGTGACCTGAGTGACCCCGTATGTTCCAGCCCCTTTCATCCTTATAGCCCCGTAATCACTTTTCCCCAAAGGACATAGCCAGCCATTCAGGAGCGGCTTCGCTGACCCTCCTTCCCACGCTGTGACCTTGGTGCTGAGGCCACCGGCAAGCCCAGAATCCTTGTTCCCCTGTGCCGGCTCCTCCTGGGCTGAGGGAGAGGGGGCGCGCTGCTGGGAAAGGTGGTCTTTCCTAAGTCTGGCCTCCGAACGGGGCTGCCCCAGAGCCTCTCATGGTGGCCAGTGGTGCCATACTGGTCAGCATAGCAAGGTGATGAGCAGCCGACGGGAAGTTCTGGGTGGGAGGACACGACCTCCTGAGGACACAGGACACAGCTCCTGTGCTCCGTGTCAGGAGCCAAGGGCCCCCCGACCACCTACAGAAGTAGGTACCTGAGCCTCCACCTTGTCAATGAGGAAATCGAGCTTCAGAGAAGAGGGCCTGACTTCTCAGAGGCTTCAGAGCCAGCACATAGCTGAGGTGGGCCTACAGTCTGGGGCTCCAAGCACCAAACCTGCCGCCGGCCAGGGACACCGGCACCAACGGGGCACGTCCGGGGGGTGCCCACGAATCCTCCTATCGGTGACGCTGGCGGCACGGACGCCCTTTGCCCTGTGAAGCGCCCAGCCAGCCCTGTAGCAGCCACATCCCGAATCCTGCTCCGGGGACAGAGAGCCGGTGCTCGGGTACACGAGAGATTTATACCTGGAGAGTTTCCCCAGAGGGAAATGTTCTGCTAAAATTTTTCCCTGAGTCCATACAATTTGCTTTTCTGAACTCATCCACCACGGGGTCATGATTAGACATTAAAATTCTTATACGTGTGATCAACTTTTCCCGGTCATCAAACTCCGAGGCTAACAGTGGCCGGGCTGCGTTACACGTAGGGAACCCCGCCATGTCCCAGTGTCACTGCAGACGACGGGGAAGGTTCTTTCATCCCTCACACGGGCCTCCTCAAGATAACTTCCTAGCGCATGTTTTCTTCCTTACCCTGCAAGTAAAATGCTGAGTTGGGAGAAGTCTTTCTGACTCATCCCTAAAAGATCAAGCCATCCTGTGTCCCCTTCCTTCACCGCTTTCTCATCCCGCTGACTCAGAAAGGGCCGACCAGGAAGAGGAGGCTCCTGTCCGGGGTGTGGAGTCCAGCTGGGGAGAGGAGGCCGGGCACACACAGGCCCTGCACCCTGAGGCAGCTGAGCTGGGGCAGCATGAACGTGCACAGACCTTCACATCCAGAGGATGTCTCCAAGACCTCTAGGTCCTGGAGCACTGCCCACTGGGGATGGGAAGGAAAGGCCCAGTTAGGCTTCTAAGGAGGCATTTCATGTTTAGTGCTCTTGCCAATGAAGGATTAATAAAAGTTGCTCAGGGGACAGTAAGCGTATTCTCCACCACTCTTGGCAGAAGCTAGGTTTGTGTAACAGTCAGTACATGCAGGGTTGTGCTGCAGTAACAAACAACCCCCAATCCGAGTGACCTAAGCTAACAAAGATATTTCCTTCTCATATTACACATCAATTTAGGGTCAGCTGGAGGCTTTGCTTAACGTGGTCATTCAGAGACCCAGACCAACAGAGCGAATTCCTTCTCAAACATTGTCAAGAGCTCCAGAGAGTTTCCACGGTCACCTTCACGCTCTGGCCTGGGAGTGCTGTACATCTCATTGACCACAGCTAGTCACCTGGCCCCACCCAACAACATGGGGGTCAGGAGGTGGGATCCCGCCACTGACCCAGCGGGTAGAGAGCCGGAAACGTCAGGCGTCAACACCAACGGCCACCGCAGCAGAGACCTGAGTTTTGCTCGCCTGTGCTTTTCTCATTTTGGAATTCCGCTGCCCCTCCTGTCTACCAGCAGCAGAGAGTGGGTTGAGAGGGCAGGCATTGCAAGATGCAGCAGGTCATCGGCAAGTCTAAACTGAGCAAATGCCCCCCCGCACCCCCACCAATGTCCTGCCACAGCACAAACTACCATTCAGGGCAGCCCAGGCCCGAGGGAGCTGCTGGAGAACAGTGACCTGCGAACTCAGGGGCGGTGAAACGCCTGGTCACACCCAGAGCTGCAGGGGCCTCAGGGGTCCTCTAACTACCCTGTCATCTCCAGGATGGGGGGGAGCAGGGCCCCCAAAGATGCTTTCAGGGAAGAGATAGGACCTGAACCCAGATCTCCTGGCATCTAGGACTAAAAAAGTTTTCCTCAGGGGTCACCAACCATTGTCTGTGCAGAGCCCCTGGTCTGTAAGGAGTCAAAGGGAAGACAGAGGCTGGAAGGTGGGGGAGGGCGCCCCTGGCCCGGGTGCCTTTCCTCAGCAGACCCTGGACAAACATTCCCTCCCTGAGGTCACCTGGTCCGGCCCTACCCCTAAACCAATGTTGCCGGCGGGCCCCTGAGCAGCACTATTTCATGCTGGTGCAAACTGCTGAGCCAGAAGCTTCTAGCTGCGAACTGAGGAAACCAGAGCTGCGTGTGCAAGGCGAGAGAGGTGCAGCTGGGCTGCATCCCTTGCTACAACCATCTACCCACCCATCCATCCACTCAGCCCATGCTCACCCCACCCCTCCGTGGAGGTGGCAGTGAGGTGGGAGACCGTGCAAATGAGGAAAACTTGACAGACACATCATCCTGAGCCTTGGTGCCCCCGTCATGGTTTCCGCCTTCTCCTGATCTTGCAGACGAGATCATGCGACGGGTCTGTTTAATCCCTGGGGCCCGTTCCCCCTGCACAGACCCTGCTTCATCCAGTTACTCCTGGGGGGACTGAGCCAAAACTAGGAACGTAACTGGGACCGACTAATCCCCGAACTGGTCGGACAGGCTAGCACAATGGAGGGCGGACAGGGAGCGCTGTTGGGGAGGAGTCTTTGAACCCAAGGTCAGGGTCAAGTCTGACAAGACAAAACGATGGTGCTGGAGACTGAAACTAGACTTCACCTAGGGGGTCTGGGGGTCTCTGCTCTGTACCCTGACCTCTGGCCTCGGGTGCTTCCCTGCTCACACTCCTCCTCCGCCCCAGCCCGGCCCTAAAGCCGCCTCCACTCACTCACTCCTCCCCTCTCCGCTGAGCCCTTGAATCCCGCCCATCCTCAGGGAACTCTCGTTTTAGGGGACCGGTTTGGGCCGTGAGCATTTGTGTCTTGTTTGGTCAGAGGGAATAATCGCTGGAGGGATTCTAACATCTTCTTTGTGATTTGAGAAGACCCACTTTGCAGACCGCTGGGCCGGCCAGCGCCGCACCCACAGAAAGTTGGCGGGAGCCCCAGCAGCCTGTCAGACCCCCCGGGAAGCCCCAGCACACGGCACTGCTGGCCTCGGGAAGAAGATAAATACTCAGCATCGGGAGAGACATGCCACAGCCTTGGCAACAACTTTGGAGCGCCTCTCATTAAGCCCAACCCCTAATTAGTCTGTGTCAAGGCATCTTGGCTTAGCTCTGCTCCCCAAACCGGAGGCAAATTGAGTCTCTTGGGAGCGGACCAGAAGGAGAAACACTTTCAGGGCGAGGGTCTCCCAGGCAGAATGCAGCGGGGGTGGAAAAGGAACCCCAGCTTGAATATCACGTTGCCACGATAATGTCGCTATTGAAAGCGGAGGCGTGGGGAGGACCCGACTGAGCATTGTTGACCTTCCCACGGATGCCAAGAGGGTCCGTCGTGACTGATGGCGCCAATAAAGAGCCGGAACCCGAAGCGACTGATCAGGCCATCTTCTGGAAGCATTGCCCGAAACTGCCTTGGAGAGCGTGCTTGTCTCCGCCCGTGACAATGCACGTTTAGGTCACGTGGGCCAGGTTACATCATCACCCCCTCCCCCCAACCCGTCCGGGTCTGTGTGAACCGGTCTGCGGATGCCCGGCCGAGGTGTGAGGCTGGGGATTTTGGAATGTGCCACATACGCATAGCTGGGGTCAAGCCTCTGTGTCGTCACCCTTTGGGCTGTCGGGCAGCCCAGGTGGTTAAAGCCAGGGGCAAGAATTTGGGGTCCCTGTTGGAATCTCCCGTGTCCAGGTATTTATGCTTTGATCAAATGCACAGCCTGAAGCCGGCTGCAGCCGGCCGACCTGCATGACCTTGGCACGCTGCCGGTCCCAAGGAGGACCTCGGGAGGCCATGTGGGGGGGTCAGAGGGGTGCCCAGCTGCCTCCTTCCTATTCCTGGAATTGCCTCTGTCCTTTTGTCCTGCCTTCCTCTGCTTCATTCACTCCCCAGGCACTTGGTGTCCCCTGCCCCTCACTCCGTCTGCCATTGACAAATGGCTAAAGTGGCTGGTGACCACACCCAGTGGACACTGTCCACACTACAGGGCATGACTCAAACGGCCACTCTCCCTCCACTTTCTGCCCGACGTTGTGACTCTCATGACAGCACGTTCTCCTTGGACACCGGCTGCCACGTTCCCGCTCCTTCTCGCCTTCGCTTGGTGCCGAGTGCTGGCTCCCTGGGGTTCTGCCTTGAACTCTGCGCTGAACTGACGCCTCCAGCCTCCCTACACTCCACGGTGCCAGCGCTTAACGTGGCCAGTGCACCACTCACGGTGCCTCCCCAAACTGCGCTTCTCCCCGAGTTCCTCCCCTCAGGAGTGCCCATGGGGCTCCCTGGGGGTCATCTCAGTGTCCCCAGCTCTGTCCACCTCCCCACCTATGCAGGTGCGAGCCCAGACACGGTACTTCTACCTTCTGTATCTCTCAGCAAAAGATCTTCTCCCCGTGACCCTCCTCCATCCGTGCCTGGCCCTGAGCATTCACGACCGGACTACTGAAATTCCCTCCCAGACGGTCCCTCTGCTCTCTAATCTGTCTCCACACTCTTGTCAGAGTCATTTGTCCAAAATGCAAATCGAAGGACACTCCGTCCCACTTCATCCCTCGGGGGTTCCCACTGCACATGGGACGCACCCTGGCAGGGCTCCGAAAGCTTTCCAACCGCGTGAACTGGCCAGGGGGCAGACAACGCCCCGAGCCGGCTCCCTCCTCCACGCCTTCGCACATTCAGTTCCTTCCGCCTTGCTGTTCTCTGCCTTTTTGGGTTAACAGGCTTTTCTGTATCCGTCCGGCCCCGTTCAAGCTTTCCTCCCTGCGTGAAGCTTCTGACCGCGGTCCCTGGAAGCAGACAGAGCTGACACAGAGTCTCTTGTTCAACTGACTTACCGGGGCGGCCTCAGGAGAAGGGGGCGAGGGAAGCGGGCCTGGGGACGGAACACGCTGAGCAGGAACACGGACTCCGCGGGGGCCCAGCTCCAGTCTGAGCCTGCGTGGAGCTCTGGATCCTGCACTGCACCCCGGAGCTGGCCGCCGACACAGAGCAGAGGCAAGGGCGGCAGCCCTTGGTAGCCTGGTCCCTCCGTCACTGGCTATCTTCGGCGAGGGTGGAGAACGGAGATAACCCGCCAGGTGAGGCCGCTTCCCAGCAGAGGGCAGGGCTCCCGAGAAGGGGGCAGCTGCCTGGGGGGAGCAGCCAACCCTTGCGGCAGCTGGGGGACGCTCGCACTAACCAACCTCCACGAGGCACCGGGGACAGCACCCACAGCGTCCGAGGCCGCCGAGGGCTCTCAAACTTGAGCGGCTCCAACATTCTCTGCACGGCTTCTCGGCACGCGGACTGCTGGGCCCCAGCCCTGGAGAATCTGGCCCGGGACATCTGGGCTGGGCTAACACCTCGCATTTCCGCCATGTTCCCAGCTGATGCCGCTGTGATGGTCCAGATGCCGCCCTTTGAGATGAGAGTCAGGGCTCCACACCTTGTCTTCTGTATCCCGCGCCCTGTGACCAGCGCAGAAATGACCGTGTCCTGAGCCGGTTCCCCCAGCACCTGGTAGACTGCGCTGTACGTAGCCCTGGCCATGGCGTACGACGGTGGCTATCGATGGTCTATCTCCCTTCCTGGCAGAGAGCTGTGAGAGAGCCAGGGCTGATCTCCTTCATCTTTGCATCCACCTATCCCAGCTCAGTGCCCAGCCCTGGCAGGTCTCAAAAAAAAGAGAATCTTGAGTGAATCCATGAATGCCTGCTACAACGATGCAAATCCATTTTCTACTACTCCGGGGGTCGGGAGCAGGATAAGCTGCTATTTGAATGCCGCCTTGCCTCAGGAATGGCTGCAGAAGTCGCCACCGCAGGGAAGGAAGCTCTGATTGCTTAGAGAAAACAGTGCCCATGAATCTTCTCGCTGTGCGGAGGGGAAGCCAGGTTGGGGCGTGTGAGCATTCAAAGCTGAGCTGTGCGGTGTAATAACGTCAGAGCCAGTCTTCGCTGCAGGGGAGTGCCTGTGCAGGCGGTGGGGATAGGGAGTGGGAAGAGGGAAGGAGGTCAGCCCTCTGGACCTCAGGGCAGAGGGCCGTGGGCAGGGTCCTCCGGTGGGGAAAGAGTGGGCGAGCACCCTCGGCACAGGCCCCACATGGAACCACACCGAACAGCAGCAGGCTGGGGGCCGAGGAGAGCAGACCCAGCCTGTGGGCGGGGCTCCTGGGCAGCTGGGACCCTTGCGGTCCACTCAGCTCTTATGCTGTACTCTTTCCCACAGTATCATCCTCGAGTCTTCAGGGAAGTTGCCAAGCAAGAGATATCATAGTTTTAGTGGGCCTCGGAGAACCACACGGGGTGGGCACACGGAAAGCTGCCTGGATGGGCCAATAAGGAGATGATGAGAGACGACCGGGCAGGAAGCTGACTAAAAGGTGGGCAACGCCCCCTGCTCGTCCAGGAAGGGGGGGGCTTCCCAGGCGGCGGTGGAGCCTCTGCTGCTGGCACTGGGGGAGCTCCAGACACACCAGGGCGAGCTGGCCGCCCTCCTAGATGGGCGACCAGAGAACACCAGGGGCCACGTGTGCGGGCATCCCCCAGGTCTCCCCGACACGTCAGGAGGGAAAGCAGCAGCTGGCCTTGCTTCCATCTCTCGGGAAGCAGAGCAGGCCAGGTGGCCACTGAAAGGAGGGGTGCCCCTAAAGGCTACATGTGTGGGGGACACACAGGGCACACTAGTGACCGGGAGGTGTTGTGAACATTCGCAGCCGGGCTACTGATTTCCTACCAGCGCTCATCAGAGGAGGACAGCTGGCAACTGTGACAGAGTGGGCCAAGCAGGGGACTGGGGACCTGAGCTCTAGCCCACCCTTTCCACTCACCAGCTGTGTGACCGCAGACAAGCGAGTTGCCCTCTCTGGGCCCCACTCTCCTCCCTTGCAAAAGCGAAGCTTTCACTAGGCCCAGGGTCCTTTTACATAACTCGAATCCCTTCAGCAGTTTGAGGAGGCTTATGGACGCCTTCTCAGAATAATGTTTTCAAGTACATCAATAGAACTAAATTTACAAGGGAAATCAATCACATTGTCATAAAATTATCAATGCATTCGAAGAACAACTTTGGCCCTGGCTGGTGTGGCTCAGTGGATTGAGCACTGGCCTGTGAACCAAAGGGTCGCTGGTTCAATTCCCAGTCAGGGCACATGCCTGGGCTGTGGGCCAGGTCCCCAGTGGGGGGTGCTCAAGAGACAACCACACATTCATGTTTCTCCCTCTCTTTCACCTTACCTTCCCCTCTCTCTAAAAATAAAAAAGAAAGAAAAGAAAGAAACGCAACTTTGTTGTATAGTAACACACGTACTTCTTAATAAACGCGGCCAAGAAGGAGGCCCTGCAGTGGGTCTAACGCTGTCATTTTCAAGTGGTCACGAGCATAAACATTTCAGGATGTCTGCGCCAACCATAATTTGGTGTAAAAGTGTTTGGAATTTTTACCGGTGACAATGCCACAGGTGCTGCTAATGTAGCTGTGGCTCATTGCCCACACTTGTCACTGGCAAAGGAAGTGCCACACTTCAGTTGGGGTTAGCGAAAATAGTGTTTTCTCTTTCCACGTCCCCCCCGTTTCATCCACAAACCCTGCTGCGGACTGAATTGCATCCCCTCAAATTCCCACGTTCAAGTTCTAATCCCGGTGCCTCAGAATGTGACTGTGTCTGGAAACAGGGTCTTTAAAGAGTTCGTTAAGTTCACATGAGGTCATTGGGCTGGACCCTAAGCCAATGTGACTAGTGCCCCTCCAGGAGGAGACCGGGACACAGACACCCACAGAGGGAAGGCACAGGGAGAAGACAGCCCTCCGCCAGCCGAGCAGAGAAACCCTGGGGGAAAAACCAGCTGACGCCCTGACTCCAGACTTCCAGCCCCCGGAACGGCGAGCAGTGCATTTCTGCTGTTTCAGCCGCCCAGACCCTGAGCTGACTAACACCAGCCTCCGGCCCAGAGATGCTGGCTCCAGCATTCCAGACGGGGCAGTCTCCAAGGGGCCTTGGACTCGGCCCACGCCGAGCTGGCGCTGGGAAACGAGGGCTCTGAGAAGGAAGCTAAACGGGCATGTTCTTTGGGCCTCTGCAGACCAAGCCAAGGTGGGAAGGAGACCCCTCCCAGGGCTCCAGGCCCCCAGACTCAGCATGACCACTGGCTGTCCCCTGTGTGCTGAAAAGCCTCTCCACGCTCCCCCTCAAGGCACACAGAGTGCCAGCTCTCAAGGACCGCCCCTGTGACTCTGCAGGGGATCTGAAGAAACCTTAAGTCTGAGGTCCTCATGCCTTTGAACTTGAGGCTCCATGGAGGGTGCCTGCTGACAAACAGACGAGGTGGGGGGAGCACCTCCTCTCAACCCCGGTGAGAGGCTGAGGGTGGTTTTCCCAAAGGCTCACCATTCGGCCACCTGCAGAGGGCCTGTCTGGGGCCCCGCCCCCAGCCGGGGGACACTCGCCATGGGCGTGGTGAGGGCAGGCAGGGACCCCCTGGAGGCCCAGAGGAGCAGGAGCGGCAGGAAAGGAGGAGGGGAGGGGCAGAGGAAGCAGAGAAAGGGAAGCCGGAGGAGAATGGCATGGCGAGGGCAGGAAGGAAGAAGGCAGAAGAAGGGAAAAGAGGAGAGAGATGGAGGGAGCAGGAGAAGAAAAGGAGGGTGGGTAGGGAGCCCTCCTTCCTCAAGCAAGTCCCTGCCAGGCTCCCCTGCGCCCCCAGGGGCTGCCAGTGACACAAGGACAATGGGGACTGGGAGAAGGACACAGAGAGAGGACCCCTTCACCTCCCACCCAACCCACGATTCCTAACGACGGGAGCCCCGGCTCCTAGGTCAGCTGTTATATCAGCAGTCTGTGACCGGACACAGACACGGCCCTGCACAGCCCCAGCTCCTCATTCTGGGGACGCAGGCCACAGGGGGGGCCATCTATGAGGGGCGGCTGCCTCCCTCCCAGCTGGCAGGCTGGCTGACCCCACAGCCGGCCAGCAGCTCCCCCTCCCAGGTGCTCCCGCCCTTGGCCCGCTGGTGGAAAATCATCGGCGGGGTTTATTTTCCTGATGCTGGCTTGTTTTTCAGTCCTGTCGGCCCAGATATGATGCTTAATACCTCCCCAGGGAGCAGGGTGATGCCGCTGCCATCTCTGAGGTAGATACCTAATTAGGATGCTTCTGAACAAGGTATTATTTACTTGAGATAATGTAGCCAGGGTCAGTGTGCAATTAGGAAGGTTATTATTTTCTCAGGAGAGGGAGATGGTTCCGGCAGGTCCTGTCCTAAAACATGTCATTAGGTGCTGCTCGAAGCATCTGGGGGTACCGGGGAGGCAGGCCTCATTTATTTTGGAGAAACTCGCCTACTGCGGCATGCGTGCAGCGGAGCCGCCAGGGCGGGGAGAGAGGATGCCTGGTTCTGTCCCTGTGGCTGGGGGGCGGGGCAAAGCCGTCCTCTGGGTGACTGTCCAGCTAACCCGGAGCAATTAACGACTGGGAGCCAAATAGGCCTGTCATTTCAACCAAGCAGGTAGTCTGTACCCACACAAAGCTCATAGTTTTCGTTTAGGATTTCATCCAGTCCTCAGCACTGCCCACAAGGGGATATTATTATTATTATTATTGTCATTATTATTGTTTAGACTATGAAGCAGGCTGAGCGAAGAGCACTGCCCAAAGCCCCAAAGCTAACGAGCAGCCAAGCCGCCGCACTGGGAGCGCTCCGGTGCAGTGACGGCGGATCACAGTGAAAGGCGCTCCCAGACGCAGACGCACTCCGAGCAGTGGTGCCTGGGGACAGCCAGCTCGAGAAGAGGCAAGAACAAACCCACCGGAGGAATCCGAAGGCTCCGGGACACGGACGCAGCCGCCGCAAACACCGAGCACAACTCCCGGGAAGATCAGCGCACGTTCTTGCACCAGAGGCCTGCTTACCTCGGCTCCTGTTCCCTGTGCCGTGTCTGGCGTTCGATGAGGAGTTCCCAAGCGTGGCGGAAGGCAAGGGAAAACAGCTGGGGAGGCAAAGCAATCATCAGAAGCAGCCTGAGCTATGATCATCAGGCTGGATATCAGACAGAGGGTGAAAATAAATGACTGATATGCTGAGGGCTAGGGTGGAAAAACATACAAGAACTGATGGGTAATGTAAGCAGAGAGACGGAAGCTCTAAGCTAGAAGCAAAAGAAAATGCTAGAAATCAAAAACACTATAAATGAAATGAAAAGTGCCTCTGAAGAGCTCCCCAGGAGACTGGGCGCGGCTAAGGAGAGAACCAGTGAGCTTGGAGGCAGGTGAGCAGAAATCTCCCAATTGAAATGCAAAAAGAAAGAAGCAGGACAACCACGGGGCCAAAGACCTGAGCCCGGGGGCGACATCAGTTGGAACACGAGAAGGATGAGGAAGAGCAGATGGAGCAGAAGCAGCGTTTGAAGTAATGATGCCCACAGACCTCTGGAACCAAAGACCTGAGAAGCGCAGAGAACATTAAGTAGAATAAACACCTAAACAAACAAACAAGAAATAGCCCTGCAAATAAGCACATCGCATTCAAACCACAGAACGCCCAAGTCAAAGAGAAAGTCTGGAAAGCAACCAGGGTGGGGAACACCCCTTACCCACAGAGAAACAAAGGGAAGAGGTACAGGGGACTTTCTGACATAAACAGGCCACACGAGAAGAGAATGGAGTGGAATGTTTGAGATGCCGAAAGAAAAAACCCACCAACCTAGAATTCTATATCCAGTGCAATTATATTTCAAAAGTGAAAGAGATGGAAGGTTCTCAAACAAACAAAAACAGTGGGAATTCACTACCAGCAGACCTGCCCTGCAAAAAAATAATAAAAGAAGTTCTACACACATAAAGAAAATGATACAGGTCAGAAATGTATTTTTGCATAAAGAAGGGGGTAATGTCAGAGAAGGAATAAATACAGGTAAAACAAAACATTTTTACTTTGCTTATTCTTAATGGATCTAAAATGTAGCTTCGTCTCAAGCAACAACAGTAACAATGTATCATCACAGTGGCACAGAACACGGAAGAGGGAAATGAATGACAGCAACGTCATGAGGGGTAGAGCAGAGAAAATGGGGAGCGTGACCTGTACTGCCTTCGAACTGGTATCATGTTATTTAAAAGTGGACTTCCATTCATTAAAAATGTATTTTTTTAACTCTAGGGCAATGACTAAAACAAAGAGTTATAACTGATAGGCTAGGAGGAGAGATAAAACAGAATAATAAGAAACGCTCCATGAAAACTAGAGGAGGGAAGGAGGAGAAAATCACAGCGACGAGCGTGGGAAGGGTCGCTGTACTGGCGCTGGGCGGATGGAGGAAGGCCACGTGAGAAAGCACGCAGGAGGCCTCTAGAGGCAGAGGGGCCTCTGATGACAGGCAGCCCGAGACACAGGGACCTCAGTCCTGCAGTCGCAGCAAATGCCTTCTTTCAAGAGTTGTAGTGACCTTGAAAGAGGAACCTGAGGATGAGACGAAAAGGCAGCCCTCTGACGCCTGCATTTCAGTCTCGTGAGACGCTGAGCAGAGAACCTCGCTAGTTCCCTCGGATCTACAGGGGTGTGAGATACTACACGTGTGTCATTCCAAACCACTGTTTGTGTTAAAAACAGCAACAGCTAGAGGAGGGAGACTTCCGGTTTCTGGTCTAGCACGTCAGAAGCTTGGAATCCACCCCTCTCTCCTCTCGGCCAGTGCAAAGCGGAGCCAACTGAAAAAGGAACGGTTCCCCTCACAGCCACAGAAGAAGTGAGGTCACGGGGCAAGCCACCACCCCTACACCGGAGACACCAGCAGATACATACAGAGATCCCCAGCGCAGCACCGGAGCAGAGACCCACGAGCTGCAGCCGCTGCGGGAGCTGGTGCGGGGGCCGGCAGGCTGAAGCGACAGCTAACAGACTGCTGAAGGCTCGGTGTGGACAAGGCAGGGAGTGAGGGACCCTCCAGGCCAACCTGGTCACAGGGAGCCCCCCACACTGCTGTGTGGCTCTAGCCTTCCACATGGGAGACGGGAAATACCCAACCCCGGCCCGTCCTCTCCCACCTAAGGAGGAGGAAAGAACACTGAGGAGCATGTGTGAAGTTCACGGTCCAGAGGTACAGGCTCACTCAAAGACTGAGACCTATTCATCGGACTGTAGACCACTTCCACGCACCCCTCCCCCGCCACACTCTCTACCCCCACAGTACTACAGGCCCACTGCTTACAGCAGTGCCCGTGACCCAGTGTATCATGTCCAGCTACCAAGCAGCAATTATAAGGCATGCCAAACACAGTTTGAAGAGACAGAGCAAACATCAAAACCAGATTCCAAAGTGGCAGGGATGTTGGACTGATCAGATCAGGAATTTAAAATAATCGTTAACACTCGAAAGGCCCTAATTGATAAGCGGGCAGCGTGCAAGACCAGATGGGCAGTGTAAGCAGAGGGGTGGGAATTCTAACAGAGAGCCAAAAAGAAGTGCCAGCAATAGAAAGCGCCGAGACAGAAATGAGGACTGTCTCCGATGGTCTTATTAGCAGACCGGACACGGCCGAGGGAAGACTCGCCGAGCTGGACAAGACGGCGGGAGATAGCCCCAAACTCAAACGCAGAGCAACAGAGCCTGAAAGGAGAAATGAAAGAACAGGACGTCGGTGACCGGGAGACAACCCAGACGGGTCACCGTGGGAAAACCGGAAGGAGAAGAAAGAGGAGCTGGAACAGAAGAAACACTGGGGATGACCTTGATGGAGGATTTTGCCGAAGTCACGTCAGAGAGCAAGCCACAGGTCGGGGCCCTCAGAGAACGCCACGCGGGATATGTGCGAAAACAAAAACAAGAACCGCCTTAACCTGGGCGTGTCATTTTTAAACGACAGAAAATCAAACACTTAAAACATCCTCAGGGGGGTGGGAGTTGGGGGTGGAGAGATCGAGAGGAAGGGGACATGGGCACGGACGTGTCCACTCAGGTACATGGACAACACTGTGGCGGTTGTGGGGGGCGGGGTGCAAAGGGGATCGGCGGTAATGGGGAAAATACAGTTAAAGGAAAACAATCCTGAACATAGCCAGAAGGAAACATATTTACTGCCGAGAAACAAAGATGAGAATCACAGCCAGCTTGTCAGGAACCACACAGCAAGTGAAACAAGTGTTGAGAGAGAAAAAAAAAACACCCACCAACCTAGAGCTCTGTGCTTCAAAAATTAAGGAGAAATAAAGACTTGGACAAACAAAAATTGAGAAAAATCTGTCGCCAGTAGAACTGGCTGGCGAAATGTTGAAAGAAATTCTTTAGAGAAGGAAAATTGTATAGTTCAGAAGCACGGCTCTGCAGAAAGAAAGGAATTGCACTGGAGAAGAAATAACTGAAGGTGAAAGCCTCTATTTTTCTTATTCTTAACTGATCTAACATGACAATTTGTCTAAAATAATAGCAACAGTGTATCCAATTATGTGTGCATACATACGTATAGATAGATGCTTATGTGTGAGTGAAATGAAACAGCAGCAACAATACAAGGGACAAGAGGGGGGAATTAGGGTTGTTTTGTTGTTATAATGTACGCACACTACCTGTGAAGCAGTGTAGTGTTATTTGAAAATGGACTTGAATTCGTTGTAAATGTATGTTACATACAAACTCTAGGGCAATCAACTAAAAAAAAAGGTTTTCAAAAAAAGTACAACTGATACACTAAGACAGGAGAGAAAATAGAAGCCTATAAAATGCTTAGTTAAAGCCATAAAAAGCAGAAAGAGTGGGAGACAAAAATATGAACGAACAAGGATAACAAATAGAAAACAGTAGTAAATACAGTAGATATTAATCCAACCATGTAAGTAATCTTTTTGAACATCAATAGTCCAAATACTCCAATTAAAAGACAGATGGTCAGAGTAGATCAAAAAACAAAACCCAACTATATGTGGCCTACAAGAAACCCATTTTAAAAATGTCAACAAAAGACCGCTGCCACCAGTCAATGCCAACACGACCCCCCCCCCCATCGGGGGTGCAGTAGGAGGAGACACTTTATCAGGTGAACAGTTTGCAAACCGGGGAGAGGCAGCCTCTGGTGGAAATCAGCAGTGCGCTCCACCAAGACAAAGGAGAGGCTGGCTTGTATAGAGAAAGTGCCCGTCCTGGTCCTTGATTGGCCCATCTTTATGCAAATGAGGAATTCAGATTTGCATAGTTTCATTTGTCCACATTCCACTGTCCTGCTCAGTCAGGATCTCACATCCTGATTGGTCATCTGGAACCACTCTGATGGGTCCGTAAAGATGCAAATGAGAATACAACTCCAATTGGATGGGCAGGTCTATCCCATTGGTCGAAATGCAACTCAGGGAGCTCCTTTATAAGGTTTGGCTCAGCCGGTGGGAACCAGAGCTGCCCCCCACCCCACCATCACCCCCACCACCAAGCAAGGGCTGCTAGACTGAGTATAAATTGGGGCCCAGTTAACCACAAGGAGTCTTTTTTGACAAGTGTATTCCTTCTCAGGGTCAACAAATATAAAGACACATAGATTAAAAGTAAATGGATGAAAGATACACATTGCTTGCTAACACAAATCAAAGTAAAGCAGGAGTAAGCTACATTCATTTTAGATGGAGCAAACTTCGGAGCAGACTTCAGAGCAAAAATAGTTATCAGGGTTAAAGGCGAGCATTACATGATGATAAAGGGATCAGTTCTAAGACAACGTAATGATCCTTAATGAGAAAGTGCCTAACAACACAGCATCAAAAGGCAAGGGGAATGCAGTCAGTAACATTGTGACAAATTTGCAGTTACGGTTGATTACTAGACACAGTGTGGTGTCAGCATTTGGTTCAGCCAAGGGAGTAATTGCGGCAGATTGGATAGTGGGGGGGGGGAGGGTGAAGTGGGGGTTTTTCTCCTCCCCCCTCCTTGCTCAGGTAGAATCCTGGCAAAGGGCTGTGTCCTCTATGGTTCCAGCCCCAACTTGGTGGCCCCACCCCTGGAATGAGGTAACAGCACCTTCTTCCTGGGGCCTCCCAGCCCCCTTCCCCACCTTCCCCCCCCCCCCACCCCGTTCCTCCTGCTAATCTCTGGATGGCCTCACTTTCCCCCAATGGCTTCTCAGCTCTGTCATCTGCGTGACTGACTCCCTGCAGTGAAGTTGCTCTGTTTTAAACCCTCAAGGAGCAACGCTGGATTGGAACCCAGCTCTGTCTGACTCCGAGGCCATGTTTCATGCACACACTTCCTCCTGCCACCCTCAAACATCCCTCCACCCACCAGGACCACTGGCCTCAGTTCCACCCTGCAGCTGCGGCTCGTGGGGAATGTCTCACTGCCCTCCCTGGGTGGCGGACTCCAGGCAACTTGGCATGCAGGGGGGTGGGGCGGGGCTCCCCGTTCCGGCCAGATGTGTGGGCCCAGCCTCTGAAGCTCTGTTCCTGAGACTGGAAAGTGTCAGCCGTGCTCCTTTCCTGGCCACTGGGGCCGCTGCTCCGGTGAGACTTTAAAAGCTGCCTTTGAGCCCTGGCTGGCGTAGCTCAGTGGATTGAGCTACGCATCGCAGGTTCAATTCCCAGTCAGGGCACATGCCTGGGTTGCAGGCCACGGCCCCCAGCAACCGCACATTGATGTTTCTCTCTCTCTCTCTCTCTCTCTTTTTCCCTCCCTTCTCTCTCTAAAAATAAATAAATAAAATCTTTTTTAAAAATGTAAAAAAAAAGTTATTGCAAATGAATTTGTTTTCTTAAACGGTGCCTGGATTTGGGCTCCCTGGAAGCGGACGCCCAGACAAGGGTGTGGGCAGAAGTGGCTTCTTTGGGAAGGGATGCTGGGCAACTCCAGGCAGGGTGTGGGGACCAGAGACCAGGCACGGGGGAGTCAGAGAGGCAGGCAGGGTCCCGCTGTGGGCGACCTGGCTCGGTCCTGGCTAGACAGACATCCAGGAGACGGTGTGGATCCTACCGCAGAGCCACCCCCGGAGGGAGGCAGCGATGCTAGAATGTCACCCCCCCTTCTCACGGGGTCCTGGTTGAGGGCCGCCCTGGAGGTGGGCACTTCCGGGCGGCCCCTGTGGGCCGAGCAGGCTCTCCAAGGCCAGAGGCAGCATAGCCCCAGGCAGCTGACGGCCTGGAACTATCTAGTGCGTCTAGGTGAGGGGGAGACGAGTGCCGAGGGAGGAGGGGCAGGATGCTGATGACACCCACCACTCCCGGTGTCCGTCCCAGATCACATTCCACCTTCAAGCGCCTGTCATCTGACAGCATCTAACCCATCGTCCTATTAGAATGCGTGGACCTGGTCTGATGACATTATTTGAAACTTTCATTATTCTTATTAGAATTGGATGATAATTCGTCTAAGAGCAGCTAAAAATTTCTTCTCCTACTGGAAGGATCCAATGGGCGAAGGGAGCTCCTCTCCTTGGCATGTGGGATGGATCTGTCGCCGGGGACATCCTGCTGAGCCCTCCTTCTCTTTGCTCCCCGAGCGTGCCCACCTGGGCCCAGCAGCTTTGGGTCGCTTCTGCCTGGATTTTGTGTGACCGCAGTGCTCATTGACCCTTCCTGCCCTTGATCTCATGTCTGTTTATTCTGGGATTATTTGGTTTACTAGCAGTTGCTGGTGTTTATTCTTCCCTGCTTCTGCACATAGAACCGTGACAGGTTCTACCAGAGACTGACCAGGGGGCAGGGGAGGGGGCGCCAGTCATTTACACAGAGCGAGCTCATCGAAGGGCATTGGCCTGATGGGGGATGGTGAGGTCACCGGAGGTTAGTAACGACAGGACAGTGCTGGCCCCTTTGGGCTGGCGGGACAAAGAAGGAGAAGGGTCTGCTGGGGCCCAGGGGCCCAGGGAGGGGTGGCTGTGATGCGGGGAGACACAATCTGGCTTCTTCTCACCGCCCACTCTCCAGGCCACACCCAGCCAGGAGCCTGGGAAACACAGCCTGTGGGCCCTGCCCCCGCGTGAGGCGTGACAAAGGCGGAGAAGGGCCCAGAGTGAACGTGAGGCTCACACACGCCCTCAGCCGTGAAAACCAGTCACACGCCTTATGGAAGGAACAAACCCCGCATACATAGTAACTCGCTTGCTTATTAGAATAAAAAGTAAAGACACCCTACTAGTCGTGCCCACCTTAAAGCATTCGACTACCCTTTTGTTCATTAGGCTAATTTGTCTCATTGGCATATCATTGTAGACTTGTAGCCTTTCATGAGTTTGCTCTAATTAACCACATCATTAGATGACCAAACTGTCAAACTTATCCACGTGAGCATCATCAGGAGGCTCTCGGCACCCTCGAAAGCATCCTTCCTTTCTGGCATCAAATAAGATGACCCGGAACTTTCCATCCTGAATTTCTCTGGCTGCAACAGAATCAGCTACCTTCCAAGGAGTCCTTATTGTGTTACTGAAGAACAGCCACCCGGAGAGCCCGTGCACTGCACCCTGTGGCCAGGCCGGGGTTGTCCCTGCTCCCCAAACACCTCCGATCCACCGCCATGCCTCCTTGACCTTCATATTCCAGCCACATCTCAGTGCACATCAGAGCTGTGTGTGTGCGCATGTGCATCTGTGTGTGCGTGCATGTGTGTGCACGTGCATCCGTGTGCATATACATCTGTGTGTGCACGTGTGCATGTTGTGTGCATGTGTGAGTCTCATGACACCGTGAGCCCCCCGAGGGCAGGTTCTGCACTCCGTTCGCCCTCATGTCCACACTGCACAGCGCCGACACACAGCGGTGCTCCCGCCACGCTTGGTGAAGGAAGAGAGAGGGAAACCCGACCCAGGTCGCTCAGGGAAACACTTGCGGCCCCTGACACCTGCTGAGGCACGCGCCTCCTCCACAGCCATTTCCTCTCTGTTAAAAGCACCCCCCCATCTTAAACATGAACCAGTGTTAGCTGGTTGTGTTTCTTAAAATAATCCAGTCTTTATCTGCTCAGGAAAGTGGCCCGATGTGCTCCTGTCTTCAAGGTTTTGGGTGACAACCCGGGAGGTCCACAAGGAAACCCGCGTGGGGTCAGGACTAAGGACGTGCCGTCCTTTCCTCTCGGGGCTCTGAGGGCTTGTGAGGAATCAGCGAGAATGAAGTGGCGATCCTGCCAGCTGGTGCTCAGTGTCTTGTTCTCTCTCTCCCCCTCCCTCTCCCCTTCCCTCTCCCCTTCCCAGTCTCACCCCCTCTCCCTCTCCCTCCGTCCCCGCACCCGCGCACATGCGTGCACACACGCTGCCTTGGTAACCGGTGGTTACTAAAAGAGCCCAAGAGCAGCCACGCTCCCCACAGCGAGCAATCCCCTGTGGATGCGCGGGGCACCGGCATGTTTCCTCCAGCATGTCCCACGCGCATGGCTACGGAGCCACCGGCGAACCGTGGGAGTCCTGCTGCGTGCACAGCCTTCCGGCGCGTGTGCCGTGGCGGGCTGACCGTCAGGAGTCCTCGGGCTGAGAATCCGTGGCCCTCTGGGCCGTGCCAGGGTCGGCGCAGCTGAGCCGGCCTCCCTGAATGCAGAACGAGCTGCAGGTTGTTCTGCCAACGGCCACTGCCGAGTCCTCACAGACACCCTGTTCCCTGGAATAGGTTACCCCCCCCACCGCCTCCGTCACCTCGCATACACTATTGATTCGGGCACAATGCAATATATATATGGGGAGAAAAATCCCCAAAGCAATGATTAGCGTTGGCATAGCAACAGTATGTTAATTGTGTCTTGCCTAAAGAGGGCCAGCAGGACCTCCACCCGGTGTTGAGTTAGCGTGCGCGCTTTGGAACAATAAAGCTGCGTTCCTTTGAATAGGGGCCGTAGTTCAGACTCTTCCCCGTTTAACCCGAGTTAATAAGATTTACGTGATTTTGAATGCTTCTCTGTTAAAACAGGCCACAGGGAGTCTCGGTCCACGAAACGGCCTGACCGTCGGGACATTGACAGGAAAGGGGCTGCCGTCTTTCCTGTCTCCTTCCTTTCCCCTGTGCGCCCAGAACCTACCTCCCGGCACCCCTGAGGTCAAACTGGTCGGGAGGGGTCCCAGGGTCAGCGAGGGGGGCAGCTCACACCGTCCCCATGTTTGGCTGCAGATTACAGGGATCCAGTTCAAACTGAATGACACTGAAGAGAAGACCGTCGGCCTCAGGAGAAGGCATCTGGACAGGGTGGGCTTTGGGGTGCGGGGCAGGGGGTCCATGTTGTGGTTCAAGGACAGAGGGAAGCACTGGGGTTCTTTCCAGAGCTCTGTTCATCCATCCTAAGTACTAAGCTCCTTCCGAGCCGGAGGCCCTGTGGTCGGGGCTACCAGCACCCCCGCAAAGGGGAGAGAGACAGACCAACAGACAGGGGCGGAAAGAGTGGATCCAGACCCACATCCCTCCGCAGAAAACAGAGCATTCTGCCAGGGACCGTCAGCCGGCCACTTCTCCCGTCTCACTGGCAGAATCAGGTCACGCCTGTCCCGGAGCCAGTCCGGAGCAGGATAGATGGGATTACTCCCAAGGATGACCCCGTGAGCTGACGTTAATACTTCAGGCTGATGTTCTGGTGTGTGCGGTGGGAGGGACGAGTGCGCCGTGGGGTGGCGGTCACCCGGCCCCCTGTAAGATAGAACACGGGTGAGCCCGCCGGGACACAGTGAGCGCTGCCGGGGCGCCGGCGATCACACTGGGACACGGGTGAGCCCTCCAACATTACGCCACCACTGCTCCTCTTAGCTGCCCTCCACCCGGGGCTCACCCACAGGAGACCCTGCAAAGCGCTGGGAACTGGAGGGTGGGGCCCAGTAATCCTCCTTTCATTTGGGAAAGAGGCACATCCGTCCCAGCTCATCTCTCTCTAATCCTCAGACGTGACACGTGAACAGGAGCCCTGGGCTCTGCTCACGGTCACCGGGAACAGACTGTGCTCAGAGGAGCTTCTGACACCGGGCATGCCACCACCGCCTGACCTCTGACCCCCAGCACCTCCCTGGCTGAGTCTTCAAGGGCCCTGGGAGAAGACACTGTGCTCCAGGTTGTGGTTGAGACAGAACAACATAGCTTGTCAGCAAAACCCACGTCTCCACACGTTTCCCCTTTAACGTGGACCTTTTTGATCGTTGGAAGGGGCACCACACTGTGCAAAGTAAAAAATAGTCATTAGTCACAGACCCTTCCCAGGAGAAGCTGGGTCATCCAAACAGCCGTGGCGATTCCTTCCTGATTCCAGTGTTTCAATTGTGTTTGTCACTTGACACTCAGAGCGACACCAGGGAGCAGGCAGAGAAGCCACGTGACCCACAGTCGCTAAGAGGGAAGGCTCAGATGCTTAAATAACTTGCTTAAGCATTCACGGATCTCAGATCTGACAATGGACTTGCATGCAAAAAAACATAAAGAGCTCTTAAAACTGAACAATAGGAAAACCAACCTTTAAAAGATGACAAAGAATAGACACTACAGCAAAGAGGATGTAAGAATGACAAATAAGCAGGCGAACAGATGTTCAGTCTCCTTAGCCATCAGAAGAACGCAAATCGAAACCACAATGAAATTCCAATTCTGCCACTAGGATGACTGTAACTTAAAAAGGCAGACAATACCAAGTGCTGACAAGGACGCGGGACAACTGGAACATTTCCGGTAGGAATGCAAAAACAGCACAAGCCACTCTGGAGAATAATTTAGCAGTGTCTTATAAAATTAAATGTATGCTTTCTACATTACCCAGCAATCTCACTCCTTGATATTTACCTTAGAGAAATGAAAACTAATGTTCACACAAAAACTTGGATTCGAAAGTTAAGAGCAGCTTTGTTTGTGATAGTCCAAAGCTGGAAAACCCCAAATGATCCTCGCCAGGTGAATACTTAAACAATATAATGGGATTCTACTCAGCAGTCAAAAGGAACGAACTCTTGACAAACTCAACAACTTGGCTGAGTCTCGAAGATGTTGTTATGCTGAAGGAGGGAAACCTGTCTCAAAGAGTTGCAAACTGTACGATTCCATCTACGTGGCATGCTTGAGAGAACAAAACTGCAAGGGCTTCTGGGTAAGGGAGGGTGGGCTCCCAGGGTGTCTTTGGGGCCATGGCACTGTTCTGTATCCTGATTGCAATGGTGGTTGCCCAGATTTGTACGTGTGTTGAAATAGAGAGAACTATACACCAAAAGGAAAAGGAGCCAAATTTATTGTACAATAAATTTTTTATTAAAACTTTTTAAAAAATTGCTGATTTGAAACCAGGTCAACTCCCTGCCCACCGCCGCCTCCGCTGCAGTGCACAGCCTACACCGGCTCCAGGCTTTGCCCACGGCGCAGCCCACGGGCTCGCCCTCAAAGCCTTGCCTTTCCCAGGACACTCTAATACGTCCCACCCTCGGGTTTCTCAGCCCACGGAAGCAGGAAATTAGAAGGGAGGAAGCTGCTGGAAGCGGGCGGACTGGCAACAACAGCCAGAGCAGCTGGCAGAGGAAGAGAAGGCAGGAAACGATGAAATGCAAACACTCGTATTCAAAACACGCCCGTGTCCGGGCCGCTTTGTCTCAGGGCTACCGGCCCCGAACACACGCCTGCGTGGCCGTCCTGGTTCCTGATGAGGAAAGTGAATCTCAGTGGGAAGGTTACTTCAGGCTCTGGGCTCTCTCTGCTCCCCCGGGAGGTACCCAGCAGAGGAGGCCCTTGGTGTCCACGCTACTCATGGGGGACCCTGAAGGTTGGACACGCAGGGATTTTCTTTATAGTTGGGACAAAACTTTGGACACAAAGATGCCTGTGGAGTACACCTGTCAATGGCCAGTGTCTGCTCTCACTATGGCCTTGATGTTGGCCATTATCCCTCTACCCAGTGATCATCAACTCCAACACGTATTGACCACCTACTATGTGCGAGGCACTTTCTTAAAAACTTGATGTGGATCATTCCGTCTAGTCTTCACAACAGCCCTGTAGGTGGAACCAGAATGAGCTCCATTTTACAGATGAGGAGACCGGGGTCAGAGCGGTCCGAGACCCGCTCACCGTCGTACAGCCAGGAAGTGGCGGGGCCAAGACGGTGCGGCCCCCCACGCCTCCCTGCACGACCCTGCGCCCATGGCCCCGGAGAGGAAGAGCCCCGAGAAAGCTGGTTTCCAGAGCTGTGACAGAGGTGAGGACAAAGAGAGGACAACAAAGAAGTCAGTGCTTCTTTCACAGGAAGCAGGTGTTTAGAGCTACCTGCTGAATGAAATGTTTCATTTATACAACAGCATGTTCATCAGTTTTCCGAACTTTGTTCCCCCTTCACATCTGAGTTCTTGTCAGTTGTACTGTTTTTAGACCATGTTAGAGTCTGTGCTTCCATTGCAGGCGCTGCCCGTGCTTTGTCCTGGTCTGCAGAAATATCGGTCCAAGCCTCTCCCCTGCTCTTCATTGTAGCCTTTCCAGGCACCTCCTGGTGGGTCTAACTTGATCCCCAAGTGGATTCCGCTATTTCAATGCATAGGAATTCTCTGTCGCCTATGGAGTTGTACTTCAGTGATGGTTCAGCTTGGAATAAAAGATAACACTTCGAAAAAGAAGAATAAAAGGTTTAGTTCAATGGTGGCTCTTCGCTAAGGCACAGCCAGGTCCTTCGGAAACAAGAGACATTGATTCTTGACTCTCTTTCAGCAATCGCTCCGACCAAAATTATGTTGTCGAGTTGCACAGTTGAAACCTCTACGGTTTTATGGGTTGGTGTCACCCCGGTAAATTCAATGAACAATTTGTTAACCCAGTAAGAGAGATTTTAGCAAACTCGTGGGGAACTTGATGAGAAACAGGTGACATCATGACATCCCGATTCCTGAGAAATCTGGTCACGTGTCCACGTCTTTCCTTTTGTAACCTAGGTATTCTCGATGGCCTCGGGAATTACCTATTAGGACAACAAGGGCCTTCTGTAGTATGGAAAGAATTTGGGTACTCCTGGCTGGCGTAGCTCAGTGGATTGAGTTCGGGCTGCGAACCAAAGTGTTGCAGGTTCGATTCCCAGTCAGGGCACATGCCTGGGTTGCAGGCCGTGACCCCAGCAGCCGCACACTGATGTTTCTCTCTCTCTCTGTCTCTCTCCCTTCCCTCTCTAAAAATAAATAAATAAAATCTTTTTTAAAGTGTTAAATCACAGCTCATCTTTAAAAAAAAAGAATTTGGGTACTTAAAGGGAAAATCCCTCAGTAGTCTAAAAAAAATCTACTTTGTGGAACATTCATCCCCAGACCATCAAGGAAGACGAGGACCCTATAATAACCGGACGTAATTCCCTCTCCGATGCCAAGACTTGAACTCTGAGAACTCCCTTGCAGGGGAGTTTGTGGTCAAGGAACTTCTAGCCTGAAAGGAAGAAAATGGTAGGGACACCAGGGTGATGATGAAGCCGAAGGAACCCCTGGAGTATTTGTAATGCTTCGAACACAGGAAAAGGGGGAAGCTGTGGAAGGCAGCCTCTGACGTGGCCGCCAGTACCACCGCCTCCTGGCCTCCTCCCCTGCCCTTGAGTCCAGGCGGGATCGAGTGACTTGCTTCTGACGAGCAGAACACGGCACAGCTAATGGGACGCCACTGCCAAGACGAGGCTATCAGAGAACCGTGGTGTCTGCCGTGGGCCTCAGTCTCTCTCTGCTCACTCACTCCGGGGAAGCCAGCGTCACGTCACGGGGCGGCCCCGTGGAGAGGACCACGTGGTGCGGGGCCAGGACTGCCAACCGCCGCCGTTGGCGTGAGCTGGGGAGCGGACCCCCCACCGCAGTCGGGTCTGCAGATGACGGCAGCCCGGCCGCCAGCTGGACCGCCACCTCCAGAGGGACGTGGAGCCAGAGGCCCTGAGCTGAGCCACTCCTGGCTTCTGACCCACCGAAATGATGAGACGACAAGTGACGTCTGAAGCTGCTGCTTCGGGGGCGGGTGCTGTGTCCTGCAGCCAGAGACGACTTCTGCATGAGCTAAACAGATCACCAGCGACAGCCTGCACGCGGTCGGCTGGTAATGAAGACCGCCTCACCGTTGCATTCCCTTTACCGTGAAAAACTCTCAAGAGCCTCTCACCATCACGGTGTCAAAAAGACACTGTCATTGGTAACTGGAATTTTACTGAACATTTGAATAAAGATCTGGGAGCAGGAGAAAGAAATCTTGCCTGAGGAGGAGTATGTCTAATAAAAGAAATCTTAAGCGCTCCTGGGCTGTGGCGTGAGACGCCCCAAGGTCCTGTCCTCCCAAAGGTCATTTATTTAAGTTTTACTTTTATAGAAAGCATGTGCATAGCACAGACTATGATAGGTTGCTAGAATTTTCTGAGAGGGGTGGGTTTACCTTGAAAGGCTCGTGTTCGGATTACTGGCAGAAGGTCGTGCTCCCTCAGGGTCCCCCCTCCCTCCCACACACTCGGTGGATGGAGCCTGAGCTTCTAGGGCACAAGGGACCGAGTTTACGTCTGTGGACCTGAAGAAGGGGACTTCAGAGGCAAGCAAGGACCTCGTGTGGGGCTGTGGGGGGACCACAAACAACCTCAGGGACATTTTCCTTAGGAATTCTGGCTTGGGGAGCTCCCCTCGGCCTCCTCTGGGCCCCCCTGTCCACATCACAACACACCCCTTTCGCTGTCTCACCACCTCCGTGGAGCCAGGGCCCCTGAGGCCAAAGACTCCAGGAGGGAAGGAGGGCCCTGGACAGCCAGACTGCCGGCCTGGGTCGCGTCATTGCTGAGTCTGGTGCCCGGATTCCTCAGGTGTCCTTGGCGGGAAATAAAGGCCAGACTGCTCCTCCTCTGGTGTAGGGGGACCTGGGTCAAGGATGGGGGGAGGGGAGCAGGAGTACAACCCCCTCCTGGGCCAGGAGGCGCTCACTTCCTGCACCTGGAAGGAAGCCAGCTCTTGACTCAGCCCATTCATGTCATTCGTTTGGGAATGTGTTTCATTCTCCTTTCCCTTAGTTCAATTCATGGAACAAGATGAATTTCTAGAACTGCCTGAGAGCTGTGTCCCGCTTTAAAAAAAAGAACACCATGAAAACAACAAAAGTCATCCTAACCATCCGTGAGTTTAATAATGATGGAAACCGCTGTGTCAGCTGTTGCCTGGATTCTGGTCGGCTCGGGGTGGGGGAGGGGCGTAGGTAACCCAGGAAACCCAGGCGCTATTTGGGACAAGTCGGATCCCAGAGGGCGGTGATGAACTGGCGGAACAGATGGTTCTAGCTGACACAGTGTTCCTGAGTCCCAACCTTCAAACCATGGGTTGGGGGTGGCTGCCCCAAGCTGGGCATCGGGCCGGACGGGGCCCTAAGGGGAAAGCCGGGGTGAGGAGTGGAAAGGAACCTCTGAGGGGCGCATCAGTTCGCAGCTGATGACGAAGAATCCTCCCCACCTGGGCTCAGCCCTCTGCACTGCAGCCCAGACCTAACGGGCGGGAGGAATGGACCGCCTACACTTACACAGGGAAGAGAGAATGCTGACCAGTTTTCACTGAACTGCGCGTGTTCAGAACCGTGCCAGACCATGTATGAATATTAGAAGCATGGCTACAATATGATAAATATAGTCTAGGAGCTTGTAAAGCTAGCGTACCAACTCTATACTACCTACTTTCGGAGTTTAGGTGAGAGGAAAAACAGTCCTCCATCTTAGATGGGCCAATATTATTTCAAGTCTCAGTCATTAGCAGCCAGAACAAATCCAAAGCAATGCACCAGCCCCCACTCTTTTTTCTTTTTTTGCTTAAATCAGAGACAGTGACTTTCCTTCCAGTTGAGACGAGGCAGACCCCTTGGAATGAAAGTGCAACTTGCAGCCCTGGAGGCCAAAGGCACCCCTTACAGCCGGCCAAGGCAGCTTCTCTCTCTTGAGTAATAAATACTCTGCCCTGGGTCTGTGCTGAGGAATGCACACTGGACGGGGGTGGGGGGGGTGGGGGGGGGTGAAGCAGGTAAAGGAGAGTCCCTGATCTTGTGGATGTGGAAATAGGTGTGTGTGGGTGCTGCAGGGCAGAACCCCTGGAGATCTGCCCACTGGGACTGGTTCCAGAAGGCCATACATGTACACCGTCCTGAGATCAGCAGGCCCGACTCAAGCTCTTGGACTGTTACTTATTGCTATCGATCTTTACTCTTCTTCACTTCCCTAAGCCTCAGTTTCCTCATCTTTAAAATGGGGACGGAGTGAAGATTAGTGAAGATAGAGATGCTTTGTAAACCATAATGCTCTTCACATATGATTGCCATTACTTTGTATTACTTTTGGACCTTAGCTATGTTAGAGGTAAACGGGTTGCTTTTAAAAATCCTTCTGATTGTTACATCGGAGAACGCCTGTGCTATTGTATATTACTCATCAGCTGTTGCATGTGCTGATGTACGCTCAATGATGTAAACAACTTCTACACCAGGGGTGTCAAACTCACTTTCACCGGGGGCCACATCAGCCTTGCGGTTGCCTTCAAAGGGCCGAAATCATTTTAGGACTGTGTACCTGTCACTACTCCTTAACTGTTAAGGAGTTGAAGTGACATTCGGCCCCTTGAAGGCAACCCTGAGGCTGATGTGGCCCCCGGGGAAAACAAGTTTGACACCCCTGGTTTACATTGTTTACACAACTGGCTTTCATTGGGGGTGGTCACAGTTCAGAGGTTTGGTAAATTCTTGGTTGGATGAAGTTAGGACCAACAGCAATGTATTTTATTGGTTTTCTTGTTCTCAGCATTTATCCCACTGTGCCTATGGCCAAGGCCCCTGTAAAATTAGTTTTTCATAAACTGACAAAGTTTTGCTCTAAGGATTTTTGTTGTTTGTTTTTTTTAATGATAACCCCCGCATGTGCAAATTTACAATTTCCAAATTGCTTCTGGACCCAGTGAGTCACCCAGACTCACAGGGACAGATACTCTTTTTCCCGTTTTACAGACGAGCAGCTGTGTCGGAAGGATAAACTGAACACGAAACGACTTTCCCAGCACTGCCCAGACACTGCGTGGTCGCAGCGGAACTCGGAGGCCCCTCCCTTCCTTCTTCTTCCCTGTGACGGGGACAGGGGGTGTGTGTGATGCTGGCCTTTCCCACTGCTCGGGCTGTGGCTGAAATCTAAAAGGCAAAGATCAAGGTTGTTTGCTGGCGCAATAGCTTTCAAACTTCCATTTGCCAAAGGACCCCCTGCGGAAATGATAGGGTAGATCTGGGCAGGGCCGGGGAATCCACAGGTTGATATTCTAGAATCCTTGCTGCTCAGAGTGTGGCCAGGACCCCAGCTTCTATGGCACTGAACCCCGTTCCTACTGCTCTGTTGGGGTTCTGCACAGCCACAGCAGCAGGGCCTGGGGGACTTGTTAGAGATGCAAATTCTCAAGCCTCATCGCAGACCCCTGTGTAAAAATGGGCTGTCAGAGAAGATCCCCCAGGGAGCTGGGTGCACGTTCAAGTTTAGGAAGCCCTGCCCTGGATGTTTCAGAGGTGGGTCCTCTAGATCCTGATTTCCGAAACAGAGTCCTGGAACAAATATACTAATGTATTTGGTTCATTTACTCAATTGCATGACAAGGGTAAGTCAAGCAACTAGAACTACTGACCAATTGACTGAAACAACCTTTTCGTTGCCATGACAGCTGCAGACAGACTCCGTGACGCACGCTGGGAACTTCGTTAAGGACAAAAGCATGTGGAGGCGCTTTCGAGAGTTCTCTCCCCTCCACTCCACAACCCAGCACAGTGAGATGCATTATCATCATTCTAGAGGCAGGGAAACTGGATCTCAGAGACGGGGAGTGACTTACCCAATGTCACGCTGTTCAGAAGGGGCAGAATCAGGTTCAAACCCAAGGACACCTGACTCTCTATTCCAGGGCCCACGTGGTGCCCTGGTTTTAGTTACTCTGTCTCAGGGCTTCCCAAGTCTGGTCCTCAGACCCGCAGTGTCAGCAGCCCTTGGAAACTTACGAGAAATGCAGATGCTTGGGCCCCACCCCAGACCCACGGAATCTGGGAAAGTCTGGGAATGGGGCCCTGCTAGCTCTCCAGGTGAGGCCACTGCGCACTCAAGCTCGGGAACCTCTGGGACAGACCCCAGCCTGCGGAGACGCGGAGGAGGAAGAGGTGGTGTGACCAGGGGACCGTGGTGCTCAGACACATCCTGGCCTCTCGGGGGCGCTGCACTTCCGGCACGGGCATCCCTCCCTGAATGTGCTGCAGGGGCCTTGCTGGTCAAAGGGCACGAACAGCAGCAACTGCATCACCTGAGAACTTGTTAGAAATGCAGAAGCGCGGCCCACAGCCCGTCAGAGTCTGCATGTCAACAAGATTCAGATCCACACTAGAGCTTGGGAAGTGCTGCAGTAGGTGAGCGCTAGGTTTGGAGTCTAACTTCTGAGTGTTTTGTGAATGCCAGCTTCACCCCTGTCTTAGACCTTCCATCCAGAACTCCCAACCTGCCCACTTCCTGGCAACTGGCAAAACGTTCAGAGCCACTAGGGACGTGGGCCAGAGTGTATTCTGTGAGGCTCAGACAGGCGAGTCTCAGGGGACCCCTCACCCCTGCTGGGATCCTTGCCCTTGGCCCTGAGAGAAGTTCCAGGACCCTGAATTGACCCTGAGAGTATCCAGTGAGTGGATGAAGCTGAGAAAGAGCGATGAACCGTTACTTAGCATGAAACAGAGGGACCAAATGAGTGGGGTGGGTGAGCTCAGGGGGGGAAATGGAGAAGACAGAACAAAAGATGAGGCATAATCAATAAAATATAATTTTTTAAAAAAAGGATAAGGGGCAGAAGGGAGGGAGTCAGTGGCTTTGAAGATTACTCATCTGCAGACACCATTCTGGCCCGCCACGCTGGGCAACTGGCATGGCGTTGAATCCGTTCCTACTACCTGCATGGGGTTTGCCGCAGACTCCCCAATGAGCACTCCAGCCCCCTGCCCCAGGCCCTTCCTTAGGAGCTGGCCCGATGACCAGCCTGCTCCCCTTCTCCCCGGTGCCCCACCCACAGCTGCTGTCAGCATCCTCCTCCAACCTCTGGCCCTTGTTTGCTGGGTCCCCTTTGTCTTAAGGTTAAGACCCTCCAAAGTAGAACTAGACCTTATAGAAATAAGGCGGCTAGAGAGGGATGTGGCATACAATCTGGTGGACAGGGAGGGGAAAGGCCGATGCAGACTTCACAAACAGCTGAAGATGGAACCACCCACGCCAGGGACCGCAGAGAAGAGAACGGGAGAAGGGGAAGTTCAATACCAGCGGCGAGGCTCTTGGAGGGGAGTCTAACACACACGTGCCTGGGGCTTGTAGGTCATCAGATTGCTTCCCGATGCAAGGTGTTTGGTATCCAGGGAGCCTTGGGGTTATTTGAGTAGGTTCTGTGCGGCTGTTCATCTTCAACATCGGGAGGTGATGTTCTGCCGGGAGACTGACCACATGGACATCAGACTGAGGCCTGCGAGGTTCCAGAAAAATGTAACGTGGCCGCACCCCTTGTGAGACGCAGCCGGCTGAGCTGACCGCCCACCCTGGTGGTTCTCTCTGGGTTCTTCTCCATCTGGTCCCTCTCTGAATCCAGGGTGTCTGTCAGCTCGGGCTACCGTAACAGGATACCACAGGCTGCGTGTTTTCAATGGCAGAAATTCCTGTTATCACAGTTCTGGGGGTGGAGAGTCCAAAATCCAGGTACTGGCAGGGGTGGTTGACAGCGAGGCCTCGCTTCCCGGCTCGCAGACAACCATCTTCACGCTGTGTCCTCGGACGGACTGTCCTCTGTGCACACAGGGACAAAGAGAGAGCTCTGCTGTCTCATCTTCTTCTTACAAGGACACCAGTTCCTACTAAACTAGGGCCCCCCAGGACGACCTCACTCACTTTATTTTAATTACCTCCTTCAAGGGCCTGTCTCCAAATACACTCACGTTGTGGGGGTTGGGACATCAACTTACGGATTTGGGGAATGGAGACACCCGTCAGTCCCTAACACCAGGGCTGAGAAACTGGGCTCCTGTCACTCAGCAAGGTGCTGCATGTGCAGCCTGTCGCTGGCAGACCCCTAAAGGCTGCAGCCCTGAGTAGCAGAGGTGAGTCTCCTCCCCTCCACCCCTCCGTGTCCTCCTCCACAAGGAATGACATGAGGCAAAGCCCTGTGCTGGTCCCGGGCCCCCTGGTTCTGATTCCGGCTCCAGCACCATCCGGATGAGTGACTTTGGGTACGTGCAGGCTTGTCACGACCCGGTCTTTTCTTGTCAACTCAACAGGAGAAAACGACCCAATTTACAAATGGGCACAGCCCTTGAAAGGACTCCAAAGAGGATAGCCAATAAGTAGCCAGTAAGCACTGCAAAGAGGTACAGCATCATTCATCATTGGGAAAACGCAAATGAAAGCTATAGTGAAATAAAAGCTGTTGAATCACTAGAGTGTACACCTGAAGTTAATATGGCTAATATAGAATCTTGTATACCAACTATACTTAAATTTTAAAATAAAATAAAAAAACCACAGTGAGACACCATCTTCTACCCACAGGGACAGGGGAAGAATCGAACAGAAGGAGTGTTGGTGATAGCGTAAGGAATTGGAAGGCCGGTACTCTCCTGGTGGGAAGGTCAGACGGTGTGGCCGCTGTGAAAAATGCTATTGAAGTCCCTCAAAAAAATGAACTCAGACTCAGCGTATGACCTAGTCCTTCCACTTCTGGGCACAGAGCCGAAAGGGCCAGAGGTTGGACAGACAAGGGCCAGAGGTTGGACAGCAGGGACTCAAACAGGGATTTGTACAGGATGCTCATAGCAGAATTTTCAAAAAAAAAAAGTGGGAAACCATCCAAATGATGGTTCACCACCGGATGAATGGATAAACAAACTGTGGTCTGCCCATACGGTGGAATACTATGCGGCCTTTAAAAGGGAGGAAATCCTGTCACATGCTACAACATGGACGAACCTCAAGGACGCCTGCCAAGGTAAACAAGTCACGCACAAAAGGACCCGTGTTGTATGAATCCACTTATACGAGGGGCCTGGAGTAGTACAGCTCATAGAGACAGGAAGCAGAACGGTAGCTGCCAGGGGTTGGGGGTTGGTAAGAACACAGAGTTCCTGTTTAATGGGAACAGAAGTTCAGTTTGGGAAAGGGGAAAGGTTCTGAAAACGGAAGATAAAGAGGGGTCATTGGATGAAGTCTAAGGTGCCACCCAGCTCTGAAACCCTATGCCTCTTGGTGCTAACAGTGTAAAAGGAGATCCCGCTCCCCTTCACCCAAGGGCAGGTCCTCAGCCTTTCCTGTGCTTCCACGACCTGAAAAGCAGACGCCTGATGGGAACGGGCTGGCTTGGCTGCTCTGTCCTTTAGCTGAGGGGAGGCTGGAAGTTCCTACAGAAACGTGCACTGGCGGCAGCTCGGGGCAAGTGTGGTGTGGTCCTGAGAGGGACAACGTTCTTCTTACCCTTTGGACTCAGTCCTGCTTACTGTGTCCCTGCACTGGGTGAGGTTTCCGGTGCTCAGATTCAGGCAAACTTGACTCAAGGTCCGTTTGTTCAGTCTTTGTGGCAATATCACGGAGAGGACCCAAGATGAAAGTTGGTTTGGGGTTTTGGTGGTTGTCTAAAGAAAAACAATGCCTTCCGTCACCACACGGATGAGCATAATATCTTAAAACACACCGCCTTGTGACAACACACCAAATACCATCTTCTGCTTTCCTGATCTTTGGGTATTCTAATTTCAGACGTCTGCCCTTCAGACGTGATGAGTGGCCATCGTTTTAAATGTCAGACGCTTGATTCAGGCTCTCCGTCAGGGACCAGAGGGTTCTGTAGCTATTTGAAGGACTGGCCGCCTCTGCCAGTGCTAATTCCACGGGAATCCCTGGCCGGAATACATCATGAAGTGCGTGGGGTGTGTTCGCCTGCGGGGTTTGGCCACCCATCTCCTTCAGACCCCAGGGCTGAGGCTGGGGCTGATCTCCAAGGGCACAGGTGCAACCTAAGGGTGAGGAAACCTATCCCGTTCAAAAATAGGACTCGGCCCGTATCTGCCGAGTTGAACTGAATGTCATCTAGGGAGGCTGAGAAGGGAGCCTACAGGTCAAACTCTCTCAGTCCCAAATAAGCCAACTCAAACACTAGCCCTTCATCTTCCCAGCTAGGTAAACAGTGAAGAAACGCTCAAGATGTGTTTCTTTGCACAAATTAATACCCAAATTTTAAACTCTGAAATGATTATATTCTTTTTATGACCTAGGACTCATTCACCTTGAGACGCAAAGGCAGTTATAATGAGGTGGATCATTTTTCTCATTCGAGTTTACCCTTCTAGCTCCTTTCCTCTTTCTGGTCAAAGATGAATTTAAACCAGGTGATCTGTGTGCTGTCTGGAGAGGTCTGCCAACCCTGTGTGACACTGTAAAGGCTGGGTACACCTCACCCCCAGATATTGAAAGCCCTGGGTCTTGCCACGAGGCGTGTGTCTAAGGAAGCTCCAACGTAAATCAGCGTGGGTAAAACCCTTGCATCTTGTGTTACACTTCGTACTCTTCAAAGCATTCCTGTACGTATCTATACCATCTTATTCTCACAGCCACCCCCTTAAATCAGAAGGATTCCCATTCTGCAGAGGAGAAAACCGAGGCATGGAGAGGTCAAGTGATCTGCTTGCTTGAGTTCCCAGCATAGCTTGGATCTTAATGACTTCCCTATTTCTCTGGTTTAATAATTTCTGATGTTAATGCACATTTGTATTGTTTAAAACTTATAGGGCCTTGCCAGTGTTTTAAATAGTCTGCCTAGCATCGCTGGGGCACCCACCAGCCAGGGCAGACAGCCAGGAGGCTTGTCAGCTGCCTCTCGACTTAGCAGGCTTCTTAGACTCCACACTGTCCAGCCAGCTCCTTGGTTGCTAGGCATAGAGTCTGTTTCGGGAACTGGGGATGTAGGTCAGAATCCAGAGGCGGGGTAACTCAGGACGTGCTGAAGAGTTGGACCGCAGGCAAGTCAGGGAGGCATGGCTGGTCCTGGGCCCAGAGTGGCCCAAGTCTGCGGCAGCAGGGGTGTGCAGACCTCCCCAGCCCGGAACTCTCCTCTTCACGAGCCTCAGCTCTTGGAGGACCATTCAGGGTGTTGCTCTCTGTCTCGCCTCCACTGGCCTAATGCTTGACGGCTGCTCAGAGCATGTGGAGCTAGTGTTCTGAGGTCAGCACAGCAGGTGAAATTCCAGTGGAGTCCAAATTGGCCCTTGAAAATTATTTTTAATCCCCCGGAGAGTACAGTTGATGGGCTTTAATGCAGAAAGCCCTATTTAGTTTTTTAAGTATACTTTATTGATTATGCTATTACAGTTGTCCCATTTTTTCTTCCCTTTATTCCCCTCTGCCCTGCACTCCCCCTCCCACCAGCATTCTCCCCACCCCACCTTAGTTCAGGTCCATGGGTCGTACATATAAGTTCTTTGGCTTCTCCATGTCCCACACTGTCCTTAACCTTCCCCTGTCTATTCTGTATCTACCAATTATGCTTCTTATTCCCTGTACCTTTTCCTCCACTCGCCCCTCTCCCCCTCCCTGCTGATAACCCTCCATGTGATCTCCATTTCTGTGATTCTGTTCCTGTTCTAGTTGTTTGCTTGGTTTCTTTTTGTTTTTATGTTTTTACTTTCGGTCATTGATAGTTGTGAGTTTGTTGTCATTTTAGTGTTCATATTTTTTATCATCTTCTTTTTCTTAGGTAAGTCCCTTTAACATTTCATATGATAAGGGCTGGGTGGTGATGAACTGCTTCAACTTGACCTTATCTGAGAAACACTTGAACTGCCCTTCCATTCTGAATGATAGCTTTGCTGGATACAGCAATCTTGAATGTAGGTCCTTGCCTTTCATGACTTGGTTTACTTCTTTCCAGCCCCTTCTTGTCTGCAAGGTTTCTTTTGAGAAATCATCTGACAGTCTTATGGGAACTCCTTTGTAGGTAACTGTCTCTTCTTCTCCTGCTGCTTTTAATATTCTCTCCTTATCTTTATTCTTGGATAATGCAATTATGACGTGCCTTGGTGTTTGCTTCCTTGGGTTCAATTTCTTTGGGACTCTTTGAGCTTCCTGGACTTCCTGGAAGTCTATTTCCTTTGCCAGATTGGGGAAGTTCTCCTTCATTATTTTTTTCAAATAAGTTTTCAATTTCTTGCTCTTCCTCTTCTCCTTCTGGCACCCCTATAATTCGGATGTTGGAATGTTTAAAGTTATCTCAGTGGTTCCTATGCCTCTTTGCATTTTTTTTAATTGTGTTTTCTTCATTCTGTTCTGGTCGAAGGTTTCTTTCTTCCTTCTGGTCCAAATCATTGATTTGAGTCCCAGTTTCCTTTCCTTCACTGTTGGTTCCCTGTACATTTTCCTTTACTTCACTTTTCATAGCCTTTACTCCTTCCTCTATTTTGTGACCATACTCAACCATTTCTATGAGCATCCTGATTACCTGTGTTTTGAACTCTGCATCAGATAGCTCGTCGATCTCCTCATAACACTTGCTTTTCTGGGATTTTGATCTGTTCTTTCATTTGGGTCATATTTTTTAGCCTTAATGCACCTGTTATGTTGTAAGGGGTGGAGCCTTAGGTATTCGCCAGGGCGGAGCAACCCTCTTTGCTGTGTGGTGGCGCTGTGTGTGTGTGAGAGGGGTCCGAGAGGGAACCATGCTGCTTGCTCAGCTCTCTCCCTGCTAAAGCCCCATTTAGTAAGATGTGCTACACGCAGAATGTACAGGTTGCAATCCTGACAAAAACCTGACTTTTGTCTCGCATTGTCACTCAGAGGCCCAGACTCTTGAGCTGATTTGCCCAATGAAAACAGTTCCACAAAAGCTCGAGCATTTCTAATGTCTGATGAGTTGCAGCATAAAAAGAAAGCATGTACTGAAACAATGAAGTATTTTTAAATACTGCACCAGCTTTATCACAGCTACTCTGAGTACAGATAAAAACATTGTGATGTTTCACAACTGCTGCCTCTATTTCAGTTGGCGGGATATCACAGCTGGCTTGAATGAATTCGAAATTCATTCAAATTGCATGTGCATCTCAGCCAATTCCAAGGTCATTGTTAGTTGATAGTTTAATTTAGTAAACATGTAATTTTTATTATGAAGCTGTGTTTCACCAAAACATATATATGTATATTTATAATGAGACTACAGAATTTTATCTTCAATATTAGATATTTTAACTAAAGTTATGATAGTGTTTACATTAATTTTTGATGTTTTACCTTTGGCAGAATAAAGGTCCTAAAGCTTTATTTTGATCCCATGAATTGGTTGGAAAACAAATCTGCATTGGAGTTAACTAATCTACTTAAAACACCAGACCAAACTGGCATCATTGTATGATCTGCAAAATTGTTCTGCCAACACAGAAAAATTACCCTTTCTCTGTGTATGTGTATAAGAACACTGGGAACCAAGGTGAGCAAGACTGATTTTTTTACTGTGGTCATATATACATAATGTAAACTTTACTGTTTTTACCATTTTTAAGGGTACAGATTAGTGGCATTAAGTGCATTCACATTGCTGTGCAACCTTCACCACCATCCCCCTCCGGAACTTTCCATCACCCCAAACTGAAACTCTGTACCCATTAACCACCAACTCCCCATTTCCCTCTCCCTCCAGCCTCTAGTAATTAGTATTTTACTCTACTCTGCACTAGTCTAGTCTTCCTCTGTGAAACTCACTATTCTAGATGCTCGTGCAAGTAGAATGAGACACTATTTACTTTTTGCGTGAATCTGGCTAATGTCACTTAGTATCACACCTTCAAGCTTCATCCACATTACAGCACACGTCATAGTTTCACTCCTTTTTAAGCTAAATATTAATCCATTGTATCATTTTGTTCGTCCATTCACTGTTGATGGGCATTCAGTTTGTTCCCACATTTTGGCACCTGTGAATAATGCTCCTGGGAACATGGCTGTACACATACCTGTCTGAGTCCCTGGTTTCAGTTCTCTGGGGCGGAATTGTTGGGTCATATGGTAATTCTGTCTAACTTTTTGAGGAACATCGCACCATTTTCCCACACAGTTTACACAATTTTCATGATCAGGGCACAAGGGTTCCAGTTTCCCCACATCCTCTCCAGCACTGGCAACTTTCTGGGTTTTGATAATAACCATCCTCATGGGTTTGAGGTGCTGTCTCATTATGGTTTTGATTTGTATCAAAGTGACACTGAGCATCTTTTCACGTGCCTTTTGGCCATTTGTACATCTTCTTTGAAGAAATGTCTATTTAAGTCCTTTGCCCGAAAAATGGGCCAGATGCATTTTAAAGAACAATCATCCGATAGGATTCCAATGTCCTGGGTTACAGAGAGTGGGTAAACGTACTTTTCTGCAGCTGCGCATGCTAAGTCATGCTCTCTGGGCATCGTCTCCCCAAAAATAACCACTACCTTCCGCAGGGATGTTGATGCGGCTTCAGCAGACTGGTTGGCGTCTTCTGGCTTTCTCGTGGTCAGTGACGATGGCCCTGGGGCACCCTGTGCTAGGTACAAGTTCATTTTGTGCTAGGCACAAGTTCATCATTGACTTTCTAGAGGAAAAGAAACATGGTGTTCAAATGTTCATTAACGCACACAGAGTTTTTGAGCTCATTACGGCTGGAAGCGTTCCTTGACAAACGTCAAAAAGCATTGCTAGACCATATGGTGAGTTAAGTAGAGTCACACCATGTGACAAGGGACAAGGCCACTCTAAAAAGGGCCCTCGAGCTTCCCCCTGCTCTGCGACAGGGCTGCTCAGCTTCTAGTTCCCACTCAGATCTTCCAAACACCTCATCTGCAATTGCCCTTACTTCGCGCTGACACCTTCACCCAGCAGCCTGGTGGCTTCAGACACTTTGCGTGCCACACCCCAGCCCGCTGGCACAGGCTGTTGGCAGAGCTGGCCGGCATACTGAGGGGCCACTGGGCCAGCAGCATCAAATACACCCCGTCTCCCACCACCAGACAAGAGTGGCGGAGGACAGCTTTCCCTCGTCACTTCTGTCGCATCACACGTCATCTATTTGCGAGTGCTCTGCATCCTGTCCTCAAAAGCAAGGTGCTGGTTAAACTGTGCAACCGTGACAGAGGGAGGTTGCTAGGAAACTTCCGGTTTTAACCGTGTGCTACCGTGTGCGCAGGTGTCGCACACGACTAGAAGAGCCCGTGGGGGAAGCTGCAAGTACCAACCGGAGGCTTCCCAAACCCACCTGTTCTGTTTGAACAGGACTATTAATATAATACACCTGTGCGAAAAATGAAATGCGAAACAGGATGATACTCCAAGACAAGAGGCCCCAACTGCAGCTGTGACGACAAACTAGAGCAGGTGGTCATTTACCGATGGCCCACCACGGGCCTATGGGAAAACCCACGCATCCTTGCCCGGACCAGCTCTGCCCCACCCCCCAGCAGCGACTCCCCTTAGCTCTTCCACCAAGACAGCTCATGGGCTCGTCCCTCTTGCCTTAAAGACTTCCCAGGCGGGAATGAAGTGCTGACATCCCCAGCTGCTTGACCACAGAAAACACACACTGAGGCCCCCGCTCCTTTGAGATGCGGGGCATCACACAGTTACAGGATGTGAAACCGGTCAGGGCCCCACCGAGACAGACGAGAGGGCGGGCTCCGGAGTTAGACTGCCTGGTGCGCACCAGCCCTGCTAGGGAGCAGCTGCGTGCACCTGGGTAAGGTGCTCCGGGTCCTCGTCTGTAAATGGTAGTAGAAGCGCTTGCCTTGTCCTGACCGGGGGGCTTATTTGGTTGCACTGTTGTCCTGTACATGAAAAAATTGCACGTTCAGTTCCCAATCAGGGCACATACCTAGGCTGCAAGTTCAATTCTCAGTCAGGACACACGCCTTGGTCGTGGCTTCCATCCACAGCTGGGGTGAGTGCGGGAGGCAACTGATCGATGTTTCTCTCTCATGTTGATATTTCTCTTCCTTCCTCTCTGTCATGAAAAACAAAACAAAACAAGACTAGTTGTCATATCCATAGTGTGTCAGGCTGCCAGATAAAATGCAGGGGGCACTTAGTTAAATTTGAACTTCAGGTAACAGGTGAATTTTTAGTAAAAGTATGTCCCCAACTGAACTGGGCATCCTGGATTTTTATATCGCTGAGTCTGGTGATCCCGTTGGTGCAGCTGTTAAGACAGCGCCCGGTATATTGTAAGTTCCACCTAGTTAACTGCCTTGATTGTGAAGCTTTGGGCTAGAAGGAGCTGGGAACTCCCAGCACAGCAAAGGGGGCTGCAGGTGTGTGGGGACGCAACTGTCTCCTGTATTTCTCAGGTGCCTTGTGACTTCTGTTTCCTGTCTCTCGGAGGCCACGTGGACCCTCACAGCTGGCTTCTCTTGGACCCATCTTTCTGTCACCTTGGCTTCATGCAAATGTCTGCCCGGCGTGGCTTCCCGCTCCACATCTGCAGGACCTAGGAGACTCAGCTGTCTTAGTTCGGGTTGCTCCAGGAGCAGACCTCGACAAGAGGATTCTGGGAAAGTAGTTGAATTGGAGTCATTCCCACAAACACTGCGGGGTGAGAAAGCGAGACAAAGAAGAAGGAAGTCAATAAAGGGGCCATTATCAAGCAAGTTACCACCATGGGCAACAGACCTCCATCCCGCTGGGGAGCTTGGAGACAGAGTCACCCAACGGCCGGCTAAGGAATGTGTTTCTCCCACTGGATCTGCTCAGCACGGTCAGGACTGCCTCTGGGATATTCGACTCGGGCACTGCTGGCTTGCCTTGTGCGTGGGCCAAGCAAGCTCCCACTGCCCGACCGAAGTCCTCCGATGGAGAGCATGGGTGTGCCCAGTTGCCGTCGTGAGTGTGCAGAGGTGAAGGTGGGGGAGACACACCTGGGCCACTGCCAACAACTCCTACAAGCACCCACCCAAGTTGAGGAACCTATGCCTCTTAGTACAAATTCTCAAGGGAGAGCACCTGATTGGTCACTATCCAGCCAATAAGCTGGCTGGCCCAAGGTCAGGTGGTAACCCTCCCTCCAGTCATCTGAGGCTGGGCGGTCAGAGTCCAGGACAGTGTCATGACCTTCTCCTTCAGCAGAAGCATTGGGCTGGGTAGGTAGTTACCACAGAAATGGGCAAAGGGTGGGGAAGGCCCTCAAAGCACATCCACATGTTCTGAAAGGTAATCATGCTTGTGTTTGCATCCGAAGCTAAGATCTGTCTCTTGACTCTGCCCCCCCTGGGTCAGGCACCCCCAGACCAGGCCCAGTCAATCTCCGATGGGACCCCTTTCCTGCAGCCCAGGCTGCCTTCTCGGGCCCTTGCGTCTCCTCCCTCCCAGGCTAGCCCAGCACCCCTGTGTCTTCTCGATGCTCACGTCGCTCTGGGGCATGCGTGTGTCTTCATTTGAGCAGAGAACCCTCAGTCCCAAAAAGCAGGTGTGCGTGAGGGAGGCAGGGGTGGGGTGCTGGACCCTCATGCTTGGACTGAGGCCGTGAGTGTGTGGGCTGGCTGGCGAGGCCGGCTGGCGGGGAGCCGTGGGGCAGAAGGCCTGGCCTTGGTCTGGAATGTCCATCTCATTCCAAATGTCCCAGAAGCCAGATGGTGCTGCTCCCTTCTGTCCCCAAGAGGAGCCCTCAGCAGGGAGGTGAGAGGCCTGCTCTGGGCCACCCACGCCCAGCCAGCTGTCCAGGAAACTGAAGTTAATCGTCCTGCTGGTGGCTGAAAGGGACCGCGCCACTGCTGACAGGACCCCTGGGAGGCAGAGGAACTGTGTGAAGGGAACACACCCCCGACATGGACCTTCCTGTCAGTGGGGACCTCTTCACTAAAGAGGGGCAGTGCTCATCAGGGAGGCTGGCTGGTACTGGACAAATGACAAAGTAGGATAAAGAGACCAAAGGACCCCTGGCTGGTGTGGCTCAGTGAATTGAGTACCGGCCTGCGAACCAAAAGGTCACCGGTTTGATTCCCAGTCAGGACACATGCCTGGGTTGTGGGCCAGGTCCCCCATAAGAAGTGTGCGAAAGGCAACCAATTGATGTTTCTCTTCCTGTCTTTCTCTCTCCTTTCCCCTCCATCTAAAATAAATAAATAAAATCTTAAAAAAAAAAGAAAAGAAAAGAAAAAGGAAGAGAGATCAAAGGCACACAAACACCCAGGCTTGGCTAGTAATACTTTCTGTCTGAGTTCCCTTTTGGGGTTCAGGAGCTCTAACTTTATTTTTCTCTCTAAAAATAAAATAAATAAATAAAATCTTTAAAAAGAAAGAGAGCCCTCCCTGGCTGGTATGGCTCAGTGGATTGAGTACTGGCCTGCAAATGAAAGGGTCACCAGTTTGATTCCCAGTTAGGGCACATGCCTGGGTTGTGGGCCAGGTCCCCAGTAAGGGGTGTGAGAGAGGCAACCAGTTGATGTTTCTCTCCCTGTCTTTCTCTCTCCCTTCCCCTCCATCTAAAATAAATAAATAAAATCTTAAAAAAAAAGAAAAGAAAAGAAAAAGGAAGAGAGATCAAAGGCACACAAACACCCAGGCTTGGCTAGTAATACTTTCTGTCTGAGTTCCCTTTTGGGGTTCAGGAGCTCTAACTCTCCCTGGCCCTTCTCAGACCTGAGCCCCCCTGAGTCCAGCCAGTGACTTGATGCCACCTGGAAGCTTTCTTTAGTCACTAGTGGCTCCTGTCACCATCAGGGCTGACTTTTCCTTTAGTGGATGTTACCGACTCTGTTGGGCTTCCTGAGACCGCCGTGACCAATGACCTGCTTAAAACAACAGGAACTCATTCCCTCCCAGTGCGGGAGGCCAGTGGCCCAAAACCAAGGGGCTGGCAGGGCCACGGTCCCTCCAGCAGCTCCAGGGAGCATCTGTCCCTTGCTCCTCTAGTCTTGGGTGATGTCAGCGTTCCTTGGCATCACTGGCTCGTGGCCACATCCTTCTGATCTCTGCCGCCACCTCCACGTCGCCTTCCCTCCCTTGTGTTTATTTCTTCTCCCCTCCTGTCTCTCACGAGGACACTTGACATTGGATGGAGAGGCCACCCGCTGAGTCCAGGATGATGTCACGTCAAGATCCTTAACGTAATTACATCTACCAAGACCCTCTTCCCACATAAGGTCACAGTCACCGCCTCTCAGCATTCATATGGGGACAAATTTTTTCAGAAGCCACCATTCAACCCACTATGGCAACAAATTGAAAAGTTCACTCGGGAAGTGTATATTGGATACCAACTCCATGCCCAGCTTGGTGGGGCCGGGTCTCCTTGGCAACAGCCCTCGCCTGAGGCCTGGTGGGGGGTTCGGGGAATTGCTACCCTGTGTTCATCTCAGTCAGCACCTGGCCGGCCAGCCACTGACCGCGGCTGTCCCCAGCAAGCCAGGGAGGGCCAGGGCTTGCCAAGCAGGGACTCACTTTTTCCTGGTCCGTCTGGGTATGAAATTATCACGGGCACCCAGGAAAAGGACCTCCATCGGGAGGCCGGCACGATGTAGCCTGCCCAGCCCAGCAGCCTGGAGATGCCAACTTGGGCATCTGGCCCAGGAGGGCGATGGCATTCGTCTGCCAGGGCTGCTGTCCCCACGCGCCACAAACCAGACGACTCAGTAGATACGTTCCCTCACTGCTCCGGACTCTGGACGTCTGAAATTCAGGGTGCTTAGCAAGGCCCCACTCTCTCTGAGATCCTGGGTAGAAGCCTTCCTTGTCTCTCCCTGGTTTCTGGGGGTGGCCGCCTGGTGGTCCCGGGCGCCCCTTGGCTCGCAGAAGCATCGCTCCAGGCTCCGCCTCTGTTATCGCGAGGCCTCCCCGTGCGTCTGTCTTCACGTCATCTTCCTCTTCGTGCAAGGAGGACAGTCAGACTGGGGGAAGGGCCACCCCACTCCGCCTTCCCTCGATCGCATCTTGCACAGTCTTACTCCAAATGAGGTTCCTGTCTGAGGTGCCAGTGGTGGGGACTTCGGCGTGTGTTCCGGATAGACTCGTCCATTAACAGGAAGCAACACACAGGGCGACACACAGCGCAACATATTTGTGTGGTGTGTTTCTCCTGTTCCCCTTGCCTCGGGAATGGGCTCCACAGGGAGTGTGTGAGTGTCGTCTGCTCGTGGATGTACCCCCAGTGCCCAGAGCAACTCCTAGCACATGATTAGGCATTCATGCACTCATGCATTCATTCATGCATTCAGTTAGTCAGTTACTCAAGAAATATTCATCGCACGTCTGCGAGTGGCAGGCACACAAGTGTTGTCTTCACCCTCATTCCTTGCCTTCATGTTCTTTCCCGTGCCTGGCCTCTGTCTCACTGCTGCCCACACCCTCTGTGGGCCCTGCAGTGCCCGCCTCTGGACGGGACACTGGGCCCTCGGGCTGCTGCTCCCCTCGGCTGGACTGGCAGGGGGAGCAGGGGACCCCGGCAGCAGGCGGGTCCTGCTGCGTGGCAGGATCCTGGACGAGGCGCTTCTGACTGCTTCCTGCCTCCGTTTGAGGCTGCGCTGCCTGCCTGAGGCCAGAGTGCCCGGGTGGGCTCATTTTTAAACAGTGATACCGTTCATACATCCAGCACTTCTGCCCGGGGCCCTCGGAGAGCCAGCCTCCTCCCGCTCTGATGCGTCGGCGCCTCTGCCAGCGTCTCTCAGCTCAGCGGGGGCTTGGCAGAGTCCGACCTCGGACGCCACCTCATCGAACAGGGTCTGCGGAGACCGGGCCTGTGGAGGTGCGTGGGAGCGCCTCTGCATTCTCTCCCAGGACCAGAGACGATCCGGCTCACCAGGCGTCCTCTGGCAATGCTCCCTCGGCGTTCGGGAAGTGCAGCAAGACGGACGCCAGAAGGGAAACCCACGCATGCACGACGACCTGGCTTCAGCAGGCGTGTGGCGTGTGGCGTGTGCTGCTCTGTGAAGGCGAGGGGGCTGCTGATGGAGACTGGCCTTTGCCCTCGCTGAGGCCCTGGAGCAGCCAACGCTCCCAAAGGGGACTGAGAGGGTGAGTCCGTGGACTCGTCTCCAGCGTCACCAAAGTGACCAGGGGATCGGCACAGCACAGGTGTCCATCAGGGTGGGGGGTGGGCGTTTCCGGTGCTTTCCACGGGTGGGGTGGGACCTCCAAGACAGGACTTCCTCAGGCTCCCCTGGTTCTGAGAGACGGGGGAGAAGGCTGGCACAGAGGATTCTGGGGTTCCTGCTGGGCCCACTGCTAAAAGACGGTGCTTCAGTTACCGCATGGAGTGTCTGTGTTCTCTCTGGTTGAGGTAAGAAGACGAAAGAAAGGGGAAGATGCTGGAGGTGACGCCCCTGGGGGCACCCCTCGGCCAGTGACTAGGACTTGGAGGACTTGGAGGCCCAGCCTTTTGCCCGCAGGGGGTGGGGGACAATTCCAATGCAGCTCTGCGCTCTGCCCCAGAGGCCCCCAGCAGGACCGACCCCAGTGGGCCACGGGGGTGTCTGCCCCTTAGTCTGTCCTGCCTCCTCCCCTTTCTCCTCGCACATCCCCACCACCCCTTCCAGCGCCTCCTGAGGTCGCCTCTCAGTCCAGCCGCGTGCACTCCCGTCTCCTCTGGGCGCCCACGTCCTGGGAAGCCCCATCTGCGACACTGGACACTGCACTGGGCAACTGAACCGCCCCAGCGATCAGATCACGGAGCCTGCGCTGCGACAGCTCTTGGGAGGCCGGACGAAAATGCTCTCCCAGAGCTTCTGCTGTCCCAGGAGTCCTTTCCTGCTTCCCACCGCCGCCTCCGCTGTCCCCACTCGGATCTGCCCGGGGGCAGGAGCAGCTGCAGGCGGACGGTTCCTGTTTTATTGACTCGAGGGAGGCGATGGGGCAGAGGCAAAGAGAACACGGCTCCAGACTCCAGAGAGGACTCTCAATTTCCCCCTGAGCCCCTTCCTCTCTCGTGACGCGTGACCATCTGCCCAGCTGCCCAAGCCCCGACCCCAGGGGTCAACCTGTATTCCTCCCGCTTCCCTTCCCCGCACACCCACCCCCCTGGCAAGTCCTACTGCTGGAGCCTTGGGGACCTGCTTGCAGGACCCTCTTCAGGACACCCCCCAATTCCAAGCCACTGTTACCTCCCCCGTAGGGCCACACCAACAGCATCCCACGGACTTGCTGTCCCCCTATTACTCCCTGCAATCCAATTTCTACGCAGCATCCGGAGAGACCCACCCAGAACATGCAGCAGACGCCTGCCCGCTGCTTAGAACCTTTCAGTGACCCCTCACTTCAGAATAACACCCAGACCCTTTCCCAGGGCCTGCACGGCCCCAGGATCCGCTCCTGCCTTCCTCCAACCTCATCCTCTCAGTGATCCCAACTGCCTACTGAGCGCCAGTCACCACGGGCTCCTCGCCCTCAGCTCCTCAAGCGTCCCTGCTCTCCACCACTGCCTCAGGGACCTTTAACTTGCTGCTGCCTCCACCTGCAAGGCCCTTCCCTGGGTCTTCTTGTGATGGCAGCGGCTCCTTCATGTCCATCAAGGCTTCGTTCCGATGTGACTCAGGCACCCCAAAGCCTCACCCAGTCGCCCTGTCTAAAATGTTCCCTCCCCTCTCCAGCACATCCCAGAAACCACAGCTGCCTCTCACCGGGCCGCCCCATGCGTTACCGTGGCAGCAATGATCGTGAACCGACAATGACCCCGCCTCGTGGGCTGCTAGCACACTGCTGGCCTCCTCCCCTAGGGTGGGACCTCCACCAAGGCTGGGTTTGCCTGTCCCTTGGGCCCCGTCGCCCCAGCCCCTGGAAAGTGCCTAACATGGAGTGAGCGCTCAGTAGCTTTTCTGACGTCACCCCAGCTTAGAATCTTACCCTGGCACTTCATAGGTGACCCTGTGCCATGAGCCTCAGTTTCCCCCTATGTAAAGTGGGGATAACGTAGTCATTCCCCAGTAACACTCCCAGTGCCCAGTCGCTCGTGCTGGGGAATTTGGCAAATGCCGGTCTGCCTGGGTGCTGTCGCTGCGAGGACACCCACTGCCAGGGGCTTACACAACCAGGGGCGTCACTGTGTCACAGAGTTAGAGCACCTGCCCGGGGGTGGGTCTCGGCACTGTCATCGGGGACCCGGGCTCTTCCGTCTTTCTGCTCAGCTCTCCTCAGCATAGAAGCCTAGTCCTAGGCGAGTCCCTGTGGTCACGAGATGGCTGCCACCTCCCAAGCAGAGGTGACAACATCTGCCTGGAGGAGAAGGACATTTCTGCCCACGCATCTGCTGTTAGTAGGGAAGCATTGCTTACCGGGAAGACACCTCCCCCTGTCGGTCCCATGGCCAGGACCGGGGCACGCGCCCCTACTTGCGCTGCCGAGGAGTTTGGTGAGCTGTGTGCCTGGCCACGTCGGCCTCGGTGGGAGGAGAGGACTCGGGTGGAGCACGGTGGGTGGGTGTGTGCAAGAGGTTCCCTGCGCCTTCCTTCCCTTTCCTCTCTGCTCTCCCGGCACGGTTCCTGTTCCCAAGGCGCCCTCCCAGGCTCGGCTGGTTTTGAGTGAGGGAATCCGGGCCTTTCTCTCAGCCGTGACATTCCCTGTTTGCACAGGAGGCCTGCAGGTGTTGCGGGGTGGGTGTGTGGGTGTTTCAAGGCCGGGTTGCAGGGGGCTAGTAAGAATGAGTTAGTAAGAAAAAGATGCAGATGTCGCTGGAGGTGGGTGGAACCCCCAGTGGGGAGGCTCAGTGGAGGCCGAGGCAGAAGCAGGCGAGTGCCCGCGCTGCCTGGGGCCGGACCTGTCCCGGGACAGGACCAGTGGGCCACGGGGAGGAAAGGGCTTTCCTTTCAGCACCACACCTGGGCCTCTGCTCTTCCTGCTCAGCCCACTGTCACCCCCTCCTCCTGCCTGTCCCCTCTAGACCCTGATGCTGCTCAGAGCTCCAGCCTCCCAGGGCCCGGGGTGGGGGGAGCCCCTCCTGCTCCTCCTCCTGCTCTCCGGGCACAAGCTGCTGCTCCCTAGCCAGAAAGGGACATTCCCGACTGCAGACACACATGGTGCCCGAGGGCCCAGATGGGATCTCGGCGTGGGCAGGGCAGGAGGAGCGTCTGAGGCCCGGGGGAGGCCCGGAGCTCGCCACTCTCTCGGTGGAGATCACGCGTGTGCATGGCTGTGGTTGGGGGAGTGGCCGTGTGTGGGGGGGTGTGGGCCACAGTCCCTAACCCACTGCAGCCTGAGTGGTTCTGGATCCTGGGAGCAACATCCGGGCACCACCTCCAGGTCTGCCGTGGAGTGGTCCAAGTGCTGGGCCCTGGTTTCAAAGGGTCGGAAACCCAACTTTTGTATTTTAACAGTTAGAATGGACCTTTGCCTTTTTTCAGCTTCCGGCACTGAACCCCTTTATTTTGGGGTGAGCCTGCCTCTGACCATGGAAGTTGAAAATGCCAGGAGTTCCCAGTGCCTGCCTCCCTTGCTGCTGCTGCAAGAAGGCCCAGGCCCCACGTAGCCGTCCGTTCAGCCCGAGGGCTGACTCCGCACTGCCTGAAACTCTGGGGATGCTCTCTCTTTTCCTGGCTGCACACTCATGGACACTCGCCGACGCAGGCCGCGTCCAGGGTCCAGCACGACTCTGACCGTTTTTCACAGCCACATGTCTCTAAACCAGGTTCTCGGGTCCCCCTACCAGCACCCCTCCCATTCTTCAGGGGTATTTGGGTGTTTCCTCCAGCTTTATTGAGATGTAATGGACACATATCGTGGCGTAACGTTAAGGGATACAATGACGATGGTCTGATACGTGTCTATTTGGGGAAATGTTTAGCTCAATAAGGTTCATTAACACATCCCTCACTGTGTGTAATTACCATTTGGTTGTTGTTATGGTGACAATGTTGAAGCTCCGGCCCGACAGCCTCTTTCGAGCACACAACACAGTATCGGTGACTATGGCCACCACGCTGGACCTTGTGCATCCGGCAACTGCAAGCTCAGAACCTGGAACAAAATCCCCCCACGTCCTCCACCGCCCAGGCCCCTGGAAGCCACCCTTCTCCTCCCTGCTTCTATGAGTTCGATATTTTTAAGATTCCAAATATAAGTGAGATCACGTGGTGCCGTCTTTCTCTGTCTGACTTATGTCACTCAGCACAAAGCTCTCAAGCCCCAGCTGTGCTGTCACAGATGACAGGCTCTCCTCAATTTTTTATGGCTGAATGATACGCCCGCGGGTATGTGCATGGGGGCGGGGGTGTGTCTCCGCCGGTGGGATTTTCCGTACCCACATTCACTGGTGGGCATTCAGGTGGTTTCCCTGTCTTGGCTACTGTGAACTGATGCTGCAGTGAATGGGGGCCGCAGAGAGCCTTCCAGCTCAGCGTTTTTATCTCCTCGGACTCCTGGAAGTGGAAAGATGGAGTCCTATGGCAGCTCTGTCTTTCATTTTTAAAGGGACTGCCATACTCTTTTCCATAGTGGCTGTATCAATTCACACTCCCACCAACCCTTTTTCAAAATTGCCCAGGCCGAGGTAAGACCTTTGTTTCCTCCTATAAATTTTAGAATCGGCTCGTCAGTTTCTCCACAGAAGCCTGCCGGGATTTCTCCAGGGATAGTGTTGCATCTGGAGATCAACGTCGGGACAATCGTTATCTTCACAATACTGAGTCTTTTGACCCGGGAACATGGTATATCTCATTTATTTAAGTCTGTATTTTTGTAGTTTTTTAGCTTACAAACCTTACATATTATTTATCCCTAAGTATTTTATGTTTTTGGTACTACTGTAGATGGTATCTTTTTAAAAAAAATTTCAGTTTCTGCCCTGGCTGGCGTAGCTCAGTGGATTGAGTGCGGGCTGTGAACCAAAGTGTCCCAGGTTCGATTCCCAGTTGGGGCACATGCCTGGGTTGCGGGCCATGACCCCCAGCAACCGCACATTGATATTTCTCTCTCTCTCTCTATCTCCCTCCCTTCCCTCTCTAAAAATAAATAAAATCTTAAAAAAAATTCAGTTTCTGCCTTGTTAGCATATAAAGATTTAAATAGGTAAATAAATAAAGTGTAGTATACTCACCCTTTATCCTGCATTCTAGGTAAACTCATTGCTAGATCTGGTAGTGTCTTGGTTTTGGACGTTTCTAAGTAGGCAATCCTATTGCCCATGTTTTTTTTTCTTCCCGATCCTTACGCCTCGCATTTCTCTCTCCGGCCTCATGATGCTGACCAGGATGTGGAGCAGAAGCGGTGAGAGCAGGCATCCTTGCCTTCTCCGCAGTCTTTGGGGGGAAGTGGCCGGTCTCTCGCCATGAAATGTAAGGTGAGCTGCAGGTTTGTGTAGCTGCGCTTTGTTAAGGCGAGAAAGTTCGCACTTATTTCTGGTTCGCTGAGGGGTTTTTTTATCATGAATAGATACCCAATGACCTTGTAACATTTCTTTTCTGCCCCAACCAGCCAGAGTTGGGTTCTGTTGCAAACAGGAGCCCCGATGGATACACTAGCTGTACAACGTTGGGCAAATTCTTTAACAGACTAGAACAGCCCGAGTGCTGGATTGAGGTCTGCTGATGAAAACGTAAGTCCTTTGAATTCTTCCAGCTCACAAAACTAGCCATGATAACCTTCAAGGCTATCACCTGTGTGGGGGGGAAAACCTTGTGCTCAATTTACTATTTCTCTCCCGCTCCCCCCTCCAATACCCTTGCTTGTTGTATGTAATTATATAAATAATGCATACTCGCGGTTAAGGACCCTGAGCAGAGGTGAGAAGACCAAGGTCTTGCTCTGATTGGAACTTACTTTCTAGCTCAAGTACGTGGACAACAGACAAGCAAATAAGTAAAGCTAAACAGAAAAAAAATTGAATTAATTCAATACATTAAATGCAAGCCCTCTTCCTCTGAGGTCCTGGGAGCTGTAGCAGAACTCGGTGTCCGGCACTGTCACCTCTGAGCCCCACACTCCGGGGGCGATGTCCCAGCCGGCACCCTCTGAGGGAGAAGCCGCACTCATCCCTAAGGGCTGCATGTGGAGCGACGTTCAGCAGCGACCGTGCAGAACACGAGAGCCGTGGCACCAGCCGGTGTGTGTGGCTGTGAGGACTAACATGGGCGAGCCTCTTGCAGCAGTGTCTGGCACACAGTAGGTGCTTTGTCAGTGTCTGTTGAATGGACGGCCATCTCCTCAAGCCTCTGACAAACGGAGTCAGCCCTTCCACTGCACGTGACCCAGCCACCCTGTGGAGACTTCGGGCCGCCACCCACCATCCCCAGGCGGGGCTGCATGTGCACACAATGTGCACACGCGAGTGCACATGTGGGCCCCCACTGTGCTTGTTCACAAATAGTCCTTCAGTGACGGTGACAAGCAAACCTGCTTCAACTGTCACATCAGGAAAACTGTGTAGGTGTCCCCCTCAGGGGCTGCAGCCTGGAGAGGCGGTCACTCGCTCGTTAGCACAGCCCTAGCAAGGTGACGAGCTGGCCTCACCCCGGAGGCCTAATCGCCCCACCGTCCAGCTTCCCGGTGCAGCGTCAGAATCCCAACCCCACAGCTGGGTGGCCGGGGACTTCTGACCTGGGGGAGGACCAGCAGCCGCCCTCGCAGCTGGCTGCACTGGTGCCACACTGTGGCTTTGGAGCTGGGCCACTCTGTTAAGCCAGCTGGCTTACCTCATGTGCCTTCCAGCCCCGGGTAAGTAGGCTAAGGCCGGCCTGGGAAGATTATTTGCAGGGAATTAGAGCAGGGGAGAGCAGGATTAGGGCCACTCCCAACCAGTGGCTCCTCTGTAGCTGCCATCTGCAAGGAACGGGGGTGCCCCCTTTCACTGGGGGTGGGGGGCGGTGCTGGCAGGAGGGAGTCAGTCATAAGCTAGAGGACCCTCTCTGGGGAGGCACCTGTTCCCGCCACCCCCTCCTGGCACCTCTGACCGGCTGCACCGGCTTTGTAGAGGACGGGTGGGTGGCAGCAGGAAATGAGGGGGTCTGAGTGGGTCCCAGCCCTGTGTGGCCTGGGCCAGCCACCTTCCCTGTCCAGGCCTCCATCCCCTTACCCGAAAGATGGGAGTGCTGGGCCACCTAGCTGTTGAGACGCCATTCAAAGTGGAAGGGAGGAGGCTGAGAAGGGTCGGGGACCCCTAGTGGGTTTGAAGGCGACAACAGCAGAGACAGAGACCGCATCGTCACCCACATAGAGACGGAAGGTGACACATGAATAAGCGGGGAGAGACAGAACAAAACAAGTAGAAGGGCCAGTAGGTGTGGGTGGTGCGTGGGGCAGGTAAAGGGCCGCAGGGTTTCCTCCCGAGGATGTGGAGTCAGTATCACTAGGTACACTCGTGAGGGTAAATTACGTGATCCACATAAAATCGGTTATTCGGGAAATTTAAATAACATGGACAGTAGCATTTACTGAGCAATAATCACCAGACATTGTTCTTTGCGTGTTATAACTGCAGCCTCATTTAATCCTCACAATAATACAAAGTAGATACTGGTACGATCCAAATCTACGCATGGGGAAACTGAGGCACAGAACTATTCAGGCGAACCTCTAGTTTTGCTTCCGAGCTCCTGGACCAACATTTCCTGCAGTAGCCCGAGTGGCCCTGAGGCCAGAGCAGGCCTTGGCCACAACGGCACCAAGGTGGGGACCGTTGACCCTGTCCAAGGGTAAGGCACCGAGTGGGGCAGGAAAAGGTCTGAGCTTCAGACTCCCTGGCTCGTCCAGTTAGAAACCCTTGGGGCCCCATGTCCTGTGCCGGCTCGTCCAAGCACCAGGCTCATGACTCAACTGCTCGCTGCTGGGAGCCCAGCCGGCCAGAGCGCTCCCTCCCCAGGCACCAGCGGCCAGGGCTGTGGGGCAGGAGCGCCCGCCTCAGCCCTTCCTGCGCCCGGGCCACGCCCCAGCAGTGCCTCCCCTCAGGGTGGGGGAACACAGGGGCTGGGGGCTGGGCCCCCTACAGGGTGACAGCAGAGGCCGAAGGAGTCCCCGTCCTGCACAGTGGCACAGGGCCTTAGACATGTGGGGACCAGCATGCGGTGAGCGCGGGTCCTCACGCTGGTGCCACGACCTAAAACACTGAGATATTTATAAACACTAGAATGTTTTCTCTAAAGACACAATGAGAAATTGTGTACCTACCAATTACACAATCATTTCACTGAAAAAAAGATGGAAATAGGCCAAAGTGATAAAAGTACTACATTTAGTACAAGGCTCTTTCCTATTTCTTTGTTTTTCTATACCCTCTATATTTCCTAGAATGTGTATTACTTATGAAAGTTTATTTTATTTTTTAAAAGATTTTTATTTATTTATTTTAGAGAGGGGGAGGGAGAGAAATATCAATATGTGATTGCCTCTAGGGCGCCCCCTACTGGGGACCTGGCCCATAACCCAGGCATGTGCATCCTGACTGGGAATCCAACCTGTGACCCTTTGATTCGCAGGCCGGCACTCAGTCCACTGAGCCGCACCAGCCAGGGCAGGATTAAACAGTTTTTATAAAACGTGTGGCAGGTGCTGAGGGGGAGTGTCTACTGAATGAAGGGCTCTAAGTGCGGTTTACCAGAAGAATGAGAACAGGGCCGTCGCCATCTTTATTAGAAGCGGCCCATTCGTAATTAGAGCCCATTAGTCTATTAGCAATGTGGCCTGCAGTCGCTGCCTTTTTTGGCAGTCGTCTTTATAGTCCCGTAAAATGCTTTTATTGTAAACCTAGAATTCCAGGGTTTTCCTCTCCGCTAGATGTTTGGATCACTGGTTCAGAAAGGTGACATTTCATTTTCTCCAATTTTGCCCACTGTCCCAACTTGTCATGATCCCTGTAGGCTCTGATTCTGTCTTCCCGTACAGGAGCTACTCCTAGTGGCAGGTCATTTGCACATTTTCTTAACCTGCCACCAATACCCTCAGCCAGGAAATTTATTGAAATGTCAAGCAGGTGTCCCTGGTCTGGGCAGAGTTGCACCTGGCGTGGTGGTGCTCGTCTCAGACCAGCCAGGGACAAAGCAACCCCTCGTTTACCCCAGGTTGGCTTTCGGTCTGTGCCCATGCCTGGTTCATGCCTTGGACACACCGGTGGGGGGCGGGGGGGCGGGTAGGTAAAATGAGGGCAGGGCCTGCCGATTCTTCATAACACAGGGCCACTAGGGGGCGCCCTTTGGGAAACAGCTTTGGAGGGGTGAGAAACCCACTCCACCGAATCCTAACCTCACCCGCATCTCTGCTTCTTACCCCTAAAGACCTCACGGGAAAGGGCTGGGTGGCTTTTTGGAATCAGCGTATAAGCATTCTTGGATGAGTGCGGTCCAAGATTCTCATGCAGCCTGTGGATTTTCTCGTTTCCCACCACGGGATGCCTGTTTTCTGTAATTCTGTGAGAAGAGCGTAAAATCAGCTGTGTAAAGACAAGAAAAGATTCAGTATCTTTAGATGAATGATATCGCTTTGACCAGATCAGGAAGTTTCCTGCATTTAAACTGTCCTAGGAAATGTCTTAGGATAAAGGATGTCATAGGTCTACTTTCAGGTCATGCGGTGTAAGCCCCGCCGTTCGAAGAAATCACGAGTAATGCGTTGGAAATGGCTGTGAAGGGTTCTCATCCGGAGGCCGAAAGGGCAGGTATTAAAGCCCCCGAGTGTGGACCAAGTGGCCGTGGCGAGTGCACTGGCTGCGTTGCTGACCAGCTGCGGGGCTGTGAATGCGCCACTCAGACCCCAGGGGCCGGTTCCTCTGTTTGCAGAAGCAGAGGCGGCACCGAGCCCTTAGGACTGTAACAGAGAGTGCATGGGACGACGAGTGTGACAGGTGCTCACTCTGTGCCCGACACCCCAAGCCTTTTGCATGGCTCATGTCATTTAAAGCTCCTGGGACCCTTGTATGTGCACACGCGTGTGTGTGAAGTGCTGATGTGAGTGGTCCGACCCTCAGAGCGGTGGCCGTGGCGTGGGGAGCCCTGGACTCCACAGCCTGTGCTCCTCACTGCAAGTCCCATCGAGCGGGTTTTTGCTGCCTCCGCCTCCCAGCGCCCATCCTCCTGCCTTGCGGTGAGAGCCCCTCAGATTGCTTGCAGGTGGACACTGACGGCCACGGTGCCCGCCTCTCTGGCCAGGCTCAGCCTGGAACCAACACCGGGCCAGCGCCGGGCTCCCCTCGCGACCGTGTACGGTGAGGGGCCCGAACGGCAGGGGGCTCATCCCCTCGGTGCTGCCTTGGAGGACCGCTGGGCCTGCCACCCCGATCCCCTGGGGTCAGCATCTCAGCCCACTCCCCTTCTCCCTAAGGCAGCCAGAAGAGGTTTCTTTCATTCAGAACTAAAGAACTCGGATAACACAGTCAGACCAGTGTACCCTGCAGTGCCCAGTACGTGCGAGAACTGGGGCGCTGGCAGGCCGGAAGCTCCCGCTCCCTCCTCAGTCAAACGGGGCGACCTCAGGGCCCACCGCCCACGGTCATGGCGATTCCGGGAGACGGGGCATGTCGAGTGCTTGGCACGGGATCTCACGCACAGAATGTACTCCGTGCCAGCTGCCCTTGCTAGCGCTCAGATACTTTTCAGTAAAAAAAATAAAATCAAATAAAAAAGCACTGGAGCAATTATTCCCAAGAGGTGAACCAAATCTCTCAAACGCAAGTAATTACGGCCGTGCACTCCATGTTCCCACGGGCGGGCGCGAGTTCCAGGAACGACGCGGGTCCCCGCATCTGTTACATAACGGCGCCCCACGCGGAGCGCGCCCGGGAGTCCTTTGTCCGGGGGCAGAGGGCGTTGTTCCGCCCACCGCAGACCGCGGAGACGGGAGGACGCCCGACCGTTTAATGAAAGAACACCTCCGTGCCCTGAACTTGGGCCTGGCGCTCCTGCAGCTGCAGGCTTCCGGGGGTGGACGAGCCTGGCGATGATGCATGGAGAGGCCAAGTTTCCTCAAGGACAGTTATACAAGAACACAGCAGAGCCTGAGGGTTTTAGCTGCAAATGTGTTTCCGCTCGGAGGCGATCGCCACCTGTGTGGTGCCCGCCCCCCCCCCCCGCCCCCACGCCCCCTCCTTCCTCTGTACCCTCCTCTCCGCGAGCCCCTCCCCACGGCCATCACGGCTTTGTCTGGCTTACCCGCAGAGTGGAAAGTACCGAGGAAAACATGGTGACAAGATAACTGAGACAAATACCCCAAGACGATGCAGTCCTGTTCGAAGCAGAAGCCTTCGCGGGTCCGCGGTGGCTCCGCTACGGCCGGCCACCACGGACACTGGGACCAACACCCGCCGAGGCACCGCCACCGGAGCCACGGCGCCTCCTCTCAGACACCTGCATGGGGTTCGGCTGGCAGGTGCCGCCACGGATTGAGGAGTGGGGGGGGGAGACTCAGTCCTTGTGGCAGCCACGGGCGGGGGCTGGGAGCAAAGCAGGCAGCCCCACAGCTGGGGATCAGTTAGCCACAGGGGGCAAACAAGTAAATGAACATACTAGGGGAGCCCCGTTTTTCACGATAAAGGAAGTGCAAATGTGGAAAGGGGTGAGACTACAATAGAATAGCCTTGTGGGGTAGAAGCGGAACTGAAGGTCAGTGTGAACTGTGGCTTTTAATGTGTACAGATGGGTGGACGAGGAGACAGGCTCAGATGTAGGTATTTCCTAACTGTCCACCGAGAGGACCTACCAGCAATGACAGCCCAGCGGCAGCCAGCACAACCTGGCGCCCAGAGCTGGGTTCCAAACGCTGCTCTCTATGAACGTGAACCAGGACTCTTCGGCAAGATGGCTGACCCCAGGGCTAGAGGGGAAAAACAAGGTGCCTGGGACATTCTGGGGAACCGGAAAGTAAGAAAGCGCTCCAAGAACCACGGGGATGTGCAGCCATTACAGAAAACAGCTGGAGGTTCCTTGAAAAATTAAAAATAGAACTGCCACAGGACTCAGAGGTCCCGCTGGTATGTATCCAAAAGAACTGAAAGCAGGATCTCAAAGAGGAGTTTGCACACCCATGCTCATGGCAGCACGATTCCCAATAGCCAAGGGGTGGGAGCAACCCAAATGCACACCAGTAAATGAATGGATCAAGAAAATGTGGTATCTGTTCCTACAACAGAATATTATGCAGCCTTAAAAAAGGAAACCCTGCCACCTGCTAGAACGTGGATGGACCTTGAGGACATACACTACGCCAGTGGAAATGAGCCAGTTGCAAAAGGACCAGGACTGCGTAATTTCACTCGTGAAGTAATTGAAACTGTCAAAACCCTAGAAACAGGAAGTAGAAAGGCGATCACCAAGGGCTGGGGGAGACGGGAAGGGAAATTCACGTTCAGTGGGTACAGAGTTTCAGTTTTGCAAGATGAAAAGTTTTGCAAGCTCTGTTGCACAACAACATAAATACACTTAGCACTGGATACACTTAAAGATCATTACAATGGTAAATTTAACGTGTGGTTTTTACCACAAGTAAAAACAAAAAACAAAAAGCAACCTCAGAACAGGTCAAAGGAACACAGAAGCCAGCTTGGAGGGCCCCCACTAGCCAAATCCAGGCCAAGCGGAGCATCAACATAAATCACGATCGTCTGTAAATCATAAAACAGAATCCGCATTCCACACTAATCAATGAATAAATAAACAGCGAAAAGAGAGAGTGCCTACACTCAAATGCCAATTAGATGGAGAAGCAACAGCGTGATCAGAGACTCACCCTTTGGCAATGACTATTTCAGGTAAGAATCGTGAACAGATGCTAAATCTAGAGGGTAACGATTTATTAAGGCACAGGATGTTGCTACAGTCTCAGTGCAGCTCCCCACAAAGTACTCATGCCTCATCAATTAGCAAGCGCGGTACACTGACTTCGCGGTGGAGAACCCTTGCAGACGGAACCTGCTGTTATGAAGGGCGTCGCCAGAACCGGGAAGAACGGGTCCGGGTGCCTCCTGAGACATCGGGGCGGACACAGCGTCACTCCCCTGGTGCTTGTCAAAGACTCGTGGCCTGACTCTACGAATGAGAACACATCGGACAAACCCACAGTAAGGGTCACTCTGCAACGGGACTGGCCGGCACTCTTGGAAAATGTCGATCATAAAAGATACAAACACAATAAATGCCCAAGGAAGCGCTCCGGGGCCAAGGAGGACTGACGGGAAAACGTTATCTGAACGCACACACACCGTCCTGGGCTGGGTCCCGGGACAAAAAGAAGAGACGGTAAGTACATTTTTCTGAGTACTGGTAACATTTGAATGCTGTTTGTGGATTAAATGGCAGGATTTTGTCTTTTGGTTTCCTGATTTTGATGGATGAACTAGGCATACAGGAGAGGCCACTTAAAAAAAATACACACCAATGTGTTTAGGGTTGATGGGACATCTTAACTGCAACTTAGTATCAAATAGTTTAAAAATATGTATAGATAGAGAGAATGATAAAGTAAACAGGGCAAAATATTAACAACAGAACTGGGGGAAAGGATATACAGGCTCTTATTAAAGGTAAGATACATATAAGTGGTCTTTCAGCTATCAGGAATGTATTACACCAGTTTTTATACTACTAGAAAAATCTGCTTAATCGTTTCATCATCTCAGGCTAAACTATTCAAAATAGTTGAAATAAAATATGAAAACTTTCTTAGTGGGCAATAAGGTAGATATAAAATTCTGCTTAAAAGTTAAAAATGCACGAAAGTTCTTAATTTTCATTGAAGATGCTTCTTCCTGCAATAATTTGTCTCCTCAAAAAAATCACTACATAAGACAGTGAAAACCTCACAAATGTGCATCCTGTTAATTTAGGATAAGTACATTTTTTTCTTATAACTGATAAAGGATTTATACCATTTCATTAGAGACCGATATATCCTTTGATATTTAAATATGAAATGTTAACCTGAACCTATGGGAGATGTTGGAAACCAGAGTAATATTTCAAATCCTCACCCAAGGACATGTTTACTGATTTTAGAGAGGGAGGGAGGGAGGGAGAAACATCGGGACATCGCCCAGCTGCCTCCCGTCCACACCCGGCCAGGGGCGAACCTCGACCCTTCCATGCACGGACGGCGCTCCAGCCAGCTGAGCCACCGGTCAGGGCCGAAACCCTTCTTAATGTTATAAATCCCCTATGGTAGAAAGTGTCTGTAGAAAAGGGGGTTTTAACCATTTTTTTTGTCATATAGAGCCAACTGGTCATGTCTTGTTGGACCAAAGACCACACAGTCTTTCAGAAAAATCACTGATGTCTCTCCTACGCTTGGGAAGTGAATGCGAGAGGAAGTGAAACAAGGCCGGCAGCAGCGCCCAGGGAATAAAGACGGCTTCCCACAGGGCTTTGTGCGAAGGACTTCACTAGTTTCGAACGTGCAGTTTGGCAGTACCTTTTTCAAAAGGGTGATAATGGTGTGGGGCGGGGGGAAGGAAATACACATGAGAAATGGGGTATTGAACATGAAAATCAACAATCCTCAGGAAATGCTGTAAGAAGTCCTTGTGGATCCTTTGTGCATTCTCCCCTTGAGATGGTGACTCGAAATGTGAGTGGGATCCACGGAATACATTAACAATGGCACAAAAGAAACACACTTTCAGTTCTCTTCGACTGTGATGGAGAGAGACGTAAAACTCCACACACTTCTGTTTTATGCCTTGGAATCACATTCTGGCTTCAAGAACTAAAGCGTAGAGCACTGGGTGCATGTACAATGGTGGGGAGGGGAGAACAGGAGAGAAGCAAGCATACCCTCGCTTCCAGGAAAGTTCTGGGTTTTTAATTTACTTTAGTAATTGTTGGTGTTTTCTCCCAAACACAGCTGAAGTGGTAAAGGTGAGAGAAAACCCCCCAAAGGGGAGAGAAGCCCTTCCCTTGATTCCTGCCCGGGTAGGCGGATGTCCGTGTTCCTTCTCTAGTCACTGATGGTTGGATGAAAAGGAGCCTTGGGGGTGCACGGGAACCACCCCACCCCCACAACAAGCCAACAAATCACCAACCTCTCAATCACTGAATTACTAACCACCATTACACCCTTTGACGTAAGTGGTGATCGGTTAATCGATATTTAGATAACCTTATGAGATAGCATCTACCCTTTCTCCCTCCCCTCACTTTACTGACCATCACATATATTAATAGAATGGACATCAATCTCTCTCTTAGCATGCTCTTGTCCTAAGTACTGGTGAACTGGATACACTTGTTCCTAAGCAAAGTGAACGCCAAAAAAGCAGTGCAGAAAAACGTAGTTGGAATTCACAGCTTAACCTCTCCGAATGTGAATGGCTCAGCGGGGCTGCGGAACTCATCCAGCCCAGCACACTGACTTCAGCACTGAGTGACTGGACTGTGTAAGGATTCTAGATTCATTCCCCTAGTACTGAACGAATGGACCCTGTAAGGCTGGGCTCCAGTTCCAGCTCCGTCTCTAACCAGCTCTCGGGCAAATCCTTCCTTCCATAGGCCCATTAATTCAGTACTAAAACAAGGGTGCCAAACTGCAAGACTTCCATAGTCCCTCTCAGCCGTTAACACTCTTAAGATGTGAAGCTCTAAACTTCAACCACCTTCCCCCCCGATGGCTGTTATTGCTAAAGTTCATAAGCTGATCTAAAATTCATATGGAAATGCAAGAAACATGGGACTGCAGACTGGTACAACCACTATGGAAAGCAGTATGGAACTTCCTCAGAAAACTAAAAATGGATCTGCCTTTTGGCCCAGCAATTCCACTGCTGGGATTATACCCTAAGAACCCTGAAACACCAATCCAAAAGAACCTATGCACCCCGATGTTCATAGCAGCACAATTTACAATAGCTAGATGCTGGAAGCAACCTAGGTGCTCATCAGTAAATGAATGGATCAAAAAACTATGGTACATTTACACAATGGAATTCTATGCAGCAGAAAGAAAGAAGGAACTCCTACCCTTTGCAACAGCATGGATGGAACTGGAAAGCATTATGCTGAGTGAAACAAGCCAGGCAGTGAAAGACAAATACCATATGATCTCACCTTTAACAGGAACCTAAATAACAAAACAAAGAAACAAGCAAAATATAACCAAAGACACTGAAATAGAGGCCAGGCTGACAGTGACCACAGGGGAGAGAAGAGGGAATTTAAGGGGAGAATGGGAAGGGTTCACAGGAACAAACTTAAAGGACACATGGTCATAAACTAAGGGGAGGGAGGTAATGGGAGGGAATTGGGGAGGGGTGGGAGGGGGGACTGCATTGGAGTAAAAAGGAGAAAACTGTATTTGAACAGTGATTAAAATAAAATAAAATAAAATAAAATAAAATAAAATAAATAAAAAAGAAATGCAAGGAACAAGAACAGCCAAAACAATCTTGAAAGAGAACAAAGTTGTAGGACTCACACTTGACAATTTCAAAATTTAATAGAAAGCTGCAGTAATCAAGATACTGTGATACTGGCATAAGGACAGATGTATAAAATGGAATTTAGAGCTCAGGAACAGATGTGTACATTTACGGGCAACTGATTTGCAATGAGGGTGGCAAGGAAATTTGCTGAAGAAACTGTCTTTTCAGCGACAACACTGGGACAACTGGGGCATCCTCATGCACTGGGCCCCACCTCACACCTTACACACAAGTACACTCACAATGGGTCCGAGACTCAAACACGAGAGCTGAAACCAGAAAACTTTTAGGAAAAAAAACCAGTAATAAATCTTTGGACTTTGAAGTAATGGCTTGTGAGATACGACACCAATAGCATATGGAACCAAAGGGGAAAAAAAAGATGAATCAGTCCTGGCTGGCGTAGCTCAGTGGATTGAGCGCAGGCTGCGAACCAAAGTGTCGCAGGTTCGATTCCCAGTCAGGGCACATGCCTGGGTTGTAGGCCATGACCCCCAGCAACTGCACATTGATGTTTCTCTCTCTCTCTCTCTCTTTCTCCCTCCCTTCCCTCTCTAAAAATAAATAAATAAAATATTTTAAAAAAAGTAGTCGGTTAAAAAAAAAAAGATGAATCAGACAATCCAAATCGAAGACTTTTATGCTTCAGGCGACACCAGGAAAGGAAACACACACGGCGTGGGGGGAAACATTTGCCAATCATATATCTGACACAGAGTTAGTACCCAGACTACACAAACAACTCTTATAATCCAACAGTAAAGAGATAAAGACCCAATTAAAAAAAAAAAAACAGGCAAAGGATCTGAACAGACATTTCTCCAAAAAAGATACACAAATGGCCAGTAAGCACAGAAAACATGCTCAACATCATTAGTCGTTAGGGAAACGCAAATCAAAACGGTAAGGAGACACCTGCGTGCACACAGGACCGCGAGGATAAAGAAGACGGTGGGCGACCAGCGCGGCGGAGGCCGTGGGGGGACTGGAGCGCCCATCCACTGCCGGCGGGAGTGCCGAACGGCGCAGCCGCTCCGGGACCCAGTCCGGTGGTGCCTCCACAGGTGCCGCCGCAGGACCCAGCCTCTCTACTCTTAGACGGAGGGATCGGCAGAAGTAGGTTTTGAGTTGTGAGGATGCGAAACACAGTTTATTCTTGTATTATTGTTTACTAGTCATTGTATTATTTTCCATATGAGCAACTGCAAACCTACTTTTGCCCCATCCTGTGTATACCCAAGAAAACTTAACACACACATGCCCACACAGAAACCTGTACACGAGCGTTCACAGCAGCATTATTGGTCACGGCCACAAGTACAAACAGCCCCAGTGTCCATCAGTGGACGGAGAAACAAAACTCGGCCTGCCCACATCACAGAAGACTGTTTGGCCATAAAGAGTAACCGATACATCAGTGAATCTTGAGAATATTACACCAAGTGAAAGCAGACAGACGCAAAAGGCCACACATTTTATGATTCCACTTTTCCGAACCATCCAGAACAGGCAAACCCATAGGAGACAGAGAATACATTAATGGTTGCCTGAGGCTGGGGAAAAGGCAGCATGGGAACCGACAGCTGATGGGGACGAGGTTTCCTCTGGGGGATGAGGAGCATGCTCTGGAGTGAGAGAGTGGTAATGGTCGCGCAGCGCTGTAAATACACTACGAATCCATGAACTGTGCACTTGAAAGAGAGAACTTTATGGTATGTGAATCACAGCTCTATTTTCTTTAAAAAGGCGAATGGCTCTTAGAAAACTGGTCCCTCCTTCTGCTGGAGACCACCAGCTGGCTCACCGAAACGCTAAACAGTCAGCACTGGCATCTGACGTGGATAATCCCACCGCCACAAATGCAACAAAAAAAATCTTTTTAAGCTATTTCTAGATACCAGCTGATGGTCTGGTTGTGTTTGTTTTGCTTCTAACGAGTAAAGATCTAAAAACTCCTGAGCTCACGATTTATCTCAGAGTCCTTTTAAAAATTTGTATTTTTCTCCAGTAACCGAAGCTAAACAAATGTCTTCATTTTTGAAATGTTGGTAACGGTGTCATCCAGAAACAGGTGAAAAGATTGCTCCTACAATGACATTGGTTAGCACAGCCATCTTCAGGCAGGACTTTAAAATTTAATTCTTGTTCACGGGTCAGGCAAAAATCAAATTTTCAATAGCAGGATTTCAATGTAATATGTATAACCAAATCCTTTAATCCATGAAACAAATGCAGACTTTGCTTCATCTGGAAAATAAATAGAATTTTAGGCTTACTCTCTTCAGTAATAAGAGTTTAAGTGAATTTTTTTCAAAGCTCTGCAAAGAAAACATACCCTTTATCTTCATCTTCCGTAACATTGTTTTGTGTATCTGACTGTCAGTATCAAGAAGCCTGTAAACTCTGCATTAGCACTATAATCCACAAGAAAAGCTTTGTAAGCATTTGAAATGGAGTGAAATTAACTGCAGTCTGATAGCACTGGGTTGTACTGTACAGAGTTCCATACAAGCGAAAGAAGACTGATCCTTCTAAAAATGCTAATTGTAAAGAGGAGGGCTTAGCTACTCAGGGAATAAGCCTCGAGGTCTGCCGTGATTAAGCCACAAGCTAAAAAAGCACTGCGAGTACAACAGGGTGAAATGATTTCATTGTTAAGTTCAATGGAAACTGCATATACTCAGTTTTTATTCTTAAATACAAGCGGCGGGCACCGTGTCAGCACCGCCAGCCCCAAGCAAGGTGCAGATGCAGAAAAGACGGCCGCGTCCACCTTCAGCGCTGCTTCTGCGGCGATGTGTATAAAACCCAGCCACCGCGTGGGCGCCCTTGGGAGAAAGCAAGCCTAGGGGAGGGAAACATTTACACCTTGTGATTCAATTACACTGCTACCTGATAAAAACAGGAGGTTCAAACTTGTTTCGTGAAAACAGAGCACAAAACAGTTTCTAATGGTAACCTAGATGACAGCTGAGATGCGTCTGAAGTGTATGCAGAACCCTTAAGACTGGAACACACTGAGCTCTTTTGAATTACGTGTATTCAAATGACGGCATTACAATTCATACGGAACAACGGCAGAATCCTGGTAAAACAAGAAACGGGAGAAATGAAAATTGATCACTTCCAGCTTCGCCCTGGAGTGAGCCGGGGAGACACGGGCGTGGAACAGACACGCTGCACGGGAGGACAACTGCGGGTCACAGCTCAGAAGCGTGGCAGCCCGTGCTCCTCGCATTTTGGTTTTTAACTACGTAGGAACTCAAAAAACTGCTGTCAGTTTTTTTTTCTAATAGCTCATTTTTTCTAAATAATTCTCACTTTGCATTCCAGAAAATGTAAGAAACAGTTTGCAAGAGTTCATGCAAATATGTTTCTCTAAGGCCATGAACTGGTTTGCTAAGTTGCATTGTTTTATTCAAGTGAAAGCCCTTCTAGAATAAGGGGTCGGCAAAGGAAAGCCATCAGCTCCACCTCTCAGGCCTGCACACGGGCTGGGATCTCTCCCACTCACACTAAAGGGGAGAATGCTCAGTTGAGCATTAGCAAAAAATCTAATGCGTGTTAAGTTTTTCTGGCAGACTCTTCTTGTACATTACCAAAAAAAAAAAAAGCGCAAAAGCTTAGAATAAGAATCCCTTTTTTCTTATAAAGGTCAAACAGATACTTCTTGACGTGATGTCCTTTACACAATGGCATACTGTTCATATAAAAGGTCTCTTATCCTATAAAAATCTTGACAAAGGCAGCCTTCTAGTCCAATGCGTCCAGTTTCCGTCTAGAAACCAAGTAAAAAAAAAAGTTCTTTAGTACGTTTTTCTACCATTAACATGCAGACATAACAACCAAAGTTACTTTATGACTGGTGAGGAAATGGGTGGCTCTGAGTCACAGAACGTGGCTGTGTCACTCAAATCATGAGTTTTACAGACATGTAAATGTCAGAGACTACAAATAAAAGTTTACAATGAAATGAAATTATCCAGTCTTTGAGAGTCACTTTTTAAGGCCTTCAAGGTCATCATTATGAATATAAATTACTGGTGTCCAATTTTGTGAAACCACCAATGAAAAATTCCAGAATTCTAAGTGACAACGCATCAGAAGCATTTGTCCAGTTCAACCCCTTTCAAACACACTTACTCTGCGGACGGCTACTTGATTGTTGCAAACGAGGACACCGCCTACAAATTCAGCTTGAATTCCCTCCCGTAAAAGAACTTGTTTGAAGTCTGACAGCCTTGGTTCGTTCATAAAAACCGACTGATGTCCAGGAACCTCGGATAAGGTTAAAGGGGAAAGAAAAACTTCAACTAAAATACCAGACACGTAGCTGTACTGAATAAAGTAAAATAACATATGATCTTTTAAGACATTTTCTATTATTCCCTCAAGTCCTTTGACAGATCATTTCAAGACTGTAAATCACATTCCAAGTTGTTATTCTGAATCGTACCTCATTATTTAACATTACAAAGCCCTTCACACTCTCTGAACGTTTCACGATCAATGTTATTAGTCATGCCTCACAATACCAGAGACACATTTGGTAACGCTATGCTTTCTCTCACCCACTCGCCTAACGGGGTCACCGAGAGTGCCAGCGGGCACGCTGAGCCACAGACCCTTTCTGACTCGGGCCCTCGCCCGTGGCTTGGTTCAGGAGATAATTTCCTCCCGACCCCGGCCCCACCTCCCCCCCTCCCTCAGGGCAGATGCAGTGGGTGCTGCAGGTGTTGGAATCGGAAAGGCGAGTGGTTCGACCTGACGCTGCTACCCTGAAACTGCCATGACGAGTGCTAGCGCTAGCACGGAGAGACAAACAACTCCGACTTCTCCCAATGTCAAGAGCAGTGCTGGGGAGGAGTCCAGCCACAGAGGCTGTCTCTCTATCCTCACGGCCTGGAAGGGCTAAACACGTCACCTGACACGCACGTAGGCGTCACCGTTTTTTCGTGCTGTCGTAAGCTAATTCCACGACACCTTTGCTAATGAGGCAGGTACCTCTTGCGGACATGTCAATACTAGACTAGAACTCTATCTGTGCTAAGCAAAAGCTTTCGAACTACATCAAAACCAAAAGTGATCTGAGTTGAACTGACAGCAAAACTGGAGTGCGGGCGTATGGCATTCTTAGAAAACCACACACCTCCCGATGAGAAGCAGGCAGATGACTCTCACAGTCATCGAACTTCATACTTTAAAACCCTCACTGAAAAACAAAAGCAAATCATGAAGCAGTTATGTGTCTCATGAAGAGACCTGCTGCAGGTTTCCTTTAAGTTACTATTACTCCTGAGCCATACAGGGGACACACGCACGCGCACACACACACACACACACACACACACGGTGAGGAATCTTCTCTGAAAACTCCAAAATCGGTCTACATATGGCCTATGTGAAATGGCTAGAAGCATAAAGGAAAATTCAAAGGAGACAAATCGAGGAAAAGAGCGAAGCAGCACACGCCCACTTACCTCATTAGGCGGCAGGGGCTCCAAAGTCGGAATGATCTCACTTTCTTCGCCTGTTTCTTTCTCGTCGTCTCCGAACAGGCTCTTCATGGCCTTCTGCTGTGCGATGACGCTGGCATCTGAGGGCGCGTCCACCTGCATTTCCGAGTCTTCCCCGTCATCCTTCAGTTCTCCTTCTTCTAAGATCACTCCCGTGTCCACTTTGGAGACCCGCATGTCTAAGACACCGTCTATCCAGGCTAGCTCAGCATCTTTCGCCTTACAAAACTGCAGGGAGCTAACGAGCGAGTCTTTCAATCTCACCTAGATGTGCCAAGGGGAGGAAGAGAAATAAAACCCACAGAGTATAAGTGAACAGCTAAATATAACCTATTATTTACTATCACCATGTCCTAAGTCTCGTGATGTGCATTGAAATTTCAAAGCCTCTCACTCATCTGACCTTCACCATGACTGGTGATGACCCAATGGCGTGTGAGGTCTCTGGGCCCCTGTCCACTTTCCAAACAAAGGCTCTCGACCCTGGCTGCACAGTGAAGCCACAGGGCGATTTTCTAAGTTCATCAGTGCTGGGCCCCACCCGCAGTGACTCTAACGGAACTAGTGCGGCTGAGACCAGAGCACCGAGACCCTCGATCACCCCAGCGCCCCCCAGAGGACCTTCCTGGACAGCCGAGGTCACTCCCTAACACCTGACGGTACTGGAGGAGTACGGATTTGCTAATAGCTTTCCAAACCACCACGCGGTTTCACACCTCCGCGTTCTTGGGATGCTGCTTCCTCCTGCTGTGCCCAGAGTGACGGCTTTGCCTCCTGAATTCCGATCCGTTTCTTCCAAACAAACAGACGTCACCTCTGCCTTACCTGACACCTTCTCCCACTCCCAAGTACGAGTTAGTCCACCTCTCCTCTACTCCTATTTTCTGCGCCTGTCTCCATTTCTTTCTATTAACAGAACCCTGACATCCGAGAATTTTTATAGAACTTTTCTTGAACCCTTGCCATCCCCTCCATCTGCATATTTGTGCTCATGTCGCTCCCTCTGGGACACCCTCTCCCCCCTCTCCTTCCCGCTCTACGTACGCCCCCGGGACGCGTCCGGAAGGGTCTGGCTCAGTCATCCCTTTCTCCGGGAAACCTTTCCTAACCTCTAAACTCGGGTTGGGGTCTCCTTCTGTACGTCCTCATAACATCCTCTGCTCTCTATCCAAGGTGCAACTGTCTCCTTCTGTACGTCCTCATAACATCCTCTGCTCTCTATCACAGGTGCACAACAAATCCTGTTTCCTTGTTAAAAGCCCCCGAGACTAGGACCTGCTGGGGCAGGGGACAGTCTCCCTCTGTCCTACTCCGCGCCGCACCCTCGCGTGTCCGCCCGCCCCAGTCGGCGGCACAGAGTCCTCTGGCGCGGCTCACGCGCAGCTCATTCACCTGGTAGATGTGAGTCTCGCTGGTGGCGTCGACCGTCTCGTGCAGCTTGGGCATGTACACTTTAATGTCCTTCCCGCCGAAGGCCCGGCAGCACTCCGCGAGATCCTGGCTGGCCTCTGGGGGGCCGTGGACGATGATCAGCTGGCGCGGCTTCATCTGGTTAATGATCTTTTTAATGGAATCCCCGTCAGAGCGCCCTTCGTAGTCTATGTAGGTAACCCTGGCTCTGCAATTACACGGGGTCGTTCAAGCGTGCTTTTCTGGTAAGTTCACTCAAATTCTAGGTGTTTAATGGCTTTTGTTCTCAGGAAAGAAACATGTACAGTACATATATTTTTTTTTAAAACTAAAAAAAGGCCCTGGCTGGCGTAGCTCAGTGGATTGAGCGCAGGCTGGGAACCAAAGTGTCCCAGGTTCGATTCCCAGCCAGGGTACATTCCTGGGTTGCAGGCCATAACCCCCAGCAACCGCACATTGATATTTCCCTCTATCTCTCTCTCTATCTCTATCTCCCTCCCTTCCCTCCCTAAAAATAAATAAATAAAATCTTAAAAAAAAAAACTAAAAAAAGAAAAATGTCTACAATATTAAAATATGGATTTGAGGAAGACACGTGTGTTCTATTATTATGCATTTTGGGGAATTGTGGATTCTTTAATAAGTGTCATTAGAAAAAAAGGCCCACTATATAAAGAAAAATAAAGCTGGATCCTGCCCGAATGCCCCATAAAAATCGCAGGTGAGTTGAAGCCATTATAAAAAAAAAAAGTGAAGCTTTAGATTACAGAATAAAATGTAAGAATTATCTTTATGACCAAGGACAGGGAAGGGCTTTTTAAAAAACATAATGGGAAATACTTTACTATTTCCTTACATCAAGATTACAAATGTTTTTAAACAAAGTGGACCATGGAAAACTCTCAAAAGCAAGTGAACAGAATGGCAGATGGTGTTTATTTGTATTGTCTAAAACCAACCACCACCAACACCCAGAATACACAATGAACTCCTGCAAACCAACAACAAAAAGGCAGCAACCTCTGGAGAAAAATGCACAACAGGAATAAATGTGGACTTTATAAAAACAGAAACAGCAGCAAGCATCTGAAGAGATAATCAAACTTAATAATAATCACGGTAAAACGAATTTTAACAGTACTGACGCATTCCTTCCCATCAGGCCAGAAAGCATGACGGGGTCAGACGAGGCCCGGTGCTGGCGGTGGGCAGCCCCTCACTGAAGGAAGCCCCCTGCTTTGCTGTGAACACTCACACACACACACACACACACACGGGTGCGGCCGCCGGGGGGGGGGGGGGGGCGAGACCTGCAGCACCATTCGCACGCGTTACTGAGCCCTCGGGACACCCAAGGGTGTACGCTAAATGGTGTCACTGCACAGGTAAGCCACTTGGCTCTCTCAGGAGCTTTTTCAAATTCCAAAACAACAATTTTCTAGTGTTATTATTAACTATACCAAAAGGAAAAAAAAATATCTTAAATACTTCAGGGCACTGTAGTATTTTTAAGACATTAGGGCGCTGGAGATGTTTAAGTCAAGGAGTATATTTTATGAAACAAGCAATTAGGAAAGTTAAACCTATGAATTGTATCCCTCACCTGCTGCTGAACATACTAAATATGCCGAAAGACTGCTTCTTTAAGTGTACAATTTAATGTTTAACTCCCCACCCCCACCAATTCAATTACTTTGGCATTCAGATATAATTAACAAAGAGAAAATATCTCCATACTTCACAAGTCTCTACATGAAACAACAAATTAAATTTTAAAAGTGTAAATTTACTATAGGACATTCAGAAATTTCACCTTGGAAGCAATGCAAATTATAATTCAAGTGTTTAAAACTTGTATTTCCAAAAGGCAATGAAAGCACTTACTTTATTTCAATAGATTCTGTCATGGAAATGCACTTGGTAGGAACATCAGATAAATCCTGATCCATGGGTTCATCTCCGTTTGTCAAGCCAGATTCTAATTTGCTTTTTTCTTCCTCAGTAGCTTGAAGTTCTGGCACCAAGAAATCCTCCGGTCTAAATAATACGTCTCTAATTAGAAGCTATAACGACTAAGTTAATATTATGTTACATATAACTAACTAGTCAATTGCCTAATTTTTAGACTCCTTGCACATCTCAAGATTTAAATACACATTTGATTTGAAGCCATTGCAACTTCATGGTGTCGATTATCAGGTGACTGCACGCATTACGTCCCTTGTGACCGCTAGGGAGTGCCCTTCACACCTCACCCCGTGGGCCGGCGAGAGGCCCCGGACAGATCCCTGGGCGAGCTCAGGGGCAGCAGACGCACCATGACGACCCGGCCCTGCATCTGTGTCTCAGCTTCTGTGGTTTCCCTGCCACCTCCCAGTTCTTATAAATCCCAGGCCTCCTCTAATTCCCTAAGGCCCCAGTCCGCCCATCCCTGATCAAAGAAGGCCGGTAACTCCCCATTTGCATATTAACAAGAAAGCTTCATCTTTATTTCAACAAACTGATAACCAGGAAAACCAAATTCACTGAGCTCAAATGATAACACACTTGATTCCTACCACCCGTAAGAGAGAAAAGCGTCTTTTGTTCACATACTTGATGATCTCTCCGTATTCATCCCATTTAATTCTCTCCTCTGGGGCGGGAAACATGGGGTAAGACTTCTTAGCCTGTTTGAAGAAACTGCCCTTGCGACTCCCTTCGCCCTTCATCATCAGGTCGTGCTTGGCCTTGTGGGCCGTCGGCTGGTCGGCGTCCTCCTCCACGTCGCTCTCGTCGCTGGAGTCGATGTCTGCCCTGGGGGGGGTCGGGACAGGTGACGGTCGTCAAGTCCCCGAGGGCTCTGATGGGCGCTCGTAAACTTATTACTGAACACCGACCATGAACCGGATGGTCACTCAATGACCATCAGTATCACTGGGCTGATACTGTGTGAAACACAGCATTAACCACCAGTTAATGAACACGTATTGAATGTTAGCAATGAAAGAATCTGGTATTCTAGCACCATCTGAGAGATGAAACGCAAGTAATAAGGCCAAAACAAAAGTTAAATATTTTCTATTAAACTTTTTTGTCTTAGAAAGACGTTCTGTTACAGGGTGCAGCCAAGAGGGGGGACCCCAAATGGGCATTTGAAATGGGGTCCAGAACTTCAGGTGTCCAGGAGATTTTGGGATGTATCCATCCCCGCGCCCCCCCCCACCCCAGGGTGTGGGTTGCGGGAAGGGACAAATGGAGCAGGGCCATTGAGAGCTGTTTAGCATAGCAACAGCCTTGCAGCTAAGCTCTGGAGTGGTCGTTTGGCATATCTATAGCCTTTGGCTGGTCGCTTAGATATGTTAAATAGCTGTGATCAGCTCTAAGCCAGGGGAATGGAAGTAACTTCCCCACCTAGATGTAACTGGGGGGGGCGGGTCCCCTGAGTTACAGCGCCTGCGTGGGAGCTCAGAGAGGATTGGCTCCAGGACATGGGGCCACGCCTGCCCAAACTCATGATGGCAGCCCAGTAAAGCTGGAAGGACACGAGTTCTGGCATGTGAAGCCGAGTGTGGGAGGAGTCGGAAATGGGGCTGCAGAGGAAGACTGGCCGCGGGGATTTAAAACCCAGATTTGGCGGCCATTGAGGAGGAGAACCATGCTGCTTTAGGGAGGGGAGAGCCATGCGCAGCCCTGAGAAGGAGAACCGTGCTGCTTTAGAAAAGAGAACCACGCGGCCTGGCAGAGTGCGGACCCCCACAGCTTTAGAAGGGGAACCACCACCTGGTTTTAGCAGAGATCCCGGTGACTCAGGCAAGGGTGCCGGGAACCCAGGGAGGTCTCCCAGTCGAGATGGAGTTCTAACTGGGAAGAACCAGAGGACTGCCTGAGCCATGGACTTCTATTTCCTTTCCTGAGATACGGTACTCTGGACTGGGCAAAGGGGGAAGGAAGGAAGGACTGTGTCTGTTTGTGGGTGTTTTAAGGGACTTTGGGATTTTGGTAAAGACATTAGGTCACTACTTTAAGTTAGTATAGCATTAAATAAACGTTTCCTTTCCTTTTCACGAATCTCTGGCATTGAGAGACGTCTTTCCTCTGGCGGCGGACATAACGGACCCGGGGCCTTCTTTCAATAATAGTATATCGTCCCAGGCCCCCCTTGTTGTGCTCTGTAACAGTTCTTCTTAAATTATACACATAAACTTGCGTCTAAAAATAACTCACTCTTTGGACTGCTCAAGTTTTTTGGCAGCTTCTTTCTTTAGTTTCTCCTTTTCCAAGTATTCTTCGAGTTCTTTCCCTTCGAGCTTTACGCGTTTCCTCAACTAAAGGAAAAACAGAAAAGGAAAGGAAATACCAACATCAGGGGCTAGGGCAACGGGGTATGAGAACCATCACGTCTCTAAATTGATTCAGCATCTTTAAATTAAAAGTTCCTCTAAAATTATTCGAGTGTCCGTTCCATGTACTCACAGATCCTATTTAGATTAGTACGAAAACTGAGCTTTCACATTTGTAGGAAGGGTTTCATTTAAATCAAACTAGTTCAAAATCACCAATCAGAAAAAGAAAATACAGCTAAATAATTTCATAATTTGGTGTAGGTAAGGCCTACGTATGACATAAAACCCAAAAGCCCCAAAGGAAAATATGAATAAATAGGGCAACATGAAAAAATAAAATCGCTTTAACATTTTAAACCCCGTGAAATTTAAAGAAACTGAAAAAATTACTTGCAGCACGGTATGACTAGCAGAAGCTACTTTTTCCTAAGATCCCTTCCAAATCAGTTAAGAAAAAGATCCACACATCAGAAAAGAACAAAATAGACATACAGGCAGTTTCTAAAATGAGAAAAACCAGTAACTGATAGCCATGAAAACATGCCTAATTTCACTAATGACTATTTTTTAAATGCAAAGTATTTTAAATGTAATACCATTTTTTAATCTGTGAGGGTGACAACACTAAGTACAACAGCACGTGGGAAAGGGCGCCTTCTCCTGTTACAGTATCCATGGGGAAACTGACGCAGCCCTGTTAGAAGGCAATGTGCGGCACTTAAAACAAAAAACGTGCTTGTCATTTAGCACAGCATTTCCACTTGTGGAAATGTATCCTACTAAAAAAGTCACACAAATGCAGCAATGTTGGTAGTAGTAAAAAACTGGACACAATTTTAAATCTATCAATACAAAGTGATCTGATCAGTAGTTCTCAAACTTTTTGATCTCAGAATTCCTAAGACTTCACAGGCTGCGAACCAAAGCATAGCAGGTTCGATTCCCAGTCAGGGCACATGCCTGGGTTGCAGGCCACGGCCCCCAGCAACCGCACGTTGATGTTTATCTCTCTCTCTCTTTCTCCCTCCCTTCCCTCTCTAAAAATAAATAAACAAAATCTTAAAAAAAAAAAAAGAATTCCTAAGACTTAAATTACTGGGGATACTAAAGATCTCTTGTTTTTAATACTGTTTTTTAAATTAAAATATAACTGACATGAAACATTGCATTAATTTAGGTATATAGGGCTTCTGGGTTTTTTGGTTATATTTATCAATATTTACCATATCAAAAATTGAAACTGAGAAATTAAACAAATATTTATTCATTAAAAAATAATGCCATCACATGCTAACATTAACCTCATATTTTTACAAAAGAGAATTATATTTCCAAAGAGAAAAAAATTAGTGGAAAATACACTGTTATTTTACATTTTTTTTGCAAGGCTCTTTAAATGTCTAGCTCAGCAGCAGATAGCTGCATTCCCACGTCTGCCCCTGCCTTCACCCTCCGGCAATATTTTCTTCTGTGAAAGTCTATGAAGAAAAGCCCACCTCACACAAATGTACAGTTGGAAAGGGGGAAAATATTCAAACAGGGGCTTATGAAGAATCAATCTTTTCATGACTGTTCTTCTTGATAGTACATTAAAAATCAAAAGGTGCATTGTACTGAGGAATCTGCAGTCATACCAGTACATATTGGTGCTGTTCCATGAAAATGCACTGACTGATCCTGCACTTCGAGTGGGCCTTTCATTTGTGCATTTCTTCCTAATGTCATGCACTGGTTTATTTGGAAAACACTGGTTCACCAGGTTATACAGATCTTACAAATGTTGACAATATTTGAAAAATCACATTTGCAAATATCACCCCTAATCTCACTGGAAAATCTTTTTTAAGTTCAGCAGTTAATCTCACAGAGATGGGTATTTAGGTTTTATAAAATTCTAATTTTCATTTGAAAGTTTGAACTTTATCAGATTTAAACAACAAATACTATCAATTATTTTCCTTAAAGAGAGTGGCTCAATTTATTCGTTTTTGAGAAACTATCTGCCAAACATCAGCCTAAATTAGCCATGTCATTACTTCAAGTAAAAATAGTGTTTCAAGAAAAAAGTGGCTAGCCCAGCTGGTGCGGCTCAGTGGACTGACTGGGTACCGGCCTGCAAACCAAAGGGTCACTGGTTCGATTCCCAGTCAGGGCATATGTCTGGATTGTGGGCCAGGTCCTCAGAAAGGGGCGTGCGAGAGGCAACCACACATTGATGTTTCTCTCCCTTTTTCTCCCTCCCCCTCTAAAAATAAATAAAGTCTTTAAGAAAAGAAAAGAAGAAAGTGGCTAGTCTAACCCACAACTCGCACAATGATACCAGCAGTTTTCTTAGAGACAACTGCAGTACTTCAGTACACAACACAAGTGCTTTAGGCAAACTTCCCACCTAGTCACGCAGATTAAAAAATATTTTACTGAAAATTTAGTAACGTTAATAACGTGGACCACTCTGACAAGGACACCCGTAAGTGAGCCGCACTTCTCAACGGGCGTGCGGCGATGACAAACGCAGCGGCTGCCGGTGCCGCGGGGAGCCGCCGCCTCGGTCGATGCTGAGGCTCTGGCAGTGTCCTGCCATCGCTTCTGCCCATCAGTATAAACACAGGGACAGGGGGGAGGGACCACACCTTAATACATTATGGAAACTCCTTTGACCTTGTGGACTTCCTGAGCGGGTCTCTCGGACACGCCAGGGCTCTGCACCCCGCAGTTTTGAGAACCACCGTTATCAGATACTCTTCTGCGTGCCAGGGATCAAAAAAACCAACCCCTTTTCTCATGGCACCTGTACTCCAGTTGGCAGTGGGCAGGAGACGACAACAAGGAAAGTAACAGTGATGAGCGCCAGGAAAAATAAAGTTAGATGATGGCTTGGCAACTGAGTAATCATTGTCGACTGGTAGAGAAGGCCTCTCTGAGGAGGGGACCTCTGAATTGTGACTTGAATGACAAGGAACCGGCCAAGTACAAGGCTGAGAAAAAACGCTACCGGCAGAGGCAACGCCGCCCGGTGCGAAGACCCTGATGCCGCGCAGCAGCGCAGGGCACTGAGCACGTGGAAGGAGACAAGGTCAGAAAGGTGTGTGCAGAGGCAGGTCAGGTGGGATCTTGAAGGTCTGGGTGAGAAGTCTGGGTTTCATCCAAATTGCAGAAGGAAGCTGTTGGAGGGTTTCAGGAAAGGCGTGGCGTGAAATGGTGAATGTTCACAAAACGCTCTGGGAGTTGTCCAACGGGTGCAGAGTTTCGGTTGTGCAAGACGAGAAGTTCTAGAATCTGCTGCAGAATGCTGTTCCTATAGCTAATATAACTGTGCTGAACCCTTAACAATGGTTCAGACAGTCAGTGCTGTCATGCGGTTTGCACCACAGTACAAAGAGAGGCCCAGAGAGAAAGACATACCTCGTCTGGTGCTGTGAGAAGGCAGACTGAGAGCGTACAAGGATGAAAGGAGAGGAACCGGGAGGACACGCCAGGGAGGCCCACTCAGCACGGGCCGGCTGGCGGCAGTGGAGCTGCAGAAAGCGGACAGACTCGGGTGCGTCTGCGGGCCACGCCGGCAGGACTCGTCGCCAGACTGATTGTGGGTGTTGGAAGAGAAGTAAGGAACTGAAAATGAGTTTTAACAGTCTGTGCACTAGGAGTCAGGACAGTGGTCCCCCTTGGAAAAGGTGGGGAAGACCACAAGGGGGTGTCCGGGGTATTGGTAATTTTCTATTTCTTGATCGAGTTACAGCCTGGACAAGTGTGTTCAGTTTGTGAAAATTCATCACACTATATGCTTTTAATATGCACACTTTTCAGTATATAGTCTACGCACATTCTTTAAAATTTCTGGGGTTTTGGCTTGCATAAACACGTGGAAAGTGCTATTCCCGGAGCTGAAGATGGCTCAGAGAGAGCAGGCATGGTGAAAACGGTTTTGGATGTGACCAAGCAGAGGGGTACGTGATGAATGACAGACAGGAAAGGGGTAACTACAGAAGAAAAAAACCCCAAGAATAAGTACTGCCTATGAAAAAAAAATCTAACATTTCGAGTTTCAGCTCCAAATATCATTTTCTATTTTTTCAAACTTAAACCACTTTTAATATTCTTTTATGAATTCCTCAAATGGCCTATCTACCTTAACTGAATTTCTAGTAATTAATATTTTCGAATACTGCATTTCATATCTGATGAAACTGTGTCAAGTATTTCTGAGTTGCTTTAATTTTGCATTTCTAAGCTATTAAATAACCCAAGAGCCAGCATTTTGCTTTGGTGTGTTTGCTTTGGATCTTTCCTCAGTGATTCTGCGTTTATACTGAATGTGTATCAGAGTTTAGCTACCGTTATTATGCTTTTCTTAAGTGGCGTTAATAAGATACCCTCCCTTCTCAGCTTTTAACAAACCACACATTCCTTTAGCCACTTCTGTGAGGACAAGATGAAAAGCGGCCACCTGAAAATCTGTAAAACCCTGGCCGTCATTCACCTATTCACTACCAACTGCTGCAGGCTCCAAGTGAGTGACACTAGTTTCAGAAAACTAATAGGCTTGACGGGTTGGTCGTGAGTACAATCACCGCTGGGCGTAACACCCATCTGACGAACTGCCTCGCTGCTGTGACGAGAGACAAGGCGGCAAGCGCGGATGCAGGGCAGGTGACGCGTTTCTGTGGCGGGAGGAAGAGGGGACTCCTGTCCGACTTCCGCTTCGCAGGCAGGCGTGAGCCAAGGTCACGCACTACAGGTGAGGCCTGAGATGCAGGCGTAGGGCTTTGAGAAGAAAGGAGGAATGAAGTTGTCTCACTGGAGACAGCAGGAAGGAATGGCCCACGAAACGCTGAGTGCCAGTGGTGGGTGCCCCCCTGAGGCACGAGGTCACGCGTGCGAAGGAGAGCCCGTCCACCAGTAGTGTGTGACGCCAGCGAACACAACGTCGCTCAGGTGCAGGCACGAACCAAACAGACGGTTTGACGGGAGGCAAGGCGTGGCCAGGTGAGTACAACAGCAGAGAGAAGGGTAAGAGAGTTAAAGGTGTTTGCAAAAGGATGATGGACCCCCTGGCTCAAAGCCTGAGGGGTGGCGGAGGATAAAAGTGGTGGGGTTCATGACCCTCAAGACCCGAGGGGACCAAAGGACGATGGCACAGCGGTAACAGAGAAAGCCACCTCTAAGATCGGAGTGCAGGGCCTGAGACAGTAGAGGTGCGGAGGTTGTTCAATCGTAAGGAGGCTAATTCAGGGCGTGACCACGGAGTAGACGGCAGGCTGGTGGGACGGCTGGCTGAGGTGGGGTGGAGGAAAAGACCCATGAGAAACAAGAGGTCGAGAACCTGGGAGCCAAGGAACTGGGTGGACGGGGTGCTGAAGGCCTCAAGAAGGAAGCCCTGGGTAGGAGCGGACAGGAAGGCGAGCAACCAGAGCCCAGCGTCACTGATGAAGGACAGAGAATGACAGAGAATGACGGGTGATCGGTAAATGTCAGGACCAAGGAGGGGCTGGCGCACTGGCAAGCCTGACACTCAGACTACGGAGGGGAGAGAAATGGCTTCGAAGCCGCAACACGGAACAGGAATCTCTACCCCACCCAACATGCATGGAACACGCGAGAGGGGAAGAGAGCACCCACGTGAAGGGGCCGCAGGGAAACGAGTATCACTGGAGAGAGCCCGATCCCGAGCACGGGAAGGACGAGAGCAGCTTTCGAGAGACGCTGGGAACACAGGGTGTGTGCATGCCATCTGGGTGTGGCTCCAGAGGGCACCAGGGAAGGGTTCCAGGGCGAGAATCGCCAACGAAGTAGCCCTGAAACGTGCGCCGTTGAAGGTGCTCTACTGTGATTCTGACAAAGACCCTGAAACGACTTTGCGCTCTGTTTTTGGTCACTGATTTTTATCCATCATGCGTAATGCAGTCAAAACAGTGTTAAGATGAAATTCACATACAAGCACTTACCTCTATTTCTGTAATTTTTTCGGAGGGATTGTCGATTAAGAAACGCGCTAAGGTCCCAGGAGTGGTTCTGTAGGTTAGAATGATTGAGTTTTTAGGGTCCTCGCACCACTGAATGAAGAGGTCTCTTGAAAACCCACACTCCAGGTCGGGCTGGCTGGCGAGCACCACTTTAGGGCTGGGGACCCGAGCCAAGTCAGAGAGACCGTGGCACAAGGAGAGATGGCGAAACTGAAACGGATTGTTTCTTTTGTCTTCAAAACACCTCATCAGTTTGTCGCTCATCCACTCCACCTGCCGCGGGAGGAGAGGTGACAACAGTGAGGCAAGGCTGTGTCATGACTTCAGCGTATTCTCCAACAGGCAAGGGGTTCCAGTTCTACCTCAAGCCTCCCCCACGCCCCACCGGCTGCTCAAACTGGGGCTTTTTAGACTATCATTTTCTGCTTCTATTCCCCGTTAGATCCTGCCGCCCCAGTGCTCACCCCTAAAAATCCAGTTTTGCATTACGTTGCACTTCTGAATTCCATTACATCTATTGAGCAGGTTATGGGTAAGTTCTAAATGAGTATCTTACCCCAGAAATGGCTATTTCAAGGATAAGGGCTTCATTCAAAAAGAAGAGAAAAATGAATTCTAACATTCATAGCCTGTGAGGTTGGCTGAGTTTCCGTCCCCGTAACACAGACTGACACTCAGTGTTAGAGGAGCAGCAACTTGCTCAGTCTGTGAAATGGGGGAAAACACAGCCGACTGCACAGAGTCTAGACGGGTTAAATGAAACTGTACAAGTAAAGCAGAAAGAACAGGAAGTGGTTAATTTTTAGCTTTTATTGTCACTGTCACCGTCAACCTCTTCAACAGAAAGACGAACTCCGAAGGGCGCTGTTCCCCATAAGCCCACTCTGCAGCACACCCCACCACCCACGGCGGGCAGGGGGGAGAGGCGCACCTGGGACTTGGAGAACTCCACCACGTTGTAGCTGACGTTGTTCAGCAGGGCCAGCGAGTAGACGCCCAAGCCCGCGTCCTTCGTCCTCCAGATCTGGTCGAGCAGCTGCGCAAGCTCCAGCACCCTGCCCGCGGTGTCCACCGCGATCAGCACGTTGCCGTCACCGCGCAGCGTCTCCAGGACGTTTGCTGGAGGACGAGAACGGAAAATCCTTACAGGACACAACAGCGCTAGCCGCCAAATCAGAGATAACTTTATCTCAACGTTTTTACTATAAAAACTGTAATTTATGCCTGGCTGGCATAGCTCAGTGGATTGAGCACGGGCTGCGAACCAAAGTGTTGCAGGTTCGATTCCCAGCCAGGGTACATGCCTGGGTTGCAGGCCATAACCTCCAGCAACCACATATTGATGTTTCTCTCTCTCTCTCTTTCTCCCTCCCTTCCCTCTAAAAATAAATAAAAATAAAATATTAAAAAACCCCAAAAACTGTAATTTATAAATAAACCATCACTAGGCCAGCTACAAAATAAAAGAATTTCATTCAGGCCACTGCAAATACTTTCTATTCTGTGATATTATCCTTCTAGGAATGAAAACAATGCCATTGTCTCTCAGTTTTCTTCACTGACAAATTATAAACCACTGGTTTCCACACCCAATCACCCACAGTACACACGAAGATGTTTTTACAGTACACTGGGAAAAATGAACGTGCAGGTCAAGTGCAACCATCCTGGGGTTTCCCGGTCACTCCCGTACTGCCTGTCCACCGCAATGAACGTTGTTGCTATAAACAATGCCCCAACTTATACACACACGTGTACTCCATATTAATACATACATGTTTTGGATATATGTGTGTCTGCAGAATAAAATAGATGATATGCTCTCTTCAAACAAAAGTATTTTCATAAATAGATTTAAATAGATTCCCTTGCTCTAGATAGAAGTCTGCTTGAAAATATTTAGTAAAACCAAACTCTTGCAAAAACAAGAATTGCAAACCTTCTTAAAGTTAGTGTAACAGAGTATACACATTCCACTTTTTTAAGTGGATAGACAAAGGCAGTGGCTTCAAACATGTTTAAAAGTGGAATCAAACCTTCCCTGCTGAAATCCCATGTAGCTTATAACAACAGAACACGAGGCGAAGCAACTGGAGACAATGCAGAAGCAACCAGGGATGGCCCACAGGCACCCCTCTAGAGCCAGGGCGACTCGACTGGCATGTAAAACCCCCAACACCAAAATTAGTGACCCGCCTGCACCTTCACTTACCTCCTTCCTTCATCTTTCTTTTACAGTGTGTTTTCCTAACAGAGTCATATGAGACCTTTACACCCAGCATTCCCTCGACCTACACCCGTGAACGCCAGGGAGAGCTGGCTCTGCACCGAATGGCAGGGAGAAGCCAGTCTTTATACCTGTCCCACAAAAGTTAAATTCAAACCAGCAGAAGCTTCTTTCTGTACAAAAGATTATTATGGTCATGCAGCACTTTTTCAAAAAATACTAGTTAGCCAGTCTCTTAGAGGAGAGGAGTGTTAACCAGAGCCGCGTAAGCAGCAATTCCCACTGCCGTGCACCCCGCAGCGCTCCAGAGAGGACACCGTGCAATACGTACTCAGCAGCTGCTCATCCCTCTGTTTTCTCCTGGGCTGCACGTACGTGGCATTGAAGGAGTCCGTGATGAGCAGGGACGGTCTGCTTAGCATTTCCAGGGAACATCCATTTAAGTGGCTATAGCGAATGTGAAGAAGAGAAACATTTTCTATCACTTCAAATAAATAACAGTTTATCTTACCCAAAATTAAGCAACTTCTTTTATAAGGTTTTTTCCTTTTCTAACTGTGAAAGTATACATACATGCTCACTGGTAAGAAAATCTGGTAAATTAAAAAAAAAAAAAAAAGGAAAACCCAGATCTTCCAGAGTACCACCATTTAGATATAATTGATATAATGTGCTCTGAATACAAAATGAGTATTTAAAATTAAACTCTTGTATGTCCTTTTAAAGGGAGTCTGACTTCACCTATGGTTATATTAGATGGAAATTATTACTGACTCTGACGAAAAGAAAATCACAAGGTTCCTTTAAATAACAGGTCAGGAACATATAAGGTACAGTTTGATATACAAAAATTAATCTCCTTTGCAAATCTCCAGGGAGAAATCTGTTTTACAGAGTGGATACTAACATGTAAATTTCAAATACATCTTTTATTTTTTATCATAATTTTCCCTTACAATGCAATTAATTAATTAATTCTAAAAACATTCACTAGTTGGTACTTTTAAATTGCTTTAGATTTCTGGTTAAAAAATAACTTTGTTTCTAATTTTCCCTCCAAAGTACAAAATAATACCAACTGTGTTTCTATCAGCATTTTCCTTGATATACCTACATCTCCCTCTTGTGGTTGAAGTCAACTGCATAAACAATTTCTTCTTCGCCATCTTTGACTATTTTCCATATTGTTCCACCTATCATGTGACCGGCGGGCAAAGGTGTGATGGACAGGCCATGTCCTTTACCTGTATCAGCAAGATAACGGCAACGCTCAGATCCCTTCCATCCCCAAAGAAAGGCTATTTATTTGTAAACTACTCTTTAATAGGTAACACACACAATGATGCAAAATTCAAAAGTAAACAGGCGCAGACTGAAATGCGAGTCTCATCTGCTGCCGCGACCACCCCGCTCCCTCGCGGAGGCAAACGCCGTTGCCCCTTTACTAATAAGCATCCCTGCAGGCATCCTGTGCCTATGAGCGAGAGGCTAGAGCCTGGACTCCAAGTCACCACCACTAGTACATTAATTAGGAGGAACTAATCCGTTTGAAGAGGTGCACTGCACACACAATCATCAGGTGTTCCCGTTTCTGCTGACCCCTAACTGATCGTCCCTCTCTCGTTTCCGTAAAGGATCCGTCCTACAGGACAACTCAGGGCATGCACGACTGCTGAGAGCCCTGTCACTCCCTGGCCAGCTCCCCCGACCCCACCGCCGCCCGGTTTCCTCAAGGCTAGGGTCCGCCCCGAGAGTCTTCACTGCTGTTCCCTCTGCAGATGCCACGCACATGCTTAACACGTGACTTCCTGACCTAGTGACAGAAGGAACTTTTGGTGCCCGATTCTAGAACTCAGTCATTCTGTCCTCTGTGCTGCCGTCCGACTCTGTTTCCTTCAGTCACAACACTCAGTCCCCTGAGCGACCTCACGCCCCCGTCCTACGTGGGAGCCCCGGGAGGGAGGGTCTGGGCACGGCAGCTCTGCGCACTGTGCAGGGCGGACAACAGGCGGCTCCCCCGAGTTGAAAGTGCAAAGGCCCGAGTTGTTCGCCTTTTGTTAGTGTTTCATCGGGAATACTTCTCCATCTAAACGCCATGGGGGAGGTTCAGCATTCTCATTTAAAAATGCTAATTTTCTGTCCCTCGGACCATAATGCCTACGATTTTTACTACAAATTTCCCCCGTACTTTCCAGCACATTAAACCCCATCAATCCAATTATTTACTGCTGGAGATACTGTTTACCTTTCAGGTTCACAATCTGCGAGAACTTCAACTGCTGGATTTTATCGAAGGCTGCGTCCACATCGTCCAGCGTGAAGAGCGTGAAGTCTTCCGTGTTGTGTCGAGACTGGAAGAGCCACACACACGAAGGTCAGAAACGATCAGGGCGGAAGGGCTAAGCACTTCTGTGGCCGCTGAAGTTACCTGGTAAAGGTCATACATGAACATCTGCCCCATCTTGTAAACGGGGATGGTGGCGTAGATGGCGCAGTTCAGGCCCAGCTTGCCGACGGCGTAGGGGAGCGCCCCGAGGTGCAGCGGGTCCGGGTGCGACAGCAGCACCGCGTCGATCTGGTGCACGTGCCTGGGGGGACACACGGAATGACCACGGTGCAAAGCGTGATCATTTAAGGGTGAAGGCGGGAGAGTCAGAACTGTTGCACCAATTCTGAGTCCTCTCGGTGTTCTGAACTGAAGACTGTGCTGGAGTAAAAACGCTGACAGTATGATGCCTACAAATTTCAATTATTACTACCCGTCAAAATTATTGCATGTCACACATAAATATATAGCGTCTAGAGATGTTTAAAAAAGAAAAGTAAAAGAAAGAGTAGACACCACATGTAAGCTGGTTTCAAATGGCTATCTTATATACTACGAATTTAAGTTCAAGAACTCAGCTTGGAATTTCAGAAATTAAGAAGATATTTAGCTCTGGCTGTTGTGGCTCCATGGACTGAGTGCCAGCCTATGAACCAAAGGGTTACCGGTTCGATTCCCAGTCAGGAGAAGATATTTTAAATGGTCACATATTTATTATGGATTTTTGGCTCAGCTTTTTAGCATGGTAACTGACAGGCATATTCATTATAGTAAATTCATTAATTGATTCAATTAATCAATGAAGCATGTTCTCATTGACAAAAGAAAAAAATTTTGCTACAAGCCTTATATTTTTTAAATGTTTAAGTCCTCTTTCCTTCCATCGTTAGTACAATACTGCAAACATAACTGAATTTTTCTCTGAGGGGTCAGTATCGCTTTGTATCTCCCAGTCACTATTCTGAGCACCGAGTCTCAATGCCCAGCATCAAAAGATGAAAAAGTAAATGAATGTGGTCCAACTGCAGAACTTTCACATGGAAAGTGTTTCTGTTCTTCAAATTCTTATAAACTTAACCTTGCTCTTTTCTAAAACTCAGGTGCAATAACCTCTACTGAGATCCATTAGTTCCGTTAACAATTAATTTAAGATTATTCTGAATTTCAAATAACACAGTTTGCAAGTCAAGAACACTTTACAAGTGAAAATAGTCCCTCTTTGGCTCTTCGGCATAAAGAAAACTAACTCTTTCACTACAAACTAAATCACAGCAAAAAAGAAACACTGTGTGACATGAAAATAGCACTCCAGTGTAGGAAGAAGAGTTGGCTAACTAACCGTCTGGAAACACCCCGCACACAACGTACTTCCTCAGCGAATCGATAATGTCCAGGGAGAAGTGCTCGTCCCAGCCGCAGTCCAGCAAGAACCGGAACTCGTCGACCTGCAGCAGGTAGCAGAGAGCAGACTCCTCCTGAACCCCGGACAGGGTCGTCAGTTTGATGATAGACGTCATTTTTGGTCCAATGACACCAGTCCAAAGGTCCTTTCAAAAGATACAAAAATATAATTAAGCATAAAAGTACAGTCTGACATACGTAGTGACAAATTAATTTCCAAGCGGGAAGGAATTCCATAACCGTGGAAAGCAAACATTCTAAAGACCCATTTCCACCATGCTGAGTTGGAAAGCACAGACATCTGACACACTCCCATTTGCACGAGTCCCTCGGTGGCTCCCCAGGGTGATTTGTTGACGTGCAGTGAACTTGGGAATCAGACAGACTCAGATTTAAACCTACTCCCGTGTGGTTCTGGGCAGGCTGATTAACCCTTCTTCACCCATGTATCCCAGCCGATCACACGTGAATATTAATGCATACATAAAAAGGAGGTGACAATGTCTGTTGGGATGCCTACTACATACGTTCAAGAAGACATACCATGAACACTGCTGCTGTAAAACTAGAATTGTGGGCTGTTAAACAGATGTAAAAATATTCCTTAAGAAAATAGAGCTTTTCCTGGCTCGTGTGGCTCGGTGGATTGAACACCAACCCGCAGACCAAAAGACTGTCGGTTCAATTCCCAGTAGGGCACATGCTGCGTTGCAGGCCACACCCCCAACTGCGGTGTGCGAGAAGCAACCAATCAATGTTTCTCTCCTTCTCTTTCTCCCTCCTTTCCCCTCTCTCTAAAAATAAATAAATATTTTTTTAAAAAAGAAAACACAACCCTACGGAAACATTCCAGATCTTAGCTCCTTAAAATAAATCAGCCTTTCCTGGCTACCTATGCAGGTAGGAGAGGTCACTGCATACCTGAAAACACGTCACCACCTATCTGCCCACTGTCGTATCGACAAACCAGGATACACTGACTGCCCACCTTTCATAACAGGCTGTCAGGGGCTAATCCCACCACACCTGCCATCTGGTTCTCTTGGGCCGGAGCCAGAACTCCAGAGTCCCCCTCGTTCATCGTCACCAATGTGCACACCTCCTGGTAGGCCCCCACCCCCTCCCTTCCAGCCCGCCTCTGGAACAACGGTTATATTCGCCTGGTGCCTCGACCTCTTCTTCGGAGGCTCTCTCCTCCTGCCTACCATCAGAGACCTGACTTGGGGCTCTCGTTGTCAACTTGCTGTTTCCTAATTTCCTCACTTTGCCCATTCCCTCCTCCCCTCCTAGTCCCGACACTAGACTACGGACTCCGTGGAAGTAGAGACCATGCCTCCTGTGATCACAGTTATAGTCCGATGCCCCCACCGAGCCTCGCGTACAGCAGCGGTCAATAAATGCTTCTTGAACGGGTGAGGCACGGCTGGTACTAAAGCAGCTTCATGCCCTCATCGCACCATTAACAGTCACCTGTTTACGTGCCTTTCCTCTTGCTTGGGAGATGTCTCTGGGCGCCGGGCTAGGCTTGATCTACTGTCACATCCTTACTATAGTAGCGCATGACTTAATCACAGTGCATTTTCAGTAGTAGTTGTTGAAACAAATTAAAATTAAAAATATATCGACTTTAGCCCTGGCTGGCGTAGCTCAGTGGATTGAGCGCGGGCTGCGAACCAAAGTGTCGCAGGTTCGATTCCCAGTCAGGGCACATGCCTGGGTTGCAGGCCACGGCCCCCAGCAACCGCACATTGATGTTTCTCTCTCTCTCTTTCTCCCTCCCTTCCCTCTCTAAAAATAAATAAATAAAATCTTAAAAAAAAATATATCGACTTAGCGTGTTCCTATTTGTAAGGCATGAGAAATACAAAGACACTAATGCCCTGCTTGATAGAAAATGTGCACAAATACAACTAAGAGAGTCTCCCTGCCAGAAAGCTTCTCGAACCCCAACGGTTCCCGCAGGGGCGCTACATCTCATAGGCCTTCGGTGGCTGCGATGCCGCCGACCTGAGCACGTGTGGTGGGGACCCACACGCTGCACAGCGGAAGCCAATGGTGAGCCACCGTTGCACTTCCTTTTCTTTTCTTATGTCTGTCGTTTTACCTAAAAAGCCCTGCAGTGAGACGGTCCAAAATGAAATACGAGACAGCGCTCAAAGATGAGACTCCCAGGTTGTCACTGGGGAAAAGCAGAGAACAAGTACAAGTAGCACTGTTGCCAACGACGCAACTTGACCAAAGCTGGAAGGACTTCTAGCAGCTGATGTGCACAGAGGCGAGCACAATGCTGCCCCGCGCATGTAACTGGACGTGGAACCTAAGAAGCATGAGCCGAGGTCAACTGGAAACTGTAAAGAAACGGAATATCTAAACACCGCAGTGCTTGGTGTCAGCAAATGAAATGTACCGGATCGGGGCAACTGCTAGCGTTCTACTCCGGACACGACAAACTCAGGAGAGACAGAGCAGCTTTAATCCGGAGGCAAGACTCAGCACAGGCAGCGGCGAACAGTATCTATCCGACCTCCAGGAAAACCTGTTCACAAAGCCATCATTCAAGTCTACGCTCCAATTACAGAGGCTGAAGAAGATGAAATTGAAAGCTTTTAGGCAAGCAGCCAAGAGGAAATTCATCACACATCAAAAGGAGACACACTGATAATTACAGGTGAAGGAACACAAAAGTAGCAAATAAAGGAGAATCAAATATCGTGGGAATATTTGGACTCGGGCTCAGCAATGAAGCAGGACATTGGCTCCTGGAATCTGTGAGACCACCAGCTGGTCCACCACAAACCCATGCTTCTAACAACCGATGCCTGTGTACAAGGACATCACCAGATGGTCAATACAGAAATCAATAGATGATGTAATTAAAAACAGGAGATGGAAACATTGTATTCTCTCTGCCAAAATACGACCAGGAGCAGATTGTAGTTCTGACCACGAACTGTTAATATCAAACATTAGGGTAAAGCGGAAGCACACAAAAGATTCATAGCACCAAAATAAAGTGTAAATAACATCCTGATAGATTAAAAGTTCACATAAAAAACTGTTTAACTTAATTGACTGAGAACCAGAAAACCTGTGGACTAAAACTAGGAAATCAGAGAATGGGAAAAGACAAAGGAAGAAGTAAAAAGGAAAGAAAAATTGGGACAGATGACAGAAGAAACACTAAAAGTACTTAGACAGGCAAGAGGCAAAATGAAAAGGTGACAGGCAAAAGCAAGTTAAAATCCTGAACAGTTTTTTAAAGACCACCACAAAGATATAAGGGGAATTATAGGAGTTAATGAAAGAGCTAGAAGAGAAAAGCAAAAAAGGAAAAATAAGAAATCTCTACCAGGAGATTCAAGAAATACAAAGGAAATTTACACCTAGATTAGGAGTGCGGAATGACCAAGAAGGGAGCACAGTATCTGACCAGGAGCAAAGAACCGGAAGGTGGACACAGAACACTGGAAATCTACAGGGAAGAGACGAAAGGACGACAGGCACCCTGAGAAGGTTCCTCTGAGGAAGAACGTGTAGTTCTAGAAGGTACAGGGAAAGCCTCCCTGAAAGTACTGGGAGGAAACAAATGGCCAGGGGTAGCTGGGATACCCACAGATTTAATCCAACCCATAAAGACCGAATCTGTTAACACCCTAACAAGTACTTGTCAACAAGCAGGAAACATTCAACATACATCCAAATCTTCACGCAAGGAGATGCCAAGGAGGGCGGTGACCGTCGGACCACCGCTCTACTTTCCCGCACAGGGAACGTGATGCTCCGGGTGACACGACAAGAGTCTTCGGCCTCATGCGGAGCCCGGCGTGCTGGGTGCTCAGCTGGGTTCGGAAAAGGAAGGGGCACTGGAGGTCTGACTGCAAGCGCTCGTCAGGTGTATACTAAAGTGCTCGAAGACTTTCAGAAGGTGGGTCTACGTTTTACAGACACAGGAAAGCCTCTGACTGCGTGGGTCACAAACAGCTGAGTCGCTCTGCAAGAAATGGGCGTGCCTCGGCCCTGGCTGGGTAGCTCAGTTGCTTAGGGCCGCGTCCCAATACATCAAGGCTGCAGCCTTGATACCCAGTCAGGGCATGGGCAAGAACCGACCAATGAAGACATGAATAAGTGAAACAATAAATTGATGTTTCTCTCTCAAATCAATAAACTAAAAATTTTTTTAAAAAAACGGTGTGCCCTAGCACTTGATTGTCCTAATGCATAACCTGTACTATGGACAGGAAGCCTGTAAGGACAAAATGTGGGGGAACAGAAAGGTTTCCTCTCAGCAAAGGTGTTTAGACAGGGCGCATTCTCTCTCCCTATTTGTTTAATCTGCACACAGAACATGCCGTGTGAAAAACTGGGCTAGACTCGGTGAGTTTTCACTCCTCCTTCTTCTGAGTCTGGTGGGAGAAACATCAGTAACTTAAGATATGTACATGACACCAGCTTACTGGCAGAAAGCAGCCACGATTTGGAATGACTTCTGCCAAAAGCGAGAGAAGATAGCGCCAAAGCAGGGCTGCATCTGAACATCAAGAAGACAAATACCTTGGCTAAAGAAGAAATATAGGACTTTAACACAGACAATGAAGGCATTAATATGGTTAAATGCTGTGCTTATCTCAGTGCAGTCATCAGTTCAAATAGAGACTGTGGTTCAGACATCAAGAGGAGGCTGAGACTCAGAAGAGCAGCAATGGAAGAATTAAGAAAAATCACCAGGAGCAAAGGTGTGTCATTAGAGACCTAGGCTAAGATCACCCACACCCTGGCATTCCTAACCACTGTGCACAGATGGGAAAGTTGCACAGTGAAGAGGGCTGACAGGAAAAAACCGATTCATTTGAAATAATGGTGTCGGAATAGAACGTGACTAATACCTTGAATGGCCAGAAGATGAACAAGCAGGTCCTAGAACAAATGAAGCCTGAAACATCACCAGAGGCAAAAAAAACAACAAAACGAAAGCCGTTCTACTCCGTGCTCACTGTGAGAAGGCAAGGCCCCTTGGAGGTGGCAGTAACGCTGGGAAAGCCAGAAAGCCGCAGGAAAGGAGGAAGACCAAATGAGAGACGGACTGACCCCACACAGGGAGCCACAGGCAGGTCCACTGGAGCCGAGCAGGGCTGCCAAGACCAGGACCTGTGGACATCACCCACTCACAGAGCTGCTAGGAGTGGGAGCCAATAAACGGCACGGAACATACACACCACGATGATATTTAATGGCCTAAGAGAAACTCTGTTCTTCTCAAATCTACCTTACCTCCCGGTTTATCTACATCATGAAGTGAAGACACCAACTACCTTGCAGACAGAATGAGTTCATGATAAAATATTCTTGCAGACAGACCCGGATTTCAAGATATGAGAAGTATTTTTATTACAACTGCTCAGAATATAACAAAGCTATTTCTTTATTAGACATGCATTACTTACTGATCTCTCAGCCGTATACAAGATGAAACACAGTGACTTGAAAGGAAGAGTTCTTTATAAACCTAAAAAATAAAGGAACAAGAGCCCCATGAGTCCTGGCCGGGAAGCTCAGTTGGTTAGATTGTTGTCCCTATACACTATGGCTGCAGGTTGCCCTCCCAGTCAGGGCACGTGCAAGAATCGACCGATGAATGTATAAATAAGTGGAACAGTAAAGTGATGTTTCTCTCTCCCTCAAATCAATAAATAAAAAATCCAACTGTATGGAAGTCTGACAACCAAGGAGTTAAAGAAGAAACCTCCATCCAGACCCGTAGGAGGGGTGGAGAGGACCCGCAGCAAGGCAGCAGGCTGGAGGACCAGGGGGGCGGGTGGGGGGGGGTGGCACGCAGGGGCCACATTCATGTGCAAATAAAGCAGGGGGAGCAACTGAGGAGTGAGAAGGTTTCAGAGCGGAGAAATAAAGCCTCAAAGCCTCTGGCTGTAAAAATCTGTGGGGGTTGCGGCAGTAGTGGGAGAAACTTTCAGCCTCACAGGAGTTTGTTGGAGGGATCCACAGGGTCCTAGAACATACACAAGCCCACTCACCCAGGAATCAGCACCAGAAGGGCCCAACTTGCTTGTGGAGGCAAGGGGAAATGACTGAAAGCCAACCGAGAGTGGAGTAAGAGGCACTGTTCTTGGACTCCCCTCCCACAGAGAGCGCCACAGTAAAGCCAGGAGGGTTGCCCCAACACGGTGAATACCTAAGGCTCCGCCCCTTATAACAGGTGGGCTGAGACAATGTCATATGGGTCCAATGAAAGTACAGAAAAAAACTCCAGAAAAAGCCCTGGCTGGTGTAGCTCAGTGGACTGAATGCAGGACTGTGAACCAAGGCATTGCTGGTTGATTCCCAGTCTAGGGCACATGCCTGGGTTGCAGGCCAGGTCCCCAGTAGGGGGCACTGGAGAGGCAACTACACACTGATGTTTCTCTCCCTCTCTTACTTCCTCCCTTCCCCTTTCCAAAAATAAATAAATAAAATCTTAAAGAAAAAAAAAAGCCTCCAGAAAAAGAACTAAGTGAGGAGGAGACAGCCAACCTATCAGATGCAGAGTTCAAAATGCTGGTAATCAGGATACTCACAGAAATTATTGAGTACAGATGCAAAATAGAGGAAGTGAAAGCTATGCAAAGTGAAATAAAGAAAAATATATGGGGAACCAACAATGAAGGGAAGGAAATCAGGACTCAAATCAACGATTTGGAATGGAAGGAAGAAATAAACATTCAACCAATACAGAATGAAGAAACGAGGATTCAAAAAAAAAAAAAAAAAAAAAAAAAACAAGGAGAGGCCTAGGAACCTCTGGGACAACTTTCAACATTCCAACATCCAAATCATAGGATATGATTGCCAGAAGGAGAAGACGAAGAGCAAGAAATCTTATTTGAAATGCAAGCCACAAATCTACTTTAAAATTTCTTCACAGCTATGCTGAACTTTTACAGGTGAGATTAATTTTAATATACTTTTGTTTAACCCAATATATCCAAAATATCATCTTCACATGTAATCATTATTAAATTATTCATGAGATGTTTTACATTGTTTTTTGTACTGCATCTTTGAAATCCAGTGTGTATTTCCCATTGACAGCACATCTCAACTTGATCTAACAACAATTTCAAGTGCTCAAGAGCTACATGTAGCTCCTGACTACTGAAACAGCCCAGGTCCAGACACTGAAATCAATGCTTCCAAGTGCAGGGCGGAGTGTTCCGCCACTCCCACAGGGCTGCTCTGCACCACTGTTTTTACATACATATCTTAGGCTTGATTTTAATGGTATCACCGACCATTTAGTCTCCCAGGCTAAAAATTCTGGAGTCACCCTCTTACCACCCAACTGGCTGCCACAAGTTGAATCCTATTTGACATTTCAGAAATGTCTTTCTGACATCCTTTACTATCATACCTCAGTTGAATGAATGCAATTTCCTCTCATCTAGTTTTCCTGTTCCAAGTTGATCCTCCATACAGCTGCCGTCCTAAAAAAAATAATAATAACCCAAAAAACAAATATACTCATCCCCCTTCCTCAAGCAAAGTATTCACTGGCTTCCTACTAACTACGGAATGAAATCTTCTCAAAACTCCTCAAATCTTTGCATCCATGTTCTCCCTCCAGGAATGACCTTCTCTTGAGTTTAGTAAATTCTGTTTGACCCTTTGTGACCCAGCTCCATTTTTTACTCCATAATAAAGCTTTCTTGGTGTCCTTGGGCAGTACTTTATTCTCACCCAGCACAAACTAGGTGCAAAGAACACTGGTTGAATGGGTGTTGAATGCACAGGTGAAGAATAAATGGGAGCTCACCTTTGCATCGTCAATACTGAGCCCAGCACCCAAAGCAACATACGTGTGTGCTGGGGGAAGGAATGAACGTTAACCGTATCCTACGTTCCTTCTGAGCAGTGACCCTGACCCATACTACAATTCTCCATCACAATTATCTATCATAGTTACTTCTTCTCTCATTAATGACCCTGAATGTCGATGACAATTAAGGGAAATTCTGCAAAATGCCAGGGAAAAGGAAGGGGTCTTGGGTTGGCCTCTGAGCTCGGAGAGCCGAGTCTCTTCCGGGTCAGTTCCGCAAAGGCAGTGATTTTCTTAACATGATCGAAGGGGTTGAAAAACAAAAACAAAAAAACTATGAGATGGGCAATTGATAATGCAGGTTCGCCGGGCCATGGGAGACCAGACTTGCCGGGCTTATGGCTAGTCTGACCTCCTGTTTACTGGAGTCTGAAATAGGTTGGCGGTGGCTGGGGAGCGGGAGATGGGGAGGGCCAAGACCATTTTAAGTAAAAGAGACGCCTACTTTCTTCCCAATACCTTCCTGGTCTCTCAACCCGAGACGACGGATAAACCTGGAGGGAGGAGGCTGAGAACAGTCTAGCCACGAGACTAAGGAGCCAAAGCTGGCGTAGGGTTAACCCCTCCGGCACCGGAAGGGCAGAGGGAAGCAGCAAAAAGGGAGGGAAAGAGAGCGAGAGAGTGAATCGTTTGGACGCCCACACAAGACCGGGAGCTTGAGACCCACGAGGAAGTCACTTTTTCCGTCGCTGAGCACTTTTGCCAAGAAGGACCAGGGCAGTCGCAACCGAAACCCCGGGAGCACGTCCCAGCGGCGTCTGGGTGGGAGCTGGGGCCAGGCTGTCCCGGAGTGCCGAGGACGCCCCCTCCCCCAGCCAAAAGCTCGCTTCTTTTTTCCGCCCTCACTTGCCTCGTCAGTCCTCCCCCAACGCCGTCCACTGCCCTTCCCAACCCCTAGCCGAATCCAGGTTCAAGAGCGAGGAAAGCTGGCGCTCGCTCAGCAGCAGCCGCGATTTCCAGCCAACAGAAGGTCCGCAATGGCGGCCGCCATTTTGAAACCGGAGACTGACCGCCGAGGCGGGGGAAACTCGGGGCGGTACCACCTCTGAGGGGGGGTGGGGACAAAGTTTTAGGAAGGAAACGGTCCTTACACCAAGTCTCATCAGCTGGAACCTAAATTTTATTTTTAAACAACTTGTCATATTTTAAATATAACATAACTATGAGAATAATCGAATATTAAAAGGAAAAAGAGGCATGGTGTTGCGGTGTCACCCCTGTCTTGGAGCGGGCGCGGCGAATGGTCGGTCCCAGGGCCCTGGCTTCCGCCGGAGCCGGAGGCTGGGCTCGCTGCTGTCCTTGGTCGTGGGGTCGTTTCTGGTACCGGGACCGCAGGTAGGTGTGGGGTGCAAGGTGTTCGAGGCGCTGCGGGCCACTGCTCTGCAGGCGAGGACTGTGCACCCCTAGGAAAGCCCTGGACAATGGGGTGTGTTGAGGGGGTGGTCTGAGCCTCCCCGGGCTGCAGAGCGAAGGAGACGGGAAAAGGACAGTGAAGTGGGTTTTTTTTTCCTGGTGGACCGCTGGGCTCTGGTTCCCAATGTGGTGGCTGTTCGAAAGCGTACCCCGAGGCTGTCGTAACTGGGTAACCTATGAGAGATCCCGCGGTGACCGCCCCCGGCCGGCCCGGAAAGGAAAGCGGCAGGGACCCGGTGCTGGGCTGCAGCTGCGAGGGAGAGTTTGACATGCGACCCCGTGCCAGCGGCTGTCTTCCTCGTTCCTCTCCACTGGAAGCTGACCTCGCCCTCGCTTCCAAACCTCAGAGCCTCCTGAGCCCACCTTTCCACAAAATGTGCACTCTTTAACAACGTTTCTTGGGTGTATGTGTCGTTAAGGCAGGTGACTTCAGGAGTTCCGTTTCTCCGTGCATCCAGCACCGCTTTCCATGGGTTAGGTCGACACTTTTGAGTGATATGATGTATAAAATGTTCTGGGGGCAAATTAGAAAGTAGAAATACGTATATATACATGTCCAATCATCTTTATTTTTCCAACGTGAGTTCGGAGTGCCTTGCAAGTAAACAGACCAGATAGTTTTCTTTTTAGAAGTTGAGCGAGAAAAACTGGGTTGAAGAAAAACTAGTATGTACTCGGAAACATAAGATAAAGTGAAGCGTGATATTGATAATAAATATTTACCGCTGTACTTACCGTAAGAGACCGTGAGGCACAAATAAAGAGTTTGGATCAGGGAGCCAGCCTGCCCGTTCATCCCGGCTCTGCCACTTACTGCATCTGTGACCTAAGGCAAGTTGATTGTCCCTGGATTCCCTCACCTGAGAAAAAAGGTCTACTGCATTATTAATGGGTACTTGCATAGAACTGTGAGGATCCCATGAGTTGGTGATTACGAAAAGCATTAAGAGTGATGCCTTACACAGAGTGCATAGGAGTCACCTCTTTCTAGAATCAGGCAAAAAAGCTTTTGTGAGTTTTATGGTTCCTTGAGTCCATAAGATAAAAACTAACTAGTTATTTGGGTTCCCCCCCCCCCCTTCCAGGAATACCATAGCTACTCCCAATTCTAAAGTATTTAGGAGCAAAATTTTTCTTAAGAGTCTTCATAGAAAGAAGTCATTAATAGAGAGTGGGCAAAGTAGGTTTACAGTCGTTCCTATGTAAAATAATGCAGTAATTAATAACAATGCCAGAATAAACTGTTTTGCATAGTCACAACTGTGAACGTACTTGTGCCCACCCCCATATATACTGTGGCCTGGTGGGCACCCATGTGGATGGATGTCACTCGTCATCCCAAGCCAAGGCTTGGCTCATCAGAGCCTGTCCTGAGTCCTGGCTGCCCCGTACCCTCCCCTTATGGTCTTGGGCCCATGACCAGGAGCCTGAAAGCCCATCTGTGCTCCCTCTCCTCTCCCTCCTCCAGGGAGTCATTCCAGCACAGCTTGTATGTCCATAAACCTTTGTCTTCCTTGGTCATCCACTCAGTGAGGTTAACAAGAAAAATTATGTTTAGTGCTACTGTTCCCAAAGTTCATTAAATTGTGGATTTTACAATTGCAATATGAAATTACTCTGGGACTAAGATTTGTCATTTCCTTCTTAGGGATGGGATCAGGCGTCCTTCATGGTGGTTGAGTCCACCATGGCTTTGAGTCCACTTACTTAAAAATGGCTTTGAGTTGAGAGTCCCCAAGCACATTTTTGCTGTTGGTTAATACAAACAGTATGTCACAGTTATGCTGAGGGTTTGAATTGATACCTGGTCAGAAATTTAACGAACTTAGTGAAGACATGTGGCAGATGGATGATGACTGGACTTCTACAGAGACCTACATTGTCTTGTATGTTTGCAGTTGAGTGCTTTCAAAGTTACATTTTCCTGTTTGACTTGGGCGCGCATGGTTATTCCAGTGCTTGACGGGCTCCAGTGTGTGTAGAACAAGTGGCTAGCTTGGTGGGCGTCGGGCAGAATCCTAAAAAAGGATCGAAGTGATCTAAGTGTTCGTCGAGAAGCACTTCAGGATCTAAATGCCAGTAACGCCGATAGAAGCACCGTCTGCTGGGAAGTAAGGCGAGATCAGTCACCTGCATGTTCACGTGCCCAAGAACTATCTCAGCAAATCGGCTGGAGAGTTCTTCCAACTCGACAGATTTTTCCAGCCCACCCCAGAGGGACGGCCAAGGAGGCCCTGTTTGGAAAAAGGCTCCCAGGGGTGATACTGACAGGCAGTCAGTTGGAGGATTCCAACTGTAGACAATAGACTAAACCTTACAACTAGTTGATGGCTACATTGTAAATTATTTATGTGAAACATCTTATTGCACCGTAATTTCCCGGATCAGTGACAGTCAGGCTGGAACCTTCAGTAATGCTACACTCTGTGAAAGACAGCGTATAGTGGAGCCTGCCGCGCTGACCACGCTCCGCTGCATCGGGCTTCCTGGTGCTGTGTGTTGTACAAATTGAAGGCTAGCGCCTCCGCCAGCGGGGGGGTGACTCACTTTATTGGGACACTTGCTCTGTTGTGTGGTCTGGAACCAACCCTGCAATGTCACCGAGGTACGCCTGTAGTTATGGAATTTTTAACTTCGTGGCCATTTCCTAACCCAGTGCCTTTACATAGATGTGAGTGATTCAAGTTTGAGAAATAAAAAATCAGAATGTGTGAGTGTGAGCACCAGTGTCTTGGAAGGAGAGGCGGGAATCCAGCCTGCGTGGTTCCAGTGCAGTTTGGGGCTGAGCACTTTCGGTGGCAGTGATGCACAGTCCTGCACCGTGCCACGGCGTCTCGGTCCGCAGCAGACCGCGTGAGCAGGGGTGTTCTTGTAGGATTATGATGGAGCTGAATGTCCTGGGAGAAACGGAAGCCTGTGTGGTTCGGGGGGAATCTCTTCCTCTGGTGGCATGAGCATCTGTGGGACTTGGCCACAGGTTCCCTGTCACTCACAGCAGGTCAGTTTTGGGTGCACAGGTGATGTCCCAGTCCGTCAGCACAGCGGAGCCTGTGCCCCCCCGGCACGACACCTTCAGAGGGCGCTGCAGCCCTCCCAGGTCGGGCTCGGTGGTCTCCAGGGAACACTGCTGTAAATGCTGCTTTGGGGACCTTTGACCCTGCACAAGGACACAGGCCCACAGGAGCGACCTTAACAAGTACTCAGTGCCATCCCCACTTTAGTAAAAGCTTTCTGTGGTCGTGTGGGGCCAGCCGGTTTGTGTGCTTTGGAAATACTTCCAGGTTGCACTGATGTGAAGCATAGATGAGTTCTGTCCCCGGTCAGCTCAGGGCCAGCACGGGCCCTTTGTGCCAGACAGGGTCAGTGGAACCAGAAACAAACTTCCAGGGTCAGACTGTTGTGTCCTGCCTGCTAGCCCCTGTCCATGTTAAGTGCCTTTTTATGAACACCACAGAGTTCCTCGGTCTGACCACTGCTCCAACGAGCATTAGGAAACCACGTTGCCATGGCATCCCCCAGGTTCCTTTATCTCTCAATCTGGATTCCTCATTCCTGCTCATCCTCCAGCTGCCTTTCGCTCCCTCCTGCTGGTCACTCTTACTGCGACCCACACCCTACCCAGCCAGCTTCTCCCGGTTCTTCCTGTCGGTCCAGCCCGCCTCCCTGCTCGCCTCCCTGCTCGGGGAGCAGCGCTGACAGCTGCAGAGCTCTGCTTCCGGCCCTGCTGTCAGAAGGGAGCCGGAGGGCGGTAGGGCCGGGTCTGGACAGTGTGCGGTCAAGTCCAGGGACCTCTTGGCCCTTCGCACCCGCTCCCACCCGCTCCCTGATTCACGCAGGGCAGCGTCCAGTCCTGCGGGCTCCGTCCATGGCCAGTGCCCTAGACGGGTGCACCTTTTTTATATGTTTTTACTGCTCCTTTTCTAGGTTTAGATACACAGTTACTTCCCTTTGTGTTACAGTTGCCTGCAGTTTTCAGTGCAGTAGCGTGCGGTGCGGGTGTGTAGCAGGGGCGGGAGGGGGATGGGGGGGTTGGACCACACACCCTGGGTGGGTGGTGGGAGGTGGGCTGTGCCGTCGTATTTGTGTCAGTGCACTCCGTGACGTCTGCACAATGACAGAATCCCTTTGGGATGCGTCTCAGAATGTCTCCCTGTCACGTGGCTGAATTCTCCTTCTAGGGTGTCATCAAAGTCTTCTGAGCCATCCTGTATGATTTGTTCATTTTTTTATTGATTTTTTTTTTTTTTAGGGGAGGGAGAGGACAAACATCAGTTTGTTGTTCCTCTTCATGCATTCAGTGGTTGATTCTTGTATGTGCCCTGACCAGGGATCAAACCCGCAACCTCGGTGTATTGGGACCACATTCTAACCAGCTGAGCTACCCAGCCGGGGCCTGATTTATTCACTTTAGATTCATGCACATAGGATGTATTTTGTTCTTTCGTTCATTTGTTTGTTTCAAAGATTTTATTTTTTATTTTTTATTTTTTAGAGAGAGGGGAAGGGAGGGCAAAAGAGAGGGAGCGTGAGAGAGAAACATCAATCAGTTGCCTCGCACTCACCCGACCAGGACCTGACCTGGCGACCTTCTGCTTTGGGGGACCGACACCCAACCAACCAAACCTCACCAGTCAGGGCCAAGGAAGTATTTTGATTTCATCTTTAGGTGCAAATTTTTACAGAAAATTGACAATTCAACTGTTTTTATTAGTACAAATTTATTTCCATATGATGACTTCTAGTTCTCATATTCCTCCTCCTTTGCCTTTGAAAACTTTTCGAACTTAAGCTCTTAAGTACCGTAAACATCAGTTCGGGGAGGAGCCTCTTCAAGAGGTATTGGGGTATAATCCAAGGTACCAAGAGCTTCGGAGCAAACCCGAGTTTGATTTCCAGCTCTGTACTTAATACTCATTTGGGTTAGGCTGCTCTCTTATTTATAATGAGGATAATGATAGTTACTTCATGCTATATAGAGAGCTATGCTGTGATGTCTCTGGTAGCTAATAGTCATTTTATAAAAGTTCCCGTCTCTCCGTCTCTGCTCGTAGAGCCATTTAATTGACATTTAGATCTCCTGTGACATTATTGAATGTGGTTGTTTTTGAAAATTTCTCTCAGATCTTTTAATTTCCTTTCAAAAATTAGTTTGCAGCTTTGCACTGTGGCAGTATGATCGCCCATGAGGTTTATTCAAGACAAATTATCGCTAATTGAAAAATCAATATTCAGCAATTATAGCTTTATCTAAAGACTTCTGCTCCTGCCCTGGCCGGCGCTGCGCGGTTGGAGTGTTGTCTCCTGCACCAGAAGGTTGCGGGTTCAGTCCCCATCTGGGCGTGTATGGGAGTCAGCCAATCAATCAATGTTTTGTCTCCAACATGGATGTTTCTCTCTTTTTTTTCCCTCTTTCTCCCTCTCTAAAATCAATAAACATTTAAAAAAAAGAATTCTGCTTCTGGCAAAAGTGTTATTCTATATTTGTTTTAGCACTGTGAGAGATGCTAACAATATTTTTCACATTTAAAAGGTTTAAATCAATTCTAGGTGGACACCAAGACTCAGCTTTTGATGGTAGAATTTTTTATACTCTTTCTCTGCACTGTATCATCAGATCACTGATGGACCTAGGAAAAAGTTAAACTGAGTAGTGCATTGTAATGTTTACATTAATCATTTAATCTTGTCGCCTATATAATCTTCAAGTGGATTTTAAGTAGTACTATGTTCTGAGGCCAAACAAATTTAAAGAGACTTTTAACATCTGTTCTTATCTTCCTGTTTCATATGCAACTTAAAAGATATTTCAAAGGCAATTATATTTCTGACAACTTTTTTTTTTCATAGCATTTAGGATGAATTTAATTCAGCTTGTGCGTGACCACTGGGTACATGTGCTTGTCCCTATGGGATTTGCTGTTGGATGGTACCTAGACAGAAGGAATGAGGAAAAGCTAACTGGCTTCCGGAACAAGAGTTTGTTATTTAAAAGGTTAGTTTGGGCATTTTTAAATCAACAATTAATTAGCCAGCTTTTGGAAGTATTCTTATTATCATACATGCCAAAAATAAACAGAAGGGGTAATCCCCTATCCCAAGGACTTAGATTTAAGTGATGTTATTTTGTAGTTTTGTTGTTTAATGCTTGAATAAAACTGTGTGATTACATTCGGAATGTAAACAGGTCTTCACTTTGTGAGGCTATTCAGATCTTTGGAAAATCCCTCTCTTTTTTTTTTTTTTTGGTAAGGGGGGTCAATTCAGGATGCATTTTTAACATAGAAACAATGTTTCAAATTAAACCAGCTTACCAGAGCCTGCTCTGTATACAGCTTTCACAAGCATTATTGTAGTCTGTTTTACTTAAGCCATTATGTAGCTGAGATACATGGTAGTGGTTAACAGCTTAGAGCTCTGCTCTCAGCAGCACTGCTTGAGAGCTTTAGACATGGTAGGCTGAGTGACCGAATGGCAGCTGATGGTCCCCTGGTTCTGCTGTGTCCCTGGAGGTGGCTCCTCTGGCAGCAGAGAGCGTTAAGGAGCCAGGGTGTCTGCCACTGGGTGTGCGGCTGGGTAGGAGGAAGCGCGAGGGAGAGGAGAGCTGAGCAGCGGTCACGGTCGCTGCAGGGGAGGTTCACGGTCAAGGGCTTCAGGAGAGAGGAGGTGAACTGGAAAGGGTCTAGAAACACTAAGCCAGCTCTTCGAGCTTTCATATGAAGATAGACTGAGAGATTACAGCTCTTTAATCTGGAAAAACAAAGTGGAAAAGATGGTAAAAGTTTAAAATCACGAGAATAGAATGAATATATCGAATCAACATTAAAAAAGTTTAATGGGTCGATATAGTAGAATGTAAAATATTGAATTCATATTAATTTGACTCTCCCTGTTATCGCCTCATAAAAGGTCTATTCATACTTTCTCCTTTCCTTCCGTCCTTCTTCCCACACAGGGAGCTGAGACCAGATGAAGAAGTCACCTGGAAGTAAAGGCTGGGGCTGAATTCCAGAATGGTCATGTTTTTTAAATTATGAGAAAAATAAAAACATTTAATTTAAACAATTTGGAATGTGATTCTTTTAATGCTGAAGTGGTCTTTCACATTTTAAGTAAAAGGCACACTAGCTTTAAAAATACTGAGTGCCTGATTGTATACATTGATGTTAACTTTACAATTAGCATTTATTTTGCTGTTACTTATTTTGAATCACAATAGTGTTAACTCATGTAGCCAGTTTTTAAAAAATATATTTAATTGGTTATACTAATAGAGTTGTCCCATTACCCCCCCTTCATGCCCCTCCACCCTGCACACACCCTCCCACCCACATTCCCCCCCCTTTAGTTCGTGTCCATGTGTCATAAGTTCTTTAGCTTCCACATTTCTCATACTATTCTTGCCCTCCCCCTGTCTATTTTCTACCTACCATCTATGCTACTTATTCTCTGTACCTTTTCCCCCTCTCTCCTCCTCCCACTCCCCTGTTGCTAACCCTCCATGTGATCTCCATTTCTGTGGTTCTGTTCCTGTTCTAGTTTGCTTAGTTTGTTTTTGGTTTTGTTTTAGGTGTGGTTGTTAATAATTGTGAGCTTGCTGTCATTTTACTATACATATTTTTTATCTTCGTTTTCTTAGATAAGTCCCTTTAACATTTCATAAAATAAGGGCTTGGTGATGATGAACTCCTTTAACTTGACCTTATCTGAGAAGCACTTTATCTGCCCTTCCATTCTAAATGAAAGCTTTGCTGGATAGAGCAATCTTGGATGTAGGTCCTTGCCTTTCATGACTTGGAATACTTCTTTCTAGCCCCTTCTTGCCTGCAAGGTCTCTTTTTGAGAAATCAGCTGACAGTCTGATGGGAACTCCTTTGTAGGTTACTGTCTCCTTATCTCTTGCTGCTTCTAGGATTCTGTGCTGCATTTTTACTTTGGCTAATGTAATTATAGTGTGCCTTGGTGTGCTCCTCCTTGGATCCAACTTCTTTGGGACTCTGGGCTTCCTGGACTTCCTGGAAGTCTATTTCCTTTGCCAGATTGGTGACGTTCTCCTTCATTATTTGTTCAAGTAAGTTTTCCACTTGTTGCTTTTCCTCTTCCCCTTCTGGTACCCCTATAATTCAGATGCTGGAATGTTTAAAGATGTCCTGGAGGTTCCTAAGCCTTTCCTTATTTTTTTGAATTCTTGTTTCTTCATTCTTTTCTGTTTGTTTCTTTCTTCCTTCTGGTCCACTCCATTGATTTGTGTCCCAGTTTTCTTCCCATCACTGTTGGTTCCCTGTGCATTTTCCTTCATTTCATTTAGTGTAGCCTTCGTTTTTTCGTCTAATTTGTGACCAAATTCAACCAATTCTGTGAGCATCCTGATCACCAGTGCTTTGAACTGTGCATCTGATAGGTTTGCTCTCTCTTGGTCGCTTAGTTGTATTTGTTCTGAGGCTTTGATCTGTTTCATTTGGGCCTTTTTTGCGGGGGGGGGGGGGGGGGGGGGTCTGGTCACACCTGTTATGAATGAGGGATGGAGCCTTAGGTGCTCACTGGGGTGGGGCAACCCAGTAGCTGGGTTGTGATGCTGTACATGGGGGCGGGGTCCAAGAGGGAACAATGATGCTTGCTCCGCTCTCTGTTGTATTCAGTCCCTTCCACCACTTCCCCCAAGCAAACTGGACCTTTCTGGTGTTGATTCCTGTGTGGGTGGGCTTGTGCACGTTCTAGGACCCCGTGGGTCTCTCCAACGAACTCACCTGTGAGGCTGGGAGTCTCTCCCTGCGCCGCAACCCCGACAGGTGTTCTCAGTCAGTGCCCCCGAGGCTCTATTTCCCAGCGCTGGGACCCTGGGTTGCATGCAGTGCCTCGCTTCACAATCGCCGCCTCGCTGGGTCTGCTGGTTGCCACCCCGCACCCAGGGTCTGCCAGACGCTGCCTGCACACCCAGGGTCCACCCGCTGCGGTCTTGCATGCCCAGATTGCCTTCCGTGCCCAGTGCCCCCGCTTTTTGTGTCTCGACCCCTCTCCACCCAGCTGCCTGACTCCGCCCCTCCTACCGGTCTGGATTAATGTGTCTATTTTAACTCTTTGGTTGTCCGACTTCCATACAGTTAAGTTTTCTGTCAGTTCTGGTTGTTATTCTGTTTCTAAGTTGTTGTTGTCCCTATCTTGCTGTGCGAGGAGGCACAGTGTGTCTACCTACACCTCCATCTTGGCCGGAAGTCTCCATGTAGCCAGTTTTTTCCTCAGATGTTTTCTAGGAAAATTTTTGCAAGCCATTTGCTTCAAAGGTATTTTAAAAGAATGATACTAAGGGGTTGTTTTTTTTTTTTTTGCTAAAAATCATATAGCCAAGAATTGTAGTTATGCTGTGTTTTGCAAGATTTCTTCAGTACTTCTGCTTATGTGTTAAAAACACATAAAGCATGAACTAGTTTTAAAAATCAAGAAATTGTACTTTGTTGAAATTAAAAACATTTGCTCTTTGACACTCGTTAAGAAAATGAAAACGCAGCCACAGACTGGAATAAAATATTTTCAAAACAAGGAACATAGTATCTAGAATATGTAAATAACTTTTTAAAAAAGATTTTATGTATTTATTACTAGAGAGAGGGGAAGGGAGAAAGACAGAAGCATCAATGTGTGGTTGCCTCTTGTATGCCCCCAGCTGGGGACCTAGCCCACAACCCAGGCATGTGTCCTGACTGGGAATTGAACTAGCGACTTTGGTTTGCAGGCCGGCACTCAATCCACTGAGCCACACCAGCCAGGGCTGAAGAACTCTTATAGCCAAGGAAGACAAGCCCAATTTTTAAAGTAAACAAGGGGTTTTTGTTTTTTTGTTTTTTAAAGATTTTATTTATTTTTTGAGAGAAGGGAAGGAAGGGAAAGAGGGAGAAAAACATCAATGTGTGGTTGCCTCTTGCACACCCCCAACTGGGGACCTGGCCCGCAACCCACGCACGTGCCCTGACTGGGAATTGAACCAGTGACCCTTTCATTCACAAGCCAGCACTCAGTCCACTGAGCCACACCAGCCAGGGCAATAAGCAAAGAGTTTGAACAGTCACTTCACCAAAAAAGATAGAGTGGAAAACAAGCACATGCAAACCTGTTCAACATCAGTGGTCACTAGGGAAATGCAAATTAAAAACAATGAGACACCACTACACACCTGTTAGAGTGCTTCAAATTTAAAAGATTGGTATTATCAAGGGTTGACAAGGGTGTGGAACACCTGGAAATCAGGTAAGCAGTTTCAAATTAAACATATACCTACCACATGACCCAGCCATTCCACTCTGAGGTGTCACCCAAGAGATGAAAGCACATGTCCACACAAAGGCTTTGTCATGAATGTTCATGGCAGCTTTATTTGTAAATCAAGAAATAACCAAGATGTCCACCCATGAATGAATGTGTTAAATCCATATAATTGATTACTACTCAGCAGTAAAAAGAAATGACCTATTGATACAGCAGAGATGAATTTCAGGTTAATTATTTAGAGTAAAAGAAGCCAAACAGCACCTACTCTACGATCCTATTTATGTAACATCCCATTTATGTTAGAAGCTGCAAACTCATCAGTAGTAACAAAGATCAGTGGTTGCCTGGGGAACCAGGGTGCAGAAAGTGGTCAGAAGGGAAGAATGCCAAAGGGACACATGGAAGCTTTGGGGGTATAGTTTGTTCATTTTCCTGATTGTGATGGTCTCATGAGTGGATATATATGTCATCTGTTATATTCAACTACCTCTTCTTGGGGAATCATTTTACTTTAGGTAAGATTGAGTGTAGGAGTAAAATTACAATGAAATACTCCCTAATTATCACTGATTCTTGCCAGAACTCAGGACATGAAATGACACATACATTTTTAAGTGTTAAGATTCCAAAGCTATTTGGGTTTTATTAACAAAAGGCCAGTTTAAAAGGTACCGTGTTCAAGAAGATAGAAATGTATTTGTGCGATCTTAAAGCTTCAGTGAAATGGATTAGGGGAAAGCTGAGTTCAAGGTGACAGATAGGAAGCAGCAGGGGTGCACGCATTCCATCTTCCCTGTCTCCAAAACTCTCCCGATTAGCTTAGTAACCTCTCTTCTCCTAATTATTGTTAATACTTTTTTTGTGCCAATGAGTCAAAAAGAATCCATGCATTTATTCATTGTTCTGTACCAACCCTTATGTAGTGAGTACGAATCCTCTGACCGTGTACACAGACACACTTAAAGAATCGGGAAAAAATGTTTTGCATATTTCGTCACTTCATGAGACCACGATTTCTTCCCCAGTTAGGCCACAAGTCCTGAAGAACACGGACCGCTTCCTCAGTGCCGTGCAGGACTGCAGACTGAGCACGCGGAGACATTCGGTAAGTGGTCATTGAACCCTCCCGGAGCAGGTCCTCACTAGCAGTCTCCTCTCCTAACCTCCCGCTGCCCCTTCTGTTCTGAACCCGCACTCACTAGTCCGCACTGGTGTCCATACCAAAACTTAGTGGGCCCTTGACCTTACGTTGCTGGACCTCTTGGCAGCAACATGGCTGCTGTGTGACACGTCCCTTTTTCAGGGCTTTCATACTACTACACACTGCCGCTTTTCCTCCCTTCTCCCGGGCTAGTCCTCTGCCCTCAGGGCTCTGCTCGAGGTCCTCTTCTCAATCTCTTCCTTTCCCACCGTGGTGATTTTACTCACACTTGTGGCGTCCGTCACCTTTTCTACGTCAACAACTCCCGCGTCCACAGCCAAACCTCGTTATCCAACCATTACTCAACATGATTACTGAACTTCATTTCAAGGTGCAAGATCTGCTCCTATTCAATGCCTTTAGCTTCATCAACACCCCCCCCCCCCGGCAACTTATTGGACCTTTTACATCCCTCAGCTGACACTCTCCAGGGCCCCCAATACAACACCTATAACAAACTGGATTTGGACTCCAGCCCAGAACTTGGGACACTGTGCTGTTCACACCTCTCTGTGTCTGTTTCCTCATGTGTAAAATAGAGATAGCAATGACTGCATCAAACATTGTATTACATTCATTAATATGTGAATTGATGCAAATTTTTTGCACATTAATATATGCCAAGCTCTTAGAAGTGTGCCTACCCTAAAGTAAGCCCTATATAAATATTAACTGGTGGAACGTACTGGGAGGTGCAATGATGCCTATTTCTCTTAAAAAATGATTGATTTGAGAGAGAGAGGAAGGAAGGAGGAGAAAAAGAGAAAACTCCTATTTGTTGTTCCATTAATGCATTCATAGGTTGCTTCGTGCATTTGCCCTGACCCGGATGGAACCTGCAACTTTGCGGTATGGGGACAACGCTTGAACTAACCGAGCTATGGAACCAGGGCTGATGCCTGTCATTTAATGGGGCTTTCAGTGGGGTGGAGGAGGAAGACAATAAATCATTGTAGTCACATATTGTAAGTAGAAAATACAAAATAAAGGGGAAAATAAAAAGAACGTAGAACCCGGGAAGTCCTTAAGAACCTAGAGCAATGGGTGGGAAATGGAGATCCTCCAAACGGCAGGTGACGCTGCAGCACCTCCCTATCCTGCCAGCTAACAGTGAATGAGTGGACGTGCGATAGAGGTCACGTGTCCCCGCCTTTACAGCCCCGGCGTTCCCTCGCCCTTCCCTCCACGTGACTCTCATCCTTGGGGATGATTGGTCTACGAGAGACACGTGGCCAGGGGTGGGCTGGGGTGGGGCGGGGCCGGGGTGGGTGGAGGGGTGGGGCCGGGGTGGGGCGGAACAGTAAGGGGTGGTCCAGCGCGGGGGCGGTTGGCTCCAGACAAATAAACATGGAGTCCATATTCCACGAGAAAGTGAGTATCCGCGTTCGGGGGGTTACCTGTGTGCGGTGCCGTGGCGGATGTAGCGCGGTATGGCTGCCTCCCCGAGAGCTGGGTGGGGCACGTGTCGGCCCCTTGCCGATCTTGCCAGGGGGGAGGAGCTTCCCTGGAATGGGATCTTCGCCGAAGCCCCCATCGCATCCTCCGCCCGCGAGGCCCGCGCCCGAGGTTCTCGGCGAGTCCGGGGGCCAGGGAAGTCCCAGGAGCCGGAGGGAGTAAGGGCAGGGCGGGGCCGGGGACGCCACAGGGCACCAGAGGTGGTGGCACCGAGTGGGCTTGCTTCTGGGCTTCTCCACTTTCCGTAGGATTCCTTCTGCAGTCCCTTTTCCCCCATTATCCATAGCCAGTCACCTCTCAGACACTTCCCTGGATCCTTCCTAACTCTTCCAGCCCTACCCTTGGCAGAATTAACTTTTCCTTCTCTGGGCTCCTGAAGTCTATGTTGGAGTCTCCCCTACAATTAGCTCCCTGGGGTTGTATTCATGTCCTTCTCTGCACCACGTCCTGAAGTCCCTGAGTGCAGGGAGCCTGGCTCCCTCCCATGGAGGCCCTGCCATTTAGGGATGTAAAGTAGGCATCCCTTGTGCCCATAAACAGGGAAGTCATTAAAGAGTGTTTGTTACGAAATGTTTGGGTTTCGTTTCTTTCCGTAGACCCATCTTTCCGGATTAGGAAACCAGCTTTCTTATTAGATATTAGGGGTGGACTGAAATAGTAGCGTTGTGGTCCGCCTATCTTGTTTTGCTTTGATTCTTCAATGGCCATGCACTTGGAAAAAATGTGTTGGTGGCATGTGGAGAAACTCGTCTTTTCCCATATACAATTATCAAGCCATTTGGGTGTGAGTGAAACCTTCCTGGGGGGGGGGGGGGGACTTTGGCACATGATACCTTGTTTCATAAAAGTTTCATGTCTTCAAAGGGTTGCTGGTGAGTCTCTTATTGAATAGGAGAAAAGAGGTTTTGTTAAATACTTGTAGTAAGTGATCATTTTTAAATTAAAAAGCCTCACATACACGACCATCAAATAAAGCAATCAAAGACTAAAGAGGCACAGCATCAATATCAACCAAGTGTTGAGTGGAGCACCCTTCTTTGGAGAAAACATTTCAGAAGTTTTGGCGCTAGAATAGACCGATTTTTATGTTTGGGGAGGAAGGACCTATCGCTGTAGTTATCACTAATCTTGATTGACATGGTTGATGAAACTTGGACAAGAGAAATTTAGTTGCTTGGCTAAGGAATTGGATGTGCGTATTTTTGTTACTGATTTTCAGAAGCTTTGGTATAAGACCAAATGTTTCAACGCCATTTCTTGAGAATTATGCAGTGTATATTTTAACAATATTGTTACCTATTTTAGATAGATTTCAGTGAAGGTAACTACTAAACCGTGGGATGAAAGGAAGCTGCGTGATGGCATGATGAAAATCTGGTTACGTGACAGAAGTCACTCAATTATCAGCATGTTTGTCAGCTTAAAGATACTTCAGGAATATATTTACCCTTATCATAAACTGGCATGTTCTTAGCAAATGAAGGCGCTTGAATTAAAGTTCTTCGGGCATATTTCAAGAGTATGGGAAACACCCTTAATCATAGGGCCCGTTGTTAATTTAATCGCAGTCCCTTTCAGGAATGTTAATGTGCCATTTTCCAGCACCCTCCCTTCCCCTCCACCTTGTATATTTAACCCTTGCTACGTCCTGGGTTTGGAGAGCCAGAGGACCAACTCGGCCTCTAAGGAAGCTGTGCATGAAGGGGTGTCCGCCTGCAAAGGGGACCTGCAACTTGGAATGTGGGTTTCCCCGTATTCAGAGCTGTTACTTTGAGTGCGCTTTTATTAATTAAAAGGTAAACTTAATAAATTGTTTATCCCTGTGTCCCCAGTACTTCCTGTAGTGCCTGGTCCAAAGTAGATGTTCAGTGAACGTTTGCATAACTTGAGTTCTTGGAGCATCTAAGATGTAGATGTTGCTGTTTATCTAAACAGTTTTTTTTCTGTAAATATTTTAGGCTCAGCAGGTCATAGATGGTGTCACGTATTCTTGTTTGTGTTTTCACAGCCATCTGAAAATGTAAAACCACTCTTAGCTACCGGCGCAGGCTGAATTTGACTCAAGAGTGAGAGTTTGCCAGTCCCTAACTTGAACCCTAACATTAACTGGCCACTAAATTTTTTTTGTTTTGTTTTGTTTTTTGTTCTGTTGCCCGCTTTCTGTCATTTTTGTGATCACTTCTATCGCTGATGGCTCCCGGTGAGGTCGCTGTGCCATCTGAATTGGTACTTCTACGTAATGGAAACTGAGGATGGCCGCCAAACTTGCTGGGATTACGTTTAAAATCGGTGAAAATACTGAAAAGATTCCGAGCATCGACTTTCTGACATCTGTTACGCTCTTTTGTGATTGCTGGCGCTTAGCCATCTGCCGTATATTTGAGGTTTAGGAATAACCGCATTCCACCCAAGTGGCGGGAGGAAGTGGTAATGACAGGGACTTGAAACCTCTGCCTGGGTTTGGAGCCTCGCTCTGCCGTTTTGCCACCTGTGTGCTCCTGGATAAGTTACTTATTCTCTCCCTGCTGTAGTGTCTTCTTCCTCTGTGGGGTGAGGGTATCACAGGGTTTGCCTCAGACTTCTGAGAGCCTAGAATGCTGCCTGGCTCGTGCTGTGGAAGTGCTGGCCTCTGTCACTCAGATGCTGGTGTTTGCCAAACCTCGTGCTGCAGTGAGAGGTGGGGCCTTCTTATCTTTCGGACGGAAGGATGTGCTGCTGGGTGGGTGGGGTGGCCCCTCGGCTCTTTTCAGACACACCCTTAGGTTTGTGCCTGGATTTCTTTTGTAGGCAGTAGTGTCTCTGGGAGTTTGAACTAGTTCGGGTTGGTCCTGAGGACTTGGAGGGCAGTGAGGAATGGTTAGGTGCTGTTCCCTTTGGCTGTTTTATAGAACATCATGGTAAAACTGAAGATGCTGTCTGTTCGTCCTCTGATCGCAAGGCGATAAATTTGGGCCAGAAATCATGCAATGTGAGAATACCTCTGAACTTTGACTATAACAAAGTGAACTTGTAGTCAGCTTTGGTTAAAGTTTGATAAGAAGCAAGTGGCTGGGGATAGGTTGTGGGGAGAGGGGGTTGCATAATCTTAAGAGGGGCCGTTGTACAATTTTTTTTTTTTGGTCCTTGTAGAATTTGATTCTTCTTAGGACTTTAAAAAGTGATTTTAAATTTGGAATGGACAATTTGTTCTTTCCTTCAATTAAATCATAGTAGAAGCACAGAACGATATTATTTCCTATAGTAATACAGTTTCTCTTAGGATTTGATTTCAAGTGCTTATTTTTCCTTTTTTATTTTTAATATTTACTTTTATCCTCACCTGAGGATATTTTTTCACTGCTTTTAGAGAGAGAGGAGGGGAGAGAAGGGAACATTGATGCGAGAGAGAGAGGCATTGGTTGGTTGTCTCCCGCACATACCCAGACCTGGAATCATACACAGCTGGACTCAGGACCAAACCTACAGCCCAGGCATGTGCCCTGCCTGGGAATTGAACCTGCAGCCCTTGAGTTATGGGTTGACAACGCCAACCAACTGAGCCACACCGGCTAGAACTTAAGTGCATAATTGTCATTTTTTAAATCAGATAATTGGATGTCCTTATTTCTATATATGAGATCTGTCCAGAAAGTCTTCAACCATGTGATATGAAAAATAAAGACATTTATTGAAGAAGATCCAAGAAACATTGTACACAGGACAGTGATGCCTCAGTCTGCTTCAAAGTAGGCACCTTGGGACCTCACCCAGTTCCCCCAGTCACCATCAGCTGCCCCATCGGATTTTCCGGAATCTCATCAATGGTCTGAAATCTCTTCCTTTTCACAGGTGATTTTAGTTTTGGGAAAAGCCAGAAGTCTCAGGGCAGGGCACCAAATCATGCTGCTGTAGTGGGGCTGAGTCACCTGGGTGATTTGATGTTTCACCAAAAACCTCTGCATGAGACGTGATGCATCAGTGAGCATGTTGGGATGAAGCTGCCAGTCACCAGTTGCCCACAGCTGCGGCCTTCTGAATCACTTGAATAGCTTCCGCTGAGAAATGTTCAAGCTTAATGCAAAATTTGATGCAGATGCATTGGTGCAGATTCATTGCTCTACTCTCTCAGTCATTTTCAGTGCCACGGCCACACAGTACACATGCTCACTCGGTGGCGTCTACTGCCCCCACTGACCAGTGGAGTGAAGTCGTCGTTGTTCTGCATGTGCACTCCAGTCCTCTCTCCTTGGCTGCCGGGGTCCATGGATGTCACCAAACCCTTCTCGCTATATTCACAATGGCTGGACTTTTTCCGGACGGACCTTGTATAGTATTTAATGTGGTAACCATAGTTTGAGAGCCCTAAACTGAGGCATGTATGTAGCCTGCCAGCAGGACAGAAAATTTGCATTAGGACTGTTCCCAGGAAAGTCCTGGTCACCGTATTCGGTAGCTCTTGCCGTGTGCAGTAGCTATATCTTAATAGAGGCTTTTTTGCTGTTTGAAATTTTTGCAGCATTTATTTGTTGACTTTATATATAGGGAGAAAGCATCAATTTGTTGTTCCACTTATTTATGTGTGCATTGGTTGCTGCTGTATGTGTGTGCCCTGCCCAGGGATGGAACTGGCCACCTGGGCATATTGGGCAAGGCTCTCACCCGCTGAGCTACCCAGCCCGGGCTGCTGTTTGAATTTGTAAATCGAACACTGTAGGGGCACACAAATCCTAAGAGTGCAGCTCAGTGAATTCTCTCCAAGTGAACACACGTGTGTGAATAACACTGTGATCGAATAACAGACATGCATTTCCCTGAACTCCCTAAGCCTCCCTGTGGCCTCTTCCGTCCCTGCCTCAGCCCCCTGCAGGGGCAGCCACGGTCCTGAGCCCTAACATCACGGGCTAGTTGTGCCTCTTGCTGAACTTCTATGAATGGAGTCACATGGTGTGTCCTCTTTTGAGTCTGGTCTTCTTTTTTTTAACATTGTTTGAGAGGGTCATCCGTGGTGTCGAAGTCATCGTAGTTAATTCACTCTCATTGTTAAGTACTATTCCTTTGTGAATCTAACATGATGTATCCATTCTACTTTGATGGGCATTTGAGTAGTTTCCAGTTCGGGGGCCATTATGAATTAAGCGGCGCTTTTTTTGAACATTGTTACACATGTTTTGATGGACATATTTTTGCTTTTCCTTTGTTTGCATTCTGTCCCTAGTAGTGGAATAGCTAGATCTTAGGTAGATCATAGGGTGTGTAGATGTTAAGCTTGAGTAGGTACTGCAAACCGTGTTCCAAAGTGGTTATACTAATGTGCAATTTCACTAAGTAGTGAGTAATAGTTTTTGATGTCTCTAGTCCTCTCCAATATTTTAGCCATTTTGTAGAGTGTGTAGTAGTAACACACTGTGGTTTTAATATTTATATTCAGTACTTTTCCCTGATGGTAATGAAGTCGAGCACCTTTTTGTGGTTTTTTAGCCATTTGGCTCTCCTCTTGTGAATGCCCGTTTGCCTTGTCCTTTTTCAGTGGAATATAAGTAGGACATCCGTGTATCCTTCGTCTGCATGTAGTGTTCAGTGGGAGTTGCTCTCTGGTGGGGAGAAGGAGAAGGAGGTGGAAACAAGTCCTCTCTCACCGTCACACCAGGTTATGCACTTGACTTGGCCAGAAGGCCTAGACGCGACCAGGTGATGAAGGTGAATTTATCTCAGCCCCGTCTCAGCCTCAGACCGTCTCAGCCCTGCCTTCCTGTTCCTTGTGTGTGTGTTCCCTACATCTTTCTCAGCAGCTGAGTGTTGCTCCTGGAAGATGAATTCGCAGGAAGAATAACTGCCCTGCAAGGAGGTGTTCCTCGGGGCCACTGTCTGTCGTGTGATGCTAGAGCTCAGCACGAACCGCAGGGTGCCGGACAGCCCTGCGGAGTGGACTGTCCCGGGACAGCGTTCAGGGCCGGGGTCAGCAGGAGAAGCACGTGTTCTCCCCTCTGCTGTCATCCCCCAGAGAGGCAGACCTCCCTGGTCTTTGTTCACCGGAGGGGCTCCCTTCACCTGTGAGTCTCTCCGCTCACAAGGCGAGCTGGGGACGGCAACACCGTGGAGGGCTGATGAGTGGGCTGCTCAGGGCCGGGCAGTCTGGACACAGATTTGGATGGTCGTGTGGATGCCCAGCACCCGCAGGCCCTGGGGCCCATGGGAAGCTGTGCGCCCTCACCTCGTAACAGGAAACCGGTGATCCCACGGGGAGCTGAGCTCGGAGGCAGCCTGCTAGTTGGGGTCCTCCGGAGGTGAGCTGCGGGGATGCTTCCCGTCAGTCTTCCCGTGTGTGCATCTTCGTCAGCGTCCCTTGCAGAAACCTCAGCTCCGTAGCTGCAGGTCTTTGGTGACGTTCAGTAACAATTCAGTGACATGAAATTCAGTAAGAACAGAATTTTACTTCTGTGTATCAGTTCTTGAGATAGGAAATTACACGAACAAGCATTTTGACCAAGTAGAGATTATCTCATTAAAAGAGCAAATGTTCCAGGGATTACAGTTTCCTGTCAGCCTGAGCGGTTTGCCATGGGGTCTCTGAAGACGAATTTATTTCAGGCACCGAAAGGGAGGGGGGATAAATGCTTATCATTTTTAATACAATATGAGATTTGGTATATTTCACAGATGTTCATTTAATATAGATCATTCTTAAGTCTTTGATCATACAGCTAAATTATCGTAGTTTCATCGATGGTCGAGTTGTAAAACGCGTGTTCGATGAAAATGCGCGTGCCGTCTGTTAGTCCTGCTTGTCTAAAGCTGAACAGGTTCCGTTTTGACAGTGTTGAGAAGTTCATGATTACATTGCTCTTTAAGGAAAGACACTGGACGAATCTGTTTAATAAATCACATTGGAATTTATTTTTTTCTTTTGGAACCATTAGCAAGAAGGCTCACTCTGTGCCCAGCATTGCTTGAATAATCTATTGCAAGGAGAGTATTTTAGCCCTGTGGAACTGTCGTCGATTGCACACCAGCTAGATGAAGAAGAGAGGATGAGGATGGCAGAAGGCGGAGTTACGAGTGAAGACTACCGCACATTTTTGCAGGTACTGATTTCAGACTCATGCAGTTGCCTTTTTAAAAAATAATGTGGGTACTGAAAAAAAAAAGAAGGAAACATGTGCGTATTGTTTAGAAGAGAGCAGACCCTTCTCCCTATCGGGATCCGACCTGTTAATTATAACTGTGCTTTTGACTTTCTCAATGGGAATGCATAAGATGTTTTTTTATATATGCACACTAATGACAGTTTTCCTTTCTCTCTCCACCCTCCAACCCTGCCTCAACTGCCTGTCCAAATTCAACAGCAGCCTTCTGGAAATATGGATGATAGTGGTTTCTTCTCTATTCAGGTAAGTAGTCACACGCAAGTGCTGCATGTCGTTGTTGCCCCAGGCTCTGTTGTAGCTCAGGGTGTGATCAATATGAGTATCTTTAAAGTCACTATAACGATGTGACCCCCAGAAGTTCCTCCGATAGATCGTGTCCAAGAGGATGAGATTGTACTCAAGAGTAGTAAGTGTTTTACAGATAAACATGAGCGTTAAGATTGTAGAGGCTTCAATTTAGGGTATGGTTTTTTAAAAAGATGATATACTTTGTATGTGGATACTAATAACCTTAACTCTAATAAGTCGGAGCCTTTTAAACTTACTGTCTCTTGTGTAAATTTGAGAAAGATGCAACACCTTGCTGCCTTCCCTTTAAACCAGCCCAGTGGGACTAGGTTCTTTTCTGGTGGTCTGTGGCTGTGCCTTTTATTTGTTGTTTAACATATAGGATTCAGAGGAAGCTGTACTGCTCGTGAGATTCTCTGACCTGCAGGTCTCTCGTTCTGTTTGTCATGCCTGAGAGGTGTATGCAGAGAAGAACATGCAGAGGCAGTTCTTCCCAGAGCCTCTCCTCGGGGCCCTGTGTCCGCAGATGTCTTGGTGTGCGTTCCGCTTGTGCTGTCCTGGACTGCTCACTCCCCGGCATTTCCATTCAGTGCTTCCCTGGGGACTGCTCGGGTAACAGATACCACGGGGCTGGGATCCAGGCCGTGAGGGGCCCAGCCCTCCCCGTCCCGGGCGTGGCGCTGCCCTTGGTGCTGATCCACACGTGCCCGCTGCATTGCCTCCACTCTTGTCTGCCGGTGCCAGGTGCACTTGTTTCTTTGTGAGCTGCCTCGGAGGGTAGGTAGTGAGTATTTAGAACTCTCCATTTTACTTCCAGACAGTTTGAAATCATCAGTATTATCTTTTGTTTTTTTTTTCTAAAACTCTAAACATATGATAACAGAAGTTTAAAACCTACAAAAACTTCATTTTAAATCCCTAGAAAGAACTCATTTTAATAGACATCTAATTGTCACTATTACTGACATATCAGGAAGTGGGTGGAAATACAACTTTTCTACAGCAGGACACATATCAGCCAAATTATCGTATGTGTAGAGAGAGAGAGAGGACTAGTTTTAAGAATACACTTTAAGGGTAGACTATACATCTGGATTTTTGAGGCAGTTTTGTCTAAGAATTGTGGGGATCCCTAGAATATCCCAGAAACCTAGTGTTAAGGAGAACTATTTAAAAAATACTGTATTGATGATGCTGTTACAGTTGTCCCAATTTTTCCCTCTTTGTCCCCCTCCACCCAGCACCCCCCACTCCCTCAGGCAGTTCCCCCCCCCCCATTTGTTCATGTTATGGGTCATGTGTATAGAAGTTCTTTGGCTGCTCCATTTCCCATACTGTAGCCATTACATCCCCATGGCTATTCTGTAACTACCTATTTCTACTTCTTAATCCCCTCACCTCTTCACCCCTCCCCCACACCCTCCTCCCATCTGGCAACCATCAAAACATTCTCTGTATCCATGGTTCTGTCTCTGTTCTTTTTGTTTGCTTAGTTTGTTTTTTAGATTCAATTATTGATAGATACGTATTTATTGCCCATAGTTTTGATGTTTTTCTTAAAAAAGTCCCTTTAACATTTCATGTAATAACATCACCATGTTTTGGTGATGATGAACTGCTTAAGTTTTTTCTTGTCTGGGAAGCTCTTCGTCTGCTCTTTGATTCTAAACAATAGCGTTGTTGGATAGAGCAGTCTTGGCTGTAGGTCCCTGCTTTTCATGACTGCATATTTCTTGCCAATCCCTTCTAGCCTGCAAGGTTTCTTTTGAGAAATCAGCTGACAGTCTTATGGGAACTCCCCCATAGGTAACTACCATATTTTGCCATGTATAATGCTTACTTTTCTTTTACCCAAATATATGAGGGAAAAATAAGGATGCTCATTATACAGGGGTAGTACTAATCCCTTATCTTTATGAATGCTTTTAATTCTTTTATTTACGCTTATGTGTTAAAAGTGTAACTCTAGAAAGCAATAACAATACCTGTATGCAAAATAATACTCTGGAATACAATCATTGCTTTTGTTTCTAAATATAAATAAAAGATTGAATTAAAAAATTAAAGGAAAGGTTTTTTTCCTGAAAGCTTGGGCAAAAAAGGTGGGCGCACATTATACACAGGAGCGCATTATACATGGCAGAATGTGGTGGTAACTTGTTTCCCTTGCTGCTTTTAAGATTCTCTCTTTCTCGTTAACCGTTGGCATTTTAGTTATGATGTGTCTCAGAGGGCCTCTTCACATCCGTCTTGTTTGGGACTCTGTGCTTCCTGGTCTTGCATGTCCATTTCCTTCACCAAATTAGGGAAGTTTTCTTTCGTTGTTTTTTCAAATAGATTTTCAGTGTCTTGCGCTCCTCTCCTCCTGACACTCTGATGTGAATGTCGGACCTCTTGAAGCCGTCCCAGAGGCAGCTCACACTGTCCTCGTGTTCTGGATTCTTTTTCCTTGTTGTTCTGATTGGTTGTTTATTGCTCCCTTATGTTCCAGATCATTTGATTTAATTCTCGGCTTCCTCCACTCTACTGTTGTTTCCCTGTAAATTGTTCTTTATTTCAATTAGTGTGTCCTTCGTTTCTGACTGGGTCTTTCTCATGCTGTTGAGGTTCTCACTAAGTTCCTTGAGCATCTTCATAACTGGTATTTTGAATTCTGCATCGAAAAATTGCTTATCTCCATTTTGTTTAGCTCTTTTTTCTGGAGTTCTGATCTGTTCTTTCATTTGGGCCATGTTTCTTTGTCTCCTCCTGTGTTTGTTTCTGTGTATTAGGCAGAGCTGCTTTGTCTCCCTGTCTTGGTAGCGTGGCCTAATGCAGTAGGTGTTTAGTAGGGACAGTGGCACAGACTCCCTTGTCACCCAAGGGCCCCTGGGTACTAGAGGTGCGCCCTTCGTGTGGGCTGAGTACACCCTCCTCTTGTAGTTGAGCCTTGCTGTTGGCAGGTCAATGGGAAGGATTTACCCAGGTCAGTCGGTTGCAAGGACCAGCTGTAGTCACTGTCCACCAATCTGCACCCTTGGTAGAGATCAGCTGTGTGGGGGCAGTGTGGTGGTGCCCCAGTGTGGTCTGTAGCTGTCCACTGGGTGCAGAGGCTTTGGGCTTTCCTGGGTGGTGCAGGCCAAGGTCAGCCCCTACCTGGGTTTTATCCAGGGCCACCCTGCCTGAGCTATAAAGCAATCTGAGATGGCTGCTACTTGGAGATTCCCTGGCAGAAGCCAAGCTGTGAATCTTGTCTGGCAGCTGCTAGTGCAGGGCCTGGTGCTCACTGAGACCACCAGCTGTTGCTTATTTGAGAGGATTAAGGAAGTTGTGAAGTGTGAGCCAAGACCAGCCATTCATATGGAAAAGCAGCTTGGGTGGGCCTTTAAGTTGGGTGGGGGCAGAGTCTTTCAGGATCTCCAGGGTGGGGTAAATAGTGTTAGTCACGTTTGGAGTCTCAGATATGGGCACCAGCTTGCTGACTCTGTGGCCCTGTTGGGGGAGGGTTCAAAAAAGGGACAGTGGCTTCTGCCCACCTGCTCTCACCTGGATGCCAGTCTCTTCACTTCCTCCCTGCATGTCACTGGGGCCTTTTAAGCTGCTACGCTGGTGCTGCAGCTCTGAGGGAGTGAGTCTCCATGTTTGGGTCCTTTAGGGAAACTGCTTGGGACTCCAGAAGTTTCTTCCACTGACTCTATCCCTGCCGGTTTTTGCAGCCAGAAGTTATAGGAATTTATCTTTCTGGCTCTGGAGCCCTGGGCTGGGGGGCCCGTGTGGTGCTGGGAGACCTCACTTCTGGGATATCTCTCCCAGATTTTTCCCACCACACGTGGGTGTGGGCCCAGCCTGCTCTGCGTGTGCGTCCCTCCTACCGGTCTGGGTGGGTGTGGCTTCTTTAATTCCCTGGTTGTTGGACTTGCATTCAGCTCGACTTCTGGCAGTTCTGAGTGATGGTTGTTCCATATTTTAGTTGTGATTTTCGTGTGGTGGTTTGAGGAAGGCAAGCCGTGTTTACCTGCGCCGCCCTTTGACCGTAAGTCCCGTAGCATTTTAAATGCTATGCTTGTATGTTATTTATAGATGTAGTGGTATATCTTACACACACTTTTTAAAAATCACAGCCTTCTGGAGAAATTGGTGTATGAAGTACGATTGTTTGCACAGCTAACATGGGTTTCCCTGCTTAAATCTGAAATTGAACAGTGCAGCTCATGAGAAATTGCTGTTTGTTTTTTTTTTTAACAGGTTATAAGCAATGCCTTGAAAGTTTGGGGCTTAGAACTAATCCTGTTCAACAGTCCAGAGTATCAGAGGCTTGGGATTGACCCCATGTAAGGTTTTATTTTGCTTTTCCTACATTTCTTCCCCTAATTTTGATTTTGAAAGTTATCATTTCTTAAAGGAGAAAAATATATGTTCAGTGCGTTCATCTTGATGTGCCCCGTGTCACTCCCTTTTCGCCTTTTGGGGCGTCCGTGTGCCCCCAGCCGTCCTGGCAGCACAGTGTCCGGGCACCGGGCTGCTCCTCGGGGGTCGTGTGACGCCACCGTTCGCACCGCGTCACACACCTGCGCACAGATGCGCTCTGGTGTGCTTCGTAAACATCCGTGACACTTAGCTGTGAACATGGTCTGAAATTACAAGTTTATTATAACCCTATAACCCTTGCCAGTAGACAAACTTAATAATGGGTCTCTGTTTTTTTTCCTTTTCTAGAAATGAAAGATCATTTATATGCAATTATAAAGAACACTGGTTTACAGTTAGAAAATTAGGAAAACAGGTAATGTTTCTCCTCCTTCCTTGTTACTTTTCTCATTCCACACTTCATTTGTAGCTTAAATGTAAAGGATCAGATGAAGAAATTTATCAGTCATGTGTAGGTGGCATAGTTAGAAATTTCCTATTTTAAAAGATAATATCAGTTTGCTTTATAGATTTATTTGTGACAACCATTGCTGTATCATAAGAAAAATTCTTTATTTAAGACAACGGCAAACGTGGTTACTTTTAAGTGGGTTTTATGTGATAAATGTTTTGTTGGTTAACTATTCCATTAATAGATTTGTATTTAGCGTAGTAGTGTTACAAAGCCTGAAAGTGTCCAGAGGGAGTAAAGTTTTCAGCCATGTTTGCTTTAGCATAACAAATTCTTCACATTCCAAACTGCCACATAATACATACATCCCCGTAAAATCACTTCTCTTAAAAAGAAAAAGAACATGAGCTGTGTCTTGAGCAAGCCTTTTTTTAAGATCGAGGAATGTACCTAAAATGTTATTTTTTAAAATAATTACCAGTGCTCTTTGTATACACAGTTCTATTTTTGAAACAGTTATTTGAAGTCTGTCTTTAGAATTTTGAATCTTTGAATGAGTGTTAATGAAAGTGGACTGATATAATAAGGAATTAATTATGTTTTAAAAGGATTTTATTTATTTTTATTTTTAGAGAGGGGAAAGGAGGGAGTGAGGGAAAGAAACATCAACCTGTGGTTGCCTCTCGAGTGCCCCCTGCTGGGGACCTGGCCCACAACCCAGGCATGTGCCTGACTGGGAATAGAACCAGTGATCTCTTGGGTCACAGGCTGGCACTCAGTCTACTGAGCCGCACCAGCCAGTGCAGAAGGAATTAACTATTGATACATGCATCAACATGGGTGATCTCCAAATAATTATGCTCAGTGAAAGGTAGATACCAAACTACCTACTATATGGTTCCATTATGTAAAAGTGTAGAAAATGCAGGCTGACCTGTGTTGGTAGAAAGCAGATCAAGCAGTGGTTGCCGGGGATGAGGAGGGCAGGGAAGGGCGAGCAGGTTCCAGGGCACAGGGACGCAGCAGTGGTGAGGGCGTTCACTCTTCTGCTTGTGGTGATGGTTTCATGGGTGTATGCGCATGTTAGAGCTTTTCAGATTGTGCACTTCAAATATGTACAGATTATTGCACGCCTGTTATTCCTCAATAAAGCTGTTTTTAAAAATAATACAAAAAAATGAAGTCAAGAAAGTACATTGAATTAATGCAATACAAGATAATTCAAGAACAAAAAAAATATTGCTATTATCTTTTTACTCAGCTGCCTAAATGCAGCTTCATCTTACATGGTTATGTCTATTTTTAAAGATTTTATTTATTTTGGGGAGAGGGTGGAAGGGAGGGAGAGGGGGAGGGAGAGACATCAGTGTGTGACAGACACATCGATTCATTGCCTCTCACACCACCCCCCAACTGGGAACCAAGCCCAGAGCCCAGGCATCTGTCCTGAATGGAAATCGGACCACTGACCATTTGGTTCACAGGTCAGCCCTCAGTCCACTGAGCCACACCAGCCAGAGCTTAAATGTCTTCAGGTCCCCTCCTGAGGAACTTGGAGCTAAGTAAGCAAGGCGCAGGAAGTGTGGCGGAGCAGAGGGCGGCCCAGACGGGAATCGACTCCAGGGCAGAGCGAGGGCAGGACACTGGGGGTCTGTGCCTCTGGTTTCATGATGTCTTTGAAGAGTGTGATCACAGGTTCTTCACATTTTGTGTCTATAGTAGTCCATGTATTTTTTTTTTTTTTAAGATCTGACAGCTTGGATTCCAGAAGTTATTTTATATTGATTTGCATGTAGATTTATATCATTGTTTTGAGAGGTTTTTAAGATTTTAGTTCTTCAAAATTGTAGTTTCACATTTTAAATTACTCTGTCTTTGACAAAGACAAGAAATGTCCAACATTGGCTAATCTTTAGCTGTAATTTATATTTTTGTTTAAAATTGTATTTTTTCCCTGTTGACTCTTTTGTCTGAGGTCCCTTGTAGGTTGAGTTCCGGCTCCTACGAAGCAGTGACTAGATGATGTTAGTTACACGCAGCGGTGGCTTTCGCAGTCTTTTCAAAATGAGTTGTGATTTAAATTTCTCCCGGCATAGACTGGCTCTCTCACAGTGAAATCTTTGACCAAAATGATCGGTAGTAGGAAAACTTGGTGTAGTTGTCGTTTTTCTTCCACATCAATATAGTGTGATTATATTAGGGTTTTCCTAGGCATGCTTTGAAAAAAGGTTTACAGCTATTAATAAAGACAATTTAAAGTACTATCAGTTTCTTTTCTTTTGGGGCGATTTAAAGTTTATGGCTTAAAACAAACTTATTTTTAAAAAATTTAATAGTGATAAATCATTCTATTTCAGGCTTTATAACATATTTATTTACTCTTTAAAGTTTCAGTTTGATGTGTTTTCACTGTTCAGACAGCCTTACTAAGTTTAGATGGTGTATATTTATTCTTAACGTGCGAAACATCCTTATTCATTATAATGTACACTAACTGAAACATTGGCGATTTTTTTTCCAGTGGTTCAACTTGAATTCTCTCTTGACGGGTCCAGAATTAATATCCGACACATACCTTGCACTTTTCTTGGCTCAATTACAACAGGAAGGTAAGTTAAAATGGAAAATTTTATAATGTTATCTTTCAAGGTGGCTGAATAAAACTGACTCATTAGATGTGAGTGTAAGAGTGCCACTTTTTAAAAGATTTTATTTATTTATTTTTAGGGATGGGGAAGGGAGGGAGAGAAACATCAGTGTGTGGTTGCTTCTCATGCGCCCTCCACTGGGGACCTAGCCCTCAACCCAGGCATGAGCCCTGATTGGGAATCGAACCGGCCACCCTTTGTTTCACAGGCCAGCACTCCATCCACTAAGCCACATCAGCCAGGGCCTCAATTTATATTCTTTCCACAATTGTATAGCATGCTGCCTCTGTAGCTACAGTCATTTTTAATTGGTTTTGAATCTCTAACTAGCTGTTTTAGTTTATTTTTGCCTTTTTTTTAGGTTATTCTATATTTGTTGTTAAGGGTGATCTGCCAGATTGTGAGGCCGACCAGCTCCTGCAGATGATCAGGGTCCAGCAGATGCACCGACCAAAACTGATCGGAGAGGAGCTAGCACAGCTGAGAGAGCAGAGGTAACAAAGGGAGCTCGCACTGTGGAGTACGTGACGGCATTTCATGACACGAATTAAATGTTCGTGCCAGCATGGAGTGGGTGGTGGTTTTATGATTGGTGATTTTTTTTAGACCCATATATTTTAGTCAAGTTTATTGGTGCAAATTTGAACGAACTCTTCGAATTACTTAAATATATTAACTTAGAGTCACATCACAACACAATCTTTATATTGGACCTAATCTGCAAGAAAATGTGTGAGGTTTTTTTTTTTTTTAAGGTTTTATTTATTTATTTTTAGAGAGGGAAGGGAGGGAGAAAGAAAGAGAGAAACATGAATGTGCGGTTGCTGGAGGCCGTGGCCTGCAACCCAGGCATGTACCCTGACTGGGAATCGAACCTGCGACACTTTGGTTTACAGCCCGCACTCAATCCACTGAGCAACACCAGCCAGGGCTAAATGTGTGAGTTTTGACTTACACAAAATACTCGGTTTGTAAATGTCCGCAAGACCGGCCTGCAGTCATTATCGGTGCTTTCATTCTTCAGAGTGCAGAAAGCCGACCTGGAACAAGTCTTAGACGGAAACGACGGGTCAGGGGTGTTAGACGAGGATGAGGAGGACTTGCGGCGGGCCCTGGCACTGAGTCGCCAGCAGATTGACATGGAAGATGAAGAGGCAGATCTCCGCAGGGCTATTCAGCTCAGTATGCAAGGTATAGGCATTCTGGCGTGGCTTCTTCCCTTGTTGAAGAATCGATTCAGAAAGTTCTGGGTTTCTGGGGTGAACTGTGGGGTGTTGCTGGACAGCCTGGCAGTCACTGAAGAAGCAGTGCAATTGCTGTGTCCAGTCAGCTGTTCTGGTGGGACACAAGGGGGCCCGGACAAGAACGTGAACCGACTTTACAGAGAGCTAACATCGGCGCCTGTGCCCTTCACAGCGCGAGCCCCCCCCGGTGGGCCTGTGTCACCGCGGTGACGGCCGTAGGCAGAGGGGCGTGTGGGCGGAGCCCCAGGGCAGCCAGGCCTGGACAAGGTCTGGGGGCGGCACAGGGTGGCTTCGTGAGGGCGAGGGGCTTCTTGGGGTGGCTTTGGTTTTATCTAATTAACGTGGTTGTGCCTTCCTGTTTTCTAATGAAATTATTCATTGAATTTCTTAAATATCTAAGAATTGAAGTAATGGCAGACATCAGCTTCTATAATTTTAGATATTTGGGGGTAATTCACTCTTCTTACCACTTCGTTCCACAATCTGTGTGAGGTCTCTGGTTGGCGCAGTAAATGGCCCCAACTTCTGAGGGTGAAGGGCCGTGGAGAGTGGGTTTGTCTTGTGGGCATCTGCTTCCAGTTGCTTCTGAGGACTCCTGTGCCATTGAAAGGGGAGTTTTGTGTCCGATAAGTCCTGGAGAGCTCACTGGAGTGCTGTCCGTGGCTCTTCCCGCCACGCGGGGGGGTTGGGCTTCGGCCCTCGCGTGTGCTGCTGCGTCCGGGCAGCAGCTGTGGTCGTAGTGGACACAAGTCAGAGTTGAACTGCCTCATTCAGGTTTTCCCTGAGGCTTTCAGAGCCTTCCTTAGTTTTGCAGAATGCTAGCAGAATATTTTTAAGTAAACTTATTTTTTAAATTTGTATTTGTTGATTTTTAGAGGGAAAGAGGGAAACATCTGATTTGTAGTTCCACTTATTTATGCGTTCATTAGTTGACTCATGTATGTGCCCTGACTGGGGATCGAACCGGCAACCTTGGCGTGTGGAGACAACACTCTAACCAACGGAGGTACCTGGCCAGGGCAAGAAGAAAACTTGTTAAAAACCTGTTCACATAAATAGAAACATATTGTTACTTGATCTGGTAGATAAAATGATTGTTTTTCTGTTCTGTTTTGTTTCCAGGTAGTTCCAGAAATATATCCCAAGATATCCCACAGACATCAGGTACACATCTTACTTCAGAAGAGCTACGGAAGAGAAGAGAAGCCTACTTTGAAAAGTAAAGTAGTTTGTACAGTATTAAAATTGCATCTTCGGCATTTACTTTGGCTGTTCTCTTTGTTGTGAACTTACAGCTTTGGCTTAAACTGTTTCTTTTATTTAAGATTCTCTTTTTTTTTAAAAAAAAGACTGGTTCCTGCCTGCCCCTGTGAGCATTGGAATGTATTTTTTGAAAAATGCACAACAAATAAACTGAAATGAAATGTAGTTTTAGGGGAAAACTTCACCCCAATACTAATTAAATTTACATGAACTAGAGGCAAGGAGGCCCTGCAAAAGTTCAGTCGTCAGAAGGAAAATGGAATTGTGTCCCAGCAAGCACAGCACCTAACGATCCTCTGAATGTGCTTCTTGGGTGCCTACTCCTGCCGAGTCCTCCTCCCACCCAGGCAGAGGTGCCGGCGGCGAGCTCTGCCCCCTGCCCCCGAGCAGCGGGGTTCCAGGGCTGTGGGCATCAGGGCCGTGAGGGTAGACCATCAGTCCGAATCGGCAGCTCCAAAAACCCGGCTGGGTACCCAGCGTTGTGAAAAGTACTCTTAAAATAGAAATTTCACCATAAAAATACCTTTGCTTCTAGGAACTGTCATTCACAGGTCTTCTTCCCTTTTTCTTTTCTGGATGATAAAAATTCATCTTAGAGATTACAAGATCTAGAATAGATACTCAGATCCTCCAATCCCAGATCGGAAGCCAGAAGGCCAGTGGCTGAACCTGGCCTGGTAATGTACCGAGTTTCATCAGTTCTGAGATGCACCTCTTCTCACATTTCAATGTCTGGGCACCTGAGCAGCGTCTTACGGTCGTAATTGGCAGTAGTTAGTGGTGTTTAAGATATTGAAGCATTTTACACTTGATGGTGAAATGAAGATAATGTTTACCTTGTTTTCTGTTTTGTTTCTTTTTTAAGTCACAGCTCAGAAGTATATGAAGGAAATTCTGATCAACTGACAACCTCTTAATGTGAGATATTTCCAGTCTTTATTCAGTGATAGGTGAATGGATTTAATTATGTAAAATTTCAAAATAGTGCTTACTGGTGCTTTTTACTGCCTTTTAAATTTTAAAATTAATTTTTATTTTTTAAATACGATAAACTTAGAGCCTGTATAAAAGTAGAGAAACCAGCCTAAGGAGCTCAGATTTAACAAACGTCAGCATGTGAGCGGTCCTGGTTTTATGCCCCGTTCTCCTGTGCCCTTCACTCTTCCACCCCCATGCTGGGGTTATTTTGTAACAGATCTAAATCATCATGTCATTTTATCTGTATTTATTTCAGCACATGTCTCTAAAATAGATGGACTATTTTTTTAAACAAACCCAAATGCTGTTGTCATACAATAATGCTAGTAATTATCAAGTGATACTTATTAATGGTAATTCTGTAATATCATCAAATATCTAGTTAGTGTTAAACATAACTTAGATAAAAATTAATAGCCTAGTCTGGCTGGTGTAGCTCAGTGGATTGAGCATGGGCCTACAAAGCAAAGGGTCACTGGTTTGATTCCCAGTCAGGGCACATGCCTGGGTTGCAGGCCAGGTCCCCAGTAGGTAGGGGGAATGTGAGAGGCATCCACACATTGATGTTTCTCTTCCCCTCTCCTTCCCTTCCCCTTTCTCTAAAAATAAATAAATAAAATCTTTGAAAAAAAGTGGTTAAATGGTAAATTTAAAAAAAAATCCTAGAAAACTTCTTTTAAGACATATCAAACTTAAAATATAATCTTATCCTTTTTTCAAACATTTTATTTATTTTTAGAGAGAGGGGAAAGAAGAGAGAAAGAGAGAAACATTGATGTGTGAGAGATACATCACTTAGTTGCATCTCGCATGCCCCCAACTGGGGACCTAGCCTGCAGCCCAGGCACATGCCCTGACTGCAGTAGAACCAACTGCCTTTCGGTTCACAGGAGGGTACTCAGTGCACTGAGCCACATGAGCCAGGGTTAATCTTACTGTCCTTTAATAACTGATGTTAGTATTTTGGCACATCATCTTCTAGTTACACAGACACGTATATATTAGTTATACCCGTTTTCCCATGGTAGTAACTTTCCCATGGTAAGTATTCTTTGTATTCATAAATAGGATATGTGATATTTTATAACATGAATGTATATGTCATAATTTACATATGAACATTTTATTTTTGCTATTGTAGTTCATAGTGCAACAAATTATCCTTGTACTAACTCTATGCCTTAAATCTCACATCATTTCTTCTAATAATTTGAGGATGTCAGATTTTGGGGTTCAAGTACATGGACATTTTCAAGGCCGTGGTACAGATTTCTAACTGCTTGTCAGAACAACTTCCAAGCGATAACTTCTACCATGTTTTTTCAGACTCTGTGTTTTGCCAGAATAAAATTGTCCAAGCAGACATACTTTATAGAGAATCTATAAAATTCACAAATACATCTAAGAAAAGGAAAACATCTTCAAAGTATAGAAACAAATCCCTCTATTTAAGTTGTTTTTTAGATGTTTTGGATTACAAATGTGGAGCTTCCAGTACATTAAACTTTGTAGAGTAGAAAGCATCATGCATTAACAGTCCTTAATGGTTAAGTAAATTACAACAAGCACAGTGCTAGTGATGATGCAGATGCTTTAGCCAACGTGGTGCCCTTTCGGAACGATTGGGCGTCGGTGTGGCTCCTTTGAGCTGGAGGGTATGTGGTTGGGGAGGGACGTGTGCGGTGATGGTTTCCAGCTGCAGCTTTTTATCCTCCGGGTTGACCTTAGAAGTGCCGGTGGGAACTTAAGGAGGACTACAGGCTGTTCAGAGTCGCATGTTGTGAGCAGACTTGCGAGCTAACTTCCTGGCGTGTCTTGTTAGCATTGGCTCACATTCATTCAGCATCTCGTAGGGCTCGTTAGTAAAGGAGCGGAGAAACCAACACACAGTCAGACCTCAGTTCTCGAACATCTGCCATCTCAAACAGTTCAGTTCCTGACCAAGTTCCCAGAAAAATTGTCTTCGTTGTCAGGCAACACTCTGGTTCCCCACCCGGCATTCCTTTCATGCTGACACCTGTGTGACCAGTCACTCGTCTCCCGGGCAACAAACAAAGGAGAGAATGAGCGAGATGAGCGCGATTCGGTTTTTGAGGAAATTCTTTCTGGAACGGCCTCCCGGAATGAATCATGATCGAGAACTGAGGTTCCACTGTGTTGGCCTTTCCCCACTAAGCACTTCTGATCACTAAGCCTAGGCGGGTCTCTCTCTCCATAGCTTCTTCCATCTTCGGGAGCGTAGCTGTAAGGCTATTGGCTCACTTTCTTCTGACTGTCTCCAGACCGCCCCTGGTGCTCACTTGTTATTCATTCAAATGTGTAGGTTTGTGGGTTTTTTTGTACAGTACTTGAAGGTTCACACTTAATGAGGTAACCACAGTACTCGTGCAAGAAGCATAAAAAAACTGTTAAAAATCTACCTGTATAAACTCACACATTCCAAGTAAGAGTTGTTAAATATTTTCATAGCCATTTTTTTCAGTAACAATCTCTAATTCCATGTTACCTACCATGAAACTCCAAGCAGAACTATTATGTCAGCTTTGTCATTGCAAAACCTGCCCCAACTCACACGCTGTGAGGATATAAATTAGGCGAGGCGTGTCAGACTGTTCTGCAAACTGGAACACGTTCCACGGGCATGCGTTAGCATCATTCACGTCTTGTCATAGGTGTAACTCGGGAATGAAGAAGGGTGGAAAGAGCCCTTCTTTCTATTGCTGGGAAAGTGTTTCCCAACAAGGAGGGAACAGGCACCCTGTTCATGGTTGTCAGTCACCGTGATTTTTTTGGTTGCCTAATACCTGAGCCACCACGTCAGCGGCGTGGCATCGTCAGGGTTCAGTTTAAGAAACACAACCTACTAGAGGTGTTTGAAACACAGGAGTATTTCATACAGAAATTAAGGCCTTACACACCCTTAGGAAGAGCTGGAATGCCGGCGGTGGTCCAGGCCTCCGGAATTCCACTGTATTTGAAGAGTGGTGACCGCTGCCCAAGTCGGGGTGATGGTGAGTCAGGAGACCGAGTCTAAGAACGCACTGCCAGAGCTGTGATGCCGGGATGAAGACACTGCCACCGCAGTCGCCTAGACGTGACGACGTGGGAGCAGGAGGAGTCTGGCCCCCAAGCAGCTGCCACGAAGCCGAATTCTGGGACTGGCTTCTTCGTGACGCCACTTGCTAACAGAGCAGCCAAAGCAGCAGGAAAGTGGCCACGCCTCACTTCTCTTTTCTGCCCTTTAAAAGCCCGTGTGAGCGCCCCGTCGGTTTCCAGAACCCCAGGTGTCCAGTGTTCTAGGTGTACAGTGTTCTCAGCTCTCTGGACTCTGAGATTCTCTAGGCGTGTTAGACGGCACCGTGGGAGGGGCTGCCAAGGGCTCTCCAAACACCTTCCGTCTCATGTGTCATCACGTGTCAGAGTTGTTTCCAGGCTGGCAATTCCTTTACTTCTCACTTTTCATGAGTGTAAAGTAGAATGAAAGATGCCCCTCTAAAATCGCTGCCACCTTGCATGCTGGCATGTCTTCCTGAGTGAAGGAGGGAGCGGTCCGGAGAGAGATCTGATGCGCCAGGAAATCCGCCCGACTCACGGACTCTCTTGCGCCATGTCTGGGAGTCGGGCAGTGCCGGTGGGAGCATGCCACCTGCCCACGCATGCATCTCCAGCTGTGTGCACCAGAGTCCAAGTGCTGGCCCAAAGGCCAGCAGGGGAAAGGGCGACTCCTCCCTGGCTGAATTTTCTTGGTTGCTCCTATCTGAAACACAAGATTAAGGGGGACCCTGGGGAAAAAAATGTGCTCTTCTATTAATAGTGTTACTGGTACTTTAAAAATTCTGGTTCCTTTAAAGATTCTCATGCATGTTTTGAAATCTATGGATTCTCAGATTGTCAGCTGTTTTTAAGTTCTTTGCGTTTTAGCCCATGTATGTGCATATGAAGTCATTTTAAATGTACATAAAACCAGAGCTAGTTCACACAGCTCCTGTACCCTTCGCTCAGAGTCTCCAGTTGCTGACGTTTCCGAACATTTGAGAATAACGTGCAGACATGATTTCTTATTACATCTCAGGGTTTATTTTCTGAGTACAAGGACCTACGTGTTACATCATAACCATCGTGTTTAAATGTTCTACGACATTGTTTTTCCTGCTTAAAAATGTACAGGGAGAACTTATTTTAATGCAAATAGCCATTACAGAACCTTGATTATGTCTGTTAAGTAGTTTTCATTTCTTTCATTCATCAAGTATTTGGCGAAAGCCTACCATGTGACTGGAACAGTTTATGCACTGGGCAACCAACGAGATAAGGGTGCACCCTTGTTAGCTTACTCTCTGAAGGAGGAGACAGACGGGAGGTACCAGGTGCTGGTAGGTTTATGCTGAAAATAAAACGAAACGATGAGACAGTAAGAATGCCCGGAGGCTGCTTGAGGAGGGTGGGCAGGAAAGGCATCTGTGAGGAGATACTGGAACTCGGATCCAAACACAGGGAGGAGCCAGCCATGGGAGGATAGTGTTCACGCGCACAGTGATTTGGGGTGCTTGGTTTCTCCTTAAACGTGTTTCTTTTCAGTGACCTTCCACAATATTAAGGATCTGTAAACCAACACGCTTGCATAAAAGTAGCTACCAGTGAATCCTTTTGTACAGTGTGTTATTTTGTGGTAAAAACACCTACCTATTAATTTCTCTGAACAAATTCCAATTTTATGCCTAGGTTTCCTAGGATTGCACAATGATGCTTCCAACTTGTGTATATATCAGACTCACAGCTCTTGCATTCTTTGGTGGTGGTCATGCCGGGGGCTGTGGAACCATTTCTTTTCCCATGAATAGTGTTTCTATGGTGTGTTTTTATCTATTTGTTTTTTAATGTGCACTCTCTTCTGCATGTTTCAGGCAGCAGCGGCAGCAGCAGCAGCAGCAGCAGGGGCCGCCGGGACAGCTTTCGCACCCAGCTGAAACGCCGACCACGAGTTCCGGAGCACTGGGCGGTGATCCAGGTACACCCCTGACCACGCGTCACGGTTGTTACCTACCGCGCACACTCTTGGACACACAGGCTCTGTGTGATTGTGGCTTTGCAGGCTGTTTTCTTCTCCTTTCACTGTATTGAAACTTTGCATGAATTTGTTTTCTCAATTTCCCTGGATTAAGGAGCCGACAGACTAGAGCACCCCAGAAATGTTTTGCTTTAAAGTTACAAATGATACCTGCAACTTCTCAAGTAATCGGTGCATTCTGTGAAAGTTTCTCAGAGATCGACACGACCACTGGCCTGCAGTGACCGAGGAACACTGCGGATGGCTTGTCGAAACATGAGAAAAACATACACAGAGACAACCAGGTCCTGTGGGGAAATAGGGACGGAATGGCCACTCCCTCTAATGGAGAGCACCTCAGCCACCCCCCTAGGGGAGAGCAGGCTTTTATTGGGTTCGTTTACACAGGAATTCAGGTAAAGCTCATTAAACATTGCCAGGAAGTTAGGATCAAACAATAGATAACAAAGAACTCTGAGGGCCTATTTTGAGTCAGGGTCAGGTAGCTAAAGAGCTGTAAAACTTTGAGGAACAAACTTACTTCTTGCTTGGACCCTTATCATTCAACTGAGAGCATTCTAAACAAAGCAGGTTTCACAGGATTTTACATATTCTTTCTTAGGCCTGATTGCCGCGGAACCTGCCCTTTCCAGCACGGTGGGGGTCGGGGAGGGGGTGCTGTACCACCCTCTGTCATTGTTTCAGGCTTAGGTGGAGCAAGGGAAGTAAGGCAACCAAGAGATTAGGAGATTTTCTCATAGACAAAGAGGACTAAGGTTATGTAAAAGCCAAGGGGCGGGGGTCCATCACCCCCTTTTGCTATAGCCCCCAAAGTCCTTCCTTGGGGGCCTCCCACGTGATTGTGCCTGTCTTAGGTCGTTCCCCCCTTGGAGAATCTTACCCATCATTGGCTAACCGACCAAGCATTGGGGGCCAGGCAGGGTGAAGTAAAAGGAGCAGAAGCGGTGTTTCTGCCAGGGAGATAAGCTTTTGTCTCCTTGCTGGCTTATGGTTCAAGGTCATTCCCTCAGCCTTAGCCTTGGCGGGGGTTACAGCTTCTGATACCAGGCAGGGCAGTTCCCAACAAGAGATGGTGGATATTACCAGGTAGAAAATAAATGCATTTTACCCCCTGGAAAATGAAAACCACCTGAGTGTAGTCTAAATAAGAACAGGAAGTCTAGAGTTACATATTGGGCCTTAGTAATAATACCATCATGGGCCTTACCTAACAAGTGTTAAACTTTCGGCAGTTATTTGTATTAGAAGTTGAGTGGAAAACCATTTATGACAAAGGACTTCCAAGCAGAATTTATAAAGAACTCTCAACACTGAGGTGAGAAAACACAAAAACGGGCAAAGGATTTAAACAGACACTTCCCCAAATAAAATATATAGGTGACACTTAAGCACGTGAGAATACACTCAGCATCACTCATCATTAGGGAAATGCAGATTAAAACTACAGTGAAATACCATTGCACACCTGTGAGCACGGTTTAATAAGATAAAGCTGACAATACCGGGGGCTGGCAAGGGTCACAGCAGCTGGGCTCTCACACGTTGTTGGAGTGAAATGGCACAGCCCCTTCGGAACACAGTTTAGTGCTGATAAAGTTCCACTAAACCGGGTGATCCACTAGTCCCACGCCTGGGTGTGTGCACTCAAGAAGAGAAAACAGGCTCACAGAAGTCTTGCGTGTGCATGCTTACAGCAGCTTCATTCATAATCGCCTCCAACTGGGGCCTGCCCAAGTGTGGTCCTTCAGCTGGGCAACGGCTGCACAGCTCGTGGTGGTACTTCACACAGTGGGCTGCATTAGCAGTAAGAAGGAATGGAATGGTGCTACTTCTGCTAACCCCAGGCATCTGTATTAAGCAAACAGGAGACTCTGAAAGGCAGAGAGAAGACAGGCAGGCTAGGAAGCTCGGCCCAGAGGCTGACGCAGCGGTGAGTGGCCTGGGTTTTCTTTTGGCCTCGTCTGTCCGTCTGTCACGGACTTTGTGCTGGAGGAGCCCCAGGTGCAGACCAAGAAGAATGCCCCACGGAAAGCCTGCTCTGTGTAGCCAAAGGGACCACCTAGCAAGACGGAAACTTTCAGATGACAAACACTAGTCCAGCCACACTGGGCTAGGTATTTACAAACTGACTCCACTGCCACCTCACCTGACAAGTGGGAGCCTCGGCTTGTACCCCTGCGTGGCCGTCAGGAGGCCCTCCCCTGGCCCCCACGCCCTAGCCAAGGTGGCATCAGAGGAGGCCAAGTGGGGAGCGGCGTTGTTTCCTCCAGGAGACAGCAGGCCCCTTTGCCTGCTGTCAGTGGTCACAGGGAGCCTGGACTTGAACCTGCAATAAAGAGGCATCCCTCCGCCTTCTCGCCGGGGCGGTATCAGGGGCGAGTTAGTGGAGATTCGGGACTGTCACTGATGTGCGGCAGGAACGAGGCCGCCCCCACAGCGTTGGTGGGGACCAGTAACAAGGCGTTCCTGCCTCCCGGTCAGGCAGGTGCCAGCGGAGGGCAGCGGGAAGCCAGCGCCTCCACCTGTGCTCAGCAGTTACGACCACACATGCGTGTGTGTGTGTCCCCCCCCCCCCCCCCCCCCCCCCCGCATCTGGCAGCGGCAAGGGGGCACTCCTCCTCCACTAGCGCTGTGTCAGAGGACGCCAGCTAAAAGCGAAGGTTCGGGTAAGATCCACAGTCTTATAATACCCAGATGTCCCGGATTCCATCAAAAATCATATGTCCTTCCAAGAGCCAGGAAAACTTCGACCTGAAGAACAAAGACAGTTAATAGACCCCATCACCAAGGTGACCCTGATGTTAGAATTTTCTGACTTGGATTTTTAAGGCAGCCATCATGCAAATGCTACCGTGAGCAATTACAAGCATGCTTGAATCAAATGAAAAAATACAAAGCCTTAGGGAAGAAATAGAAGCTGTAAAGAAGAACCAAATGGAACTTTTAGAACTGAAAAATGACTAACTGAAATTTTAAAGTCAGTGGATGGACCCAGCATGCAAATGGAAGGGCAGGAAAGAATCAGTGGACCTGGAAACGGAACAGTAGAAATCACCCATTCTGAGTGATTATACTGGAGAAATAATTAACAGTTGTTAGAGACTTGTGGGACTGTAGTGAGAGATCAAATTATTTGTGCCATGCAGGAAGGAGCCGAAAAAGGGGGTGGGGTAAAAAAGTATTTGAAGAAATAATGACTGAAAATTCTCTAAATTTGGGAGCAGATAGAAACATACAGATTCAAGATTAGTGGACCTCAAACAGGCAAAACCTAGAGAAATCCACACCGAGACACAGATGATATCTGAAAACGAGACCCCCCCCCAAAAAAAAGGAAAATCTTAAAACCAGCTGGAAATACCTTAATGTACAGCAGTTTACATGACAGCAGATTTCTCATCTGAAATCTTAGAGGTCAGAGGAAATGGCACATTTTTCAAGTGCTGAAAGAAAAGAACTCTCAATCCAGATTTCTGTGTCTGGGGACAGTTTCCTTTAGGAAGGAAAGGGAAATCAGAAAATTTGTCACAGCAGACCTGTCCTAAAATAATGGCTAAAGGAAGCTCTCTAAACAGAAATGATTAACAAAGTAATCTTGGAACTTCAGGAAGGAAAAAAAAAACAATAGGAAATAAAAATATGGATAAACACAATAGACTTTGCTTTTGAGTTTTCTAAATTATGTGTGATGATTAAAGCAAGCATCATAACATTTGTTTGGTTTGTGGTGTATGTAGAGGAAATATTTAAGGCCATTGTAAACGGAGGAGAGTAAATGAATACAGAGGGAGGTCAGGTTTCTCCATTTCATTTGAACTGGCGCAGCCACTCCGGAAAGCAATTTGGCAAGCTTCTTCACAAATTCAACACACACTGATCGCACAACCCGGCAGTTACACTCCCGGGCGTTTATCCCAGAGAAAAGAAAACTTGTCCGTGCAAAAACCTGTCCATGAACATTCATGGTGGCTTTATTTGTCATAACAAAAACCAGAAACAAGCAAAACGTCCTATAAGGGGGTGAATGGTTGAATGAACTGGTTCATCATAACATCCTGTAGGGGTGAATGTTGAATGAACTGGTTCATAACATCCTGTACGGGTGAGTGGTTACATGAACTGGTACATAATGTTTTCCAGGGGTGAATGTTAAATGAACTAGTTCATCATAACCTCCTATAGGGGTGAGTGGTTACATGAACTGGTACCTCCACACTACGGACTGCTCCTCAGGATTAAAAAGAAACCAGCTGTTGGCACCCTCCTTGGAGCACGGCTGTGTTCTTCTCTCGAGCACATAGTTTTTAAGAAACACTGGACATCCCTACAAGGCTCGCTGCAGGGGAGCAGCGCGTCCCAGGCTGACCCCTGACCCTGTCTCCAAGGCCCCCCTTTCGCTGACTTCTCAGTGAGCCGAAGCAGCCCGCCTAGGCTTGGTCCTGTGGAGTCTATCCTAAGCCCTTCTTTTGTTTTACCGTCCCCAGCTTTTATTTTATAAGATTTTATTTATTTATTTCCAGAGAGGGGTAAGGGAGGGAAAAAGAGGAAGAGAAACATCCATTTGTTGCTCCTCGGACGCCCCCCACCAGGGACCTGGCCTGCAGCCCAGGCATGTGCCTTGACTGGGAATCAAACCGCAACCTCTCAGTTTGCTGGGCGATGCCCAATCAAAAGAGCCACACCAGTCAGGGCTCACCAGCCCCAGCTTTAATAAAAGATACTCTCAAAATAAAAATAAAAATAAAAGATAATTTTTTAAAAAGAGAGGAACCAACCGTGAATACACGCACCAAGTCGGGTGACTCTCAAGGGCATTCTGCTGAGTGCAAACCAAAGCCAGCCTCCAAAGGCCTGGCACTGCGTGTTCTGTGTGTGGGGCAGTCTGACAGTGACGGATTGGTGGAGTGGAGAACAGCTGAGTGGTCGCCTGCGTTCGGGGAAGGTGGCGGGGAGAGAAGCGGTGTGAACATAAAGGGATAGCAGGGCCGGTTTTCATGGTGCGGTCACAGTTCCCTGACTCGGTGCCGGTGGTCACACAGTCTGCACCTGAGATCAGACACCACAGAACTACACGCGACATTGTCCCAGCGTCAGCAGCCAGGTTTTGGGGTGAGCTGTACTTCTGTGAGATCCCGTGAGACTGGGCTGAAATGTACCACGGTTCTGTCTGAACTAGCTTTGCTACTTCTGTGAATAAATGTTTCAGAACTTTTTTTAAGTAATGAATTGTTGCACAACAAAGGTAAATCTTCTTTCCCGTAGCTTAGCTGCACTGTGCTAAGGGAAGGAAGTCTTACCCAGAAGGCTCCATGCGTACCGTATCAGCCGTTCATGTTGACAGGCGGCAGAAGGCAGACTGTAGGGCAGAAAATGTGTCTGTGGTTGCCTGGGATTAGGGGCGGGGTTGGCCGCAGAGGGGCAGCACGAGGGAATTTGAGTGGGGTGTCGGGGGGCAGTGTAACAGTTTGGTATCTGGGTGGTGATGTGGTTCAACTGTATGCTTTCGTCCAAAGTTACCAAACTGTGAAAGAGTGAATTTTACTGGATGTAAATTTTTAAAAATCGGAACAGGAAACTAGTCAGACAGAAATAGGTTTTCAAAGAGTTTATCTTTTGATAAGTGATAATTTTCCAGAAACGTCTAAGAAATGTGTGTATTTTCTTTCCCAGCAGGTGATGCGATGAGTGAAGAAGACATGCTCCAGGCGGCCGTGACCATGTCTTTAGAAACTGTTAGAAATAATTTCGTAACAGAAGAAAAAAAATAACTTCTACAAATCTCTAAAACATTCGTACTTCCCAGCATTATCCTGTGTGATTTCCAGCATGGGGCCCATCTTGATCATGTGTCAGAGAGGACAGTGTCCACCAGGGGACACAAGACTTGTAGGTGGTTTGCAAAGAAAAAGATGAGAGAGCGGAAAAAACGTGTCCGTGAAAGGACTAAATAATGATCCTTCAAATACTAGCCAAAGAGGCATTCAGCAATTAAAGAAATTGAAAATAGTTTTTTTTTAAATGTTCCTTTTTTGTTTTTGAGCGTGCAATATCTAACATGTTGAAAATTAGGGCATTTTTCTTGCATCTTTTTGCAGACCAACTAACAAGTTCTTGCCACAGAACGTTTTCCATGCATCTTGTTTTCTGTTCCTCCTTCTGCGCAGGTAATTCGGCTTAGCTCCATCACCTGACACTTGCTTCATGTCTCACTTACTGGGCAGGTAGCCTTCCCGGACAGGGGCTGTCCGCTGTGCCGGTGAGAGTAGTGGTTCCGGAAGGAAGAGCGTCCTCCCTCCCCCCTGTGTGTGCACTTGGGTGTTGTCTCCTCCCATCGTGTATCTGGTCACAGTTTACCTGCTGCCTGGTTTCTCTCACTTTCCCACAACTTTTCAAAAAGGTGGTTCCCTTTCTTAAGGTTGTGCTTGTGAAGGCCTCCGAGGTGGGTTCATTATTCCGTGATTCTGGTGCATTCCTAAACTCTGAAATCAGCTCTGCACACGTAATTAAGAATAAAGGAGCATTTTTAAAAAGCGTGAGCCCGCCGTTTCCCAGATGCTCTGTGAGTGTCTTCTCAGTTTTGTCAGAGCTTCGCAGCTTTGTCAGAGCCCTCTGTTCAGCACTGTCTCCTTTCCTCTTTGCCAGCTGAGAAAGACAGAAGCACAGTGTGCGAGTGAGCCTCCTCCTGTTGTCAGACGAGTGAGACCCACCGTGAATGTATGAGAGACAAAACTCGGCCGGCCTTCAGGTTTAGGTGCAGATTCGTTTTATTTTCTCTGGTGTGACCGGAGCTCTCCGTTCCGTTTACAGCTGGGTCCCGGCGTGTAGATGCCTGCCTCTGGGAATAGCTTGCCAGAGGTGATGATCTGGAACATGACGAGAAGTTACTAACAAAAACATGTTTAAATTTATACTGTGACTTAACACTTGCATCATGTTTAAAATAGCTTAAGAATGCTAGAAGTCACACAGTACTGAATGGGTCTGTAAATAAGAAAGTCTTTAGTTTTGATAAACAGTCTTTAATTAGGATGCACAGAGTATCTTGCAATGGTGTGATTTAGGGGAAAAGGAACCATGTCTTTCTGAAATGGGCATTTTAGATTCTGTCATCTGCTTTGCATCCCTCATTCTCCATTCCCATTTGAAACCCTTTTGGATGCTGAATTATTCATAAGCTAAGATCTAAGAAGTAATTTCAGCCAGCGACTTAGAAAATTAAGGTATGGTGTGTGGCAGCACACGTTTTATCAGGGAAGTTTTTTTGATTAGGATTCATTGCTAAGCAAAAAGATGAGAAAATGCCTTTTGTTTATGATTTTGATACAGCTCTTTCTTGGAAAGAGACAAGACTTTTTTAGTCATTATTTTGTGCCAAATGAAATTTCCTGAAGTTTTCCTTCCATAAAATTAGACAGTTTTACTTTAAAATCTAGTTTTCTTTTGACAATTGAAAATGTTTCGGAAGAATCACAAGAATTTAGAACGGCAAGGGACGTAAGAGTTTTATATTACTCTCAAGATAAACGAACAGAAATATGTATTTGGCCTTACCTTTTCCTACTGGAAAGTTACATAGAACTTTTCATACACTTTAACTGATGAACTATCTAATATAAAAAAGAGAAAACAAATAGGTATACGTTTTAACTTTAGAGTTTATAAAGTTCTTATATTACATACCCTTGTTAAAGCCTTTAAGGAAATGTGGTATGTTGGCCTTCCTTTGTTAAGGATTTTTTAAAAGCAAAGCTGAGCATACACTGGATACATTTTTGAATGTGTTTATTTCGTTTGTGTGACATTGTTACATTTGGCAGACAGTTACAGAATCACTTGTAAACTGCCGTCTTGTTTAGATTGGCTTAAATTTAATTGAACATGAAACACCATTGATTGGCCAATATGAAAAGATGCCAGTGCTCATAACCACAATATCAGAAAATTTAAAAGTCACCCAGAGCTATGGGTCACACATCAGGAACTGCTATTGACAATAAGCCACCTGCCAGAAAGTCCAGAGCAATGAAATTGACAATTAACTGTCCTGCTGACAACTTTATATTGAGATTTCCATTCTGTTTTGCTAATTGGGAACACCTTACTGTTTAACATTTAAACTCTTAGTATCATTTTCTAATGTATAGTTTGTATTACCTGGATAACATACACGCAGTGGCAGTGCTGGTGTTACAAGTAAAGTGTAAACAAGCTTTAGAAGTGCCACTTTCATATTTTGAGATGTCATAGATTTAATAAGTAGTTTTTTTATGTTTTAAAAACTCAGAATAGTTAACTTCTGATCTAAAACCATCAATATACATTTTTACAGTAATTATAAACACTTCTGTATTGTACATTGTTTGAAACGGTTGCTGTAGGTAAACTCGATTTTAACTCTAAGATCTTGGCCAAATAATTTACAATTCACAGAATATTTAAGGAGGTGCTTTTTTTCCCCTTAAAACTTGATTTTTCCTATATAAGACTCCCTTCATGCCAAAGCTAATGAAGAAATAAGCTCAAAACTAGTTGAGAGTCGTCCTAGGCGAAACTACCACTAGTCTACATCGCTTCATTGAACATCAAGTTCAGTCAAGTCAGTGACACAGCTCACGTCTGCACGCCTAGACGGTGTCGTGCTAGTGCCAAGATTCACTGAATGTCTTCAGACTGGCCCATCGAACCTGTGCAGACTCAAAAAAGAATTGGTTCAGTGCATAAGCAAAATACAGTCACTTAAACGTCTTCAGTTGGAAAACTTAATGTTTTAAATCCTTAAGACCAGTAGTGATCAACACTGATGACTTCCTGTTGAAAACCCGAGCTGACGTTCGAGAGGCCGTTCGAGGCTTTCCAAGTGAGTGATTACGTGTGGGCCCTAAGGAGCGCGGAGGACTGTGTGTGGGGTCCTGACCGAGGAAAACCAGATCGGGCCAACTGACCGTCTCAGTGGTGTGAACGAGCTTTCGTGTGTTCACATAACAGCTTTCCTCTGCTCCTGGCCCCTTTACAGTCAGCGTCTTTTGCTAAAGAAGTGAACTGGCTTGTGTATTTTTTTTAAAGTCTTATACATAAAAATATTTTTGTTCCATTCTGCTTTCATGAATGAGAAGGTTGACATGGTTGGTTAATGCTTGAATTTTGATTTTAAAAAAAATTTGAATAAAACCTTTACTGTTTTAATTTTTCCCCAAAATGATCCAGAATTTTAAGAATGCTAGTAACATGTTTAAATGTCCAGCAATTGGCATGCTAAATTAATAATGTATCAATATTTTAGGACTATGGACCATAGAAAGGAGCAGGGAGCAATAGTGAAATATGCTTGGAAATTCCTGATCTGTTGAGGAAGCACGTCAGTTGTTTCTTGCGTGGTTCAAAGGTGAATGTTTCCAGGGTGGTTGTTTTTTTTTTTATTGAATTTACTGGGGTGACCTTGGTTCACAAAACCATGCAGGTTTCAAGTTCACAACCCAGAGAAACGTCAGCTGCACACTGCGTTGTGTGCCTGTCACCCCAGGCAGGCTCTTTCCCGTCCCCGTTCCGCCCGGCCGTGGCCCGCCTCCACTGAACGCTCCCCCTGCCCCTCTGGCTGACACTGCCCTGGCGTCTGTGTCTGCGTGTCATGTACGTTTCTGTGTTTTGTGTCTTTCCGCTTAGTCCTTCCACCTTCTTCCCTCCGACCCCCCAGTCCCTCTCCCTCTGACAGCTCAGTCTGGTCTGTGTATCCATGCCTCTGGAGAGGAAAACGTGCATTTGAATGTGCTTAGTATCTGTTTTCTACAACTGTGGGTTACTAGGAATAACTTTAGAAATTACTCTTCTGTATAAATACACTATTTGAAATTCAAGTTCAGAAAACACCCGACACAAAAAGCATTGTCTTTTGGCCGTGACCCAAGCGCACTGTGACAGTGCTGTTTGCTCAGGACTCGGTTCTGCAGCCCTCCCGCGGCGGCCCTCTCTCTCTGCGTCCCTGTGTGGCTGCTGCGCGCAGGCCTCCCTGTCTGGCCCCGCGGGGAGCTGGGCTCCCAAAGCACTGTTGGACACTGAAGATTCTACTGTTGGTGTGGATGTTCCATAAGTTGTATTTTAAATATCAGAGATTATTAAATAAAGATGTTTGCTTTTTATTTTCGTTTTTATCTGTGGTGTTCCTTCATAGCCTTACCATTCAAAGCCTGGGTGGAGGACCAGAAAGAAGCATTTGCACCACCTGAGAAGTTTTGGTGAGTGCAGAGTTTCAGCCCACACTCCGAGTTGCTGTGAACCTGTGTTTTTAACAGAATGCCCAGGGGATTCACAGGCAGCGCGGAGCTGAAGCACTGTTTGCCGGACTCTGGAGTTGAGGGAAGCAGGCCCGGGGAGCCCGCTGGTCCTCTGGCCCCGTGTCCCTAACCGCTGCCAAAGGACTTTTCATTACAGGAGCCACTGACATTTTCTACAAAGCTAAGAGTCCCGAGTTTTCATTTGACATTAAATTTTAAATGTTGGCTCTGTTTTTCAACCCTGAGGGCCAGATTGAATTAGCGATTTTTAAGAGTGCTGGTTTTCCCTTATTTTATCCAACTCTGGACACCAGAATCCAACTAATAAGTGGGCTCCACCGGGACTGATTGAGGATGATAGAACTCTCCAGTTTTATTATGAGGGTTGTATATCCACTTTAGCCTCAGATGATGCCACAGCCGTGCAGAGGTGGGGTGCCACCAGACTGTCCCAAGGAAGCAGCAAGCCTGATGGCACTGAGGTGGGGGGTAGCTGCTTGTTTCTGAGGGTCGGAGCAGTCTGAAGAAGCTAGCACATGGTGAATGAGAGAAGAACCTGGGATGTGCACAGAATCTTCCCCTGTAAGGTTTTATAAATAAAGTATGGAACGTATTTATATTTTATTACACCAGGCACTCTGGCACCACTTTCTAGAATATTCTCAAGCCTCTTAAAAAAATGTTAAGGCTTTTAAACAGCATCCTCTACCAAAGAGCATGCCAGGCCCACCTCAAGTAGCCCAAACCACTGGCTGGATGTTTGACACTCAAGATGTCTAACCCATGTCCGGTCAGGAGTTTAGTCCAGACCCCCACTGCCCAGTTGTGTGTTTTGTGTTTCCTGTTAATTCTGTGCCGTTACTCTCATCACCATCAGACAACTATGGTTCAGTTTTGAAACCTTAGTTATCATTTGGTGGTTAATCCACATCATGAACTGTAGTGATTGACTTGTCTTTCTCAGCCATTCCTAGTCCAGGTCTGCATAGCACCTGGACACGTGGCAATAACAGCTGTTCAGTTCACTCAGCCTTCAGCCTCTCTGTGTTTGAGTCGAGCTTTCCCACAGCTGTTTGGCCCCATCACTCCAGTTACCTTCAAGTGGACCTTCGTTCCTGTCATGTGCCATTACAGGGATAATATGTGTAAGCATTGATAGGGACGATGCCAAATTATTATTTGCTGAAATGACTGTATGCCTAGACAACCCAAGGAAAGGAACTGAAATGCTGTTGAACTAATGAGGAAGGTCATTTGACAAATAAACTGATGCACGGAGAAGTTAAGTAGCCTACTCAAGGTCATGCAAGCTCACAGGTGAAAGATGCAGGCAGCCCCAGAGTCTGCACATCTAACCCGTGGGCAGATGTGTAATAAACACTTCCAGAATGAGATGCAAGTGTTCTAAAATCATCTCAATTTCAGGGAGACCTCCTGTGGCCTGCTGCCATCAGACCCCAGCTCCTGGAGGCACTGCCACATTCCACTCACAACTAGTGCCGCCTGTGCTCGTCCCTCCTGTGAATAACATCGAAGAGAAGGAGAAATGCAGTGCATTGAGTGTTACGCTTAGGAGACCGGCAGACCTACCCTCTTCTTATCAAAACAAAAATGCGGTAGTCTCTCTGGCCAGGTAATCCGTGTCCTTGTACCACTGCAGCAATAGCTTGTAAGTCACGTGACCTTCCTTTACGGAGGAAAGCAAGCAAGGCAGGACACTCAGGTGAATGCAATTTGTGTAACATCAAGTGCCACCGATACCATAGTGAGACAGGAAAGTAAGAAGCCAGGAAAATTCCCTGGCAAGGGGAATGAAGAAAACAGACAAGACAGCTACAGACAGCCAAGCAATTAACAGCCTACTAATAAACTGCAAGATCTTATCCTGCCTAACCAAGGACACTTAGGAGCAAATAGTCCATACCTCTCCTCCCCAACCAAAGCATGAATAGCTTACTTAAATCACCCTGGCCAGGGAGATGGATAACAGAGACCCAGCTGGTGCCATTGGTGCCAGCCACACTCCCAAATAGATGAAGTCAGGAGACTATATAACAATCACCAAAAAACCAATTTGAGCCAGACAAATCCAAGACAAAAGTAAAGCAGTGAAGCTGATCAGAAAATGATCCCAAACTCCCCTATAAACTCATTTTCATGTATCAGGATATTCAAGGTCACACCTGGAAAGCTGCTGAATACTCTGTTGAGACCCTCCCCTGAGAAGCCCCCTAAAACTCCTTTCTGCCTTTAGAAGACAAGACCCCTCAAGACAGAGGACCCAGCATGTGCTCTCCAGCACACCCCATGCCCACCTTTCCTCAGGCTATACTGTTGCTTTCTCCTAAACTCTACGAGGCCCCACGAGATGGCACCACCTCATCCCACCTAATCTCCTGAACTGTCTCCAAAGGCCCTTCTTTCGTCTCTAAATTTCTTTCCTGAGTCCACGCAGCCCAGTGTGGCTCACATCTGCTATTGTAACTTGTTTCCTGAGTCCACAAAGCCCAGCATGGGCCACTTTCGTTCCTGTGACTTCCACTCCTGAGTCCAGGCAGCCCAGTCCGGGCTCATACCTGTTGCCGTGAACTGGCCTCTTCCATCGTAAACCTTCCCTCTGCGTATTCCCAGCTTTAATAAACATACTCTCAAAATCACCTGGACTCGAGTCATGAAATCTTTCCTACACGAAGTCAAGAACCCACACATTCCAGACCATGCCAGGGTAGACTGGCCTCAGTCCTGGTCCCTTTTCCGGGGGCCAAAGGCAAGTTTCCATTAGAATAGCGTTTCTATTAAGTTGCTGTGCTGTCCTCTAACGAGTTATTTGGGGTAAAAGTGGTCTGTGTTTCTAACTTCATTGGTTGCGTTAGCTTCATGGTTAAAGGTCTTCTATATTCAGAAAGGCAGGGTCTTGACCTTGAGCTGGAAAGCCACCGGAGAACATTTCTACTATAAAAGGTAACCCATCGTGTGTGTTGCCTGCCTGGACGCTTGAACTTGCAATCCATCCTTTCTGTGCATCCCCAGCACCTGCCGCGGGGCCGGCCCCGGGTCACAGCAGCCCTGCAGGAGTTGCCGGATTCTGGATACAGTAACCTGCGATCCTCGCTCCCTGCGCGGTGGAGCGACCCACCGCGTCCCCTCGCACCACTGCCTCTGCGGGTTGACTAGCACAGCGAGTCCACGGGGTTCCCGAGCCACGCCGGCTTCGGGGGCGCACCCACTGAGGCTCGGCTCTGCCAGACGCACAACTACCGCCCGCTGACCGCGCCGCTACAACGCGGATCCTGCAGCGGGTCCTGCCGCCCGAGCCCGCTGGCGAGCCGGCCGTCGGCCTCGCCCTCCGCGGAGCGCGGCGACCCCTGCCGGCCGCACGCGGTCCTCCGCGATCCCACGCTCCTTTGCGCCCAGGACACGTCCGCCGGCTCCGCGCGGCCCTTCTAGGCCAGCGGGCGCCTCTCTATGGTCCGCTGCCGCGTTGCGAGTGGGTGTCATGGCGGCTGGCGTCGAGTTGGCAGGACTTGCCCAGGGGACTGGGGAAAGTCACTAAGCCAGGGGAAGAAGTGGCGCAGCCCGGACGGTGGGAAGTCGTGGGAGGAGCGGAGGCCCCGCGGGGGAGACCGAGCCGCAGGGGGCGGGCCCCCGGGGAAGTCTCCGGCCTGGCCGCCGCGTTCCCGTGCGGAGCCGGACGTTGGTGGGCGCCCCCGAAGCCGGCGTTGCCTAGGAACCCCGCATTGTGCTGTCGAACCCTGAGTGTGTAGATTTTGGAGCGAAGGCAGCCTCTCGAGGACACTTGGCGGGGTCGTCCGACGGTGCTGGACGCTTTTCTCGGAGCGGACCAGGTCGTTCTCTAACCCGCAGCGATGTCGTCCTGGCTCGGGAGCCTCGGCTCCGGCTTGGGCCAGGTAGGGGGCAGCCTGGCTTCCCTCACTGGCCAGATTTCAAATTTTACCAAGGATATGCTGATGGAAGGAGCGGAGGAAGTGGAAGGTAACAGCTGGAGCGCTGGGGGAGGGCTTTGCTGGGACCCTGGGAGCGTCCGTTTGGTCCCCGCGTCCGTCCGTCAGGAGACGTGGACGGGTGTCGGAGGAGTGTCTCTCCGCCCTTTTCTTTTTCTTTACATTTCTTTTGCCTCTTCCTCGCCGATTTTCTCTGATGAGAGACCACCGGCGCCGGGAGAAGAGTTCTAGGTCTCCCTTTAAATACTCCGGCTCTCTCCGAGCGGAGCGAAACTGCTCCGACGTTGAGCCGAGTTTATTTTTGTTGGGTTCGTCCACGCCCACCGCTTACTTTGCCCTGAACTTGGGGGCGGAACTCCTTTTGATACTCTTTATACTGACAGTTTAAAAAAGTGGTTTGTGTGCGACACATAGTCACTTTTGTCTTCGATTTATATAACAATTGCAGTAACTGATAGGTTATTTAGTATCGTTTACCCTGCCCGATTTGAATATACTGTGGGTGAAACATGGCTATGTTTTTTATATTTTTGCTTATTCTGGTGACATAGCGTTCCAACTGAAAATGTGTTTTTCTCCCCAATTGCCCGTTGCCAAGTAGAACAAGGGAGATACTTTATTCTTGGGTGTCCTTAGCAACCTTCACTCATTTTTGTTTTACTAATGAAGTGACTCAGAGTTCCATGGTGATCGATAGGGAATTACTGTTTTGATTTTCTGAACTAGTACTGTTTCAACAAATAGTATTTACATCAAAAGAGGCCTTTCATCTCAGTCTAGGTCTGCTTCCAGAGAGGTAATGGTTTTGAACGAGAGCAGTTCCTTTGACAGTTTTATTCTTTATACATTAATAAATTAGAATTCTGGTTTAATTCTTAAAATCCTCGTTGAACTGAACCTTTATTTTTATTTGGCTGAAGTAAAGTTAGTTTGAAGAAAAGGTAGTATTTACACTTAGAATCTCTGTGGAGCTATTTAGAGGGCAGGAAAATTGGGGAAGTGCCTCAACCCATTTTACTGCCAAGGGTACCCCTGGGTGGGGGGTACCTCAGGCCGGGAAGGTTGGGAGTGGGAAGGAAGGGGTCATGTGTGCGAGGACAGTCAGAAGCAGAGAAGAGCTGGGTGACACGGGAAGTGACCGATCTTTCCTTGACTCCTGCAGAGGGGAAGACGGTTGCCAGTTCCTTTGGCCCTAAACAAGAAAACATGCCGAATGTCCTGCAGGCTTTTCAGGTGGAATTCACTTTGTTCTTCCCACCAAACGTGTTCCTGCGTTCTCATTCCTAATGGAACTTTCGCCATCTACCAGCCTGCGAAAGTAGAAATCTTTGTCATTTTTGCTTTGTCTCTTTTTCATCTCTTCCTGTTGGTCACCAAAACTTGTTCATCCTGTGCCAAAATTTTCTTTTATTTGTACTTTCCTTTATTCCTCCTACTTCCTGAGTTCGTAGCCCCATTATTTTTTTCCACACACTATTTCTCTTTCCCATCCGGTGATCCCCACTCCATTTTCTGTTGTGCCAGTTACTCTTCTAAAAACAAATGCGTTTTAGAATCTCTTGACCCTATTATTATGGGATAAAACTCAAACCTCTTAGTTTTGGGAGGCCAAAAACCTATCCAGCTGGGTTCAACCCACCTTTTCCAGTCTTACCTCTTGTTCCCTCCCCTTCTCTTCCAGGTGCCCAGTGTAAGCACGTGACATACACACGCATGCTGGCACCCAGCGCTTAGGCCTCATGGGACTATGTGTGCCTGCACAACTTCAAGCCGCTGTAGGGGCAGCCTTTCCTTTTCTGCTTCCTCCTCTGACCTTCTGTGCCTAGCAAAGATTTTTTCCTGCATGACCCTGCTCCCATGTCAGGTAGTTAGTGAGACCATTCTGACACCACGGCAGGTGGAGTGGGTTGCAGGGGATCTGTGTTCTAACAGAACTTTGTGGGACTCTCTCTGACAGCACTCACCGTGTCGAGTTATAACTTATCTCTTTCCTTGATGCCCAGGTATTGTATTTTATTTATCCGTATATTACCAGTACGTGGCATGTTTCTTGGTACTTAGTAGATGCTCAGTAAAAATTGCTCAGCGACTGAAGATCTGCGAAGTTGCTTAGTGCTTTTGTTTCCCTTTGTATTAAAAGGAGACTTGCTTAACACCTAATTAATTTATTGATTCTGTAAATCATTTAAAAACAGGGTCAGAGTACAGTTCATTTATTCATACAACAAGTATTTATTGAGTACGTATTCAGTATCACCAGTGAACAAGATAATAGTTCCAAAACAGCACTGTTGGTACAGCTGTTTACATATTTACTGTATCAGAAAGTTGCTGTTCTACCAAACTAACACTGTGTTGATTTATTCGAGGTTAGGAAGCTGAGATTTTAAGTCAGACATGGGTTGAAATTCTACTTCCATGCATTGCAGATTGTGGGATCTTTGGCCAGTTACCGGATACTTAACCTCTAAAAGGCAGGGTTTCCTTGTCTGTTAGGTAGGGGTACTCAGACCAGTCAGGAGGTGGGGAGGGTTAAATAAAACCATGAGTGGAAAATGCCCAGCACTGGGCCTACAAGTAGCAAGTGTTAATGAACAGTAGCTGTTGTTTTGTTTTCTTTCATGGAGGAAGACTTTTTTTTGTCCTGTATAACATCTCCCCTTTATTCTTAAAGAGACCAGGGTTTTTTTTTTTTGGTGGGGCGGGGGGGGGGGGGGTTATGAGAGAAGGAGGTCTACATTAACCATTTTTATCCCTCTTGAAACAATTGCTGCCTCTATAATTACCTTCCCGAACAGATTAGACTGTAATTTGCTCTCTTCAGAGTAGCAATTAGTCTGTCAGAGTTTTAAGCAAGATGCATAAACAATCACAGAAGCAGCCCCACCTGGCGATTTTCAACACAAGAGTAGGTTAGTCTCTTTTATTGAATGCCACTTGTATTTTCTTTTAAGAAAAGATTTTTAATCTTTTAATTTAAACTGTAATTCAGAGAACTTATTTTTATAGTATTAAAGTGCTATGAGTGCCCTGGCTGGTGTAGCTCAGTGAATTGAGCGCGGGCTGCGAACCAAAGGGTCCCTGGTTCGATTCCCAGTCAGGGCACACTCCTGGGTTGCAGGCCAGACCCCAGTGGGGGCCATGTGAGAGTCAACCACACATTGATGTTTCGCTCCCTCTCTTTCTCCCTCCCTTCCCCTCTCTCTAAAAATAAAGAAATAAAATCTTTTAAAAAGTGCTATGAGTAATGAAAAATACTAGTATTGAGAAAAAAACCTGTTGTGGGTGATGGTTTTCCCGGCAGCATCAGTGGCGCCATGTTGCCACTGCCGACTCCTGACTCTTGTTTTAAATGAAAATGTACAAAGCCAGACTGTTATTCCCATTTAAATAAATTGTGTCTATGCTATTTGAAATGAGTGTTCTTTCAGTGTATTTGTATCCCTTGTTTCTAGGTCATTAACTATTTGACAGTACTGGGAGCAGAAGACGTTAGGAATAGGGCTTACACCCCAGTTGCATAAATTTCATCTAAACAGAGAGATTTACTTTGTAAAACTTAATTTCCCAAATTTTAATGACCACTTCCAAGGGCTAAAGATAGACATCCTGGGGAGTAGAAGGCAGACAAAGAGAATGCTCCTTCTCACAGCAGAACCTCTGTGGCAGCAGAGCGCTGCGATAAAATCGAGTGATACTTATCTTTTGGATGTGTTCGCAGGTCAGCGTGCCATTCTGTTTAAAGCTCAGTGAAATATATTTCCCTTAAAATGCCTGTTTATTAACTTATATGGTGTTGATCACATATTCAATATGTGCTGCTATTTCTTTTGTAGCAAAATTACCTAATTCTATAAGAAAGGAAATTGAAGCCACTGTTACAATCTTGCGATCAGAGGTAAGGAAAATTAAGACTATTATTAAACTTAGATTTTCTTTTTTCTAAGCCATGAAAGTTACTTGTGCTTTATTTTGGTATCTTTTTAATGCACTGCTTACCACTCTTTATCTCTTGCTCTCCATATAAATTTTTAAAGCATTATCATCTTCCTTTGGATGAAGGATGTATTTACATGTTGCTTTACTTTGCTATTCGATATACTCATCTCTGCTTCTACATGCTGGAAGTAGGAAAACTGCTAAATATAGAAATAATAGTGGCAACAATTTATCATTACCTAGGATTTACTCTGTTTTAACCGTGTTCCAAAATTACAGTATTACCTCTATTGAAGTATAATGTGAAGAATGCAGTTCTGTTAATCTAGAGCTTTTTAATCCCCTAACATTAAAAAATGTGATATTTATATACAAAGAAGTTAATAATATAGGAATAGCAAATTAATTTTCTCATCTTTTTCATTATTAGTCAGTGCCTCATGGTGACTAGTTTGGATGTTGTACTTAATAGGGATGAGGAGAACTTGGAAAGGGTTCAAAGGAAGGCCGTAAAGACATGGAAGGACTTAAAGTGGGACCCGCGGGAAAGCACTGGACTCAGTGCTTTGGCCTTCGGGTGAGAGCTGTGAGGGGGCACTTAGTAGGAGGTCAGCCAGAGATGTTCTTAGGGAACTGTGGTAAGCGCCTTTTCCTATCTGGTAAGCCCATAAAGAGAAAACTGAATTTAAATGTAAGAAAACACTTAATTGCAAGAAGCATTTTTAAGCTCTGGTCTGGATTACCGAGATGGGACTGTGGACTTTGAAAGCAGAGGGACCGCTCAAGAGGAACTGCAGCGGCAGTCACCTCGGTAGGAAGAAGACGGCAGTTTTTGGTGGCATCTGAGAGACCTTGGCTGTAATTCCCTGATGAATAGGTGCTTCAGTGACAGATGAACTAGTAGCTTCCTTCTTTGTGAGGCTGAGACAGGAACTTGTGCCCGTAGTCCCTAGAGAAATCTTTACTACAGGCTCACCAGGAAAAACTATGTCCAAGACGTGTAGTGGCATTCACTTGGGTACACGTGCCAGCGTACATCTGGGGGGGGCAGTAAGTGGGGTTAACCTGCTGGATGAGGGCCTGCTCTGCACTGAGCCTGAGAAGGCAGACGGACGTCTTCTGTCCCTCTTGGATCTCAGGGCTGACCTCTCATGGTGCTGTCACTGTACTACACGGCAAATGTGATTCTGGTGTTTGGAAATATGTATTTGTAATGTAACACATCCCCAGATGAAAGCCAGCTTCCTCAGTCGCTGCTTATTCAAAGCGATGTGAGCTACTTGATTACTAGAGGAAAACAGACTGTTGGACTTCCCAAGGGCTTTATTTAAAGGTGACTTAAACCATACGTGATTCTTGCCTTAAGTCAGCACACAAGCGTTTCACCCCCCACGCCCCGGTGTGACTGTGCAATGAGAGGATAAGGCGAAGGCGTGACTGGAGCTGTCAGGAGGCGCACAGTACGGTATTCTGTTTACAAGGCCTTAGGATAGACAGAGGGCACTGTGCATCCCACAGGAAGTTAGATTTGCGCACAGGTGTTAATATTTGAAGGTGACTGAATTCATTGGGTTTCTTTAGTTGCAAGTAACAGCAACCAGTCTGAGCACATTTAATCCTCTATGCCAAGAAAAATACTTCTTACATGTGCCATCTGGATCCAATGGGCTCTCTTAGTTTTTTGATATCAAATCATTTTACAAGTAATTTACAGAAGTAAGAATAAAGTTGTAGTGAAAAACTTTATTACACATTTTAATAAGAACTTACATGTAGCAAATCCACATTTTTATTTTATATGCTTCTGGTTTTAAAAACATACTCAAAGTAGGCAAGGTTCTTTGAATGCGGTTTATTGCTTATTAATTCTCATGCCTGAACTGGGGTGCATCTTACCTTGTAAATACTGGGTCTAGATTCACTGACATTCCTCATAGACTGTAGCTGGCCACTACTTCCTGCTCTTTCCCTCTGCTTGTGTCGTTAAACCCAGTACCTTTGGAAACTAATGGCTCAGCATTTTGTTGAAGAGACTTGTCATCTTTGCTCCATAACTGCAAAGCATTTTTATTCTTAGACTTAGAAATATCGATTTAAGTGATTGGTCCTCTGATTTCTGTTCATTTTCATGTTACCCCTTTCCTCCTGATCATCTGTCTTCAGTGTTCAGCAGTGTATGAAGGTGTCAGGTAAGCGTGCAGGTGCTCACGATGGGAGATGCTGTCACTTACCCGTCTAGCGCAGTGGGGAAGGTTCAGGTCCTTGTCAAAAACTTGTGAGATAAAATCTTTTCTTATGACAAGAACACTGTATTTCCTTTTTGTTCTTAGGAATGCATTACTCACTCATCAATTCTTGAGTCAGAGAAAGCTTCCCAGGTGTTGTTATTTGAAGACCTGGCTGAGGTTTTGCCTCCACACTCGGTTTCACCCCAGCCGTTAGGCTCTGGAGTGCAGTGTGCTGTCCCTTTGCACCGATCTTAGTTGTGTGATAGTTGTTTTATATTTTTCTGTTTTCCTCTATTTTTTGAAAATGAAAAATCTGAATTTTCAGCTGTGTTCAATGAAACACACACACACACACACTCTACAAAGATGATATCTTCAGAGACCTTTTATCTTTTTAAAAAGGTGAAAGATTTATACAGTCTGAAGAGAAACCGGAGAAAAGTTATGAGTATCAGTCCTTTGAGATAGTTAGGACTACTCAGAAAAGAAACTCACAAGCTCAGATTGGTTCCAGTAGACCTCGATGGTGTAACGGGGGTTCAGCAAGGTGGAATAATGTAAGGATATGAGCATCTCATGGATCCCAAGCGCAGAAATTACAGCCAGTTTTTAGGAAGGGGCTGCACCCAGAACTGGAGGCCCTCAGGAATCTTCTTCTCTCGTTACTGCTCCTCTCTGCTCGTCTTTCGGAGTGTTTGTTCTTTCCTCCTCTCAGACTAGCCCCTCTGCTCCACATTCTGCCGAACAGAAGGCGGCCTTGACGGCTCCTGCTGTGCTGTGAGTCCGCCCCCTGGAGAGGAACTCTCTTTCCTGTCCTTGGTCACCCTTTCTGACTCTCAGAGCTGAGGCGGTGAGGGGAGGCAACCAGTTAGGTGTTAGCAAGTTGAAAGTCTCTGGGTTCTAGTTATTAGTCATAGTTACAAAGTAGCTGTAGGTATTTTATTTAAAAAGCCTAGAGTGGATTTTTATGGGTAGGTTTTGGCTTCACTATATTGCATTGCTTCAGTTGTACGCGATGTTTTTCTCATTGACAGAAAATCGTGTAAAAGCAGCCAGTAGAATAGAAAGTGATTGGTTGTGTGAATGTTGGTCCTGTTTCTTGTTAATATTTCTTTTAGGTAACCAAGGTCTGTGTTAGATTTCTGGAGATAGGCTCCTGAAGTAAGATTTGTGTATGTAGGAATTTTTCCATTAATTTACTCCACTGATTTTCTCTGGGAATTCATATAATCTTCCTGAATCACAGTTTTTACATCTATCAATACAAAAAATTCCTGGAATTTAAGAAGAAAACATGTGACCTTGGAGCAGCAGCTTTCTTTCCCACCATCAGTGTCCTTATTCTCAGTTATCGTTATTAAACTGTAGATATATCGTATTAGCAGAATTCTTAGTAAATTATTATCTGTAATAATTTATAAATTCCTTTTGCAGAAAGCTTTAGTGTCCTGTTTCTCTTGCTCCATTGTGTGCTACTTATTCAAATTTCAGAGAATGATAATAGGTTAAGATAATTTTATATTTAGGTATATAAAATTTAAGTATTTTTTTCACGTAGGTCAACATCTCTAGACAATGGACTGTGACATCTGGATTCATTGAAGTACTCTTAGAATATTTGGTGTACTTCCAACTGTAGTTTTACAGACCCCGTAGTTTACACGTTGGCTTGTGTGGAGGTGCCCCGGGGCCCCTGGGGATCAGGGAGACAAGTGATGTAAGTCTTTGGCCTCCTGTCTGTACTTAAGCCAAAAGGTTTTTTAAAAAACAATTCTTTTAAAAAGTTCTGTTTGGGGACAAAACAAAAGTTTAAGCGTGTAATCAAGTCCATTTGTTTACCAGACATGTACTGCCTGCTGTCTGCTAGACACCGGGCAGGCAGAGATGGGGAAACAAGGGTCAGTGGCTTTTTCTCAGCAAAGAATCAAAGTGAGGAAGTTTTCTTTTTTTTACTTTGGTTCAGAATTATGCATAATCTCTATAAACATGCTTATTACACTAGTGACTTTAATTAAAAGTGTATTTTGAAGGCCAGAATTTTGTCAGACCTGTATTTTACATCTTTTTTTTTTTTGGTATGAAGCAATGTTTTTCATAATGCCATGCATATAACTGTTACATGTTTTGTGGTTTAGTCTTTTTGTTGAAAATACTTTTTTCTTTACTTCTAGAATGAACGGCTTAAGAAACTTTGTACTGATCTGGAGGAGAAGCTTGAAGTTTCAGAACTTCAAATAAAGCATCAGTCAGCAAGTTATCGAAATCAACTACAACAAAAGGAGGTAAAGGTCATTAACAATCACTCCGTGCTTGTTTCACACTGAGGTATTTAGAAAGTTTTTAAGAGTTATAATAGAAATCAAGCTCTATTTAGGCTTCTGGCTAAGATGAAGGCACAGGTAGATACACTTCACTTCCTCACACAACCAAAAGAAGGATAACAACCAATTTAAAAAAAAAAATCAGAACTGCCAGAAAATTGAACTGTATGGAAGTCCGACAACCAAGAAGTTAAAGAAGAAATATTGATCTAGGTCGGTAGGAGGGGCAGAGATGGGCAGCTGAGGTGGGGGCGGGGGAGGCCCAGCAAGGTGATGGCTGGCCGACCAGGTGGTCCCACATTCGCCTGTGGATAAACCGGGAGGAACAACCAGGGATGGAGGCAGACAGCACAACCCAGGGTTGCAGTGCTGGGAAAAGAACATTTCCAAACTTCTGGCTGTAAAATCCTGTAGGGGTTGTGGTGAAGGGAGAAACTGCCAGTCTCACAGGAGAGTCCACTGGAGGGATCCACAGGGTCCTAGAATGTACACAAGCCCACCCACCCAGAAATCAGCTCCAGAAGGACCCAATTCATCTGCGGGTAGCAGGAAAGGTTACTGAAAGCTGCCTGAGAGCTGAGCAAGTGGCATTGTTTCCTCTCAGACCCCTCCCCCATATACAGCACCACAATGCAGCCATGTGGGTTGCCCTGCCCTGGTGAATACCTAAGGCTCCACCCCTCAGAATGTAACAGGTGCACTGAGACAAAGAAATATGGCCCAAATGAAAGAACACATCAAAGCTCTAGAATAAGAAGTAACGAGGAGATAGCCAACCTATCAGATGCAGAGTTCAAAACACTGGTAGTCAGGATGCTCACAGAAATGATTAAGTATGGTTGCAAAATAAAGGAAGAAGTTAAGGCTATGCAAAGTGAAATAAAGCAAAATATACAGGGAGCCAACAGTGAAGGGAAGGAAACTGGGACTCAGAAGGAAGTGAGCAGAAGGAAGAAATAAAACATTCAACCAGAACAGAATGAAGAAACAAGAATTCAAAAAGTGAGGAAAGGGTTAGGAACCTCTGGGACAACTTTAAATGTTCCAACATCAGAATCATAGGGGTGCCAGAAGGAGGAGAGGAAAAGCAAGAAATTGAAAACTTATTTGAAAAAACAATGAAAGAAAACTTTCCCAATGTGACAAAGGAAATAGATGTCCAGGAAGTCCAGGAAGCTCAGAGAGTCCAAAAAAGTTGGACCCAAAGAGGAACACACCAAGAAACATCATAATTAATTTATCCAAGATTAAAGATAAGGAGAGAATCTTAAAAGCAGCAAGAGAAAAGGAGTTACCTACAAAGGAGTTGCTGTAAGTCTATCAGCTGATTTCTCAAAAGAAACCTTGCAGGCAAGAAGGGGCTGGAAAGAAGTATTCCAATTCATGAAAGGCAAGGACCTACATCCAAGATTACTCTATCCAGCAAAGCTCTCATTTAGAATGGAAGGGCAGATAAAGTGCTTCCCAGATAAGGTCAAATTTAAGGAGTTCATCATCACCAAGCCCTTATTATATGAAATGTTAAGGGAATTTAAGTAAAAGAAGAACAAAAATATGAACAGTAAAATGACAACAAACTCACAACTATCAACAATGGAACCTAAAATAAAAACAAACTAAGCAAACAACTAGAACAGGAACAGAATCACAGAAATGGAGATCACACGGAGGGTTATCAATGGGTAGGAGGAGGGGAGAGCATGGGGAAAATGGTACCGGGAATAAGAAGCATAATTGGTAGATGGGGAGAGAAGCCAAAGAACTTATATGTATATGACCCATGGACAAGAACTAAGGCAGGGAGTGCTGGAGGGAACGGGGGGACGGGGGTGGGTACAGGGTGGAGGGGGATGAAGGGGAAGAAAAAGATGGGACAACTGTAATAGCATAATCAATGAGACATACTTTTAAAAAAGGGAAAAAAGAAACCAAGCTTTATTTAGATCCATGAAAACATTGAAAGGTTGTTGAAGTTAATTACCAATGCAGTTTAATATGACTAATTTAAGAAGAACTCTGTAAGGTTTCTATTCTGTTCATGTTACATAAACTGACCTTTGTGGAGTTTAATTTCTGCTTTCCAAAAGAAAAAAAGTCTTTGTATAAAATATCTTTAGGCATCTGTTGCTTATAATTTCTCATTTTATGAAACCTGATTTCTCATCTATTTACCTGAAATTGCTTGAAATCAGCACGATCATTGCTAATTTTAATTACAAATATTAACATATACTGTATTGACATTTACTTGATTTACTTGATTTTCCATGGGAAAACAATATTAAGTGTTTATAGTTTACTTATACTGTTCTATAAACTTTTTTCCCCTTTAGTTTGATAGAAAGTTATTTTAGAATTAGCTTTTCTTCGCAGTGCCAATAATAGATATGTATAATACAATGTAACTGTTATCATGATTCTTTAAACAGACTGTGTCTATGTGTTTCATGCTATTGTTGAATTCTTTTAATGTTCAGCACATAACTGGAATTTAGTAAACACTTCTGTTGAATTGAACCATTTCTTGTATCATTACCCAGATCATTTGGGTGTTCTTCATTTTGTTAATTAAATGTTCATTCGACCATAAATTCATAATTAGGTTTTTAAAATGTAGATGCACTGATTTTTATTCCTTTAATGACATATCAAGATGAAAAATGAAAGCAAACCATGTTAAAGATAAATATAAACATTTAAAGAAGAACTTAGTTTTAAATCTGTTGGGAATTTCATAAAGTAAAATGAATTATTACAAAAAGTGAATGTAAAAAAGCAAAACTACAAGTTTAAATTAAAGTTGAAGGTCCACCTTTTAATTTTAAGACTCAATGGATATAAAATTACTCTGTTAAATTGCTTTAAAAGTGTTTAAGTCTCACTGTTTCAATTTCCGTACTTTTCATGGACAGGGAGCAAGCATTCATGGTGTCGGTCCAGCGACCACGCTGAGCAGAACCGACTGACAGATACCACAGTAGAGCAGTGGTTCCCAGCCAGGGGCCTGTAGCTGAATCACGTGACCCTCTGAAAAAATACGTATGCTCGTGTTTTTCAGCAGATTCTCATTTAGGGTACTGGGAAATGCCTGGTACTGGTATTTTTTGAAAATTCCATAGGCAGTTCTGACACTTAAACCCTAATGGGAAATGCTGCTGTGGAAAACTCGGGCATTCATGTTCCACTGAACTATTGGTACTAGAAGGCGAATGAAGCATTCAGGCTTAGGAACGCCTCTTTGGCACTGGAGCTTACGTTTTTAACTTACAGCTTGGTAGAAATGTCTGTTGTGTAAAGAGAACTCTCTTTGTATTATAGCTACCTTTGGGAAAAGCGTGGATTTTGGAACTTCTATTAGAACGGAAGATAATATATTCATACGCCTTAGCAGAAGGGTTAGTTCTGCTGTTTTCTGGATGTGTTTGCTGCCCTCACTGTGATGTTCACATTCCCTAAGGATGCAGTTTGCCTCCTGTCATTTGTGGGAGTGGAAGAAATCCCCGTGCTACTGTAACCTCCGTTAGAGAGGGAACTCGGACGGGAAAAGGCTGTTTGCTGTGACATTTGGCAGAGCTGTGTTTGGTTTTTGTCCAGTCGCTTGACATTACACTCGTAGAAATACTGTATCACTGGCTGGCTTGTCTCTTCAGTCTCCAAGTTTCCTTTCTTGTGGCAGGGCGTCTTTTGGACCGGCTCGAATACCTTACAAAGCTTAATTTAGGTCCCTGTAGCTCACATCCCTGTTTTGTGTAAGAATACTCGTGGCACGGCGGTTACACCCTGCGTTCCTAACTTCTTCTGGACGACGACTCGTCAGACCTGTGCTTGCAGTTCTAGAGCGTTCATGCTGTTCTCTCCCTGAGGAGAGTCAGATTTCCACTGGCCTCTCTCTGCTGGGGCTAAAGCCAAAGCCTCTCTCTTTCTTTCTTAAGATTTTATTTATTTTTTTAGAGGGCAAGGGAGGGAGAGAGGAAGAGAAACATCGATATGTGAGAGAAACATGGATTGGTCGCCTCTCACACAGCCCCAACCAGGGACCCAGCCTGCACCCTGGGCACGTGCAGGCTGGTGCTCAGCCCCCGGTGCCACACCAGCCAGAGCCGAGGCCTTTCCGGTGCGTGATTTCCTTCGAAGACTCACAGGACTCATAACCCAGGTCACTGAGTCATCTGAGAAGACCGGAGATCAAGGCCCCTCGCTGCGCAGTGCAGACCTCTGCAAACTTACTGTGCTGCACGTTACTCTGCAAAGTTACTAGTTAAAATGCACGTGCATTTTAATCCTCAGTCCAGCCGCAGTCAGTTACATAAGGTTCTTCCAATAGCTGTTTCCTTGACATGTTCTCAAGAAACTTCAGTGCGTAGGCTGACTCAGCTTTCACTTTCTCATCATTTGAGGTTTGGTAATCACAAACAGAACTCTGAGAAATTGCCTATCCTGCCTGATACGTAGAAGATAGTAAACCCATGTTTGATGAGGAGTTCATTGCTTCAGTTACCATATGAGTGAAATTCTCATATCCATACTATTTAAAACATTGTCTATGCTTTAACTATGGTAATTCTGTTTGTTTTTTAAATAGAAATGTCACGGTTGGTATGTTATATAGTACAAGACTTGAATGCAGTTGATAGAGTACCATTGGATAGAGTTAACATTGCATAATGTTGAATAAATTATAGCTTCATATTAATAAAACTTAATATTAATAAAATGTGCTTATTTTTAAAGTGCCTTCTCTAAAGTGTGGGTTATTCATATACAGGTGGAAATTAGTCATCTTAAAGCGAGACAGATCGCACTGCAGGATCAGCTGCAGAAGCTGCAGTCAGCTGCTCACTCTGTAAATTCAGGACCTGGCAGCGGGCCAGCAGCCGCCGCCTCTCCATTCAGCTATGGCATCGGTCACCACGCCTCAGCCTTCCATGACGATGGCATGGACTTCGGCGACATAATTTCATCACAACAAGAGATAAACAGACTGTCAAATGAAATTTCAAGACTTGAATCTGAAGTTGGACACTGGAGACATGTTGCTCAGGTAGTAAACGTTTCGTGAACTTCTGGAAACTGGGAGCAAGTGAACGTGCTGGTGCTGTGCGTGTGGAGAGCTCGTGGCGTCAGAAGGAACTCTGGGTTGGGAAATTGAAACCCGTGTTCTACTTCTGCCAGTAACTTTCTAAGTGATTTTAATCAGGTCATCTTTGTCTCAGCCTCGGTTTCCCCCTCTGCACAATATTTAGAATAAATCTTCAAAATAAAAATGAAGTTGTTGTGGTTGAACTGGCACCTTTTGCCCTGGAGGCCTCACTGGTGAAAAGCAGGGCTCCAAGACTGAGATGTGAGCTGCTCTCCTGGGCATTGTCTGAGGCACCTGTTCGCATTAGCTATATGTGAAATGAGAAGCTGATCATTGGTATCACAAATTTATTAAACTATTGATGTTGTTTCTCATGGATTTGAAATCAAATCCTTGCTATTTTGTTTCATATATACTACTAAGGTTGTTAACAGACACGAGATTCAAAATAAATTGGGACATTGTATGAATTTAATTTCATCAGTGTAGGGAAAAATAAACTATATAAGTAAAGGTATTATTTTCTATCTTTTTGTGAGCATAATGTAATTGTGGAAAGGAGACATCTTCCTAATTAAAATGCTCTCCTTGCTTCCCAAGTGGCTAGACATTCCTGATACCCAAAATAAATCAAGAGAGCCCTGGCCGGGTCGTGGCGCATTTGGTTGGAGCGTTGTCTTGTGCACCAAAAGCTTGTGGGTTCCCGTTTCTGTCAGGGCACATCCCTGGGTTGTGAGTTCAGTCCCCGGTTGGGGCGTGTACGGGAGGGGCCTGTCAGTGTTTCTCTCAGTCATTGTCTCTCTGTCTCTCTGTCTCCCTCCCTCCTTCCTCTCTCTAAAGTCAGTGAGAACATGTCCTCAGGTAGGCATAAAAAATAATAAATAAATTAGTCTAGAGAGAATGATCTGTATATCCATCTTATCTCTGAAAACATTGTTGTTATTAAACTTTGTATGGGTAAGACTAAGCTGGGGAGCTTGATAATATTGTCGATTCCCCTTCCTCCCTTCAGAGATTAGGGTTTTGTAGCCTGTTCTGGATCATTGGAAACTACATTCAAACAAACAAACACCCTAGGTGATTCTGACGAGGAATACATTTTAAGAAACATTGCCTGGGGTAAGGTTTTGTAAGGAAGAGATGGATGTTTTGTGTGCATGCCTTGAATGCCCACTATACCCCCGACCTGTCCTGGGGTATAAAGGTGAGAACAAAAAGGCGACCTTTCAGGAAACTTAGTTTTGTAGCATGGCATAATAAAAGGTATCATTTACAAGGTGTTTTCATATATACTATCCCAATATATGTTATATTACTCTATTTTTTAAATTAATATTTTTATTGATTATGTTATTATAGATGTCCCATTTTTTTTCTCCTGTTTATTCCCCAGCCCCTCCCACCAGGAGGTCCTTGCCTTTCATGACTTGGAATACTTCTTTCTAGCCCCTTCTTTCCTACAAGGTCTTTTTTGAGAAATCAGCTGATAGACTTACAGCAACTCCTTTGTAGGTAACTCTCTCCTTTTCTCTTGCTGCTCTTAAGATTTTTTCCTTATCTTTAATCTTGGCTAATGTAATTATGATGTTTCTTGGTGTGTGCTTCCTTGGATTCAACTTTTTTTGGATACTCTGAGCTTCCTAGACTTCTGGAAGTCTAGTCTGTTTGCCAGATTGGGGAAGTTCTCCTTCATTATTTTTTCAAATAAGTTTTCAGTTTCTTGCTCTTCCTCTTCTCCTTCTGGCACCCCTATAATTTGGATGTTGGAATGTTTAAAGTTGTCCCAGAGGTTCCTAAGCCTCTCCTCACTTTTTTGAATTCTTGTTTCTTCATTCTGTTCTGGGTGAATGTTTATTTCTTCCTTCTGCTCCAAATCGTTGATTTGAGTCCTGGTTTTCTTCCCTTCTCTGTTGATTCCCGGTACATTTTCCTTTATTTCACTTTTCATAGCCTTCACTCTTCGCTCTGTTTGTGACCATACTCAACCATTTCTGTGAGCATCTGATTACCAGTCTTTTGAACTCTGCATCTGATAGCTTGCCTATCTTTCACCACTCAGTTGTATTTTTTCTGGAGCTTTGATGTGTTCTTTCATTTGGGCCATATTTTTTTTGTCTTGGCACGCCTGTTACTAGTAAGGGGTGGAGCCTTAGGTATTTGCCAGGTTGGGGCAACCCATGTGGGTGCGTTGTGGCACTGTTTGTGGGGAAGGGGTCCAAGAGGGCACACTGCTACTTGCTCAACTCTCAGCCAGCTTTCAGTCACTTCTTCCCTGCCCCCAAGCAAATTGGGCCCTTCTGGTGCTGATATCTGGGTGGGTGGGTTTGTGTACATTCTAGGACCTTGTGGGTTTCTCCAGTGAACTCTCCTATGAGCCTGGGAGTTTCTCTTGCTGCCTCAAACCCCACAGGTTTTTATAGCAGCAGGTTTTGAAGCTTTCTTTTCCTGCATTGGAACCTTGGGTTGCGTGGTCTGTCTCGCTTCCCAGTTGTTCCTTCTGGTTTATCTGCCTGCAGGTGTGGGACCACCTGGTCCTCCAGCTGCCGCCTTCCTGCGAGTACGCTCCGCCCGGCTGCTCCCCCGCTGCCCATCTCTGCCCCTCCTCCCAGTCTGGATGAATGTTTCTTCTTTAACTCCTTGGTTGTCGGATATCCATACAGTTTGATTTTCTGGCTGTTCTGATTGTTTTTTTGTTTTTAAATTTGTTGTCCTTTTGGTTGTGCAGGGAGGCAAGTGTATCTGCCTACCTCATATTATTCTTAATAGGTATATGAAGTATTTATTACTTGTTTTGCAGGTGAGCAAATTAAAAGTTTAAGTAATACACCCATTATCACAGTGATTACGTTGTGATTCAGACACACACTTCTGACTCCACATCCTCTGTTCTTTCTATTAGACTGTGTTCCTTCTTTCATCCAGAGAGCCGTTTGTGGTTCCTTATCACACTGCCTAGTAAATGTTGAGAGAGGTAAACGAACAACGTGCAGCTTTGAATGAGAAGAGCAGAATCCAAAATTCTTTTATTTACTTGTCAAAGCAAAGGTTATTCTATATTGGGGTGCAGTACTTCTGGGTAAAATCATTTTTTAAAGATTTTTACTGTTATTAATATTGGATAACTTCATTTTTTAGAAATTACCTTTTAGGAAGCTGCTTAGTTCTCATCAAATATGCATTTTGTTAAGTAAGTAAAATATTCTATGGTGCTTTCCTTCTTAGTTTGTAAAAATGTTAACATACTCTTGAATGGCATCTTTTTTGTTTTAAAGAATTTAGAGTTTGTTTATTTTTGGAGAGAGGAAGGGAGGGAGAAAGAGAGAGAAACATTGATTGGTTGGTTGCCTCTTGTATGCGCCCTGACTGGGAACTGAACCTGCAGCCCAGACACGTGCCCTGACCAGGAACTGAACCGGCAAGCTCTTGCTTTGTGGAATGACCCCCAAACAACTGAGCCACACCAGTCAGGGCTTGAATGGTGTCTTTATTGTGTATTACTCACTATTGGACTATTGGACTCAGTTTCTTCAGAGGTTCTTGGCATTCTTTAATCATAATTTGTCTGGGAAATGCCCTATTTTTAAAAAATATTTTCTAGTAAAGTTAGTCTGTGACTGTATTTTCTATAAGAAGATTGATATAATTTTCTAATCGTTTTTCTGATCTAGATTTCTAAAGCACAAGGATCACAAAGCTCTGATCAAAGTGAAATCTGCAGACTGCAAAATACCATCCAGGTAAGGCAGGTCGTCGGGACAGCGGCTGTCCCACGTTTAAAGTTTGCTTGTGAAAGTTACAAGCCTAAATTAATAAAAGTCTGTTGTAAAAGTAACTAGATTATGATATTCATTTCCTTGTACTGTTTTTTATCTTTCTTATTCTTTATGACAACTAAGGTATATAAATAAAATATATCTCTTCAAAATAATTTGTTTTAAACATTTATTTATTAGGTTGTTTATATTCTCTGTTTTCTCTTGTATTTCATAAAATGGTCCTTATTAAAACAATTCTATGTTGCTGAATTTCTGTGTTTAGGATTAAAGGATATTGACAAAATGCTCATGTTACTCATCACAACTAGTTATTTTCTCCTAATGCTGGAATTTTGCTAGTTGGTATCAGTTATTTTCTTCAAGAAAAGTCTTAATTACATATTCTTTTCATGGTAATGAATTGTTTTTAGTGTATGGAAAATGTTTAGTTTTTGTTTTTGTTGTTACAGTACTAGTGTAGGTTCTGAGTCAGACATGAGTTTGAATTCGGGCTCTATTATTTACAAGTTGTGCTTCTTTGGGCAACTTTCGTTCTGATTTTGGTAAAGCAGATGTCATCCTAACACTGCCTTTGTGGGATCGGTTTGAAGAGTAAATGTAAAGCTCCTGGCCATGTGCTGGCACATGGGTGCATAGGGTTAGAGAATAACTTCACTTGTCTTCTCAGAAAGTAGAAGCTAATTTATAAGTTAGGATTCTTCGTTTCAAGCAACAAAAACCAGAGATGGCAAAGTGAAGCAAGAGGATTTATTGATTGGTTGATCGATCGATCGACTGAAATGATCCAGGGCAACTTGTTTACAGGATTGAAGGGAGATTGGAGCATTTTGACCTGAGAAAAGACAGGAACGGGAGCAACAGGGAGGATTTGGGAAGCGGACACAGTAGACCGTCTCTTGAGGGCGCAGCTGTCATAATGCTTCCGGTTTACCCAGTTTCCCTCTTGGAGGGACTCAGCCCGAGATCTAGCTTCCTGTGAGAGAGCTGGGGGTTTCAGCGTGGGCAGCAAGCCACGTGGTTGCCAGTCTGGGGGTCCCATCCAGACCAAGACAGGGGGAAGGAACAACTGAGCGGGAGGGTGGCGTAACAGGACCGCAGGTACACGCTGGCCTGAAGGTTGACAGTGATATTGGTGGAATGTTATTAGCAGTTGTTCATGGTCACAGATACCAAGGAAAAATAAATTTTGGCCCTGGCTGGTGTGGCTCAGTGGATTGAGCATGGGCTGTGAACCAAAGGGTTGCCAGTTGGATTCCCAGTCAGGGCACACGCCTGGGTTGCGGGTCAGGTCCCTCGTAGGGGGCACTCGGGAGGCAACCACACATTGATGTATCATTCCTTCTCTTTCTCCCTCCCTTCCCCTCTCTTTAAAAATAAATAAAATCTTAAAAAAATATTTTTGCTCACTTTTTATTTCAGTTTTTTCTTGCTGGTATTCCTCCATTAATAGTAGGAAAACTGTTTTTAAGGCCCAAGAAAAGAGAAAGGGTGAAGTCTCAGAATTGTCCAAATTTGGGGCTTGTGTTTAAATTCTTTTCAGCCTTAGCATATTTGGAGAATTATTTTTAATAATATAGACTTTTGGATAAAAATGAAATAGCTTAGGTAAATTCATTGATTATTAATGTGGTTAACTTTGTTTTTTTAAGGAACTTAAACAGAGCCGAAGTCAGGAAATTGATGATCATCAGAATGAAATGTCATTTTTACAAAATGCGCATCAACAGAAATTGACAGAAATAACTCGTCGGCATCGAGAAGAATTAAATGAATATGAAGAACGAATTGAAGAACTGGAAAACCTGTTACAACAAGGTTATGAATTTCATTAACTGAACATATTAGGTGACGTTTTAAGTGACAGCCCTGGCACTGTAAGGTCAGGGCACTGGTATGGAGTCACACAGAGCTCTAGAGAATGAGGAACAAACTGGTCCTGCCACCCTCCCCTCCCTGCCCCCGCCCCAGCCCCAGACACTTGCAGTGGCACCACGCAGTCAGGATTCTGCAAAGACGGAAAGGTCCTTTTGCCTTTGTGGTAAAAAGTTACAGCGCAGAGAGTGCTTTTGTGTTGTTTAATACATTTTCACTTTCTTGCAAACTCAGATACTTAGGCTTTTTAGTGTTGGATTCAGATATCTTTCCCCAACTATTTACTTTTAAATGCTTTGCTAATTATATGTAGTTATTTAACTTTTTTTAGACTTAATTTTACAACAAAATTACAAAGGACGAGATTCCCCTTTTATCCCCTACTACCCACCTCGCCCACCTGCATATTTTCTCCTACCATCAACATCACTCATCAGAAGGGTACTTTTTTTTTTTAAACCAAGGATGAAACTATATTGACACATCAGAATCAGCCAAAGTCCATAGTTTATTGTAGGGTTCATCCTTGGTGGTGTACATTCTGTGGACTTGGGCGAATGTAGAATGACACATGTCTATCGTCATAATGTCATACAGAGTATTTTCACTACCCTGTAATCCTTTGTGCTGCACGTATTCATCCCCCTCTTTATCCTCTGCAACTGAGCTTTTCCTTTTCTTTAAGATTTTGTTTATTTACTTATTTAGGGAGAGTGGAAGGGAGGGGAAAAAAGGGAGAGAAGCATCAGTGTGCAAGAGAAACAGTGATCAGCTGCCTCTCACACGCTCCCAGCTGCGTGCCCAGCCTGCACCCCGGGCATGTGCCCTCACTGGGAATCAAACCAGCAGTCCTTTGGTTTGTAGGCTGGTGCTCAACCCCCTGAACCACACCAGTCAGGGCTGCAACTGATTTTTTTTATTGCCACCATAGTTTTGCTTATTCCAGAATTGTCATAGTTGGAATGATGTAGTAGGTACCCTTTTCGGATTGGCTTCTTTCACTTAGTAATATGCCTTTAATTTCCTCCATGTTTCTTCATGGCTTGATAACTCACTTCTTCCTAGCACTGAAAAATATTCCATTGTCTGGATATATTTCAATTTATTAATTCATTCACCTACTGAAGGACATTTTGATTGCTTCAAGTTTTGGCAACTATGAATAAAGCTTCTATAAACATCCTTGTTGGGGTTTTTGTGTGTATATAGGTTTTCAGCTCCTTTGGGTAAATACCAAAGAGTATGGTTGCTGGATCACGTGATAAGAATATGTTTAGTTTTGCAGGAAATCACTGAACTGTCTTCCACAGCAGTGTACCAGCTTGCACTCCCACAAGCAATGGGTCAGAGCCCCCGTCGCTCCACACCCTCACAAGCATTTGTCGGTGTCACTGTTCTGGGTTTTACCATCCAATAGGAGTGTAGTGTTATATCCTTGTTTCAGCTTTTCAAGCCTTGCAAATTCTGAAGTCTGTGTTGTATATAACAGGCTATTTAACCCTTGGTACATTTACTTATGGTTCTAGGTGGCGCAGGAACTGCGGTAACTGATCACTCTAAAATCCACGAGATGCAAAGAACTATTCAAGTTCTACAAACTGAAAAAGTAGAGGCTACAAAAAAAATAGAAGAACTTGAAGATACAATACAAGACATACGTAAAAAATTATCTTCTTCTGAAAATGACAGAGACGTTTTGAGGAAGGAGCAAGAACGACTAAGCATGGAAAACAGACAAATAAGCAAAGAATGTGCGAGTCTGAAGCTGGAGCGCAGTCAGCTGCAGCCGCGCGCTGCGCAGCGGAGCGGCGGCGTGGAGGCGGAGGAGGCAGTGCTCCCACAGGCTGCGGCGCCCGGAGACGAAGGGCTCGGACCGCAGCGAGCCCTGTCCGGTATAAAGTGTTTGGCGTTCATTGCATACTAGTTGTGTTAGAGACGGCCTCTTTCTGTACCTGGGTGCTTTGTGGAAATGCAGTATTCCTGGAATTGACTGTGGAATTTGGACGGAATTGTCTGGTTTAGATCACAGATAGGAATTTTCTGCTAAAGAGGGCCAAGTATTGGCTAGTTGTCTCTTAACCTCCTTTCCTCATCTTTCAAGTGTTTACATGGAACTCGCTGATTTAGGAGGCCGTGTAGATTTCTGAGAAATGTTCGTATAGACATTTCTTGGGAGGAGAAATGGGTCTTTTTCTGTTCATCTACACAGAACCAAATATTTCCAACGTGAGAATTCATGAGTGTCCAGACCCTCCAGTTAGGGAATCAGCCTACCTTCTTCAGAATTCTGTATTATGTTTTGAAATGATCTCTTGAATCTGAGCAAACCTGACAATGACAAGAGCCTTAGGTCTCCCACCATTGTCCATGCTGTAGATATTGTATTGCCATGCCAGGGCTCTACGTTACAGAAACACAGGCAGCAACTGAGATAGGCCAGGCAGCAGTGTGCACTCAGGCCAGGAGAACACAGCGGCAGCTAGCTCTTCAGTAGGAGCAACGCGCTGTGTCCCCTTCTCCCAGTGTAGACTGTCACTCCAGGAACTCACGCACTCGCTCCTGCTCTGGGGGCGTCTAGCTCTTGAGTGCTTGGGAGCCTCCTGACCCGTCTGTATTCCTCGCCTCATTGTTTATCGTGAATTCCTGACCTGGATGGCCAGCCCTCTGTAAGTTCAAAACCAAGTAAGCTTCAGAGTAACGTTTCCGTGCCCCCGCCCTTGTGTTTTCCCTACTTTGGCAACTGCTAGCTTTTATCAGTCTCCCAAAATAGGAAATTTGAAGTTACCCTTAACAAGTTCTGTAGGTTCCATTTCCTTGGCTTCTCTTGGGTTCGGTGACATTTTGGTATTGAATCCCAGAGGGGCTCGAGGGTGTCTCGTGGGCACTTCAGTCCTGGGAGCAGCCACGGAGGCAGAGGGAAGGCCAGGCAGAGGGAAGGCTGTGCAGTAGGACTCTGCACCTCTCTCTCGTTGGGCTTCCAGGTAGCTCTGGTCTTTTCAAAATGAATGTGTCTGTTTATTTAATGTATTGGGTGACCCATGTGAATCTGCTGCCCTAGGCCCTCCCCTTTTTATCCCATTTCCACTGCCACTGAAGAGCTTTAGCCAATCATTATTTATTTATTTATTTATTTAGCCTACTTTCATAGTCTGAATGGAGCAGGACACCATAGTGGTGAAAAACATGACCGAGTTGGAATGCAGTTCTATCACTAACTAGCTGAACTTTTTTTTTAAGATTTTATTTATTTCTAGAGAGGGTAAGGGAGGGAGAGAAACATCAATGTGTGGTTGCCCCTCACGTGCCCCTATTGGGGACCTGGCCCGCAGCCCAGGCATGTGCCCTGACTGGGAATCAAACCAGCAACCCTTCGGTTCGCAGGCCAGTGCTCTGTCCACTGAGCCACATCAGCTAGGGCCTAACTAGCTGACCTTGAGCAAGTTAATTAACATCTCTGTTTCAGTTCTTTCATCTATATGGTTGTGATAATACTATCTTCTTCATAGTTGTGATACAGGTTTATGAGTTGTGATACAGGTAGTAGTAATACAGGTTTTATGAGTTACTAGCTGCAAAGTTCTCTTTAGAATAGTTTCTACCCACAGTAAGCATTATAAAAGTGTTAGCTATTATTCTCTGTTCTTCATGATCCCTTTTCAAACAGTGTTTTCTTTCTGCAGCCAGAATGATTTTTCAGAAATGCAAAGCAGGTTACTTTCCCAACTTTAATACTTTGGGGCTCCCTGTGAACTTCAGGATAAAGTTTAAACTTCTTAATCAGTATAATGTTGTAATGATTTGTTCCCTGTCTACCTCTTCAGTTTCAATTCTTCCTTTTCTAACAGTCTTAAGTTTTAGCCATTTTGAGCTTTCTACATGGCTCTTTAAGCTGGCAATGTTGTCTCTTGGCTCTGTTGCTTTTGTATGTACTGCTTTCTCTGTGTGGAGTATTTCTCTTTTCATTGACTCTTTGCATAGAATAATTCGGCGCAGGTGTTTTATTCCCTCGTGGCAGGCAGAGCAGCTGCTTCCCCGGCTGCACCGCACCGCCCGCCGACGCCCCGCCAGCCTGGGTTAGGAGTCTGCCCTCTCTGGGCCCGCAGCAGCACCGAGTGCTCCCTGTGTCGCCCCGCAGTGCGGCCATGTGCTTGCTCGTCTTCCCCCTCGCTCCCGAGAGCCCACACGCACCAGCTTCCCCATTCCGTGGTCTAGCAGCTGACCCCACGTTAAACGCTCAGTGTTTCCTGTATAAACGTTGTAAACAAGTCCTTCAGCTGAACTCGTGGTATTCTGTCTTTGGGTTCTTCTGGAACCTGTTCTATTTATAGATATATCTGGATTACCATGGTGAGTGGTCTTTTTATTAGTAGTCATGTTTAATCACTTCATGGAATTGATAGATTATTGTATTGTTGTATAAATATAAATTTATATTTTTAAGTGTTTTCCCCCCGTCTTAGTCTTTATACTGTTTCCTTCTACACAAACTAATCAGCTCACTCTGAAACAGTTGTAATTGTTTTTATCAAGGCAATAACTCATGACTCACACAGACTACAATTATAATTCTGTCATATTGTTTCATAGAATTGGATTTTGACATAGTTTATAACTGGCATTTATATTATGATTTCTTAGAATAGTCAAAATACAAATGCAAAATAACAAAAATACACTTCATCTAATAACACCAAGGGCTTACAGATTTAAAGTATCTTAAAAAGATACTTTATTTTAATTGGGCCTCATTTCTGAGTTTAACTTTAGGAGATAAGTATTAAGTTGTTTTAAAGAATGTTAATGTCAGACCCGTTGTTCTGTTTACAGATGCTGGAAATGAGATAACAAGACTGAGTGATTTAAACCAGGTAAACCCGTTTTCAGAGAGAAGGCTTTTGGCATTGGCTTACCGAAAAATAAGTATTTTGATGAGTGTAGCTGCATATTTTGTGTTTTGTATTTTTATTTTTTTACAGATTCATGTGAATTTATCCTAAGAACATTTATCTTAGTAATTTTATGTTTGCTCATTCATAACACACTTTTTGCATCATATATTGACAATTTTAAAGGTGGCATAATTGAAAACTGCAAGTATATTTCTTTGAAGATTCATGTGACTAATGTTATGTTTGCAGCAACAGTGGAAGCCAGTCCTCTCCCAAAGTGAGGGGTGCATTTTGGTTTCCCTTTGTGATGTTCAGGAAGTTGTTTCTTTTTCTCGTGATTACAGGTTATTTTGTAAAGATAAATACATATATTTTTTCAAGTATAATAAAGAAATCCCTACAGATGTCTATAAAGCAAGCGACCGGCTTTGCTTATAATTTTTATATGTCACTAAAGAAATGCCGAGTAGAAATGCACAGTTGTACAGCTTGCCCACTTTCTTGTAAACTCGACATTTCCTGTTATTTGAAACACTGTTTTTAACATGTTTATAGGATAATCTTGCTGAAGACAACCTGAAACTTAGAATGCGCGTCCAGGCGTTAGAGGAAGAGAAGTCCCTGCTGAGCGAAGAGAAGGTGGGTGCCGTGAAAACGGGGAGCATCACTGTGGGCGTGTGTGCTCTGTGTCAGTCTCCGCCGAGGGCCGGCTTCCGTCCAGATGAGTGATCAGTCCCGGAGAGTCCCGAGGATAAAGCTGACCTCACTGACGATTGCTGGGCCAGGTTGAAGTTCAGAGTGTGAGAGGCTGGCCAGAGTTTCTGTCTAGAGATAAGCCGGTAGGCACGCAGATAGAGCAGAAAAGGCAGGTGAAGGTCCTCGGTTTCAGAGGAAGTCCTGACGGCAGCCACACACGCAGGCAGGCGGGTCGGGCGTCTGGAGCGGCGTGCCGTGGTAACTCGTCCTGCTTCCCTGGCCCCGAGTGTGTCCGGCGTGGTGTGCGGGGCCTTCTCGGAGGGGCGGGGTGAAGGGGGACACTCTGAGTGGTGGAAACAGGGTCTCTGACCTGTATTGGTAGCAAGGATAGAGGAAGGTTCTGGAATGCGGTGCCGGGGGTGGGGAAAGGTAGTTTTGTGTTTGTACCACTTGGGGAGCTCGTTCCTTGACTAAGGCAGGTGTTTAAATACAGGAGTGTGATAAGCTGGTATTTATTACAGGCAGCTGTCTCCACTCAATTTAAGATCTTAATTTTTAAAAAGTAGTAACATAGTTACTGATGTACATGTTCAGTAATACATTCTGAAAAACTTCAGGCAGCGCAGGCGGGCTCTCCATACTTGTGTTGGCCGCCTCCTTCCCGAGGCCGCCTCTCTTACCAGTTTCTTACATATCCTGCCAGACTGTAGCTATGCACGTATGATTGGTACATAATTTTTAAAAATACAGATATTAGCACACTGTGCACACTGTTCATACGGACCTTAACGCGTTTTGGACATTGTCTCGTGTTAGTGTCTAGGCAGTGTTTCTCAAAGGGGTGCTGTTGCCACTCAGCCTGGGACAATTCTTAGTCACTTAAACTGTCCTGTTCGTCGTAGGGTCCTTGCGCCCACGTTTTGTGTCCCTTGGTGCCAGCCCTGTCTCCCAGTCATCTCTCGTTACTGTACTTGACGTGTTTCCTCCGCTCTGCTCCCCGTGCATCCCGCTGCTTCCGGTTACCTCCTTCTGCGACTGGCCTTGGAGTGGTGTGTGGTCTGCAGGTCTCGGCACACATCTGATAGGGCCTGTAGCTTTCTCGTGGTGGTTTTGGATTCTGTAGCTATTTCTGATAGCTGTTTCTGCTTTCTTTTGATGTTGAGTAACCCATTGTAACTCTTCCCTGAATTGTGTCTGCTCACTGGTTAAAAATGATGAAAGGCTGTATGTAATCTTAAGATCCACCTGAAAAAAAACTTTTGTCGTTCCCCTAACTTCACAGATAGCTGTAAAAAGGCATAGGAGAGTACTGTTTTCATCTTTGAGTTGTAATTCAGAATGGATGCTTGTATTGGAAGAAGAATGAGAACTGTGAGGCAGATATTCTAATATAGTTTTCATTTGTCTCTTTTGCAAGGTGTATATTAAACTATAGAAATATGAGATTCTTATTCACTTTAATGTACATTCCATAGAAATTTGATTTTTAAAAATACAGTAATGAAAGAAGGCATTATAGCATTATCACAAACATAATCAGAGGTTGAAATAAGATTGAAGCATTGAGAACTGTCCTACCTCTTGGATTTTGGAGGGAAAGCATTAAACACCAATAGAAGAGGACATGAATGCACTGAAAAAACACATGTAGACACATGTTTACAAATGTTTGAGAAAGGAGAACCTCATGTGCGCCCAGGCTAGAAGGGAAAGAAAGGAGGGAGGGCTCTTGGGTGAGGAAAATGTTTTGTGGTGACACAAGCCAGTTAATACAGGAAATTCCTTTAATGAGGGAGAAGAAGCCTTTATGTTTTAATTAGAGACGACAAACTTCTGAATGAACGGGTGTTGGTTTTCACATTTTTGTCTGGTCCGTGGCCATCGGTGACTGGCTGTCAGGAAGCGGAAGCTGAGGGAGCCAGGAGACCTGTTGGGGAAAGGGTGTTGTGGGCGGAGGGCCGGAACCGCAGAGAAGCGGCGGTGGGAGTGGGCTGGGGGGTCTCAGATGGCGGCGCGTCCCTGCAGAAGCCGGGTCAGAAGGCGACTCCTGCCTTGGGTTGTACAAACGTTTTGCATACAGATGGAGTCTGTGGCTTATGAATTTTATATGCGATTGCTGAGGTATTACTCAATAATGTTTCTGACACAGCATTTAAAATTGATTCCCAAGGTGTGTTAATGTTTTTACTCTCGGTGTCTCTTCCTCCAAATGATGGTGTATGTTGTCTTTCTCCTTTCTCATTTAAGGAAGAACTTCAGAAATCTCTTTTCAAACTAAACAATGAACATGAGGAAGTGAAAAGTGCAACTGTAAAAGACATGGATTTGGAATCGAAGTTACATGACCTAAGACGTGATTTGGAGGCAAAGGAACAGGAACTCAACCAGAGCCTCACTGAGAAGGACATGCTGGCGGCCGAGCTGGAGGAGCTGGATAGGCAGAACCAGGAAGCCACGAAGGTGAGGAGCGCCGTGTTGGAGACAGCGTGGCGGGGCGTTCTGCGCGGTAGTCCGCGAGCCGGAGTAACCGGCATGGGCGGTCGGTGTGGTTCAACTTCATGTTTTCGAGATGTTTTAGTTCGTCGATGCTCTGGCTGTAGAGGTTGGCGAACTTTTTCCGTAAAGCGTTAGCAAATCTTTTCAGCTTTGCGGGCCACACAGTCTCAGCTGCAGCTGCTCAGCTCCCTTGTGATATGTAAACATGTGAGTGTGACGCTCGTCCAGTAAAACCTCATTTACTGCAACGGGCGGTGGCCCGATTTGCCCCGTTAGCTGTGGTTTGTTGACTCCTGCCCCATGTGTAACAGTGGAAATGAACAGCATGTATCTTTTACCTTCTTTAGTTTAAATTCTAATCTCTAAAGTGACAAAATAGACTTGCTGTAAAATATTAGTAATTTTGTGGGGATTTTTTTTTTAAAGAGTAAACCATTTTTTAAAAGATTTTATTTATTTATTTTTAGAGAGAGAAGGGAGGGAGGGAAAGAGAGAGAGAGAGAAACATCAATGTGCGGTTGCTGGGGGTTATGGCCCGCAACCCAGGAATGTACCCTGGCTGGGAATCGAACCTGGGACACTTTGGTTCCCAGCCCGTGCTCAATCCACTGAGCTACGCCAGCCAGGGGCGGGATTTTTTAAAAAAGCATTTAAGAAGGATTAGAAATATCGGAGGATTATTATTTTGTTGTGTATGAAATTTTATAAAACTTTAGGTACTAAAATGAAAGAATGTTTTAAAGTTAATATGCTAATTAATTTTTCTTTCAGCACTTGATTCTGATAAAAGACCAGCTATCAAGACAACAAAATGAAGGAGATGACATCATCAGTAACCTCAGAAAAGATCTAAATGATGAAAAAAAGAGAGTTCATCAACTTGAAGATGATAAAATGAACATTACTAAAGAGTTAGACGAGCAGAAAGAAAAGTTAATTCAAAGTGAACTGGCCCTGAATTTAACCAAGCAGGAGCTAGAGGATAAAATAGAAAAGTTAGTGGATCAACTAAGTAAGTCACAAAACAATAACTTACATATCCAGAAGGAGAACCTTGAACTTAAGGAACATGTTAAACAAAAGGAGGAGGAGCTTTCTAGAGTCCGGTGTGAGTTTACTCAGCCCTTTACTCAAGACTCTGACAGTAATTTTAAGGATGACTTACTTAAAGAAAGGGAAGCCGACATTAGAAACTTAAAGCAAAATCTTTCAGAAGTAGAACAGCTCAATGAAAATTTAAAGAAAGCTGCTTTTGATCTCAAAACGGAAAATGAAAAGTTGGTTTTGGCATGTGAAGAGGTAAGGCGCCAGCTGGAAGAATCCGTTGCTGGTAACAGTCAGACTTTTCTAGAAAAAAACGCTATTCTGGAGGCTCTGAAGATGGAGAAAGGACAGTTAGAAGCAGCACTGTGTCTGGCTGAGAAGAGACTGTCGGAAGAAGCGGACAAGTGTGAGCGAGCCACTGAAGAGCTGGCGCGTGTGCGAGGGTCGGGTGCCGCCTTGCAGCTGGAGCAGGAGCGCCTGACGAAACTCGGCCAGGAGAAGGACTCGGAGATAGCAGCGCTCAGGAGGGACATCGAGCAGCTGGACAGCGATTGTAAGGCGACTCAGCACGCTCTGTCTTCCAGTCTAGAGGAGCGGGCGCAGTTGGCACAGCTCGTGAACGAGAAAGAAATTGCTATTGAAAAGCTTAAAGAGAGAAGTTCAGAGCTCCAGGAGGAGTTAGATAAACATACCGAGGCCTTAAGGAAAAATGAAATTTTGAAGCAAACCGTGGAGGAAAAAGACAGAATTCTCGGATCTATGAAAGAGGAGAACAGCCACCTGAAAGAGGAGCTGGAACGAGTGCGGGAGCAGCAGAGCCGGGCGGCGCCTGCGGCTGAGCCCAAAACCCTGGACTGCGTCACGGAACTGGAGTCTGAGGTGTCCCAACTGAATGTAATCAAGGGTAACCTTGAAGAGAGAATAAAACACCATCAAAAGGTAATCGAAGATCAAAACCAGAGTAAGATGCAGCTACTCCAGTCTTTACAGGAGCAGAAGAAGGAAATGGACGCGTTCAAATACCGGCACGAGCAAATGAATGTCACGCACACCCAGCTCTTTTTAGAGAAAGATGAGAAAATTAAGACCTTGCAAAAAACAATTGAAGAAATCAAAACCCAGCTGCATGAAGAAAGGCAGGGCGTTCAAACAGAGAATTCTGATATTTTTCAGGAAACAAAAGTTCAGAACCTGAACATAGAAAACGGAAGTGAAAAGCATGATTTATCTAAAGCCGAAACTGAAAGATTAGTAAAAGGAATAAAAGAGCGAGAATTAGAGATTAAGCTTCTAAACGAAAAGAACGTATCTTTAACTAAACAGATTGATCAGCTGTCCAAGGATGAGGTCGGTAAACTAACTCAGATCATCCAGCAGAAGGACTTGGAGATACAGGCTCTTCACGCGAGAGTTTCCTCCGCCCCCTGCACACAGGACGTCGTGTACCTTCAGCAGCAGCTGCAGGCCTTCGCTCTGGAACGAGAGCAGCTGTTAGCTGTTCTGAATGAGAAGACTAGGGAGAACAGCCATCTAAAGACAGAGTACCACAAAGTGATAGATATAGTGGCTGCCAAAGAAGCAGCCCTCATTAAGCTGCAAGATGAAAATAAAAAACTTTCCACTAAATTTGAAAGCACGGGCCAAGATATGTTTCGAGAAACCGTTCAGAATTTATCACGTATCATTCGAGAAAAAGACATTGAAATAGATGCATTAAGTCAGAAATGTCAGACCTTAGTGACCGTTTTGCAGACGTCCGGCACTGGTGACCAGGCCGGCGGCGTTAACAGTAATCAGTTTGAGGAGCTTCTGCAGGAACGCGACAAATTAAAACAACAAGTGAAGAAAATGGAAGAGTGGAAACAGCAGGTGATGACCACAGTACAAAATATGCAGCATGAGTCAGCCCAGCTTCAGGAAGAACTTCATCAACTTCAGGCACAGGTTTTGGTGGACAGCGACAATAATTCCAAGTTGCAGGTGGACTATACTGGTCTGATCCAAAGTTACGAGCAGAATGAAACCAAGCTCAAAAATTTCGGGCAGGAATTAGCACAAGTCCAACACAGTATAGGGCAACTCTGTAATACCAAAGATCTTCTTTTAGGAAAGCTTGATATCATTTCCCCTCAGTTCTCTTCTGGACCGCCGCTTACTCCCCAGTCGGCGGAGTCTGTTAGAACGGTTAAGTCGGACACGTTGAGTGAGTCTTCTCAGCAAGAGGTAGAAGAGCTCAGAAAGGCACTGGAGGAAAAGGACGCAACTATTCGAACTCTGCAGGAAAACAATCACAGACTGTCCGATTCCGTGGCTGCCGCCTCAGAGCTAGGGAAGAGAGAACACGAACAAGCAGGTGCAGAACTTAAGGAGCTGAGGGACAAACTAGACATTCTGCAGAAGTCCCTGAAGGAGAAGGACCTCTTAATCAAAGCCCAAAGCGATCAGTTACTCTCCTTAAATGAAAATTACACGAACAAGGTCAATGAAAATGAGCTGCTGAGGCAGGCAGTGACGAACCTAAAGGAGAGAATATTAAATTTAGAAATGGACATTTGTAAATTAAAAGAGGAAAATGAAAACATAGTAGAAAGAAACAAGGAAAAGGAAACAGAGTACCAAGCATTACAAGAGACGAATATGAAGTTTTCTGTGATGCTGCAAGAAAAAGAGTTTGAGTGCCACTCAATGAGAGAGAAGGCTCTTGCCTTTGAGCAGCTACTGAAAGAAAAGGAGGTATGTCCTGGCCGGCGTGTCGCGTAGACAGGGAGCCGGGGCGGCGGGAGGGCTTGTTATGCTGCTTCATGGGTGTTTATCTTTGAAGGGGGACATGAATTTGTTCATTTAGAGATAACTTATTTTAAGGTGTTGTGGTTCATTCTAAATAAATACACTCCAGAGGCGCCTGGAAGTTTCTTTTCCCAGTTACTAGGTATTTCCAAATATTTTAAAATGCTGGGTTAATTTTTTTTATCCTATTAAGTAAAAAAGGTTAGTAGCAATTAATATTTTTCTTCAAAAAATAGAGATGTGTTACAAGAGGAAAATTTGAAGTTAGTACCAAATTTTAGGCATATTTCAGTAGGTGCTAGTAATGGTTAACATTTCAGAAGTTTTTAATGAGAATGTAATGTAATGAGAAGCTCTGTGAAGTACACGCTAAGTCTTTGACAGTCTGCGGTAAGAAATACAGCCCTGGCCAGGTGTCTCGGTTGGAACGTTGTCCGGTACACCGAAAGGTTGCAGGGTATGTACCTGGGTTGCAGGTCTGATTCCCAGCTGGGGCATGCACGAGGGCAACTGATGGATGTTTCTCTCTCTCTCTGTCTCTCTCTGTCTCTCCCTCCCTCCCACCTCCCCCTCTCCCTCTCTCCTTCTCCCCCTCCCTCCCACCCTCTCTCTTCCTTCTACTCTCTGCAAAATCAATAAACATGTCCTCAAATGAGGATTACAAAAAAAGAATTTAGAAAATATATATGTTTTACCTTGTGACACAGTAAGCACTTGTGTGTGTGTAAAACTGAAAAGTTTCAGGAATCAGAAATTACCCTTACTGCATGTGATGCTCTGTTTAAAAAAAAAGTGCTGGATGATCCGTTAAATTGGTTTCTATGAACCAGTGAGTCATAACCTGGTGCTAACAGAACGTTAGCCACGAGGGGTGCTTTCCACACAGCGGACTCGTAAACACTCCACTCCCAGCTCTGCGCTGGTGTGACTGTGGGTGTGTGTTGACCTTGTTGGTTTGTTCTTCAGTCAGAATGGAGGATTGTAGCAGCTACATATTTCAAGTATCAGGAGTTTTGATATATTTAAATCTCTACATGCAGTTGATTTTGATTGTAATAAGACTATCTTGAAGACCTTGTAGTACATCATACTCTATCTAGTAATGGTTATCACTCTGATTTTGATGGTATTAGTAATAGAGGTTTGGAAAAGAAATCAGAATACTGAACAAGAGCTTCTTGAAGGCTTAAGTGCTGCCAGGCCCGTGATACAAAATGATTTAACTCCTTCTGCCAGTTGAGTTCTCTCTTAGAGTCTTGGATTACAGTTTGGGAATGATTCATGAACTCTTCACTTTGGCAAGGGGGTCATTTTCCCCTTGGCCATCTGATTGAGCACACACGCCAATGGGGTCGAGGTGCCCTCCCTTAGGTGTCACTTCCGAGCTCCTGTGGCACTGGTCTGCAGTCGGCATGAGAAAGGTCTTCCTGGTGCTCACTGACCGGGAGGGGGTGGGGCATCTGAGGGCTGGCAGGTTACGAGGGAGGGGTGTGGGGCAGGGAGGTGCTCTTTTTAATACGCTTTTTCCTTTTGTGGTTTTAGCCTCTTGTACAATGTAGTTCTATTTCATTGACATTTACAGATCTAAAGTATACAGATTTTTTAAAAAAGGTTTTATTTATTTTTAGAGAGGGAAGGGAGGGAGAAAGAGAGAGAGAAACATCAATGTGTGGTTGCTGGGGGTCATGGCCTGCAACCCAGGCATGTGCCCTGACTGGGAATCGAACCTGCGACACTTTGGTTCGCAGCCTGTGCTCAATCCACTGAGCTCTGCCAGCCAGGGCTTAAAGTATACAGATTTAACTAAGACTCACCTTTTAGGAAGCTCCCTAAGCCGAAATTAAGTTACTCTATTACTTGAAGGTAATTAGTGTAAATTAATTTTTCCCAATACTCTATGTAGCTGAAAAGTACCTTTATTATATTTTGAATATAATAAATAACATCTCTCTTTTTTAGTGTAAAAGAGATGTTCTCAATAGGAGTCTTTAACTCTTTAATTTTCCAATCATTTGTTCTTTCTCTGTAATATGGAAAACATTTTAATTGAAAAACTACTTGGAAACTCCTGGCCTCACTATCGAGGAGAGAGTGTTAAGATGAAAGGAACACATGGTTTTATGTTTTGGTTTAGATTGATTTATGTTGGGGGACACATTGTGCATTAAAGAAATGGAAAGTTTGCATGGTTATAGTTTGAAATAATACCTTCAAACTATAAATAGATTCATATGACATGCATATTTAAATAGCCTGCTAATTTTTTGTGCTTTTCAGAAATCCAGCTATCATCTTAATTTCATGGCCCTACTTTTGCAATGGTTATCTTTTTTATTTTATTTTATTTTATTTTTTAAAAGATTTTATTTATTTTTAGAGAGGGGAAGGGAGGGAGAGAGAGAGAAACATCAATGTGTGGTTGCCTCTCACATGGCCCCCACAGGGCCCCCATTCAACCCAGGCATGTGTCCTGACTGGGAATCAAACTTGCGATGCTTTGGTTTGCAGCCTGCGCTCAATCCACTGAGCTGCGCCAGTCAGGGCTTGCAATGGTTATCTTTTTTTTTTTTAAGGATTTTATTTATTTTACTTTTAGAGAGAGGGGAAGGGAGGGAGAAAGAGAGAGAGAGAAACATCAATGTGAGAAACATTGATTGGTTGCCTCTCACTCGCTCCCAACTGGGGACCAAACCTGCAACCCAAGCAAGTGCCCTGACTGGGAATCGAACTTGAGACCTTTTGGTTCGCACTGGTGTACAATCCACTGACCCACACCAGCCAGGGTGCAATGGTTATCTTTTTTCTGCTCTCTTTAATAGATTGCAACCAAGAATAAATTTCCCCATACAGCAAGATATTATTCCAGAGCTGCCTCCATTCATTAAATTGTTGCCAAAACATTCTTTTAAAACAGGCCGTGCCTGTGGAATGACTGGCCTCTCCTCCTCTGCCAGCGCGTTGATTGACACTTGCTCTGTCCAACAGCAGCTGCGAATGTCTGTCCGATGAGTGGGGGACACACACTCTCACGTGGTTTTGAGTGATTTTGGGTTTGTGAACACTGTTTAGGGGAACTCGAAGAGAGTGTGTCTTTTGAGCTCTTTTAAAAATATTTCTAATAAAGTTTAAGAACCGTTTGAGATTATTAGAAAAGTTGCAAAGACAGTGGAGAGTTTCCACGTGTCTCATACCTAGTTTCCTTTGTCACGTCGCGCTTGTGACAACTACTGAACCCGTGCTGGTGCATTACTGTTACCTGAAGTTCACACGCCATGCGAGTGTCCCCAGCTTCTCGCAGAGCAGCCCCCCTGCTCCCGGAGGCGCCCAGCACATCGCGGTGTGGTCCGGCGTCACATGCACTCACGCTCCTTTAGACTGACCGCTTCTCACTCGTTCCTCTTTTGATGACTTTGACATGGTTAGCTGTATTTTAAAATTAATTAATGAAGAAATGTCTTTTTTAAAAATGTGTTTTTATGTAAAGCTAAAGTTATTTCGTCCCTAAAGGGTGAGACTGGGGAGTTAAATCAGCTTTTGAACACGGTGAAGTCGATGCAGGAGCAGACGGTCACGTTTCAGCAGGAGAGGGACCAAGTGCTGCTGGCCCTGAAGCAGAAGCAGATGGAGCACGCCGCCCTGCAGAAGGAGGTACGCTCTGGCTGCAGAGGGGCCACGCTGCCCGCACTCGCTCCGAGAGCCCCCGAGTAAGGCAGCTGTAACGACTACCACCTGAACTGAGTCCCTTTCACGGGCGCCTTGTGCCGAGTCCTCCTCTCGTGTGCCGTGGTAGGATTTGGAACTCCAGGAATGCACTTTACTTCATTTTTCAAAGTGGAAATCATGATCTAATCATTCATGTTGTACACCTGAACCTAAAATATACCTTGATTTTTTTAAATAAAAAAGTGAAAACCATGACATATCTTGGATATAAAAAATATTTCCCATTCATAAAATATGGGAAAAATGAGATTTACTGAAAAAGTGGTTCTATGACAAAAAGCCTAGTACTTTGTACAGTTCCATTTTCCACTATAGCCACAGGACTGAGGTCTTCCTAAGTGAATCTTCCAAATGAATATTCAGGATGATCTCAGGAGACTTTTTTCTTAGCGTAAATACATCTTGCAGTGTGAGAAATTAGTGTACAGTTAATATGCTTCAATATGGGGACATTTTTTGATAACAGTGGCTTGTGGGGTAGAGGGGCGGGAGCATTTTGTAGAAGAAAAATAAAGAAATGTCCTCTGTCTAGGTCCAGCATTTACGTGACAAAGAATTACGCTTAAATCAGGAGCTAGAGAGACTGCGTAACCATCTTTTAGAGACAGAAGATTCTTACACCCGCGAAGCTTTGGCTGCAGAAGACAGAGAGGCTAAGCTGAGAAAGAAAGTCACGGTGTTGGAGGAAAAGCTACTTTCGTCCTCTAATGCGATGGAGAATGCAAGGTAACTTTCTCGTTTTCTTAGCCTTGATGTTAACCCTACGCTTCTTGAGTATAAGAGCCAAGAAGCATTTTTCATATTTTGCCTCACTTTATTCTCACAATATTCTGATCTCTATTTTACAAATGAATAAACATACAGAGGTTTGCTGACCTTCCCAAGGGCAGGCACACAGCACGCCGGAGGGCTTTCACACTCAGGTTTAGCGCTCACCCGGAGGTAGCATTCAGGGTGACGGCCTCTGAGTCTCAACTGTTACCCTGGAGAACTGCTTCTCGTCATTTTTGGAGTTTAGATTTAAATACCAGCTGATTTAACTGGCTTTTCTGACTCTAAAAGAAGTGAGTTGATTACATTTGTATCATTTTATGTTTAATCGAATGATCTAAGGTTGAACAAGGTTTGGCTCTAAGAAGGGAGAGAGTAAAGGAGGTAGCAAGGTGAAGACCTAGGTTAGTGTGAATCAACTCTTGGTTTATTAGAACTTTTGAGTAGCCAGGTCCCTACTTACATAGTTAACAATTTTATTAATTCAGTAAGATGTCTTTTTTTCTTATTACAAAACATATTTTTCACTTAAAGAAAAGCACATAAACCAAAAGAACATAAAGCCACAGTCCCACCCACCCAGAAATAATCTTTCTCTTTGTGTCTTTATACACTTTGATATATTTGTGTACATATTATATACTTTTAAAGCAAACTAGAGGTCATATATTCACACTGTTTTGTAACCTGCTTCTGTTAATATGAGTACCAGTACACATTAAACCATATGTTTCTGCAATATCATTTTATGGCTACATAGTGTACCATTTTTGGGATTGCCATAATTTCTTTAATCCAGTTTTTATTATTGGACATGTATGTAGAGTGTTTCAGTTTTTCAGAATTACTAAGAGTGCTGTCATACCTTAAGATAGGTATTTTTTCTTGTGACAGATTATTTCCTTGGTGTAAAGTTTTAGAAATGGAAGCTCGGTTCAAAGGGTATTTTTAAAACTTTTGAAATATATTTCTGAATAATCTTGCAGAAAAATCACGTCTACTTTTATTTCCATTACTGATATGCGTGTGTTTTTATGCATGTATTTACTGTGCACTGTGCTAAGGGAGCAGTGAGAAGATGGTAGATGCATGAGTCTGCAGAGAGCTGTGGGCCAGTGGAGACGGTACTCCAGAGGTGACCGGCCCCTCACAGTGTGGGGAACATCATCATTGCGTCACACTCAGACGGAAAACTCGTGTAAAATGAGAATAGTGGATGTCGTTCGTGTGTGCGTTTCACACAGAAGCACCAAGACACCCTTGGGCTGTGACGTTGCTGTCTCACTTTTCCGGCCCTGTTTGCTCTGCCCTCTTTCACTTGCCCGTCATAGTAATTGCCGGAGTAACCGTTGCTCAGAAGAGCTGTGGTCTTGGCACTCCTTTTTAAAGCCCGGGTGGACCCCCTCAGCCTTGCTTACTTCTTACTGTAGCCCACAGCGCACCAAACCGTAGTTCTCAGTGCTCCAGACACAGCGACTGGTTTTCTGTTTCTTTTCCATTTCATACTCACTCTCCTGCTTTAAAGTGGGCCTGATCTCCGGCAGTTTTTCTGTTAATCTCACCTATTCTTCAGGTAGCATTTCCTTCACAAAGAATGCCTTGCATCGCACCCCACTCCTCAAGTCCAAAACCAAACCCTGGGGTGATACTTTTTTCCTTTGACCCTGCATAATATTTTTGCATCTTTGATGGGGCGCTTATATTTTACAGGTAATTGTTGACTCGTCTTACACTTCTCTTCCACCCAGTGGAGTGTAAGGTCGCCGAGGGGAGCGAGGACGCCGTTTGTTTTGTGCCCTCCCGCAGGCACACGTTCTCGCGCACAGCCCAGTCGATGGTCAGCAAACACTTGTTTTGTACATAGCACACGCCACAAAGCAGGTTACGGCGTCTGAGTCTTTACCTAACAGCAGTACCACGTGGTACACGTTGACCTCCTGAGTGGCCTCGCAGCTCATTTCATCTTCACAGTCTCCCTCTGAGTGCTCCGCTAGCCTGCGAAGTTGAACGGAGCCCAGGGACATTTGAGGGCAGTTGTCTGCCGCTTGTCAGTTTGCTGCTCTTTCCACGAGAGGGTGCTGTTGGGTGAAGTTTCTTCAGAGTATTAATAACTGCTCTAAATGGGCTTCGATGGGCTGCCCTTGAGTAAGAATTTAACTGGATTATTAAAAACCCAGGAAAGACTTGCAGTAAGTATTTTGTATGTAATAATTATACATTAAGGAAGTACATCAGTGATATGAGGCTGCATAGGTATTACATAAATCTCTTAGGGAACTTTGATTTATCATTTGGGGCAGTTGCAGGGGTTATTGAAGTACAAGAAGGATAATGGTAGAAGATGATTAAGTAGTAATGAGAGCAGTTAATCAGCGCTCTCACCTTTGGAAGGCCGTGATTTCACATGTCAAGAGCAAGGGGGTGTCAGAATTCATTGCTCATTGGATTTGGAAGCTGGATAAAATGATTTCTGAGGTTTCTTACAACTTACAATTTGATGGTAAATTACATTCTGGAGTTTTAGCCTGGAAGCAGGAGAGTTGCAGGCTATTTGTAAATTTTCCTTATGGTGACATTTCTCGTCTAGCCCTATGCTATCTTTAAAATGATTGCCATTTATTCAAGTCACATTCGCAGCAAGGATGGTTGGATTAACAAAAATAGGGAGAATGAGGATCAGAGGCACTCCAAGGTTCTTTGAACTCGAACTTGATGTAATGAGGTCAGACTCATGGAGACAGAGAGTAGGACTGTGGTTGCCAGGGGAAGTGGAGCTACTGTTTAATGAGTGTGGTGCTTCGGCTGGGGCGGAGGCCAGGCGTTCTGGCGGTGGGTGGTGGGGACGGCTGTGCAGGAACGTGAATGTCCTCAGTGCCACTGACCTCTGCACTTAGAAGTGATTAAAGTAGTAAATAAAAAAAGTAGTAAAATAAAGTAGTAAATAAGAGACTTCACCTTATTAAAGTTATCTAAATAGTGTGAAATCTAATTTGCATTTAATCCAAAAATGTAGGGAAGATGTTTCATCTTATAAAGCGCCTAAATAGAAACAGTTTGATTTTTCTCGTGTTTGAAGCCATCAGGCCAGTTTGCAGGTGGAGTCCCTGCAGGAACAGTTGAACGTCGTCTCCAAGCAACGGGACGAAACCGCCCTGCAGCTCACTGTGTCTCGGGAGCAAGTGAAGCAGTATGCTCTGTCGCTCTCCAACCTGCAGATGGTCCTGGAGCACTTCCAGCAAGGTGAGTGTGTGGTCGCCTTCCGGCGAGGAGAAGTTGCCGTCATCATTGGGAAGGTCAGCTTGTTTCAGTGCCACGTTAGGTTAGACGTGGGGATATGGGTGTCTTTGAAAGGCTGCCCACTTGTAGGGGGGAAGATATGTAGCCATTAACCAGTTAATTGAGACTATTTTTACAAGTGAGACTAGAGAATGTAAGCTATGTATAGCAATCACTGAAAGTTGTCTTAGTATCTGTCACATGGCCAGGCAAGGTAAGTGTGGGGAGGCTGTAAGGGCGACGTGGAGAGGACGCTCCTGCAGTCACGCGTGGAATACAGAGGAAGAGAGTCGCACGCAGGAAAGGGGGTTCGGTTTTGAGATCCCAGGTGGAGGTTGAACCTACTTGAAGAGTTGACTGTCAGTAATCGCTCTCCTCTGGAAAGTTGCAGAACCTGTTCTTAGCTCTTCACCTATAGTTTGAGGTAACTGTTTTCTAGTCCGGCTGGAAAACAGTCTTTTGGAGACACGATAACGGTGATAACCTAGTGTGCTTTTTCACATCTGTCTCCCCTCCTCAGAGTTACTCCCCTCTGAGATTGTTTACCCATCCATTTGTTCATGCATGTAGTAATTGTTGGCGGTGAATTGCCTGCTGGTGGGAGCAGGCGGGCGATTAGGGGATGTGGGGCTAATGAAGCAACAGGAGTTTCAGCTTTGTGCCAAAGTTAAACTCTGACCTCGAACACTGTAGACCTTTGGGGTTACTCATATGGTCGAAATCTTGAATTTTAAGTATAAGTGTTTTCTAGATCCACTCCACATAAATACTGAAGTGAACATGTGTATAAAACAGTGTGGGCCTGAGGCTGTAGGGAGGAAGGCTTTGCCAAAGAGGAGGTGTTGAGTGGAGTCCTGGATGGAGGCGAGTCTGCGCGATGGCCCAGGTGGGGAAGGGTTCAGGCAGACCTCGGTACCTCAATTCCAGTAAGGCTGTCACTGAGGCATGCGTAATTGTTGAGACATATGAACTGTTTTTGTTGAATTATTAAAATTTCAAGTGGTTTAAAACTCTAATTTTATAACACAATTGCAAAATATATATAACTTTTTTCTTCTTTAGAGGAAAAAGCTATGTATTCTGCTGAACTAGAAAAGCACAAACAGCTCGTAGCTGAATGGAAGAAAAAGGCAGAAAATCTGGAAGGGAAACTGATCTCGTTACAGGTGGGTTGAAATAATTTCCCCTGTAAATATTATTTACAAAGCAATTGCTTGTAGAATCGTCATCCTAGAAATAATTTCCTAAATGATTAATTGAGTAAACACTGTCTGAGTGACTAGTCTGTCCCTGTGCCGTGGCATCATAGTGAGCAAGGTCCTCAGGGTTTTCCTCGAGTGACCAGCAGCAGATATGAGATGCAGGGTATTTTAATTCAGGGGCACGGATGAGTATTTTAGAGATCAAGGAAGAAAAAACAAATTAATCTACTATTTTAACTTTATAATTTTCTCTTTTCAACAAAATATATTGGGTACTTTATTTCACATGGATTGAAATAATAGATATCCCATTAGATCTTTTTTGCAGCATAATCCTTTAAGATAGGTTTTTTCTTTATTATGCTACATTTTATACATACAAAAATTTATATATAAAATATAAACAAAAGGAACCCTTATGAAGAGATATGACACAAAGTGACTTTCTTTTAGATTTAGGGTAAACTTTTCTAAGTTTGATTAGATTCTGGTGATAGCTGGCAGAAAATAAAATGTGCATACCTGTCATTGGTGGTGAACGTGCTGTTCAGGTACATTAATATTCCAAATAAGTGAAGCCATAGTTCCTGTACAGTTCTGAATTGTTAAATACTGAGTGTCTGCAGAACCGTGTGTAGATAACGTGTGTAAAATACAAGACCAGGCACCCAGCAAAGGCCCACACGCTCACTGCCCAGTGGGAGAAGTGGGGCGCCGTCCTTCGGGGCTCCTCGTGTGTGCCTCCCCCTCTCGTCCCTTCCTCACCGCCTCCGCCCTCACCACCTCCCCGTCCGGCCTGTTGTGTTGGCCCGCCCTTGTCATCTCGTGCGGTTTCGTCACGTCGATGTGCACCTTCGAACAGTGCACAGTGTGGTTTGGCATAGTGGTGAACTCTGTATAAGCAGCACTTTGAACTACACATCGAATAATTTTCCTGAGACTTGTTTTTTTCGCTTAGTAGTCTGTTCATGAGTCTCAGCCGTGTTGCTCTGTGCAGACTGTTCGTTATTTTTACTGCTTTGTTCATTGCGTGAATATATAATTTATTTACCCATTTTATCGGTGAGGATATTTTCATTATCTGGTCTTCAGTGTGGTTACGAACTTCCTTGTCCGCATCTTCTGGTGCGCGTTACAGGGGTTTCTTCCAGGTGTGCGTCTTGATTGGAATTGCTGAGTCATGGGATACGTGTGAGCAGTTTCCACTTTATTAGATGGTGGCACATGGTTTTCTAAAGCGGTTGTGCCGACTTGTTCCTACCAGTGGTACGTAAGAGTTCTCGTTCTACGTCCTTGGTGGCGCTTAACATTATAAGAATATGTTTAAGTTTTTGCCAATGTGGTAGGGGCAGAGGGTTCTCTTCTTCTGGTTTTAGTTTGCATTTCTCTGACTACTAATGAGGTCAAGCATCTCTTAATGTTTATTGGCCATTTATGGTTACTTCCTGGTCAGCTCAGTAATATGTTTAAACAAGTATTTTACCCAGTACCTTTAGTTGCTTCCGTTGGGCGCAGAGTATCTAGTCGGTCATACTGTTCGAATAGAAAAGTCAGATCATCTTTCTTAAACTAGGTTTGTTTTTAACTTAAAATGTAACATATATTTAGAAAAGGAGTAAAATTAATCAGAAGAAACAAAAGGGAATTAGTAAAGATAAAAGCTGAAATTAATGAAATAAAAATGAAACAATGGTAGAAAGAGTAACAAAATCTGAGTATTAATTTTTGAAAAAATCTTAGTATAGTTTTAGCTTTAATAATTGATTAAATATAAGCAAAATTAGGTTAAAATAGCATTTAAACTTCTTTTACACAAGGCTTAGTGTTGTGGGTTTTGAATATTAAGTCTTTGTGTATGATGTGTGTGAAGGCACACGTTGATACATACAACATGCGCTCCTCTGAGCTCTACCGCGAGCAGCTTCCTGGGCCTGGCAGGCAGCGCAGGGGGGTCACAGGGTGTGCCGGCGGGACGCACAGGCACGGGCTGGGGCTGCCGTCCGCAGGTGGTTCGGAAGGAGCGGCGCCAGCAGGACGGAACTGCAAGGGCAGGGGCCAGACTGCTGACCACAGAAGGAACTCCTTCTGTTCCGGGGGCTGGGGGTGGGGGGAGCCGCAGGCCTGCTGTCAGGGATTTTCAACTGGTTCAGTCAGCCGAGACCGGTCCACCCTGATTATCCAGGATAATGTACGTGCCTTCCCTAAATTAAGCTGATGAGCGGCTTTGATTCTATTTGTAAATACCTTCACAGCACGATGTAGGTTACGTGTGATTGAATAATAACTGGGGGCTATAGTCTGTCCAAGATGACACCTCGGAAAAGGTACCGCATTCTGCTTCAATATGGCAAAACTTGACCTAAAGCGTACATGAGTGAATATTCCAGAATAGCTAAGAAAATTGTGCAGCGGAACAACAGTAAGGAGGGGCTCGTGCACTAAACATTGACATAGAGCCATAAACCAGTGCCATCTTGACTAGATTAGTGGAAGAGGTGGGAAATTCAGAAACAGCTCAAGAGAGATTTGAGAAACTACACCCTCAACTAAACTAACTTAAATTTCATGGGAAAAGGATAGATCATCTAACGAATGTTGCTGGTACAATGGCTCTCTCTATGAAACAAAATAAAACGGGCCCCGTATCACACCGTGTGCGGAGTTAAATTCCACGTGTGGCAGGGCGAGGGCGCTGGAAATCGGGGCATCTCTGGGGGGTTCAGTGACGGCACGGATTTTCTGGCATTTGGTGGTCAGGGGCCAGGATGTCAGAAATACGTCCATTGAGAAACACTTTTTTGAAGATGTAAATATTTTCAAAAGTAAGTTTCCTATAAGAAAACCTAGAAGACCACATGGACAGTCTAGGGGCAAGGAGGGGCCTAGCCACGACTCAAATGCAAAAGGCTGCGAACACAGGGGAGCGTGTTCGACCACGTGCAGTTCAAACACTTCCACGTGCAGAAACGGTCGGTCGGCAGGCGAAGGGCAGATGCGGGGGGGTGGGTAATGTTTGCGGCAGCGCTGCTGACGAGGGGTCCGTCTCTCCTGTGGGATGAGTGCGCGCCCGCAGACCGCCCGGAGGGAGACGGCGCAGCAGGAAAACGGCAAGGCTCGTGACGAGGCTTCCACAGAAGAGCAGGTCCGGCCATTCTGTAATCAGGAAAAAGGCTCAGATTCACTAGCAGTTAGGGAAATAAAAAGTAATAATGAAACATCGGTTTACACCCATCGGGCTTACAAAACTCAGAGCATTCGTTGCTGTCGTTCTTGACTTTTTGTGTCTGCTTTTTGTAGCTTTTGTTCTGTCCCTTTTTTATGTTTGTCACCGTGTCCTTTTGTGTTGCAGCCTCTTTTCCTAATCAGTTCCTCTAAGAGATGGTGTTGGGTTGTGAAGCGTGGGCTCCGTCTTTGACACTCAGTTGCGTGACCTTGCCCAAGCGCACTGACGGAAACGGAAAGGGTTGACCGACTCTAAGATGCGTCCTAGCCCCGTAGTTGGTGAAGTAGCTCTGACATGCTGCGTTTTCATTCCCTTCCCTGCCTCAGGAGCGTCTGGATGAAGCAAATGCTGCGTTGGATTCGGCGTCAAGACTCACAGAGCAATTAGATTTGAAGGAAGAACAAATTGAACAACTTAAAAAACAAAGTAGGTTTTTTCCCTTTTCCTTTTCTTCCTGCACACTAGTGAGCCAGTGCCTTCCCCCATGCCTGGGTAAAGTTGGGCGAGACCAACTTCCGTGGGTGGGCGCCTTCCGTTTCCACCCCCCATGACCCATTTGCTTCTGTTCGAATGTGGTCCTGGTGAGACCAGAGTCGTAAGTTGGCGCTGGCTGTCCAGTTCGTCTCCCTTGGCACTGAGACGGTCAGGTTGTGTTGGCCGTCACCCTGGTGACCACCAAGGGGGCTGCTGTGACTGACCTGACTTCTTCTGTTGATGACTTCCCCCCAGTCAGTCCGTGTTCGTCTGATTACCTAAAGCCGTCTGCTGTGTTAGCGAGTGAGTGCTGGCCAGTAAAAGGAGCTGCTTGTGTAATGAGTGTCTGGGCGCGGCTGGGTTTTTATGATTGTAGACGGCGCTCCACCTACAGGCCACTCCTCCGGTACATTCTGACGCTTGCACGGTTTGTCATAAGCTCCGTCAGCACCCTGAGATGGGTCCTGTGCTAGGGTTGTCACCTGGGCCTCAGATGATCAGGTGGCTCGTCAGTGCTTTGTTGACTCTGACGTGACGAAGATGGCGTGTCCTCAGGTAATCTCTGATGTAAGGGTCCCCAGGAAGGTGAAGCTATTCTCGGGCTGCCTGCAGCAGGTACGGATGTGATGCTGTCAGAGGTGATAAGGGGACCCAGAAACTCAGCACCTTTTGGTGTCTGGGTAGTCGCAGTCACACCGAGACGTGACTAAGGAATTAAGAAGTGCCACCAAAATAATATACAAGTTAGAAACAGGCAAAACTGGAAGGAGGTGCCACCGCAGAGATGCTGTCAGACAGCAGAAACAGCGACTGAGACGCTGAGGAAGCAGGCAGGCGGGAACCTCTGAAAGTCAGGTACCAAGGGACAAGCCAGAATCCAGGGGAGGCAGGGGACAAGAGATTTTTGGGAACACAAAAAGTAAGGTTGGTCATGCGAGGTGGTTTTCCTCCAGGTCACTTGGTTCGGAGGCAGATTACAGGCCAACTGGAAGTCCTCTGTTCGCTTTGTACCACCTGCCTGGGGTCCCCAGCCTGGGGGTCTGGCACGGGCTGACAGTTGTGTATGGAGTGTCATGGCCATTTTACATGACACGTACTGTGTGCTGGGTTGCCTTTCTTTTACTCTTCACACGCAACTCTAAAGTAGGTGGCGGTAGTTTCATTTTATAAGTCAAGGAAGCCGAGATTTGAACTCTGATCCTTTACCCTTGACCAAAGTCCGTGTTCTTAGCATGTTTGCCATATTCCTTCCTGTCGGGGGAAGGGCACCGTGTAGTCTGACTTATACTTGTTCCGTGCGTCTCCAACTCCTTTGAAGGGATACAGGCCCTCCTCTGGTGCACCCTAAGTGTTGAAACCGTTGCCCATGTCTGGAGGCGGTGTTCACTGGGAAGACAGCCCAAGTGGGTCTTGAAGGCCAGTGCAGCTGCAGCGTTTCCTGGAGACACAGGGACAGCCCAGAGTGGACACACGGGGCACCCGAGGGACTAGCCGAGAATCACAGCAGCGTAGCACTGAACTCGCGGAGCTGAGAGCCAGCCCTTGGTCTGTGACGGCGCAGGGTTGTGTGTCATGCTGCTGGAGTGTCTGAGGCCACACCCCCTTTTGGACGTCTCCCTGAGTCGTTCGCAGTAGGTAGTGGTGCGACCGCAAACTCTGGGACGTGCTGTGGCCGACACCCACGACCAGAGTCCCTGCGCTACTCAGCGCCTGTTCAGGCCCCCACTTCCGCACCCGGCAGCAGGGGGACAGTTTCAGATTTGGGTCGTCAGTGACAAGGCTTAGGTGGCCTAGACCCCTATTCACGTGAAGAAGTTACAAGTAACTTCATTGTAAATGTGTAGTAAGGTTGCGAGTCAGCGTTCGCTACAGAAAAAGCCCCGATTGTGCTTCCACCGCTGGCGTTTGGGGGGCAGGCAAGAGGCCAGCGTTGCGCAGACGGGAAGCGGAGCAGATACAGCTCTGTTATGTCTTCAGGCTGTTCTTGCCCTGCACAGCTCTTAACAGTCTGTTCTTTTATTCCCTAAGTGCTCGGTACTGCTTTACATCTCTAAACAGTGGTGTGATTTTATTTTCTCAAAGCTGCACTCTTGATTTGATAATATAAATAAAACTTTGATTGGCTTGGTTGTTTCAAAAGAATCACTGTATATTTTCTTTCATAGATCATTAAGTACTTTAAATGTTGATTGATGCCGTAATACTGTACTTTATTTTTAACACAAAACTTGGCCAGACAGCAAAAATATTTGCCAGGAGAAACAATTTTGAAAAGGACATATTGGCTTTTGTTGCAAGAAAGTACACAGAGCCTTGAATCGTAGAGGCAAAGTATTGTTTTATTCCTAAGCATCTGCAGACTGATGATTAGTTGATATGAAGTTTCAACATTTAAACAATATTAGGAAACTGATTTTAAAAAGTGATATTTCATTGGAAATGCTGATTATGTCATTGCTACCAGAAATGAGCTGATTCAGTCGGGTCGGACACGAAAAGGGAGCTATCGGGGATAATACCGGTATTAAAGCAGCAAAGAGTTGATGATTCCAGTCATTCTTAGAATATGTAATTGTTGGTGCCGTGTACGTGCAGCTGTGCTCGTGAGTTCAGGGTGTTTTCAGGCTCTGTGTGAAAAGTAGGAAGGTGCCTTATCAGGCGTTAAATAATTAATGAGAACCAATACTTGGCTTCATTTTCAGTGCTGCGTGAGATACTAGATAGGATCCCTCTTTTCAAGGAAGTGACACAGCACATAGAAACACCACCAGTTCCTAACATAAGACCAGGGTGCACGGACAGCACTGCTCGTAAGACAGTGCATATTTAATTCCTCAAGAATCCCGTTGGGGTCAGGAGCGGTCCGTGGGCAGGAGGAGCTGGGGCAGAGCCCTGCATCGGTAATCTCGGGGCTTTCAGCCTGAAAATGTGACAAGTTACTCTCTTCATCCCCGACCCCCTAAGGGAAATAACAATGGAAGAAAACCCCAAGATGATATAGGTGCTATATTTAATAGATAATGTTGGCTGGTAGAAGAATCACTGCTTTCCTCCCTTTTAGAAATTATTCTTGCAAGGTTTTCCCTTGAAATACTCTTTTTTTTAAAATAGTTCCAAAGACTTATTTCACATGTCACCCCGTACTTGTACTGATTTTTCTATGAAACAGATAGGACAGTGTCTTTCATGAACTATTTGGAGCTGACCAGAGCTCATCATTTCTGTGGAATTGTCATTCACGGGAACGTACACCCTGGGGAAACGGGACTGCAGCCACGCCATCGAAAGATGTTACGTTTCCTTACTGCGTTTATGGCCCGCTCCCTTCTCTCACCTCTTGTTCTTTACCACCATTCTCGAGATGAAGTCCTGCTTAAATGAAGGTGACGGGATAAAATCGAAATTGTACAAAATTCTTTTTGTTTTGATGACTATTATTCAAAAGAGGAGTGAATTTTGTGTGCACAGAGAAAAATAAGTTTCATAAACAACACCAGTTCAGGTTCTGGCATCGGGAAACTCCTTTGGCCTGTCTGCTGGTTTGTACCCACGTCTCCCAGGGCCCCAGAACTGATATTATTTTAAGAGAGGTTTGGTGACTGCTTTTCAAAGTATCTGAGTTGAGAATGGAAAGTTTTCTTAGAGTGTTCTTTAAAGAAAATCTAGAATACCGTAAAAATGAGACCTAGTAAACCTGCTGTGGCATTTTAAAACTACAAATATAAAAGAAGTTTAAAATATTTTTATGGAACTAACTTTTTGGTATTGGATGGTAGAGTTTTTATTTCAAATAAAGACATTCCGTTTTCCAGGACATGATTTATACAAGAAAACATACAATGTCCTGTTGAACGCAGGCCAGATACATTCCCAGACGCTTTGTTACCCAAACCTTTTGAGGGATTTCTTTATAGATGTTTTTGGCAGAAGTGGTGATTTTAGAGGAAACATATAAGAAATACCAGATGCAGTTTTCTGAATTGCCATAAATGGTTAAAAAAATTATTTGTGATGATATAAACATCTGGGTATACTACACAACGCCAAAATTTTAGTTAAGTAAAAAGTGTGTATCAGTTAGATAAATAATTAAGCCCTTTTTAACTTAATGGTTCTATTCTTACATGTGTGTTTTATTAATTCTTCCAAGTATAAAGGCAGAAGGAAATTCTGTAGAGAAGAGAATGTTTTGAATTAATATGTTTTGTGTATTTTCCTTCATATGGATGAGTAATTCAGAGCATAAATCATATATTTCTTTTGTCCTGTGTTCTGTTCTTCCTAGATATCCCCCTCCCAGAGAAAAATCAATAACTCTTTCATTTATTTATCAAAAGTCCATCGTTTGCTGTTGTGTGTTACCCAGCACTAAAACAGGCGCTAGCGCTACAGAGGTGGGGGCAGGCTGCCGGTAGTTCCACCCGTGCAGCAGGTTGTTCCCGAAGGAAGGGGCGGTCCCTCACACTCGGTGACGGCGGTGCGGATGGGGAAGGGCTAGTGAAGACACAGCTGACCTCACGTAAGTGATGAGGAGGTGTCACTGAGCAGACGGGGTCGGGGAAGGGCATTCTGGACGCAGGGAGGAATTCATGTGAAAGTGTGTGACATAATCTGGAAGCCGGCTAAAGATCTAGCGAACTAGCAATGACCAAAGTGATGCATGTGCACACGTGTGTGTGGCGTTGGCGTGGAGTGCTGAGTGGACAGAGTGGGGAGTGGTTGCTGTGAGAAGAAACACTGTTGAGTGTGGATCACAAACACAGATTGTGGTCTGGGACGCTAAGGGTAACCCAGAAGAGCAGGTCGGACTGAGCAGAGGCCGTGATGAATTGGAGTTTCTTGCAGGGGCAGCAGATGCTCAGCCCCACTCAACTCTTGCCACAGAGGAACGGGGCCCAGTGTGGCCCGGTCTTCAGCTCTTTCACGAGACCCAGAAATGTAGGCTTTTATGTGAGTTATTCCAGAGTTTTAAAATCCTCACCCGAGGACATGTCTGTTGATTTTGAGAGAGAGAAACATTGATGTGGAAGAGAAACATTGGTAGCCTCCCTCCCACACATGCCCCAACCACGGATGGAACGTGGAGCCCAGGCGTGTGCCCTGCCCGGGGGCGCGAAGCTGCAGCTGTGTGGCGCGTGGGCAGTGCTGCGGCCGGCTGAGCCGCCCAGCCGGGGGCCATTCCGCCTTTCCAGCGTGACACGTGATTCCAGGCTTCTAAACACCTGTGTGGCCTGAACATGGCGTGCTGATTTGTGACAGAAAGCTTTCAGAAGTGGTTTAAGGTCCAGGCAGTCTGCAGCCTAGAGAGCCTTCTCTCATTAGAGTGTTTTCTGCAGTGTTGGTGACAGTAAGTGCCAAAGTTACTGTAATGCCTTCGCTTTTCACTGATGGGTCGCCTTCCGTTTTGAAGGGATGTGCTTGGCTATGTGAGCCTTTAGAAATTAAATATAACTTGACTCATATTAAAATATTCTTGTTTTGATATGGAAAATACAGTACCGAATATCAGAATTCATACTAGAGGATTGAAGGAAGAGGGTAGAGAGAAAATAAATTTGACCTGGTTATGTCAAAAATGTATATAAAATCTCTCCCAGATGCACATAGTAACTTGGACTTAACTCACGGGTAACCCTGTAGACCTCAGCATTGTCACTTCCGCTGAATCGCTGACCCCGATCTGGTAGAAGGCGCGACTGTGGAGAGCCAGACAGTGCGCGCTGTGGACTCTGCACCCGAAGTTCTGGCGGACAGGGTGGAACGAAGTGGTTAAGAGACAAAGCAAATACGTCTTATCTTCCAATGTAAATAAGTGTCAGGTGCCTTTTGAAAATACTGTTTGGTGTTATGATGGCAGTGATCTTGTATAAGTTGAAATTCTCTAATAAAAGGACCATCTAATTTCTCTCTTTTGCTTTGATGACACTTAGTTAAATGAAAGGACTAGATTTTCTTACATCAGATTTACTGTATTAGATTGAAATTGATCTTTTAGGTAGCCAGCTCATGTAAGACAAAGACCCGGTTTCTCTACTGACCTATCTGTGAACAGAGTCATCTTTCTAACATTTCTCCTTCTTTTGATGCCTCTGCGTTGGTTCATGAAGATGCCAAGGCAAAATGGAGGAACAGATATCCATGCTAATGTCAACCAAAGCGATACATACTATTGATATTGGTTAGGGCTAGATTAAAGGTGATATTTTAAGAAATCAGATGAGTGAGTACCAACGCTTCCTCCAGCACTTTCCTGTTCAGAAGAGTCGTAGTTAACCACTCAGCCTCTCTAGAATCCTTTGAGATGGGCATGCTCGCTTTACAGAACAGGCAGCGGGGGCTGGCCCTGGTGACAGAACCATGGCTGCTCTCCACGTCTCGTGACAGGACCACGACTCCTACTCGGGTCTCCTGTCTCCGGAGCCCCACTGCGACCACCATTCTCTTCCCAGTCGGGCAACGGTCTCAGCGGACCGAGTCCGGTCCAAGAGAGCGTAGTCATGAAATTGCCACATGACTTCGTAAGGAGCGTGACCTAACTTCACCATTTCTCTGAAGACCGTGTTAGAGTGCAGTGTTAATAATCACACATGAAATGTGAAATGGTGACGTGCTGGTCTGTTTCTTGGATTTTTGAATCAAGTTAGGATGGTCATTGCACCGTCCCCAGGTGCTGCAGAGAAGTCTGATCGGGCGGGTTTTAGGACGTCCTCATAGTAACTCTTCCCCTCAGCTCCACGAAACCTCAGCTGCTTTGTTGCTCAGCTTGAAAGTGTGCCCCCTTGCCCGCCTCTGCGGTCCTCCCCCCGCCCCCCCTTGTGGTCCCCCCACCCCCACCTTCTCTCTCTTTTTTTAACTTCCAAAGTATTTTTTTGGCATCTTAGATTATTTCACAGGGATATTGTATTTGGCTAAAAACCCCTTTCTGAATAACCATATTTTTTCCTGCCTGTGTAAATACAGTTCTGATTTCAAATTGTGGTTTGAATTAATGTTCAGTTTTATGGAGAAATATTCAGCATCTCTGAAGGGAGGAAGGTAATGGTGCCTGGAAGAAGCTCTGCAGGAACTTGACTGACTTTCCTAACCCTTTCCTAGTTAATGCCGGCCTTCCAGCCTCCTCCCCAGACCCGGAGGGTGTTTTCTGAACGTCAGCACCAGAACACGTGCAAACACTGCTCGCGTTTGACACAGCCCTGTGCACGCCCGCAGGATGGGCAGTGACCAGCGTTCTGGCACACCAGCTCGGGACCAGCTGTAGTCTGATGAGGAGTGTAAGGGATGTTGACCCTGGTATTTTGGCCTTCGGGATGTTTGGACCCTACCTTTCAGAATGCAGAGATTTTTTTTTTTTTAGTTTAGTTTTATGGAGGAAGAGGGGGAGAAAGGGAGGGAGGGAAACGTCAATGTGAGAGAGAAGCATCAATCAGTTGCCTCTTGCACGAACCCCAACTAGGGACCAAACACAACCCAGGCTTGTGTCCTGACCGGGAATCGAACCTGCAGCCCTCTGGTTTATGGGACAGTGCTTTAACCAACTGAGTCACCCTGGCTAGGGCAGAACACAGATTTTTAATCAAGTTTACACCAATATTCATGAATTTTTATCAAGAAAACATTTTTGACAAACTTGATTATAAAGACAGATTTCTTGATCAGTTTTTCATAAAGTTATACTTTTCTGATTTTACTTGAATCAACTCTTTGCTTTGTGAATTTTACTCTGAATATGTCCATCATTCAGTTTTTACTTTTTCAATAAGAGACAGTGTGTGCAGTGGTTATATCCTGGTTATGCTCCAAAGCCGTGCTATCAAATAATATGCAAGTCACATGTATAATTTTAAATTTCTCAGTGACCACACTAAAAAGGTAAAAGGGTGAAATTAACTTTAATAATATATTTCATATAACCCAGTATGCCAGGAATGCTGTCATTTTGATACGTAATCAATATTAAAAAAATCATTAATTGTAGAAGAAAGCAGAGAGGAGAAAGGAAACCTCAGGGAAGGAAGGGAAAGCAGGCGCACAGGGAAGTTGGGCCTCCGCTCCTGCTCCCTGTCCGCAGCCTGGGGGCCGAGGAGAAGCCAAGACCGGCCCGTCGTCCCCCTGGCTCTGCCCGGGGCTCCTGATGGGACGGGCGATTCACTCCAGAGAGCCTGGCCGGGAGTCCCGTCCGGGCTGGGAATGCGGTGCCAGAAGAGGCCCCGGGGCGGCAGTGTGGTGCTCACTGAGAGTCTGCGGTGTCTGCTACCGACTCCGGCTTCGACAGTATTCTCGTTCTCCCCCACCCCCCTTTTTTGATGCCCAAGCCTAAATTTCTTATTGGAAAGACGGGAAAGGAAACTGTAGTAGATTTTCCGAACACAGACCTCACTTTTATAATATGGTTATGGCAACCATCTCTATTTTGGTAAATTAGCCTATTATATGAATTATATTTTGCAATTCAGATTTTCGCAATTTAGAAGACCCATAGCCAAACTGGGCCTTTTGTCTATACGTTTAGTACTGTATGTAAGTCAGAATTTCAGGCATTGTATGGACGAGATGAAAACATAAAGCAGATAGACCTGGCTCAGTCCGTGAGGGTCAGAGGAAGCTTCTTGGGGGAAGCGACCTAGGAGCTAAGACGGGAAGGGCGGCCAGGAGCTAATAGGCAGTGCCAATGGAAAAGAGCTTTGCGGGCAGAAGAAAAATCATAGGAGTCTTGCAGCGGGACTCGAAAGTCCGGGACCAACCATGCTCCTGTGTAAGTCAGTAGATTTTGAACAAGGGCTCCGTGTGGCGCTGGAACGGCTGGACGTCTGTCCACGTGCACAAGCCGGGGTTGGGCCCCTGCCCCGCACCGTGCACAGAAAGGTAACTCCAGGTGGGTCACAGACGCACGCCTTAGAGTTACAGCTGTAAACTTCCAGGACAAAGCATAGGAACAGATCTTTGTGACGTTGAGTCAGGCAGCGGTTTCTTAGCTGTGACCCTGAAAGCACAAGTGACAAAAGAAAAAATAAACTGGGACTTCAACAAAATTAAAAACATTTGTACTTGCAAGGATACCATCAAGAAGGTGAAATGAACCCTGACGGGTGTGGCTCGGTTGTCTGGTGAAGGGAAAGATTGCAGGTTCGATTCCTGGTCAGAGCACATGCCTGAGTTACCCGTCAGGGCACACACGAAGGGCAGCCAGTTGGTGCTTATCGCTCACATCTATGGTTCTCTCCCTCTCTTTCTCCCTCCCTTCCCCTCTCTCTAAAAATAAATAAATAAAATCTTTTTTAAAATAGCAAAATGACAGCCCACAGAATGGGAGGAAATATTTGCAAGTCACATCTCTGATAAGAGAACTCGTTTCCAGCTATTTATGGGAAATGCAATGTAAAGCAGTAAGTTTGTGGAAAGAGGTCAGAGCGTCTCCTGTGGGTGTGTCTCTTGATTTAAAAATACAGAGCTCTGCTGCAAAGCAGTCTTCTCCGCTTCTTCCAGAGTGAAATTCATGATCTGTCTCGAAGGTAATAAGCATCTCCCTCAGGTCACGCCGCCCATGTCTGAGGCCCTAGGTGTGAACTCCAGGGGTTTGGCTGAGCGCCCCTCAGTCTGGGAACCCCTGGCCCCGCGGCGTGGCTGAGTTTGGGAACAGGGCATTTCCTGTTGAAATTCTAGACTGCTTTTAATATTGCTCCAACTCGAACCATTCCACCAAAGATTTTACAGATTTTGCTTCCTTGTTGAGCAAGAATTTTAAAATAGTCCAAACATCCTTCTGAATCAGCCCTAAATTATAGTATTTTGACCAGTATACTAGAATCAGTGATACGAATTATATTTTGCAATTTACCCAAGAATTCGCCGTATCAGCTACATCCTGAGCCATGGTCTTAGCTGTGATACTTTTCTTAGCTCACCGAAAAGCAGAGTCCAGCCAGGAAAATGGAAAAAAGGAAAATCTAAAATTGTCCTTTCTATTTCTTCCCATTTAACATTTCTCTGGAAATGTTTCAGGCAAGGAAGCAGCGGTGAAAATCTCTTCTTTGCTACTAAGTTTCTGAAGAGAATGAAAAACTTTGGGTGGTTTATAAAATTTCTGCTAAAGAACAGATTACTTTATTGGGGCTAAACCATATGAATTAATGCGTCCTCTGGCTTCTAGGTCATTTCTGTACCAGCAAACCTAGTTCACTGAACCTAAGGAGAGGTGAGATGAAGTAATCGAATGTCCCTCATCGGAGTAAGCGCACATATTCAGAATTCACGGTGAAGATTCTGAAGTCGCATCACACACTCATCCAGACTGTTTCATCAGCTAACGACTGTCTTCCTTCGCATGTTTTCAAACAGATGAGCTCCGACAGGAAATGCTGGACGATGCACAGAAGAAGTTGATGCACCTGGTAAACAGCACAGAAGGAAAAGTAGACAAGTACGCCTGCCTTTTACCTTCCGTGTGTTGTCTGAGGGGCCTTTCATGGTGAAAACCTGTGCGTGCGGGTGGGCGTGTCTGGTTCGGTTTTTTAAAGACTTTTTCTTGCACAGTGATGAGACGTAGGTAGTTTTAATAAGGGGTCAGTAGAATAGCTTCTCTTCTCTTGGCTTTTAAATAGAGTTTTCCAGCTCAAATTATTTTCCTTAAAACCATATGGAAGAGTTACAATATCACCACTCTTGTAAAATAAAAAGTGTATTCTTACCATTCTCTTTATTGTCTTTAAAGGAACGTATTTTGTTCAAATATATTGGATCTAGACTTCAAATGTATGAAATCCAGGTGTATATGTAGTATATCATAAATATTTTAAAGACTTCCATATTATCAGCAAATTTAAGTAGGTGTGAATGGGGAAATACGAGCATAACCATTACACCTACAAACTGTCATTACCACCTGAGGTCGGGGGAGAGTGATCTGAAGTGTCCTTTTAGGGGCGACACCAGGGCAGTCACCGAGTGTTACTGACGGTCACCGTCTCAGCTGGTCATGGGGTTGAAGTTCGTGGGTGGCTAGTAAGTGATGCTTCGGGCGTACACCTTTCGGGTTGTTCGAAATAGTCGTAATTAGAGATGGCAAGACTTTTTTTAAGTGTTACTTCAAAATATATTATTGTTTAGTGCCTTTTACAGTGATTATGTATAATTAAATAGTCATATGTTTAGTGTTTATTATTTCAATGCCCTAAATACTGGGATAGCTTGCTCAGTAAGCTTGAGCTGTTTCTGCCTCCATTTGTGTAGAGTCCTGATGAGAAACCTCTTCATTGGACACTTCCACACACCAAAGAATCAGCGCCACGAGGTCTTCCGGCTGATGGGCAGCATCCTGGGCATCAAAAAGGAGGAGCTGGAGCAGGTAACGGCGCGACAGGCGCCACCCCCAACGCGTTCACAGTGGAGACGGTGGCCTCGTGCACATTTTCTTCCTCCGTGTTGCGTAACTTTTCCTGGCAGAATTTTTTCAATAATGTGAAAATGGAACCATTTCATACTACAGTGAAGGGTGGACTTGCTTGGTTTGTATAATATTAGATTAAGTATTTCGTAACTTATTTTCCATCTCGTTTATCAGACTGCTGAATTTTGAGAGTGACAGTCCTCAACTTGTAGTCAAGATAGAGTTTGGGAGGACATTCCATTGTACTTGTAGCCGCTCTCGGGGCGGGGGGGAACGTTTATTAGGAATTGGACCTGAAAAGCATGTTTGGCTGCCCTCTGAAATCATGTAAAAATGGTTCTTATTTTTTCTTTTCTTGTACTGATAACCCTTTTCTGTTCTCAAATAACTTTGCAGTTGTTGAATGAAGATCAGGGCGGCGTGACCAGATGGGTGTCTGGGTGGCTTGGAGGAGGATCGAAAAGTGTTCCCAACACGCCTCTGAGGCCCAGCCAGCCAAACGTGTTCAACAGTGTAAGCGCTGCTTTTGCTCTCGCTGAGCAGGGGCGGCAGAGGGGTGGCAGGGCGCCTGTGCGTCACATTCGCTTTCAAAGCCTCAGGTTTCTTTTTTCAGGTTATTTCATGTAGCCCTTTTACTTGGAGTTTTGGAAGCTGAGATCCAGAAACATAATTAGCTTAAGGATAATAAGGCAGCTTTAATAAGTTTATTGCATATAGGTTTTATTTTAGCTTTTTATTTATATAGTGCTTCTATTTTCAAAATATTAACTATTTTTACTTGTATTTGATTATTGATACTGCAGGCACACAGTCCTTTGTCTTCCTACTAAATTATGAGGTTCTTGAAGGCGGAGGTTTTATTTCGTGCATGTAGGATCTGCCTGTCATTGAGCCAGTGAGTCCAGTGGGTGTCTGCTTTGTGCCCAGCTGTCCCGAGCACGGGCAGGCGGCCCCAGAGTGCCCGCTCCCCCTGGGAGCTTCCATCCCGGCGGGAGGGGCCGGGAGCGGACATGAATGGCGGTGCCCGGCGTATCTGTGGTGGGCTCGAGACGAGCACCAGCTGAACTGAGCAGCACTGTGAGGGAGAATGGGGAGTCTCTTTATTTTTTTATTTTTATTTTTTAAGATTTTATTTATTTATTTATTTTAGAGAAGGAAGAGAGGGAGAGAGAGAGAGAGAAACATCAATGTGCGGTTGCTGGGGGTTATGGCCTGCAACCCAGGCATGTGCCCTGGCTGGGAATCGAACCTGCAACACTTTGGTTCACAGCCCATGCTCAATGCACTGAGCTATGCCAGCCAGGGCCTAATTTTATATTTTTAATAAAGAGGGAACTGAGAGTATGTAACCTACTTACAGGTAGCTAACAACAAAACCCTATTTTAAATCGAATGGCATAACATTTACGGTTTTGGATAATTTGAAAGAATTTATATACTTGACTACATAAACATAATTATATATTTATATTTTTGTTATTTAAGTCATTTATTTTTAATTACAAATAATAATTAAGTAGTTTAAATTGAATAGCATAAAATGTAAAGGAAGGGTCAGCACTACGATGTTTTAATCTGACCAAATTACTCATGAGCTTTGGCTCTATTCATTGGCTGGGTGTTACTTTAGAAAAATAGAAGTTTAATACTTGTTTTCTGTCAATACAAGTTTTCATGTCTGTGTAAACAGTTATTAAAATGACTGTAGCATGTGGCTGATTCCGACTACAGGTTTATGAAGTGTTGTCATCAAAGACTAATTAAGTTAAAGGCTTCACTTGTACCTGTGTAACTAAAGTGCTAGCACTTTTAATTATTCATAAAGCTTATTTATAAAAAATGATTCAGATGACATGATTAGTTTTTAATATTTAGAGTAGTTAGTATATTTTCTGAGTGGTAGTGAATGCAATTTTAGTATCTGCCTAATATAAACCAAATGTTTTTTCTTAGTCTTTTTCAGAGCTTTTTGTTAAATTTCTAGAAACAGAATCCCATCCATCCATCCCACCACCAAGGCTTTCTGTTCATGACATGAAACCTTTAGATTCACCAAGGAGGAAACTAAATACAAATGTACCAGAAAGTTATAAAGGTAAAACCAGACACTTATTTTTGGTTTTAATTAACTGTTTAATTTATAATTATGTTCTACTCATAACTGTTAACTTTTAACTGTTTAATTTATGATTATGTTTTACAGTGATACTAAATTTTTATAGTGTTTTTGAAAATGTACAATAGCTTCTTCCAAAATTCCAGTAAGACGTTATATTTTGGCTTCATATGTTCTGTGGCGACCTGATACGTAATTGCTTTAGTTGATTTAAACAATGTGAAACACCTTCCCTTTGTGTATTGGTGTAATTGTTCTCTGTCTGTATAAGCCACTTGGACTTACTGGTATTCTTCTCGGAAGAGGTGGTGAGGTGGTGAGTCTCCGCCCAGTTACCTGTTTTCCTTTCCCACGAATGGCACTTTTTCTAATCGGGGAAGTGTAGTTTACAGTTAGAGAAAGATTTTTTCCCCTCTGAAAATCTAAGTGTTATGTTCAATACCCAAACCTTAGCATGTTAGTAACATTTATTATAAGAGCAGTTTGATAAACTGGCTTAGACATCCAGGAACATCGGGCAGCATTCTTACATGTTGAAAGATCTGCCCAGAAGCGAATGGTGTGGAGGTGAACATGTGCCACATAATTTTTTATCCCACTGTTTCTGAGGGTCTTTACGGAGGTTGCTCACCACTGAACAATGAATTGTTGGAGGTCTTGGGTGCTGAAGCCGAACTCCATACAGTGAGACATTGGGCATAAACCGAACACCTGTTCCAATGAAAACTAATTGTTCAGCCTAACTTTCTAGAGAAATAATCTAATTGACGATTGTTTTCAAACCTCTGAATGTCTAAGAGATGATCGGGTAACGCAGCGATTTCCACCCGGAGCGCCACAGGAGTTTTAATGCGCGCAGCCCCTGGCTGCTCAGTCGGGGGTGCGACCGCTTTCCCCTGAGATCACCAGCCAGAAATGACACAGCCAGCACAGCGACAGTCATCCAGGGTGAATGAACCAAAGTCATACCTATTTTTTGTCAGATTGGCAAACAAAATATTTTTTTGGTGTGCCACAGAACTTCAGTAATTAGGAACTTCAGAACTTAGTGTGTGCCATGAGTGCAAAAGGTTAAAACTGCTGAGCTAATGTAATAAGTGTGTTGTTTTCGTTTGGTAAGTTAATATAAACTTAATTGTTAGCATCGTAATGTGGGTGCCAGTTGTTTTCATCGTTATCGTAATTGTTTGAGGAAAAGCAAGTTCTGAAGTCCTTCACCTTTCAGGTGGGTAGGTAGAGAGTCTGCCTTGTGACTTAGACGATGCTCTTTAAAACGTGGTTGTAGTGTGGGAGCTAAAAAAGAATAACTTTCTTCTCACCTTCTGTGTTCTTTTATCGGGGCCAACCAGCCAAATTAACAGAGACGGATTAACAGGAGAAAATCAGATTTCTAATGTGTGTGCATGGGGAATGCACATAAGCATGAACATTCCAAAGACAGGCAACACTGGGCGTGTTGCAGAATCTCGGACCGTGGAGCAGGGCTGGGATAGGCTCTGAGATTTCCGAAGTGAGGGTGGGCTGCGCACGCGGACGAGGAGGAGTGGGCACGCATGCGGGAAGACCCTCGCTGGCCGCTCGGACACACTGAGGCAGACACCTTGAGGCGCTGGCTGTCCAGCTGACAGGCCCCGCCCGAGCCCGCCCACTCACCGAGCTCCACTGGAGGGGGCTGCCGGGGCGAGGGCCAGACCTCCGCGCCCCTGGGGCGGGAAAGGGGGAGAGGCTCAGGTTCTTTCTGGGTTTTTTCTTAATTACCAGCTTAACAATCAGTGTCCTCAACAGTAAAACTTTTGTTCCCCTTCGATAGTGAATGACGTTTATCAGTTCTATGACTTGTATGTAAATGTAAAACGGGAATATTAATGTGTTTAATGAAGTAGGATTCAGTCACATATTCTTCTGTCCCCTCTCCTTCCTCCCGTCCTTTCTCTCGGCCTTCATTCTTCCGTATTTCATAGACCCTGCTTACTGGGCCCAGAACCCAGCGGCACAATGAATTACATTTACTTAGGGGCCAAGCCCGGGAGCCTGAAACGCACGTGTAGTGCTGACTCCATAACCTGGAGGGGACTAAACGATTCCCGTTTTGTCGTTCAGATGTGACAGAGCCCCGGTCTGGCAGGAGAGCGGACGTGAACCCGTTCCTGGTGACCCGCTCGGCGGCCGTGCCGCTCGTGAACCCCGCGGGGCCCGGCGGGCCGGCGCACCTCCTCCTGAAGCCCATCTCGGACGTGCTGCCCACGTTCACGCCCCTGCCGGTGTCGCCGGACAACAGTGCCGGGGTCGTCCTGAAGGACCTTCTGAAGCAGTAGGCGGCGCTCCGGCCGGGAGGGACAGACCTAGCACTTTAAAGGACCGTGAACACACACTACGTGGATGCACTTGATCACACAGTGGCCTTTCGGAAAAAGTCATGTATTTGTCTGCACTTGTATTTTCTCTAAATTTAATAAAGATATTCTTAATACTTTTAGAAATTGCAGGTGTCACAGGAGGAAATGTTTGCTACATTACTGCTTTTTTCCTTCTCTGATTTGACCCAATTTATGCTAGAAGCATTTGATTTTTTTATCTTAACAGAAATAGAAAAATAAAAAGACAAAAATACTAGTAGCTATATATCAACTTTTAATTTTTTTCTCTGATTTTCAAACTCATTTAGGCTAGTAAAAACCTATGTTTTCTCTTTTAAAGATAACCAAGAGATTTGCCAAAAAAGAAAGGAAAAAGAAACTAGCAGTGGCTGATCTGCCCAGTGCAGAAGGCGGACGTGCAGTGCGTGTCAGCGGCCCTCAGAGGGCTCGTGCGCACGGGCGCCGGCCCTGGGAGCGCGCGGGTGTCCCGGGGTGGGGGTGTGCGTGCCGGGCTCTGTGCAGTTTCATCACGTGCGACCCGCGTGACCCGCCACTACGGCACAGGTGCAACGTGTGACCCCTCGGGCTGTCCCCTCCCCTGGGCCCCACCTCTGGCCGCCACCCAGTGCTCTGCCGTGTCCAGGGCGCTGTCACTTCAAGAGCGCTGTGTGAGTGCCATCCAGCAGGACGTAACCTTTTGAGACGGACTTCCTCCCTCAGTGCAGCGCCCTGAGACCCGTCCGGAGGGTGGCGTGCATGGTATCCACAGGTGCGCACTGTCGGTCCCCGATTTGGTGGTGCGAGCTGAGGTGTCTTTGTAGGGTGTCGTGTGAAAGCTAATGGCTTTCTCACACAACTTGCGTATGAGCGTGAAGTCGTACAGCTGCATTTACGAAACTACAAGTAGCAATATCACTCCGTGTGACCCTCCACCCCGTCTCGGGGTTGCCATCCGCTCTCTGAGCGCGGGGGAGCTGCTCCGACGCCAGCGCGAGGTGTTGGGGACGCCAGAATAAAGGGGTGTCTCTTCAATTTTTTATAAGCCCATCATGAAAAATCCTGACTCGGAACTCGATCAGGATGTTCCCGTTTGTATTCGTTGTTGATGTTGTATATTTAAAGACATTTCTTGGAAATTTTGTAAATTTCAACATGCCTTTAAAGCAGAAACATCTGTATAACAAGGAAATGTGAAATGATACTAATCCAAATATGTAAATAGCCCCGGCCCCGGCCTGGGTACATTTGATTATCTGTAAATTTTGCTGTGGCTAACTCGACACTTTCTACTGTGTTTGGGAGAGTGGAGATCTTGATGTATCGATGGGTAAAACTGGTTTTCCTGGAGAACTTGTAACCGAGGCACTGCTGCTTCACAATGTCGTGTCTCCTTGACTAATTTATTTATACTGCCGTTCTGTCTCTCGCACGTGTGAAAGGAAGCGGTCGTACCGGTTCTACATTAGAACTGTCCGACTGCCTCCCGTCTGTTTTACCTGTTATTTCTCTCATGGAATTATGACCCTGGGGTCTTACACGATCCTTTCAAAGACGTTTTCACTGACCATCCTCAATTATTTGCTGCTTGCCATTGAAGTTTCATTTCAGTGTGGAGCATCTGAAATAAAAGTTCTAAGTTAAAAAAAAAAAAAAGACACGTGATCCTTCATTTTGGAGAAGTAGAAAATGCAAAAATTTTTCTTTTATTTTGAAAATTAAGATTTAAGTAGTGGGCATTTGAGTAGCATGTCATCAGATTTTAAATGCCTTTTATGACACATCCAGTATTTCCTTCCCTGCTCAAAACAGCCTGTTCCCCCTTTGCCCCATAGGTTAACATGAGTCTGAAAGCTGCTGTGTGCAGATTGCGTATCTGAGTGTCACTGCACGACCTTACGTGGCTGCTAGTCAGTGAAGTCCGTGACCTTGGACCGAAGCTGCAGTACCTCATGTTTCAGCTGTGTCATCGTCGAAACTATAGCTCCCTGGTATGCACACTAAGTGTTTGTTGATCTAAACCAGACATAACTCATCCTTTTCTGCAACTAAGTTGTGTAAGAGATGGACCATCTGCGTCCGCTCAAGGAATCTTTTTAGTAGCCACAGAGTGATGAAGCATGTAATTCTAATGTCAGCAATAGGGCACTGCTAACGAACTATACTGCAATATTTTAAACTGCAGCAATTTCACTGTTTACTTCTCTGCAAACTTAGGAGACTTTGTGGTTGAACTTTGCTTTAGCTGCCACAGTTTTTCACAACATTCCCAATGGCTTTCAATACTGTGAGAGAAAATCCAGCCAGACGTTGAATGTGACATTTTCAGTACAATTCTGTATTGTATGGTTGGTTGAGTTTTAGTTCAAGCCATTATTGCTTTAAAAGGAAAAAAACAACAAAAAAACATGAGAAGAAGGAACTTCCTTACAATCAGCCAATTAAAATATTTAATATTCCCCTGCCCCCCAAATAAAGCCTCCAGTTCATTTTAACCTGTTAATGTTAATGTAAATGTTAATGTAAATCAGTAGGTGGAAAATAAAAAACTCTTCAGGGGTGGGGAGTGATGAAAATTACTGAGAAAGTGCTACTCATCCAATTCGAAGCACTTGAATTTGATTGCTAAAGCTAATGAAGTTTTTCACGTGTCAGAGTACCAGAAACCTCTTCCACCAAAATACTAATTTTGTAAGGATCAAGGCAGTGACGCTTGATATTTATGTTATAATTCCTATGGGAAAAGTAATGGCACTTTCAATGTTCTGACATTTGTGATGATTTCCCAGTGTTTACTTTTTTTAAACTTAAGGTTTCAGTACTCAAAATTGCTAAGTTGCCTTTTGATTTTTGGGGAAATAACTAAATGTGGGAAATTTGCAACCCAGCTATAAGATTGGGCTGTGTTTTGTACAGCTGAAGTCAATGCATATCTGAATTTCTCAGGAGCACTGCAAGGCAGGGGGGAAAAAAAACTCCAAATAAAAATGATATATGTGAGTTGGCCATGTGTTCATCCACAATAAAAAAAAAAGATTTTTTAGCAAACAGCTGCTGACTTTTTCTTTAGAAGGGGAGAAATGACTTACACATGTTGTTTATAACAGCCGTTGATCCACTACTGAAGCTAATGTCTTCACCGGATGTCTGCTGTGAGGATGCGCTGTGAGCCCTGGAAATGCGAAGTACGAACAGTTTATTAGATGCTTTACATTAGCTATAAGACTTTTTTTTTCTTTTAAGTTCAAAGGTGATATTATGCATCACTGGGCTCTTGGAGTTTCTGCAAGATAATCAAGTCACGTCTTCAGTGTCTTCGTGTTTTCTAAGATGTGGCATTCGACTATTTTTAACTTGAACGTGTGCTGGCTGTGCTGGAAGGAAGTTGAGAGGTGGATTTGGTTGGCCCTTTCTGTGGGATCTTTCACAAAATCACTTTGGACTGCGGGACTGATTTTTCTCGTCTCTGAAATAACCTACATAGCAAAGTGGGGTTGGAAGGATCCAAAGACACATTCATTCATAGTATTTATTAAGTGAACACATGTACCACTTGTGGACAAGTGTCAGCAGTTGAGATTATGGCCAAAAAGTGCATAACAATGCCAGGCGTGGGGCGTTAACCAAAGCCAAGACTCATGTCAGGAAGGTAGGGAGAGGTCAAAAGTGTGGAGAGCCTGCGGCTCTCTGTGGTCAAGAGAAGCTGTAAGAAAACCCCTTTGGAATTAGGGACCAGGGAGCTGTCGGCTTTGACTTAGAGCTGTGTTGGCGCAGTGGTGGGAGGAATAGCGGGATTCTTAAGGGAGATGAGTAGGTGATGAGCCATGGAGATAGTGTTTGTTGGCAAGTCTTCTGAGAAGTTAGACGGTGGGGGGAAGAGGACACTAGGAGAAGAAAGGGGGGTGGGGGGAGACTGGCTTCAGTGGGGAGGCTTAAGCGTGTGCAGGTGCGAATGCTAACAGGATGGAGAGGGTGCAGGGGAGAGCCCTGTAGGAGGCGGGCTGAGAGTCCAGACACGGGTGGAGGGACTGGCCTTGGACAGAGAGGGCTCCTTTGTTAGCACAGGCGCCATGGGAGAGAGGGAGGGGCGGACAGCAGGTGCATCTGGGAGGAGGGAAGTGGGAATCATCTGTGAGGTTGGCAGGGAACGTCATGGGCTAATGTGGGGGGCCTGAGGAGGGTCCGAGGCTTGAGAAGGTCACAGCGAAGTGGGAGAGATGGACTTCTGTCGCCATCACTAGAGAAGTGTGGGAGGTGCTAGGGCCCTGACTCACCCCTGGCAGACAGATGGGAGGAGGGCGTGTGGTGGTTCAAGGGAGTAACGCTGGCGCAGCCAGGGAGGAAGCGAGCTAGCAGTTCATGTCCAGCGGTTCTTGCCCTAACCGATTCTGATGGACTACGGAAGGTTATTCACCTGGACTTGTTTTCCGGTCCTTGGGGCTCAGGTTGCATGAACACATGATGTGGTGGAAGGTTTTACTGCATGTCAGCCATTTAATACGTCTAGTAAGTCAATAATCCTTCTTAAATACACCAACATTTGTTTTGGAGATGAAGAAAACCTCAAGAATGTTAGTAAGTGGATCATGAAGGCAAACGTTTGAACCCTTAGTTTGTTTTCTTCCTTGGCTGCTTGTGCATCAAAATTTTAGCCCTCCGGGGTTAAGAAATTAATCATTTGCACTATGATGATATTTTAACTGTGATACTTTTCAGCTGTGACTGTTTTTTTTTTTTCACAAGAGGGCTCTCCTTTGCAGCCCTAACATTCTTTGACTTCAGTGAACTATTTCTGACCCTCAAAAATTAAATCTCGATGATTGAAAATATTTGTGAACTTAATATAAGAGTTTGGTACAGTCGTTTCCCAGCTATCCTTGGACTGTTCAAAATGTAAAATATAGTCTTCTTTTGTTTGTGGAATATAAGGTATTTAAATGTTGGGGGCCGTTCAACTGTGAGTTTTCCTCTAACAATGGTGAATTGGTGTATATTCTTGAATGAAGACATTTCCCAAAGGGCGAGGTCCACGCCAGACGGTGAAGCGAAACATGATTTCTTTTAAAGAAAAGAGCTGGAAGCAAAGGAAGATAAATTTGCTTCAGGTTTCCTCGGCAGCTCCTTCCATTCCGCCGTGTTTTAAGAACCATGGTGTCATCTGTGAGTTAAACACATTCATCCCTTTATGAAAGGGATTTTCAGGCACTCCCTGAATAAAAAATGGAGTGGCGGTGATAAAGTTACACATTCTAGACTAATGAGGTAATTTTTTATTTTTGAAAACGTATATGGAATGTGTAGTCTTTGAACAGTTTTGGAGTCCTTTCAAGCCCGTTTCCCCAAAGCATTTAGCATGCCTCGCGCATGCACACTCCCCACCAGAACAGACCACATGTGTGTGTGTGCAACCTGCCTTGCTGTCTCCAGGACTGCACTTGCCAACCGCAGCTCCTGGGTTGAAAAAGATCGATAGCAAAAACCCATGCTCCACAGAATTGCTACTTGAGAAATGGACTTCCATTTCTGAAAATGTTTTCACTCCGTTTTTTTTTTTCTTTTAAACCTGGTAGCTTTCCCCGGTGAAGTCATTTCGTTTCTGCGGTCACGCTCTGATTTGTGTGTGTCAGATGTTTCCATCATCCGAGAGTAGACAATACGGATATGAGGGGGGACAGACAGCTGGCCGTGGCCATGTGAAGAGGTCAGCCAGTCCCCCTGCCAAAAAAACAAGTGTTGTAACCAGAATGGTCAAAAACAACCGTTTGGGGGTTCTGCTAATTGCCTTTGCAGACGAGACCTTGAAAACTGTTCCGTTTTGAAAAACTTCTAGAATGCAGGTAAGACCCACTGGAGTCTGTGGCCTTCCTGCCTGAGGCTCCCCACAACCCCCCCCACCCCCACCCCACCGAGCATCCTGGTTTATCCAGCACCCGGCCAAGTCTGAAAAGCAGCAGCTTTGTTGCCTGAGGGGTGAACTCCACGGAGTGGGGGTGGGGGCTGTGCAGAAATCATGACTTTGTCAGTCAGAAGTAGCAGGCTTGGAAGGAATCGTGGAGAGAACTCAGCGTTGCTAGCCTGAGGTTGCACTTCAGGTAGGGCGAAGGGCTGACCAGTGGAAACTTAATGAGGAGCCCCTGGAACCGGGACAGCCACGCAGGGTCCTGGCTGACGGGAAGAACTGACTCATGTGCAGGGCGGGTGGGGGACACGAGAGCCCAGTGGGCAGAACGGCCTCAGCCAACAGCAGCCTGGCGTGTGTGCTTTTCTCAGTCAACACGCAGATCCATTGGCAACGGACGGAAGTCACGTGGGCTCTCGGTGTTCAATGAGCACAACCTCCTGCTGACCATCAAGCCACAGACGGCAACCTCTGGGGAGCCAGAATGAGGGATTACAATGAGGATATAAAAAGAGCCATGGCTGGATGGCTCAGCTGGTTGGAGTGTCAACCCGATGTGCCAAGGTTGCAGGTTCGATCCCCGGTCCAGGCACTTAAAGACTCAACTAACAAAGGCATAAAGACATGGAATAACAACACACTCTCTCTCCTTCTCCCCCGCACCCCTGCCCACACACACATCAGTAAGAAGAAAAACAGCGCAGACATCAGGAACCACACTGTCCTTGTAGGGAAGATGGCTTCCTCTGTTTAAATCCAAATTTTAAGCCCTGGCTGGCGTAGCTCAGTGGATTGAGCGCGGGCTGCAAACCAAAGCATCGCAGGTTCGATTCCCAGTCAGGGCACATGCCTGGGTTGCGGGCCACGGCCCCCAGCAACCGCACATTGATGTTTCTCTCTCTCTCTCTCTTTCTCCCTCCCTTCCTTCTCTAAAATAAATAAATAAAATCTTTTTTAAAAAAGTCTATCCTTTTGTTCAGTATGGCGACATACTATATGATAGTTGCATACATGTTTTATTTTTATTTGGCAGAATGAAATATTGACAGTGTAATGTGTCTTCTGATTTTGGAGGGTGTTGCTTTTACTGGTTGGGTAACTTCAAGAATCTGGCAACCACTGCTGTAGGTGGGCTATAAACAGGAAATGAGGTCGCTTGAACATTCTACTATTATAAAACTTACATTAAATACTAACTTTGCCCCAACCCTCAGTATATATTAAGTGTCAGAAAACTAACGGACAAAAACAAAGCAGAGACAGCGCGTAGGAGAATGCCAGTAGCCGTTTTCTCGGGTGCATCTCTGGGGCTCCACGGCAAGGAGCACAGCGGCTGGAAGTCTTGGACAGCGGAGTGCTCCCATTTCCCACGGGAGTCTCTGTGCAAACCCCAGTTCCAACAGGCCACAGGGAGAGCCCAGGTGTTCTCGCGAGTCCCCGAGTTTCCTGAGAATTCCAAGTGTGTGCAGCGGATCCTGACCAGCCGGTTGGTTGAGGGGGAGGACAGTCAGTGGCAGCGTGCGATAGGCGGAGTTGTCCCCAGGCAGAGGTTCAGACACCTGCTCCGGGCCCCTGTTCTGCCTCTGGTGGTAGGATCTTGGGTAAATTAGTCCCTCCGGGCCTTCACTGTCACATCTGTAAAACTGGGTGGCAGTGCACGGTTCCTAAGTCCGGTACTCGGTCCTTCCTCCAGGCAATGATCTTTTTAACACCCCCTCGACTGGCGAGGGTCCTCCCTGGACGCGCCCTTGGCCTGTGCACCCCTGCTAGGCTGATCAGGCACTCCCGGTAACAACCAAAGAGGAAGTGTCCTGGCCTTTAGTGAGGACCTACTGTGCCTTGGCACCTGCTAGGTGCTTTATGAACACTCTTTCCTTTACAACATCATGATGTTATTTCTGCCCCCCATTTTATAGCTGAAAACCTGGAGCTCAACAAGGTTAACAACTAGCTTAGGGCGCTGCATTTGCCAGGATTCTGCAGAGAAGCAGAGCCGGAAGTTTTAAACATTGCATACGTTTAACATAAGCATGACACAGAGGGCAGAAACCGTGAAGGATGGGATGAAGACATGTAAACACGTAGAAAGGTAAATGTATGCATTGCCGAAAACTCCATAGATTAAGAGGTAAAAACAGACAAACTAAGAAAAATATTTGTAATATATTAAATGATAACGGGGACATCTCTTTACTACAGAAACAAAGACGGGCAGAGTAAGTAAAGGTAACTGATGCCCCTTAAGTTTTCCGGCGGAGCTGGCCGCTTGCCCCCTGATATCCGTGTTCTGCTTGAGCAGTAAGAGAACTCTGGATTTTTAGCGAAGTAGGTTCATGGTCTCTCAGAGCAGACTGCCTCTCCCAGTGTCCCTTGCAGCCAGATGCTGCTACAAGGGACACATTCCAAAATGTAGGTGTGGTGGCAGTGCACCGTTTTGGACCTTGTAGCGTAGGTCAACACCTTAGAGATTGCTAGGCAACAAGATAGAAGGAGCCTGAGTCTCCGGTACCTTAAAGGGACAGGGTTGCCAAACTAGCCCTCCACCACCAACCTACAGAACGTGAGACCATGGGTCATTTTATCCCGAAACATGCCTGTGGAGCTATTCCTACTGAAACACACACCACCACCACCCACCACCACCCACCACCACCCAAACCCCAAACCAAAGGCACCACTGGGTGGAATCCTTTCGACTTTTTTATTAGTTCACAGGGAGTGGCTGGGTACCTGGTAAGCCAGGAGAGGAAGTAGGCTTAGGGAAATACCTCCAAAGGAGTTGGACATTGGGTCTGCAGAGAAAGAGGGGAGTCAGGGACGATGAGAGGGATTGGAGGCGTCTGCACAATGCTGACCGTTTCGGGAACTGTGTATGTCCCATAACACCTGCCGGCTCGGTGACTGTGTCCCCAAGAAGACGGTGAGAAAAAGTACAGAGGCTGGATTTGCCTTCGGGGGAATCTTTAGCCAGGGAGGAGGAGAAAGAAAAGAGGCTGGGCAGGGCCGTAGCGAGCAAACCAGGGTAACCTAAAGTCACAGACAGGAGGGGAGAAGATGGATTCCCAGTGGTCGAATCCTTCAAAGAGACAAAAGAACAGTTAAAGATGAGGGCATGGTATTCCACCATGGAAAACTTAGGAAGCATCATTTTGGGTATATGGTGGCGACATGGCCAGACGCCAGAGGATTTGGGTGGGACTAGCTGGTGAGGAAGTGGCTGACACATGTACCCATGTGTCACGGATACTAGCTGTGCAAGCAGGCAGTCAGAGGAAGCACGTGTTGACCCTGAGAGGGAGTATGTGTATATCTTCCAAGAACTCCTTGTGATTAATTGGGCCCAATTAGCCGTTGCTGGCAGAGGCCTCTCACACACTCAGTGTCTTAGGGAAAAGCACAGACTGAGCCGCCAGCGCCCTGCACTGGGTTCCTGCCATCTGAGCCCAGCCTTATGAAGAAGCTCCTGAAATCATCTTTCAACCAATGGGACTGAGACCCGCCCTGTCTCATTGGACATGCAAAACTACATCTTCATTTGCATCTCTACTAGCCAATCAGCGGCTCCATAATGACCATCAGGATGCATGATTGTGACCAATCAGGAAAGTGCTATTGGATCAATCAGACTGTGCAAATCTGGATTCCTCATTTACATGAAAATGGACCAACCAGAGACTAAGGCAAGACTTTATACAAAAGCAGTCTCCCCTTTACCTCAACAGAACCCACTATGGTTTCCACTGGAGGCTGCATCTCCCAGCTTTGCGAAGTGATTACCTGAATACTTTCTCCCTTACCACACCCCATATTGGGGATTTCTGTTGGTATTATTGGGTTGGCCAAAAGTTCATTTGGTTTTTTTTCTGTAAAATGGCTCTAGTAGTACTTAGTTGTCTTTAACTTCATTTGAAACACTTTTGTTAGATTGTATTGTGACAGCTGTCATATCAGTGTGCATTTTTAAAAACTTACCAAAATTGGTGAATCTTTGTGTAGCCATTTTAATATTGAAGGTGGAAGAAAATAGGTAACATTTTTGGCATATTATGCTTTATTATTTAAAGAAAGGTAAAAACAACTAAAACACACAAAAAATTTATTCAGTGCATGGAGAAGGCGCTGTGACTGATCAAATGTGTCAAAAGTGGTTTTCGAAGTTTCCTGCTGGAGATTTCCCCCTGGACAATGCTCCGCGGTTGGGTAGACCAGTTGAAGTTGATAGTGATCAAATCGAGACATTAATTGAGAACAATCAATGTTGTACATTGCAGGAGATAGCCGACATACTCAAAATACCCAAATCAATAAAGCTATTGGTGCAAATGAAAAATCTGTCTTTTATTTTATGGAAAAAACCATATGGACTTTCTGGTCAGCCCCACAGGTTGGTGGCAGTGGACTTGTGCTGGAACAAGTCGTGGTCAGCTGGAAAAACGAGGGCTCTAGGGTCGAAGGGGCTTGGTTTAGGCCGGAGTCTTGACTGTTCGCTGTCTGTGAGGCCGTGAGGTCTCTAGGGCTGTTTGCTCCCATGCAGAAGGGAGGGGGTCCTATTTGATGGCAGCCTCATGGGGGGCGGGGTCAAAGGAGAGGGTGTGGTCGTGTCTCACACCGCCAGACACAGGCAGCAGGGTCCCCTTCCCTGTTTCTCCTCCTCTCGCAGAAAGGCATTCTGATGTGGTTATTTTGGACAGTGAAAAAAATAAACAATTTAATATGAATAGTCAAAATAGATCACCACATATATTAATTTTGTGAAATTCACCCTCAATTTGAGGCATCATATTTTTTAAAAAAAAAATAGCTCATCTCCTGGCTGGCGTAGCTCAGTGGATTGAGTGCAGGCTGCGAACCAAAGCATCGCAGGTTCGATTCCCAGTCAGGGCACATGCCTGGGTTGCAGGCCATGACCCCAGCAACCGCACATTGATGTTTCTCTCTTTCTTTCTCCCTCCTTTCCCTCTCTAAAAAGTAAATAAATAAAATCTTTAAAAAATATATTTAAAAAAATAGCTCCTCTGTTTTCCAGCGATGCCACAGTGAGGAAACCAAGTTTCAAAGGAGCCAGGAAAGTCCCACTCGGCAGACGATAGCCTCTTACAGTCACGTTACAATTCACGTTTTGTGAAGTTGTCCTGCAGCCGTGATTGTGTTTAACTCCGGTGATGGGAGGTGGGGTAGGTGCTGGGATCTCTATTTTGCAAATACAACATTTAAAAAGAATAACACGCCCTGGCTGGCGTAGCTCAGTGGATTGAGCTCGGGCTGTGAACCAAAGTGTCCCAGGTTCGATTCCCAGCCAGGGTACATTCCTGGGTTGCAGGCCATAACCCCCAGCAGCCACACATTGATGTTTCTCTCTCTCTCTCTCTCTCTCTCTCTCTCCCTCCCTGCTCTCCCTAAAAATAAATAAATAAAATCTTTAAAAAAAAAAAAAAAGAATAACACTTAGCAAAGGAAGTGCTCGTCTCTAGAAGCCAGCCAGGGTCCTTTAGCAGTCCATGCTCTACAAACCTCACTTTCTTTTCTGAAACAGAATTGCTAGATCAGGAAACACTATTGATACTGTGCACTGTGATGGTAGCTGGGCGTCTGATAAAGTCTCCCACCAAGTCTGTGTGGACAAGGTGGGGCAACGGAAACTGCAGGAGAGAAGCTGGCAGCACCCCGAGTTAGAGCATCGGCACTGGCCCCGCAATGTGCAAGAAAGAGAAGTGAACTGGTGCCCAGCTGGACGGAGGGCTCCCTCCTAGCACCCGTCCTGGTGAATTTAAAAAAATTAGTATTAATTTTGAGAGTGAGATCAATTTGTTGTTCCACTTATTTATGCATTCATTGACTGATTTCCCGTAGGCGCCCTGACCGGGGCAGATCCCGCAACCTTGCTCTATCAGGATGGTGCTCTGACCACCGAGCTATCCAGCCAGGGCTGTCCTGGTACATGTTTACTGGTAACTGTGATCAAGTTAAAGACATCATTACCAGCAGATCTGTAGTTGTCAAAGCTGGGAAGAACACTTAATACTTTAGGTAGTAAACATGTTGAAAAAGATCTGGAACGATGGACAAAAATTTCATAGGGTCACACGCAAAACTTTGTTTTTCACTAAAAAAACATTAGCAACCCAAGTATGGAATGGAGATGGCGTTCAGCAGCCTGTGTCCCGTGGACTGTTTTTGTTGGTGCAAGTTCAGTCTGAACCGAGGGTGAGGCAGCCAGTAGAAGGGGAGGGTGTCCAGGCTGCAGCAGGGTCGCGTGGCTCACAGAGGACCGACCCCTGGATAGGGCTGGGGTGTTCAGCTGGGGAAAAGGATACCAGCTCCAGCAAGAGGGGGAACTGTTTTCACAAAAAGGAAGCTGGTTTGGTAGCAGAGAGAGTAGCCTGTGGCTGCGGGGTGGGGGTGGTGGGGGGTGGGGATGACGACCCGGGGAAGGTGGTTACATGCAGGGAAATAGATTTGGGTTCAACTCAAGACAATTTCCTCACAATAGGAAACTGTTCGACCATGAGTGGGGCTGTCTTAGTGAGGCTATGATTTCCTTGTTCGGGAAAGTGGGTAATGCCACATGTACTGGACATTAAAGATACTTTGGAAAGGGTTGTGTAGGGGTGGGAATTTGGACCCAGTGACAGCCATGAGGATAACTGACTTGTTTTATTCCCCCGACAACCCTGAGGGGTTCGTACTATTTCTCTTTTGCAGAGGAGGAAGCGGAGATGCTGATAGGTTAAGCAACATGTGCAAAGTCACCTGGCAGCGCAACTCAGACCCAAGTCTTTCATCGGAGCTTTTTTTTTCTTTCCCTTTTATCCCAGCCCTGCAGTTTTAGGATGGAAACCACCTCTGAGGCCGTGGACACTTCTGCCTTCAAGACCCTCTATTTGCTCACACAGAAAATGGGCACATTGCCCTGGCTGGCGTAGCTCAGGGGACTGAGCATGGGCTGCAAACCAAAGTGTCACAGGTTCCATTCCCAGTCAGGGCACATGCCTGGGTTGCAGGCCATGACCCCCAGCAACCGCACATTGATGTTTCTCTCTCTCTCTTTCTCCCTCCCTTCCCTCTCTAAAAATAAATAAATAAATAAAATCTTAAAAAAAAGAAAAAAGAAAATGGGCACATTGATTCCCCCTCCCCCGGAGCCCTTAGGGAGGTTGACGGCGTAAGCGGGGTAATGTGTGGTACTAAGTCATTTAAAACCCTCTCCACCCCTCCAAAGAGCCCTACCTAGATAGAGGATATTTTTCAATAAATTAACTTCATATTTTGAATAGGCAATACATGCACATGCTACGAAATTCAGATTACACCAAAGAGTGAGCAGTGCGGAGCAAATTGTCCCTTCACCTCTCTCGTCCAGCCAGCGGCCCGACCTCCTTCCTAGGAGACGAACAGTGCTAACAGGCTCCTGCGTTTCTGTGCGCACGCACACACGCACACATGCACACACGCAAGAACGTGTGTGCCTACGTTCTCTCCAGTAATGGCAGGCTTTAGACACAGGTCCACAACTAACCCTTCCACTTCTTACTACGGTAGGCTGATGTGGGTGAACTTACCAATAGTCTACCCTTTCGACCTACAGAATATATGGGAAATCCTTCCATATCAGCACATATGGAGCTGCTTCAGTGTTTTGTTTTGTTTTTTAATAAAGTGTAACAGACAGAAGATTCCACAAACCCCAACTGTACACTCCCCTGTAGAATGAACACCCAGATCAATAATTAGGATATTACCAGCACCCAGAGGCCGCTGGAGCCCCTTCCAGTCACTGCCCCATTTTGATTTCTGTACAGTGGAGGCAGTCAATAGGCACCCTTGTGTGTCTAACTCTGTGTTATTGGTTGCACAGCCGTCCATTTCTGGGAGTCCCTTACTTTGCTGACCTCTGTTGACACCCCAGTGATGGACATTAAGGCTGTTTACAACCGTGCGCTGTTGCAAGCTTTGGGGGCTGTGAACAACCTTGTATATATATATATAATGCATTTTAAAACATGTTTTATGATGGGAAATTTCCAACACGCATAAGGTAAATAGAATAAATGGACACTCGGCTTAGACCGTCTGCCGTTCTAGTTAGAGCAGTTTTAGAGAAGCACGGGGCTAAACACAGTGAACTCTTCCCCCCCCCCCCCCCCCCCCCGCCCTTCTCCATTCTCTCGGCTGGGCCAATAATCAAATGAACAGAGACACATCAACAGTGGAAAATCAAATTTCTAATGCATGCAAATGGGGAATTCTCACGATCGTGAACCAGCCTTGTTTCTGGGGGGACGGGGGACGACACGCGTGACATGTTGGACGAGGGAGAGGAGCAGGAATCTCACGCAGTCCCGGTTTCGGAAGCCAGACTGTGGTCCAGAGGCAGGTGAGGGACACCGGAACGCACGGGGCTGGTAGATTCCTGCGCGCCCACCCGGAAACAATGAGCCGCGGGGGAAATCGAGCACACAGGCCCCTCGGGCCCCCTCGGGCCCTCCTGACTCAGTTCAAATGAGGCGGCCCCGGCGAGCCTCCTACGGTTCCCTTCCTGGAGAGAGGTCTTTCCCTCTGGATCTGTCGGGCCGCCAAGCGGGGGAGGGTCCAAAATTCTGAGCCTTTTCTTAAATTAACAGCTTAAAAATCAAAGTCCCAAAAGGCAGCTTCAGGGTGGCAAAACTTTGGTCCCCTTCAGTACAACTCCATTTACCTACCCAAAACACGCCCTCTGAGAAGGCTAGGCGTGCAGCCCCCTTCAGGGGCTGGGCTGTGGGGCCTTGGGCTCACCCAGCCTCTCTCCACCGGGCTGAGGACGCTTCCTAGGCTCCGGGCCGCTGGCCCTCCTCACCCCGGGTGGTGCCGGCTGTGGGTGTGGCTTGGCCGAGGGCCCCGCGGGAAGATGCAGGTGGGGAGGGAGGCACTTGGACTACTGCCAGTTCACTTTGGTCTTTGACGGAATAGTGTCTTTGGTAAGATTTCATTTGGTGGAAAGGGTTCAAATGCTTTTTTTTTTTTTAAGGAAAAAAAAGTTTGAAGCCACCAATACAATGAAGAACGTAGCAGAGTGCTTTTGGGGTATGAGGATCGTCCTGTTTTCCTGGCGGTCCTTGTTGTCTTTTCAAAGCACCTTTTCTGTTGTTCAAGTCCCTTTCCAGCCAAGGGGCTCTTTTTTTTTTTTAATGAAAAAGGTTTTTTTTTTTTAGCTTTATTGGGATATAATTGACATATAACATTGTGTAAGGTTCAGGTGTGCGACGTGTTGATGGGATCCGTGGACACTTTTTAATTAAAGCGAGAACGTGCCCCGGGGCTCGCGGGGCTGACGGGGCTGACGGGGCTGGCGGCGCGTCCTGGGGAGGAAGGTTTGCACTGCACACGCTGATGTCTTCAGTTAGCGCGGGCCAGATTCCGTCCTCCACCCCTTCTGGAAAATCGTGAGTTCCTGTCGCTTACTCCAAGCCTCTGCTTCATTGGTTCTGGTTTCCCAATAAATCATAAGACTCGAGTCCCTGCTGCAGCGTTTGTTATGAGCTCAAGTTATTGGAGAGGCGGCTAACTTTTTCATGGGTGTCCCAAAGCCAAGGGGTGCTGGGGTGCTGGATCCCCTCCCGCGCCGCGGCCACGACCGCCCAGCCCCGCGGGGATGTCCTCCCTGGGTGGGAAGTAAAGGGTCAAGAGGCCCTTCCCCGCCCCCGCCCCCCTCCGCCCCCCACTCCCCGGCACTTGCCCGCCAATCGCCTCCAGCGGAGATGCTGGGAGCCCGAGTGCGGCTGCTCGGCCCCGGGGAAAGCGCTCTCCTCCCAGCGCTGAGCCCTGGGTCCTGGCAGACGCCCCAAGATTGTTGTGAGCGCTGTAATCTGAACCAGCTGTGTCCAGACTGAGGCCCCATTTGCATTGTTTAACATACTTAGAAAATGAAGTGTTCATTTTTAACATTCCTCCTCCAATTGGTTTAATGCTGAATTACTGAAGAGGGCTAAGCAAAACCAGGTGCTCCCGCTGTGGGCTGTCCAGTGGCTCGGAGGACCCAGGCTCTCCCCTCGCCCTCTGCACGGCTCGCTGTCCCCCCGCCCCCCCGGAATACACTATCAGCGAGCCCCACGGGCCAGAAGAGGCCGAAGTTCAGGAACTGCTCCGAGGGTCCCGCACGGCCAGCTTTCTCTTCCCCCCGCTTTGCTTCTCCGGCTCCCGCATCTTGGACATGCCAGCATTTCAAAGGTAGGCTCTCCCCTCCCAACGTTTTCCTCCAGGGTCTGGAAACCTTCCCGCAACCCTGATGGGTGGAAAATGGCTATGGACCGATTCAGGCGGTGTCAGGATGTTGGAAAAGGCACGCGCGAGTGATGCAATGATATTGTTAATTATAAAAAGCTGCTCCTCTGTAGTTTTTCATCGTGAAGCCCTCTTTTGGGAGTGGGTGTTTTAGGAGACGGTCTCAGAGTCGGCATCCGGCAGAGGTCTGCGAAAACCTCAGGGCTCCGTTCCTCTTTCTTTTCGGGAAGGGCAGCAAATCCGTGTGCCTTTTTTTTTTTTTTCCCCAACAATTTATGTCTTTTTTTCAATCTGGGAGAGCCAGCACTGGTTCCCGAGCAATTATTTTGCTGCACTGGCCGTCGGACAAGCGAAGGAGGGGCCGCACATCCCGGGCTGGCTTCGCCCCTCATGCGGGGTCCAGGAAGGGCATGCGACCCAGAAGTCTCAAGCCCGTGAAAAGTGGGGGCTGCAGACCGAGCTACTACATGTAAGCGAACATTCCTGCTGTTCTTTTAAGAAAATTGTAATCCCAGGTGGGGAGTCAGCCCCCCAACTGTGAAGAGCCCTGTCTAGGTTATAGCTGCCCAGTCTTTCCTGAGGAAAGTCTGGAAAACGTAGCTGCTTTATGGACAGGTCGTGGGCATGCGTGCGTGCCTGTGCTGAAAAGGAAGCAGTGACAGTGCCATCCTGGAGTGGGGACACCCAGCCCTGAGAATCTGCTGCTCCCTCTGGCTTTCCCCGCCGCAGTTAGGGTGATGCCCAAGGTGGGTGGACCCACCTGTTTCCCAAAGTCCCGCGGACCAGTGAGGACCACCAGGGGCTTCCCTAGGACCCCTACAGTTAGTTTATTTTTTGTAGTTTGCTAGGGTTTTTCATGACAAGGTGCAACTGTTTATGGCAAGTGAGAGCAGCATGCTTGGGCATCGTTTCATTTTTTAGAAAGCCTTCTCAGTCAGCCCACAGCTGACCCAGCCCCCAGGACCCAGCTGCGGCTTTTTGCGGGGGGACTGGGCTGGAGACTGGCCCTCACAGAGGGGACCTGTCTCAGGACCGCTCTCCCGCCAAAGGGGATGGGAGAGCCGGGAGCAGGGGGAGCCGTGGGGTGAGCGTGCCTTTTCCACAAGCCCTTGAAGTCCACAGCGTTCAGGCTACCTGTCCTGTCTCCAACATAAACGAGACAGGGTTTTGTAACTAACCGAAAGAAAGCCTCATGCGAAGAGACAGGAAAACATTGAAATTCATAATATACAGCCTGGAAAATAAACTTGTTATTGTTCTTTCATTCCTTCCAGATATAAATCTGGCTGTCGCAAATATCAAAAAGCCCCGGGGTTTTGGCTCTGCGCTTTGTAAGGTCAGCGCTGCCTGCAGCGCCCTGGAACTTTGGCTCGTGCAGGCGCTCGGGTGCAATAAAAACTTGTGGGTGCTCAGGGTCTTCCGTCTGTGGACTGGAGACTAGCGGAAGGAATTGGGCTGGCATCTTCAGCGCCACATCAGGCTTCTGTGCCCTCTGCATGCCACCTGAATCCCAGGGTCCTTAATTTGGGTCCTTGGGTTCCAAGTACCCAAAGCTGTTGACTCAGATGAGCCTTGTGTCCTGCACTGGGTGAGCTTTGGAGTCTGTTGAACACTCTCGTTATGAAGGGAGGGATTATACAGTGGAGACTTGTTTGATAGGAACATGTCGCTGAATCCAAGCAGGTCCCAGGTTTCACTGCTCTGCTGGAGAAGCCTCCAGGGTCACCTCCTCCAGGAAGCCTTCCCTGACCTTCCTTCCCCTGACTTCCAGCCTGGATCTCATGGCACTCAGTGGGTATTTCTGTCAGTGTTCTAACCAAAGTGTGTAGATATTATTGATTCCTGGATCTCCCCAACCAGCTCTCCAGGGCAGGGATTGGGTCCTAGTTTTGTAGCCCTTCTGCCTGAGGTCCACACCTGCAAGCTGTAGTTGCTCAGATAAATCCCCATTGAACTGGGTAATGATAGCACCAAATAAAGCTCTGTATTTGCATAGATTTTGTTTCTTCACCATCGTAGCCATTTGCAGTGTTCAGTTCAGCAGCGTTAACATTTGCCTTGTTGTGCAACCAGCCTCCAGGGCTTTCACCTGGCGGAACTGAACTTCTGTTCCCTTTAAACAACTTCCCAGTCCCTCCTCCTTCCAGCCCCTGGCAACCACCAGTGCACTCCCCATCTTTGTGATTTGGGTTGCTGTAGGCGCCTCCTGCAAGTGCAACCCTACAGTGTTTGTTGTCTTTTAGTGACTAGCTTACTTCCTTTAGCACGATGTTTTCAAGGTCCATCCAATTCGTAGCCTATGTCAGGATTTTCTTCCTTTTTAAGGTTGAGTAATATTTCATTGCAGGTGGATACCACATTCCTTTTGTTTATCTGTTCATTGATCAATGAATGAAAGGTTGCTTCCACCTTTCGGCTATTGTGAATAATGCTGCTGTGAACAAGGGTGGGTGCACACGTATCTCTTTGAGACCCTGTTTTTAATTCTTTTCAGTATATACCCAGAATTGGAATTGCTGGATCATATAGTAACTCTGTTGTGTGTTTTTTTAAGATTTTATTTATTTATGTTTAGAGAGACAGGAAGAGAGGGAGAAAGAGAGGGAGAGAAACATCAATATGTGGTTGCCTCTTGTGCGCCCCCTACTGGGGACCTGGCCCACAAGCCAGGCATGTGTCCTGACTGGGAATTGAACCAATGACCTCTCAGTTCCCAGGCTGGCATTCGATCCACTGAGCCAGGCCAGCCAGAGCCCAATGTTGTATTTTTTTTAAAGATTTTATTTATTTATTTTTAGAGAGGGAAGGGAGGGAGAAAGAGAGAGAGAAACATCAATGTGCAGTTGCTGGGGGCCGTGGCCTGCAACCCAGGCATGTGCCCTGACTGGGAATCGAACCTGCGACACTTTGGTTCGCAGCCCGCGCTGAATCCACTGAGCTATGTCAGCCAGGCCAATGTTGTATTTTTAAAGCATGTTGGCAACTACAATTTTGGGGAGGAAAAAGCTTGTGTGGTCGAAGGGCAGGAATCTCGGGCTCTGAGAGGTTCGGTGGCTTGTGAATGTCAGAGCTGGCCCGACTCCCGATTTTGTGACTCCCCCTAAGTTTTCCCGCTGTGCGGCTTCTCCTTTTGCCCAGGTGCCCTCCTCCTCTTCTCTCACAGGGCCAGCGAGAAGTCTGCTGTGGCATTGGGTGACTTCCTTGTGACCCCTTCCTTCCGTGGGGTCTGCCTATCCTTTCCTTTCCTTTTATCATTGGAGGGTGTGGCTGGCTCCTTCCATCCGTCACCACTTCTTAATAAAGGAGTTTGAAACTCAGGCCTGTCTCTCCGTAAGCAGTGAGATCAGAGCAATGGGCCGATACATTGTTAATACCACAGCAGTGGGTTTTAGATTTGTTCTTCGAAGTAGCAAAAGCCTTTGTTGAAAAAATGCCATCTGATGCATTATCCCAACGTAGAAAACCAGCAGAAGAGACCCGTTCTGGATGGGACGGTTGGGGTATCCAGGGTCCCCCTTGGTCGCTCCAGAGTCTCCCCCTCCCCCAACATAAGCACATGACATCGCCACCATAAATGCACAGCAGCGTGAGATCCACGTTTACCCTCAGACCTGGATCCAGGAAGGAGCTCAGGCATTCATGTCGACTTTTGCTCTCCGCAGGATACTCACTGTCACCATTCTGGCGTTCTGTCTTCCAAGTCCTGGGAGCACACAGGTAAGCTTCTAGTTTTGTCGACAACCTGGAAGTGTGTTGCAAACCAGGATGTCCGGCTGTGCCTTTTGGAATCCTAGGCTTGGCGGGGGCTTTACAGTTCGCCCAAATCGAGCTCTTCCTTATACAGAGATGACAGCGGAGACTCGACCCAGGCGATGTCATTCAGAATGGGCAGGGCTGGGACCTCGGGGCCCTGACTCCCAAACCGAGATTCTTACCATCGGAGCACCCCCTTCCTTTGTGTCCCTGGGAGGGGCGTGCCTTGACTTATCTTAAATGTTAAGTCGAATGTGCTCCACTATTTCTGGGCAGCAGTGCCCCTGCGTGCCTGCACTTGGCATTAGCTGCTGAGCCAGGGCTGGCACCCAGCTCTGCTGGTTTCCTGAGCTTTACAGTGCAGCCTCCTGGCTCACTCGCTCTGTCTCTTTTGCTCCAAGGCGACACCTGAACCCTCTCCTGGGAATGCAGGCCAAATCCCTCCGCTCAGGGAAGTGGAACTCCTGTCGCCTCCCTCCTGCAACAGGGCAGGCTCCAGGGGCCTTCCGGAAAGGCCCCGCGACTGGTTTTCTAAATGCAGAGACTTGCGACTCCTGTCGTACGTGAAGCCCGCAACTCTTGGGGACCACGGGAGACCTATTTTGGGCTGTGTCCTTGTGGAACTGCCTTGCTGGGTTGGAAAGGGAGGAATTTCCCCAAATCCACTTTTCTCAGAAAATAGACTGCACCACGGAGTAGCTTGTATTTTCTGTGCTGACGTCAGGATCAGGTAGAGAAGTTCATCGGGTGCAAAGAACTCCTGCTGGGGGCTGGGAAGGGGGGTTGGATAGCACCCGAAGAGAGCGACTGCGGGGAGGGCACAGGAAGTGCCGCATCAGACGCATCAGGTGAGATCGTTGCGCTTCGTGACTAGAGCGTGAAACAACCCCGAACCATGTGCTCGAAACAGGGGTTTTGAAAGCAACGGTGCAGGGCCTGAAAAAGTAAGGCTAAGTGTGGAATGGCTGTGCACAAAAGGACAAGTGGGGGGTGTAACACAGGTGCTGGTGTTAGGGATGTTTTATTGTCTTTGTTTCCTGAGCTTTCTGTGATGCTGTTCTAATGCTTTTAGAGTTCAACAAAAATACGCCGGTAAAATGACCCTGCCCCCTCCTTCTCTCCCCTTCCCGCAGCAGCAATGCACTAACGGTTTTGACCTGGACCGCCAGTCAGGACGGTGTTTAGGTAAGAGGCCACGGAAGACCCTTCGTGGGGACGGGCTCGTGGGGGGGGGGGGGACAGGCAGTGGCAGCCCCAGGGCAGGGCTGTGTCTTCCTCCACTGTTGCCCGATACTGTCACCGTTGGGTCCGCACAAGCCTGGCCCACGGGAGAGAGCAGTGCCCGGGGTGGTCGGAGGCGACGGTGCCCTTTCATCCATCACCTTCTCTGTTCCCGCCACCTGTCCCCTTCACCGGGGTGAGCCCCGGGAGGGGGCAGAGATGGGTAAGAATTGATCCCTGTCCCCAGGGAGCTCTCCATTGGCATTAGTGTCCGTAGGCTGCCACACTGAATGGCCACCGATGTGGCAGCTTAAATAACACAAATGTATTATCTCACTGGTCGGGAGGTCGAAAGTTCAACAGAGGTCTGACTGGGCTGATCCGAGGGGCCAGCAGGGCTTCGTGCTGCTCTGGATGCCTTAGGGGAGAATCCAGGTCCTTGCTCATGCAATTGTTGGCAACATTGAGTTTCTTTCTTTCTTTACATTGAGATGTAATTGACATATGACATTCTGTAGGTTAAAAGTGTCCAACATGCTCATTTGGTATATTTATATATTGCAATACGATCACCACCATAGCTTTTGCTAGCACCTCCATCACATGATGTAATTCTCCCTTCTTTTTTTTTGTGATGAGAACGTTTAAGATCGACTCTCTTAGTGATTTCTAAGTATGTGATACAGCCCTGTTAACTGTCATCCCGGTGCTGGGCATTAGACGTTGAGAGCTTGTTCATCTCATAGCCGGAACTCTGTACCCTTCTTCCAGCCTCTCCCAGTCCCCTCCAGCCCCCGGCCCCCAGCCACCAGCACCCACTGTTCTGCTTACTGTTTTCAGAAGTTCGGCTTTCTTAGATTCCACATGTGAGTGAGGTCATGCAGTGTTTGTCCGTCCCTGTCGGACTCACCTCCCTTAGCACGGCACCTCCCAGACCCACCTGCGTTGTTGCATATGGCAGGATTCTTTCTTTTGTGCCTGGAGTAATATCCCATATTGTGTGTGTGTGTGTGTGAGAGAGAGAGAGAGAGAGAGAGAGAGAGAGAGAGAGAGAGAGATCCTCTTTATCCACCCATTCATCTGTAGGTGGGCACGCAGGTTGTTTCCATACCTTGGCTACCATGAATAATGCTGCAATGAACATGGGGGTACAGGTGCCTCTTGAGACCCTGTTTTCATCTCCCTTGGATGCCTGCCCAGAAGTGGACTTGCTGGACCATATGGTTGTCCTGTTTTTTTTTGTTGTTGTTGTTGTTAAAGATTTTTAATTTATTTTTAGAGAGGGAAGGGAGGGAGAAAGAGAGAGAGAGAGAGAAACATCAATGTGCAGTTGCTGGGGGCGGTGGCCTGCAACCCAGGAATGTACCCTGACTGGGAGTCGAACCTGCGACACTTTGGTTCACAGCCTGCACTCAATCCACTGAGCTACGCCAGCCAGAGCTGTTCTGTGTTTTTTTTTTTTAATTTAATCTTTATTATATTTTTCCTCATTACCATTTTTTACCCCCTCCCCCCAGCAGTCACCACCCTGCTGTCTGTGTCCACGGGTCCTTTTTCCTTTTTGCTCACTCCCTCCACCCCCTAACCTCCCCCGCTACTAGCTGTCATCTGTTCTCCATCTACGAGTCTGTCTCTGTGTTGCTTGTTAGTTCAGTTTGCTCATTAGATTCCACATGTGAGTGGAATCATATGGTATTTGTCTTTCTCTGACTGTCTTACTTCACTCAGCATAATGCTCTCCAGGTCCATCCATGCTGTTGCAAAGGGTAAAAGTTTCTTCTTTTTTATGGCCAACTATAATTCCTCCCAGCGCACCACTTTCATGGATGAGTTCAGGCTGACAGCTACTGAACGGGGCACTCAGAGCCCGCACTTCTCGTCTCCCAAGGTGGGAGCTGGTGGGAGGTTCCCAGGTGAGATGGCGGGGAAGGGGGAACCGTCAGCCTCCTGGCATCCCTGCCAGCCTCCTGTCCCACGTGGAGCAGCCCCCGAGGCTGGCGGGAGGGCCCCGTGTGTGATCTCAGGCTGGGGCCAGAGCTCAGGCTGCCCCTGCCCCGGGCCAGCGAGGCTGGTGTTGTAGAATGCCCCCACCTCCCCTTCCAGGCAGAACAGGCGGAGCGCCGGCCCGGCTGGCAGGGCGTCCTGCTTGCTGGCACGGTGTGAGCTGGCTTCCCAGTGGGGCCCCGCTTGCTTTCCTAACCAGGAACTAGCTCGCGGCCAAGCCTTGTCCTGGAGCAGGGGACTCTTTCTCCCCAGCCCGGCTGCTGTCTGGGGCAGAAACGGTTCCCGGGTCGACCACCCCAGGGTCTCCTGAGCATCCTGTGGGCGCACAAGCGTGTCAGAGAGGCTGCCCCCACAGATAAACACCCTTTATTTTAATAGTTCCACGTTCATGTTTACTGTTACCTTCTGTTTATGCTAACAGACAGTGGTTTTCATTTGCTATAGTCATGCAAAATGTAAAAAAATACATTTACTTGAGTTTCAAATGTGGCTTCATGTTTTAAAACGTATCAAGCAGCTGATAATACAGGTGTGTGTGGATAAGGCCAAGATCCCGATGGTGGCAGTTGATGGCCGACGTCTGGGGGACGTTGGTCATTCTGACTCTATATGACGAGCCTGTGGGACACTTGTCGGCGATGGGCTGGGCCCTGTTTGGGAGCAGATGCGGGTGGAGTGTTCTGGGGTTCTTCTGGGCACAGAGGCCTGCTTACCGAGGCCCCCCGCAGAGTGTGGCCGGGGGCCGCTCACGCCCGTCTCCCCCGCGGCCTTGCAGATGTGGACGAGTGCCGGACCATCCCGGAGGCCTGCCGAGGGGACATGATGTGCGTGAACCAGAACGGCGGGTACCTGTGCATCCCCCGCACGAACCCGGTGTACCGCGGGCCCTACTCGAACCCCTACTCGAACTCCTACTCAGGTCCTTACCCGGCAGCTGCCCCGCCGCTGCCGGCTCCGAACTACCCCACGATTTCCAGGCCTCCCATCTGCCGCTTCGGATTCCAGATGGACGAAGGCAACCAGTGTGTGGGTGAGTAGCCCGGCGTCCTGAGCTCCCTGTCCACGGCGCTCTGCGGAAGGCCGCGTCCCAGCCAGCGGGTCCACCCGATGGGTGGTTCGCTGCCCGCCAATGCGCCGGAGAAAAGATGGCTTGCTTTTGACATAGAATTTTCCCTCCTCGCAGCCTGTGTCTCTGGGTGCCCTCCTGTCTAAGGATCAGTTGGGTCTGGTGGTCACGACAGTTCTCCAGGAAGCCGATTTGTTTTTTCTTTATTTTCATCCTTCTATTATCTGTCTGTCTGTCTTCCATCCATCCACCCACCCACCCATCTGTCTCTCCACCCTACCACCTATCTGTTTAAGGACCAAGTTCACAGTTTCCCTGTTCAGGGGCGAGTGCCGCTGCTCACACTCAGCGAGCAAATCACAGAAGGAGATCTGGGAAGGACCAGTGCTTTCTTTTCATCCTGCCCCTCGCCCCCGAGCGGGGTGTGTGCTCCTGAAACAGGAGAAGCCGTGAGGGCCAGGACCCCTGTGCTGGAAAGACAGTGGTTCCTTGGGTGGGCACCAAGCCCTTTGGGCCAGAAGGAGCCTCACTGATGGGCGCTCACGGCACAAGGGGCTCCCTGGGGTGAGGGGTCTGCCATGAGTCCCGAAGGGGTCGGCGAGTGCTGTGACGGGGACCCCGGGGAGCCTGGTGTTCTGGCGGCCAGCATGGCCCTGGCGGAGGGTTACCTGGACTCCCCCTGCCACACCTGGTCACTTGGCTGTGGCCGGACCGAACCCTCTGTATCTGTCTCCAACTCTGGGAGACGGTCTAAGGTGATGATGGCTCCCAACGTTTGTGATCATGTGACTCAGGTACTAAGTCTTTTTGTCCCTGGACCCCCATCATATGCGATGTATACATGACGTGCATATCCTGTTACACTAACACGGTTTGAGGAGTATAAAGCATATGTAAGGAACAGAAACATTTAAAGGATAGGGTAAACACGAATGTGAATTGAAGTCCTAGTATTTCCTTCCTTTCCCCTGGGAGTTTGGGCGAACGTCCCCAGTCCATGTAGTGAGGTGTTTTTTGGTTCCGTTCCAGGGCTCGGGAGTGTTGAGCAGTAACCCACTGTCAGACTCTGTGTGGTTATTTTGCAATGCCTTCTGTGTGTTCGTGCAAATGAGCATGCATTTATACTTGAATGCGTGTAAATAATATGCCAACGAGTGTGCTTCCGAGTTACAAGGGAAAACTGGATGTGCCTGAACCCGAATGTCTCCATTCTTACTGGTCTCAAGAGGTGGGGTGTGGGGACGAGGGAGGAGGGAAGGGGTGAGCTGGTTGAAGGTCACTCGAGTGTAGATGGCTGTGCAGAGGGAGAGAGGGTGGGACCCAAAGCTCCATCCCTGAGGCTTCGGTGGGGAAGAGAAGAACAGTCCTTCCTGTAACAAGCAGCAGAGCAATAGACACTGTAATTGGAAGAGGCCTTACAGGTTGCCTTTGGTGTCTCCCTTCCCTTTTGTAGAAAAGGGGATGTGGACCCAGTGGGTTAGATACGTGCAGGGGCGGGTGGGGGTCCGCTCTCCTGACAACCAGTCTGCATTCTCCTAAGCCGACCACACGGCCGCTCGCATCTGCGGAGAGAAATGATCTCAAAAGCAAATGCAGACAAAGAGGGGTTGGGGTTGGGGTGTGGCTCTTCCAGGGTGTCCTGTGCGGCCAAACAGGCCCAGTGATCTGTGCGCCTCTTGACGTGGAGAAGGGGGAGTAATGGCCATTCGAGGCACTCCAGGTGTTCGGGCGGGGCTGTCCTGGGCCGTCTCCCAGGCCCCGCTGGCTCAGCAGCTGGGAAGGGCTGCAGGGCTCTCTGAGCTCCTCCTGCCTCCCATGGACCTCCTTCCAGGGCCCTGGTGCCTTTGAGAAGGAGGACATGGCTGGGAAAGCTATTCACCTCCTGGTCCCTGTGACGGCGTGCAGTGTGACAGCTCTAGCCCTGTCACACGGGACATGTGGGGCCTTCATAATGGCCCTTTTGTAAGAAAAGTAACAATCGAGGAACCCTGGTGAGGACTGGCACTGGGCCCGTCCATTTCCAGAAAGTTCAGCATTATGCATTCATAAGTCCGGAGCTCTTTCTAATTTCCCTGCACTCCACCCGACAGTTTCCTGATTTACAGAGGGTCCTTCTGGGCATTGAAAGAGGTGGCCTCATGGGGAGGGGTCAAGAGAGGGGACAGGGAAGGGAGTTTCTCTTTCCAACGCTGCCTCCTCCAGGAAGAGAGAAGAGCGAGGTAGGCCTGGGAACAGGCCGCTGGGGAGCAAGGCACACGGGTGATGGACAGGGGGAAGGACCAATGAGGGGACGTTGTCGTCACCACTCAGAGAAGGAGCACGTTGGTGTCTCCCAGAATGCAGGTCCAATCCTACGGAGGAAGCATGGAATGAACCTCGGGCAACTGGGGAGGACCGGGACACGTTTCTGAAACTTTGGGGCTCTAAGAGAGGCAGACCACAACCTCCAAAGGGGTCCCCTCCCCCTCCTCCTGCAGATAAAAACTAACAGAAAACAGTAACAGTAGCAAGCACTCACAGAATGCTGTGTGCCCGGATCTGCACACGAATGAACACGTTTAATCCTCACGGCAGCCCTACGAGGTAGCACGATTATTATTCCTATTGTATGATGAGGCCCCAGGGCACAGAGAGGTCAGAAGACCAGGGAAGCTCACACAGGATGGTGGGCCACGCCAGGACTTGAACCCGTTTGGGCTCCGGGTGAAGAGACTGAGGTGCAGCGAGGTAAAGGTTTGTCCAGAGCCTCTCAGAGAGTGGGTGGCGGGAGCCATGGTTAAAAACTGGGACCTTCCTTTTGAAAAGTTTTTTTTGGCAATTACTGCTCATGTTCTGTGAAGCTCTGACCCTGGGCAAAAGCAGAACAACGCGGTGAACGCTGAGCTGCCCGTCGTCACCCGGCTGCAGCGATGAGCGGTGTAGACCCGTCTCCTTCCCGCGTCCCCCTCACCTCGCAGGTTTCTTTACAGCGAATCCCAGGTGTCGTATAATTTCATCCTGAGCTACTTCAGGATGTGTCTTCCGGAGATAAAGTTCCTTCTTAAAAAATAGACACAACGCTGTCATCCAGCCCACGGAAGTCCACAGCACCACCTCGGCAGCGGCCAGACTGCCTGGGTGGCCTCCCAAACCTCGTGTTTCTGTCGGTTGGTCTGAATGCGACCCAGACGAGGCCGACGCGTGACGTTGGGTCGACAGCCCTCTCCACGCTAGGTCCTGGCGTTTCCTCGGCCCCTTACCTGTTGCAGGGCCTGAGTCGTCTGTCCTGTAAGATTTCCTGCACTTGGGGGTTAGCCGACGGCGGTCTCGCGGTGGCATTCACGTGCTCCTTCACCCCTCTGTCTTCCCGCGAACGGGTGGGAGTTAGATCTGGAGACGTGACCCAAGTCGGGTCTGGTTTTTTGGCAACCTGCTTCCCAGGGCGCGCCGTTGTTCCTGTGTTCCTCCCTTGTGCCCTGGTTTCTGCTCCCGAGTCGCTGGACGTCTGTGGGAGTTTGCAAATGCGAACAGGCATCCCTCTCACTGTGGTTCACTGCTTCTGAGTTCTGGGCCCCTTTCAAGAAAGCAGCTCCCTCCCTTGTGCCCAGACCCTGCCCTTTGGTTTCTGCGGGTCAGGCAGGGCTAGGATCCTGACCTTGGCACCTGGATCCCTGGGGCCTCTGAGCTTCCTTCTCCCCATGTCCGATCTGGGTTCCTCTTCAAAGGTGACTAGAGCCTGCTCCTTCAGAAGCAAAATTTGATTTGAGTCCACAAGCCCCTGGATGTAAATCAGGACCAGTCGGGGCACTTGCAGACAGCGTGAACGGTGACCCAGGAACCGAAACAGTTTTGTGTCATTTAGAAAACTGAGCCCTGGCCAGGTGGCTCGTCTGGTTGGAGCATCGTCCTGTACGCCAAAAGGCTGTGGGTTCAATTCCTGGTCAGGGCACATCCCTAGGTTGCGGGTTCAATTCCTGGTCAGGGTATGTACAAAAGGCAACAGATCAATGCTTCTCTCTCTGTCTCTCTCTTCCTCTCTCTTTCTTCCCCTTTGTCTTCAACCAACAAGCATATCCCTGGGTGAGGATTAAAAAAAAGAAAGAAAACGGGCACCTTGGCTTGGGGGTGCTCGGTACCAGGGCCACCTCTACGAGGGTGGTGGGCCTCACGCCTCGTTAGAGTGTTTCCCCTGGACCCTGGACCCTTGGGAGATCTGGGGACCAGCCCCTCGGGACGGAGAGCCAGAAGGACATGGTTAGTTGGCAAGGAGGAAAGGGCTGCCAGGAGGAAGCCTTGCCCCCCTAGGAAACAGCCAGGACCCAGACAAAAGGCAGAGTCAGACACGCACGAAGGGGTCTGAGTTGGCCCGAAGACGTCTCGGAGGCGGGACGGTGTGGGGCTGGCGAACAGTGCTGGTGCCGAGGGGTTGGGGCACCCTGAATCCAAACCCCCCCATTCAAGAACCTTCCTGTCACAGCTCGCCGCCTCAGAGGCCTCTGGTACGGGTTCCTGCACGTGGGTGCCACTTGCTTCTGAGTGTTCCTCTCCTCTGGGGCTCAACTTGTCACCTCTCTGGGTGGACATTCTCAGTTCTGCCTTTGCTAATCAACTTGGCATTGGCAGATTTCGGGACTCCACCAACAACTAGTGTTTGCGGCATAGAAAGCAGCTATTCATTGGAGCCACGCGACCCTGGGGTGGGGGGTGGGGGTGGGGCTGCAGAAACTCTTCTGGCTGCTTGTGAGAAAGCGGTACCTGTGTTCTCCCAGCTCGGGCTTTTCTCCCGGATCAAAGCGCCCCAGCCGCAGGGAGCAGCACATATGGATCCTTTTGGGGGACGGACGGCTGTGGGCCTGAGGTTTTTCTCTTGAGTTATTTTTCCTGAGAGCCAGCCAGGATTCCCTCAACCCATGTATGTAGAGAACCTCGTTGGTGCCAGGTTCTGGCCTAGGCGCCGAGGGGGCGGGGCGTCCGGGCTGAGCTGCAGGGCTCTCCCCAGAGCTCACCATCGAGGAAGGGGGATCAGCTGCCAAGCCAGCCACTGCAACTCCAGGCAGCCTGGGACAGGTTCCTGAGAAGGCTGGGGTCGAGGAGTGGTGAGGGCCGAACTCGGGAGTCAGGCGGGGCTTGATTCTCACCTTGGTTTGGCCGCTTCTGAGCTGTGAGAGCTTGGTCTCCATTTTCTCGTCTGGACAATGGGTCTGGCAATGCCCGCCGCACAGCTAACAGGTGGAAGTGCCTTGTCCAGGATCTGCATGGAGTCTCACGCAGTAAATATTGAAGGGGAAAGTAAATATTGATTCTGGGAGGAGGCGGCCAGGGTCTGGAGATGACAACCCATGGAGAGGTTCGTGGAGTCAGAAAATGTACTGGAGGCCTAACTCTCTTTTTCTTTTTAAAAGATACTATTCGTTTATTTTTAGAGGGAGGGAAAGGAGGGAGAAGGAAAGGGAGAGAAACATTGATGTGATATGAGATAAATCAATCGGTTGCCTCTCCTAGGTGCCCTGGCTCAGGAGTTGAACCCAGGCAGGTGCCCTGACTGGGAATTGAACCGGTGACCTCTTGCTTTGCAGGATGATGCCCGACCCCCTGAACCACACTGGTCAGGGCTGGAGGCCTGCTTCTTTAAAACGTTTGAAATGACCTAAAACTGAACTTGGCACACACACACCTCGCGGGCCTTTGCCCAGGTCAGCCCTTTGCAGAAACATCAGATGCTGCTTTGAAACACCAGCGAGGCCTGGGTTTGTTTAAATGGTGAGACAAAACAGTGGGACCTGGTCCCGAGGTGGCATTTGTTCCCAGCGCGGCACACAAGGGCGGGACACTGGGAGACCTCGCCCAGCCCTGGCGTCACAGGCTCCCGCAGGCTCCCCTTCTGACTCTCTCTCTATACAGGCCAGGGCTGTAACTTGAAACCCAGTCAGTCCTCAGGCAAACGCAGGAAGCCCTGGCCACTGGGCTCTGTAGCTGCCCAGGGCTTTGGCACCAGGAAGGCCTGGGAGGCGGTGGCCCAGGACTGAGGCACGGGCTGGGGGTGGGGGCCTACTGGTGGGTTCAGTCGGGTGCCCTTTGACCTGGGCCTGAGCACGCTGGTTCAAGTGCACCCCGCTTCCCGGGTCGTCCCCCTCTTGCTTCAGGTCCTTTCTGATCCGCGGCTGGGAGGCTGAGCAAGCCGCGCAGCCTCTCTGCACCTCAGTGTTCCCGTCTGTGCATGGGGGTCGCAGGGCCAGCCTCCTTCCGCAGGGCAGCAGTGAGAACGGAAGGCGAAAATGCACGTAAAACTGCCCAGCATGGAGGCTGGCTCGCGTGTCGGGGTGGGGCGCCAGTTCCAGCCGCTATAGTTTTGTTTTCTTCCCATCGGGCCCCCCCCCACCCGTCACGGACTCGCCCACCCCCCAGTCGTGTTATTCTGCCAGCACCCGTTTTCTCCTTCGGGGACCAGCTTGGCCCATGCGTTCCTTTCAGAGGGTTGGGGGTTGAAGTCTCGTCCCTGTGCAGCACTGGGGGTCGGTGACCTGTACCTCCGAGGAGGTCTCAGCAGCCAAGAGGCTCCAGGAATCACGCAGAACCGCTCTTCTCCGAGGGTCACGTGCCCGGGTATCAAGGGGTGGGGGGCGGGGAGTGCAGGTTCCGACTCCGAGGGCGTCTGGGGAGGGTCCGAGGTCCCGCCGTTCTCATTGGCTCCCTGCAAACGTGAGGTGGTCGGCCCCCTTGCATCAGCGAGGCTCCGGTCCCTCTGTCTGCTGTTGCACAGGGTTCTACTTAAAGAGCAATAGAAACTCCATTTTTAAAATGGAATTCCCGTTCTGTCTGGATTTGTTAGAAGGAGGTATTTTGTTTAAAAACAAAACAAAACAACAAAAGCTAAAAGAAATGATTTTAGAGCCTACCCTGAGGCAGCAGGCTGTGGTGGTGAGGGACCCGATAGGACATCAGTGAGAACTGGTCTCTGATCCCAGGTTGGCTGGGTATTTGCTGTGTGACGTTACAAAAGTCACTTGGCCTTTCTGGTCTGTTTTTTATTATTTGCAAAAAGAAGTAATGGTAGAAAATTAGAGGTCTTGATCTAGGGTCTGTGGATAGAATTTAGAGGATTCATTTGCATGTGTTTTCCCCACTAACTGATAATGAAATTTAGCATTACCTTCAGTTATATAGGTAATAAGTTATAGGACTGTTAGCAGTAGCTAGGGCAGTATTAATAAGAGAAACACAGATATATTTTAAAAATATTTTATTTATTTGTTTTTAGAGAGGGGAATGGAGGGAGAGAGGGAGAGAAACATCAATGTGTGGTTGCCTCTCACACGCCCCCTACTGGGGACCTGGCCTGCAACCCAGGCATGTACCCAGACTGGGACTCGAATCTGCGACACTTTGGTTCACAGCCCGTGCTCAATCCACTGAGCTACGCCAGCCAGGGCATGCTTTCCTTCTATGATCCTGTGAATGTAACGTTAGGGGCTTGGAAGCACCATTCTGGGAAGGGTCCCCGGGTTTTATCCGTCTGCACAGCAGGTTCACAAAAGGCTTCCGCTCCCTGGACCAGACAGCTGACTTCTCAGGTCCTCTCCCACTCAAGGAGGTCCCGCTACTCCAAATCCTCCCGACCCGCAGGGGAGCCGACACTTGCGTCCAGACTGTCTGGGTCTTCTCGTCGCTCATTGTCACCTGCATTACTTGGTGATGTGGGCTTTCTCCCCCTGTGCTTCCACCAGCCCACGTGCTCAGGGACACCGTCTGCCAGGGCTGTGCCGGTTCCCCTACAGGAGGTGGCCTCCCCCACCCGCAGTGGGAGCTGGCTCTGCGAACCGGCCCTGGCCCGCCATGAGGTGGGAGCCCGTGGGTGGGGCGCGCCCAGCCTCGGTGCCTTGGTGTGGTAGGCGCTTCGCCGGTGCCTCGTGTGGCAGTTTCTCAATGACCTACAAGTTTTTCTTGGCTCTCACCTTATGTTCCTTGGTCCGGTCCTGTTTCTGTTCATTATGTTCCACTCTGGACGTAGCCTGTGTGTGTGAAAGGCAGGAGAGGTTGCAAGAGGCTGGAAGGGTGGACTTTCGACAGCGGGACAATTCCGCTCTGCTCTCTGTGGTTCTGGCTCCAGTGGGTGCACGGCCCGGTCTCCAGAGAGTGCCTGCTGGGGGACAGGAGGGCACGGCTACCTGCCGGGTCGCAAACAGCCTCCCGTGCCAGGGCCAGGACAGCAGACCTGTCAGCAACTGGTCCATTGGGTGTGTCTTCCTCCACCGGCAGGTGTGGGTTATGGTCCTTCTCAGCGAGGCAAGATGGTGCCCAGTGGGTTGAAGCAGAGGAGGGTGACTGTAGCTGGTCCTTTTTCATCGAGACTAGGAGATTTCTTTTCTTTCTTTTTTTTTTTTTTGATTTTATTTATTTATTTTTTAGGGAGGGAAGGAAGGGGGGGAGAGAGAGAGAGAGAGAAACATCAATGTGCGGTTGCTAGGGGTTATGGCCTGCAACCCAGGAATGTACCCTGGCTGGGAATCGAACCTGGGACACTTAGGCTAGGAGATTTCTTTTCCAACGTCCTTTCGATGGGAGTGGAGGGAGCACGCCACTGGTGAACTCCGCACAGACTGCTCGTGTGGGTCCTGTCCCTGCCCCCGTGGCTCCTGCAGATGTCCCCCGGGGTCCCCATGTGCTGTGTGGATGGCGTCTGCAGGACATCGGTGGCTCCCACCCCCCTTACATTCTATGATGCAAGAATGGCGCAATTTGGAAGCTCTTTGCACTCCCTGGAATGCAGCCAATGAAATAAAGAAGTGAAAATACCACCTGGAGGCAATTGGTTAGTGTTATGGAGACTATGGGCCTGGCAACATTAAAACTGATTAAAGCCATAAATTAGGAACCATATCTAATGTTGCCGTCAGCAGCCTCACATAAATACCATCTGATAGGCCCGGGTTATAATATCTTTGATTTCTCACGGGACCTGGAGGGGGTGGCTCATCAGGCCGGGGTGTGGTGGGAGATAGTATGATGCCGTGGGAAGAGCATGGACTTTAGGCTCAGACATACTGGGGCTTGAATCCCACCCCCACACAGTTGTCTGACTTGGGGTGTTAAACCCTTAGAGTCCAAACCCTAAGACTGGACCCTGGTACTTTCCTTGTGGGGCTGTTCTGGGGCCTGGCACAGGGGGCTGCTGGGTGTTGGATGGTCAAGTCCGCATGCCCTCAGTGACTGACGGCTGCTGTCACGCCGTCCTCCCCGCCTCCCCATGGGGGCAGCGATGTGTTTGCTCCACACCCACCAATCACAGCCCAGGCACAGGTCGGAGAGTGGGGTGCCATTGGATGCTCACTCCGGATGGGGAGGTTTGGGGAAGTTTGGGGAGGGAGAGACCGCCTTTTAGCCTGTGCCACCTGCTGACACCTCTCCCCTCCTCGCTCTGACCCCGCTCAGGCAGGTGGCCTTGAGCCTTCCCCGGGACCTCAGCCCTGGCGAGGCCCAGGAGCACGTGGGCATGGTCATCCTGTGCTCTCTCTGGCTGCCAGCTTCTCAGGACGCACGGATACGCAGACACACAGACAGACAGACTCCAGACCACACTGGCCTGGCAGGCTGTGACTGGGGAAGTGCTGGTGCGTTGGGCTGACCCCTTAGTGCACAGAACCCTCCCCTCACCCCGCACCCCACCCTTAGGTGACCTCCCCCAGCAGACCGGACCAGGAGTCGCCTTGTTCCTTGAGTGTCCGGTGGCCCACACCCAGCATGGGTCCTCACACTGTGGGCACCGTGTGAGTGAATTGAATTTACACTGCAGCTGGAGGCTGATGGGAAAAGATGCCTGTGGGGGGCCTTCCGGTCAGACTGACTTTACGAGGAAGCCCCCCTTCCTCTGCCCTCTTCCCGTTGGGATGCACCAGATGGGAGTCTCTGGCAGGCTGTGCCCTTCCCACCTCGAAGCCAGCACTCCGTTCCCCTGCCAGAGGAGAGGCTCCGGCTCCCAAGGGCTTGCCTCTCGCCAGGGCCAGCTCCCTGCACAACCCCAGGGGGTGCCATTTAATTGTGTAACATGCCATTGGCACCCTCTGGAGCCCGACAGCCAGCCCTAGGCTCCTGTTTGTCTTGGAAGCAGAGGAGTGTGCTTGGGGAAGGGTCCCCAGGCCGTCTCCGTGGGGGCTGGCAGGGAAAGGACATTCACGGGATTCCTTCCCTCCCAGGGCCTCAGACATCAGACTGGATGTCAAGGGCTGACCTCCCCTTCCCCTGCAGCTGGCGGAGCCCGGCCAGAGGGGAGACGGGGACAGCCGGCACTGGGCCCTGGCCCAGGGAGCCGGCGAGCACGGACTCCGGGGGACGGCAGGCGGGCGGCCCGGTGGGGGGAGCAGTGAGGCTGGGGCCACTCGTCAGTGCCGTCCGACTGGCCCTCAGACGAAGAGCCGGCAGAGACCCAGCCGGAGCTGATTTATGAGCTCCACATAGCTCGCCTGTCTCAGCACCCCCCAGGAGTCCGTGAGCCAGACAGAACAGACTCCGCATCCGGAACCAGTGAGGACTGGCATTTCCCTAGTTCCCATGGGAATCGGGGTGGTCACTGGAGGGAGAGAGTGTGAAACAATGGAAACACACGTGCACACACACACGTGCACACATACCCCACGGCTCTGCTTCACTCCTGCTGGGGAGAAAGACAAGTCCCCCGTTTTCTGCGTCTGAGACTTGTGAGGGGTGCGCCCCACCGCCGCCGGGCCGCTGGGGGCAGGGGGAGCGGGAGGGACCGGGCCGCTGGGGCAAGCCACGAGCTCAGGGCAGACTTGGCAGTGACCGCAGCGACCCGTACCGTGTCCTCGGGCGCATGCTCCTTAGCCGTGATGAGTGGACGCTGGTGATTATTTATTTCACGTCTGGATCCCGCAGGAACTTTCTGTCCTGGTTGCTGTTGTATTTTTAGCACCTGATGGGTTTTTTGTTGAACAAGCCGAACGGCTACACGGGGTGAATTATATACGTGTAGGACTCAGAGGAGCAAGAGAAAGCGGTCATGTCTGAGATGTCCAGACAGGTTAATTCAGTGTTATTAATGGACTTTATTGATTCATTTATCACGTATGTGCTGGGGTCTGTGTTGTGTGCACACGCGAAGATAAATCACGCATCGTGACCACCCTGGGAAGGTCACGCTCTTTCACCAGGAGTTGGGGTGGGATGGTAGGAAACGGGGAAGCCGCCACTTCCGTGGTTGCGACCCAGTGGAGTGGGGTGGCGGCAAACGCAGGTGGGAGGCTCCCGCCGGCGCCGCTGGAGCGGTCCCAGGGACCGTCTGCCCAGACAGGTGTTCCACAGCTGCGCGTCACTGGGCTGGACAGACCTTCGCGGAGCACATCTCCGCTCAGATGCCGCCGAGTGCTGGAAGGGGATCTGACGACGCAGCAGACATGGTCGCTGCCACCAGGCCCTCGCAGCTGGGCGGATATGGTGGGGGGGGGGTTGGGGGGGTGGGGGGAACGTGTACATCAGCATCCAGCACGAACCGGGACAGAGAGGCGGCCAGAGCAGTACTGCCAGGCGCTGGGGGCGTGAGCGCCCACCAGCAATAGGGATGCTGCTCCGAGAATGGATACAAGGTCCGCGGTGTGGATGTGGAAGGGCTGAGCGGGACTTTTATGTGAGGGGTGGAGAAGGGCTGTCTGGGTCGAAGGAATAGCGGGGGCAAAGCCTTGGAGGCTAGACATTTCACGGCACGTGGAGGAATCGCGTGGCAGGCCAGCCTCGGTCAGGAGCCCGTTGACCGCCTGCCCGGCCAGGAGACGCAGCCTGGCCGTGGACAGGGGGCGGGGCAGCCCAGAGTGAGAGAGACGAGCGAGAAGCTCGCCTGGACTCCGGCAGCCTGCGAGGCTCTGCCCGTGGCTTGGGCTTTTGTCTGCGAGCACCAGGGCTGCCGGGGGAGAGCGGCATGTTGACGGCTGCCCGGAGAAGGTGCCTGGTGTAGGGGCCCAGGGGACCGGGGTCTTGATCGCATCCTAGCGCCGCAGCAAGTTCCGTGGGTGGCTGTGGCTCCAGTCCCCTCTCTCTCTGGGCTCCAGGTTCTCATCGATACCAGAGGGGCTGGACCACAGTCTCTAAGGCGCCCTCCACCCTGACCACTCAGGATGTGAAAATCTAGGTGGAGGGGACCCTCTGCAGGCAGAGGGATTCTGCAGACCGTGTCTTTTCCTTCGAGGCAGTGAGTTTGCGTTTAGTCCAAGCTCTGGGGGCTAATTACTGGGCCGCCTCGTAATGACACCGCCTCCATGTTCTCAGAGTCCCGGATGGAGCCTTCCTTCAGGCTTGAGGCAGAGACGGGCCCTTCTCTGAGGGTCTGCAGGGAAGGGGCATCAGTCAGATGGTGATAACACGGGGCCTGGTTCCCTGGGACATCTGGCATTGCCTTCACAGCACCTGGGGAGGGTCTGCAAGCAGCTGGAGTAAAACGCCAACTCCGTGTGAGGAAGGCGAGAATCCCCTTAGAGTGGAGTCCCCAGGAGGGTGCTCTACTCTCAGGCCCTCCTGGAAAAGCCCCCACCGCTGATCTCCCAACAGACCCCTTTGAAAGGGTCACCTCATCCTCGTTTAGCTCCGGAGAACAGCCCTTGGCCGGGGGCCAGGTGGCGCTGGCCTGCGGTCAGTTGGCTTCTCGCTGTGGGGCGCTGGTTTCTGCGGTCACATCCTTAGTCGACTCCCTTAATTGTGATAATAATTCCCACTTGGACACTGCCTCTCGCTCTTCCCAGTGCTCTCATATCCACTAAGTCACTGAGTTCTCCAACAGCCCAGCCGGCAGGCTCAATATTGGTTCCCGGTTTTGGAGAGTGCTTGGGAGGGCTGTGGGACTGTCCCGTCCCAGCATCCACAGCCTGTCCGTGAGAGCGGCCCGCCACAGTGGAGGCCTGGAGGCTGGCTGACTTTCAGGCCCCGCCCCCACCCCTGCCCCACCCATGAGATGTTGCTTTGTGGTTCATGGGCCCCACTGGCCTCCTTTCTCTCCCTCCAGTATGGCAGGCCCTTCCCTGCCTCGGGGCCTTTGCACGCGCTGTTCTCTCTGGAACGTTACCCTGGCTCTTCTCGTGTCTGGCTCATTCTCCTCTCTCAGGCTTCAGCTCAGTTTAGATGTTTCCCTAGTTTAGATGTCACCGACCTGTCCAAAGGAAGCCTGCCCTCACCCTCCACCACAGCCCTGTCATTGTCTGTCACAAATCTGAGCATGTGCAACATCGCCTGGAGGGACTGGAACACAGATTGCTGATGTTTCTCATTCAGCAGATTTGGGGTGAGGCCAGGAAACTCCACCCCCTGGAGTTTCTCACTCAGCAGATTTGGGGTGAGGCCAGGGTTTCCAAGAGATGCTAATGCATCTGGTCTGGGGACCCCACTTTGAGGACCACTGACTGATAATTATCTTTTAATTATTTAGTTAATTAATTAATGCTGAGGTGTTTTGATGTATAACATTTGAGTTTTTTTTAATTTACTGATTTTAGAGAGCGAGAGAGAGGAAGCGAGAGAGAGGGAGAAACACAGATTCATTGTTCCGCTTACTCACGCACTGGTTGGTTGATTCTTGCAGGTGCCCTGACCAGGGTTCGAACCTGCAGCCTTGGTGTACGGGGGTGATGCTCCAACTGAGTGCCCCGACCAGGGCAACATGGAACATAGTAGTTCCAGGTGCACAGCGTAACAATTTGATATTTGTATGCATAAGCAAATAACCCTAGTTAACATCCATCACCACCCATAGAAAAATGTAATCCTGGTTAACTTCCACTACCACATACGGAAAAACATTTTTTCTCGTGATGAGAACGTGTAAGATTTGCTCTCAGCACCTTTCGAATATGCAAAACAGTATTGTTAACGGCAGTCAGCGGGCTGTGCGCTGCATCCCCGTGACTTATTTTATAACTGGGAGTTTGTACCTTTCGACCCCTGTCCCCCTTGTTGCCCACCCCACCGCCTGCCCCACCACGCTGTCCTCTGTATCTGTGAGTTCTTTTTTTAAGACTCCATGTAATGAGAGCATAAGGTATCTGACTTATTTCACTCAGCATAATGCCCTTGCCATTTCCTCCTTTTTCATGGCTGGGTAATATTCCATTTGGTATATATTACTGCATTTTCCTCATTTGCTCCTCCGTCACGGGCACTTCGATTGTTTCCATGTTTGCTGTGCTTATTTGTTTGTGGTCTGTCCGTCTCTGACCGCGTCTCTGCCGTGTTCCCAGCACCGGGCCCTCGCTGGTGCTCGGTGGGTATTTGTTAACGAGCGCCAACGGAAGACTCGGTCAGGGCCCCGTGCTTCACGATCATCCCACTCGTGAGAAGGGGGAGGAGGCCGAACATGGACAGAAGCCCCTGGAGTTACTTGGTCTGACCGATCCCGTTACCTTTTTAACTTTTCACGCCCGAGCTTTGTCTAAGGCTCACTGTGAGTTTTGTGTGTGGACTGCATGGGCGACGGTTGTGAAATCCCAGGGGAATGACTTGGACTGTCTGGGTTCGAGCAGGGTTGTCAGGAGATACCCAACCACGCTATAGGACACCCAGCCAGGTGTGGGTCCCCCGTTTGCCACGTTTCTGTGCTGGGCTGGAACCCCCACATTTGCCTTCCCTGCCAGCAGGTGGGGAGGGGCACACACACCAACTCTTCTCCCGGGAGACGGGGTCAGGTGGGGGTGGGGCATAGAAGGCTGAGGCTGTGACCCAGGGCCTTCCTCTGTGATGAGCAGACTGGCCCAAAGGGAGGGAGCCTTGACCTTGGGCTTGTCAGCCCCACATTGTAACCAACCGTGTGACCCCGCCCAGCCGCCACCGCTCTGAACCTCCCGGGAGCCTTCTGGGTAAGTGAATTAAAATTTTACGACTGGCTTGCACAGAACACTTCTCATAATCCCCAAAGTGGTGCTTTCAGAATCAGCCAGTGTCTGGGGCCTGGTCCTCCTCTCTGGTTTCAAAAGAACAAAGTTGAGGTCCTTGCCAGACTGGAATTGGGTTTGAACTGTAAGATTCTATCTTCCTTGGCAAGGGGGAGCTGAAGATAGAATCTGGGATGATTCTAGATCCCCCAAAGCTATTACTGTGGCCCAGGATTGCTGAAGGCAGGCTGAGACCCGGCTGAAGCTTCATCCTCCGGGTGGGGGCAGGGCTCCCCGCCAACACCCCCTCACCAGGACTCACAGGAAGTGGATGGTGAGTGTGTGTGTGTGTGTGTGTGTGTAGGGGGCACGGTGCCAACTCCGCTGGGGGCCACCTCACCTTGTGGCTACCGTGAACTAAGTATCAAGGCAGCAACTAATTCTGCCCAAGGTTTTCAAGGAGGTGTGTGCCGAGAAAGGACGTTCACAGTTTAGTCGGGAAACCTGGAGACCAGGGATGAGATGTCATTTACCTCCGAGATCACTTCCAGGGTCATTCACAGAGCCAGGGGGCAGGGGGCGGCAAGCCCAGAGTCTCTGGATTCTTAATCCTAAGAAAAGACACTGGCTTTGGAAGCCGAGTGGCCGTGGGCAAGTCACTGCTCCCCGGGGGCGTCCCAGAGGAGAGCGATTCACGGGATTAGTTCAGATAGTCACTTGTCGTGGATGCGAAACACAGGACATCCGATGGATGGTTTGTGGATCTTCGATTCTCTCACCCATGCTCATTTTCAGATGTTCTGAGCAGTTCGGTCAGGCTAGTGTCCGTCGGGGTAGGGCAGGGCAGGGCAGGGCAGTGCAGGGCAGGGCATGGACCAGTCTGCTGAAAATGGGCTCCTGGCCAGGGCTTCCAGTCCTCGAGGCAGACTCTGGTTTCCCGAGAGCTCCCCCGCAGCCAGCCCAGCTCCGCAGAAATGCCCCGCTTGGCCGCCTTTCCAGCTGTGGAGCCCTGTCCTCTCCACATTCAAGCTCCGTCAGGAGTTGTAGATGGAACAGATCTGGCTGCCAGCATGAACTCTTTCTAAAGAGGAAAAACAAACAAACAAATAAGCAAACAAACAAACGCCGAGGCAGGAGACCCTGGGACTTCAGCAGGCAGACGAGCCACCGAAGGGTTCATCAAGGAGGAAGGGATGGGGACGAGGAGACAGCGCAACTTGTCTCTTCCCTGCTGGCCAGGGGGAGGCTGGCCAGGCCCACATTCCAGCGTGGGCTCCTGACCCCGCTGAGCTGGGCAGGAGGGAGCATGCGGGGTCTGGTCGACAGCACCCCTGAGGCCAGACGGGGGACAGAGGAAGGGGAGGCTGTCACTGCCCCTTGGAAGGCGGGCTCCTGCGTGGGAGGTGCTGGGGGCCGGCACACGGAAGGTCCGAGTCTCCTTGGGCTGCCCCAGAGGTGCCTCAGACCGGGTCTTAAACATCAGACATTTGTTTTCTCGCGGTTCTGGAGGCCGGGCATCTGCGGTCCAGGAGTCGGCGAAGCCGGACCCTTCCAGGGCCACAGCGGTGGGGTCTGCTCTGGGTGTCCTTGGCCTGTAGAAGGCTGTCTTCACAGTGTCTTCCCTCCAAGTGTCTCTGTGTCCAATCGCCTTCACCTCTGGAGGATTCCAGTCACACTGGATTCAGATCCACCCCAATCTCCTCAATTTAACGTAATTACCTTTTTAAAGGCACCTCACCATCTCCAGATAGTCCCATTCTGGGGTACGAGGGGTTTGGACTTCAACACAGGACTTTGGGGAGGGACACAATGCAGCCCATGACAGGGGACACAGCCCTGCTCCTCCAGCAGGCACCCGTCTGAGATCTGAGGCACGGGGAACACTGTTCTTTTTCCTTATCCGTAACGAGCCAGGCCAGATGCGACTTCTTCTTGGAGGCCTTCTTCCATCTCTATTACCCCATCCATTGGAATTCGCTCCCCACCCCGCGCCGAATTCCCCAAACACTGAGCTTGTTCCTCTGCTGGGGCGTTTGTCATCATCTACCTTAGACTTAACGAGAAGTGTGTCCGTGTCCTGGATGGGTTAAAGCTCTCGAGTAAGTGCTATCTCTCTCACCTCCCCCACCTCCTCTCTGGCTCACGGAGCCGGTTCAGCGTTCCCTGGCTTGCTGACGGGTCCGCGGGCCCACGAAGCTGGGTGACACATGCCAGCTAGACACGGAGATGTGGCTGTTAATAAGACAGCGACAGCAACGTGCTTTTCCTTAGCTTCTTTGCGCCCCTTGTTGACAAAGTTCAGCTCCTGGATTTATAAAGCAGAGAAGCCCTTTTGCCCTCCTGTCCTTGTCTGACCACAGCGGGCCAACGGAGGAATCTGCAGACTGGACGCCCAGCATTCTTAAACCCCCAGAGTTCAAAGAGAACGACTCCTTTGGCCCGTCTTGAAGAAACTCTTCAATCATTTCTGGAATAATGGCATTCTTCTGGCTCAGCCCTAGGGCTGCTGCTCCCTCCACCCCCCAGTCCGGTGACCTTCTGTCCCTTTGTTTCTTGGCTGGAAGTCTGGGGCTGCTGCTGAGAGCAAGCGCCGTCTCAGCAGAGCGAGGGGTCCTTCCCACGAGCCCAGAGCTGCACGGCCCGGAAAGCCTGACTGTGCAGGAACAGCTGGCCTCGGGCAGACTGCTGCTGAACAACAGTGCTCACAATCAAAGAGCACTTCGTGCCGGCTCGGTGTTTGGAGGACAGAGAAGGGACCATCGGAAACGGCAGGTCTCCCATCTTCATAAGAGAGGACTCCGCCTTTACTTCCTCTCGAGAAGCTGCTCACCCGGCACCTGGGAGAGCGGTGTGCCTGGGGATTGGTTGGCCCTGGGAAGGCTGGGAGGGGCTTGGGATGCCTGAGTCCTCGGACCAATCACGTCCCCGGACCAATCAAGTCCCTGGACCAATCACGTCCCTGGCGCGCTCTCCACGGCGCCTTACGCTGTTGTAGGATTTTCCATGTGAGCCTCAACGTGGAAACGTTGGGGAAAGACTACTTTAGACGGATGTGTCCTACGGAGATTTCTAGGAGCACAGAGCAGGTTTCTCAATATTTGCCTTTGAAAATGAAACACGCCCACTTACTGCTCTCGGTGCTCTGGCTTCTGACCGAGCGAAGGCCAGCGGCAGAACTCTGCGGACCGGTAGAACTGTAGGCAGCTTGCATGCGCTCAGTGTATTCAAGTCACCAGGACTCCGGGCTGCGAGTCACAGACACCCGGCTCAAGGCAGCTTAAGCAAACAATGAAAGTAAAACAAGAAGACACAGAGTTAAGAAAAACGACATGCCCATATAATTTATGTGTTTTTTTTTAATAATGGAAAAGTCCGCGAGCAGACTTCGCCTTAGCTGCGGCTGGCTCCAAGGGCTCACCTGGCATCATCGGGGCTGGGTTTCTTCTCTCTCCGTCTCCTGGGTCCCCTACACAGGCTCCTCTGTTCCTGATGCAGCCTCTCTCGGGGGGCGGGGGCCCCTGAGAGCCCCAGGCCTTTCTCCGACCAGTTCAGCAACCACAGAGAGGATGCCTCAGTCACCGGAGCTCCAGCAGAAGGACACGGTTGGGCTCCGGTAGCCAGCTCGGGTCACGTGCCCACTCCCAGGCTCATGACTTGTCCGGGACACGTGCGGCTTGGACTCACCCAGCCCACGGCTCAAGTCCAGACCTGGAGCCAGCAGTGGGTCTAAAGCCCCCGGGGAACACATGCACCCAAAGTCGGGGAAGGCAGTTCCTCATAGGGAAACTGGGGTGCTCTTCCCAGGTGGAGGGAGTTTAGATGTGGAGAGGGCAAGAGCTGTGCCTGGGGTCCCAGCGTCCCCCTGGCAAGGGGAGAAGCAGAAGGTCCCTGAGTTTGTTCTGAGCCAACAGGGCTGGCCAACGAAGGGTGTGCTCGCTGGCCAACTCAGCATGCTCTGCGAGCACCGGGGGACAATGACCAGTGAAAAAGGAAGGGGACCGGAGCCTTCATTGACGCTGCCCACCTGTCCTCAGGTGTGCAGTGCATGCACACTGCACCTCAAAGACAACCCACGCTCCCTTTCATTATAAGTTGTCCGGGAAATAATACCACGGATTCTCTTTACAGAAGCAGTAGGCTGTTGCAATGCCCCGAGTCAAGGAGAAATGTCCAGTGCCTTGCTAGAATCTTCTGTGCTGCTGTCTTTCTTGTCCTGCCCTTAGGAAAAACAAAAGAGAGATTGTTACCATGTATAACTGCCATCATTCATCACCACCACCGCCACCACCACCACCACCACCACCTGCATCAGAGTGCCAGAGTGTCTCTGACCCTGTTTTAGTTTAAGGTGACAGCCCTGGTCTCGCCCTCGATCTGCCTCCACTCACAGGTGCAGAACTGCTGGTCCTTCTTTACCTCCCGTCTCCTCACCGCAGTGCATCTTGGGAGTGGCCTTTGTTTTCTTATCTGTAATGTGAGGACAATGCCTGTCATAAATGCCTCAGTCAGGATTAAAAGAAGGTACCCAAAGCATGTGACCTTAGAAGGTGCTCAGTCAGATGCATTGCTGTGTGTAGCCCGAAGACAGGGTTCATGAGAGCAAAGAACTTCTTCCCTTAAATGAAGTCCCACTGGGCCCTTACACAGTGTGTGGTCGCTGGTTCTAAGTGCTTCAGAGCTGGGACAGTGGTCAGGGGTGCGCCACAACGACGCTGCACCTGAGAAAGCAAATCGTGAGCAGTTGGAGAACTCTATCCTGAAAATCAGTCAGGATTATTCTAGAAGCTTAGGGCAGAGCTTAGTCTATCAGAAGTAGACTAGAATCTTTCCAGCTCAGCCCCGCACTAGCTGTGTGACCTTGTCCTAAACTCTGAACCTCGGTTTTCTCTTCTGTTAAATGGGGTAACAATTCCCGCCCTGCCTGCTTCACAGGATCCTTAGAGATGCAGCAGAGCCCTTAGTGCCGCTGAACTCTGCAGGACTAGTTGTTTCCAGAGCATTCTAAAAAAACTGCTCCACCACAATATTTATGAGGGTGCTATTGTTAGTGTGTCTCGGTGAACCACGAGCTGAATGTGGAGAGGATGTGTGCAACATTTGATACATACACAAAATTATATGTCACGCACGTGAGCCAGAAGCCTACCAACTGTGCCTGTGGGGGAACCCAGCACCCAAAACCCGAGAACCTGTGGGCTTCTCCATCACGGGGCCCTCCATCTCCTTCCAAGGTCTTCTGAGACTCGCTTCCTCCTACGTGGTGTTTCTAAGATTCCCATCCACGTGGTTGTGTGTACCTGTAGTCTGTTTCTTGCTTTTGTGTACTTTTCTATTGTGGGACTTGCACTGGAGCACAATGTATTGATCTAGTATTTTGTCAGAAGACCCTGGGCTGTCTCAGGTGTCCGCGGTCAGCAAGAGTGGTGCTGCAGAGCGCTCTCCCAGCCGCGCCCCGCCTGTGGGGCAGGTGTGGGCGTTTCCGTTTTCTGGATCGCCAGTTTGCACGTTGCTCCGTGACAATTAAGTCTCTGATCCACAATCCATCCAGCACTCGGGTCGCCAGACTTCTTAATTTTCTCCAATCTAGTCATCGTGAAATGCTTTTTCTCATGCGCTTAGTTGCATTTTCCAGGTTACTAATGAGGTTAATCATCTTTTAATGTGTTTATTGGCTACTTGTGTTTACTCTTGGGATGTAGTTTGATCATCATCTTTGCCCATTTCTCTATTAAATTTTCTTTTTTTTGCACTTGTGATGTGTATGAATTCTTTTAATATCTAGATACTCAGCCTATTTCAGCTGTATAAGTTGCAAATATCTTGATGGTGTTTTGAACAACAGACAACCCCAGTTCGTGGAGCTGAATTTATTCATCTTTTCTTTTGTAGTTAGTGTTTTTGTGGGGACTTATTTGAGAAGTCCTTCTTTATGGGAAGATCATAAACATAAGATCATAAATATGTAAGATCATAAATTATAAGATCATAAATATGTTTTCTGACATTGTCTTTTAAGAGTTTTAAGGCTTTGACTTTCACGTACAAATCTTGAAGCCACTTGGGGCAGATTTGTGTGTGTGGTGAGGCGGGATGCAGTCACCCTTTTCTTTGTGCGGATGGCCACCGGTCACTCCATCACGTGTTATTGCATCCTCCCTCCTCTCCGTTGCTCCGCGATGCCCCGGCTCACCTACCAGGTGTCCATGCCTCTGTTGTATCTTTCTGTTCTCTGCTGTCTTTCATTGCCAGTTTGTGCACCGATGCCACGCAGTGTTAATGATTATAGTTCTATAATGTCTTATTAGATAAGCCACTTAAAAATATTTTTTTTCTTCAAGAGTGTGTTGGCTGTTCTTGAGTCAAGTGTCTTAAAAAAAAAAAAACTCCAAAACACCCTGTTGAACTTTTGGTTATATTTCACTGAATCTTTAGATAAATTTGAAGAGAACTGGCATCTTTGTTTTATTGATTTTTTTACACCCTTGAACCTCAAATCTCTTTCCCTTTGAAGGTCTTCTTTAAATATCTTTCAATGAGGTTTTATAATTTTCTCCAAACAAGTCTTGCAGTCTTTGTCTAGATGCATTCCTAGGAAGCTTTTTGTTGTTGTTGTTGTTGTTGCTATATTAATAGCATCTTTACAAAATTCAGTGTTTCTATTGTTGCTGGTATGTAGACATGCAATTTATTTTTGAATATTGATCTTATATCCAGATGGCCTGTGAAATGCTCCTATTATTTCCAATACTCAGTCTGCAGAATCTTTTGGGTTATTCTGACAATCACACTGTCTGTGAACAGTGAGATTTGGTTCTCTAATTTCTACCCCTCTTATTTATTTTTCATGTTCTACTGCATTGGCTGCTGCCTGTAGAACAGCACTGAGTATGGGTGGTGATGGTGGCCGTCTTTGTCAGTTTCCTGATAGTGAAACGACTGTGTCTAATGTTTTCTCATTCACAGTGAGGTTTGCCAAGTTTCCTCTTCTTCTGAAAGTATTGACTGGTATTGAATTTTATCAAATGGGTTTTCTACAACTATTGAGATAAATATATGTTTCAAAATCTGCTCATGTGGAGAATTACATTGATGGATTTTCTTATTAAACCACCTTTCATTCATTCCTAGGTTAACTAGCTTGGTCGTGATATAGTACAATTTGTTCAAAATATACTGCTGGATTTGTTTGGCGAATATTTTAGTTAGGACTTTTTCATCATGTGTATATATTAAAATGCCTGTCACATTCCTTTTTAAAAGCTATTCTTCCTGGGTTTGGTATCAACATATTAGCTTGATGGAGTGAGATCATCTTTCTTTTCTATTCTCTGGAAGGCTAGAACGGTCTGTTCATGAAAAGTTTATTGGGAAAGAAAGTTTATTGGAATGCATCTGTAAGATCGTTGAGGTCTGTTTTTGTGTGTGTGTATGAGAAGATTTTTAGCTGCTGATATAATTTCTTTAAGAGTTATGGGACTATTTGGACGTTTTACTTTTTAAGTCAGTTTCGCAGTTATGTTTTTCTAAGAATTTGTCCATTCAAGTTTTCAGGTTAATTTGTATGAACTTTTTCACAGCATTCTCAGTACTGTCTTTAGGTCTGCCGAGTCTAGTTCTGTGGCTATTTTCTTTCATAATATTGTGGTGCTGACTTTTTTTTTTTAAATGCTAAAATCAAATCCATTTTTAAGCCATTTTTAAAGAACCAGTTTTTGGCTTTGTCAATCTCTATTTCTTTTTATTTTTTTTTTTACTTTTTTGCTATTTATTTCATTTATTTTTGCTCTTTGTTATCTTTTCTAATTTTTTGGATTTCTTTGTTTCTTTCCTCATTTCTTAAGCCAAGCACATGGCTTTCTTCTTTCCAAACATTAGCATTTAAGACTATATATTTCTCTCTCTTTCCTACAAGAGTGGATATGTCGTATTTTCACTGTCATTAAGATCTAGGACTTGTCTGATTTACTGTGATTACTTCTATGGTCTCTGATTTATTTAGTGATGAGTTTAAACTTTCACACATTTATGGAGGCTTATCTTTTTGTTAACTGACTTCTTTTTAATTATGTTATCACCAGAGAATATGGTCTGTGTGATGCTGATTCTGTGAGATTGGTTTGGAACATGATTCGTTCACTTTGGTATCTGCACTGCCTAGCACAGTGCCAAGAATGCAGAAGTGTTTGGTCAATGTTTGCCGATGACATGAATGACAGATGGATGCCTGTCTAGTGACCAGGCATTAGAGGGATTGTCTCTTTCTGCTCAGCCAAGTCATCCAGTCCTGCCAGCTACATCGCATTGCAAATTAGCCTTGCAAATGAGCACCAGTACTAGATGGGTGCTCCAAGGTTCCCTTCTAGCCTGCTCACTCCTTCCTCCCTTGGCCTGGGAAGCAGACACTGAGTAGGTGGGTGCGAAACGGCTCATAATACTGGTAGTGTGAGATGGTCAGGCCCAGCCTTGAATGTAATACAGTTAGATCATTGCTTTCTATTTATTTCTTCTATGACTTGGAGGAAAGTATGTTTTCTCTAATGCCAATAGTCTCTAAAAATACACATAAGGTGGCATTTCCTCCAATGGAAACTTTAAAAAAAAATTCTTGCAGCATTGTCTTTTAAAAAAAAGATTTTATTTATTTATTTTCAGAGAGAAGGAAAAGGAGGGAGAAAAGGGAGAGAAACATCCATCGATTGCCTCACACATGCCCCCAGCTGGGGGTCTGGCCCGAAACCCAGGCATGTGCCCTGACTGGGAATCAACCCAGCAACCTTTTGGTTTGCAGGCTGGCACTCAGCCCACTGAGCCACACCAGCCAGGGCCCAAAGGAAACTCTTATCTCATTGAATCCCTGAAAGTAACCAGCCATGATCCCCCCTTGTAAAAAAAAAAATTACTGAGTTCCTGATCTGTCCTTTTCGTTCTATCCAGGGACCATGTCCACCTCATTTTTATCCCTGATAATAGAGGGGTGGTAACACCTTAGACTTGCCTAAGAGAATATAAAGGCGTAACAACATCTGGCTGAATCCTGCTGGTACAGGGCATTTGCAGACGAATGGAAAATACATCCGCTCTGCACTAGTCCGTACATATTGGTTCGGTGACTCTGTGAACAATGAGTTACATTTTAGCCTTTTTGAATCAATACCACCCGGACATATGAGAGAGAAAAGGGTGAATCGTTTGCTTCTCTGTCTTTTCCTAAGCCCCCTGAGAAATGCCTTTTGAAGATACCTATTAAATAGGCCCCGAAAGAGGTCCAGAACATTCTTACTTCAGAGGAAACCTCAGGAGAGGTGGCAATGTTTCTAGGTTATAACAGCATTTATAAGTCACAACAACATCCATATAGTGTAACAATGTGCATATCCTGTAGCTGATCATACATTATAACAGTGTTTATATGTTGTAGTAAATGGCTGATGTGAGGCTGACCAAACAGTAGAAGATAACTTAATGGTGCTCCCCAGTACTTTTTAAAGTGGCATCACGTTAGGAGTCCTTCCCATTCAGGTCCCCCTGTGACCTTAAGTCTGCTCCCTGCTTTATAATAGCCTGGTCTACAAGGTCGTGTCCTCATTGTTGTATGCCAAGGCAAACTGTGGGCATCTCCCTGCCTTGCTATGTCTGTTCCTCCTGTGTCCTCCAGAGGGCGTCCTTAGCCCTGCCTAGGGCAGAGGCGGTGGACGGTGAGTGACAGGGGTAGGGAACTCACCTGGAGCGCAGAGGATTCAGACTGGTCTACCTTTCCAGACAAGAGACCTCAGGCATCATTTTTCGAGGGTGGAAATGGGCTGAAAAGGACTTGCTTGAAGGCCACCAATGAGCTAGTAGAAGGTTCCGGACTAGCACTAGGCTTCCAACCCCCTTTCCTCTCTTCTTTTAGGGGCGAGTTTCCCACCCGCTCCCTTCCTCCTCCTCCTCCTCCTCTTCCTCCTGCTTCCCTGACGGAGGGCCATCTGTCTGCCAGGCATGATTGAAAGACTTTATTTACACGGCATCCTCACAAAGCCCCACGAGGTATGTGACATCACTAACTCCTTTTACAAATGAGGACACCAAGGCTTTTAGTGGTAAAACTAAACATGAATAACAACAACAAAAAACGTGTTTAAAATCACACAGCTAAAATACATGAGGGCGGTAGGATTCGAAACAGGCCTGACGCCAAAGCCGGTGTCCCCACCAACCTGTGTGGCCTTTGAACCGATCCATCTCTAGAAGCACCAGACCTCTGCAGCCCAGACCTGCTCATTCCCGCTTCCCTTCCCCCCGCCCCAGCCCTTCTCCGCCTTCAACGTTGTCTCCCTCCATCCCCTTTCTCCCCGGTTCTCTGCTCCCACCCTGGGGGATGCTCGAGCCTTAATTCCCGTGCAGAGAAGGGGCTGCTGGGGAGTGGGGGCTGTTGGGGCGGAAGAGTGGAGCCCCCCCCACCCAGGAGCCCCGGGCGCTGCTGTGTGCTCCCTCACCAGGACTGGGTTGCAGACCGGAGGCCGATTCCGACTCTGGGCGGGAACTGTTGATACAGTTTAGAATGGAATTCAGTGAGGAAACAGGCTTTGATGTCCAGATGCTAACTTTTTCGTTGCTGTAAAAACACATACCGTCTTCATCATTCGTGCGCGTCCAGTGCAGTCGTGTGAAGCACGTTCATATTGTTGTGCCACCAATAATAAAGACTGTATATCTTCTTGCAAAACTGAAGCCCTGTACCCATTACACGTGAACTGCCCGCTCCCCTCTCCTCCCAGCCTTTGACCACCGCCATTCTGCTTTCTGTTTCTATGAGTCTGACTACAGTAGATTCTCATATAAGTGAAATCATACAAAATTTGTCTTGTTGTGCCTTATTTCACTTAGTGGAATGTCTTCAAAATTCATCCATATTGTAGTAGGCATCAGAATTTCCTTCCTTTCTAAGGTTGAATAATATTCCATTGTGAACCTGTGTGATTTATACACACATACACACGTACACACATTTTGTTTGCCTACCCATCTGCTGATGGACGTGACAGGGGGTGGGGTCATGGGAGACTTCCCACTGAAGGCAGTCTCTGAAGAAGAAGGGTTAGGTCGACTGTGCCGTGTGCTGCTGAGGAGTAGCGAAGAGTGGAAACCGAGTCATTGGAGATGATATTGCGGGGGTCGCTCGTGACCTTGATGAGAGAGGCTACAGTCGAGGGAAAGAGAGGGAAGCCTGACTGGAGTGGGTTAAAGAGAGGTGGGGTAGGCTCCCCGGCTGGTGTGGCTCAGTGGATTCAGTGCCAGCCTGTGAACCAAAGGGTCGCTGGTTCGATTCCCAGTCAGGGCACATGCCTGGGCTGCGGACCAGGTCCCCAGGAGGGGGTGTGGGAGAGGCGACCGATCCATGTTTCTCTCACATATCACTGATGTTTTATTCTGTTTCTCCCTCCCTTCCCTCTCCCTAAAAATAAATAAATAAAGTCTATAAAAGAGTGGGGGAGAGGCAGGGGCCGAGTGGTGACTGTAGCCAACGGCCCCGGGCCGTCTGCGGCAGAGGGGCACCCAGAGCTGCGCTGGTCCCCGGGAGGCACACTGGACCCTCTGTTTCTGCTGCTTGTCTTAGACTTCCCTTCGCTACTGCTACTAACACTTACCAAAAGTGCATTCACTAGGAACCCGATCGAGCAGACTCTTGACACAACTGTTCAGAATCGGGGACTACATTTTGGGGGGGCGGCACCTTATGGTGGCTTTTTTAAGGTACGAAAGTCAAGTTGTTCTGACGGAAGCTAAGCCAGAGAGCTCACTAAAACATAAAATGTCATTTTGGTTTTTGCTAGAGTTAGTTTCGTCTCTTCGCTTTCTTTCTTTTCCCCTTTTCTGTTCTTTGTTCTTCCTGCCCACCTTCTCCATCTCTTCCTCCTCCAGCCTGCTGAGCTTGGTGCCAGACTTGTCCACAGATGGGCTCCCCTCCCCGGGCCCCCGCTGTGTTCACCCGCACGTCTGCTCACACTGACCGCTCTTCACTCTGAGTGTGCTCTGCCCCCTGTGCCCTTGCACACGCCTCTCCTACTGCATCTCCTTCTCTTGGTTAACTCCCATTCATTTGTATTAGGGGATAAGCTAAGCTGCTGTAACAAAGAGAACTTCAACACACGGTTTAGGCCAGAGAAAATTTTATGTCTGTCTCATGGCATAGTCCAGAGGCAGATGGTTCAGGACTGGTAGGGTGGCTGGGCCACCCCCACTCAGTGGCTTTTACCTCTGGACCCAAGATGGCTGCTCCAGCTCTCACCATCACACCTGCATCCCAGCCAGTGGGAGGAAGAGAAGAGACAACAGGACCACACACTCATTCCTTTTAGAGCATGACACAGATGTCGTTTCATGCCACCATTACTTACATCCCACTGGCCAGAATTTAGTCACATAGCCACATTTCACTGTAGGGAAGCCAAAAAACAGTCTTTACGTCGGAAAATGGATAGTGGAGGGCAATATCCAATTGAGGCAGCTTCTGCCACATCATCCATCTAGAATTACCCAATATCTTCTGTTGCAGGAAGCCTGTTCCTCCTGGGGGTATCCCCATTCTTCCTTCCAGCATGGCACTTACCATGCAGAATTGGGATGACCTGCCCTGGCTGGTATGGCTCAGTGGATTGAGTGCCAGCCTGTGAACCAAAGGGTTGCCGGTTCGATTCCCAGTCAGGGTGCATGCCTGGGTTGTGGGCCAGGTCCCCACTAGGGGGCATGTGAGAGGCAACCACACCTTGATATTTCTCTCCCTTTCTTTCTCTCTCCCTCCCTGCCTCTCTAAAAATAAATAAAATCTTTACCAAATTTTTTTTAAAAGAATAATTGGGATGATCTGGTCCCTTATCTGTTCCTTGCTGGACTGTAAACAGACACGGCTCATGCCCCAAGCATCCCTGAACCCTAGCACCTGTGGCAGCGTGGGCTCGTGGTGAGTGGTGCAGCATCGATGAATCCTGAATGGCTGTGCTGTCGGCGCTGAGATGCGGGCACTGGGCCCTGCGGGTAGGGGCGGGGCTGGAGTGGCCTGGCAGGTGAGGTGGTTGGCTGGCCCCACAGGGGGCTCCTTCACCTCTCTGCCTTCCACGCTGAAGTCCAGGAGCCTGCCAGGGGCCACAGGGAGGTGGATGGGAAAGAGCAATTCAAGGATTTTCTTTAAGTTCAAGTGATATAATCCAACTCTTAGCACGTCCAAAGCCTGGTAAGGTGTGGCCGTCTCCGCTCTGTGCTGGGTGGGGCAGGGCCCCGGCTTCCACACTCTCTGGACCCGTGGCCCCCTTGGGCAGGAGGTGGGATTGCCAGGACTTTCTCCCCGGCACCATCTCCCCGCCCCCGTGGTCCCCATTCTTCACGTCTTCTTGCCCCCTCTTGAGGCTTCTCCTCCTGAGTTGCAGCCTCAACAGTTATTCTCTGCCATGCCGGGGTCGTCTGCTGGAGCTGGGAGCTGGCAGCTCCGGACAGGGTGGAGGGGTGAGGGCAGGAGAGGAGACCAGCATCGTGGGGGTGGGGGTCTCAGCATGAAACATTCACACCGTTTTTTGCCTGGCCCATTTCCCCCATAACCTGTGATGTCAAAAGCACCATCCACCTGTCACTTCCCTCCATTTTCTTAGGAGACCTCAGGGTCCAGGAATGGGTGTATGTGAAGGGACTGTTCTCCTACGACACTGTCCAGTGTCCAGACCTGCCCACGCCGCCCAAATGGGGGACGGCCCCGGTTGTGGGTTCTCACGGCCCCCTGCAATGCCCTCTGCCCTCACTGGGCCCACAACAGCGGCCTTCCCCGCGGCCTGCGAGCCCTGGGAGGGCCGGGGCGGCAGCCTCATCCAGCAACAAGGAAGCAGGTGCAGGAAGTCAGTGACATTCGCCCGGCGACGCTGGTTAGATATTAATGGAGTCGGGAGGGGTGGCGGGGTCTCTGATCGATCTCGGGCTGGGGAAGAGAGCAGGTGCAGGCTCATTATCGCGCTCCGAGCTCTGCGAGTGGCCGGCAGGGGACGGTGGCCGCTGACGAGGGGCCCACGGGTCCCTCGTGGGAACTTGCACACCTGCGAGTTCTCACAGCCGGCCCTCAGCCGGGGTTTGCCCCCAGCCCGAAGCGTGGGTCGGGTTTCCTGCTTGTGCCCTGGGAGGTCCTGTGGACGCCCGTTCTCAGGCCAGGCCAGGCGGATGGACGGGGCACCTTTCCCCTCCTCTGGCCCCTCCCTCCCTCCCTTGATTGCTGTGAATAAACGTCTCCCCTGTCGGCGATGACACCCAGCTGTCTGGGAGGAGAGAGGGAACACCCCCATCAGGCCAAGCACATCAGGCCAAGCACATCGAGGCCTCGGGGCGGTGAGGACACTCTCACGTCGGGCCAAGGCTGGGATGGGAGCGAGGCTCCAGACACCACAGGCCAGCGCCCGAGGCTCCGTGGGTCCGGGCCTGCGAGCCAGTGCCTGTCAGAGGCCCTTCATTCCACGGCAGTGAGGTGCCGGCCACAGAAGAGGTGGGAGGCCGCGCCGTGTCCTCCGACGTCTGTGACTGACCCGCCTTCCCCTCTGGCCGTCGGAAAAGCCCAACAACAGAGTCCCGTCGTTGCCAGCATCCTTCCCTTCCCTTCTCTGCCACGTCAGGCCCTGTCTGTTGCCTAGGAGACGGGTGTGAACGAGACCTGCTTCCTGCCTTCAAGAGACTCGTGGTTTGCAGGAGGAGACGGGGCTGTCCACAGGGAACCGCGTCCCACCGCGTGACGTGCCCGTGCTCGGCACATGTGAGGGTGTGGAGCCACCCACACGCGCTGCGCTGCCCTGCCGGCGTCGGAAACGGAGCTCTGAGTTCTCCAAGGGGCGGGCGCACGCTTTGGAGCGGAGCCTTGCGACCTCTCCTGTGCCTCGGGTGGCGTGGAGGCTGCGATCACTGTGCACTCAGAGGGGGACGCCGGAGGCTGGTGGACTAGCACCAAAGTTATGACGCTCATTGAGAGGAAAGTCAATGGTGTCCAGAAGGAGGGCAGTGAGCCAGGTTTCCAGAAGAACTGCCCCAGAGTGGGGAGGGGTGGGGGTGGGGATCTGTGGGCCACGGAGCTTTCTAGGCTGGGATCCCGAAATGCGGTGACGCTGGTAACTGAGACGCCATCGGAGAGGACAGTGTGGGGGTGGAGACAAGGACAAGACAGAGAAAAGACAGAGAAGCAGGGCACCAGGAAGCTGGGTCACGGGGGAGGAACAAGCTGGCGGGGGGTGGGGGATTTGGGGAGCAGGAGGAGGGACCTGCAGGGAGGGGAGACACTGGGATGCCAGGGCTGTCGCCTTTATAGGCTCTGCCCAAGAACACTCCCTTCCAGAGCGACGGTCTGTTTGTTTTCGTTCCAGTCCCAGTTAGGACCAAGCCCCATGCCCTTTAAGGAAAAACACCACGTCTGGATCGGCCACAAGCAGCCGGTCCTCATACTCTCAGGGCATCTTGATGCGTGATGCTTGCGGGGGGCAGGGGGGAGGCATCTGTCATCTCCCTCTTGCCGCACCCTCTGCCACGGCAGTGACCCTGCGTCCACTCCACTGGCAGAGCCTCGCGGGCTTGGCCAATGCACTGCCCGGTCTGAAAGCGGCGGAGGTCAGCTGATGTTTACCAAGCCCTCGGGATGAAAACCGTTGCTCAAGACCCGCGCAATGTGATCCCCATTAGCGGCACAGCCTGTTTCCGTGGACGGTCAGCGCCGGAAGGGGCCTTGCAGACTCTCCTCCCGGCTCTCACTGTGTGGACAGAAAAGCAGGCGTCACAGAGAGGCGGGAACCGGCCTTCCAGCTGGCTTCTTCTAGAAGGAAAGGATTTTCTGTTGCTTGGAACAGGCACCGCGTACTTGCGGCCTAACCTGAGACAAGACGAGCGAGCCCTTGCAGCCTATGCTTCCCGTCGAGCGTCAGGAAGCATGCTATAAACACACAGAGATCTGGCTCCTCTCGACCGCCCGGGACCCGCAGACACAAGGAGAGCAGATGTCCTGGGAATTCAGGACAGCGCGAGTTCTCCAGCGCTGAGGTCTTTCATTAAGCAGGTGTCTGGGAAGCAGGCCCCGTGGAGCTTCCAGCCTTGGCTGGGCTCGTCTCGCCGAAAAAATGGCACCGGCCCAGCTCAGCAGCAGGCCCGGAGCTGGCCTCCAAGTCGGAGACGCAGGAATGTGCCATTGTTATTTTCTCCTTTCTTATCAAGCCCCGTTAGCTGGAGCGAGGAAGGAGCAAAAGCAGGCTGGGAAAACATGTTGTTTCACCGGGTAAAAATTTACTACCAAGGAAAGGATTTCACCGTGTCCAAAAAAGGACTAGTGAAGAAGGCCTTTGGGCGGGCAGGGTTGTCCAGACACTCGGGGACAGCGTCTCCCAGTGTCACCCAGTGAGAATGTCTTCTGTTGGCCGATGGCTGTGCTCACGCGGGAGCGGAGACCTTCTGCTGAGGCTGTGGGCACGGGCTCCCAGGGCCAGCCCTTTGGGGGCACTGTGCGGGGGAGGAGGACACACAGGAAGAGGAGGGAATCACGCGTCGTGGTGCAGAGGCTGGTCCTCCCTGGCTGTGGCACCCAGTGGGACGCACACAGGCTTGGGCCTTCAGTGTCTACCATGACGGAGTCACAGATGGATCCTGGGAGGCTGACGTGCAGAGGGGGGCACAGCTGAAGCCCCGTGAGGAATGCTCCTGCCTTCCTGCGCCTCTCGTCCCAGTCTGCTGGCGCGTGCCTGGGGCTCTGGGGGAGCAGGCTCTGGCTCTGGCTCTGGCTCTGGCTCCGGCCCTGGCTGAACCTCAGAATTAGCCACGCCTTCCAGCCCCAGGGCTGTCACCTTGGTGTCTGTGGTGAGTTCCAGAACACAGCCCGCAGGAGCCAAGCTGGAAACAGCGCGGCACCAGGGCCAGGAGTGGCGCTCCCGGGCACCTCCCCCTGTGCCCTGCAGCGGCCAGGGGGCCTGTGGGCACGTTGTTTGGTTGTGAACACCCCTCGCAGCCTCTGAGGCAGGCCGCCGAGGCTTTACCTCGCACAACACCCGAGGATCCAAGAGGGCAATGAACTTGCTCAGTAACCCTCGGTGATCACGTGCAGGAGCCTGGCCACACACCCAGCTTTGCCTGCCCCCGAAGTCCTTGTGTTATTTGTATTTTTATTTTTTACCCACTAGCCCTTTCGGGGGAGGCTCAGCTCTTCAATCTTTTCTCCTTTAGCTTTGGTGCAGGGAGAATGTGCTCCCTGTGGGCGTGGGGGAACTGCGAGTTTCTGCTTTGTTGAGTTTTGTTTTGCAGCTTTTGCAGGACACTTAATTTCGGTCAGAATTTGTGTTTGGAAAGCAGTTGCAGTATTTCCCTTTTACAGTACAGGACTAAGTGATGAATTATACATTCGTATATATATATATATATGTATATATATGTACACTATGTATATTCAAATGCAGTAAGGAGCTGGCATACACACCTGTACTATCTACACTCAAACGCACATTAGCCTGTCGCCCGGCCTGCAGAGGTTTGCACACAACGGCCTATGAGCTCACGCTAGGCTGGCACTGGCACCGTTCGCTCAGCACGGGACAGAGACGTGGACTGCGTGCTGTCTTCGCAGAACCAGCCGCTCCCGGGAAGCCCGTGCCACCAGTATTGACCGACGGTGTGAGACTGCGAGGTCCTGGGCCCGCCCGACAAGGAGACGGCTGCCTGTCACCACTGGCATCCGTCACAGGCGCCTGCCCCTGGGTGTCTCTGTGGCCCTCGGCCCTCCCCACGCCGTCCCTGGAGTCCGTTTGGAAGGTCCCGCTGTTTGCCGTCCAGGGTTGCTACGGGGTGGGGGGTGTGCTCTGAGACTGGAGGCCTGCCCTCCACCTGGAGCCTCTGTGAGACCTTGCCTGGACTTGAAGGGTGTTCTTTATCCGCCCTGCGTCCTGCATCTGCCCACCTGAAGCTTCCGTCGGGCTGGGGACAGGAGATCCAGCTGGGGGTATGAAACCCCACAGGGATGCCCTAACGTGAGGCTTGGGGGCCCTCTTCTGCCTGTGGCCTCCTGGGTGGTATCAAGGATGATGATGCTGAGTGGTTCTGCTGATGTTCCTGCGTCCGCAGTGGTCCCGGACTGGGCCTGTTCTCACCGAAGGGGCATCTGCAGAAGGGACGGCAGCTCGGACTAGGCTGGTGGGCCCGCAGAGCCGCGCTGCCCCATGCACAGGGTGATGCCTTCCCAGGCATCCCTCCTTCTGGAGGAGTCATCGTTCTGGAAGAGTCAGCAAGAAGCCCTGTCCTGCTGGTTGCCGTGACAGCGGTGGGCGTTGCCCCATCTTGGGGGAGGAGCCATGGCTGTCCCAGTGCCATCCTCCCAGTGCCCAGGCAGCTGGCTGCAGCTCCAGGAGCAGGTGGGGGTGGATGGGGAGCTGGCAGAGGACTGTCAGTAACGTCTGCTCTGGGGATCGGGGTGGTCACAGGGCGTGTGCTCGCCGCCAACTCTCCCAGGTGACCCGAGGTTTGGGAGGACACGCACACCCACGCACAGCCTCGGCAGGGCACGGAGGATGCACGAGAGGATGAGTGACCGCACGGCTGGATGCACACGGCCCTCTGGCCTCTCGGGAGACGCTTCCCAAGTGTCACACGGCAGGGAAGGAAGTCACTGGCACAGTCTGCATCAAGGGTGACGGCGCTCACGGGGTTGCTGGGACCTGCACTTTTCCGCTGATGCAGAAAAGCACGCTCTGCCAAAGAATGTCCTTGGAGGGAGTCGGTGTATTTTTCCTTCTGTTATTTAAGTCAAATGCATCTAATGTAAGCGATTCAGCTGTGAGCTGGAATGTGGGATGGATGGGTCTCCTCGCCCCAAGCGGAGCCCCCACCGTGAGCGGGCCCAGCGTCAGCGCCACCCGCCGTGTCACCTGGCCGTGGGTTTCCATGGGGCGGGTTGCTTTTGGAGTCCACACAGCAGGACGGTCTTGTTAGCGGGTAGGCTGGGAAGAGCTCGCCTGGGGGGTACAGGCAATGATGCTTGGTATCCATGTGTCCGTCCGTTCACTCACCAGGCAGCCCCTGAACGCTTCCTGTGGCCACAGCTTTCTACCAGGTGCGTTTTGAGGATACAGAGCTAGGGCACCCCCCAAAACTCCAGGGACTTCTGTTCTCCAAATATATCTAGATTGACAGTCCGTTCAATCAGATAATAGAAGTTGCAAATTTACTTGTTTCTTTTTTTTAAGATTTTATTTATTTATTTTTACAGAGGGAAGGGAGGGGGGGAGAGAGAGAGAGAGAGAGAGAGAGAGACAGAGACATCAATGTGCGGTTGCTGGGGGCATGGCCTGCAACCCAGGTATGTGCCCTGACTGGGAATCGAACCTGGGACACTTTGGTTTGCAGCCCGAGCTTACTTGTTTCTTTTGAATGTACACCAACAGAAATGCAGTATAACCAAGCTAATTCCTTAACTCTGTAGAAGTGGTGGAGCTTTTTAAAGAATGAACTTTAAAGATTTTGGGTCTAGGTTTGACTGTTCTGCATGTGCTTGGGTATGTGCGTGCACACACACGTGCACACTTGCGCCCCACGTGCGCTGCTCAGCCCAGTCTCAGGGCCCGCACGTGTTCCTTCTGTGCGGGGCCCTCGGGCACTCGGTGTGCGTGCCAGGCACCCAGACGGAGCCTCGGGAGCTCGCTGTCACCGAGGCCCTGTCACGGCCCCTCTCTCCTCGGGTCTCCCTCGCCCCGCACTCCCTTCGAGGCAGGAGAAAGAGCACACATTCCTGAGGCGACGCTGTTCCCAGGGTACAGTTTCCATCCATCACGCCCCTCCGGAAAAATGTAAATATGCTCCCGCCGATAGTGGCATTATTTATTATCCCAGGCTGCCACACGGGCTGGAGCGGGCGCGGCTGCCGGCCAAGCCTTATCCGTGGTTCCCCTGGGAGGCTGCTCTGGGAGGGCAGAGCCGGGGGTGGAGGGAGGGAGGCTTGGGGGGAGGCGGGAGCTCTGGCAGCTGGGCTGGGGCTTTGCCACCGAGGCTGCACACGGTCAACGTGTCGGGGCGGAATGGGGCTGCCGCCACCTTGGAACCAGGTCCTTGGAGTCGGTCCACGTTTGGAGGGCGGAAGGCTGGCTCCACACGGTGCCCAGGCACATGGTTTTTTCGGGGGTGGGAACCGATCCATCTCGTTGGCGTTTGACTTGTGGCAGGTGGGTAGTGGATTGTGCTGACGTCACTCAAATCCGAGAGGCCGCTGCTTGCCTGGCCGACATTTCGTTGAGCCAGCCACGCTCGCTTCCTGTGCACACAACGGAGAAGGCCCGTGCGACAGAAGACCCTTGTTCTCAGGGCGCTTACACACCGGGGCTGCGGGTGCCCCCGCCCCACTGCACTGCAATACGCAATGTCAAGAGGCAGGCAATTTTCCGGGAGGGGCAGGAGAAGGCACCCAAAACTCAGTCCGATCTCCTCTGCCAGGCCTGCCAGCTCCCTCGTGGACCGGCTTGGTCCTGGCCTTCACGACCACGGCCGTTCCCACACAGAGTGGGCTTGGATCAGGCAGGCCACGTTCCCATCTGGGAGGTGGGGCCCCCGCCCACTGTGCAGGGTGATGGCAAGAACCAATACAGTAAGCTGGGCACGCTCCCCAGAGCTTTCCATGTTGTTTCCAACTGTGCGGCTGTCTGTCGGGTGGGGGAGGGGGAGGAAGCTGCAGGGGAGCCAGCCCTGACTGCAGTGATGGGGAGCCATAGGTGCAGACAGGTGTGGCCGGGGACGGACGCTGGAGTCAGGCCAGGCAGGCCCAGGGCTGTAGGTCGACGTGAGAGTGGGTATCAGGAGGTCCCGTGACAGGATGCTGCACGCTCTCCCTAAAATTCAGCGTGGGGAGACAGCAAAGAAGGGTTCACCCTAGCGGAAACGAACAGTTTTGTGCACCACCTGTGTGCACCGGAAGTCTTGACAAGTAGGACTTGGCGGCAGCTCGGTCATTGTGCACTGAAGCGCTCCGTGAAGACGGGACTGACTTGGACAGACGCACCTCCCCACTGCCAGGCGGAGGGCGGCGGGCACGGAGCCGTGTAAACAAGCCTGGTGGTAGCCGAGGGCGCGAGAGAGCAGCTGCAGGAGTGGAAGGAGTGCTGGCGGGCTCCGGGAGGCTTCTCGAAGCGGGGGGAAGCCCAAACCCAAAGATTTTTGTGGAGGGATCCAATCCAGTGACCCGAGGATGAGCCTCCTTTGGCGGGGGACATTTCTGTGTTCTGTTAAGGTCTCAGAGGTGTCATAGCTCTGCGCACACAGTAGGTACACGAAAGACCTCTATTTAACCAGCGGAATGGATAAGCCTAAACAAAATGCATCTCTGGAACAAGTGATGGTTGTTACCCAGGTGACTTGCTTTCGGAAAATGATGGGGTAGGACGGCGGGAAAGAGCTCGTGGGTGTGCGTTCTCTTCTCGGCCGAGTCCCTCAGAAATGGGTTTCTGGGGAGCGGACCGGCTCCGCCCCCTCAGGAAGGGCCGGCGTCTCCTCTCCTAGCGACGCTCCTTGGGGAGGTGCTCCGTCTTCTTGGCTGTAGCCCAGGGACGCGACCCACTGCCTGCCAGCAGACAAGCAAGCAGCTGGCCCCTTGGTGGCTCTCAGTAGACGGAGGTGACGTTCCTGGAAATCTGTCTCATTGTAGATGTGGACGAGTGTGCGACGGACTCCCACCAGTGCAACCCCACGCAGATCTGCATCAACACCGAAGGCGGCTACACCTGCTCCTGCACGGACGGCTACTGGCTCCTGGAAGGCCAGTGCTTAGGTGACAGCTCTGGGGCCCACGGGGACTCTTGGAGGTGGTGACGGCCGGGGCGGGGGGTGTGAAACGTGGGCCAGCTGGGGGTCCCTAGGGCAGGGGGCCTTTCTTTGCAGGGGGCGGGGACGTACAAGCCTGGTGAGCTCCCATGTGTCATGCATCACCACCCTTTCAAATCCGTCGTCACCATCACCGTCGTGTCCTCGTTAGAGATTTTTCAATCCTCATTGGAGGATATATTTTTTAAAGATTTAATTATTTATTTATTTATTTTTAGAGAGGGAAGTGAAGGAGAAAGAGAGAGAAACATCAATGTGCGGTTGCTGGGGGTCATGGCCTGCAACCCAGGCATGTGCCCTGACTGGGAATTGAACCTGCGACACTTTGGTTCGCAGCCCGCACTCAATCCACTGAGCTATGCCAGCCAGGGCAGAGAACATTTTTTTATTGCTCTTTTTAGAGAGAAAGGAAGGAGGAGAGAGAACTATAGATGCAAGAGAAGCATTGATTGGGTGCCTTCGTAGGCACTCAGACCCGAGATCTGTGCTGGGACCGGGGATCCTAGGTGTCTGGACCGAGGTGGTTACACCTTCAGGTGCCCCGGCTGGGAATCGAACCCAAAACCCTTCGGTTATAGGATGATGCTCTAACCACGGAGCCACACCGGCCAGGGCCGTCAGAATTTTTGAATGCATTTTTAAGGCTCCTGTCTGATTTCTATCCACACTGTTTCCTCTCCTTCTGAAAGCTGACATCCAAGGCGGGACATGGTAAGGTGGGGGGTTACCCTGTCCGAACCAGAGGTCACGCTGAGAGCAGAGAACAGTTTGCGCAGTCACAGAAAAGGTCACGTCTCCGGTGTGTGGACCGGTGGATTCCGAGCTCACGCCGTCTCCTCTCGGCCCCCCACCGGAGCCACCGCCATGCCCACCCCGCTAGCTGGTCTTCCTTTTTGCCGTGAAACAGCCAGTCATCCCCAGCTGAGAACCTTGTTTCTTGCCGTTGGCACCCGCTGTGCGATCTCTCTGTGTATTTTTGCTGGAGGGCTGTCTCCCTTTCCGCCCCTCTAGCTTTGGGTCCAGCCCAGTGGATGAATTCACAGCAACCTCGGGCTGTCAGTTCCAGTTCTCTTCCTGGGGTCTGATTGCGATACCATGTTCTCGGAGAAGCCCTGCCAGTTCAAGTTCTCTTAGACGCGGCTCTGTTGCCTGCAAGTCAGTGCCGGGGGAGCTGAGAAACAAGCCCCGGCCGACCGCATCATGGAAACCAAAAAAGAAGGTTCTTTTGTCCAAGCCTCTCTGGCCTGAGACGGCATTGGGGCCGGCTCTAGGGCCCCGTCCGTGGCCTCCTCCGGGCCTGATAAGCCCGCCTAGACGTGGCCTGGCTGTGCCTCCCAGGCACGCCCCCAAGAGCTGGCTGCCCACGGGCATCTCAACCAGCCCCAGCGATTACGGAAAATCTGATGCCAGGGCTTTGAACATAAGCAGATCATTGTGAGTGAGTTATTTGTACGGGAACTTAATATGTAGCGTTTCAGAACTGGAAGGGATGTTAGATATTATGTCATTCAACTTGCATGGAGCTGGAAACCGGGCCTCCAAGAGGAAGGACGTTTTGGACAAGGCGAATTCGGTCTAAAATCCGCTCTTGTTTCTCAGTCTGGTTTTTTTTTCACCACAAGGGGGCGCAAGAGGGGGGGGTCACAGGGACACACAGGCTGAGTTGATAGCTGGGACAGAGGAAAGCCCTCCCCATCTGAGGGGGGCCAGCCCCCAGGACATTCCGGTACCCACCTGGGAGGGTGGCTCGTCCACAGAGCGGGACGCTCTGGGAGGGATGCTCCTGGAGGCCATCGTGGCGTCACACACACGGCCTGCCGCTAACCCAGGTCCAGAGTGAAGGCCTTTACTCCTTGTGGCTGAACTCAGGCCATTCTCTGGCCAGACTCGTCTTTCTCTTTTAAAACCCAAGTTCCTGAACCATCCACCCCCCCAACCCATGCACATTTGGAGGCATTGCTTTTGAAGAAAAACCATGGGCAGGGGACTGCCTTTCCTCCAGGGCACCCCAGGATGTCCCCCTTTTCCCTGCCGCCTCCCTGTCCTCAGTGATGTGTCCACCTGCACCCAGGAAAGAGGTCGGCTGGCGGCTGCACAGGCCGAGGTGCCTTCTGAGCAGGAGCTGCAAAGCCCTGGTGGCGGGGGGCAGTGGGAGGGGCCAGGTTAGAAGTGGATGGGACTCAGAGACAGAACAGAACCCCAAGGGTGGGGCGCAGCCTCTGAGGAAGGTTGGACAGCAGGCGGGTGGTGGTGGGACCCTGTCTGGCAGTGGATGGTAGGAACCAGGCACAGAGACTGAGGCTCTGAACGGCGTCCGCAGCCCTGGGTGGACCCTGGTTCCAAAGGAATGAGGGTCCCGGGAGGGAATGTGGTTAGTGTAGGGGGTGGTGGGGATGCAGTAAGAACCAGTGTAGCTCCAGTCACATCGGTCGGTGACAACAGGTGCCTGTGTAGGTGAGGACTCTGTGTCCACCCGTGCCCTTCATTCAAGACATCTCAGCCTATAGCAGTGAATGCTGCAGCCCATCCATCAGCCCGTCACCCTGGGGCGTCGGGAAGTGCTTTCCCAGGGACGCCAGGCTGCCCATTGACGGGTACCTGTTGGCAGGGAGGCCATACCTGCCGCTCGGCTAAAAGGACCCGTTCACTCACAGAGCTGCCTGCTCAGCATAGACCAGCCACGGCTGGGAAGAGGTGTGTTTGTCCAGGGTGCTGTGTCTGCTCTGGTGCAAGTCGGAGACCCCGGGGGGCTCCGGAGGGAGCCCTTGTGTCACTGGGTTCACGGGTCCCTAGACCCCAGTGCTGCCAGCTCATCCTCACCTACACTTGCCCTTGTTCCCGACACCTGGACACACTGGTTGTTGGTGGGGCCGGTGAGGAGCCTGTCGGAGCGAGGCTACCAGTTCCTCTTACACTTTGAGCTACCTTGTCCCTTCGCGGGGCCATGAGACATTGACATAGAATCTTAGAGTTGGCTCTTCCTGTGGGTAAAAACCCTGCCCACTCGGAGCGGAAATGTCCCCTACAACTTTGAAGACAGGTTCAGGCGTTCACGGGAGTGAGATGGGTCAAGGAGGGTCACGGGGAGACTGAGCCTTGGAATCCAGAGGGTGTCACGGTCGCTGCCGCTCCGTAGGCGCTGTCTCCACGTCCGCTCCCCCGGCTTCCCTCCGTGGTCTCTGTCCCGCAGGGACGGGCAGCTAGGACACCGGGGGCGGCGGCAGTGGTTGAGAAGGAGTGTCTCACCTTGTGCGCGTCTCTGTTGCCAGACATCGACGAGTGTCGCTACGGCTATTGCCAGCAGCTGTGTGCGAATGTCCCTGGATCCTACTCCTGTACGTGCAACCCCGGTTTTACCCTCAACGAGGACGGAAGGTCTTGCCAAGGTACGTGACCCGGACGGACGGCGACTTGGCCACGCTGTCTCATACACAGTCTGACGGTTTGTGTTGGCGGGAAGCGCTGTCCCTGCTAAAGCGCTTCCTGCTGGTTGTCTCCGCCTGCTCCTCCCTCTGCGTACAGAAACCTGAGACCTGAACGGAGGTTATCTGACACCTGTCGAAAGGTACGCCGGGCACTGCTGAGTTTAGGAGCACCGTCCTCCATCAGCCGGGAGCTTACGCCCGAGCGCATTAGCTTCTCCCTGCACCCCGGGAGGAGTCCTGCTGGCTTTCTCGACTACTTAGAAATGTTCTCGCATATCCTGTAGCCCAAGTTCAATTCCTGGGGCCAAAGTGGAGCGGTCAGAAAGAGCTCCTGACCCTCGATGAATCACAAAATGAGCACGTACACTCTCGGCAGGGCTGTTGGGGGCAATTCTGACGCCTGTCACTGCAGCTTTTCCCCTTCGGCCTGTGCCAGGAGGGCCTGCCGCCTCAGCAAAGAGTCTGGTGGCGGCGGTCCCCCCACTGCTCGGCATTCCCCACAGGAGCAGAACGGGGCACAGGCGTCTTCTGGTTTCCACAGGATCTCTTCAAACACTGATAAGGAAGACAAACAAGCTACGTGCTTAGGGTAGTTTCCCTCCGCAGGTTTCTTCTGCTCAGGAAGTGAATGGGCGACTTAAGGCTCGAGGAATCAGTGCGAGTCCCGCCTGGCCGCCAGCTCCCGCCCCCCGCCCCCCCCCCCCCCAGGCCGGGCCTCCAGCCCCTGGCAGCGGCCCCATCCAGGGAGGAGGCAGTGCCGGGGACTCAGAATGAGGTCTTTGTCTGGAGTCTGCCACCCGGCTTTGCGGGGCCCGTTTCCTTGTCACCCCATCCTCCGAGGTCTGGCTGGCAGGCTCCCGGCCAGCGCCTGGGAGGATATTGTGTCTCCATTAGTTCAGTCGTATCGAAATCCTTGGGTAAACAGGAAGGCATCAGCGTTAACGCGTTTGATCCTGCGTTCTTGGGACGTCTCTCCTCCAAAGCTGGTTCTGCTGATTGTTCCAAGGAGTCTTGGTTGTGTTCCTCTCGCCAGGAGAGGTCATTTTCTTCTGAGAGTGGAGACGCGGTTGGGAGATCGAAGGCACTGATAGAGCAGGGTGTGCCCCCCCACCCCGCCGCCCCCTCGCCCCCCCACCCCAGCCCAGCCCCGTCATTGGAGCAGGAGCCAGCAAGTGGGCCCCTGGCTCTCTCGCTGCTGGGATAAGCAGCTTAGGACAGACGCAGGCTCCTCCGTGCCAAGGCCGAGGGCTGGACGTGCCAGCCCAGGTTTCCCCCAGAGGCTGGCTCGGTGCACCCGGCGCCTCCTGAGGAATAGCCAGGCACAGCAGAACCGAAAGTCCCATGTGCCCTTGAGGCCTTTCAGGGCCGGGCCTGTGGCAAGGAGACAAGGAGCAGATAGGACACCTGGCAGCGCCAAGGCCAGCAGCAGGCAGAGCACCCAGGCCGCACGCGCACCTGGCCCCTGGGATGTCGCGTCAGTGGGGCCCACTGGTGACATGGAGCGTTCCCAGCCCCCGGGAGCTTTCATAATGTCAACACCTCATGCGAGGAAGTGTGTGCTTTGCACTCTTCCGGGCGTGGTCACGTCTGTTCGTTTCATTGGATCCCAACAATGGCCTCGTGAGGTAGGCTGGGCAGGAGTTTGTGGCTCTGCTCCCAGATGAGGAAATCAAGGAGCAAAAAGGTTAAGCAATTTTGGCCAGGGTCGCTCAGCCAGGTGGTGGCAGGGTGGAGAGTGGAACCAAGGGCCTTAGCCTTCCTGTCCAGCAAGTGGGAGTGGGGTTCGGGCTGCTCCCACAGGACTCGGAAGGACGTTTGGGCATATGTGTGGATCCCAGGGCTGGCGGGGAAGGGCAGCCGGGGCTCCTGGGGGGCAGAATCCTTTGGGTCAGGGCTCCCCCAACCTCCCAGATGCAGACAGGGACTGGCCTGGGCTTGTTAGAAACCGGGCCATGCAGCAGGAGGAGAGCTCAAAAGGAATGCACCGGAATCATCCTGAAACCGTCCCCCACCCCTGGTCCATGGAAAATATGTCTTCCATGCAACCAGTCCCTGGTGCCAACAAGGTCGGGGACCATGGCTTTGGGTCCTGCTGCTCGGCAGAAACCTCTGGGAGCTGAGAGAGCGTGGGACTCAAGCTCATTCACCTCTGCGTGACCGGCGTCTGGCCGGAAGCCGAGCACGCCAGCCCCGGTGCTCGCCAGGGCCATTCTGCCGGAGCCTGCGCCCTGCAGCTGGGCCCCGAGACCTCTCCCCTGCTTCCCGGGCAGAGGCCTCCAAGCTCCCGTGGGCACCGGCGGGGACAGGTATCTCGCCAAACCCTCCCTGCATGCCCGGCTATTATTTCTCTTTCTCCAGATGGCCCCACACGTGCCAGGAAGCAGGAAGTATGTGGGCACGGGATTAGCCCTCCGCTTTAAGAAAAGCTCCTCAAGCTGCTCCTGGTGAAGGCATGTGGCTCTGACAACACTCCAATCTCTGCTCAGAGTCTGAAGAGGTTTACTGGGGCTTTCTGAAGAGGAGAGACACTCTCTCAGCTGGAACTGGGGTCCCTGGCATCAGGAACGTGGGAGAGAGTGGGCTGGAAGCTGGTCCCCCTGCGTAGTGTGGGAGGGGGCCCCCTCCGCCCCCCGCCACCTCCGTGAGCCGTGCAGAATGAGCCTTGGGTTCTGCAGAAAGACCCTGGACTCACCTCCCAGCTCCGTCCGTGCCCTTGTTATGTTTGCACATCTGTCAACCTTAAAACAAATGTGAGCACCTCGCTCGCTGGTGTGTGACTGATACACAACGAACTGCATTGTTAAAGGCACATGATACCATGAACTTTGGCATGTCCACACCCCGAGAAAGCACCGCCACTCTCGAATAACGAACATTCCAGCCTTTCTAACAGTTTCTTATGCGCCTGTGCCGTCCTCTCCTTGGCCCACTGACCTTGTAACGCAGGGCCGTGGCCCTGTGGGGGATCCTATTATTATCTATTGTTGTTGGTGATGTTATTTATGCATAATTGTCCTAGCTTGGGCTGCCCTGACAAAATATCTTAAACTGGGGGCTTACACAACAGAAATGTATTTTCTAACAGTTCCAGAGACCGGAAGTAAGTCCAAGGTCAGGGAGCCAGCGTGGCCAGGCACTTTGGAGGGCGCTCCCCCTGGCCTGCGGACGGCCCGTGTCTCTCTGAATCCTCACCTGGCAGCAAGAGCAAAAGCAGGCTCCCTGTGTCTCTTTTTACAAGGGCACTCATCTCATCGGGGGGCGGTCCCCATGCTGGGACCTCGCTTCAGCTCAATTATTTCAGAAAGGCCCTGTCTCCAAACACTGTACCATTGGGACTCAGGGCTTCCGCATGAGTTGGGTTGGGGACGTTCTTAGACTTGTCACAGTTACTTAGTTGTTTACCTGAACGTCAAAGTCAATGGCAGTGAAGGGAGAGTTCGTTGGGAATGGAATGTAGCAGGGGACGGGAAAGAGCAGCTATTGGCTAGAAGTTCCTGTTGGTGACCTCGGGGAGCGGACTTCCTAGGAGGGGTATACATGGGTATGTGCATATATGTTCATGACATGCAGACATGTTGCTTCTACCCTTCCCACTCCTTGACCCCAGAGGGGCATGTGGACAGCACCCCTGATTCTCCAGTGAACACTTTGGGGGCTGACGTCTCGGTCTGCCAGGTCCCGGATGGAGGTTCGCGGTGCCTGTGGGCCTGGTCTCCCAGCCGCAGGTTTGGTGGCCGGTGCGTTTTCATCTGCCTCGTGACAGCGGGCCTGTTGTTGTGGGGACGGTCAGTGACGCGCTGTGGCTCTGGCTCTCCGCAGACGTGAATGAGTGTGCCACCGAGAACCCCTGCGTGCAAACCTGCGTCAACACCTACGGCTCTTTCATCTGCCGCTGTGACCCGGGATACGAGCTGGAGGAAGACGGCGTTCGCTGCAGCGGTAATGAGCTTTACGGAGCGTTGGAGGTTTCCGCCTGCACCCGGGACCCGGGGGTGGGAGGGCGGAGGTCAGTGGCTTTCTTCACAGGTGTTTCCTCTCCTTCCCAGAAGCCTCTCCAGTTTGGGACATTTCCCAGTGCAGTGGGGTCACAACCCCACAAAACAGAGACAAGTCACTGCTTGAAAGGTGGCACGGGGTCCCACCTTCCTTGTCGCTTGAGCCCAAATGCAAAAACCAATGGAGTTATCCTTGAGGGTCTGAGATGGGGGCGAAGGAGGGACGAAGTCACCCAACTGGTGTGAGTTGTCTGTCCTCAGCCAGCACTGACCCAAGTCCTGGGATCACAGAGACAGTGCTAGCCCAGGGCAGCCACCCTGGACAGTTGGGAGAGGTGGCCGTGGGGTGGACGAGGTCAGGCGTATGAGTGCAAACACTTGGCGAACTTCTAAAATCTCTGCAAACACTCGGTGCTCAGCTCCAGGCCCGGCTCGTGGGGAGCAAGCAATCAGCAGTTTTCAGATCGATGAGTGAAGGGTTGAAGAGCGAATGGATGAAATCTTAATTTATTGTGAGAACACAGATGTGATGGCTCAGCCGACCTTTTATAAATTCCCTTCCAGCCCTAGAGGCCGAGTTTCTGCCCATGCCAGATGGTAAATCCTGTTACAATTTTCTTATTAACTCATGTAACAAGAAACTTGTAAACCCCTTGAAAAATAGCGACAGCCTCTCACTCATATTTATGGGCGTCCTACACAGAGCCATGCATACCGCTTTCATTTTCTTCTTCCTTTTCCTCTTTTTTTCTCTGTTGTTTGTTTGTTTGTTTTGGGGGTTTTTGGTGAATGTTGAATCCAGCCCCAGCCCATCCACTGTTGGCATTCTCAGCAGTCAGTGGTAGATGAGCACAGTCCAAATTAATAAAGCTCCGCTCTGGTTTTCAGAGTAAGTGGGCCATGCCCTCGGGTGTGACAATCTTTCTGTCTTGCGGAATGGAAAGTTTCCTAATCCGGGGTCTCGCTGTGATGGGAGCTAACCCTGTCGTGAGTGGGGCTGGGTGCAAGGACAGCTGTGCTCTGGGGACAGTGTTCCCTGAACAGATGAGCCCCCCCCCCCGGGGGGGGCCAGGAAGCTGGAGCAGTGAGTGAGCGGTGACAGGGAGTCGTGCACCAGTTCCGCGTCCCTCCCAGACGCCGAAATGAAACACCCTCAGGCCTGAGAAGCCACGTTCCCCCTGGATTTCAGCTCCCCGCCTGGTGCTCTCTGGGGAGCCTGGGCTCAGGGACGAGTGGGCGGAAGGTTTGGATTGGGAGAGGACCAGTTGTTTCTCCAGAATTCCCGGCGCGTCCCCAGAGGTTTACCGGCCACCCGCAGGGGCGGCGCGGGGGAGTGGCTCTGGAGAGAGAGGCCGGTTTCTGGCTCTCCCGTTCCGTGCTCTCCCTGGGCGGGTCCCTCCCCAAGGCTCAGTTTTCTCCTTCATTAAAAACAAACGTGCCCCCTCGTCGGATGGGCAGTCACACAGGTGAAGTGATGGGTGCACCTGAGTGTTGTCACCGGGTCCCGAGTCCTGTCTCTGAGCACAGGTGGAAGAGGCCGTCGGCTTTTCCAGCACTTTTCACGTCCCCGGTGGTTTGGCAAGGGTTTTCATTCAGCTGACTTGCTTTCCCCAACACAGCTAACCCCTCCGCGTTCACCCTGAGGCCCACTGTCCTTAGACTCAGCGTGAGCTTGACCCCTGGACGCCGAGGGCTTTAGGGCTGGCCTCGGACAGCACTGCGACAACGAGAGAGTTTGCTCCCTGCTCCTTCCTGTGCTGCCCACTCCTCTGCTGGTCATTCCCCCAGGAACGTTACCCTCGGTGTTATCACAGCCAGTGTGGCTCCTCCGTGGCACCGGACCCTTCCCAGCTGCGTCCCCTTGTCCCTCAGGGTCTGTGGGGAAGAGCTGATCCCCAAAACCATGGTGGGCTCTCATGTGGATGAATGAAAATGGCCTCATGTGAGCTCCTGGCCACAAACTGGGCTTGTATTACATTGGTTTGGCCCAAAAGTCTGTTTAGTTTAGTTGGGTTCTGTTTTTTTTTTAAGATTTTATTTATTTATTTTTAGAGAGAGGGGAAGGGAGAGAAAAAGACAGGGAGAGAAACATCAATGTGTGGTGCCTCCTGGGGACCTGGCCTGCAACCCAGGCATGTGCCCTGAGTGGGAATCGAACCGGTGAGCCTTTGTTTCACAGGCCAGCGCTCAATCCACCGAGCCGCATCAGCCAGGGCTGTTTAGGTATTTTTCTGTAGAGTAAAAGACACATACTTCATTTCCACCAATAACTTCACTGATTTGGATATTTTGAGTGTATTGGCTCTCTCCCACTATAGGCTTCTAGTGGGTAGAGGCCAGGGGTGCTGCTAAACACCTTCCAATGAGTAAGACAGCCCCACAGCAAAAGGTTATTTGGACAAAATGTCAATAGTATCAAGAAACTTCGCAAACTACTTTTGACTCATTCGATCAATCACAGCACCTTTTCCACACACTGTGCGACTCTTTTTGTGTGTTTCAGTTGCATTTTTACCTTTCTTGAAATAATAAAGGGTAATACGCCAAAAATGTTATTTTCTTCCATCTTCAATATTAAGATGGCTGTACAAAAATTCACCAATTTTGTCACGTTTTTTGAAATGCACGCTGATGCAACAGCTGCCACAATACAATCTAACAAAATTGTTCTGGATGACGTTAAAGACAACTAAGCGCTACTCGAGCCAGGGTAAGAAAAAACTAAACAAACTTTTTGGCCAACCCGATATTTCAGCTCTTCGGCCTGGGGCTTGCAGACCCTAAGACAAACTGGGTGTGGATGTCAGGGCCCCTTCCTGCCCGGTGGGAGGTGGGGGTGGGTGCTACCATCTCTGCCTGCACGGGAGCTCACCCAGCTCCAGGCAGTTCCCCCAACCTCAGGACTCCCCAGATCCACCCGTTTTCAGTCCTGATGTGATAGGCTCAGGGAGACATTACAGCATTGTGTTGAGAAGTGTAGGAGCTGGAGGCTGGCTGGGCTCAAATCCCAGCTTGAATCCAGGTTGCCCATTATCTGTGACTTAACGAGTCACCACACTTCCTTAGACCTCCGTTTCTTCTCTGTAAAATGTGGCCCCCAATAGCGCCTCCTTCAGAGGGCTGAGGTGAGAATCAAATCAGAGGAGGCGGGTAGGGCAGTGAACTCCGTGCTTGGTCCCTACCCAGTCTCAGGAAGTGCCAGGGTTTACGACTGCCCCTGCTGACGGCATGAAGGAGTTTACGAACTGACCTATTTTCAGCCTCCTTGAACCTGCCTCACCCCACTCCAGGCAAGAATTCTCCATAGCGGGGCCAAGCAATAGAACTATAATGTGAGCGACAAATGTGACGTATCTGTGATCTAGTAGTCCACAGAGAGTGAGGCCCCTCTGTGTTCTGATGGGCTGGGGCCAGAGACACGGACCCCTCAGGCTCCCAGGGGCGTGGGGGAGGGGGTGTGGCAGAAGCAGGTCCCACCGTGCATGCTTTAACTTTCAAGCCAGCAGCCCGGTTCTGCTGGCCACCACCCATCTCCTGAAGATCCCCGGAGAGCCCGGAAGGAAGGAGTTTTTCCTCCTTGGACGTGAGAGGCATGGGGCATGCAGCCGGAGTCCTCCGACGGCGGAGGAGCCTCCTGCTCTGCTGACGCCCACCCTGGGCGACTCCAGCAGCCGTCCGAGGGCTGTTACAGCGATCCGAGGACATGCCACTTGGGGAAACTAGGGAACGCAAGTTTTCGGGAAATGACATGAAATGAAAACATGTTTTCTTTGGCATGTTTACTGAATGACGCGCACACGGGGGCTTCGTTGCCAGAGTGTGATAAAGAGCTGGCTTTGCTGCAGCGCCTGCTTCTGCATCGGTGGCCACGGAGGCTCCCCGTCCCGTTCCCTCCTGTCCCCTCCTGTCCCCTCCTGTCCCCTCCTGTCCCGTCCTGTCCCGTCCCCACCTCTGCAGCCAGACAGTGGCCCAGCGCCAGGTTCCCGGGTCCCAGGGCCCTCCTGAGGCAGGCAGGCTGCCACAGGCCGCCGTGCCCGCCCACCCCATGCTGCTCTAGAGATCTCTCGTTCCGGGAGGTTTCTGGATGTAATGAAGTTTTAATATTGGGTTGGCCAAAAGGTCTGTTTAGTTTTCCTATAAAATGAAAGCCACATTTTTCATTTTCTCCAATAACTTGATTGATTTGGATATTTTGAGTATGTCGGCTCTCTCCCACGATTGGCTTCTAGTGGGCAGAGGCCAGGGGTGCTGCTAAACATCTTCCAATGAGTAAGACAGCCCCACAGCGAAGAATTGTTTGGCCAAAATGTCAGTAGTACCAAGAAACTTTGCAAACCGTTTCTGACCCGTTGGATCAGTCACAGCACCTTCCCATACACTGCACAGATCTTTCTTTGTGTTTCAGTTGCGTTTTTACCTTTCTCGAGATAATAAAGCGTAACATGCCAAAAATGTTGTGTTATTTTCTTCCATCTTCAATATTGATATGGCTGCCCCAAAATTCACCAATGTGGTAAGTTTTTTAAATGCACACTGATATGACAGCTGTCACAATACAGTCTGACAAAATTGTTTTGAATGAAGTTAAAGACAACTGAGCACTACTAGAAACTATCATACAGGAAAAAAAAGCAAACAACTTTTTGGCCAACCCAAATATAATGGCCTTCTGGGTGTGTCCCTTTTTAGTTGTGATTTTAGGAATAATATTGTGTTTCAACTTGGGACGATTGGTAAAGTTGCCCTTTCAGAGGACCAGGACCAGTGAATGATTTTCGGATCCAGGGGAGGAATCCCACACTCAGCAGGCAAACAAATCCCACCTCCAGACTCAGGGGGTGGGTTCACCTACGGGGCAAGATGAATCAGCAATGACTAGATAATGTAGCAGAGCCAGAGGCAGAGGGTGTGGGAAGCCCAGTGGAGACAGGTTTTACCTCCCTGTAGAAAGTAATTCCCTAACAATTAGGGCTGTCCTAATATCAATGGGCTTCCTTATAGGTAGTGAGCTCCCCATCTTCAGAAGTATTCAAGCAATGAATTGGGAACTTCTCAGCAGTAAAGCTGTCATGTGTGTCAGAAGGGTGTGGAAGCTGGAGTAGATGGCCACTAAGCTCTCCAACTAGTCTGTGATTATAAACAGCAGGCGTAACTTGTCACCCCCAGACATGGATGAGTGCAGCTTCTCCGAGTTCCTCTGCCAGCACGAGTGTGTGAACCAGCCTGGCACGTACTTCTGCTCCTGTCCCACCGGCTACATCCTGCTGGAGGACGGCCGCAGCTGCCAGGGTAAGGCTGCGGGCGATGTAAGGTGGGGCCGCCTCAGGGTGCTGTCCCCTGGGGAGTCCTGCGCCGCTTTGGGAAGGTGACGGGGTAAGAGCATGAGTGGGTGTTGGTGGCTCCCAGAGCGGCAGGCTCTGGGCAGGGTCCCAGGGCCGAGGCCTTCCTGCCCCGGGATTCGTCCTCTGGCCCCAGAAAGGACACACCCACTCTCACTCCTGGAAGTGGACTCTGCAGAGAGAGGCGGCTTCCTGAAGGGCCGGGGCCGCCTCCCCAGGCAGGTCTCTGGGGGACACTGAGGACCGCTCCTGTCCTTACCAGGACATCTGTGGCCGGGCCAACCGGGGCCCAGGCTTTCTCACGGCCCCTGGGGGCCCCTGGGGGCCCCTGGTCACTCTTCCCCTACTGACTTCCTAGAGAGCGGGTACCAGGGGGACCTCGCGCAGCTGACTGCTCGGTCCCTCAGAGGGTCGGGACCCCAGGCTGGGTAAGGGGTGGGTCTTGTGCAGAGGGGCTGCCGGGCCCAGCCCCCGGCCCCGTGCTCCACCCTGACCCCACACCAAGCGAGTGTTCTCCGTAGCAGCGCTGAGCAGTAGGAAAGGAGGGGGAGCTACGAAGGGAAGCCACAGACACAGGGTCCGGCACAAACGACGCCCCCTTTTTTTTATCACAAACTCTTTTATTACAAAACTGGGAGCACGTAATTCTGCAATGTACCAACATCACATGTAAGCACCCCACGTAAGATTTTAGGTGAAATGTTCACATTAAAACCGTCAGTTATTACACCCATATTGTCACCCTGCCAGCCACACTCCAGTGGGCCTTACTTCTTCCGGACCCTGTACAATTTAAATTTTCCTAGTAGCCACATTAAAGGAGTAATTCTTTTTAGGTAAAAAGAATTTTAGCTTCTTCATTTCTTTAATTTCTTCTTTACCTGAGCAGGTCAAATTAATTTTAAGACTATATTTTATTTCACGCAATATATCCAAAATAGGATTCCCACATGTACTCAGTAGAAAAATTAGTAATAGATAGTTTACATTCTCCTGCACTAAGTGGTCCAGTCTGGAGTGTATTTTCCACCGACCGCACGTCCCGGTGTGGACTCGCCCCCTTCCGAGTGCTCAGGGGCCACGTGGGGCCCGCCGTGGCTGCCGTGCTGGAAGGTGCGGCTCTGCAGCAGGTCAAGGGCAGCCCTCACGCCCAGCCCCACAGCCCCGGGCGCATGCAGGGCCAGCGCCTGGGAAGTACTGCCCGGCCGCAGCCTCCCGTCCACCCTGCCTTTCAGACATCAACGAGTGCGAGCACCGGAACCACACGTGCACCCTGACTCAGACGTGCTACAATTTGCAAGGGGGGTTCAAGTGCATCGATCCCATCCGCTGCGAGGAGCCTTACATCCAGATCAGCGATAAGTGAGTCATGGCTTCCCCTTGGGGAAAGGGGGTGTGTGTGAGGGGCCCGGGCGGAGGCTGCCAGTGTGGTGTAGAGGAGAGTCCACCTGCCGGGGGGCTGGGAAGCCTGGGCCACTGCCACGCGCTCCCCCCGCCCCACGGTTCTTGATCACTCGCCCACTCATGCCAGACCTGTATGACGATTCTCCAGGGGGCGTCCAATCTTTTTGGCATCTCTGGGCCACACTGGAAGAAGAAGAGTTGTCTTGGGCCACCCGTTAAATACATTGTGGCACATAATCACACACAAAAAAATCTCATACTGTTTTAAGTAAATTGACAGTTTTGTGCTGGGCCACACTCGCCACCACTCTGGGCTGCATGCAGCCCCGGGGCCGCAGGTCGGGCACCCCTGCGAGGGCCAGCCGGGAGGGGAGGCCAAGGTTACAAACCTCCTTTCCCTTTGACAACTTCGTGCTGGGTACACGGGTCTTTTTAGGGCGGGACTTCCAGCTGTCCTGGGCATGGGGTCCACCCGGTGGTCTTGTCAGAGTCTGACCCAGCGGGTGGTGGCACAAGAACCCGGCTGTCTGGCGAGCACCGGGTGACACGGGGGCTGCCCGTCTCTCTGGACTGGGCTGCGAGTGGCGAGGAGCAGGAGACGTCATTAGAAAGTTCCGAGGACTCGAGGGTACTTAGCTCGCTTTAATCATTTCCGATATCAGAATGTTCAATGTGTTTTACCGAACCACCAGGTGGCAAATCTTAGAGCCGAGGGTAGAGTGCAAGCGAAGACAAGCTCTCCAAAGTACAAGCCCTGGACGGTGTTTTTTCTGTGCATGGTCTACTAGGAGCACCTTTTCCTTCCTTTAGTCCCCACTTACCCACTTCGGCTCCTCCTCAGGCCACACACACACGCACACACACACACACACGCGTGCACGCAAGTGCATGCATGCTCGCCCTCTGCCCTCCTCTCCACTGGGGGCACACTGACTGCCCGGAGCCCTGGGATGAATAGCACATGCCCATGGTGTCCTCTGGGAATGCAGCACCCAAAGGGGATGTGTGACTTAACCAGTGTGTTTCCCTTCTGACCAAAACCAACAGAAGGAGACAAAGCAGCGACAGGCAGGCCCTGCAGCGACGCCCCCTCCACTCCTCACTGAGAGCCGTGCCTCCAAGCAGCCCTTTGGAGCTGGTTCTTTGATTTCTGGCTCCAGGGCCCTGCTCGGCGGAGAAGCAGAGCTTTGGGCTGTGCTCACCGGCTTCCATCCCGGTTCTCGCTGGGCATCTCCAGGCTGCCCATGTCTGTGGCCGGGAAATTGTCCCCATTCGACCCCCCGAAGCACTCAGCTGGTGCGTTCCTGGTGAGGTCCCTGGCACGCCGCTAAAAATGCTCAGTGACTCCAGCCTCCTCTTCCAGGCCCTTCCTCGTCCAGGTGTCCTGTACTCCTGCCAACCCGGACAGCACACGCCCTTGGGTGTCCGGCCTCCCGGCCTGGTGTGCACACTTCCTGCCTGGGGGAGGCATCGCTGTCCTCGCCACACGGACAGATCCGAGCTATCTTTCAGATCTCGGCCCCGTGCCGCCTCCCGCAGCTGGTTGTGATCCTCTGCAGCTGGCGGCCATCACTCCTCCCTCCCACATCTTCTAGAGAGCCTTCTCTGTGGGACACGGGACACTTGAATGTGGCCATTTGGCAACAGGGACATTCGACTTGGCAACTTTGATGCAGCCTTAAAGAACAAAGCTTCAAACATTCTTTTCTACATGCATGTAGTCGAGCTCCTGTCATGCACCAGACGCTGCGCTAGGCGCTGTGGGGTTTGCTCTCATGGCCGTGGGGGAGAGAGACAGGAAACATGCTGTGGCAAGTGAACAGCAGCTGCGTTCTGATAGGTTGTGATTGGTGCTGCAAACAGGGAGAACAGAATGCACAGAACGGAAGACGGGGTTGGACCCGGTCGGGGCTGGGAACCTGTGAGCCCTCCTGAGGAAACAAACGGCCTGTGGGCTGGAGCGGGAAGGAGCTCTGGTTAATGTAACGCAGAGTAGAAGAGCAAGGGGAGCAGCAGTATGCAGGCTGCAAGGCAGGAGCGACCTTGATTTCTTCAGGACATAGAAGGGCCCGAGGTACTACAGCCTTGTGAAAGAGTGGACAGTGACTCAAGAGGAGGTTAGAGGCATTGACAGAGGCCAGAGCCCAGGGGCGTCTCAGAGGTGAAAGTGGGTGATTCGTTTCCATTCATCTCACGATGGGTGGCGACTGTTGCCTCCTTGAGCAAGGTTGAGACATAGTCTGGTTTACGTGACATAGGGCACTCTGGAATGGGCTGGAGGGGGAGACCCATGGGGGGCCATCGCAGGGATCCAGGTGCAGTGACAGTGGGGATGGTCACACAGAACTGGCTGAATTTGGACAGTGTTTTGGAAGTAGAACCAATAGGTTTTGAAGATATCCAGTAGACTGGGAGTTAGGGGACAGTGGCAGACATGTGACAGGCTCCCTTTTGCTCTGGCCACCAAGGCTTGTATCCACAGGTGTCCTCAAGCTGCCGTGAACACTGAGCCCCAGGGGCATCTCAGGGACCAGGTGAGAGATGGGAGGTGGTCAGAGTCAGTTAAGGGGTGCCTACCACAGGCGCTCAGTAGGAATCAATGGTTTTATGTCACGACGGTGCTCCTCCTCGTGCTCTGAATTCGCTGCTTTGGATGAGAGACATTTGTGTCTGTGATTTATCTCCCCCGATAGACGGCAAAACTATGTGAGGTCAAGATCTTATTTACCATTATAATTACAAAGTGTCTTAAGGTCATGTCTTTTTAAAAATTATAATGTATTGGTTATGCTGTTACAGTAGTCCCAATTTCCCGCCTTTACTCCCCTCCACCCAGCACCCCAACTCCCTCAGGCAATGCCCCCACCATTGTTCACATCCATGGGTCACGTGTGTAAGTTCTTTGGCTGCTCCATTTCCCATACTGTACTGTACATCCCCATGGCCATTCTGTAACTACCCGTTTGTACTTCTTAATCCCCTCACCTCTTCACCCCTTTTCCCCCACACCCCTTGCATACAGCAACCATCTGTATCCATGATTCTGTCTCTGTTCTTGTTTGCTTAGTTTGCTTTTTAGATTCAGTGGTCGATAGATTTGTATTTTTTGCCATTTTATTGTTCATAGTTTTCATCTTCAACTTTTTCTTAAATAAGTCCCTTTAACATTTCATATAGTCGTGGTTTGGTGATGATGCACTCCTTTAGTTTTTTCTCATCTAGGAAGCTCTTTATCTGCCCTTTGATTCTAAGTGATAGCTGTGCTGCGTAGAGCAATCTTGGCTGTAGGTCCCTGCTTTTCATGCCTTTGAATATTTCTTGCCAATCCCTTCTAGACTGCAAAGTTTCTTTTGAGAAATCATCTGACAGTCTTATGGGAACTCCGCTGTAGGTAACTAACTGCTTTTCTTTTGCTGCTTTTAAGATGTTCTCTTTATCTTTAATATTAAGCACTTTAATTATGATGTGTCTTGGATGGGCCTCTTCGCATCCATCTTGTTTGGGACTCTCTGTGCTTCCGGGACTTGCATGTCTATTTCCTTTACCAAATTAGGGGAGTTTTCTTTCATTAATTTTTTCAAATAGATTCCCACTTTCTTGTACTTTCTCTTCTTCTGGGACCCCTGTGATGCAAATGTTGGAATACTTGAAGTTATCTGAGAGGCTGCTGATACTATCCTCATTTTTTGGATTCTTTTTTCTGCTTGTTGTTCTGATTGGTTGTTTTTGCTTCCTTATATTCCAAATTATTGATTTGATTCTCGGTTTCATCCACTGTACCGTTGTTTCCCTGTAAATTGTTCTTTATTTCAACTAGTGTATCCTTTGTTTCTGACTGGATCTTTTTTATGCTGTTGAGGTTCTCACTAAGGTCCTTGAGCATCATTATAACCAGTGTTTTGAACTCTTTATCTGATAGATTGCTTCTCTCCATTTTGTCTAGTTCTTTTTCTGGAGTTTTGATCTGTTCTTTCATTTGGGCCATGTTTCTTTGTCTCCTCATTTTGGCACCCCCCTTCCCCATGTTTGTTTCTGTGTATTAGGTAGAGCTGCTTTGACTCCCTGTCTTGGTAGCATGGCCTAATAATATATATAGTAGACATCCTGTAGGGTCCAGTAGCAGAGCCCCCCCATCACCCGAGCTGGGTGCTTGAGGTGCACCCTTCATGTGGGCTGAGTACATCCTCCTCTTGTAATTGAGCCTTGGTTGCTGTGAGCAGGTCAGTGAGAGGGATTTACCCAGGTGAGTCTGCCTTCGCCCTGCAGGGAGGATCAGTTGTGTAGCTTTGACTGTGGGGCTTTGACTTGGTCTGTAGCTGTCCATTACATGTGCAAGCTTTGGGGTTTCCCAGGTGGTGCGGGCCAAGGTCAGCCCCCACCTGTGTTCTGCCTGGGGCCAATGTCCATGAGCTATAAAGCAATCTGAGATGGCTACTACTTGTGCTGGGCCTGGAGATTCCCAGGCAAAGCCAAGCTGTAAATCTAGGCTGGCTGCTGCTAGTGCTGGGCCTGAGGCCACTTAGCAAGATGTAGTGGGGCTAGAGGCTCAGTGAGGCCAGCTGTTGCTTCTTTAATAGGATTTAGGAAGTTGTGAAGCATGAGCCAAGACCAGCCATTCACATGGAAAAGTCACTTTTGACAGCTTAGTGGGCCTGTAATTTGGGTGGGGTGGAGTCTCAGAGGATCTCCAGGGTGGGGCAAACAGTGGTAGCCAGGTTGATGGAGTCTCAGATACGGTACCCGCCAGCCAGCTCTGTGGCTCTGTGGGGGGAGAGTTAAGACAAGGGACAGTGGCCTCTGTCTGCCTTTCTGCCTGGGAGAAAGCTGTCCCTCAGCTCTTGCCTTGATGCCAGACACTTCAGTCCCTCCCTGTACACCACTGGTGCCTTTCAAGCTGCGACCCTGGTGCTGGAGCTCAGAGGGAGTGAGTCTGAGTAAGTCCGTGTGTGGGTTCTTTAAGGGGAACTGCTTGGGACTCCAGAACTTTCTTCCATTGACTCCATCCCTGCTGGGTTTTGCAGCCAGGAGTTATGGGGACTTATCTTCCTGGCACTGGATCCCTGGGCTTGGGAGGCCTGGTGTGGGGCTGGGTCTCCTTGCTCCCAAGGTTTCCCCCCTGAATTTTTATCCACACGTGGATGTGGGACCAGCCTCTTCCACATCTGTGCCCCTCCTACCAGTCTGGATGGATGTGGATTCTTTAATTCCGTGGTTGTTGGACTTCCATTCAATTCGATTTCTGACGGTGGTGAGTGATGGCGGTTCCATATTTTAGTGGTAACTTTGATGTGGTTGTGCAAGGAGGTGAGCCATGTCTGCCTGTGCTGCCATCTTTCCTGGAAGTTCTCGACTTTGTGTCTCATGCAGAGTGAATTCTGAGTTCTTGAAAAGATTCAGTCATGTTGCACACAGACTAAGCTACATGTGGCAGAGAACATGAAGGACCACCGAAGACCCGTCGATCTAATGTGATTTCCACTATGAAAACGTCCTTTTTTCTTTATAAAAATAAGACCTAAAATGTCTTGATGAGCATGTACAGCTGGCGATGTGAAGGGCAATGCCTCGGCGACACATTTCCCTAAGGACGTGACAAATGGGAGGGGTGCAGAGAATGTCCCAGGACTCCGAGAGCCAGACGCCTGAGGTCTACACTCTGGTGGCAGGAGTATCTGCTTGGCCGGTGCAGGCCGTTCTCTAGGAGGCAGGGAGCTCCGTGACATGCTGGAGATCGTGTCAGCGACAGCCGGGCGCAGAGCGGGTCTGCGGTTACAGCTTTGCACACTAGCAATGGGGTGGCCTCCTTCTCAGTGTTGAAAAGGGACAAGTAGGTACGACCGGCGGCCTGAGAGGGTTTTCCACGTTCTCACAAAGTCTCCCTTCTCAACAGCCGCTGCTTGTGCGCCTCCGAGAATCCCGGCTGCCGAGACCAGCCCTTCACCATCTTGTTCCGGGACATGGACGTGGTGTCAGGACGCTCCGTGCCTGCCGACATCTTCCAAATGCAAGCAACGACACGCTACCCCGGGGCTTATTACATTTTCCAGATCAAGTCTGGGAATGAGGGCAGAGAATTCTACATGCGGGTAAGAGGGGATGGTGGGCACCGGTCGCTCCCCCCAGCGATGATGCACCGTGTTGTCTAGCCTGGCACATGCTTCTAGAAGCGGGGCTGCGTGTGGCTGGGAGGGGCGGGGGTGAGAAGTGAAGAGAAGAGTGGAACGGGGGTTAGGACATCAAGGTTCTGGTCCTCACCTCCTCCTGCAATTCTGGTCTCTTTCCTCCTGCAATTCTGTGGGAGAGGCATTTGCATAGCCTTTTATCCATCCACCCATTTGACAAATATTTATCAAGTACCTACTACGTGCAACTGGAAACTGAGAACGTAGCGGTCGATAAGACACCCCCAGGCCTTGCCCTCCGGGTGCCTACACTGCCGTGAACGCAAAGGCCCCCTCACAGGAGCGGGCTCTGCCTGCATTGCCCGACGCCGTAGCGGTTGGGCTCTTTAAGTTTACACTGATTGAAGTTAAATAACATGACCAATTAGGTTTTTCTGTGGCACTAGCCATATCTTGAGTGCTCAGTAGCTACACGTGGCTGCTGTATTAGCTCAGACGTAGAGCATTTCTAGCCTCGTTAAAAGTTTGATGGACAAGAACTGACTTCTCCATGTCAGTAAAAACCGCAGAGCGCGTGCCCTAAAACGCATTTGCTTGTTTGTGGACTCCATGCATGTAACACGGTCCCATTTATATGACTGAGCTTTATGACCCGTAACTTCTGGTGTGGTGACACCTGTTCTTTTTTTTGTTTGTTTTAAAGATTTGATTTATTTATTTTTAGAGAAAGGGGCAGGGAGGGAGAGAAACATTGATGTACTAGAGAAACGTAGGTCCCACACCCCCATCTGGGGACCTGGCCTGCCACCCAGGCATGCGCCCTGTCTGGGAATCAAACCCGTGACCCTTTGCCTTGGGGGACAACGCCCAACCCACTGAGCCACACAGGTCAGGGCAATGTGACCTCTTTAGAGACCACTGGCCTAGATGTTTTCCACATGTCAGTGTGAGTCTGGGCACTGGTCCAAACAGTGGATTCCAGAGCTTCATCTCCAGAGAATCTGGAATGATCTGAATTAGCCAGGATAAGTCAGAGCCTGGTGGCCGAGGCCTGGGACGTCGGTGTCTTATGGCTGCTGTAAGAAATCGCCAAAACCTTGGTGGCCTCATAAGACAGCAGACGCTTCCTCTGATGCAGGCCTGGAAGCCAAAGCCCGACCTCCCTCCCACCGAGCTGCACTCAGCCTGCTGGCAGGACTCCGCTCCCTCCGGAGGCCCCAGGCGGGAATCCATTTCCTCTCCTCCTCTGGCTTCTGGTGGCTGCCAGCATTTCTTAGCTTGTGACCACATCGCTCCAGCCTCTGCCTCCTCGGTCACCGGTCACCGGCCGCCCCCTCTGTGTCTCTTATCTTGATGCTTGGGATTGGATAGAGGGCCTGCCCAGGTCCTCCGGGAGGATCTCTCAGTGTCAAGGTTCTTCACTTAGTCACACCTGCGGAAGTTCCCTTTCCTCTTTCTGGAACATTTATAGGTCCCAGGACATAGGACCTGATATCTTGTGGGCGGGGGTGCATTACCCAGGAATCTACATTTCTAACAATCACAGCGGGGAGTCCCCCTGAGTCACTGTGGGGAGTGATACTCAGAAAGGCTGCGAAAGTGTATCCGCTGCTGGGGCAGATGGCCCCAGGGCCCGCAGAGGTCCACATAGCCGAGCTTCCTACCCCTCCTTTCCCAATCTCCTGGCAGAGTCTTCCAGCCCTCGCCTCCGGGGATGAGCCTGCCTGAAACCAGGGAGGTCTCAGAAACCGAGGTCAGGACAGATTAGAGAAGGTCCCAGGTGCTGGCCACATGCCTGTGTCCTCACTGATATGTTTTTGGCAAGCCCCGAACAGGGCCGGGCCTGCGGGATCACACGGCCTGCGGAGCCGACATCTGCAGACCAGGGTAGCAGGCTCAAGGGCTTTGGAAGGAGATGGAAGGAGCTGAGGAGGAGAAAGGAGCTCCTGCGAGATGAAAAAGACGGAACCGTGTTTATGTCTTTTCCCCAAACCGTAAGCAGCAGCTGTCCGGCAGAACCCCACATCTGGGAGCTTCCGTGGGCCTGCTGCCCGTGGGAACAGAAGGCTGCCTGCCGACACCGCCGGTCTGGCCTCTCTCCCCTGCACAGATGCAGCGGGCCCCTCCTGGGGGCTGCAAATACCATCACTGATCCCACCGGCCTCCGTTCCCGCCCCCTCCCACCAGCAAAAGAGCAGATCTGCAGAAGGTGGTCTTGGCTGGGCGAGATTCCGCCCACTCAGGTACCACCCACTGAAATCCCCCAATGTGCCCTGTGCGGCTGACTTGTAAGAGGTGCCCAGGATGGTGGGGGAAGCGGATGGTCCTACACATGGAATGGACAGGTGTGAGGGCTCCTTCTGGAAGCTTCCTCTACTGCCCGGATTGCCACAGCAACTAGGGGACCCTTGGAGCTCACAACGCTGAGCTTCGGGTGGCTTGCACCCTCTCTGAGAACACTGGGAAAAGCCCCAGTTCTTTAGTATTTATTCAGAAGAGGAGGCCAGGGTGCTGAGGAATGTGGGGACGCAGTGCCCGCTCTGAGAATGGCTGCAGGGACTTAAAGACGGGAAGGTGGTAGCCCTGGCTGGCGTAGCTCAGTGGATTGAGCTCAGGCTTCGAACCAAAGTGTCCCAGGTTCAATTCCCAGTCAGGACACATGCCTGGGTTGCAGGCCATAACCCCCAGCAACCACACATTGATGTTTCTCTCTCTCTCTCTCTCTCTCTCTCCCTCCCTTCCCTCTCTAAAAATAAATAAATAAAATCTTAAAAAAAAAAAAAAAAAGACGGGAAAGTGGCTGCCAGCTGGGCAGGTCCCACGGGCAGCACCTAGGAAAAGGAAAAGAGCTCAAGGAGGGGAGCCTATGAGGAGGCCACAGGGCGTGGGAGGAGGAAGACAGACAAGGCGGGACAGCCCCAAGTCCGGGCTGCCCAGAGTTGCAACACCCTCCTCAGGAGGGCGCACGCAGCGGTTCTCTTGAAGAACTTTTTCATCTTTATTTTTTTACATGATTTTTTTTTACATACTCATGGTAGAAAAATGAGAATATACAAATTAACCCAAAAGTTATAGCGTCGTCTTCCTGCTGTGGGCTCCGGAGCCAGGCCGTCCCACCCCAGGCGTGGCCCGCGGTGCACCAGCTGCGTGACCTTGGCCGCGGTACCTGACCTCTGCAGCCTCCACTTCCTCATCTGTGCAGACAGGATGGTGATGACAGTATTTACTTTAGGATTAGATGAGATCACGTCCTTGCGCAGCGCCGGGGACACAGAGTGCCTTCTCATCAAACAGCTGGGGTCGGGCGAGGGGGGAGCGTTCGATAGCTTTCTTCTCCCCACCCTGCCGTCTCGAGCCGGGCACCCCTGGGCGACACCTCGGGTTAAACCCGTAGGGCGCACGGGTGCTTTCAGTTATGGGTGAATCGCCTCCTCCTCCCACGTCCGAAGTCCGAGCTGGTTTAAGTGGGAACTTCAACCTCTCAGTCTCTCATTCAGCGTAAAGGCGGGTGCGGGGGTGGCCCCGGAGGGGCACTTGGCCTCCATGCACTGTCCTCTTCCCCTGCCCCCACGACTGGTGCTGCCCCGACTCCTCCTCCGGGGCGGGGGTGGGGCGGATGGCGGGAGGGAGAGGGTGGGGCCCAGGTCCTGGTCGTTGCCATGGTAAGCAGGTGTTGCTCCGCTCACAGGCTCTTGCTTTGGATGGATGTTTTGTGGGGTGTTGGGAGGTTTCCCTGAGAACTGAGCACTGACCATTCCCTGGTGTGGGCGACAGGGCCTCTTGCCCCCCTTTCTGGTGTAACATCCTGCACAGACTTTCTGGGGGCGGGGTCACCGCCTCACCCTGGCAGGCAGACCTCTCGCCTGGGCTTCAGGACACCAGCAGCCAGGTCCCTGCCGCGGCTGCTATTGATGGGGGTGCAAGGCCGCTGTAGGGCTCTCTAGGCTTCCCCCGGAGGGAGTCGGACACCGCCCTCTGCACCCTGACTTGTCAGGGGACCCACAGCTCTGAACAGATCTCTTGAAACCCTCTCTCGCTTGAGATGGGGGCTGGTACAGGCGTTCAATACACGTTTACAGGTTGGAGGGGGTCACAGAGGGAGAGAAACGGACCTGGCATGAGGCCGCCGCTCTCCAAGTCCTGTAAGACAGAACCGACACCGCGCAAGTCCTCCACCGTGCCCGACAGCTGCCGGCACTGGGCCCAGGGGTTTCCCACATCCCGTGGGCAGGGCCCGCCTGGCCAGCCCGGTGTGCAGAGGGGAGCGCTGAGGCACAGAGAGGCTAAGTAGTTGCCCAAGATCTCAGCCAGGAAGCCCCAGAGCGGGATTCACATCTGGTGATCGGGCAACAAAAACTCTAGACATACTCTCGTATTTCTCTGCAGGGTGTGGGGTATTTTACTTCCTCTTCTAGCTTCGGGGTCTCAGCAGAAGTTGAGAAGACGAGAAAAGTCTGCTGTAACATCTAGTGAAAATAGAGGGTATCCAAGTAGCATTGGTTACTACTGCATTGGTGGGGTGGTTCCCGCTGCCGCTGCTCCTGCTGTGGTGACGAGCCGGTGAGCTCTGGGGCCCTGGAGGAGCCAGCAGTGCTGCCCACGGGCCTGGGGCGTCACGTGGGAGGGGGGCTGATGGCCACTCAGGCTCTTCCACCCTGAGGTTCCCTGGTTGTATCACAGACACTTGGGAGAACTTCATCTTACCCAGCAGGCAAACCCCACTCATGTGCACACGCACACACACACGCACATGCACACAGATGTGCATGCATGTGCAAACACATACACTCATGTGCACGCACACACTCACACCCCCACTTGTACACACACATGCACACATGTCCCTTTCACATGCCCTAGCGGTGGTCTGTCTCCCCCCGAGCCCTAGACAGAGGACGGGTGATTGGCTTTGGCCGGTGACACAGGGACGCAGCTGGAACCAGGAGAGGAAGCGCAGTCAGGGGGTTCCGACTGTGCCAGAGCGTGTTCAGCCCGTGACGCCCATGGGTCAGGCGGCAGGGCCGGGGAAGCCGACTGGCCGCGGCCGTGGCTGCTGGCCGCGTTCAGACGGTGCTGTCCCACAGGTTGGCTTGAACAAACCCGAGCGTGTAGGAGCAGGGCCAAGGAGACATACTCGGGCTGCTGTTCGCAGCCTACGCTCACTGGGGGCAACTCCGAGGGCACCCGGGACTCACTCCTCCTCCCTTCACCGACAGCGATTCAGCACCACCCTTCCGGTGGGCACGTGCGCTCTGCAACAGACAGGACGTGAGGAGCCCCCACTAGAAGGAAGGGAGGGAGGGGCAGCCGGGCAGCCGCGCAGACACTTACAGTGCAGAGGGGGGACTATCAAGTAGAGTTGCTGTTTGGGGAAATTAGGAGGTGCCAAGACCTCACCGTAGAGCGTGGTGGTCAGAACGTGATTTTTGGAGTCCGACCCTCCGGTACCATGTGCTAGTTTGGTGGCCCGCTCAGTGCACTTAACCTACTCACATTGCGGGGGGATGAGGGTCAAACGAGATGCGTGAAAGGCCGCAGCCAAGTGCGTAGCATCAACCCCTCCACCACTTCTACTCACTTCCACCTCCATTGTCATTGTCATCCCCCGCCCCTACGACAGGCAGCCCCACCCACCACCTCCACCACCACCACCACCATCATTTTGCACTATGACCACCAAGGCCACCAATGGCCAGGGGCTCTCAGGGGCCTGTTTCATGAATGCCCTGACTCTGCCCTGAAAGCCCAGCAGGCAGTGCGGGAGCAGCGTGGGCTGCCCTCAGCTCCCCTGGCTGGCGCCTGAGCCCTTCTGGTGCCGTGGGCAGGCCTTTCTCAGGCCGTTGCAGATCTGAGCCCGGCGGAGATCGAACTCCCTGGCCTCTGAAGTTACTTCCGAAGGGGAGAGACAAGGAACTTTCTATACTCTGCAGACTTTTGCTGGGAAAGCCCAGAGAAACGACCTGGAAGTTTCTAGTTCCACCCGGCTCTGGGCTCTGCAGCTCTCCCTCCAGAGGGCCACCCGCGGCTCGGGGTTCTCAGCCCTCGGCCTTTGTTCATGCAAACAGCGAGAGCTGGCGGATATTTATATATGTAAATGCTCTATTTCCCGGTGCGGCTGTGCCCTCTGAGGAACTGGCCCCGGGCTCTGGGATTTGCAAGAGCTGACAAGGAAGTCCGAGAGATCCTCCGCGTGAGCAGGTGCCAGTTGCGTCGGTGCTGACGTGAACAGAGGGAGCTGCTGCCAACAGGAAATGGTGTCAGCGGACAGGGGGGGTCTCGGCACCTGGCTGACACCTGTCTGCCGGCCCCACCCTTGACATACCTGTGGAGCTCTCAGGGATGTCTAGAGCTATATAGGGAGCCTTCCCTCGTGGAAACGGATGAAATACCTGGTGTGGCCTAGTTCCTTGGTTTGCAGGGCCCACTGCTCTGTTCCTGGCCCAGCGCCAGGCTCTGCCGCTTGCAGGAAGCAGTGGCCCAGCATACCCTTGTCCCTCGTGCTGTGTCCTCTCCAGGGGCCTGCTGCCTGGGCACTTTATGGGACCCCGACGAGCGTCTCCTCTCCTTAAGCGCAGGGCTGGGAAGACAAGCAAAACCCGCCAGTCTCCTCTGATAATTGTGCAGTGCCACGGGCCAGGGCTTGGGGTCAGATCGAAGCCCGTGAATGAACTCCCTTGGCTCCGCCCCCGGCTAGCGGGGTGACCCTAAGCAACTGTTAACCTTCCCGGGCCTCAGTTTGCTTGGGGGTAAAATTGGAAAATAATGAGACACCTTTAATACGGCAGCCAGGACCTGTGCTTTTACTTATTTATTTTTAACTGTTATTATTTGAATCCCCACCTGAAGTTACGTTCATTGATTTTGGAGACAGAGGAAGGGGGAGAGAGCAACATCGGTGTGAGAAACACCCAGCAATGGCCTCCTGTATGCCCCCACTGGGAATTGAACCTGCCAGCTGGGGTTGTGCCCTGACCGGGAATCGAACCCACAACCTTCTGGTGTAGGGGGACAGCTCTCCAACCCATTGAGCCACCCAGCCAGGGTGGGGCCTGTGCTTTCAGAGGAGCGCTTCTTGGTTGTTAACGTGCCCATAAATCACCTGGGGATTGTGTTAACCGCAGATTCTGGCTCGGCAGGTCCCAGGTGGGGCCTGGGATCCCGCATTTCTAACAAGCCCCATGGTGCTGCCCAGGCGGCTGGGCCAGGGACCCATGCCGTGAGCAGCAGCAAGGCCTTCCTGGGTTTTCCTGAGGGTTAAACAAACACGGGCACACAGAAGGGCCAGAGGAGCGCCTCACCCATGGTGGGTCTCCGTTGGTGTCAGTCTGCTCTCCCTCCTGCCTCGACTTCGGGGAAAAGGTCCCGTGGAGAGGAACTATTCACATGAAGTTGTTAGGACCTCAGCAACAGGGTGGGTCGCCAAAGGGTGAAGCTGGAGCTGGCAGCAATGTCTCGACGGGAGCCTCACAGGGGGCTGCCTGTCGCAACCACCTGGAGACTCACCAGCGGACTTCGGTCGCCCCAGGCGTCACCGAAAAACCCTCTGAGGCATGAAACCCTGGAGCCGGTGCCTGGAACTGTTAGTTCAGAAAAAGTGTCCGACGTGCTCTGGAGGCTGTTTACCTGGAAACCACTGGCCTGGCACAAACCCGCCCTGCAGAGCCGGGGCCCCAAGGGGTGAAGTGACAGATTTAGGTCACTCAGTTCCATTGCTCATTCATTCTTTCATTCAAGATGCATGTATTGCACACCCATGTGCCAGGCACCACCGTGGTGTTCGGGGGACCCAGGGGTGACAGACCTAACCCTGATCCCCACTCTGTGGAGCTCACGGTCTGGTGGGGACCTGGCCACCGGGCATGGGCCAAGTAAACAGTGTGGGCAGGGGTACATGGTAATGAATACTCTCCCTTCTGTGCAGAGTAGCAGCTGCAGTGGCAGAAGGTCTGGGCGGGGCGGGGGGGGGTGGAGGGAGGGGTGAGTTCCATCGAGGAAAGCAGGGAGGGCTTCTCTGAGGAAGTGATGTTTCTAGGTGAGGCTCGAAGCATTAGCAGGAGAGAGCCTGGTGGCATGTGGGCAAAGCCAGAGAGCGTGTGGCACCAAGGGGGTGCCAATGTGGCCGTAGTGGGGAAGCGGGGACGCCCTGACTGAGGCTGCAGAGTTGGGCTGGGGCCAGACCACCCAGGGCTTCTGTTTTGGGGGTCCCGTGAGAGACCGTGTGTCCTGACGGACAGCTGTCTGCTTTTTTCCTGACCTTCTCTGCTCTTCCGGAGGGCTCCTGGGGTCAAGCTCACCCTTCCCCCCAGGCTGGTCAGAGCTTCTCTAACAAGTGTCCCGGGTTCTGTCCACAGCAAACGGGCCCCATCAGTGCCACTCTGGTGATGACGCGCCCCATCAAAGGGCCCCGGGACATACAGCTGGACTTGGAAATGATCACCGTCAACACCGTCATCAACTTCAGAGGCAGCTCCGTGATCCGACTGCGGATACACGTGTCTCAGTACCCATTCTGAGCGCCCGGGGCCGGAGCCTCCGACACTGCCTCTCCACGGCGCCAAGGGACGGGAGAAGAGGAGAGAGGGAGAGTGAGAGCGAGACGGACGTCACCGCCTTTCCTGCTGAACGTTTCCAAGGAGACAGCCCGCCATCCTGACCCCGCCCCTATTATCATAGACCTGGTGTCCCGCGGGGCGCGCCGGCCCCCGTTCCCACGACGCAGTTATTGAAAAGTATTATCATTGGCACCCTGACCTGAGAGATCGATGGTGATGTTTCGAGCCCTGCAGTTTAGCTTCTCATTTTGTAAAGAAAATAGCTTAGGTTTGCTGGGGTCCGAGTCCACGTTCAAAGACTGTGAACAGCGCCCCCTCGCCTCCTCGCTCGCGCTCGCTGACTGCCGCTTCGCAAAGGCCCCGGGAGCTCGCGCGGATGCTGTGTGTAGCTAGTCTGCCCCTTCTGTGTACAGAGAAGGCTATGGAGAGAAACCAGTGCAGGATCTAAGGGTTTTAAAGAGTCTATTTCAAAACCATGTCTGGTATTTTCAGCCATAAAAGAAGTTTTAGTTTTCCTGAAATTTGTATAACTATTTAATCCTTTATTTTTTTTTTTGTTCATTTTGAGAGGTTTTTTGTTTTGCTTTGTTTTGTTGGATTTTTTTTTAAAAAAATAACAAGTGGTGGAATTCCTTCAAAAGGTCTTTAGGCACGTGTTATGTCCTGTCTTCCCAAACCCAGTCTCCTCTCCGTTTTAGCCCGGTGGGTTGTTTTGAGGACCCCTTCTTCATGCTTTTTTTTGGAATTTTTACTGAACTGGGTTAGAAGGCAGAGGTCCCCAAACTGATTAAACATTCGAAGAGATCTTGCGTTTGGTTCATTCTGACATCGTAGGTGATTCGGCACCTGCGGTTGGTTCTGGCTCTCGTCCAGCCTGTTCACCGTCCCGGCTTGAAAAGTTCTCCAGAGAACTTGACCTTCGTGACGCAGGCACGTGATGGGGACAGGGGAGCAGGCATGGGGGTGGAGAAGTGAGGGGCAAGCATCCATCCTGCATCCTATTTCACTCAATCAGAAAACTCTCAGCCCCTCTGTTATGTGGGTTCTTTCCAAGGACTTTTCCAGAGCAGGGATCTATCCCATTCACTCTCAGCCAGCGGTCCCCGACCGTGCCTGCGGAGTGGGGGGGTGGGGGCGAGTGGGGTTTTTAAGATGAAACTGATTTCCTGGGCGCCACTCCCAGAGACTCCGATTGAGTTGTTTGCAGGAAGGGCCCAGGCGTCAGGAATTTTTAAAACCCTAATACCCAGGTGCGGCTGAGAACACGTGGTAATGGACACTACGAAGAGAGGGGGACGAGCGTGGCCCAAGTCCTGGCCACCTTGCTGTCACATCTTTTTTAGTTACTTGTAGGGTGCATCACCCTTTTCCTGAGCAAGGACCCTTCCAGTGCCAGAACCCCCGGCGAGGGTGAAAGGTCAGCAGTGCCAGGCCTGGATTCGAGAACAGGTGTGGGGGGAGGGGCAGCTGCCTTGTACCTGACCCCACTAGTGGGCCCGAGGCTTCTGAAGGAGCAAGTGCACTCCCTGATGGCCGAAGTTGCTTCTGCAGGCAAGGTCTGTTAAGATGTATTTATTAAAAACCTACTGTGTGCCAGGAACTGTGCCCTGGATTCTTAGGGTTAGGAGGGGTTTCATAGATTCTTTTTTTTTTTTAAGATTTTATTTATTTTTAGAGAGGGAAGGGAGGGAGAAAGAGAGAGAGAGAGAGAAACATCAATGTGTGGTTGCTGCAGGCCGTGGCCTGCAACCTAGGCATGTGCCCTGACTGGGAATCAAACCTGTGACACTTTGGTTCACAGCCCGAGCTCAATCCACTGAGCTACGCCAGCCAGGGCGGGTTTCATAGATTCTTAATAGCTGGTTCTTCGGCGGAAGGAACAGTGTACTTGGCTTCCTTACCCAGCAAGCATGTCTCATAGCCACACTAGCTTTGCCGTGGCTGTTTTTTTCTCTAAAACTAATCGCATCCAAACCATTTCCCACTGTGCTCCTTCAGCAGGTTCAAGCGATGTTAGCAGTAACACTGATGGCAAATGGCTCTGAGCACCTCGCCCCACAGCTTGGGAGAGCAAAGGTGGCTTACCTAGAGACTTGCCAGCCCAGGGGCCGCGCCGGCTCTCCCTCCGCTGAGCAGAGTCCAGACAGGGGCTCTGAGCCCGGCTCCCCTTGTGGGGTGAGCGGCGAGGCTTCAGGAATGGGCGCGGAGTTAGGGGTGCTGCGGGTCGCTGTGAGCTCCACACAGAGCAGCTCCCAGTTACAGACTCAGGCTCCACGCGGCACATGGGGCAGGTGTCCTTGAACTTCTGGAACAGAGGGCAGGGAAGCTTGGTCTTGGGGACCTTGGGACCCACTGGTTTCAGAGATGCCACATTTGGACCCAGGCTATATGGGCCTTGCATTTTATTTGTCCACGTCAGCACGTGGCTTCCCGCTCCTAAGAAAAAAGGCACAGGGACTCGTAAAGCCGCCCAGAGAGCTTCTGGGGCCTCAGGTTGCTCTTTCCAAACACGGTCTGATGAATTCGGTGTAAGTGAATCAGAAGCACATGGGATCGATTTACCTTAAAATGCACTTGGGCCTAAAAACTAAGGAAAAAAACACCCAGGGGAAAATGTGTACAGCAAGGCCAGACCCCAAACACTTGGGGAACAGTTCCAGAGGCTCCCCAAACCCGAAACGCTGTTGGCTTCACCCACCCCCTTGAGAACAGGCAGATGTTACCATTTTCACAACAGGGGGGCTAAGCCTGCTCTTTGAATCACACGGCATTGTGCTGCCTCCGCCGAGTCTATGGGGCTGGCCGTACCATGGAACCCTGAACTACCTGGGCCTTCCACGCCTGTCCCTTGTCAGCTTTGTCCCATCTCCCAGGAGGGCCGAGAGCTCGCCATTCGAACCCTCCACCAAGGCCTGAAGAATGATGGGACCTTTGTGGGAGGGGCACAGGATGAAGAGCGGGACACCTGCCAAACATCCTTGTGTTTCCGCCCGACCTGGGTTCCATATGGACGAAAACTTGCACTCAGCTGCCTCTACTTCTCAAGTTTTGAGATTCCTTGAAATGTTCTCTGGGGACGACAGCCAGCATTTCCACTAAAGTGCAAGTTTAGAGTTTCACAGTGGTGTGCCAACCCCAACACTTTCTAACTGGTATGGAATCCGCCTACCTGCTGCCCCTCCGGCCTGGGTCACATGCTTAGATGTTTTCTTAGGTAACTGTCCTGGCCCTCGGGATGTTATTTCTCCAGATGGCGGAAACATTTCACTCGGTCTGATGACTTCATTTTCAGTGGTTTAAATGTATTTTTGTGGTCTGAGTGTTTATTGTAATGTGCGCGAGTTCTTCCTGAAGCAGAAGGCTCACCAGAGAGAGAGAGAGAGAGAGAGAGAGAGAGAGAGAGAACACGACAAAGCAGCAACTCTTCTTCACTTCCTTCTCAGCACCCAGAATCCTGCTGGGCGAGCCGGGCCCTGGATTCGGAGAAGGGAAGAGACAGATGAGGCCCGTCGATAAGATGTTTATCCGGGGGCGCATGCAGCCCGTGAGAGCGAACCGGAACGCAGAGTGATGGGAGCATTTTGGCAGTGGGAAGAAAGTGGTTTTGGTCGTGTTGACCGCGTGGAGTTCTCCAATGCAAACTCCTTCCAGACACTATCTACCTGTGGCTGTTCACTGTGCACGTAAGGGCTGGCACGGTGCCTGGCACAGTGCCGGTGGTCAGGGTCACTGAGTGAGGATGGTGCTGGGGCACGGCGAGAGAGTGGAGAGAAGGGGAAAGACTCGAGGGAGCTCTGGTCGAGGGGGTCGCTAGGTCTTGGGGGTTTATCAGGCCTGGAGGCCGAGGGAGCTAAGGGACAGTCTGAAGTGAGCTCAGGAATGCCTTAGAAGGAGGAGCTTTGGTAGTGGGGAAAGATGACTTCCATGGTAAACGTGCATCTCTTAAAACGTGTTTTTGTGGTCGCTGAGGTGTAATTTGCATGGAGTGAAATGCATCGATCTCAGTGACACCCTCAGATGCCCTTGTGCCGACAGAATGTGCTGAATGTGAGGCGACTCTGGGACATCCGGTGGAGGTCCTCAGAAGACGGTGGGAAGTGTGTATTCGGTGAGAGAGTTTGGTGCCAGACACGTCAGGGCCCGGGGTCCTGTGTGAGGGGTTCTGGGGATGCCGGTCAGGGGGCTCTTTGGGGCTGAAAACCTGAGGATACATTGTTCGGTCTAAATGACCAAATACAGCCCTGGCTGGCATAGCTCAGTGGATTGAGCGTGGGCTGGGAACCAAAGTGTCCCAGGTTCAATTCCCAGCCAGGGTACATTCCTGGGTTGCAGGCCATAACCCCCAGCAACCGCACATTGATGTTTCTCTCTCTCTCTCTCTCTCTATCTCCCTCCCTTCCCTCTCTAAAAATAAATAAATAAAATATTAAAAAAAAAAAATAAATAAATGACCAAATACACTCTCGAAAACAGTCATCCACTCAGAGCGAGCCAGTGAATTGCTTCTTGAGTGAGTGGCGGGGCTCCTGCCCCCAGTGCTGATGCTCAGCACACGTGAGGAAAGAATGCTAAGACAAACAAGAATGACTCATCGCCTAATATGAAAACTGAAAATTGCATTAACCATGTGACCTCTAAGCTTCCTGAAACAGCAAAGTCGTTTTCTAACGAACCCATTAGGCAGATAAATGTTCTCGGTTGGAGGTCTGCATTCATTCCCTTCCGAAGAGCACCGCATTTAATTAAATGTGCAGGGAAATCTCTGTCGGCCTTAGGAGGTACGGTGATGTGGTCGAAAGATCTCTAGTCTGCAAGTCCAGACAGCTCTAGTTTTTTTCCCCACCCCTTTCTGAAAAAAAAAAAAAAAAAAAAAGGAAAACATTTTCTAGGCCTCTTGATCTGGGGCAAGTCACTTGGCCTCTCTGAACCTCGGATCCTTCTTTTGTAGCCTGCAGAAAATTTTACTCCTGAATCTGCTATTTATTCAGCTCCGGAACAGGTATTTCTCAAGTTTCTACTCTGTTCCTGGCTCTGGCCTGGTAAGAATCCTGCTCTAAAAAGTCTTTGCTCTGGCCTATTTAGACGGCCTTCCTGGTGCATCCACGGTGTGCTGGACGAGTCAAAATGCTGCTGGAAACCACAGCCCGGTGTGCAGCAAGTGGAGATGGAGTAGACCTAATTTCAAGTCCATGAACTGAAATGGAGAGAGAAGGACATCGCTGAGGGAAGTGGGCTGCTTTGGTCCTCCAAGTTCCAGGAACTGTTTGTAGACAGAGTCTTGGGTCGGGAGAGCGGCTTTGTTATTCAGAATACTTGAGGCAAAGAAAGGCCGGGGGATACTGGCTGCTTGCTAGGATAACAGGGAAGAAAAGCATTCCCACACATCCTATTTCTCAAAACAACAAGGGGTTGTCCTTATCCCCCTTTAACATAGCAGGAAAATGAGGCTCAGAGAACCTAAGCAGCACACTCCAGGTCACAGACTAGGGCACGGCAGAATCAGGACCCAAATCCAGGTCTACTCAACTCCGATCCCAGGGTTCCCTCTGCCTCATCAGACCCGCACAAATTCTCGCAGTTGTCTCAGCCAGAACAAAATTCCTACTTAGCACCTGAGTGGTGCACAGCCCCCTTTTCTGCCCTCGAGCTTAAAGAACACGGGCATGCTTTTGCACTGAGGGTGGTGGCCTCCATACAGATCCTGGCGGCTCAAAGGATCTAGATATTATATCACGAGGTCCAATCACCTGTCTATGATGAGGAATCTGAGGCTGGGGATAGGGGATTGATTGACCAGCCAACCTAGTGGTATAACAGCCTACAGGCCTCTTGACTCCTGGTCTAGTTCACTTTCCCCTAAACCACAGAATCCTTCCACTCCTAGAACCTGTTAGCTGCTTGTGTCTCAAGCGGCGTGAGAGCTGTGTGCTTCACTCGGGGCTCCCCTTGCCCTTTTGTGTGGAAGGACCTTCGCTAGTGTAGACCACTTTCATGTCCATGCACGGGAATTCGGTAAGGTCAACTCTGGCGCTATGAGGGACAGATGAAATCTTAAAGAGGCCAGAGGTATGTGGCAACTCAACCTGGAGCTGAGACAGAAGGTGCATCATTGGCAAATGGAAGGCTTCAGGGGCCTTGGGTGGGAAATGGGCGCCCACCACTTTGGTCTGCAGAATGAGGAGGTGGAGAGAGGCAGAACGGGTTTCCACAGGGTACTCCGGCCTTAGAGGTTAATTAGGGTCATGAGCAAGCAGCCACGGTAGGCACAGCTCTGGGTGACAGTGGGGGCAGTTTTTGGTGACACAGCATGGAGCCTACCATGCATATTTCTCTTGAGTTTGCTTGGTTCCGAGGCCATTTCAGCACCACCGCCCCTTCCCCGGTCCCTTGCCGGTTGATTTGACATGGAACTGCCTCTTACTTCCATGAAAACGAGATGAAACAGCGCAGTGGCGGGTTGGACAGTGTCCCTGCAAAATCCACGTCTGCCAGGAACACCACAATGTGATCTCTTTGCACGTGCGATTAACCAAGGTAGGATGAGGTCACACTGAAATTGGGTGGGCCCTAACTCCAGTGACTGATATCCTCAGAGGAAGAGGAGGGGACACACGAACATACATACGTGACCCCAAAGGCCATGTAAAGATGGAGGCAGCATTGGCATGACGTAGCCACAAGCCAAGGAACAGCAAGGGTTTCCCGGAGCCACCGGAAGCGAGAGGAGGGATGAGGTAGCATTGTTCCCTGGGGCTTTCAGAGGGAGCACGGTCCCGTTGACACCTTGATTTGGGACTTCTAGGCTCCAGAACTGTGAGAGAATATATTTCCATTGTTTCAGGCCAGGTTTGCGGTCCTTTGTTACAGCAATCCTAGGAAACTCATGCAAACGCATTTTCACTGGGGCACGTGGTCACCTCACCAAGGACCTGAGAGTGGAACTTGCCATTCCGGCTCTCCGTCCCCATTCTCTCACTGGCTCTCCTTCCTCGCCCCCCTTGCCTCCTGATCTCTCTTTCTTCGGAGGCGCCTGAACCCCAAATCCATTTGGCTCTGTCATGCAGAAACCCTGCTCTCACACTTGGCTGCTAGCCTGCCACTCAGGCCAGAAGCCCTCCGGGTGCCCTCCCATGCTCGGCTGTGCAAAGACCCCTTGCAGGAAACAGCAGCCCCCTGAGAAGGGAGATGTGGATTTAAAACACTATTCCTGTCCCCATGTTGAGCAGACACATTCCCTTTCTACTGCCTGTGCTTTGGCTGCCCAGAGGCAGCGAGGTAGACGCTGCTGGCCTGTGCCCGCCGCACCCCTGGAACACTCAGGGCATGGACTGTGGAGGCCCAGAGGAGCCTGTCCCTCTGCCAGTCAGGGGGTGCTGCCCTGGGCACTTCGGGGAGATCCCAAGAGAGTACAAGCGGTTGTCCCACCCTTGAGGAACATTCCAGAAGACTACCCTTAGCTTGTCTTTTTAAAAGGTTTTGTTCAGCTTGTTTGGTCTCTCCAGTCTTCTAATAACAATCTCTGACATTCCAATCCTCCTCCTCCCTCCCTCCCCGTGTTTCCCTGTCTTTTATGTGTCTGTATGTATAGAGCTTTTAAACCTTCTGTTACCCTTATTGTTCTATTTTTATAAATGTCAAATTCTTTTTTAATTAATTTTTTTTAACTTTTTGATTTCAAAGAGGGAGGGAGGGAGAGAGAGAGAGAGAGATTGATGTACTGTTGTTTCACCCATTTATGCATTCATTGGTTGATTCTTGTAGGTGCCCTGACCAGGGATCAAACTCACAACCTTGGTGTATCAGGACAATGCTCTAACCGACTGAACTACCTGGCCAGGACTGTTCTATTCTTTTATGCTTGTAAATTTCTAAGACATATGGAGTAGTATTGTACTTTCCATCTTTTATAGGAAAAAGGCAAGTCACACCCAGAGGTGAAAGAAATTGTTCCAGATCACCTATATTTAAGTGACAGAGCTCACCCTGAACAGCAGGCCAGAGCCCTCCCTGCAGACGCCAGGGCCTCTTGTTGAGCGGCTGCGAGCTTCAGCCTGTAGCCTGGCACACCCACTGGGTTCAGACCGGCCGTCGTGCCCGAGTGAGGGCTCTGGGCACTGCACGGGATTCCGTTTAGATCCCACTCTGTTTTAAAAACCAATTTCTAGACTGGTCCTACATTAAGTATATTAACTGGTTGGAAGAAAACTCTGGATTTTGACTCTGGTCTCAGAGAAATGTTCTTACTAGGTTACACGAATATTCTGACTCAATAAGAATTTGCGCAAACAATGCGTCCCCCAGGAGAAAAGCATGCCAGGTCCCAGATGTTTAGCACGTTTGCCTCAGATATTGGAGGTCGTGGCCTCTTGTGCTTGTTAAACCAAAAAATGGGAGACCATAGAAATGATTTTTAATATCTAAGCGTGCTGCGAGGTCAGGCTGGATTCTGAGTAATTGTGGCATTTCAGCAAGTTTTTTGATCACAGGTTTTCTCGTGTGTGGGTAATTAAAAAAAAAAAAAAAAAAGAAAAGGAAAGGAAAGGAAAGAAGAACCAATCCAGGCAGAGAGCTCATGAAGGGGAGTCTGAACCCTTTAGTTTGGACTCAATTCCAGTTCCTTTTGGCCGATCTATGCAAATGTTCAGACATTTCTTTTCCAGTCCTGACATTCAACTTGTCTGTTGACCATTCAACATTCAGTCACTCACCTGGGACTGCCCTTCGATCCACCAACCACTTAGCGAGGAGTCTTGGGGTTCAGAGTGCTGCAACACTAGTAGTAGCAGGCACCCACTGGGGAGGGCTTCCTCTGCCTGTGAGAGAGAGATCCTCTACCCCGTCAGCTTCACCCTCCTCTCTGCCCCCGCTGTGGTCCGTGGGCCAGCCAGTCTCTCTGCTGCCACGTTTGTGCCACCCCCCCCCCGGCCCCTGCTCCCTGCAGTGTATTCTCAATGCAACGGCTCGAGTGCAGATGTTAACTTGGTTCATGTCATTCCTCTGCTCCGTACCCTGCAATGGCTTCTCCCGATGCCCCCCTCCCACCCCACACTCTTCTGTCCCCCACTCTTTCTTTTGCTCCAGTCATCAGACGCTCTCCCCGTCCCTCCAACGTGCCAGGCGGGGTTCTCCTGTATGCTTCTCGGGGCCAGTATAGGTTGCAGCACACATGTTGCATTATGGGTATTAAGGGAGGAAACTGGGAGATGATTTGTTTCAAGCAATTGACAACAAGGTAAGGATTTATTGGTGGGGTCAAAAGAAATCCAAAGCCTGTGAGGATTCATTTTTTTCAACAATCTTTCTTGTAGGAAACTTGGCCCAATACAGGTTTCCCTTATAAATCGAGAAAGTCAAAGTTAGTGAGGCAAAGTACTTTCATCCCGATAGCATATACAATATTGTTGGGAGATTGGCCATTTGCACTCACTGTGAAATGTTAAGGGTTAGGATCTTCGCGTTATGGGGACCTAGCACCTACGGTTAACTTGCTGAGCCATTGAATGAGCAGTGAAGCCCCAAACTAAGGCTCTCTTGCAGAGTTGAGACGATGAAACCTCTCAGGAAATGTGTTTCAGCTAATTAGGAATATCCTTTTTGCAGCACTAAACCTTTCAAGTAATTTTAGTCATTTTGATGGCTATTAGAAAGAAAGTGTTGGCCACTTTCCTGTCGTGGAGGCCATACTGTATGTGTCATACGTACAGTTCTACTTGATTCGGGGTTATCACTGTGAACTTCCGTGGCTGCACTCGGCTGCATCATGATACAATGGTTCTGTATTACGTATAGATCTGTTTGCCCCACGGGTGACTGTGCTTCTTGAACTCCCGTGTCTTCTTTGCATAATTTTATAGGGGATTTGGGAAGAGGAAAAGGAATACATGGGCAATTTACATCCTGAGAGTTTTGTGGGAGCCTTAGTCGTGCTGATGGTTCAAAAGGAGGTAAATGCATGTGCTAGTTAAAAGTGAAAGGGCCCTAGATCATTTAATACTCTCTCCCTTCACTGTCGTCTCCCACTGATGCTTCTACGAACAGCATCCAGCAGCCCCAAGACACTGGCCGCTTCCAGAATCTGGGGCCAGAGACGCATCGACTCTGTCTGGATCACACGGAGGGAGAGTCACCGAGGAGGGAATGGAGGGGTGCTGGTCACAAGCCCCCTCACCTCCCCTTCTTGCTAGCAGGAAGTTGTGTTCATGGTGTCGATATTGTCGCTCAGCACACGGCCATCTTCACCTGCCCGTGTGCATCCTCACACACACACTCCCCTGTCGTGAAGTGGTCGTAATCGGATTATAACTCACATTAAATCGTGCTTGAAAGTGCACCACATGCTTTCCGTTTTTAATGTTATTCATCAGACATTTGAATGTTACCTACACCACCGTCCCAGGCTGTGTGGCGGATGTGAAAATGCGAAGATGACTATGGCCCTGCCCCTTTCCATTCCCTCATTGTGACCAACGTATTAAGAGCAAAGATTATCCTTGTCCCCACTTTCAGGACTATGGCCCTGCCCCTTTCCATTCCCTCATCGTGACCAACGTATTAAGAGCAAAGATTATCCTTGTCCCCCCGGCTCAAAAAATATATTAAAGCTAGCATTTAAACACAGGCTTTCAGCCTCTAGATCCCATGTTTTCCTCTAGGCTCCCACGCCGTAAATAAACACTGAGAGGCAAGCACTTAAAGCAAATATAAACATATGTAAATCACAATCAATTAAAAGTGCCAGACTCAGTTCCAAAGAATCTCATCGGGACCTAGTTTTTTTTGTTTGTTTTTTTTCAGTACTCATATCAAGTCTCATGTGTTTAAGTGATGAAAGCTTAACATGTATCATCTTAGCCAAAAGATGTTATTTATCAGATGTGTCCTGGTGCAACGGGAAACCAGAGTGTAGCTTCCTGCAGGACTGGCCACGGCCAAGAACTCAAATGCCTTGGAACGTCTCACGCCGCCTCCTGTCTGTACTCCTCTCGGGGTGTCAGCTTCGTTCTCCTTCATCACATGGACAGCTGCCCGGGGGACCTGCCAGTGAAGTGTCTTCCGCTGCCGGAAAGAGGACTGACTGTTCTTGCCTAGTTATTGTTCGACAGAGAATTCCAGAGAGAGACGCTGGGTGGCCCTTTGGAGTCACGTGCCTTTTCATGAACCAATCCACTCCGACTAGGGGAATAAAATCTTGGAAACTATAGTAGGCACAACTACAAGTACAACTTTAGGAAATGTGTACTTGAGGGAGTGCTTCTTACGATCATCTCATGACATAAAGAGATATCTACTCTTGAGCATCCTAAATTTAATCTACAAAAAGTGTTTTTTAAAGAGAAGTATCATTTTTTAAAGATTTTATTTATTTTTAGAGAGGGAAGAGAGGGAGAAAGAGAGAGAGAGAGAAACATCAATGTGCGGTTGCTGGGGGCCGTGGCCTGCAACCCAGGCACGTGCTCTGACTGGGAATCGAACCTGTGTCGCTTTGGTTCAAAGCCTGCGCTCAATCCACTGAGCTACGCCAGCCAGGGCTCAAAAAATATTTTTTCAAGAAATACCCCATTCAATTTTGGAAGCAAAGTATTTGTAGAACTCTATCACAACATTTTGGGTGTTTAAAGGAGTCAGCGCCATGCCACAAGGAAGGGGCAGGAGAACTCCATGAAGAGAAGGCTATGGAATCCTCATTACTTTTGGTCAGTCCAGGAAGTGAAAGAGGAAGGCAGGATGTGGAGATGGCCCAGAGCGGTGAAAACAAAGTAGTGACGGATGGAGAGAGGGTGACTCTGGAGAGGACTGAGCATAGAGCGTGGCTGCCACAAATGACATTGACTTTCAGGCATGGCTGCAGTCATCTTGGAGAAGGCAGGAGGCAGAGTGCAGAAACCCCTGGAGCTAGAAAGCTTAGTAACCTTCTGGTCTAGTCCTTTCGTTTTAGGTATGCGCAGGTAGATGGAAGAAGTAATCTGCCCAAACTGTAAAGCCTTACTTATTTCATTGGCACACACGGGAAAAATAATGAGCCCAGCCCTTGCCTATGTCAGGGGTTATTCTTCTGAGGGAAACTGGAGGAAGTTACCAGAATCAAACAGCGCCTTTTGTACCACCAGGCTGGCCTTGGCCAGAGAGCAGGTATAAATATCCAGGGGGCTGATGAAGATGGGACAGCTGCTAAAAATGGGGTGAGGGGGCAGGAGAAAGACCCCAAGTCAGCAGGTTCCAGAAACTGACTTTACCTGCTTCATGACACGTTCAGAGCTGAGTCCCGCACAGCTCCCCCAGGCCGGCCCCCATCCTGGGAATCTTCTCCTTGTGATCTTGGGCATGCTGGGGCTGGGCGCCGCCTGAGGCTTTTCCTACCTGCCTGGCCTTGTTTTCAAATGCTCTCACGCCAGGGAAGCCCTTTCCAATCTCCGTGCTACCCCATAAGTAGCAGCAACATGATTTGGTACAATACATTGATCTCAACGTTAGGCCTGATTAGTCAAAACATTATTTTACCCTTTTTGCTAGTTATTTGTTCAAGAATGAGCATGTGACCCAATTCAGGCCAAAGAGACATGAGGAGAGGTTTGTCAGCTTCTCTCGAGAGCGGTCCAGGGGAATTTATTCTGCCCCCTCACCTGAATCGAAAGAGGAGGCTCTGAATGCCCCGGCATGCAATCTATAAACACAAGGAAACTAGATTCAGCATGAAGCTTACACAATCTGGAACAGAGCAAAGGGAAGGAAGGCATTCGATGATATGTGGCTGAATTGCTGGGTCAGTGACTCTGAAGTCTGGTCTAGCTTCGGACTTCCTTTCAGGTCAGCCATGTCAGTTACCCTCGCCGTGGAACAAGCCTTCCCAAAACGCAGTGGCTTAAAACAACACATTATCACTATTCAGCCCATAAATCTGCAATATGGGCAGGGCCCCGTGGGGACCACTTGTCTCTGTCCCACGAGGTGTCAGCTGGGGGCATGAGGATCCACTTCCCGGATGGCTCACCCCATAACTGGAGAGTGGGCACGGGCGCAGTCGGGTCAGGGCGTCCTGACCCTTGGTTCCCTCTCATGTGGTTCCTGCTCCCCACGCTTCTCAAGCTTCCTCAGAGCGTGGTGGCTGGGTTCCAGGGGCAAGCCTCCAAAGAGAACCAAGCAGAAATGGTATTGCTTTTGATGACCTAGCCTCGGGCATCGTATTCCATTATGTCCACAGTCTGTCATTTCCACAGTCCTCTGGTCAGCCAGGCACCCTGGTTAGCCTAGATAGAGGAGAGAGGACATCCCGGTCTTTGGAGAGCGGAAATTCCAAGAATTATGAACATGATTTAAACCACCACACTGGCTAATGCATTTCCTTATTTTTATGACCGTTGGAGCTGGGTTTTTTACTTGTGGCTGAAAACATCCTTATTGGAGCTGAGTTTTTTATTTGTGGCTGAAAACATCCTTATCGATATCGTTAGTGTCATCTCAGCCGTGGGCAGCAGAGTGTCTTCACTTCCCAACAACGATGCCAATGGTAACATACTCGTCAGTAATTTCCCAGTTATTTAATACCAAGGTTTTGAAACTATTTCCGTTTTTTCTTTTGCACATGAGAACAGCATCCAGCTTCACACTATAATGGATTAGAGCCATTTATCTTAATTCTAGTAGACTTTTCCCAACGGGTGGTGTAGTGATGGGATCAGGGCAAGAATACGGTACTTGCAAGCACCACTTCCGGTTGAGAGCTTTTGGCTGGATGCCCCGCTCAGGAAGAGTGGGAAGGTGCTTCAGAGTTCATGAGCTCAGGGGCAGATTCTTTTCCTTCTCCACGTACGCTCCAGTTAAGCCAGTGAAGTTGACGACTTGTGATCACAGTGATGTTCCCTCTACAGTTCTGACGGTCTTTCTGTGGGCGAGAGAAGGAATGAAGACCATGTTCTTGGCCATCTGCATTGTCCTGCCCCATGACAAACTCGTTCCAGTAAAACCAATCATTTCTAAGTGCCACTGTGTTCTCAGCACTCTGCCAGGCATTGCGGGTATAATGACCTTAAGATGTGCTTCTCACCTGGTGGGATGGCTCAGTTGGGTGCACCATCATCCCATTCACCAAAAGGTTGCAGGTTTGATCCCTGGTCAGGGTGTGGGCGGCAGGCAACAGATCGATGTTTCTCTTTGACATTGATGTTTCTCTCTCTCTCTCAAATCAATACACATACCCTCAGGTGAGGATTAAAAACATGTGGTTCTCTAGGAACATAGAAAATAAATAAAATGCAATTGGAAAGCAGTGGGGAACTACTTAAAATTAAGGGCTGAACCGGGTATATAAATCAGCCTTATAACGAAAGGGGAGTGAATGAGAGCTGGGTGTCTACTGGATTTCAAGGTGCATCTCCACCCAGAAGGGGCAGCAGCAGATCATTGACCCTTCTCTGCCCCACCCCCCCGTGACTCCCCAGCTACCTGCGACCGGACCAGGGTGGACATCTGACGTAGGGGTGCCCACCCGCAGACCAGCTAGCAACCCATGCCCTGTGCACGGTCCAGCTAAAAAATGTAAACTGAGCCCATCAGACTCCTCTCCTGGGAATCTGGAGAGTGACAAGCCAGTGTTACTCTTAGGTGGCAGGCCCTGTGCTCAACGGTCTAGTGGTCGGGGAAGTTGTGGAACTGGGGGCAGATGCTGCTTCGAGGGACTGGAGACTCAGGGAAGCCGGTTGGGTGGGCGGGCGTGCGGAGAAAAGCAGCCTCTCCGAGACCAGAGGCGGAGAGCGGCCAGGGCTGCCCCAGGTGCTGCTGCCCGTTCTAACGCCCGCTTGTTGGGATTCCTGCATTGAGGTATGTCCCCATCACCTCCTCATCTGTGTAGGGCTGGGCCGAGAAGACCGACCGTGTTGTGCCTTCTGCTTGAATGAAGTTCAGCGGGGTTCTGCTACTTGCCGCCATCAGAGCTCTGTTCAGAACAAGTCAAGAATTCACAGAAGAGCTGGCGATGTCGATCAGCCAGAGTAGGGAGCTGGGTTTGTGTAAAACAGTGGCTGTGATTTAATGAGCTGAGGTTGACCTTCGGAGTCACACACAGCCTGGGGTTCACACTCTGGCTCCTCGATCGCTTCTCTGTGATCCTGAAAAAGTTACTTATCTGTAAACTTCAGACGATGCTATCTACTCTGCGGGGGTGTTGACAGCATTAAAATAAGTATATATATGGACCGTGGACACAGTGTTTGGCGCGAGACAGGCCAACAAAGAACGGGTGCTATTATCATTCCAGACATATTCGGAGGAGAAGAAGGAAGTAACTTCAACCCTGTTCCCAGGAATAGAGAGTGGTTTTGATTGAGGCATTTTGTATTTCTCAACATTTAAAAAGTGGCTTTGTGTGTTTGGGGTTGAGGGGGCGGCGGGGGGGGTGGGGGGTGGCGCGCATGGGTGTTTGTTCGGCAAGGGTGTTGTTCGTCCTCCCTTTCCCATTGAAGCCGCACTCACACTCGCACTCGGGATGCTCTTGGACGAGCTGTTGTTTTTGACCAGGCACGCAGCCCGCGGTGGACAGGGGCTGAGGAGCCGGTCGGACTGCCAGGCGGGTTCGTGTTTTGCAGGAAAAGCCAGATGGTTTCCTGAGGGGATGTTTTTCAGAAATGGAAAGGGAGGCTTCCTCGGCCCCCGCAGACCCTGCCCGGTCCCGCGAGTGCTGTTACTGTGCGGGGACAGCTCTCTGACGGCCGGGGCTGTCACCGGGTGCTGGGAGTGTGCTCGCACGGTTGCCAGCGATTTCTGTCCTTCTCGTAAATGAAGCCCCACATCCCGTAGGAAATGGGCTGCAGACCTCCCGCATCTCCTCAAAAAACGATTCCAGCATCATTGGCCCCTGGTAAACTGGACGGGTGAGGGGAGCTGGCGAAAGGCAGGGAGCGGTGGGGAACGTGGGAACCTCTGAAAAATTAGGGTTATAAAGTGTTTTGAAGACACCCCTCGCCACACTTCTTATTCATGTGAAGACAAATGTATACTTCAGACGGAAAGGTTAAGATACAATGGTCATAAAAACGTGTGGTTGGATCTTTGGTTCATCTGCCAACCACAGTTATTGGTGAATCCTCTGTACGGGCGGGGGGCGGACTGAAAGGGAGGGGAAGCAAGTCTTGGCTTACTTCCTAAGCTGCCTGGGGATCTTGTTGGGTGTATGACTTTTTCCTAAAACTCTGATAAAAGCAAAAATCACAAATGATAAGGTTCAGTTGTTTTTTTTTTTGGATAGTGATTTAGAGTTGTATTTGCCAACAACCATTAACATTCAGAGCTAGCCTTCTCAAGAGTTTTTAAATCTTTCCTCTGCTGTGACGGTTAGATTTTACATCTAACCAAAAGGATAAAAAATGTCAAACAGAATTTTACTGGGGGAACAGGGATGGTTTTCTAACTTACCATGGGCCCCAACGGTGCTTCCCAGTGATTTGGTGGGAGAACCCTGGGCACGCTGGTCTGAACTCTGGGGCCGTGATGGGGTAAGAGTGCCTCTCCCACCATCCCAGGGAGGGATGGAGGGTATGTCAGGTAACTACTGCTGTGTAACGAACAGTCCCAAACTGCCATGGCATACAACAATAACCACCTGTTATTTCTCACCTGTCTGCTGGTTGGCTGGGGGTGTGCGGATCTAGCCTGGGCTTATCTGGGGACTCTGGTCCATGTCTCTCATCCTTCTCGGACCAGCTGGCTGGCCCAGGCAGCATCTCCTTGTGGTGTTGGCAGAAGCATGAGAGGGTAAGCAGAAACATGAGAGTCCCGTTCGGGCACAAGCTCAGAACTTCAACACCGTTACTTCCATCTCATTCTATGGGCCACAGCAAGGCACATGGCCGAAGTCATAATCACAGAGTAGAGAAATATACGCCGCTCCTTGAGTGAAAGGAACTTCAGAGTCACACGGAAGGTGTACACACTAAAGGTAACACAGTGAGAGATGAAGCCCTAGGTCAAGACCGCAGTCCACCACAGGGAAGGCCCGTGGCTGTGACTGGACCCTCGGTGAATGGAACCCCACAGCTGGTCTGTGACTGTGACAGCCCCGTCTATTCTGGGTATGGATGCGGCTATCACACCTCGATGCTCTTCATCACTCAATATTCCTCTCAAATCTCCTAATTTTGGTAGCGTATCCCTCCCTAGCAACCTTCTGATAATCACTTAGCTTCCTGTATGGCTACTTCTGCAAGTGTAGCGCTTTGACCATAAGGTATAAATGTCTGTCTGGTGCCTGCAATAATTCTATTTCTCATGCAATATTTACAGGCCCTGTTAATATTAATAGACCTTATTGTCTCCTACAGTGTCTAGGGAGCCTGACTGAGTCTTCTTCAACAGAGTTGAACTTAGCAGGCAGAAGAGGAAAAGAAGCCGGTTGCTAAGCTTGAGAAGCTGAAAGTCAATTTCCATTCTATGGTCAATTGACAGTGGAGAGCCAATGGGCCTCCACGAAACTATCGGTCTTTTGGTGCTGTGAAGTTTCACTGGTGAATGGGGTTTGGGGGAGGGAGGGGCCGTGGGTGAGGGCATGGAGGAAAGAGACCCTTATCTTGGCGAAGCATCTATGACCAGCCATTTTCTCCAGTTACCTTAGCCTTAGTGGGTACCCATCACCCAGAAAAGAATATGGCAGGAGAAGGGAAAAAATAAAGAAAAAAGTCATCCCATCACAAATAGTCCCTACTCTATTCAACTCGTGTGTCCCGTAGGTCAATATAGAAGCTCCTTAGTAAGATGGCCAAGAGCCTACAGGACCCCTCGTCTCACTCCTGTCCTCTGTCACTCCCTGATATACACTCGACTCTGAATGACACTAGACCTCCTGAAGGTCACCCGGGGAAATTCTTCAGAGTGCAGCAAGGCGGCTGACAGTGGCCGATAAAGGTGATGAAGATGATGGGGTGGGTGGCTCTGTGCCTGTTCTCAAGTCAAGATGTCAGCACTCCGATCGGGTGGCCATCTGAGAGCAAGGACAAGGAGCCGTGTGCCCACAAAGGTTTTTCTTTATCCGTCTGGGACAAGCTTCAAGTCTTTGTGACCTTAATACCTTCTTTGAGAAGTTCTCACGTTCCATGTTTCCCATGCAAAGCAGGAGACAGCATTTATCTAGTGTTTTATGTACTCTATATATTATAATTTATGAGAATGTTAATCAGGATAAGTAAAGCTAGCTGATGGGAAAGAAATCCCCAAATATGATTAGTGCACACAATAAAGTTCAGTTTTCATTTGCATCACAATCTGATACACGTAGTGAATGGTGGTGGGAGCTCTGTTCCATGAAGTTGACTGGTGACCGGGACTTCTTCCATCTGGCCTCATTGTCCGTGTTGGCAATGGTTTAGCGCTGGTCCCGGGTGGTCCAGGAAGGGGAAGAGGGAGAGACTGTGGAGAAGGCTCACCAGCTCTTCGTTGCCTAGGTCAGAAGTGAAACTCTACTCCTGCTCAAATTCCATTGGTGAGAACTGGTCACGTGGCCTTACCTAGATGTAAGAGAAACGGACAAAGGACTTTAGTTCTGTGCCCAGAGCGAGGAATCAAGGTCTGGTGAGCATTCACGACTCTGCTGAAACATCGCTTTCTCTCCCAAGCAAATGCTGAGGACTGCACCTGGCATACCATAGGCACTCAAAAATATTTGTTGAACAAGTAAATGAATAAATAAATACCTACACATAAACTTTTCCTGATGCTTTTCTAAGGCCGATCGTGGAAAGGGAATAACTTGGGGGGGAAACAGGAATCTGCCGGCCCTCCCTGCCCCTGCACTGTACTGATAGGACCGTTTGTATTTGTGAGATTATTTTACAAGCACTCTAGGAATTCATATTCTTTAAAGATTTGTTTTCCTTCATTCAACAAATATTTCAGTGTCCTATGTGTCAGGTGCTATGTCATATGTTCAGGAAACAGATGGAAGTCCCAATTCCTGTCTACTGGGAACTCAGCTGGAGTGAGTTCCGTGGGAAAAGGGAAAAGAAGTGAATGACCATCCTGGCTGGCATAGCTCAGTGGATTGAGCGCAGGCTGCAAACCAAAGTGTCACAGGTTCGATTCCCAGTCAGGGTACATTCCTGGGTTGCAGGCCATGACCCCCAGCAACCGCACATTGATGTTTCTCTCTCTCTCTCTTTCTCCCTCCCTTCCCTCTCTAAAAATAAATAAATAAAATCTTAAAAAAATTAGGTCTTGAAATTAAAATTTAGTAGTCAACATGTTAAAAAAAAAAAGAAGTGAATGGCCACAGCTATGGCATCGGTGCCACGACAGAGATGTGGATGGATTGCAGCGGGAACACCGAGGAAGGGCACCCCATTCACTCTGGGACGTGTGCTGAGGAGCTCCATCTTCCAGAAGAGGCAGTACTTCCGCTGCATGAACATGAATGTGCCCATCGGGACCCACAAAATACAGTTAAGGGGAACAGTGGAGCAAATTTGGCAGTTTAGGGAGCTACAGTTGATTCAGAAGACCAAGGATGTGTGGCGCGGTGCAGTGGGAGGCGAGCCTGGAGAGGCAGGGCTGGGCTGAGTCACAAAGCACTGGTAAGCTGCCCTGAGTGGAGGCAGAATGAATAGGGATCAGGGCAGGGATTAAGTGATTTGTCTCTGTCCACTGGGAGAATCCACTCGCACGGCGAGATCTTCTCCGAGCTCTCGTGCACGTCAACCCAAATCTGTTCTGTGCTTCAGCTCTGCCTCCAGTGATACAGGACGTTAATATCAAAAACACTAACGCTTATATTAAAAAGCAAGCAGGCAGAAAACGAAACCTCGCTCAGAATGTTGCACAACCGTCCTTTTGTGGGAAGAGGTTAACCACCGGGGGCACAAGGAAAGGCGTGCGTACAATACCCACCATTTATATCAGCGCAGCCTCGCCTCTGAAAGTGGGACAGGAAGGAGGCCCATTTCAAGGAAAATAAAGGAAGTGGTTTTCATTGTTTTCAAAGAACTGTTTCTGCCAACAGAGTGGATTATTGTAAGGGATCCTTTTTAGATGGAAGACGGAAGAAAACTAAGTACAACTTGGGGAGCTCTTGCTCCGGGAACTTGTGCATCCGTGAAGAGGTTGTTGAGGCTGTTCAGTTCGGGCACCGAGGGCTCAGTCCAGTTCAACCAGCACTGCTGAGCATTCGCGCATTCGTTCATCTCTCATTCACTGAGCACACCTGAGTGACAGTTTTGTGCTCTGAACTGTGACATTGAATGTTGCAGGGAGTAAAAGCTGGGTAAAGGTCCTTGGCCTTTTTCTTTCTTTCTTTCTTTCTTCTTTCTTTCTTTCTTTCTTTCTTTCTTTCTTTCTTTCTTTCTTTCTTTCTTTTCTTTCTTTCTTTCTCTCTCCTCTCCCTCTCCCTCTCCCTCTCTCTCTCTCTCTCCTCCTCTCCCTCTCCCTCTCTCTTTCTCTCTCCCATTTGACCCTTAAATACAGCACATCATACACCTCTAAAAGGCCTTCAAGTCTGAAGTCCAGACTCAACCTTGACTCTATTTTGGGCAGCCACTCTTTGTTCGATCCTGAGTACCTTCAACTGTGAAACGAGGACAATTGCACTTACACTATAATTGTGAAGATGAACTGAGATGACTCACGTGAAAGTTTTGTGTAAACCATTCAGAACTTTGCAAGCATTTGTAATAGAGTGAAAAACTGTTCATGGTAAATGTGCTTGGACTTTAAAGCAGTGTTTATCAGAGTGCATTGGTTGAAACACTAATACCCCCGGGATGATAACAGGCATTTCTCAAGAAGAGAGTTGAATGGTCTCTAGGGGAGGTAAAGCTTAGCCCTCTTAGGGTTTCTGACCATACATGAGGGTTAAATTGACATAGGTTAATAGGAGGGGAGCATGCAGATTTTACATGCACAGGGGACCCCCAATGGGAAATTGAAGACCCAAAGAAGCAGGTAGAGCTGGACGTTTATACACTAAGTTGGACGAAGAGTAGTGAATAGTGACAATGCAACAAGACAAAGGGGCTTGAGCTATGTCAGTTAATCGTGTAGTGACTAGGAAGATAAGGGTCAGTTTAACAAAGTTTCTATATATTTCCCTCATCCTTGACACCCATCTCTGGTGATCAGAATGTTTCTTTCCTTCTGGTATTTCGGGGGACACCTTTCACACTGGAATTTCATTTGCTTTCAAGAAGAAAAAGGAAGGTCTTTTGCCAAAGGGGCATGTTTTGAGGAGGCATAGTCTGCCACCCTTCAGGTCAAGTACGTTTCATAAGTGTAGGATGATACAAAGTAAAACAGTTTTCAGGCCTGTAAATGTGTCATCAATTTCAAGGAGAGCAACTATACAGGGGTGGGCAAAAGTAGGCCTATGGTTGTTCATATGGAAAATAATACAATAAATAATACAAGAGTAAACTGGGTTTTGCATGCTCATGGCTCTACTATTTGCTGACCCCTGTATTGTGTTTCTTTCCCCAGATTAATTTGATCTTCGTTCTAGCCCCTTCCCCACCCCCACCCCCATCCTTTTCCAGTATCTCTAGGACCTGGAGATTAACAGAACCCACTTGGAGAAAGACTGCTCTACAGGAAGAAAAGTATTACCTTTATTTCAATTTATAATCCATTGGCCTCTCAAAAGCTGAACTCTTCACTAACAGATATTCTGGGAATTCATTCAACGACTTTTCTACTACAGAGTTACAATGCCCACTGTGGGAGGCAAAAATGACCAGGGCCAACCAACTCCGTGCCAGGGTGCCAGATTCCAGCACAGAATGGGGCCCGGGCCATTGCGGTGGACACCCTTAGAATCCCTTTCAACATACCTACTGCTGGCAAGGTGCAGGCAGATGCAAAACCACAAAAGTGAAGAGATGCGGACTGATTATCAAAGACGTTATAATTGGGATATAAAAACACTAAAGTCCAGTAACACTACAACTAAGAAGGTTCTGTGTTCCCCCACCGTCCCCCAAAAAGGGTGCAGAAATATCTCTGGCAAATATCTATGCTCCTTCCTTCCCTACTCAAAGAGGTTCATCCGGCCAATGGGTTTCCCTCTATTCCTCTCCCTATCTTTTATCTCCCTATCTTTTATCTCCCTTCTGATCCCTCAAAACACTCCGAATTCTGCCTGGCTTCATCTTACACCTTCCCAAAGTGAGTCGCTGAGCGCTGGGGCTGGAAGAGGCAGACACAAAAGAAAAGAGACGCAGGCGCAGTGCGCTCAGGTACGCGGCCCCACGGCCCCGCCCTGCCCCGCTGCACCCCGCCCCGCCCCGCCCCGTTGCACCCCGCCCCTCCGCGTGCACAGCCCGACCTGCGGGCCGGGAACTTGGGGAAGCGGGGGCGGGGCCTCGGGACGCCGCCTGGCGAAGTGACCCGAGACACGATTCACGGGGGCGGCGGCGGCAGAAGGTCCACTGCCTGGAGCAGGTAACCTGCCGGGGCCGCCCGGCGCAGCCTCCGCGAGGTGTGGAGCGAGGGCGCCCCGAGAGCCGCGCGTGGAGACCCCGGCGCCCGGGCGTGGGAGGGAGCCGGAGGGCCCAGGTGCGCTGTCAGGGGCGCTTCTCCGGGCACACGCGTGGCGGGCCTCCTGTGACCCCCGTCCTGGCCTCCGGGGTCCTGCGCGGGGCTGGGGGCGGGGGGGGGGTCGGGTGTGAGAGCGGCCTCGCGGGGCTGAGGGTCCTGCGACTGTTGTGCAGGTTGTTTCGTCTCCTTAAACTTTAAAAAAAGTCTCCTTCGTTGCGGGCCCGGGTGACTGTGTCCCAGTCTGCTCTCCAGAGGCCCGAGGGAGGCTAGGGTTGTTGGACAGCCGCGATCACCGCGGCCTGGAAGGCAGGCAGTGACTCGCCCTGTGGAGCAGGACAGGTTGTGGGGTTCACCGGTCCACTCTGGGGGGTCCCTGGACCGGAAAAGGGGGAGCCCCCCCCGCCCAGGTGGGCTCCTGGCCCGGGAAAGGGGAATGGGAAACGCAGTTCCTTCTCCGGAGAGTCAGATGAGAACTGATTAGCCGAGTGTTTCTGAACTTTTTGAAGCGGCAAAGAGGTGTTAAAACGCCACTTTCATATGGTTTTTGCAAAACACAAATGATCTACCCAGCTAGATTTTAGATTTCGCACCTGTTTCTCCTAGTGTGTGTGTGTGTGTGTGTGTGTGTGTGTGTGTGTTTGCAATGGATTCCTTTAAGCAAAGGAATACACCATTGCACACAGACGTCCAGGTATAGACGAGAGAGATGCCAAACCACAAACACTGATTCCTGCAGAATATTTAAAATACACCATGTGAAAGGACTGCTTTTGTTTTTTAAAATAGTATACTGATTCTAACTCCAGGTAGGCAGTTAATAGAGTTCTGTTAAAAAAAAAAGCCTGGAAATATTGAGAGTTAATAACACCCCCCTCCCATGTACCAATTTAGTATTTTGATATGTACCTTGATCAAGGTTAAAAATTGGTTTTTCAGAAGGAAATGTTGGCATTGCTTGCTTTCAAGAGCTGGGATTCGAGGGTTGCTTTTGTGTCATCTTTTGTATTCTGTTGTTTTTGCTAATGACTGAGCTTACTACCTTCATAACTGGAGGAAAAGACTTCATAAAAATTTGCGCTTTTTTTTAACCCTTTAAGAAAAGGATTTTAAGGATCTCTTGTATTTGATTGGCTCTTCTTGAATTATCGTAAACAATTCAATTCATAAACTTAATTTATGAATAGAACTAACACGTTGATAGACTAATCAGGTCGAGACAAAGTGAGTTGGAGGTTCTCGCGAGACATGTGGCAGGGCCGTCCAGCGGGCACGTTATTGATACAATTCATTGGTGTCAGGGTTTTCTGAAGTCAGGATCAGGGCTGTAGGTGTTGGGGTCGTCTGGATCGTGGAAGTTGATTCTGTGAGAGTGGCAGAAATCATTCAAGCAGAGTAAGAAGAGAGGAAGGCCATGGGAGGGGAATGCCGACGTTGAAGGGACAGGTGGGCCGGGTCAGGGAAGAAAGGAGGAGAAGGAGCAGGCCATGGGGTCGTGGAAGCCAAGAGGCAACGGGTTGGAGGAGAGAAATCTCGGAGTCCAACGAGTCTGAAGAATCAGGGACGTGGGAGCTGATAAAGTGCCTATTGGCTTTGCTAGGAAGGAGGGGTCATTGATTTCAGCAAACATAATTTAAGTAAAATGATATGGCTGGAAGCCAAATTTGAGTGACTTTGAGGAGTAAATAGAGGATGAAGAAATAAAGATAGCGAGGGTTGAGCCCTTATTTTTTTTTTTCAAAGAAGTGACAGGGTGGTAGAGGGGACTTTAAAGTCAGATGGGAAGGAAGATAGGGAAAATACCTTTCCATCAAAATGCATCTCAGGGCCTGGTTCCTCCTCGTGGCTTAGCAGCAGCCAGAGCAAGTGTCGGAGCGCACTGATGGAGCTACAGTACTGTAAGGGTGTCCCATCTCCCCCCAGCCAAAGAACGACAGTATTTTAGTGGCATTTTGGTCTCTTGGGTTGGGGGGTTGTTACCAGTGTTAAAGTAGCGTTGTAGCTGTCCGACTGCATTTCACCGGGTCCAGGGCACTGACTCCCAGCTCACTTTCAGTCCTGTGATTCTGTTATGTGTGTCTCAGGGCTCTTGTAGAACTCTTCCGCAGAAATCGTATGTGTTGACTCAATCAGAATCCATGAGGCTTGCATCGTTAGGGCCTTTGCTTCGACCACTGTTGTGCATTCCAGGGAAGGTGCCCTGAGATGAAAATTTCTTTGTCACGAATTCCACTTCAGTCACCACTGAAAGTTTACATTTTTTTGGTTGTTGTTCAGACAAGCAGTTTTGTATGTATTTTCCATAGGACTATGACATGAGCTAAAACAGGAAAGGCCCAACATCGAGGGTTAGGGGGGTCATGGAGCAGTGGGGGACTCCCGTACTCTGCTGGTAGCAGCGTAAATTGGGGCGATCATTTTACAGAACTCTCTCGCAGTATCTGCTAGAGTGAAATAGGTGCATAAATCATGTCCAAACGGTACCTGACCAATTTCTAGAGAATGCCGATTGGTCTAAAGTGCAGAACACAGGTCAGTGGTTACTCACGAGTGGGGGCAAGGGACAGTAAGGAAGGCTGGGTTAGAAAGGGGTGTGATGAGGAAGCTTTGGGGGAAGATGGTTGTGTTCATTTTCTTGATTGTGAAGATGCTTTCCTCAGTGTATACATATGTCTGACTCATGTAATTGTATGTTAAATATGCACGACTTACCGTAAATCAATTGTACCTCAATAAAGCTATAAAAAAGAGTAAATAAAAATAGAGAGAAGAAAGCACACCATTTAAATAGTAATATGCAGTGGGCCCTTGGGCAGTGTGGAGGTTGGGGTGCTGACCCCCAGGGCAGTCAGAAACCCGAGTATGAGTTTGCCTGCCCCACAACTTCACTGCTAATAGCCTACTGACGGGAACTGCCTACTTACTGCTAACATAAACCGTCAGTTAACCCATGTTTTGTATGTTACATGAATTATGTACTGTACTCTTATACTAAAGTAAGCTAGAGAAGAAATGTTATTACAAAAATCATAAAGAAGAGGAAATACACTTGCAGTATTTACTGAAGAATGGCCATGTATAAGGGGACTCACACTGTCCCTGCCCCCCTACCCCCCCACCCCCGCCCATCCCCTCCCCTCCTCTCCCATCTGTGAGAAAGCCCGTAGCTTCCTTGCTGGGAGGGAACTGTGGGTGTTTGGTTTTGCTGGACGACACTGACTCGTTTTCCAGAGTGGCTGTACCAGTTTACACTCTCACGAGCTGCGTGTTAGGTGTTTGCTCTGTTCCCTGTCTCAGCGACAGGGAGACATTGGCACAGTAACATTTGTGTTTAACTGAATTTTTTCTTCTCAGCAATCTGGTAGGTGAGGAAATGTCACCCCACGGGGAGTTAATTTACATTCCCTTAATGACTGATGACGTTGAACCTTTTATAATTCCTCTTCTCTTGGGATGTCTGTATGTGGCCTTTGCCTAGTTTTTTATTGTTTTTAAAAACCTTTTAAAATTGATTTCTAGAAGTCTGTCTTAAAGAATATACGTATTCTGCGAACTGGTCCCTTGTCAGTTATACATGTGGCAAGTGTCTTTTTCCTAGTAATACCATATTTTGCCATCTATAATACACACCCACGTTTTTGGCCCAAACTTTCAGGAAAAAAAAATTCATTTTTTAATTCAATTTTTTTATTGATTTATATTTAGGTACTTGTTTTTTTGTATTATAAAGGAATTTTAGCATTTAGTTTTGAACATATTATGGTACAAGAAATTTCATGTAGCAAATGAGTACAAAACACAAGAACAGATATAAAGTATTTCAGGTACTACCCATGTATGATGCGCACCCTGATTTTTTCCCTCAAAAAGTGGGGTAAAACGTGTGCATTATACACAGCGAAATATGGTAGCTTGCCTTCTTACTTTCTTTATCGTGGTCTTTGATGGACATACTCTGTGGTTTAATGTGATTGAATGTGTCATCCTTCCCTTATGCTCAGGGCTTTCGGCATCTGGTTTAACCAAGTTTTCCCTTCCCTTTGGTCATAAAGCTCTAGTCTGATATTCCAAAAGCTTCAAAATGTTGCCGATTGTATTTATGTTCTTGATATGTGTGAAAGTGATTTTTGTGTGAAGTGGTAAGATCTAGTTTTTTTCTCCCATGTGGGTAATCTTTCTTCCGCTGTTGTTTATTTTCCCTTCGATGCTACGTATCACGTCAAGTTTCCACACACGTGTGCGTGTTTCTGCTCTTTGATCCCTCGGGTCGCCTTGTGTATCCTTGCTGCAACCTTATTCACTCCAGTTGTGTAAAGAGCCTGGATGCTTAAGAGAACAAGCTCCCCCCCCCCCCCCCCCCCCCCCCCCGCTCCCACCCATGCTGCTTTTAAAACTAGACTCCCCCTCAGATGGGTGTTAAATTTTTTCTAAAGTAAACTTTTTGGGGTAGTGTGTGTTATTTAAGCTTCAGCATCTCTGCAGGAGTCACCTGAGGTCACAAGTGACCCTGAGACTGTTCCAACGCAGTCTGTGTCAGGCTGTCTTCAGTTTTTGCAAACCCTGTCCTCGCTCACCACAGTTAATTTTAACTTGAAAAGCAAATATAGGGTCTTCATTTGGGGCATTATAGTTAAGATATTGGAAAAACGTTCGCGCTGAAAGTAGCCAAGAATGCTGTGTTAAAACAAATTAAATGGTAGTTAGGGATTGATATGTTCAAATCTAAGAGAAAGCGGAAAACCGGAGAGACTCGAGGAGCCCTGAGGTCTTACTCGCTCTGAGGGTGCTTGCTCGCCAGGGAGGGCTTGCTTGGATCAAAGAACTCCGGGGTCCGCAGGACCGGAGGCACAGTTAGCAGCGCGCACAGGGCTCGGTCAAGGTTAGCTAAGCAGAGACTGTCTGCCACAGCGCTGGGATCCCGAAGGCCTGTGATGTCCGAGATGAAAACTCACTCCACCTCCTTCCAGGACCTGCAGGGAAAGTTGCCTTGACCTCAGGCGAACGGAAAAAGCCCGTCCTTAGGAAGTTGCAGCCACCAGGCCACGGGAGAACCCGACATCACCGTGGTGGTCTTAAAAAGTTTCGAAATGCGTATTTTTAAAATCCATTTATATGGAAATGTAATTCACAGAACACAAAATTCACCCGTTTAAAGTGTACAGTTCAGTGTTTTTGTATATTCGCTACGTTGTGCAACTGTCATCACTATCTAATCCCAAAGCATTTCCATCCCCTCCCCCAAACCATGTACCGTCAGCAGTCCCTGCTTGTCTCTTCCCCTCCCCAACCCCAGGCGATCACTCGTCCACATTCTGTCAATTTGCTTATTGCGGGCGCTTCATGTCAATGAGATCTTGGAACATGTGCTCTTCTTGTCTTGCTCTGTGCACTTAGCATAACGTCTTTGAGGCTTATTCAGGTTGCAGCATGAATCAGTACTTTACTTCTTTTTATACCTGAATAATATTCTGTCACATAAATATACCACGTTTTGTTTTTCTGTTCATTAGTAATGGACATTTGGGTTGTGTCCACTTTTTGGCTACCATGAGTGATGTGCTGTGGACGTTTGTGTGGAAATAGACTTTTCAGCCTCAGGGATACATTTACCTAGGAGTGGAATTCCTGGGTCGTGTGTTAGCTCTGGGGTCAAGTTCTTGGGGAACCACCAAATTGTTTCTGCAGAGCCACTGCGTCCTTTTTCATTTCCGCCAACCACGTGTGAGGGCTCCAGTTTCTCCGCATCCTCGCCAACCCTCTTTCGTCCATGTGTCTGACCAGAGCCGTCCCCGTGTGTATGTGAAGTGGCCTCTCACTGTGGTTCTGATTTACGTTTTCCTAATGACTTGTGTTGAGAACCTTTTCATGGGTTCATTGGCCACCCATTGATCTTTTTTTGAAGAAATAACTGCTCCTTCGCCCACTTTAAAATCAGGTTATTTGTGAAAGCATGCATTTAAAATCATCGGGTAAGCAAATGCAAATATTCTCTGTAGGGGTATACTTTCCATCTTGGACTTAAAGTTTCGAAGTCAATGAACATTAATTTATTGCCAAAGATAATCCAGGTACACAGGACATAAGGCAACTTGAGCAAGAATCAGCAGAAACAATAAATAATTAGAAGTACACTTACAAAAGCTTTATATATTGATTTGCTGTCATAGATTATTAAAGTAACTATGATGGGCCTATTTTAAGTATATAAAAGACGAGTCTAAAAATAGATGCGGGGAGCAGGAAGCCCACAAGCGACAGAGATGCAGAGCTGCTTAAAAAAGAACAATGTCATTTCTCTTCATGAAAAATGCAGTAGTAAAACTCAAAACTAATTTGTTGCGTTGAACCGCAGACTCTGGGATATAGACCAGAATAAATCATTCAGAACACGGCTCCGAGAGCCGGAAATGGGAAATGTAAAAGAGGTGAGGAGACGTGGGAGTTAGAGCGATCAGAATGAGAAGTTGCCGTGAGGAAGCCTAATCATTGGAGTTTCTGAAAGAAAGAGAGAGTAGGCAAAGCTGTATGAAAGAGATAATGAAGGAGAATTTTTCAGCACTGGAAAATCTGCCCGTGCTGGTGGAAAGGCATCAACCCACGGATGGGGTATTCCTTGATTGCTGAACAGTATTTCATCGTGTAGATACAGTACAATTTGTTTATTCCCCTGTTGATGGACATTGATAGTTTGGGGCTATTTCAAGTAGAGCTGCCATGAACGGTGGTGTGCAAGCCTTTGTGTGGATAATATCATTTCTTTTTTCTTGACCTAGGAATGGGATGTCTTGATCAGATAAAGTAGGTGTGAGCTTAGTTTAAGAAACTGCCAAACCATTTCACATTGCAACCAGGTGAATGTGAGAGTCCTACTGGTTTTACAGGCTTGCAAACTCGCGAGTGGCCAGTCTTTGCAATTTTACCCTTTTCAGTAAGTGTGTAGTATTATCTCAGCATGGTTTTAATTTGCATTTTTCTGATGACTAATGGTGTTGAACATAGTTTCGTGCGCTGTTTTGTCTTCTTGTATATTTCTTTGGAGGAAGTATCTGTTCAAATCCTTTGCCTCTTCTTAAATTATGATATTTTTCTTTTATTGCCGAATTGTAATAGTCCTTCATCTATTCTAGATATAAGCTCATTATTGGGTTTATGATTTGCAAGTATTTTCTCCCAGTCTTTGAATTGTCTTTTCATTCTGTTGGTGCTGTCTTTTGAAGCACAAGGTTTTAAACTCTGATTCATATATCAGAATTTTGATATTTGATTTAATTCTATCTAAATTTTCTTTTAGTGCTGAGCTGTTGGTGTCATGGCTAAGAAATCAGTGCCTAACCCATGTTCCCAAAGAATGAATTACTTCCATGTTTTCTTCTGGGAGTTTTGTAATTTTAACTCTTACATATAGGTGATCAATTTGAGTTAATTTTTGTGTGTAGTATGTGGTAGTCATCCTTTTTTTTTTTTGCATGTGGATATCCATTTGTCCCAGCACCATTTGTTGAAAAGACTGTTTGTTCTTTTCTCTTTAAAATTTCTTGTCCCCTTGATTGACCGTAAACATAAGGCTTTACCTCTGGCTAGGCTCTCAGTTGTGCGCCACTGATCCACACATCTGTCCTTAGGCCAGTGTCACAGTGTCACAGCGTCACAGTCTTAGTTACTGTCGCTTTGCGGTCAATTTTCAAGTCAAGAAGTGTATCTTCCAATTTTGTTCTTTTTCAAGATGGTTTTGGCTGTCTGCTTTTTGCATTTCCATATGAATTTTAAGATCACTGTTTCTGTAAAGAATCTAAAGAGGATTGTGTTAAATCTGTAGCAAATTCGGGGAGTATTGCTATCTTAATAATATGTCTTTCAGTCCATGAAAATAGGGTGTCTTCGTTTCTTGAAGTCTTCTTTAATATCTTTCAGTAAATGTTTTGTAGATTTCAGTGTACTGGTCTTGCACTTCTCTTATTAAAGTATTCCTAAATATTTTAGGGCTCTTTTAGATGTTATATGAATAGAATGGATTTCTTAATTTCAGTCTTAGGTTGTTCTTTTTTAGCGTATAGAGATACAGCTAATTTTTGTAACAGTCTTATGTCTTGCAACTGCACAACTTGTTCACTTCTCCTAATAGTTTTAGTGGATTCCTTTGCTCTTTTTATTTACAAGATCAAGTTGTCTGTAAATAAAGTTTTACTTTTTCATTTCCAGCATGGTTGCCGTTTGTAGCTTTCTAGTCTACTTGTGCTGGCTGTAGTCTTCAGTACACTGTTGAAGAGAAGCGGTGCGAGTGGACACCCTTGTCTTTTGCGTGGGTTAGAGGGAATACATTCAGTCCCTCGGCACCTGCCACGATGTTGATTGTAGCTCTTTCATAGATACTCTTTATTTTGTTGAGAAGATTCTCTTCTATTCCTTGTTTGATCAGCTTTCTTTTTTATCATGAATGATTATTGGAATTTTCAGATCTTTTTTGTCTCTACCGAGATGATCATGTGATTTTTGTTGCATACTCGATTCTATAATGTATTACATGAGTTGACATGTTAACCAACCTGGCCATCCTAGGATAAATCTCACCTGGTTACGATGCTTACATGTTTTTGGATCCAGCTTGCTAATATTTTGTTGAGATTTTTGTGTCTGTATTCATGAGGGATGTCCCTCCTTTCACGTTTAACCTATTTGTATCTATATGTAAAGTACATTTCTTATAGCTGGCATGTAGTTGGGTCATGCGTTTTTAGCCAGTCTGACAATCTCTGCCTTTTCATTGGTACATTTAGAGCATTTACACTTAATGTGATTATTGGCGTGGTTAGGTTTCAGTGTATCATTTTGCTGTTTTTATTCATCCCCCCTGTTTTTCGTTCCACCTGGTGTGTACGCATGCTCCTTGCTCACTGTTCATCCCAGGTGTTTTTGTCTCCCCCCTTTTTTCCCACCTTCTTTTATATGAAGACCTTTGTTCTATAATTCCATTGGACCACCTTTTGGGCTCATTAGCTGGACCTCCGTTTTCCTATTTTAGTGGTTGCTTTGGGGTTTACAATACATGTATTTAACTTTGCAGGCCGTTGCAGACCACTGCTGTGTGCTAGCGCCAACTGGGGCTGCCACCAGGTGTGGGAAGGCTCCTCTGGAGGGGTGCCAGCCTGGTGGGTCCTCAGGGAGATGCCAGGGCGGGGTGAACAGTGCTGGCGAGGTCAGTGGAGAGTGCCAGAGACGGCACCTGTCGGCATCCGACCAGCTAGGTGCAACGAGAGTAAAGAAAGCGTTAAAGGTGGCACCCGCCAGCACTTCTGATTCTGGAGAAAGGCCCCTGTCCCTCCAGCACACTCCCTAAAATTAGCCCATGTGTCACCTTCAGGTATGACCCAGGTGCTTTTCAAACTGCTGCCTCTGTGCAGGGACGTGGAAAGAGCACCGTCTTGGTCTCCCTCCGCCGTCTGTCATGGCAGCTGCTCTTCCCGGTGCAGGTCCCCGGACTGGGGCTGGACCTCCCGCCCCCGGGTGGGGGAATCTCCACAGTCGTGATACCCACCCCCACTCGTGGGTCACCACACGGGATGGGAGGGTAGAGGGGGTCCTGACTAGGCTGAGTCTCTGCCCCTCGCACCCCTCTCGTTGTGGCTTTTTCTTTGTATCTGTTGTTGTAGAAAGTCTCTTCTGCTAGTTTTCAGTTTGTTCGCAGAGACAGCTGTTCTGTTGTGCAGCTGTAGTTCTGTTGTCAGGGAGAGGGGGTGAGCTCAGGGTTTTCCTACTCCACCGCCTCGAACCTGAAAGCCAGGAGCGTTGCTCTTTTTTTTTTTTAAGATTTATTTTTATTTTTTTTATTTTTAGAGAGGGAAGGGATGGAGATAGAGAGAGAGAAACATCAATGTGCAGTTGCTGGGGGTCATGGCCTGCAACCCAGGCATGTGCCCTGACTGGGAATTGAACCTGTGACACTTTGGTTCGCAGCCCGAGCTTAATCCACTGAGCTATGCCAGCCAGGGTGCAGGAGCATTGCTCTTGAATGGCCAGTTTAGCTTGTCTGTGAAATGTCATTCCTTGCCACTGGTACACTGTCCCTGCAACAAATGCATCTCCTGGACATCAAGTTCTTGTACAGCCTTATAGTTCAGGTAAATTTGAAACAGACTCCCTTTTTTCTAATATATCTTGTTTATGACTTAGCTGGTGTTGTGTGTGTTACAGTGCTTAAGCTATATTTTTCTAGTAGTGTGATTCTAAGCGTTAAACTGTCTCACAAAGTATGAAGGTATTTGTTCATTGGCCCCCATGATAGAGTCTTTGAGTTACCAAAGGAATTGATTTGGAGCAAGTGAAATTTTTCTCTCACTTTTTCTAAGTGCCATTTTATGTTTCAAATTTTGCTTAGTCATCAATTGAGATATGTAAGGCTAAAGAGAATATTGAGAGTGGAGATTTTCTTTTTTCCAGATTAAAGTTGAAATTGTTCATTTAGTAATTTTTAAGCATGTTGTTTTATTTAACTTATAAGGAGCCCGGGTTATACAAAAATTACATATAGGAACAAAAATCTATCATCCTCTAAACTTTTGAACATCTGAGAAAGGTGGATAATGTGATTTATTACATGTAGTGATACCTAATAGCATTAAGCATGATCATTTTAAATTGTTTTCTCTTCTACCAACAGATTAATATTAAAAGCAGAAATTTGTGTCTTTTGCTCGAAACAGGAAAGCGAATGTGATGGCAACAGAATTTGTAAAGACTTGCTGTAGAGGATGTTTTTATGGTGAAACAGAAAAGCACAACCGTGAGTTTCATTTTACTTCGACTTCAACAAACATATATTTGTGGCATTTGGTCATATCAGGGTAAATGAGACGTATATCCTGACTTCATGGGAGAGGCAGAGACCTAAGGCACCCTAGGCTAGCAGGGGGCACCCTGGGACCATCCCACGAAGAAGACGGCAGTGGGCGTGGGAGTATGAAGAGGGTTTTAGCAGGCTGAGTGGGCAGAAGGGAGGAGGAGAAGCTGGGCATCGGACACGAGTGTTACAGGCAGACGAGATACAGGTGAAGGCAGGGGGAGAGTACAGTGTGTGTTTCGGGGACAGCATACTCTGGCACATGTTTTAATGTCCATTTTATGAACAGTGCATTAAAAATGCCTTTTGTGGGTGAATGAGCAATGGAAGAGGAGGAGGACACCAGGAGAGAAGAGACCCATAAACTTGTCAGGACCCACATTGATCAAGGAGTCCTGGACATTTCTCTTCCTATTGTGTGGTGTCCTCACCTCTTTGGGGCCGTGACCAGAACTTCACTTTTCATTGGCTCTTCCTTATATTTCTTAGTCTAGAGCATAGCTTCCGAGTATATTTGAGTATGAAGGCTTCTTTTTTGCATTAAAACGTTTTTATAAATCAATACACAATGGTAGTTGCACTTTTATTCATTCTCCAGACAATACTGATAGTTCATAGATTAACTCTGGGTGTCCCTTACCCCCCGCCCTAACTCACGTGTTTTAGGAATCACGTGTCATTTAGAGAGTGGACAACTCAGGTCAGGGGCGCCAGCACAAGGAGAGCTGCTGTCATGTTCGGGTCGGTGCATGCTTTATTTTGTGATTAGGTGAAGATGTTTGTAGACTCGGAGACCTAAACTTGGCTTCTGTTAGAGTTGCTGTATGTATTTAAGACTGATGTGCACCATTAGTATTGACAACAAGAATTGCTTCGTTGAGAGTAGTTTTAACTGGCTAGATTTTTACTTGCAAGTATTGTGTAATTAACTTGAAAGTAAACTTGTTTTCCATCTATGAACTCTTTAGTGGAAATGAGACTCTATAAACTATGCTTATCACTATAATAAATTAGTATTCTTTGGCAGTAGCGTATGCATTGCTCAAATATCAGCTGGACAGAATTGATACAGAGTCCAGCTGTGCCTGATAGGACCCCGGAGTCGTTTATGTATCAGCAGTTTGTTCCGAAATGATTAAGTAAGTACCAGGGCATGTTAGGCTTGGGTTATTATACGTGAATCCACATGCACGTGTGTGACCTTTGTCTTTCCTCCCCCTTCTTTCGCGCGCAGTCTCCGTGGAAACGGACTTCAAAGCCGCGGTGCCAGACTGCTACAGCGCTCCCGTCCGTGCGCCCCCGCTGACCGCCGTGTCCGTGAAGCCGCAGGTCGGCTGCACTGAGGATTACTTACTGTCCAGACTGCCCCCTGACGGCAGACAGGTGCCCTTCGTGGTGCCCACCTTTAAGTTGTCGTACATTCAGCCCAGGATACAAGCAACCCCTTCACACCTAGAAGAACTTGAAGGTAAGCAGTAAGACGTCAGGCTTTAAAATCAACATGCGGCTTTTTAAACACTGTTACTTTGCTCTTTCGTATCTTCAACACAAAGATGTACCTTCTCTACGCAGATTTTATATTTCCCTTTTTATGCTTTGCTCTTTTTACAGAGGAACTTAAGGTATAGTGTCTGATCATAATACAAGACATTCGTATGTAGATTTGGCCCCTTTTTTTAGTTTTTAATTTTTTTAAATACCATTTTTTAAAGATTTTATTTATTTTTTAGAGAGAGAAGGGAGGATGAGAGAGAGAGAGAGAGAGAGAGAGAGAGAGAAACATCAATGTGCAGTTGCTGGGGGCCATGGCCCGCAACCCAGGCATGTGCCTTGACTGGGAATCGAACCTGCAATGCTTTGGTTAGCAGCCCGCACTCAATCCACTGAGCTACACCAGCCAGGGCTTAGATTTGGCCTCTTTTAAAGGAATAATATAACCATAGCATATCAGTTTCCTTCCCACACGGAGAAAGAAAAATGGAGGGGTTATTCTGCATTTGATTAGTAAATATAGGGATCATTTGTCTACTGTTACACTTATAAAGTTTAGTGTAAAAAGAAATAAGGAAGCAATGAAGTAGTCTTTCTTCCTTCTCGTCTTTCTACACCGCCACACTTCCTGGTCTGTGAATGCATTTGCCAGTCTAACTAGCTGCTCGAATGAGGTGGATTCATTGGCTGAATTTTGGCTGATGTTGTAGAGGCCACTGGACTGATGAAGAGGAAACAATGTGTAACTCTTGTATTTAAAAAAATAATTTTGTTTTAGTGGATGGAAGCAGTCAGCCACAATGATCATTTTCCCTCAAAATGTTATTATGAACAATTTCAAATATACGGGAAAATTAAAAGAACTTAATGATGAATACCCATATACGTGGTCTGTTCAGAAAAAGCCCAGCCATTGTTAATATAACGAGAATGGTTTGTGTGGCATCAATGTAACCTGGCAGCCGCAGCCAAGAAGAGTGGACTGGAATACGCACGCGTGAACAGTGACTTCACGGTACTGGTCAGTGGGGGCAGTAGACTCCATTGAGGGAGCATGTGTGCTGTGTGGCCGTCACATTCAAATGACTGAGCAATGAGAGCAATGAATCTGCATCCAATTTTGCATTAAGCTTGAACATTCCTCCATGGAAACTATTCAGATGATTCAGAAGGCCGCAGCTATGGGCAACTGGTGACTGGCAGCTTCATCAGGACAACACTCCCACTGATGCATCACATCTTGTGCAGAGTGTTTTGGTGAAACATCAAATAATCCAGGTGACTCAGCCCCTCTACAGCCCAGGTTTGGTGCCCTGCACCTTCTGGCTTTTTCCAAAACTTTTTAAAATCACCTTTGAAAGGAAAGAGATTACAGACCATCAGTGAGATTCAGGAAAATACAACAGGGCAGCTGATGGCGATTGAGAGAACTGTGTGAGGTCCCAAGGTGCCTCCTTTGAAGGGGACTGAGGTGTCCTTGTCCTGTGTATAATGTCTCTTGTATCTTGTATCTTCTTCAGTGAATGTCTCTCCATTTTTCAGGGGGTGTGGCTGGATACTTTCAGGACAGACCACATAGATGCTTACGTTTACATTTTCCTATGCTTGTTATCACCTATCTATCCATCTGTCCATTCTGCGGGGTGTTCTTAATCCGTTTTGTGGGGGAGAATGCATGTCAGAGTAAACTGTGGACATCAGTAGACTTCCCCCTAAATGTTTACGCAAGTGCATCCTTTACTAGAGCTCAGTGTCTGTTTAGTCTTCTCCTCTCAACAAACACTTCACACACAATGAGCTGCCCAGGTTTAAGTGTGCAGTTCTTGACTTTTGGCAAATGCATATACCAGCGTAATCAAGATTCCTATCAAGATCTAGACTATTTCTTCAAATATTTTTTTCTTCCCCATCCTTGCTCTTTCCTTCTGGGGTCTAATTACATGTATGTAGGACCCTTTGATATTGCATTAGGTATCTCTGAGGCTTTTTCCCCAACCATTTTTTCTCTCTGTTCTTACGATTGGTAATACTGATCTGTTTTCAAGTTCATTGTTTCTGTACTTTGTTATTTCCATCGAGCTGTTAAGCCCATCCAGTGAACTTTATATTTAGACATTGTCATTTTTCGCTGTAAAATTTACATGTGGTTCTTTTCTGTAGTTCTGTCTTTGCTGTTGTTATTTTTTTATTATTGTGAGCCTATTTTCTTTTATTTCTTTGAGCTTTAAAAAAAAGATGTTATGTATGTGTTTTTAGAGAAGGGGAAGGGAGGGAGAACGAGAAGCAGAGAAACGTGGTGGGTTGCCTCTCCTGCGGGCATCCACCGGGGACTGAACCTGCATCCCAGGCATGTGCACTGACCAGGAGTCGAACTGGCTGCCTTTTAGTTTGTGGGATGATGCCCGGCCAACTGAGCCGCACCGGTCAGGGATGAGCTGTAACAGCTTCGTCTACAAATTCTAACATCTAGGTCATCAAGGTTTGGATTTCGTGTATTGCTTTTTTTTTTGAAATGGGTCATATTCTCCTGTTTCTTTGGTGGTAACTTTAGATCGTATTCTGAATGTTGGATGTTATGTTGTAGAGACTCTGGAATCTGTTTTATTACTCAGAAGGTTTCTTTTTTCTTTCTTTTCTTTTTTTCAGCAGACAATTAACTTGGTTGGACTCTGCAACTTGGTAGTGGCAGCTCTTGGCTCAGCTTAGTTTTATTGTCCTTAGCTGGAGTCTGTCCCGCACACGTGTGGTTCAGGGACCAGCTAGGTACTGGAGCAGACTTGATTCACATAATCTGGGGTTTCTCCTTTCCAAGATTCCCACCTCACTTTCTAGCCGCTGTGATTACTCTGAGCATTGCCTTCTGGTTCTTCAGGCCAAAAGACTGGATTTTCTATTGGTGCTTTATCCGCTTTGCTCAGTACCAACTTTGGCCTGCCCTTTAAGGCTAAACGTTATTAAAAACAGGTAACTAACTGTGTCCTATTCCTTTTTTCCCAAGAGTCAGATCCTGTCCAGGTTCTGCAGTCATTCACTCTCCAGTGCCTGCAGGGTTTTTGTCTGTTTGTTTGTTCTGGTTTTGGTCTCGAGTTTAGTGTTGTATGCATAGGAGAGGGCCTGGTAGGAGCGACAGATTTTTTTAAACAAACAAGGAAAGATGAGCCCTGTGCCTTATTCTTCATGCATCAGTAGTGTCTCTAAAAAGTAGTTTTTAAGAGCTCTGGCTCACAGGATACTGTGATTAATTGATTTTTCTCTTCCTCTCATACTTGTTTAACAACATTGGGATTAAACCATATAAACAGTCTTGCCATTTGTTTTATTCACATCATATATTATGAGCATGTTTTCACATTCATTGCTTTTTAATGGCTCCGTAGTATTAAATTATATGGGTGAACCACAATGTATCTAATAAATTATATATTTTTAGACATTTGGGGTATTTTATGTTTGTTTGTTTTAATAATCCAAATATAAGTAAGAAATACCTACCTGGCAATATGTGGTAGTTTTTCTTTTTCTCTTTTTCATTGTATCACTAGGAAACATTACTTTTGAGTTGGATAAGTGAGAAATTTGTCTATACTTAAATTATAGCCTCAATAAGAATGTAGTAAAGCCATCTGATTTTTAGCATATTGGAGAGAGAATTACTTTATATACTATAGTCAAGAAGGTGGTCTTCGTACCTACTTACAGGAGTAAAACCTGTGTAAGCCATATGTGTACATGCCTCTGGGAGTGATGAGCCGATAGGGAAATCTAGAAAGGGAGAAAGAGCAGACCTATAGGAATAGTGACTGAAGCTGTGTTTCAAATATTGGACATTTGTTTCATTGCATTGCTTGCTTGATGATGAGTCTGCTTCGATAACAGATGTGTCATTAACATTTTACTGGGCTTGCTTTATCACCTGTCTATACCTGTCACCTATCTACCTATTATGGATAGTGCATGTTAATACTAAAATTTTAAATAGGGCTTTTGAGAGGTATAGACAATTTTGTTATTTTACATTTAAGTTTATAGCACCGCGGTTCTCTAAATTGAAAGACATTTCTCCTGAACTTAAAAAATGATATCACTGTATGCTGTTTGAGGGGAAAATTGGATTCTGTAGTGGCTGCCTTATACGGGAAACATGAAATCAGACGGTTCTTCTTTTTTAGATATAGCCATAAAGGTTGTGAGTCACTTTTAGTGCTGCTTACTCTCAACAGTGCTGTTCTCGTTACCATCAACGGACTCTCACAGCCGTGCTCGTGTGCTGCGTGCTTCAGGTGCTCGCTTACAGGGGCGCGGGCTCTCTGTGAGGCTCTCTGGCATCGTAGCCCCCTTTGGCACCCCTGTGGCTGTGGGCTGGGCCTGGATTGTGCACATAGGTTTTTGGATCAGGATGAGTATAAAATCTCTCACTTCATAATCCTGTACTTTTTCTTTTCTAAACTCAATGTGAAACTGTTTCATTGTTTAGCATAATTCAGAAAATACTAGTTTATACTGTTGGTTCCATTTACATGGGACAAAAAGAATTAAAACATGGTAATAAGTTAAATATTTAAAAACAACTTTATGTGTATGTATTATTTCCAGTGTGATTATTACCTTTCAAAAAAATTGATCTAAGTATAAAACATGACCTTCCAGTCAAGATGGAGGTGTAGGTAAACATACTTCGCCTCCTCACACAACTACAGCAAAAATTACAACTAGACTACAAAACAAAAAGCACCCAGATTTGTCTGAAAATCGGGCTGTGTGGAAGGCTGACAACCAAGGATTTAAAGCAGCCACATTCATCCAGACCAGCAGGAGGCATGGAGACAGGGAGAGGTGTGGAGATGCAGAGAGGCGGTGCAATGGGCAGTCCCATGTTCGTGTGTGGTGGATAAAAATAGGGAGGGATACTTCAGGAGCGGGGGATACCAGCCCCAAACCAGCCCCGGGAAGACCACCCAGCCCAGGCTTCCAATGCCAAGGCCATAAGTCCCCATAACTTCAGGCTGTAAAAAACATCGGGGTTGGGGCGGCAGAAGAAACTGCAGGATTCTCCGGAGGCTCCTCTTAAAGGGCCCACAAAGTTCTCAGGACTTACACAGACTCACCCCCTCTGGGATTCAGCACTAGGGCAACAGCTGGGGTGGGGGGGCACAAGTGGCAGACGGGGAGAAAATCAGGTGAGTGGAAACAGGGCGAGTGCTGGGAGACAGCTTCCTCCCAGGCAAATCTCCAGAGGCCAGACCGCAGCATTACCCCCTTTTCAAGCCCTCCCCTGACACAGAGCCACAAAATGGTGGAACATGTTGCCCTGCCCTGACAATTAGCTGAGGCTCGTCCCTATACAATTTACAGGTGCCTTTTCTATAGTAGGCCACGCTACTAAGACAGGGAATCAAAGCAACTCTACCTGATGCACAGTAACAGACAGGGAGGCTGCCAAATTGAGGAGACAAAGAAACATGGTCCAAATGAAAGGACAGAACAAAACTCCAGAAACTGACTAAATGAAATGGAGATACGCAACCTATCAGATGCAGAGCTCAAAACACTGGTTATCAGGATGCTCAAAGAATTCATTGGGTACTGTGACAGCATAAAAAAGACCCAGGCACAAATGAAGTTTGCATTAAGTGAAATAAAGAAAAATCTAAAAGAAATAAAGAGAACCAATAGAACTTCATTCTTAATGAAGCTAAGAATCAAATCAATGATTTGGAACATAAGGAAGATAAAAGCATTCAATCTGAAAAAAGCATTTTCAGCAAGAAAAAAGAATTAAAAAAAAAAAAGGCTTGAATAAGGAGCCCCTGGGACATCTCTAAACATCATCTGAATCATAGGGGTGCCAGGAGGAGAAGAGAAAGAACAAGAAGTTGAAGACTTATTTGAAAAGATAATGAAAAAACTTCCCTAATTTGGTGAAGGAAATAGACATACAAATCCAGGAAGCACAGAGAGTCCCAAACAAGGTGGACCTAAAGAGGACCACACTAAGACACATCATAATTAAAATGTCAAAGGTTAAAGATAAAGACAGAATCTTAAAAGCAGCAAGAGAAAAGCAGGTAGTTTGCTACAAAAGAGTTCCCGTCAGACTATCAGCTAATTTCTGAAAAGAAATCTTGCAGGCAAGAAGGGGCTGGAAAGAAGTATTCCAAGTTGTGAAAGGCAAGGACCTACAACCTAGATTACTGTATCCAGCAAAGCTCTCATTTAGAATGGGAGGGCAGATAAAGTGCTTCCCAGATAAGGCCATTTTAAAGGAGTTCATCATCACCAAGCCCTTATTATATGAAATGTTAAAGGAAACTATATGAAAAAAAGAAGATCAAAACTATGAACATTAAAATGGCAACAAATTCACAACTATCAATAACCAAATCTAAAAAACAAACTAAGCAAACAAGCAGAACAGGAACAGAATCACAGAAATGGAGATCACTTGGAGGGTTATCAACTGGGAGGGGAAAGGGGGAGAAGGGGGGAAAGGTACAGGGAATAAGAAGCATAAATGGTAGGTAGAAGATAGGGGGAGGTTAAGAACAGTATAGGAAATGGAGAAGCCAAAGAACTTACATGTACAACCCATGGACATGAACTAAGGGGGGATTACCAGGTAGAGGGGGCCAAAGGGGGAAAATTGGGATAACTGTAATAGCATAATCAAGAAAATACATTTTAAAAAAGAGAAATAAATATAAAACAGGAAGAAAAAAGGGATGAAGAAATACGCAGCTCAGTGATTTAGCACAAAGCACACCCCGTGTGCAGTCGCCATCGAATGAAGGGGTGTCAGCAGCACCCCCAGAGCTCCCCGCTGCCCCCTTTCAGTCACTTCAGGGCGTCGGTGTCCCAGTTGTGACAGTCGTCACCGTCTTGCTTTCCTTCCCTTTCCCACCCAAGTATCTATTCCTACATGTTATGGTTTACGTTTTGTTTGTTTTTATTTTTGTCTTCAAACCCTTATATAAATGAAATGACATGTTCAGTATATGTTCTTCTGTGTGTGGGCAGCCTCAGTGTGTCCTCACGTGTGCGCAGAGTGTCTTTATCTGTTGTGTTCCCAGTGGGTGGCACTCGGCAGTGTTTCTGTGCAGCGCACGGTGGCCTGTTCTTACGTAGTCAGTGTATCCTGCCGTCCCTCTGTGTTGCTGTCGGACACACGCTTGTCGCAGTTGTTGGCTATTACGGGTAATGATGCTTGTCCGCATTCTTGTTTCTCGGTGTACATATGTCAGTTTGTCCGTTGTGCTCTGTCCCGGAATGGCATGTTTGGGTCACACGGTATAAAGAGCTTTAGCTTTAGTAGAAATGAGCAAACTGTTTTCCACAGTGACCACATCAATGTACACTTTCATCGTCAAGAGTCCCATAGGTCGTATTGCTCTACGTTCTTGGCCACACTTGCTACTGTCGGCTTTTTAATTTTAATCGTTGTGGTGAGCATGCAGTAGTATCTTATTTGAGTTTTCATCTACGTTTTTGTCACAACCAGTGAGACAAGCTCTGGGTCGTGTTTATTGGTCTTTCTGTTAGACGGACTCTTTGGAAGGGTCTGGTGAAGTCTTAAGCTAGTTTGTGCATAGGCAGGCCTGTGTTTCTCTCACTGATTTGGGGGCTTCCACCTAACTTCTGGGCGTGAGCCCTTGGTCGGTCGGCCGTCTTTGGTGCGCACCCCTTCTCCCCCTCTGTGGGTTACCGCTGTACCCTCCTAACTATTCTTTTGACAATTGTAAAATTTCAATTGTAATGTAGTTCAGTCTATTAACATTTTTTTTATTAATGCTGTGTTCCCTTTAAGAGTGCTTCTCTGCCCTAAGACCATGAAGATATTCTTATAAATTTACTTAATATAGAAGTTTTCTTGTTTTGCCTTTAACATTTAATTTAGAGCTAAAATCCACATGGAATTAATTTCTTGTGACTATATTTAGTTGGGATGAAGGATTTTTTTTCTAAATCAATATTCAGTTCTCTTATCTATCACCTTGTAGTGAAAAGACCATTTTTTCCCTACTGTTGTGCAGTGCCACATGGATTATAAATCAACTACCCATAAAATGATGTCTCTTTCTGGGACCTCTCTTCTGTCCCATTGATCTTATAACTGTGCCAGTATTCTGTTATTAATATAAAGGAGAACAAATCTTTTAGTCTTGTTTTTCTTAAGGATTACTTTTTTGATTATTTTTGGTCCTTAGTGTTTAATATTGATATTTTTATTTATTTTGCAGTTTATTTCTAACCTCATTGTATTGGTGTTAGAGAACATACTCGGTGTGGTATCAGTGCTTTAAAGTTTATCGAGACGTGCTCTGTGTTTCTCGGCATGTGGTCAGTTTTTATGAATGTTCTGGTCTTCATGAAAAGAGTACACTTCCAAAAAAAGATACTCTTTACGTATAAGATGTCTTTTGTATAGGCAGAAAAATAAAAGGCAACTCTGATCACAAAATACAGAACCATCCGCAACATTTGGGAGTGTGTGCTTGGGGGCAAAAAAAAACATCGGCCACTTCCCAGACTCTCTCGAGAGCAGGCTGCCCGGCCGACCCCTGGCAGAACCCTCCACACGGTTAGAGCCCAGTGTGCATGCGCTTATTTAGACGCCAGCCGCACGTGGGTTAGTACTGGATGTCACTCAAGACAATTTTTTTTTCCTTTTCCTTGAATGCACCAACTATTGGCTAATAACTTCAGGAGAGGGATGTCATAAGACTTCAGAAACATTTGCTTTCAGGATCTGCCAGAGCATCTTTCGGAGATCGAAAGGTGGAACTTTCCAGCTCGGCCCACCCCGGACCCAGCTATGATGTGTACAACCCCTTCTACATGAGCCAGCGCATTTCACCAGATTTGAGGCGCCGCGTCCCTCCCTGTTTAGAAGCCACAAGACTCTATGGATCAGGTTGGAAAATTGTTTTTTGTTTTTTCTCCTCTTTGTGTTTCTTTTTTTCTTTCTTTCTCAGAGTTCAGCTCGTTATTGAACGTGTACAAAAGAGGGTTAGTCAAACAGACCAAAGCCCGACAGTCTCCTATCAGATTCTCCTTTCTTCATTTCTACCTCTTCTTAGCTGGGGCAGCGGCGGTGGCGGCTCCTTGCGTGTCTCTTGTAGCAAATGGACAGGTCAAGTTAAATCTGAGACCCTGGAAGGCTCGAGTCTTATTATGAAAAACAATTGACGAGTAAGAGAAAAGCAGGCTTCAGAAGTGATGTGGTAAACATCAGGACTTCTCTGTGGTGTTATATCTAACATAAAAATGGGAAGGTTGGTAAGATTGAGAAGTGCTAGTGAGTTCGAAATCCATTTTGTTTGTCCTTATTTGAAAGAAGTTTTGTTTACAGATTATTTTGGATATATTTTATATATCATTTACCCATTCACCGATTCTGCAACAGGGACTAGCTGTTTCCTTTTCTGCCCTGTTCTGTGAAACTGATAAATTTAGAAACTCATGCTATGATTAGAAATACAAACAAAGAAAATAGAAAATGCCTAAATGATTTTTAGAACTTAGTTTCATATTTGAGACTGCATCAGTTGTAGTCTTGTACATATCCGATTCACAAAAAACTCATTGTTCTTCAGTTCTTTTATGTATGTATGTATGTATTTACATATGTATACATATATGTACATTGCTGTCTCAACCCTGAATTCAGGATGAGGTGCTAAAAATAAAGCAGACGTATTTACTTAAATACTTATTTATTTCAGCACCGTGCTAGAATACACAATAAGAGTGCAGGGTTCCATCCTTCAAGAATTTTACAGTTTAGGAGGGATCACACAGGATACAGAATCACATAGGATTCGTTAGTGATTTTTTTAAAAATAAGTGCTCGTTACATAGTTGAGTTGCATTTAGCACAGAGGACTTCCTAGATTTTTCTTCTGGGATGAAGAGTTGAGGAATATGAGCAAAAAGAATGAATTTTGCCCACTCGATATTTGATGTGGGTGTAAAAACGTGTCATTTGATTTTTGTTGGTTTTTGTTTCAAAGTAAAATAGTTGAAAAGTAATTAACTTGGTTAGGTTTTATCTCTTAAGTAGATTTCCACATAATATTTGTAATGTATTCCTAAAAAGATTTAGTCCCTTGTAATTAAGTAGAGTCCAGTGTTTCTTTTTCTTTACTGCAAAAATAAGTAATTGACTTGTGTCCCTTTGCAGTTTGTGATTTAAGGACCAACAAGTTCCCTGGTCCCTCTGGACTAAGCAAGTCTATGTTTGATCTTACAAGCTCATCTCAGAAGTTCGCCCAGGTAAATTATTTATAATAGTTTCATTATATCTGATCATTTATTTTCAAGCAAAAACCTCAGGAACCTGTGAATTAATCAGGAACAACACATTTTCCATCTTTTGTAGAGGTATCTACTTTAATATCTCCTCAGATAAACACGTGGCATTTCCCAGTGCATAACTTTAGGAAGCTTTCAACTGATTACAAAAAGGCAGTAGCTTTTGTTTTGTTCTTTTATGGGCCTTACATCTCTCAGCTGGTGTGCACTCAGACACTTGGAATTTAAAGTGACAGATAGCTAAAGGTGCTTATTGATATAACTTTCTTTAATGAACATAACTATGTAGTTAATAAAAATTAGTATTTCCATTAAGATGTAGAACTTTATTCATTCATATTAACACTGTCCTATTTTTCAAATAAAGTTGAGAATTTTTCTTTTTTCAATACAAGTGAACTGTGATTGTTACTAAAAAGTTAGAAAGTAGACCTAAGCCAAAGTAAGAAGAAAACTCTCCTGTATCCCTACAACGGAGAGTAGAAGCTCGGTGCGAATATTGCGTGTGTTTGCTTGTGGACTTTTTTGTGTGTGGATATACAGACATATATTATTCATATGGAAGTGTATTCTAAATAACCCTTAATAATCCCAGTTAACTTTCTGCAGACTTGACTCTTTATAGCACCAGTTCTTTAACATGCACTGGAGTTGTGTGGGGAGCTGGTTAAAGTACAGGATGCCAGACCTCACTCCCTGAGCTTTTTGACTCCGTAGCTCCTCAGTGCGGCCTGAGTTTGCATTTCTGATAGTTTCCCAGGCGGTGCAGGTGCTCCTGGTCCAGAGGAACTGTGCTTTGGTAACTGCCGCTTTGCAGGTTGTTAGGGAACAGGGCACTTCCATATACATTCCGATTTTTATTAGTACTTTTAAATATGCAACATAAGCCATAACGTCTTCACCCTTATTGTAAAACCGAACCAAAGCAAAGGCTTCTCCACATATTATCTAGTATGATATTTAAGATTTTCCTGATAACACACACCAAAGTCGTTCTTCCTCTTCTTTATCTAAAAGTGGGAAACTAAAAAAAAAACTTATTATTTATTGCTTTGTTGTTCCACTTATTGCTGCATTCATTGGTTGCTTCTTGTATGTGCCCCGCGTGGGGATCGAACCCGCAACTTTGGCGTATCGGGATGACGCTCTAACCAACTGAGCCACGCGCCCAGGTTGAAAAGTAGGAAGTTTTTATCAATAAATGTCAAACTGGTTAGCATGCAGTTTGGTAGTAGGGTAAGTAGTATTTCAGAATCCTCAATGGTTGAGACACAGTTTCTGACTGAAGAAGCATTTTACTTATAGAGGCACGACTCGCTGTCCAGTGTGCCCAGCAGCTCCTCGTCGAGGAAGAATTCTCAGGGGAGTAACAGAAGCCTGGGTAAGGAATAAAGTGTCCTACTGCTATGTTCTTGAGGGAATTATTTCTACCCAGGAGTAATTTGGAAGTACGTATGATAAAGTAAAAGAAGCCCTAGATGGTTATGTCTCCGTTGGCTGGGTTATCCGCATGCGAACATGCGCATCAAATGGTCCATTTTTTAGTGTTCAGGCATGAATGCATCTTTTAAAAGAGTGAAGGAGTTAAATATCTTTTCTTGGTTTGTTTTAAAGTATATTAGTGAAGGAACTTCCTGGAGCATTCAGTATGAAGGCCATATCAATGTTATTTGGGAAGTTTTTCTTAGTTTAAACTTAATTTTTTGAGGTGGTTATAATTGGGTTAACTTTTTATACCTTCCCCCTAGCACATCAGTAAAACAGTGCGGGGGCGGGGGGGGGATGTGTTTTATTAAAGTGTCAACTCTACAGAATAATCGTAGCATTTTTCAGTTTTGCCCTCGAAGTCAGATTCTGTCAAAGCTTAATTGGGTTAGCAGGCGCGCACAGCATTTCACACACCTTTGTCCTCTCCGATCAGATACGATCACGCTCTCAGGAGACGAGGGGGACCTGGGCAGACTGAGCGTGAGAGTGTGCTACAATTCCTCAGCCGAGCAGATCTGGATCACGGTGCTACAGGTGCGTCGGCATAGCGGACACCCGTTTTTCTCCCCAGGTTCAGTGTTTAGACACGATGTAAGCATATACACTGCTGTTGTCTTCTGGGGAATGGGCCGTTACTTTCTCTGGAATTTAGGGTTCTGTAGTAGTTTGCAGAAAACCATACTTAGTAAAGAAATTCAAGACAATAAATTAGTAGGTGCAATGAAGGTGTTTGATTTTTTTTAACCTCAAGAAGGAAATTAATGTGATGTCTAGAACATTACATGTCCAGTATTTGAATGCAGATGAAACAGGAGGTCTCAGTAGGCTAATGTTTACTTTTACAGTTTGTATCTGAAGTCATTAACTCAAGAAACACATAGAGTATTTCTATGGCAGTGTCCTTTGTAAAACTGAAACTGTATTTAAATTTTCTTTAGTGCAAAGATTTAAGCTGGCCCTCTAGCTGCGGAGATGCTCCTACTATTTCTGTAAAGGGCACGCTGACGTTGCCCAGGCCCGTGCGTTTCAGGTCTTCAGCCAAGGAGGCCGCCAATGTAAGTGGCTCTTTGTGTTTGAATTTCTCTTTTTGTTTTTCTCGTATTTGTCACTTCAACCCATGCAGAGAATTGGAATAAGAAACTGTTCTGTTTGGGGGAAACTATAGATTATGTACCTCTTGCTTTTTAGTAACAATTTTGAGCCTTAGAAGTATTTCCTATTTCTCTGTCCAATATTAAAGTGCATTTAAAAAGAAAATTTTAATCACTAAAAATACATAGAAGATAAATGATATATAAGAAAACTCTTTACTTTTCTCTTACAAAAAGAAAATAAGTGTCTATATGTTTATCCTCTTTCCCCCATCCCATATAGCCTTGAGAAATAATTGCATGGTTGCGATTAATTACTTCTAAATACTTCCCATTATGATACTTGGGAGATTTATGATCCTGATTTGGTTTTATAGGCTCCAGATTTCACATTAACTTAAATATATCTTTATTTCTATCTTCTGATATAGGTTGAAAGGTTAGTGTTTTTCCATGCAAATCAAAGTTATTTTCTATAAAAACATACATTTAAAACTAAGGTAGTTCAAATGTGGAGTTACATATTGTTTTCTCTTCATTGTTTATCTTCCTATCTTTCTTTCTTCTTTTATTAAAACCAGAAAAGGCAGGGAGTGATGAGGGGAAAATGGAAGCAATTGTACTTGAACACCAGTAAAAAAAAAGAAGAGAAAATTTTAAAAAACTGAAAAAATATTATAAGTACTGTAGAAAATAAAACTTTCTGAAAGTGATTTTAATGATAATACACACCAAAACCTTAAACTATTAATATTTATACTTTTTAAATATAGGTATTCTACTTAGAATCTGTTCCATGCAAATAATTATGTATATACAACATATATTATATCCATATATAAAATACGTATTCAGGGCAGACAAAAGTTTACAGTTTTTGGTCTGAAAACTGTAGGTTTCATGCAGGTTGTGAATAGTGCGGTAGATTTATTTACACAGAAGGCTGTCACAGCGTCACAACACGCTCAGGTGCAATCCCGTCAGTCAGGGGCAGCAAACTCGTTTTCACGGGGGGCCACATCAGCCTTGAGGTTGCCTGCAAAGGGCTGAATATAACTTCAACTTCTTAACAGTTAAGGAGTAGTTACATTTGTACAGTCCTAAAACTACATTCAGCCCTTCCAATGTGTACGGTATTGGTATTGACCTGAATTCCTGATTCAGTAATTAACAGGATGATGTGTGGAAATAAAAAAAGCAGTATCCAAGATAAATTCTGGAAAAACAAGTTAAGGCAATTCTCATTTTCGTTGACATAACACATTTTTTATTGTTGTGAAAACTCAGGTCTACCTTTCCCAGATTATAAAATGCCATTTTTATTTATTTTGTTTTGGCATATCACTCTTTTTTCAGTCCTTTTATTTATATATTTTTCTTTTCTTTTTTTTTAGCCTATTGAATTTCTGGAAACTTTTGTATTTGCTATTAAACTCCAAAGTCTCCAAACCGTAAGGCTTGTGTTCAAGATCCAGACCCAGACTCCCAGGAAGAAGACCGTCGGAGAATGCGCGCTGTCACTCAGAACCCTCGGCACGCAGGAAATGGATTACTCTCTGGATATAACACCACCTTCAAAAATCTCTGTAAGTGACAGTAGTATGGAAATAACCCTGGGCTATGAATAATGTTAAATTATTATTTTTTTATAAAGTATGTTTTAGTAGCAGATAACTTAGGAAAAGCCAGAAAGAATCATGAACCATAAACTCCATTAGAGATTGCCTTCAAATAGATTAAGAAAGTTGTTTTTAATCATGAGTCAGCTATATATGTGCCCATAAATTGGGTATAAAGGAAGTTCTGACAGCTTGAATGTATATATATATATATATATTTTAAAGATTTTATTTATTTTTAGAGAGGGAAGGGAGAGAGAGAGAGAGAGAGAAACATCAATGTGCGGTTGCTGGGGGTTATGGCCTGCAACCCAGGCATGTACCCTGACTGGGAATCAAACCTGGGACACTTTGGTTCCCAGCCCGCGTTCAATCCACTGAGCTACGACAGCCAGGGCTTGAATGTATGTATTTTTTATTCTCCCCTATGGACAGCTTAGTGACTTTAGAGAGAGGGGGAGAGGGGGGAGAGAGAGGGGAAGAGGTATCAGTGTGAGAGAGAAACATTGACTGGTTGCCCCTCACAGGTGCCCCGACTGGGGACTGGACCTCACTCTAGGTATGGTCCTGACCAGGAATGGAACCCACGACCTTTCAGTTTACGGGACAATGCTCCACCAGCTGAGACACACTGGCCAGGGCACAGCTGCACAGCTGGTATTTTTTGTAAAGGCCTTGATTAGCTATAGTGTTGGTTTATTTTTGAGACCTGATATTTGCTTCTCTCAGCTAGCCACTTGAACATTTAAATTGTTTAGAATTCCCTAATAACTTAATTATATAGTTTCTATGTCAGGATAACATTTATAGAAATTGGCCATAAGCTTTTATAAGGGTGCAGTTTATGTGATTTTAAATTGATATAGGGTTTATATTTTACCTACTTTTCAAAAATATTTAAGATGACTTGAAGGGATTTTTAACCCTGAGTAAGCATTAGATTCACCAAGGGAGCTTTAAAAAAATGCCTACCCCTAAACCAGTTAAATCAGAATGGTTGGGGGGTGTAGGACCAGAGGCACCTGTAAGTGTCAAAAGCCCTGCAGGTGATTCTAATGTGCAGCCTGGCCTGAGAATCACTGAATTTGGGGGGAATTAAGTATTACAAAAATTAAAAACCAAGGATTACTATAACTGATCAAGAATAGTTGAAATTGCTTGATTTCTTTATTCCTTGTCTATTATTTTCTGTCTCCATCCCCCAATGGTTTTTTTTGTAGCATCTATTGCCACTTAGAATTATTTACATTACTGGTTTTAAGCAAAACAAGACTCAAGCTTACATCTTTCTTCATGTTTTGCTGGGCTCTTAGTGAGGGCCTCTCATGCTCTTGCATTGAATATTTGTATGTAGACAGAGAGGGAAGAATAAATGATGAATGAAAGCATGCCAGATCAGGGTATTTTCTCTTCAAATATAGCAAATTTGTTTTGTAGCTGATAGGGGTTTGTCGCTTGCATCTTTGAACCGAGCTTAGTAGATAGTAATCCTCAACAGTATTTTATAGAAGGCACAAACATTCAAATGGATAATTCATGTATTAAAACTGAAATCTGAGAGACTGGTAGAGTATATCAGACTCAGCAAAGGTATTTTCTGGGAAATTGAGACATTATAATCTTATCTGCTTGGAGAATCTGAATGAGAGATTATGGTTCAGTTTCTACCAAATTGTGTATCAGAGATTTTATATCAGCAAGGGTTTTATTTTATATATGGCTATTGAATTAGCTCATGTGAAAAGATGTATTGTGAATTCATTCTTAATCTGATTGAACCCAAAAGCAGTTCATTCCGTTATGTATTAGAATTTAGCATAGCATTATCCTTCGCCAAAATAGGGGGGTTTACCATTGTTTTAGACTTAGCATAGGACAGTTTAATCTCAACAGTTGAGTTTGTGCTTTTAAGTGATTCACTTTGCACTCTCTCTTGATTTCTTATGGCACAACCAATTTTAAAACTCAATATCCCGTTTTAGGTAAATGCCCAAGATTCAGTCAGTGGCCCATACCTAGAAAGGTTCTTTCTCAGGGAGCCGGGAGCCAGTTCCTGGGGCTGCCGGGGGATCATCACATATGAACCTCTCGTAACGTGTCATCTGGCTGTGCCGTAGCTTTGTCGGAACTGGCACTAGCAAAGGCTTCTGTGTCTGTCTCTGCTGAGCCCTGAGAGACCTCTCAATGTTCTGTTCCTGCTCCGTCCTCTTCCTTACGCTGTTCAACACAGGAAGGGTCATGTGTCCGTGTCTGGGCAGCATTATGTCTCTCTCCTTTCTCGTTCACTCCAAGGGCCCTAGCCGGTGTGGGCTGGCGCGTGTCCTCTTTCAGGCAAGTTACCGGCTTCACTCTGCTCCTAGTCAGCAGGACTGAGGAGAAGCACGTTTTTACCCTGCCCCCTCTCTACGCCTCCTTCATTCCATCGCTTGCCTCACTCGGGCTCTCTTTGACCTTTTCCTTGTGTTTACTGCTCCAAACACGCACTAGCTTCCTTCTCGCCGGCTCCCTCTGTGGGCTCGCTCCCATTCAGCATGGTAATTTGGCTCCCAGCCCACAGACCTGTGCACCGTAGTGACCTGTCGTCTCCTCATTTTGGTGGCACCTACTCTGCTTCCCACAGTTAGAAAAAATAAGAATGATCCTCACTATGTTTTCAAATCGTATTTCTTATGTTCTCAAATAAATAATCCAAAGGAGTACATTTAAGTCTTTTGACAGTGTGCTTGCTCTTTGGTGCTTATTGCACTGACGTTTGCTCTACCAAACCACTTACGAGCTTCATTTGTTTCCAGTTTGCCTTGTCTTTCGGTCTCCCTGATTTTCAAGGATCAGTGTGTAGCTGTCACGTGTAGTTTCAGAGTTCATGAAAGTCATCACCTCGTTTGTACAAAATCCACACCTTTTATCTTCTAAACCTAATAATGTGTAACTTTGTGTGCCGATGAAAAGCAGCGACCTCACAATTTCTAATCTTAGCTCTTCGTTTTTGAATTTTTGAAATATCTCAAAACTTTATTCTTCATTACCAAAGGACGCTTTTTTGACGTGCAGGTTTGCCATGCGGAACTTGAACTGGGGACTTGTTTTCAAGCGGTAAACAGCAGGATCCAGTTACAAATTCTGGAGGCACAGTACCTTCCGAGTTCACCAACGCCTCTGGCTTTGAGTAAGTACATCGGTGGTTCAAAGTGGAATCTAAAGAATGTACTAGTAAGAGATAGTTTTTTTCCTCCACTTCCTACAATGGAGATTAAAATTTTAGTAACTTATTATTCAACGGAAGCAGTTATATTTTAACTTAAAATCACTTTATTGAACGTCAGATTTTAGCCACTGTGTCTGCCTGAACCCGCCAGTCTCTTGGTTCTTACCCGGTGGTGACCTCTCTGCATCTGAGGCTGTTCCGTGTTTGGCTCATTAGTAGCTGCAGGCTGAGTGTCTGGAGGACCGTCACATATGCCTTACCAGCCTTCATAGTTTATCCTGCATCCTTCGTCAGATACTCTGCTAATGAGACACTTAATTTCAAAAAACAAAAATATCAAACACAACCCTTGGAACACTTTTTCCTCCCTGCCCTGTGGGCACAGCCAGGGGTTGTGATACTTCTGCTGCACAGGCCTGGTTCACATGGCCACCCCAGAGCTGGAGGTCCAGGTCCGTTCTGCCTGGAGGGCGAAGGGTGGGGCAAGAGCACTCCTCCCTCCTACCAGAAGGGACAGTGTCTGGGTGTCCATGGTAACCAAGGAGACTGAACATGAATACAACTCAGTGTTCAGTTCACAAAGCTAGAAAAACAGCGATCACAGAGGAAAGACGTAAGGAATTAAAGCCAGAGTTGAAGTTGATAAATATTGAGGCAACAACAAAAGATGATCAATAAAACCAAAAGTTTTTCTTTGAAAAGATCATTAAAATAGACGAGTGTATAGTAGGCTGCGTCAAGCAAAGAGTAAAGAGGACATGAACAAGGATGAGACTATAATTCCAAATTCAGAAGAGATTTAATAATAAATAAGACAATCCTATTTATAACTACCAGTGCATTGGAAATTTATTTAAAATAAATGACTTTTTAATATATATCCTTGAGATCTGCTCTATTTTATTTTTTTTAATTGTTGTTCAAGTACAGTCATCTCCATCTTCACCCCACGGTGGCCGCCCGCTCCACGCATCCCCGTCTCCTATCCTGGAGCCCACCCCCTTTGGCTTTGTCCACGTGCCCTTTATATGTGTTCCCTGATGGCCCTTCCCCTGTTTTCCCCCATTATCCCTCCCCACCCCACACCTGTGGTTACTGTCAGCTTGCTCTTTATTTCAGTGTCTCTGGTTGTATTTTGGAACCTAATCAACCAAACAAACAAGCAAGCAAAAAATAAATTATTTTTTAAGGACAATTGTTCAAGTTCACTAGAGAAGAAAATCTGAATAAAACTAAGTGAAATAAGCCAGGTGGTGAAAGACAAATACCATATGATCTCACCTAAAAGTGGAACCTAATCAACAAAACAAGCAAGCAAAATATGACCAGAGACACTGAAATTAAGAACAAACTGACAGTAACCAGAGGGGAGGTGGGAGGAGATAATGGGGGAAAGGGGGAGGGGTCTTCAGGAACATCTCTAAAGGACACATGGACGAAACCGAAGGTGGGCAGGATCAGGGGTGGGAGATGGGGATGGCTGGGGTAGGGGAGAGTGGCGGGGATTGAGACAACTGTACTTGAATAACAATGAAAAACAGATTGCTGAAAAATAATAAAAGCAAGAAAATCTCAATAAAACAAACTCTATATAAAGATAGTTAACTTTTAATAAAAGCACAAGGCCGAGATGATTTTACTGGCAGATTCTACCCAAACCTAAGGAATATAAAATTCCTATTTTATATAAGCTCTTCCAAAGCATGAAAAAAAGATGGAAAAAGTTATTTTATGGGGTTAGCATATTCTTTATGTCAAAGCAGAAAGGACATTATGTGCAAAACTAGCTGTAGACTGCCATCACTTATGGAGACAGATGGAAAAACCATAAAAAATGAGCAAAAGAATGTCTAACTTGGTATTAAAATAGGAAATTACCAGGACTACGAAGTGTTAATTCTAGGAAACAGAGACAGCAGTAGAAACCTACAGGTGTAATTTATTGTATTAACAGGTGTCTTTCTTTAATCAAAACCTCTAATTGGGATTACCAGGGACCTCTGTTTTGTAAATCTAACGGCCAGTCTCAGTCCCTCCGGCTTTGCCAGGTCTCTGCCAGTCTTTGCGCCTCCCTCCTCTCTCGCTCCCCGGCAGCCTCAGCTCTGCCCTGTGACTGACCAGTGTCAGGCTTGCGAGTTTGCTTGGGTGAAAAGCCGCAGAAACCCGAATTTCGCCCAGTGCACTTCCCGTCTTCCAAGCGCTGACTCCTTTCCAGTTTCTGCTTTTGGTCAGTCTTTAGTGTCTGAAGTCGTTGTTCGTTCTATTTCCCCCAGGGTTTATAACTGTTATCTACGGGAAGGTTAGTTTGTAGAAGCTGTCCTACCATTGCTGGAAGCTCTACATCTCAAATTTATTTAAGTAATGGATTTTCGCGAGGGAGCGTTTGTTGAACTTCCGGAGCCTCGAGCACGGAGCTTTACCTCTGTGACACTGTGAAGTCTACTCCTCCAGCCGTCCAGAAAAGGTGGCCCCTCTCTTTTGTGTAATCCTTTGCGGTGCGCCCTCCCCGGCTGCTGATCGTTACTTGTGCCGACAGTTCTGGTCGGTCTCTAATGCCTGCAGTTCCCGTCTGTAATGCCACTCCCACTGGAGGGAGATTAAATTCGTCTGGGGTTATAGTAGTTCATTATGGAGTGTGATAAAAATTAGAGTTTACTAAAGATGTTTTCAGTAGCTCATTAGATCTCAAAAAAGTGGCTTCTAGCCCTGGCTGGCATAGCTCAGTGGATTGAGCATGGGCTGTGAACCAAAGTGTCCCAGGTTCGATTCCCAGTCAAGACACATGCCTGGGTTGCAGGCCATGACCCCCAGCAACTGCACATTGATGTTTCTTTCTCTCTCTTTCTCCCTCCCTTCCCTCTCTAAAAATAAATAAATAAAATCTTTAAAAGAAAAAGTGGCTTCTTTATATTTTTACCTCAAACATACATATCTTTATATGGTGTTTTAGATGAAATTTTATATATCAGAATTTCTTATTTTTTAGGTTTTTTTGTGAAGGTGGCGATGTTCAGCTCGGGCGAGCTGATTTATAAGAAGAAGACACGCTTACTGAAGGCCTCTAATGGAAGAGTCAAGTGGGGCGAGACCATGATTTTTCCACTCGTGCAGAATGAAAAAGAAATCATTTTTCTCATCAAGCTTTATAGCCGGAGCTCTGTGAGAAGACGGCATTTTGTGGGGCAGGTTAGTAGGGGGTAGTTTTTACCTTGAATTCTTTCCTCGCACTTTTCTGTGCATTTGAACAGCCGGCTAGCAAAAGGAACACAGGGTAAAACTGGAGTTGGGTGGGGTACAAGTCTTCGTCATAACAAAAAATTCAGTGTTGCCACAAAAATCGAATCATTAAAACAAGTTTCTTTTCAAATAAACTTTACATTTTTATTGTGGGAAAATATATCTTTTTTGGTGCTTTTTAACTTTAAAAACAAAGAGAACAGTCAGGTTTGCAGCAATGTTGACCATCCTTATGAAGGAGGAATCAGTGAGTATTTGAATTATATTTCTTAAGGCTTCAGATACCCACCTTTATTCTTTTTATATTCAGTTTCATTTTTAACTCTGTTTGCTGTTAACTATGTGAGATTTGACTCATAGAAGGCATCATTTTTATAGTAGCTTTGATATTATTTAGATTGTCAGTACGGGCGTCTGTACTGATGAATCTGTTTTAAAGTTCTCAGCGCTTTGTGTGAGACAACACAGCGCTTGCCCCCTTGCAGACTCTCGGGGACTTGTTTCCTTTCGCCCTCCCCTTCTTCACTCTGCGTGGGTCAGTGGGAGCTGTCTGCCGTGTTTTACCTTAATCACAATGGTTTGCCTCACATTTAAATTCCAAAATCTATATTATTGACAACATGTGATTAGCACCACACTTTGTAGGGCAGGTTAGACCCCCCCTGGCTACTCGGTAACTACCTCGTTGTACTTATTAATCCGCTCACCTCTTCACCCCCTCCCCCACACCCTCGTCCCATCTCCCAACCACCAAAATGGTCTCTGTGTCCATGATTCTGTCTCTGCTCTTATTTGCTTAGTTTGCTTTTTGGATTCCATTGTTGATAGGTTTGTATTTTTTTGCCACAAAATCCTCAAACTGTATGTGAATTTTCAAAGATTAATAACTCTTTGACTTACTTCATATGCTTTACCTACAACACTTGTAAAAAGAATAGGTTTGTTCTTTGTTTTTTCTTGTTCAGAAAGGTTAAACTTAACAATTTATATAGCGTACTCTTCAGAGCTATAGGGCCCATGAAGTGAATTCTGTGAAAGTTTTCCTGTATCAAGCCTCAGCTATCATTTTTTTAATGGAATAGATTTACTTGACAGACGACTTTCAGGATAACTTTTTTGGAGATTCTACTTCCTTGGTTAAGATACAATTAAGAGCAATACTCCTGGAAAGGTGCTTGCTGGCCATCTGTCCCCTGTGGCTTCTCGGGTGGCTCCGGGAGCCACCGTGGTGGAGCAGCCAGATGTGGAGCCGAGATCACCCGGTCCTACGCCAGCCAGGCTCTCTTACGTTACCTGGTTTCATGTCGGGGTTTGTAAGAGTTTATGGGAAGGAAAAGTTCCTCAGACCATGAAATTAAGGGGAAAAGTTTAAAAACCAGAGAGCGACCTGCTTTAATGTCTCTAAAATAATTAGAAACTGAGTCTCAGAGAAGCTAATTTCAAGGCAATAGCATCTGTCAGTGTTAGAGCTGAGGTGGGAATTCGGGGTTTTTGATTCCTTGTCCACATTACCCGCTTGACATGTAACCATCGGGCTATCTTACCTTTGCCTAATGCTTTGCAGTTTTTCCAAGTTCATTCACATCTCTTATCTACAGTTACATAGGGGATGCATACCATGAAATTATTTACTAAGGGTGGAAAATGACTACTCACTAGATTTCAGTTAAAATCACCATTTTATATAGTGTACAAGGTGCATAAAATTGCACATTTCTCACCAATGCAACTTAAATCAAGATTATTCTGAGCCAGTCTTCACAAAAGTTTTTGAGTGACAGGGATCAGTTTTCAGTTGAGCTCCTAGATTTATTGAATAAGAAAAGATACTAATTGTTTTGAAATGATTATGTAAATCTCACATTGAATTTTTAAATTGAATTGAATCATATGAAGCAGTCCTCAAACTAAATAGGTTAAATGTTTTCTTTTTTAATGTATTTTTAAAATTATATTTTATTGATTATGCTATTACAGTTGTCCCAATTTTTCTACCTTGTCCCCCTCCAGCCAGCACCCCCTCTCCCTCAGGCAATGCCCACACCATTGTTCACGTCCATGGGTCATGTGTGTAAGTTCTTGGGCTACTCCACTTCCTATACTGTACCTTATATCCCCATGGCTATTCTGTAACTACCTATTTGTACTTCTTAATCCCCTCACCTCTTCTCCCCCTCCCCCACATCCCCATCCCATCTCAAAACCTTCAAAATGTTCTCCATATCCATGATTCTGTCTCTGTTCTTCTTGTTTGCTTACTTTGCTTTTTGTATTCAATTGCTGATAGATTTGTATTTTTTACCATTTTATTGTTCATAGTTTTGATCTTCTTTTTCTTAAATAAGCCCCTTTAACATTTCAAATAATAATGGTTTGGTGATGATGAACTCCTTGAGTTTTTTCTTCTCTGGGAAGCTCTTTATCTGCCCTTCGATTCAAAATAATATCTTTGCTTGGTAGGGTAATCTTGCCTGTAGGTTCCTGCTTTTCATGACTTTGAATATTTCTTGCCAATCCCTTCTAGACTGAAAAGTTTCTTTTGAGAAATCATCTGATAGTCTTATGGGAACTCCCCTGTAGGTAACTAACTGCTTTTCTCTTGCTGCTTTTAAGATTTTCTCTTTATCTTTAATAGTAAGCACTTTAATTATGATGTGTCTTGGAGTGGGCCTCTTTGCATCCATCTCATTTGGGACTCTGTGCTTCCTGGACTTGCATGTCTATTTCCTTCACCAAATTAAGGGAGTTTTCTTTCATTAATTTTTTCAAATAGATTCCCGCTTTCTTGCACTTTCTCTTCTTCTGGGACCCCTGTGATGCAAATGTTGGAATACTTGAAATTGTCTGAGAGGCTGCTGATACTATCCTCATTTTGGGGGTTCTTTTTTCTGCTTGTTGTTCTGATTGGTTGTTTTTGCTTCCTTGTGTTCAAATTATTGATTTGATTCTCGGTTTCATCCACTCTACTGTTGTTTCGCTGTAAATTATTCTTTATTTCAGTTAGTGTATCCTTTGTTTCTAACTGGATCTTTTTTATGCTGTTGAGGTCCTCACTAAGTTCCTTGAGCAAACTTATAGCCAGTGTTTTGAACTCTGCAAGTGATAGGTTGCTTCTCTCCATTTTGTCTAGTTCTTTTTCTGGAGTTTTGATCTGTTCTTTCATTTGGGCCATGTTTCTTTCTTTCATCGTTAGCAGCCTCCCTGTGTTTGTTTCTATGTATTACATAGAGCTGCTTTGACTCCCTGTCTTGGTAGCATGGCCTAATGTAGTAGGCGTCCTGTAGGGTCCAGTGGCACAACCAAGCTGGGTACTCAAGTGTGTCCTTTGTGTGGGCTGAGTATACACTCCTCTTGGTTGCTGTTGGCAGGTCAATGGGAGGGATTTACCCAGGCCAGTCAGCTGTAAGGACTGATTGTGACACTCGCCACCACCCTCTGCCCTCCATGGAGGATCAGCTGTGCAGGGTCAGGGTGGTGGTGCTCCAACTTGGTCTGTAGCTGTCCACTGAGTGCACTGGCCCTAAGGTTTCCTGGGTGGTGCAGGCCAAGGTCATCCCCCACCTGTGTTTTGCCCAGGGCCACCCTGCATGAGCTATAAAGCCTTCTGAGATGGCTGCTACTTGTTCTGGGCTTAGAAATTCCCAGGCAAAGCCAAGCTGTGAATCTCAGCCTGCTTCTGCTAGTGCCAGGCCTGGGGCTCACTGAGGCCAGCTGTTGCTTGTTTGAGAGGATTTAGGAAGTTGTGAAGTGGGAGCCAAGACCAGCCGTTCATATGAAAAAGCAGCTTGGGTGGGCCTTATAAATTGGGGGGCAAGTCTCTGGGGATCTCCAAGGTGGTTCAAACAGTGTTAGCCAGGTTGATAAAGTCACAGATAGGGCACCAGCCTGCTGGCTCTGTGGGGGACTGTTTAGAAAAGGGACAATGGCCTCTGCTCGCCTTGACGCCAGACCCTTCAGTTCCTCCCTGTGTACCACCGGTGCCTTTCTCTCAAGCTGCCTCCCTAGTGCTGGAGCTCAGAGGGAGTGAGTCTGAGTAGGTGATTCCATGCGTGGGTTCTTTAAGAACTGCTTCAGGCTCCAGAAGTTTCTTCCATTGACTCAATCCCCACAAGTTTATGCAGCTAGAAGCTGTGGGGACTTATCTTCCTGGCACTGGAACCCTGTGGGGGGGGAGGGTTGGTGATGGGTCTAGGACTCCTTGCTCCCGAGATATCCCTCCCACAATTTTATCCACCACGCATGGGTGAGAGACCAGCCTGTTCTGTGTCTGTGCCCCTCCTACCAGTCTGGATGGATGTGGTTTCTTTAATTCCATAGTTGTCAGACTTCCATTCAACTGGATTTCTGATGGTGCTGAGTGATGCCAGTGCTATATTTTAGTTGTAATTTTGATGTGGTTGTGCGAGGAGGTGAGCCATGTCTGCCTGTGCCGCCATGTTCAAAGGTTAAGTGTTTTCACTTTTAAGTTTCATATAGAGAAATCAGACAAACTTCAGGAAAAATGGAAAGATGTTTAATTGAATATATGTAAACCAAACTTCCAGTTGTCTTTTATCAATAAGATTAGTGAACTGAACTCACCATTACCGTGTCGAGTGAAATGGCTGTGCCGTTCCCTTACAGATCTGTGTGAGCGAAGACAGCAGTAACATCGGAGCAGCAAACCAGTGGAGAGAGACAGTTACAAATCCTGAAAAGGTGGTTATCCAGTGGCACAGATTGAATCCATCTTGAAGACTGCACATATTATTTGGTGAAGAAATTGACCTTCTTTTAGAAGACTTCAATTTGCTACCAATGAGAAGAGACAAACCATTATATTTCTCAAGTTATTTATGAGGGTCATAATTATAGTATATAATGGACCTGTTAGAAAATTGAACTTGATAAAAAATGGTGAGAATTGTATGAAATATCCAAAGTAAAGGAAGTGTTTAAAAACTCTTCCAAAATAGACCATAAAATAAAATGGTTGTATTATTAGGGCAACTAAATAAATTTAAAAAACAATGAGAATATCAACCATGGATAGTTACTACTATATTGTATTTATATTTTAAAAAGCTTTACTGAGATATTCTTAATATAGCATGTCATCTCTGTTAGTACTATTACACACTTAGCAGACTGACCACTGTCACAGTGCTGATCATTACTGATTGTATCTCAACTTTGCTGTTTACTTCTTGCTGCACATTTTGTCTCAGGATGCAGAAATTTGACTTTCTTTTTGCTAATGAGTAGGCCAAGTGCTCTGTGTTCATGGTCTTCCATTTTTTCTCTTAGCTTGTCTCACACATGCCAAGAAATAGATGGTGATATTTTAGGCCAGAAGTACACTTTGGGTTAGCTTAAGCATGCCCTCTTCATTCCAGTTCCTCTGTTCTGTGTATCTTATTAAGATTTTTCCCAAAAACCACTTAATTCCCGTTATCCTAGATATTTCCTCTTGAAACTATAAGATGCACAAACTTTTCAAGCACTTTGCTCCTACTGCCTAGAGTTAATGGTACACCGGTGGTGTCGACGGGTACTCTCTGTGCATTTTGTGCTATTGATTTTTAGGGAGTAAGAGAAAGGGGGCGGGAAGGGACAGAAAGGGAAAAGGAAAGAGAAAGAGAAAGGAGGAAAGAAATTTAGATTTGTTGTTCTACTGATTTATGCCTTTATTCGTTGATTCTTGTATGTGCTGTGACTGGGGATTGAACCCACAACCTTGACATATCAGGACGATACTCTAACCATAACTACCCAGTCAGGGATGAAATGTTTTTTTTTTTAGATTTGTGAAGAGTGGCACATTGGTCAATTCTCAAGTGGACTTCTAAGATAAATCACCTTGTGTGGTAGTCTTTTGAATGTTTGAGACAAATGGTAGCTGTTTAACATACATTTATTAGGGACTTCCAGCCAAGATGGAGGCATAGGTAGACACACTGTGCCTCCTCACATAACCAAAATAAGGTCAACAACAATTTAGAAACAAAAAACAACCAGAACTGACAGAAAATTGAACTGTATGGAAGTCTCAACAACCAAGGAGTTAAAGAAGACACATTCATCCAGACCGGTAGGAGGAACGGAGTCGGGCAGCCGGGTGGAGAAGGGTCATGGCAGGGCAGTGGGTGGACCCAGCAAGGCAGTGGATTGTGGGGGGCCCTCTGCACAAGGCAGCAGCTGACTGGGTGATCCCACATTCACACGCAGATAAACCAGGTGAAACTGGAGATTGGGATGGACCAGGCAACCCAGGACCCCAGTGCCGGGAAATAAAGCCTCAAACCACCGATTGAAAACACCTGTGGGGGTTGAGGTACCACGAGAGACTCCCAGCCTCACAGGAGAGTTTGTTGGAGGGACCCACAGGGTCCTGGAACGTGCACAAGCTCACCCACCCGGGAATCAGCACCAGAAGGGCCCAGTTTGCTTGTGGGAAGTGGCAGAAGGGACTGAAATCTGGCAGAGAGTGGAGCAAGCGCCATTGTTCCTTCTCAGACCCCACCCCCACATAAGCGTCACAACGCAGACACTGGGTGGCCCTGCCCTGGCAAATACCTAAGGCTCTGCCCCTCATACATAACAGGCACATCAAGAAAAAAAAATGGCCCAAATGGAAGAACAGATCAAAGCTGCAGAAAAAATACAACTAAGCGACAAAAAGGTAGCCAACCTATCAGATGCACAGTTCAAAACACTAGTAATCAGGATGCTCACAGAATTGGTTGAATTTGGTTGCAAATTAGATGAAAAAATGAAGGCTATGCTAAGTGAAGTAAAGGAAAATGTACAGGGAACCAATAGTGATGGGAAGGAAACTGGGACTCAAATCAATGGAGTGGACCAGAAGGAAGAAAGACACATGCAATCAGAAAAGAATGAAGAAACAAGAATTCAAAAAAGTGAAGAGAGGCTTAGGAACCTCCAGGACATCTTGAAACATTCCAACATCCCAATTATAGGGGTACCAGAGGGAGAAGAGGAAGAGCAACAAGTGGAAAAGTTATTTGAACAAATAATAAAGGAGAACTTCCCCAATCTGGCAAAGGAAATGGACTTCCAGGAAGTCCAGGAAGCTCAGAGTCCCAAAGGAGTTGGACCCAAGAGGAAACACACCAAGGCACATCATCATTACATTACTCAAGATTAAAATTAAGGACAGAATCCTAGAATCGGCACAAGAAAAGGAGGCAGTTACCTACAAAGGAGTTCCCAGAAGACTGTCGGCTGATTTCTCAAAAGAGACCTTACAGGCAAGAAGGGGCTGGAAAGTATTCCAAGTCATGAAAGGCAAGGACCTACATCCCAGATTGCTCTATCCAGCAAAGCTTTCATTTAGAATGGAAGGGCAGATAAAGTGCTTCTCAGATAAGGTCAAGTTAAAGGAGTTCAGCATCACCAAGCCCTTATTATATGAAATGTTAAAGGGATTTATCTAAGAAAAGATAAAAACATGTACAGTAAAATGCCAGCAAAATCACAATTATTAACAACCCCACCTGAAACAAAACCAAAAACAAACTAAGCAAACAACTAGAACAGGAACAGAACCACAGAAATGGAAATCACATGGAGGGTTAGCAACAGGGGAGTGGGAGGAGCAGACGGGGGGAAAGGTACAGAGAATAAGTAGCATAGGTGGTAGGTAGACAATAGGGGGAGGGTAAGAGTAGTCTGGGAAATGTAGAAGCTAAGGAACTTCTAAGTATGACACATGGGCATGAACTAAAGGGGGGATATGTGGGTGGGAGGGGGTGTGCAGGGTGGAGGGGCGTGAAGGGGGGGAAATGGGACAACTGTAATAGCATAATCAATAAAATATATTTTCTAAAAAATAAATAAAATATATTTTTAAATAGACTTTGTTTTAGGTTCACACCAAAGTTGAGAGGAGGGTGCAGAGGATCCCCTTATATCCCCGGCCCCCAGACATGCACAGCCTCCCCCGCTACCAGCAGCTCGCCCCAGAGTGGTACCCGTGTTACAGCCCATGGACCTCCATCGATGTATCCTTGTCCCCTGACGTCCATAGCTTACATTAGGGTTCACTCTGGCTTCCTGTGAGTTTTGATAAATGCCTAGTGACATGTTCTACTTTAAAAGTCCTCTGCAAATGCAGCTATTTTAATAGCTACTGGAAAAGTAAGTGTATTGGCTTTTAGATAATAAATAATGGATTTTATTGTTTTAAGAAATCTAGAACTTTCTTTGAGAAGTTTTTTCTGTGTTCCATCATTGCTGTCAATTCCTAAGTTTATTATTTGTAGATATGTTTGTAACTCAATTTTTAACTTTTTAATTCGCAAAATGGAGACAACTGCACTTGAACAACAATGAAGATACAAAGAGTCCTTTCAGGTAGAGGTACTGGCACAGCTGAGATCCCAGACACGTTCACTAGTGTTGACTTGAGCCTTCCTCAGGTGAAGAGGTACTGAATACAGATATTGTGGTGGTTTCTCCAAAGATTTATGTGGACATATAAAAAGAAACACACTGTTCCGTTCACAGCAAGTCACGAGGAAAACATTAGAAGCCTGTAATAAAAATGTGAGATACTGTGCAAAAATCACTTCCCTGTGTATTTGCTTGGGCATTTCTTGACCTTTGCTCACTTGTAATGAGAAGGGAACCAAAATAACACCGAGCAGCCAGACAAAGTCCTGGAAGGTTCGTGTTGCTAGCAGGTGGTTTGCACAGTACTCTTCCCTGACAGTGTATTTACTTAGAAGCTTTCGGATGAATACAGTTAGATATCTGCAGCCCATGTCAAAACGTAATGTTGCCATTTGGTTTTCATTTAGTTGTGCATGATTTTTTTTTTAGTGTAACTCCTAGAGAAATTACCACCGAAGTGTATCAGTTCAAACTCTTATCAGACTATTAAGAAAGGAACCAGTGGGATTTTAAACATATGTTATGTAATTGTGGTCTGAAAATAACCTCAGCTGAACTGTTGGTTGAATTCAATCGTATGAATTTCTCTGATACTAATGTGCTGAAACTGTATTTCCCAGCAACAGTTTCCATTGTTTGTTTAATGAGATAATTGCTTATTTGTGAAGGATTTCAGAAATTTGCAAAGAATTTCAACTTTTTATATTGTGGCCATTATGGATAGTTCAAAAATACACATTTCTTCTCACTCTACATTGCCTCTCTGGGCAATCTCAACTTTTCTCCTGACTTCACCTGCTGTCTGCCAGCAGACGGCTGTCAAGTTTAGGTCCTCACCCAAACGTTGCTAATGAGCTCCACTGTCACTTGGATCATGCGGACATTATTTCTTGAACATATCCCAAGCCAAACTTTTGGTGTTGTGTTCCTTCCACAAACCTGGCCCTCACTGGTTCCCGTCTAAGTAAAAGGGACGATCCCCCAGCTGTTTCGCCATCCCAGCATCCTAGCAGCCACTTTGGAACTCCTCTTCCCCTCACCTCTCATCACTCTACCCGTTACCCTATTCAGAAACACACGTCCTAAGTGGACTTGACCGTAACTTCCCTCGTCAGTGACGACACCGTCTCCCACCTCCAGTACTGCACCTGCCCTGGAACTGGTCTCCCTGCCTCCCTGTTAGTTCTCTCTCACCCACTCTCCACCCAGCAGCCAGAGTGGTACTCTTGAAACACAACTGCGGCTACCATTCCTTAGTTCCCACTGCTCTTGGTGGGAAACCCAGCATCCTCAACTGGTCTCCCAGGTGCAGCATGGCCCGAGCTCCGAGTCCCATTCCAGCCTCGTCCTGGACTATTCCCGCCGACCTGCCTTCAGGTATCAGAGGGAAGCGTACCCCCAGTGTCCTCAGGACCTTTACACAGGAGTAGTCGTTCTCTTTATTCTGTCCTTTGCTAAGTCCTGGTCCTTTATTAGATGTTAGCTTAAATATCTGTTTCCCAAGAGAAGAGGTGTTTTTTTTTTTTTTGCATCTTAGTCACTATTAAGTTCTATGGTCATATATGATTTTCCTTTATAGCATTTATCATAACTGTGATTAAATCATTACGTAATTTTTTGTTTAATGTCTCTCCGATACTGCAATTTGCCTGAAGTCATATTGTTACGTTCCTGAGGGTAGCACAGTACCTGGCACATTAGAGGTACATAGCAAATATTTGTTTCTTCATTCATTTACCCGATAGGCAGTATTTGGGGTGTTAGGGATACAGCAGTGAACAAACAGAAATGAATGAACACAGTGAGTCATGGTTTATTGCTCCGTAAAGAGGTAAAGCCCAGTACAGTATCTTCTGATTGAGAGAGAATGCTGGATTGTATACATTTGGTACATTTGCTTTAAAAATTTATTGATGACTTTCTTAACAATAGAAAAGGGAAATGCGGTAGCCTCACACTATGAGGTATGGCCTAGGAAAAACAGACCTAGAAAAATTTTTTTTCTGAAATTCTGGGCAGTGTTCATAACATAATCAATGCTGAATTTTGTAGATTGCTGTTGAGATAGTCATCTGGTTTTACCTTATTGTTGCATGTTAACAACTTAATATGTGTATAACTAAGCACAAAGATTTTATTAATTTAAACATTTGTGTGTTTTTGCAGGGAGCCAGGTAAGTTTGATTCCTTTATTTAAAAAGTTCCTGTCAGATGTAAATAGCCTTATATTTAAGTTAATCATATTCAGCATCTTAAACAGGATCCGTAAGACTTCTGTAGACAGGAAGGTGGGTAAGTAGAAGGTGGACTGGGTGACAGTTCTGTCTGGAAGGACAGAAGGAGAATTTTGGAGGCCTTTCCTGAGAGAATTTAAGAGGGGGACTTGGGGAAGAGGATGTAGAAACGCCAGTCGAACTCCGTACACGTCTCAGGACTGCGGACTTGTCCTCGCAGGCCATGTGTCTGGAGATAGGGAAGGTAGGGGGACTGCTGGGTCATGCTATCTTACTCACAGTGAAAAGGAACCCTGGGAAGAAGAACAGATTGGCAGCCAGAAAGGAGAGAGGCCTATCCGAGGAAGAAAAGCTTACGGAGAACAGTTAAGGGTGGCAAAGCAGCAAGGTATGGGTGCCGCTGTATAGCGAACTCTCCGTGCGTGGCCTCTGTGTGTCCTAATACTGTATACTTTTCACGTAAGTCACCCGGTCATAACCCAGCTTTCCTTCTGAGGAATGTGTGCAGAATTCTCATACTACTCCCTTCCCTCCTTTCCTGCATCCTCCTTCCCACCTCTCCTTCCTCCTTCCCTCCCCCTCCCTGCTGTTTAGCAAAATGCACGTTCAGTTTCTGCTTTCTTCATAGAAAATCTGAAAACTAGTTTGGTCTACTATAATCAAATCTTTGTTGTGCCTGGAAAACACTAGAAGAGTCCTCTAGTGTAAATGCCCCTCTACCTAGAATATAGGAATATTTATCAAGAAATATTTACCCCAGCCCTGGCTGGCATAGCTCAGTGGATTGAGCATGGGCTGGGAACTAAAGTGTCTCAGGTTCGATTCCCAGCCAGGGTACATGCCTGGTTGCAGGCCATAACCCCCAGCAACTGCACATTGATGTCTCTCTCTCTCTCTCTCTCTCTCTCTCTCTCTCCCTTCCCTCTCTAAAAATAAATAAATGAAATCTTTAAAAAAAAAGAAAGAAAGAAATATTCACCCCATAGTTACTGTGTGCCCCTTGTTTTAGGTGCTGGGAATATGCCCAATAAGCAATAACTCTGCCCTCATAGAGCTTATGTTATAGTGGATATGTCAGAACACTGGGTTTCATGCAGTGAATGAGCAAATAGGAACTCAGAAAATCTGGTTTTGGTCTTTCATGTGACTGTTTTGTATACTAATCATCATCATTTAATTTCCTTCTATCTTTATTTCAAATGCTCATGTTCATAATATATTGATGAATTATTATCTAGGTTTTTTCAAAGGTATATTTGTTTTTTAATGTATATTTAAAGACATTATTTTCCTTGAGCTACTCTAAGCTAAAGTAATTTTTAAGGCCAACCCACTTGTAGATCAATTTTTATTTGGCTTTAAAAGATAATAAAGTTGATTTTTGAAATGTGATTTATTTTTATTGACTTTAGACAAAAAAGACCGTGGACATTTTTACACTGTAGTGAGTTATTTTTAGAGTATCTGGGAAGGCCAAGGACAAAATACGTCCCGTTCTCTGCATTTCCTTTCTTCCTGAATGTACTCATAGTTCCACTCCTCAGTGTAGTCACATGGGTTAAATCTTTTCTATCTTTTAGGGCTGGAAGGAAAGAAAACAGAAGACAAAAGGCATCAGGGACGTTTTCTTAAAAATGTTAACACTAGGTTGTTTCTGAACTAAGTAGAGTTCTTCTCTGGGACACTGAACAGTACTTGAGTCTCTTCTATAAATATTTCACTTATTCCTCCTTAAAGATATTTTTATTGTTTTTGAAACACATGGGCAAGGCAGAAGAAGGGGTGGGCTACAGGTAGTGGGTTCTGCAGGGAAATGGTGACATCAGGGGTTGAGAGTGTCACATTCAGTGGTAGGATTGGGCTTATGGTGTGCACGTGTGCCCGCGTGTGCCCACATGCACATGCGCCCATCCGTGCACGCAACACACACGTCCTGTATCTTGCAGAAAAATAACATCTGTTTTCTTGAAAGTGAGGGCAATAAATGATGCGGACGGGTTGGAAGAGTGATGGAAACACTAGGACAGATTTGATTACGGTCAAGTTTGTTTCTTTTCCCAGCCTAGAAAAAACTAACCTTGAGAAATAACAAAGGGGAAAACTTGCCCTTTCCCAGTCCAAAAGAACGTGTGTTACAGAAAAAGTAACAAAGCAACAGAAAAATGTTAGGAATGACAGCTTTGTTCTTCTGGCCTAGAATATACGGTTCTCTACAGGCAAGACGCACTCCCTGTGTCTCGCGTTCGTTCTCTCTTTGCTGTGGATAAGAAGTTCTCTAGGGGTTCCTTTCCCTCGTTCCTTCTTGGAGGCTGAGAGAGTTTTTTAAAAAAAGCCTCTCATTTTTTTCCCTAATGGTATTACCTGGGTATATAAAACAAGGTAATTTTGACTTGTTTTTTCTTCGCCAACATACCTGAGGGTTCTGACACACTTTCATCACTAATGGTGAGTCACAGTGGTAACCATTTGCAACCAGGTTGTGAATCTTGAAAAAGGTCCCCTAGGTGATTTTGTTAATACTCCTTATGGGATGAATGAACTATGTAGACCATAGTGAAATTCACGCACATACCTAGGTTATGTAGTTTCTTGAAGGAGGCGGGATCAATGTTTATGGTAAAAAATACATGACATAAAATTTACCATCTTAATGACTTCCGGCCAAGAGGGAGGCGTAGGTAGACACACTGTGCCTCCTCGCACAACCAAGAGAAGGACAGCAACAATTTAAAAAACAAAAAACCGGAAATGACAGAAAATCGAACTCTATGGAAGTCCAACAGCTAAGGAGTTAAAGAAGACACAGTCATCCAGACTGGTAGGAGGGGCAGAGACAGGCAACCGGGCAGAGAGGACTCATGCAAAGGGGCAGCTGGCAGACCCTGTGAGGAGGTGGATTGTGGACCAGGTGGTCCTGCATTAGCGTGCAGATAAACCAGGCAAAATTGGAGATTGGGATGGACGGGGAAACCCAGGGCCCCAGCACAGGGAAATGAAGCCTCAGATCACTGATTGAAAACACCTGTGAAGATATAAGCAATAGCAGGAGAAACTCCCAGCCTCACAGGAGGGTTCATTGGCGAGACCCACAGTGTCCTAGAACATACACAAACCCACCCACCTGGGAATTAGCACCAGAAGGGCCCAGTTTGCTTGCAGGAAGTGGGGGAAGTGACTAAAATCTGGCAGAGAGTGGAGCAAGCGGTATTGTTCCCTCTCGGACCCCGCCCCCACATACAGGTGGGTTTCACAACGAAGCCAGGTGGGTTGCCCCGCCCTGGTGAACACCTAAGACTCTGCCCCAAACTACATAGCAGGCGCCTCAAGTCAAAAAAAAATGGCCCAAATGAAAGAACAGATCAAAGCTCCAGAAAAAATACAACTAAGCAACGAAGAGGTTGCCAACCTATCAGATGCACAGTTCAAAACACTGGTAATCAGGATGCTCACAGAATTGGTTGAATTTGATTGCAAGTTAGATGAAAAATGAAGGCTATGCTAAGTAAAATAAAGGAAGACATACAGGGAACCAATAGTGATGGGAGGGAAACTGGGACTCCATCTCTGGAGTGGACCAGAAGGAAGAAAGACACATCCAATCAGAAAAGAATGAAGAAACAAGAATTCAAAAAAATGGGGAGAGGCTTAGGAGCCTCCAGGACACCTTTAAATGTTCCAACATCCAAATCCTAGGGGTACCAGAAGGAGAAGAGGAAGAGTAACAAGTGGAAAAGTTATTTGAACAAGTAATAAAGGAGAACTTCCCCAATCTGGCAAAGGAAATAGACTTCCAGGAAGTCCAGGAAGCTCAGAGAGTCCCAAAGGAGTTGGACCCAAGGAGGAACACACCAAGGCACATCATAATCACATTAGCCAAGATTGAAATGAAGGACAGAATCCTAGAATCAGTAAGAGAAAAGGAGGCAGCTGCCTACAAAGGAGTTTCATAAGACTGTCAGCTGATTTCACTAAAGAGATCTTACAAGCAAGAAAGGGCTGGAAAGAAGTATTCCAAGTCATGAAAGGCAAGGACCTACATCCAAGATTGCTCTATCCAGCAAAGCTTTCATTTAGAATGGAAGGGCAGATAAAGTGCTTCTCAGATAAGGTCAAGTTAAAGGAGTTCTTCATCACCAAGCTCTTATTATATGAAATGTTAAAGGGGTTTACTTAAGAAAAAGTAGACAAAAAACATTTACAGTAAAATGACAGCAAACTCACAATTATTAACAGCCACACCTGAAACAAAACCAAGAAGAAACTAAGCGAACAACTAGAACAGGAACAGAACCACAGAAATGGAGATCACATGGAGGGTTATCAACAGGGGAGTGGGAGGAGGAGAGGGGGGGAAAGGTACAGAGAATAAGTAGCATAGATGGTAGATAGAAGATAGACAGGGGGAGAGTAAGAATAGTCTGGGAAATGTAGAATCCAAAGAACTTACATGTATGACACATGGACATGAACTAAAGAGGGGATATGTGGGTGGGAGAGGGTGTGCAGGGTGGAGGGGCGTGAAGGGGGAAAATGGGACAACTGTAATAGCATAATCAATAAAATATATTTTAAAAATTTACCATCTTAATCCCTTTTAAGTGTATAGTTTGGTGGTATTAAATATATTCATAAAGGTCAGCAAACACCACCATCCATCTCCATAACTCTTCCCATCTTGTAAAACCCAAACTCTATACCCATCAGAAATCACTCTCATTCCTCCCTCCTCCAGCCCCCAGCCACCACCATTCGACTTGCTGTCCCTGTGGTTTGGACTACCCTGGGCCTCTCACGTAAGTGGAATCCTACAGTGTTTGTCCTTCTGTGACTGCTTTGTTTCACTTAGCATGATGTCCTAAAGGTTCACATGTCACAGCCTGTGTCAGAATGTTCTTACTTTTTCAGGCTGCATGCAGTTCCATTGTATGTACTGTAGATACCACATTTTGCTTGTCCATTCTTCTGATAATGGACACTTAGGTTGCTTCCCTATTTTAGAGACTGAGGATAAGGCTGCTACGAGCATGGGTGTGCAAATATCTCTTCAAGATCCTGCTTTCGGTTCTTCTGTGTATAGACACAAAAGTGGAATTTCTGGATCCTGTGGTAATTCCATTTTAATTTTTTGACATAATTGCCATTCCATTTTACATTCCCGCAAACAAAGTAGGAACAACAGAGGTTCCAGTTGCTTCACATCATCACCAACACTTGTATTTTTAAAATATATTTTATTGATTATGCTATTATAGTTGTCCCATTCCCCCCTTTATTTCCCTTCACCCTGCACCCCAACTCCCACCTGCATTCCCCCACCTTAGATCATGTCCATGGGTCGTTCTTATAAGTTTTTTGACTTTTCCATTTCCTATACTATTCTTAACCTCCCCCTGTCTATTTTCTACCTACCATCTATGCTTCTTATTCTCTACTTTTTCCCCTATTCTCCCCACTCCCCCTCCCTGCTGATAACCCTCCATGTGATCTCCATTTCTGTGATTCTGTTCCTATTCTACTTGTTTGCTTAGCTTGGTTTTATTTCAGGTTTGGTTTTTGATAGTTGTGAGTTTGTTGTCATTTTACTCTTTATATTTTTTGTCTCTTTCTTAAATAAGTCCCTTTAACATTTCGTATAATAAGGGCTTAATGATGATGAACTCCTTTAACTTGACCTTATCTGAGAAGCACTTTATCTGCCCTTCCATTCTAAATAATAGCTTTGCTGGATAGAGTAATCTTGGATGTAGGTCCTTGCCTTTCATGACTTGGAATATTTCTTTCCAGCCCTTTCTTGCCTGAAAGATTTCTTTTGAAAAATCAGGTAATAGTATTATGGCAACTCCTTTGTAGGTAACTGTGTGCTTTTCTCTTGCTGCTTTTAAGATTCTTGCCTTATATTTAATCTTGGTTAATGTAATTATGATGTGCCTTGCTGTGTACCTCCTTGGGTCCAAATTCTTTGAGACTCTCTGAGCTTCCTGGACTTCCTGGAAGTCTATATCCTTTGCCATATGGGGGAAGTTCTTCTTTATTATGTTTTCAAATAAGTTCTCAATTTCTTGCTCTTCCTTTTCTCCTTCTGGTACCCCTATGATTCAGATGTTTGAATGTTTAAAGTTGTCCTGGATGTTCCTAAGCCTCTCCTCATTTTTTTAAATTCTTGTTTCTTCATTATATTCTGAGTGAAGGTTTATTTCTTCCTTCTGGTCCAAACCATTTATTTGTGTCCCAGTTTCCTTCCCATCACAGTTGGTTCCCTGAACATTTTTCTTCATCTTACTTTGCATAGTTTTCACTTCTTCTTTTGTTTTGCAGCCATACTCAACCATTTCTGTGAGCATTCTGATTACCAGTGTTTTGAACTGTGCATCTGATAGGCTGGCTATCTCTTTGTCACTTAGTTGTATTTTTCTGGAAAAGGTCAGCTTTGATCTGTTCTTTCATCTGGGCCAAATTTTTTTTTGTCTCAGCCCACCTGTTACATAGTAAGGGGCGGGGCCTTAGGTGTTGACTGGGGCGGGGCAATCCACCTGGCTTTGTTGTGATGCTGTATGTGGGGGAGGGGCCCAAGAGGGAACAATACCACTTGCTCAGCTCTGTCCCCACTTTCAGTCATTTCCCCTGCTGCCTACAAGCAAATTAGGCCCTTCTGGTGCTGATTCCCAGGTGGGTGGATTTGTGTACGTTCTAGGACCCTGTGGGTCTCTCCAATGAACTCTCCAGTAGGGCTGGAAATTTCTCCCAGCACCTCAACCCACACAGGTGTTTTCAGTCAGAGATTTGAGGCTTTATTTCCCCATGCTGGGACCCTGCACTCGGCAGGTCTGTCCTGCTCCCCGGTGGTTCCTCCGGTTTATCTGTGCAGGAATGTGGGGACCACCTGGTCTGCAAGCTGCCGCCTTGCCGAGAGTCCTGTCTGCCTGGCTGCCCGACTCCACCCCTCCTACTGGTCTGGATGAATGTTTCTTAACTCCTTGGTTGTCGGACTTCCATAGAGTTCGATTTTCTGTCAGTTCTGGTTGTTTTTCGTTTTTAAATTTGTTGTTGTCCTCCTATTGGTTGTGTGAGGAGACACAGTGTGTCTACCTACATCTCCACTGTGGCTGGCTGTTTTGTTTTGTTTTTTAATAACAGCCATCGTAACTGGTGTGAGGTGGTACCACCTTATGGTTCTGATTTACGTTTTCCTCATGATTAGTGATGCTGAACACCTTTTCATGTGCCTATTAGCCATCTGTATGTCTTCTTTACAGAAATGTGTATTCAAGTTCTTTGTTCTGTTATGAATTGAAGTTTTTTGGTTGTTGTTTCTGAGTTTTGGGGGTTCTCTATATGTTATGGATGTTCTTCCCCTATCATATTTATCATTTCCAATATATTCTCATTCCGTGGGCTGCCTTTTTATTCTGTTGATATTATCTTCTGATGCACAATATTTTTAAATTTTTATGAAGTTCAGTTTGACTACTATTACTCTTCCTGCCTGTGTCTTTGGTGTTACAGCCAAGAAATACTGTAACGCTGAGGCCTTGAAGCTTTATCTCCAGGCAGTTCACACATTAAAATGTGATTTGTCCCTTTGGGTTCCTGGAGTGCTTACTTCTTATTAATGTTATTGCCTAGATATTTTTCATGTCCTAGGAGCGAGAAAAGTAAACTAGGTACACATATATTTTGTTTTTAAAATAGGATGTTGGAAGGTGTCATGTTAATCTTTTGGCCTTTGGGCCACATTTGTGAAACATTGATTCAGTTAGATTATTCCTCTGTAGAAATGAGTCTTTTCTGGACCGTGCGTGTTGGTTGCTGCTTGCCATGAGACCCGAGAAGAACTTGGATGTTGTTTGAGAGGCGAGGTGCAGATAACTCGGGGCGACCGAGACGGCTCAGGACAGCTCCCCCCAGATGGCGTCTGGGAGCACAGCGGCTGGGCCCACAGTTCTGCAAGGCTTGAATTTTCATTTGCTCAGAAGAACGCTAATAAATTAGGGGACTTGGCTCAGCTGACAAAACTTTCCAAAGCCTGATGTTCAAACTACAATACTGGTTTCCTAATTTACAAAGGGAGGGCAGTCCCTTCCAACGACAGAAATATTTATGTCTGCCTTCACGACCAATCTCTGTTTTGTGTCAAGGCACCTACGAAATTGAATTGTAGAAGCCAGATCATTGTCTGGAGCATTAAATCAGAGCGAAGGGGAGTGGACCGTAGACAGTTACCCGGGCTCTGGCGCAGAAGGTTTAACGTCCCGCCTGGAACAAGAGACTGCTGAAGACCCTCACTGTCTGATGCCCATGTTTAGTCTTTCTCCTGGCCAGTACAGGATTCACACAGCCGACTCTGCTTCTTCGAGTTTCGCTTTTGCTATATTTCATGCTAAGCGTCTCCACCTATTTACAGACTCTTTGGCCAGGCAGGTTATCGTTTAATCAATGAAGTCTCAGTTTGCTAAGGTCTAATCCCACTTTATGGCGTCTCCCAGACGTGCCCCGGGCATCTGAAGTGCAGGAGTAGGCGTTCCCAGCGCCCTGGTAACACACAGATGTGTGTTTCGTGGGGTATAAATGAAGTCTCTAGGTTTGTAGTTTTGGTTCCATTGATAGCATTTGAAGTACTTGACACGGTTGATTACAAAGCGTTTTTCTTCCTTTTTTAGAAACTTTTGGACTCATTTTCGCTGCATTAGCTGCAATAGCTTTAACACTGTAGGAGCCGTGCCGGGAGAGACGGCGCCGGCGTTCCAAGGGTTAGGGAGCCAGACAGGGTGGATGCTGCGCTGGGCTGGGAGGCTTCCCCGCGCCAGGGAGGGAAGGGAAGGTTATCAGCGAAGCATTCCTCTCGGGCTCTGGGCTCCGTCCTGTGAATCTGTAACCGTCCGGGATTTGGACGGCTGGAGTCCAGGGCTTCCCAGTGGCGATCTGTCTTCTGAACAAGATGTGGGGGAGCGGTTGGTGGAAAACACCTGCCCCTGTCTCTGTGTGCGCCGCGCCGCTCCTGCAGGATTTCCGTTTTTATCGCGGGGTCATATTGGAGAGGGTCAGAAGTGTCCTGCTGAGACTACCCAGCACCTCCGCGTGCTTCTCTGAAAGTGACAGTGTTCTCTTCTTCTGCCTTAGGAAGAAAATGATGAGAGACAGCTTTTTCATTCCAAGTATGGTGTACGGCTGTTTTGAAAAAAAAAAAACTGTAGTCTTATATGATGGTTTATGTTTTAAAGATTTACCCGTATTCCCTGTACCGCCACAGTATTTTCTGCAAGTGTCGGGAGTACTTCATTATGGAACATTAGTCGATGATGTTACCAAATATTAAGAGAAGAGATTTCCTTCACGCAGTGACGTCTTGACCCCTTTGGTGGGGTGGTGGTGCCAGGTTACCTGAAAGTCCTTTGTCATCCTCATTGTTAACCAACACGATGGGGTGGTCATTATCAGTTTAGCATATCACAGCAGTGTCTGCTAGAGAGTTACAAGTTCTAACGCTGAAGCTACTGAGGAATTTACTTAATCCAAGGTTAGCCTTCCTGACGCTTGTCTGTAGGATGTGCTCACAATAACAGAGACCGTTAATGATTTTTTTTTGGTGCGGGGGAAGGGTTACTATAGTGTACCTAGAAAAAGCAGCTGAAAGCTTACTTATGGAGAAGGCTATGTTTGTTAAGACTTCAAATAGTTGCATCATGGCGTAATAATAATGAGGGAAAAATACATACAAAGTTGTAGGCATGGAGATAAAACAGGAGTAACACATCACTTACCATCACCAAGCCGATTTGGTTATAAGTGTCCCCGTGTCCATTTGAAGAGCTTAATTAATGTCCTGACCCAAGGAAAACTATAAGCTCCTGAGACATGGTTTATCTTAGGTAAATGACTGAAAATCGATCCAGGTAAGTGTAAGGTCCAGGTAAATCAGGTTAAGTCAACCGATGTGTGCTGGGTATCTATTTACGGGGGGTCCAGAGAAGAGTGCATTTCTGTATTCCTTTTATTCCATTTTATAATTAAATCTATATACAGTCCTTTAAAACTTTTCATGTTTTAAATTTACTCGGCGTATATTTATAGACTGCCTCCCACACGTGTCCATGAGAAAGCGGTGGGAAGAAGCGTTCGGCCAGCCTGTGCTGTAATGATAGGCCGTGAGCAGCTGGAGAGCCTCCCATCTGATCTGACTCCAGTTAAATGGCAACAGTTAATACTAACTAAGAGAGATTAATTGCATGCCAGAAGTCTCTTGAAATCCTAGTCTGCCCTGAGAAAAAGAAAAGTAATTTGATGATACGTAAATCCACGTCCCTTGGGAATGCTTTTCTCAGGACACGGAGTGAAACACAGACTGTGATAAAATCCCAGCCCCCAGTATCGTTAACTTGAGTCTGGGCTTTCCTGTGTCTCGTAGACGGTCTCGCCCTTCTCGGCTCCGCTTACGTTGTTTTTTCCATTGTCTGAACCCTCCGGTTGGTGCTTTCCTTTTTCTGCCCCACTTCACCTCCGTGATTTCCACGCAGCGTGACAGTCTCAGCTTAGGATCACTTTCTCCAGGAAGCCTTCTGCATTACAGTTCTCCAGAGAAACAGAGCCAACGTTATTTATAAAACGTATATTAAAATATTTTAATGCCACGATGAGTGAAGTAGAGTCTGACCTGGTATTGCCATTCTTTGGTGTTGCCTTTGACTAGGGTATGATCGCTTCATCTTCTCTCTGAGATGGGGGTGGAAGAAAAAAACAAAAATATTTTAATTATGCATTGAATACAATTAAAATATTTTATGAATATACTAATTAAAATGAATTATCTTCATTCATAGTTAAAATAATTTATTACAGATGTGTACATTGTGAGGCATCGGCTCCCGCTCACAGTGCCTGGGAAGTCCCACAGCTGCAGTGCGGGCTGGCAGGCCCGACACCCAGGAGGGCAGGTGGTGCGGTTCTCATCCCTGGCTCACGGAGGCTGCCTTTTTTTTTTTTTTTCCTATTTAGGCCTTTAAGGGATTGGGTGAAATCCGTCCACATTATGGAGGGCAGTCTCCTGGACTCAAAGTCCACCAATGTAAATGTCACTCTTATCTAAAAACAACGTCCCAGTTGACGTATAAATTCACAATCACACCATCCCTCTTCTCAGCCTTGCCCAAGTTCAGGTTTAGGGCCCCGAACGTGTGAGTTAATGCTGGCAGTTCTATGCCACTTTTGCTTTTGAAAAAAGCATTAGAAATTACTTATTTTATAAAATTAAGAAATACAGCATTTCTGGTTTGCATAGCACTTACAACAAGATGACTCTCTTCTGTGGCCTGGCTGGAATCCTTCTATTAACGTGACCCAGGGTTCCCTTCATTTCACCACATTATGTCACTCTTTCAATTTGCAATTAGACCACCGAGTCTTCGACTCTTCATGAGCTGTTATTAATAGGCCAATTTTCTTTGTCCTCTCCCAATCCTGTTTTTCAGTAATTGATGACACATAACATAAGTGTAGATTTGCACACTAGAATTCCTGTTTTAAAATATTATTAGTTATTTAGCCTGTCTGATCTTAGAATCATAGAATCTTAAGAGTAAAATGAATCTTTAGATATAGTTTATTTAGCATTATTTAACCATTAGAGTTCTACCTAGTTCAGTTATGTTTACTTGGATGTGACTGGAAAGGGAAAATATCTCACTATGAGGATGTGCTGGGAGTTTCCGTTCTTTCTAAATCCAAGTAAAGATGGACATGTCAGACTGGGAAGAAATGAAGGAAACCTTGTTTTTACACTTATTATTATTTCTTAAATGCCACAAGCGGCCACAAGATAGCCTTCATTTGAATCGGTATGCTCAGTTGCCCCGCCCTGTTAAGAAGAAGTGCATTTTCCTTAAACATAATGGAAAATTGGGGTTGAGTCTCAATCAATGTTCATTCCATCCCCTTCGGTGGTATATACAGTGTTCCCAAGGCGTGGTCATCTATGGGTTAAAAAAGTCATTGCTATTTAGTTTCAGATTTTTCCATTTAGTCACTATAAGCATTGTGAATCACAGCTTAAAAGGATCGATTTGCTACTGACTAAAATATGGGCAATTATACTCTTGGGAGCAAATACTGAACTTTGAGATCTTGGATCTGAAAAGGTGTTAAATATGTTATTGTCTGTCAATTGATAACAGGTAGTCATAGAGCCTTGTGGCGTTGGTTGTGGAAGGTGGTCTTTAGACCCTTCTCTTACTGAGGGGGTCTCCCAAAGACACCAGAGAGAGGAGAGTACACCCCTCGTTGCCTGATTCCTGGGGAGCAAGACTTGGGTGGGGTGCAGGGTGAGGGCCCCCATCTCAGGAACCAGCTGAAAACTTCTGACTCCATCTCAGCTGTCACCCTACCTTTACTGACTGCCACTAGTCTGTCAAAATGTTAAGCACCTTAGAAGATTTGCTGATGCACATTTCAATATGGCATTATCAAAGATGAGAATCATGTCAGAGGCCCTTCTGCAAAAATCGTAAGTTTGTTCTTAAATCCCTTTGAGAGAAATCAACAATCCAGGAATGAATGTTCTCATTTTAGCCTACTCACTATGGTTCCTGGAAGAGGGTACCTTTCTAATAATAAAACTGAGCACGCTTTCATTCCTGGAATTTCTTGTTCGGAGTGTAAATTTTTCCGAGCAAGATGCGACATTGGCTAATTATGTAACACGCGGGATTTCACTGCCAGCCCTTTGTTTAAGGAGGTTGCGAGAGGTTTGCGCCAAACAGGAAAGTGTGGTCAAACTTAAGTGTGGTATTGTCTTACTACCTGTCACGTGAACAAACCCAGATTCAGAAGCAAATAGGTTGTATTTACATTTTTATCAACTCAGATAAGCCAGCTATAAATAGTTTTCTCTTTCTTGCATGTGATTTGGGGGACCCTTTTCCTTTTTGCTCCAGGAAGATGTTTCAAGCAGGAAACCTGGCCCCCCAAGTTGTGTCCACGGGTTCATGAACACATGAGAGGGGTTTCTTCAGTGATTGCCAGGTTCCGGGATGTGAACTCATAGTGTGTTTAGATCCCGATACAGGCTGAGAGCTGATTCTTCAGAGTAATGTCCAACTTGCTAAGATTCAGGCCCCTGCTCTCCTCCGTCTCTAGCTACTTGGATGAGCGCTTAGCTCTGCCACCGCGCACTTCGAGATCTGTTGGAACACGCCCGTCCAAATCTTACTCGGAAGAGCACTGTAGTCTGTGCTGCTTGTCCGGGTGCACTGGGAGAGCATGCTTCAGTCCCTTCGATGGCACATCAACTCGAACCACCAGGGATTCCTGTAGGTCCTATCCCATCTATCTTGGGAGACAGTGTTTCTCAGCCTCAGCTCTGTTGACATTTTGGCTGGCTGATTCTTTGTTCAGGGTGGTGGGACTGAGGGTCTTGTCCAGTCATTGTAGGATGTAGCAGCGTCCTTGACTTCTACTCACTAGAAGCCAGTGGGGACAGCCAAAAATGCCTCTAGACATTGTGACCCCTGGAGGTCAGAATTGCCCCCAGTTGAGAGCCCCGAGCTTCAGGATGGCCCCTAGGGAGGCACGAATCCCCAGGAACTTCAGGCCATCAGGCACAGTGGCCTTGGCAGCCTGAGCAGTCAACCAGCAGAAACACAGGGAGCACCCGAGAGCGGCGTGCAGGAAAGGTCCAGGAATCCCAGTGGGTTCGGGCACAGTGCCGACATCATCTGCTCCGCGTATGTGAACGTGTTACATTTCTACCCTCCGGCTGTGTGAGCAGGAGAGTGATCTGATGTGAAGGGCCAGTTTCCCGTTACGGGCTGGTCCTGGATTGACATCTGAGCGTGACCTGTCCTACAGCCAGCCCCACTGCAGTGTGCTCGGGTCCCCCAGTCCTTGCCCCCAACACCCAGCGACTTCTTCACTGGGGCCGTTTTCACCTCTGCAGGAGTAGTGCGATCCGGAATCCGGTCTGAGAGAGCGTGTAATGGCTTGGAGACTGCAAGACCAGAGTTTCTGACTTTTGTTTTGCTGTATCACAGAAAGTTGCTGCGTTCGCTGTATTTTTCTCATCTTGGACCTATTTTCTTTCTGTCCTTCCTCCTACCCATTATTCATTCATTCAACAAGTGCAAAGGGCAGGGCATCTCAGCAACACCCAGTCTCCAGAGGCCGCAGCCCAAGCTCAGTGCCAGTGGAGGGTGTGTGGTAAGTGGTGGGTGTTCAGTGGTTTCCGTGGCAGCCGCAACAACGTGCTGCTAGCATCTTCTGTGGCGTGAGAGTTGGCCATGGCCTTGGCGCCTCTGAGCCCTGCCAGCAGTTCTGTGACTCAAACAGGAGGCTTTCACTTGACTTCTTTCCCCCTATTTCCTCTTAACACCCCCATTCTGTCTTGGACTTATAATCATCTTCTTGGGGTTCTTTTCTTTCTTGAAGTCCGTACTATAGAAGTTCTATTAGTATGAAACTACTGATAGTAAACATACTCTATTTCTGTCCGCTAAAGACTATTTCGCCCTCATTCTTGAAAGATAATTATGCTGGGTACATAATTATAAGTTGACAGTTATTCTTCTCAATACTTTGAAGGCCTTTCCCCTTTGTCTCCTAGCTGTAATTACCCCTAGTGTCAATTGTCTTTCTAGCTACTTTATTTTGCCATGTATAATGCACTCCTGTGTACAATGTGCACTGATATTTTTGGCCCAAACTTTCAGGAAAAGAATCTTTCATTTTAATTTTTTTAATTCAATTTTTTTAATTTTGGTTTTTTTTTTTAAAGATTTTATTCATTCATTTTTAGAGAGGGAAGGGAGGGAGGGAGAAAAAGAGAGAGAAACATCAATGTGCGGTTGCTGGGGGCCGGGGCCTGCAACCCAGGCATGTGCCCTGACTGGGAATTGAACCTGCGACACTTTGGTTCGCAGCCCGCACTCAATCCACCGAGCTACGCCAGCCAGGGCTCACTTGTTAAATTTTATATTTAGAGACAAAACTGATGATCATATTCCAGGGTATTATTTTGCCTATGGATATTATTATTGCTTTCTTGGAGTTACGCTTTTAATGTATAAGCATAAATAAAAGAATTAAAAACATTTATATAAATCAAATAATTTAAAAAATGTTTATATAGATATAGAATTAGTATTACCCATGTATAATGCGCATCCTTATTTTTCTCTCAAAAATTTTGGCAAAATAGAATGCATTATATATGGAAAAAGTCAGTATTTCTTTGTAGGTAATCTTGTTTTTCCAGTTACTTCTAAGTTCCTTGTAAGAACTGAAATTAAACTGATTGAGAAGCCCTAGAAATTACTGGAAATACATTGGCTAGTAATTTTCCTAATAGTCATCTTGTTTTAGTCTAAATAACAAGGAATACTGCACCACATGTAAAACTTTATTTTTATTTTCATTTTTATTAGAATTATAGTCAATCACTGCCTCACCCTGATACCGTTTTTGTATTCCGTTTTTCAAAGTTTACTGCATTTGTGCCTACTCTCGGGTGTCTTACACTACCACACCAGTCCGCTGGGCTGCTGCCTCTCCACCAAGCCCTTCCCTCTCAGAGAGTCTAGATCCAAAATCAGTATCCTGGGGTGTGATGAGCCAAGAGGAACTGAGCCCATTCAAACGCAACGCTGTTAGCAGATCAGCCGCTGTAACATCAAGGGGCAGGCTGCACAAGAGCCTCGAGGCACCATATTTAATGGGGAAGCACTGGAGGCACCCCATTATAGGCAGGCGTGAGATGAGGGTGAGTTCCTCATGATCATCTTCGTTCTGGAGGCGTTGGCCGTGGCAATTAGACTGAAGTAAGAAATAAACAGTGAATGAAATTTTAAAAGGAGGAAGATTAAACCAATACTTGCAGACCCCTGGAATCAATGGAAAGGCTAAGTGGTGGGATAAGTGAGGGAGGTCACTGAGACAGAAAGCACAGAAATAAACCTTCGTGTATTCAAACAACAGCCAGTTAGAAGTAGAGATGGGGAAAACCCTATTGCATAGGTTTGAAAAGACAAAAGGAAAGGCATTCACTTAGCATGCAACATGCCAAGTATATATGAAGAAAATTGTAAAACACCGTGGAGAAAGATTTAAGACATGTAAAGGCATCGTCATATTTGGATTGGAAAAGTCAACATCATATCCATTCTCCTTAAGTTAATCTAACTGACCCCAACCCGCAACAGGGCATTTTTGGAATTGGACACGTTGCTTCTACAAACCATGTGGACAAAGAAAGAAATACTTACCAGGAAAAGTCTGAAAAGAGGGCGCTACCTATATTAAATGTACTAAATGAAAGGGTACTAACTTTATACTAAATATGTCTGCAGGAACAAAAATAGTGAGATCCTGGCACAGGAATGGATGAAAAATTCAAAGGAACAACACAGAAAACCCAGAAACAGACCCAAATATGCACAGCAATTAAATAAAGGTCTTATTTCAGTAAATAACAGTGGAGAAAGAAAGGATTTCTTAGTAAATGGTGTTGGACAACTGGGCAGCCCCCTGAGAAAAAAGTTGGATCTCTCCTTCACAGATCATACCCAAATGATTTCCAGATGAATCGAAGAAGTCACATTAAAAGTGAAACCATAAATTACCAAAGATAAAAGAGAAAATCCCATTTATTTGACTATAAAAAAATCACATCACCATAAAAAAGTCAAATGACAAAGGACAGATGGAGGAAATTTTTTTTTGCAGTTCACATTAGAGACAAAGGGCTACTTTCCTTAACATAGAGAAATGCGTGCCCTCCCTGGGTAGCTCAGTCAGCCAGGGTGTCATCCCCAGTGCACCAAGGTTGAGGGTTCAATCCCTGGTCTGGGTGTAACAGGGTGACGCCAAGAGGGGGGACCCCAAATAGGGATTTGGAATGGGGTCCAGAACTCAAGGTATTCAGAAAATATTAGGATGTCCTCACCCCTTCCCCCACAGGTGTGGGTTGGGGGAAGGGACACATGGAGCAGGGCCATTGAGAGCTGTTTTGCACAGCAACAGCTTTGCAGCTAACCTCTGGTGTGGTTATTTAACATATCTATAACCTTTGACAGATTACATAGATATGTTAAATAGCTGTGGTCATGCTCTGAGCCAGGGGGATGGAGCCAGGGGGAACTTACCCACCAAGACATAACTGGGGGGCAGGTCCCCCAAGTTACAGTGCCTGCGTGGGAGCTTGGAGAAGATTGGCTCCATGACAAGGGGCCACGCCTGCTCAGACCCACAATGGCAGCCCAGTGAAGCTGGAAGGATATGAGAGTGCTGGCAAGTGTAGCCGATTGTGGGAGGAGTCGGAAATGGGGCTGCAGAGGAAGATTGGCGCGGGGATTTAAACACAGACATGGCAGCCATTGAGGGGAGAACCACGCGGATTTGGCTGAGTGGGGACTCCCGTGGCCCTGGGAGAGAGAACCACAAGGCTTTGCCAGAGTGGGGACTCCCTTGACCCTGGGAGGGAGAACCACAAGGGTTTGGCTGAGTGGAGACTCCCGCAGCCATTGTGCAGAGAGGACAATGCATCTGGGGCAGTGGAGAGAGAACCATGTGGCTTTGCCAGAGTGGGGACCCCTGCAGCTTTAGAAGGGGGAACCACCACCCGGCTTTAGCAGAGATCCCGGCGACACAGCTGATGGTGCCGGAAACCGAGGGAGACCTACCAGCTGAGATGGATAACTGGGAAGAACTGGGGGCTGCCTGAGTCACGGACTTCTGTTTCTTTTCCTGAGATATGGCACCCCAGACTGGGTAAAGGGGGAAGGAAGGATTGTGTGTGTTTGTGGGTGTTTTAAGGGACTTTGGGATTTTGATCAAGATATTAGGTCACTGCTTTAAGTTTGTATAGCATTAAATAAACATTTCCTTTCCTTTTCACGAATCTCTGGCATTGAGAGACGTCTTTCCTCTGGCAGTGGACATAACAAACCTGGGGGGTTCCTTTCGGGTAATAGTATATCATCCCAGGCCCCCCCTTTGTGGTTCTGTAACATGGGCACATATAAGAATCAACCAATGAATGCATACATCAGTAAATGAACAAATCAGTCTCTCTTTTTCTCTCCCTTCCTCCCTCCCTTCCTCTCTCTAAAATCAGTAAATGGAAAAAGTGCTTACAAGTCAATAAGAAAACACCAACAATCCAGAGGACGCGGGCAAACCCTGTGAATGAACACGTAAGGAAAAAGGAAGTGTGTGACAGGAGGAATGCAAGTGCGGTGACAGTACTGTGCTCCGGCTGGGGACGGTGCGGGGCCCTGGCACTCCCAGGCTGCGGCGAGAGAGTGGTTTCTATGACAGCAGCGACCGGCAGTTTGAGAACACCAACACTGCAAAAACACTTTTCCTTCCACCTAGCAATGTCTTTCCCAGGAATGCATCTTGCCGCGCTTACCCGTGTGTGGAATGACGTGTGACTGAGAATAGTCTTTGTGACAGAAAGAGATTGGGAGTGGCTGAAATGTGTGTCAACATGGGTGGCTGGTTATACAAATTATGTACATATGTCCACCCAGTGGAATGCGAGGCAGCCACTAACAAAGAAAGGGGCAGATGTACGGAAAAGGCTCCAAGATGTATTGTTAGGTTCAAAAGCATAGAGACAACATGGTGTATAGTAAGCCACTTTAAATGAGAGAAAGTGTATATGTGTAAATACACACACTCGTCCTACTGTGTGGGGTAAGTACTATTGTTATCCCAAGTTTTCAGATAAGGGAATGGCATTAGAGAGGCTAAGTAACTTTTTCAAAGCTAACAAAGACCACGAGAATAAGAATCCAGGAAATCCAACTACAGAGTCCCTACCTCTTACTAATCTATGTTGTCTCCAGTGGGGAAAAGAATGTTTCTTTTTTTTTTTAAAGCTGCCCAAATGTTATGACTGTATCAGAGCTCAAGAGAAGCAGAACCAGTAGACATCACACTTATGTCTACATCTCTACCATCTACCAATCAAGCATCTACCTACCTATGTGTGTGTATAGACGTATGAGTATATGTATGTGCGCATGCGTGCACTCACTAGTTTGCTTGTTTGGAAGCGGCTCGCGCAGTCGCGCTGGCTGAGCGAGGCCGGAGTCTGTGGGGCAGACGATCAGAAAGGGAAGACCCCAGCAGGCTGGGACCCAGGAGCATGAGTGGAAATCTTGAAGCCTCTGGACTAAGCTATATCCACCCAGGACAATCTCTCATTCATTCATTAATTCAGGGTCACCTGCTTAAGGTCTTTGATGGCACCTGCAAAATCCCTTCACGGCAGCACCTGGATTTGTGGTTGAATGCCTGGGAGAAGGCGTGTGCATTCCACAGACAGGCACCTGCCTCCCCCTGCCCCTCCAGCTCGAGACTGGCTATCTCCAGCCAGCCCAGCGTCGTGAGGAGCACGCTAGAACAGGAATTCTGGGGAGGGCAGCCACACTGACACATCACGGAACTATCACGGTCCGCCCCTTGTCAACGTGGCAGCCATGAACATCCGCCCATCTTGTCCTTGATGTCCATGAAAGGCCAGTAACCGAGCCACACCTCTGCCTGACATGACACAGCTGTCCCACGTACAACAGAACAGGCTAACCCTTCTCCAAAGAAGAACACCAAGTCCTTGAGTGGCATATAGTTTTCTGACAAATGCATGTTAGAAGATAAGAGGATGACAGAGAGAGCCCCCAAAATATTTGACATATACATACACACACACACAAATATTCACATTAAAATATGGGGGAAATACTCCTGGCTATCAGATAGCCCTCATTTCTACCACTGGTCACACGGTCATTATTTTTAACCACTTTCCTCTACCCATTCCTTATTTTCTCTACTCAGCAAGCACCTCAGCTGACGGCATCTTTTTTTTTTTTATTGGGGGCGGTACCTTACTTTCCTCCCTGAAGGTCTGGCCTATTAGGCGGTTTTCTGCGCTTCAGTCGCAGGGCGTGGGAACACTCAAAGATGCCCTGGGGAGTCTCCCGCAAGCCGTGCCTACTCTTGCTGGCCTGTCTTGTGTAATGCCGACTGAGTTTCCTCTCGGGAGTCAGGATCCGTCTCCCCAGCCATTAGAGGTACCCCCGTGTTCACCCGTTGGTTCAGAGTCACATGAGGCCAGTGTGGGCGGGCAGCAGCCTCAGCCTGCAGTTCAGTGAGATCATTGCGTGACCTTCCCTCTTCCTCCACTGCTGCCTAACGCACACCCCCAGCCTCGGGGCCTGCATCACACCGTGAGCCCCGACCGACTCCTGGCTCTCTGTTCAGAATCCCACGGGGCTGCAACCGAGGTGCTGGCCAGGCTGATTTTTCATCTGGAGGCTCAACTGGGAAAGAATGTACTTCCTGGTCACGAGGTAATGGGTCATGAGAGGAGGCCCTTGCTGCTGACCAGCGGGAGGCGACCTTTAGTTCCTAACAACCCCACCTGGGTTTCCCTGCCACATGGCCCTCTCCACAGGCCGTCCCCAGCACAGCTGTTTGCTTCTTCAAAGCCAACAGAAGGATCTGTCTCCTTATTTAATGTCTCAGTCTTCTTACGTAATGAAACATAATCATAGGTGTGGCATCCCATCAGCTTGGTCATAAATTGTAACCTAAACAAAGGAGTGACATCTCATCATCTTTGCCATGTCCTATTGGTTAGAAGCAGTCACAGGCCCTACCTACCCTGGTGGGGGAGGGGATTTTATAGAACTCAGAGCATTGCAGGTCCCCTTAGGTTGTGTCGCCACATTGACTGTGTAAATGTTGTTCGTTTCCAAGCCAAATAGCGTGCCAGGATTATATTGTGTTTTCTCTTTTATGGTTTTAATGTCATAACCACCAGGCCATCAAAAAGGGAATGTCCCTTGAGGGATATTATTAGCTAGACTTACTGGGGTGATCGCTTCACAATATAAACAAATATTGAGTCATCACGTCGAATACCTGAAACTCATATAATGTTGTATGTCAGTTACATCACAATTTTAAAAAGAATGTTCCTAGCATTGAAATCAAATGGATTTCTTTTTCACAGTCCTCCATCAATTTCATCATTTCAAATTCATGGTGCACTTGGGATTTCTATTTATTGATGTTGAACACACACATTTACTCTCTCACTCCTATGGAACTGAACACGAAAGGGCTCTCTAAAGCGGCATAAACCCCCAAGGACAGAGAAACCTGGAGAAGTGGAGTGAAATTTAGAAAGCTGGAGAGGAGAGGGATAAGTGGTAACCGCACTGGCAGACCTAGTGCGAAGCTGAATCCTCCCCTGGCACGGGGGGCGGGGCGTGGGGGAGGTGCGGGATTGGAAGTGATGGGATTCGTGCTGCAGAACCGCCAAGGGCTCAGGGCCAGGCAGCACTGTTGATGGGGACAGAGAAACAGGGCTAAAAATGGGACTGTTTGAATACCATAGACCCTCTCTCTCCCCAACACTATGTCTGGCAACTGCCCTTCCCCCAGCCAGGCAGAGGCTGCAGGTTTACTCTCAGGACAGGGTGGAGCTGAGGATCTCCAGGCTGGTGGAAATTTCTGAGAAACAGGGTCCATACTGAAAGCAGCGGCAGATGAGTGCTTATATCCTAAGTACGGGCACCCCAGAACGCTAGCAGGCAGGCCTTCGCTCTTTTGGAAGGAGATGGGAAGACCCTAGGGAACTGGAGAAGCTGGAGAGGGAGAGACCTAAAAACGTGGAGATGGTTCCTCCGTGAAACCGTGTCTCCAGAGTGTGCTGCTGTTTCCCGTCCCTTTCCACAGCGGACAGGCCATTCTCTCGGGTCCAGAGCTTCACAGAAGCGTCTAAATCTGAGAAAACGAGCAAGGATCATGAAAAATGTTGGGAAAGTCTCAAAATCAAAACACCGAGACCAGAAAAAGGAAAAAGGAAAAATGACTTGGATAAATCAAACTACGCAGGGAAGTTTAAAAAAAACAAAAACAAAAAACCATCACCCTATTGTGAGTCTCGGAAAAAAAGAGAATATTACATAAATGAAACAAGACTAGAACCTGTCAAAAGTTCTGAGAATGAAACAATTATTATAAAAGGAAAGTATTATAGAAATTATAAAAATTAATATAGGGGGTTGGGGAGACAATATTCAGAAAACACTTAGAAAATCAAACACAGCGACAAAGGGCTGGAAAATGGGCATGCACAGACAATTAGACAAAAATCAGGCGGGACGACAGCTGAGTGATGGAGGAACGGATGGAGCGTGCGTGTGTTGGGGGTGTGGGGGGAGAGGGCACCAACACTCTTCCTGCAGCGAGGAAAGTCAACGGATAACGCCTAACACGGAAAACAGAGCAGAGGAGCAAAGATCGAGAGGGATTGGGTCTGGGAAGGGAGAGTGGGGTGCAGTGTGCAAGGCTGCCATTTGGGGCAACAAGGCTCTTTTCACTGTGTCCACACACAACTTTGATAAAAAAAAAGTAAACCAGAGAAGTAAAAGCACGCTTTCTTTTAAAAGTGCCGTCTTGCATCATGATTTGGAACGTTACTTCCTTATAGCTCATTCTGTTCTTCCTATCCCCTTCCATTTTTTTTCTTGTTGACAAGAGAACACGTGCCTCTCCGAGTTTTTTCTGTCTTCTCAATCATGCCTCACCCTGCAGGTGTTTCTTTCTTATTTTTGGTTTCCCAGCGGGGGAGCCCTCTGTCGCCTGTCCCGTCTGGACTGCTTGCTCTCCACTTGTCTTCCCAGGACTTACCCTCCCCTGGTCCCCCAGATGGACTCTTTCTGGACCTCATGTCTTTTTTTTTTGCTTGAGTACGTCTTCAAGGAACTTCCTAAGAATGGTGCGTGGGATATCAATGTTCAGTTCCTAGTTGCATCAGCTCCTGGGTGCCTTCACATCACAGCATCAACGTGTACCTCCGAGACTGCAGGCATTTCTGTTCCGATGCAGTCTGGGGAAACAGCTCATCGCAGTGTTGCCACAGAGACTCAAGCCAACTTGCTCCCGTTACTGATAAGCTTGCTCGCCTTCTCTAGCGGGAAACCAGCTACAAAAGAGAGAGCCCCAAGGTTCTGGGAAACGAACCCTTATTAGGAGAGAGATTTTGTTGAGTTTGGCCCATTATTTCAGATTGAGGGGTAACTTTCTTCTTTAGATCAAGGTCACCAGAAAAGGTCAGAGAAAGCTATTTCTGCCCCAGGCCCTTCCAGGAATAGATTAAACCCAGATCCCAGCCATCTTCCATGACACGAGGGCGAGGCAGGGTCTGCGTGGCCACATGAAGGGACTTCTGAAGAACGTATGAAACAGGTTTTATTGTCATCATTTAAAGAATTATTTGTTAGCCTCTGTGACCACTCGTGACTGACTGGTCAGGTACTGAGTGAGTTAGAATGGGTTAGTCTTGGCCCACTGGGCAAAGGCAGTCTGAGTGGGTGTAACCAGCCCCATGAAGGACGTTTACACGCGAATCTGGAGAACAGACTGGCATTGGGTTCGGTCTTCCTGATCCCAATGCACACACAGCTCAGTCGCATCTTCACGCCGTCTGTGTTTACTTAGGTGGTTTACTCCGTCAGTGAGGCCTTCTCTGCTTCCTACGGGACACAGTTACAGAGCTCTCTCTGGTAGACCGTCTTCTCTCAAACCTCATCGTGTGCACTTGGCTCGATCTTGTGACCTTTACGTTCTCCTCAGGCGCTCAGTGATCCCGTGATGATCGAAGTATCTTACAGATAGTCTCCGGGCAGTTTCTGAACCTTCCTCCCTGGATGTTGTATTAAAGATGGTAGGTTTTGAGAAACTCCCCCTCTTGTAGATTTTTAAAGAAAAATGACCTTTGGTTCTCTGCAAGAGGCAGTTAGCTGGACATTCCAACTGCCTGTCCTGTAGATTTTCTAAGCAGGGCTCTCCACGGGGTGGCAGCTGCTTGGCTGTTGCCAAAGTTAAGAGGACTTACCTCTTAGCCAGGAAACGGAAAGCTCAGCTCCCGACTTTGGGGCTTCTTTCCCAGCCTACGTGGAGGAGGAAAGCTTGGGGAAGCACCAAATTAAAAGTGCAGCCAGTCCAGCATCCCGTTAAGAGTGAATTACAGTAGGACATAAGGACCCTACTGTGGTATGAAATTATACCACATAAATTTTGCATGGTAATGGGGTAACTCCAAATGAACCAGCTGTGGAGGAGGTAGGTTCTGTCTTTGGGGTCAATTCCCTGCATTTACTTGGTGCCAGAGAAGAAGAAATGCCCATAGAGGTGACTCATATCTGACAATTATGTAAAACTAATGATAATTGAATGGGAATGATAACAGCGGTTAATTTAACTGCTAAGAGGGCGAGTAGAGGGTGTGAGGGGGATGAAGAAGTTGCTTCAGTGTATAAGCATATGGATTCCAAGCTATTGTTTATGAAGTGTTTATTCGGTGAAAAGTAGCAATGAGATGTTTTAAATATATTATTCACTCAATTGTCACAGTAACCATGGGAAGCATTACCCCTGTTTTACCGAACAGAAAATGAGCTTGTAGAAGTTAAGTAGCTTTCCAAAGATCAAACATCTCAGTGGGCAGAACTGATGTTCGGCCGAAGCCGGCCCCTTCCCGTTACCGTGGGATGGTTACTGAAAGAAGGCAGTACCGAGGTGAGAAACACCGTCATACTGAAGAGGGAGACTAAGGGAGGCATGGAGCGAAGCTGTGGTGGGCAGCCTTGATGGTCTTGGTGAGAATTCACCTCTAATTATGTAGGTTATATCCTCATTTTTTTAAATTTTCATTTTGTAGCATCTCTGTGTGCTGACTAGATCTGTTGAATCGGGGGCACTTGGTTCTAAGCCAACTTTGTCACTAGCTAGCACCGGCCTTTGAACGTGTTACCTAATGCCTCGTATATCCACTCTAAAGGACACTCCATCTCTAGATTGAAATGCGCATATAGGCTGAATTGCTACAATAAGAGGATATGAAGCCAGGGGCAAAGCCATAAAGGACCCAAACGTTGCTCCTTAGTGGTCTCTCCCTTGAATTATGTCCTCTCAGGTTTCCTTTCCCTAATGAAAGCATTAAAAAAAAACTTTCAAAATAAGCTTTTTGTTCTTTGGTCAAAGATAGATATAGCCAAATCCATGCAAGTACAATTAGAGATCTTTCTGTGTTTGTTCAAGAGAACCGAGTAGGAACAATTTTGAGGATAACTTAATATAGGTCACTGTGCTGGGGTCCTGGGGGCACCCCGTCATCCGTCTCAGTCATTTGTTTCCAAGGTCAGGACCCCTGATGGGTTCTAATGGTGCAGTGTCTCTGAATTTCACTGTTTAGCAAAATAATACAAGGTTTTTCTGGAAAGAACACTATTTTCAAAGCAGCATGACACTCACTCCAGTTCCCCATGCCCCCGAGATACATATCGTGGGTGCTGCATTAACTTACTAGGGTCACTAAGCAAGATACCACATACTAGGTGGGCTTCAGCCACAGAAATTTATTGTCTGGCAGTGCTGGAGGCTCCGAGTCTAAGATCAAAGTGTGGGCAGTGCTGATTCCTTCCGAGGGAAAGGAGGCAGGGGTCCGTCCAGGCCTCTCTCCATGGCTTGTGGACGGCCACCTTCTCCCTGTGTCTTTACATCGTCCTCCCAGCGTCCGAGTGTGTGTCCAAATTTCCCCTTCTTGTGAGGACACCAGTCGTACTGGATTAGGGCCCACCCTAGTGACCTCATTTTAACTGAATCATGTCTCTAAAGACCTTCTCCAAATGCAACCACATTTTCAGGGACTGGGGTTTAGGACTTCCATATGAATTTTTGAAGGGGCACGATTCAGCCCATCATCCATGCTTGCACTCACCGGGGGTGCACTACAGGGGAGGAGCCCTGAGCTTGGGAGGTTCACCATGGAAACCAGCCTGCTCTTGTCCAAGGGAGACCGCTTCATCCCTCAAGGTCTCTCACAGCAAACACAACTCGAAAAGCAACGTGCAGCAGGAACGTGCAGGGAGGCCCCGGATCCACGTGGGCGGCCTTTCCCCACAACGCTGCAGCCGGGATCTCAGGTGAAGGTGCAGTGGTACCGTCCTCAAAGTGTCGGTGACACCAGGTTCTGTCTTTACACAGCTACAGAACTGACCGCCGCTCCCCAGAAGTCATCTCCGCTGAAGAAAAGCCTGTGCCACCCTCTCTAGTTTGCAATAACTGGATTTCTAAATATCTTTCATGCCAGTGAGGGAGTAAGTGTGGGGCTTACTATAGTCAACTGTTATGTTATCTGCTCTTGTCACACAATGAAAAATGTTTTTAACTTAAGGGAAGGGATGTTTCTTACCTCCGTAGTAGCTTATAGCAAAGGAACTCAAAAGTGTGTCTGACGTTATCAAATAGAAATAATTCTTATTTCTCTCAACAGATGGAATTGCTATTTTTATACGTTATAATTTTACTTTTGAACATGGTTGGTTTTTCATCAGGAATAATATATAATAATAAAGGTAAGTTTCAGACTCTCTAACTCTCCATTTTTTTCCTCAGGAGTTCTCTTTTATATTCCTTCCTTGCTAACAGTTAAAATATTTTTCTTGTAGTATCTCTTCATTACCGTATCTTCCAGTTTTCTGAGGTGTTATTTATCGTACTCCAGTTCAAAAGTTTCTAATAATGTGAATCTTTTCTTAAGATGTATATATAGAGACTTCTGTTTTTGTTACGATATTTCATTACTTAGAAGCCATAGAATCTTTAAAATTCAAGGAGTATTTTATATTCGCAAAACTTTATTTGAATCTCTTTTTTCTCCATGAATAGTTGCTTGTAGTGTAAATTATAAACTGAATTATAAGGCTAGTAGATTGAAACTGAGAACATTTTCAGAAATACAGAATTTAACTATAGTGGCCCCTTGGTATCTGCAGGGGATTGGTGCCAGAACCCCCACAGATACCCAAATCTGAAGGTGCTCAAGTCAGTTATATGACATGGTGTGGAAGAATGCATACAGTCGGCCCCACATCCCGTATCTGCAGATTTCCAATGGTGGATCAAAAAAATTTAACCAGATCATAAAATGTGTTAAAATCTGAGGATCCAGAGAATGGATATAGAGCCCCACAAGGACTCCTGGAGCGCTGGAGTGCAGGTTGTGTGCAGGGGAGCTTGAAGGAGGGGCTTGGCCATTCAACATCGTCTCACAGGGTAAAGGGAGGATGGCCCTCAGACACAGGAACATCTTGGTCCCACTCTGACTTCCCGCTGTGAGTTGGGTGACCTTTGAGCAGTACCTTCATCTTCCTGAGCTGTGGTTCAGTCCTCTTTAAAGAGGAGACAGTAATACCTATGGCACATGTAAACCCAGAGTCTGGCTCAAATGAGCTCAAAGGAATTCATTCCCTTCTGTTTAGCTTCTCTTCCTTTATGGAGTTATTCATTAGGTGACAGGGTGTCAGTACAAATTTTTTAAGCAGAGAAGTGATTTGGACTTTAGAATCAAGTTATAGCTTTAAAAAATAGATCTGGCAGCCTTGAGAGGTGTGGGCAAAGTAAATGTATGGGATGACTTTAAAAACTGTTTAATGTTACAACCTCACAATATACTTTAAGCCATATTTGTGATACTTGCATTAATGTATTTTCTTATAGGATTTTGACAATAGCAACTGTTAGGTTTCACAATGAATAACATGCCATCAATCATAAAGAAAACTTATTTTCACCTCCCACTCCTTGAGGCTAGTTCCTCTTCCGTCCTTGGATGAACAATTTGGTCAAGCCCCATGAGTTTTGTTTTTTTTGGGTTTTTTTTTGTTATAATGCGGTGATTTGATTTCACAACAAGGTGAAAATCAAATTCTTTGATTTGTCCCTTCAAATTCCTTCTGCTAGGACCCACTCGTCACTGAGAGAGACACTTGAGGATAGGACTCCAGATGACCCAATGCTACTGATTTCTCACAAGTGGCCAATGGGAAGCACTCGTGCATCTTTTGCCCCAGGACGTCTGGGTGGTGCAGGACTCTCACCAAAGTCACCTCCTTCCCATACAACTTCGTCCTGTCCTCTCCACCAAATCCTCTCTTACCTTTTCCCAAGCAGGAGTCTGAGTTTATACCCAAATTAAAGCAATTTACGTTACATTGTTGAGTGGTCCCATCAAAGCCTCTTTTCTCAGACTCAAGATAAGGAGAAGGAAGAGAGGATTCTGGAAGGATAGCGGAGTGGGAAGCACCAGGAATGTGTCTCTCCCCCTAGACAATAATTGCACTGGAGGAATCTGATGTAACCCTGAAATCTACTGAAGACTTATTACTTCCAGGGGAAGGCTTGGACAGTAAATCGTAGTTCATTTTAGTCATTATCGACTTATCACAGTAGAAGCTACCCACACCCTATCCTCACCCCCATGGCAGACAGCTGTGCTCCTGTGTCTGCAGCAGTTGTACACAGCTTGTAGAAGCCAGGGTGGGCAAAAGGGGCCCTGCCTTTTGAATATCTGGGGCTATGTGCTCTGATTGCTGATTGCTGCTTCTGATCACAGGTGCAGACCAGGAGGCAGGCAGCCATTGTTGTTACCACCTCCACCTCTGTTGTTGCCAGAACCTCTCCCTCTGGCTGAGATGATTTCCAGGGGATTTAAAGGGCCAATGTCTTTCCCCCCTCCTTCATTTTTCACTTATTTCTCCTTCTGGGAATCAGACATTAAGGACTAGGACTAGGACATTCAAAAAACAGCATATATGGGGCAAATGAGAAAGTGACTGCACATGCCCAGGGAAACACAGCGGCTCAGAAAAGACCCGAGAAAACCTAAAGTGTACCCCCCGGGCTGAGCCTGTTCACAGAGACAGCCTACAACAGCAACACAAAAGCTCACAGTAAACACAGTAACAAAAAACCAAACCCCAGGGAATGGGGAGAATCTGGTTTCTAGAGTTACCACATTATTAGATTCAAATGTTTAGTCTTCAACAGCAACAAAAAGAAGCACAAACAAGATATACAAATGAACAGGAAAGCATGGCCCCTTCAAAGGGAAAAAGTAAATCAACTGAAACTTTCCTTGGAAAAGATCTGATGGCAGATCTACTAGACAATTACTTTAAACAGCCATCTTAAAGATGTTCAAAGAACAAATGACACATGGTAAGAAGGTCAACAAAACATTGTACGAACAAAATAGAAATATCAATTAAGAGATAGAAAGCGTAAGAAGAAACCAGAAAGAAATGCAGGAGCTAAAAAGTATAATAACTGAAATAAAAAATTCCCTAAAGACATCAGGGGCAGATTTGAGCATGTAGGTTAAGGAATTAGTGAATCTGAGGATAGGACGAAGGAAATTATTGGGGCTAAGAGACAAAGAAAGAAAGATTGAAGAAAAGCAAATAGAATGAGGAACCTGTGCAGCATTGTCAGATGGACCAACATACACATTTGGGAATAACTGAAGAAAAGGGAGGGTGGGGGACAGAGAGAATATGTGAGGAAATAATGGCTGAAAATGCCCCAAATTTGATGAAAGGCATCAACGTAAACATTCAGGAAGCTCAACAAACTCCAAGTAAGACAAACTCACACAGACCCGCCCTGAGACACATTATAATCACACAGTCAGAAACCCAAGTAAAGAATCTTGAAAACAGCAAAAGAGAACAAATCATTAAGTTCAAAGAAGTCTTGATAAAATAACAGCAGATTTCTCATGAGAAACTTTGAAGGCCAGAAGGCAGTTGACCAATATATTCAAAATTCTAAACGAGAAAACCCGTCAATGAAGAGTTTCATATCTGGGAAAACTTCCCTGCAAGAATGAGGGGAGAATTAAGCCATTTTTCTGATACACAAGCTGGGTGAGTTTGTTACCACGAGATCTGCCTGGCGAGAAATTCTCAAGGGCACCCCGCAGACTGAAATGTAAGAGCACTAGATAGTAACTTGAAGCCGTGCAGGGAAACGAAGGTGTCAGTAAAGGTAAGTACTTGGGCGACTATAAAAGCTGGTATTCTTGTAACAGTGGATGGTAACTTGACTTTTTTAGATGATTTAAGAAATGAACATTTTAAATATGTATGTATGTTAGTCTTCTACAAGTTAGTATTGTCATAACTTTGGTTAATTTTGTTTAGAACTCTAGATCCTATTTTCTACATAATTTAAGAGATTAACACATTTAAAAATATCAGTTTACGTTTTGGGGCACACAATGTGTAGAGATGCAATTCTGTGACATCAGCAACTGAAAGGGGTGGGGATGGAACTATAAAGGTGTCGTTTTTGTGTGTCGTTGAAGCTAAGCTGCTGTGCATTCAAATTGGAGTGTTTACCTTTAGGATGTTAAGTGGGATGCCCATGGAAACCGCAAAGAAAATAGCTGTAAGTTTCACTGCAAAAAGGCAGCTCACTACAAAAGAAGACAGTAATGCCGGAAATGAGGGGAGAAAAAGTAGAAGGCATATAGAAAATTAATAGCAAAATGACAGAAGTCTCTCTTTATCAGCATTTGCTTCACATGTAGGTGGATTAAACTCTTCAATCAAAAGGCAGAGATTGGCAGGATGGCTAGAAACACACACATCCAGCTCTAGGCTTTGTACAAGAGATTTGCTTTAGATCCAGATAAGGAGAAGGGCTCTCCCTCCCTCCCACCCACCTTTGTGTGGGAGGATTCACCTTCGTATTACTAGCTGTCTATCAAAACAAATTTTCTTTCCAGTCTCCAACTCCTGGCCCTTTCACAGGCTCACCAAGGTTGAGGAGCTAAAAGTCAAGGACTGTTTTTAGACCATCTCTGAAAATTTTGCACTGTAGCCTTGTATGTGGTATATTTTATTTTAGTGTTTGGTCAGACCTTCCTTTTTAGTGTCCTGATTCTGTATCCTTACTATTAAAAATGGTCAAAGATTAGAATTTCATATAGACATGTATGAATGTAAAGCATACCATTGTAATTATTCTTTTAAAATATTTTATCAGTTTAACAATATGATTTTAATGGAAATTCTATCAGCGACTTAAGATATGTTTATATATTTGCATTATTTAGGTGATATAGAGGGACAGTTTTCTTGTAGTAGCCAACAGCCTCACCAAAAGGAAGAAATCATCCAGTTGTATCTGTCCTCGGATGACTTGGTGAGGCCCACTAACAGCATGTTGCAATCTTTTACATTCGGTTTAACTCCATCTGTAAACCCAGGAGCACTGCACGCTTTTCAAGTAGCTCCTACTGTGTTCGGACTTGGGGAGGTAAAATTCTACATAAATAACAATCCTCTGTATTCCATCCCACTGGGATTCGGTAAAATATCTCATTTAGCCATTGAATGCCCTAGGTGGTTTTGCTTTTTTTATTTTTAGATGCCACATCATTCCCCTTTTTAGAAGATGGGCTGTAATGCTTTTCCTCAGTTAGGGGTGTGATTTGTACTTTTGAAGGTGGACAGATGTAGCCTAGCAGGCAAAGAAAGGCATGTCACTGACCTTTAGAAATAATCTTTCCCTTTTATGACAAGTACCACATTGCAATCGTCATTTGGGTAAGGGATGACCGAATTCCGTTGATTCAAATAATGGCAGATTCCAAACATACACGCACAGAACAAAATAAAATACAACACGCTGTTAGCATAGCCATGCTGCAAAGGCTAACCAACACATAGATTACTAAGAAATGAACAGATTGTTTAAAAATCTGTGATAAATATAATACAAACAAACAAAAACACCATACAAGGACAAACACATTTAGCCCACACTCTGCTTTGACTTACTCCCAGTTCCGCCTCGATATGCCAAACATATATGTACTTTTTTAAAATTTACAACTATCATGAAGTGCATGCCCTTTGAGCTAAAAAAATGGCTTTCCTACTTGTGTTTGTATATTACGGGAAGGGAAAGACTTTAGAGAAAGAGACACTTACACAGCGCCGGTCAAATCTCAGTCCTTCCGTGGGCGGTCTGTGTGCCTGGACACAGGTTACTTAACCTCTCTGTTCCTCGCTTTTGTCCCTTTGAAAGGGGAATTATCACCTACTTTTTACAGAGTTGTGTTGCAGCAGCCTGGAAACGGTATTAGTAAACATAATCACCAAATGTATAAACGGCTTAGGTGTGTTAGACATTTTTCAAAGTGCTTTGAAAAGTGTGTTCACTGTGACATTTAAACTTCAAGAATTGTAGAGAAATACTAACCCTACCCTCTCAGGTTCACTGACTTGGGGCCTATAAGGAAAACTGAGAAAAGACAGATTGACAGGAGAGAAAAATTACATTTACAGATGATAAGGAGCTCAAAGGGATGGTTAGCATTTAAGGCTTACATACCGTCCCAACAAAGAGCAGTACATTGTGGAGAGTGACAAGACACAGGAAAAGGGTTTTAGGTTTATCTTCCTTTCAGTCCCCATTAAAACGGAAGCCCCATGAGAGTAGGGATTCTTGCTCCATTCACTTCTGTTCCCCAAGTGTTACATCACTGCCTAATTTGTAGAAAGGGCTCAGTAAATATTTTTGGAATGAGTCTGTTTCGCCACTTTATAACTAGGGACTCTGAAACTTAGGTAACTTATCCAAACTACCGGGGGAAATAAACAAGTTACAACTCTTGGTATCTATCATCATTTGTGATCACTACCTTTTCACAGGCTTTCTTAAAACAGGGAATATCCAGCAAAATGCAGTAAAATGAGTTTTGCTTTCTATGTTGCTTGTTTTTTTTGGACACAATGTAAGGCTTTCTACACGTGGTAGCATATGGCTTTGATTCTATGTTTATTAAGCATCACAATTTTATGACCACTCCTGTGACAGGAGGATTATTATAAGGATAACAAAACCTATCGTGACACTAGCATCATAGGTTACCGAGTTCTGAAAGCGTGTTTTTCAAAGTAGACTCTTTCCCCAGAGACTAAGGTTACTAAAGATATCGGTCTTTAGCAGCATATACTGTTCATAGATTTCTTCTCACTTTTAAGTTAATGTAATATGCTTCTCTCCATTGAATTGTCATCACTTGTTCGTTTTTCTGCCCTCTTTCCTGAAGAAAATCCATTGTTTTTTCCACTCAAAAACCAAGCGTTCTTCACAGGAATTTCTAAGCGTGTTCACATCAGGAGGACTTGCTCCCAGCCTGGAAATCATAAATAGTACATATACTGGCATCTTCCACTTTAATTTAACTTTGGTAATTAAATTTTATTTTATTCTGCAATATGTTATTAGTAAGTAGCATACTCTTTTTTCTAGAATGTGTTTTTAAAAAATAGCTAGTCCAGTAATATTACATATATATATGTATAATGCAGGTTATACTTTTTGCTGTAAACAGTCATGTTTTTTAGCCCTGGCTAGTGTAGCTCAGTGGATTGAGCGTGGGCTGCAAACCAAAGAATCGCTGGTTCAATTCCCAGTCAGGGGATATGCCTGGGTTGTGGGCCAGGTCCCCAGTAGGGGACATGCGAGAGGCAACCACGCATTGATATTTCTCTCCCTCTCTTTCTCCTTCTCTTCCCCTCTCTCTAAAAATAAATAAATAAAATCTTTTTATAAATCAGTCATATGTTTTTTAAAGAAGTTAAGAGAAGAAAAAAGTACATATGATTGCTTACTACTTACCTACATGTTTACTATGTTCACTGCTCTTCATTCTTTTCTGTAGATATAAGTTGCCGTCTGGTGTCTTATCCTTTTAGCTTGAAGAACTTCCTGTAGCATTTCTTACAGTGCAGGTCTACTGGCAACAATTTTCTGGGATCTTTTTCCCTGGAAAATGTCTTGTTTCACCTTCATTTTTTTTTTGCTAACGACTTTATTAAGACGTAATTCACATACATACCATTCACCTACTTAAAGTGTACAAGTAAGTGATCTTAGTGTGTTCATAGACTGTACAGCCCCCATGTTTTCTTCTAAAATGTTCCTAGTTTTACCTTTTACACTTAGGTTACTGATCCATTTCAGTTCATTTCTGTGTGTGGTGCGAGGCTGTAGGGGTCCACATCGTCCTTTTGCGTGGGGCTATCCATCTGCCCCAGCACCATTTGTTTAAAATACAATACTATTATTTTTTCTACTGAATTGTTGAGGCGACTTTGTTGAAAATTGGTTGACTACAAATAGGAGGGCTTATTTCTAGATTCTTAATCCATTGCTCTATACCTCACTTTTAAGCCAGCACCATCCTGCCTTGGTCCTATTGCCTTGTAGTGCATTTTGAAATCAGAAGAATGAGTCCTACAATTTTTTTCTTTTTCAAGATTGTTTTTGCTAGTCTCTGTGTGAATTTTGCTAGTTTTTATATGAATTTTAAGATAAGTTTGTCAAATTTTGCAAAGAAGCCAGCCGAAATTCTGCTAGAGATTGTATTGAACCTATAGATCAAATTGGGGAGTATTGCTATTTTAATAACATTAAGTTTTCCAAACATGAATATGGGATATTTTTCTATTTACTTAGATTTTCTTAATTTGTTACAACATTTTGTATTTTTCAGAGTCTAAGTGGTATACTTCTTTTGTTAAGTATATTCATAATATAATATTTTATTGTTTTGATGCTATTGTGAAGGAAATTGCTTACTTAATCCCATTTTCAGATTGTTCTTTGCAAGTATGTAGAAATACAATTAATTCTTATATATTGATCTTATATACTGAAAACTTGCTGAATTCACTTATGAATTTTAATAGTTTTTAGTGGTCACAATTTTTGAATAACAATATTGTCAGATATAGAATTTCTGGCTTCCTTTCCTTTTGGCATTTTGAACATGGCACTCTGAATTTCAAGTATGTCATCTGACACTATTGTTTCTGAATGAGAAGTCAGCTGTTAATTTTATCATTTTCTCTTATATGTGTCATTTTTTCTGAATACTTTTAAGATTGTTTCATTGTGGCCCTGGCCGGTGTGGTTCATTGATTGGGCATTGGCCACAAAGCAAAAGGTCACCAGTTCAATTCCCAGGCAGGGCACACGCCTGGGTTGCAGGTTCTGTCCCGGGTCAGAGTGTGTAAGAGAGGCAGCTGATCAGTGTTTCTCCCTCACATCGATGTTTTCTCCCTCTCTTTCTCCCTCCCTTCCTCTCTCTAAAAATAAATAAATATATATATATATATTTTTTAATTGTCTCTTTGTGTTTACCTTAATTGAGTCTCTCTGGACTGTTTGGATTGTAAGTTTACCAAATTTGTAAAGTCTTCAGTCACTATTGCTCTCCCAAAATGGTCTGCCATTTTCTATGTCTCTTTTCCTGCCTTGGATTCTAATTATGCACATTTTGGAACTTGTGATGTTGCCCCACAGATATCTAAGTCTCTGTTCACTTTTCTTTAATCATTTCCCTCTTTTTCAGATTGGGTCATTTCAATTGCTATATTTCTAAGTTCATCTATTCTTTCTCTTGCTATCTCTAATCTGCTTTTGAACTCATCTAGTAAAAATTTTTTTTCCGGTTATTTTACTTTCCAGCCTGATATTTTCTACTTGGTTTTATTTCTGTATTTTTTAAAATTTATGTGCTGGAATTTCCTATCCATTCCTTCGTTACTATATTTTCCTTAAATCTATGTACATACTTGTAACAGCTGCTTTGAGGCCTTCATCTGCTACCTGGACTCACTCCAAGTCTACCTTTCCCCCCTGCATATCAGCTATGCCTTCCTGTTTCTTTTTATGTCTTGTCATTTTTGGTTGAAAACTGGACATTGGTGATAATAACTGTAGCAACTCTGGATTCTGTTATGTTCCCATGAAAATTTACTGTTGTTTTTGTTGGTGGTGGTTTAAAAGGCTATTATGTCCCTTGGCATAAACTGCAAATAGCCTTACCTATGGTTTCAGCAGCTGATATATCTGCTCAGTTCTTTGAGCTTCCACTGCTGGGTTTTTTCGGGTTTTTTTTTTTAACGTGGCCTTCTATGGGTCTTCTCTGTACTTGTGTTGCCCAAGGATTTGGGAAGAGCTTAGATTTAACACTTAGATCATACTTGCCGTTCATTTGCTCCTGAGATTTCTCTCTTAAATTCCCAAATGCTCTGTAAACACCAAGGTCTGCCCTCTTGACACATCAAGCCAGTGCTGCTTTAGCTTTGTCTACTTTTGAGCTTGACTGTATGATATTCCTCTTTGTGGCTGTAATATTATACTTACACATAACTGATGAGCATCTTAGTTATTTCCAATCTACTACTATTACAAATAATGATGAAGAATATTCTTGAATACATTTCACACATATCAGAGTATCATGTAGGATAAATTCCTAAGAATAAAGGTACTGGGTAAAGGGTTTGTGCATTGGATGTTTTGTCTTACATTTGTTTTAAGAGATAGGGTGTAATAGGCAGAAATAAGTGTTATTAACATTATAAACATTGTTTTCTGATGTTTTTTTACTTAAGTACAGTGATCAAGCTAACTGGCTGATTATTATTCCCAGAGAAAACATTACAAAAAATACAGGTAAGAGTGATCTGAATTTGTTTATTTTTTAGTCATGGGTCTGAATTCCCAAATTTAACAAATAAAATATTTATTATATTACAAAAGTATTTGCTATCCCATGTAAATATCTCATATACTATAGTATTTGGGTCATATGAAAAATTACTTTTGCTTAACCTGAAATTCAAATTTCATTGAAAATGAATTTAATTTCCGTATCTGAAAATTATTTTATAGATTATTGATATATATTATAACATTTATATTACTATTTATTTAAAGTAAACTTATTTTCTAAAGCTTGAAAAACTAGAGTATTGAGAAATTCCTGTACCAATTAGTTTTATTTGAACTGAATCATTAATCTTAAAATGTTACAGGCTAGAATGTGTAATGTGTTATTTTACTGTGGAATCTGCTGTTAAGTGTTTGTTATGTGGTAGCCTGGCTTGTGTGCTTACTTGCCACTTGGTGAATTACTTATTCAAATCTTCTTCAAGTTTGTTGTATATTCTAGATACAAGTCCTTGTCAGATATACAATCTGCAAATACCTTCTGCCAGTCTATGACTTGTATTTTTTCATTTCTTAAGAATGCCTCTTAAATATCAGGGTTTTTTATTTTGATGAAGTCTAATTTATCGGGTTTTGGTTTTATGCATTGTACTTTTGGTGTCACAGCTGAAAAATCTTTGCCTAGCCCAAGTTTATGGTTCCACAGTTTGCATTTAGGTAGATGACTCAGTTTGAGTTAATCTTTGTGCATTGTGTGGACTGAGGTTAATGTGGGGGAATTATGAATATGCAATTATTCTAGCACCATAACAATGGTACAAATAGTTCATCTCCATTAAATTACTACTTCTGGACTGTCTTTTACCAATATTACACTGTCTTGATTACCTTAGCTTCACGAAATGTTCAACTAATATAAAGAAAATAAGCATTCAAGCCCTGGAATAACGGTGGTGCTAATTTTCAGAGTGGGCACCATCATCTGGGTCACTTCTCTAAGGAATAAGTCATCTTTACCCAAAGTAGCATGGGTTTTAACAACCCGAGAACCCTCTTTTCTCTAACTCTTCATATAGTCTTATTGTTGTTCTGAGTTCTTGAATAGCATATGAGGAGGGCTCATGAACTACCTGAATATGTTTGTCTGGAGTTTGGCATTGTTGAACTGGAGTTGAATATGTTGAGTCTGGAGTTGAACTCCTCAACTTCCAGCCCTGGATCCACCAGCTAACACTGTTCACACAGCCTCTTGGCTGTTTCATATGCATCTTTCACTACCTTAGCCATATTACAGGTGGGATTAATGTTTCCTTTGCATTTAGGCTGGGTAGGCTTAATATCACCACCAAACAGAAGTGTGTGCTGGTTAACAGGCATGTGGAAAGAGATGCTGTTGGTATAAATCCAATCCAGAAAATATTGAATGTTACTCCCAGTGAAAATATCAAACCCATCCTTTCCTTATGTTCAGTCATTTCATGTACCATTATAAGAATCACATCATTATTTCTGTTTCTAATTTTAATTAAGACTTGTAAAAGTTATGCAAGACCTGTGCATCTTCAGGGCTCACATATTTCTGGTTTACAAGTTCATGGAAATGATGCATATGCCGACTTTGATCCAGTCCCAGTGCAGGCCAGTTAGGTTCTCCATCGGAAGATCCACTTCTCCCATTGTGTTAGCCGGTTGTGCCGGAAGTTCCTTTTGCAGAAGCACAGATGGTGTTTCTCACACCGTTCTCTTCCACAAAGTCCAGGAACTGCTTGACAGAGAGCAGTGACAGCAAGAGCACCAATAGCAGTTGAATGGCTTGAGTGCCAGGTGCTCCTCCAGCCGTCGCAGGAAGTGCCGTATTCTAGCTGGGGTGGGGCATAGGTCCACCTGGAGGCCTGGGCGGACACGAGCTTGCGCAGTCAGGCTGTTTGGGTCGGGCATCGTCTTCATGGGTGCACCCTGGTTTCAACTTCGGGCCCAGTCCTGGCCTGTGGGCACAACCGCCGCAGCAACTCCCAGGCCATGTGCCCCACCCGTGGCTTCCCCAGATCCCACTCACACTTTTAGCTCATCGACATTTTTTATTTGAAGTGGGTCTCTTGGAGTTAGCATATAGTTCAGCCTTGATTTTTACATCTAAATCTGACTCTTGATTGGTATTTTTAGACCATTTCCCTGTATTTTTCAGACTATTAGATGCACTCCCCCCAAATTTAGAAGGAAAAGGTAGGGTACATCTTATAGTCTGAAAGTAGCTTCCCTGGCTCACTGTGGCAGAGTGGGGTGGGGGGTTCAGGCAGTGGTGCAGGGTCACAGGTTATTAAATATTTTACCACATTTTTTGCTTCAAAAATTTTTTTCCTATTTTCCTCTAAAACCTAGGTACGTCTTACAGTCTGGTGCATCTTATAGTCCTAAAAATACGGTACATGTAATATAGTTGTTGGTATGGTTGTAATAAAACCTACCATCAGGCATTCTCTATTTGTTCCAGTTTTTCCATTTCACTTTTCTCTTCCTTTTCTGTCTTCATTCATAGTACGTATTTTTTTTGTGATTCCATTTTATCTGCACTATGGGCATATTATGTATGCTTTTAAATGTTCTTATTGTCAGACCTAGGGTTTGCACTATATATTTTAATTAATTACAGTCTACTTTCAAAAATAGTATACCAGCCCTGGCTGGCATAGCTCAGTGGATTGAGTGTGGGCTGTGAACCAAAGTGTCGCAGGTTCGATTCCCAGTCAGGGTACATGCCTGGGTTGCAGGTCATAACCCCCAGCAACCACACATTGATGTTTCTCTCTCTCTCCCTCTCCCTCCCTTCCTTCTCTAAAAATAAATAAATAAAATCTTTAAAAAAATAGTATACCATTTCACCTGAAGTGCAGAATTTGCTTTTTACTAATCACCAACTGCCCTCAGAGAAAAATTCTGATCTAAAATATTACCTGGATTTATTGCTACGGTGGTAGATCAATTCACCATTCCTTTTCCTCATCGTGCCATCAAAATGTTTGTCGGAAGAACATCGGAAAACATATATAAATGTAATCAAAATGACTGGGAAATTAAAAGTAATCATTGTTGGTGGTGTTCATATAGTCTTAAATTTTATCAACACAGCATGGTTCTGTCACGAGCAGTTAATTATCTGCCTTTTGTTTTCAAACAGAGGTCGCAGCCATAGAGGAGTGGTTAGTGAGAATCAATTTACAGCACGGACTAAACATTTACACCACCGAAGGGACACTGTTGGATACTGTCCGAGGTAAATGGCAGCGGGTAAGGGTGAAATGGAATTCAGGATATTCTTCCGACAAATCTTATAACCTACTGATGCCCAACTCTGTGCTAAGTACTAGAGATAAATAAGAGATGACCCTGTCCCTTGAGGGACTCACCGTCCTAATGCGACAGACAAAGAATTAAATCCACGCGGGTGATTGTTCAGCGGGGTCTGCAGCGCGCGCTATGGAAACGGGGAAACCTGTCTTCTCCATAGCCACACTGCAGGTGGTAGTACACAACGGCTTCCCCGAGTAGTCTTTGCACACTTCATAAAGGTGTCGCAGAAGACAATGTTCATTGCACGGCAGTCTTCTGTGTGAGGACCATCAGCAAAATGTCTTGTTCCGTCTTAGAACATTTCTATTTTTTCATGAAAAAATGGTTGTTTTATTTTAAGGTTATGAACATTGAGTGATGCGACTGACTAGGTTTCTTTTTTCTAGTTGTCTAACTCACAGCCCGGTTTCCGGGTCATCTGTAGCACTATGTGGCTTTTTTTTAAAATACTCGATCCTGTATCCAGTATTTATCCTCACTTTTTTCACTTTCCTTTTGACCCTTATTCTTTTTTTTTTTAATTCCTCACCTGAGGATATATACTTACTGATTTTAGAGAGAGAAGAAGGATTGAGGGGAGAGAGAGAAACTTCGATGTAAGAAAGAAACATCCATTGGTTGCCTCCCATACATACCCCAATGGGGGATCAGACCTGCAACCTAGGTATATGCCCTGCCTGGGGATCGAACCCAAAACCTTTTGGTGTATGAGCTGATGCTCCAACCAACTGAGCCTCCCAGCCAGGGCTTTACCTTGTTCTTTTACTCCTACTTTAATATGGTACCATTATGTAGAGCACAGAATACAAATAAATACTACCTTTTAGGAATAGGACCACTGGGGTAGCTTTAAGAAAACCAGTGATGTCTGGACCCCACCACACACCAATCAAAAGCCGATCTCTTTAAGTGAGGCCAGACATCTTTAGTCAAAAACGAGTTTCCCAGGTGATTCTGATATGTAGAACTGCTCTAGAGAAAGTTTGCATATGTACCGAGAGATATGTACAAATCTATGTAATGCAGTGTTATTTGTAATTAGAAAAGTGGAAAATAACATAAATGTATAGCAGTAGGGGGAAAGACAAATACATGCGGTATATTTTGTTAAAATGAAGTCAATAGATCCATATATCAAGAACAGAACTCAAAAACATTGAGTAAAAAATCAGGTGTCAGAGAAGAGAGGAGAGCATTTATCTAAAATTCAGAAAATGTCTCTGGCTGGTGTTGCTCAGTGGATTAGGTGCCAGCCTTCGAACCAAAGGGTCGCCAGTTTGATTCCCAGTCAAGACACATGCCTGGGTTGCTGGCCAGGTTCCTGGTAAGGGGAGTGCAAGAGGCAACCACACAGTGATGTTTCTCTCTCTCTCCCTTCCCTCTCTAAAAATAAATAATAAATAAAACCTTAAAAAAATAAAATAAACAAATGAAATCTTTAAAAATAAATAAAATAAAATTCAGAAAACACATAAAGCAATGCTGTTTGTTGTTCATGGGTACATCTACATTGTAGTAAAAGTAAAAAAGCAGGAGCGAGAAATATACACAGCGATTTCATGCCAGCGGTGGTATTCGGGAATGGAGCTTCAAATCAATTCTGTATCGTTTTATTTCTTCAACCAGAAGTAACATATCTAAAAGAAAAATAACCAAATGTTCTGCTCTCCCATGTTCATAGCATCCAAAATTTTTAAAAATACTCAGTTATTCAATCATTACAGTTTTTGAGGCTCTGATATTTTGAATATTTTTAAGTTTAGTACGTGTTTTTTTAAATAGTTTATTTTGTTGTGCTTTTTTCCATTACCATTTGCCCCCCTTCCACCCTCTTCCACCTCCACCCACCCCATCCCCCACCCCGCAGTCACCACACCGTTGTCTGTGTCCATGAGCTCTTTCTCTTTTTTGCTCCATCCATTCACCCCCAGACCCGAATCCAGAGCCGTCAGCCTGCTCTCTTATCCATGAGCCTATCTCTATTTTGCTGACTTCGCTCATATGTGGAATCTAATGAACAGAGTAAACTGAACTTGAATACTTGTAAATACTAAAATAACAATATAAAATTATTTGAATTTTAAAAATACTTTGTAATCTGAATCACTTGCATATGGAAATGTACCAAGAGCATTACACATTGCATTGCAATTTTAATGTACATTATTTAGAATTTACAGAGGACCACAAGTTAGAAGTTCTTAAAAGTTCCAGATGTAGAAAGGGGAGTCCCCCGTTAGAGGGACCGAAAGGTGCCCTGTGTCATGGAAGCACAGTAAGTGGTAGAGTAGAGCAGAGTGAATGTGGAGAGGCTGGCAGCTATCACGGTAAAAAGTGTGCATTTTATTCTAGTTACAGTGAAAAGCTGTTGGAGTGTTTAAGCAGGAGAGTGGTAAATTCTGATTTATGCCTTATAAAAAGATCACGTTGGCTGCTGCGTAGAGACCTGACTCTTGGGGGAAGGATGGAAAGACTAGAATACAGGAAATTGGTTGGCGCCTGTGGCCATGGTCCACTCAGGAGATGGGCTGGGAGCCCTCGGGCTATGGGACGAGCAGTGGAGGTGGTGAGAAGGAGGCAGCTTCAGGGTCCATTTTGGAGGTAGAGCTGATATGACGACTTCCTATCAGCTCTGCTGTGAACCGGGGGCAAGGGAAACAGAGGTATGGGGGACAGATCCTAGGTTTCTTACCGGAGCCATCGAGTGTGTGATGATCTCGCTCACCGAAATGCTGAGGAGATGGGGAAAGAACACTGGGAAATGGCAATCAAGGTTCAGGTCAGGTTAACAGTTGGAAATATTTACTCACTACTATCTCAGAGAGATGTTTGCAAATGTTGTCCTCACTTCCTACTCTCCCTTCCACACCCCAGACCAACCCACTAAAATAGTTCTTAATCACCACCATTAGTGATGCTAGTCACTTCGTATTAGTCACCTTCATATTGGTCACCTTTCTGCCTCTCTTTAGCTTCTTGGTAGCAGTCAAGACTTTTAATCACTCCCTCATTCTTAAAGGGCTTAAAATCCAATAGCTGACTTTAAGGAGGTTGTACGTAAGGGACGTTTTCAAGTCAGTGCAGTCGTGCCCAGCTGCAAGCCCGCATCTCCTGCCCTCCAAGATCGGGTTGTTAATTGCCTGCACACACGTGTAACGCCCTGGAAAGTCAGCTGCCTTGCCCCAGATTTCTTTGACTTTTGGAGTGGATCAGGTTGGTTATAAATCGTGTCTCTTTCCCTTCTTGGCCATCCCTACACTACGTCGACCCAAATGGAAATCTAGCTCCTTCCCTGGCTTTGCACAGTGAAAAAAAATAAAATAAAAAGACTGTATGTGAAAAACATATCACACACCATCTTCAGGTTTGCAGCGGATTTTATTAAACGTCTGGGGAGCCGCCGGAGACTTACATGGGGACAGCAGGATTCTGTCACATTTCCCTGGCTTCCTTTTCATAGGCACTTCTCCCATTTCTTCAGAAGAAAGGAAATCCTCCCAGTTTCTTACCCATGAATGTTTGACTTTATCCAGCTCCAGCTGTCTGCGTATCTAAGAATAGACTGACGAGTTGAAGACATTCCACCTCTGATTTTTTTTTTTTTCTGTTGGTTCTACCCCCACTTCTTTACATCTTCCAGAAATCCCTCTAAGTGTCCTGGTCCCTAATGATAACTTGCCCTGTGTGCCACTGCTATTCAGATTTATTCTCATTTTCTACATTTCCACTGCTGTTTAAATGGGGCGGGGCGGGGAGAGAACAAAAAGTAAACATATGGGCTCTGGAAGCCGAAGTTGCGCTCTAAGTTATACATGTGCACATCGTGGGATCCAGAAATGTAGTTTCTAGGTACAGACGTGTGGCCAGTTATATTTTCCAAAGATGGTCAAGGCAGATAGACTCCACCCCACGTGCTCTTCTGCCGTGTAAGGGCAAGGGCATGAGACCTCCTTCTTCCCACTCTGGAAGATAAGAATTGACCTATTTTCTTTTTTTTAAGATTTTATTTATTTATTTTTAGAGAGGGAAGGGAGGGGGAGAGAGAGAGAGACATCAATGTGCAGTTGCTGGAGGCTGTGGCCTGCAACCCAGATATGTGCCCTGACTGGGAATCGAACCTGCAACACTTTGGTTCGCAGCCGGCGCTCAATCCACTGAGCTATGCCAGCCAGGGAGAATTGACCTATTTTCACTGAGTAAGGAGAGTAAGGCAATACCCCTGTTTTGGGAACAAAGGAACAGTTCCCTCACACAGTTCCTCTAAAACCCTCAAAGGAAAGCAAGAATGCTCCGTTTCAAGAGCTCTGCCTCAGTGTCAACACCTTCACTTGATTGTTACAGAACCTATTCTTCAGTGGAAACTTGGGTCTCAGCTAACCAAAGCGAACCTCATTAAACTGTACCCACACGTGGTGGGCCTGAAGGCAACCAAGTGCCCTTGCGCCAACGACGTAGCGTTGCTCGGCTTCATTCTGAACTCGGCAGGTAACGGTAAGTGAACGGCTGTGTTGGATGCTGGAAATGGTATTATGTATCTTATGACAGCGATGTTTAACTGGCAGTGCCTGCCAAAGGCGTAGACACAATGGAGTAAAAACGTTTCCTAAAAATACCCAAGAATTTACTTTCATCACTGCCTTGTCTATTTGAGAGTTCGACTTACTGTTTTTTCCCTCCGGCTTTTTGCTGTGTCAGCAGTGACTTCAGTGTCTTTCCTCATTTCCTTTATCCTCCGCCCTCCACCTTACCTTACTTCCTCCCAGAGACCATTCGCCGAGATTCTAACCCATCTGTTTGTGCGTGGCTATCCTTGCCACAGGGAAATAGGTACTGCGGTTCCAAGGTGTTATATTTTGTAATTTATTATGGATGTGTTTTCATGTTACTGCTATAATACTTCATAGGGTCCTTCCACAGTTCAACTACTAGCTGTATAATTCTAGTTGTTTTTCCAGGTCATTGATGACCGCTGGTCCCCCAAAGCCAGTGAACAGAAAGGAATAAGTACATAGATAAGGGAACTTAAAAAAATAAGAAACAGAATTGTATTACTTATAGACAATATGTGTATCCACACAAAAATCCGAAGAATCAACAGAAAAAAAACTATCAGAGCAAAAATGAGAGTGCTACAGAATTGAGGAATGTAATAACAATTTATGAAAACCGCCCCACCAGAGACCACTCAAGACTCTAATCTTAAAGTTTTTATTCAGGAAGGGACAAACCTCTAATGCCACCCAGAAAGAAACAAAACAAACAAATGAAAAGAATGGCAAGGCCTATTGTGCAGAAATTATAAAAAAAGACTAAGATAAGTAAAATATTTATGTTCATGAACAGGAACTTTTAGTATTGTAAAGATATTGATTCTCTCTAAATCTGTGCATCGATGCGATACAATTCCAAGAAAAGTTACAGCGGTATTTGTGTGTGTGCGGCAATTGACAAGCCAATCCCCGAATTCATACGGGAGAATAAAGCACTATAAAGAATAAATAGCAAACATAATTTTAAAAAGAATAAAAGGAAGAACAAAAACTTGCCCTGCTGTGACTTACTATAAAGTAATAGAGTCAGACCGTGCATTGGTGTAAGGAAAGACAAACGGACGACCCCAGTTTCTTTGCATTCCTAGTGGCTTCCAATCCTTTTCTTTTTTTTCAAGTGTTTTTTATTTATTTATTTATTTATTTTTACTTTTAATTTTATTTTAATTGTTGTTGCAGTACAATTTTCTATCTTTTACTCCCATCCCAACCCACCCACCCGGCCCTCCCTCCTCCCTCCCATTTCTGCCCGCCCCTAGTTTTTATCCATGTGAACTTTATACTTGTTCCTGTAAACCCTTCCCCTTTTCCCCTGAAATTCCCCTGAAATTCCCCCCCTTCTCCCCTCTGGTCACTGTCAGTCTGTTCTTTATTTCAGTGTCTTTGGTTATATTTTGCTTGTTTCTTTGTTTTGTTGATTAGGTTCATGTTAAAGGTGAGATCATATGGTGTTTGTCTTTCACTGCCTGGCTTATTTCGCTTAGCATAATGCTTTCCAGTTGCATCCATGCTGTTGCAAAGGTTCCAGTCTTTTAGTTACCTCTAGCTCTGAGTGCCTGCCTGTGCTGAATCAGTTCAACTAGAAATGTGCCTCTTTCCTCTCTGCATCAACTCACAGAAGCTCCTTTGTCCCATGGATGCCAGGCTAGATATAGGGCCCCTCTGCCTTCTCTTTCTCTGAACACCGACACGAACAAGCCCTACTGCTGTGAGCCTTGGGGGGACAGCCATTCTTTATCCATCATGTTCAATCCTGCCACACACGTGAGAGTCACAGGGCAAAGGGACAGTCTCTGCCTGTTGGGTCTCACTCACCAGACCACTTCAACATCTCGCGAGAAGAAATTACTTCAGCCACCCTTTCCCCAGCTGCCTGCCCCTATACTCAAGCAGAACCAAGGTCCCCACAGTGTCAAGCGGCCACAGCCTGCACCAGCAGTTCCTGTGCGAGGCCCTTGTCAGTGCCCGCAGCCTCACACGGGATTGGACATTCCCTCTTGATGCCCAGTGAGCATCTCAAGTATCACAAGTGTAATCCAGAACTCTTGATTCGTCTCCCTCTGAAACCTGTGCCTCACCAGCGTTCCTCTTCCTAATTCATATCCAGTTACCGGAAACTCCATTCCGGGACACATTCCCAACTGCTCTTACACTCCAGGCTGGTGCTGCGCCCCCGCCCCCGTGTCTGTCCCCATGGCGACCACTCTTACCACTGCTCAAATCTGAAGTCAACGCCGTTTCTCCACAGACCCATGGACAGCCTCTGCAGTGGTCTCGCTGGGTCTAGTGTTCTCCCAGTGTCACTCACCCTCCGTCCAGCTACCAGAGTGATCGTCTCACGTGTAAATCAAATCACACCACTTACAAACTTCAAGTACTCCAGGGCTTCCCTTTGCCCGTCCCAGTAAAATCCAAACTCGTCACTGTGGCCTGCCCCAGCTTCTGTAACCCTGGCATCCCTTGGTGGCCAGCGTGCCATAGAGAATGGCCTGAATTTTGGTCTAAACTATTAGCCAGAATGAAGCATTAACTATTTCTGAACTTTGCTGGAGTCTGGTCACGTAATATCATGCTAGACACTTACCATCATCCGCACTTAGAATATAGTATACTGTTATCTGTAGGACCAGACTTGGTGCTTAGAAAGGCGAAGCTTAGCTTTAGCTTTTCCTCTTCCTGGAAGAAGCAGATGATGGTAATGCTTCACTCTGCATTTTTCCCTACACAGAAAAGAGCCAGGAATTAAAATACATTCTTTACAACAAGACCGATCCTACAGTCATCCTTTGGAAACAAAGTGTGTGCATTAGATTATCAGCTGTCTTCGGCCCCCCACACTCCACACCCCTGAACCCCCGGCCTCGTGACTAGCCTTCAGGTTGACATTCCACATGTAAAGCACAAGGCTCCCGACATTCCTAGCTGTGGCCAGGGAAAGGTAGGATCAGGGAGCAAAGTACTTCCGGTATTTGCAAAATGTTTGGTCATTTTTTTCAACAGGTTCTCAGGAGGCATTAGCAAATATTTTTTTCTGTTTTTTTTTTTAAATTTTATTTTAATCATTGTTCAAATACAGTTTTCTCCTTTTTACTCCCAATCCAGTCCCCCCTCCCACCTTTTTCTGTTTTTAAAATCACAAATATTAAAGTTTCTTCTGTCTTGGAGTTTACATGTTAATGTTTTCTTTGGAGGTTTTTTATTGTTTACTAAAATTGTACTCATGACATAGGACCATATTTGTGCTCAGAAGCATGTTAGGGAGGAAAAACTCTTCATCTACCCTCTTAAGTTCAGTGCCGGGGGCGTCTGCGAATTAAACTGTCGAAGATTCCCAGGAGAAAAGGCACGCAGTTTTTACTAGTCCTCACATTTCCGCGGGAGTTCCAAGAAGTAGTTCCACCCGGGGGGGTTTGCATACCATTTTAACAAAGGGAGGGGACCTGGGCTTCAGAGGGTGAGGCATTGTGGGAAGTGACGGGGAACAAGTGGGGGGACTAAGGTCTTTGTCAACTCCCATCTCTGGTGATAAGACTGTCCTCCTCCCGCTGGTACGACGCGGCCCCTTTCTCAAGGGGAGATGTGGGCCCCGCTTTCAGAGAGAGGAGGGGAAGACAGGGACCTCGCCTTGCATCTGTGGACGCTCAGTTACCTGCAGCTCAAAATACGCCTTACGGCAAAGTGGCATATTTGGGGGGTGGTGTATTCTGACCCCCTTCAAAAAGAAAGCAAAATACTTAGTAATTAAACCGGATGGCCAGTTAAAATCCTGCAGTGTAACCTGAAGTCACTTTGCCTTTCGAGTGCTTGGGGCGGCCAGATTCGAGCTGAGGGGGTGGAGCTGAGGCGCAGGCGCAGAGTGGGGTGGAAGGCGGAGCAGATGCGGCCAGGGGGCCGGGGGACCTGGCACCACTGAAGCCAGTTACTCCCTTTGCAAAGTCGTCTAGCCTCAGTCGTCCTTTCCTCTCGTGGCAGGTGTTTACATAGGCCTCAGCTTTTCCGGATTTTGGAAGTATGATGACACCGTGTGGTACAACCTGACTGATATGATCTATTCCCAGGTTGGAGAAGGTAATTCCTTCAGGAGTGCCTTCGTCTTTGGCATTTCATTTATATCAACTTTTGATCCGCATTTCGCCTTTTCCTTATGTTTTGCTCCATGGTATGATTTCTTCCTTTAGGACACATGGAGCTCTCAGTGGTGGATATGGTTTTAACAAATCATTTCTTTGTTATCCTCACATCTTTGGGACTTTTTATAAGTCATGATCTTCGTTCTGCATACAGCCCTCTCCTGAAGGTATGTGAACTGCTTTGTAATGAATAGTTAACCTGGAATATCTTTCATGACATAAAGCAGAAACATTGAATACTTGAGTTATGTGTGGTCTCCCTTGGAATTGAAATGCTTCTTCCTTTTAAAAAATGTAAAAGCATAATACAGTGACTTCTTCCTTTGCCTTGCAGTGTTGACAATATCATTTGGAAATGGTGCTAGTGTTATTGCTATACAGGTTTATAGTAAGTTTTACATACTTACAAGTAGAAAACACTCTATCTATCTGTCTATATATCTATAGCTATATATGTTCCCAAATACTTTAGGGTAATGGATAAAGCTAAATATAATATTGCAAAGGAACCTAAATTAAAGTGACTTTTGGTGTGGAGAGAAGGCGAATATACCGTACTTTGCTGTGTATAATGCACACCCCCATTTTTGGCCCAGACTTGCAGGAAAAAAATCTTTCATTTCAATGTCTTAATTCATTCAATGATGTATACTTAGCTACTTGTTTTTTGTACTGTAAAGGAATTTTAGCATTTATTTTTGAACATACAGGTATTGTTATTGCTTTCTAGAGTTATACTTTTAACACATTAGCACAAATAAAGGAATTAAGACATGTATATAGCTATGGAATTAGTACTACCCATGTATAATACACACCCTTATTTTTCCCTGAAAAGTTTGGGCAAAAGATTGTGCATTATACATGACAAGTATGGTGCACTTTGGTGAAGATGCACGACATGCACAGAATGAAATTCTTAAGCATGTTAATAAACACCTCTTAAAAATTACAACAGAAATCAGAGTGGTCCTAAAGACTTAGGAACAGTGGAAGAAGAGGTAAGGGTGAGTCCAGAAGGGGCAGTTGTCCTGGTGGAGAAGCAGGGATGGCTTCTGCACAGTCATCATGACCTTTCTTCGGGTGTGCAAACATTCGCCGGCTCCCCTCCTTCCTCACTATCTCTGAGAAAGGACCATTTGTTGCTCAGACAGCTAATCGATCTGGCCTTCTATGTGCTTATCATATAATTGCAGAAGCCAAGTTATAGATGCCGGGAACAGTGACTCAAGTTCAAAGTCCAGAGGGCCCGATCTAGAGCCTGCACTAGGCTGAGCAGCAGGAGTTCGAGGGGAAATGGGGGGGGGGGGTGGGTTAAGGGTGTGCCTTCCCAGTCCCAAGAGAGTGGCAGATTTAGTGCGCACGGGAGGCACGCTTCCTCCCTCCTCCACTTCGGTCATTAGCAGATGGGGTGTGGACCCCAAATCCCGGCTGGCATTAAGTGAAGGTATGAACAGGTTGACCCAATGGTGACACAAGGCGAAGACTGTCGGGGAGATCTCCAGGAGGTTGTGTCCATGACTCAAGGGGCTGGTTTCAGTGTGGCGCCCCTGACTGCGAGGCTAAAGAGAGACGCTGCCTTCAGTATCACTTCAATGCCATGTTTTGTTCAGCCTTCTCAGAGGCAAGCTAAAACTAAAGTTCCTTTTTTTTCTTCCTTCTAGTTTTCAAGGGCAGACTTTTGTGGTTTCGAAAGGGTAAGATGCTTTAATATCCAAGGGTTGGTTAAAAGATATGTCTCCTCGGTGTTCTTAAGAGATGTGGTGCAAGACGAGAATTCGCGCTATAGATTATTCCTGTTACTATAATGTTATTCACCATTTAAGCCTGGAAAGTTGTATTTCTACCACCTATCAAGCCATAGGACACAGCGTCCTGCCTTGTTTCGGAGGCCAAGCAAACCCTACTTTCTGTTCCGCCCAGGATCGTTGTGGGTGTTCGGGTGTTTCCCGCACGAGGCGCCCAGGCAAAAAGAGAGTCGGGGCTGAAATCTGGCTAAAAGTTTACTCCCCTGTCCATCCACCCCTGTGCAGGAGAAAGTCACTTTCTAGTTTGCACCTAAGCTAGCCACGCCTCCGCGTCTGCCTTTTGGGGGGATTTTATTCCATTGGTTATCTCCCCTCTCTGTTACAAGGTCAAGTTTCACGATTCAGTAGGTCATTTTAATCAACACACACAAGCATGTTTCAGTTTGGAAGCCACGACAAAAATTGTGAGCATTCCTTGCCTTTTGCCACGTCCTCTCCCTCTCCCCACCTCGTACACGCACGCACAGCCAAAAGTGAAGTTGTTTTGAAAAGTATAGGGATTTACCTTTGGGTGGGGCCTTTTAAATAATGACTGAAGGAAGGGTGGGAAGAATGGGATGTGTGTGGCTGTTTGAGAAGGTTTGAAGGAGTTCATACTTGATGACTTATTCATTTACTTCTTTATTTGCTGGGCAAATATTTGAGTACTTTTTCCTAGCCCATGCTTGTTTAGACAAGAATAATCCCACAATGAATAAGATACCATCCCTACTGCCATGTAGCTAGGAATCAGGTAACGGAAATAGAGGGCAAAGGGAAGAGAAGATTCTACTTTAAGTAGGGTGACTATGGCAGATCTCTCCAAGGAGGTGAAGTTGAAGCAGAGTCCTGAATGACGTGAAGAAGCACATTCAGACAGAGGTAACAGCAAGTGCAGAGATCCTAAAGTGGAAAGGAAGCACGGGGAAAAAGCTGTTAGCCACCAAAATCTGTTTGGTAGAAACAGCAGGGATTTGGGGTTGCTTCTTCAAGGAGGAAATTCTCTCTTATAGAAGACACACAAGATCCTTCATTCCTGTCATGTCCACCCCTCACCTCGAGCCATCCTTGCCAGTCATTAGCTGCATTTTCAGTACATTTTCTCCAGTTGTTAGTAAGAATAGCTACCAGCTCCATAAGCGATCAGGTTGGCCATCCCGGCGGGAGGACAGTGTCTCTTTCCCCGGAGTTCCCGAGAGTCTCGGGGCCAACTCCTTCACCTGATGGGATCACGTGTCCCTGCTTGACCAATCTTTGTGTCTCTAAGTCAGACCCGGATCCTGAGCTCATCCCTTGGAATGAGGTCGGCCAGTTCAGGTGAGATTATCTCCCAAGATATTGACTAGGCTGTTGCCAATTCTGATTCCAGGGGGAAATAAGCAAGAAGGAATCTAAAGAGAAGGAGTAAGTCAGGGCTCTATAAAGATCCTATGTTACTTGCTCAGATATTATAGCGATAATTATGGTGTCCTGCAAACCTGAAGATTTATATGAGAACTCAAAAAGTTCATTCGATATAACACCTTAGCTTGAAGGTACCCTACCATTCAACTAAACTGGTGTGTATTCTGTGTTAAATGTCTGTTTTGTTTGTTTGTTTAGCAGTTTCATGTAATGCACATAAAATTCACCCATTTAGAGTATGCCATTCAATGAGCTTTAGTATCTTCGCAGAGTTGTGCAACCACTACTACTATTGATTTTAGAGCATTTAAAAGGATGATGCATAGATTATACAGATTTCATTACTGATCTATAAAACTGTGAGAAGTTCTCCCTGTTGCTTCAACAATAATTTGAAAGTCAGAATCCTCTTATAACAAAAGAAACATCTCACACTCTTGCGTAATTCATACCCAACATAGCATGTACAATTTCACTTTCTTGAAAGCTTCTCCCTTAATGACCAGTTTTTCAAATCCTATGTTTTTGTGGCTTGTTTCTTATTGCTTCTTTCTGCTGTCAGGCTTCTGCAAAGGGTCCTTAAGCCTAGTTGCCCCTAGTGCAGATAAAAGACAGGCACGTGGCCCACTGTGGTGGTGACAACGGGCTAACAGCTTCTGGTAGCATCAAAAAGACGAGGCCAGCGAGGCAGGGCATCTGCCGTGAACACATGCTCGTTCATGCAGAATTTCTGTGTATTCCTTTTCTGTATGTGTGTGTTGTTCAAAAAGCATTATTCTTGTTTCTTGTCCTCATTCTACAACCTTTTATTCCCATATAATGTTCTTCCTTTTATTTGCCCCACACTCCTGAACTATTGACCTTTTACCTTTGTAAAATGTTTCTCCTTTTTTATATCTTAAGTCTACATATAGCCTAAGCGATATTTTTCTTTATTTATGCAGAGAGACTACGTCAAAGGAAAATTGTGGTATAACGAACGATGTTTTGCTAACACAGAACTACACGAAGGTAAATTTTAGTCGAAGACGTGTCGACAGGCTTTTTTTCAACATAGCATATATGGACCAAATAAAGTTACAAAATAGAGACAGACCAACATGTAAACATAGGTTTGTTTGGTGCAAGTTTTAAAACTAAGGCTTAAAACTAAGAGGGGAAGTTCATTTAAATCCAAGACAACAGGCATGCCCTGATAGAAGCACAATACCTTGATCCGAGCGTGTTTAATAGCCTGCTCAGAAATTTAGGTGCTGCTTGTGATTCCTGTGCCTTCCTGTTTTATAGTTGACTATGTGACTGTCACCTTTGAGAGGAACAGGACCTTAAGTGAGGTATGTGGCATTGAATAGATGAAAAGGTGAGACATTTTACTGTGCACAATTTTATGGATTGTTTTTCATCTAAAAAAAAACCCTCAATTCTACGGACTGAAAGGTTTCACAATTACTTCTTGCTCCCAGTGGTGCCTGTCCTGGCGTTTAATGATGATTAACTAATTATGTCACTCCGAGACCCATGCAGGGGTTCCGGCAAAACAACCCAGGCCAGAAAGGATGCTTTCTGAACTCAAACCCCTGGAAGAGAGCACAGGCATTAAAGATTTAACACTTAAAAAAAAAAATTAACACTTTTATTTGTAGCCAGTTGTTAGTGTATTTGCTTAAGAGAACTAATTAGAGCTTATATTGTCAAAAACAGCATCACCTTCACCTTTCTCTTTTTGTAGGAAAGCTCTTGTTTTTATAGCCCAGCGCCGTTTTTTGATTGGCTACCTTGCTTACCTCCTCTTTCAAAACAAACGAAATCTATAGCTTCAACCGTCATAACATTTCTCGTGGACCAAGAACACAGTACTGGAGTCTACCTCTTACACAACAACCAGGTAGCTCTCGCGGGCTGCGCCGTTGCTCCTGACGCTGCGATAAGGGAAGCTGAACTGAGCAGAGCTGTTGCCGCATCCTTGTCAGCTCTGGCGCTAGAGCCTGATCCGCTAGAGACGGCAGGATTGTTTATGGCTACAGATAGAGATTAAGCTGCTGGAGGGATTTCTTTGCCTCTGATTGTCATTGAGTTGGATGAAAATGGAAAAGAGGATGCCGTTTGCATAGTGATTCTCCTTTGCTTATTCTCCCTGAGAATAAAGTGGTTGGTTTAGAGCAGGGGTGTCAAATTCGTTGTCACTGGGGACCACATCAGCCTTGCGGCTGCCTTCAGAGGGCCAAATGTAATGTTAGGACTGTATACATGTAACTACGCCTTAACTAGGGGCAAGGAGCTCAGCGCCACCACCGGGCAGAAGCAAGGGGCGGGGCTGGATAAAACAAGGTGGAGGGCCGGATGCCACCCACGGTCCTTGTGTCTGCCACCTGTGGTTTAGATGAACAAATAATGGAAATAAATTGCCGCAGATCTGTATATTCTGCTCCAAAGGGTCTGAACCCCAACTTGAGAATTAGAAGTTTTCTTAGAGCCACTATATGTATTTCAGCCCTGCCCTTATGATTTTAGGGGAGAAAAAAATAATTTTTCCCTTCCCTCTTGGGTTCAGTGAGCAGGGTCCTGTGCATTACACTGACAAAGGACAGAATAGCCAGAGGAAAGGAAACAACCGACTTATGTGTGCAGCGTCTGTGCAGGCAGGTGCAAGTCAGTGATGAGGAGCTCAAAAATGGGGTTCAAATTTAGGGGTCTCGTGCCTCCTTCATGGGTTAAGGGGGTGAGAGCGGCACTGAAGGAAAATACAAGGGAAAGAACATGGCCTTACAGGGGGTAAGATAGTTTGTGGTGATGTTTGCTTACACAGGCATGAGTGGTCTTTCTGCCTCCTTTGGGGTGAGAAATCTTCCACAAAGGAGGGGTTGGGTCGGTTTCATTCACATTCTCCCTTGAGGGAGTACATTCGCCCCAAAGAGGGAATTCATGGCCGTCTTATTTTCCCAGAAGTTGCTGCTTTTAGTCAGATAAGGGGAGGCTTTCTTTTCTTCATCTGTTGAATCTCAAATGTCTTCAGCTGAAAATAACCTTTATAACAAAGTGGTGGCACATCTTAGGGTGCATCTTCTGATCCCCTTCAAGGCCGTGAGCCAGTGGCACTGGAGTGTGGCCCAGAGCCCACACTCTTCAAAAGCAGTTTGAAGTGATAACAATGAGCTGGGGCATTGGAGGAGTCTTTCTGCTGAGTTCAGTTACTCTTCCATTTATTATAGAACCTTGGACAAAGTATTCAATCTTCTGAACTTCATGTTTCATAGCTATTAAATGGATGTCTATGGGGGCGCAGGGTAAAGAGATATTGATGTCGCTAATCTTTCCAGTTCTGTGCTATGTTAATGGGTCCCTATCTTAATCCAAATCTGAGTAATAGGAAACCCCGAAGATTGTAACATGGACTAGTATTATTCATGGGAAAACTCTTATGACTGTTCAATGCTTTTCTCTGTTTCTAGAAAACAACCGTAGTCTCCGTCCACCACCTAAAACAGAACAAACCAAAACTGAAACCAAAATTTCCACCTTTCATGTTCCCTTCATCATTCTCTTCACCTGTTGGAATAGTATTCCACCCACGAAGCCATTTTCTCTATGCCTATGGGAATCAGGTGGGTACCCATGGGACGTCACTCTCTAGCGTCGGTGTTGAGTCCTCTGCTTCATCTGTGCTGAGTGGTTAGACTTCACTAAAGAACTGTCGCTGGTGACGAGCGAGGTGGGAAGCCTGGTGAGAGAATGAGAGGAGAGCAATTAGACAGTGAATACAAATTTGTTGCAAAGTTTTGCTGAAATGTGGAGCTGTGAAATGAGGTGACATTGGAAGGAAGGAAGGAAGGAAGGAAGGGAGGGAGGAAGGAAGGAAGGGAGGGAGGGAGGGAGGGAGGAAGGAAGGAAGGAAGGAAGGGTGTTCAAGAGGTGTTTGTCTTCCTGAAGACCGGAGAAATGATGCTGTGTGCCGATGGGAATTATTCGGTGGGAGGGGAAATTGGTGTGGCAGGAAAGAGAGCGACTTCTGGAGCAATGGCTGTTTCTAACTAGTGGGAGGAGAGGAGATCTGTGCCCCTGTGGAGCAGGTGGCCTCGGGAGGAAGACGATTCTCCAGTGACAGGGAGGGGGAGAGTTGACGGGTTTCAAGCTGGTCGGTGGACGATGTGGTCGTGGAAGCGTGCGGGGATTTATCTTCTATTTTTGCAATAACAAATCAAAGTCATTGTTTGAGAGTGAGGATGGAGGAAGAGGGTTGGAGGTTTGAGGAAAGAGAGAACAGAGTAAAATAGCAGCCTAGGAGGATGGAGGGACGAACTGAGGAAATGCCGTGTGATCGCTTGAGCTTTGTGTTCGTGATTCAGAGCGTGACCGGTTCAGCATTACTGCTCGTTCTTCTCCACGTTCCATTGTGGGAGCCCGCACCTCACACAGAAGACAGAGGGTTGGAGTTAACCGCAGCTGGAGTTCCACCAAGAAACTGCTCATCAATAAGAGACTGCACAGGAGGGAATGCAATAAGACAAAGAACAAAATTAAGAAATTAAAGGCATGCCAATGAAAAAGTAGCAAACTCTGAAAGATGTGACCAAAAGAAATGATTGTCTATGTAGAAAATCTAAAAGATACGTGCACATTATTAAAACAAACAAAAAAGGAGAAGGAGGAAGAGCAGGAGGATTCTGTTCATTAAAGACATGGTGGAAAGTGAAAATACAAGCTGGAAGTAATGTTTGCAACACACTTAACTGAGAAAGAGTTATATGTAAGAATGAATGAGAATGTCTACAAAGCACTACAGAAAAGGCTAAATTGATTTTAAAAATACAAATGGGCTTTTCACAGAGAAGAAAATACAAAGGGCATAAACAAACATGTAAGGAGATGATATAATTCACAAGTCACCAGGGAACTCCAACTCAAAAATGCAATGCAGTATTTTCAGCTATTTCATTGGCAAAATCAATCCTGCCAAGGCACGCGTTGGAGAGGATGTGGATCCCTTCGACAGTGCTGATGGGAGGGCAGATTCCTGCAGCTTTTCAGGATAGCAACTTGGCCTTACTGTTGCTAAATTATCCTGTAAATTTTAATGTTTGCACATTCTGTGACTGCCAATGTCACCTTTTTGACCAGGGAAACATACGTATGAGAAAACATTTAAAAATTTTCATCACAGCACTGTTAATAATAGCACTGTGTAACAGAAAAGAACTCTCATGCCCACGACAAGAAGAATGAATAAATTACATTTTATTCACATAATGAACTATTTATGATACAGCAGTAGAAAAGCAAATGAACTGCATCATATGTAAAGTGTATGAATATAAGTAAATGGTATTGGGGGGAGTAAGTTCTGGAAGGCAATACATGGTATGATACCCTGGTATCAAAAAAAGTTTAAAGAAAAAATAAAATCAAGCAATATATTAAACATATTTATATATGTGCTAAAACTAAAAAAAAAGTAGCAAGACAATGAAAAACACAAATTTCAGGACATTGGATATCTCTGAGGAAAGAGGCAAGGTGGTCAGATTTGGGGGAGATGGACAGGAAAAAGTAAAGTAGCAATATGCTAATTCTTGGGTCAGGCTTCAGTTCACACATGTTTGTTATATTATTGAATAACTAGCACAAGAAAAACTGAGCCACCTGGCTGGCATAGCTCAGTGGATTGAGCGCAGGCTGTGAACCAAAGTGTCGCAGGTTCGATTCCCAGTCAGGGTACATGCCTGGGTTGCAGGCCATGACCCCCAGCGACTGCACATTGATGTTTCTCTCTCTCTCTTTCTCCTTCCATTCCCTCTCTAAAAAAATAAATAAAATCTTTAAAAAAAAAAGAAAAAAGAAAAACTGAGCCATAATAGAGTAACAATTTAAAATATTTAGAAAAATGCAATGAGATGCCATAGCTTTCATTCAAGTAGTCAGTAAAAATTAAAAACAAGGTTTTGATAATGTCAAGTATTGGTGAGATTTGGAGAAATGGATGCTCTCGTCATTACCTACAAGAATGTAAACTGGGTCAGCAAAATTCAAGAACACTTACAAACCAGAAATCTTCATTTGGATAAGACTGAGGCTATTAAAAGCAGCGGCAAGCAGGATTCATCTTCAAACAATTCTTACCCAAAGACGGGGAAGCGGAGAACCTGATGTGCTGTGTGTGGTGGGGCACACCCCCTGCAGGACTTATCACGGTCCCGAGACACCACTCACAAAGGCCGGGGGGCTCTCTCCCACCACACGTGTTAGCAGACACGGCTGCCGCTGCCCAGAACGGGGAGTTGCACGTCAGCATGGGGCAAACGCTCTCACCCTCACTCAGAGACACCCAGCCCTGCATCCTCTTGTGAACAAGGGACCACGTGTGGGAGACGCTGGGCATCTCTTCAGTCCCTGACACATTCCGCACACAGTGCTGTGTAGCCCTGAGCCCACCGCACACCCTGCCATGCAAACTCTGGGAAGGAAGCGCAGGGTGGACCGAGGAAGGGAGCAGTCTGTACACGTGTGTGTGCTCGTGTGCACCTGATGCGGGGGAGGGGGTGGAAGAAGGAGGGCATGTGGGAGAGACCGTGCTGTGTGGGTTTTCCTGTGCAGTGCAGGAAGGTTAGGCTGATAGGGAAAGGCCGACGGGGCGTGGCAGCTCTCTCACGAGGGGCTTCCTTTTTATTCCCTTCGGTATGGCTGTCAATCAGGGCAGCTGTCTCACGAGGGGCTTCCTTTTTATTCCCTTAGGTATGGCTGTCCATCGACGGCGGCAACACTTTTGAATTACTGGCTGACTTTCACGATGATGTCATAAAGAGCACCTACCACAGCTTCTACACTTCCGATATCATTTTCCTTTCCCAAAGTGGGAAGGCTCACTTCACGAAGGCAGGTGAGGCAGGCACGTTTGTTGGTGTGGGCACCACGGGAGCCAGGGCTTGGAACACATGAGAACTCAGCCGTGTCAATCAACTGACTTTAAAGTCTACAACCTACTAGGAGTGACTGGCAGGTTTAAATATGGTTTTAATTGTGGTAAAATACATATAACATACAACTTACCACCTTCGCCGTGTTTAAGTGTGTAGCTTAGTCACATTACATACGTTCGGAGTGTTCAGTACCCACCGCTGCCGTCCACCCCCAGCACCCTTTCTATCCTGTAAAACCGAAACTCTGCCCTTTACACACTTCATTCTCCAGGCCCCTCTCTCCACAGTCCTCAGAAACCGCTACTTTCCATCGCTGTGGTTTGGACCCCACCGGGTCTCCCGTGTCAGTGGAATCGTGTGGCGTGTGTTCCTTTGTGACGGGGTTATTTCACTCGGGGTCCATCCGTGCAGTTTCATGCTGCAGACTTTTCTTCGTTTTTAAGGCCGAGTAATATTTCCCGTTACATATACACCGCATGTTGCTTATTCGTTCACCCCGTTGATGGACGCTCGGGTTTCCTCCGTGGTTTAGCTGATACGAACAGCACTGTTAGAAATGGGGGCGCACAGATATCTCTTTGAGACCCTCCTTTCAGTTCTTCGGGGAGTATACCCAGAAGTGGAATTGCTGGATAGTGTAGTAATGCTATTTTTAATTTTTTTTTTGGAGAAACATGAAGACCTTTTCCAGCGGCTGCTCCATCTTCCCGTCCCACCAGCAGTGCAGAGGTTCCCGTTCCTCCGCACCCGGCCAGCACATGCTGCTTGCTGGCTTCTCCACAGCAGCCCTCCTGGTGGGCGTGCAGTGGTGTCTCGTGACAGTTTTTCTTTTCGTTTTCCCTGGTGCTGAGTGATGTCGGGCCCCTGGTGCTTACTGTCCATTTGTAAATCTTCTTCAGAGGAACGTCTGTTCAAGTCCTTGGCCCGTTTGTTCATTCGATTGCATGTATTTTTCCTACTGTTGAGTTTTAGGAGTTCTCTACATGTTCTGGCTATTAATCCCGTCTCGGGTATATGATTTGCAAATATTTTCTCCCATTTTGTGGGTTACCTTTGATCTCCTGGGTTCAGATAATTTCGGGGTATTTTCTTGGTTTGGATGCTGTTTGCCCTGCTATAACGTAGGTGAATTGTCCTTGAGACCCATTTGCTTCTTCTCTGCATCAAGTAGGACATGGACTCGTTTGCACAGCTCGGGGCAGCGCCTGGGAAGGCTGTGGTCTGCTTCAGTCCGGAGGACTTGACTTCTGCCTTTACCTTCACTGAGGGCACCCTCTTTTCCCCTGGCCACTTCTCGCTTGTTAGAAGGGGGTTACTGAGGGTCCTCAGGAACCTTTAATTTACTTTCCTTCTCTCAACATTGGCCCAAAGGGTTGGGTGTGGAGTGCATGGCCTGGTACCCCAAAGTTTCTCTTTCTTTCCTTAGCTCTTACTGTTTTTCTATTTTGGCATGTCGTTCCTTTTCCATTTTTGATTTCTGCTGACGGCTTTCTTTTTGCTTTTTGCTCTCCATTTGCTTATTTATTTATCTGTCTTTTATGGTAAAATATGCATAACACAAACTTTAGCATTTTAACCATTTCGAAGTGTACAGTTCACTGACATGAAGCACATTCAACTTGCTTTACGACCATCATCACCATCCGTCTCCCCCCAGAACTTCCTCAGATTCCCAGACTAAAACGCCACGCCCATGACACAACAGCTTCCTTACTCTCCCTCCCGCCAGCCCTGGGCAGTGACTTTCCATCCCCACCAACTTGACCGCCCTCTGTACCTCGGATCAGCAGACGCTTGCAGTATCTGCCCATTTGTGACTGGCTTATTTCACGGAACATAACGTCTTCAAGTTTCATCCATGTGATAGCGTACATCAGCACTCCTTTCCTTTCATGGCTGAGTAATATTTCATCGTATGGACAGAGCACATTTTGTGGACCCATTTACCAGGATCTTTGAGCTGATAGACATTTGATTGTTTCTTTCCCCTTTTGGGTCTTATGACTAATGCCATTATGAACATTTGTGCACAAATTTTTGTGTGGGCTAAGTAAGAAATCAAGAACAATCTGCCAGAGGAAGGCAGGAGAATGTTTTCTTGGCTTTGGGAAAGGCAAAAATTCTTAACAGGATATAAGAAGCAAGAAGCACTCATCATAAAAGAAAAGATGCATAAACATAACTTTTGAAAATCTATATGTATGCATAAAAATATATATAATGTATGTGAAATATATAGATGTGGATATGTACAAACACATATATATATAAAAATATATGTATTTGGTTCATTCTGTTAGCGTTCACACAGTGAGGACTCTACCAGCTGTGTAAAGGTGATGCTGAAATTCAGTAACCTCAGGGGCAGGGGAGACCACCTTCAGGAATACAGTCTCCCACCACACTCAAGTGGTACTTCCACAGACTACTGAGTGCGTGTGGGGATCGGGGTAAACTTGGGGACCTCCGATAAGGTCCAACCAGAGTGGGGAAAACAGATTATCTCCAAGACAAGCATGAGAGCGGTTTTCTTCTGGTTTGTTTCTAACATTGTCAGCATTCTTGACTGTCTAGCTTAAAGCCAGTTTTTTTCTGGTCTCGTAAGTCTCCGATACAACTTTAAACAAGCTTCCTGCAGGTTTCTGACGTGACTGCAGGAAGCCTGGTTTCTTGGCCCCTTGGCGCTCAGGGGCACCGTCAGCTTTGTCGCCATAAAATCTCTTTGCCCTTCCTGATTCCAGGATAAGGAGAGACCACAGAATTCGGATCCTGTTTCCCCACGTCTTCGCCACTGTGTTTACTTACTCTCGGTTATGTCAACACAGCTTTTGCTCAGTTCATGCTGGTATCAAGGTTACCTTTTGCAGTCTGTTTTTCTGGATCATTTGTTGAGATAGCATCTGTGTGGTAGCGTTTGAGAATCTGATGTTCAGCCAGCATGTGACTATGAAATAAACAAAAGTGACTCTGAGTTTCAGGGGAAGTCGAGCGAGGCCTGGGCCGTGTTCAGTGCTCCAGAAGGCTCCCCCCCAGCCACTTTCTGGTCAGAAAGCCAGCATTCCAGCCCCTGATCCCGTAGTTTTGTCTGGTGTTGAACTTCATAGACATAGAATTGTGCAGTGTGTATTCTTTTGTGTCCGACTTTTCTCAGCCCACCTTATGACTCTGAGAGTCCTTCAGATCGTTGCGTGTACGAGAACTTTGTTCTTTCTCTCTGCGGAGTAGTTTTCCCGCTGGATGAATATTCTGTACAGTGTTCATCCATGCCACTGCTGATGGATATTGGAATCATTCCCATTTGAGGCCTCGTATTTAAAAATAGCTATAAACTTTTTGCATAAGTTTGTTGGTTTTTGTTTTTGTTTTTTTTGCTGGACAGAATTTTTTTTTTTTTTTTTTTGTATATAGTTAGGAATAGAATTGCTGCATCATCTAGTATACGGGAAAAAATTGGAAAAAAATTAAGTGCTGCCAACACTTTCCCAGAGTGAGTGTCATCAGTTTACTGTCCCGCCAGCCGTGGGGAGGGATTCCGGTCACCCCCTCCTCACCAGCACTTGGCTGTTAGTGCTTTCAATGCCAAGCCGCTGTGCTAAGGATGCGGCGGCATCTCATTTCCTCTGCGTGAGTAATGAGTGATGCTGAGCACATTTTCATGTGTTCATTGGCCAACTTTTATATCTTTTTTTGTAAATTATTTCTTCAGGTCTTTTTTAAAATCAAGTTTTGACTGAATTGACCTTTTCTTAGTGATTTCTATGAGCTTTTTAATGTATTATGGATATGAGTCCTGTTGTAGAAATGTAACTTGCAAAACTCTTGTCCCAACAACTTGCTTGTCTTTTTTATTCCCTTCGTGGTATTTTTTGATGAACCCAATTATCGATTTGCAAAAGTTACACTTATTCATCTTTTTTTTTAAGATTTTGTTTATTTATTTTTAGACAGGGAAGGGAGGGAGAAAGAGAGAGAGAGAAACATCAATGTGCGGTTGCTGGGGGCTGCGGCCTGCAACCCAGGCATGTGACCTAACGGGGAATCGAACCTGCGACACTTTGGTTCGCAGCCCGTGCTCAATCCACTGAGCTACGCCAGCCAGGGATATTCATCTTTTATGATTAGTATTCCTTGCTTCTCATATCCTGTTAAGAAATGTTTGCCTGTTCCAAAGTTAGCAAGACATTTTCCCACTTTCTTCTAGCAGATTGTTTTAGGTTTCTTATATAGGCCTATGTAAAATTTCTAATTTTGTGTATGTGGTTTGAGGTAAGGTTTATTTTTTCCCCCCATAAAGCGGTCAGGTTCTCTACTCTGCCCTTGAGTTAGACATTCAAGGTCATAAGATTTTTTAAATTTATTTTTGCAAGCTCTCTACTATATAAATAAAAGTCACACCACCCCCACAATCTTTGTAAAAGTCGTAATTGTCATGTACTCCAGCACACCACCCCACTTCCCCTGAAGTCTGGCCTCCCACAGGCAGCCCCCTCCCACACTACTCCCGGCAATAATCTGAGGCATTGTGGCGCACCTGTGTGCAGGGGCTGTGGGTGTCACAAAACCCACCGGGCAGAGGTCACCTGTGCGTCCCTTAAATGTGCGAGCCACCCAGCCCCAGAGTCCTGCCTTGAGAGTCTGCTTTCCAGGGACATTTCTGATAAAAGCACTGTATCAGCTGTGGTTCTGGCTGGAAACAGAATTCCACTCAAGTGTTTCCCCTGAAGAGCGGTGGCCAGAGTTCAAGGAACCAACAATAACAGTAAAATATCCAAAGACGTGCAATGGAGGAAAGTCCCTTTGGTTAAAGGGGTACTGCAGATCAGTGGATAGTAGGCAGGCAGGCAGAGATACACAGACAGACAGACTTCTGTCTCCTCCCCTCGTCCCTGTGTCCTGTTAGGGCCTTGCACGGGTCAAACCCAAGCAGAAGCCCGCTGGAAGCAGACGCCAGTGTTGTGGTCCCTGGGGGCCAGCCTTCCAGTGCCCTGGGGGGGGGGGGGGGGGGGAGCCTGAGAACGGGCCGGCGCTTCCTGTGAAGCAAAAGTCAAAGTAGACTAAGCAAGATGACTTTGGAAGCAGTCAAAACAATGAACACCTCAGAAAATGAAATTAAATTGGCACTATAAATTCTAGGCTTTAAAAAGTTTTAGATACAAACTGTGGAAACATGTCCATGCGCAGAATGAACACCCAACAGGTAGAAAGACTCTAAAATGACAGATACAGACACTCGAGATGGAGAAACTGCAAGCTGTAGGAATCTCCAGTGCTGCACAGAGGCGGCGGCTCTGTGTTTCTCTGTTTTATCCGCACGAATACGTGAATAAATACTGGAAATAGAAGTAAAGAAAACCAAAACTGATCATAAAAATTGCTTTTTTAAAACTAAAAGCAAAAACACTTCTGAGTGATTTAAATCGAACATGTAAGTCAATGTTAAAAGCACAAAATAAAGCCCTGGCTGGCGTAGCTCAGTGGATTGAGCACGGGCTGCGAACCAAAGTGTCATAGGTTCGATCCCAGTCAGGGCACATGCCTGGGTTGCAGGCCATGGCCCCCAGCAACCACACATTAATGTTTCTCTCTCCCTATCTCTCTCTCTCTCTCCCTCCCTCCCTTCCCTCTCTAAAAATAAATAAATAAAATCTTTTTTAAAAAAGCATGAAACAATCAAGCCAGCCTTGGGTATTTCTGCCGCAACAACGACGAGCACATATTTACCTAACGGACCTTCAGGGAAAAACAGTGTTACCTGAGACCCTGGGGCCACCTCAACTAGTCACTCACATGCAAAGCCAACACAAGAGTGTTGTAAACATTACAGTTCATCACACCTGAGGCTCCTTCACTGTGAGATGCACCTTGTTAACACAGAATGAAAAACTCTGCCAGTTAAGCTTTGCCGCAGAGTTTTAGCGGTGATGCTGGGAGATGCACGGGTAGCTGTACATTACTTCCCCGCCCAGAGTTGCGTTGCTGGGTGTGGGATCAGGCGATTTTGCATGTCGCCTCCGTGGTGAGACATAATACAACTCCATCCACTCATGAGGTTCCACCTTCCGTAGGTCCTAGAAAGGACTGGCTGGTGGTTCCACAAGAAAACGTAGAATTGTGGTATTTCTCCCCGGTCCCATTTTGCTTTATTGGTGAATGTAGGCCTTGCTTTGTCTTCCCCTTGTGCTGCACCCACAGTAACTGATCTGAATGTCAAATTACAATGTAATATTTTTAAGGCATCTTAAGCAGCGATAAAAACTCAACGTGAATTATGCCGGTGATTCTGGAAACTGAAATTGACAAGGTAAAAGAGCTAAGGCACGTGTAGGCGCTTGACCGCCATGGCGTGAGCCCCACCTTCTGGACAGTGACTGTAAGACATTGATTACAAAATATTTACAAGACATTAACATGCAGGGAAGAAGTATAACTTACGTTTATAGATGGCATATGGCGTATTGAACCTTAGCAATTTTCACAGTTAATTTTATGTGTCAACTTGACCAGGCCAAGAAGTTCCCAGCTCAAACAAGACTTCTGGGTATGTCTGAGAGGGGGTTTCCAGAGAACAGGAGCATTCGCATGGGTGGACTCAGGAGAACAGAGAGCTTGCGGGATGGGGGTGGGCATCATCCAGGCCTTGGGGGCCTGAGTAGGACCAAAAGGCGGAGGAAAGAGGAATTCAGCCCCTTTGCTTTCTGCCTGTCGGCTTGACCTGGGTGGGGTGTTAGTCTCCTGCCCTTGAAGGGGGACTTGCCTTAGTGCCCCCCACCCCACACTTCTCAGGCTCCCCCGGTGCTCAGGCCTGTGGCTCTCCAGCTTGCAATGGCAGGTCATGGGACTTCTCAGCCTCCGCAATCGCCTGGGCCAATTCCTCATAGTATACCGCTTCCTTTTTTATGTCGTGTTGGCCTGTACGGGTGACAGTGCTGAAAGAGGTGAGACGTGGCTGGGTTCCACGGGTACTTTGAGGCTGAAGTTGACAGGGTTGGCGGACGGATTGGATGCAGGGTGTGAGAGGGATCAAAGACAAGCCCGAGGTTTCCAGACTGAGCAGCAGGGGCAATGCTGACCATGGAAATGAGGGGCCCCAGGATGGTTAGGAGTTCGGTTTGGGGGGAACCCAGCGTGAGATGCCTGCCTGCCGGGGATCTGGGGCTGTCTGTGAGCGGTTAGATGCAGGTTTGGGGATTCATAGAAGGGAACCAGATGGGAGGTTTACATTTGGGAGCCACCCTCCTAAAAATGGGTTTTAAACCCTGAAACTGGGTGAGCCCTGCAGAAGCAGCGAGAGAAGAGAGAGAAGCTCTGAGAACTGGGGCCCTCCAGTGTTCAGGGGTCCAGGAACCGAGGGCGGACCTCTCAGGAGAGAGCCCGGTGCAGCTTACAAGGGCTGGGGGCGGGCTGTGGAAATCAGCCTGGTCCATCCTGAGAGCTGAGCTTTCGCTCCGGCTCCGGCCTCCACACAGGCGGCTCCCGCCTTCCCTGGATCTGTGTCTGGTTAAGGGGACACTGAGGTCCTACCACGCTCCTCCCAGGGCCTCTCAATGCGTCGCCCCAGGGCAGGAGAGGAACCCAGGGAACCAGATTTGGAACAACGTCTAATATGGTTTATGCTCCAGGGGTCTCGAAAAGAACTCCCTTTGCCTTCTCGAGGGTTATTTTCCCATTGCCTTCTGCCCGTTTAGGAATCTGACACCCTGGTATTAGGAAGAGACTCCACACCTGGAGGAACTAACCTCTTCTAGCCCTAGTCTTTCACACCTGCTCACTCCGTCTGTCCTTCACCTACTTCAGCACACGGGTTCTGTCATGACACCGAGCCTGGGAATGACTCCCTAGGGCCTTAGCAAAGACGAGCGTTTACTTTACTAATTCCAGGGTCTCGGGGCTCTGCGCCCACCCCTTAGTTTAAATGAGGAGTTTTTACCAAGCGTGCTATTAACAGTTCTCTAGTTGTATGAGTTCGATACCAAGAGCCTCCTGTTTCTTTCCCAACAGGACTAGAAACATACAGTGACATTGGATCTATTACTGACAACATTTTCACGCTGTACTATGACCACATGGGATTCATACATAAACTGACTCCAGAAAAGTTTGTAGCCGGTGGGCCACACGCTGCCCTTGGAAATTCTCAACTTATTTTTGGCCAGGTCAGTGATGGAATTGCGTGTCAGCAGTCTGCCTTGCATTAAAGGGAAATGCCACATTCTATACACAGAACGGGGAAATGGGGAAGTATATTCTTCGGGACAGACTCTCAGGACTGCAGTTTGCTCTGTGTAACTAAAGGAAAAAGCTTCATGTTCCAGAGAACATCTCCCAAATCTTGCCGGTCCCATTCAGGGTCGTACACATTTAACTCCGCCCTGGGTGTCTTCACACAAATACCTTCACTGCGGAACGCCACCAGACAGTCTAAGCTACACCCGTCACTGCCCACCCAGGTTCACCGCCTCTCAAGACTGACCTTGAGCAAACACCAGTTCTGTTTCTCCTGTTGGTCTGCCCCTGTTTACAGCAGCCCCGCCCCCTCCTTTCTTCCTTCTCTGGTGCGAACACAGGGAGGGTTTGTTGTCTCTTTCACGGATGAAACCACATACCATCTCCGTGTTCAATGTGCCGCTCGGGAAGGTCCGTGTGCCTAAGGCCGCACCACGGGGCACAGGGCCGTGAACGTGAGCTCTCATCAACAGGAGGGCAAAGCACCAAACGGATTTTCCGACTGGGGTTTGATAAAGGCTGCCCAAAGGAAGGAGAGGATACAGGAGGACTCTGCCTGTGGTAGAGCATTTCAAATCTCCAGGCCGAAAAGAGGGCACGTCGATCTGCAACACTGGGGGGCGGGCCCAGAGGCTGGGGTGCTGAGGGAAATAAGTCCCACAGAGAATCTCAAAACAAAATAAACAAACAAGCGGAACTGAAACAGACTCACAGATACAGAGAACATTTTGATGGTGGTCGGACGGGAGAGGGGCTGGGGGCTGGGTGAAAAGGTCAAGGGGTGAAGAAGTGCAGACTGGGGGTCACGCAGCAGTCCTGGGGATGTGAAGGACGGCACAGGAAACACAGTCCATAGTACTGTGATAACTCCGGACGGTGTCAGGTGGGTCCTGGATTTATCGGGGCGACCACTTTGCAAATTATATTAATGTCTAATCACTGGGTTGTACGCCTGAAACTAATATAATACTGTTTGTCAACTGTGACTGAAAAATAAAAAAACTTATAGTGAAAAAAAAAAGGATGGTGTTTTAGCTTCCTGCCCGAGGTGTTGGGAGGGAGTGACAGTGAGTGTGCTGGGACCCCCGCGCATCTGGCAGTCTGGGGGGGGGGGGCGGGGGTAGGGGTTGTGCGTAGATACAGCTCCGATGACGTGAATGGGGGTGGAACGGACCAGACCAGCAGTTTCCTCCACTGCCTTCACAGGTCGTAGAAAATGTCCTACTTCTCTTCTGTGAAAGTTTACAGCCTAAAAACCAAACGCCAAGAGAGGTTTCTGTGCTCAGGATGAGTTCAAGGAACTCACCCTCAATGCTGTTACCTCCCTCCCTGCAAACAAACTCGGGGGGCGTCCCATCCGGGCCAAAAACAATCACTTCGTTTGCTCGGCCTTGTTGCATAGCCAAACACTGCTGTGAGCTCCTAACGTTAGTGACACCTGTGGACCCTCATTTTACTGAGGAGGAGGGGAGGCGCAGCTGGACTGCACCGGTTACCCCCGTTACGTCTCCCACTGGTCAGCGATCAGAACCAGGCATCGATCCAGGCTGCTGGGGCCAGGGCCCATGCTTTCTAGCCGTCGCCACGCCGCCTTTCACCCACCTGCACACACTTCTCGTGGGACATTCTTGGCACTCCCGGGCTAGAATGTGGTTCGGAATTCTAAGGCCGTTCTGCCTTTCCAGAGTCCATAAGCCATCAGTTCAGTCCCACACGGATTCCCCCCCACCCCCACCCCCGCATCTGTTTCCCACTCTCTCCCCTTCCCAGCGGGTTCCCAAATTTAAGACACGAAAGGCGTAACAGAAAGCGGGACGCGGAGGTATTCTCTGACGGCTGGGCCCCCACCCAGCCCGTGCTGGGTGCCACTCCTCACGTCTGGGAACAAGGGCAGCTGCGGCAGCCTCCTGGGGGCCGGTCTCCACCTCTCCTGTCGCCCCCTAGAAGTTCCCAGGGCGACAGGACTGGGATCCGGGAGGGGTGTGTCCAATAGAAGGCCCTCTGGGTCAGAGAGCTGGGCCGAGGGTGCCCACGCTGACCTCGAGGGAAAGCCTGGCGAACCGGCGGACGTGAGAACGGCACCTGCCACCCGAGGCGGGCACTCAGACACCGGCATGGGACCGGGAGCAGCAGCTTGCAAGGGAAGAGCGGCACTTCCTAGCACCTGTCCGAAATAAAACTCCGAGAACCGAGTTTAAAGTCTGCACCTCCCCACTCACCCCAGGCACGCAGCAGGGAACGCCCCAGTCTCCATACACCCGCGGGCTCCAGCCTTCTACGAGCTGCACAGGAACCCTTTTTTCTTTCTTTTTTTCTTTGTTGTTGTAGATTTTAAATTTATTTTTAGAGGGGAAGGGAAGGAAAAAGAGAGGGAGAGAAACGTCGATGTGAGAGAGAAACATCGGTTGGTCGCCTCTGGTATGTGGTCTGACCAGGGACCGAACCGGCAACCCGGGCCTGTGCCCCGGCAGAACAATGCCCAAGCAGCGGAGCCGCGTGGGTCAGGGCAGGGCACAGGAAGCTGACAGGAAACCTTACTCCTCAGACGTGTTCCTTGCACACACACATGCATATTCAAACAGCACGTGCTGAAATAGTATTCCCATGGGTAAGGACTGGAAGCAGATCTGTAATCTACACTTTGTCATAATTGAAGTATAAGATAGTTTAAATGCAGTATTTTTTTCCCCACTCCAGGCTCCTGATATGGGCTTCAGGACTGCCCTGGCCCCACAGTACATCACCACAAACGAAATGATCTTCTATGCCTACGTGCCCCCGAGTGAGCCGCAGGAGACCATATATACCAAGACATTCAACAACATTCACTCTGGAAAAGTGATACAATCCAGGTAGCTACTGCGTCACATTTATTTAGATTGTGCACTGGTTTCTGGATTCTCAATTTCAGGCCTACTTTGTTGACTAATTTACTTGGTCAAATAGAGTGAGTCTTTTTTTTTTTTTTTCTATGACACCTCACAAGGCCAAATATATCTGTAGATCCCAAGGTACCTTGCATGATACCATAATTTCAGATACTGGGAGCCAGTTACATCAGCACCATGAGGCCCAGCTATCGAAATGTGTGTTTGTCACCCTGAGTGTAAACAGTTCAAGGCCATGCTGGATACTGCTCATGCACAAGGTTCTCGTGCCTCCTAAAAACAAATGCAGCTAATGTGGCAAAGGCCATCTTGCATGAAATGCCGCATGACCAGGTGTGCAGGATTCTCAGGCGCACTTACTTCTAAGATGCTGGCAAGAGCCAGCGACCTTTAAAGTTCTCTCTAAGGCCTAAATACTGTCTTTGAAGAGCATTGTGAATTCTATAACCCCCCAAAACTAACAACCAGAAAAGGAACAATTTCAGATTACCAGAAACTCACCCTGTCCCAAAGGTGGTGGGCGCTCTTCCACCAGGTGGAAATCTGTCTATTCCACACACGCACTGGTTTGCCGACACACAGCCGTACCGTAGGCAGCACCTCACGCCCCACACAGCCACCCCCTCGGAGGAGGGGATGAAGATTGGAATCGGGCATAAGGGAACAAATCCTGGTGGTAGTTTTTTCCACGAGGCTTGTAGAACTTTTCGTCTCTCAGAAAAGTACCCACAATCTCTAGAACGCCTTTGTTTTCAGTGGCTTTTGTCTGTGTGGCATTCCAGGTCAGTTCATTCACGCTTATACTGTAGGTAGGTCCTTGCAGAGAACGTACAATCACTTTTTAAAAAGTTAACATGCTCATATGATCTCACTGTTCATATGGGTTTCTTATAACCTGATCTATGAAAATTCCCTTAAGGATCAGAATATTAGAAAACCCGGCCAGCACATTCTGTGATCAGATGGAGTCACTTTGCTGGCAGAGAAACAAGGGGGCAGGCGGTTCCGAGGCAGGAAATGAAAGAGCCAAGATGGAAGAACCGGGGCGAGCAGCACATCGGCCGGGCCCTGAAGGACCCGGGAGCCCGAAGTGATGAGGCCAGCAGTAGGCCAAAGGCAGAGAGCCAGATAGTTGGGGGGGGGGGGAGCACAGTGAGTCATTCATTCACCTCTTTTGTGAATAATTATTGAGCACTCATCTGTGAAGGCACTATGGTTGGTGCTGTGATAGAGCCATGAGGAAGATATCCCTTGAACTTGTATCCTAGCACAGGAAGTAGGCAAGAAGGTCATTACAGTTGACATAAGTCTACAACAGGCGGGCTGGCTGTGGGGAGGCGGCAGGCTGCACGGGCAGGGCTGACTTAAGGGGAAACGGAGACTCAGAGCTGGCTGTGGACTGCAGCAGGTGCCCCGCAGTGCAGCATGGAGGGTTACCCTGCCCGGGTAAATACTTAAGGCCCTGCCCCCTTACAACTTAACAGCGGCCTGAACAAAGAAATAGGGCCAAAACGAAAGAACAGAGCAAAGCTCCAGAAAGAGAGCTAAATGATGAGGAGACAGCCAGCCTTTCTGACGGAGAATTTAAAGCCCCGGTAATCAAAATGCTCACAGGACTGATTGAGCCTGGGTGAAAAATGAAAGAGCAAGTGAAAGATACCCACAGTGAAATAAAGCAAAATATTCAGGGAACCCACAGTGACAGGAAGGAAACCAGGACTCAAATCGACAATTTGGAACAAAAGGAAGAAATAACATCCAACTGGAACAGAATGAAGAAACAAGAATTCAAAAAAATGGAGAGAGACTTTTGAACCTCTCAGACAACTTGAAACATTCCAATATCCGAATCATAGAGGTGCCAGAAGGAGAAGAACAACAGCAAGAAATTGAAAACTTATATGAATAACGAAAGAAAACTTCCAATCTGGCAAAGGAAATAGACTTCTAGGAAGTCCAGGAAGCCCAGAGAGTCCCAAAGAAGTTGGACCCAAAGAGATACACACCAAGGCACATCATCATTAGATTATCCAAAATTAAAGAGGAGAGAATCTTAAAAGCAAGAAAGGACACAGTTACCTACAAAGGAGTGCCCATAACGCTATTAGCTGATTTCCCAAAAGAAATCTTGCAGGCAAGAAGGGGCTGAAAGAAATACCTGAAGTCATGAAAGGCAAGGACCTACATCCAAGAATACTCTATCCAGCAAAGCTTCCATTTAAAATGGAAGGGTAGATAAAGTGCTTCCCAGATAAGGTCAGGTTAAAGGAGTTCATCATCACCAAGCCATTATTATATATGAAATGTTAAAGAGACTTATCTAAGAAAAGGAAGATAAAAAAATATGAACAGTAAAATGACAACAGACTCATTAACTATCAACAACTGAACCTAAAAAAATAAAAGAAAGAAAAACAACGAAAACAAAAACTAAGCAAACAACAGGAACAGAACCAGAGAAATGGACATCACATGGAGGGTTTCCATGGGGAGGGGGAAAGGAGGAATAGGAGGGAAAGGGTACAGGGAAGAAGAAGCATAATGGGTAGGAATTAACTAGATGGGGGAAAGGTAAAAAAAAAAAGTCTACAACAGAAAAGCGTGGAGCCCTGAGAGAGCATTTTCCTGGGGGTTGGGTCCTGCTGGAGGCTCTGGGAAGGTTGCCAGGACAGGGGTGCTCATAATGAGGTGGAAGAATGAGCAATGGAGATGGGGGAAGCTCCCAGACTTGAAAGCACAGAATGTAAAAGGCCCCCCCGGCCCAAAGGAGCTAGGTATGTGTTTGTGAAATCCAACAACAAAAACCAACAGGGGGGGAGGGGGGGGGCTGGGACCTCAGTGTCATCGACAAAGGGGGAACGTCATCATTCGGGAGAGTGGAGCACAGCCAGGCAGGGCCCTCGGAGTCCCAGCACGGAATCTGGATGTTAGTCTAAGAGAGGAGGAAGCCTGGAAAGCTTCGAAGGGGGTGAATAACTGGGCCGACTGATGTGTAACTTGTCCACTGAATACGCTGGAGAAACCAACTTCGTTTTCCTTCCTCCTGCATCTTCTAAAACCTCCTCTGTGGACTGACTTCCTTTCCACCTCTAGATGAAGTAGCAGGCGAGAACCGTAACTTTGCTCCCAGAAAGTAAATAAATATTTCCTTGATTTAAAAAAGGTGATAATCACATGACTACATCTCTGTCTAGGGTTTTAAAAAGCTTGACGCTCTTAACCAATTTAAATTTGCTTCCCAAACTCTATTTGGAACCTGACCCAAACCGGGAAGCACAGCTTAGGTTTCTAGCCCTTCTAGTTTGAGCGAAAGAAGGGAGGAGAAAAAGGGGGGCAAGAGCTCCTCCTGATGGAGACCCCCAGAATCCTTTTTAGAGGACAAAGTCACTCTTGGAACTGGTGATGACTGCACTGCCCCATGGCCGCCACACCTCCGGGAGTCCGGGGCTCTCCTGGGTCCCTTTGCCCTTCGGGGTCATTCTGGGAAGATTTCCATCTCCCTCCCCTTTCCCCATCCCCACCGCCACTCCAGTCCCCCGGAAACGAACACTGTTTGGAGTTTTGTGTGAGCATTGAAAACATTTTCTTCTTTGTAGCTTCAACACACACGTATATGTCAAAATGTATTTAGCCTTGCTCAATGAGGTATTTAGCTTTGTAGACCTTCTCCTGTGATCTGCCTTTTTCCATGGGTCATGCTCTTAAATTTTTTATATATTTCACAAATTACTCGATATTGATATGTGCATCTATGATTTACTCCTGTGAACACACCACAACTTATTTAACTATTCTCCCATGGTGTCTGGTAGTAGTTTCAAACTTTTGCTATTTATTTTTCAGTTTTTAATTCATCTGGAATTGATGTATGTAGTGTGAAGTGAGAATATGATGTATTTCTCTCTATATTGGTAGGTAATCAATTGCCCTGTGGGTCCCCACTGATCTCCAGGGTTAGCCTGTGGTATATCATAGGTCCATATACAAAGTGGTCTGTTTCTCATCCCTCTTCTATTTCATTGCTGGTATTTGTCTGACAATGTCACACTGCATTCTCTAATGATGTAACACGTTAATAGCGCCCCCTCCTGGTTTTTCTTGGCCTTTGTTCTTGCATTTAAAGGTGAGATTCAGTGTGTCAGGTTCATTAATGAAAAAAAAATGAAACTGTTAATGGAAATGACTACTTTGTGCAGATTTTTACATGGAAAAAAAATCATACATTTCCCTCAAAATAACCTGTGTTGCAGTACCCAAGTTGTCAAAATAGTATAAAGCAGTACAATGGTCTTCAAAAAGCCAACCTTTTCCTTTTCAGAGATAACATAAAAGTCCTCACATGAAGTCAGTCTACATCATGGTTCACTTTTAGATTTTGTGGAGTCCTGTAAAGAGGAAGAAAAAAGTTTCAGTTGTGGTAGAATACCGTGCTGCACTGAAATGCCGTTTTCAAACTTTGTTTTCTATGAAAATAATATGGAAACTTCTAAAATGGAATTGGGTGCATGCGTACTACTCCATAAAAGCTGATACAGAGGTCTGAATGGAGAAATTTAAAAAAAGAGACAACCCCTTGTAGCCCAATTCTGCCTCACGTCTGCAACTAGATCTTCGCTGGGCGTTTCTTGCTCTTCTCCTCGCAGGACAACGATGCTACTTCACGCTCTCAGAATTTCAGGGTCCCGACAGCATCCTGCCCCCTTCGGGGCTAGCGCGTTGTTATCCGGCCCTTCCCCCGGCTGCAACGTTTCTCTGCCTCTGCCCCGGGGCGGAGCTGGCTTTGCTTCTCCACCTCGTTTCTTTCACGTAGACGTTGTAATATGACCATTTCCTCTACGGAATCAAAAACTCCCTGTCAATGCCATTTTAATAGTTGCATTTTGGGCTAAGTTGATCATGCATGAATATCTACTTCATTTTCCTATTGTTGGCAATTCTTATTTCTGACGTGGATCATAATGCTGGGACGGACACACGTCTGTAGAGAGGCCCCTCCCCCCCCCCCCACAGCCCCATGTTTCAAGTTACTTCCTTAGGACAGAGCCTTATCCGTAGACTTACGGGATCAGACGGGAAACATAATGCTCTAGCTTTTATTGAGTGATATCAAATTGCTTTCTGGGACGTTTGTGCCAGTTAATAACCCCCATCAGGAGCGGATGAAGGCCCTTCTCTACTCAGTGCTTCAGCCATTCCTGAACCCTGTCATTTAAAAATCTCTGTTCATTTCATAGGTGGGAAATTCTATCCTATTGCTATAACTGGCATCTTTTTATGAATTAACTAATGAGGTGGAAGAACCACTAATCAAATGTCCGTTAGCCATGTGTGTGGTACATTTTGTTTGTAACTCGTCTGTTCATAAAGTTGCTCATTTAAGCCACAGTTTTGTCTAAATTCCTTCATGTGTGTTGGTTTGTTTAGGAATACTGGAAAGGCTTACATAAGAGAGATATTGCAAAGTCACAAATCGGCAGAATTTTTGTCTGCAGTTATTGCAGAAGTAATAGAACCTTTTGGAATACAAGATGTGACTCAAAGTCCCTGTTTGTCTAGTACCCTTTCCATCGCTCCGGAACAAGATTCCTTCAAACTTACTCTTCAACAACCAAGTAAGTGTGATGATATCCCATAGCTCTTGTAGCCAATACAAATGAAGAATTCTCTTTTGAGAAGGTTGTTCATGCTCATGTATACAGCAGTAGATGTTAAAATTTAGTCCAGTTGGCAATCTACAGAAGTATTCGTCTATGTAGGTTTCTGGAGGAATTTTGTATTTCTGATACAACATAACCTAGCTATAACTTCATTGATATTACATCAATAGTAGTACCTGTTATCCATCCCTAGGACGTTATTTTTGTATTAAACAATATTCGGGAGAAATTGCAGACAATAGAAAGTCCATGCACTCTTCGCCCTGCATAATAGAATAATTTTGAATCTCTCTTATGTAGGATATGTCTATTTCAAAGGATTCTATGATAGGTATATATCTCAAAACTTAGTATAGTTTATTGTAAGAATAGGGGTTTTATTCCGAGTGAATAGGAAGTCGTTAGAGGGTTTTGAGCAGAAAGTGACATGAGCGGACTTACGTTTAACAAGGTCACATTGGCTGCCATGTTGAGAACAGACTGGGCCAGTGAGACAGAAAGGGCAAGAAGGAAAGCAGAGAAATTGGGAGGGTATTACAATGCTCAGGTGAGGGATCCCATTCAATTTAAGATGCCGTTACTCATCCAAGTGGAGAAATAAGGTGCATATTGGGAAAGACGACTCTGGCGTTCAGTAAAAACGTCTGGACTGGAGAGAGAAATCTGAGCAGTCAGCACACACAGGACAGTCAGTGCTATGGACCAGCTGAGGTCACGTGGCACACGGCTGTAGGTGTAGAAAGGGAGAGGCCTGAGGTCCCATCCCTGGCGGCCTACCAGTCAGTGGTCCGGGAGACGGGGAAGTCTTGGGAAGGAGGCTGGAAGTTCTGCTCAGAGGAGAACTGAGGGAAGATGTTTAGATGCATCAGCAGGTCAGGTAAGGTGAGGAAAGGAAACTGGCCAGTGGGGCTGTGAAAGTCATTGGTAACTTGGACAAAAGCTGCTGCTGGGTGGAGTAGTCCAGCCCGAAGCCTAATTGGATTAAATTCAGAAATTTAGGAGAGGAGGTGAAGACCCTGAAAAAGGCAGGCTCCGGGAATTTCACTAGAAAGGGAGGGGAGAGCAAACTTCCGTGGCCCTTGGGAGCAGGTAGGAAAGGATTTTGTTGATGTATCTAAAACGGGAGAAATTAAAGCATGGGTGCATAATAAAGGGAGTTATGAGCTTCTCTTCCAACTACTTCTATTTGTTGTGTTTTTTTTTTTTTCAGAACAAGGCAAGTGTTGTTATGTTCTATGACCCATCAAAAACATTTGGTAATAAAAAAAAAAAGAAATGTTTGCTAATGATACCCACCCTCCTCGCCTTGAAACGGCTTTCTTTTGACTTCTCTCTCATGTTCTCTGATGGCTTTTCTCCATTCACTTCTTCTTTGTCTGCCTTGTGGAGTTTTTCCATTCCTTCTCCAATGGGCTTCCTTATGGTCCTGCCCTGGGCCTCTTTTCTCCTAAATCTTCGTGCTCTCCTTAGACAACCCATTAGTCATGCCTTCAGCAAATATTTTTGGAGCGCCTTCTATGGCATAGGCAGATTGTAGGTACTGGGGAATCACTGGCTACTTTGCCCTTCTCTGGAAGAATCATGATAAAGATTCTAGGTGATTAAGGCTCTTGGCAGTTTTATAGTAAAGGAATTAGCTTTCTTATAATAAGTTCACCCTACATGGTTTTTTTCTGCTAATAGTTTTATAGAATCCATTTCATAGGAAAGGCTGAAGTACAGGTCTTTACTTGACATATTCATGACACGCTTTCTGCAAATGAACTTGATATATAACCTGAAGTCTGGCAAATGTATTTTGTGGTTAAGACCATAGCTTAAAAACTTCAATAGTGCGTTCATGGGTGGAGTCCGCCAGTCTGCTTGGAGACTGTTGGCTGTTTGATTTTGTGTTGAATCATTCCCATTTTAGCTCCAGGTGTGGTCTCCTTATTTCAAGCTTCGGATATAGAGAAGACGGTGGTGATTCCTGGTTACAGCAGCTTCCTTATCATAAGCATCGTGGATGATCAGAACGCATTGGCTAAGGCAACCATGCCTAGACTGGTACCCACTGATATGACTTTCGTGAAAGACTCCTGGTTCCTGTACGACTTTGGGCAAAAGAATGGACAGACATGGGAAATACATGCGAAACCATGTAATTATTGGTTTCAGCAACATGATGATTCACTATCCCTCAGTGTCCTGAAATACATTGATCTGGGGAAATCTTACGCTTTACAAGTGAAGGTCATGCCTCATGGAAAAGGTAAGTTTATTTTTATTGGGAAACATCAAAAGGAGATGTTTTTGTTTACCGTAAATGTGAAATGCACTCTTTGACATGTCTTTGGTTTCCACAGTGGCTGGCATTCTACTTATAAAGTATTAGCTCCTAATTATTGAGCACTCACTATGTGCGAGGCTCTGTAATCAAGGATTTTTCATACATGTTTTAATTTAATGTTTATAACAACCCTAAAGGGCTAGATAGACTATAATCCTCATTTTACAAATGAGGAAAATAAGGTTTGGATTATTAGAGTTATTTGGGGTTTTTTTTTTGCTTCTTAATATATTTTATTAATTATGCTATTACAGTTGTCCAAATTTTCCCCCTTTGCCCCCCTCCACTGAGTACCACCCATTCCCTCCAGCATTCCCCCTTCTTAGTTCATGTCCCTGGATTATGCATATGAATTCTTTGGCTACTCCATTTCCTATACTGGACTGTACATCCCCCAGTTTATTCTGTACCAACCGATTGTACTTCTTTTTTAAATATATTTTATTGATTATTCCATGACAGTTGTCCCATTCCCTCCACCTTTATTCCCCTCTGCCCTGCACACTCTCTCCCACCCACATTCCCCCCTTCAGTTCATGTCCATGGGTCATACATATAAGTTCTTTAACCTCTACATTTCCTATACTATTCTTAGCCTCCCCCTGTCTAGTTTCTACCTACCATTTATGCTACTTATTTTCTGTACCTTCCCCTCCCTTCCCCTCCCACTCCCCTGCTGACAACCCCCCATGTGATCTCCATTTCTGTGGTTCTCTTCCTGATCTAGTTGTTTTCTTAGTTTTTGTTTTTAGGTTCAGTTGTTAATGGTTGTGAATTTGTTGTCATTTTAGTGTTCATATTTTTTATCTTCTTTTTCTTAGATAAGTCCCTTTAAAATTTCATATAATAAGGGCTTGGTGATGATGAACTCCTTTAATTTGACCTTATCTGAGAAGCACTTGCTCTTCCCTTCCATTCTAAATGAAAGCTTTCCTGGATAGAGTAATCTTGGGTGTAGGTGCTTGCTTTTCATGACTTAGAATACTTAGAATACTTCTTTCCAGCCCCTTCTTGCCTGCAAGGTTTCTTTTGAGAAATCAGCTGACAGTCTTAGGGGAACTTCTTTCTAGGTAACTCTCTCCTTTCTTCTTGTTGCTTTTAAGATTCTCTCCTTATCTTGGCTAATGTAATTATGACGTGCCTTGGTGTGTCCTTCCTTGGGTCCAACTTCTTTGGGACTCTCTGAGCTTCCTGGACTTCCTGGAAGTCTGTTCCTTTGTCAGATTTGGGAAGTTCTTTTTTATTATTTGTTCAAATATGTTTCTAATTTATTGCTCCTCTTCTTCTCCTTCTGGTACCCCTAGGATTTGGATATTGGAACATTTAAAGATGCCCTGGAGGTTCCTAAGCCTCTCCTCATTTTTCTGAGTTCTTGTTTCTTCATTCTGTTCTGGTTGAATGTTTCTTTCTTCCTTCTGGTCCACAACCTTAATCTGAGTCTCAGTTTCCTTCCCGTCACTGTTGGTTCCCTGTACATTTTCCTTTATTTCACTCAGCATAGCCTTCCTTTTTTCATCTAATTTGAGACCCTATTCAACCAATTCTGTGAGCATCCTGATCACCAGTGTCTTGAAGTGTGCATCTGATAGGTTGGCTATGTCTTCATCGCTTAATTGTATTTTTTCTGGAGCTTTCATCTGTTCTTTCATTTGTGCCATTTTTTTTGGTCTCAGCCCACCTGTTATGTAGTAAGAGGCAGAGCCTTAGGGGTTCACCAGTGCAGGGCAACCTATGTGGCTGTGTTGTGGTGCTGTTTGTGGGGAAGGGGTCCGAGAGGGAGCAGTGCCACTTGCTCAGCTCTCTGCCGGGTTTCAGTCACTTCCCCCATTTCCCACAAGCAAATTGGGCCTTTCTGGTGCTGATTCCCAGGTGGGTGGGTTTGTGCATGTTCTAGGACCTTGTGGGTCTCTCCAATAACTCTCCTGTGGGAGAGTTATCTCCTGTGGGCTGGGAGTTTCTCCATCTGCCGCCTCAACCCCCAAGAGGTGTTTCTAATCAGAGGTTTGAGTCTTTATTTCCCCGACCTGGGACCCTGTGTTGCGTGGTCTGTCTCGCTCCTTAGTAGTTCCCCCTGATTTATCTGCACACGAATGTGGGACCACCCAGTCCTCAATCCACTGCCTCGCTGGGTCCTCCAGCCTCAGCCTTACTGCAAGCCCTCTCTGCCCAGCTGCCCATCACCACCCCTCCTAGTGATCTGGATGAATATTTCTTCTTTAACTCCTTGGTTGTCGGAATTCCATAGATTTTGATTTTCTGGCAGTTCTGGTTGGTTTTTGTTTTGAAATGTGTTGTTGTCCTTCTTTGGGCTGTGTGAGGAGGCACAGTATGTCTACCTATGCCTCCATCTTGGCCAGAAGTCTCAAGTGTTTATTTAAAGCCAGACAATGGCTTTTCAATAAAAGTCTGTACTTTCCACCATTTGTTCAGGCATTTATTTGTTACAAAAGTAATAATGAAACATTAACAATGATGGAAAAATGGCATCCTGGAAACAAATTTTGATTTAGAAAGAGAAGAGGGAAAGATAGAGAAAGGGAGGGAAAGAGAAGAAAAATCTGTCAGCAGAAATGAAGAGAAAACTCAAAGCCAAAAAATTCGCTCATGTCTGGTTTCCTGAAGGATATGAGGCTGAGATATGGGCTATACAGGCAGGGGGAAGGATTTTAATGCCCATGCCTTGGGAGGCGATGTGGCTTTGGGCCATCCTACTTTGTGTTAGGATTTTGGAACTGAGTTAAACCATAAAGGGGAGGGGGCAGTGTAGGAAAACTCTACAAACCACCAACCCACAAAAGGAGCTGGGGAGATGATCACTTCCGTGGCGCTCAAAGTGGGGGAAAAGGATCTCTTGTAAAAAAACCCAAACTCCAGGACTGAGCAATACCAGAGACTACCCACAAGATACAGGAATCTTGAGGTGACAAATAATTATAACCCCAGAGAACCAGTGACAGCTAGCACAAAACTCTTTGTGGAATATTTTTCTAACCCAGGTAACATGGACTTCCATGGGAAAAAAAATCAACCTTAATTAAAATGAATTGAGGAAAACAATTTGGAAACTAAGCAAGGAAATGGCCCGACAGGAGGGATAATCGGCAGGCACCGGAAATAGAAAATTGTAACCTCCAAAAACTTAAGATGATAGAAAAATTAGAAAGATGCTAAAACTAAGCATACCTGAAACTCTTAGAGAGATTTTTAAAAAGACATAATAAAAGGGAAAAAATGCTATTTTTAAAAGAGGGTTATTTGAAAAACAGAACCAATACAATTCATATAAATGAAAACTATCAGCTTTGAAAAACAATGGATGGCATCTATTTTGATTTTCCTCATATTATATATTAATATCCTGAAAAATTTCTTTCTGAAACTCTTAGAATTCCTTCTCATTGGTTATAATACTGATTGCCCATATTTCCTTCTAGTAATTTTAGAGTTTTCATTTTATGATTTTAACTTTCCATTTAACCCCTTAATTTATCTAGACTTGTTTGGTGTATCATAGGTGGTTAGCTAGTTGTTCCAATATCACTTATGGAGTAGTATATTCTTTCTTCACTGATTTCAAAATACAGCTTTATCTTAATACACAGTTTAGGGAGGCTTGATTCCATAAGCATAACTAAATAAATCTTTGGCCACTGGTTTGATCCATCCTGGGCGTGGGGTGGGGGTGGGGACAGAAAATTCCAAACTGGCAAGTGGCTCCCATCCCAGAGTGTGATGGGACAGCCACTTTATTAACATAACAAAAGACAGCATTGTCACTCTCACTACTTAGGAAATCCCAAGGGTTGTGGAGCTCTGTGCCAGAAATGGGACAGAGGACCAAACACATATTTCCTATTCTAAATCACAAGGTCACAGTGGGACACCGTCGCATTTATTGTGTCTTCTTCAGTGTCTTTTTACTGATGTTTTATGGTTTTCAGTGTACAGGCCCTTTCTCTCCTTGTTTAAACTTATTCCTAGGTATTTTATTCTGTTTGATGATATTATAAACAGGATTGCTTTCTTAATTTCTCTTCCAGATAGTTCATTGTCAGTGTATAGGAATGCAACTAATCTTGTATTTTGACTTTGTACCCTGGAATGTTACTGACCTTTTTTGTTCTAACAGGTTTTTGGTGAAGACATTAGGGTTTCCTGTATATAAGATCCTGTCATCTGCAATCAGAGGCAATTTTACTTCTTCCTTTCTCATTAGGAGGCCTTTTATTTCTTTTCCTTGCCTAATTGCTCTGGGCAGAATTTCCTGTTCTATGTTGAACAGAAGCGGCAAGAGTGGGTATTCGTGTCTTGTTCCCTGTCTTAGAGGCAAAGCTTTAAGCTTTCAGTATGATGGATACATGATCAGTATGCTGACATGTATGATGTTAGCTATGGGCTTGTCGTATATGGCCCTTATTATGTTGACGCACATTCCTTCTCTACCGAATCTGTTGAGAGTTTTTGTCACGAAAAGATGTTGGATTTTGTCAAATGCTTTTTCTGTGTCCATTGAGATGATAGGTAATTTTTATTTTGTTAACATGGTGTATCACATTAAAGACCCTGAAAAGCCAAAGCAGTCTTGAGAAAGAACAAAGCTAGAGGCATCATACCTCCTGATTTAAACGACCTATCTTCCAAAGCTATGTGAATCAAAACATACTGACATACAAACAGACAGACCAATGGAGTGGAATAGAGCCCAGAAATAAACTCAGGCATAGCTAGTCAGCTAATCGTTTCTTTTTAGCCTTACTCAAGGACTTTTTAAAAATTGATTTGATAATCTCTTTCTGAAGAGCTGGTTAAACCGGGTAAGCACTTGAGTGAAACCGGACCCTTACCTTACATCGTTCACAAAAATTCACTCAAAAATGGATTAAACACTAATTGTAAGACTTGAAAGCATGACATTCTTAGTAGAAAACATAAGGGAAACGTTCCTGGACATTGGTCTTGGCAATGATTCTTTTTTGTTTTTGGAAATGGCACCCGAAGGACAGGCGACAAGAGCAAAAGTAAACAAGTGGGACTACGGCAAACCAAAACGCTTCTGCGCAACAGCAGCAAAAACAAATAAATACCAATCAGCACAATGATCAGGCAGTGGGAGAAAATATTTGCAACCCATGTATCTGATAAGGAATTTACAGCTATAAGATATAAGGAATTCATACAACCAAATAGCAAGGGGGGGAAAAAGCCTCAAAAATTCAATTAAAAACAGCCAAGGACCTGATTAGACATTTTCCCAAAGAAGTCACAAATGGCCACTAATACCTGAAAAGGTGCTCAATGCATCTCACCATCAGAGAAATGCAAATGAAAACCACGATGAGATAGCACCTCACAGCTGTCAGGTGGCCATTATCAAAAAGACAAGAGAGAGCAAAAGCCGGGGACAGTGTGGAGAAAAGGGAACCCTCGTGCACTGATAGCACGGATGTGAGTTGGTTCAGCCACTATGGGAAACACTGTGGAAGATCCTCAAACACTTAGAAGTAGGCCCAGCAGACGAGACGACCCAGTCATCTCACTGCTGGGCATGTATCCGAAGGAGGAGAAATCAGTATCTCGATGAGACATCTACGCTCCCAGGTGCGTTGCAGCATTACTCACAGTAGCCCAGACACGGAAACGGCACGTGGACATTGACAAAGGAGCAGACACGTAGTACATGTGCACAATGGAATATAGTCCAGCCATAAAAAAAAGAAGGAAATCCTGCCATTTGCAACAACATGGGTAAACCAGGAGGACACTACACTAAGTGAAATAAGGCAGACAGGGAAAGACAAATACTGCATGGTTATCACTCATGTGGAATGTGAAAAAAAAAAACACAAAAGTCTAACGCATGGAAATAGAGAGTAGATGCTGGTTGCTAGGGGCTGGAGGGTGGGGAAAAACAGGCAGATGCTGATCAAAGGGTACAGACTTCTGGTTATAAAAGGAGAAACTTCTGGGGACGTTGTGTACAGCATGGTGACTGTAGTTAACCATACTGTATTATGTATTTGAAATTCGCTGAGAAAGTAGATTTTAAGATAACTATGTCAGGTGGTGCCTGTGTTAACATAATTGTGGTAATCATTTCACAACGTATACATATCACAAATCATCACATTATACACTTTAAAAATACACAATTTGATGGTCAATTTACCTCAATAAAGCTAGGGGGTGGAATGTGAAATAACAGACCCCTCTTTGGACCTGCTGACTCAGAATGTGCCTTTTAACAAAATCCCCCGTTATAGTTTAGGAAGTGCTGGCCAGACGATCTTGATTTAAGGGAAACTTCAGATGTGACTTCAGGCAAATCGCTTATTACTTCCATTCATGATTTTCCATTAGTAAAGATAGCTGTTAGACCACACAGTGTTTCAAAACTCTTTTTCCTTTTAAGTTTCTCAGCGTGGAAAGATTGCACACAGGTGGCCGGCAGGCAGGAACTGCCCTGGTGACATATTGTGTTAATTGCCTCCAAGTATTCTCTCAGTAACAATGGACTGACAGCCCTTTAATTGAGCCTACCCTTCAGTTTCTTTCCGGAGTTACCCAACTCAGTGTGATCGGTACCAACCAAATGACCTTTATGTGCACTTGAGAACCTGGCTGTGGAAGTAAGGGGTGGAGTGCAGCAACATTTCTGTGAGAAATTTGGAGAAAATATTTGCAAAGTTAAATTTTTCCAATAACTATTAAAGTTCACTCAATGCAAATTCCTAACTATATTCACAGGCATTACACAGTCTTCATAATAGATTCTGTAGATGTTCTAGAATCCTGATTAGCCAATCATTAAATGGTTTCGAATTTTTATGATTCAGTATTAACCGGTAGCCTTGTTTCTGTAGGTACTCAAATAATTGGACTACCACTAGTGAAAATAATTGTTGGAAACCCAACTGTGTTGCAAGTTAAAGTTGAAGGCTCTTTTGATGATGCTGATAATTACTTGATGAAAATTTCTGTAGCCAGCCAATATATGCTGCAAGTAAGATTTTCTTTAATTACCAAAAAAAAAATCTACTAACTATAGAAAAGTTACAATATAAGCTAAGGAAAAGCCTTTAGGGTTAAGGTTGGGGTTAGAGGTTAAAGGGTGATCTCTGTTAAAGACAGACTCAGATCTCATTTCAAGTGTTTTCAGTGTGGACTTGGGGACAGTCACTTCACTGTGGTTCGTTTCCTTTCTATAAAATAGAGACGATAATAATAATGCCTACCTCATAAGGCTGTTTTAAGAATTAAATGTGATAATTTGAGTAGGGCATCTGAAGCATAGAAAATGCTTAGTCACTGAGAACTTACAGTATTTTTCTATTTTTCTCCCAAAACAGGGAGAGCATTGTATATACACTTTAAAATATTTGCTCTTTCCACTTCACTATATGTTTCCATCCTTTCTAGTCAATAAAAATCTTTTCTACATAAAGTTTTTTATCATAAAGACTTTAACATACAGACAAAAGTAGAATTTCCATATCTTTATTACACTTGTATTAAACAATAGTCAAGATTTTGTTTTTGTTTTATCATCCCTGTTTAACTTGTTTATAGTATGACATTTTGTAAAGATTTTATTTATTTATTTTTTTAGAGAGGGAAGGGAGGGAGAAAGAGAGAAAGAGAAACATCAATGTGCGGTTGCTGGGGGCTGTGGCCTGCAACCCAGGTATGTGCCCTGACTGGGAATCGAACCTTCGGTTCGATTCAGTTTGCAGCCTGCCCTCAATATATTCTGACATTTTAAAGCGAATAGCAAACATTCTGTCATTTCACTCCCTTGTGCTTCAGTCTGCATCTCTAAAAACATGTGTGTTTTCCCTCACTCAGTCACAACACCACTGTCATCCTGAAAACTTGTTAAACTAAATTTTCAGTTTAAAACCAATAGGTCCTGTAAAACTCAGCCTATAATCAAATTTCCCCACTTTTCTCAAAATGTTTTATAGGTGGTTTGTTTGAATTGGAATCCAAACAAGATTCATACAGTATGTGATTATTTTATCTTTTAAGTCTCTTTTAGATGAAAGGTACTATTCCATTTTATTCTCCTGCCATTGAATTGTAGAAATTGGGTCTAGTTATGTTCTAGAGTGTCCAACCTTCTAGCTTTTTCTCCTTGCTTCCTAGTTTCTTATTTAACTTGCGTTGCCCCTCCACCCCACAATTTCCTTTACAAGTACAACCCTACTTGGATTCTGGTTCAATGTGTTCTGGCAAAAATTCATTAAAAATACATCTTTTAATGGCTATAGAATATGGGAATAGGAGTAAAACTTCCACTACCAGAGTTTGCTATACCACTAGAGTTATTAGCATTGCTGCATTCTTAAAATTCCCAAAATACTTTAAATTTTCAAACAGAATTTATCAAGTGTTGTTAAATAATATTGTTCCAGGCTGAAATACATTTCTTGTGCACAAATTCATGCTAAAGATAGATCTCTGTGATATACAGTGATTGCTAAGTGAATAACTTCTTTTCAAAATGTGTGCCAATAGAAGTTATTTTATTCATATCTTGAATGCAAACACCTGGGTGTTCATCAGCAAGTGGGGGAAGCCCTATTTGTGTGGGTTGGATGTGCCTGTGCTGTTTCCTTAGTAAGTCCTTCCTGATTCTTGCTCCTTTCCAAATGTTGCCCATACCCAGTGAGATGGGAATGTGTTTCTTCCTGGAAAAGAATGTGTTTTCTATTGTGGTTTACTCTCAAACAGATCTTTATGTCACACTTATCCCTCTGTTTTCTATTAATGTTCTTTTTCTATCTCTGTCCTTTTTCTATATTCTTCAGTTGGTTACTGTGTTATTTTAACTCAGGCTGCCATTACAAAATACAACAGACTGGGAAGCTTAAACAAGAGAAATTTATTTTCTCACAGCCCCAGAGGCTAGAAGTTCAAGATCAAGGTGTCAGCGGGGTTGGTTTCTGGGCCGCTTTCCTCCCCTCTTTCCTGTGTCTTCACATCATCTTCCCTCCGTGTGTGCCTGTGTTCAGATCTTCTCTTGCTCCAGGGACACCCACCATGTGAAACTAGGGCCTACCCTGTTGACCTCCTTTGAAGCTGGATACCTCTTTAAAAGGTCCTCACTCCGAACGCAGTCACATTCTGAGATACTGGAGGTTAAGATATCAGCCTACGAATTTGGTGGGGGCGAGGCGCCTCCTACCACAGTGACTCGAAATCACCTTCCTTTATTTGGGTATTTCCAGGGAACCACTTCACTGGCATTTATCATCGGGGAAGCGTCGACTGACTGCTTTGTCACGACGTTCGTGCCGATCCTGAAGAGCAGCTGTAGCTACCTCAAGTCCATGCACCACAACCCCAGCAAAGTCATCCCGCTGGAAGACTGGCTCAGTGGGGTTCACAAAGACAGCCAGGGTTTTAACATGATCAAAACGTTACCGGTAAGAAGTGAAAATGAGCAAACAAAAACGATGTGAGCAGGTTGTTTTAAGGGTACCCGTGATATACGACTTGCGTGTGACTGGCTAGCCATGCAGTCTTAGCCTTTCTTTCCTGAGATGCTCAAAACACTCCAGTTGTTTTTCAGTCCTCGTGTTATCAGGGATGCGATGGTGACTTATTTCTAAACTGTAAAACGTTTCTGAAATAAGGATTTTTTGGTACCTTAGTTTCATTGTCATTTATGTCACTCATGTATATAAATGGTGGCGTTATAACCTTGGGCTTTTGTAATATATAAAGTAACTTGTCCTTATGTTGACCTGTCTCGACTTAGCATTACTGGCCCTATTTCAATGTAGTAGCTGTTTTAATTTTTGCCTTGTCCGAATCTGACTATTTTTTAAATATAAATTGGTACTCTGCTAACTAACTTATTACTTACAATTTTCCTTGTAGCAAAAAACAAAAAACAAATAACAAAACTTGAAGAATTATTTACTAAATACATGACTAGAACTTTTTATGAGGTGTTTAAACTTTATTTGCATTGACTTTATGGCCACTATTTTAGGTAATAAAAGGGTTTTCACTTATTTACAAGGTCCAACTTATATGACCAAGGATGGAAGCTGCTGAAATTTCAGAAAATATTGGTTTGGGAGCATAGGGTGAATAGAAATTTACTTTGATGCCTAGAACTAAAAACTAAATATTTTCTTTGAATGCTTTTCTGGAAAGTCAAGATATTTAAATCAAAGACATAGTAAATAATGAATTACCTATTTTGTTGAATCACCCGCAGATAAACTACAGGCCTCCATCTAACATGGGAATTGCCATTCCGCTCACAGATAATTTTTACCACGCAGATCCTAGCAAGCCCATCCCCAGAAATCTATTTCTCAAGTCAAAGGTGAGTCATTTTTCTATAAATAAACCAGTGTTTATTAGAATTGAAGATCATTGAGTAAAATTACAGTTGAAAGTAGCTACAGGGATTCAATGAGAAGCTGCACTTAGTAAAATGCTCCATCTGCCCTTTTTGGTGATGCTGCTGGTGGTGGTGGTGGTGGTGGTGATGGTGATGGGGTGATGCTGGTGATGCTGCTGCTGCTGCTGCTGCTGGTGATGGTGATAAGGGTGATGTTGGTGATGATACTGCTGGTGGTAATAGTGATATTGGTGATGCTGCTGCTGCTGCTGGTGGTGGTGATGGTGATGAGGGTGATGGTGGTGGTGGTGATGGTGATGATGCTGGTGGTGGTGATGACGTTGGTGAACATAGGGGTGGTAATGGTGGTGATGATGATGATGATGATGATTACTACTACTATTGCTACCAATTCTTCCTCCTACCACTTTAGTCCTTCTCATTTCACCGCTATTCATGGATACTGTTTTGGAATCAAGAAGTCTAGTGGACCTTTTACCCCTGACCTCCCCCTGGCTCCCATTTAGATTTTGAAGGTGATGAATGGACTGAAAGCACCTTTTCTCGAATAAAAAGAGCCCCCAGACCAATGCCACGCCTCCAGCCCTGAAAAAATAACGGTGCCAAAAAGGAAAGGAGAGTGTTTGCTTCAACATGGGTACACCTAGACCCCTGCCAAGGTTCTTCCCAGAGAAGGACCCAGCAGCACGCTGCCTCTCTGCAGTGTGGAGCGAACTAGGTGGGGAACAGAGGGACGGTGCATCATGGGATGGCTTCTCGAGGAAGCCACAGATGCCTATGGAATCTCTCTCCAGAAAAGCGCACTTACCTGCCCATACATGTGTGTACAGACAGACATTCGTGTCTACTCATGAGCATGCACACACACACAATGACATGAAATTGTTTTTTTTTTGCTCAAAACTCTCCACTGTCTTCCCGTCTCAGTCAGAGTAAAACCCAGATTCTCCCAGTGGTTTATAAGGTCCTCCGTGGTTTGGCCTTGGCGCTGCCTCTGACCTGGCACTGCCCAGGTCGGCCCGCTCCAGCCACATGGGCCTCCTTACTGTTCTGTAAATATGCCAGACGTGTTTCCACTTCAGGGCCTTTGTCGTTTCCAAAAACTCCTCTGTCCCGAATGCTCTTCGGCCCGATATGACGCAGCACCCTTCATCACTGTCCTTAGGTTTTTACTTAAATGTTACGTTCATCGTGAGGCCTTCCTTAACCCCTCTGTTTAGAACTGTAATTCCCATCTCCATATCACCCACCCCCATCCACCTTCTCTGTCTTATTTTTCCTCGTTGCACTTATTACAATTTTACATATTTTACTCATTTATTTTACTTATTGTATTTCATAAAAAGGTAAGCTACAGAAGGCAGGTTTTTATTAAAATCTATTTTGTTCTCTACTGTACCCTTAGTACCAAGGACAGTGCCAGGCATGGAGCGTGCTTAAAAATGGTTGAACAAAGCAATAATACATACACATTTACACACATATTGTTATACACACACAGCGTGAGGAGGTTGACTTCTTGTTGAATCTTGTATTTCAAGATAAGAAGCTCTGCTCTAGGCAAGAAGCAGCTATAATACTAAGTTCTCCAATTCCATTTTCTCACAAAGATAAATCTGGTTGTGTCACTACAACTAAGCCTCCTGTATTAAAATATGATTTTACTGTATTTATATGGAAATCTTTTAAGAAATATTTTGTTTATTTATTTTTACAGAGAGGGAAAGGGAGGAAGAAAGAGAGGGAGGGAAACATCAATGTGTGGTTGCCTCTCGCACGCCCCCTACTGGGGACCTAGCCCACAACACAGGCATGTGCCCTGACTGGGAATTGAACCAGCAACCCTTTGGTTCCCAGGCCAGCACTCAACCCACTGAGCCACTCTAGCTCAGGGCATTACATGGAAACATTTAGCGGGGGAGGGTTTCAGGGTTTTTTGGGGAGAGTCAAATAGGAAATATATCTAATATACACCTAAGTAGATGAAAGTTTTTTAATGCATCTTTTGAAATTCAACAAACATTAACTTCAGTATCACCAGAGTTACCAGGCACTCTACAGATGTTCTCTGAGGACACACCAGTAAGCATGATAAACTTGACACCCTCAGGGATCTTCACTCTAAGGGGGGAGAACAGGCATCAGACAAGAAAGTTGTACAAACTAAATAGCGCTATCCAGTGCAGTGTCTGTGAACAGCAAGACCCTGCACAACCTGAGGCAGAGCCACCTGGGAATATTTCTCCAACACAGTGTTCTCATTCTCACCTCACAGCTACCGCGTCAGAAGCTATGGGGTGGGGTCTGAAATCTGAATTTTTAAAAATCTCCCGGTTGGCCCTCACTTGCCCTAATGTTTAAGATAGACATGTAGTAGAGACAGACAGAAAACGCACACTGGGACTGTGAATCAGGGTGCCCGACTTAGTCGGAGGGAGTCAGACTGAGAGGTGGGTAGAGGCCAACCAAACAGGGGACAATGCAGGAGGAGTGCAGGCTAGCATAAATAGGAGACAAATGTCATTCCTCTGGGACGAGGAAACACGGAGGGCAGTGATGGGGAAGGGCTCAGTAACTCTGCTCCACGTTATTTGCTATTAGGGAAACGCAAATCAAAGCCACCATCACACACGTGCGTGTGATGTCTCACATCACACAGATACCACTTCACATACATTAAGATAGCTATGCCAGCCCTGGCTGGCGTAGCTCAGTGGATTGAGCTCGGGCTGCGAACCAAAGCATCGCAGGTTCAAGTCCCAGTCAGGGCACATGCCTGGGTTGCAGGCCACAGCCCCCAGCAACTGCATATTGATGTTTCTCTCTCTCTCTCTTTCTCCCTCCCTTCCCTCTCTAAAAATAAATAAATAAAATCTTAAAAATATATATATTTCTAAAAAAATCTTACATCATGACATCCTTTAAAAAAAAAGAATTTTGAAAGAAAAAGATTTGTAAGTATGTGTATTGATAGATGCTAACTAAACTTACTGTGGTGGTCATTTCAAAACCATCATGTTGTATACCTTAAACTAAGACAATGCTATATGTCACTGTATCTCAATAAAACGGGACAAAAAGAAACAACAACAACAAAAAAGATAGCTATGCCACCTTACAAAGAGGCAAGCCGCTCAGTGATACTTGGGTTCAAATCACCAAGCAAGGAGATGCAATTCAGAAATACATGACTTTTCCTTTATTATTAATGGGTTTGTTCCCCTTTCTCGGGGATTTTGTTTACGCAGGGAACAAATATTTTCTGAGGATTTACTCAGTTTGTAGGGATCCCACCACAGGGAAAAGAAGCCAACCTTTGTTCATTCTATTTGCAGAAGTCTGGGAAATTCAAACAGTGTGCTAATGTGTCCACTCGGGAGGAGTGCAATTGCACGCTCGATCAGAAGTTTTCCCATGCTGTTGCCTTCTCAGACTGCAGAGAAAAGGTGAGATGATTTTTAATTACCTGACGACAGAGTACTTTCATGTTAACTAGATTTTGAAATGCACATTTTGGTGAAGCACAAAAACTAAGACAGAAATGGTGTCTTATTATGACATAGAACTGAAGATGATACAGAGCTAAAAAGACCTGGAGTTAAATGAGCCCAGATAAGTTACTTAACATCATCTGTAAAGTAGAATAATACCCGCTCTGCCTGTCCACATCACGGGTTTCTTGTAAAGACACCCACTCACGTCTATATGAAAACAATTTGTAACTTGTCTGTCACTCGACTACATTATGGTGAATATTGATTCATTCAAAAAATTTTAGTATCGATTGTATACCAGGTTCTGGGATAATAGAAGTTGAAATCTGTGTAATCGGGAAGTTTAGTCTGGTAGTAGTGACAAAATACAAGACAGTGTAACGTGTCGGTGAAGAGAACAGATTGTACAAATATTTCCTTCTGTTGGTCTCACAGAATTCGAAGGTGTATCATGTTCTTGTTTGCATTAGCCAAGTGAGGTACACACTTGGTAGGACTTTCAAATAGAACTAATTCAAATGCCTTATAAGACTATACATAGCATTAAATTAAGTAATTTTACCATTGCATGTAAAGATATGATCACTGAATACAATATTAGGGTAGAGTCACCCTCGATAAATTATGAGGGTTGTTATGACGCACCTCTGAAACTCCCCACTTGCTGAATTACAGTAATATTTTCTGAGCATGGACTGCCCACTAAACCCTGCTCTAACCCTTCCCCGTGATTCCGTCTGAGGCCGAGCAAAGCCGGGTAATTTGCCAACAACCACGTCAGTCCTGTGTGATGGAGCTAGACTAGAGCTCTGACTCCAGAGCCTGAGCTTAAAGAGTGTCGCCAAAAGATCACGACCAGCAAGGAAAGAGGCGTGCAGGACGGGCAGGATCCAGGTCACGCAGTGACTCATGGGATATGGGGTAGCTAAAGGAGTCTGCAAATCCTCATAGTAACGTCCTGTGAAAAAGGCCCATGCAAAGTTACTAGTTTTGTTCCCACAAAACTTGTCTATTCCTTTTGGAGCTCACATGGGTTCTACTGTAAGACGGATCTTTATTGTCAGACACCCTAAGTAGCCCATTTCATTTGGAGTAGCCAAACCCTTGGGAACATAGCTATGCATTCTTTACCAGGAAGTCAGATTAGTCTTGAATTTCCCGAATTTACATCCATTCTTGGAATTTGCCTTTTAGGTCCCTCGTTTTAAGTTTCCAGTCACACACTATCCAGTTTCTTTGGCAATTCACAGCGAGGACGGACGTGCCCCAGTGAAAACTCCGTATCTGGTCACCGTGACGGAAGTGAATGAGAGGGAAAACTGGGAACTCAGTAGGGTTTGCTCTCTTCTATAATTATCTTACCTCCTAAGCGGTGTTGTTATTACCTAGATACGTCACTTATCAGAACTGCACGAGAAACAGCCAGAGCGCTTCGGAAAATGGTTTGAGCCCGTTGGCGCGCTGCTGTTCCTTCTAGTTCTGTGATCTCCCTCGTACTTCATCACCCCTTCCTGTGGCCTGGATTCTATGGCATAAAAGCATTTGTGATGAATTTAAACTCTGAAACATTTGAAAGCTGTTTTGTAGATTAGTACCAAACATGATTGGCCGGATCTGTGCTGCATGTCAGCCTAAGTGTCTCCCTTCACTGCGTACACAGAGTCACACAGGAAGCTACTCGAGGTGTTGCCAGACAGCCTATCGGATTTATCTTCTACTTACATGAGGGAAAATTTGTTAAAGATGTTATGGTAAAATAATTGAAAAGATGCAGAAATCCTTTTCAATAAGAAAAATGCACTTTTTCACAATTCAGTTTTACCTCAAGTATGCAGTCTTTTATTGCACGTGTTGAGTTTTGTTTCTGTATGAATACTTTAAGGTATAGGCAGCCAAACAGGCAGGCAGATGGAATTGAATACAATTTTGATCAGTCATTTGTGTTACCAAACATCTAGGCATTTGACGTGCAGTGGGTCTTACTCTGCCCAACATGTGCACTTTTGGAATGAAAAATCAGTAAAAACAAACAAAAAAAACACTGGTAAATATTTTGCTTTAATGAGCATCCCATTTTCTGTGGTGTACTGGAACCTGCTGTTACCAGCTTTGAGCGCTGACTATTAAACCTTCCAGCATTTTGCACACTGGTTGTTAAGCCATTCATAGCTTGAAATGAGCCGTGGGGAGAGTATTTACACCACGCGAATTGGCAAATGCTCCAATCAGAGCTTTTCTCCCCCTTTAGATCCTGTATACCATTACACTGCAATGTAATTACACCATTACATTGCAATTTCTAACCTCCACGCTACGCATCTGGTTTTAGAAAGAATGATAAGAAAAGCAGGAGTACCTGATCACTTTTCTGGGAAAGAGTTTTAGTGATCCTATCGTGAAATTTTTCTCTCACCTTATTTAACGTCACTTAACAACCTCTAAAGGGGTCCATTCGTATCTCATCGCCAAAGACGCACAGGGTGTACAGGTCAGGACTGGTCATGAGCATCGAGCTGGAAGGAACGAAGGTGGACAGAGGGTCTTGTCCTTCTCGACAGAGCCTCTGAGAAGAAGCTATGAGAGATATGAGGCTCAATCTCCCCTAAATTTATCCCCCACGAAGTCAAGCAGAACTAAAAATATTGGCTAGCTTAGTCATGCCATGGAGTGGAATCTGTCATTGTACCTTAATGTATGTAATAAGTTTTATATCAAATGAGAAAGAAAGCACGCATGTACTTAAACTGTATTTCATGTACTTTTAGAACACACCGTACCAGAAAATGTTAAAAAACTGAAAAATCACTTAGAATCTATTCTTAAAGTTCCAGTGTATAATCCTTCAGGCCTCAACTTAAGCATAAGGGTAAGTTGGCAGCATTTTTGTTATTCCTGGCTTGAGCTGAGATAAAATGTATATGTCTAAACTAAGATTGCTTTTAGCTTTAAAGTGTAGGTATCCATGAACAGTAGAAATAGCACCCTTAAAGTACAAAGTCTGTCCAGAAGGTATCCAGCCATATATATGAAAAAGAGAGACATTTATTAAAGGAGATACAAGATACAAGAAACATTTATACATAGGACAATGACACCTCAGTCCCCTTCAAAGTAGGCACCTTGGTACCTCACACAGTTCTCCCAGTCACCATCAGCTGCTCCATTGTATTTTCCTGAATCTCATCAATGATATGAAATATCTTTCCTTTTAAAGGTGATTTTAGTTTTGGGAAAAGCTGGAAGTTGCCAGGCACTAAATCTGGGCTATAGAAGGGATGAGTCACCCGGATGATTTGGTGTTTTACCAAGAAACTCTGCATGAGATGTGATGCATGAGCAGGCACACTGTTGTGATGAAGCTGCCAATCGCCAGTTGCCCATAGCTGCAGCTTTCTGAATCATCTTAATAGTTTCCACGGAGGAATGGTCAGGGTTAATGCAAATTCTGATGCAGATTCATTGCTCTACTCACTCAGTCATTTTGAATACAACAGCCACACAGTACACATGTTCATTAGGCAGTGTCTATCTCCCCCAGTAACTAGTACAGTGAGGTTGTCATTGTTCACACATGTGCATTCCAGTCCACTCTCCTTGGCTGCCAGGTTACATCCATGTTGTGCAAACCATTCTCGTTATAATGGCTGGACTATTTCCAGACAGACCTTGTATATGGAGAGTGTTTATTTCCTTTCCCATCCATTTCCTTTGATGTTATTATTTCTAAAGGTATCTGAAAGTTGAATTTAGCATTAACTTAATGATTTTTTGAGCTGATAGGCAAGACCAATACATTCGCCATCAAAATGGAGCAGAAAGGGTGTTTCCAAAAGTCTGGGGGTGATGGGTTCTTCAACTGCATGTACACGGACACACCTTCTGGTCCCAGCCGCCCATAAGAACACATGGAGTTGATATCATCTAGGCACTCACTGAGAAAGCCGATGCAAGTGAGGGGCCATATCAGAACCATGAGTATGAGGACTAGCCCAACGTGAGCATTGAGGCCATGTTGCACATTTCTGTTTCCCCATTCTGAATACTAAGTACAGTATCAGCTGTCGAATCCCTGCATCTCAAACTCTTGTCCTTCTCCTTCCATTTTCACTTTGAAGAATATGGTGTGTGCCCAGAGCCTCCAGACAACTGGAATGTCAATGCCACATCTGTGGGGAAGGGGGCTCCAGGGTACATTTTTACTCAAAGCAACGCACAGGTCTGTGCTGCTAAGGACCAGGTGTGTTTTTTCCACAGGGCTCTGAGCTCTTTCACTTCAGAGTGTCCGTTGTTCCGGGAGTCACTTTTTGTGAGCTAGTGGAAGAATTTGAGGTACGGTGAATGCACAGGTATGCCCCGGGGTGAGGGCTGGGGAGATGACATGACGAGCATCAGTCCAAAAGACACTGAGGCTTTAAAAATGGCCAACCTCGTGTGATGGACAGGGCCTGGAGGCAGGGGATCCTGAAGAATGGTGGTGACGTTGTCAGCGGTGATGCATTAGGGCGCATGACCGGTGGCAGGACCTGTATTTATTTTTGTTCGCTCTCCACCTTCCACGTTTAGCTCTGTTTTCTGACTTGCCTTGCCCTTCCTCTCCCTCTCGCCTTCCCCCAGACACGTGCGTCTGTCACATCATTGTTTCCGGTGGTACCCTCCTTTGGTTAGGTGCATTAGAATAGTGAAGTCTTAAATACAGCAAAAGCTAACAAGATCTAAAAAATGTGGAACCAAAACAAGTCTCAACAAATCACCTGATGACGTGCAGTGACTCGGCTTTACAAATTTATATAATGACATCTGCTATCTATGGGAAATGGGGAGGAAAGAGGATTTCCTCAAATTGATTGATGACTCATTCATTGTCACGTACCGATACTACCTTATCAATAACAAAATCAACCTCCCCCTGCCTCGGTTCCTTTTGCTCTCCTGGCCCGGCCCGCAAGGCCAGCCCCAGAGTGGATCTCATAACCACGGGGCTGCGAGGCCGTGGCAGCAGAGCAGGCACCTGAGACCCTGCGCGAACACCCACCCCGCTAGGTAGAGGAATGAGGAAAAGGGGCACCTGACATACGAAGAGCGTCACAGGAAATCCCCATTGTTTTCCTCTCTCTTCCCTCACCTCTGTGTTGCCCAAACAGCCCAGTTCCAGGGAACGACACGATAGGACAGGGAGCTCAAATCCTCATAGACTCTCAGCATTCTTCCGGACGACTTGGGAAAGGGCTTCTGGGGTTGGAAAGTGGGGGTGGGGGGGAATCACTAAGAGAAGAGAGCTGGAGAGGGAGATTCCTAACTCTGTGTATGAGCTAGCATGGGCATCAAACAGCACGCAATCAGAACACACCTAAAGAAGCATAGCAAAGGCTTCAAAATAAAACTATCACATCAACACCACGTAAGTTCCAGAATCACCCCTGCGTGGCACAGGAACCCAGAGGATACAACAGCATAGCAGAGGCTTTGAACCTGGAGCCGACCTCGAAGCCGCCACCCATGGATGGTGAAGCCTACCTTGTGTGTGACCTCAGCTCAGCCAGCGTCATCGGCTGCTGAGACAAACAGATCATCAATATTTGCCAGAGAATTCCTAACAGAAACCTGAGTCTCATAACATAATTCTTCAATGTCCAGATGGCAACCCAAAATGGCTCAACATACCGAGATCTAAGAAAATGGACTCGATTCTGAAGAGAAAAGACAACAAGCAAATGACAACACATGGATTTCTCAGACAGATATTTCATCCATGTGCCATCTTCAAGTAAATGGAAAAGGAGGCATTTGAAGCAGAGAAATGGAAGGTCTATAAAAATAATCAAATGGAAAATTTAGAACTGATAATACAATGTTTAAGAAATTTTAAGTCACTGGATGGACTCAGTAGCAGAATGGATATGGCAAAAATAATAAGAATTGCGCTTGAAGGTGAATCAGTAGAAACCTAACCTGAAGAAAAAGATTTTTAGAAGAATGGCCTCAGGGACCTCTTTAACAATATCAAAAGCTCTAATATTTATGTTGCCAGAGTTATGTTTTATATTTACAAATTCAAGAAGCCTAATGAATCCCAAACAAGGTAAAGTCAAAGAAATCATGTTTAAACACATCATAGTCAAACTACTAAAAATCAAAGATAAAGAAAAATATCTCAAAATCATCCAGAGAAAAATAAGGGAACAACATATAAAGGAACACCAATTTGAGTGATGGCTGATTTCTCATCAGAAACTAAAGAAGCTAAAAGAAAGTTGAGTAACCTCTTTAATGCACTGGGGTGGGGGTGGGGAGGGATGAGAAAGGACTGTCAATCCAGGATTCTGTATCTAGTGAAAATATCCTTCAGGAAGGTGAGAAACATAAAGGCATTCTCAGATAAAGGAAACTAAGAAAAGCCACTGTTGACAAAATTCCTCTTTTAAAAAAAAAATGCTTAAGGAAGTTTTTCAGGCTAAAAACAAGTGTCAACAGAGGAAAATGAATTTTCAGGAATGAAGGAAAAACTACAAACATGAATAAAAGTGAAAAGGAAGCCATTGCACCGTGAATAAAGGCAAAGAATCATTAAGTAATTTTTTTAAAGCCTGTAAAGTAGCTTACTGATACCAAGTGAGGCAACGAGGCTCACAGCAGCAGTATTGAAAGTGGAATGGAAATCCTGAATCTGAGGGGAGTCGTGGGGGAATGGATAGCATACGGGGACTGTTTCTAAGAAAACAGACAGCTCCTTGGGGCACAGGGAGGATGGCAGTACATTTAACTTGAGTTACACCCTTATCAGTCCTTTTCCTTACCAGCTGGCATTTGCCCACATTCCCCACCATTCTATGTCCATCCACCTCCGCCTTCTTCTGCCCCAAAAGATGATCTTGCCTCCCACTTCACCGAGGAAACACCAGCCACTGCACTTGAACCACCTGCGTCTCCATATGCCCCTGCTTGTACATTCCGCGTGAACGGCCCCCATCCTGAACCAAACTCTCCGAGAAAAAGACCCCCCTGTGCCTCTCGGTCAGTAAGCCTGTCTCTGCTACGGAAACTCGTTCTCCTAATCCACCAGTATTTTGCTGTGTATAATATGCACCCACATTTTTGGCCCTAACTTTCAGGAAAATCTTTCATTTTAATTTTTTAATTCAATTTTTAAATTTCTATTTAGAAACAAAACCAATGATCATATTCCAGGATATCGTTACTGCTTTCTAGAGTGACCCTTTTAATGCATAAGCATAAGTAAAAGAATTAAAAACGTTTCTATAGATACAAAATTAGTACTACCCTTGTATAATGGGCATCCTTATTTTTGCCTCAACATTTGGGGCAAAAAAGAGCACATTATACCCGGCAAAACACGGTCCCCATTCAGGCAGAGAGACCATTCTGAATATAGGAAAATTTTCCTACGTCAGCACTTGATGAGAGGATTTTCTAAAGAGATGGCAGCTTGAGAGAGCACACACTGACGCCCTCTCCCCGGGCGTCCTGCTTCTCCTGCTCTTCTGCGGACCCACTTACTTTTCAGCATCCTGCCCAGGAAGCGCCTCCCCTGACTCCCTCCAAGGCAGGGAGCGAGGCCTTCTCTGGCCCGTTCCCACTGCCCCGGCCGGGCCCTCCGTCAGTGACTGCAGGACGGCTTCCTGACTGTCCCATCTGCCTACTTCTGCCACTGAGAGACACACAGTCAAGGCAGAGAGGGGGGTCAGGAGGATTCCTACTCTCTGTCTGTTGCGTGAAAATTGTTGCTTCACAAATCATCGAGGGACTGTTTCCGAGCTTTGTGGGCACTGAGTAAGTCTGGGCAGAGTTTTGCTGAATGATGAGCAGCGTCCCCACCGTGTGGGAACTGTGTCAAGTTCAGCGTTTTGCATTACTGGATTCAGAAAGCTTAAAGACTTTGCTTTTTCTGTTGCAGATTTACGTTGACGAGGTGCCACTGCCGTTCCCAGGACACACACTTATTGCCATCGCCACTGCTGTGGTGCTGGGGGGAATGATTTTCATAGTGTTTATGCTCCAAATACGTAACATCCACCCATGGGATAAGTGCAAAACATTCCTTAAAAGAAGCAAAATGAACTAACTTATCAGGTACCAGCGTCAGCCATCTGGCTCATCGGTGAAAATCGGAATTGTGAACACAAGATTATCCCGATTTTCTCTTTATTCCCTAGTTTTATTAGACGATTCCTAGAACCATATACTTCAATGTTAATATAAAATCTATACAAAATACGACAGCATTGCCATGATAACTCAAATCGCTATTTGTCAATATGTTTCCTATTCCATGCTTTTATTTCATTTTAAAATTTTATGTCAACCCTTCTCTAAAGGATTTCTCCCCGGGGTTCTTAGAAAAATATAAAATGCTAACCATCTCTGTGTGAACTGAGTTTTCTGTATTTTTCAGCTTTTATGGAGTGGAGCCCGTTCTTTGGGGTCTGAAGCCTTGCTGTTCTCACTAGGAGGGAGAGTAGACCGTGGTCCCGCTGGGGCGAGACAGCCGGTGAAGGAGGCTAGCCTGCAGGTGTGCTTTCAGAGCTCCGTGAGAATTAAAGGTGGAGCTATCTGGGTTTCTCAGAGCAACTTCATAAGCAGATTGTGGTCCCAAAGAAAGGGAAATTCGACCCCCATCATGGGGGTGTTGGAAGAGCAGGGCACCTGCCCAAGGCACTGCTCCAGGCTGCACGTAGAATCCCAGAGACATGCACCTGTGTGCTTGTCAGGGCACCTGCCCACGTCATCAGAAGATGGCCGGTCCATTCTCAGATCCTCCCTGTCCCTGGGCGAACTCAGCAGCAGTTGCTTTGACACCAAGAGGGCAGGTGAGGCCTCCAGTCCCAAAGAGCCCAATTCTGGGAGCTGAAAATCATGGTCATGTCGTAGATCACAAAAGTTCTTTTGAGAGGCCTGGGAGCAAGGTGGGTGCAAGAATCAGACCCACAAGCCGGACGTCTCCGATTTACCACTTCATTGTCACCTAGCGTGGTACAGAGATTGGGCAGCATTTACATTAGTCAACCCCATCCCTTAGAACCCCAGTGGCAGCCTGAGCCAGCATACCGAATGCAGCATCACTATGGCAACGAACTGAAAGCATGCTGTGTTCTTCAGTGCCCGATCACACACCTCCAAACTGCCAGCCCGTAAAAGTTTCCCCAGAGATTTGACAATAAAATGAACACATTTCTGTAACGTGCAATTCTCGGGTGTCACTCTTTTCTATTCTGATTATGCTTGACACCCTCCCATTTATTTTCCATCAGAATCTACCATTCGACTAAGAGCGGGGCCTAGGAGGGATTTTGAGGCTTAGCCTGCAAGGGCGGCCTGTCGGGAAGCAGGGAAGTTTTCACTGATGGAAGAACTGAGATGACATTTGCTTGGCGGGGCATTTAGTCAGTTTTTACAGTGGTGGCAGCAGCCACCCTCAGATCTCAGCCCTCAGCGGCTTGTGACATTCAGCATGTGTTTCTGGCTCACTGGTCTGTGCACTGGCCATGGTGGTTCTGTGCCCGGCAGGTGTGCCCCACGTGGTTGTCCTCTGGAACACAGGCTGAAGGACAGGAGTCACCTGGCAGCTCTCCTCACCGCACAGGACCAGACACCAGAGGCCCAGCCAAACCACCGGAACTGTCTAAAGCAAGGCACTCGCGTCATGCCCGCTCACAGTCCATTAGCCAAGTCAGATCACATGGCCGGGCCCAGTGCCAGTGGGACGGGCATGTACCCCACTCTCATTCTGAATGTGAAGTCTTGGGATCCCTCTCACACCTGGATGCTCTGTTACCAATTGCTGTGTGACCAACTCCACAATTCAGTGCCTTAAAACAACAATCACTTTATTTGCTCCAGATGGTGTCGTCTGGCTGAGCTCGGCTGCATGGTCCTGCTGGTCTTGCTCGTGGCCATTCGTGCCCAGCCTTCAGCGGGCAGGGTGGCTGGGGGCTGGACTCAGCTGAACACCTGCTGTATGAGCTTCTTTCTTCATGCGGTCTCAGGGCCTCTCCCTTTTCAAAAGACCTCTCCGCGTGGCCTCTGTGTGTGGCCTGTCTGCCAGGGTAGCCTGACCCCTTACATGGCAGCGCAGGGCTCCTCAACCTTGCGAAAGGGGAAACCGTCATGAATTAGGCCTGGTACTAATCTGATTCTTGCAGATGGCACAATGTCACCTGCATCGTTTTGGCTAAAGAATGTCTAGCCCAGATGCAAGGGAAGAGGACTGTGCATGACCGTGACTATTGGGAAGTGAGGTTCATTGAAGGCCCCCAAATAAGAGGCTGCCAGAAAGCTCCCTCCTCAGCAAGCAAGTGCAGGCTCCTTTGCAGGCCAGGGCTGGAGTGTCCAAGATGACTTCCTAACCCCCGTATCCGGCTCCTCAGCTGGTTTGGCTGCAACAGCCGGGGATGGCCAGGCATCTCTTTCCCTGAGTGACCACTCCATGAAGGTAGCTTAGGCTTAACTCGCAGACTTGGGATATCATAGTAACTGGACTTCTTACAGGGAGGTTGGCTTTCCCCAAAACACAAAAATGGAAGCTGCCAGGTTTTCTTTAATGTTTGGACTTGGAAGCCTCAGAATGTCACTTCTGCTTCATTCTATCAGTCAAGGTGGTCCCAGGGCCAGGCCAGATTCAAAGGGAGGACGAACACACCCCATCTCTTTTGAGTGGCAAGGTGACGTTGCAAAAGAGCCTACAGGTCAGGAGGAACTGTTCCGGTCATCTTTGGAAATGCAGTCTGCCACTTTGACGTTCATCGAGGAAATCTGCTTTGGGCTGTGAACTCAGTCCGCCGTCTGCTTTGGAAATCCACAATGTCAGCTCCGTACCAGCTTTTCATCATCTCGGCTTTCGGCCACAGGTATAACAAAAGCTTCATTCAGAAGGGTCACAAAACATTTCTGACCAAGACTATGTTGTCTAGAACAATAATTTTGAAATCTGAGTTTCTGAGCACGCTCCGAAGCAACCGTGCAAACCTGAAGAACCAACGTTCCTCTTGCAGTGGTCAGCCACAGGGGTACATAGGTACCTGTCGTCAGTGTGTTCGGGAAGTCACAGCGAGTGCCGAAACCAACGAGTGAGTACCGAATGTGACAAGTGACAGAACAATTTCTCTTTCAGGGAAACGTCGTGACTCATGCAAGTTCCAGCAAGCGCAACGAGTCCGGAGCCAGCACGGAGGGCTGGAAGGTTTTTTCTCATCAAAATGAGACAGAGTACAGGGTTTGATGAGTTGTGAGGCCTCTGTACTCGGAGGCCTGACTGTAACATCCAGGCCCCTCCTCCCAGCTCACCCCCTTCTCATGTCGCACTCAGTGGGCCCAGGACCCTGCACCACCCCGGGCAGCTCTGGGCTGCAGCAGCAGGCATTCCTGGCCAGACATTTTCACACGCCGCCATTGTATGACTAAGCCTCACCCACCACAACTTCCATCTCTAGGTTTCTGGTTCAAGTTAAAAATCCTCAGCGAGAACTGGCTGAAGGAGTCTAAAGCAGAGGGTTATCTGCAGGCCAATCAGCTATGGTCAGGGGACAGGGCCACGCAACGCAGACCTAGCCCTTCCGTTCATCGGGACCATTCCCAGAGAAGAAGGAAAGAATCACTTTGCAGCTCGGCCTCCAGCTGGCGGGGAACGGGCAAAGCTGGAGGCAGCCTACAGGGAGCAGAGGGGCGGCTGAGAGTGACCGTGATCGTGGAAGCGCTGGGCCTGCTGCAGGGCTCTGCAGAGGGAAGGGGTGGAGGAGGTTGGGAGTGGTGGACAAAGCTTCAAGGGGTCAAACCTCCCTCCTTCCACCCCCAAACAAGGCAGTGTGCTCACCCAGCGGCCCCATCAGTGCATCAGGCCCTTTCACCTGTAGCTCCCAGGTGGGCAGCTGTGGCCTGGGGAGGGTTGGGGACGGGGTGCTGAGCCTCCCAGTCACCTCGGCTCAGCACTTTGGTGTGCCCACCTCTCCCCCTCCCCCACTCATATGAAGAGCAAATATTGAATGACTGACATGTGATGTCATGAGCACTGAGCTGAGCTAGTGGTAGACGCTGGCCAGCATCATTAGAACCTCTGCCTGCCCTGGGGCTGGAAGCAGGTCCCACAGCCCACAGCTCAGTCAGCAGCTCTCCCTCCCCCGCCAGCCTGCCCCTCCCCTGCCAGCCTGCCCCTCCCCTGCCCCTAATACAAATGTAAGCAACCCTGTGAAGATCCTTCTACACCTTCCTTCCAGTTCACACAGAGTCCGCCCTGCAACCCCATTATACTCCAGCTGGATGGCCGCGGAAAGACTGACTCCGGAAGCGAGGGAAGGAACGGCGGTGGGCTGTGTTCTCAGTGACCAGGTACTTCTTCCTCGTGAATGACAGAAATGCTGTGACCTCTGTGAGGTGGGCCCCGACCCTTCCGATGTTCGCGTGGGGTCAGAGACTGTGACTTCAACACTTTTAGGAGGATCTGTGCATTTAAACCTCCAAATAAAGTGGCTGCTGTCCTACTCGTGGAAACATTCAGATTTGCCCCCAACCTCAGATCAGTTTTAACAAGCACTGATCAGCACTTGGTGTGTGCAGGGAAAACCAACGGATTCAGACCGCAGTCATGACTTGTGAAGAGTTGCTTAGTTAAGTTTTGTGACTACATTTTGGTTAGCTCCCTATTCAAAATAGGGCTATTCTCATGCATAATTTCTCATTGCTACACACCATCATTCTATTTAAAAGATCATTAGCATCACGAGAGAGAATACCTTCAACACCACGAGAAACACAAATATCTGGTATTTAGAGACATACACGTTTAGCATTTGGGTAAATCTCTAGGGTAGTAACAGTAATGCCGGAAAGGTCCTTCATTTCGACGATGGCTAACCGTATTCCGTTGGTGGCAACCAGGGCCCTCCCTTGTGGAATGGCAAACGTTTTCCCTCTTCCACACTGACCCAGCGAACACACTCACGTATTCACGAGGATCTGAGTAGCAGCTCGTGGGCATCCGGGGACTCCTTGTGCTCAGTGGTGCTGGGGGGGTCTATTATGAGGGAGGCCTTCTCTGACCCTGGAGGGGTTACTAGTTCATCGTGCTGACTGTAGGCTTTTGGACATGTTGAAGTAAATGTTTCCTTTTCTTCCTTTAAAGATTTTATTTATTTATTTTTTGAGAGAGGGGAAGGAAGGGAGAAAGAGAGGGAGAGAAACATCGATGTGCAAGAGACACTGTTGGTTGCCTCTAGCACGCCCCCAGCTGGTAACCTGGCCCACACGCCGGGCATGTGCCCTGCCTGGGAATCAAACTAGCGACCTTGGTTCGCAGGCTGGTGCGCACTCCATGGAGCCCCAGCAGCCAGGGCCAGGTTTCCTTCTCTGATGGAAAAGTACTTTTCTGGAGGAGAGAAGTAGTAACCGCAGTCTTTCTGCCTTCTAGACTTGCAATGTGACCTTCCTTGGGCATTCTTGCATTCCTAGGATCAACCCTACTTGACATGGTGTTTTATTTTTCTAATACTCTGTGGAGTCTGGCGAACTAACTGTTTACTCTGGACTTTGACTCTTCGAATATCACTGAAATGAGCCTATAATTTTCTTTTCTGGTACTGCCTGTCTCTGGTTTGGGCACAGTTCAATCACACAGTGAGTTTGGCCGCTCTCCTTCCCGTCTTTTATGGAAGTGTTCACTTAGGGCATGGACTGTCTGTTCCAGGATGGTTTTAAAAACTCCCTGGTACAAATAGCAATAGTAGGCCTCACTGGGCTTCCCTCTTCTCTCTACTTCATCCAGCCTCCTGGGTGTACTTGTTTATAAGTGTACCAAGTACTACACTTTCCATTCTCATTTTCTACCCCAGTTCCTTCTAAAAAGAGTTCTTCTCGTGGTCTTCTAGCTTGCTACTTTCTTCTTCGGTTATCAATTTGATCACTTATTCCCATAGATTAAGTTTCCTGACTTGATATTACTCATTTATTTGACAACTATTCATTCAGTGTCAGGTGCTGTTCTAGGCACCACTAACCTGTATAGACATTTATAAGAGATAAAGAACAGATGTTTCCCTCCTCCAATAGTTCTTTTCCCCTCAGTGATGGAAGCAACATTTTGTTTCTTAGTTGAGCCCCTGGGTTTGTTTTTTTTTTAAACAATATTCTCTTTCTTTTTTAAAAAAGATTTTATCTACTTATTTTTAAGAGAGGGGAGGAGAGGGAGAAAGGGAGAGAAATATCAATGCGTGGTTGCCTCTCACGTGGCCCCCACTGGAGACCTGGCCCACAATCCAGGCATGTGCCCTGACTGGGAATCGAACTAGCGACCCTTTGGTTTGCAGACCATCTGCAGCTCAATGCTGCTCAATCCACTGAGCTACACCAGCCAGGCTGAACCCCTGTTTTTTATTAGAATAGATATGTTTATTTGTGGTACATGTGTTTTTAACTTTATTCTATGCTAAAGATGCCTCTTTTATTTCTAATACAGTAGTACATATTTCAGCTTGGCGGCTCTCACTTTCTTCCCCTGGAGAGGTTAGGAATAGCGTGTACATCATGAAGCAACAAAACTTTCAGGTTCTAATAGTTCCTTTTAATGTGGCACAAGTAATTTTCTCTTTGTTTTCTTTCCTGATTTGAATGCATTGATATCGAGTCATTCACACACATCTGTTCAATCATAATACATAAATACGCAATGTTTGTTTGTGTAGCATGTCCGTGTCCCAGGCCACAGGCTGGATGCTGGGGCTGTGAAGATGCAGACAGCGCATCCTCTTCTTGTACAGAACCTGGCATCTACTGGTGGGAAAAACTGGGAAGCTTAACCAAAAATACTCAGGTGTGGTGTCATCCATCACAAAGACGTGATTATCAACATGAATACATGTAGAGGACTGGAGGATTTAAAATCAATAAAATTATTGAAGAGTTGGGGTAGGGAAAGGGCTTGCCTGATCTGTATCTACCAGGAAGTGGTGTGCGCATGAGCTGGGTCTTGATATGAAGAAGGAAGGGTATTGACACGTGCAAAGAGCGAGTTATTATCATCATTGTTTTTGCTTTTTCCCTATGGCATTTTTTTCAGATTGTGGTTACATTTTGAATCATGTTTGGGCCTTGCTAACTTCCCTAGAAATACAGAGACTCATAGGTTGATAAACCCTCTCATCCATGGTAATGCTGACCATCACCATGGTACTCCTGGGCATTTTTTTAATCAAAATGATAAAAACAATCCACCAACTTTATACAGACCCAGAGATTAGTGCTTGCAATTTGATTTACTTTTCTTTTTTTTTCCAAAAAGGGGTTTTATTTATCTTCTAGAGAGAAGGAAAGGGAGGGAGAAAGAGGGAGAGAAACATCAGTGTGTGGTTACCTCTCGCACGCCCCCTACTGGGGACCTGGCATACAACCCAGGCATGTGCCCTGACTGGGAATCAAACCAGCAACCCTTTGGTTCACAGGCCAGTGCTCAATCCACTGAGCCACGCCAGCCAGAGCTGATTTATTTACTTTTTAACATTTTCTTCAAACTAAGGTTAGGAACCCTTTTTCCCATGATGTGTTCTTTCTTAAAGAAAACTGATGATGTCACCTGGTTGACTGGTATTCCAAGAGAAAAAGAAGTCAATAATGATACAGGTAAAAACTATTTGTGTTCCTTCTCTTATGAGTAAGTTATAGGTGAAATGTTAATAACACGTGTATTGAGATTTATTTTTGATTAAGCTATTTTGAACCAAATTTTGAAGTTGATAAAAAGGTTAATAATTGACTTTAATCACATTACAATGTTAACCTTAAAAAATTTCAGACTAAATACTTTCATGAAAGTATATCTACTAAAAAAGTATCATGTAACCTACCTTCCTAATACTATAATCATTTCAGTTTGTTCTTCTCAAAAGTTTTAAAGTCAGCGTCTCTGAATAAGCCAATAAAAGGGTTAATGTCAAATATAATTCTCTTTTTTTTAAGATTTTATTTATTTATTTTTAGAGAGGGAAGGGAGAGAGATAGAGAGAGAGAGAGAAACATCAATGTGCGGTTGCTGGGGGCCGTGGCCTGCAACCCAGGCATGTGCCCTGACTGGGAATCGAACCTGAGGCACTTTGGTTCCCAGCCCGCGCTCAATCCACTGAGCTACGCCAGCCAGGGCTTTCAAATATAATTCTTATTAAGAGAAGTAAAATTAAATAATCTTTCAAATGATAAAGGAAATGGTGATAGTTTTAGAAGGTGATTTAGCTGTAAAGGAGCAACAAGGAACAAACAACTTTGGATATAAGGTATTGAACTTGTCAGAATTTTATTCAGAATGCAAGGCAGTGTGGCAAAGAAGAGTAACATGGAACCTGTCATTTGAGAACACAATCATTTGCAGTGATGGAAGTTCTGAGATGCACAGGATTTGACATGAAAATCTAATGAGAGTTGGCAAAGATCGAAAACATAATCATAACTAGTATGAATGAGAACAGCTGTTTGAAGGTAGGTTGGAGGATCTGACGGGAAGGTAATTTGGCAATATGTGTTATAAGCTTTGGATGTATTTGTACCATTTGTCTCAGTAGTCCCACTTCGATGAATTTAACCAAATGGAACAACCTTCGCTAAATACTAAGCATTAGGGAGAAGCAGGGCTGATATTAAAAGACGTAAACCACCCTGGCTGGCGTAGCTCAGTGGATTGAGTGCAGGCTGTGAACCAAAGTGTCGCAGGTTCGATTCCCAGTCAGGGTACATGCTTGGGTTGCAGGCCATAACCCCCAGCAACCGCACACTGATGTTTCTCTGTTTCTTTCTCTCCCTCTCTCTCTCTCTCTCTCTCTCTCCCCCCTTCTCTCTCTAAAAGTGAATAAATAAAAAAATAAAAATAATAAAAATCTTAAAAAAAAAAAGACATAAACCACCACTGTGGCCTAGGACCAACCGACCAGCATGGACACCTACCCAACCAGCAGTCTCACTGTTTATAAACAATCACGTTTTTATACTGACACATGCGTATGGGCCAAATGCCAGCCTGTATATGAGGGTGTTCCGGCAGGATTGCTTATAATTATAACCAATTAGAAACCACTCAAAGGTAGAACAATAGGAAATGGGTTAAATTAGTTTTGATACATCCGAATGGTAGAATACAATGAAGTCGGGGTTTTTTTTTAAGGAAAAATGGCAATAAACTTGACTTAATGCAGAGTTAAAGAACAAAATGATTATAAAATACTATATACCGTGTGATCCAAATATACAATCCAATCCAAGTTTTATTTAAAACATACAAACTGAGAAAATAGACCACAAAATTACCAGCGGTTACATATTGGGTAACAAAATAACAGCTGTTGCCAATATTTTAAATTTCGTAAGTTTTTAAACAAACTTGCACTAACTTTAGAAAAGACAAATGCGTTTAACAATATTATGAGAAGAGATATTTTTCATGTTTTGTGTTTCCTCTGGGGAGCCAGGCTTTATTTGGAGACACTGATAACGAAGAAATGGATTCCTGGGTGCAGCGACTCCTGATTGTAGAGTTTCTTTGTGGCTGAGATTAGGGAGAGGCAGGAGGCTCCGGTGCTTGCAGAGATGCCTGAAGAGTGCCACCTGCAAAGATCTTTCCACAAAAGCCTTGATTATTATGCAACTTTAGACATCAAAATAGCATTAAATGGTTGGTTCCTCCCAACAAATGTCAGCGTTGGATTCAAAACACTGTTCTACAGAACGGAGTGTTATAAAGTGTGTTGATCTGGGATCATTCCGGGACTTTATCTTTAAAACCATCCCTGCTGGTGAAGGTCAGCTTGTATTGTGTACTCTGTACTCTGTCTTTCATACCTGCCCCAACTTTATTCAAAAATTACATTTACTATGTTTGTAACCAGAAAAGACACCGGTGTTCGGACTGCCTGCACTACCAAATCCAATAAGCAATGACAGTGATTGTATCTTTTATGGGCGCTTTATTCAGATGGCCGGCGATCCAAGAAGATGGCCGGTTCATACCCTAACAAACCATCTTCCTTTCTTTTTCCTGGCCAGATCTTTTATAAGGAGTGGGGGAGGACAAATAAGGTGCGGTGAGGGCTTTGAGATCCAGAAGCTGCAATATTCCTGTCCTGGGCAGTTAGCTGTTCCCAAGAAGGAGGGGTAGTCACCTGCTCTCCCTGGAACAAAGGTTCGGATGTCCCCAGGCGGATGTCCCCAAGAGGTAATCCTCTATCAGTGCCCCAGGAGGTCGGCTGCTTTTCCCAGGAGCCAGGATGGGCCTCATCTGTAGTTTCTGAAACAAAAGCTTTAACATACACATTATTTGTTAGACTCATAAATTTTTACCTTAAGCTAAAATTCTCCAAGTCTGGAGTCCCCTACCATGTTTACTAGATACACAATGAAATTCGGTTGGTTTTAGATTAGTCCTAGCAGTTAAAATCCCTTGTGAAAGGCCATTTTTCTTATCCTCTTGAATTTTCAACATCCTTTCTTATAAAAATGTTAGTCTTACTTTCATAAATGCGTGACTTTTTTAAAACAGCTTATTGAAATATAATTTATACACCATAAAATTGACCTTTTCAAAGACTATGGTTCACTTATTTTCAGCATATTTAGAGACATAGGCAACCCTCAGCATGATGTAATTTAGACTGTATCATCCCCTCCAAAAGAAACCTCTCGCGCCCATCAGTCAGCCTCCACCCTGTCCTGCACGCCCTCCTCTACTTTCCGTCTCTACAGAGTCGCTCATTCTGGACAGGTCATGTGCAGTGAATCACGCAAGAGGTGACCTTTTGAGACTGGCTTCTTCCACCTAGGGTATTGCTTTCGAGTTCATCTGTGTTGTGTCATGAATCAGTACTTCATTTCTTTTTATCATTCAATCATATTGTATTCTTAGGGACATACCACATTTAGTTTATCGATTCATCAGTTCGTGGATGTTTGGGTTGTTTCAGCCCTTAGGCTATTCTGAAAAATGCTGCTAGAAATGACCGCACCCAAGCCTTTGTGTGGACACACGCCTTCAGTTCTCTTGAGTAGACATGGAGGAGTGGAATCGCTGAGTCATACAGTAACTCTAGACTCAACATTTTGAGGACCTGCCAAATTGTTTTTCAAAGTGGTTGCACTGTTTTTGCCTTCTCAACCACGAGGCAGAGGGTTCCAGTCTGCCCACATCCTTGCCGACACTTTCTCTCCTCTTCTTTTTTTTAAGATTTTATTTATTTATTTTTTTAGAGAGGGAAGGGAGGGAGAAAGAGAGAGAGAGAAACATCAATGTGCGGTTGCTGGGGACCGTGGCCTGCAACCCAGGCATGTGCCCTGACTGGGAATTGAACCTGTGACACTTTGGTTTGCAGCCCGCGCTCAATCCACTGAGCCATGCCAGCCAGGGCTTCTCTCCTCTTTTTTACTGCAGACATCCTAGCGGGTGTGAAGTGGAGTCTCAGGGTAAACTTCACTTGCATTTGCCTCATGACAATGATGGTGAGAGTCCCATGTGCTTTTTAACCACGTATACAGTCTTTTATGGGAAGAGGTCTATTTGTTGAAAAGACTGTTCTTTTACAGTTGATTTTTAATAGTAAAATGTATTATATATGTCTCCACTATTTTAAAAAAAGCAATGTAAACAGTGTAAACTTAAAAAATATGTAGAAAGGAATAAAGAAGAGAAAAATTCATGTTGCTACTCTGTAGACAACTACTTTTAACTGTTCAAATATACAGTATGTGCATATATATATTTAACTTAACTGACATGGTATTATGCCATAAATTTTGTTGTCTCCTTTAACACTCAGTAGTTTGCTTTGTGTACATCTAGTCCATTACTTCTGACTGGTGCATAGGAATTTATATTCTAAACATGCATTTACCACATTTTATCCACTCCCCTAGTGATGAAACCTGGATTGGCTCCAATGTCCCTGACCATCAGTGTCACCACCTCAACCAGCAGCCCCCCAGCACACGTCACCCGAAGGGCACGAGTGGGAATTTCCCTGGCATGCACTCCTAGCAGTGAGGTTGCTGAGTCAAAGAGAATTCACATTCTTACTTTCCTCCAAACGCTCATCTCCAGAATGCCCTGACCCGTTTGTACTCACATCAAAACTGCCCGAGTTCCCATGTGACCCATCTCATCCATCACGTGGTAGCACACGTTCCTTTTGTTTTCGTCTTCTGGGGGGATGACATGGTACCTGTTTTGAAATGATCGCTGGCAAGTTGGAGCCTTCTTCGTGTGCTTGTTAGCTGTGGAGGCTTCGAAGCCGACCTCTCTGTTTGTTGTCTGCTGCCAGATTTTCTGTTGAATATAATTATGTCTTTCCTCAGTAATTTGCTCAAGCCCTTTAAGTATTAGGTCATTTTCACTGTTTTGATCATAACTGACCATAGAAAGTATATTTTATATTACAACCAACACATACACTTTATATAATACATTAATATACACAAAGACTATACATAAATATATTAATTATAGTGTATATTGATTATCTCAATATATAATTATATATTAAGTATGTGAGTAATTATATATTACTACGTGTTAATATACTATATATACGTATGTAAATATATATTCCCAACCAACATATGCTAGATGTATACATGTATATTTTTAAATTTACATTTGTGTTTATATAATATAAACAAAAGTTTGATAAGTATATTTCTCTAATACTTTTTATGCACGATTCTACTGTATTGCTTTAAATGTTGATTGCAGTCCACTAAGTTGAATTTATTACCCAACAATGGTCTAGAAACGATAGTCTAAAAACTAACTGTCCTTGATGTAATCCCTGATCCTTGATGTACTGAAATCTCTATTATTTGAGACTTGGTTAGGAAATTTCCCCCTACTTCTAGTTCACGTATGTATTCCCCTACATGTTCTTTGATTCAGTTTAAAATTTTACCTTTCGAATTTAGATAAATTCAGTCTGAGACCCACCTTCTTAATTTAATATAAGGTGGCAATTCAACTTTATTGCCCGGTACCATCAATTGATTTTTTTAACCATTTCTTTGTAGTATTTTATATCAGATTCCCACAAAACATGGATTTATTTCTCTTTCTTGGTTCATTTCTTGGTTTTGCCTTAGTACTCTACTGTTTGATCACTTTTTCATGTGTTGTATGTCAAAGATAAAAATCAAGTAAAGAGACTGATTTTTTTTTTCATGCAATCTGGGCAACATCCAAAATCCAAAGATTAGAGTGTTGGGGGGGGGGTGCATTTGCTTTAGACTTTTACAGGAAGGAGTAAACAAGCTACAGGGGGTGTGATTTGTAGTTGGGCTTATTTTTCAAGCAGGAGAAGTCTCCATCAGTTATGTGAGCAGGAAATGTTTTTCTCTGTGGTTGGTGTCAGGGGGCAAACAGTTTTAATCTTAGCAAATCAATCATGAGACAAAGACCGGGCACTTGGGGGGTCAGTGTCTGGACCTGTCAGTCGGTTCCGGCAAAAGGGGAAAGGTCTGTGATTGGCCTTGTCAGCGCCTCTCTCGTTCAAGACAAACATCATCTGTTCTGGAGCGTTCTCAGGAATTAGAGTGATCTCTGTGGGGGTTTGGTCAAGACTCAGTGAAACGGTCCGTAGGGTCAGCAGTTTCTTGTTGACATTGTCCTTGGAGCAAGAGCTGAGCCATCTGTTGCTCTCTGATGGGGGTCTGAAGCTGAGAAAGGATACTGGAGACAGGGTGTTTCATTAGGAGGATAGTTATAAGAGGAAGCAGAAAACTGGTTATTAGAGGATGTATTCAGGAGTAAAAAGCAAGACTCCAGACCAGTGGGGACAGGTGTAGTGGGTCCCAGGAAACTGGTGTGGAAAGGTCCTTCGATGGTAGGGTCAGAGCTGCAGTGGCAATATAGTGAATTTCTCAGTTAGCATCTCAAATGTCTGTTGGGAACCACCTTGCCTGGTATCAGAAGCTGTAACCCCCGCCTAGGCTAAGGCTAAGGGAATGCCCTTGGAACCGTACGCCAGCAAGGAGACAAGCTTATCTCCCTGACAAGAGCACTGCTTCTGCTCCTTCATACCTCACCCTGCCTGGACCCCAATGCTTGGTCGGTTAGCCACTGACGGGTAAGATTCCCCAAGGGGGGAACGATCTAAGACAGGCATGATCACATGAGAGGCCCCCAAAAGAAGGACTTTGGGGGCTACGGCAAAAGGGGGTGATGGACTCTCGCCCTTTGGCTTTGACAAAGCCCGAGTCCTCCTTCTCTGCAAGAAAATCTCCTAATCTCTTGGCTGCCTTACTTCCCTTGCTCCACCTAAGCCTGAAACAATGACAGGGTGGTACCACCCTGTGCTGAAAAGGGCGGATTCCCTGGGTGATCAGGCCTAAGAAAGAATATGTAAATTCCCGTGAAATCTGCTTTGTTTAGAATGCCCTCAGTTGAATGAGAAGGGTCCAAGGAGGAAGTTAGTTTGTTCCTTAAAGTCTTACAGCTCTTTGACCCTGACTCAAAATAGACCCTCAGAGTTCCTTATTGCCTATCATTTGATCCTCACTTCCTCGCAATGAGTAATGTGCTTTACCTGAATTCTTATGCAAAACGAACCCAATAAAAGCTGTTTTGGATGGTAAATTGGGGCGCTCCCCACTAGAGGTGGTGGCCGTTTCATCCCTACTTCTCCACAGAAACTGGTCTGTCTCTGTGCATGTTTTTTCTCGTGTTTCGATGAGCCATCGCAGCGCTCCGTGATCACTGCTGGCCGGTGACCCACACATCAAATGTCCTTGCTTATGATGCAGAGCCAGAGAGGCATAGGGGGACAGATACACAAAAACTGGGGGCCCTGAATGTTTGTAGAGAAATGAAGAATAGGGAAGAACGTGATAAGGAGGGGCAGAAATAAAAACGTAAAGGGAAGGCATGGCTCAAGAAAGTCCTGAAACGAATGAACAGCAGAAAATTAAAGAATGATGAGACCGATATGAAGGAGAACTAAGGAGAGGAGAATCAGAGAGGAGAATCCTAGGGAATCGTGCTCCAGCATCACAGGAGGAAGCTGACTCCCTTGTGATGTCACCTACCACTTCCGAAATTCACAAGGAAGCAGTCTGTCTCACATCATTATCTGCTTTGGGGAGGTCTCCAAAGAGTGTCCATTTAAAGTCTCCTGTTGGGGTGAACTTCCCCAAATTCAAAATAACACTTGTGTTTTTAAAGTTGGGAAACACGAATACCAGGTTGAGCCCTGAGGTTGTGCAACGGTGTGAATGTTGAGGAAGACGGTATAAGGCTCCTCCCGGTTGGAATCAAGATTGGTCTCCTGGTGGCATCTTTTCCAGAAGACTAGCTCTTCTGCCTGAAGGTAAGGGCTGAGGTGGGACATCTGGGGGAGAGGCAGGTTTGAACTACTGGTAATAAGTATGTATATATGTATTGCATAAGACCTTGGCAGGCCTTTGAAATGCAGACTGGATCAGATTTTAATCCCCCACCCTCCAGCAAGTATGAGGCATCCTCATCGGCCTGACAGCAATTAGTTTATAAAAAGATAATCAATGTTAAGAGGAGAGTGAGGGTTGAAAGACCATCAGGGCCAACGGCAAGACTTCGGGCCACGCCAGGTTGAGTTCTGCAGAGTGTGGCTTCTGAGAGCACCGCCGACCCACCCTATTCTTTGAGAACAGGAGATGGTGAGGACCACACAGTTTCTGCGAGAGTGGGAGTGCTCACGGCTGTCCCGAACAGCCTTAGCAAGAGAGTGAGCTTCTGCATCGCCAGAGAGGAACGAAGCAGACTCCCCCCGTGGGAAAAATTCCTTCCAGCAGCAGCTTAGCTGGAGTTGTGGCAGTTGCCTATGCGCAGGGAAGAGCTTCCAAGCCACCTTTTTAGAACGCAGATTATGGTGAGAATATATTTGTGCCCCTGAGACTTTGGGAGTTTAATCCAATCCATTTGCTAGCGGAGAAAGGGACCCGGAGGAGCTGGCTGTCATCCTTGCTCCACTTTTACATTGTTACTGGGATAATGTTTCTGGCTGATGGGACATCACCTGTTAAACTGACTGCCTAAGCATCCTGACCAATTTGTGAAGGTCAGACCTGTAAGATTTGCTCTATCGTGATGTGTAATCTTATGGAGGCTGTGGACCAATTTGGCAACTTCTCCCTATAAATGGGAAGCGGAAGTGCCTGACCTACTGTGTGGAAAATGAGGATGGAGTGCCAAAAGGCCGATGGCTGGTTGTGTTGTTAAGGATGCCTAAAGCGTGTCCTCCCCTTTCATGTTTACAAAGGGAAAAGGGAATGAGTTTTCATTTGGGCCCTAGAGGAATAAGCCAGGGCCTCAGTAAACCCCTGCGGCACACCAGTCCGTGCATATCGTTGATTTGTACCTGAGAAGGCAGAAAGATACGGCGAGTGGGGCTGATAAAAGCCCCAAGTAAGTCAATGACTATAAAATGAATGGTGTGTGGGCCAGAGGCCAGAGGGCACGGGGTGAGGGGCTAGAGGAAACCTGTCCTGTTTCTTGCCTGCAAGCCTTGCACTGGCCAATACCCCTTGGCAGTGGCTTCTTTTTTTTTTTTTTTTTTTTAAGATTTATTTATTTCTTTTTAGAGAGGGAAGAGAGAAAGAAAGAGAGAGAGAAACGTCAATGTGTGGTTGCTGGGGGTCGTGGCCTGCAACCCAGGCTATGCCCTGACTGGGAATCAAACTTGCGATACTTTGGTTCGCAGCCCGAGCTCAATCCACTGAGCTATGCCAGCCAGGGCGGCAGTGGCTTCTTTACTGGGAGTACGGGGTGTTACAAGTCTGGATATGGGGGCTAAGAGCCCCTTGTCATGGAGACTTGAAAACCTCGGGGGGGCTTATTTCTACTTTTACAGAGTGTTGTGGTAAACTTGGAAGGCTTTATTTCCTCTCTGAGAGACCCAGTCCCCTGGATTTGGCCTGTATGTGGGGTGACCAAGTCCAAAGGGAGTCAAGTATCTTAGTCAATGTAATCGGTACCTGTCTTAGTCTAGTTCAGCTGCTGTAATAGAAGACCAAAGATGGGTGGCTTATTCCTCACAGTTCTAGAGGCTGAGAAGGCCAAGGTCAAGGTGCTGGCAGATTTAGTGTCAGTGGGGGCCTGCTTCCAGATTCATAGACGGCCATCTTTCAGCTGCATCCTCACATCATGAGAGGAATGAGGGAGTTCTCTGGGGTCCCTTCCGTACGGGACACTCATTTCATTCATGACCAGTAATCACCTCCCTAAGACCCCGCCTTCTAATACCATCACGTTGGGGGTTAATTTCCAACATACAAATTTTGAAAGAACAGAAACATTTGGTCTACAGTGGTACTTAAGGGACCTCAGGCAGTTTCAGCACAAACAAGGTCAACAAGAATCATTAAAAGGCAAAGGTACAAAGCACAGAGTAAGAACCTTGAGGTTGCCCTGGCTGGCATAGCTCAGTGGATTGAGTGTGGGCTGCGAACCAAAGTATCGCAGGTTCGATTCCCAGCCAGGGTACATGCCTGGGTTGCAGGCTATAACCCCCAGCAACCGCACATTGATCTTTCTCTCTATCTCCCTCCCTTCCCACTCTGAAAATAAATAAATAAAATCTTAAAAAAAAAAAAAAAGAACCTTGAGGTTGAGGCCCCCAGGGCAGCAACAAATACTGAAATTCCAATTGGGAAGTAAACAGCTTCCCAGGAGTTTTCCTGGGTAGTGGACCCAAGCAGAAAGGTGATGGATGCTTTCATTATCTTGACGGTGGGGATGGTTTCCTTGGTGTGTACCTGACAGGCGTGGCATGCCCTCTCCGAAGTGTTTTTGCTCTGTTTCTGCTCTGTGTCACCGGCCCACTGTTGTCCTGTGGGAGTTTGAGCAGCGGGGTCAGATGTCCCAGTCCCTCAAGAGAAGTCAGAAACCCAGATCTTCATGTAAAATTTCCCAACGTGTACACTACACAGGCAGCCTGAATAGGTCAGTGAGCTGGATCTGACCCTCAGATCAGTGATTTGCGGCCTCTAATCTGATGATGGAAAGATTCTCCTGGTAAGGGACGTAAGAGGTTTGGGACACGGAAATCAGAAGTATGTCGGTTATTAAATTTTAAGTGACAGTAGTGGCCCAATCATTCCTTGGGCCTTAAACTCCGTTCTTAATCCCTTTCTCCTCATCTAGAAACATAAAGACATTCTCAACTGCAAGTCTTTTTAAAATACAGCTCTCTGCCAGGCATTTTCACAGGTAGTTTATCAAAAGAGCCCACACTCTTTTAGCATTTTTTCTTTATCTTTTTAATATTTTATTTATTTTTATTTTTAGAGATAGGGGAAGGAAAGGAGAGAAACAACAATGTGTGGTTGCCTCTCACATACCCCCCACTGGGGACCTGGCCTGCAACCCAGGCATGTGCCCTGACTGGGAATCGAACCAGCGACTGTTTGATTCACAGGCCTGCACTGAATCCACTGAGCTACACCATCCAGGGCTCTTTATCTTTTTAATCAGGTTCACTGGGATGGCATTGGTTAATAAAATTATGTAGGTTTCAAGTGTACAATTCTATGATGTGGCATCTGTATATTGCATTGTGTGTCCATCCCCCAACGTTTTTTCTATTACTTAATGGTTTGCAACTCAAGGAGTTTTATGAATTTTCAAAAAGCTGACTCTAGAATTCACAAACAGAACATTGAACTTCCTATGTCAGGAGCTGGCAGAATGTCGAGGGATGACCGTTCTAGTGAGGAACATCGCCACCTTCTGGTACAGCCGGGAAATGCAACAGAAAACACCACAGGCGGCCACTTGGTGCAAAGCGCTCAAATGCAATTTCAGTACTTATATCTTTTGACTAACTGCTTACATAAAAAATTCGGAGGATGGACACTGACAGTGGAATCCCCTTTGATCCAGAATACAAGACAGGCCTCAGTGTATTCTGAGTGGGTGTCCAGTTCTCCCGAGAGCAGGCATCGCTCACATTTCAGAGAGCACCTGCCCAGTTTCCATGCAGCCTTATTCATTTCTGAATGCCCATTGTAGTCACTCTCTTTGGTCATGGTGTGAAAGGAGGATGCAGCAGTCGTGGTTTAACAGACAAGGGGGAAGGTGGGAGAATGAAAAAGTGTAAAGAACAACCTGGCCCCTTCACCGTGTGGCCTAAAGCAGCCCTGACCATGTCCTGCAAACCATCTCTGGAATCTTTTAGTGTGTGTCCCATTCGTTGTGAATCTCTGTCACAGAGACAGGAGATGACGTGAAGGGTGCCCAAGTACTATTCCATGCCTGTAATCCTGTGATTTTAAAAAAATTATATTCTATTATTTAGGACTATTTGTATTATTTAGGACTGTTTATTTATCTGCTATGAGTAAAACCCCAACGTGAAGCACTTGGAAAATAGCAAAATTGTCATATTGGACCCACTTTCCGTTAAAATGTAAATGTGTTGCTAAACTATGGTAGGATGATACAATCTTTTCCTTTACTTTTAAAATAAAGATTTGAGCCCTGCTTGGTGTGGCTCAGTGTATTGAGCACCGGCCTGAGAACCAAAGGGTCTCCAGTTCGATTCCCAGTCAAGGCACATGCCTGGGTTGTGGGCCTGGTCCCCAGTAGGGGGCACTTGAGAGCCAACCACACATTGATGTTTCTCTCCTCTTTCTCCCTCCCTTCCTCTCTGTCTACAATAAAATCTTTTTTTAAAAAAAGGTGATTCCTAGATATTGTTAGGCTAATTGATGAAAACTGTCGTCAATCATTTTTATGCCAAAGACCTACAGGATATGAACTTGTGGAAACCACTTTATCCTTTGAAGCATCCTATCCCCAAAGAATGTGAAATGTGATCATCTTAGGCAGTATCCCATGAACTTCACATATAAGTTAAATTCCTCTTCAGAAGTTACAGTGTTTCCACAGAATCTTTCCATGGAGGATTTTTTTCTTAAGTAAATTAACTGTAAAATTTTAAATATGAAAATTTTCAAATAGTTGCTGAACATACATTGTTATAATTCATAGGCTAATAAAGAGGATGGGAACTTCTGAGCACATTTGTTCACTGTGTATTTACTGGGTTTTCATTCAGGACTGTCAGTGGATCCATGACTGCATATTACTACGGCCATGTGACTTAGACTGCTGAGTGGCATGTTGATATTGCTTACCAAATCATTTATCAAATGGTGTTTATAAACAGGAGCCTATTCAATCCTAGCAGTGAAGCGATGTTTACCATTCAATGTCTAGCTAATCAATATTCTATGTGACCTTACCATCTTCTGATGTCTAGCACTCAATATTCTTTTTCCTAAAAAATAGGGAATGATGAACTGGTGACTCTTTGGTTCGCAGTCCAGTGCTCAGTCTGCTGAGCCACACCAGCGGATTTAAACTTTTTAAAATTTTCCATTTAATTAGGCAGAAAACTGACAATATTCACATTGATTTTTTTAAAGATTTTATTAGTTACTTTTAGAGAGGGAAGGGAGGGAGAAAGAGAAAGAGAGAGAAACATCAATGTGCAGTTGCTGGGGGCCGTGGCCTGCAACCCAGGCATGTGCCCTGACTGGGAATCAAACCTGCGATGCTTTGGTTCGCAGCCCGCGCTCAATCCACTCAGCTACGCCAGCCAGGGCTTCACGTTGATTTTCTAATGACTGTTATTCATGTTAAGGTATCATCATAAGAATAGCTATATTTCATTTTATTGTGCATGTCACCTGTAGTGGAGGTGATGGCGTGGTGGCCCTTAAAAACGTAGATCCCTGTCCTAATCCCTGGAACCTATGAATGTTACTTTATTTGGGCTGGGGGGAGGGTGCAGGGGAGAGTAAAAGCCTTTGCAAGTGCAATTAAGTTAGGGATTTTGAGATGGGGAAATGGTTCTGGATTATCTGAATAAGCCTTAAACACCATCACAGACAGAGACACACAGAAGAGAAGGCACAGAAGAGGAGGAAGCAATGTGACCACAGTGGCAGAGATCGGAGTGATGCGGCCACCCCCCAGAGACACCTGCAGCCGCTAGGAGGTGGAAAGGGGCCAGGGCAGAACCTCTCTCCCTGGAGCCTCTGAAGGGAGTGCGACTCCACCTGACCCCTCGGCTCCAGACTTCCAGCCTCCGGAACTGCAGGAGGTGGGTCTCCGTTGCACCCCCTATTGGTGTAGTTTGTTACTGCAGCGCCAGGAAGCTGACCCCTTACCTCAGTTACACTGCTTTCTGATGAGTTTCTAGAACAGCAACTGCCGTTAGATGTTCTGGTCTTCAATAGTTGTTTTTATTTATTTTTTTCTAATAAAAGAAACTTAAAAGAATACTTAAGAAAGGGCTACTATATTTTGGATTCAAATATATTTTAATCTGTGATGACAAGTTAGAATATTTCCAGTTATTATCAAATGGGGTTTTTATTGTGGATTATTTCTTCACATGGCAGTAACTATGTAGAGCTTTGTAGCTACTAATAAAAGACGACACAGTGCATCATTCCATCCTGGAAGACTAATATGTATGGTGAAAACAACTAACGTTGTGGGTAAAATAATTTTTAAAAATCGCCACTTTAAAGATGATAATACAGTAAGAAAGTACAAAGCCAAAAGTGCAGAGGAACCAATTATCCAGTTTTTAAGTATCCAGTTTTCAACAAGCTGTAAACTTGCAATGCACGAATTGGTAGTAACCTAGGAACTGGGTAGAGGCAAATGCAACTCTTCTGTGAAGTAAAGTGCCTTTATTCTTGGTCTCAAGTTATTTCTACAAATTTTCAAATACAGTGCCCAAACTGCAGCCAAAAAATATGAGGACACCCCCCCCAAAAAATCAGACTCTACGCACAAGAGGAAGCAGAAATAACAAAGAGAAACAGACCCACCAAGTCTTCCCGCATTGCCTTTATCAGGTACACGCTGCCAACTAAGTTTGAGTAAATGAGAAGTAAGTGTGAAGATTTCCTTAGGAAAAGAGAAGGTTAGTTGAGTGGATCACAGGTTGTTATAACTAAACATCTAGTTGAGAAACAAAGAATGTCAACTAGATTAGAGAGACATAAAGATGATACAGTACAGATGATATGGTAGACTTCGAGGCAGTAAGAAAATCTAAAATACGATGAGATGGAGTTCTCCTAAAGGGAGAATTAGAGGGCAGAGGGCAATACTCGAAGTCTTCTTAAAGGTTTACCAATTTTATCCCTTTTCCAAAAATCAGCTCTTTTTTCATTGATTTTTCTCTATTATTTTTCTGTTATCAATTGTATTGACTTCTTTTCTAATATTTATTAGTTCCTCTTTCTTGCTTTCTGTAGGGTTATTTTGTTCTTTTTCTAGATCTTGAGGTTAGAGTCTACATGATTGATTTGAGACTGTTCCTCTTTTCTAATATATGCACTAAATGCTATTAATTTCCCCTCAGCACTGCCTTAGCTGTGTTCTACAAATTTTCATATGCCATTCAAATTTGTATCTTAAGCTTTATTCAGTTCATGTTTTAAAGTTTTGTTTTATTAGTTTTAGAGAGGGAGAAACAAAGAGAAACACCAATTTGTTTTCCACTTATCTATGCATTCGCTGGTTGATTGCTGCATGTGCCTGGACCGGGGATCAAACTTGCAACCTTGGTTCATGGAGATGACAATCTAACCAACTGAGCTGCCAGCCAGGGCTCATTCAGTTCCTTTTTAATGTGTTATTAAAATAATGTATTTTTATTTTCATTCCGTTGAATTTTTAAAAATTTCCCTTGGAATTTCCATTTTAACACATGTGTTATTTATACATGTGTTATCTAGTTTCCAAGTGTTGGCGAATTCCCTGTTAAATCTTTCTGTTCCTGATTTTCATTTGATTTCATTGTGATTAGAAAACATATTATGTGATTTCAATTCTTTTAAATTAGTTGAGATTTGTTTCATGGCTCAGGATATGGTCCATCTTGGTATATGTTTTGTGAACGATTTATTTTGCCACTTCCTTCTGGCCTCTGTGATTTATGCTGTAATGTCAATTGTTTTCCCCCTACACTTAAGATGGCATTTCTCTCTCCCTGCTTTCAAGATTTTTCCTTGTGTTTAGTTTTCAGAAGTTTGACTATAATGTAAATGGTGTGGATTTCTCTATACTTATTCTGTTAGGAGTATACTCAGCTCCTTAAATCTCAAGCTTTATGTATCTTGCCATATTGGGGGAGTTTTTGACCATCATTTCTTTGAGGACTTTTTCAGTCCTGCCTTCTTTCTACCCTCCTTTTGGGTCTCCAATAACAAGAGGTATCAGATCTTTTGTTGTAGACCCACAAGACCCTGAGGCTCTGTTAATTGTTTTTTCAGCCTATTTTTCTCTGCTATTCAGATTGGGTAATTCCTATTGTTTTATCTTCAAGTTCACTGATCCTCTCCTCTGTCTCCTACATTTTGCTATCAAGTTCCTCCATTAAGCTTTTTTTTTAAATTTCAGTTACTGTATTTTTTTTTTCATTTCTAAACATTTCAATTTGTTTCTTCTTTATAACTTCTATTTCTTTGCGGAAATGTTCTATTTTTTCACTGGTTTCAAGTGTATTTGTAATTGTCAGTTGAAGCATTTTTATGATGATTGTTTTCAAGGTTTGTCAGATAATTCTAACATCTTTGTCATCTCAGTGTTGGCATCTACTTACTGTATTTTCCTTTAAATTTGAACTCCACTTTGTTCTTGAAATGACAAGGATTTTTCAATTGAATGTGGGGCATTTTGAGTAATATGTTATGAGACTAGATATATTTTTTTTGGACACAGCCAATTTTATTCCAATTCCCCAAGATTTATACTCAATATATTGTTTTTAAAATCTGTGTCATCCTTTATTTAATGTTTTATTATTTTGTCTTCCCTTTATAGTTTTCTTTTGTCTTTTCTTTATGGTTTTTCACTAGAAGCTAGAGTCCTGAGTTGCCCAGTTAGGAGCCTCTTACCTACTATTTAAGTTTCTTCTCAATATTCACAGCCAACATCTGGCTTCCAGATGAAAGGCTTTTGGTCTTTTCAAGTACTTGTTGATAGGGTGAGACTGAGCTGGTGCTCACAACCACATGACCTAATTTAGAACCAATCCTGGCATCCAGTCTTGCATTTCTAACCAAATTTCAGTCCACCCTTCGGCTTCTTCCAGAGTCACATTCAGTTCATCTGCCAACATGTTAATCCTGATACACTGGTGGATGTGACAAAAAGTCTCAAATATGAAGAGACAGGCATTGTTAGTGAAACCTTCAAGACAAGCCACCAAGAAGAAGTCATTCACAAGCCCAGTTTCACATTCCCTCAGCTTGTTCTGAGCCTCATCAAAGTCAAAGTTAACCATATAAACATTTGACAAATTCTCTAACTTATTCTTTATATGTAAGACTCCTGCTGAGTAACTTTGACTAGGTCTTTTAGTGCCTGCCGGTGTTTTTGAACATCTTTGTTTGTTATGACTTCTTCAGTTAAATAGCAATGCATATGTGGACACATCATCCAAATTAAGATACTGTGACTAGTAAAGGAAGAGATTAATAATGTTATCACCGTCTTTGGGGTGGTTGAAGAAAACCAGCGAATGAGCCATGTTCACTGCTTAAGAGACTGGAGCAGAGAACCCCCAGAGTTATTATCTGCAGTCTCTTTTAACCGTGTAAGGTCTTGCATGGCTGCATCCCAATTCTGCATGAAGTTTCAGAGGCCAGTGTTCCCCAGAATGAACTCAACTCATTTCTGTCTGTTGCTGGAACCAACACTCTAAAGAAATAAAAGTAATCTGCCCCTCCAGAGTAATTCCCATATTCGTGTTGGAACGTCGCATACCTGTAGAGTGTATCTAAATATTCTAGCATGAGTGAATGAATGAATGAATGAATGAATAAATAAATATTCTAGCCTAAAAGTATGCTTGCCCGCCAGGTAGTCAAACAGCATCTGACCACGTCTGATTGAATTTGTCTTGTAGTTTCTGGATCTTCAAACATCTTCATAATTGTTTCTTTTTCTGCTCAGAGCTGTTTTAGTTTTGTAACAACTGGGTTTATTTTTGGGTTTTTTTTCTCAAAGCTTGAGGAATATCATCCAAATAAAGATTTTTGTCTATATCCACAGCCAAGACTACCATATTGGTATCACTAAGAAGATCCAATTTTTCCTTGTAATAATTCTTTTCCACTTTATAGCTCCTTTATGGAGTGAAACTCAAGCCATGGGAAAACTAGATGCAGATCCAAAAAGTGTGCACTATGAGTAGTGAAGTTGTGCTCAACCCTCTTGTCAAGAGAAAGAGACTCTAGATCTTAATTAAACCTTTCTTTTTGTCTGACTTTTTTGGATACCTTTCCAGCAGGGGAAGGGAGCACTGCCTCATTACTGCCAGGTGGAAGGAAAAGTGGGGGTTCATACCCAGCCTCCTCCTTTGGCATCCCAGCTGGGATGCCCCTCATTACTGCTGGGTGGGGATCAGCATTCCAGCAGCCCAGAAGGCATCCCCTGGTCCCCTTCTGGCTGGGAGGGTGGGAGCGTAGGGGCACTTAGAATCCGTTCCTCCTCCTCTATACTCACTGGGACGACTTTAATTCAAGAATTTGCCATGTCTTGCATAGTCTGGGACCCTTTGTAACTGGACCCACCCATTTTGTTTTCACCTCTCTGCAATCCTTCCTCACAGTGCTTCCAGAGTTCTCTTTTAAAAACAAATCCAGTGATTACATTCCCTAACTTACAATCCTTTCACGAATCCCTCTCCACTCTGGAATCCGAAGCAAGGAAAGGCCTTCAGGATTCAGTCCGTATGGAATTCCAGCACCATCTCACTCCACTCCACGCACCTCACTCCAGCCACAGAAAACCATTTATCCGAGAATGCAGACCCTGACCGATCCGAGGCCCTGAGTCAAAAAGAAAACAAGGGAAAAATACCACAGTAATTTTTCCCTTCCATTTCCTCCCCCTCAACAAGCTCATGCCATTCCTCCCACTGACTGAGCCCAACCAGAAGCAGAAGCCACAGGACAAGAGAGCCCGTGTGACCCACTCACTGCCTGGGGACCAGTCCTCGGGCACGGAGCAGGGCAGGGAGGGCAAGAACTGTATGTGGCCAGGGAGGGGCAGCCAGATGGAGAATAACCAGCACATTGAACTTCAAGCCAACCTAAGTCCTAGAGCAGCTATGAACCAAAAGTCTTTTCTTGCCAAACACCATTCTTATCCCCCAAGATCATGAATTTTTTCTGACACAGTTCATCAGTGTGTGAATTCCAGCATCCCAGGTCTCAATTCAAATAATATTAAGTGTGTTATACAAACTTCCATTTTTTAATGGATAGTACCATTATTTTGCTCTCCATTGTTTTAGATTTCTTCATAGCTCAAAAAGGAATGAGATGATTATACCCATAATCAAAATTTGGCTGGTGTAATACAGGTGGTTAAACACATGCCCAACTATTCTTACTGACCAAAACATCTTTTCATCCCATTTACAAGAGCCATTTCCTAGAATGTAGAATGTATTACATTTTTAAGAGTGGAATAAATAGGATTTAAATAGTTCTACATTAAAAAAAACTTTCTTCTGATATACTCCTTATGTTTTATAGAACTCTTTACTTAAGTAGATGCAATGACTGTATGAAATGAGTTTTTGAGCAAGCACAACCTGGACCTCAAATGTCTGACTCAGGTTCCAAGATTTGATTTGGGAAATATACATCAGATCTATTAAACCAACCTTACAGGGACTGTATAGATATTTTGTAGTATTGGACTTGTGTGTGTGTGTGTGTTTTACAAAGGTGGCCTTGAAATGTTTGCATAAACTTGACTTTTATTTATGAAATTAGTTTGAACTGAAGTTGGATCACAGAAAATATGGAGAGACGATGATTATGCATGAGCATAGGCCCTTCTTCCTACCCGTGTCTGAATGGGAACAGTTTTCCCTGAGAGGGAAGTAAAGGCCAGCGTCCCTCCCCCAGACTCTCTCTGCAGGGCTGATTAGAGCTGGGCTTGCAGGATGAGTGTGGGAAAGGAGAGAACGGAAACATCATTGAAGTTGAGGCATCTTAGCTAAAGTATCAAAGAAAGCAAAACCTGAGACTTGAGATCATTTGCAAAGAGACTTGAGAAAGAGTGTTTGGTTGGGGAGTGTGATTCCATGGAGAAAAGGAAGGAGGAGGGGCACTAGGTAGGGAAGGAGGAGAAGCCAGTACAGGGAGGTGTTAGCAAACATGGCCACTGCCATGGGCGGATCCCACAGGACCATTAGTCTGAGGGATAAAAGGGAAGCATTTGTCCACTGGCTGCCATGCCTCTTAGTCAAAATTGACCCCATGGAGTGTTAGTTCCCCTGCACTTCTGCGTTATGCATTCATGGGCATAGGGCCGCTCACACAACTTCCCCACACTATAGGCAGCCCTATACCGCACCCTCCTAACTGCGTTGCTCAAGAGGTAAGAATATTTCTCACCCAGTAATAGTCTGAGAAATCCAGGCAATGTTTGGATTGTCCTGACTTCTGTCAACCACTAACCATCTAACCACTGTGCTTGGGGGTAAGGAACAGATTTTCTGCATCATTTGAGTATAAACATAATTCTCAAATACAGAATTAGAATATTTGGAATGACAAAAACTAAGTCACCACAAAACATTCTATTTCTGGTTTAAATGTAGCTAAATAAATAAATTGGACACTTTCATGTTGACATCACCATCCCTGACCACCTATCCTACCTTCTTTAGTTATTAACAGGTGGAAAAAGAAATTGAGAATAATGAATGCCTGGATGCATTTTCACATGCAGAATATACTTATATTATTTCCTCTTTGTCACTAATCTGAAAAAAAATTATCTACCATAAGGCACTCTCTGAAAAGAAGAAGCCCTTGTCATCTGGACACAAAAGATATTAAGATGAATACAATTCAGGTTTTAGGGGTCACCTGTCCATCTCTCATGCATCTTCAGAATAATATCCAAACACGTTAGAATGACATTTCAGGATTTCACAACTGTGCCACATGCTGTTTTTTTTTCTGACAAATTTACTACTTTTTCCCAGTTTGTACTCTCTAGCTATGCTAATCTGCTTAGTTTCCTAAATTGACACACAAAATCCTATCTGCTTGCTATTTTTTCTCATAATCCGGCAGTCTCAGATGCTCTGTCCCATTCCCCTTAACATCAAACTCTCCAAGTCGCACCCAATGCTGCCTCTTCTACAAAACTCTTCTCTGATCCCTACAGTGATCATTTTTATCACAACTTCTGTGCTCACTCAGTGCATGACTTTTGTTTAACACTACTGCTGTTTTGTTGTAGCTAGTCTGTGATCAGCCAACTTTTTTAAAAAATAAAAACATTTTTGTTGATTTTAGAGGCAGAGGAAGAAAGAGAGAAAAAGAGAGAGAGAGAGATTGATTGGTTGCCTCCATCTGGACTAGGGATTGAACCTGCAACCTAGGTTATATGCCCTGACTGGGAGTTGAACCCCCAACCTTTTGCTGTATAGGACAATGCTCCAACCAACTGAGCCACACTGGCTAGGCCTATGTCAAGTTCTTAAGTAGACAGTTTAGCATTCAATTCAACAAATATCTACTAAACACTAACCAAATTCCAGGCAATGTACTGGATTTTGCCTATACAGAAGAATAAGAGAAAGTCCTGCCTTCCGGGAGCTTCACAGCTAGTGGAAGAATTAGGCATATAAATAGACCAACAGTGTACAGGTGATAGTACAAGTAATGAAAGGACACAGGAGTGTTACAGAAAAGGGGATCACTGCAATGGTCTGGGATGGGAGCCGTGTGAGAAGTCCAACAAAGTAGGTGATGCCTTCCTAGGATTTTAAAGGAAACGAGATGGAAAGGACACTCTATCTAGACAGAGGCACAAGGCTTGGGGACACAAAGCACAAGCTGATGTTTGGGGAACTAGAGGCAGTCGACATGCCTGCAGTGTAAAATTCAAGGGGCAAGTAATAGATCTTAAAGGCAAATGATGGTTGTGACCTTTGGGTAAAACCCAAAGGTTTTTAAAAATTTGTTAAAGTTTCTTCTTTTAATTTTTATTTATTTATTTATTTTTGTTGTTCAAGTACAGTTGTCTCCATTTCCACCCCACCACGCGCCCCTGCCCCACCCATCCCTGCCTCAAACCTACCCACCCTCAAACCTACCCACCTTGCCTTTGTCCATGTGTCCTTTATACATGTTCCTTATTGCCCCTTCCTCACTTTTCCCCCACTATCCGTCTCCTCCTTTCCCTATGGTTACTGTCAGTTTGGTCTTTATTTCAATGTCTCTGGTTATAATCTGCTTGCTTGTTTGTTTTGTTGATTAGGTTCCACTTACAGGTGAGATCACATGGTATTTGTCTTTCACCATCTGGCTTATTTCACTTAGCATAAAGCTCTCCAGATCCACCCATGCTGTCACAAAGGGTAGGAGCTCCTTCTTTCTTTCTGCTGTGTAATATTCCACTGTGTAAATGCACCATGGTTTTTTATCCACTCATTTACTGATGGGCTCTTAGACTGTTTCCAGCACTTGGCTATTGTAAATTGTGCTGCTATGAACATTGGGGTGCATAGGTTCTTTTGAATTGGTGTTTCAGGATTCTTAGGGTATAATCCCAGCAGTGGAATCACTGGGTCAAAAGGCAGTTCCACTTTTAGTTTTCTGAGGAAATTCCATACTATTTTCCACAGTGACTGCACCAGTTTGCATCCCCAACAGTGCACTAGGGTTCCCTTTTCTCCACCACCTCACCAGTATTTGTTGTTTGCTGATTTGGTTATAATGGCCATTCTGACCAGGGTGAAGTGGTATCTCACTGTGGTTTTCATTTGCATCTCTCTGATGGCTAGCGATGCTGAGCATCCTTTCACATGTCTCTGGGCCCTTTGTATGTCCTCCTTGGAGAAGTGTCTGTTCAGGTCCTTCACCCATTTTTTAACTGGGTTGTATGTCTTCCTGGAGTGGAGTCATGTGAGTTCTTTATATATTTTGGAGATCAAACCCTTGTCCGAGGTATCATTTGTAAATATATTTTCCCATATGGTTGGTTCCCTTTTCATTTTACTGCTGTTTTCTTTAGCCGTGCAGAAGCTTTTCATTTTGATGAGGTTCCATTTGTTTATTCTTTCCTCTATGTCCCTTGCTCTAGGGGACATATCATTGAAAATATTGCTGCATGGAATATCTGAGATTTTCCTGCCTATGTTCTCCTCTAGGACTTTTATGGTGTTGTGACTTATATTTAAGTCTTTTATCCACCTTGAATTTATTTTTGCATATGGTGTAAGTTGGTGGTCTAGTTTCATTTTTTTGCTGGTAGCTGTTCAGATCTCCCAACACCATTTGTTGAAGAGGCTATTTTCATTCCATTTTATGCTTCTGCCCCCTTTGTTGAATATTAATTGACCATAGAGACTTGGGTTTATTTCTGGGCTCTCTCTTCTGTTCCATTGGTCTATGTGTCCTTACGCCAGTACCATACTGCTTTGATTACAGTGTACTTGTAATATAGTTTTATATCAGGTAGTGTGATTTCTCACACTTTGTTCTTCTTTCTCAAAATTGCTGCAGCTATTTGGGGTCATTTATGGTTCCATGTAAATTTTTGAAATGTTTGTTCTATACTGAGAAATATGTCATTGGTATTTTAATGGAGATTGGGTTGAATTTATAAATTGCTTTGGGTAATATGGATACTTTGATGATGTTAATTCTTTCAATCCATGAACACAACATATACTTCCATTTATCTGTGTCTTCCTTAATTTCTTTCTTTAATGTTGTGTAGTTTTTTGATTATAGGTCTTTACCTCCTTGGTAAGGTTTATTACCAGATACTTTATTTTTCTTGTTGCTCTAGCAAATGAGATTTTTTTCCCTGACTTCTGATTCTGATATTTCATTGTTGGTGTATAAAAATGCCTTCAATTTCTGAATTTATTCTTTGTAAACGTATTTGCCACTTGTTTTGCTTATTGATTACACATGAAGAGTTGCTAGTCAGCATTTCGTGAGCATGTTTCTATATTTAAAGAAATGAACTGTGAAGTTTTAAGGGTAGCGAGTTTTAAGCTGGTAAAAATGTGTTGTTCCAGCATTTACCTAAAATTATCTTCATTTTTCTGATTTGTTCATGGTAACATTATCAAGGGTGGAAAATGTAATTTTTCCCCCAGGTATGACATGCCAAATTAACTATTACATAACTTAAAAAAATAGTTTAGAACACAAGTGGATGGTTGTTGGCACATATTTCTGCTGGTTTTTAATGATTTTCACCTATGGTAATAAAATACTTGTAACATCATAAAAATGCTAATGTGTGGTCATGTCGGCACCTGCCTTTATGGGGATAGCATGATTTCTAGTATTCTTACCACCACTGCTGCACACCTATGGAATTCAAAAGCTGGGCGTGTCCTGAATGGCCATCTCATTAGAATTAGAAAACCAAGGCCCAAGGAGGTTAAGTGTCTCATACTAGACCACAAATTTACTGGCTGAGCCACAATGGGGTCAGATCTTTTGGTGCCATGCCTTCCCACCGCACAGATACCATTATCTTCTCTGTCAAACCTGGAGGTCATCTGGGTGGCTGGTGGCTCTGGGCTGGGCAGTGCACAACCCAGCAGCCTAGTCCGTGTTCTTTCCAGGGTTTTTAGTCTAAAGCAGGTGATGCTACAAAAGGGTAAATGCAAATGCATAAAGGTAAGTAACATGGAGTAGGTGTGAATATTACGTGATGAATGGACCCTGCTACATACTTTCCACGTCTATGTTGTGTGTGCAGGTGAAGGTACACCAGTTCCAGGGAAGAGCTTTGTGTTTAAAGCATTGTATCTTTTTTAATCCTTACGATCTTAGAAGATATTATTATTCCTATCTTATAGGTGAGGAAACTGAGGCACGGAGAAGTCAAGAAACTTTCGAATGTCACACAGCTACCAAGAGGCAGGACCTGGACTCAAAATACAACACCCACTGTCAATGTATTTCAATCTTTTGTGACTTGGTACCCTCTTTATGGAACTCCATTAGAAATTTCCTTAAATTGTCTCACCATTTGTGCATGCCATATGACTAAGTGATTATATAAAGTACTTATTTACTATTGTGATAATCTTGTGTCCATCAAACAGTAATCTAGGTGTTGCTGTGAGGGCATTTTGTAGAATGTGATATTAAGTAGATTATTCTCCATAATCTGCACGGGCCTCATCCATTCAGTCCAAAGGCCTTACGGCCAAAACTGAGGTTTCCCTGTAGAAGTAAAGATGCTGTCTGTGGGCCGCAGGGTCAGCTCCTGCGCAAGGGCTGCCAGCGTGCTGCTGCCCTGCCCTGTGTATTTCAGACTTGCCTAGCCCACCCCGCTATCCTAGAAGCAATTCCTCCAAATCTCTTTCTCTGTAGACATATCCTACTGGTGGTTTCTCTGGGAGGAACTGGACTGATACAACTCAACTGTTATTTAAGATTATATTATACAGCAAACATAGTTGTTAATGTTCCTTGTAATATATATATATATATATATATATATATATATATATAACTTTAAATTTTTTATTTACTAAAAAATCCCTGCTATTTAATTAAATTCACTAAATGTGTATTATTAAAAATGTATGTTTCCCCCCCACACACACACACAAATTAGTTCATGTTTGGTTTGGTGATCGAGTAAACAATTACATGAGTAAATTTAATGATGTCATCCTTGCTGGTGTGGCTGTGGATTGAGTGCCCGCCTGCAAACTGCAAGGTCGCCAGTTCAATGCCCAGACGGGGCACATGCCTGGGTTGCAGGCCAGGTCCCCAGCTGGGGACATTCCAGAGGCAACTGATTGATGTTTCTCTTTCTCCCTCCCTTCCCCTTTCTCTAAAAATAAATAAAATCTTTTAAAAAATGATGTCTTACTATGTCAAAGTGAACAAAATTATTGCTATGCCCTGATGCTTGCACTTTACTTTTTATAAAAAACAATTGCTTGTTTTTTTTTTAAATGATTTTCCAGTTTTTTGTAAATAGTGGAACTCTCAGGCAGCCCTTTCAAGCACTTCTTTACATTTCACGTGGTGGGAGAGGAAGAGCCCAACTTCTGATTTTAAAACTGACACTCCTTCATCCTGGGAAACCGCTCAGCCCTGCTAATGCCATCAGGGCCTCTTGCTTGAATAGTGTTTATAACAAACTACGTTGCAAGTTTGATATGAAATTCCTGGCAGTGTTAAAACACCTGAACCTGCCATAAGGGTAGACCTAGGCACGTGTAGTTGCTGAGCACTTGAAATGTGGTTAGAGGAACTGAATTTTAAACTTTACTTAATTTCAATTAAATTTTACATTGAATCGAGTTAATCCATTTTTAGAAACTCGGTATGTTTGAAATAACGAGTATGTGAATCTTCTTCCATGGCAAATTTAATAAAGTTTAAATACAAATCAGGTATTACCAATGAAAATTTAGCATCCAAATACAAGCTTGCGCTAAGGGTAAAAAACACATTGCATTTTAAGCTTAGTCCAAAAACAACAAAAAAGGAATTTAGAGAAGCATTTGAGATCTTGCTCCCTGGCACGTGTGTTCAGTTTGGCTCAAATAAACTCTTACAAAAATTTGTAGAAAGAAAAGGAAGGGTGGAAAGGAGGGAGAAAAATATCTCATTAAGATTTGATTTCTAATATTTAGAAGAGACTGCATTTGATTAAATACATTAAATAATTCAGCAGTTTCTTCATACTTTTTGAAAGAAGTGATCACTGTAAAATTCAAAATTACACATGGCTCTTTCTCTTTCCAGTGGACAGCAATGGCCTATAAGGCCTGGCAAATGGAAACAGAGGCATGAGGACTGACGTTCTTGTGAAGACGGGCGGTGTTGAACATGGAACGTTGAGCCCTAGCTGGCGTGGTTCAGTGGATTGAGGGCCAGCCCGAGGAACCCAAAGGTTGAGGGTTCCTTCCATTTGCCGTCAGGGCACACGCCTGGGTTGTGGGCCAGGTCCCGGTGCGGGGCGTGGGAGACGCAACCAACTCATGGACGTTTCTGTCGCACATCAATGTTTCTCTCCCTCTCTTCCCCTCCCTCTAAAAAATAAAATCTTTAAAAACAAACGAACAACTAAACTTGAGAATTACTCATCCTGATTACACCGTATCGCGTGTTGTTTTTGTAAGCTCAAGTCCTTTTTGCAGCACGGAGGACTAGAATAACTGTTCTCATAAGGGATAAAGAAATGGATGCCCGTGGCTGAATTGTAAGGTGAGGTCTCAGACTTGTCACTTTCCGGGCTTGACCTCAGGCTCAGAAAATGCAAACTGTCCCTCGTTTCTAGGCTCGCCACGCCACTGCAGCTCCCAAGGCGAGCCGCTGGCCGCTCGGCCTAAACCTGCGGCCTTCCCCAGAAGGTTTCCTGCCGAAGGACAGCCGCCACCACCCCGCGCTCAGGTTCCGAGCCCAGGCCCAAAGGAGGCCAGGAAAAGACGGTCGTAGAGGTGGACGTGCCTAAGAGCCGCAGGCCGAAGCGGCTGGGCGGGCGGGCGGACAGCGAGCCACAGCAGACTGCAGCAGGCCATCAGAAGAACGCCCGACACCGAGCGCGCCGCGGGCAGAGAACGCAGGACCGCTCGCTCCGCCGGAGGCGGGCCCCACGCCCTTGCCAAATCCCCGAGCGGGGCTGATGACGCACACAGGGCGCGACGCACGCACACGCCGCCCCGTACTCGCACGACGGTGCGTGCTGGGAGCACGAGGGAGCCCCGGCCGTCACCGGCGCGACCAGCGTTTCCCCCTCCTCCGCACCCTGTGCTCCCGCCACCTCGGCAACTCCGCGCCCGCCTCCCGCCTCCGTCCTAGGCCTTCGACGCTGCGAGGCTCTCGGCCTCGCTCCTGTCTCTTTAAATGGTGGGGTCAGCGGGCCGCCCCTGCAGCGGCTGCCTGGGTGGCCCCGCGCGCCGCTATTGAGGGGCGAACCAAGATGGCGGCGGCTTTGGCTCCGTGAGGAAGACGGAAGAGGCGGTGGCAGCGGCGGAGGAAAGAGACTTCCAATAGGCCTGGAGCGCTCGGCGCCTGGGGGCTCTAGGAGTCGCCCGCGCAGCGGAGGCGCCGGCAGCAGGAGCAGACGCCCCTCGGCGTCGGACACTTGAAGCAGGCGAGAGGGGCAGAGCCACCGGCTGCGCTGGCAGGGCCAGGTAGAAGGAAGGAAAACATGGCGGCGGCGGCCTGAGGAGGCGGCGGTGGCGCGGGAAGCGGCTTCGCGGACATCATGGTGGAGGCGGGAGCAGGGCAGTGACCGGCGCCCCGACTTCCTATAGCGGCGGGGCGGGAGGCTGCGAAGCGCTACGCGCCCCCTCGGGGCCGCGGGGCTCGCCGGGCCTGGACAATAGCGCCGACGTATCGGAGGGGAGAAAAAGCGGGGGCCCCGAGTTCGGGTCCGGGAACGGGCCATGCGGCCGGCAGCACGGCCCCGCGGCGGCCAGCGGTGGCAGTGAAGCCGGGCAGCCCTCCGCTTGCGGGCGTCCTCCCGCCTACCCCGGACCCCCTTCCCGGGCGACTCCGGCGGGGCCTCTGCCCCGGCCCCTGGGCGGCACGATGACCGACACCCGGCGGCGGGTGAAGGTTTACACGCTCAACGAGGACCGGCAGTGGGACGACCGGGGCACCGGGCATGTGTCGTCCGGCTACGTGGAGCGGCTGAAGGGCATGTCCCTGCTTGTCAGGGCCGAGAGCGACGGTAAGTGAACCCCTGCGCGGCGGGACGCGCGCCTTCCGCGACCCTGGGCCACCTCCCTGGTTCTTCTGGGCCAGTGGTCCTCTTACTACGAGGACCGGGGGGTGGGGGGGGGGGACAGTCGCCTCGGGGGAGGGCACTACCACCCCCCGCGCGCCGGTGGGCGGCCACCGGCACCCCAGTCCCCCCCGGAGCTGCACGGAGAGCGTCCGGGATGTCTCTTTCCGAGTGTGTAGTGGCACTTGGGGGCACGAGCGGAGCCGGGCACGTTTGGGCTGTGCCGCCCGGACGTGTGCAGGGGCCGGGGACTTGGGATCGTTGTCCGGACTGTGCTGTTTTTTCGCGCTACGGTGACCTTGAGAAAGGCACTGATTAATCCGATCTGCCTCCTTAGTGCATCCATCTGTAAAGCAGGCGTGAAACTTTTTTCGGAGGTAAGAAAGTTCTCAGCTGTTCCCCTCTTTGGAAAACATTTCGCTGTGCGTTAAAAAACGAAAACAAAAACACTTCTGCGTCTTTCCGACCCTGTTGCAGGTTGGCAACACCGGTTCAAGGCTCTGGCAGCTCAGCGGGCAGCGGAAAAAGCATGCCTCTTTGCCGGGAGAAGATTAGATTCGCGTTCCCCGGTGTTCGTTTTCTTTTTCATTAGTAACACAGACTTTTGTGTGTGGGTTCACTGCGTAAACGTCTTGAAAGTTCGGAATCACTTTGTGCCAGCTTTTTTGATTGCTTAAAAGTACATCCACTGTTTGGTTCAGTGAACAGGTGGGGAAAAGTTGGCAGGTAATCTTTAAAACCGTCCCGGTCTGCCCAGGTGCCTGTGCTTCGTGTGTTTGGAAACAGCTCTCAAGGTTCAAAGACCAATTTGTTTAAAGTAAATGTTTCACATTTTTAGAAAGTTACCTTCTTTTATGAGTTCCCCTTCCCTGTGGGCATACAGTGAATTTCACTTTAAGAAAACGTTCATGTCAGATAAAACTGTTTTCAAATAGTTTTTCCTGGATTTGCAAATTTGCTTTAATTCATGTGTAATTTTGTAGTAGGTATTTCAGTGTATTATGATTGCAGTTAGTCTGTGTCTGAATTATTACAAACTCATTTCAAAGAATTTTAATCGGACTCTCTTGAAGACTCTGGGAACATTGGTTTTCAATTTGAATTGAAAAACAGTAATTTGGAGTATATTGCCAACAGGTTATCTTAATTTGGCTACCCAAAATAACTTAAAACTGGAGAAAAATTCTTTTGGGCACATTTAAAGAGTGTTGAATACATCAGGCACATTTTTCTGAGGCCTATTAAAGTATACGTGGGAATGTCAGGTGTTACTGTGCCTTTGTATCTATTACAGAGTAACCGACCACTCCAACCTCCACATCTTGGGATGGTTGGGAAACTTGTTAGGTAGTAACATGGGAAGCATGGGCTTCTTCTGTCAGTTCAGTTAACTTCTGAGATTAAAGTGTGTGTGTAGGTTAGACAGCAAGTCTCAGGTCTCATAATTTAAGAGAGAACCTTTTCATCGTGTGTTGTGGTTTTTGTTTGTTTTGGGGGGGGGAGGGAAGGGAGGGGAGAGAGAGAGAGACAGAGAGAGAGACATTGAGAGACATCAATGTGCGGTTGCTGGGGGTTATGGCCTGCAACCCAGGAATGTACCCTGGCTGGGAATCGAACCTGGAACATTTTGGTTCCCAGCCCGCGCTCAATCCACTGAACTATGCCAGCCAGGGTCATCATGTGTTTAATTGGACTCATTATACAGGATCTTTTGTTTCAAGTATTTTTAAGCATTAAGTCCCAATGTCATACTATCATAGGGAGTCATACTCTTCTAACATAATATAGGAATCTTTTTTCCCCCCTGCTTTTATTTTCACCACTTTAGGGGATAGCCCCTAGCCTCCCTCCTCTCCCTTTCTTTGGAAGGTTTGCGGCCTTGCAATGAAGCAGGTAAGATGGCTGAAAGAAAGTGGATTTAATTTTTATCTAATAAAGAAAGAGAAATTAAATAAGTTAACTCATGTGCCCTTGTTAAATTTACATTGTAAGGAAAACTTAAGTCCAAAGAGTAGACTTTAAAAAACTCACAGATACTTGTGAAATGTTGTTGTAAATAATCTTTCATTTGATGAATAATGTTTTTTCTAACAAGAAAACTGCAGATGGAATAATCAAAAAATTTTGAGTACCTACTGTGTGCCAGACTACTTGTATCCTCTGTTACAGGACCTATTAACTTTATTCTGCAGATGGGAAAACAGGCTCAGAGTTGCTAAATAACAGCTTGGTTAGGGAGCAAGGTTAGTGTTCAAACTGGGTTTGAGTGAGATCTCTAGTCTGTGGCTTGAAACTAGTATTATCAGTTATTTTATTAATTGTTTACAGTGTGTCTTAAATTCTCATATTGCCTGCTTGCATTTGCTGCTTTATGCTTAGACTCAATGCAGAGAAAATAAAAACAACTTTTTGACTAAAGATTTAAAATTATAGTGTATCTCCAGGCCACACATGGGAGATTTTGTATTGATTGCAGTTTTGGGTTATCCATCATTGTGCGCTCTCCTCATTCTCCATTATAGTATAATTGAGCATTTTCTTTTTATTGTGATGAGCAAAATAGAAAGTGTTTCTGATTTTCTATAAAATGGGTCATTTATCTTGTTAGAGGAGCTTATACATTGGTCTGAAAATGAGAAATGCGACTTCCAAATGGAAGTAACTGGGGCCTCCCTGTTACAGGGGACACCTGACTCGTGCTCATGCTCTGCCCCCCCCCCGCCCCGAAGCAGAGTGGTGTGGCAGACCTGTAGTGCATTTTGCCTTGGAGATGATAGGATGTCCCACAAAGCCCCTGAGCCCGTTTTTCTGAATTGGCATTCTTATTTAATAGGTTCATGTTGTCAAGATGTGTTACAGCAGCATGTCCTTTTTCTTTAATAAGATAGGTTACCTCCTCAGGTATTATCATAGCTTTGTACACGCAAAGTTCCATCTTCCAATAAAGATGACTTAGTATTTTTTTTTTCAGCTTATGCTCTACCTATTGACTTCCTGAAGTGAGGATAATGTATGTCATCCCTTGTCCTCTCACTTTATGGTCAAACTGTTCTACTTTTCTCTGTTATGGTCTTTACCAGCTCTACCTGCCAACTTGGGAATTGATAAAGAAATTGGAATTTCTCTACACACTGAAGGATGTCTTTGAACATGAAGTCATATCCATGCTCTTCACTCTGGATTACATGCCAAGCATCAATGATAATGTTCTTATGTTTGGTTTTTGCCTTAAGTTTTATGAAGTATTTTTTACATTTCAAAATAGTTTTAGCTATTTGACTTGACTGTTTCAGAGTTAGATCCAGTTCTCACTGGGCATGAAGAAAAGGAGACACGGGGAAATGTTTTGGTCGTGGTAGCACTGCTAGCTAATGATAAAAACTGTAATCCTGTGCTTCTGCCTCTTGGTAGAACTTGGTTGCCTCTGACTCTGCTATAATTAGAAAAGGAGGTCAGAACACTTTGGGTGGGAAAGTCTTTTTTGTTTTGTTTTGGCTGCTCTGGTGAGAAATGAACAGAAAGCATCAGCATCTTTTACTGCTGTTCTTACAAATCAGTAAGCATAGAACCTTGCATACAGGAAGCATTCCAGATTTAGCTACCAAGAAGAGCTTAGTGTCAGTACTGGGAGAAATACTTCATTTGAAATGTTGATTTAAATATTTTTTTCTTGTGTAGACCTACTTTGTAGAAAATTAATAGGCTTAGGGTAACCAAACCCTTATTTGTCATCTGTTCTGAGTGATAACGGAGTGTAGTGAAGACTTGACACAGGTGTGGGACCTTTTAATGTAATGCTGCCACTTTGTTTTTCCCGCTAAACCTTCATTTCAGTTTTTAAATGCCATGTGTGTCCCATTATTAATAGTACCACAAAAATCATGACAGAGGGACTTGGAGCAGAGACCTGCTCTAGGTATAAAGCATTCACTCGTCTTTTATCCAGATGAGATTTTTGGACTTCTTTAAATCATTTTTGATGGTGGTTTCTTCCTGGTACCTAAGCCCTTGCCCTTAGCTTTGAGCATTGATAAGAACAATATACTGGAGAAACCTAGAGACTGAACTGCTTCTTTGGGAGGGACAGAGCTGGAGTTATTTATTCTGAAATCCTTAAGTGTTATCCGAAACTAAACTGAGGCTGGGACCTAAGTTTCTTAACCCCACGCCAGATACTTCATACTACTTGAATCTGATTGGCTGGTTGTTGGTTAATACAGAAACTCATACTAGGTCATTTCTTCCGTGAAAGGAAATGATATTTTCCAAATAAATGAACTTTCCAGCTAAATAAGACTATATACCAGAGATTAAAGCTCTCAACAGTTTTTATGCAATGTTTCCTAAATACATGCTAGAAAGTTTTTCTTAAGCAATGTAATGAACGTGTGTTGGATAACCTTTCATTTGTAATGTGCTTCTGGATCATCATTATCAATACTAATTTTTCCGTTCAACACGATTTAAAAATATTTGCTTGAGTGTATAAATGTGTGTTAGAGTGGGAATTAAGCAAGCTGTTTGTTAGCTGCATCCAGGCTGATGTAAACTCTTTTGGAGTGGTAGTTGAGTCTGCACTACCAACTACCTTCACCCCCTTCCGGGGAGGTGTTTGTTTTGCAGGTGTGTTGGGGATTGGCAACAGGATAAACAAAAAGGTGGGGGGGGGGAGCTCTCACATTTCATTTTATAGGAGAAACCAAAATGTCATGAAGCAGAAAGGGTACGTTTTTAATGACCTGATTATTTATACTTGTAATTGTACTATTCGTTTTATTGTCATTTTTCTTGCTGTCAGTGTGTGACTGCTTCTGCCTTCAGTTGTCTTGGTGATGTTCTGAGGGGCATTTCCCTTCCTCTGCTGTTGTTCCCTCATTTTCTGAGTGTACAGACCTCCTTTGTCAGTACACCTGGGGCATCTGTGTCGGGGTGCACAGATCCGTCTCATCCAAATGTAGAGGAGCATTCCACTGCATGTGTAATTCACACAGTGTACTGTTCTGTGGCATTTCTCAAACTTTTTTCCCAGGGTACCTTTATACTCTTAAAATTGAGGATTCCCAAAAGCTTTTATTTATGTGAGTTGTAGCTATTAATATTTACCATATTAGAAATTAGAAGTAAGATTTCAAAATGCTTTCCTAAAATGAGAAATTTAGTGAAATTTAGTGATAGGAGAGTGTCCTTATTTTACACTTTTACAAATCTCTTTAATGCTTGGCCTAATTTTTTTTTTTTTTTTTAAGGAGGGTTCTCATCTGCATTCAGCCTGTTACAGTACCACAATATGGACACTGAGAAAAACAAGAGTGAAAAATGCAAATCATCTTTTAATAATATGGATATAGTTTTGATTTTCCAGACCCCTTAAGGCCCCCACACTTTGAGAACACCTGGTATGGAGGTTGTTTCTAGATTTTTACCATTACAAACACTGCCAATGACATATTTATTCATAATACTTGGCACCTATGTGAGGATGTAAAATAATTTCCTAGAAGAATTATTGTTGGACGAAAGAGTAGTATATTTTGAAAAGCTTGATAGATAAATACAAATGACCCTCCAAAAAGATTGTTGATTTTGAGTCTTGGTAACAGTCGAGAATTATGGACCCTCTTTTTATTTTTTTGAAGAAGTATATGTGCAAATAGTGGCTTGGAGGCCTATCAGAAGAACTTCTTGGGGACGGACTCTGGCAAGCACTTGCTGTGCGGGTGTACTCTTTAGTTCACCTGAGCACGGCTGGTTTGCTACTGGTCTGAATGACAGGTTCTGCAGTGACAGATTTAATTACATGTGTTGATGCATTCTGCTTAGCTTGATCACTCTCTTGGTTATTCTTTGTGTCTCCCTATTTCTTTCCCAAACGTTCAGGTTGGAAGTGGGGAGTTCTTTCTCGGGTCTTAATATTGGAGTTTGCCGTGTAAGCTTGTCTGTCTCTGGTTTGTGTGAGAGTGTCTTTCTCAGATGGTGTGAGGAGGAGGAGGAGTCACTGGGAGGGTGAGAGCAAATTCCTCTAGGGGGGTAAAGGCATTGGCTTCATTCCAGAGAATGAACGTGTTTCTCAAATAAGTTGTAGCGGTGGGCTGCCTTATCTGTGTGCTTCAGTTATTAAGATACACTGGACCTTCTCATTATCAAAAGCATGTGTGCACCCTTGATGAGAGCCTTTTCTGCCTCCCTTAATTGTTTAAGGTCTGTCTGCTAAGGATCATCTTCCTCAGTTCTCCCTTTGTCTCTGTTACTATGATAAATGCCTCTCACCTGTAGTTGAACTGTACATCTGCATCCATACTCATATTACTAGGATGGGAGCATTGTTCCCACTACTGTAGCTATAGCAACTGATACAGGTGAACTTGGAGGAAGGGTTGGGTTGATGCATATTAACACTCATCTGGATCTTTTTCAGTTGATTGGGGAAGTGCTCATAACTTGATCCAATAGAAACTAGAAGGTGGAGATGAGGAACCTAATAGGTGGACTAGAAATGTGTGTTTTTGTTATTATCTTATTTAACCCCCAAACTAAAAAGCTGTTTGCCCTCTACAGCCTCTACTGATCACTGAGGGAAGATGGTATTTGGGGCCAGAGCTGGACTTCTAAAAGTCGTATCTTAGACCAGAGCCCTGGGATATGGCTGAACTGGGTTTCAGGAAAGATACTTTCTCCTAAAATCTTGAATGGCACCCCCAAAAAGGATAAACTTGCCAATGCCAGGAGCTTCTAGTATGTGCTTATTCTTGTTTTAGCCAGAGCTTTGTGAGGGGACACTTCAAATGTTCAGCTTGTGATTTTTCCTTTGTAATTACCCTGACCCTGTAACCCTACAGAGAGAGTTCTGAAGAAATCGAAAAGGGACTGGTACTTTACAATAGTTATACCACTGCCAGTTTTTTGTTTTGGCTTAGCTGCTCCGAAGTCAGGTATATATGTTTCTTGAAAGCACAACTTGAAGTGCTAATTCCAACTTCCTGCCCCATGTATTGTTTGCCCCTTCTCTTTATCTTTAAAAAAACCCAAACTTTTGAAGTACATTATGGACATCAAAAAGGTACACAAATTATTGGGCTGGCTAAAAAGTTTGTTGCTTTTTTTCTATAAAATAAAGGACACTTTTTAAATTTTCACCAATAACTTTATTGATTTACATATTTTGAGTATGTTGGCTCTCTCCCACTATTGGTTTCTAGTGGGTAGAGGCCAGGGGTGCTGCTAAACATCTTCCAATGCATAAGACAGCCCGTAGCAAAGAATTATTTGGCCAAAATGTCAGTAGTATCAAGCAATTTTGAAAACCACTTTTGACTTGTTCGATCAGTCATAGCATTTTTTCCATACACTGCACAAATCATCTATTTTTTGCATTTCAGTTGTGTTTTTACCTTTCTTGAAATAGTAAAATTTAATATGCCAGAAATGTTGCATGTTTTCTTCCATTTTCAATATTAAAATGGCTGTACACAAATTTACCAATTTTGATGGGTTTTTTTTCAATTTTGATGTTTTTAAAAAATGCATGCTGATATGACAGCTGTTAATACAGTCTAACAAAATTGTTTCTAATGAAATTCAAGACAACTAAGTACTACTAGAGACATCATACGGAAAAAACTAAATGAAGTTTTTGGCCAATCCAACATAAGTACTCAGCTTGATGAATTTTCACAAATAACCTGCACTCTGGAAGCCTGTTCCTGTTCCTTCTCTGTCACTATCTTTTCTTCTCCTCCCTGCAGCCCTGCTTGCTGATACCTAAAACCACAACCTAACTTCTAATGCCATAGGTTAATTTTTGCCTCTTTTTTGAACTTTATATAAGTGGAATTATATGGTATATACACTTTTGTCTGAGGCGGCTTTTCACTCATGTTTGTAAGATTCGTGTATGTCGCCCTGGCTGGCGTGGCACAGTGGATTGAGCGCTGGCCTGCGAACCAGAGTCATCCCCGATTCGGTTCCCAGTCAGGGCACATGCCTGGGTTGCGTGCCGGGTCCCCAGTAGGGGGCGCGTGAGAGGCAACCTCACATTGATGTTTCTCTTCCCCTCTCTCTCCCCCTCTGTCTAAAAATAAATTCATTTAAAATAAAGAATGAGACTTAAAAAAAAGATTTGTGTATGTTGTTGCTTTCCCATATGTTTAGTTTACTCATTAACATTGCTATAGGGTGATACTCCATTGTCAGGATGGGCAGGGTAGGACAAGTGGGCATCTAGTTACAATTAGCATTTTGGACTACAAATATGGCCACCATTTGGACTACAAGTAATATGGCAACTGAACTCTGACCCAGAAGAGGTGACTGACATCAGACCAGGAGCCACCAATGCTAAGTTGCTTCTTTGTTCACCAAGAACCAATCCTTGGCTCCCGTGGGAAGTCCAGCCATATAAAACTCCCAGCCTTTCCCTTGTCCCACACGGTCTTTTCTTAGCCCCTTCTCCAGGCGGGGGAAAACGTCGCCCGGGAGCACAAACTTCCACAATAAAGCTCATCTGCCTGTTTCCATGGCTGATTGGCTGCTTATTTCCTCGGCGGGGTCTAAGAAAACCTTACATCCATCATGACTATTTACATTTTTAACTTTTTTTTTTTTTTTTTTTTTTTTTTTTAGAGAAGGAGAAGAAGGGATAGAGGGAGAGAAAAGAGACATTGAGAGAAAGAGGCAGAAATCGATTAGTCGTTCCACTTATTTATGCATTCGTTGGTTGATTCTTGTACGTGCCCTGACCAGGGATTGAACCCACAACCTTAGTGTATTGGGACAATGCTCTAACCAACTGAGCTACCTGGCCAGGGCCTACACTTTTTTTAAAAAACAGCATTCACATGCCATATAATTCACCCATTCAAAGAGTGTAATTCAGTGTTATAGTATATTCTCAGGGTTATGCAGCCATCACCACAATCTAATTTTAGAACATTTTGTCTTCTCTAAAAGAAATCACTTCCCCATTAGCAGTTAACTACCCATTCAATCCCCATTCCTTCCAACCCTAAAGAACACCTAATCTACCGATCTTTACATTTGTGTATTCTGAACATTTCATTAAAATGCAGTCATATGGTGTGTGGTTTTTTGTGGCTGGTTTCTTTCATGTATAATGTTTTCAAGGTTCATTCATGTTATATAACATGTATCAGAACTTCCATTTCTTTGTATAGTTGAATAGTATTTCATTTTATTTATTCATCAGTCTTCAGACATTTGGATTGTATCCACTTTTGTGCTATTATAAATAATGCTACCATGAACATGTGTTATACATACAAGGTTAGGCAGAAGTAGGTTTACAGTTCATATGGAAAATACTATGATTAATAATAGAAGAATAAACTTTGCACACCACAGCTGTCAGTCTACTTTTGCTCATCCCTGTATTTGTGTGGACATACTCTTAATTTCTCTTGAGTGTATATCTAGGAGTGGACTTGTTGGTAACTAATTTTTTTAAAAGATTTTATTATTTTTAGAAGGAGGGAAAAGGGAGGGAGAAAGAGGGAGAGAAACATAGATCTAGGTTGCCTCTCCTACACCCCTAGCTGGGGAAGGAGGGGGCGTGGCCGACAACCCATGCATGTGCTTGACTAGGAGTCTAACCAGTGACCTTTCAGTGTGCAGGATGATACCCAACCCACTGAGCCACACCAGTCAAGGCAGTCACTAACTTTTCAAGGAACTGCCAAATTTTTCCGAAGTGGATGCCTTTTTTGTACCTATAAGCAAAATGTAAGAGGGTTGCCATTTCTCCACATGGCTGTCAACACTTGTTATTGTCTGTCTCTGATTGTAGGCATACTATCTTGTGTGAAATGTTATCTTATTTGTGGTTTTAATTTGTATTTCCTTAATGACTAATGATGTTAAGTGTCTTTTCATGTTTATTGTTGCATTTGTACATCTCCTTGGAGAGATGTCTATTCAGATCCATTGCCCGTTTTTAAATTAGATCGTCTTATTATTACTGAGTTGTAAGAGTTCTGGATACTAGTCCCTTAGGAGATATGTGACTTCCAAGTAATTGCTTCCATTCTGTGGTTTGTCTTTTCACATTCTTGATGGTGTTATCTGCAGTACAGGAGTTTTTAATTTTGATCATTTTTTTTTATTTTGGGTAGGTTGTACTTTTGTGCAGTTTAACTTTTAAAAAGGCATTACTCAGTTTGGTGTTCTACACTACACTACACTTCTTGCAGCTTATGAAATGTTTTAAAGTAATCCAGTTGTTCACTTGGTTATCTTACAGTTTTTATAGAGATGGACTGTTTTTGAGGACATATTTCAAAGGAGGTTTTTTGGAATGTATTTTTTTTCCATAGAAACCATGTTTTAAGTGTAATTATATGCCATGACCCATCTTTAAAAGAAAGTTTGATGCATCATGTACTTGGCATACTCTGATTTCATTGGGAAATAGTCTAATACAATTTTTGTTCTAGTAGTTAAAATAATGAAAGAATATTTACAAAGATAGTTGGAGATTTAATACTTTTAAGGGACTCTAGACATTGAGTTCATTCACTTGCTGCTTTTTCTTATGAGTGTATCACTGTGTCACTTCTTAAAAATTACCAAAATAAAAATCCAGTAATTGTGCATAAAGAAAATAGAAGGGACGCTGGAAAATTTATTTTGATTATTCTGGCAAAAGCTACAAGAGGAAGAAGATTAAACAGAATTTCCTCTGGAATGTGAGAATATTTATCTGAACTGCAGCTAAAATTAATAAAAAGGAAAGAGCTCTCAGAAATGGGGTGTTGGGGCTATAAGATGGGAAAAATATGGAGACTGTTTAGTTACCTTAAGTACAGAAAGGAAAAGAGACAGATTTTGTGTTAAGCAGTTCACCCCTGCTAGACACGGTGCGAGGGGGTGGGGATGGTTCGGGTGAAAGGGGAAGCTGTTTATGTGCATAGGGTATTTGCCAATTAAGTCATCACAACCTGGTAAATGCTGGTATTTTACTATATAACAGCGCTGCTATGAGCACATAGAAGTATAGGTAATGGTCAGTGAATCACTAACATGGGACAGTATCATAAATTAGTAAACATTTTAACTTAAAAGCAAGCTAATTAAATCTGGACATGTTAAGAACACTCTTTTGGAATGGGTAAAGCAGCTGTTAAGTGTTACATGAGAAGAAAGGAAAGCCTTGGGTGAGAGACAGGTGCAGAGAAATCTGCTTCTTCTCAAGCATTTTGGGCCATAACCTGTCTTGAGATGAATGTGTTGGGATAAACTAGGAACTGGTTGGTGAGGGGAGAGGTGTAGATTTAGTCTTAAAATTTGCTCTTTGTAACAGAGTGGTAGTTGTTTTCCATATATCAACGAGTCTTCGTATACTACCAAGGGGAATGCAAATTAGCTTACAATGAAAAATAAACTGCCTATTTGAAGATGGAGAAGTGTGGTGAATCCTGTATTGTAAGAAATCTCCTTAACTGAAGTTGTATGTGCACCACATGCTCAGAAAAGGAAATATGTGTGTATGGAAGTAATATATAGTTTTGCTGGTTTGCAATTACATAATGGAATGTCTTTCTTTTTGTTTCCTAGGCTCTCTACTTTTAGAATCCAAAATAAATCCTAACACTGCATACCAGAAACAACAGGTAAAAATTTGAAAATGTGTGTTATTTTGCCTCTTATCTCTGTTTAGTCATTAAATGAAAATTTACCCTCTGGTTCCTTATAATGGAAAACTCGAAAACAGATTATAACATGTTTTGCCAGCCTAATTTTAAAAACTCGATTTCTACCAATTTCTCTAGTATAAACAACAATCATTTTAAATTTAAAAAACTTGATTTTAGTTAAGCTAATTTTATGTCCCAGATAGTCTAGCAGCTGAGGCTTAATGATTGAAAATTAAAAGTAGTTTCGTTGTTTTTGCCCAAAGATTTTTTAAGTGGCCACTGATGTAATCATTAGCCAGTAAACAACTAAATAGTAGAAACCCCTTCCATTGCTGTTGTACATGCTAGTGCAGAAGGAATATTTATATCCCTATACAGCAGCTCAGTGTAGATAAGAATCTGATTTTTTTATATAGCCTGAAAAAGATCTTACAATGAAGTTACAGTTTTTAAGGCAAGTTTCAATTTGAGTACATTCCTTCTTGTACCTTCCTGATATACAAGAGATGTTTGAAAGTAAATCTTTCCCTCGTTTAGTACCTACTAGCACTCCCATCAAATGCTGTCTGTTCAGAACTCACACGCACACTGTTCTACAAGCCATTGAAATCAGTATCAGTTTCCTCATTGCCCTGAAGGTGCAGAGAGAAAATAATTCACAAGAAAGAGTATTACCAACACATTCATATATATTTATAAATACATGCATGTATCATTTTGTAAAGTGCTTTGCTTCATCATTGATGCTGAAATGCTGCTAGAAGAAACTTAGTATTGGCTTTATTTCGCACATTAGGTGATGCCTAAAGATTGTGAGTTGCTTGAAGTAACACACAGAGTACAGAGGAAGGTTGATTTTTAACTCCTAAATGTATTTAATAGTGATTTATACACTTGTCCAAAAACAGTGGTGCGATACGAAATGCTTTCCCAATGATTGAATGGTCTGCTTCACGCTTTGTTGCATCATTCAGTGTTGAGAAAATTTTTAGGTTTGATTGGAGTGGTTGGAGACTGGAGTATTTGGCTTTGGTGTTTTATGCTTACATAAATTCACGTTTTGAGGTTTTAGTCAGCTGAAGTATAAAAGCATATCCTAAGAAAAAAGATCGGGTATATTTTAAGAATGAAGGAGTTAATCCATGTCTTAACCTTTAGGCTGTCAAATGATAAATAGGCAAGGTGATGTGATGAAAATTAGGTTCTTCAAGGCAAAGAAAAGAGCAAGATGTACAAATTCTCTAACTTCCAAATTTGCCAAATGGATAGTTAAGAGCAGATGTCTAGGTGTGCCCTAAAGTAAGCCTCCACGTGATTTTTGAATATACATTGTACAGAGGAGTTGCTTAACAGTTACATTAATTTTGTCTTACTACTAATGTGATAGTGATTTTAGGCTTTTTCCTATGTGTCTTATACTATCACCACGTTTCATAATAGTTGTATTATACTCATTTTAAAGATGAAGAAACTGAGACTCAGGGAGATTACCCACCTGACTAATTTCCGACATATTGATCTTACAATGTTCATGTGAAAATTTTGAGCCCGAACAGCTATTCATCCCTGTGGCACAGATTGCCTACCTTGGATCTGTGATCTGGAGACGTCCTTGAATATAGTGAAAAGGGGTCTTTGAGCTCTTTTTAAACATTCTGAGTAAGACTGTGGATTTTCACTAATAGTAATGCTGCACACCCTGATTAAATGATCATTTGTACACCTCTGTCTGGCATTACTTACCTCCCTCACTCCCTCTCTCCCTTCCTTTTGTGACTGGCAGTACTTCAGTTCAGTGAGAGACTGTATTGGTCTTGTGATGGACAGTTGTATACCTGGCTAAACAGAGTTAATATGCAAGTTTACCAGACAAATTTTTTAACATGAGATCCATTTGTGTCCAGTAAGAGGTATCTTGGGTAATGAAACGTATTTAGAAATCTAGGTCCTTTAAGTGCCTTAAAGACAGTCGAATCCATGAACTTTCAGCACCGTGCTAGACGCTCAGCCAGCCTGTGCTTGGCTCCTTTCAGTTACTTACTGGTTGGATTGAGTTATTTTTTTCTTTATATTGTACTCAAATCCGTCTAAGTATAATTTCTCTTATTCTTCTTTCTGGACTGGTTTGAAAAAAATGCTACATGATAGCTGTATATTAGGCTTTTTAAAAATGTAAAAATGTAAATGGCACTAGGGAGTGCCATTCAACATTTCATAGACCTCTGTCAATAAGATGAAAGATTTATTTATTTTTAAAGAGATGGGAAGGGAGGGAGAAAGACAGGAGAGAAACATTGATGGTGAGAGCTACATCGACCGGTGGCCTCTCACACACCCCCAACCGCGGACCTGGACCACAGCCCAGGCATATGCCCTGACCAGGAATCGAACCAGCACCCCTTCAGTTCACAGGCAGGCACTCAATCCGCTGAGCTCCATCAGCCAGGGCAAGGGCCCTTTTTTAAAAAATGGTTGATTGCTATGAAAGAGGGTGTATGCTTATTTACTGTTAGTAAGTTTGAAAAGATACCCAGACGCTATAAATACTGTAGAACACATTATTTTGTACTACAGGGAATGTAAGATGGTCTCAGTATTGTAAGCGGAGTGTTCTGCTAGTTTTCATCTTAATAAAAACTGTTGAACTGTTTATTAAACTTACTATCATTAAAAAAATAAAAGTGAAGAGTAGAGGGGTGGTGGGAGCTTGCTTCTTGAAGCACAGCACTGGTGAAAGTTAAAAAAAATCCATCTAGATAAATGTTCACATATTATAAATTTAGCCGATAATTTCAAGGGCTTCATGCGCCCACATACCCCATGTAAAAAACACTTGATGTTGACAGCGGAGGAAGGAGCTAGGTATATCAATCCTGTCCTCTCCTAACGTGCTCTAGTTACTGTTGAATGCTCAGACTTTCTCTTTGGACATGAAGCGTAACTCAATGTGCAGGCATAGGATTGATGACAATGTTTACTTCCTATGTTTTAGTACAGTTAGACTGTATGCTCATTTTGCTGCTGTTGTCATATATTGGTTAAATTACTCCTTAAGGAAAATAGTTTTCATTTCATAGATTGGATAAAATGAAATGTAAAGGGGCATGGGTAATTACCAATTTCAATGTCTCAAAAAGTAAAATGAATACTGTTCTCAATTCCTTGTTGCTTTATTCATTTGCCTTATACTTTGAAATAGTTTGTGATAATGTATGTTAATCATTCAGACTTCTTTTTTTCTCTCTTAAGGATACTTTGATTGTGTGGTCCGAAGCTGAAAATTATGATTTGGCCCTTAGCTTTCAAGAAAAAGCTGGATGTGATGAAATTTGGGAGAAAATATGTCAGGTAATTTTAAAAATTAGAAAACCAGCATACTCTCAATATTTTGGTTTTTTGCTATGCTTCCAGCTAATACCCAAAATTTTAAATAAATAACAGGGGTTGGCAAAAATAGGTTTACAGTTGTGCAGATGTAAAACACAGTTTTTAGTCTTCTAATATTTGTTAATTACTGCATTTGTTTGTATTGTAGCTATAAACCTGCTTTTGCCCACCCCTGTACACAAGCATTTCATATAGATCTCCTAAATTCACTGCTTTCTGTGAAAAGCCTGATTTATTAGAAAGTTCGGTTTCTTGACATCAAACTATCCAGCCCAGACCTTTGCTGTATGCCAGAGTTTTCCATCCAGGTGCCTTTGAGAGCTCCTCCGTTAGTGCCCACTTGCACCTCAGACTTAATAGTCCAGAACCAAACATGATCTCACTGAGATCTGTGCATTCTCCTATCTCTTTCATTTCAGTAAATGCCATCAGTTGCTGAAATCAGAAACTTGAGGATTATATCTATCCTTCCTTCAGTCCTTATATATTCATTCAGTCTCTCAATCATAAATTTTAAATCCATTCCCTTGCCTTCATTTTCACTATCATAATTTACTAAGCCACCATCATTTCTTGCCTGGTTTATGGCTTTCATCTTGACTGGTCTTTTCATTCAAGTCCATACCATAGCTGGAGTGATCTTTTTAAAAATGCAAGTGTGATCATATCACTTCGTTAAGTAATTTCTGTGGCCCTTGACTGTTTCTTCGACCTCATCTTGCATGTTCTATTTGATTCTGGGATTTCCTGTTCAGTCAATAATTTCCATAATCTTTTGTGAATGCATTTTATGTGCTCCAGTGGCTTAAGGCATTGGCTCTTGTTATGGAATCATTTAGACCATTGCATCCTAAGGACAGTTTCTTTACCTTCACATTTATTTTAGCTGGAGAACAATCTTCAGATTTCCTTAATTCAGTGGTTGTCAAGGTTTAATCCTCAGACCAGCAGCAAGAGTGTGGCTCTAACAAAGCCTTTGGTTAGATTTCTCTGTAAAGGGCAAGAACTAAATACTTTGGGCTTTATGGGTCACACAGTTTAACAGCTATTCAGCTCTGCTCTTTCGGTGCAAAAATAGCCATAGAAAACACATCAGTAAATGGGAGTGGTTTTCTTCATGGGAAATTTTATTTACAAAAACAGGTGGTGGGCCAAGTTTGGCTATAGTGTCAACCCTTGCTTTGGGTGACTCTGGGGCACCCTGAAGATTGAGAGCCACTGCCTTAATAGAGACTACAGTGTCCTTGCGACACAGTTTTACTTAACTTGTAGAATTTATTTCTGCTGTATATTTTACTCAGCTGTTTTGTTTTTCATAAATTAACCTGCCTGTTACACTGTCACTTCCTTATCTTAACATGTAAGAAACTAACATTTATATCTGAATACCTTCTTTGCCTTCCATTCCATACAATTGTTTTTTGGTAGCATGCTCCTCTAGAATTTGCCGTGTGGAGTTCTCCCACACAAAGAGACGAAATGAGGGGTGTGCTAAAATTATTGGTGCCCATTCAGACAAGGCTTGCTCTCCTTCACCTTCCTGAGTTGAACTGTCACACTCCTGACCCAGTCTTCTGGTTGGCCAACATTTAACTTTGACTGGCACTCAGTCTGCTACTACCATGCCTGGCTCTCCTCTAATACAGTTGTCTGATCTTTACTGTACTTTTCCTTAGTCTGCAATACCGTAAATCTCTTAGTCATTTTCATTTGGGTCACAGATAGTAGTACTCGTATACTTTTTCCACAATAACTTTTCTAGGCTATTGTAGGTATTTTTCTGACCTCCAACTTTTACATACTTTATGTTCGGTATTTTGTTTCTCAGTCACTCTTTTACGGTCCTGTCTGTACTTCTCAATCATTATTTCTGGATCCTGGCTTATCCAAGGGAATTCTGTTTTGTTTTCTGAGATCTTAGATGTTTCTAAATGTTTTGAACCCAAGCCATTTTTTAAGAGATTTTATTTATTTATTTTTAGACAGAGGGGAAGGGTGGGAGAGAGGGAGAGAAATGTGTGTGGTTGCCTCTCTTGCGCCCCCCCTATTGAGGACCTGGCCTGCAACCCAGGCATTTGCCCTGATTTGGGAATCGAACCCGTGACCCTTTGGTTCGCAGGCCAGCACTCAGTCCACTGAGTGTACACTAGCCAGGGCTGAGTCCAAACTATTTTTGATCTAGAAACCTTTTTCTAGTATACTCTTTGATAGAAGATACGTCTGGGTGCATCTCTTTTTTTCCTTTTTTATGTTTTTCATGGCCTTCACATTCTCATCATCTTTGTATTTGTCCAGACTGACTTCTAATATTTATACTTTCTCTTAATAAAGGGAAAGCTCTTTGCTAGCTTATACCTTTCTTTTATTTTCATTCTCCTTTGTTCTGGTTCTGAAAGTAAGACTGAAATACATTCGTCAAATTGTACAGTCACGCCCTGATTCCCAGAGTAGATCAGATTCCAAGAGTATCCTAAAGACAGGTCATTTTGATTACCTTCTTAGCCTTTATATTTGTAAATTAGCTGAAGAAGATAGCATTTTCATTACAATAAAGGTTCTCGGCCCTTTTCATTTGTGTTTGTTTGTTTGTTAATCAAATGCTACCATTCTACAAGTTAAGCCATGGCTTCAGTGTTAGGGCTTCAGTGTTAGGACGCTAAAGCTGTAATGAGAGCTTAAGTAAATAACAGATCCAGAGTCAAACTTGAGGTTGCACAAGGTACGAGCTGTGAATGTGCCTAGCCTCCTTGCAGTGGTCTGCCTGCTGGGTCAAGGTTAAGATGATACAGCATATTTCAAGACATAATTCCAGGACTTCTTTCCTTCTAGTATCCATCAACAATATCTTACAACTATGCGTAGCAGTTTAAGTTTCTTTATAAGGCCCAATTTTTCCATACTTTTACCATTCCGTTTTGCCTTTTGGGCTGACTTAGTAGCAGTCTCAAATGATAGGACCAAGAGAACAAACTACTTTTATTTTAGAATATGTCTTTGGCCTTTTGTAAAAATATTTTTTAGCCTTAAAAGTTATCTTTTTATAATTAGAGCCTTTACACTGACATAAAATTGGAGTTTAATGGCAAACTTTAGGACTTCTGGAAAATTAGGAAAGCTACAAGTTTGGGTATAGACAGGAAAACTTTTCTGTGGTTTGATTACTTTTAGCAGATATTCTTGGGGATAGCTCTGTTACATATAGGCTGCAGTTACTTTTTCATGGTTTCATTTCTGTATGTGTGCACTGGTTTCCCATTCAGTTTGCATACTCATATTTTTGGCTACCAACCAGTGTTTATAGCAGATCAGTGACCCACTTTAGTCCAAAGCCAGTTGGTATGTGCTCCTTGGCCATTGATTTCTGGAGTTGACATTAGTTATTTTCCTTGTTGCTTACAATTATATATATTTTCTACGGTCTCAGTGTTACGGTATTTGTAAGCTTCTCTTTGAGGAGTTTGGTGACTACCGTGGAACTCAGTGCTGTGAATGTCTCTGAGACTTGCCCTGCTCTGTTGGAAAAGAGGGTCGTGGATATAAGATGTGAGTGGATGTTTCAGCACAGGCCTCCTCAGTGAGGGTCTGCAGGGCACTCCTTCTACACAGTTAGTTCAGCATGTCCTAGGATGTTTCTGCTGCTGAGAAATCTGGCACTTAGGAGGAAGCTCATCCCCTATCTTAACTTTGAACTAACTTCCTTAAAATTGAAAGTGTATATTACTCGTAGATACGTAACTTAGAAAAGTTGGCAGTTGGGTCAAGTTTGAAGGAGTCTTAAACTTGAAAGTTGTCATTATAGTTTCTTATAATATCTCGTATTCATATAAGAATATCATTTGGATTTGCTTGATTGTATTGTCAGCTATCATCAATCTGATTTACTAGGTTCAAGGAAAGGACCCTTCAGTGGACATCACTCAGGACCTTGTAGATGAATCTGAAGAGGAGCGTTTCGATGATATGTCATCGCCAGGTTTAGAATTACCATCTTGTGAATTAAGTCGCCTTGAGGAAATTGCAGAACTTGTGGCATCATCTTTACCGTCCCCCCTGCGTCGTGAAAAACTTGCACTAGCACTGGAAAATGAGGGTTACATTAAAAAGCTTTTAGAGCTTTTTCATGTATGTGAGGATTTGGAAAATATTGAAGGACTGCACCACTTGTATGAAATTATCAAAGGCATCTTTCTCTTGAATCGAACTGCTCTTTTTGAAGTTATGTTCTCTGAGGAATGTATAATGGATGTCATTGGATGCTTAGAATATGATCCTGCTTTATCACAACCACGAAAACACAGGGAATTTCTAACAAAAACAGCCAAGTTTAAAGAAGTGATTCCCATATCAGATCCTGAGCTGAAACAAAAAATTCATCAGACATACAGAGTCCAGTATATACAAGATATGGTTCTACCTACCCCGTCAGTCTTCGAAGAAAATATGTTATCAACACTTCACTCCTTCATTTTTTTCAATAAGGTAGAAATTGTTGGTATGTTACAGGTGAGTTCGATTATTCTTTTTTCCTACTTGATCAATACCATTTGAACTGTTGTCTTAGCAGAGGTATTTTCACGTTCCCTTTGAATAACTAAATTTTCTTCTTACAGTGTGCCTAGTCTCTCAGGTCTGGTGTTGCAGGGTGTTTGCATTAGAATTGCCTAGGCTGCAAATTCTTGGAGTCCACACAAAATCAGAATCTCTGTGAGCTGGCCAATCACTGCATTTGTAACACCCACCAAGTCAAAGAACCTCTTCAGTGTGTTATCCCATAGTGTGTGAATTAGTCTGTTCTAACTGAAACAGAAGTTTGCAGAGTGCAGAGATTTGTGAGTTGTGTACCCCCGTGTTTTTTATTTCTCTGATGCCTGTGATTCTGAGAATAACAGATAGGTGCTCTGGCTTGAAAGATATATTACAAAGCCTTACCTCAGATCTACAAACAATAATTGTTCGAAACCTGGACTTGTTTAATAAAGTAAGGAGACAAATATCAGTAAAAGCTGCTTGGTTGCACATACTATAAATAAAGCAGTAAATTTAATTTTTGTGTCTGTTCCTTTTTAGAAAACTGCTGTATTTTCAGCGTCCTTGGCCTTTGCCATCCTTAAAGGGGGGCCGGGGGGCTTCAAATAGAAGTCAGTTTTACCAAAACTGCTTTCCTGGAACTAGTAATCCAATTCATGTTGACTAATTTGACATGTTTTCTCTTTATTTAACACACACATAAACAAATAATATAGGCAATTCATTCTGGTAAGTGTAGTAGTAATCCTGTCTATACTGAGTATTATAACTGATAATGGAGGAGGAAGAAGGGTTTTGATACCAATTTCCATTTGTTCTTCGATGAGGAACTGGTTTTTACTAGTGACCTATTAGACCCTGTGTTCTTGTCTAGTTTTGATTCCTGGTTTTCTTGGATGGCCCTGAATGCTACTGGTCCTTTTCTTTAGCTGCGCATGGTTCTCATTTTTGTTAGGTGGTGATTTGTCACTTCTGTGTTTGCTTGGTCTTTAGACCTGTGCCAGTTTTGCTCATTACGTATGCACACTTTCAAGTTGTTAAGTGCCTCTGTGAAGAAATGGGCATTTTACAAATTTTTTCATGAGGAGTGATAGAAATATAATTAAAAGCAGGTTTTTACCCACCTTAAGAAACAATCGTATCCCTTACCTTTGCCTACTCTATGTAACACTGTTAAACATTCTTATTTTCTCTACTTCTATACCCCAAATGCAGCAGTTCACAGAATCTTTTTTAATCATTTGATTTCCATTTCATGGAATACATTATATCTGGGATACATCTTGAAATTGGATGCCATTTGAGGTATGGCCTATTTGTACATTTTAGAAAAAAAGTAAAGGTGGGAATAACCAAACTGCTTCAGTGTCACTGAAAATGTTTTTTTGAGCATCCAGAACAGGAAATACCACTAGTTTATAATTTAGTGGAAGATTGTGTGTACACACACACACACCTACATACATGTAGGTGTGTGTGTGTGTATATATTTAGACTTAGGCATGTCTGTATGGCTGTAGTGTTGAATTTACTTCTAGCTGAGGTAGTGTGGAATTACACTATAACAAAAATCTTAAAAATAGTGATGGAAAAAATTGAACAGCCAGGAGGTCTCTGTCACCTACTGTGGCTGGGCTTTGGGGAAACTTCTTAACCTGTTTTAATTATAAAATAAGAGGTAAGGTAACATGTAAGAACCTTAACATGTAAGGTTCTTTCCAAGTTCTGTACTTGGACTTATTTACCCTATGAGCAAGTTTTCTGACTTCTTTTCTGGATAATTTTACCCTGTGAGAGTCTTTCAAATCCCTTCCAAAATAATTTAATGCATGTTTATGTGTATATATATGCCTGTCTTCAAATTACTGGTTTCTCTAAAGTTCTGAATTTAGCTTTTTAAAAAATTGAATCATTTTCTGTGTCTTTAAAACATCAGGGAAGCTTTGTCCTCATTTTTATCTTCCATTTGAAAGGTTGTAAAACCTTAACTCTCCTGGCCATGGCCAGGTAGCACAGTGGGTTAGAACATTCTGTATGTGCCCTGACCCCGCTAAGCCTAGGGTCATGGCACATACAGAAATCAGCCAGTGAAGGTGTAAGTGGGCTGAACAACATATTGACACCTACCCACTCTCCTCCCCTCTCCCTCCCCCCTCCCTCTCTCCTCCTCCCTCTCTCCTCCTCCCTCTCTCCTCCTCCCTCCCTCCTCCTCCCCCCCCTCTTCCCCCTCCCTCTCTCTCTAAAACAACAACGAAAAACCCATTAACTTCTAAAGTTAAGGTTATGAAACTAGGAGAACTAGGGTTCTGTAAACCGTGGGCCATAACTGTTTTTGTAAATAAAGTTTTATTTAAACACAGCCACACATGTATTTACACACTGTCTCTGACTGCTTCCTGTTATAAAAACAGAGTTGCATAGTTGTGGCAGAGACCATATGGCCTGCAAAGCCTAAGATACTTACAATGTGGCCCTTAAATAGGCTTAGGAAGTAGAGCCTTGCCAAGTTATAAAGGACAATTTTTCTGTGTAAATTGCCAGTTTATCCTTCAGTAGTTGGGTTTTTCTTTATTTAAAAAGCATTGCCAATACAGTCTTTCCTTTTTTCATTACTACAATTCATGTCTTCTATTATAGCATCATGAAATTATTTTATTATACTCAACCATTAATTAGCATAATTTATCCTTTAATTTCACAGGAAGATGAAAAATTTCTGACAGATTTGTTTGCACAACTAACAGACGAAGCAACAGATGAGGAAAAAAGACAGGAATTGGTAAGAAATTTCATATTATAAAGGACATGAAGCTAAAACAAGAGACCTTTTATAGTCACTTGCCCTTTTTCCTAATTTCAGGTTAACTTTTTAAAAGAATTTTGTGCGTTTTCCCAAACACTGCAACCTCAAAATAGAGATGCTTTTTTCAAGACTTTGTCAAACATGGGCATATTACCAGCTTTGGAGGTCATCCTTGTAAGTCTGTTTCCCCTTATTTTTAATTGCCATTATATTTTTAATCTACAAAAGTAGTGTATTTTTATGTAACATGCAAGTACTTAATTATAACAATACTTAATATTAGCTGTGTATTACACAATGTTAAAAAGCTGTAAAACTTCAGCATTAGAGCTCTTAAAGAGTACTGAAAGACTGCTCAAAGGAATTTTCCATATTTTTATTTTTTTTTTAAAGATTTTATTTATTTATTTTTAGAGAGGGAAACATCAAAGTGTGGCTGCCTCTAATGTTCCCTCCCCCCCCACTTTAATAATAATTTGTTAAGTTCATAGCCTGTTGACATGTTAAAGTAGAAAAGTAAATAAGAATAAAAGAAAGTATAACTTTATCCATAGAACGGGTTTTTACATGCAGCAGAATATCCTTGACCTCTTTATTGCATTGTTTTCTTTTAATTTGTTAGATTTTGAATTTATGTAGCCATAAGTTCCCTATTTTTATAATTATGAGCACTTAATTATAATTAAGTGCTTTTTGTCTGCAGGGCATGGATGATACACAGGTGCGAAGTGCTGCTACTGATATATTCTCATACTTGGTTGAATATAATCCATCCATGGTACGAGAGTTTGTCATGCAGGAGGCACAGCAAAATGATGATGTAAGTAAGAAGTTAACAGAGCAAAAAATAACCAACAAGGTAAATATTATTTGCACTAGCAGTAAGTATTTATACATGGGGAGCAATAACTGTATTTACTTAAAATTTAAATACTTGACATTTGGGAAAGTGTAGCCATAATATCAAATGGCTTATTCTTCCCCTTAATTGGCTCCTGTCTCAGTTTTAGAGTGTGCCTTACAAATGCTCAGCTTAAATTCTTTTTTAAATTTTTGAGTGTTTAATTCTGAAGTTAACTTTCTATATTGTTTAAATCATTTAACCAATAAATTGTTATTCTTTTTTTCTTTTAAACAAAGCTTTTATTTATTTTTGGAGAGAGGGGAAGGGAAGGAGAAAGAAAGGGAGAGAAACATCAATGTGTGCGAGATACATCAATCTGTTGCTACTCACACACACCCACTGGGAACCTGGCTCACAATCCAGGCGTGTGCCCTTACTGGGAATCGAACTGGCAACCTTTTGGTTTGCAGGGTGGTGCTCAGTGCACTGAGCCTTACCAGTCAGGGCTAAATTGTTATTATTTATGTGGAATCATGAATAACTTTCCTAGGAAAACATTGACTTGGCTAGGGATTGATTTTCAAAATCATGAAGAAGGAAGAAATCAAGCATAGTTCTTTGGACAGTGTGTAGGGTGCCTTTATTACTGCCTAACCATGGGGAACAAGCTGTTGTCTTGTTCATGCACGCACACACCGGCTTTAAAGTAAGGGAGGGAACCCTGTACCCTGGCAGTGCAGCATATGCGAGAGCCCTAAGTGTGTGTGCTCTGTTCTCTTTTAAGGTAATTCAAGCGATGATTCTGATTTCCCCCCCCTTCTTCCCCTATAAAATCTTGAAAGTAATTTTTTGCTTGATAATAAACTAACGTTCTGCCCTGAACTCCTTAAGGGAGGGGGGGAAGACATCCCCTTGAGGCTAGAATTCTGTATGGATTTTTTCCCTCTTTTAAAATATGAGAAAATAAACTTCTTAAAAAGATACTCATTTATGTGTAGTGATGTTAAAATGAAGTAGAATGGTGACTTCTATATTTAAGGTTTTTAAAAAAATTGTAATGTCAGAATAGGTACAGAAAAGTACAAGTTTGAACTGTTGTGTATTATCACATTTTTCTTTTATAAAATAGTCGTCTTGAAAACCAAAATACCTGTATTAAAACAAAGGCTATTCTTGTTGGCCCTGTGACCCACTAGTTGAACACACATCGATGTACTTTACTCACATGCAGGTCTCTTGATTCCCAGTCTTAATCATCATTTTCATAAACTGTTCTCATTTCCCTTTTGTCCGTCCTTCCATTGTATGTACAGGCAAGAGCAGGGATCTTTCTCATTGAATCCTTCTCAGTTTGCATTTACTCCTGGGCCAGGAACACCAGTCCTAGCAGACCTCAGGAAAACCCACAGTCAGTTTTCTATGACATTTGGAATCTGTATAGTACATTTATTCTCCTCTTGTCCTCTAAACACTAATCTCATTTTCCCCAATTTCAGACATGCAGGTACCAACTAATTTTTTCTTAAAATGGAAACTTTATATTATTCCCATAAATGGAGAACAGGTATAGATATCATTTGCCATGAATAGAAGGAATCCACAAAAATGCAGTGAAAGTAGAAAAAAGTTATAAATTCTAGCTAAATATTCTTACTGTTAAAGCTATGCATCTAAGGCCCATTACCTTTCTTCTGGAGGGATATTTTGTTAATCAGGAGGTACAAAGATTATTAGTACCAAACAAATTCTGTTTTTGCTTTAATCAGATTTGAAAATACTAGAAAAAGCTTTCTTTACAGTACTACTAAGTGTAATGTGTTTGTACCACATTTTAGGGAAACTGTCATAGAACCTATTTAGTGAGTCAGTCAATCATTTCATTTTGTTTGTAGTTAACGAGACAAATATAATACTGTAGTGTGTCATAGCATGTGCTTTTTCCATTCTCTCGTAATAAGTGGTCTTTTTGTATTTTTCTCACCAGGATATTTTACTCATCAACCTCATTATAGAACATATGATTTGTGATACAGACCCTGAACTTGGAGGAGCAGTCCAACTTATGGGCCTGCTTCGAACTTTAGTTGACCCAGAGAACATGTTAGCTACTGCCAATGTAAGCCATGGGTGTGTCTTTATCATGCTAGTGTATTGTTTATTGCTGGTAGGAACCAGTGCAGTTAAAGTTCATGGAAGTGTTTTTGATTCCTCAGAAAACAGAAAAGACTGAATTTCTGGGTTTCTTCTACAAACACTGTATGCATGTCCTCACTGCTCCTTTACTGGCAAATACAACAGAAGACAAACCTAGCAAAGGTAAGGCGATGCAGGTTGGTAGTTCTTTGAGCTTGAATTCTGAAACTCAAATACAAAGGCTTCGTGTATTTTCAAAAGAGGTGTTTGAAGTAGAATTTCTTTAAAATGCTATAATCAAGATAACAGAAAGGTAAAAGAATATAAGAAATAATTATTCGTTGTTTGCAGAATTTAGAAAAATTTTGTTAAAGCAATAATTTTTCATTTGCATTTACATAGGTGAAATAATGAGTAAGTTCATTTTGAGTTATTTGTACTTGAGGTGTATAGTAGAGCAAAGCTTGTACTCAAGATTAAGCTAATTTTTTAAACATTTTATTTATTTGTTTTTAGAGACGGGGGAGGGAGGGAGTAAGAGAGGGAAACATCAATTTGTGGCTGCTTCCCACGTGCCCCCCAATGGGGAACTGAACCAGTGACCCCTTGGTTCATAGGCCATCACTCAGTCCACTCAGCCGTACCAGCCAGGACAAGATTAAGCTATTTTTATTTGCATTCAGGATTGTTCTTATATTTTAATTATTTATTATTTCTTCATTTTATTCCTTTAGCTTTCAGGTTGCGTGTGTGTTGAATTTAGAAAGTAGTTTTATGACCTTCATTTGGAAATCCCTTATTGAAACTTTGGGAATAAATACATTATTTGGTCATATGAATTATCAATACACTATTTTTTTTTTTAATCCTCACCCAAAGACATACTTACTGATTCTAGAGAAAGGGGAAGGGAGGGAGAAAAGGAGAAAAACATGGATTGGCTGCCTCCTGCACACACCCTAGCTAGGGACTGAACTTACGACCTTGCATAGCCAACGGTGCCACACCGGCCAGGGCTCAATACAGTGTATTTTAATTTACAATAGGACCCAGAAAATGAATGTTGAATTTACCTTTTTTTATGACTCTAGAATCAAGTCTTGGAAACATGATATTCATTTTTCCTGTTTACTTGATTCATAGTAGGTAAACTTGAGGCTTCTTTTCAAGCCTGTATGTTCAGTTCATCAAACATTCTTCGAGAGCCCATTGCATGGAAGGCATGTGCTGTGACTTTTAGGGGCTTAGTGGGGGAATTGAAAAAAGTGAGTAAAGTAATTTCAGAGGCTTGCTGCCTGGTGAGAAAGATAAACCAGTCATTATAATTCAGTGTGGATTCATTATGTGTAAAAAGGAGGCACAGAAGGTAATTGGATAGTCGATTCAGGGAGCAGAGAGAGTAATTCCACCAGACGAGACGGTGTCTGACAGGACCCCTGTGCGGGTGTGCACATCCGCTGAGGGCTGTGCTAGGGCAGGCTGGGGCGTCCTTACACTGGCATAGAGCAGGCCTCGCAGCTGGTGTCCAGTCTCTGCTTGACTGGCTGTTCAGACTTGGGTCGTGTGCAACTAAGTCCCATAGAGTTGTTCAGGAAATGGGGAGCGTCGTTCTCGGCACATGGTAGGCATTCAGTGAGCGTCAGTTTCCTTTTCCTTAACTTGAAAATGTTGGGTTAATAGAAAGGATTGTACCTGACTGGAATTTGGATTCTTACATTTGGGGAGGAAAAGAATATTAGCTATTAAATAAATTGTGTTTTGTTTATAGATGATTTTCAAACTGCCCAGTTGTTGGCACTTGTGTTGGAATTGTTAACATTTTGTGTGGAGCACCATACCTACCACATAAAGAACTACATTATTAATAAGGACATCCTGCGGAGAGTGCTAGTTCTCATGGCTTCGAAGCATGCTTTCTTGGCATTATGTAAGTGTTGCTTCTGGTAGACTTACTATTTATATATTATCATGTTGTTGGTATCTTTATGTTTCCCTGCCTGAGAAGAGATCGCTAATCTCAGGCCAGGAGAGCTAATACTAACCACACGGGTTGTGTACCTGGGCCGCATTTTGAACAGGTGATTGTCTTGACTCTCTCCTTTCTCGTTACTGTACAGCAAAGGAGTTGAGTGTATCAATAAAGTATATTACCTTGGAGTGTTATATTCCACCTAAGTATTGTATTTCACCTGAGATCATTTTACCTCAGTTATTATTTTTTAAACAGTGCAGCATTACTAATGACAAATTAGCTTTCTTCTTGTGAGACTAGAGTCACACATGAAAACATGAACGTTTTTGTAATTTGGTAAATTTATAGCTAATCGAATTGAGTTCCCAAAACACATTCTAAGTTACAGAATGCCTAGCACAGATGTCTATAGATGGTTCATTGTTAATTCCACAAATAATTTTTCCCCAGCTTTATTTCTATATATTTGACATAACATTGTGTTACCTCATATATTGTAGAACAGGGGTGGCAAACTACAGCTGTTACCAAATCCAGCCTGTGGTCTATTTGTATACAGCCTGAAAGCTAAAAAAATGGTTTTTATGTTTTTAAAGAAAAAAAACACCCCGAGTCCACTAGCAGCCCACAGAGCCTGGGACACGCGCTGTGCTGCCCTCCGCGGGGGCGGCCCGGCCGCTCTTCCGGCCGCAGACAGTCCTTCGCCACAGTCGTTTTCAGCTACACGTGTTTTTCGAAAATTGGCTTTCACTGCATTGTTAAAGACTCTACTTTATTCAAATTAAAAACACTTTTTCTGAATTGGAAATATGTTGGTCTGGAATATTGTGGATCAAGTAGCAGCCGCCTTCTTTGGTTAAGCTGGCAGTCCCATTACAGGGCCCCTAGAGTCTAATCAAGAGCTGTCTGCTGGTAACTGACTGACACTTTTTGGGTTTATAGGTAAGTTTTGTTGTGTTGTTGTTGTTTGAAGACACCATTGTCGTACACTAATTAGAGAGTACGACACTTCTGTTACTTCACTTAAAAATTGTTTTTGCCTGATTTTTAAAAATAGCCTTAAATTATGAAAATAATTTTTATATAAAGTTGTTTCTGATGTTGACTTATCAATATTTTTATCTTTATTAGAAACAGGCTTCCTTCTTAAAAAGTTCATTAAACTCTTTCGAATATCAGGGTAACAGTGGCTATATAGTTGGCTTAGATTTTCAGGCCAGTGTACACATTACAGCACACACTGATGACACATCTGGTCAGAGTATATTTTTCAGTTTCCAATTTTCAGATATTCAGCACAACTACTTTGTGCTAATTATCCAAAACCTTTGATATTACCTTAGTAATCTTTTTCAGCCACGAGTAATAGGTAGCATCGGTGGCATTGAACTATACTGCTAAAAACAGCAAAGATAAATTCATGATTTTGCATATGTCTGTGAGCTAATTTATTAGCGCATGTGAAAGAGGGGCTTTTAAACTCATGTGCATTTTCTACATACCTATCACAGCAAACTTGAGAGCCCCCAGAGCAAGTCGAGAGGGAGTTTATAATGAATGCTTCTTTGCATGTGTCACCATAGGTTTTATTTGCATGTGGGAAAGGGAGTTTGTGAGCAGACAGGACAGCATGGAACAACAGAATAAATAACAAGTTAATCAGTTTTATTTCAACAAATTTAGTAAACACCTACTGTATTTCACTGATTCTAAGATTATATATTTTTATGCATTTATCATTTCTCAAATCAAGGTGAGTCTTAACGATGGCATGTCATGATCTATAGCTTTTTGTTTATTCATTCTGTTTTCTTAGCAGTAGAAAAGGTATAGTTTTTTTGCAATCACTGGCATCTTAGATTTCAAAAAGAATGATATATACCTGGTCCTAGGATGATTTAAGACCTGGACTCAGCGGTCAAGGAGATCAGAGTTTATTTAGGAGGATGGTCTATAAAAATCAAAACAAACAACACCTGAAGCACTGTGTTGTGATGTGTTTACATATATAGTTGAAATGATTAATTCTACATGGTTGAGGCAGATCAGGAAAATTTTGGGAAAGTTGAGTTTCTCCTCGTTATGGGAGAGTGCTGTTCTTGTGGGACTACACAGCTCAGATGTGTAAATGTGGAGAAGTGCGGTGTGTTGGTGGTTTGGTATAGTAGAACACAAGTCCTGTGGGAGAGGGACGGAAAGGCCTGTCCTTCAGGTCTTTATCTCATTTGGCTTGTGGTACTGCAAAGAAAGTTTCTCATAATTGAATGAGAACTACAAAGAGAATCATTACAAGTTAATGAACATTTACACTGTAGGAAATTTAAGCATAACAGATAAATCTTAGTTGTTTTTTATTATCATTAATATTTTCCAAGCTAAGTTATCATTAACCCTAAATCCTAAGTTACTCTCAGTGTGTGGCTGTCTCCCCAGGACTGAGACTATAAACAGCTTTTGAAAGATGCCAGTCAGTAGGAGTGAGCTCTTTAGGACTGGTTTTGCAGTATACAGTAGGAGTTTTTTTTATCAAGGATTTGTAAAAGAACTAAACACAAATTTGAGAAGAGTTAAGATACTTTTGGACTTCTGATAATGAAGTACATTAAAATATTGGGTATAGTTTTTAAAAGGGAGGGTTTTATAAGTAAATTTAGATGCATACTTGTAAGAACAAAGGATAATGAGTAGTTAAATGTAAACAGTTTGGGGACTTGGAGACACTCTTAATATATGCTGCTTCTTAATTAGTATACTTTTGTCATATTTAAAGACAACTGCTCAAGTCTGTAAGTGAGACCAGCAGTACTTTCAACACTGTCCATATGTACATACATACACAGGTGAGCACGCATGTGCGCGCGCGCACACACACACACACACACACCACACCCCAGTAATATCGGTCATCTTGGCCTTTTCAGGATTCTTGGGTCTCACATTGTAACATTTTAGCTCATATTTTTATGTTGTCTATATTCATGTTGAAAAATACGGAAATCTGTAAGAGGAATGAGATCAAGTATGTTGGAGATGCTTTCATTTAGCTCTAACATTAGTTACATATGATGTAATCCATATATGTATGGATTACTCATTTTAGAGATCATTGAAACTGAGCACAAAAGACCCCTGGCATGCCAGTCATGAAAGCCAGAGGTGTAAGTGGAAGCGGAGTGCACTTTACATTGAGAACCCTGTGGTCATGCCAGCGTGACCTAACCAAAAGCTTCCTCTAAATAAAGCCCCTTTGAGCAGCTTGACTTCACAGAATGCACTGGTAAATTTTTGAAAGCAACTTTCTATTCAACAGCAAAGAACAGTGGTTGGATATTTTTGATGCATGTTTCTTTTGGGGGTGGGGTTTGAGTGGAAACAACACAGTTTTTGATACAGATAAATGAGGGCGAATGAAAATGAGAGGAGCAAAATAAAAACACGGTTAGAACTGCCTTCTGCCTCCAGCAGCAGTGGCTGAACAGAACTGCTCTCGATGGGATGGTAGTGCCATCTGCATTGGTCTTAGTGAATTCTAGGAAGGGAGCTGCTTCCCACTTACCTAGGAACCACCCAGGAACTGCATGAGGACCACAGGGTCCAGCTAGTGTCTGTTATGGTAGGACACAAGTCTCCACAAAGCCGGCAAATTCTCTAAATAGCTCTGGCCTCAATTACTAAAAGCTTAAAATTTGGCCTTAGTGGCATGAGCTCTAAAAGTATTGATTTTGATTCTAACAAATGGAACCAACTGCCTAAGTTACTTTGTCTAGTAACATTAAATGAAAAACCAAACTCTAAAACCATTGTTTTGGGAAAATAAACCCTTGTTCAGATTTGACTTAAAACACAAAGATGCCTCTTATTGTTTAAAATGTCTTATTTCACCATGGTTTTATGTATTTGAAAATATTCAATAGTTTAAAAAATAAAATGCAATTACTATTCTATAAACTATTTTGAAGTTCCCTGCCCAGAGTGTCTCTTTAGAAAGAAGCACTCTTAAAGTTGAATTGTTAAGGCAGTTTATAATCACCTGTACCTAATTGGGCATTCACTTGTGGACCTCTTTTCTGCCAACTGAAGAAAAATTGAGCTGCTTTACTCCTCTGCCTTCCCACCCAGAAACCGTGTCAGCATGGTTGCCTGGCTACCTGCTCATGAAGGACTTGATTAATAACAAATTGGCAATTTAACGAGCCACTTCCATGATCTCCAAAGAAACCAAAATACAAACACAATATTTAATCTTGCCAACCGAAGACGATGTGACTGCATGAAGTGAGTATGCTTTTTTGAACTGTTTACAATAACTGGGGCATTAACTTACTGATGATCCATTTAGGTGAAGAGGGCTTTGTTGAAGTCTAGCTGTCTGTATATTTGGATCTTGACGAATGGTGACTTAACTCCCCATGCCTCAAGATGTAAATATACCTTTTAATCTGTAAGTTAAAGCCTAATTAATTGTAAAAAGAAAAAACTATGAAAAAATTAAAAAGCATACTCGCTGCAATAAGCATAGAGGACCACATTTTAAAAACAACATCCTCTAAATTTGTTTCTAAACTATGGGAAGGCAAATTTTGGGTCACGCAGATTTTTGTGGTTTATAGCATTTCTACAAACATCCATAAATCAGTGCAACCCATAAATTCTGATGCAAAATAGTGTCCAAAAATAATGATCAAATTGTATGGTGGATTGTCCTGATAAAGCAATGGTTTTTCTATTGTTTTGAAGCTAGCAGTAAATAAGGATATGTTTAGAATTCTCGAAGTAGACGACAGGTTAGTTCATTTCTTAGCCCTGTCTTGGCTCCTAGTTCAGATATAAAGTACATTCTGGTCATTACTAACTTGCAGAATTTTTCTGGCTCTCTAAGACTTGTGTTCTATGGTGACAAACGCTACTTTGGAATACACTTTTTGGTAACCCTTTGGTAATCTTAGGTTCACACTTTGGAAACAATAAAGTCACTGCACAAAGAGCTGTGTGTATTAAACAGCTCTTTTTGTAAGTCTAACATAAGGAAATGTGGTGGGTAATGTGAACAATGCCTCTTTGTTTCAGGTGCTCTTCGTTTTAAGAGAAAGATTATTGGATTAAAAGATGAGTTTTATAACCGCTACATAATGAAAAGTTTTTTGTTTGAACCAGTAGTCAAAGCATTTCTCAACAATGGATCCCGCTACAACCTGATGAACTCTGCTATCATAGAGATGTTCGAATTCATTCGAGTGGTAGGTTCTTTGCTTCTTCAGTTAGAATTCAGGCTTTGTTTGGGAAACTTGAATATGCATTATTGATACCTTGGCTTATTTGAGATTGTTATATTTGAAGAGAATTTCTAAAAGAAAATCTGTGTTACCCAAAAGTGTTGTGAGAGACTCAGTTCAAACTAATAAAAACCAAAGCAATCTCTCTTAGCAGCTGTGACTCCTTATTATAGGCTAGTTCAAAGCTGCTACTATGGTGATAATCATTTTTAAAAAGTAAAATTATAGTAGATAAGTATTTCGGTGTGTTTTTGTGTAACTTTCTTGACTTTTCTCCCATATATTTCTAGAGCAATTTTATAGCCAACCCTTCTTGATTCTTTAATAATATATTCACCAGTGGCTCTCAAACATTGCTCTGTATTAAAATTATCTGTGGCATACTTTTTAAAAACTTACGGTAAAGTAAATATAAAATGTGTTATCTTAACAGCTTTCAAGTGTATAATTCACTGGCATACAGTGCATGCACATTGTTGTGCAACCATCACAACCATCCAGATGGGCACTTTGGTGTGATTGATATCTATCTGTCCTCACCCGAGGACATGCTTATTGGTCTCTAGAGAGAGGGGAAGGAAGGGAGAAATAGAGGGAGAGGAGCATCGTGGTCGGTTAGCTTTTGTACACATCCCAACTGGGGAACGGGCCCATACCCCAGGCGTGTGCCCTGGCCGGGAATTGAACCTACGATCTTTTGGTTTGCGGGATGATGCCCCACCAGCTGAGCCACACCAGTCAGGGCGTGTGTGATTTAAAATATCCGTGCCCACATCCCGCCCCAGACATACTGAGTACAGATCACCTAGGCTGCGACCTGAGCATTTACTTGGGAAAGACCCACAGGAAATGCGGAAGTACCCAGTATGTTACGCCCGTTTCATTGTTGGATGATCTCTAAGAGAGCATAATAATTTTATGAAGTTAAACTTTTCTGATGAGTTTGTCAGTTCACAACAATTAGGTCACTATCTTTCTAAAATAACATTTCATCTTTTTATTACAATTCTTTTCTATAGGAAGATATAAAGTCATTGACTGCTCATGTCATTGAAAATTACTGGAAAGCACTGGAAGATGTAGATTATGTGCAGACATTTAAAGGGTTAAAATTGAGATTTGAACAACAAAGAGAAAGGCAAGATAATCCCAAACTTGACAGGTAAATTACCACATATTTGAACCTGTTCATTCATGAATGTGAGTGACAAGTTGTGTGGCAGTGGCTCTTTTCTGCTTATATTTTACCCTTGGGCTTGGCAGGGAGGAGGAGACCGCAGGTAGCGAGTAGAAGCGGTAGTGTTGGGTGTAGCGGGCGCTGTCCGTGTTTGCCGAAGGCGCAGGTGAGGGGCTCGCCCTCGGGCGTGTACGGAGCTTGCCGGGGAAAAGAGAAAGTGCCGCTTACGTGGCATTGAGGCCTCCTGTGTCAGACCGATCCGAGTATTACCGTACTTGCTTTGAATTACTTTAAGGTTACAAATTATTTTAAGAAATGTACATTTTCCTAAATACCTGAATTCACATTTTAAAATCCATAAATTATGACTTGTGGATTTCTAATGTTAAGTTTAATAACTGATGTGTAGTAGTATGATTTTGATAATAGGAAGTTGAATTCCACTCAGATTTGGCAGAGGGTGTTTTTAAATTATATGTGAGGTAAAAACTTTGTTAGCCTCTAGTGTATAAATGTTTTATCCCGTTTATCTGGTAAGACTAGATCTAATTCAGAGCAATACTTGAAGTCTATCTAATGAAACTTTTCTGAGTCTGTTTACCCTACCTTCTTCTCTTCAGTATGCGTTCCATTTTGAGGAACCACAGGTACCGAAGAGATGCCAGAACACTCGAAGACGAAGAAGAGATGTGGTTCAACACAGACGAAGATGACATGGAGGATGGAGAAGCTGTGGTGTCTCCGTCTGACAAAACTAAAAACGATGACGACATTATGGATCCAATAAGTAAATTCATGGAAAGGAAGAAATGTATGTTGAAAAGACGGGCAAGCAAAAATGAAGAAGTCTTTCTCTCGGTTTATCCTTGTTTCTTGACACAGTGATTAGTATCCAATTTGTATGGGTCACAACACAGATTTTAAAGATGGTTGCTTTATAGAGGCTGAATTAATAGCTCTGTTGTGAAGGTACAGGCTAAGTTTTCTTAATTTGACTTAAGGAGAGAAAGATTATTTCAGGAAGGGTAGGTAGGAACAGTGAATGTATTGCTGAAAGTTTCCTTCCTTCTCAGTAGTAAAATCCAGTGGGTGATGGTACTGACTGCTTTGTTAAGCTTTGTTCAAAAATTGATGTGCAGTGTTTCTCCCTGGCAGAGGAGTAAGCTGTTTAATTGTGATTTAGTGTCACCTCACTTGGGGGAACTTTAAAGGGTGAGTATGGTTGACAACTGTTGACAATATTCTTATTTTCAGTAAAAGAAAGTGAGGAAAAGGAGGTGCTTCTGAAAACAAACCTTTCTGGCCGGCAGAGCCCAAGTTTCAAGCTTTCCCTCTCGAGTGGGACAAAGACGACCCTCACCAGCCAGTCACCTGCAGCAACTCTGCCGGGTTCTCCGGGCTCGCCTGGGTCCCCGGGATCTCCGGGCTCGCCTGGGTCCGTCCCTAAAAACACATCTCAGACGGCAGCTATTACTACCAAGGTATATTTCTGGCTCCTACCTAATTTAAGCTTCCTCAACAATAATTGTTTTGACTGAGAACCCCTTTGCTTACTCTCTTTTGGAACTGGTTTAGCATTTTTCAACTAGAGAATCATTCTCTCACCACCACCTGAACTTACAAAAGTTGAGAATTTTCTGGAAGTTTTTATGACCGGTACAGAAGTCTGAATACATTCTAATTTTGCTTATTTGCATTTAGAACCTGAGGATCACATTTGTGTGTCAAAACATTTACAGAAATTTAAGATTTTTTTAATAGAGAAATTTAAAAGTTTTTAAGGGTTTTTTTCAATCAATTCTTCCAATTAATAAAGACTTTGGGGGGGAAGATCATCTAAATATCTAGACACTACTAACTTTCTTGTACCAACAAGCAAGGTTTATAAGAAATTAACCATCTATTATTAGTAACATTTCATATAAAAAGGGATCAAAATTTTAACACCAAAAATGTAGGAAAGACACCTCAGAATGAAAACCAATTCTTTTGGTTTCCTTATGCTGCCCGAGACTAGCATAGCTGGCTGGTATTTCAGGCATATGGACCTAAATCAGGAATATACCGCCCATCTGCATGTGTGCGTCACTCTGATGTGAGCAGGGGACCTCTGGCGTGAGGTCCAGCAGTGAGTGGGAGAGATGCTGAGGTGAAGGGACACGCTCAGGACAGGAGCACTGTGGCTTTCCCCCAGCCGTCTGCGTAGAGTGATCCGCAGTGGTGTCTGGAGAGCAGGGATGCAGGGAGTCCAGACAAGATGATGGCGGGGGACGGGGCCAGTCCACCTCCCCAACAGCCAGCAGTCTGCCTGCCCACGTTCCCAGTGGTCTCTTCGCCTTCTGTAGTTTGTCTGATACTCTGTAGACTTCCTTTAAAGATTCTAATCATTAATCTTAAAAACATTTTAATTTAATCGCTAATGTTTGATCTCCTGGGATTTACTAGGATTATAAACTACTAAAAGTTTTTACTCTGGAAAATTTAGGAAATAAATAAAAAGAATGCATTTCAGTTATATATAATCTCACCTCCCAGAAATAGCCACGGTTATATATTGAGGTGGGGGGGGGGCTCTGTATCCTTTATCCATACTTACCAGTCCTTGTTTCTGAACAGGGAGGCCTTGTGGGTCTGGTAGATTATCCTGATGATGATGAAGACGATGATGAGGATGAAGACAAGGAAGACACGCTACCATTGTCAAAGAAAGCAAAGTTTGAGTCATAATAATGGCAACTGCCTACAATCAGTACCTGTAGAAAAACTGGTTCTCTGCCCCTACCCCCTACAAAATCCACAACAAAGCAGTGGTCTCTTGTGAATGACTGACACAGATCAGCCTCACATACTTGACTTCTGCTCATCAAGTGCCAATTCAGCGGAGCAGGAGGAGGGGATACTACACATTAGGGGAAAGACATAAGCCTTTGAGCTCTCCAGCTTGGACCACACATTGCCCTTTTCTCAGGGAAGGAAATGGAAACATAAAGCCAACAGGGCAGGGGTTTTCTAAGTGGATTGACTGGTCAGTTGCTACAATCAATATGCTTTCTCGGACCATGTTTGGGACTCACAAGAATAGGCTTTTTGGCCATAATTCTTAACTAGTTAAGAATGCCAGCAGTTTCTTTGTATAAGAGACCTGCCTTTAAAATCGTACATTCTGAACATTTTAGTCAAACTACAACAGGTTTGGAAAACCTATGGGGGAGGGGCGAATATAAAGTTTCCTCTTTTTTATCTGTTCCCTTTGCCCTTCGAACTGCAGATTTTTTTTAAAGTGGGGCTTTGTCCCTGCTTTATTAAAGATTGAGTGGAATTCTAGATGTGGTCATTTGTGTCATAATTTTTTTTTGTTTCATTTTGTTTCCGATTTTTTTCTCCCCTGAGTGTATGCTTAGTTGAATATATATATTTGGGACCATTAAAACTTTTTTTGATGTAATATAACTTAACGTTGTGCTGGTACCTGTTTTACCATGTGTAATTTTTGTTCTACATCACAGTTCTTAATTTGTTTAGAGTTTTATGAAAGATGGTATAGTTTTTATTGACAGAAGCAGAGTAATCTTACAACTATGTGCATACAAAAGCAATACTATTTTGTGACTAAATATTTTATATTAAAATTTACATCAGCAACTGTCTTGAGAATTCAGGGAAGTAGAGTGAAATTTAAAATTTCAACAGTTTTGTTAAACCTAGAGCCGTGAAATTAGTATTCCAAAGAGATTCTGAAACTTCGTATCTTGGGAAAATGACGGTACATTAAATCAAAATTGAGGATGGATGATTTAAAAATAACATTTGACTTTTGAATAATAAAAAGAAAAGTGAAGAGTAAGATAAATCGTATTAGTTGTATGTTTCGTTCCGTTCCTTTTTTTTTTTAACTACTCCCTTTGGAATACCAGTTGGAGTCGAAGGTGGTGGCTCCTAAACGCATGCCCGGCCAGAGGACCCCTAGACAGGGCCTCAGTAAACAGCATTTTTAAAGGGGTTCTTTTTATCATCTCAGGTGTGCTGAAATTCTTTTAAGGAAATGAAAATAACTACCTTAGTTCCACATGCCCTCACTTTAAGTGAAGATTTTAGAACTTACTGAAGAATTCATTTGCCAATCTAGATAAAAATTAATATCCAGGAAAGGGTACTGTTTTAAGTATCATATACTTGGAGTATCTATCATGCACTGTGTGCTTCTAAACTTCTCTTTTGCTTTACTTAGTCCTCAGTAAATTCTAATTTGTGGTACCAAAAACAAGGTTATTTGAATAGTTGGGTAGAAAGTCAGAAAGCAACGTTTGCTACAATCCTGGAAAGAGTTTTGTTGTTAGCTAATTACTTATTTTTAATAGCAACTTTGCATAATTAACCAGAAGAATTTAAGTGTATTTCACTGCAATACAGAGCTACTTCTGAGTCACAAGTTCTGGCTATTAACAACTGAAGTTTATCAACTCACCTTGCAAATACAGAGAAGATAAACTTGACAGGATCTAAGTTAATTCCATTATGTCTTTGTTGCCTAGGAAGAACTATGAGATGTTTGTGCTTTAGACATACAGTTTAAACTCACCTTTCTCAGTACTTCCCTGCCTTCATACTCTGAGGGTTCCTGGGTAGAGGGAAGAAGCATCCTTTGCCTTCATCAGTTGTAATCTAATATATATAAGTATAATTTTTTCTTAAAGGAAAGTGACCTAAGTCTTTTTTTTTTTTTTTAGACTTTTATGTACTTATTTTTAGAGGGGAAGGGAGGGAGAAAAAGGGAGAGAAACATCAGTGTGTGGTTGCCTCTCAAGGGCCCCCTACTGGGAACCTGGCCCACAGCCCAGGCCCATGCCCTGACTGGGAATTGAACCGGCGACCCTTTGGTTTGCAGGCTGGTGCTCAATCCACTGAGCCACACCAGCCGGGGCTACTATATATTTTTAAGAAGCTAACAACTATTGGCCTTCGACATTTAGGAGATGCCCTTTCATTGATGGACTATTGTGTTTCCTTAGTGATTATGGTTACTGAAGCAAAAACTGTGGCAAAAACAATATGCTATAATAGGAGAAATGAGGTCTAAAATAGCTTGTCATTTCATTGAAGAATGTTAGCCAGAAACACAACACTTAAAATGGACAGTTCATCTGACTCAAAAGCCAACGCTTTTAAGCATAGGCACTGTCTCAATAACTGGTGTAAATATGTACATAGAATATTTTCCATTTTAATGATACTTCTTAGTTCTTTTGCTCGTTTTGTAATGTTTAAAATGAAAATTCCACTTCTCGAGAGTGATTAGCAAACAGTTTCTGAAAAGACGGTTTTGTAACGGCTGTAGGAAACCCCTTGCCATCCCGATGTGTCTGGAAATGCTACCCTGGCATTTTCGTTGACAGCGGCCTGGTGGTTTTGCCCTGCCCGACTGTGTCCAGGTCCTGCGCTTGTTCCCAGAAACTCCAGCTTGCAAGGCACTTTCTGTGAATTTGGAAATGGGGAGTCATAGAGCAGAGGGGGAACATTCCTTTTGGTTTGGTTTTGTTGTTTTAACTGATTTAAGCAGTATTCTCTATAAAGCTTGCAAAATTAGAATGGCAGGTTTAAACTTAGAAGATTATTTCTCTAAGTGGAAAATTTTCCAAATTGTCTACAATTTGTAGTACTTAACCATTAAAAACTGTTTAAATAGCATCGTCAAAATCCCTTTTGGAAGAAAAGTGAGGACCTGTAAAATTCTTATACAAGGTTATATTAACTTTCTACCATAACATCTGTATTGAGCAAGAGGATTACAAAAAATTTACGGGACGGATTACTGTCTACCAGGTACACCGAGAGGTCAAGACCGCGTGAGGCGGTGGACACTCGTCCGTATGTTGATACCCAGTGCTACGTCAGTGTGGTTTCTCCTTGGCCTTACTGCTGCTGCTTCATCTTGGCTCTTTAGAATGTAACTCTTAGCCTCTCTTCAGACAGATGATGTCTTAACTACCAGAGTCAGATGTCTTGTTCCTTAAAATAGCTCTGGTTGGAGACAACGTTCCTTGACCTTTTCACTCTCCTTGGAAAGTTATTCCATGGACTCATAGCGCATAGTTATTTCTTCAACATGATGCCAGCTGGGTTTTTGTTTCCCTTCTTTCTATTCCCACCATTCAGAGGAGGAAAAAAAAACCCACTGCCTGGTGAAGGTCGCACCCTACCTGCCAATTCAGTGGACCCCTTCTGTCTTCAGAGTACTGGACACTTCCCACTTCAGCAGTGTTGACTGCAGGCTGCTGGCTTCTTGATCTTCCTCTTGGCTTCTGTTGCACCCCTGTGCTTTAACATTAATGACCTTTCTGTCTCTTCATAGCTCCCTTCTTTACCCCTTAAATGCTACGATTCACTGGGCTTCTGTCTTGGGTACATACCTCCCCAAACTCCAGCCAGGCCGCATTATTTGCATGTCCCTGACCCAACCATGCAGTGCCCTAAAAGACTGACTTGAACCTGTCATGTGCCTCTCTCGATGCTCTCCTTCCTTCCTTGCCTGCTCATGAACTTGTGTTCACCTTTCCACATGCATTAAGTGTTCCCTGGTACTCCATCCTTGAAGAAAGAGTATGTTACAGCCTTTTCAATTTTGTATTCCATAGTACCTAGCATGACACCTAGCCCGCAGATGGATCGCCAATGTTTACTGGATAAATGATTGTAAGACTGAACAGTATGCGCACAGAATATACAGCCTGGGGAAAGTCGTAGCCGATGCCCTTGCGCAGTCAGAAAGTTTGCTTCAGCCCTGGCTGGTGTGGCTCAGTGGATTGAGCACCAGCCTGCAAACCAAAGGGTCGACAGTTCGATTCCCAGTTACAGCACATGCCTGGGTTGCAGGCCAGGTGCCCAGGAGGGGGGTGCACAAGAGGCAATCACACACTGATCATTCTCTTCCTCCCCCTCTCTCAAAAGAAAAAAAAGTTTGCTTTATTCTTGACCACAAAATTTCCTCTTGTGGATATAAAGGGAGGACTCCAGACTTCTGTCCTTTGTACCTCTGAGCCTTAGATGAGTAGCACAAACAGTTGTATTTTAGGTTCAGTAAATTACCTCATCTTGATTCATTTCAACAACACCTGAAGTTCTTACAGAAGCTTTCCCGGTCTATTCATCCCTGGCTCCAGCACCTCTTAACTCTTAGAGTTAATAGGTCATAGGCCTTAACGATGTAAGTACAGACCCCTGCCTTCTGTTGCTGGACCTAGCCATGAGCGACAGATTTCACAGACCACTCACATACTAGTCTGATGTTTACTAAATCCCATGCTCTTAAACTTCATAACATCTTGGTGTATTTCCTGAAATGTGGTTTCTAGAAGGCAGGCCCAGATTTGTGTGGTTTCTCTTTGTATAACTGTTAGTACAGTAACACAGATGGTGATTAGGTACATAGGTGGAATTCACCAGAAGAAAACAGGCGATAAGTTCCTTGAAGTCAGTCTTGTTTTTTGGGGTATGACACCAAAGCAAAGGCAACAAAAGCAAAAATTAAAAAATGGGATTCTATCAAATGAAAAAGCTATACTGCAAAGGAAATCAAAATGATGTTTCTCACTCCCTTCCCTCTCTAAAAAAATAAATAAAATCTTAAAAAGAACCTACTGAATGGAAGAAAATATTTCAAATCTGGTAGGAGCTTAATATTCAAATATATGAACAACTTACAGAACTCAATAGCAGCAAAAAAAATCCAATTAAAAATGGGCAAAGGATCTGAATAGATATTTTTGCAAAGATGATACAGGAATGGTCAACAGTTCCATAAAAAGATGCTCAACATCACTAATCATTAAGGAAGTCAAAGAACAAGATAACCTCACACCTGTTAGAATGGTTAGTATGAGAGAGAAGAGGCAGAAATGGCTGGTGAGGATGGAAAAAAAGGAATCCTTGTGCACTGTTCATAGGACCGTAAACTGGTACAGCCACTGTAGAAAACAGAAGATTCCTCAAAAAATTAAAAGTAGAACTATGATCTGATCTTGCAATTCCACTTCTGGGTATCTATCTGTAGGACATGAGAACACTATGTTGAGGAGATACCTGCACGTCCGTGTTCAGGGCAGCATTATTTAACCTGAAGGATGAATGCAAGAAGGTCGTGATGTAGACACACACACACACACACACACACACACACACACACAGGAATATTACTCAGCCATAAAAAGGAAATCCTTCCATGCTAAGTGAAGTAACTCCGAGAGAATGACAAATACCGTGGATCTCACTTGGATGTGGAATCAAAAAACAACAACTAATAAAAGAAGAGATTTGTGGTTACCAAAGACAGGAGACGGGGAGGGGAAATTGGAGAAAGGGTCAAAACGTACAAACTTCTGGTTGTAAGTTCAAGGGATATAATGTACAATGTGATGACTACAGTTAACCTTGCTGTATGGTACATATACGAAAGCTGGTAAGACAGTAGATCCTAACAGTTCCCCTAACAGGGAAAAAATATCTATGAGGTGACATGTTCACTAAACCTATTGTGGTCATTATTTCACAATACAGTTGACCCTTGAATGACACGTGGTAGAACTGTGTGGGTGCACTTACACATAGATTTTTTTTCCAGTAAATACAGTTGGCCCTTCATATCCGAGGTTTTGCCTCTGGATTCAACTGAGGATCAGAAAACAGTATTTTCACATTCCCAACCATGTTTTCCTAATTGCAGGTTGAAAATACTGTTTTCAATCAGTGGTTGGTTGAATCCACAGATGCAAAGGGTGAACTGTAGATTTAAAGTTACACGCAGCCCTGGCTGGTGTGGCCCAGTGGTTTGAGTGCCGGCCTGTGAATCAAAGAGTTGCTGGTTCGATTCCCATGCCTGGGTTGTGGGCCAGGTCCTTGGTGGGGAGGGACATGAGAGGCAACCACACCTTGGTGTTTCTCTCCTTTCTCTCTCTCTTCCCCACTCTAAAAAACAAACAAATATTAAAAAAAAAAAAGTACATGCAGATCTTTGACTTTGTAGCAGTCGGTTGCCCCTAACCCCATGTTCAGGGTCAACTGTGTACAAAAAAGTCAAATCATGTGCTGTACACCTTACACTTAAACTCTGTTGTATGTTATTTGTGTCTCAATAAACCAGAAAAGAGAAAAATTTTAATCCCGATACAAAGCTATAGTCAAAACACGGTGGTTACTGGCATAAAGACAGATACATAGATTAATGGGATAGAATAGAGTCCAGAAATAAAACCCTTTCCTATGTGGTCAAAGCATTTCGGCAAGGGTGCCAAAACCTTGCAGCGGGAAGGTCTGTCTCTTCAACAGCTGGTGCTGGGAAAGCCGGACATTCACACACAAAAGAATGAATGAAGTTGGACTCTTACCTCAAAAAGGATCAAGGACTTAAGAGTAAGACCTAAAATAATAAACTCTGAGAAGAAAATTGTAGGACAAATGCTTCATGACACTGAACTTGGCGATGACTTCTTGGACATGACAACCAAAGACAGATCCACCAAAAGAAAAAACAGAAAATGGACTTTATGGGAAATTTAAAAATTTTGTCCAGCAAGAGAAACAATCCACAAAGTAAAAGGTAACCCACAAAATGGGAGAAAATACTTGCAATCACATATCTGATATAAGAGTAATAATCAAAGATATACACAGAACTATTGCAACTCAATGAAAAACAAAAAGTCCCATTCAAAAGTGGGCCAAGGCCTGGAATAGACATTTCTCCCAAAGAAGACATGTGAATTGGTCGATAAGCACATGAAAGGGCACTCAGCAGCATGAATCATTAGGGAAGTCCAAACCAAAACGAATGAGATACCACCGTAAATCTATTTGGATGGCTACTATCAAAACAAAAACCAGAAACAATCAACTGGGCCAGAATGTGGAGAACTTGGAACCTTTGAGCACTGTTGGTGGGACACAAAACACTCTAGCCGCTATGGAGAACAGTGTGGAGTTTCCTCACAAATAAAAAAATGGAATTACCATATGATCCAGCAAGCCCACAATACCAGAAAGAACTGAAAGTAGGGTCTTGGTGGGTATTGTACACCTATGTTCACAGCAACATTATTCACAACAGCTAAAACATGGAGGCAACCCGAGTGTCCACCGATGGATGCATGGACAAGCAAGATGTGATCTATACATAGAATGGAATATTTAGCTTTAAAAAGCAGGAAAATTCAATATTCTACAATGTGGAGGAAACTTGAGGACAATAGACTAAATTAAATGAGCTACTAGTTGCAAAAAGATAAACTGCATGACTCCTCTTACAGGAGGCATTAGTCAAAATCCCAGGGACAGAAAGGAGAGTGGGGAGCCGCCCGGGCTGGGGTGGGGGAGAGAGTGGGAGTTACTGTGTAATAGGCACAGAGTTGCAGATTGACCAGCTGAAACCATTCTGGGGATGGATGGCAATGAAGCCACGGGAACGAACTGTATGAACTGTACGCTAAAAAGTGGGTGTGGTGGTAAATTTCATGTGTATTTTAACACAATTTTTAAAAAGTAACTTCTGCCCCAGCTGCTGTAGCTCAGTGGATGAGTGCCAGCCTGCAAATCAAAGGGTTGCTGGTTCGATTCCCAGTCAGGGCACATGCCTGGGTTTCAGGCCTGCGTTACGGGCCAGGTTTTCCAGTTGAGGGTACATGAGAGGCAACCACACGCTGATGTTTCTCTCCCTTTCTCTCTCTCTCCCCCTCTCTAAAAATAAATAAATAAATAAATAAAATCTTTAAAAAATAAACTAAAATAAAATAGAAAGTACTTTCTATTATGAAGTAATATATGCTCCTTATAACAGAAATCAAATACAGAGACACATTAACAGATGGCCACTGCCCCACTGCCCCCACTTTGTACAAATACTTTAAACGCCTATCCTGTAATATAGAGGCCATTAGCTTATGCCGAGAAGCCAGCATTTTCTGATAGGGTGAAGACTCGTTTTATCAGAATGAAGCTAATTAGAATACTGCTTCTGTTTAGCAAGCAATGTATAAAAACAGAGAACTTATTTTTTATGCAGAAATGAAAGGAAAATTTTAAAAACAAAGGGTGAAAGTCTCAGACAAAGCGGAAAGAAAAGGCCAAGGGTATTCTGGGAGATGGAGGGGCCGCTGCTTGCTTAGTGGTGAGCATGTAACCCGTGTGGCCGAAACGGGCAGAAGATGAGAAGACACAAGGACTATGATGATCATGAACCTTTGACATGCTTCACCTTCAGCCTCAAAATCACTCATATAACTCATGTAGGGAAAATCTTATTCTGAGTTTAGAGAGTAAGACATTTTTAAGAAGTAACTTGTCAGCCCTGGCCAGGTGGCTTGGTTGGTTTGCTAGCATCATCCCATACACCAAAAAGTTTGCAGGTTCGATTCCCAGATCGGTGCACATACCTACGTTGTGGGTCCAATTCCTGGTCCCAGGCTTATAGGAGGCAACTGTTGATGTATCTCCCCCCCCTTTCCTCTGTTTCTTAAAAAAAAAGAAGAAATCAATAAACATATCCTTGCATGAGATTTTTTTAAAAGAAGAAGTAACCAGTTCAGGTCACTCAGCTCTTCAAGCCTTCCTACCCTGTAACCTGACTACCATTCCGTTTCCGTGACCCAGGAACAAGGATGCTGAGTCAGTTGCTGACTGTGAGGGTGTGGGGGTATCCAGCCAAGAACTGCGGAAATATCAACGGTCATGAACCAACACACAGCAAACGGACCCCCAAAGTCCTGACCTGCTGTGGCCTGGAGACTCACCACCCTGTCTCACCAAGGGCTGTCAGGAAACTTTTGTGCAATATATGGATCATGGTGAAAGATCGTGCTCATCCAACAAATAACTTTCAAAGTCCCCTCCTCCTCTTTCCAAAAGAATTAGGGTCAATGTGAAAAAAGTCCTGGCCGCACAGTCATCCCTCACTTTATAGGACAGGGGCCTTCCAAATAAAGATGGGTGTGCGGATACAATTTATACCCATTTTCCAGCCGATTTTCCGAAAGGAGCAACGAAGGCATTAATGAAGGAATTACGGAATTTCTGGTGCACAGGAACACCACGGAGTCTCGAAGTGTTAGTTCCTCCGCAGTCTCCCACTTTCTTTGCCGTCACTGGCTTCCACACTTCTCTTCAGGAACCCCTAAACTGTCCGTTTGGCTCCTGGTGCCACCCTCGCCGCCTCTCCAGCCCGGCAAGGTGCGCTAGAACTCGGCCGCAATACCACATTTCGCCGGTAGATGCCGCAGCCCTAACACTGAACAGAGCCAACTTTGAAATGACTAACCCAACCCGAAGCCATGTAGCGCGGACTGTACTCTCGCAGAGCCTTGCGCTAGGTGCTTCGGGTCCACTCACACGGGTAACGCGTGAAAATTAAGTTAGTTACAGCGTATAAAGTGCTTTGAACAATGACCGAACTACAGTGTGTAATTACCACCAGTCCAAGGTAAAGTGGCAGAGGAGGACAGGAACTCGGGTGCAGCGCAGCTGTTTCAGCAGGGAAGTCTGGGCCCGGGTTGCTTTCCCTCCAGCTGGGGCCCTTGTCCGTTTTTCCTGTCGCTTGCCACCAAACTGCTGCCATTTCCCCCAAGTTGGAGTCAAGAATTTGTCTCCTTTCTGGCAAAGTGGTGGTAGTGTTGGGGGTGAGGGGACTGGTGTCACAGCTGGGCCCGGCCCACGTCAGTGTGGCCACACCACCGGCTTGTTAAAGGAACTTCTAGAAACTATACAGCCTGGGAAGTGGCACTGTGTGCGCGCCTACAGTCTAAACTCAATCCAAAGTTTCCTCCTTTGTCCTCTGGGCCTGCGGCCCCCCCTGCGAGACCCACCCTGGCACGTGAGGCGCGCGGGCTTGGCTCTCCCACCCCTGGCGCGGACTGGGCTGATCGCGGCCGAAGGGCTGCACCTGCCTGGGGCCCCGCAGTCCCGGAGTCGGGCTCCGCTGTGTCCAGCCTACGGCGGCCGGGACGACCTCTGGAAGGAGGAAGCCCCAGTCCTGGCACGAACCCGAGGTACACAGGCGGGGGCCAGCGCCCGCGCGCTCCCGTCGGCACTTTGCCCCGGGGCCTCGCAGAAGACGCGCGCGCGCAGGAAAGCGCCACGTGCTGGGGCCCCCAGCGCGCGGAGGCTGCGCTCCGCGTCGGCGCGCGCCGACGAACCCACGTGCGGGCAGCCGGACCCGCCCCTTGGAAGCCCCTACCTCACGCACGTGCGAGCCGCCTCCCTTTCCCTGCGTCCGGCTCAGCCCAGCTCTGCCCAGCCCGCGCCCCACTCCTGGTACTGGCACCGCGAGGCGGCGCAGCGGCCGCCTAGGGCTGCCAAGAGGCGGGGCCTCCGCCCTCATTGTTCCGAGAGGGGGAACTCACAGCCCGGGAGGGGGGAGGGGCAGCAGGAGCCGAGGAACGGTGGGCTAGCGAAAGCCTTTGTCTCCAGGGCGCGAGGCGCAGACCGTAGACCGCCGCCCGCCGCTGCCGGAGCCGCTTTGTGCCGCGGGGCGCGGAGCCGGCGGGCGCAGCCTCAGCATGGACGTTACCGTCTCGGAGCTCATGGAGCTCTTTCTGCAGAGCCCGCTGGTGACCTGGGTGAGTGCGCCTTGCTCCCCGCCTCATTGTTGGTGCACCGGCTCCTCTCCCGCCCGCCTGCAGTTGCCACAGACCCGACCCTTCCGGGGTCCGGGCAGTCCCAGGACTCGGGGGTTCAGCAAGTTTTTCCGGCCCGGGTCGGGGTCCGTGCCCGGGGCTCCGGAGGCTTTGCCTGCCTTTGAGCCGCCGCTCTGGTTCAGGACCCGAGGCACTCCCGGCCCGGGGCTGAGAGCGGGTACACCTGTTCCTGCCTGGGCGCTGGGCTGCGGGTCGAGGAGCGGATAGGGTCGGAGTGGTCACCACGTCCTCTGTGGCTTGACTACTCGGGAAAAGGACCCACTCCCCCAAAATATCCTCGTGTAGTTTTTGAACCCAAACCAGCCGGTGAATGGTGGTGACGGGTGGGGGATTGGGGTCTCCGAGTGGGAATGTCTGCAGGCTGGGGTGGGCGCAGCGATTTTCAATGGACCTGAGACGTGAGAAATTTATTGAAAAGCTCCTTTATTTTTTTTCTCGTTTCTGGGACGCTGGAGAAAAGTGGTGAGGAAGTTTTCCTCCTGCTGTCTCGCGTCTGTTGCCTGGAGCGGGACAGGGAGAGAGGCCCTGGAGAAGGGTGGGCTTGGTGCCCACTGAAGCTTGGGTGGGCGTTGGGTGACCCCGTCTGCCCACACGGGCCCCGCCGGCCTTGACCGTGGAGAGCTTCAGACTGTGCGCCTGGGGTGACTTCTCCTGCCTTTCTGACCCCGTCTTCCTCCTTGCAGGTGAAAACTTTGGGCCCCTTTGGAGACGGCAACCAAGAACCTGACTATGTACATGGATTTGGTGGACGGCATCTTTTTGAACCAGATCATGCTGCAAATGTAAGTAGTCTTCGCGGTGGGAAGACACCAATGATACTTCAGGAAGTTAAATTGAAGGTTGTGGAAATGGAACCCGAGGTTGCAGTGGGAGGGATCTCTGCACGTGGGGCCCATGGTATCTCAGTACAAGTGCCTTTTGCTGCTTCTTCCTTAGGGGTGAAGAACTCAGGACAGGGGGGGTGGGCAGCTTGTTGGATGAAGGAGATTTGGAATGGAAGGACTGTCAAACCCTGGGTGTAGATAGCGTAGTTAACTTCAAACTCAGGTACTTTTAATGTGGTTCAAGCAATGAAACTAAAGCCTTTTGGGGGGGGCAAGCAACTGTAACAGACAATGTCCGGTTACAGGAAGTGCTGGGGGTGGGTTGGGAGCATCTGTGTATGACTAAGGTTTCGCTCTGGGCTAGGAGGCCTGTGTTTCTGTGCTCCCTTTCATTTTATCTTCCGTTCTGTTGTCCCCTAGCGCGTGCAGTTCGTTAAGTCGCTTCTTGTGACCCGGATTTAAAGCCGCTGTGGTAGGAGAGGCACAGGGCGTCAGAATGCTTGGACCCTGCAACTCGGCAGGGTCTTGGTGGAAGTTACACCCGTTCGTTAGCATGCGTGTGTTGACCACATCCTTTCCTGTTGCTGAATTCTGCAGAGCCTGTGTGATTGACAGCCTGCCACATGTAGGTGTCGGCCCCTGCTGCTTCATGCTGTTTTTAACTCAGACACTGCAGGGGATGTGCTGGGACGGAGGGTCGGGTGATTCATAGGCACCTGAAGGCGAGTAAAGCACCCTGATGTTCTCGTGGTGAGATCGACCCCCCGTGCTCACCTGCCACTGAGCAGGTGGTGCTCCGGCTTCACCCTGTAGCTAGTGAGGAGCCGCTTCACTTGTGGCCCACGCAGGAGGGGCTTGCTTTGGCGTATTCAGGAGGTGGTTTAAACAGACTTACCTAAAAAGGTCTGTTTTAAGAATTTTCCCAAGAACATCGCTTCTTTGTTTTAATAAGTCACGTGGTACCATGCTGTGGGAGAGACACTTCAGTCTAATGGTTTTGGTGTGTGTGTGTGTGTGTGTGTTTCTTACCAAAAGCACTCCCAATCTTACCAATCCTGTGTTTGATTAGATTCTAAGTGACCAATCTTCTGTTGGCTTGGCAGCGCTTCACCCAGGTACTGATGAGATGAGTTTTCCTGGGGTTGGCCCGTGGCACGGTCAAGTCCTGACATTACCCCCCACCGTTCTGTAGACCCTGAACGTTACTGTATTCCATCGGTGCAGTGACCAGTGAGACTTCCACCTGCCCACCCTCAAGCCCAAGACGTCTAATGAAAAACCACCAGCAGCATCCCCAGCCTTTCCGGGCACGTTCACACCCAGGCAGAGAGAGAACAAAAGCCTGGGACTGTTTCTCTTTCTGCAGCGACCTTTGGAATTCCTGGCGCTTTTACCACTTGCTTGTAAACCAGGGAAGCCTGCCGGACGCCCCTTTGAAAAATGCCAGCTCATCTTCACACTTGGCCCCTGGCTGGAATGGGTTTGAAGGGCTGGTTCCCTCCCCTGCCCGATTTCAAATGTTATTCTCCTCTCTGTGATTTGTCAGGGTGTCCGTCTGGACGTGGGAGCGGACTAGTCCGTTCGCAGGTGTCGAGGCCTCAAGCAGTGTTTCCGGGTCCTTCCAGCCGGCTCAGGCATGGAAAAGGGGCAGCCCAGAAGCTGTTTGGGGGGGCTTTCCAGAATGAGGAAGCCAGGGAAGGCGTGGCCCCCCGCAGCACCCGGTGTCCTGGTTGGGCGATCAGAATCACCGTGCTCCAGGTGGTAGGCAGGAGAGCCTTGGTTGCCTTTGGAAGTGGGGTGGGGGGCTGACCGGAAAAAGGAGTATGGGAGGCCTTTGGGAGGAGGAGGAGGAGAAGTTTTCTATATGTGGACTGGAGTGTGTTTCATTTTTAAAAAACTCATCAAGTTGTAACTTAAGATGCGTGCATTTTACAGTATGTAAAAACTCCTTCAATTTACCAAAAAAAAAAAAAAAAATCCAGCCGTAGTGTAAGCCGCTGGCAGCCAGCCTGGGTCTGCCCTCCAGATATCTCCCATACCAGCTGCCTGAGGCCAGGCTGCCACTCCGCACCTCAGTTTCCTGACCTATCAGGTGGGCAGCAAAGGACCTCCTTGAAGCGATGGTGGTGAGGCTGCGATGAGATGATGTGTGAGCATCTAGCACAGTGCCCGCTACTTCAGAGGTCCACTTACGTGAGCTCCATCTTAATCCAGAAGGGGTTGGAGGCATCCCGTAAGGCACAGGTGGCAAACACAAGGCCGTGGGCCGAATCGGCCCTCCACTTTGTTTTATCTGGCCCAGCACCTTGTTTCTGCCTGGCGGCATCACCGAGCTCTCCCTTAACTGTTAAGGAGTAGTTCCATGTATACAGTCCTAAAATCACATTCGGCTGTTTGTAGGCAACCTGGAGGCCGATGTGGCCCCCGGTGAAAATGAGTCTGCCACCCCTGCCGAAGGAGTCGGGTTTCTCCTCCAGCGGCTCTCCCATAGTCTTAGTCTTCCGGAGTCCTGCGTGATTCCTCGCCTCAGCCCTCTCCCAGCGAGAGCTAAGGCAACAGTGGACTCCGGGGCCCACGCCCTCGCCGCACACCTGGCACTATACTTAAGCTGAACCTCTGTTTTCGCTTTGCCGAGGGGAGAAACGGCAGCTACCTGGCAGTAAGGCTCTTCTGCTTTCTCTTCCCTGCCGGAAGCTGCCGCGGTGTGCTCCTCACCTGTTTGGGTGGGTTCTCCCCAGGTCGGTAGGACGGAGAAAGAGAACAGTCTGCTCATGGCATGCTGGGGCTCAGATAAGAGGCGTGTGTTACCTAACACTTCGGAGCCATATGGAGGCTGCCGGGGCCCACGTGACAGCACCTGGGCATTGTCTCTGGCAACCGAAGACGGCTGCGGGAGTAGTCTCTTGGCCCTGGCCTCCCGGTGACGTCAGCGCCTGGAAGCAGGAAAGCCCTGTGAGCTCAGCTTTCGGGGGAGGCCCAGATCTAGGCGAATTCCTGATGGGAGCGAGGCTTTGCGTCGCGTGGACAGAGGTGCCTGGGAAAGGCGCTGAGTATCCCCTCTGTCAGTGCAGAGTCTCTGGGTGCCTGCTGGTACCCGGGGGAAAAAAAGATGTCGGATTCTCGTGGGACACGGTTCTCACTGTCTCAGGAAGACTGTCTCAGAGCTTTGACTCTAGCCTCAGGCAGACAGGTTCGAATCCCCCCTCTGCCACTTAGTGGTTTGTTGCCTTCAAGTCTCTGTGCTTCCATTTCCTGGTCTGGGTAAGGGGAGAGGGTGAGTTACAGATTTGGGGAGGGTTAAAAAAGATCCTGTGTGTAGAGAAATGCCCAGCAGATGCCATCATCGTTGTCGTTACCGTGGAGCCAGACCGGGTTTGAGTGTGTGTGCACAAGCGCGTGCTGGCGTGCATGGCCTTTGGGCGTGTCCGCCTTTTGATTTGACTCAGATTGGAACCGGCAGTCCTCGACCTAGTGGTATATACTTCCTGCAGCGCGCAGAGGTGGGGTGACGAGGTCCTGGGCAGAGGGGGGACAGGCCTTCCTTACCCACAGTTGACTTTTGTTTCCATTTGGCTCCTCATAACCTTTTTTTTTTAACCCTGAGAGCCTCAAAGCAGGGAGTGTTAATCAGTGGTCAGGATGATTATCTGATTGCTCGTGCAGTAGGTGCCGAGGCGCTTTTTGGAGCGTTGCTTCAGTCAGCTGTTGCTCTTCAGGACAGGTGAGAGCAGAAGCAGAGGTGGTCAGAGCCCAGGCCCCCCCCCCCCCCCCCCCCCGCGCTGTGGTGCGGGGGACTCAGGTGAAGTGCGTGTCCACGGGTGTGCTGAGGCCCTTCGGCCCCTGGCGCTCCCGGGGGGGCGGGGGGGGGGAGGGGGTCTGACTTAAATGAAAGCTGAGACCACGCAGCACAGAGCAGAAAGAGCCCTGCGTGTTCTCTGCGTTCTGTTAGGTTAAGAAGCGCGTCTGTCACGTTGTGAAATTGCCCCTTAGCGCTCAGTGCGCTGTGTCGGGGGAGAATGGCACCTTTAAGGTAAATTATTTTGCCGCGCTCGGCGCACGTCTGCTGCTGCTAAAAGCGCCTCTGCGGTTTAAATGCCGAACGCCTCCTCTGCTCCCGAATTAGTTCCCACCGAACTGGTAACCCGTGTTTTCTCCGTAACGGATGGCTCCACGGGCATGGGTAACGTGTGGATGGCCTGGCCACACTCCGTTACTAGGTGGGGACCGTGAGAACTGCCGTCACGTGACGGTTGAAGAGAGGTCCTCGGTTTCCCCGAGGCACCTGTGCGCCTGCTTTAGGGAGCGGGAGGAGTGCATGGAGCACATGGCTCAGCATCGCGGGTACCGTGTAAGGGGGTGTGTGGGCACGCAGTGCAGTGTGGGGGCTCACAGAGCAGCGATCCCGCGTCTCCTCGATGGTGGCATTTCACGGTCTGTATTTAGTTTTGAACTACAGTGGTGCCGTGTCAGGGCTCCTGCGAGGACCAGAGCAGGAAAGAGGATGCACACAGAAGCCCCTCATGCTTCTCCTCAGCGGAGTGGGCAGGCCCCGCCTCCGCTCCAGCCGCCCTCGTGGCTCCAGGTCCTTCTCAGGCGTTTCCTTGAGAATCTGCTTCTTCTCCCGTATCTTCTTGAACCTGTAGAACGCACCTTGCGCTCGCTCACCCAGCTCCGTGACGAGACGAGCAAGGGAGGGTGCATTTGATCGGGGAATGGAGGCATGTATGTTCGGTGGCATCCCCACGCCTGGTGGCTGTCGTAACAGGTTCCTCGAAGTAACAGCAGGAGGTTGCAGCAGGCTGGTTCCCACGAGTTCCGCTGCTTTGGCCTCGTTTTTCTTTAATGTTAGCCGGCTGTTCCCCGCCTCTGGAGAAACCAGTCAGTTCACGTCGGTCGGTTCCTCGGTCACGGTCAAGTACGAGGCAGAGGAACACCTGCTATGTATCTGTCTTTGCGGGGATCTTCACGTGGGCTTTGCTTGCACCCTGGACAACTGTGGTGCCGACATCCCCGCGGGAACTCGGCCTCGCGAGTGCCGCGGCAGCCTGTCTCTCCACGTCACCCGCCACCACGCTCGGGTCTGCGACACGAAGGGTTAAGGCATCCGCTTTTTTTCTCCAGGATTTTGACCTGTCTGGGCCGCTTTTCCGTGAGCGTTCGTGATGGTCGGCGCCGTTTGAGGGGGAAAGATTTCAGCGTGGTCTTTGTCTGACATTCTGGCCGTGACCGCTGCTGGGGTCCCCGGCCCGGCAGGTGTGGCTGCCACAGACCCGGCCACAGTGCCTTCCTCTCCTGGTCAGCTGCTTGGGTCCTGGTTGAATTTTACATTTTGTGTGTGTGTGTGTGTGTGTGTGTGTGCGTTTAAATTGTACTTCCCGTGACATTCGAAATTTCCATTTGTAGATTTTTAATGTGCCAATTTCATACCACTCACTTGCTTTGAGAGGAGCCGAAAGACATCGAGGCTGATTTCCATAACTCCCGAAACCCCCCTTCGTTATCGGGGGGGCTGGTTTCTGCAGCAGGAGGAAAGGACCTGCCACTCTCCCATCACACCCGCTCCCTGGGGGCCCTCCCGCGCCCTTATCACAGGGCTCGGATGACAGATGAAACCGGGAAGATGGCCCTCATTTGAATTAGCCGTCTCTCCCTGTGTCTTGGGACAGAAACACGGTGGGGGGGAGGGGGCTTTGTTCGGAGAAGCCAGAGAGAGGTGGCAGCTCAAGCGTCCCATTGTGTCCGCAGTCCTCCGATAGGAAACTGTTTTGGACACTGAGAGTGTTGAGGACTATCCCGTACGCACAGAGATGAGTGAAGTTATCAGTCCCTTGATTCAGGTTTCTGGTTTCAGCGCCACCAGACCTGACTTGCGCCTGGGGGCAGAACACAAGGACGCTCTGGGGGTTTCCCACGTGAATTACTTGTGTCTCTGCCGTCGGCAGCTCTCGTAGGCAGCGGTGCACACCGTGTAGTGCCCCAGACCCAGGGTGTCAGCTTTCCGGGGTAGAATTGTGTCCCTGGGTGTAAAACCAGGGGCAGGCCCAGCCCAAGGCCGTGCGAGTGAGAGAGGAAGGGAACTCCCGTGAGGTGGAGCAATAATGATTTTTGTTGATTTAAATCAGAAAATGCACCATTCTTTCCCTTCTTCTTTCTTGATAGTTCATATGTTATGGTTGTTCAGCTTTTCATCAGCTTTGGCTGATTGTCAAAATTCGAACAAGTCTGAATCTTGAACCGTCTTTGGGGGTAGGTTATTGATTGTTACCCAGCGTCACTTTGCGGGTCTGCATTGACCCTCGGTGGCAGTTAATGCCGCTGCCAGTGGCAACGGAAATGACATTGACTGAGGGCCCAAGGCGGGCTCGGTGCTTGGCGTGGGCGGGGGGGGTGGTGGCTCATCCACGGTCCGTGGCTGGGCGGCGGCAGGACGAGGGTCCCAGCCGCACTAGCCCGGACTGGGGGAGGGTGGAGAGGTGGCGCAGGGGCCGGGAGGCGCCACGTTGATTCCATGCTTCTCCCCCAGAGACCCCAGGCCCACCAACCAGCGCATCAACAAGCACGTCAACAACGACGTGAACCTTCGCATTCAGAACTTGACCATCTTGGTGAGAAGCATCAAGACCTACTACCAGGTAAGGGCTGCTCGCTGTCCGCCTGCCGGGAGTCCTGCTGTGCGCGGCCGTGTGTCGTCACTTGGACGGTTTCCCCACAGGAAGCCCAGAGGAAACGGGGCCCGCGGTTGGGTTAGGCGTCTGCCCGCTGATGCTCACTCGGCGTGTGTGTCTCCCTGCATCTTTCCTCCCGCGTGGTGAGAGGGGTCGGGTGCGGGTTGCTCTGCTTTGTCCGGGCACGTTCTGCGAGCGGCGTGCCGAGCGTCATCCCGAGAGGTGAGGGCCCCGGCGATGAGCCCTGGTTCACTGCGGTGGTGGCACCGGGCCCCAGGCACTTGGGGAGTGTCGGGAGGGGCACCCTGACGGGTTATCGGCACAGCTCAGCGAGTCCTTGCACGGCTGGCTGCAAGGGGTTGAAGGAGATAGGAGGCTGCGGAAGGGTTCCCGTGGGGCCAGGACTGTAATCGAGGAGCCCCCAGCCTGCAGCCCAGAGCGCCGGGTTCCCCGTGTGGCATCCGCTTGTCAGGTGCGCACCCCACCTCGTTAGCAGATAGCCAGTGGGCAGGAGGACCTGACGGGGCGGGGCTGTTAAAATGCGCAGCCCAGCCTGGGGGCGGGTCAGGTGAGAATCTTTGGTGTTTATGATCCTTATGCGGTCAGCACTGGTGCAGTGTGGACTTCCACTGACCTGCAGGGCCCTGGTTTCAAACTGTTTCTTAGCACTGAACCTCCCCCTCTCTGCCCCACTGCCCCCATCACACATATGAGGTTTTCTAAGGTCTCAGGTGAGGCCCAGTGACTCTGATTGACTTGGGGGTTGGGGGCCCCCAGTGCACTCTGCCCAGCCCCCTCCCTCCCTCCAGGGCGTCTCTGCCTGGTCCTGCGGCCCCAGGGAACATGGCTGGAGAACCACTCACAGCTCAGTGACAAGTCCCAGGTGCATGCATGCCAGGGTTTCCCTGAGGTCTTGGCCAGACTTGGCCTCTGAGAGCGGCTCTTAGCACTCGGCGTCTTGGACTGTAACTTGGTCTTGGTCAGGGTTTAGGAGCATCCCCGCTCTGTCCTGGGGCCGTGGCCGCTGGTTCTGAGGTCAGTCAGGCCGACCGTGTCACTGTGCTGGGGCGCCAGGCTGCACACAGGGCCCAGCCCCTGCTGAGGCTTGCGGCTGCTGCAGGGGCCTGTGCTTCTGACCCCACACGAATGTACAACGGCTGGGGGAGGGGGGAGCGGACAGGGTCCTGGGTTTTCCCAGACCATCGTTTCCATCCCCCTCCCACTGGGGTTGGGTGCACGAGAGGAGACTGGGGGTGCTGGGTGCCTTGCCCAAGTGGCCGGTTCAGAGCCACCTGGGCTCATTGCATGGACAGTTGTTGGCAGCACAGCACTGCGGCTCTGGGAGCAGCCTCCGTGTGGCTCAGACCGGCCCCACCCTTCCAGTTAGGAATGCCCGCTGTGCTTCGGAGGGGCCGGGGTCAGCCGGGGGCCTGGGAGAGCTCAGGCTGTGGGCCTGAAGTGGCTTCGTTTCTCCGTCTGAGGGGAGCCACACTGGGGCCAGGCGTGCTACAGGCTGGCGGGTTTCAGCTCGCGCTGCCCTTGTGATGGCCATGGGGGGGGGAGCTGGGCAAAGGCAGGGGTGCTGCCGTTGAACTTGCTGGGCGTGGAGGGGCTGTAGGCTCAGCAGGTACCCAGGGCTCGATTCCTGTTGGCAGGCCCCGTTGGCAGTGAGCAGGTGCTTTGGATGATGTGTGCTCGGTGCCTGGGGGATGATGTGTCTGGTGCCGCCATTTCCAGAGGCGAGCCCAGAGGCGAGCCCCTGAGGCGAGCCCCTAACTGGGCCGCGGGGCGGGCAGGGTGCGGGAGTTGGGGAAGGCTTCTCGGAGGAAGTGACACTGAGTGGAGTTACGGAGGGCAACTGAGTTTCCAGGTTCGGAAGGTTATGGGAAGGAGGCAGGGGAGAGGGTGTTGAGGAGGAGGAGGAAGTCCTGGAGGCACGCGACAGTCCTGTCATCCACTGGCCCAGCCAGCGCTTGCTGAGCTTTGGGTGAATCAGAGCCAGGGAGGATGTCAACCTGGGACTCTCGACAGGTGGGTCTCCTGCCTCAGGTGCGTGGGCAGCAGTGAGTAATCTCTACCTTATGGCTGAGAGGAAGGCCCCTGAAGGGGCGAGGTTTCAGACGTGGTGCAGGCTGTTTGGCCGTCCAGATGTGCCTTCCGGTCTCGGTGGTTGGGTTGGGTGCATCTGGAAGGGGACCACAGCCCGGACGGTCCAGGCCCAGGTGGGCCTCGGGCCACTGCACTGCTGGGGACCAGTCACAGCTCCGGAACACGGGGACCGTCCGGGAAGGAACAGGTGGCCAGTCCACGCTCAGGGCCCAGAAGGAGTGACAGGTAGAGGAGGGCCCCGTGTCCGGGCTCAGCTTCTGTGCCGTCCGCTCTTTGAGGGCAGGGCTGGCATGCACACAGCCTGCACCCCTGGATCCCGGAGCCCACATTTGCTGGAGGACATGCTGGTGGCCGCAGAGCCACTTGGCCCCCGTCCTGCCCACTCGGGGAAAACCTCTTGGGTTGGCACAGGTTAGGTGTGGGCAGCGTCCGTCCTGTGTTTATTTTTTGCCTTCCTATTTATTGTCAGATAAAGTCAGCTCTGCCCTACCAGTAATGTGCGCCTTTTTCGAAACAGCTTGGAAAATAAACAAGTAACAAGGAAAAAGAACCAGCCGAACCCCACCGCTCGGAGACAATCCCTGGGAGCAGCTTGTGGGCTTCCTCCCGGGGCGGGGGGGGGGGGCGAGTGAATAGGTTTGTTTCGGCAGCTGGGGTCATGCCTTGTATACAATTGCATATCCTGCCTTTTTCCCCCTCCCACCTGGCGTTACAGCATACACATAATTGGCTATTATTGTAAAGCGACCACGCAGGAAGGTTTTGCAGAAGTGCTGCCCAGCACCCTCCCCACCTCGTTGTGTGGGCTTGGACGAAGCGGGACAACCATCACTCCTTACTGTGGACCAGGGAGGGCGAGAGGTCACCTCCAAGGAGCGTGGGACCCCCTCCTGCCCGTGGCTGTTCACTTAGCCACGTCAGAGTCACGGAGTCCAGCCCTGGGTCTTGGGTGCCAAGCAGTGGTTCTTCCCCGCCCCCACTCCCCCACCCCCGCCCCCCCCAGCTGTCCTTTCCAGGGCATCTCGGGCAGGACAGTGAGTAAGGCCAGGGGCCTCTCCAAATGGCATGGGCTTGTTTCACAGGGAGCTCAGGTCTGGCCTCTGAAGACCTGTGGAGAATCGTCCTTGACCTTTTCGGAGGACAGGTGGCGGGTGAGCGGCAGCCAGGTCCAGGCTGACCGCGGGTGCCCCAGCCAGGGCTCCAGCCCCTCCGACCTGCTGCTTGGACCCTTCTGCGGCTGGGGCCAGGAACCTGTACTTTCAGAAGTTCCCCAGCTGTTTGAGTCTGACACCTTCCTGTGTCCCCCCGGGACCAGCGGGCTGCCGTGGTGGTCCTCAGAGTGGGGCGCCCAGATGGCGGAACTTGATAAAAACGCATCCGACAACCTGAGTTTCTAAACAAGCCTCCTAAGACCTGCCTGTGGAGGTCCCTGCAGTATTTTTTTTTGTTTTGAGAGAGAGAGAAGGGAAGGGATGGAGAAAGAAGAATGAGGAACATCGATGTGAGAGAGAAACACCAGTCAGTTGCCTTCTGAACGTGCTCTGACCCGGAATCGAACCGACAGCTTTTCAGTTTGCAGGCAGACGCCCAGCCCACCGAGGCGCAGCGGCGGGGGCTGCAGTCTGCCTTCACAGGCCCTCCTCCAGGGGACTCTGGTGCACCCACACGCGGGAGCCACTGGGCACAGCGCACTCCTAGGGACGTCCTGGCGGGGACACCGTCAGCCAGGTCTCACCGGGTGCCTCCTCCCCGTCCCACACGACGGACACTCAGCTCATCCACCCTGGGGCAGGAAGGCTGGCCCTGGCGGCCCTCGGAGGAGAGGCTGCAGTGAGGAGAAGGTGACCACAGGGGCCACTGAGGGGTGGCCAGAGACGGGATCGGGGGCGCCAGCTCCGGGACACGCACCCCCAGCTGGTCAGGCCTGGAGGAAAGACGAGCCTGGATGGAGCTCGGCCCGCAGGCTGCCTGGCCGTCGGCCTTGCGCTCAAGGCCACTCGGGGCCTGTTCCGCTGGCTCAGCGGCCAAGCTCTTTTTTTTTTTAAAATCTGAGTCTCTTTTTACATTAAATGTTGGGGTTACACAGTGGTTTACATCAGAGTCTGGAGTCCTTGCGTGAAACACGAGTTCACTTGATCGTGGAGCCTGTTGGGAAGTAGGGCCACTAGAGCAGAAACCCGGCACGTAGCTGATAGGAGTTTATTTCTTGGGGTCGGGGGGGGGGGGGTTCGCACGTGGTGTCCCTCCGCCGTTCCCCACCTGGACACCTGCGGTCTTGCCTCTTCTCCAGACAGTTCCGGCCTGCTTGTCACGTGACGTAGCTGAGGTTTCTCTGGCTTCGTGCTGGTGGGAGGCACTTTCCGATGGCGGCCTGGACGAACCCCACGTCTGTCGATGGAGATGTACGCCTCTGTGGGGTGTTGGTCCTGAACTCGGGACCCTTAGATGGACCTGGGGACCTGCCTGCAGGACTGACTCTGACATGGGAAACCGGCTGAGTGCCCTCAGGCTCCTCCCCTCACCGGCCAGCCCTGGGACAGGGGCCTTCCTTCTCTGGGCCTCCGGGTTCTCATCTGTGGGAGGAGGGCGGGCCCCCGGGGGGCCTGAAACCCCCCATCACGGATGGCCCTAGATGACCAAGATTGAGAATTACGATCACCCCGAGGAAGTTTTGCTTTATGAGTTCCTCGAACTTGGCTCTTCCAACTTAACAGTCTCTCACCGGGGTTAGAAGGCTTAGCAGACCCAAAATATTATTGCTGTTGTTTTTTAACTCTCAAAAGAAATAGCAGAAGAAATAGTCTGGGATTGCCTTATCTTCTGTAATCTCTTTTTCCTTCATTGTGTTGAAAAACTAAAAACAGCACCAGGGGTTATAATGAACACCTGTGTATCTTATTCAAATGAGTATGACTCACGGATGTTTTTCATATTTGTTCCTGACCTGTTTTTTAAGAAGTCAAGTTTTGCTGGTACAAGTCCCCAGTACGCCTCTACTGAGTCCAGTTACCGCCCCCCACCCCCCCGCCCCCAGATAACCCCTCTCGTTATCCTGCTGGGTATCCAGTTCCCGTTTTTATACTGTTCCCGTGTGGGTGTGGGGCGTGTGCCTGTGTACATGGACACACACATGGACACACACATGCACACAACACTGCTTTGTGTGGGGTCTTTTTTTTTTTTTAAACCCTCACCCGAGGACATTTTTTCCCTGCCTTCAGAGAGAGAGAGGAAGGGAGAGAGAGAAACATGGATACGAGAGGGAAGCATCAACTGGTTGCCTTCCCGTACGTGCCGAGACTGGGGATCAAACCCACAGCCTTTTGGTTACGAGATGATGCCCCAGCCAGCTGAGCCACAGCCGCCGGGGCTGTGTGGTGTCTTTAGATAAAACTTGCCTGCGCTGCCTGGACCTTCGCCCCACTCAGGCTTGCTTTTGAGACCCGGCAGCTCCGTGTGGCCGTTGCGCTAGATAAGCATGGGCTGCCTACTAAAGTGAGCATTATCCTGAGAACTGTGCCTGCTTGGTGTGAAAAATGAAAGACTTTTGTTCGAAAGGAAGAATGGTAGGAAATGTGCCTTTGACGTTGCTGGTGGGAACACAGAAAACGCACGTAGCTCTGTCGCACCCGTGCCGTCTGGCGGGTTGTGTTCAAGTGAGGGCCCCCTGGTGGGCGTGGCCTGCCCTGATGGGTGGGAGCCGTGTTCCCGGGAGCTCACACCCGCTCAAGCCATATCTGCAGGCTCCACCGAAGTCTGCTTTACCAATAAGGCATCGTGTTGACGTTGCAGGGGAGATATTGCTCGCTCCGCCTCTGACGTTAAGGGTCAGAGTGGAGGGCTGTGAGATGGACAGGTGGGTTTTCTAGCTCCCCTGTGCATTCTGAAGCAGAGTAGCCGAGACAGAAGGGAAGGAGCCAGGAGAAAAGGTGGGGGCAGGGGGGTGGGGGGGTAAAAAGATGTTTGATGATAAACATACTTGCTGATGTCAGGTTGGGAAGTGGGAAGAAAAGCGAATCCACTCATTCTCTCACCCTCTGGGGATGACATCCTGGTTGACATCCTGCTGTGTGTGCGTTCTGACCTCTTGGCCGCATGCGTGTGTGTGCGTGTGCACTCACGAGCGTGTGTGCATGCATGTGGTTTCAGGTGTGGATGACCTTCGTACCAAATTACCTGTAACCTTTCTCTCCACTTAGTGTGTGGAGTGAGCGTTTTCCCGTGTCACTAAGTCACCTTTCATAGCAAGGACTTTGGTGTACGTGGCGTTTCACCGCGCGGCTGTACCACTGTTGTCTGCCTCAGAATTACAACCAATGCCACCGTGAATGTACTTGGTGCCTTCATTTTTTAACAACTACCCTTATTTCCTGGGATATGCTCCTAGCATGGAATTCCGGGGCCAAAGGGCATGAATACCCGAAGGGCTTCCGCCACTTGTTGCACAGGCTGCCCGTCTTGCCGTCCTTTGGTTCTCCTTTCGCTGGCTTGCGTGTCCATACCCTTCACGCTGTGGGGGCGGTGGTCCCTGCTGAAGGCGGACGCTGCTGTGTGGGTGACAGACTGAGATTGTTTTCGCTGTGCGTCTGGGCAGGCGTCCTGGGCTTGGAGAAGCGTGGGAAGCTAGTTCGGAGTCTCCAGCAGGACACCCAGGGGTGACTGGGGCCTGGCGAGAGAGGGCGGTGAGCTGGGGGGTCCCGGACCAGGACCCACTCATCAGAGAGGCCCCTGCGCCCCGTCCCCATCTCGGCAGGGGGAGTCCTTTGTCTGCTCTGCACCCAGGACCTCACCGGCTTCCTTATGAAGGCTTCCAGCCTAAAATTCCAGGGAGAACCTTCCAGACTGTGTTGGGAAGTGAGCCTGAGGAGGGCGGGGGAACTCGAGGACCCCTCCTTCCCTCCTTCCTGCCTCCCGCCTTTCCTGTGGTGATGAAATGTGGGATGAGGAAGCTCTGGGCCTCACAGGTGGGTGTGGCTCTCCCCGGGGGTGGTCCCATCTTCTTCTTTCTGTCTCTTGGTCTTTTTTAAAATTATTTATTTATTTTTAGAGAGGGGAGGGAGAAAGAGAGAGAGAGAAAACATCAGTGTGTGGTTGCCGGGGGTCATGGCCTGCAACCCAGGCATGTACCCTGACTGGGAATCGAACCTGTGACACTTTGGTTCACAGCCCGAGCTCAATCCCCTGAGCTACACCAGCCAGGGCTCTGTCTCTTGGTCTTAATGCCATTTTCCTGCCCGAGACACTCACGTCTAGGGCGGTGGGAGAGAGGCCAGGTAAAGCGACTGCTGCAACCCCCGTGTGTGCACAGGACATGGGGCGTCCCAGAATGCAGGAGCTGTGGAAGGGGCAGAGCTCAGGGGGAGCTTTCTCAGTGGGGTGACCCATGACTTGCATCGTGAAGGACTGTCAAGGAGCTAGACTGGCAGAAAGTGGGGTGCACGGGGTGCCCTGGGAGGGCAACGGCACCTGCACACCGCGGAGACACGAAGTAGCCTGAGGACCAACTAGGTCACTCCCGAGTGGCTGCGGGCAGCGACGAGGGGTGAGGCCGGCAGGTGGCACAATTCCAGGGGGCGGCTGTCATGCTCACGAATTTGAACTTCAACTCGAAGACCTTGGAGTCCTCAGAGAACTGTTACAAGGAGCTGTTTACAAAAGCGCCTGAGTTCTTTCCACACCCAATGGAAGGTGTTTGCTCCTGACGCCTTGGGAGGGAGCCCAGGGAGGGAGCTGGTCAGGGAGGGAGCAGACGGGGCTGGGGACGCCTGGTGACAGACACACTGCGTGGACCCAGACCTTCCCAGAGGCAGGTTTGCTTCTGCAAGGCGTGAGGCTGCCGTTTGGCCTTGGTGTCCTTTTTGTTTTCGGAAGAAAGGCTGTCCGGGCATACTGAATGGCAGCCGGGAGCTCCAGGACCCAGCTCTGTGCCCCGGTCAGGAGGCTGCGAGGAAAGGACTGCGTGCCCCTTGGGAGTCAGGCTAGGCGCGCTCTGGCTGCCTCACTGTGAGGAAGAAAGCGCCATCCCCACGTTCCATGGAGTAAGAGAGGGAGACAGCCCCAGAGAGCTGCACAAAACCAAGCTCTCTACAATCACTCAGTGGGGAGGGGGCTCACTGCTGCTCTGTGGAGGTTGGCAGGGTCCACATGACAGCCGACAGCCAGCCGGCGGGGTGGGTCCTGAGCCAGGAGCCTCCTGTGGTGGGCCAGGCTGGGAGGGCCACTTCTGGAGGGGCTCCTGCCGGGGCTCCCCCTTGTCAGCCTGATTTCACACCAGCCCAGCCCCAGAGGAAAGGACTGGATTGCTTCAGGCACCTCTGCAACCAGCACTTCCGGGGCTGGGCCGTGGGTGGGACTCGGGGAGCAGCTGGCAACAGACTTTACCCTGCACCGCCCCCCAGAAGCAGGAAGCAGAGAATCAGAGCTAATTGCAGGGACCGGGGAGGGGTGAAAGGTGGGCCTGATGCAATTAGCAGAGCTGGAGTTCGGCCAGGCCAGGAGGGCTGGGAGCCAGGAGAGAAAGGGAGAGAGACTCTGTCTCCTGGCCTGGAGTCCATCCCTTGAATTGCCTGGGGTTTCCATTCTGTTCCTGAGCCGCTTCTCTCTTGGTCTTTTTAAAAACTGTTATTTATTAGTATTCTTTTAATCCTCACCCAAGGGTACATTCATTGATTTGAGAGAGGAAGGGGTAGGGGAGAGAAAGAGGGAGAAACACAGGTTGGTTGCCCCTTGTATGCACCCCAACGAGGTATCGAACCCACAACCTAGGTATATGCCCTGACTGGGGATCGAACCCACAACCTTTTGATGCATGGGGTGGTGCTCTAACCAACTGAGCCACCTGGCCAGGGCTCTCTCCTTTGTCTTAACAGAGAAGCAGCAGCTCCAGAGGCTTACCTTCTGCTCCCGGGGGCCGAGGAGGTCTCCAGGGTCCCCCATGGGCTGCCACCTTGCTTTGGTCAGTTCTGCACAAACTCAGCCTGAGTGCCCAGTGCACGACGGGCCCAGAGACCCGCTCAGGACTTTGCGTGCACGATCTGGCCTTCCTCCTGCTGCTGGTCCACGTCCCCTTGCCGTGTGTTTACTCCTCACCTTTCACTCAGGGCTCCTCTGCACCTGCAGCCGCACATTTAAAAAAATGTGTGTCGTTGAGCTGTTCACAGAAGAGGGCAGCCTGGCTGGGTGGGGGCTGGGGAGTTGGGCCGTCCCCCCTCCTCGGGCCTGAGGTCTGAGTGGGTGTTTCCAGCAGAATGTTCGCTGAGACCGGGACTGAAAACGCTGGGCAGCTTTTTGGTGGCGCTCACTGGCCTCGGTTCCAGGGAGGTCCCGTGCACCGTGTGTTCAGAGCTGTGAGCGGCCAGGCCTGTGACACCCACGCCCTGTCGCCGGGTGAAGTGGGAAACACGACCTATTGGACAGTGTCCTGAGCACCGGGGAGGTAGGGAGCCGTAGGAAGTACTGATTCCCTTGGGGGCCAAAAGGAGGGAAATGGATTTCTCAACTTTTTAAAAAAGAAAAAAAAAATCCGTCCCTCCTTTGCCTTGGGTTCTGATGTGAAGCGCCAAGATCAGCGCGTCTGATGTGCTAACCGGTTCGCCGGAGGGAGATCTGGGGAGCGTGCCCGGGCAGGCTCTGCGCCTCCGCGAAGCCGGCTGCGTGGGGCCGTGTGGCGCGCGTCCAGGGCTAGTAACAGTTTTTGGTATTCAGCCGCTGTCTTTGGAAAGGCAGCATCTTTCTGCCGCTTGGCTGTGTGTGCCGTTCAGGGACGCGGCCCTTTACTGTGCAACCTCAGTCCTGTTTTCCTAGTAACGAGGGGGAGGAGGTGGTGGGTTTGGCCAGGACTGCAGGGGTGTCGAAGAGGCCGCACCCTGTGTCCAGATTCTGGGTTTGATGGGGGTATTTTGTGGGGAGGTGGAGGCTGCAGCCGGGCACGAGGCTGCCCCCGGGCACGAGGCTGCCCCCGTGTGCTGCCAGAGGGGTTCTGTCGGTTTGGGGCTGGGCTGCAGCAAGCTAGGTGGAGGGGTGGGGGTGGTGTTCCAAACTCAGGGCCACTCACTCTCCGTGGGAGGAAGTGGGGCCCAGCTCGACCTGGGGACAGCAGCCGCCACCCCAGCTCCCCCCAGGGAGTAGTCAGGGTTGCCCTCTCAGCTGGGGGTGGGAGCTCGGCCCCTGCACCCCCACCCCCCACCCCCGGGAAGCGGATGCTTCTCTGGTTGCCTGCAGGCCAGGAAGTGAAGCCAGAGGGGGGAGAACATGACGGGAGGTGGGAGGGCAGAGACCAGGGCGAGCTCCATCCACTACCTGGTCACGTTGGGTCATTTCATTTCATTCTCTCAGGGGTCTAGAGACTTGCCTGTCACTGTTACTAGCGAGGTGATGAACGGCGCATCGTTTGAACTTCATCTTGCAGATTGTAAGGTTCTCTGAGTCGGCCCCAAAGGGCACAGCCCACACCCCCAGGCTGACCGTGCAGGGGGTGCTCGGCCGAGCCTCGGTTCTGCCGACGGAGGGGCCGGGTCACTCGTGTCGTGGAGGCCTTGGCAGACGGGAGGCACAAACCCACGCACAGAGTGAGAAAAGCAGCAGCAAGCCCGGCGGTCTGCTGAGGTACAGGTGTGGACTCCTCTGAGCTCTCCGCTCAGATCATGGCCTCCGATCAGTAGTGCCTGTGAGGATTGTGGGGCGGGTCGACCAGGGCCCTGAGCAGGCAGCAGGTGGTGGTGAGGCTCAGGTGCTGCCCCCCCGCCCCTCCCCCAGTCGAGCAGAGGCGGTGGTAGCAGACCCGCCCGGCTGGGCCAGGCTTCATTCATCATTCAGTGAGTTTCCGGATTGTTCCAGTACGTGTGCACGTGTGTGCTTGACTTCCATCCTTCATGAGCTCCTCCTGGACGAGGAGCCTTTTGTTTTAAGCTTACTACGTGCTTACCGTGTGCCGAGTGTCTTGGGCATGTTATCTCTGGGAAGTCTCAAGAGTTTTTTCTGCCGCCAGCAGTGAAACTCGTTAAGAGTGGGCATCTTGGTCTCCGGTCGTCTCTCACCGCACCCGTGTGGCACCGTGGCTGCGGTCAGTGTGTGCCAGTGACGGATACGGAGCAGCGGAAGCCACGACTCCCTGGACTGCGCAGTTCAGAGGCTCGGGCTTTCCTTTCAGAGAATGCGCGCTCGCCCAGGCCCTGGGCCCGGGGTCCCGTCGCCAGGCTGAAATGACTCCGCACCGGCCCCTGACCTGGGGCCCCTCTCCACACTGTCGAATACTTGGAGGACAGGCCCGGCTTTATTCATCCCCTGTGTCCCTCCGGTGCCTGACACACACCAGGTACGCAGGACCTGACCGTTCTGGAGGTCCATGGGGGCGAACCCGGAGGATGGAGATGCAGTGTGGGGGAGGGGGCTGGAGCCTTTGAATCCCACTCCCAGGGGGGCGGGTCCCCTGCAGCTTTCGCACCAACCTGCAGGCTGCTCATGGGGCCTCCTCGGCTTTGTTGATGGAGATCCCATATGTCAGGCCCCGGGAGGCTCCGTCCCCGGGGGGTGGAAATGAAATGGATTGTTTTCCACTTCGTCTCGCCAGCCTGGCTCCCCTGAGCTTTCTAGAAAACGTTTAGCCTTAATGACTTTAAAACTTTAAACATAAATACCTCCTCTCCGACCCACAGCAACTGAATTAACAGGCTCATCCTCCCGTTCTGGTCGCCAGCCAGGGAAGTCTGTTTCCCTTTAAACTGTGGAGCTGTAGCTGCTTAAGGTCAGGAACTCTGAAGCTGTTTGGGCCCTTTTTGTGCTAAGTTGGTCTTCCAACCCACCCTCCCCCACCCCCCGCCCCAACTCCCGGCCCCGCCTTGTTGGGGGGAGACTGTGTGATAGAGTAGTGCTTACAAACTTGGATGCTCCGGCTGGAAATGGACTAGGTCGCCTCTCTTTGTGAGATGCCCAGAGAAAGGGGAGCTGGTGGTGTCCCACAACTCCAGGCTCATCTTTAGCCGCCTGGGGCTCTTCATCCAGAACAGCTCGTCCATACCTTCAGCGGAGCTGGAGGCTGGCGAGCCGGACCAGTGATAATGCCATTGGCACTCCCTCCCTTGTCACTCATGCACCTTGCCGGGCACCATGTCCTGCGTGCAGCACCGCACCCCCCATCCCTCGCCTGCCCCGGCAAAGCCCCTGTAGATGCTCTGAACATCATCACCATCATCACACCTTTCAGCTGTCACCTGCCTTCTCCGTGTCCCCCGCCAGTTTGCAGGCTGCTGCTGGGGCAGAATTCTGGTGGGCAACCTTTACCCCTCCTCCCCGCCCCCCTGGGTCTGGGAGCCCAGTTACTGCCTGCCGAAGGGCCACCCTAGTCACACTCGCTTGGAGTCCCGTGCTGCGGTCCCACGAACTGTGGTGCCCAGAAGAAGCCATGCAGCTGGCCCGACACCCCCTCCCTCCACTGGCCCTGGTAGCTGAGAAGCCTCCAGGGCAGGTCCGTGCGGTGGGCTGCCCTCTAGGATGGGCGGGCTGCCCTCTAGGTAGGACGGTCCTACTTTAATGCGCCCCCTGGATGGAAACTCTGGGTCTGCCCTGACCCTGGGGTTCAAAAGGTGGGACACATCCATTGCTAATGGCAAAGCCACTTTGACGGGCCTTGTAATCGGGCCCTTTAAACAGCAAGTAATTGGGAGTGTGACGGGTGAAGCCTTCCTCCTCCTTTTCATCCCTTTGAAAGGCTTCTCCTCTGGTTCTGCCTGAGGTCCCCGCCCCTGCTCCGGGAGGTCAAGTCAGGATTTCCATGTTCCGTGCCCCTGCCACCCCCACTCCGAATGGATTTACTGGGCTGGGCTTTGCTTGGGGGGGGGGGTGCACGTGGCAGGGAGGGGGACGGTCCAGTGCAGAGTCCCTAGGTCCCATGCGTTCATTCCTGCGTCTGTCTGAACGCCTCTGGGCACCGTGTCGGAAAGGGAGAACTTGAGCCACTGGAGATGGCCCGGTCAGTGGGAGCAGGGGCCGCTGGGCACAGCACCGTGGTGGCCCCGGAGGCGTGGGTGCGGCCAGGTGCCGTGGGGAGGTGGAATTCACGACACGGTTTTGACATCCGAGTCCGTGTTCAGATGGGGTGGGAAAGAGTTTAGGAAGTGTGAGGGGTGGCTCGACTTTAAACAAGTAGACCAAAAACAAAAACAAAAACAAAAAAAACAAGAAAAAGGGGTATGGCGTGCTCAGGAAAATCTAACTTTTAGTCTTGTAACTAGCGGTCTGACTTCAGAAACCATCTTTGCCTTTTAAAAAACAAGGAGCGCCACCCGCATGCCTAGCAGCGTAATTCACAGAGGCCAAGAAGGGTGGGAGCACCCAGGTGTCCGGCAGTGGGTGGGTGGGCTGGCAAAACCTGGTGTGTGCACCCAGGGGAGGGTTACTCAGCCTTGAAAAGGAGGGAACTCCTGACACCTGCTGCAATATGGGTGAACCTGGAGGACACGACGCCAGGCAAAATAAGCCGGTCACAAAAGGATGAGGACTGTATGACCTCACTCCTACGAGGGAGCCGGAGTAGTCGAGTTCCTAGAGACAGGAGGTGGAACGGTGGTGGCCAGGGGCCGAGGAGCGGCGGGGGGGCGGGGGGGGGAATGGGGAGTTGTCGTTTAATCCATTAATTAAAACCGGAGTTTGGTTTTGCAAGATGAGAAGAATTCTGGAGATGAGAACAATGACGTGAATATAGTTAAAACACTACCGACCTTTACTCCTAAAATCAGTTAAGGTGGTAAACGTTAACTTGCATTTTACGTGGTGCTGTGTGCGGTGTGTTCTGCCATCATTCCACCAGGAGAAGGACCGAACCCCACGTTCATTCCTTCTGGAGGCTCGAGTTGGCTCCGCGCTCTGGTGCAGCGGACCCCTGGTTCGGGCCAGGGAAGCAGGGCCTCCCCGCTCCATTCCCTGGGCTTGGGGAATCTCTGTGTCGATTTGGGTTTTTTGGTTTGGTTTTGAAACTTAGGGAGGCGCTGGGGATCCTGTAGTAGAATGAGACCAGCTGTTGGCTTTTTGCAGGTGGTGCCTAGGAGGTGGTATCAGCAGCGCCTTCGGGAGGATGCAGCAGGGGCAGCTTTGGGCTCTACCTTGGCGGGCTGGGCAGTGCAGGTTTGGAAGAGCCAGGCAGAAAACCAAGGGGTGGGACTGACCAGTGAGTCAGTGGGTGCTCTGGGGCGAGCCCTGCGCTGCAGCCCCCAGGTTTTCCGCCGTGGGGGTGGGGGCCGGCCTCTGTTGTCTCTGCACCACCTGCCACGCTTCCACCGAGCTAGATGGCCCCGCCCCCTCTAACACGGCAACCAGGTGAAATTGCTAAAAGCACAGATCAAGGGGATGGGAGGTTTTTATGCAGCGCGTGGCCCTGCGCCAGGCGTGCGTCTCACGCATATTCTAACGGGATGAAGAGGACGGATGGCACCTAATGGGAACGCTGGTGATGTTCCTCCTGAAAGGGCGCGAGATCTGCCGCCTCCCCCACCCCCGCCGGCCCAGCGTGAACGGGCTAAGTGAGCAGGGTCCCTCCTCCCTTCTCTCTTCGCCCCCTTTGTCTGTTCCTGTTTGTTTTCCAGGGAAAACCTTTTCCCTTGGCGTCAGCAAAGGGGTTTTTCCACATCCGAGCAATTCATCTTAAGTCCCGGCCGGCAAGATAGTCCTGTTGGTGATGGATCGCCCTGGGATGGGAGGGCCTTTTAGAAGTTCGTGCATAAATCACACCAGGATTAAACTGTCAGGCACGGAAGCATCCCTTTCCCCTTGAAGGCTTTTGGGTCTAGGTCAGTGACTTCGGCTTTGAACTTGAAATCACATCTATTTAGAAGAACAGTTGGCAGCTTCCCCCGGCGAGGCGAGCCCGGGGAGGGTGAGGAGGAAGGCGGTGGAGGGTCAGGGCACACAGCTCCCCCTGTTCTTGCAGGGAGGGGCGTGGGGCCATTTTTTCCTTTCTCACCTTACTTACCTGCCCCAGCTTGGCCCATAAAGGCCCCACTTTATCTGGCCATTTGCTGCTAAGCCCTTAAATGAGCGGATTTGCCCCCCTCCCTGGAAGACAGGGGCGCCCCCTGTGTGCCTCGGTTTCCCTGGATCTGGTGCTGGTGTGGCGTCCAGACTGACACCCTGCCTTGGGCTGGTGAACAATGGCTGCGGAAGAAGTCTTCCCCAGCTGGAAAGGAGCCTTCCGGCCCCGCCCCTCCCCGAAGGAGCCCTTGGCCGACTGCGCAGAGCCGGGAACCTGGAGGCTCTCTTTCCTGCTTTCTATTTTTATCACATCAACGGTTATAATCAGAGTCAATCTTTGCATGGAAAGGGAGAAGGCAGATGTCCCCGCACCATCCTGCCACCTCAGCACATTAAAGTGGTTCAGAGTTCACTGTCCTCCCAGGCCTGTGGCCCTTCCCCGGGAAGGGAATCCGTGGCTCGCGAGGGGACAGCTGAGGGCTATTAATACCCCAGCAAGTCCCTCCCGCCAGCCCCGAAGGGGGGGCGGAGTCACCCTCTCTCCCCTCTGGGGCTTCTGAGGCAGGGCCACCCGCCACCGTGAGAACAGAGCTCTGTCTGTGTTTGGTGGAAACGGCGTCGTGTGTTGCAGGGGCTCAGTCCTTTCTCAGTCGTTTTCTGGGCGTCCCGAGTGGCTGGCAGCTTGCCACGGGTGCCTCCTGCCTGCCGATCACTCGGAGAGCTGACAGTCGCATCCGCAGGGAGCCCTGCGCGGCAGGCCCGGCCCGGTCTGCTCAATGGGGCTGCAGGAGCCTGTGTCACCCTGCAGAGGCGGGGAGGCCCCCGGCCGGGACCTGGAGTCGCAGAGGCAGAGGCAGAGCACGATGGACAGGCAGGAGCCTTAGCCCAGGCATTTCCGGAGCAGGTGCCGCCCGGTACCTGCCTGGATTAGAGCCCGCTCTCAGCAGCAGGGGCCATGAGGCCCATTTCCCTCGTTTTACACGGAGGAGGGGGGATGGGGACGGGGGAAGGGGAGAAGGGCTGGGCTGTGGCCACATTGTGAATAGCAATAGAGCGGGAACGCAGCTCCCCTGTGACCCCGCAAATCCGACCATGCACCCTGCCTGCCCTGCAGAGTGAGAGATTCTGATTTAACTGGTCCGGTGGGCCTGGGTGTTGATGCTATTTAAAAGCTCTCTCAGATGCTTCTAATGAGATGATCCTGGTGTGGCGCCAGGCTTGACAACCCCAACTCCTGTGCAGCCTGCAACTCAGTTAACAAATTGGAAGGCACCGCGATGGGGCCACTGAGCAGTCTCCTTTTGTCCCTTCGCCTGTCGGGAGGTGGATCTGGGACCAGGGCTCCTGTCCCCTGAGGTCCTTCCTCCTCTCCTTGCCGTGTTTCCTGTCAGGCTTTGGCCAGGGCCCCCTGTGAGGCTTCGGCAGCCCTTGGGGCACCTCTGGCTGGCCTGTGAACCATGCGCACCTGTGCACCGTCAGCTAGCGGAAGGACACTCGCGTCTGCTGCCCGGGCTGTCCCCAGCCCGACGAGACAGGCTGTGGGGGAGGGCTGCAGAGGGCTCCGGGGCCCCGACAGTGGGTGGGCGCACTTTCTTTCCTGGGTTGTTAGAAACAGCCCTCATTCGACAGATGAAATCCCTGGTCGAGAGTCTGTACTCTTCCCCTGGGGGGCTCCATACTTCGGGTCCTTCAGACCTGCGCACCTAAACCTGGAGGCAGGGTCAGTGCAGGTGCCGTGCTCCTGGCGGGCGGGCCTCTTGGTTAGAAAGGAGGGGTTTCTGGGTGCCGGTCTCACCGTGGGGCTCACTAGAAAGGTCTCCTGGGAATCTTAAGTGATCACATTGCCGTGCTTCAGTGGGGAAGTTACTTTGAAAGCAAAGAAGGAAGAGTTTGTCTTTAGAGAGTGGAAGGTACATTGTCCTTTGATGTTGGGTGGACGGTGAGCTCAGAGCCACCCCCCGCTGTGGACTTGAGGGGCAGGGCTGGGGCACCACCCGAGGCAGCCCTGTGCCCTCCCTGGGGCTCTCTGGGGACTGGCGCGTGCCAGGTGGCCTGGGTCCACTTCGAGGCTGTGTGTGACCAGGGAGGGAGGAGATCAAGCACGGCAGAGCCCGGAGTCCAGCACGTGACTGGTCAGCAGCACCCTGACCAGCCCCAGTCGCCCACGGGCCCTTGGAGCTGCTGAAAGTGCAGGGGGAGTGGCTGATGGCGGTCCGGGGAGTGCAGGGGGTGGGGTGGTGAGCTGCCCTCTCTTCCCTGCACTGACCACACAGTTGTCAACGTCAGAGTCCTTCTCCTGAGAAAACGTGGACGATCCTCATTGCTTGGTTTGACGCGTTGAGTCTGTTACCTCAGTCTTACTGAATGCACCAGTGCACCGGGGTCCCCAGGTGCGGTGTCCTCGGAATGTCTTCCCAGGATCCCCAGTGCACCGGGGTCCCCAGGTGTGGTGTCCTCGGAATGTCTTCCCAGGATCCCCAGTGCACCAGGGTCCCCAGGTGTGGTGTCCTCAGAATGTCTTCCCAGGATGCACCAGTGCACCGAGGTCCCCAGGTGCGGTGTCCTCGGAATGTCTTCCCAGGATCCCCAGTGCACCAGGGTCCCCAGGTGTGGTGTCCTCAGAATGTCTTCCCAGGATGCACCAGTGCACCGAGGTCCCCAGGTGCGGTGTCCTCGGAATGTCTTCCCAGGATGCACCAGTGTGCTGTGGCCTGCAGGTGTGGTGCCCCCGAAGGCCTCCCCACCCCCATGGGGTGCACAACTGGCCTTCACAGTGGAAGTGGCGGGGTGCTGCCTCTCTGCAGGTTTTCCAGCATCACCTCTCCCTGGAAGTTCGCACGCAGACAGATTTGTGTCTCTCCCACCGAGAAAAACGGGCCTCGTGTGGTTTGAGGCTCTAGCATCTTGGTGGTGCCTCCTCTCCATTGGCGACTGCGGCCCCCTGTCCCAGCGCGCCGCCCACAGTGGAGTGGTTTATGACCTGCAGGAGTGCTGGTGTTTTCTCAGCCCTTCACGTCCCCAAGAATGGCGCCGTTCCCAGGAGTGTCCGGTTTCTCCCCGCCATTCACCAAGCCCCACACCGGCCGGCCGTAGGCAGCGAGAACTGGTTCTGCAGAGTAAACGGATACCTCCGGGTATCCTGCACAATAAGGATGGGGGCTTAATAAGTTACGGGACCTCTGAGGAGGCAGAATGACCCCGAGCTCCTCCCTCCTCCTCCCCACCCCCTTTTCCTGGCTCCTTAACACTTGAGCGAGCTGAGAGAATGAGGGAGGGCCCAGTCTTTCCTGGGCTGGGGGAGGAGGGCTGGATCAAAGAAAGCCAAGCTTGCCTGGAGCCCTTTATGACCCCTGACGGTCCTGGCCACCCCCAGCTGGAGCAGGGCAGGCCTGGACTCCCTGGCAGACGGGCCTTTCTGTTTGGCACACTGCTCCAGGCACCCGGCCGAGCCAGGGGGCAGAGCCAGGGCACGGGGGCGGCTCATCCCCTGCCACCTCCAACTCTGAGTGGATGGTGGGGAGAAGGGGGCGTCTGCAGGCAGCTGTGGGCCTCAGGCTTCCTTGGGTTTGGCAGGAAGGCCCCGGGGCTTGGGAGCACTGCGGGTGCTGAGAGGGGTGCAGTGGGGCACGGCAGCCAGAGCTGTGGCTCCTTCCGGAGGAATCTGACCGGACCTGCAGACTGTGGCCAGTACGGGAGGAGCTGCCGGGGTGGGGGAGGACAGTACCCACCTTGGACAGAGCCGGCAGGGATTTCAGGAGGGAGGTACTCATTCTCTCCCCGAGGGGCTGAGGGTGACCCACAGGCCCCCGGGCAGTGGTGGCTCCCTCCTTTCCAGCCTGTGTCACAGGTTAAAAAGCAGCACAGGCAGGTGATGCTGTGTGGCCTGAGTAGGATACATCAGGACACACACCCGGTGGCAGGGGCCGGGGTTGCAGGGTGTGGCTGAGTCTGTGCCTTGCGTCCCGGCAGGCGGTGGTGGTCTCTCTCCCCTTGAACTTGCTGTAGGAGACCAGACAGTCTCCGGGACCCGAGGAGCACCCCCTTCTGATGTCTGCACCCCCTTCTCAGTGTGCAGCCAGCCTGGGTTTTATCCCCCAACCTCGGTGGCTGCGTCTTCTCCCCTCTTTTATATTCTCTGTCCCTCACCTGCTGGAGGCTTCCTTGGGGCCCAGGTGCATCAGGCTCGGCCCTGGGCCCCGAGGAGGGAGGGAGAGAGAGACAGGTGAGTGTCGTCATCCCTGCTCTGGAGGAGCTCAGGGCTGAGATTCCATGGAACAGAGGCTGAGCTGGAGATGACACAGCTCGCAAGGGCCTGACCCTGGAGAACCCGCCAGAGTCTGTCATTCCTAACAAAGGGGACCACTTGGTCCCGGTGTTCTAGGGACGGAAGCGTTGTTCCCATTTCTTGCCACCAGCTTGTCTCTATCCTCCTCCTAGATGCTGCGTTGTGGGACCCGCTGTATTCAGTGTCCTCAGGAACCACCTGGCCCAGGGAGTGGCGGATAGGGTCACGCTTGGGTGCAGGTGGATCCGTGGGGGCTGCCCAGAGCGCCGTGCGGAGAAGGGGTAGGGGGCCTCGGCCTGGATCCGAGGGAAAGAGCGCCGCGACCAGCTCGTGCTGTCTGTCTGCCGCGGCGGTGGGAGGAGGCGGGGCGGAGTGCTCCCTGCACGGCGGTGTTTCTGACTTGGCAGCTGGAGAAACTGAGGCCCGGGGACATTGTGACTTGTCTCTGTGTTTCATGGTCTGGGGCTGGAACCTGAGGCTGCTGAATCTCAACCCAGCAGCTCTTTCTGTTGTCCTGACCCTGAAGAGCCACCTGGCCCAGCTGGAGAGGCCTGATGATCCAGCACAAACACGGAGGAGAAAGTCCCCGATGGGCCCTGACAAAACGGGCTGCACAGAAAACACTGGAGGAGGGATGGGGAGGGAGGCAGGGAGATAGGCTCCAACAACGGAGGGTGGAGTGAGCTGGGGGTCTCAGAGCAGAGGCCCCGTGGGGCTAGCAGGCAGTCCTGCCGTCCCCTCCATCCCCTGGTCCCCTGCGTGAGCACGCTGGTGGCAAGGCTGGCCCCCCACCCCGGGGCAGGAAGTGCTGGGGCTGCCCTCTCCCCGATCCCGCGAGCCTCAGGTTTCAGGCACTTCCCGCAGTAGCAGGAAGAAGGTGTAACTTCACCCGCATGGAGAGTGCAGAGAAGAAAACGCCCTGTGCTCGGGGGTTCTCTCCGTGTTTCCCAGCTGGTTTGCCACACCTGCCGTGTCCCCAGCACCTGCCTGGGCGCTGGCGTTTCTGAGACCTGGGGCGTGTTCCCCTCGCGGCCCCTTTGGCAATATGTGATGGGTCTGGGGGCCCACAGCACCCTTGTTAGGATGGCGGGAGGGGGACACGACTCTGACACCCCGCAGAGAGAGCCCCTGCCCCTGTGACTTCTGGGCAGCCAGGCAGGTGCTTCCCCGGGAGCCGCGTGTGACGCAGGCGAGACGCTCTCCACGAGGGCAGCAGTAGCTCCCAGCGGGTTAAACCGGGGGTGGGTCAGGCACTTGCTGCTGCTGCTGCTGCCCGTCCTGAGTTTTAGCGCGTTTTTCTCACTGGACAGGAAGTCTCCTCGGCCCTTGCATGAGTTGCTTGATTTTTCCGCCAGTGAGGTAACTGCCCTTCGCATGCCATCAGCCCCCCAGTGTCACACTGCCTCTGGCCAGTGACTAGAGTCAGAGAGAGAGAAAACAGAAACCTGCTCAGGACGTGCAAACCGGAAGCTGTCCCCGGGGTGTCTGTCTGCGGGCTTCACCAATAGAGATGCCGTGTCCTCGCTCCGCCCACCCCTTCTCCCCGCCCCCATGCCACTCCCCTTCTCTCCCGCTGCGGGGCTGGCCTCCCTCCGTAAACATGGTAAACATCGGGGGCTTCACTTAAAGACGCACATAGGACATTAGTGTTAAAAGCATGTCATGGTTATGTAGGAAAATTTTGGTGCCCTTTGGAGACGCATTCTGGCGGAGGGGCGACATGGCGTGGTGCTGGAGTTTGCGCTAAAACTTCTCGTTACATAACAGAGAAAAAGCGGGAGGACGCAGACCTTGCCTGTGGCTGAACTGGAGTGACGGGTGTAGGGGCCTCGCTGCGCTGCTGTCCCTCCTTCTAGTTCCACGGGAAGCGTTCAGAAATGGGCGGGATTCTGCGGAAGCCGTTGTCAGGCTGTGTGTGGTGTTCGGTGCTCTGAGACCGCCGTACCTGCGTGGGGTGCACGCCTGACCCCCGCACCAGCGCTCTGCTCTCAGGCCCTTGCTTCTTCCTCCTCCTCCTCCTCCCGAACATGGAGGAGCTCCTTTATGTAACGTTTTCTGAAAATGCACAGTGTGTTCATCCGCCCTGAGACGACCAAAATTCTACCAGTAACATTCTGCAGAGGTTTTTGAGTGCTCTTGTGTAACTAGTAACGTGAGTTTTGTTTTCATGGGACAAACACTGGTTGAGCTTCTATCTGTGAAGACAAAAGCATGAGGACAGGCATGACATGGGGGAGGGGCCCCGCCAGTCTTGAGACCACACGGGAAGCTGGGAGGTGAGCCCCTAGGAGCGGGGGCCTACTAGGGTCCCACCCCATAGCATGGAGGTGCTCCCCTCCATGGGCCAGCCCAGTGCCCGGCTGTCTCGCCCTGTTCTGATGTCTCCTCTGCCTTTGCTTGAAGTTTCTCATCCTGTTCTCAGCGTGGACCTGCTCTCCAGCGACTGACCCCCGTCAGGGCAGAGGCGGCTCCGTTGTTTTGTGTGTCGGCCCCTTGCAGGCCCGGTGGAGATGGGAGCGAGGGAGGCACCCCAGCGGGAGGCCCGTGCGCCGGGGCGGGCGCCAGACCTGGCCGTGCAAGGCTGTCACTTGCACCTGTCCATTCGGCCAAGGAGGAGAGCGGGTGCTAGAAGGGGGTGGGAGGAGGTGGGCTCGCAGGTGGGGGTGGCACTGCCTGCATCCCGCTCACGTGGCTGTGCCGTGAGGAGCAGCGCGCATGGTGGGTGGTCGGTGCAGGAGTGAGGGAACCCTGGCTGTGCGAGACCAGTCAGACCTGTAGAGGCTCATCCGTGGGCCTGTCCCCTCACCCCGGGTGACAAAGGCTGGGTCCTGCCTGAACCAGGCAGGCCTGTGGTGTCTGGGTTTCAGCTCCTGACCTTGCCCTTGACCCTGTGGAGGTATCCTCCCTTGGTGTAGTTCTCTGCCTGTGACGTCATCCTCGCTCTTTCCACCTCTCCCTCCTGCGAGAGCTGGCCTGCTGAGTGGGAGGCCGTGGCTGCAGGGCGCTGGGTTTGAGAGTCAGGCTGACTGAAGGTCAAGACCCACACGTCAGTGTGTGACGCTGGGTCAGTGTTTGCTCCCCGCGAAGGGGCCGCTAACACGGGGAGTCGGGAAAGATCAAAGCTCTTGGTGAGCTGGAGCGTGACGTCAGGGTTCTGTCTCTCGTCCGCTGCCGGAGGGGGTGCACGTGGGTGCAGTCCCTCTGCAAGCCAGTTGGGCATTCACACCCAAGTGCACCCCCCACACACCATGCAGCCCAGCCCGTTCCAGGCCTAGGTGTGCACCTGAGACAGACCTGTGCCCGAGGGTGCGAGGCCTCTCTGTCCACAGCAGCGAAGCCTGGAAACGGCCCAGCCGCCCGCCGGCGGGGGATGGGCGAGCACGCCGGGACGGGGCCGCACAATGGAATATTACACAGCTGTCCAAACGCATTAGCTACAGCCCTGCGCAGCGCAGTGGCGGAGAGGGGCTGCAGCGGCATCGTAAGTGCCAGTCCCAGGGAGAGAGCGAGGGCTCCCAGAGATTACGTGCAGCACCGTTCCTCTTCTTACAAAGTTAAGAGCAACTGAAACACACGTACTCTTTAGGGATGTTGACCAGATCCTGTGAAACTGGAACAAAGAGAGGCGAGCAAGGGAGTGTGTGCCTCTGACCGAGGTTGATGGTGTGCCATCTGGTTGGAAGTAGGTCATTGTCAAGGTCTCTCAGCCTTTGTGTTGGGTGGTGGGCTTGCAGGTGGTTATTACACTGTGAAAAGTAACTAATTGAACACGAGAGCCGTGTGTGCCCGCAGATGAGTGTCATGAGCCAACGATCGTGATTAATAATTAACCCAGTTCTGCGCCTGGGAGGCCAGCACTGCTCCCCACCCGGAGTTTGTGCACCCGCGGTGGGTGGGGTGGAGCCGGCTTCTCCATAGGGCACCCCCGCCCCCCAGTCTCTGCCCTGCTGCCTGTCCGTCCAGCTCAGGTCTCCCTCCACAGTGCCCGCTGGCCGGAGGGACCTCGGCCACCTCTCCTTCATCAGCACTTGTTTCCCGGCCGTGGGACACAGTCGGTGCCTCATCAGAGACGGCCTCCCCCACTGATCGCTTCCACGTGTGTGTGTCTTTCTAACGAGATGGTAATTTCCCAGAGGCCAGAGGGCGTGCTTGATCCCTCTTATGTGGCCGATTACTCCCCAGTTCCTGTTCACCCCCCCTTCTTGTTTAATAAAAGAACCCCAGCGCCCCCTCCAGCGGGGCACGGCCCTGCAGCCGGGGGAGGTGGCGTGGCAGCGTGTGGAGCACTGGGTCTGGGGAGCCTTCCGAAAAGGAGGTGGCAGGGCGCCTTTCTTCCCCCTTGCCCCCACTTCTCGCTGCCTGGAATGCAGCCCAGCACCCGCCTCCCTGGCACCCTGGGGTGGGGGTGCTCATGCACTGCCTGAGTTTTCTGACATCTTGAATCTTGGTGAAGTCACTACTTTTAGGTCTTTGTTGCTCACAGGTGGCTGTAACCCTTGGGGGTGTATCACTTAGACACCCCTGACCCCCATGTGAGATCCCTGACGGTGGCCCCCTGAGTCCTGGGGGTTAAGACTGTCAGCAGGCTCTTGAATCGGCTTCTGCACTCCAGGGAGCTGACTGCCACTGGGTCCTGCGCTCCACTCGCCCTCAAGTGACTCAGACGGGTCACCTCACCCCTCCGAACTCCATAATTCAGGGACTTAGGGACCGTGCCTGAGGACACGCCAGAGTCCAGCAGCCGAGATTGTCACTGTGGAGCTGTGCATGCCCCGGTCTCTCAGTTCACAAACTGCAGTTTTCACAGTGGACCCCGGCGTCAGGAGCTCTGCTACACAGGCGTGGGCTCACCTCGCGGCCTGCCCTGAGTGGCGGCGCCCCGTCCCAGGAATGGACTTGGGGCCCCTGTGACACACCGGTGCCTGCCTGTTGGAGGCGCCCCGTTCCGGCCTGATGCTGCCACCCTCGGCGAGCACTGCGACCCCTGTACCCTCTAGAGGAGCTCAGGGCCGACAGTGTGGGATGGGATGCGTTTGCTTCCTCAGGTGGGGCGCTTTATCCTGGCTTCGGCTTCTCTCGGTATTTTTCCTCCACTAGCCGGGAGCGGTGTCTTGGTGGGCACAGGCGAGGGCCCCTCTCTGCGGAGGGGCAGGGGGCTGTGCCCGGTGCAGCGGGCAGAGGAAGTGGGGCTCGTGTGTGGGGCGGCAGCCCGGGTGACCAGAGCAGTTCTGTACCATGCCCGGCGTCCAGCCTCGTGTTCCTGGGGCTGGGTGGCCGAGGGACCCCAGTGTGACTGTGGGCAGGAGAGGCCTTTCTGACTTCGGCAGGCCGGGTGTCGGCGGTCGGCCGGCTGTGGGCTGAGCCAGCCCTGCAGCTTGCACCCTGCCACTGTCCTCCCTTGGGGCCCGCCATCCCCGCTGGGAGGGCACACGTCCTGTCCTCCTGCGCCTTCCCTCTGCTCCCCCATGGGAGGCGGGATTCACAGGGGCCGGCGGCTGGCTTTCCAGAGTTCCTCTCTCCCGGGCATCCGTTCAGGACAGGTTCGTTTAGAGCCTTCCCCACGCCTGGCCAGGGCGCCCCGGTTCCTGACCCCGAGCTCACTGGTCAGGGTGGCTGGTGAGTGCCCATCTCCACCGCGAGCCTGAGTTCCTGGAGGGTAGGGATCCTGTCTTCATTCATGCGCCACCACATTGCCAGCTCTAGGCACACCGTCTGGAGCAGACCTGCTCGGCAAATACGTGTCGAGTGAAGGAACTAGTGAGTGAGTGAGTGTATGAACGTCAGAGTGAGGCAGTTCAGGAGTGTACGAAGCACAGAGGGGCATGGCTGAGGGGGCAGATGCAAAGAACCCCCAGAAGCCAAGTGTGCAAATGCCCTAAGAGTTGCACTTGGTGTTTTGAGAGCCAGGACACAGTTGCTCGGGGTGGGAAGCCTGCCATGCTTCTTGATGGCCTGCCCTTGGGCACCAGCCTGAGTGACCGGGGCAGCCTTTCCTGTCACTGCAGGGTCACGGAGGTGCACACCGTGCACTCCCAGAGTGGACACGTGACCGGAGGCCTGTTCTTGCCACATGCATCTCGGTTTGTTCTTCCGTGAAGGGATGCAGCGCCGGCGCCGGCCCCACTGCACGCGAGAAGGTGCTGCACCAGAGTGGGGTGGTTCTTCTCACGCACATCCGTGCTTAACAACAGGGCCTCGCCCAGAGGTGCTTCGTTAGCGTGCATGTGTGCGTCTTCTCTCTGTTTTGGGGCTGGGCTGTAAGAGCCCACGTTCACAGGGGCTGGGTGGGTGCTGGCTGCCCTCCTGCTCGGTTTGGGCTCCGAGCAGCTGGTGCGGGTGCCTTTATTTTTCTGCAGGGCGGGCTCTCCTCCGGCCCTGCGGGAGGTCCAACCAGCTGGCCTGCACGGTGGCCAGGTGTTGGCCAGGTGTCGGGGCGGGTCTGCACGCCTTCGTTTTCCTGCCGCCTCCCCATTGTTCTTTGATTCTGGTGGTCCTCACGCCCACCTGGCCCTCGCCGAAAGAAAAGGGGGCATTTTCTTAACTCCCAGGTTGCAGCCGAATGCAGCGGGACCCCATCGGTGTAACCGAGGGGCCCTGTGTCTGTCCTGTCCTGTAGGATCTACGTTCACGCTGTTCACACAACCAGCACGTGTGCCAGCCCTGGGACGTGTGGCCCTTCGTCGGCTCATCCGACCACGAGCCCTTCCCTGTGCCAGGCCCTGGGAGGGAGACAGTCCAGGTCCCCACCCTTGGGAGCCCACGGCCGGGTGGGAAGACTTAGACAGTGAAGCTGGTTTAGCAGAGGAGTCCTCGTAATTAGTGACAGAGAATTACCGGTCCCTTCCCCGTACCCCCTCCCCAGGACTCCTCACAGTGGTGACACGAGGGAGTGGCCTTTGTTCCTGGCTCAGACAGGCATCACTAATCGATTGTGGCACTCTGGACAGCCACTACCTGTCACCTGTGCCTGGCGTGCAGGCTTGACAGCTGATAACCTCTGGCGCTGTGGCAGGTTGCTTGTGTGAGGGCTCCTGGTGCCCCCCAGGGCCTCAGAGTGGGGCATCCGACTGCAGGAGCCCCCCACTGTAAGCACTCAGGGCTGGTGGACCTGGCCTCAGAAGTCAGGCCCGGGGGCCACCCGGCGTCCTGCTGTTCCAGCTGCGGGACCTTCCCGTCTGCTGTTCCCTCGGCCTGGAATTCTCTCCCTCCGCATCTCACCTGGCTCTCACCTGGCTCACACCTCTCCTCCCCGCTGTTGGTTCACCTGCCAGGTACTTCAGCGGCGGGCCCTTTTGGACCCCCTGCCTGTATTAGCTCCATTTTCCATCGCGCTCGATCATCCTGCCCGGCTTTATTTTTCTTCTCAGCACTTAATCCGTCCTGGCGCACACGTACGACACTTTATACGCCTCTTCACACCCCTCGCTTGCAGTATCCCCAGCGGTCGAAAACACTTCTTGGGCAAACGGATTTGCGCTGACCAGTTGCTGGTGGACTGGAAGTACCACCTGCCGGTTAGGATTAAGTGAGATGATACACGCAATGTCTAAACCAGCCTCTGGCTCATGGGGCACGCTGATTTATTGTCCTTCAGATGAAGGCGTTCTTGGCGCTCTGGAAGGGGAAAAGCGTGTCCTGTGGCCCGTCCACGGTCCTGAGGCATCCGTCCCCACCAGACCCGTCCTCCCTGTGGTCAGCTTAGCCAGCAGTTGGTGATCGATCACCTGCCATGGGCAGCATGTGCAGAGGTCTGGGGGTGGAGAAGGGAGGGTTCAGAGGTGAGCACGCCACAGCCCCCGTCTCTGAGACCCTGAGGTTTGCAGCAGTCAGGGTGGGGTTCAGGGTGCCGGGGCTTGGGGGGCGCAGATAAAGAAGTGATTATTTCCATCCAAGGGGCACGGGTAGGGAAGGGGGAGGAGGGGAGCGCTGCAGGGTGGAGAGCATTCACTGCATTAGGTGTCGGGGGCACGTCACGCCGCCACAAGCCCCCGCGTGCCCCCCAGGGCGGCAGGCAGCTGCCTGGAAGCCGATACCATCTGTTGAGATTTTCACTTCCTGCTGTGCCGTTAGTCATCACAAACTGGTCGTTCTTAACCTTCCTGCTCCCCGCTTCTCCAGTGTGTCCTGAGGTGCCCTCCCGCCGTTTCCTGCGTAGAGTGAACTTGGTGGTGGGGGAAGAGCCCTCCCGAGTGTCTTGCTCTCTCAATGGTGGCCGATCGTTTGTTGCAAACTGCCGTGATGAGAAGCGACCACTTCACAGAATTTGTTCGCTAGTGCTGTCTGTTCAGTCTGCAGCTTCTTTTTTTTTTTTTTGGTAGCAGGGAGCTTTTTATAAAGCAGTGGCTGTGTGTGGGAGGTCAGTCATAGTTTCACCTTGCCCACTTATCCGAGGTGGAGGACTCACCACCGTTCCCTTGGGTGTTCGCATAGAACTTGGCCTCCTTCTCTTCGGCCTGCATGGCTCTCCGAGGCGCAGACCGTGTGGCTCTGCCCAAGGCTGGCACCTCTTACCAGCCAGGCACAGACCTGCCCTGGCGTTCTCAGCACGGGACCCGCTCTGTCCCTCCCCCTGCCTGGTCCTACGCCCTGAGCGAGCCACAGAGAAGGAAGGGGGTTCAGGGTGAGCCCGGGGGTGGGTCGGATGCCCGTGTCCCTGAGGAGCCCGGGGTGAGCCCTTATGCCCAGGTAGCTAGCTGGGCGTTGTCTTTGATGGACTTCACCGTCTCATCCCTGGAGGAGGCCTCCTGCGTTTGAGCGCCAAGGAGCTGTTCGAGGCTGGGGCCCTTGGAGCAGGAGGCAGGCATGTATGTCCTCACCACGCGTGCCCAGAACAGCGCCCGGTGAGATCACGTGCCAGGCGCTCTGCGTGGTCTCCTGTAGGTTAGCCGCGCTGCCTGCCCACGCAGCCGCTGGAGACTGAGCACGGGGGTGGAAGCAGAGGCCCAGTGGCCCCAGGCTGCTGGTGGACCTGGACGGGGGACCCCAGAGCAGGGGCTCTGGTTGCCCTTCGTCCTGGGTCTGCAGAGCCGGGCAGGGAGGACCCCAGCGCTTGTGTTGGGAGATATAAGGAGGGGGAGGGCCTTCTGCTTCCTTCGCCTTTGTTGCCGCCATCACGACTTCCCGTACGTGTGTACACACACACACATACTACCTGGAGGGTACCTGCTCCACCTTGTTCCCAGTTCGGCTCAGCCTTTCTGGAAGCCTTTCTGGATTAGTCCCGCCCAGGTGCTCCCGTTGTCCCCTGGCTCAGATGCCTCTCGCTGGCTTTGTCCAGGCACTGGCCTTGCCCGCAGGTCTGTGTGCTTCCAGGCCGGGCATTCTTCAAGGACAGGACCTGGCCCGTGCACACGCCCTGGGCAGCCTCACTGCTCCCGGTCAACTTTGTTGAGTGTTTCTGTCTGCATTTCCTGGATTTGAGGATGGGGTCTTGCCTGCTGACAACGCCCCCGCCCCCTCCAGCCGACACACCATCTGCCTGGTGACACCCTGGTGTAAACAGGGAGTGAGTGGCTGCCTGCTGCTCTCCCTGCCCTGGGGAGGTGGATTTGGGGGCCTGGCTGACTCAGGAGCCCTGGTGCATTCCATCCTGCGATGCTCAGGCTGTGGGGTGGGGCCTGGCCTCCCCGCTGCCTTTCCTCACCCTCGCAGGTCCCTGCAGGGTGGGCAGGTCCCGGCAGGCTGCCACCCGCAGCTGGAGCTCCCCGCCACACTCTGCACCCCTCCTCCACCATGTCCCCTGGGAGACGGGGTGCTGGAGCCGCACGGTCAGGCAGCAAGTGTGGGTGTCAGGGTGGGTGGGTGCCACAGGCCTGGGGTGAGTGGTGGGCGGGATGGGGGCACCAGAGTGGATGTATCTACGCCACGTTACCCCCAGCCAGCCACTGGCTGAGACAGGAAGGCCCCACCTGTCCCACTGAGCGCTGTGCTCAGGCCCAGGGCAGAAGGTGCCGGGGGTGGGGGGGGAATCAGCTTAGAGACCCCCCCACCTGATGAGGGAGCAGGGGAGCCGTGCGGGTCCCACGGAGCTGGTGGTGTTGGTGGCTCTTCCAGCCCAAGAGGCAAGCGGGCAGTCCTGCTGTGATCCCCACTTTGACCCCGGCTGGTGGGTGGGGCCAGCTCTTAAGCCCTAGGGCCTCGCCTCTCAACAGGATTGTTGACTTTTCCAAGGAGCTCAAAGATAGGGGCTTAGAGCCGCTGACTCAGAGCTGTGAGATTCCTCACCGAGGTAGAACGGGGCTCCTCACATCAGCCGGCAGCCAGCCACAGCCACAGGCAGCTGCTGTTCTGAGTGGGGAAGAGAGGCAGGCCGCCCCTCCCTGCTTCCCCATCCCTGGCCTGATCTTCTCCCCCCCTACCCCCCAGGAAGCCCCACCGCAGGGCCGGCCTGTCTGTAGGAGGCCTGGGGTGTGCTCTGTTGAACCAAGTGAGTCCCAGGAGACCTGTTGTCTGGGCCCGAGTGTGATGCTGTCCCTCATGGTTTTCTTCTCTGGGCCTCAGTGTCCCAGCTTTGCAGGTGATCTGTCTGGCTCTTCTGGTGCTAAAATGCCGATTCTCACCAGCGCCCGAGGTTGGCTGGGACCTGTGTACACAGGTGGGATGTGCATCCACCCGCAGGTCCACCTTGGCCCCGGGTGCCCGCCCCACCCTGCACCTGCAGCTGCTGAGCCCACCTCTGCACAAGCGTGTCCCGAAGCCCAGCTCTGGCCGCTGATGACTAGGCTTGGGCTCACCGGGTAAGATGGCCCCTTCGATGCCATTTACGGGCAGCAGCGGTGGCAGTTCCTGGAGCAGATGAAAGCAGTGCCTCCCCCCTGCTTCCGGGGCTGCCCCCACCACCTTGCTGGCGCAGGGGCTCAGAACATGCACTTCCTGGCACCAGATAAGGTGGCGGCACCCGCAGAGCATCCCCAGGCGTCATACCAGCCCTAAAGGGCGGGCGGCAGGTGCTCGTGGGGGCCCCGGAGGTGTCCTCCAGGCCCGTCCCTGTCGGGTTTCCCCTGGGTTCTTCCTGCGTGCAAGGGCACTTCCTGTTGTCAGAGTTGGCCGCCCTGGGTGAATAGCTCCATACAGGCGTGCTGTGCTCCCCTGTGCCGGCCCCGTGTCCCCCTTTCCAGCCCCCCTCTTCTGAAGGAGCCAGACATCCCTTAGAGAGAGAGGCCTGGTCCCCTCACAGATGAGGGTGGCTCAGAGAGGGACGGTGACTTGTCTGAGGTCACACAGCAGGCGGCTCTGCCCTCACGTGGTGATGTCTGAGTGTCCACGTGCTCCTTCCCTCAGGTCTCCTCCTCCGTCAGCCCGGAGGAAACATTTGCTTTTCTTTCTGCGAATAAACAATGGGCTGGACTTGTTTCTGTGAACACGGCCGTGAGAGCCGGCGGACACAGATTCCCGAGCGGGGGTCTGCCGGTGATGCAGGGACTTCGGAAGGCCTTGGCTGGCGGCCTCCGATCGCTGGGGGTCCTGCGGGGCCATGTGGCCTAGTTAGGGGAGCCGGTGCTCCTGGGCTCGCGAGGCGCGAGCAGGTCTGGGCCCCGGGGACCCCAGATTGAGACAAGGTGGAACAGATGGCTCGAATCTGTCAGCGGCCTCATGTGACAGCCTCTTAACAGGAGAGCACTTCATTACGCACTCATTCCGCCAGGGCCCCCTGCCCCCGCGCAGGCCGGGACGCGGCGGAAACGAGAGCCCGTCCTGATGGAATTACGGGCGCGTGGCCTGGGGGCCGGGCTCCGAGGATAAATCATCAGGCTCACCGCTCCGCTCAGCAGCCAGATTAGAAAACCGAGCTCCTGGCGGGATAGCCCAGAGAGTGGGCTTGTGGCGCTTAGTCCGGGGGGGGTGTGCACCGTGGGTGGGAGGCGTGCTTGGTGGGGGTGGTGGGAGCAGCAGGCTGTCACTCTCACGAGTCGCTAGGGAAGCTGTGAGTGAGGCACATGGGCTGCGCACAGCGCCCCCGTCTGGCCATCGGGAGCTCAGTGTGATATGGGGTAGGGGACAGCTCCCGGCCCAGAGTATCCATCCGCCCCTGCCCCTGCTCTGGGTCCTGCCGTTACACCCCTTCACCAGCATCATGCGATGGTTCCCTCAGATTAGAAATTGTAGCAACTCTTGTCCTGACCACCTCACATGAATGTGGGGCAGGGAACAGAGGCGGGCCCCTCCCTGTGGTTGGAGGTGGGGAGGCGTGTTTGCCCAGGCCAGGTTGTCAGGCAGTTTTCGTTTGTTAAAGTGTGTTCCGGAGCCCTTCTTGGCCAGCCGGGGTGGGCGGTGTGGAGCCGTGCTAAGTGATGGGGTGAGCACAGACCCCAGGCTGTGGGCGGGAGCCCTGACTGTGTGGGTCCTGCTGTGGGGCGCCCTGTGGGTGTCTCAGCCTTCAGAGCCCCAAGAGGCATCTGCCCCTAGCTGGAGAGGTGCAGGTCCTGGCAGCGCTACCGCTGTGGGTTAGAAGTCTCTCCCCCTCCCGCCGGGCACTGGAGCAGGGCCGGCACACGCCTGGGGCTGCGCCTGTTGCGTCGCTTCTGCAGCTTTGCATCCTTGGCTCAGAAACCTGTCACATTTGAGACTTTGCCGTTGGAAAGCGTGGTGTAGTCAAACCAGCACTGCAGGTTCACTTGGAGATGTTTTCAATGTGTTAGTAGCATCTCCAGGCTGCAGGGTCTTCAGGCACGTATGTGGTGGCTTCACCGGGTTTCGGGGCACAGGTGGTAACAGCGGAGCTGTGCTGGTCCTGGAGCAAAGCACTTGGGTCCCTCAATAGTGAGAGAGAGAGAGAGGGAGGGAGGAGATACCTCTTCCAAAAGGACATTTGTTTTCAAAAACTTACTCAATATAAATTCTGAGGGATATTTTCCAGTCAGTCTAATTTTGTGCACTGTCACTCTTAGCAGCTTTTTGCTGCCTCTGAGTGGGAACATGTGAAAGTGCCACCAAAGTGGGCAGATAAGGGTTAGGAGTTGAGGAGGAAGGAAAGCAGGCGTGATGAGGGACTTCGAGGGTGGCTGCATGGAGGAGGCGGCATTTCTGCTGAGCTGTGGAAGAAGAGTAGGGTTCTGACTGGGGGTAATCAGGGCGGGGGATGTGTGAGGAGAAGAGCACCAGTTGGAAATTCGGGGTGTGGAGGGGACGGTGTAAGCAAAGGCTTGACTTGCTGGCCACGCCTAACAGTCAGTGCACTTCCCAGCTCTCTCCTTTACCTGGGGGACTCCTAAGTGTTCCCCCCAGCCCAGCTCAGGAGCTGCCTCCTCTGGGCTGTCCTCCTGGACTTGCCTGGGCAGAGTTTGGTAGTACTCCTTGTGCTGCGCTGCCCTGACACCGGTCTTTTTGTGCTAGGATCATCTATCTGCCCGCCCACCCGCCCAGCTAGGCTGAGAGTGCTCAGCTCACAGGCGTGACACTGCGTGAGTGCCGGCTGCACACTCAAAGCTGACACCACTCGTGGTTCTGAATCTCAGTAGTGACTCGAGAATGGGGACAGAGTCGTGTGCCTGTGGCTGTGGGGGAGGCTCCTCTTGTTGTCTGGGCCATCGTGATCGCCTTGGCAACTGTGAGCACCGTCTTCCCTGTGGATGTCTCTGCCAGGTGCGTGTCTTCACGTTTCTGGGATTTCCCTCTCGTTGACTCAGCATTGGCAGCTCCTAGTCAAGCCCCCATTCTGCGGACCTAAACTCGGGCCTTTGGCAACATTTATTTCTCCTCCTCGAGAAAATGTCAAGACACGAAGTACAGGTTTATTTAGGGGGAGAGAAAGGTTTCTTCCTGTACCTTTGTGAAATCATTGTTCTTAAAGCAACAGTCCCAGTGGTCGGGATGGAAACAAGACCACCTTCGCTGTGTGCGCACTCCCGCACCGAAGCGCGTGCATGCACCCTGCAGCCTCTCCAGGGCCTGGCGTTTCTTCCAGCAGCAGAGCAAAGGACCTTTCTTTCTGTTCGAGCAGGCCCGAGGTCACTGTGGGCCCTGGCAGTGGGTGGCACTCCTGGTCTTCAAGTGGCTGGTGCTCTGGGACCCCAGGCCGTCCCTGCCTGCCCCCTACCTCCTGCCACAGCCCCCAGTGCAGCAGGGCTTAGGGCCTCAGCCTGCCAGCCCTGCCCCATACCTGCCGGCCAGGCCACCTGGGTTCTCCTGGCTGCACCTCTTCCCAGCTGACAGGAGCTTTGCGTTTCCCAGTGGGGGATGCCGGAGGGCCGTTTGATTGGGGAGGAGGTCCCTGTTATGTTTTTTTTTTTCCTTTACTGGTAATCTACATCATTTTTCATCTTGGATATATTGTGAATTATCTCCTGAGAAAAGAGGTTTTTGTGGTTTTTTTGCTGTCGTGTTCACAGCCTGATACCCAGCGAATGCTGCCCTGACTACGCACTGTCTCGTGGGCAGCATGCCACGGGGTACGGTGTTTTCATCTAAGGCGACGCGCCCCATTGCAGAGCCTGTAGAAAGTGTTGGGAAACTGACTAGCTCTTGCCCTGATCACTCCCTTAGGAGAGTTCTGTCATTTTGGTGTCATCCGTTTTTTTTAACCTGTCGTAATGCTGTATGTGCAATTAGGTATCCTTGTGTTCTTCCAAGCATTTTTTTTTTTGCCACCTTCCCACCCAGGACGAGTGGCTGTGTCTCCCTCGCCGGGCCGCTCCCCGGGATCCGTGTGGAACGGGACTGAAAGGGCCGTTCCCTCGCCCACAGCCCTGTCGTGCTTGACCTGGACTGGGAGGTTTTGGTCGCGTGTTTCGGGGCTCCATTTACCACTCTCCCGCTGCAGACAGTTTAAGCAGACGGTTTACCGAGAGTCTGGGGTATACACGCTTGTTCTCAGAAGAGAGTGGAGGGGGCTGTTCTAAGGGGTCTGAGCTGAGGCCCCCCCCCACCCCGTTGCTAAGGGAGGAGGTCCTGGGAGAACAGAGTGTGGGCCCACGTTAGGACATCTGGCGCCATGGGTGGGCGGGTGCACTGTTTATTATATAAGGTCCTGGGGACAGACCGGGTGAAAAGCAGTTAGGGGCCCGTCTCGTTCCAGGACCTAACGGTTTCCCGGGAGCTGACTGGACAGAAGGAAGAAGGTGGCTTCACCCAGAAGCCCCAGCAGCCACCGGGTCTCCTCGGCCCGAGCGGCAGGTCAGGTGGACTGAGGTGGCTAGGCCGGTCCTGCAGTCCAAGCCGGGTCCGTCCTGGGCCCTGCTGTGCCCCAGGCCTCTGCCTGCCCCCTTTCACCCAGGACTTGGCACCGTGACATCCATCCACCAGGCGCAGGCACCTGGGAAACTGAGAGCTGCCTCAGGAGGAGGGAGGGCTGGCCCGTTGGCAGCTCTGGTGACGGGAGGGGATGGCAAGGGCGCAGGGTGACCTCTTGCAGCCAGCTGGGGAGGGCGGCCTGGGCCCTGTGTTGGGTTCTGAGGGGACAGGGACAAGCATCTGGCATCGTGGGCTCCGTGGAGCAGGGCCTGGGTGCTGGTCTCGTTTGCTGTAAGGTGGTGATGAGGTCTGGTCATCCGCCACCACTCACTGGGTCATCCTCCAGTGTGACCAGGTGCCTCTGGAATCTCCTCGTTACCCGCCTCGACCACCCGGGCAGCCTGGACGGGGGCACCCCCCACCGAGGACCCCTGTTTGTCGGGGGATGATTTTAGTGGGAGAGGGGGGCTCTTCCATCCATGTGCCTTCCTGGTCCTGGCCTTAGAACTTCTCTCCGCTGGTCACCTCTGAGCGCCCGTGCCACAGGCATTGACACGGGCCACCCTGCACTGCCCATGTCACCCTCGGGTGCCTCCGGAGGATCCAGGCCAGGAAGCTGGGAACCTGCTGGTGACCGACCGGCTGGGCCTGTTGACCCTCGGTGCAGACGCAGCTGTAGCCCCGGAGACCCTCCAGCGGGGGCGACAGACGCCTCCTGGAGAGCATCCTGGCCTGTCCCGCCCCTCCCGACACGTGCGGGGCTGGCGTCTCCCGTGACGGCCCCAGGAGAGACGTGGGCATCGATAAGATCCTAGATTGAGATTTGCGGCCTGGGCGGTGTGCATTACAGACACGTTCCAGCCCCCTGCTGCTGAGAACCCAAACCCCCAGCCTCCCCCAGTCCATGTGCGTGACTCGTCCTCTGGGCTGTTAAAAGCAGCTGCCGGCGGGGTCCTCCCAGAATGCCGTTAGTGCCGTTTCATTCATGAGCAGGAGAACCTGGCGTGTTCCCAGCATCTTGGATTGGGACCTGAAAGCAAGCCTAGTGCAAAGTGCCCCCAGACCACAGATTGTACTGCCCACCCCCTGCTGCCCTTTGTCGTGGGGGGTCTCCAGGAGGGCCCACCTTCAAGGCTGACACCTCTCCTGCCCGTGTCCGGCCACAAGGATCGGGGCACAGGACAGGCTGCATCGAGGCTCGTGTGCGCCCTTGTCCCTGCCTGCGGATGGGACGGTGGCCTTGGTGAAGGCCGGGTGGCCCCAGGAGGTGCTGGACTTGGGGGGTATTCAGGCATACCACTGGGTGCGCAGCCTCAGCCTCGCTCAGTCCCCCTCCCGCACAGCCAGCCGGGGCGTGACCAGGTGCTGGCCGAGCGGGCCAGTGTCAGCTGCGGCCTCCACAGTGGCCCTCTGTTCTGCCTGCCAGGCGGGGGGGTGCGCTCGTCAGCAAGCCCCTCACGTCCCCGCTGGGCGGATGGAGGGCCTGGCTTGCTGCCCTGGGGGCCCTGCGACCCTGAGGGGCGCGTTTGCTAGACTTTCCCCGGGGACTGACGCCACCGAGTCCTCCCCCGGGCACTGGTGTTGGGGTGCGTGACAGCTGCTGGCCGAGCGTGGCTGTTGAGATCTCTCCATGTGGCCGGTGCGGCTGAGGAATTTTTCATTTAAATGTAAAAAGCGACGCTCGGTTCAGCTCTTGGAAAGCTTCTCAGTGTGTTTGGAACCACTTGAGTGTGCGGAGCGGCTTTTCCAGAGCAAGCGTGTGCGAGGAAAACGGCGTCCGCCCCGAGATGTGCCGTGAGTGCCAACCACACGCCGGGCCACAGAGGCTCGGTATGGGAAGGTGCGCCGTGTCCGTGACGTTGTGTCAATGATGTGACACGGTAGCTGTCGGGGAATGTCGGGTTCCTTAAAGTGCACCGCTAGGACATTTCACCCGGGCCTTGTTACTCCTCTGAAGGTGGCTGCTGGAATGTGTGTCTCTCGTTGTGCTTCCGCTGCAGTCGACACTCACGCCCCCGAGCCTCTTCTGCTGGAAACGTGCCTGGTGGCCCTTTGTGTGGTGGGGGGGACTTAGTCGCTCTCGAGTGTTTGTGACCCCAGGATTAGGTCTTAGGAGACCCATGGTGTTTTGAAAGGAACACATTTTAAAAAATAACCCTCGAAACATTGTTCATTCATAAAACATCACTTTTTTAACCATTTAATTTCAGTTTTGTTGTATGTTGTAAATCATCACACTTAATTGCGTGACACGTACTTTTTTTTTAAAGATTTTATTTATTTATTTATAGAGGGAAGGGAGGGAGAAAGAGAGAGAGAGAAACATCAATGTGCGGTTGCTGGGGGTCATGGCCTGCAACCCAGGCATGTGCCCTGACTGGGAATCGAACCTGCGACACTTTGGTTCGCAGTCCATGCTCAATCCACTGAGCTACGCCAGCCAAGGCGTGACACGTACTTTTTGAGGGAAAGGCAGCACGTTTGTTCAGAGAGAGACGCCTCCTGCTGGGCACTCCTGTGTGTGTCCTCGCGCTGCTCCCCGCGGCCTCACTGGGACCTGCTTCAGCTCAGAAACGCCACTGGGCCTCCTGCCTCCGCGTACGCCTTCCTCTAGCACCCCAGTCCCCGGGCTGGCGCCCCCCGCAGTGTGATGACAGTGGCAGAGGGGAACCCACCAGGGCTCCCCAAGGGACTGCACCTGGTGGGCAGGGAGAACAAGCGAATCTTCCAGAAGTCGGGCTGAGCGTTAGACAGGTGTCCAGAGGCAGGGTAGAGACCCCACGACTGGGGGCTCGTCGGCTGGGAGTCCCTCCTGGCACCAGATGAGCCACGGGAGAGCGGACTCTGGTGATGCCGCCCCAGGTGCGTTCTGTCCCTGGGCGTGACGGCGGAACCCTTTGGTGAGAACCGTTCGCCGGAGACACAGGTTTTCGTGCTGAGTTTTCCCCAAGGCCTGAAGGAGGGCTGAGGCCATGGCCCAGCTCAGGCTCCTGTCCCACTGAGACGTGTTCGAGAAAACAGCCATTTCTGATGCGCTGACCTGTGTGTGACCCCAGATGGTAGCGAAAAACTTGCTCCAACCCTGAGCGGACAGAGGCCCGATGTGTTGGGAGTGGGGTACACCTCTGGTTTAGCATTGCCCCCACATTGCTGGCATGGACAGGAGCCATGGAAAGATGGCAAGAAGGTAAAGGCATCGCATAAAGTTGGGACGGCGCTGGCATCTCCCGGCCTGCTCACCCCAGCCACCACTCTGCTCTGACGACTCAGAGACCGTTCTGGGGGCCCCGCTGGGCCCTGTGGGATTAGCCACTGCGAGACCGCAGCCCCCCACCCCCAGCTTCCTTCGTCAGTGCAAGCTGGTAGGACGCTGAGTGCAGAGATTTCTCGAGTTACGCCATACAGTAACTCCTGAAATAAGTCGGAAACATTTTTCGAAAGGCGTAAGACGAGCTCTGTTGGTGAAGAATTTCTGTAGGGACCATTTTTGTAAGACCCCAGAAAACCTGTAAACCCTGCGCCCTCACTTGCCTTCCGTACAAGCAGACGTTTGTCTTCTGATCCGTGAGAGAGCACAGCCCGTCTGGACGGGGGCGACGCCCTGCCCTGGCCCCGCGCTGCTCTGGGAAGCCCCGCGGTGGCCCCGTGTGCGCTGGCACACTGCAAGGGAGCTCGTCAGAGACGCCCAGGCGGGGCGCGTGACTGACGGCGGGCGCCTGGGTCTCCTTTCAGAGACCCTCAGCGTGAGGGCCAGAAGGCAGCTGGTCTCCCAGGCCGCGCCTCCGACGGGTGCGGATTAGCTGTGAGTTACCCCTCGCCCGGGGAGGCCCCTCCGGGCCGTGAACGAGAGGCAGTTCCCCGCTTAGCACGTGCACGGGCTCACTCTGTGCTGTTCGTGGCGCAACGAAACCACCCCACAGAAATAAATCTTTCAGGAGACACCCACACCCGGTCCTGCGGTCCTGGCGTGTGACGTATCGTCTTTCTCCCCAAGTCTCCTCGCACACGCAGACGCGGCTTGTGTTTGGCGACGATCGAGGACACTTAGCTCCAACTTCTCACGCCTGTTTATAGCCTCGAGAGTCCCTCTTCTCTCTCACGCAGTGTGTTCGTGGGGACCCGGGAATGGCTGCACGCTCACCCAGTGACTTGATAAGCTCGTTTTCTGGATTGCGCTCCATTTTCGCTTCCTGTTCCTAACGGTATCTTTCCCCCTTTGCTTCTGTAGGAAGTGCTCCAGCAGCTGATCGTAATGAATCTGCCCAATGTTTTGCTGATTGGCAAAGACCCGCTGTCTGGTGAGTGAAAGCCGCCCACCCCGGGGGGTGCTTGGCCCGGGCGGCGGGGCCCTGGGCAGCTGTCGGTCTCCGAGCTCTGGCTGCCATCGTGGAGCCAGCACAGGGAAAACGGGTTCGTCCTGGTGAGGTTTTTAAAGGGCGGTTTCTTGCCCGGAGGCATGGAGCCAGGAGCATGCGCCTTCCCTAAGAACAAACCCTCGGATCCTCGAAGAGGCAGGCCGGCCTGCGGCTCCGGCAGGCTGAGGGGCGAGCCACACAGTGGCCCCTGCGGGGTCTTTCCTCGGAGGAGGAGGTGGAGCCGGTGGTGCCGTCGTGGGGTGGGGGTCTCTCGGTAAGAAAGCGAGAATCCTTGGGGAGGGGGGATCTCCCCTTCCTCATCTGTGGGGACCCTGGGATGCCTCGTCTGGTCCCTGGGGGGTCTCACCAGGATGTCTGTCCCGCCGTGTCTCTGTCTCTCATGTCTCCCACTGCACCCAGAGGCCCCCAAGGGCAAGGGTGCCAAGTCCTAGCCTCGGACACTCTGTGCGACCTTGAAAGACCGAGGGAAGTGTGCTTCTGCACGTCTTGCAGAAAGTCGGAGCTTCCTTCACCCTTGTCAGTTAGCTCCTTGGGGGAGTTGAACAGGTGGTGGGTTTGCTCCCTGCCACACCTGGGCATCTGCCTGCACCCACGGCACCCCCCTGCCCCCGGCGTGAGCTCGAAGGCCCCAGGGACAGACGTCTCACTGGCAGGGACTTCCTCTGCTCCAGGGGAGACCTTGATCGTGTTTTGGAACCCCAGTGCTGGGGCCCCCTGGAATAGGTCAAGGAATGCAGGAAGCGGTGGCCACATGAGAAGCTTGTACAGAAGGAGCTAAGCTTGCTTCCCTTGCCATCTCCTCACCGTGCTGTCACTGGGCCTGGCTGTCCTTGCTCCTGTCCATGGGACAGTAGCTAAAGTTGCCATGAGACGTGGGGGGGATGTGCACCCAGCAACCAGCCAAGGACGTCACTCACAGAGGGAGCTCCTTCCTGCTCGGTGTCCCATCCCTGAGACCAGCAGCAGGAGCTCCGGGACGGGGGGGTCACTGGGCCGGTGCGGCTGAAGAGGGCTGCATTCCTCCTGAGCGCTAGCCAGCTGGCGTGCCTGCCTCTCTCCGTGTGAGGCGACGGGAGGAGGTCTCCTTGACCTCCGTGAGTCCTCCGTGTGGCCGGCCCACGGGCGCTTGCACCCTCGCCCGTTAGCTTTGCAGAGTCCATCCTGGCTGTGCAAAGCCTTCCCATCCACGCGTTACTGTCGGGGGGCCTTTGGTTTGGCTTTATCTCACGGTTCCCCCCCGACGGAAGATACCGGATGCAGCCCATCCCAGCCGCAGCCCTGGGCCCCGGGAACAGCTGGGACACGCGTGATTTCTGTAGTAACTTCAGCAAAGTGGGGGGTCTGCTTTGCTGAGCAGAACTCTGCTGACTTTCCAGATTTATTTGGGGGACCCTGGTAGTAAGGGGAGAGAGGAGGAAGGTGCCGAGAGAGGGTGCTGGTCCGAGCTTAGCTCTGCTTCCCCACCCAGCCTGGAGAGAGTTGCACAAGGAGACTCGGGCGGCCAGGGAGCAGCGGAAGGGGGCGCTCGCTGCTTGAGCTCGTGGTGAGCCCGCCGTGGGGCGGGCATTGCACACGTACGGAAGAGTGGAATGAGCTCTGGCCGGTGTGGCTCAGTCGGCTGGTGTGTCGGCCCGTACATCGAGAGGTCACTGGTTTGATTCCTGCTCAGGGCACATAGAGTCAGGTTGCAGCTTCGCTCCCTGGGCGGGGCATGTGCGGGAGGCAACTAACAGATTTTTTTTTCTCTCACATCGTTGTTTCTGGCTCTTTCTCCCTTCCCCTTTCTCTAAAATCCGTGAACATATCCTCTGATGAGAATTTAAAAAATGGGTTTTTTTAAGTGGAAATGAAAATGTGCTTCGGGACATCAGAGATGAGAAAGCAGAGGTTCACAGAGTGTGAGTGACAAGCCTTTAGTCACTTAGTCACTCGGTCACTTGGCTCCCGAGCGGAGGTGCTGCCTGGGGCCCTGCTCCACCCGACCCCCCCGAGCCTGAGCCCCTGTCATGGCCTGTGGGGCCGAGCGCGGGTGGTCACAGACCTGCAGCCCGTCCTATGCACAAAAACAGCAGGGGGCGCAGTGCGTGCCGTGCAGCCTAATGCTGAACCCACCCTCCCCTCCCCCAGCCGCCCTGCCCCTCGTCACTCTGCGTGGCTTGGCTGCCCTCCTGGCCATGCCTGTGGTTCCCCACCCCTGTCAGGGCCCCTCCATCCTGTCGCCCTCTGGGGACCCCGACCCCCCGGGCACCTCCGCACACCAGGCCCGACTCCAGCAGGGCTCTGTTCCTGCCTCTGTGTGAGCCACCCAGGCGTAGGAGTGGTCCCCACGGGCTCTGGCGCTGAACGGAAATGTCTGTAGGGATGTGCACGCTGATTTTTAAAAAAACAGCTTTACTGAGATACAACATTCACACCATAAGATTTACCCACTTTAAATGAACGGTTTAGTCATCTTCATATGTCAAGAGTTACGCAACCTCACCACCGTCCAGTGTTAGAACGGTGTTGGGAGGCTGATTGGAGCCTGTTGGAGGGTGAGCAGTGTGGCCCCTGGTACCCAGCATCACACAGGAGTGACAGACGTCCATCCGGGAGGCTGGCTGCAGCCCCGAGGAGGGAGTCGGAGCTGGGACGGGAGCGCTGGGGAAGAATGGGAATCCCACCCTCGCAGCAGGCTGGGAGGGGAGGGGCTGCCTCACCCCGTGTCAGGACCCGAGGGCTCTGAGCGGACAGACAGACAGACTGACCCGCAGGTTTGGACAGGGGTCCCGGGGCCAGGGCTCCCAGAGCAGGGAGGCCGGCAGGCCCACCGGCACGAAGCTGCAAACTGAGTGCCCGGGGCAGAGGGACGTGTTCGAGGAACAGGGCTGTTTTCTGTTTTCGGTTTTAAAAATAGAAGTGTGAAGCGTTTGGAGCTGCCTGGTAAATAAAGGACAAAGTTGGTTTCTTTCTGTGGGGGCCGCCTGTGCACTCACTCTGCCGCGTGCGCTTCAGGAGCTCGCCTGTGCTCTTCCTGGCCGGTGGCGACAGTGTCCTGCGACTCACAACACAGACTGGTCCACAGTTCTGGGTTATTTTTGGTTTTGGGCAAAAACGGTGGAGTCAGGTGCCCGGAGCATCCAGTCCACCCCTCCCCCGGCTACACATGGGGACGCTGGGAGCTCCTGAGACACTGAGCGTCGTCCCCTCCCTCCAATCTACAGGGGGAGCTGTCACAGCGCATGCACCCCTGCACCCATCGGACACGGAGCTGTTTTCTCTTCCTCTCTGCCCTCGGCACATGCGGGAAAGAAAACCCTGTGCGTGCTTCAGACTGCTTTTAAGACCTGTCCTCAGCGTCTGCCCCCTTGGCCCTAAATCCTCATGCTGTTCTCTCCTGTTTGGGGCCTCAGATCGATGCCCTGGATTCCCTCTGCAATCGATCGTGCGTGGTTCGGTTCTCTCAGCTGGACACCCATCCCTGGGGAAGCGCCTGCCCAGTGCCTCAGTGCTGTAGACCCCACTTCTCGGAGCCCGGCCTGGGGTCCTGCGGGACCCTGCTCCGAACCCTCTGTCTCCTGCACACGGTGACAGTTGGCAGGAAGGCCTTTCCCTTGGCAGCCGGTCTGCGTCCAGGCTCCCAGCCTGGGTGTCATAGGGTGTCCTTTGTGTTTCACTGGCCAGATCCTGCCCTCTTCTCTTACCCCACGCCCGTTCCTTCAGGCAGGCGGCTCGGCTCGGCTTTCAGAACCGCCCCCCCCCAGCTCTCCTCTGGCCCTGCCTGCCCTGCCGCCGCTCTGCCACCTGGTTGCAGCCGCTGCCACCCCCCCACCCGCACCCCCACCCCCGCCTGGCTGCTCACTGGAGCAACCTCCTGACCTTCGGCCCTCCCTGCTCTGCCGCCTGTTCTCAGCACCGCAGCCAGCGCGGAGTCCTCCGAGGAGGTCACTCAGACGGCACCCCTTTTCTGCCCACCCCTCAGCCCTGGGGCCTGTGCCCTGACCGTTCCCCTGCCTGGATTGCTTTTCCCATAGACACGCACAGGAACAGCTTCCTTCCCAGCTCGGCCACCCATGCACCCCCCTGTTCGCAGCGACTGCCTCTTCCTGGGGGCTCCCAGCCCTCCTGCTCCGCCCTGCCTTCCTCTTTTCACAGCGTTCATCACCTTCTCTGTCATGTACTTACTTTTTCACGTCTATTGCCTTGTTTCTGTTGCTTCCACTCAGATGTAATCTCTCCCCAGGGCACAGACTTTTGGGAGTTTGTTGTTGTCACTGTATTTTCTAAGTGTCTTGCTCAGGGTCTGGCACAGGGTAGGTGTTCGATGAATAGGGCCTGAGAGCTGGAGACCCTCCTCCGCCCTGTTCCACCACCCCCCCCCCCCCCCCCCCCGTCCCACCAGCTGGTGCTCCTACCAGTGGGAGCCACGTGCTCTCATGGAGGCAGAGGTCAGGTGTCAGTGGGCACATCAAGTGAGAGTCGTTCTCTGCCCCATACCGAGGCGGCAGAAAACTGCCCCCCCCCCCCCACCTCTCGGGCTCTGCGTCCATTGCACATTTGCGTGGTTCATCAGAGAGACTCTTCCCCGAGAAGCCGTGTGGGAACCACGAGATCACGAGATGACGGTGTCCGTGCCATCTGTAATGTTAGGCAGTGGGCCAGCTGCCGGTCCCTCCAAGCCCCGGTCTCTCAGCGGCCAGGCCTGTCCCATGCGTACGCACACACAGCACCAGATTGCCCGCCCGGAAGCCAGCACAGTCACTTCTGTGACGAACCAGAGGACCTCATGCCGGGGGCGGGGGGGGGCGGCGGGGGGGGAGCGTTGCTTTCGTCCGAGGCTCGTGTGGGAGGGCAGTAGTGGTTTTCGGGCTTGGAAACTGCCGTCCCCACCTGAGCTGTTTGGGACGGAAGGGAGGAGTCTCGGAGGTGCATAACCCACCCCAGAGAGGGGAGGGGACTTGTTCAGAGGCACACAGCATATACGTGGTCCCAGGGGTAAGCCACGTATTTACCAGTATAAACTGTGTGGACAGTCACACATGGGGACGATCAGCCGCTGGTCCCAAGCGGGGGGACCTGCCACCGCCATTGTTCTGCCGGGTCTCCTGATTGTCAGGCAAGATTCCTGAGGCCGTGGAGGGGCTGGCCCATAATCACGCCCTGCGGGGTCCTGTCTGTGAATGCCCCCGGGACCTTGGAGAGGAGCCTGGGGATTCCATTAGCTGCTGTTCAGCGGCCTGGCCTTCAGTCCTCCACTCTCTCCCTCCTGGAGTGGTCACAGGGGCTTCCAGGGGCAGGGAAGGAACCTGGCGGGGGGGCAGAGCCTTCTGTGTCCACAGAGGCCTCGAGCGTCCTCCCTTCACAGCTCGGTGCAGGCCGCCGTGCGGGCTGCAGGAACCGGAGGGCCAGTTGCTGACTGCCCCCGCCCCCCCCCACGGGAGACCGAAGGCCCTTGCGCCCTTCCTTCTCGGAGCAGGCCGCCCCGGTCAGAGTCTCAAAGAGGAACTGACCCCGAGCTCATCCTCCAGCTTTCATTGCCCACCTTGCTGGGGTCCCAGAGACGAGTTGGTGGCTGTCTCGGCTCGAGAAGCGCCCGGGCGGCCCCGGGACAGGGAGGGGAGGAGGACGGCCTCCGGAACCACGTCTGTTCCAGGGAGAGGAGTGGTGTGAGTGTGTGTGTGCGCTATGTATAGAGTGCGATGCAGGTGACGAATGAGTTCTGCCCGGGCAGGTCAGGAGGACTTCCTGGAGGAGGCGGTGTGTGACAAGGCATCGAAGAACAGAGCAGCAGAGGGAAGGAGGAGCTCAGAAGAGGGAAAAGTGCTGGGAGTCCCTGGGGGAGTGGCAGGCTGCGGGCACAGGGAGACGGGCAGTCTTCCATCACTGCTGAGGTTTAGGCTTCAGGGCCTGGGGGGAGTGGAGCTGCTGGCACTGCTCGGGATTTAATGTTTAAGCCGCTCCGTGTTTACTTGCTCTCCTGTCAAGGGTGTGCTTGAAGTGCTTTCGGGGCCCATGGAAACCTCCCCTCACAGCCTGCCCCAGGCAGCGCTGCCTTTTGGGGACCAACCGGGAACCTAGAGGGCTTGTGGGATTGGTAGCTTGTCCCCCCGCCCCGTGGCAACCGAGGAAGACGGCTCAGGATCTGACTTATTGGGAACAGTCTCCTTTTAAGAAGCTAAGGGGCTGCCTTCCTCCTCCTCCTCGTGGGCCTGGAGCCCTGCCCTGCGCCCTGCCGGCCCTGTGCCCTTCCGGGTCCCGGGTCTCTCGGTGGCAGCGAACAGGCCATTCCAGTGTTCAAATATTTTCCCAGCCTTGCTTTTTCTTTTTTTTTTACTTCTCCATAACTCTCTAATCTTAACTCTCTCATGTACATATTTTTATTTTTTTTTCATTTGCAAAAACCCAAGTCCTGTTTGCAGAGGAAGAAGAACACTCTGCAGGCAGTGGCTCCCACTAATACTTCCCCTGTGGTCCTGGAGGGGCAGGCTCAGAAAGGCACTGAGATGCCACCTCTGGGGCCATGGCTGGCGGCTGCTCCTGTGCTGCTGCTGCCGGGCTCAGAAGTGAGTTTCCCAGCCCATCGAGGCGGGCACCGGGCGCTGCTGGGCGCTTGCGCTGCAGGCCAGCGCTCTGCTTTTCAAGGAACGTGAAAAGCTGGGTTGACACCAGGCCCGGGCGAGTGTGACAACTCGGCCTTGGCCGGCCTGCGAGCGGCCCGTGGGATCTGCCTGGATACCGGCCTGTGTTTGGTAAACGTCCTAGCGATAGCCCGTACACACAGGAGGACGCGCCCCTGGCTGCCAGGCACCATGGCCTCCAGCAGGACTCCTCTCCGCGGCCGTCCGAGGAGGAGGGACGACATGCTGTGTGTCAAAGGTCTCTGTGTGCCCTGATAATTTTGGGGCTTCAGGCTTTCTGCCGGGGGCGATGGGAGGGACCCTCTCTCAGACCCTCTGCCACCACCTCGCCTGCAGCTGGTGCAAATGCCGGGCCACTCTCTGAATTCTTGTGGTTGGTTCTCCTTGCCTGAGCTTCAGCCGTTGGGTGCTCAGAAGTGGGTTCGCTCTCAGCGTCTGTGGCCTGGGTGGGCTGGCGGGGGGCAGAGGGAGTCAGTTCTGGTGGTGACGCTGTCTAAGGGGTGGCCGTGGCCGTTTCCGATTGTTCTTTGTGACCTGGGAGAGCGGCCTTCTGTCATCTGGACAGACAGAGACTTCTCGATGCCCACGCGAGGCGGTGCTGGGGTGGGGGCCGAAGTCCATGCTTGATGAACAGTTGTTGAGTGACCGATCAGACAGATGGAGGAGTGCGTGCCCATGTTCGTGCCTGTTGGGGGCCACGTGTGTGGCGTTCCTGGTGTAAGCAATCTCGGGGAGGGTTTCCCAGGGGTGGCTGTCCAGGCTGAGGTGGTGGGTACGGGTGCCTGCCTCTTACCCCATGGACCAGGGCAGACTTGGTGAAGGGTCCCCATGTGCCCACCCGAGAGGAAGTTACTGCCCACACATTCCTCGGTGGTGCCCACGGAACCCAGGGTGACCCTGACTGGTAAAAGATAAATAGCTGCTCCCGTCATCAGCCGAGCCCCCGAGGGGGCGGGGAGGGGGTCTGCAGAGCGGTGCCCTCCGCACACGCGGGTGAGTCTGGGGATGTCCCCGCACACTGAGGAGGAGAGAGTTCCCTGGGCCGTGCACAGTGCAGTGCTGGTCTCCAGCCAACGAGACAGCCCCGTACACCGCCTCACGCAATGACCGGTGTTTAAGTACAAGACCAGGGAGAGCATTGCGAGTGGGTGACTCGAGCACCTAAGTCAGAGGCGAACAGGATGTAGAGTTATTAAGAATATGTATATATATTTACATAGTAAGTTCTCACTTAACATTATCTTCAGGTTTTGTGACTGAAAGCAGCACCCCAAAAACAGAACCAGTTTAACCATAGTCAGATGGATGGGAGCGAGAATTCAGTTCCTGCTGCATGTCAGCACCGTCGTGACGAAACGGCGTTGAATGACGTGACGTCTGAGGGCCTGCAGCAACATCCCCATCCCTGGAAGAAGGGAAACGAGCTGTTTTCTTTGTCCTTGCCCCGGGGGTCGGCGCAAACCGTTCACGCCACACCTTCCACTGGCAGGTGCTGGCTGGATACCTGCACCGGGGTGCGGGGAGCAGCAGTGAGCCGAGGGGGAGCCTGCTCTGGCAGGAAATGTAAATAAATAATGACAGTTTCGGGAGGAAGGGGGTGGCGGCGGGGAGTGGGGGAAGAGCAGGTGGTGGTGGACCCAGGGCCCAACCTTGCTGTGCGACTCTGCCTGTGTGGGAGCCCCGTCCTGGCCTGTGAGTGGGAGATTTTGTCCACCGGGGACTCCGGCAAACATGAGCACATTCTGTTTCCACGCAGCCGCGGGCTGCAGGAGTGAAGGACACCTGGAGAGGGCGGGGTTAACTCTTTTGGATTGGGTTCGTCCCTCCAGGTGTGAGGCTTTGTACACCCTCAGCCTCACCGTTGACTCGCAGGTCCTGGGCCTCTGGTTGCGGGGAGCCGGGTTAGCAGAACTGGGGGTCCACGTCACTGTGCCTCCCAACCCCTGCACGGAGGAGGGTGTGCAGTTTGGGGCAGGAAGAGCTCCTTCTTGGAAAGGGCCTTTTGCTTTCCTTTGCCTGAATGCCTGCCTTCCAGCCTCAGTGTCTGTTTATGGCCGACAAGAAGTGTGAACTCTTAACTGGCTGCATCTTAGAGAATCACAGAGGAGACCCCGGAAGCGCCCTGGGGGTCACGCACCAGGCGTGGAAGACAGGTGTTGTCCCCGTGGTGGGCAGAGGCTGCAGAGGGCCGTGCTCAGACGGATTCGGAGGCCTCTCCGGGCTCCGTGAGCGAGTGCTGTGATTGGCTGGCCGTGTCTGCCGCGGTCTCAGATCCGAAGGCCTGGGAGTTCTCCAGCCCTGCCCTCATCCAGCCGGTACTTGTTCGAGGCTGGTGTAGTGTGACTGTCTGGCTGCGTCTCTATATCCATGTCCACCCCCCTCCCCTGCACCCATGAGGCCAGGTCATTCCCCCTCGGTTTGGGGAGCTGATGGCTGCAAACGTCTGTCGCTTTGTCGCTTTGTCTGCAGCGTAGACCAGCCTCTGTGGGTCCCGTTGCTGCTGAGAAGGACGGCCGGGAGCTTCTCTGGGACCACACTCCAGGCAGCAGGTGTAGTAAAGGAAGTAAGGTTTTTCTGAGAGTCCACCAGGCAGCGGGGGGTTCCTCCCGGGGTTGTGAGGTCGTGGGTGGACGTGGAGGGCACCCGGTGTTTCCTGACTCGCCCTGCCCACCGTGACTCATTCAGCACAGAAATCCACGCTGCTTCATACCCCCTCCCCCGTTTTCCACTCTGAAAACCAATTCTGGTGAGCTTAACCTCAGAGCCTTCACAATTCGCCCGCCACTGTGTTCTCTTGCTTCTGGGCCTTTGCATGTGCTGACCCCCCCCGTGCCTGGGATGCTCTTGTTCGCTCACCTGCCTCCTGAATCTCTCCTCTTCATCGCTGGGGCTCAGGTCAGAGGTCATTTCTTTTAAGCAGCCTTGCCTAATGCAGACTCGATGACCTTCTTCCGGGTTCCCGTCACATTTTTTCAGCTTTTTGTAGCTGCTGGTTTTCCTGGTCTGCGCTCAGAGGAGTGGGCTGATGTCGGGGAAGGCCCTCAGCACGGAACACGTGGGTGCTGGGGCAGGGAGTCATCGGGAGGCTTGTTTCTTCTTTGCCAGCCTCACCGAGTCGCAGCCAGCCTCGCTGGCAGGGACCCGGCCCAGGGCCTCCTGTGTGTTTTGAAACTGTTCAGAACCCACAATCTGGTGGATTTGTGAAAATAGCCGTTCTTCTTCTTACTGCTGAAACCCTGAGTGAAATTGGCCATCAGCCTCGCATGAGAGATGAGGGAACTTGGGCTTCTCTCTCTTTTTTTAAAAAAAAAAATCAGTTTCATAGAAATGTGTGCAGGGGTGGAACCCGCGGAATGTGTTTGTTACCAGCCAGTGTTTTCGTTCCCTCTCCCTGGTGACAGCCGGCGGGGGGTCCCTGCGCTTGACCGGGGCCTCGGGGGGTGGGGGGGGGGTCTCCCAGTGCCCTGCTGATCGCCCAGAAGTGTGTTGTGAATAATTTTTGTCCGTGAAGATTTTCTTAAATTAGTTCTCTACTTTTGAAAGCTTTCCCCCGCCATTACCAGACTTAGCAAACGGGAACTCCATGCGTTTCCCACAGTGCTCTGGGTCAGTTCAGTCCTTCTCGATGCCTGGTGGGTGGGGAGGGATGAATGGGAGGATGAAGGAATGGCTCCTGGTTGCCGTGCGTCACATGTGTGTGAAACTGCAGGATGCCGAGGGAGCAGGACCGTTTGCTCCCGCACCGAGCAGCCTCAGGCTGTGCTTGCGCTCGTGTGTGTCTGCGTGCACGGGGCTTCTCGTCCCTTCCTTGCTGATGCCCCTGCTGCTGGCAGCGGGCCTGCCCGAGCCGGGCTCCCCTTGCAGTGTGTTTTCATCGGCTGTGGCTGGGGGTGGGGGTGTGGGTCCTCAGAGCTGTTTAAATTATTGGGAAGTGTGGTCTATTTAGATCCTCTGGGGCCTTTGCCGTGAACGGGGTGCATGAAGGAGTTCTGTATGAACTCTGTCTTCTGTTCCGGCTGATCCGGGCCCTGCAAACGCTCTCCCTTCCTGTGTGTCTGCTTCTGGCCGGCTACAGCGCCAGGTACACGGCCAGAGAGGTGAATCGCTGTAGGAGGGGCTGGCGATGGCTGGGAGGGACCTGCACCTGTAATATCCGCCCAAGGCCTGGGTCAGGGGGCTGGGAGGTGACGGTCCCATGGGCTGGGGCCAGGGAAGGACATTGGTGAGACTGCTGGGAGGCTGTTAATGTTCTCAGGGGCATTTCCTTGTCTTTCTATCAAAACTGAAGTTGTGGCTGACCATCCTCGCGGCGGTACTAGAGAAGCGGGTCCGTGTGGTGATGACGTTCATTCATGACTATAGATCGGAGCCTCCTGGGCTAAATGAAAGGTCTCAGGTGAAAAGTAATTCATAAACGCCTGTGAGGATGTTCCCATTTCCGACACTGTGGAAGCTCCACACTCACCAGCAGGGAGAAGGCCTTCGCTGTGACTGGATGGATCGGATCGGCAGCCCCAGCCTTACTAAACGCATTCCTAAGACTGGGGCCCCAATGGTCTGGCCCCCACCCCTCCCCTCCCCCACCTGTGGGCGGGGAGACCGCAGGGAGGGTGCAGTTCCGTCAGTGAATGTCCAGCCCCCAGTTCTGAGTCCCAGCCTCGATGTCGTCATCCCAGGAAGGGGTGTTTGCAGCCGTTCCGCAGCCGAGAGGTGTTAGGACGACTCGCACACACCTTACTTACCCCCAGGGGCGCGAAGGGAGCCACAGCACTGCTTCCTGGGGCACGAGTTTGCTTTTTCATCCCAGGGGCCATTGGTGATACTCTGGGCCACTTTAGCACAGTGTGAGAGTGGGTGTTGGTAGATCTCTCTAGAAAACAGTGCTATTTCTGGCATATTCCTTCCCCCCCGGATAGAACAGGATGTAGTGAGGAGGGCAGAAAACCATAGATGTGTTTTCACCTGGAAATCACCCTGCCCCTCACCCAGGCCAGCAGCCTCCATGGCAGAGACGTGGGAACTGGGGCCCGGGGACAGGACACAGCTTGCTGGGGTCACACCGCTCTTGGTAACCCGGCCGGGCCCAGAGCCTCAGCGTGCAGACTCCTCGTGTAAGTGCTCGGGACTCTCACACGCATGAAGACACACTCGCCCTCAGTGAGATCCCAGAGACGGTGGGAAAGGACGAGAGACTGGCTAGCAAGGTGGAGAAGGAGCAGTGAAATGCTGTGGGTGCGGGTCTGCGGAAGGAGGGCTTCTCAGACACTGGACACGGGGGAAATGGTCGAGCCTTTCTGCCGGACTGTTTGGCCGTGGGAGGAGCTTAAAAGATGAGTTTTTCCTCAAGAAGTAAATGAGGATGCGCATGAAGAACTAGCCACTAAGATGTTGTTTAGCATCGTTCAGGTTAAAACATCGACAGGCTGAGCCTCTGGGAAGGGCTTGGTTGGGTCAGTTGGTGGCCTTTGTACCAGGTGAGCCTGACACCGTCACCATCGAAGTGACACATGTGTTTTCTGGGGTTTGCTGTGGAAGGCTCCAGCCAAAGGGTGAGGCCGAGTGAGTGGGTGGGTGGGTGGGGGGATGCACAGCCAGCTGATGACGCGCAGCTGGGTGACCCGTCTGCGGGCTTGTCGTCTGGCGTTCCGCGTGGGGAAAAGGTGACAGTCCCTACAGCTTCATTAGAGTCGACTCAGCATTTCCTGCGGAGACGACGACTCTGCCGCTGGACCGTGCTCCCCACACACACTGGAACGAGACACTGATGTCAGGGTTCACCGATTGTCATGGGGAGGTGTTCTTGGTACAGCTGAATGGAAAAGGACCGCAAACAGTTGTGTCCAGAATTCTCGTATGGTTCAAACAACATACAAACCCGTACGTGGGAAGCAGACGGCCTGGGTGCACCCAAGTGGGACTCGCTGGGTAGAGAGATGAATTTTCTTTTTTTTTTAAGCTTATCTGATTTTTTTTTTCCCTGACAGCAGACTGGTGTATCACTGATGAGATATTATAAGCAGATGGAACTAATTAAGTATGTTGCTCTTTTGATTTAGGGAAGAGTATGGAGGAAATTAAGAAGGTGCTGCTGCTGGTGCTGGGCTGTGCGGTCCAGGTAGGGCCTGGGCAGGGGGTTGGTGGGGGTGGGGGTGGTCTGCTCTGGGCCATCTTGTGTGTGGATTTGTGAGCATGAAACTCCCTCTTAGTGAGGAAGGAGTGAAGCTGCCTTCAGCCCAACATGACATGTCGCTGGGTCCCTGAGAGAAGGGACCACCCATTAGGTGACAGCCATTTCTGGCACCAGGGCACCTTTGACAGCAGGCAGGTGAGGGTCCCTCAGGCCATTGAGCCACTAGCAAGTTGTCCCCAGTATAGGGGCACCTAGAGCAGAGCTCAGCAAACTGCATGCAGCCTGTGGGCTGCATCTGACTCAGCACCCGTTTTTGTAACTAAGGGTTCGTGGGGGCGGGGCCCCGCTCACTTCTTTACACGCTCTCTCTGGCTGCTGTCACACCACAGTGGCGGAGCTGAGGCCAAATGGCCCACAGAGTCTCGGATTTTTGTTGCCATCCAGCCCTTCACAGGTGAAGTTTGCCACCCCCGGCCCAGTCCAGGTGCCTTGATATGTAACATGCACATTTCTGGGTGCCTCCCCCAGCACTGTCAGCCTCATGGGCTTTTTAAAAGCAGGCACTCCAGCCCTGGCTGGCATGACTCAAGTGGACTGAGTGCCAGCCTGAGAACCAAAGGGTCGCTGGTTCGGTTCCCAGTCAGGGCACATGCCTGGGTTGTGGGCCAGGTCTCCAGTAGGGGGCGTGTGAGAGGCAACCACACATTGATGTTTCTTTCCCTCTCTTTCTCCCTCCTCCGAAAAATAAATAAAAGAGATCTTTAAAAAAAAATAAAAACAGGTACCCCAGGCGGTTCTGATGCAGGAGGGCTGAGCAGCTTCTAGAGAAACAGCCTGAGGACAAAGGAGGACAAATTTCTTGGATACGAAGGGGATAGAGCCAGGGGCTGGGCGGGTGGTTCCCTTGGAAACTGTTTCTGTGCCTGTGGTGGCCCCAGCTGCCTCACTTGCAAAACCCTTCCGTTAACACGTGTTGCCCTCCGCAGTGTGAGAGGAAAGAGGAGTTCATTGAGAGGATCAAACAGCTGGACATTGAGACCCAAGCCGGGATCGTGGCCCACATCCAGGAGGTAGGTGTGTGGTGGCTGGCGGGGGCGTAGCTGTGGGCCCTCCCGCGGCAGCCGGGCGGCGGGCGCCCTTCCCCGGTGGAAAGTTGAAACGCTACATCACTCACTAGAGACTTGACTAATTTTAGGTTTCAGACACCACAGACCAGTGGAATCTGTTTGGAAAGGTGGCCATCGGCAAGCCAAAGTAAAATGGGGATAAAAATAAAAAGAATGTCACAAAAGGACCTCGTTCAAGTTCGGGGCCTCCTCTTCTCGCCTAATAAGGACTCGGACTATTTTTAAGTGCTGTCAAGGGGGTTTGGGCCCAGGGTTTGATTTGCAGGCCCTGGAAATGGATCCTGGCAAGTGTCACCCTGCGTCAGATGGTGGATCTTTCCGGAGGAAGATGCTCCGTGTCTGTCAGCAGCGGGGCCCAGAAGCAGGCTGCCCCCACCGGGGAAGCGAGAGACCACCGGTCCCAGAGAGGCTGCCCCTGTAGACTCGTCCCCGGGGTGCAGTCAGGAGAGCTGTGGACAGCCCCTCTGCCGTTCCGTAGACCTGGGCCGAGGTGGCAGCATCGGAGAAGTGGTTTCCCTGGCAACCGGGCCTGGGGGGGGCAAGCACCTACCTGACATCCTCTCCCAGCCTCCCCCCAGAGGAAGCCTCGTGTGTTGTAATTATCTGGGAGATGTGTGTCAGTCTTCAATCTGATTGGACAGGTGAGGCAGAGGCATGAAGGAGCCAGGGGCAGGAGCACAGAGGAGCAGGCGTGTGCCTGGTGGGGGCTCCTGAACACTGAGCTTTGAGCCAGTGCCCGGGCAGGCCGGGCTGATGGGTTCCCCAGCCTCCGAGGGCCCCCTGGGGTGCTGAGGTCTGAGTCAGCGTCGCAGCAGGAGATGGGTGCCACCCATGGCAGCCGAGGGGCCAGGGACGCCCGAGTCTGGGGGAGGCCAGTATCGTCACAAACACACTTATTCACAGGTGATACAGACAGTGAGTGGCCACCTGTTGGCATAAGAACCATTCTGCCTTTTAATTTTCCTTGTGTGTTCTGTGGTTTGAAAAATGTCTGTGTCTGGGGTTAGGTCCCTTGCCACTGACTGTCTTTCCTGCTCAGCCAGCAGGATATTGAAATAAAAACAGGCTGGAATGCAGCCCACAAGAGTCCTGGGTGGTTATCGGATTCAGTGGCTGGCGGTGGGGACCCGGCCTCAGAGTGAGTTGGGTGCTTCTCGCACATGCCGGGGCCCAGGCCCCACAAGAGGCCCCACCGAGTCCCAATCAGGGGAGGGGCGACAGGAGTCTCCAGTTAAAAGCAGCTCCTGTGCCTGATGTCAGGCTGGGGTTGCGTCCCCCAGTCCCATTTACGGACACCAGAGACCTTCCCCAAGCGTCAGTGTGGATCTGGCCCGGCACCCAGCCTGCAAGTCCCCGGCCCGCGCCTGTCAGGTGCCCGGCGCCCTGGGCCAAGGTTGCTCCTGGTTCTCCGAGACCAGCCGAACCCCAGCGTGTCCTTCGTGGGGTGGGGGAGATGAGGCAGTGGGTGTCATTTGCAAAACTGAAAGGCAATTTTTGGTTTTTTTTTTGTCGGTAGTGGTCTTTGCGGGGAGGTTGGTTATTAAAGTTACTCTCTACCTCCATTGACTCGTCTGGAAAACGCAAGAGCTGGTTTCTTTGGTGCCCACACCGAGTGGGGTTCTGTTTGCTTTCCCCATCTGAGACCTGTGTGCCCTGACACTCATCCTCCCACACCTGCGAGGGCCCGAGACAGATCTTCTGCCCCCTCTGGTTGGTCGGGGGGGTGGGGGGCAGGGTCAGATTGAGAAGGTGAGGTCCGCAGAGTCAGTGGGGAGGCTGTGTGCCTCCGCCCCACAGCCCCCCCCCCCACACACACACAGAACAGGGGAATCCAGGTGGCCCTGGGTGGCGAAGAGATACTGGCTTGCCTGAGAATTATTTTAGAGTATGAAATATTTCCCCCAAATAGCATAAGATGGCTACATGCCCAACATTCTGACCTGAGAGTTTTAATAATATTTCGCCATGCTTGAGTTGGGTTCTGGGAGACAAGACCTGTTCCTCCCCTCCCCACCACTCTCGAGGCCCCCCTCCTCGGTGCGGTCTGAGGACCGTCTCGGGAACCACAATGGCGTGGGGACTGCTTTCCAGTGTTGAAAGCGGCGGCGTCCTCTCTGAACCAGCACTGAAAGCAGAAGTGGTTTGCGTCACAGGGCAGAGCTCGGCTGCGCTTGCTACGGGGGACCCCCGAGGCTTGGCCCATGTTCTCGGGGGCCCCCCCAGCCGCCCCCCACCCCGGCCTCTGCAGCGCCGCCCCTGTGTCTGTGCCCTCAGGTGACCCACAACCAGGAGAACGTGTTCGACCTGCAGTGGCTGGAGGTCCCGGACGTGGCCCCTGAGGAGCTGGAGGCGCTGTCCAGGAGCATGGTGCTCCACCTCCGCAGGCTCATAGACGAGCGGGACGAGCGCACGGAGGTGAGTCTGGGGCGGCCACCGCCTGGGGGGTCTGGGGGCCGGGTCTGGGGGACGGGTCAGGGCACTCGGGCCTGGGGCCCAGTCATGGGCTGTCCGCCTCTCCTCTCCCCTCCCCTCCTCTCCCTCTCTCCTCTCCCCTCCCTTCCCCCTCTCCCCTCCCCTGTCCCCTCCTGACTGGACCTTGGAAGCCTGCACGCCCCCAGTCCTCCTGGTCCAGCTTCTGGGTTGGGATGGGGGTCACGGCCACTTCTGCAGTGAACAGCCATCTCCGGGACACCTGTGTGAGGATGGGAGTCAAGTTTGGGGACTCTGCTCCAGTCACGTGCTCCTTGCTGTCTCACTAAGTGTATCGTCGAGTTTTAATAACACACCACCTTTCTCCTGCCTCCCTCCTGGTTTTTCCATCGTGGCTGATGTCTTGTCTTTTACTTTCTATGTGTCTTTGGTCATTTCTCACCAAGTTCAAGTGTGGGCCCTGTGCTGGGCACAGGGCGCACTGGTGAGCCCCGTCTCTGCCCTACTACAGCTGATCGTGGACCTCACGCAGGAGCGGGACTACCTGCAGGCCCAGCAGCCGCCCAGTCCACTCAAGTGCCCCAGCGCCGAGTCCACGCCCAGCCCGACCAGCAGCCTCTCCAGCGAGGACAGGCAGCACCTAGCCGTGGAGCTGGCCGACACCAAGGCCAGGCTGCGCCGCGTCAGGCAGGAGCTGTGAGTCCTCCGGCAACCCCCTGCTTTTCCTGCTCTTGTGCTGCTTGTCTCAGCATGTTCCCAGCACCCGCGGGTCACTGCAGTGCGTGCGGGGCGGCCGGAAGGACAGCTCTGCCTCAGGGCCCGGGGTCCGCTGGGCTCTGCTCTGCACTTGGTCGGTCCCTGTGGGACTCGGCCCTGCCCAGCAGGGGCTCTGTGGGCTGTCGGGGCTCCTGCCGGTGCAGACGTCACAGACGGTGCAGGAGCGGCCTGCCGTCCACCCTCGGGCACGGTGTGGGGCTCGAATGACCGCCCACACGCTGCTGTGTGTGTTCTTGGCTGGAGGGAGCACGTGTCTCGCCCCGTCGGATGGGTCCATCCGGTCCTCTTGAGAGCTGCCTGCCTCCACCTCTCGGCAGGGGGCCTTGCCACCTGCCCGGCTGTGGAGCGGGGTGCGGCAGCTCCTGGGGCCCCCTGACCCATCCCGCACCCTCAGAGGAGGGTGTAGTGTGAGAGCAGGCCTTGAAGACGCAAAGAGGACAGGCAGACTCCCCTCCTCACCCCCAGAAGGCAGGTCATCTCTCCGCTCCCCGCTGAGGTCTCCCGAGGGGGTGGGCTCTCCAGGGGCTTCTGGGGAAGCCCTCACCCACCACACTCCCTCTTCACGGCCCCAGGGAGGAGAAGGCGGAGCAGCTCGTGGACAACCGGCACGAGGCGGACCAGCTGGCGCTGGAGCTGCAGAAAGTCAAGCAGGAGGTGAGCGGGAATCCTTTCTGCCGTGTGTGGAGGGGCAGGGGTGGGGCGCCCCAGTCCCCGTGGCCTGGGGTTCAGGGACACAGCCGCAGGCCCTCCCAGCAAAGGCCTCTGTTTCCTTCCTGCTCGGAGCAGCGCTGCCGGGAGCCAGTTCCCCTGAGAGCTGCCGTGGGGAGGGGTGGCGACATGTTCTAGTGACAGCGTGTGGAGTCCCCACGAGGTGGCCTGCACACGGAGCCGCTTGGCCACCAGGAGCTGGCTTCTCCTGGGACTGCAGGGCCTGGGCCCTCTCTCCCCCAGCCGGGGGGTACCCTGAGCTAGGTCCCCTGTCTTTGCCCACCTCCCAGAACATCCAGCTGGCGGCCGACGCCCGGTCTGCGCGTGCCTACCGCGACGAGCTGGACGCGCTGCGGGAGAAGGCGAGCCGCGTGGAGAGGCTGGAGATGGAGCTGGGCCGCTGCCGCGAGAAGCTGCATGACGTGGACTTCTACAAGGCCCGCATGGAGGTGCGTGCGCAGCGGGGGGCGGGGCTCGCCGCACGTCGTGTCCTGGGGCGCGGGGGGGGGGGGGGGGGGGCGGGAGCTACGAGGCTTCTGCAGCCAGCGCTCTCCCTGCTCCCGGGCCTGTCTGCACCACCCCCAGGGGCCCCCCTAGTTTAGGGGAAAGGAGTGAGGTTGGGAATTATGGTCAAAGGGCCCTGATTCCTTTTAGGATTTTTCCCTCTCCAACAAGATTTAGCCACAGCAGTGACCTATTCACAAACTTTTTTTTCCCCCCCAAAACGTCTCGCAACTTCTGTGGGTAAATCTTGCCAGGATTGTTTCTCCCACTTTTGTGAGGTTTTTCGGGGGAAGGAAGGAAGTAAAATACCTGTTATTCGGGCAAGTCCACCCTAAGCCCTCAGTGGTGGGGGCTATGCCCATGCCGAGGGGGTGGGTTCATGCAGGGGAGGGTTTCAGGGCTGAGGGGGGCGGAGATCAAGAGCCGGGCGGGGTCCCTGACGCCTAGACCGCTCACCCCGACTGCCTGATGTCGTCAGCAGGTTCCGGACCCTCTTTTCCGAGGGTTTGGGAACTTTGCCCCATTGCTGGAATCGGGGTTTGCAGGGGGTTTTAGTGAGCTCGTACTGCAGGGCCCTGCTGGGTGGTAAGAAGTCATCCCCACGGCCAGCCTGGAGGCTTCGGCGGGGCCCGGACACAGGTCTGCGGAGCGCGGGTTGTCCCTCGCCCTGCTGAGCTGCTGGCAGGCAGGTGTGCGGGGGGCAGGCTGTTGGGCCCGGCACCTCGGTGTGCCCTGCTGCGCACGAGCCCTGGGAGTCCTGGGGTCTCTGGGCCAGGCAGAGGCGGGTTGGGGAGGGCCGTGGTCCAGGCTTGTTTGTTGTTCCAGCCTACCCAGGGTGTGTCTGCTCCCCAGGAGTGTCAGTGACACAGTGGCCCCACCCCCTGCGGAGGAGGCTCCCGGGTGCAGGGCAAAAGCAGCCAGGCCCAGCGGGTCGGGGGGAGGGGTTGGGGGGTGGGAGTCCAGCCCCAGCTCCGACTCCCGGCTCTGTCCTGGAACCGGTCCCCTGGCCCTGCTGGCGATGAAAGGCATAAATCTCCAGCACAGACAGGTTCTGGGACACAGGCTTTACTTCGCTCACCCGCGATGCTGCAGTTGGGACAGACGTGCACACCCTCCCCAGGGTGCTGCCTCAGCAGCCCCTCCTGCCCCCTGTGGGGACCGTGTGCACCCCCACCCCCTCTCACCCTGACCCTGTCCCACAGACGGGGCGGGCCTCAGGGTTCAGTCTCTGCCTCTGCTCATTCCTGGCCTTGTCCAAGCACCCCGCTCCGTCACGAGGGCCGGTGACGTCACGCCTACGCGGTGGGCGTCAACCCTGCACCGGGGGCGGGGCTCTGCCGCGAAACGAGGCTCGCTCCTGGCATCCGGGCAGCTTCCGGACGTTTGGAGGGTTTCGCACTGGGAACCCCTTTTCCACGTTCTCCGGATTCATGCCTCTGGATAATAGCCCTCTTTTTCGTATTGATTAATAATTGTCATGGTGAAGTTACCGTGACATTAGTGATGCCTGAAGTTTCGCATCAGCTTAATGAATATCAGGAGAACTGGCGTGGTCCGTGGAGTCCAGGCCCTGATGGAGGAGGATGAGTCACACAGTGTTGGGGCCCTCCCGGGGCTCAGGGCGCAGGAAGGACAGTGCTCGGGCACGCGTCCTCTGACTGCAGCAGTGACGACAGCCCTGCGGTTAGCCCCGCCTGCCAGGTGGGGGGGGGGCGGGTGCATGCGCCGTGAACCCCCGAGGGCAGGGATAGGGTCTCATTGGTCGGCATGCCTGGGGGGGCCTGGCACACGCGAGGCACTTGGTAGTGAGCACGCAAGTCGAGTGAAAACCCCGCTCTCCGCAAGGACAAGACTTGCAGCGGGGGGGAGGAGGACGGGGAAAAGTATGAGGTTTTGTCGCTTTCGTGATGTCGGCCATGGCGGGTGTGATGGGCGGGGCAGTGGAGAGGGGAGCACGATTACCAGGTTCGTGCCCCCTCGTGGCTGTGGGCACCCACCGTGCGAGGAGACCCCTTTAAGTGCAGGGGAGCGACTGATGGCTGGGAGCTGTCCCTGAGATCCTGTCCGGTGTCACCACGCAGCAGCACATGAAAGGGAGAGAGTGTTACTGCCACGTGGGAGGGAAAGATAAAGGACCCAGGGGGGTTCAGAGCGAGGGCAGGGTTAATTTTGCTTAGAAAAATATGGAACACAAATTTCCTTGTTTTTGTTTTTAAACTTCTGGCAGCTCCGGTGCGGCTCCTAGTCTAGTTTATGTGAGGGTTCAAACAACAGCAAGAGGAGAGAGGCCTGGGCGTCCCTGGGCACTGTGGGAAGTGGGGGTGCGGCAGGCGGCCCTTCACCTCCCTCTGCAAACAGCCGACCCGCCTCTCTGCTGCCGGGGGTGGGGGACAAAGACAGAGAGAGGTGGCCGGAAGGTGCCCCTTGCCCCATGTTTCGTCATTGGCCGGAACTCCCGACAGCGAAGGGCAGGTGTGTGGGTGCCGTGCGCGTCCTGAGCAAGGGGGCCGGGCGGGCCTGGTCTCTGCCGCCCTGAGACACCTGCAGCCTCCCGGGCGGTGCGGGACTCCCAGCAAACAGCAGCTGAAAGGGGTGGCGACTGGCCGGGGCACCGTCCCAGCAGTCCCTCCGCCGGCCGGCTGGGTGGTGGGCAGACCATGTCTTCGCTGCCGATGGAAGGAGCGGTGGTTGGGGCGTCTCTGAGCCCCTTGTGCCCCGAATTGTGAGACACAGGTAGGAGCACGTTTCAGGTGAACGCCCCCTGGCAAGCCCCTGGAGCCGATCGGTGATGGCGAGGCAGCGAGGACCTGGGTTCACGGCTGGTTCTGGGGTCCGGGGCACACACACCCTTAAGGAACCCCCTCGGTGCCCAGGTCTGGAAGGGGATGATGTGCTGTGGGCGTGGTCTGCCCTGCCCGTCTGGCCTGGGAGATGGGGCTCCATCTCCACTCACCTCCGGCCACGGCGCCCTGGGGTCCCAGCAGCTCCACGCCTCTCTGTCTTCAGTGGAAGAAGGTGCTCAGGATGGGTTGGTTGGTTTGAGTCCAACCCTTAGGGCTCTCAGGGTGCTCCCACCCTTAACTAAAGCAAACCCCTCTCCAGGCCTGCTTGGAAGAAGAGAACACCACTGCGTCCTAGAGCCCCTCCTTGTCCGAGTGTTCTGCTGCCCTTCCCCCCCCCCCCCCATGCTTGGGAGGCAGGGCTCCGGTGCCTGCCTTGGGCCCCCCCTACCCCTACCCCCCGTGTGGCCGGGACACCTCCGCCCCCCTCCTCACGGAGCCGCCGCCTCTCTCCAGGCCTGCACCCACCCGGCACCCAGTCCAGAGTGGTTAATCATGACTCTCCTTTCTTCCCCTCTCCCCACTGCACGCTCCGGGGTCCCAGGTACTCCCGTGCCCCGGGGCCCCTCCCCTGCCCCCCAGCGAGTTCCCGTCGGGAGGCAGGGGTCTGCAGAGAGAGTGTGGCCCCAGCGCTGGCCTGCCGTCGTTTGCTCGTGATGCTCGGTGCCTGCACGGGAGTCATCGCGTTATTCTGGAGGGACCCCCACAAATCCCCGGACTGGCCATTCTGCCTCTGTCTCTCCTTGTTCGTGTTCCTCTGTCCTGCTGCCAGAGCGGCCTCCTTCAGCTCCTCAGGCACCTCCCCATCGCTCTTAGGACCAAACCCACCCTCTGCCCCTGTCTGGCCCTCCCTGACTTGGGTCCCCGGAGGAGCTCTGCTCTGGCTCATCAGGGCCCCCGTCACGCCCCCCGACGCCCAGCACAGTGCCAGAGGAGGGGCGGGCGGGCGGCCAAGCCCTGCCAGCTTCGCCCCCCTAGCCTCCTGGCTCACACTTCCTGTTCACCCCTCACCTCCAGGCAGCGGCCACCATGTGACATCGTCATGACACGTCTTCCTGTCTGTCTCCCACCCACACCAGGAGCTCCTTGAAGACAGTCTTGTGTTTTCCTGACCTCAAGTCTGAGTCCTTGGTGCCAAATGGCACGGTCAGTCCAGGGTGAAGCCCGGCCCACCCACTCGCACGCTGGCTGCCTTTGCTACGCCTGCAGAGCCGGGCAGTTGTCCCAGACCTCGGGCCCGAAAAGCCCAGGGCATGTCCTCTCTGGTCCCGCACACACCTGTGGTCTGGCCTGCGCAGGTGCACGGCGAGGGCTCTGGCCCGGGCGGCGGTAGCCGTTGGTGGGGCTCCTGCACACGCAGGGCCTGTCTGTGCCACGCTGTAACGGCATCATCACATCCGAGCCTCCGGGTGGCCCGGTGAGGTTTAGCAGCCACCCCGCCTCTGGTTCCCAGGTGACAGACCTGCGGATTAATAATTTGCTCACTGTCACTGGTGGTGAGGAGGTGGATCTGGCATTGAAACACCTCCGACTGCCTCCAGGACCTTGGCCTTGCGGAGGAGGAAGGAGAAAACAGGTGGGGTCATGGAGACAGAGGCGGCGCGAACTGGGGACCCTGGAAGGGGGGGATGAAGACAGCCACAGCAGCAGACACCGTGGGAGGTCCCAGCCGCCAGCACTTCCTGTTGGCCCCTGGGCGTTAGGCTGTAGTTGGGGACCTACCTGCGTCCCCAGCCCTGACTGCCTGGAAGTCCTCGGTCCTGTGTTCCCACGGGGACTTGGTGTTCCTCAGGGACGTCTGGGGCATTTAGAAAGCACTCCGCCCACTGAGGAGTGGGAGCGGGACGGAGCTGCTGTTCAGTCTGTGGTGCAGCCCGCCAGGTCCCCAAGTTGGCGGGGGGTGGGGCTAACTTCTGGCCAGGCTTCTCTGAGGTCCAGCCGACTGCAGCAAACCGGTGAGCAGGGGCGGTGCAGGGAGGGTTCGCCTCCATGGAGTGAGCGGGGGCTCTGCCGTTCTGAGTCGGACGACCCCGAGTCTCCCCTCCAAGGGCACCGCTGGGCTGGCTCCCGGGCGGCTCCTGGTGCTGTGGTCCTGGGCGCAGTGAGAAGGACCCGGTTGTCCCTTTGACCCCCACCCCCACCGCCATGTTTGCAGCTGGCTGGGGTCAGGACGCCCCACCCCCAGCAATGGGTGTCTGCCTGCTGCTGGGTGGAAGCACCAAGCTGGACGGGCTCGCAGGGACCCGGCGTGGTGGCGACAGGCGGGCAGCCCGCTCCCTGGGCCTCGGACACGGAGCTCGGTGTGCTCCACACGCGCTGTCACGTCAGCCCCCCACACCTACCCGCAGCAGGAAGGGGGGCCTCGGTCGAGGGACCTGCACTCACTTCAGGTCCCACGGCTAGCTGTGCCTCCGGCAGGCCTGGGGGTGGGAGCCGTTGGCCCGTGTCCCCGTCCCTGTCCCCAGTCACCAGGGTGGCTCTCGGGGACCAGACAGCAGGCCTGGCCCGTGCTTCCTAAACGTGGCCCCTCAGCTGTTCACTGGGCTGGGTCAAGCCTTTAAATAGCCTCCCGGTTCGGTTGGGGTCAAGGTCCTCCGGAGGCCGCTGGCTGCGGGCAGCGGCCAGAGGTACCCCCCCTCCCCCAAGCCGAGCCCTTTGCCCGTTTCTGGGGGCCTGGCCTCTCACTTCTGAGGCGGCGGGGCACGCAGCGCAAGTCCACATCAACTTCTGTTGCCTCACAGGTGGTGAAAGTCGATACCTCCAGAAAACTGAGGCACACGTGAATAGTAGCTGGAACTCCTTTTGCCTCATGTTCTGTTCGGCTCTGGACGCTTGCACACCCCTACCCGTGCCCAGGTCCTTGGGGACCCGCCGCCTACGCCACCTGTGACCCCCTCACAGCGCAGTTCAGGGTTACTGGACACTTGCGGGGGGGCCCAGGAGAGCAGATCCGGAATAGCCCTGCCCTGCAGAGTTCACCGCCTCGGGGGTGGAGGGAGACGGTCCAGGCCAGCTCGGTGTTGCTCCGAAGTGTGCCCCCTAGTGCCCGCCGCAGCAGGGGAGTCAGAGTAGAGCTGCGCGTGCTTCTCAGAGGGGCACCTCCGGCTGGGCTGTGCGGGCGGGGTAGGAGTTGGTTGTGGGCCGAAGGGGCAGACTGCCCTGTGGGAGCTCAGGGCCCGGGATTATGGTGTCCTGGGGAGTGCTGGTGGGTGGACCAGCTGGAGCGCGTGGAGAGAATGGTGGGGGGCAGTGGCCAAAGAGGGGGAGCTGGGCCTTCCTAGCGTCCACAATGCCTCTCTGTTGTCCGGCTCATGTCACTGACAGTGGTGGCGGCCTCCGACCCCTGCAGGCTCTTCCAGGGCAGGTGGCGGGCGGCGGCGGCAGGAGAGAGAACGCAGGTCCGGAGCTCTCTGGCCCAAGTCCAAGCCCCAGCTTCCCCCCTCGCTGGTCTTGTGACTTCGGGCTCGTTCCTTAGTTCACCCCAGTCACCATCTTCACATGCCGGACGGGGCGGCCCCTGCCTCCCTCTCGGGGCCCTTGTGGGGAGTGGATGAGGCAGGGCCAGCGAGCCCCTGGTGCAGGGCCGGGCACTGGCAGGAAGAGGGTGCCCAGGTGGGTCCAGCGGGGTCACAAAGACCAGGCCACTGGGGTTCTGGCCCGTGCAGGGAAGTGAGCATGTGCAGGACCTGCGAAGGCGTTCGGGGAGACTCGGTGCCCCGAGATGCTGAGTGCTACAGGGAGGGCCCTGCGGGGAGGGCGCGGGGCTGAGGCGGAGGGGCCCACCCCCTCCCCGGTGTGCTGGGCACCTGGACAGGGTGAGAGCCCCGTGGCCTCCTGGCCCGGGAGGGGCCTGCCGGGGACCAGCGCTGCACTCCACACCCAGCACGTGCCTGACACACAGTAGGCCCGCAGTGCCTGTTTGCTGGTTGTGTCCCACAGGCTCCTCATCTGTAGGAAACTGCCGAGACGGTGGTTTTCCCAGAGCACGCGTGTAAAACGTTCAGATGGGAGCAGTGCGAGAACAAAGGCTCGTGTGAACGGCCCTGGTTTCCCAGGACCCGGGCCGGTGGGGCGGACGCTGGGTCGAGAGGCCTGACTCGGCCTCAGACCCGGGCAGACTCCGCGCCCCGCCCTTCCCTGTGCCGGAAACGGGGCTCAGCGGAGCCCCTTATCTGTCAGCAGGTGCATTGGTCCGGCCAGACCAGGTGACGAAACTCTGTCACGCCGTGGCCAGCACAAAGGACACCCTGAGGAAGTGTTTCCTTCCGGCATTTAAATGGTTTCTTGATTTGGAGATAGTACTTTTTCCGTGGAGAAAGTCCGTCTGGCCGGGCTGAGAAAGGGGCAGGGGCTGAAACGCCGAGACGGGCCTTCCTGCGGCGGGCGGTTTCGGTCCAGGGGCCTGGGAGAACGCCGTCCCCCCAACACACCCTGTCCGAGGCACCTGCTGACTGGCCGGCTCTCGCGTGTGTTTCTGCTGACCAGGAGCTGAGGGAGGACAACATGGTCCTCATCGAGACCAAGTCCATGCTGGAGGAGCAGCTGACGGCCGCCCGGGCCCGGGCCGACAAAGTGCACGAGCTGGAGAAGGAGAACCTGCAGCTGAAGTCGAAGCTGCACGACCTGGAGCTGGTATCACAGGCCGCCGTCCCGAGAGGGACACGGAGTGGGGGGCGGCGGGGGGTGGGGGGGTTCGGGGTTGTGCCCTGCCCTGGTCTTCAGCGGCTGGGTCGGTGCCGCGCCGACATGGGGACCTGCTGACCACAGAGGGTCCCTGGGCTGAACGCAGCAGCTCGAGTGGGCGCCACCCACTTCACGCCCACAGAGCAGAGGGGGCCCAACCTGGGGAGCGAGTTCCTGTGAGGATGGAGGGCTGTGCCGATGGTGGCACAAAGGGTCTTTGGTACCAGGTTTATGGGGTCAGCGGGGGGCTGTGATCTGTGAGTCTCCACGGCATCCCAGCAGGTGTGCTGGGCCTGCTCAGGGGCTGCGACACTGCTCATCCTCACATCATGTACTTTAAAGCCCTGTGCTGATGAGCATCAGTTTATTCAGGCATGGCACAGTTAGGGACCCCAGGTCTCTGCATCACCCGCGTCACGGGGTCGGTGTGTCTTTTAGTGATTGCAACTCTCACCACTGGGCCCTGTGTTGGAGTCTCTTCTGAGCAGCCACGATTTTAGGAAGTGGGCAGGTGCACAGAGGCCCTTCATCCCGGGGGGCGGGACGAGGATAGATGCACAGGGGTCAGGGGCTGTCCAGAGGGTGCCCAGGCCGCATCCTCACCCCTCCCCTCTCTCTCCGCACTAGGACCGGGACACAGACAAGAAACGCATCGAGGAGCTGCTGGAAGAAAACATGGTCCTCGAGATTGCACAGAAGCAGAGCATGAACGAGTCCGCCCACCTGGGCTGGGAGCTGGAGCAGCTGTCCAAGAATGCGGACCTGTCGGACGGTAGGCAGCAGCCCCCAGGGCCCCAGGGCCCACAACTGCTCCCGCGTCCAGGGAGCCGAGCCCTTGGCTCTGAATCTCAGGTGTCAGCCCATCCTCACCCTAAACAAACAGGATTTCCTTCAGGGGTCGTTGGGAACTGCTCCATCGCTGTTGTCCCTGAGGAGAGCAGGAAGGGCCTGGTGGCCTTGGTGTCAGGACAGGCATGCAGATGACATGCTGCCAGGTTTCTGGGTCCCCATGTGGACAGTCCCGGGAGCCTCCAGATTACAGCATGCTGAGTGACGCCCAGAGGGCCTCTCAGACCCGTCCCCAGATGATGGAAAGCTCAGGGTGGCAGGAGAGGTCCCCAGCAGTCACTAATCCCCACTATAAATATACCCTGGGCGTCATTTCCTCCATTCATTTGCATAATTGGCTGCAGTCATTCTCTGTCGCCCTGGGCAGGGGCTCTGAGTGGCTGCTTCTCATGGGGCCCAGGCCTGTCCCTCTCCCTCTCCCTCTGGTGTTTGCGCCCTGGCCCAGCACCTGCGACCAGTGTCCGGTTGGCCCGGGGACAGCGGGTGGGGCATGGCCCGCAGTGCAGCAGGAAGCCTCGGCGCTCGGCAAACAATGGGCCGGTTCCTGTGTTCAAAAATAGCCCACGTGCGCCTGAGAGTGCAAGTGGCTGTTTCCTGAGCTTCCCGCCGGGTGCAGGGCGGCCCCTGGCTGGTTCGGCGGGGTTAGGGGGGCTTTTTCATTGCTGGTAAACATGCCTAAGCATCATGGAAAGGCTGTTGAGGCAGCTGCATATTCCTTCCCTTCAAAGGGTCCCACCAGCTCCAAACCTGAAATCGGGTCATTAAACTGTTCATCTGCGTGCAAAGTTTCTCTCTGTGGTTTGGCGCTGCTGGGGCCCAGGCGGGGGTCATGGGGATTCCCGCCTCCGGGAGTTCAGGCTCCTCGGGGAGGACCACTGCCCCCTGGTGGAACACAGGAGCGGTGCAGGCTGGCTGGGACCCGCTCAGACCAAGTGTATTTATGATTCCTGCTAGAGACCAGGGTGGCCCACGGCATTGCAAAGCCTCACCGACCCAGACTGCTCAGCATAGTTCGTGAGCCCCGTCAGGTCGGTGGCCGTCACTTCGTCTTCGTGTCCCCAACTCCTGCTGCCTAGCTGGCAGCTCGTGAACAACGCATGAGTGTGCTTCTTTCTGTGTGGACGGCGTGGTGGCTTCCTGGGTTGGAAAGACCTGGCTTACAGTCCTGGCTCCCCCATGGGCTCGCCAGGCGGCCTCTTGCAAACCACGGTTTTCTCACCTGCGACACGGGGGTCGTGAAGCTGCCCCCCCGGGGTCGCTGTGCGTGTCTTGTGAGAGGGGACGGCCCAGCGCTGCCCTGCACCCGGCCCTCTGGGCACCGAGCCGGGCGGCTGTTCTTGCCACCTTTGTCTTCCTGAAAGATAAAACGTTACTCTGGCTCTTGGGGTGCCGGTGCGCGTAGCACCCCGTGAAGAACCGTCGGCGGTTTTCCCAGTGAACTGTCCTGTCATCATCCTGGCCTCCGAGGCCCTGGCCTCTGGGGAAGAGGAAACGAGCTTGTACTCGGTTCCGCTCTTGAACTTGGAGAAGCTTCAGCTCTGTTTTCCGTGAGCGCAGAGCTCCGGTGTGGGGCGGCGAGAGAGTCTGGGGGTGGACGGCAGCAGGGGCGGTGGTTGCAGAACAAAGGGATGTGTTGAGTGCCGTGGAACCATCCCCTTAGAAATGGCTAAAACGGTGCACTCCGTCCTGGGCTGCACAGGTACCGTCCAGGTGGTCACAGGTTGTGAACTGGGGGGGTTGTAGTTGGTCAGTGTCATGTGTAGCTTTGTCGGGATGAGGCCCTTCACATGTGTTCATGTGCTGAGAACGTGTGTGTTTATGTGTGGTCGGTGCTGGGGTAGAGGCAGGGCTGAGGGCGGCCTGCTCACTCCACAGCGGTGCCGCCGGTGGCCTGGGGGCTAGAGAGCATATTCCGGCTTCCGGAGTCCACACCACTGTCCTTGGTGGAAGGTGGGAACTCAGGCCTGGTGCAGACACATCTTCGTCCCTGGGACCGCCCAGCATTGCCGAACACGCACATTTTGTTGCCAGCTTCACGTGCCAGTGTTGAAAAGCCGTCCCCTCTACGTAACTCTAGCCCTAGCCCCAGGTGATGAGTAAGAAGCAGGTGGGGTGCAGCCGTATTAGCAATTGAATTATCAGTGTGGTCAGGCTCCCAGGACCAAGAGTGTGGCACTGGAGGGACGGGGGAGGGGAGCAGCCCAACCCCCCTCTCAAGGGCTCGCATACACACTTGTCCTGGGGAGGCCCCAGCCTTACCTGAAGTCCTGCACCTGGTCCTGGCGGGGCAGGGCCGGGCACCCCTGTCCCCGGTCCTTCTCAGGTCTGTACTCGCTTCTCTCTCTGAAGTCAGGCTGTTTAGGAACATAGTAGAAAATCTGCCTTTTTCTATCTTTAACTCACTTTTTCATCTCGCTTAGAATTTTTAGAGCACTTGCAATACGCTGCCTCGTTCTCTCCTCAGTGTAGTTGTGAGATTACAAGTGAAATCTCAGCCCGAAGGACCCGGTCCAGGGACGGCAGGTACCGGGCACAGGCAGCCTGTAGCCTCTGTGTCAGTAATTGTGCCCCCCTCCCCGGCCCCCCGGCTGAGCCACCCAGACTCCCGCCGCTCCCAGCTGGCACGGAAAACGCCGTCTGTGTCACCTGTGCTGGTCTCTGCAGTCCTGGGTTGACCGTCAGGCCGGCAACTTGTGAAAAGTGGTCCCAGCAGCAATTCCACAGTGTTGATCTTTTGCGTTGGCTTCCCCACCGTCCCCTGCCTCCTTCTTGAGCTCCGGGCTGCTCCCCCTCATGGACCCCAGCTGAGCCAGCAGAGGGGCCGTGACTGCCTGAGGAGCCTCGGGTGCCGACGGCAGCACACCCCGTGAAAAAAGGAGGGCCCCCGCTGACCCTCGGGAGACCGCCCCGGGCGGGCCCCTCAGACCTGGGGCTCGGGGCCGGGGCCCCCGGAACCCGGGCTCTGACCCCACGCCGCGCCTCAGCCTCCAGGAAGTCGTTCGTGTTTGAGCTGAACGAGTGCGCCTCCAGCCGCGTCCTGAAGCTGGAGAAGGAGAACCAGAGCCTCCAGAGCGCCGTCCAGGGGCTGCGGGACACGGCCCTGGCGCTGCAGGAGAGCAGCCTCAAGTGCGGGGAGCTGGAGAAGGAGAACCAGCAGCTCAGCAAGAAGGTGACCCGGCGGGGGGTGGCTGGGACACACGGGCAGGGGGGCGGGCAGGGGGAGCATCCAGGTGCTGCCGCCGAGGATGCGCAGCCGGGAGGAGTGCGGAGTCTGGTGCAGCCGCAGCTGCGATGGGGGCGGGAGTCATCCCTGAGGAGGCTCACACGGCGGCCCAACTCATCCCTGCCCCAGTGTGACCCGGACAGGATTGAGTTCTTTGTCCTTCGTCTGTGCAGTGGGGTCAGCGATGTACCCACCTAAGAGGTGCCGTGAGGATCGTCTGGGGTCCAGCACGTAGCACGTGCGTGATGGGCAGAGGGCAGGGCCCTGTCAGAAAGCGTCAGGGGCAGGGGCATGGGTGTGTGGGGGACCACTGACAGGCCGTTTCAGGGCGCTGCTGGCGGTAGAACAAGATCCGTGCTCTCTCTTCCCTGTTGGTGGACGGGATGAGGAAGAAGAGAGGGCTGAACGGCCTTGGCCTTGCAGGGAACCCCTGGGTCTTCCCCGTAGCGCTGCAGAAGACAGATATCGGGGGGACAGACACAAACCAGTCTTTGTCCTGCAATGATGAGGACCCCCACTCACGTGGCAGGAAGGGCCGTGGGGAGCCTAGGGACTGTCTCCACACATTGGCCATCCTGGGTCGGGGGGCATCAGTACATACAGCCACACCACGATGACATGTTGCATTGTGGGCTCTGAACACGGCACCTTGACCCGTGGCCGGACCCTAGACGAGGGTGAGGGCAAGAGCCCTCTTGCTCGCTGACCACCCCGTAGGACCGGTGCTTCCAGGCGTCTGGGTGTCTGCCCTGTGAGCCAGCAGCGTCCTTTGCTGAGGCTGCACCGGCAGTGGGGGGGACCCGGCTGCACACGGGAGACCGGGGTTCCACTGGTCACGGCTCTGCCTGTACTTTATCTCCGGGTGGGGCTCGTGCAGTGGTTTCCCCAGACCTCTCCCGGGACGCCCGGGGCTCGGTTACCCACCCCGTCCCTTTGAAGCATTGTCTGCCTCGCCACAGCAGGGTAGCTGCCAAACAGTTCGTCCTTTCTTCGTGGGACAATGCGGGAATCCCCGTCTCCTGTCTCGTCTCTCGGTGCAGAGCAGCGCAGGGAGAGCGGCTAGACAGTGTGGGTGGCTCAGATTCACGTGGGGCTGGCACAGGAGAGCTCTTTGTAAATGGTGGTTTGCCCTCGGCGGAGATAAAAAAGAATGGACCTTTAGAAAGGTGAGCGCCTCCAGCTGAGAGGGTCCTCAGGGGCCGCCACAGAAGGCCTGTGATGCAACCTCTCTGGCCGAGCTCCCGGCAGGCCCCAGAGGTGACCACTGATGGTCCTCCCGTCCTCGGTGTCGACTCCGGTCCCTCCCCTGCACACGCAGGACTGGCGGAGGGCGCACCCACCTGACAGGACTCCTTAGCCCCCATCTCTCAAGCCCCGCCCTCCTGCTTCCTCTCTGGACCAGTTCCCTGGTGGGCCCTGGGGCAGCCCTGCCACAGCCCTCGGGAGGCACGTGCTGGCTTAGAGTCCCCGGGGGAGGGAGGTGCCACAGTGCCCAGCCCGTGTCCGGCACCGGAGCCCTGGGAGGGCGGTGGCCCTTTGCTGGCCAGCGTGTGCTTTGGCCTCCTGTCCCGCTCAGCCCGCCTGGGCCTGGCTGCACCTGTCCTGACCCTGACCCTGGGCGGGTGTGCTTTCTCCCCGGAGCCTGGCACGGGACGGGTCCTTGCAGCCGTTGGGTGAGCACCTCAGGGGGCGTGGCCCAACACTGACCTTCCTGGAGCACGGTTGGGGGGTCGGGCACAGCCTCCAGACAAGTCCAGCCGACACGGCTGCCCTGGCAGGCATCCGAGCCAGGACACGGAGGCCTGGAGGCCCGGACCCCCGGTGCCAGCGCGGCTCACCCACCCCTCAAGTGTCACGCAGGCTGCAGGTTGCTCCTGTCTGAACTTCTGTGTGAACCACAGTTCCCCGATGTTAACTTCCTTCCCTGAGGTTCACACCGCTCATGTGGGGGCCTCAGGGGGAGGGGGGCGCCCGTTCCCCACGTGCGACTCAGCATTGACGTCCTGTGACGTCATGCCTTCAGCCAAGAACCCCGATTATCAGAGGAAGAGGGGGGCAGCCTTTTGGGGGCTTGTCACACGGACCCAAGAGCCACCCAGGGGCGAGAGGCAGGCCGCTGGCACCCACACCCACGGGCTCTGGGCACCTGGAGCCTCCTGCGAGCCCTCGGCCTGAGCCGGTGGCCGCCAGGAGGATGGGAAGCCCCGCGGGGCCAGGGGGCCTGCAGTAGCCCCCAGCCCAGAGAGCTCGCCCAGGGGCGCCGAGGCCCCTCGGGGTGGACGGAAATAAGGGCAAGAGCCAGAGCCAGGTGGAAGGTGGGGGTGTCTAGCAGCGGTGGGTGGGACGGGGGCAGTCCCGTCTCCAGCCTAGAAACAGCAGAAACCAGAAATGCGAAAGCTGGAGTAACATCTTTTTGGGGAGGAGAAGAGGCGGCAAGATGGGGCCGCTGCGCACGTGGCAGGGAGGGAGAGGAGCGGTAAGCTGGGAGGGAGCCTGACCTGTCAGTACCCGTGACCTTTCTCTCTGCCATGGGCCAAGTTCAGGGTCAAGGGGGTGTGGAAGTCCCTGCAGGACGAGGTCTGGACTTTTTTTCCTTGAGAAAGGGCCTCGTGAACACGTTCTGTGGGGCTGACAGGTCTCAGGTTTGCTCTAACACACGGCTCCCCATGTGGTGCTGACTTCCCGACCCGGGCTGGGTCTTGGGCCCTGCAGATCGAGAAGCTGCAGACCCAGCTGGAGAGGGAGAAGCAGAGCAACCAGGATCTGGAGACCCTCGGCGAGGAGCTGATCAAAGAGAAGGAGCAGCTGCAGAGTGACATGGAGACCCTGAGGGCTGACCGAGCCAGGCAGGTAGGCCGTCCGGCGCGCACGCCTCCCCGGCCCCCCGGCCTGCAGGAGGGTGCGCCCGGGGTCAGAGCCGCAGGCAGTGACACACGGGTTACCTGTCTCCTCACTCGGCTGCCACTCAGATCGGCGGCAGGGGGACGGGGCAGACTTGGCCTCCCAGGGACACTGGCACTCTTGTTCTTGATCGCCACGCCTTGGGGAGGAGAGAGGGGGTGCTTCTGGCAGGTGGGGGCCCAGGGTGCTGCTAAACGTCCTTCAGCACACGGGGCAGCCCCGCAGGACAAAGAGCGTCCCGCCCCAGTGTCCGGCATCCCACTGAGGAGCCCAGCAAACCTCCAGGGCTTACGCCCGAGAAGGCCCAGGGAGGGCAGCCCAGTGCCAGGCAGTGGCTGTTGTCCGTCCCCAGAAACAGGCAGGAAGGAGGTGGAGGAGAAAGGGGCAGAGGGGAGGCCTCCCCAGGACCCTCCATTGTCATCTCATTCGCCAGACCCGACCCCCGGCCACTGCTGGCTGCAGAGGGGCGGGGTGTCAAGCGCTTGAGTGTTTCGGCCTCTCTAGCAGAGCAGAAAAGGGGGGTTGAGGCAGTGCGAGAAGACAGGCGGGGCCCCCACCCTGATCTGGCTTACAGTCTGGAGGCAGAATGACAGGTGGCAAGCCAGGTGACGGCCGATGTGGGCTATTGAGCGAATCGACGTGGGTCCAGGGAGGGAGTCCTACCAGGTGCAGGGCTTGCCTGGGGAACGGATGCTCACGCTGAGCCCGGGAGGGGGAGAAGGAGCCAGCGATGCTGCAGGCCGCGGGCGGAGCGGGGAGAGGGTTGGAGGCGGAGGGCAGATCACGCGCGGCGTCTGCAGGGGAGAGCAGCGTAAGGAGGGGCCACAGAGGTGGGTGGCCAGCTTGCCCAGCTCCTGCAGAGTGGGGTGAAAAGCCCCACCAAGGGAAATCGCTTTCACCCTTTTACGTGAGAGGGAATGCGGTTTATGTGTCTCAGGCGTCCCGGCTGCTGTGGATGCGTTTTGGCTGGAACTGGCTCCGTGGGGATCCCCGTGCCCTTCACCTCATGTCCATATCGGGCCTCTGGGGAGTGTTAGGGCTTCCTTCGGGGACAGGGTGTGCTGGCCTCTCACGGCCTCCACGTTCAGTCGCCCAGCTGGGGCCCCGAACACCAGGATGTGCTCACGCGGCCGCCCGTGTCGGTCCCCTTGTGCTTTCCCGCAGATCAAGGATCTCGAGCAAGAGAAGGACCACCTCCACCAAACAGTGTGGTCGCTGCGGGAGAGGTCACAGGTCAGCAGCGAGGCCCGCGTGAAGGACATCGAGAAGGAGAACAGAGCCCTGCACCAGACGGTGACGGAGAGCAGCGGCAAGCTGAGCAAGCTGGAGTCCGAGAAGCAGCAGCTGCTGCGGGACCTGGAGCAGGTGAAGGAGAAGGTGGACCGGGCGGCGGAGCTGGAGCAGGAGCTGCGGCGGCTGGAGAAGGAGAACGAGAAGCTGGCCCAGAAGGCCGCCTCCCTGGCGGCGGCCACGGAGAAGGCGGACACCCTGGAGCGCGAGAGCCAGAGCCTGACGCTGGAGAACCGGCGGCTGCGCAAGTCCCTGGACACCCTGCAGAACGTGTCGGTGCGGCTGGAGGCGCTGGAGCGGGACAACAGGCAGCTGGACGAGGAGAACCTGGAGCTGCGCAGGGCGGTGGAGGCCCTGCGCTTCACGGGCACCAAGATGGCACAGATCGAGAGGGAGAACCAGGAGCTGGAGCGGGAGAAGGAGGAGCTGAGGAAGAGCGTGGAGCTGCTGAAGGCCCTGAGCAAGAAGTCGGAGCGCCTGGAGCTCAGCTACCAGAGCCTGAGCGCCGAGAACCTGCGGCTGCAGCAGAGCCTGGAGAGCGGCGGCCAGAAGTCGCAGGCCCTGGAGCGAGAGCTTGGGGAGCTGGAGGCGGAGAACCAGACCCTGCAGCGGGACCTGGAGGCGCAGCGGCTGGCCAACAAGCAGCTGGAGCGCTCCGAGGCGGACCGGAAGGCCCTGGCGCAGGAGCTGGCCCAGCTGGAGAAAGACAAGAAGCTGCTGGAGAAGGAGGCGAAGCGGCTGTGGCAGCAGGTGGAGCTCAAGGACGCCGTGTTGGACGACAGCACGGCCAAGCTGGCCGCCGCCGAGAAGGAGAGCCGCGCCCTGGACAAGGAGCTGGCCCGCTGCAGGGACGCGGCCGCCAAGCTGAAGGAGCTGGAGAAGGACAACAGGGACCTCACCAAGCAAGTGACCATGCACACGCGGACGCTGACGACCCTGAGAGAGGTGAGCTGGGTGCAGGCAGCCCCTCCCGGGGGGCAGGGGGGCGTGCCACGAGGGGCATACCACTCAGGGCCTGCTTCTCACTCACGAGAGTCCAGGTGACACTCCTGGGAGCCTGTCACCTGTCCTCTGACTCAGTTGCTCTGGTCTTCGGGCTCCAGCATCTCAGCACAAGGTTTGGGCGTCAGCCGGGGCAGGGGAGGGGCAGCTGGAAGGCCGCACACCAGGTCCTCTGAGCCGCAGCTGGGAGGCGACCCCGTCGTCTTACCCCACAGCCCATGGGCTTCACCTGCCCTCAGGGCGGCTGGGAAATCTGCAGGTGGAGTGAATGCTTGGCGAGCACCACTCACGGTCGCGCCGCTGGTCTGCGCCTTCAGATTTGGTGGGGGAGGCAGGTGTGCAGGGCACTGCGCCACCTGGGAAGGCAGGCATGCAGGGCGCTGTGCCACCTGGGGAGGCCGGCTTGCAGGGCGCCGTGCCACCTGGTGGGGAGCAGGCGTGCAGGGCACTGTGCCACCTGGCAGAACTGGCATTTCCCTGGAGAGCCACAAAGAAGCGTGGAGGTACAGGTGGGCCGGACTCAGTCCACCACCTCGGTGGGAGCAACGCCCACTTCTGAAAAGTAAATCAAAACCAGGATTTGAAATGAAACCTTCCTCCTCGTGATACTTACTGTTTATTCCAAATTCTCTGCAATGAACGTTTAATTACACTACTCCCCAGAAAAGGCAGTCATGAGAATGTGAACACACTACTCACAGGTCAACGTACTGGTATTGCAAAAACGTGTGTTCAGGGCACGTTGGATCCACCCTGACTCTCAGCTCTGTGGCCTGGTCGCCCACGACACAAGGGGCTGGAAGAGCGCGGTCACCCCTTCCCTCTGGGGGACATGGCTGAGGTTCACCCACTCCCCCTTCTTCCCCGGAACCGCCCGCCCAGCCCCCATGACACCTGCGTCAGCCCCGACGTGGGAAGGCAGTTGGCAGCTCAGCTGTGAGAAGGGCCTGCGCCGGGCCCTCCCTGCCGTCTCTGTGGGGCTCCCGTCCCACGCCATCCTCTCCTCGCCCCCACAGGACCTGGTGCTGGAGAAGCTGAAGACACAGCAGCTGACCAGTGAGCTGGACAAGCTGAGCCAGGAGCTGGAGAAGGCCGGGCTCTCCAAGGAGCTGCTGCTGCAGGACGACAACAGCAGCAGTGACATGTGAGCCACAACCCCCCCCCCCGCCGTGTGGCCCCGGGGCCCAGCAGCTCATGCCTGCATCCCCGTGCTCCTCATCGCCTGCGTCCACTCGCTCTCAGATCTCGGTCCCCCACGGGGCTCCCCGGGGAGAGGGTGCAGGTCCTTTTTGTCCAGGAAAAAGGCTGCTTTCATTATTTTCAGCAGACCGTACCTTTTAGAGTAGTTTTAGGTTCACAGCAAAGTCGAGGGGAAGGTACAGAGATTTCCCAGGTGGCCCCGTCCTCCGCCGTAGGCACGGCCTCCCCCGTTATCAACACCCCCCACCGAGGTATGACGCCTGCTGGACCTGCAGGGACGCGTGGCCAGTCCAATATCACAGAGCCACACGGGAGAGTCCCCCTGCCCTTGCAGTCCTCCGCTCCCCCCGTTCATCCCTCTCCCCCTCGCCCAGCCTTTACTTTTTCTAGTTCACTGCCATCTTTGCCCGCCGTGCTTTTTCAAATGATCTCATTGTTTCAAGGAAACCCAACATCTTAGACTTTTGCTAGATGTGAAACTGGCAAGACCCACGTGTTAGATAACGTGACATCCTCTTGGCGTGGCCACCCCGCCCTGTGACCTTGGGCACATCGCTTAACCCCTCGGAGACTCAGTTTCCCCTTCTGTAAAAAGGCTGTGGTGACAGCTCCCCTTTAAAATGATGGCTGTAAACTGACACTGTGACACGTGAGGTGTCACAGGGATGCTGGCCGGCCTGGGGAGTGCCGGGCAGGGGCTGGGCGCTGGTTTTCGGCTCCTGCAGATGTTCTGGGCTGGACGCCGCCCAGAGGAGCCGCCGGCTGGAGGGAGGGACGTGTGGCAGCTGCAAGATCGGGAGCTTGTGGGTGGAGAAGGCAGACAGATGATGCTGTTATATCGTCGTATTTTCCAGAAAACACAGGATGTTGGAGGGCAGGAATGAATCGGCACTAAAAACGACCCTGGCCATGAAGGAGGAGCAGATTGTGTCCTTGGAGGCGCAGGTGGAAGCGAAGGCCAGCCTGAGCCACCAGCTGCAGAAGCAGCTGCAGGCGGTAAGACCTGCCGTCCGGGACGAGCGCTGGGTCCCGGCTGGGAGGCCCCTCCTCACCCTTTCCAGCCCTCCCCTGGGATCAGAGGCGCAGCCTGGGTGCCCGTGTGCTGGAGCAGGTGTGGCTGAGCGGCAGGGTTCCTGAGGGAGCGTCTCAGAGTCACCCACGCCGGGGCTGGGCAGCACCAGGGAGGGACCGGAGGCCTGGCGGGGAGAGGAGGCGAGATCTGGGGATGCCAACAAGAACCGCTGGAACCTCGGGCCTTGGGCACCGGGCCGAGTCTCACGGGCACCCTCGGGTGGGACAGGCACAGGTGCACAGAGGCTTGTGAGGGTGTGCACGTCTCCTCTTGGCGCACACGTGCTGTCCACGTGCCTGCACACACATGTTCTCCACACAGATACCCTCCATACACATGCACGTAGGTATTTATCCATTGCTGCTTTATGAAGCCATGGCACAAGTTTTGGTTGCGAGGCTGGATCCAGAGCAAAGCAGATCTAGACCCGGGATGGGCTCCATAGCACCACCCGGTTCGTGTTCCCGGGGTCACCTCTGTTTTATAGAGTGACCGTTGAGGCTCAGGGACGTGAGAAGACTGCCATCATTGTGTGGCTGTGCCAGCACTGAGGCAGGATGGGGTCCCAGGCCACTGCCCCTCCTGTCATCTTCGGAAAGAAGGGAAACTATTACGTAGGACGGAGGCAGCGTGCGCCTCCAGCAAAAGCAAAAGCAAAAGGGCATCTGGTGCCGGACGAGGGTGGGGTTTGGTGCGGGCCGTTCCCGGCCACTAACCCTGAGCCGGGCCTCTTCCCGCCGCCCCACACCGACCTGCCTGCGTGCCCCCGTGCCCACAGCTGCAGCAGGAGTGTGAGGTCCTCAGGCGGAACCAGGAGGAGGGGAAGCACTCGCAGAACTCCTTGAAACACCCCGCGGGCCCGTTGGTGGCCGGTCACCAGGGCAAGGAGAGCTGGGGGCCGAGCCACAAGGAAGCCACGATGGAGCTGCTGCGGGTGAAGGACCGGGCCATCGAGCTGGAGCGGAACGTGAGTTGGCCGCCCCGGCCTGGGGCCGCTCAGAGAGAGGCCATCCTGTCGTCCCTTGTCCCAGGGGGACCCCCCCATCCCTGGAAGGGGCACCGGGCGTGGAATCTGTTGAGCTGTGTCCGGGTGCAGCTGGACACTTGCTGAGTTGTCCTCGGAGCTCGTTTTCACTGGAGTTGCCCTCAGCATTTCCACCACAGGGGGGCGCACTCACAGTTTCCCACGGTGACCAGCCCCCTGCTTGCCCCTCAGAGTTGGCCTGTAGCTTAGACCCCAGACCGTGTCTGCGTGCCCCTTCTGTGTGTGTCAGGACTGTGTCCCAGGGGTCGGCCAGCCACGGGGGTCAACCTGCTTCTGTAACTGAGGTGTTCCTGGGACACACCTGTGCCTTGTTCACCTGTCCGGTGGGCTGCCTTCCCAGCGGCGGCTGGGCTCAGTGGTTGGGGTGGAGACCACGTGGCTGGCACACCCACATGTTTCCTGTCTGGCCCTGTAGGGGGAAGGCCGGTCAGTGGACGTCTGAGCCCCTGGCTTTATTCCACTCTCCCGATGGTGGTGGGAAGCAGGCAGTGACGGTTCTCATCATCCGACGGATGAGGAAGCTGGGACAGAAGGGTTTGAGACTTGACCCGAGTCCCATGCTAGTAAGGTGGCCCACGTGACCTTGAGACCCATGAGCCCCGGCTCCTGGCCCAGCTGGTGGCGTATTTAACAAGGTCTTTACCCGCCTGTGGAACACGAGCCGCCCCTGCCACCTGCTGTCGGTGCCGAGGCGGGGAGTGGCTGTGCTGCAGGCTCGGGCTCCCAGCCTGTGCGCACAGCTCACCGGGTGCTCCCAGGCATCCAGCAGGAAACAGAAGAAACGCACCAACGAGAGAAAGGGGGGCAGGCAGCTGCCGCTCCAGCTTTCCTTCACCTCGAGCTCACGTGCTCGGTCTGTGCAGAACCCCCTTCAGGAGCATTTTTCTGTCTGGAAAGCACATACCCCCAAAAAAGAGGTGTTGGGGCCTCCCCCCCCCCAGTTCTGTTGACTGCTTTTTCCAAGAGGGGAAATATTGCTTCTCTGACCTGGTGGACCCTGGCTTTGGCCCCCAAAACACCAACTCTCGAGGGTCCCTCACAGCCCAAGGCCCACGCGCCAGCCGCTGTGTGACGACCCCGTGCTTCCCCCCAGAACGCAGCCCTGCAGGCCGAGAAGCAGCTGCTCAGGGACCAGCTGCAGCACCTGGAGACCCAGAACGTGGCCTTCAGCAGCCAGATCCTGACGCTGCAGAAACAGAGCGCTTTCCTGCAGGAGCACAACACCACGCTGCAGACGCAGACGGCCAAGCTGCAGGTGCGGGCGGGGCGGGCGAGGGCAGGGCACGCGGCTCTGGTCTGCAGACCAGCCCTGGGCTCCCCACTCCCAACAAGCAGGACAGAGTGTGGTGTGGTGTGGGGGGGGCGGTTAGGGGTTCTGTTTGGCTTTATTTTTAAAGGGCTCATTGTAAACGGCGGTTCCCGGCCCCAGGGTCCTTGAACACGCTGTGTTCGGTGAGTGAGTGTGTGGCTGCTGGGGCTGAAAGCATCCTCTTTCCTACGGTCTCGTCTGCTTCCCAGAGTCTGTTCCTGGACCCATTATTAGGAAAGAGATTCTGGGGTCAACTAAGTTTGGTTCCCCCGCAGAACCTGTAGGGCCTCTTTAAAGCTGTGTGGCCTTGACCCTCCACGAGGAAGCGGGGCACGAAGTAGCTCCCGGGCCGCTGAGCACGCCTGGCAAACTGGGGTTCCAGGCCACGGGGGTTAGGGTGTTGGTCTGTAGCTGCAGGTAACAGGTGCTGGGGAAACAGGTACTGGGGTAGCTCACAGATGAGCTACCGTTCATCTGTGCGGTTCCGGAGAAAAGCGTTTGAGAGTATATGACTGACGGGCAGGGACAACACGCAGGAAACCAACCACTGGGCGGAGACGTTGGGGGTGGTTCTTTAATGAAAATAAAACAGACAGGGGGCTGTAGTTGGGTTTGTGTTGTGGCTGTCATGGTGTCTGGTCTCAGTAACAGGGCAGCTCTGGCCCCCGAGTGAGTGGGGACAGGTTCCTCCTCCGTGTTCTTGGGGTTTGGGCTGTGGCTGGGGGGGTGTTCTGTGAGTACCAGCTGTAATTAGTTGGTAGTGGTGTTTAGGTATTCAGTATCCTGACTGATTTTGTGTCTACCTTTTTTAAAGCAGGCTTTTATAAGTAGTCAAAGAGGGCAGCCAAGGAGCTTACCCAGAGAAAGGTCATAATTTGCCCAAGAGGTCACTTTTGCAGAGAGGGGCGCAGGACCCCATTGAGCGTCATGTGACAGTTCCTTTACGCTGTCCCGGTGGAACTGTCCTTGGCCCGGCTGGGTGTTGCCTGCCCTGAGGGTCCCTGGACCTGGCGCCTGCACTTGACCTGCGCTTGGCCTCTCACAACAAGTGGGGACTCGGGGTCTGCGGCTCCCCCGGGCCTGCACCCAGCGAGGCGTCATCCCCTCCTCCCTCCCGGCAGGTGGAGAATTCCACCCTGACCTCCCAGAGCGCCTCGCTCACCGCGCAGTACACGCTGCTGCAGAACCAGCAGGCGGCCAAGGAGAGCGAGCTGGAGAACGCGCAGAAGCAGCAGGAGCGGCTGAAGGCCGCCTACGAGGCCCTGCTGCAGGACCACGAGCACCTGGGCGCACTGCACGAGCACCAGTCCACCGAGTACGAGGCCCTGATCCGCCAGCACAGCTGCCTGCGGACGCTGCACCGGAACCTGGAGCTGGAGCACAAGGCGCTGGGGGAGAGGTGCGCGGGGGCGGCTGGTGGGGCGGCCGGCGGGCTCCCTGGGGTCCTGTCCCCACTCTGCTCTGGCTCGTCATGGTTCCTCTAGACCTGCTGCCTCGGTGTCTGGGGCACGTTCCCAAAGAGAGGTAGCTCCAACATTACCCTCGGCAATGTGGAGTTTGTGCAGCTGGAGGCCGGGGTGGGGGAGCAGGAGGGTCCTGGGCGGGCGGGGAAGGGTGGGCACAGCGGATCCCAGCACTGGGGCCCCCACTCCCCTGAGGACTCCCACCCCCTCTTCCTTTTCTCTCCAAACCGAGAACCAGGAGAAGTTTGTGCGCTTTCCAGTGGTGCACCCTGCCTTTCCCTCCCTCTCTAAGTCTGAGCTGCTTTTTTTTTTTTTTTCATTTTAATTTTCAACTTCGGAAACTCTTGAACGTGTAAGAAATAGACAGGTTAGTGCAGCGAGAGCCCTGGGTAGCTGTCACTCCGCATCACCCTCTGCCGTTTCACCCTGACCTCCCTCCCCCCACCCTCACTCTCCACTTTCTGGGTGAAATCGGTGTACGTTAAAATGCGTAAGTCTTGACTTCGCTCTCCTGACAAATCAGGGCTTTGTGTGCACTGAGTCAGCCACCAGCCCGAGCACCAGCCCGGCAGATCCTGCCTGGTCCAGGCCCTGGGGCAGGTGTGATGTGCATGGGACTCGAATGCAGGGCAGAGGGGGAGAGATGCGGGTACTTGGACCAGTGTAGGAGGAGGCGGCTGTCCACCTCCTGTATTTGTGACACGTCCCTGCTAACTAACGGTGTCTTCCTTGACTCGGCCTCCCCGAGACGCTGAGCAGACGCTGGGTCTTTAGCGGGAGCAGGTGAAGTGCAGGGCGTTCCCGTCACAGGGATCCAGGGAGGTCGGGGAGCCAGCAAAGCCTGGTGAGGGCGTCTGATGGTGCTGTTCACGGGGAGGGGGTGATGGCACTTACCCAGGGCTTCCTGTGGCCTCTCTCCGGGGCCTTCCGTCCCCTTTGCCATCCCCCCAGATGTCCACCCTTCAGGGGTGCCGAGACGTCTACGCCTGTCAGACTGGGCTCCTTCCAGCCAAAATGAGCATCTTCTGCCTCTTGGCGTTTCCACCTCTCCCTCCTCCCTCACCCATCCTGATCTCACAAAATGCTTAGTGGGCGTCTGCTGTGTGCCAGGCGCTGTGTCTAAATGTGGTAGGACTGTCCTCAGCTGACCGGTGACGTGGAGCAAGAAGCGTTCACACGCTCTGAAACCAGCATGGTGCCCGCCCCTCACCAGGCACTTTGGGTCTTATCCTCGATGTCCTGTTCTGTACGATAGCAGTGTCCTTGTATTCGTAATGTCCGTTCAGACGGGGAAGGTTTGTGCAGGTGGCATCTGCCGGGCTCTGAAGCAGGCGTTCATGGTTGTTTTGCCAGTAGCTTCTTGCTTGACAGAACATGCAGACCTACAGTGTGACTCGGCAGTTTTTGCTGGTTGGACAGATAGCTGGACGCCCCTTGGTCTGTCTGAAGCAGGGCTACAGGTTTAAAGATTTTATTCATTTATTTTTAAAGATGGGAAGGGAGGGAGAAAAGAGAGGGAGAGAAACATCCATGTGTGGTTGCCTCTCTTGCACATCCCCAACTGGGGAACCGGCCTGCAACCCAGGCATGTGCCCTGACTGGGAATCGAACCAGCGACCCTTTGGTTCATAGTCAGTGCTCAGTCCTCTGAGCCACACCAGCCAGGGCAGGGCTACAGGTTTAGAGGTGCAGGTGCCCGGAACATAGGGATGGTGGCTCTGTATTCATGTCATTTGGCTCTTCGATCAGACACTCGTTCCCATAACACACGTGTACCGAGGGCCAGGCCTCCTGTTGGGGACTCACTGGGGAGGGAGACTCACGCAGTTGCTGCCCTGCAGTTGGGTCGTCGCTAGTGGCGGCAATGTGCTTGATCAGTGTGCTTTTCCTAGACATCACAGCAGGGAAGCAGGAGCCGGGGACCCCAGTGGTCGTGGCCCTAATTTGTCAGATCTGGGTGCGTTCTTCCGGAATCGTCAGCCCTGAGAGCCCGCAGAGCCCCCGCCCCCAGCTTTCCACGGCGCCATGTTGGGGCAGCCTCTGCCCCGTGGCTAAGCCACACGGCCCCTAGGGCAGGTTTCTGAGTCCCAGTCCCCGCCAGTCGTGGCTCCAGTCAGATGCTGCAGGTGCAGCTGACTTGGGGATGGGGCACCCGCGGACAAAGGCCGAAAACGCCGGACCACCTGGCGGTCTCTGTCAGACTGCCTTTGAGCACAGAAACTCAGGACGGGGGTCTGGAAAGGCATTTGCCTGAATGGGGGAGATTGAAAGGGGATGACTCAGTCGCCACCTTGGCCTTGGGGGAGCTCCCAAGTCCACCCCGAACACAGACGGCTCCAGCAGGCAGGAGGGGTGGCCTGGGGCTGGCCCGGGGTCATCCCTGTGCCCTGGCGCCCTCCCGAGACGGCTGCTGGGGGATCGTGCAGACGAGACAGGAAGGAAATAAAGCCCCACACGGAGGGGGAAGATGTTGGGGAGGGTGAGGGTTGGGTTGGGGGTGCCTTAGTGAACGGGGGGTGTGTGTGTGTGTGTGTGTGTGTGTGTGTGCACGTGCGTGTGTGCAGAAGTGGCTCCCACAGCTGCTTGGGCCCCACCAGGCAAGCCTCTGCGCCCCTGCCCCCCCCCCACCACACACACAGCTTGACTCAGGACAGGAGACTCGCTGCACCTGAGCGGGGTGGAGGGCTTACCCAGGCCCCTGTGCAGGGGGTTAGCTGTTGCATTCAGCTGTGTATGTTGTGGCTTCTTTTAGATGCCTCTGTGCTTAGGGAACCACCTCGTAACCTAAATGTAACTGCCCATGGGAAGGGCACGGAGTTCAGAAAGCAGTCACGGTGTTCCCAGGGGGCTAGGTGTTCCCAGCGGGCCAGCGGAGGAAGGCGGCTTTGATGGGACTGGGAAGGACCACAGAGACACGTCGGGTGGGAGGAGAATTCTGCCTCCACCCCGCCCCCCCCAGAGCTGGCCTGGCTGGACGTTGGCCCGGACGTCTGTCCCCACTGCCGTTCTCCCGTGTCTCTGCTGTCCAGCCCCGCTCCTTGCCCATCCCCGTCCTCCTCAGCTCCGGGGAGAAGCCGCCCTCGGGGGTGGGGGGCTGCGCAGTCTTCTGGGGGGCCCGTTCCCAGCAGGCACGCTTCCCCCCCACCCGCAGGCACGAGGACATGCTGAGGCACAAGGCGGAGCTGGAGGAGCTGGAGAAGGTGCTGACCACCGAGCGGGAGGCGCTGCGGCAGGAGCAGAGGTCGAACGCCGTGGCCGCGAGCGAGAACCAGAGGCTGCAGGGAGAGCTGGACAGGTACCCGCCCCGCACCCCCGCTGCCACAGGGGCTGGGATTTCTTCCAGACCCACCCCCACCCAACTCAGCACCCGCTGCGCTTAAGGCTGAGTGAGGCCCCAGCGATGGTGTTTCTCACAAACCCTGTCGTGGGAACAGCTAGATGGTAATGGGTAGCAGGGGACTCCGGCTGGTGTCTCAGTGTGGATAAGCTCAGCACCCACATGGGTGACAGCAGTGACTGTGTCATGCACGGGCACCTCCACCTAACACCAGGGACGCCCTGAAGGAGGTGCAGTCGGTCCTCCTCATTCACACGTTCCCTGTGTGTGAATCCACCTACGCGCCGACATGCACTTGTGACCCCCAGTCGGCACCCGTGGCCTTCAGACGCTGGGGTCGTCCGAGGTGCACGTTTGCTGCAGCTGGGGTCGCACAGGCCTCGGGCTCCCACCCTGCGTCAGCGCCCACACTGCCGGTGAGCGTCCTTCCTGGGGTCCCTCCGGTGCCCTGGTGTTCCGCTGCACCTCGTGCCCGGGGTGGCGGTTTCACCGTTGGACACGGCCCCCAAGTGGAGTGCTGACCTCACGCTACCTAGCGCTCCCAGGGGCAGGGCTGCTCAGGCCGCTCCGGGACGTGCACGGTCGCTGCCGGATCCCCAGGGATCCCAGGCACAAGGCATGTTGGCTGTCGCCCTGTCACAGACGGCACCTTCCTGTCCTGACCAGGGGACAGAAATGTGGCCCGAGACTCCCAGGAACCTTGGAAACAGTTTCAGTCACACTAACTCACGTTCAAGGTGACTCAATAGAACGTCACGCTGCAAATAACAAGTCCGTTCTTACCCCTTTTTTTTAAACAGACGAGGAAAGGGGCTCAGAGAGGTTAAGTAACTCGTTCAAGGTCAGCGCTCCCAGGTAGCAGCACAGTCAGGATTTCAGTGCGGAGCTTGTCTCCACACAACCCGGGGTGTGGCCCCGGGAAGCCGCTTCCTTCCCACAGCCTCGCTGTAACGTGTGTTGAGGGGCCACAGACTGGGGTGCCTGCGGGTGGGGGGGGGCAGGCGCGGCGGGAGGGGTGTCCATGACAGACCAGACAGGCAGGTGGGGCACATGCTTGGGAGGCGGCCCGGGCTGCCGGGTCGTCCTTTCTTTGTGCTTTTTTTCTGCTGAGAAGCTAGACATCTGAATGGTGATGTGAAACTTTAAAATTTTTAAATGTTGATAAACTGATTAATTAGAAAAACAAAACAAAACACCACTGTGTGGGCCAATGAGACACATCTGTGTTCACATCGAGTCCACGAGCCTCTGGTGGTTGGAGCTTTTCTAATACAAATCTTCCCTCAGGGAACCCCAGTTGGTTCCCCAGTTGGGTGGTGGTGGTGGTGGTGATGGTGATGACATCAGTGGAGTTACATCACACCCCAGCATCTCGTATTTTATTTCTCTAGGGAGTTGAGAGAGTTGAGATTAGAAAGGGGCTTGGGACTGGGAGATGAGTTGGGGACAGACCTGGAGTTTCAGAGCAAAAATATTCTGATTCGGTATTTTTAAAAGTGGGGTTTTTTTAAATCCTCACCAAGGATACATTTATCGATTTTAGACAGAAACGCCGATGTGAGAGAGAAACGTTAGTCTCTCGCACTGACAAGCACCCCAGCCGGGAGTCGAGCCGCAGCCCAGGCACGTGCCTGACTGGGAATCGAACCGTCACCCTTCTGGTGCACGGACGACGCTCCAGCCAGCTGAGCCCCCAGCCAGAGAGGGCTGAATGTGTTGTAATAGAAGAACCCTTTTCCACGCAGGCAGCTGTGCCAAAAGCCTTAAATGTGAGGGTTTTTGGCAGCACTGAGTCTGTTTGTTCTGCCTCCCCCGGCCCACCACCATGGGGCACCTTCATGGAGCCCCAGCAGACACGGCTTGGAAACTGCTGACTTTGTTCAACCCCCCCGCCCCCCATTTAAATACACATGGGAAAAACTGAGGTCCAGAGAGGCTGCCGTGTTGTTCAAGGGTGCACAGCTGGGACGCAGCCTGGGCCTGCCCCTCAGCCCTCGGCCTTGCGGCTCTCCCCGCCAGGGTCAGCTTCCTGCACCAGCAGCTGAAGGGGGAGTACGAGGAGCTGCACGCACACACCAAGGAGCTGAAAACGGCGCTGAACACGGCGCAGCTGGAGCTGAACCGCTGGCAGGCGCGGTGCGACGAGCTGAAGCAGCAGCACCAGACCATGGACATCTCGCTGACCAAGCTGGACAACCACTGCGAGGTGAGGCCTGGGGCTGCCAGGCCTTGGGGCACCGGGGGGTGGTGCCGCCGGGCTCACAGCCTCCCTCGGGCTCGGCCAGGTCAGAACGGGTCGGGTCCTCATCGGCATGAAGGTCGCACAGAGGCCGAGCCGGGGGTGGGAAGCCAGAGGCGTCTGAAGAGGCCGAACACCGTGACCGGCAGGGGGGTGTCAGCAAACACCTTCCATCTGGCCTTTGCTCCTTGCAGGGGCGCATGGCGGCTGAGCATCATTTTATTCCTGTCCTCCCCGCTCTGTGCTCCCCGTGTCACCTCATTTAATCTCACAGTGGCCTGGGGTTCCCATCCTTACCCCTCTCGAGTCATGGGTGGGAACCCAGTTTGTCTGAAACCAGAGCTCGAGGCTTTCCTGTCACAGGAAAGTGGTTCACAGGCCGGCACTCAGTCCCCACTGAGCCACACCAGCCAGGGCAGGTGGGATTCATTTTAATAATATATTTTATTTAGCTCATATCTGAACTATCACAGGTAACCCCCCAAAAAAGCTTATTAATGAGATTTTATGTTGTTTTTTAAAATGGTTATTAAGTCTTCAGACTCTGTTGTGTATTTGCACTAATGCCACGTCTCAGCTCGGACCGGCTGCGTTTTCGGTGCTCAGCAGCCACGTGTGGCCCTCCCGCCCGGAGCAGACCCCACCGAGACGGCCCTCTTTGTGCACGCGGCCTCTTCCTTCTGTGGGAGGCGCGCCCCCCGCCGCGGGGTCCCAGCGTGCCTGGTGTGTGAGACGTCGTTGGTCTGTGTTTCAGCTGCTGTCCCGTCTCAAGGGGAACTTGGAGGAAGAAAACCACCACCTCCTGAGCCAGATCCAGCTGCTGAGCCAGCAGAACCAGATGCTCCTGGAGCAGAACATGGAGAGCAAGGAGCAGTACCACGAGGAGCAGAAGCAGTACATGTAAGGGGGGTGTGGGCGGGCGCCTGTCGGCAGGGGGCCCTGGCGTGCCGGGCGCAGAGCCACCCGGGCGCGTGGTGTCTTGAGGGCGAGGGGACAGACTGCCTTAGTGGTGCACCCGTCCCTGGTTTTCTGTGGAATGGTTCTAGGTTTCTGCGAGTAGTGGGGGTTGGCTTTCGTTGGTTTTCCAAGACACGGCCCACTGCCAGCAGCTGCTCAGTCTGCTCTGGGAGTTAGGTCCACTTTAAAAAACACCACAGTGGTTAAAGAGAGGCGCCCAGGGAAGGAACTCAGATCGGAGGTGAGCCCTCGCTGTCTGTGTCTGTTTCCCTGAGAGAGCTGGGCAGCGGACTGCGTGTGGGCCGTGGCCGTCCTCCGCCCATCGGTGCGCGTGACGTCCCGGCTTCGGCGTAGGCCCCCCGGGGTGCCCAGAACCAGTTTCCTGGGGGGTGTGAGCAGAGCTATATAGGGGTGGGGGGTGTGAGCAGAGCTGTGTGCACACCAGACATGTTGAGGGGCTCCGTGGGGCGCAGAGGGAAGCGTGGTGGTGGGAATTGGGGGTCCTGCTGCTGGCCCAGGTAGGGAGAAGGCTCGGCAGTGGGAGGGGGCAGGAAGGTGGAGCAGGACGTGGTCGGGGGGCAGGGCACGTGCGGGGAGCGCCGGGAGGGAAGGCTCCCGTGCCGGCTGGCGAGTCGGGCTCCCTGGGAAGTGAGTGTGGAAGGGATGCTGGGTGACGGGGCCCAGGACGCTGCCAGAAAGGGGGTCGGGGAGGAGGAGGAGGAGCCTTGGCACTGGAAGCCCGGCGGTCTGGAAGTCAGGTAATCCAAGATGCACCCTGTGGGTCCAGAGCGGTCTTCCCCGCTCCGTGCTGATGGGACTGCCCTTCCTTGTGATCGGGAATGGCTGGCCGGGGTGGGGCAGAGGGACGTGGGCACCGTGACCACCGGGGCACCGTTTTAGCTCCCGGGGTAACGATGCTGCTTTACTCTTCTCCCGGTTCCAGCTGCTCACCCACGGGTGCCTCACCGCCCCCCGGGGGAGGGTCTATATGGAAAACCGCACTGTAGTTTGGTGTAGAAATGACCGTTACTGGAAGTGGGCCCTCTACGACCCAGCTGGTAAAAGTCACCCGCAGAGGCTGGGCGGGTGCAGACCAGAAGAGCAGGAGCCTGACACCTGGGCCGGGGGGTGCAGGGGGACGATCTGATGACGGTTTTGCATTAGAGAGCGTCTGCAGAAGGCCAGGGAGTCGGCCCGGGGCCCGGCTGGGGGCCGCAGGTCACACCCAGGCGTGAAAGCACTCTGGCACAAGGCCCAGGGGCACCGCTGTGGGGACAGCGTAACAGACTAGGAGTGACACAGGCTATGGTGACGGATGCTGAGCCAAGGGCGCTGGAAGTGGAGAGCAGGGTTGGCGGTCAGGGGCCCGAGGGTTCACGAGCCATCACTTTTCATGAGGTGCTCACCTCACGGTGAAGCCTTGGGAAAGCCCTCAGTTTAGGGGGGACCTCGGCAGCTTTATGGCCAAGGGCCTGAGCATCAGCCTCTGGTCCAGAGGCCTCATTTCCAAGCTAAGAAACCCGGGGTCTGAGCTGTCAGGGCCACACTGGCAGTGAGTGGTGGGAACAGGACAGGAGCCACCTGCACCGCCCCAGACGAAACCGAGCCACACCCGCCACCCGTCCTGTCCAGTCCGGGAGGGCCAGACTCCCTCCCTGCGAGCAGGAGGGGCGTCTCTTTGGTCCTTTCTGAGTCTTTGAAAATGTGAACTGAGTTCCAACGTTTAGAAATCAAGAGATTTTGCCTCACAACCAGGGTGTCTGGGTTCTTGGAAGGGAAAAATCAGGAGACCTGCCCCTCCTGGAGCAGTGCCCTGTTTGCCGGGCCCGGCTCACTCCCGAGTGGCCCCACGCATGGCCCCCACCACTCCCTCCGGGCTCTCCAGGCCCACTGTGCTCCTGTCCCCTCTGTCTGGCCCCCAAAAGGCCTGAGTTTGCCTCCAGGGACGTGCTGTCAGCAACCCAGTGTTGGAATGGCTCCGGGTTGGAGGTCTGACCTCACAGAGGACTGTGTGGAGCTGGCTTTGTTGTTGACCTTGATGCCCATCCAGCTCACCAAGGGCAGACCCCTCCCCTCCACCGCACGCAGGTGCCACAGACCCGCACCGGCGGGGGTTAGCTCAGCCCTGTGTCCGACCCCGAGTGCCTGGCGTCCTGAGCCCACCTGGCGGGGGAGTCCTCGGGGTTTGCTCTCCTGAGTCGATGTTCGGCCTTCGGCAGGTCTCCTCGGGGGGCCAGGGTCCTGGACGCTTCCATCCACACGTTCCCAATGCGGTGACCATGCTGGGCACGGGCACCCTGGTGTCCGAACCCCAGAAAAGGGCCCGGGCTGGGCTGCTGAGTAGATGTGGGTGTTTTCCTTTAAAATCTGGACTGGTTTTCCTCTCTCCCCTGCCACAGAGACAAACTGAATGCCTTGCGGAGACACAAGGAGAAACTGGAAGAAAAGATCATGGACCAGTACAAGTTCTACGACCCCGCTCCAAAGAAGTGAGTCGGCCTCAGTTTCAGCAGCTTTACACGCACGGCGGAGGACGGGCTTGGTCACGAGGGGGGCGAACTGCGGCTGGTTGGTGGCCCGTGTCCCGGCCAGCCACCGTCTGCGTGCAGCCCCGCCAGCACAGGGAGGAGGAGGTGGAGTCTCCCCTCTCAGCCCTTCTCTCTGTGCTCAGGGTATCCCGCTGCAGCCTGGCCCCTGCCAGCTGGCCCCGAGCCCTCGTGAGCGGGCAGAGGGCCGGGTTTTAGAGCCAGGAAAGCCGCCATATCGGGCTTTGTCTCAAGATCTAACAGGACGTGGGAAACCATGTTTCTGTTTGGGAGGGAAGCTTGGGTCAGGCCCCTGGCCCCGCACCTGTGGGCTTCCAGCGTGGGGACCTTGGGCCTTCGCTGAGTGTCCCGGACTTCCGTGGGCTGCAGGGCAGCTCCACGAATACATTCTCTGCTCCAGAGAGAGCCGCCACCCCGGCTGCGGGCTGGCTCGGACCCCGAGGCTGCCGGCACCCAGGATGCAGGGCTCCCCCTGGCCCCAGGCCCCAGGCCCCAGGAGCGGGCCCTTCACGCCGTCCGGCCCAGCCCAGCCTTGCAGGCGGGGTCTCCGTGAATCCCGCAAGGCCTGTCTCTTGAAACCACAGAACCAGGGTTTCAAACCTCTGCCTGATGAACCTTCCGTTGACAGAGAGGCTGGGGCAGGGATGGGGGTGCTGAGGGGTTTGTGTGGGCACAGGGCTGTTCAGTGGCGGAGCCAGGGCCAGAGCCCTGGTGTGGTTCTTGGTGCATCGGCATGCCGCTGTTTCCGGTTAGCCACCGTGTGCGGCTTACCCTGTAATTCAGCCCCCTCCTCCCTGCTGTCTGCCCCCCGCCCCAGACTCCTCGGTGCAGGGGAGGGTCAAGGTGAGCCAGCTCAGGTCACTTTCTATCAGCTCTGCCCGAAAACGAGGAGGTTCCTGACTCTCCCAGAAAATGGCATTTTCATGGGGAAAATCACAGCAAACCTAGGTCAGGTGGGCCCAGTGGCACCTCCCGAATCTTGCACAGACACCTGGGTGCAGAGAGCTGTGTGTGAAGTTGTGTTTTCCCGAGGGGCGAGTGTGGGTTTCTGTCGCCCCTGGGTCGGTGCGGGTTAACTGCGAACTCTGCCCCACCCTCCGCGTGAACCCCCGGTGCCGTGGTCATGGTGACAGCGAGGAGCCCCACCAGTGTGAGCCCCACCTGGATGGCCAACCCCCGAGGCCAGGGAGGGACACCCCTGCTGGTGTCGGGGCCCGCGAGGGCCGGCTGTGCCCTAAAAACCCACTTCTAACTAGGAAGAACCACTGGATCGGAGCCAAAGCCTTAGTCAAATTCATCAAACCAAAGAAAGAGGGTTCCCGGGAACGACCGAAGTCGACCGCCGACGACCCTCCCTGGCCGCTGGAGGCCTCGGACCCGGCCTCGCCCGCGGCAGCTTCCCAGCCTCTCAGGTCGCAGCCGGAGCCCTCCGAGGCCGCCCCGTCCGGCTCCAACTGTGTAGAGGAGCGAGACCCCCGCAACGGGCCCGCGGGGAAAGGTAGGAGGGGCTGGCCGGGCCTCGGGCGGCGGGGAAGGGCGGGTCTCAGGTGTCCCTCGTGGACAGAGCAGAACCAGCGTGACGGCGTGTGGTGGACGTGCACACCTGTGTGTCGGAGCCGGAGAAGGGTGTGCTTCATGCACACAACGTCTGCCTCCTTAGGTGCGGTAGCAACCGAGGGGAAAGGGCAAACCCACATCAGTGCGGCGGCCGTTCCGGCCCAGGACCGTTCAGGTACTTGAGCGTGAGGAGCACCGCCCCGCCCCGCACATGTGTGGTGGGGACTCGAACATCCAGAGCCGACGGCCACCACGGAGACAGGCTCGGTGGCGTGTGTGCTGGGGTCTCCTTGTACCTGCCAGAGGCCTAGAGTAAGCCGTTCTGCAGGGAGACCCCGGCGCACTTGACACGGAACGGGCATCCGCAGGGTCCTCAGCGAGGCCCTGGGTGGCTCTGATCTCTGCGTCACTTTGAAAGGCACGTCTGGGTTTCTCCTTCAACCTGATCTGGCCTTGAGCCCCACCGCCGTGGGGTGCGGCTTCCCTGGTCACTCAGCACTGTCGTTGGGAGTTTGCCGGAGGTTCTGAGATGGATTTCTAGTCACACGGGCTGTGTTTCGTGGAATCCAAGAGGCTGTCAGTTACAGACAGCACAGTTACTGCGCACACGTGAAAAGAAAGTACATTGGCTGTGGCAGTGACCGTTTGGTCGCTGGGTGACAGTTTTTGTCACCTAGCCCGCCATGAGTGTGAGACATGCTCGAAGCCACATCCTCATTTCAGAGAGGCTAAGGTTTGGGGGAGTGGGGACGTGCCTCTTATGACCCACTGGACACAGCCATGGCCTTAAATAGGTTAAACTTTCAAATTTACTTTTGAATATCATTTTATCAATTATCTTTCTGTAAGCCTGCCAGACCTGCCCCCTGAGAAATTTAAATTTCGCAAAGGACACTGGGACTCTGTGACGATCAGGCCCCTGCCTGAGACTCGTGTGCTCTCCGGCTGGTGCTGCAGCGCTGAGGGCCAGGGACACACCGCCTTCCAAGTGTGACACATGCACAAGCCTTTCCGGGGGACGTTCACCCCTTCTAAGTCCTGGCGTGTCACTTGAAACGCAGAGATGAGGAGTATACACACACACTTTGGGGAGTAACACTTGCGTCCCCAGTGTTTTCCAGGAGACGGATTAGGTGCAGTGCTGGCAAGCAGCTAAGTGACAAGGAAGCTTGTTAGCACCTGTTTTTATCGGGAGGGGCCCTGTTGCCTCAGGTTTCCACACTGGCTGTTTAAACTCCTTGACAACAACTTGCGCTACTGTCTGCGGTGGCTCAGTTAACTGTGACCAGCCTAACTGAGCCAGGAAAGCTTTCGGAGGAAAGCCATGCTCAACGTCCAAACCGCTGTGCTGGTCTGAGAATGAGCAGCTCAGTGACAAACGTTAGGTGCAGCAGCCTTGGAGCAGGCGCTCCTTCTGGGCCCCCTCGCAGCTGGTTTCCTTGCTCTCTCTGCCCTCACTGCTGGGCAAGGTGGGCACGCTTGCTGTCCCCTTGTCAGAGCTGAGAAAGGGAGGCCAGATGCACTGGTTGCCCAGAGAAAAGTGTCAGAGCTGGGGTCCGAGCACTGGTCTGACAGATCCTGCAGCCTGAGCTCTTAACCACTGTGAGCACTGCCCGTAGTTAAAGCTGCTTTGGTCCCTGAAGGTGCTGACTAACGTGGGACTCCAGCCTTGACTAGTCAGTCCCGTGTCCTGCAGTGTGATGTGCGGCCATCAGGTGGTGCTGTGGAGAAAGAAATAACAGAGGTTCCAGCATTGGCATTAATCCTAAATCAGAAACCAGATAAATCAGTTCTGTTAACATAGGACATGTTCAGAAAGTTAGACCAAGGGTCTGCTCTGAGAAGACTCCATAATTTAAGGGCAGTAAAAGTGTAGGTTTAGAGTAGAGAGTGCATAGGGTTCTGAAAGGGCATCATTCTCGATGTCGAGGGTGTTTTGGTACCACAAAGAGGTATTTTCTTTGTTTTCCCACTCATCCTGCCCGAAGGGGTCCCTTTAGATGTTCAGGACTGACGGGGGGTCACTTGGGTGGCTGGGCCGTCCCAACAGGACAGAAGCGGGTTGCTGAGCGCCTGCCCTCGGGCAGGAGCAGGGTCGTGGGTGAGCAGGACCACCAGGGAGCCTGGCATCAAAATGGATGAGGAAGAAAAGCCCGGCCCTAGATGGATAAACACCCTTCTTTAATAATGTAACATGTTGAAACTGGAAAACAGTCCAGCGCATCGGCTCCTGGAGCAGCCCAGCTCTCTCCTCACGTGCCCTGTGAGGAACGTGCTGGCGTAAGACGCCACAGATGGATCGAATTGAGTCTGGGCATGAAGGATGCACCGAGGCCCAGCTCCGGCTGCATTGTGGGTGCTGTTTTCCTCTCCCCTGGGCTGGACGGGGGTCTGAATTCCCGAGTACATGCATTAGCCGATGTAGCGTCACTTGTTACTGTAACTCATTTCATTTATTTGCTGTTCTGTTTTTTTTTTTTCCCTCCCTCTCTTGGGTGATCCGGGGGATAACAATTTAGCAACTCAGCGCAAAAAGAGTCCCTTTTTGAGAAGCAAAAGCAAGGACAAAGACAAGTCTCCGACGGCCTACCCGGCTTTCTCTAAACGCCTGCGGTTCTGGTCTTCCCCTGACATGCCGCCCTCTCCTAACGAGTCTGTCTCTTTTTCCGACATCGGAGACTTCTAATCCCTTTCCCTTTATCAGTGTCTTCATCATGTACCCTCCTTCATTTCTGAAATTCAAACCAGCAAACAAACAAGCAAACAACAGTACCTAAAGGCCAGATGACCCGTAGCGGACCCCTCCTCCTGACCCCCCATTCCAAGCCAAGCTTAACCTAGCCAGCGTGGATTCTGATTTCAAAAGAGAAGATGAGCTGACACCCCCTCTGGACCGCACCCCGGCACAGCACAGTTTTAGGGGAGCCTCGGGACACCCGAGGACGGGTCCTCGGGCCGCGGTGTCCCTGCTGAGTAAGTCCCCTGGCCGTGTGCTGCCCCCTGCCCCCTTCGCACCCGCAGGCTTATGTCGTGTCCACGTGTGCCGCAGAACGGGTCCGTTGTCGCTCTGCTTCCTAAAATGTACGCCCTCTGTCCAGGGAGACTTTTTTTTTTTAAGATTTATTCGTAAGCCACTAAATTTGAAACTGCCGCCCTCTTTCTCACGTTCCTCGTCAGAGCACAGAATTGTTGGCTTTTGCGAACGAGGCGCTTTTTTAGACGTGTTCTGTGTGTGGAAGGATTTGTTGCTCTGTCCAAGCGTTTGGAGTGATGGCATCGATGCTGCCCGATGTGGCCGAGCCAGGGCTGGGCCCAGAGTGAAGTCTTAGGACTGTGCCGAGATTCTCTGGCCCCTTGGATGCCGATGTCAGAACCGCAGTGGACAGACAGCCAGACAGACAGCGTCAGCACGCAGATCGCGGCCAGAGCAGGGGAAAGCCGGTGCGCACTGGCCTTTAGCTACTGCGGTGTTTCCTGTCTCCAGCCATCCTCATTCCACCGCCGCGGTGTCTGCCGTGTCTCTATCGCCCGTGCGATCAATTCCCTGCCTTCCCCTGAACTGACTCACCATTTCCGCTTACGATCATTTTAAAAGGAGAGATTACTATCAGTACGGTAAATGGCAAGCCAGTTCCACCACGAAAACAAGGGAACCATAAAAATAAACGTGCAGCTATTGTAACGTTCAGGCCGGTCCCCGTGGTGTGCTGCTGACCTGGTCTCTCGCATCCGCTTCGGGGTCCCCGGGCTGCCGCACCCCGGCCCTCGGCCCCTCTCCCCTGCATGCTGTCGGAAACACATATTTCCCTGCCATCGCTGCCGCCATGTGCTCGTCTCTGCCTCCCCCCCACCCTTCATCTCACCCCCACCCTGTGGGTGCCTGTTCACCTCATTCCACCAGACTTGGATCTTGCTTCTCATTAAGGTGATCTTTCCAAAATCCAAATTTTCCCAATTTCAAGTCATAATATTTGGGTGCTTAAAAGCTTCACCATGAGTCCAGACATGGGTGGCCGAGGGGCAGGGGCCAGGGCTCCGGGAGAGTGTGGGGAGGGGCCGGGATCTCCACAGCAGACGCTGTATAAAATAGTGTCGTCCTAACGCTGCCAGGAAGCCCACAGCATCGACATTGAACTTGAGTCTGGAGAGCCCGTCCTCTTTTCCACTACTAAGTAGCTGAAGGATTTGGGGGGTTTGTCTTTTTCCAACTTTTTAAGAAGAGATTTTATTTATTTTTAGAGAGGGGAAGGAAGGGGGAGAGAAACATTGATCAGTTAGTCGCCTCTTGCCCGCCCCCAGCTGGGGACCTGGCTCGCAGCCTGGGCGTGTGCCCTGACTGGGAATTGAACTGGCAACCTTCTAGCTCACAGACCTATGCTCAGTCCACTGAGCCACACCAGCCAGGGCTCCAATTTTTTTTTTTATGTAGGATTTTATTTAATTTTGACGAGAGAATATGGTCACGGCAGAAAATGCAGAGGTTGCAGGGAGGCACCAGTATGAGGTAGAGACCGCCCTCGCAGCTGGTCTCAGCCGCAGGGGCAGAGACGCCATGAATAAGCTGTCGCTGGGAAGGCCGTGCCATCCTCCTCCAGGTGCAGAGGGTCCTGTTTGCAGGAGGCACCCCCAGACCTCGAGGGCCTCGACTGGGGGTCCGCAGTTGTCCTGGGCAGACACCCGTCATGGTCTCCTTAAGTCGGGGGTTGCAGTGAGACACAGTTCTACAGGGCGGGTGTGCCCTCTAGTTCATGTGCTGGACTTCTGACAACGTTCAGTTTAACCTCTTGAGCTCGTCCTTCCTCGTCTCCGTGCAATTCAGGGCTCGAGCTGCGACCCAGCGTTAGAGCCAGAGCCCGCCTCCCGGGGTCTCTGAGCAGACCGCAGCACCCCATCCGCGGCGCGCAGTCCGGCTTTTGTCTCCGTGGTCCGTGTGCCCTGCCGCCTCTGCTTCTAGGCCTCCACGTGGTGGCCCCACCATGGCGTGGGGTTGTGCGGCCCCATTCTCAATGCCCTTCTTTGCCCCAGGCCCTGGGGACCTAAAACCAAAGCGAGGGTCCCCGCACAGCGGCGGCCCCGACCGCACGGACGCCTCCGCTGACCCGGCCCTGAAGCCCTGGCCCTCGGAGCTGGGCTCGCGGACTTGTTCATCTGCAGCCACCGCCACGCCCCCTTCCAGCTCCACCCCCATTTCCCGGCACCCCAGCCGCACCAAAGGTGAGTTATGGGTCCCTGCAGGAGCATGAGGGCCAAGCACCTGGGGCCCAGGGTCCTTCCTGAAGACCCGGCTCGGGTAGGAGGGGTCTCAGATGGATGGGTGGGCGGTGTCACACAGACAGGGGTTCAGACCCCCGCCCCACCTACGGCTTTGTGACTTGGGGCAGGTAGCATCACCACCCGAGGCCTGACCCTCCAACGCAAATGGGGAAGCCCTAGAACCACTACCACGGCCTGGGACGGGCCGGCACCAGGCAGCTCCAGAACCGGCAGGAACCAGAGTCTGGGCTAAACCCAGGCAGCCCGAGGGGTTTGTTCTCCGAGGAGGAGACGCGACAGGGTCTCTGAACTGCCGACAGCGTGGAGGGCAGGTGTCCCACCTGAGAAGCAAGAGGCTCTGGGGAAGGGTTACAACGCGGGTGTCTCCTGGGAGGCCAGTAGCCATGCGTGTCCACGCCTGAGACGCGAGAGGAAAATACTCTTCCGGGGCTGTCTGATGAGCAGAACGGCTCGGTCAGATCCCGCCTAGTGGAGCCCAGGACAGTTCAGGGGCCCCAGACACCTGAGGCGAGCCTGCACCCCCAGAGAGGAGAGCTTTCAGGTGCCCATCACCGGCCCAGAGCGAGCGAAGCTGTACCCACAAAACAAGAGTAGTGTGCTATAGGAAGGAACTGTTGTGGGGAGAGCCCCCGCGCCCCCCCCCCCCCGGGTTAACTTTCTGCTTGGAGATTTAAAACACACAAGCAGAAAGGGAAAAACAAAGCTTCAAACGGAAAAAGACATTCTGCTTCTAGCTTGGAGGGGAAAGTGTCTGAAGAAGCAGCGGAGGGAACCCATTGCCCCAGGGTGTTAGGAATTGGAGGGACCTGGGAGGGGCTGGTCTTCTTCACAGCACTGCCCCCGCTGGCCGCCCGGAGCCACTGCACGCGCAGCCTGGGTTTGCGACAGTCCCCGTCGCTTACAAGTCCGACAAACCCCTCCCTTGGTGGGTCCTTTCCTGTTCCCTCCCCCGGCCACGTGAAGGCAGTGAGGCCCCTGGAAGAGACTCTCTTTCACGACCCTCTGCCTTTGGTGCTGCGTCGAGGTCAGAAGGGGCTCCGGGGCGCTGAGTGTCAGCTCCTCTGGCTGCACTGTCCTTAGGCCGGAACACCTCTTTGGTCTGGAGTCCCAGCCCCTGCACAGACGGACGCGTGATTTAGAGTGGAAGCAGTAGGAGTCGGGAGTGTGAGGCTGTCCCAGCAGGAGAACTAGGGGCAGACGTGGTACAAGCAGGGCCTGAGGGCATGGCCCACGCGTCCCTCCCTCACCCTCCATCACCCCCACCCCCGGCATCAGAGCCCCAACTCAGGTGCCGGGCAGGAGTCGGAGGTGGCCATCTGGCAACAGGCCCCGGTGTCCCCGAGGGCGTACCGGGTCCCTGACTCACCCGCCCTGTTTCCACCGCAGGCTATAATTCAGATGACAGCCTCTGTGAGCCATCCCTGGAGCTCGAGTTCACCAGCCACAGGCAGCAGGGTGAGTGGTCAGTGCGTGGTGCCCTTCAGCCTGGGTGCTCAGACTGGTTTTCGTCAACAGTGCTTTCCCTTCAAGCTAAGTCCTGTGTGGAGGTCCAGCCCTCAAAATTGGCAAAAGTGGGGTTATGCTGAGGTGGGAATTCCTCAATACTCCTTCCCTGCCCTCCCTAGGGCCTTGAGCATGCAGCTTCTGCTTACATACTTCTAGTGATGTGGAAATCACTACCTGTCAAGTGTCCTACTTCAGGAGGCTCAGACTCCCTTTGCTTTAAGGAAGTTCTGGAGACCCAAGCAGGGAGCATTGATTGCAGCAAGGTCTTCCACTTGGATTTGAGGGGTCCAGACTGGCTCCGAGGTGTCAATTTCCTCTAGAAATTGGTAGAAGCCCTTGCCATCTCATTTAAGCATATAAATTTCTGTAGAAGGGAAACAGTGCCTCATACCAGCCTTCTCAAGAGTGAAAAGTTACTTGGGTTCTTGTGATTTCTGAGAAACAAACTCCTAGAAGGGTGGGAAGCTCATTGCTTAATAAAAAGAACAAACTCAGAGATTCAGCCTCTGCAGCAATCAGCAGCAAGTGTGGGAGGCAGCGTTATCTCCAGCCCACCCGTGGCCCGGAAGGCTGTGTGGTGCTGACATGGGTTCCCACAGACACGGGCGTTCACAGCTTCGGGGTGAAGACAGGCTCTGGTCAAACGGGGGCCCCACAGAGCCCTTACGTCCTGACCCCGGGCAGAGGGAACAGGATGGGGGATCTGCCACCACCCTTGGTCAGTCTCACCGAGGAGCTGAATCGGCTGACGAAAAAGATTTTCTTCCTAAGTGTTCGGATTCCTGGAGCTTCTCTTATCAAGAGAGGGCAGAAGGGTTTGCAGGGCGGGGCTCGAATAAACAAAGGTGTTTTCAGACCCATTGATTTGCTCCATGGTTGCCTTTTAGTTGACACTCCTTGTTAAGGACAAAGGTGCATCGTTTAGCTCTTACGTCCCCTTCTCAGAGGGGACACTCCTCACGAAAACAGGTGTGTTTGGAGCAAGGTCTCCCACTTGGATGTTAGCAAATCCCCCACGCCCATACCCCCGCACCCTGTTAGCAAACAGGCTTTCTCCGGATGCCTGCTTCATGTGGGGTACCCCAGCACCGGGGAACTGGGTGCCCTTCAGACCCGGTAAATCCGCAGCCGACTTCGCTGGGTGGGGCGGGACACAGAGCATGTCCCAGTGCAGTTCAGCCCAACACCTGCTTGGGGACACGCAGCCCCTGTCCCCCGGCTGTCAGCTGTGCAGCGGGACACATGCTGGTGACGTGTGGGACAGGCCCAGAGGGCCACGGACTGCGTGTGCGGGAGCCGTGGACCAGGAGAGGTGGTCCCAGGCCAGGAGGGGACAGCTGGCCGTTGGCCGGGGTGGTGCCTCCCCGCTCTGATCCCGGGGCTACAGTACACATGCTTGGGCACGCACACAGCACCTGGGGGGCTGGTTCCCCCTCCTTCAAGGCGAGGGTAATTTCGAGACAAATGAAGAGAAGGGGCTGGAGGACGGCCAACAACAGAAAAGCGAGTGCTTTCTTCCTTCCGGAGGGTTCCAGCACCCGCTCCCACGGGCGGCTGAGGCGAAGCTGCCCTGTGCACGGGCACACGCTTTGTGGTGCATGTGCAGACGTGTACGTGCTACCGTCTAGGCAGGGCGTTTCCGTGCGTGGTCCAGAAAGCTCCTCACAGCACTAAGGGTGGGCGCTCCCCAGCGCCCAGCCCTCGGCTCACCCAGAGCAGCCCTCTGTCGCCTGCTTTCCATACCAGTTTCCCCTGTTAGGGAAACTGAGGCCCCAGCCCCAGACCTCACAGGACAGCGCAGGGTGTAGTTCCGGACCGCCTACCGTGCGTGCGTGCGTACATCGTGCTGCCTGCGCCCCGCCCTCCGGTGAGGCTGGACCCCTCCTGGGGGGCTCTAGAGGATCCCAAATTCCAACCTTCCTGAGGGCGATTGCCTGAACTGTGGCACAGAGTTACCCGGTGGTGTAAGTTTTCCCGGATTAGATGGCTTAGTCGGGGACACGCTTGGTCGTGGGCCCTTCAGGGTGACCTCTTGTTCCCTTCCAGCGTCGCAGCCGGGCAGCTTGGAGAGCAGCAGGAACGCGTCCAGCGAGGGCTCGCCGCTCCCACTGAAGGGTAAGCCGGCCTCTCTGTCCTTGCGCTTTTCAGTGACCTCGGATCCTAGGCCCAGGACCCGTATTAGTCGTATGGTTTTAAAGACGCAGCCAGCAAGGGTCTTAAGAGCGCTGTGCATTTGCGTTCACACCGCCGCGTCGTGCAGTTTCAGGAGCAGGCCTGGGCGTTATAATAACAGCTCTGGGTTCAAATCCCTTCTCCGCTGACCAGCCCTGGGCTCCGGGTCGAACCACCCAACCTCTGAGTCCGAGCACTCCCCCTTCCGGAAGGGGGCAGCACCGGCTGCTCCCATCCCGCGTGGCCAGCCCACAGTGGGTGGCCTGGATTCCTTCGAAATGTTTCAAGTTTGTTTCACGGCGCGGGACGTGGTCTGTCTGCCGGGCCGGTTCCTGTGCGTTTGGAAGAGTGGGCGCTGTCCCAGGAGCTGACGGGGGTGGTGCCTGACGGCTGTTAACTGAAGCTTGAGCAGAAGTGTTCCGCTTTTACTCTGAGTTGTTTTGTTTCCAAATGCCAGTGTGCGATTCCAAAGCATTCCAGAATGGCCTTGACACCCCCAGCGGCAGCCGCAGAGCCAGGCGCCGCGGGTTCTCGGGCGGGGTTCTGTCTGCCACGTGCCGGCGGCCGCGGCATCCCCACGTGTTCCTCTGTGTCCCCTCGCTCTGACCCCCAGGCTCCTCCGACCGACTCCACGGCAGGGCCGAGAGCTTCAGCAGCGAAGACCTGGTCCCGAGCAGGGACACGGCTCCTCTGCCCCGGGACGCCGGCACCCCAGGACGCACTGCCCTCGGCCGCCAGGAGCACCCGCCACCCCGGAACGGGCCTCTCGCCCAGGAGGGTGTCCAGAAGAGGGCCGTGGCCCATCCCCACGCAGGGGTGCGGCCCTGCGCCTCCCCGAGCAGCGAGATGGTCACCCTGGAGGAGTTCCTAGAGGAGAGCAACCGAGGCTCCCCCGTCCCCGTGAGTGGCACAGGGGCGCCCTCTCCCTCACTCTGTCCTCAGATGGGCCAGGACCATGGAGACGGATGGGCGGGGGCGCGGCCTGGCGCCGAGCCGGCTTGGCTGGGGGCACATAGCCACCAGCCAGCAGCCCCGTGTGCTGGCGGCAGGCCCAGACCCCCGAGGGTGCTTTCTGCATCTGTGAAGCGAGCGGGCAGAGATGTGCAGTGGACACGGAGGGTGGGGATGGTGCACACCTGTCCACCCCTGGAGCTTCTCCAAAAGTGGGGCAGCGCCCACCTACAGGATTAGGGGCTCTGAACACCCACCGACCCGGCATCTCCACCGGCAGAGGTCGGCAGACTGTCCCTGTCAAGGGCCACAGGGCACCCCTTTAGGCCGTGCCACCTCTGCAGTGACCCTCTACTCTGCCGTCAGAGCGGGAAGCGGACTTGAGCGGAGGGCGGGGCAGCCTTGAGGGGACGGTGGCAGGTGGCCGTCCCCTGTGAGGCCTGGAGTTCCCCGTGGGGGGAGGGGCTGCCTCTCTCGGCCCCACTGCCCTGTCTCCTGGGTCGAGAGGAAGATCTAGGGGGCAGTGAGGGCTGTGAGCGCGGCTGGCCGGGCCTGCCAGGAGCGGCCTCGTGTCTTGTCCTGGCGGTCGAGGCGGAGCCCTGGCGCGGTGGCCAAGCAGGCTGCTCGGAGGAGGAAAGGGGACAGCCGCCAGCCGGCCCACCCTCCGCCTCCCGCTCTGCTTGGTGGGACGGGGAGGAACAGGTGGACCCTGCAGGCTGGGGGCAGGCTTCCAGGCCTGACCCTTCCGCAAAGGGGATGTGTTTGGTGGAGGGCCTTTTCCCTACCTGGGCTGTCTTCCTGCCGGTGGGATGGGGGTGGTGGGGTGAGGGGTGTCTGAGCGGCGTCAGGTTCTCTCCCTCCACCGTGAGTTGCCCCGGCCCCGCCATCCCGACCAAGGGCGAGCGGGAAGCCTCAGTCCCAGCTGTGGTTGCACCGGGGACACCCTGGGGCGTTCCGGGCTCTCCAAGGACCCTCCTGGCCCTGCCTCCTGCCTGCCTCTCAGGCGCCTCCTCTCGTCCCTGCAGGACGCTCCCAGCTCCCGGGACGACCTGCTAAGCGACTACTTCAGGAAGGCCAACGATCTCCCAGGCGTCGGAGGTCAGCCGGGACCGCCCGCCAGGAAAGAAGGGGCCAAGATGCCAACCAGCCTGGTGGCCCCCACCATCAAGATGGCCATCCACACCCCCGACGGGAGGCAGCTGAAGCCGGGGCAGTACGTGAAGCCGAACTTCAGACCTGCCGAGGCCGATGCCCAGGCCCCGCCCAGCGCCCCCGGGAGGCAGGCCCAGCCCCCACAGAGCCTGTCTCTGGGTAGACCCCGGCCGGCCGCCCTGCCACCGGCCCCCCACCCAGCTGCCGGCCGCAGCGCGTCCCTGAGCCGGGCCTTCAGCCTGGCCTCCGCCGACCTGCTTCGGGCCAGCGGGCCGGACACCTGCAAACAGGAGTCCGTGCAGAAGCTGGGGGGCTCCGAGGCCTTGGGGGGCAGAGAAATAGGCAGCCACACCCTGCTAAGCGCCACCCCCTCCAGCTCCCACAGCCTGGCCCGGGAGCGGACCCCACTTGTGGGAAAGGCCAGTGGCCCCTGCCAGGGCCCGGGTCCCCGAAGCCGGCCCCTGGACACGAGGCGCTTCTCACTGGCTCCCCCGAAGGAGGAGAGGCTGGCCCCCCTGCAGCAGTCCGCCACGGCCCCCGCCCTTGCCACCGGAGGCGGCGGCACCTCCTCCCAGCTCCCGCACGTCTCACCTGCTGTGGCCCCTGTCGCCAGGACGAAGCCCCCAAACCCCCCGCACTCGGGGGAAGTGGCTACTGTGGCCCCTGTCCGGGCGGGACTCGGCCTCTCGGAGGGGGACGGCGTCCCAGGGCCGGGCCCCAGAGAGGGGCTCCCCGCTAAGAGCCCCGCCAGGTCTCCCGACCTGGCTCCGCACCCCGGCCGGGCCCCCGAGGACTTTGGTCGTGGGAACAACCCCAAGAGCACGCCGGCGTCCCCGGAGCCGGGCGGGGACCCGCAGACGGTGTGGTACGAGTATGGCTGCGTGTGACTCGTCCCCTGGACCTCGGAACTCCTGACTCGTCCTCCCCCATCTGCCCGTGGTGTCGGGAAAGGGTCCCCTCGAGTTTCTCCCATCTCCCGTTCGCTTTGTTCATGAAAACACTGTGCCAAGCCCTAAGGGGTGACCCTCCCAGGTGTGTGGCGAGTCTTCCGAATCGGCAGCCTCTGGCACCTGGTGTCCCTGGAGCACACCTGCTTTGGCCTGGGGATGCCCACGCCACGGTGACAAAAAACTGGCCTCCCCGAAGCAGACACTACTCGGGTATGCCCCTGTACAAACACTTGTTTGCAACTCGTCGACCTCCACTGCAGCGTGCGTGTGTGCACACATGAGTGTGCATGCACGTGTGCAGATGCACGCACGCTGGCACCTCACAGGGCTGAGCCCTCGTGGGCCTGACAACTCTACTCCCACCCCCAGAAGCCATTTGATCCCAGGACAGGCCCAGGCCGGCCAAACCACGCAGGCCCCGAGGCCCCGGGTGGACCCGAGAGGCAGGCCCGCTGCTCCCCTAGAGCGGCGCCCTGCGTCTGGGGCCCCCGCACTTCCTCTCCCGGGGCCACGGTGGCCTTGCAAGCAGGCGGCTGTGGGCCTTTACCTCGCTTCCTGCAGCTGGCTCCGGGGGCCGCGTGGGCACCTGGCTTCGCTGGCTCCCTTTTCTACAAACACTGGATCTGCCGGGTCTGGCCCAGGCGCGGGGCAGGGAGCGCCCTGCCCAGCCCCTCCCGGCGAGTGTACATAGTGTGCCGGGGGGAGCACGGCTCCCCGTGCCCCCCGTCACGGCGATGTCGATGTGTTGTTTCTGAATAACTCCTTTAATATATTACACGTACGTGTGCACACTCACATGAAGCGTGCGTACTTGGAGGGGATCTATTTATGTTCCACGGGAGTCGTTTGTCCCCTTTGGGAGCCTCGCCCGCTGTTCCGCGTGCACAGGTTCCCGGCGGGCTCTCTTCCCCGTTTAGCAAAGGTGCTCTCCTGGGATGCACCGACCCTGGTGACGGGTGTGTTAAAGGCTTTTTCCTTCCGGAGTAATGTGCCTAGGAAGAGAGGGGAGCCTGAACACTGTCGGTTTCAGGGTGCGCTGGCTGTGTGTTGAATGGCCTCTGGTTCTGGAACACGAGGAGGGGTTGTAATAAACACTGGGGTAGAACTGAGTCCTGGTTTTCCTCCCCGCTCGTTGCTGGTGATGTGGATGGGGCGGTGGGCTCTTGGGGCCCCCTGCATCCACCCACCCCCCCCAGTCTCCTCGGCCCCTGGCAGCCACAGCCCGCTTTGCCACGAGGTGGGAACGTGAAAGGCAGGTGTCCATTTCCTGGGCAGCAGCGGTTCCCAGGCTTGCACTTATTTTAAGTCGAGTCCCATTTTGATGCGGAGTTTGTATCACAACCGGAGCTGAGCCTCAAGTGATCTGTCAGGGTTTTCCAAGACTGCTCAGGGAGGCAGTGCCGGGTCGGGCGTTCAGGGCCTGGGGCCCCCCCCATCGGATGCCTGGAGATGAGGGAGTGAGGAAGGCAGGCACACACAGGTTTCCTTGAGCAGATCATCCCCATCTGTCCAGCTGATACCTCCACGCGTCCGTCCTTCCTCACCAAACTTCTTCTGCAAAAGTGCTGCCTCCTGCCTCCTCTCCCACTCCTTCCCGACACTCTGCAACCGGTCCTGTCGAGGGTTGGGGGACTGCCGTCGTAGTACCTGGAGCCACCCTGAGCGAGCAGTGCAACCATGCAGTGCAGGCTGCATTCCACATGGCCTTTGGCCTTGGCTGGATCTGACACCTGGCCAGTCACTCCTTGGGGCTCTCGGCCTCTGTCTCACAGTTCCCTCCCTTCGGGGGCAGCTGGAATGCTCAGCGTCACCAATTCCTGGGTCATTCCTTACTTCCACCGTCGTTGAAAGCTTCCTGTGTGCTGAGTCCCAGGTCCTGCCTTTGAGGCATCTCCCTCCCCGTGCCGCCCCTTCAGGGCTGACCCCACCGGGTTCCCCTAGCACTGACCACCCCTGAGCTTCAGGCCCAAGGTCAGCCGCCTGGCTGACCCCCCACCCGGGCTGCAGGCTCCCTGGCTCGTTGACACCAGCTGTCAGTCACAGAAGCCAGGAAATGTGATGCAGTCTCGGCCTCTTCTGCCTCCACATCCGGCACTTTATAGGTCACCTGAGCCTGAGAGCATGTCCAGAATCTGCACACGCCCCTCACCTCAGCCCTCTGTGCTCATCTAAGTCACACACACACACACACACACACACACACCCTGACCCTGGGTCTCGGCAGGGGCCTGCCAGCTGGTCTGCCTGCCCCACATAATGTGGCTGCTGTGGCAGCTCTCAGGCACTCACCCCAGGTGACCTGCCTCCTTGAACACTCCCCTCCCTCGGCCTCCACGGGAGCTACACCCACCCCTCTGCGGTCTCGGTTCTTTATGTGCTCACCCCGGGGTGCACCCGAGCCTCCATCACTCTCCTCCCACCCTAGACAAGTGCACGCACATCCCTGGCTTTAATTACAGCCTTCCCAGAGGGCTTCAAACACACCCCTTGCCCCAGCCTCTCAGAACCTCCAGGCCCGCCTCCAGCTTGAATGTCCCAAAGACACCTCCAGCCAAAAATGCCCAACACACAGTCCACCCTCCTCCCCCACCAGAACCCGTGCTCCCCCTCTCGTCCCATCGGGCCCCTGACACCCAGGCGGAGTCCGGCATCCCCTCCCTCTTCCCCACATCCTGTCCATTACTCCGTCAGTGGGTTCCAACAGTGACACCTCGCTCACGTACACAGCCAACCTCAGGTCAAAGCCTGCCTCCCCAGGCAGTACCGTGGGGTCTGTGGCTGAGGGGCACACCCCAAATCTCACCCCTGCCGAGCTGCAGCCCCCCCCCCGACTCTGCACTGGCCTGGGAGATGTGTGATCTGGTGGGTGGGGAGTACCCAGGTGAGAGCTGGACACTCGTGCCCAGAGCTCAGGGCGGAGGTCTGCCTGGAGGGACATCTGTGAGCACCTGTGGGACAAGAGGGGCCCACCCGGGGGAGAACAGGAAAGTGAGGCCATTACGAAAGGTAGGGCAGACCCTGGGGGGCAGCCAGCCAGCTGTTTTTCAACCAACCGGGAGGGGATGTATCTGTATGTATACACATATACACGTACACATACACTCACATGTGTGTATATACATGTATGCAGACAGCCCACCGATTCCCTCAGAAAGCTCTCATTGATTTTTGCCAAACTCGAGTATTCATAGCCAACCTATGCGTGCACTCAGCCGACGAGTGAGTGGTGGCAGCGTGCGTGTGGATGGTCCTTTCTCCCAGGTTATCGAGACAAGCGGAAGGTGTGCGAGAACCTCACTCATCCGCCGATGTGGGGGACCGCTCAGTCCGGCCGGCGTGTTCCGGATGCCAGCTGACGTTCCTCTGTCTCCTGTGCTAGTCGCCTTGTAAGGGCCACAGATGTAAAAAAAAAAAATACAATTTGCATACCATAATATTCACCCAAGACACTTAAGTTTAATCTTCACTAACATTTTCTCCACCACCCTCTGAAGTCTAGCGACAGAAGACGCTGGCAAAAACAAATCAAGCCCTGGTTGGGCAACATTTGCCAATGTCTGTGGTGTAAACACTTCCACCACGGCCCAGTTCACGCTGCCAACATGGTGTCGCCAACCGCAGAGGTGGGAAGAGAGGTGCCGTGTCACCCCATTATACACTGTCACCTCCAGACAGACGGAACACGTATAAACAACCCCAAGAGCCTAGGTAACCGTACAATAATCACAAGCGGCAAGGTGTGAGTATTTATTACCTCTGTTTTTAATATAAATCATTTAATAGCAGTTTACGTAAGTTAATTTTTAATGAGGGCTGTGTTTAACACCTGGCTTGCGAAATTCCTGGAAACTCACCGATCTGCTCTGGCAGCCAGTGCAGGCTGGCTCCAGCCGGGCAGGGGGAGGCAGTTTAGGGGTGGGCTGGAAGGGACGGGACAAGTGAGGAGTGGGCAGAGAAGGTGCAGGCGGAGGGCAGAGCAGCCCGGCCTTGGGAGCGACCCATCCTGGTCCTTGTCCGTTCACGTAGGCACAGGGATCTCCCCACACCGGGCACACAGAGGCCACGTGGGCTATGTCTGGAGGCTGGACACTGCCCCGGCTTCTCTCTCTCTCCCACCCTCCCTCCTTGCCCTCTTCCGGGGATAGGGCGGGGAGAGGGGACCTGGGGAGGCCCGCCACCTCCCGGTGTGTGAGGTGGGGCGGAGAAGGCCTGTGGAAGTCAGGCAGGAGCCTGGGAGGGCGGAGGGTCCTGGCGGGGCCGGCAGGTGCCCAGGGACGGCTCAGAAATGTCATCCCCTTTCCAGGCTCGGCTTTCTGGCCCAGCCCCCTGAGGTTCGCAGAGCCGCTCCGCGCGTGCAGTCTGCAAGCTGGCAGAGGCAAAACCAGCTGCCCGCGCCCCTCCCCCCTCCCCAGAAACCCCAAATTAACAAGGAGGAGTAAGCCTCTGGGCCCCCGTGATCCCTGCGGTAGAGTGATGGCCCTCACTAGCCTTACTGGAAGCCGCATCCTCCCAAGGCCGCTGGGGCAGCTGCTCTGTGCCCGCAGGCGGGAGTGCGCCCGCCGGAGCCCGACCCTGCACGGCCTCCAGGTGGCAGCGGCGCGGCCAGCCGGAGCCACGCTGCACCACGCCCCCGCCCGGTCCTCCGCGCTGCCGCCACCGCCGCTACCGCCGCGTGGCCATCCTTCCCCTCGCGCTGGCTGGCGGGGGCCGGGCCAGCCGGGTGCGATCCATCTGCAGCCGGGATTCCTGCACCTGCGACCGGAGCGAGGTGAGTGCGCCGGGCAGCTCCGCTGGGGGTGAGGCTGGGGCGGTGTGAGCGGCAGCGGGAACGACGGCGGCCGCGGGTTGGGAGGACGAGGAGGAGACCCTGCGCCTTGGGCAAGGCCGGCTCCCCGACATTCCTGGAGCGTAGAATTCAAAATCCAGTCCCTGGTACAATGGCCTCTGGGGGGCGAAGAGGAGAAGGAAGAGGGCTGGGAGGTAGGTCCCTGTCATCACAGGGCCCACATTGATAGTGCTTTTGGTGTCCAGGGACCAACCGGCACTTGGGTGGCGTTTGGGGGCACAGCCGGCCAGAGACAGTGGTCCTGCCCAAGGTCTCTTGGGTGGGGGCAGATCTCAAAAGTCCAACACTGCCCAGGTTCCCTGGGGACAGGCCCTGACCTCTGGGGACGGTAGCTAAGGCCCACAGAAGAGCACTGCCCTGGGAGCCCGGGACCCAGCCCAGGGCAGGCTCCCCTGGGCTCGGTGGCCTCTCGGCAGGTTGGGACAATGCCCGCCTGCCCTGGGGGACCGGGGCAAACTAACATCTACTGGATGCCTGCTGCTGCCTGGCACTTCTCCTGCATTGGCTCCTTCAGCTCTCTCCATCGGCCCCTTCCCCTCACCGGGCAAATGGGCCCTCAGTGCACTTCAACTTCAGCCCCCGCCGCCAGTGTGCACAGGGCTCCCTTGTCCACTGCACCATGCACACCGGTCACTGCGAGCATTCCCAGGGCACCTCCTAGTCCCCTTGCAGTTTTCAGTCTAGCAGTCTCCTCCTCCAGGAAGGCTACCCCGACTGCCCTCCTCCCGATCGGGCGCGTTTGGACTTCGGGCTCCCACGGTGTGGTCCAATCATAGCTGTCGTCAGAGTGTTGTGATTGCTGTGTTAATCCGAATTCTCCCTTCTGAATCAGAGTTTTGAAAACTCCCCCTTTCCAGCTTCATCTTATTATATACGTAGGGCAAGAAGAAATGTCCCTGTACCTTCCTAAGTTCTTTAGGCTGGTCTAATCATTAAATCTGCATGAGACAGGTTAACAAGAGAAAGTAAAGGGTCTCCGTTGCCTTTAGCTCAAAATAGCCCACATACCCCAGAGGAGGGAAGGAGGCAGGGGTGCACGGGCCACGATGCAGCCGGCCACCGCTGAGGTCCTCACGCTGCCGGTCGTCTCTTCCCCCCGGCCAGCCTGCCCTGGCCCTCATGCCCCCCGTGTGGCTCCCAGGGGGCACCATGCCCAGAGCTCCCCACAGGTCCCCTGGGACCTCCCTGCTGCTGCTCCCCTGACGTGGGAGCCAGGGCTCCCGCACCATCTCCTCCGTGTCCCCTGAGCTCCTGACCCTCCTGGGTGCTCAGCTCCTCCCCTCCAGACCCACTCAGCCACACGTGACACATGCATGTGTCCCCTGCCTCGCTCCAGCTTTCTCCCCTTCCCGCCCAAGAAAGCACATGGAGCAGATTTCCGTGCCTCCTGTCCAGTCAGCCCCTCCCCTTGCAGCAGCCCCACCCCCAGCCCTGCGAGAATTCTCTGGGACTTCTAGCCGCTCGGCGCTCACCCTCTGGTGCCACTCTGCCCTCCGCACTACTGAGTGTGTGTGTGGGGGGGGTGGGGTTCAGATGTGGCGGTCCCAAAGGAGTGATCAGGGCCACCGCCAAGGGGCACTGAGCGCCTCTTTGTCCGCCGCCAGGCCCAGGGGGCCATTCGGCGGCGAGAGGAACAGCCCTCCTGCCCCCTCACTCGTGGTTCTGTCACACTTAAGTTCACGCACGTTTGCGGGGCAATTGCGTTCCACTCCCAGGAGTGGAACCTCAGTGCCCCCTGCCACAAAAGATAATTAAACGAAAACAAAACATAGAACGGCAAGCAGCACTATTCAATTATAATGAACACCTGTTACAAAGGGTGACGAGCAAGAATTAAGGTCGTGCTCAGAACAGGCTAGCATCCAACTGAGATGCTCCCCTTAGTGTGACAGGACGGAGTAAGAAGGAATTGGGCCGGGAATAAGAGGCTATATGGCTGAACTCCCATCCGTCGGCACCCGCTGAGTGCAGAGCACCACACAGAGCCCAGAGCAATACAGAACAGAGCTTTAGTTTATCCTGCATCAGCTGAAGGGTCGCTTCCTCCAGGAAGCCTATCCAGATGTGCCTCCCTTAACAAGCTGCACTCCTGCTGTCACACTTGTCGTGTCTCATTGCAATGGCATAGCGGCTTCCGCCACAGAGTGTAAGCTCCGTAAGAACAGCCACCAGGTCCGTCTCACTCAGTTCACCATCCAGGTCCCCACCCCCAGGGCCTGGAGCCAGGAGCTGGATGAGCAGATGAACGAGTGATGAATGAATAGTTGGGCCCCTTCCCATAGAGCCTTTCCTTCCTCCTCCTCCTCCTCCTCCTGGTCCAAACCCCATACCCTCCAGCCTTCAAGGCCCTGCCAAGGGTGCAGCTCCTCTAGGAGGCCTTTCGCCAGCCAACCGCACAGGCCCTGAGCGCTCCTGCCCCGAGCAGTCCATCTCTGGCCCGCGGCCAGGGGACATTCAGTTCCACGGCCAGGGTGTCCCTTCCCCTCACAGGGCAGGCAGTGCGGGCGGCACAGCCGTGGCTCGGTCCCCGCTGCGGTGACTCACCGCGGTTCTTCCTTCGGGGATGCGGCCGTGTTGGGTCTTGGCAGCTGTACGAGTTCCCTTTGGTTGTTGTAACAAGTTCCCATAAACTTGGTGCTTAAAACAATACACATTTATGCCCTGGCTGGGTGACTCAGTTGGTGGGAGCATCGTCCCGTACACCGAAAGGTCACAGGTTCCATTACCAGGAAGGGCTCCTGCAGACGGCAACGGGTTTCTCACATCGATGTCTCTCTCTCTCTCTCTCCACCCCCTCCCACCCCCGTCTTTCCACTCTCTAGAATCAGTAAGTGTATCCACGGGTGAGGGTTAGAAAAACAGAAGTCTTACAGGACCTTACAGTGCTGGAGGCCAGAAGTGGGTCTCGGCGTGTTGGCACGGCTGAGTCTTTTATGGATGTTCGAGGAGGGAACCCATGGCCTTCCCGGCTTCTGCAGGCCGCCTGCCTTTCTCGGCTTGTGGCCAACAGTGGCTGGTCGCCCCGTCCCACCCTGCATCCCTCCCGTGCTCTCCCCTCCAGCCGTGCGATCAGCGGGCCCGCCTGCATCGTGCAGGATAATGTCCTTAACTTACCACTTCTGCAGAGTCCCTTGTGCCACGTAAGGCAACACAGTCACAGGTGCAGGTGAGGGTGCATGGACATCTTTGAGGGGCCGTTACTCTGGCTGTCACAGTAGTTGTCACAATAGCTGTCCCTCCCCGGTAGTCGGAGGGCGCCGTCACTGGTGGCACATTAACAACAGCTGGCGTCCACCGAGCACCCCCTCGGGTCTAGGAGCTACTCTGAGCTCACTACCCAGCACCCCAGGAGGCAGGGCCCTGCTGCCCTCCTCACATTACATACAGGTGGGGCACTGAGAAGTGAGTTGGGTTGGCAGATGGCAGAGCTGGGATGTGAACCCGGGCAGTCTGCGGTCCGAGGCTACGCTGCCTTTCCAGCACCATTACCACCCCCAAGGCACTAGCTTGCAGCCTAGGGAACAGGCCAGGCAAGGCCTGAGCCCGGCACACGGGAATCCCCTGGCGTTTCTGGACGAGGCCCCTGTCTAGGTTACACAGTCTCTGCCGGTCCACCCTAGCACCCACCCCTGTGAGAGGCACCCACGCCGATCCCGGGAAACCCAGGGAGCTGCGAATGGTTCTCTCTGGGGGCTCCAGGCAGGCACGTCTGGAAGAGCTCCTGGTGGCGAACGCCACTCAGTTCACCTCTGCCCTCCACCAACACCCACACGCCAGAGGAACACGAGCCCCATCGGAGGCACAGGGAACAGCACATTGGAGAAAACAAACCCCGCCCCCCAGTCGCCGGCACACAGCCTGTGCACCGGAGCCGGGGGCACAGGCCTGGGGTGAGGAGGCCGCCCCGGCGTTTGTCGGGCGCCCCCTAGAACAGTTCTAAGAGGTTTTTAAAAATACTTATTGGCTCACTGAATACTGTGAGATGTTATTCCCAATTCCACAGATGAGGAAACTGAGGCACAGAGAGGTCATATAACTTTCCGGAGTCGCACAACCAGTGTGAAGAGCCGGGCTCCACCCCTTCTCCATAAGCAGGAGACGAAGGCAGGGGCTGGTCGAGGCTGGCTGAGCAGCCCCAGCCTGGGTCCTGCCACCTGGCATCGGCCGACCAAGCCCCCTTTGTGCCTTCCCAGCCCACCCCACCCCCTGGGCACCCCCAGGGCTGCACTCCTGGCTTCTGTGCCAACCCGCTTTCCTGAGGGCACCTTTATGTTTCATTCTTACACTGATCTTCCTTGTTAACCTCACGTTATTTTTTAAAAGATTTTATTTATTATTTATTTTTAGAGAGAAGGGAAGGGAAGGAGAAAGGGAGAGAAACATTGATGTGCAAGAGATACAATGATTAGCTATTAACCAACTGGGGGCCTGGCCTGCAACCCAGGCATGTGTCCTGACCGGGAACCGAACCCGTGACCTCTTGGTTTGTAGGCCAGCATCCAGTCCGCTGAGCCACACCAGCCAGCACTGTTATTAACCCCATTTGAAAGAAGAAGAAACTGAGGCTCAGGGGGCACCGGAAAGCAGCAGACCGGGGACTCGAAGCTAGACATTCAGATGTCGCCTCTTCTCCCAACTGTCTCAGCCTGAGCAAGCCCGGCCTGAAGGCCTCCTCCAGGAGTCTGCAGAGCAGCCAGGGAGGCGACACGGGTTCCCCAGCTCTCCAGGTGTGTGTGCCCACGCTGTACCTGGGCTTCAGCGGCCCCTCCGCCAGCCCCGGAGTTTCCTGCCTTCCCGCCCTCATTAGTCACGTCTTATGTGAGTGCAGCGGAGTGCCCGGAGCAGGAGCGGAAACACTGCCCCGTGAATCAGGCCGGTGCTCTGATTAATCAGCTCAGGCCCTAGCCTGCTGGAGTGTGGTTAATGCCAGAAAAAAAAATCGTGATCAGACAAAACCTTCTTCCTGCCTGACATTGGCCCGGGAGGTGCGTGACTCCAGGGCGGGTATTTCTCAGAAGGAGAGCGTGGGCCTGAAGGAGGGTCAGGGAGCTCGCGGGCAGGAAGCGCACGGGGTGGTCTGCAGGCGGAGGCCGGGGGGCCGTGGGGGGACAGGGATGAGCTGGCACCGAAGCCGAGTGGCGAAGGAGGACTCATTCAGCTGTTCGGGGGGATAAAGAGGGATTTCCTCTGAGGCTGGCCAGCTGTGCTAATTGGAAGACTGAACCGGGAAATCAGTAATTTTTGTTTTCTGGTAGAGCCTCTGCGTGCCCTCTAAAGTACGCACACATGGCCTCCATGAGAGTCTGCGTGGGTAGGGCCACTTCCGCAGCAGGTGGGGTCCTGGCGGAGAGCAAGAGGCACAGTCCAGCCGGGTGACCAAGGAGAGGTGAGCACACGGCTGGCGTTCAGAGGTGTCGACATGGTTAAAGGAACCAGTGCAGACAGTGTGGTACCCTGGGGCTAGCTGGTGCCTGGTGGAGCTGTTATCATCCCAGGCCTGGGGGAAGGAGCGGGGAGGGCAGTGCAGGAGAGGGACTGTGACAGGAGCTGGTGACTTCAGTAAAGGGTGGCAGCCACCTTGAAGCCACCCTGGCAGGTGGATAAAGTCTCCCTTGACCCCTCTCCCCTCTGATCCCAGTGAGCGATTCCCATTGGCCAAGCCCAACAGAAGCCAGATGGCGAGGGGACCGGTGATAGAGTTGATCGAGTAGGATGGGGGAGGAGGAGGAGTGGACCTGGGCGAGCCCACTGAAAGTCCTCGCACACGCCGGCCTGGGCGGCAACCTCTCTCTCCCACCCAGCAGCTGGCGATAGCACCTGCCATGTGCTTCCCCGGGCTCGACACTGGGAAATGCAGATGCCCTGGCCCAAACCCCACGGAGGCTGGAGAAGAAGAAATGACATCAGTGCCACTCACGCTGTGTCTGGAGGAATTCTGGCCGCATCTCTGCAGCCCAGCCCGGGGTAGGAGATGGTTTTTGTGGGCAAGAGAGACCGTTATTAGCGCAACGTCTCAAATCAGCGTTCCATGGACGCGGGCCATAATTTACCATTCTCTAGGTCCAGGAAGGTTCTGGAAAACAATCTGCACTTCGTTTTTAACTTAGTGAGCTATGCGTTGTTTATTAGGCCAACGCCTGGTGTTGTTTATAAAATAACACATTCTGCTGCCCCTGCCAAGGACTGGACATCCCGACACCGAGAAACACAGCAAGGAAGTGAGTCTCTTTGCTCGTCCAAATCTCCATTTTCTAAGGGAAAGCATGCCAGGGGTGTCAGGCCTGTAGTCCACAGACCAATAATTCTGGATCTTTAATTAACTGGTACGGGCACTGTGCTGTTCTGTGTCTAAAACGTGAAGCATGAGGGGAAGTAGAGCTTGTTTTAGTGGAAGAGTACTGAGACTGTGAAAAGTTGTAGACATGGTCGGGCATCTGTCAACAGAGGCTGTGAGCTACAGAAAGACGGGCAGGGCCCTGGCTGGGCGGCTCAGTTGGTTGGAGCATCATCCCGTGCACCACAAAGTTGCAGGTTTGATTCCCGGTCAGGACACATGCCTAGGTTGTGGTTTCGGTCCCCAGTCGGGGTGCGTTACGGGAGGCCACTGATCAATGTTTCTCTCTCTCTCTCTCTCTCAAATCAATCAATATATTCTCAGGTGAGGCCTGAAAAGATGAGCGAGAGAGGCAGGGAGACAGGGCCACCCAGTGCTGTGTACAGTGTCCCCCTCCCCTGGGCTGTGTGACGTGGCCGCCCTGGCAGGACTCACTTTGTGACAAGCCCTTTGCAAGGCAGGCACTGTGCCCCTGAGTCCGAATGCTGGATCCAGCAACCGATGATGATGATGATGATGATGGGCTTTTGCATCCTAGCCCTCTCTCCTTGGGGGTTGGGGGGGTGGGAGGAGCAGGGCAGGGTCAGAGCAAGCGGCAGCTTCACAGTCAGGACCCAGGTCAGCCCTGGCTCAGGCACTTAGGACCCGAGAGGCCTGAGTCCACCCACTGACCTCAGTGTCCTGATCTGTGAAGGCGAGAGAAGAAAATGACCTGTTGTGGTGGAAAGAGATTACTCCTAAGCACCGAGGACTGGTAAATATTCAACAGACAGGCACCGTATATCAGAGAATATTTGGAGTGGACAATAATAACAGCGAACATGTACTGAGCCCTAATAGGTGCTGGGTGTTGAGCGAAGGGCTTTGCTTTATGTAACTCATGGAATCATCTCAGCCTCCCCTTTGGAGCCGTGTCCCCGTTTCACACACGGGGCACCGGGCACAGAGAGATTTAGGGGCTTGTCCCAGGTCACCCTACTGCAGGTAGCAGAGGTGGGATTCAAACTCAGGCAGTCTGGCTTTCAAAGCCAAACTCCTAACAACGACTTTCAGTTTAGCAGTCTTTAAGAAGTACATGTGCATTTTTATGGCATGAGTAGTTCATCCAGAACACTCTGTTTGTGAATATTTTGCAAGAAGGAGGAATTTCAGAATGAGGACCAGCAGAAGAGGCTGAGCCAGCCGCAGAGAAGAGCCTGCTGGGAGGGTGCTAGGCGCGTGCCCGGCAGAAAAGGCTAAGTGCCCCACCTCCCCCTTCCACCCGCTCCTTCTGCCTCCCCTACTGGGGTATCTTCTGCCTTCCTGCCCACCGTCCATTTCCTTCCAGAGACCCACCTAGGGGCCCCGGCAGAAAGTATGGACCTTTGAGCCGCCCAGAGGAGCTAGCAGAAAGCGAGGCAAAGATCTGTCTTTACCCCCCCCCCCTCCAGCCCACGCTCCAGCTGCCCTCCACCCCCGACCCCCAACTATCTGTCCTGACAACCAAGGGCTCCCTTCACAAACGGGAATGGGGCACCCGGCTCTGCACCAGGCACAGGCTGGGAATGAAGACCATGCAGAGTGACCGCTGCGGGACAATGACCTCAGGGGGCAGTGCAAAACATGCCGGGAAGGGGGTCAAGGGAGCAGCAAGGGGGGCTCAGCACGGATTGCTGGGGCCAAACACAAAGGCTCGAGAGAGGAAGTGACGTCCCGGTCTTAAAACTGGGGCAGCATTTCAGGCGGTCTTCCGAGCAGAGAGGGACGCAGGAGTGAGCACATGCAGACGTGAATGAAAGGGCAGAAGGCGCTGGGGGTACAGCTCGGGGTGGCTTAAGATAGGATGCAGGTGGTGATGATGGCTGAGGACGCAACCTGCCTGGGTTCGAATCTCAGTGTTTCTGCGTATTTATTATATTACCTGTGTGACTCTGGGCAAGTTCCTTGACGTCTCTGTGCTTCGTTCCCCGAGGTGAACAATGGGAATAATAATAGTATCTACCTCACACAGTGGTGAGGATCAAATGAGTTCATGCATTTAAATGCTTAGAACAGCACCTGGCACAGAGCACTCACAAACTGGGAGCTGTGAATATCGTTATTGTTATCTGTGAGCTTGTGGGGCAGAGGGGCCCTCGGGCTTCTGGGAGTTCTCCAGGAAACCAGCAGGAGGTCCTGTCCTCCTCCTCCGTGCTGTCCCTGGCTACCTCTGCTGCAGGCGCACTTGGGCCTCGGGAGGTGCCAGGGATGCAGGAGGCAGCAAACTGCCTCCTCCCGAGGTGCAAAGAGGTGGAGAGGGACCCAGCAGCAAGGGGACCCCGCCTTACTGAGTGGCTACGGAGGTACTGAGGCTGTGGACGCGGAGAAAAGATTGCTTCATGTACTCCCCGCGCCCCGCCCGCCCCCCCCCCCCCCGGCTTGGTACCTAGGGGTTCTGGATGTGGCTGGAGGACCCTCTGGTCCCTTCACAGCGAGGCCCAGTCTGAGCCCACGCTGGCAGCTACAGAGCCTGTCCCGGGAGCAGGATGGTAGTTGGGGGCGGTAAGCACTGTAGCTCCAGGGCAGGGCTGCACCAGCGGGGTTTTTCCGAGCCAGCGTCTAGCGCCTGGTGTGTGGTTTGTGTGAAAGGCGGAGCTCAGAACGGCAAAGCTGGGTGCGCCGGTCGGGGGCGTGGGGGGCGGGGGATGCCGGGAATCACAGCGCAACGAGGCCCCATGGTCCAAGGAGTGGGAAGGCCGGGGCGGAAATGGACCCGCCAAGCAGCCCCGGTCACCCCTCACCCCGCCAGTTGCAAAAGATGAAGTGCCCACTCCGCTTGCTGTGCCAGCCATAGGCGGGGGCACGGGCGACGAGACGAGTGGGGTGACTCCGGCTGGCCTCACGCCGCACAGGTGTGTCTCCCCGAAGCCAGTCCTCTTGCTCTAGTCTCGGGGCCCCGGGCGCAGCAGGCCGGGGAACTGCGCGCGTGCGGCAGCCGGATCCCGGCGCCATCGGCCGGCTCTACGCCTTCCCCGCGCGCGTGGTGAGAGCGCGGGCCCGTGGCCCCCACGTGTGTGTGTGCGCGCGCGCGTGCGCGCAGGCCAGGTGCAGGAGCGTGTGCGTGTGCGCGAGCCGAGCGGTGGCGGCCCAGTGCGGGCGCGCCTGGAGGGGGCCCAGCGGGTGGCGACGGCGGGCAGACGCGGCAGCGCCGGCGCGTCCCCGTCCCTCTTCCGGAGGGGTGTGTGCGCTGTGGTTGTCGCCTGGTTTAGCAGCCACCCCCTCGGCTGGCTCCGTGGCCACCTGGTAATTACTTCCAAAAAATACATACATATAATAAGACAGCTAACCTTTCACTGCCCGGAGCTCCGCGGCACAGGAAACCCAAACACTCTCTTCCCGGCCCTCAAATCGTGCGTTCCCTCTTAGGACAGGAGCAGCTCGTCCGGCAAGGGCCCTGATTCCGGAGACTCCAACGAGCGCCTCTGCGGCGGAGGGAGGACGGAGCTGGCCTGTGATTGGCCGCAGGAGCGCCGGGTGGGCTCGCTGGTTGGCAGACCCCCTGGCCGGCCGTCGTGCGGACCCAGGTAATCCTCAAGCTGGAGAATGGTGATGCTGTGTTGAAAGGGCGCGGGAAGGCTCTTCGGTTTTTTAGCGGTGGGCAGAGGAGAGCCTTGGAGCCAGTGGCTTTGGGCCTGTCACTTGCTGGGGCTGGGCCCCCGCCAAATGGAGATAAATACTAGCCGTGGCCACCTCACACAGGGGGAGAGGACAACACGGATGTGAGGACAAAACATAGGTGAGAATGGTCGGAACTGCACAAATCTGAGATAATACGCTCATGCTTTGCTGAACACTGTGCTGCCCCCCCCCCCCCCCGTCAGCTCCCAAAACAAGGCAGGAAGGGAAAGAACTGAGTTGAACAGGGGAAAGCAGCTGGGCTGCAGCAGTCTGTGGGTGCATTAGACGCTGTCTACCCTTGAGAGTTCCGTTCCGGAACCACGTGGCTTGGGTCCAAATCTTGGCTCTTCCAGTTACTAGAGCTTTCAACTTGAGATGATCCCCTACCCTCTTTTTAAGATTCAGTGTCACCCGTGATGGGCATGATAGTAGTGCCTGCTTCCTAGGGTGGTTAGGAGACCATGCGGATGAAGATGTTGCCCCGAAAGCTCCGCAGCGCCCCCTAAAGGTTAGCCGCGAGTGTTCTCGATATTCCCGGAAGGTTGCGCCCTTCCGGGTACGGTGCACTCTGTAGGGAGAGAAACAGTGGAAAACAGGTTTCATCCTTCCTGGCTGGCTGGTCTCAAACAAGATACCTTACCTCTCTGGATATTTCATGGGAAACACGGAGGTTATTACACCTTCCTTGCAAAGTTATTATAAACATTAAAAGCATGTAACCTTATGAATGAATACAACACATAAGCCCTTCAGTGATTTTGGAGGAGAATAATATTTACGCTCCAGTTATCTATTGCTGCATGACACACCCCTTCAGAAGGCAGTGGCTTAAAATAACAGTGCTCAGCTATTTGGCTCATGAATCTGTGTCTTGGGCAGGGTTTGGGGGGGGATGCCTTATGTCTGCTCCTTGCAACGTCCGCTGAGACGGCCCTGCTGGGGCAGGAGGATCTTTCTCCAAGATCACACGTGTGAGGTGTCAGTCGATCCGGGCCTCAGCTGGGGCTGTTAGCCAGGGTCTTGGCTTCTCTCAAAGTGGGCTGCTCTCGGAGGCCCCTTGGGCTTCCTCCCCGTGGGACCCCCAGGTTTTAAGAGCAACATCCCAAGAGACAGGAGGTGGGAGCTGCCAGTCTCCCCAGAGCCGGACCCAGAAGCTGGCGCTGTGTGGCCTCCACTTTATTCTTCCGGTCAAGTCGTCCCAGAGCCCACCCGGATTCAAGGGGAGGGGACTTCATGCCCACCTCTCAGTGAAAAGGGCATCAGATGATTTCCAACCATCCTGAATCTACTGAAACTTGAACGTCTACCCCTTTGGCTCCCCCCACACCGGGTGCCATGGCAACAAATTACATCATCTTTGCTAGAAAACCAGCCGAGATACACATGTGCCTGCCTGGGGCCTCGGCACAGAGCCCGCCCGGCCAGGATCAGTTTCTCTGGGCACAGACATCCGGCCCGGCGGCTTCTCTAGTGTCTGTCTCCCTGGCCCCGGGAGGCCTCTGTCCCCAGCTCTGTCAAACCCAGGCCTAGAAAACGAGCGGAAGAAGCCAGGGAGAGGGTAATTTGGATTCAGAAAGCTGGATTTTAGCAGGAGGCCCCAGATGAGTGTAACCAGCATCTTTGCAGCTCTTAGGTCCCTGGAGAAGTCTGCTTGTTTCTCAAGGGGACCGCTGCCTGGGTGTTTGGAGTGGCTGTTGTCATATATTAGCGGGTCATTAATTGAAAGGTTGGGTGGGAAGGCAGGCCGGTGGGGACAGCAGGCCTGCGGTCACCATGGCAACCTTTAGGCCTATGATTTGCGCCTCCTGCACCAGAGCAGGAAGGATGCCCCAGGCTGCTTGAACCTCCTCCGACAGACCACAGACTCTCCAAAGAGAAACCAAAGTCTCTCTTTTAGCAGTAGGTTCCATTGTGATGCCCTTTCACACGGAGCTACCCACCCACACGCTCGCAGTCAAACCAGCCAACCTTCTTCCTGTGGCTTCTCCCATATCCTGCCCGTCTCCCCGAGTTCGTTAGCTCCTGACTTCAGTGTCAGCCACCCTGGCCTTCCGGCCGGGCTGCAGAGATAAATGGAGTTTGGGGCCATGGATTGACTCTGACATTCAACACATTTTTGCTGTACTTTTATTTCGGTAGAGAACCATTCTTCCTGGCAGAGAACAAAACAGGTCCACCTGCTTCTTCCAGGTGGAGCTTGCTGAGTACAGGGAAAGACGGGCATTGACTAATAACCATACAGATTCCCATGCATTGCATGGACAATGGCTAACATATAATCAGTCTGGCCCTGGACCATGTGGCTCAGTTGGTCAGAGTGTCGTCCCATAGTCGGAAGGTTGCAGGTTCGATTCCCAGTCAGGGCACATGCCTGGGTTGAGAGCTTGATCCCCAGTCTGAGCGTGTTATGATCCTCAGTCTAGATGCGTATGGGAGGCAGCTGATCAATGCTTCTCTCTCCCATCGATGTTTCTCTCCCTCCCTTTCTCCCTACCTCTCTCTCTGGAAGCAATCAAAAAATGTCCTCTGGTGAGGGTTGTGTGTGTGTGTGTGTGTGTGTGTGTGTATAGTCTGTCCAGAAAGTATCTAGTCATGTAAATGAAAAATAGATACTTTATTGAAGAAGATACAAGATGCAAGAAACATTGTACATAGGACAATGACACCTCAGTCCCCTTCAAAGTAGGCACTTTGGGACCTCACACAGTTCTCCCAATCACTATCAGCTGCCCCATCGTATTTTCCTGAATCTCATCAATGGTCTGAAGTCTCTTCCCTTTCAAACATGATTTTAGTTTTGGAAAAATCCAGGAGTTGCAGGGCACCAAATCTGGGCTGTGGCGGGGTGAGGGGCTGAGCCACCTGGGTGTATTGATGTTTCACAAAAAAACTCTAAAGGAGATGTGATGTATCAGTGGGAGTGTTGTCCTGATGAAGCTGCCAATCATCAGTTGCCCATAGCTGCGGCCTTTTGAATCATCCAAATAGTTTCCACGGAGGAATATTCAAGCTTAATGCAAAACTGGATGCAGATGCATTGCTCTCTTTGCTCAGTCATTTTGAATGCAACAGCCACACAGTACACATGCTCTCTCAATGGCATCTGCCACCCCCACTGACTAGTGCAGTGAAATCGACATTGTCCTGTATGCACACTCCAGTCCACGCTCCTCGGCTGCCAGGTTACATTGATGTTGCGCAAACCATTCTCGTCATGTTAACAATGGCTGGACTTTTTCTGGACAGGCTCTATGTACATATTTACACACACACATATATATATATAAAAATACAATTAATTTGGACCCTGACTTGAATCCCAGCTCTGCCACTTACCGGGTGGGCCCAGTGCAATCACCAGGGTCCTTAAAAGGGGAAGCCGGGGCCAGGACATCCAGAGTCATAGGAGGAGTGACCGTGGGAGCAAAGGGCAGAGTGCAGCGAGGACGTGAGAGGGGTCGGTTGCTGCCGGCTTCGAAGATGAAGGGCCCCATGCCGAGGAATGCTGGGAGTCTTTAGAAGCTAGCAAGGGGCACGGAAATCCACTTCCCAGTCGACCGTCTGGAAGGAACACAGCCTCGCTGACACAGATTTTAGCCCAGTGGGGCCTGCGTCAGACTTCCGACCCCCAGATGGTGAGAGGAGAAACCTGCATTGTCTGAAGCCACTGGGTTTGTGGTGGTTTGTCCCAGCGGCAGTAGGAAGCCGAGGAGACACCCAGGAGCCCTGTCTCTGACCTCAAACGGCTCTGCTGCTCGCACCCCTGAGCCCCCGGGCAGGTTGCTGGTGTTGCCCGAGTCACAGTCACCTCGCCTGCAACACAGGGACAGCCCTGCCTCTCGGGGTCGATGCGCAGGTGAGAACAGGACACAGTTGGAAAGCACGCAGCACAGCACCGGGTACAAAGCGCGTGCTCCCAGCATGGCGAGGACTGTGCTCCTTGGTCCTAAGTGGCTCCCACCCGTTTTGTAACCGCAACAGGGCCGAGGTGCCCGGCGCTTTTGGGAGGCTCTCTGCTGGCCCTCAATTCACACCTGGCCACTTCTGAACCTGCAGCAGTGGGGCACCTTGTATCAGCGCCTCCGATGTCAGTGCACACGCTGAAGTGTAAGGCCCGGGGGAGGTCAAGGTCGGCCTTCAAGACCCACGTCAGCCCAGGTCCCTGCAGACGGATAGCAGGTGGCTCATCATAGACACTCCCCGTGCTTGTCAGAGCCCTGGAGGGTACCCTGAGGCCTCGCACTGACCAGCTCCAAATCGGCGGGGTAGCTGTGGGAAGAAGGGGACGTGCTGTAACAAGCATCTTGGCTGGCCCACCCTTCACCTTTTCTAGGGAGAGTCAGACTGTGGGGCAGACCTGTAGCCTGAGGGAGCGGTGCTGCTACCACCATCCTCATCATCATGGCACCCTCACTAACACTTACTGAGGACCTACTAAGCACCAGGCACTTGTTGGAGCTCATCTTTCTGACTCTTGCAGACGTCCTTTGGCTACCCAGGAGTGCGATTTCTCAAGGCCACATAGCCTGACACTGGCAGCCCAGGGCCTTGACCTCCACAGTCAGGCCCAGAGCCTCTGCTTTTGACCCCCGGCCCGTGAGCACAGGGTTGTCGCTATGTGCTGGGGCCTTGCGTGGTGCCACCAGCTCAGGGCAGATTCCAGAGTCCTCCCTGTGAGGACACCCAGGCCTTGTGGCCTGGGATTCTGTTGCCCTCAAAGTAGCCTGCAGAACATTCCAGAAAATCCCACCAGCATTTCAGAGCCCAGGTCCCTGGAGCAGATGTTTATTTGGGGGCGGGGCAGACAGGGACACCCAGGGTTCAGGCAAGCCTTCCGGTCAGTCATCCCAGGGGGCGTCTGCTGTGCTTCATGACTGCTGCCCCTGGGGCTGAGAGAGGGTGGGGCAAATGAACTCAGGGGGTGGGCCCGGCCCAGTGTACACCCTTCTGTCTTCCCAGGAGGGAAGGGGGCCCGGGGTGGGGGGGGGGGCCTGGCAGCCCCTGGGAGGCCGCCACACCCCGCAGGGCTGGAGCGTCCTCACCTGTCACTAAGGGCCCCGGTCTGCACAGCAGCACCTGCAAGGTTCTGGCCCTTTGGGCTTAAGGAGAGAAGTTTAAACGGGGGGAGGTGGGCTGGGGGCTCTCTTGAGGCTCCGTGTTTATTACAAACTCACTACTTTTACTGAGGTGCAGGTCTACTTGGAAAGGTTTGGGGGAGTCGAGGTTCTGGGTTTCTAGGTCACCGCAGGCCACTGCCTGCTGCCTGTGTCACTGCGGCTTCTTGTCCTCCCTTCCTGTCTCAGGTTCAAGACAGAGCCCAGCACCAAGGGCAAGCACAGCTCGGGCTGCTCTTTCTCTTGCTGAGCGGGCCTTCCACAGAGGATGTGGGTCCTGGCCCGGCCACTTGGAGTGGAACTGAGGGCGGCTTCCTCCCTTCTGCAGCCCCCGGGGGCCCAAGGGGGCTGGGGAGGAAAGGGGGGGGGTCCCTCGCCCTGGAGAGAGGAAGACCCCCCCTTGCAGATGAGGTGGGTGCTTACTGTTGGCAGAGGGGGCTGCACAGCCTGGGGCAGCTTGGGAGTCTTGGTGGGGAGGAGAGGACACGGTGCCCTCAGCGGTTCTTCCAGGTACAGACAGCGAGGGTGGGGACGGCCTGTGTGTGTGTGCCTGTGGGTTTGGCTGCCCCGTAGAGAGAGCCAGGGTGCTCTCCTTGGCCGGTGTGGCCTGGGGGGAGCCAGGCATTCACCAGGAAGTCAACCCTTCCCTCCTAATCCACGCATCCTTTTGTGTGACGTCGGGGAGAGCCAGCCGCTTCCACACTCAGGAACAGTGCCTGTGTCTCCATGAACACGGCCGCGCTGCAACGAGGCACAGCCTTTCTCGGTAACTAACACAGGAGACCACTGAGGAGGGTCCAGGCCACCCCTCCTCGATTTTTCACGGGATTCCTACCGATACAGCCACCCCCCCCCCCACAGGACTAGAGCAACTTGCTCTCTGGAGAAGACAAGTCTTGCAGACAGACCCCAAAACAGAGCAGGGAGCACGCACATCCTCAGTGACCCCCATCCCCGTGCATGGTGGGTGTTGGCTCCCTGGTTCTGGCAATGCGCCCCATGAGCAGCTTCTGAGGAGGAGGGAGGGGGTCCTGCCATGACAGCGTGGCTCCTGCAGCATGGCAGCAGGCTGTTAGAATCCCAGCTCCACCGCCTAGCCGTGAGACCCCGACTGGGGGCCTTTGCCTGGCTGGGCCTGGGTGTCCTCCCTACCCGGGTGGTGAGGGGGCTGGGCTAGGGAGCCTCCAGGGGCCCCATCCACCCCGCTATGCTGACAGTTCAGTGAATGCCCCCAAGAGCCGGAAGACCCCGTGCCGCCAGAGCCCTGTGCTTGCTCCCCACTTGGGGCCGCACTGTGGAAAATCACGATGCTGCCTTATCTGTGGCCCCGGGGCCTCCTCCGGTGCCCGGGCTCCGCTGGTCTGCAGAACGGGACCCCCTGAGACATGCACATCAGCACGTCTGCCCTTGGCTGCCCGCTGGCAGTGTCCAGGGAGCTGTGAAAGGCCTGGGTGCCGCCAGCGCCTCTCCAGGAAGCGTGGTTTCATCCACCCGGGGTGGGGCCTGGCATCGGTGTTGTTTTCGTAAGCTCTCCAGGTTTTCTCTAAGGCACCCGGGACCCACTGACCCAGATGCTGGTTGCCAGTGGCTAGAGGGTGGTAGCCTGGGGTGGGAGCAGAAACAGTCAGCTTGCCCCTGTCTCTGCCTGTTGCCCCTGTTGCCCTCGCTGGGGTCCGTCGTGTACTCAGGTCACCTGAGTGTCAGCCTGTATGAGCAGCTCCAGGGGGGGTCCAGCTGCCTGCGTCTCCTCTCCCAGCATCCTGTAGGTGCTCAGCGGGGTTTGAATGGTAGGGTTAGGGCACCCCACTTCTCCTGCATGCCCCCCCTCACTTCCCGAGGTCCCCTGTCCCTACTTCAGGCTTTCACACTCCCCGGGAGGTTGCTCACTGAGCCTCAGGCGTGCGGGAAGCAGACGGGGGATGGTGGAGGGAGCGGTCCTGCACCCTCGCCCCGCAGCTGCCTGGCGGCCCAGTGTTCCTGGGCGGCCGCCAGCCTGACACCGGATCGGACTGACAAGTTCACATGATTCTGCCTCAGCCCGGGGACCGGCGGCCTCCAGCTGGGGTTTTCTAGACGGAGCTGGGAGGCGCGGTCTGCGGGAGATCGCTGGAGGGGGAGCCTGCGTCCCGACTGGGGGGGTTTGCCAGCCAGGCTAGGTGCTTCTCAGCTCCTCCCTCGGGTCTCCTGGGAGCCGCCGGAGGAAGCTGAGCTGTTTGAGGTTTGAGGGCAGAGCTCAGCCCTGAAGCAGAGCCACAGGGGCCCCGGGATTCCCTCTGGGACAACTCCCTTTCGCTGCCGCCGTCTGCCTGCTCCTCGCCGGCTGACAGACTGTCCCCACCCTGGGTTCCAGAGGCCGAGGAGGTGGGGGTCATCCCAACAGGACCATGGCCCGTTAGAGGGCCAGGAAGTCAGTTCGGTAGCTCAGGACCTGCCTCCGGAGAAACAGAATAGGATAGCCGTGATCGGAGTGCGTCGCAGGCGGTGGGGTAAGTGTTGCTCTGGGGAAGGGTGTTCCTGGGCGCTTGCATGTGTGTGTAGAATGTGCATGCTGGGTCACAGCGTCAAGTGCATTTCTTGCTGTGGTTTGTGGCCAAAGGAGCGTAAAGGCAGTTGCGAGTTGGTGCCTCCATGCCTGGATCCTGGATTCAGACTCCCCCCCTTCCCCGGCTCACCACGTGAACTTGACCGACTGCATTAGCCTCTCTGGGCTTCAGGCTCTGTGAAACGGGTTGGCAGCGCCAGCCCCACCTGAGTCACAGTGACTTTGTGAGCCCAGGTGGAATTGAACTTGGACACAGGTGCCAGGCCTTTAGAAATGAAATTCTGTCTCCTCGTTGTTGGTGGAGCGGGGCTACCTGGGGGAACGACAGGGGCTAAGGAAAAACGCCCCCCAGTTTCTGCTCCCGCCCCAGGAGGAAGCATCGGCAGCCTCTGAAACACACCCTTTTGGGAAACGGAACAACCTTGGTTAGAGAGTGTGGCGGTCCGGCCAGATAAAGGAAGAGAAGCTGGGCTGGCAGGAAACTCCTGCTCTGCGGGCTCCGGCGAGCAGCGCCGCTCTGGCCCCGTGAGTAATTGTCTGAGTGCCCGTGTGCGCCCCAGGGAAGAGGCGGTGACGGATTAGATCACTGTCTGTGTCCCGGCCGCACGCCAGCAGCGGCACCTCCTCCTGGCTGGGAACACGTGAAGGCTCTTACCTTGCGTCAAGGAGGCCCTTCCTTCCTTTCAGGGCTTAAGTTCCCTTGGTCACTAAAGTCCTCGGAGACACCTCTGTGCCAATGAGCGTTTGTCTGAAGACTGGCCTTTGGGTGTTGGGCCGTCTCTGTCTGGGGACTGAGTGGTCAAGTGTCTGAAGTGGGTGCAGTGGGTCCTCGTTTGGTTCTCTGCCCTGGGGGAACCACAACTGGACGCACCGGGTGTCTTCAGTAGGTGCCGAGGAAAGGGTTGGCTGGGCAGAGCACCCTCCAGGTGCAGGGGGCTGGCCTGGGACTAAGCCTGGTGGCCCTGGTGGTGGCATCTCTAAGGACGACGGGAGCCTGGCGAAGCCTGGAGGCGGAGGGTGGCTGCTCAGGACGATCATGACGGACAGACAGAGCGAGTGGTGTGAGGGCAAGAGCGGGCCGGTCTGAGTTCAGACCCTGGCCAAGCACCCTGTACAGGGGGGTCTGGAGCAGGTCGGTCCCTCTCGCTCCGACCCTCGGTTTTGTCTCCTTGTCTGTAAAGGGGCCCAGCGGGAGTGGGGCGGGGAGAGCCGTGCATGGCCCGTGGGAGGCTCTGGGCGGATGGGGCTCGGCTCCCCCTCCCCCCCCCCCCCGCCATCTGCACATTCACAGAACCCTTTTGCCTCGTCCACTGTGTCTTCTGATTTCTGAGGAGCAAGATGCCGGTGGAGACCAGGCAGACAAGGGCCACCCCTGGCAAGGTGCCGTTTCCGCCTGGGGGTGCCTGTCCTCGGGGACCGGTGGCAGGGCGGGCTGGCCGTGACGAGGCCTTGGTGGATGAGCAGGACCCTCTGAGCAGCTCGGGCAGCTGGAGCAGGAGGCTGCGGTGATTCCTCCTTGTCGCTCTTCTGTTTCTATTCATGAGACCTCCTCTGTCCCAGGCCCAACTTCAACCCTCCCCCCGCCCAGCCATCTGATAGTCTGCCAGCCCATCCATCCGTCTCCCTACCCACTAACCCACCCATCCATCCAGGTACCCGTCACCCCTCCAGCTGTTCCCATACCTACCCACTTAGCCATGCACACATCCCCCCCACCCAGTCGTCCACCTGCCCACCCGTTTACTCCCATCTGTCCATCAGCCCCCTCATCCGTTTGTCTGCCCACCCATCTACCCATCTCTTCACCCACCCACCCACCCATCCATCCAACACGCCGCTTTTGAGAGCTCATCAGGGCTGAGCACTGAGGCCCACCTCAGATTTGTCCCTGACTGTGCTCTGCCGCCCTCCCAGTCAGTGGTTGGTTAGTGACCACAGCTGCCTCTGGTGTCCTGGCGGGCCACGCCCTCCTCACACCTAGATCCAGTCACTCCAAGGTACTTTCAGTTCCCTGACGGAGTCCCCCCTCCTCTCTCTGTCTCCCCTGGATTTGATCTGTCGCAGGCGCTGCTTCCCCCCGGCAGAAGCCGCCCGCCCGCTGCCCGGGCAGCCCTCCCCCTTCTCCTGGACTGAACACGATGCGCGACTGGGACGGGGAGGCTCTTCTGGCCTGGCTGGGTCGCTCCTGCTGCACCCCCTTCAGTGCTGCGCCCTCCCTGGGCGCCGGCTGGCTTTTCTTCTCCCCTCTCCCGTGAGACTGGGAGCAGCTGGGGCTGTACCAGGGGCCGGTCCAGGGCAACGACCTCCGTGTTAGAGAGGATCCATAAGGACGTGTCCTGTGAATGAACAAGTGAATGGGGAGCGGCTGGGTGGATGGATACATGGACGGATGGACGGATGGACGGACAGATGGACTGACGAACAGACTGGTGGATGGTTGGAAAGCCGTCGAAGGGTTTGGAGCAGCAGCGGTTTGGTTAGATTTGCGTTTCGGAGGACGGCTCTGCAGTGGTGAGATAGAGACAGGAAACCGACTGGAGGCCGCGGCACGGATTCTGGAGAGAGGAAGTCTCGACCAAGCCCATCCGGGCGCTGGCGGGGGAGCTGAAGAGGAGGAGGTGGACGTGGGGAATGTTCAGGAGTAGGAGATGGCAGAGCCGGCCAAGGAAGCAGGTGCTGTGGATGAAGATGGGGGAAGAGGGTGAAGGCCAGCCACCCACCCTGAGTGACCGGGCAGGTGGCAGACCAGTGGAGGAAAGGACAGAGGCGGGACGGGCCTCACGGAGCGTGTCCTGCGTGGCGACAGGAAGCTGCTCATGTCCACCTTTCCCCCTGGGAGGGCTGAGAGTGTCGAGGGGGCGGAGCCTCCGGAGGAGCTGTGGCCCCACAGAGAGAGAGCTTGTGTGGAGGGGGGAGCACAAGCCAAGGGTGAATGTGAGCAGGGGGCGACCAGTGAGCCCCGCCGTCCCCCGCCTGGAGGAGCAGTCACCTGTGTGGGTGGCGTCCCCGTCTCACGAGACCGGGGGCTCCCTGAGGGCGGGAGCCGCTCCTTCCGCACCCAGGTGCCCCATGTCCGGTGCCCTGCCGTGCGCCCTGCAGATGCTCCGCAGATGCATGCTGAAGGGCACCCAGAGGTGCTGGACTGTCGGGCAAGCCAGTCCCTCCCTTCGGGCCTCAGTGTCCTCGTCCCCGAAATGGGGGAAGTAACAAGGTTGTTGTGAAGACCGGGCAGGAGCGCAGCCATGAAACGCCCTGGGAACCATGAGAGGTTTCACAGACACGGAGTGGAAGTCCCTCCCTCTATCTGGAAAACCCGAATCGGGCTGTCGGTCTCGCAGAAGCTGCATCTGGTTCTGACCACAAGATTCTGTTGGGTGCTAAGTTCCCCTTGTGGCCACCCGTGCTCCCCAGCCTGGGGCTCAGGTAGGACACTTGACCAGGAGCAAAGCCCAGACCTTCTAGACCTTTCCAGTCCCTTGCTAGTCCGGGGGTGGCTCACGGGCCAGCGGCACCAGCGTCGGCGGGGAGCTTGCGGCAAAGTCTGCAGCCCCGCCTCAGACCCACCGAGTCAGAAACTCCGGAGGCGGGGCCCGTCACCGGCTGTAACCAATCCTCCTCCGGGTGACTCAGCTGCACCGGCGGCCAAGGAGCACTGTCTAGAACGTCAAACCCTCTTTCTGCTGGGAAGGGAGCGCGGGAGGCACTTCAAGCACCGTAAATGCTGCTGCTTTGCCCCGTGGGCCTGGCTGTTGGTGACTCTGGTGGCCAGACTTCACTTACTGTTGGCCCAGGAGAGCGGAAGCCATGGGCCTGTGCCCCAGGCCACGCCGCAGGGGGACACGCTCCCAGCAGTAAACAGCAGCTCCAGGGCCGGGGGCTCCCAAGGGATGCTCAGGACCTGACGGGACGTGTTTTCGCGGTGACTCCGTTTGCCCTGTTTGATTGACACCCGAGGGCTCGTGCTTATGAGTGAACGTCATCTTCCTGCCGGCGGCTTGTCTCTGGACTGTGGAGACCCTGAGGTCCGGCCGGGTGGCCCTGGGGACGGTTCGGGGTGCTGGGCCGCTCTCGACTTCCTCATAGGTAAGCCAGGTGAACCGTTTCGCCCCACAGGTGTGGGCGTGGGATTCACGGACAAGAACCGGCCCGAGGAGGGCAGGTAGGGCCAGCTCCTGACTGACAGGGGGCTGTGGGAGGAGCCAAGGGGCCCCAGGTCTCAGCTGCCCCTTATCCCCTTCCTCTCCCCGCCAAAACATGGCAGCAACACAAAAATACAAAAAACCAAGAAAACCCCGTGCACGGTGGGTGGGACTGTGAAATGGTGCAGCCCCGACGGAAAACAGAAGGACAGTTCCTCAAAAAATTAAAAACAGAACTACCCTATGACCCAGCAATTCCATGTCTGGGCACGACTCCCCGAAGAGACTCTGACAGCAGGCACCCCAGCAGGGGACCCGTGTACCCAGGCTCATGGCGGCGCCCTCCGCAGTGGCCGAGAGGCAGGTACCACCCAAGTGTTCACCGACACGCGAAAGAACAAACGCAGAACATACATGCGGGGAAGTGGCACTCAGCCTCACGTGGGGGGAAATTCTGACACATGTTACGGCGCGGACGAGCCTTGAGGACGCCGTGCTGCGTCACGTAAACCCGTCACAAAAAAGGGCAAACGCTGTGGGAGCCCACTCATCTGAGGGGCCCAGAGGGGTCAGGCCCCTAGAGACAGGCGGCAGGGTGGGGTGCCGGGGGCCGGGGGCAGGCGGGAGTGGGCCTCCGTGTGGAGCGGGGCAGCGTCTCCCAGGTGCGGAAGGTGAGGGGCTCTGGGGAGGGGTGGTGGGTGGTCACGGTCGTCCTTCAGGGCGAGTGTCCTTAAGGCCAGAGAACCGGACGCTTAAACACGGTCAACGCGGTACATTTTATGGCGTGTGCATTTCACCACAATTAAAAAGGACAACTAGAGGCAGCCCCTCCGCCACCATCCCTGAAACCCCAGGCCTGTGTCCTGGAGAGGACCGGGGGTGGGCTTAATGGGGGTCCTCGTTTTCTGGGGGGCTGAGGGGTGGGGGTGAGTCTCAGGTGGGGACTGGAGTGGCAGGGAGGCGGGACGTGGAGCCAGGAGACCTGGATTCTGACACCAGTGCCTCCTTCCTCGGGCTGGCACCCCCACCGCCCCCGGGGACCTCGGTTTCCTCACCTATAAGATGGGGAGGCAGCATTCATTCACTCGTGCGTCCAGGGGGACTCACGAGTGCGTGTGGAACGCCAGGCACCGTGCCAGGGGCATGAGGCCTCTGCCCTGGTGGGATTTACATTCTCGTGGAGGAGACGGGTCGTCCACAAGCAGTCAGGGAAATACAAACCTCAGATACTGATGGGTGCTCTGTGGAGCAACCCAGGAGGGTGGTGGGACAGTGGCCGGGGAGGGGCTGCTTTAAGCAGGGTGGCCAGGGCAGGCCTTGCAAGGGGAGGAGGTGACATTGAAGCTGAGATCTGGCAGCAAAGGAGCCAGCCCCAAGGGGAGGTAGAGGCGGGGGGGCGGGCAGCAGCGGGGGCACAGGCCAGCAGTGGGGCTGGGTGATCGGACAACACAGGAAGCAGGCCACGTGGCTGGCGTGTGGCAGCATGGGGCAAGTCCCATCCTGTGAGGCCTTGCCCGCCCCATGAGGAACGTGGGTTCTGCCACAGGTGTGGTGAGAAGCCGTCTCAGCGGGCTGTGAGCACGGACAAGGAGGGTCCGCTCTGCATCCTGGGCGTTGCGTGCGTGGGGAGCTGGGGCAGGGGCGGGCTTGGGTGTGGGGAGGGGCCGCAGGTGAGAAGGGGCAGCTCTGGACCAGACCCGTCTGCTGCCCAGTTTAGAGACACGATGGAAGCTGTGGGTTCCTCCCCCAGGGAAAAGAACGCACGTGCTTACATAAGATCGAGCGTTTGCTTGCAGGGGCACCACTTCCCGCTGCGTCCTGGCTCGGGGGCCACAGGGTGGGGCAGGGGCGGAGACAGAGCCTGCGGGAGGGTGGCCGTGCGGGGAGGGGCCCAGCCAGCAGGTGGTGAGACGGGCCCTGAGCTCTGAGGGGCTTCGCTTCTGGTGGGAGAGAAGCAGCTTCCCTGTGGCGAGGGGAGGGCACGGGGCAGGGCCGATCTGCTGCCCCCGCCCAGCCACCACTCACACCCCACCCGTTCCGTGTCTGCAGCTGTGTTGTAGACCATGCAGTCTCAGGGTGGGGGTGGAAGTGGGTTCTTGGACGGGGTGAAGAACCTTCGATATTATAACGATTTGCCACCCCCCCAAAGGGCATGGGACAGGGACAGGGACGCAGTGTATACCTGAGGTGTTAAACGTTCATGGAGAGGGGGTGGGGTGGGGGGAATGTCTAAACAGGCTCCTTGAGGGGATAATTGTGGGGGGGAAAAGCTGAAAGCAATCTTGATTTAGACCCAGCCCGATTTTTCACCTGAACAGGAAGTGTTAAAGCAGCAGAGAAGCTCAAGCCTTTGACTCTGACATACTAACTTATAAAGGAGGCTCCCAACCAAAAATCGTGTTCTGTCTGGGTCAAAGGTGCTTGTGTGGGCAGCTGCCTCTTTGCTAAGTTCTCGACAGTGTGGCCTTCCACTGACGTGAGTGGGAGAGACAATGGCCTCTCCACCTCTTTGCCGCTGGAAAAGTGGTGCCGTGCATTCTGACACCCGCCCTCTTCTGTGGCCCCGGTGCTGGCCCCGAGGGCGGCTGGGTTTGTCCCCGTGTACACAGGAGGAGGCTGAGGTTCAGAAAGGGCAACTGGCTGGCACAGCCTGTAAGCGGCTGACCGTGGCCTGGTGCTCCTGGCCATCGCTGCCTGGCCCTGCGTCGCCCCCTCCGCTGGGTCCCCGAGCTCCGTGGAAGACAGGAGGGTTGGCACCTGCCGAGAGACACCCAGGGATCCGGGCAGCACCCGAGGGAAGCTTGGCCCTTGTTTCCGGCCGGAGCACTGTGGGATGTGGGCAAGGCTGGGCCCCTTCCGCGCCGGGTGGAGAGGCCCCAGGAGGGGCTGTGGCCTCGGCGTGAGCTGGTACGTTCCCGTGAGCGAGGGGGGCAATGCGCATGGTGCCCGCTGCTGGGGTGCACAGTGGCTGGGCCCTCCCCATCGCACCTGCAGCAGGTTGGAGCTGATCTTCACCTTCAGCTTTCCTTGGAGAGCTGGGCTCAGAGGGGCTGTGCTCGCAGGGCCGGGAACATAAACGAAGGGCAGGAAGCCAGGGAAGGCGGATGGGGAGACCTAAGCCACATTCTGAGGTTCTAGTGGGGTTGGAGCTGGTTGGCTGGGCCACCCTCTGAATTCAGTGAGGCCCTCAGAACAGCGCCCGGCACACAGTGGGTGCTTTATACATGGTGGCTCCTGGTATTCTAAGCCTTTCCCACCTTTGGCTTTCAGAGGCTCGCTCACCACCAAGGGGCCCAGCCTCTGACCCAGCGTGAGCCACATCCTGTGAACAGCATGGCGGCGGAGAGACGGGCCCAGCCCCTGCGCCCATGAGGGGGCGGCCCCTTCTGGCCCAAAGATGGGGAACGTCACCGTGAACAGCTCCTCCATGAACTGCACCATCGACCACACCATCCACCAGACGCTGGCCCCGGTGGTCTACATCACGGTGCTGGTGGTGGGCTTCCCGGCCAACTGCCTGTCTCTGTACTTCGGCTACCTGCAGATCAAGGCGCGCAACGAGCTGGGCGTGTACCTCTGCAACCTGACGGTGGCCGACCTCCTGTACATCTGCTCGCTGCCCTTCTGGCTGCAGTACGTGCTGCAGCACGACAACTGGCTGTACGGCGACCTGTCCTGCCAGGTGTGCGGCATCCTCCTCTACGAGAACATCTACATCAGCGTGGGTTTCCTCTGCTGCATCTCCATCGACCGCTACCTGGCCGTGGCCCACCCCTTCCGCTTCCACCAGTTCCGCACCCTGAAGGCGGCCGTCAGCATCAGCGTGGTCATCTGGGCCAAGGAGCTGCTGGCCAGCGCCTACTTCCTGCTGCACAAGGAGGTGGTGGAGGACGGGAACCAGCACCGCGTCTGCTTCGAGCACTACCCGCTGCAGCCATGGCAACGCGGCATCAACTACTACCGCTTCCTGGTGGGCTTCCTCTTCCCGCTCTGCCTGCTGCTGGCCGCCTACCGGGGCATCCTGCGGGCCGTGCACCGCAGCCACGGCACGCAGAAGAGCCGCAAGGACCAGATCCAGCGGCTGGTGCTCAGCACCATGGTCATCTTCCTGGCCTGCTTCCTGCCCTACCACGTGCTGCTGCTCGTGCGCAGCCTCTGGGAGTCCAGCTGCCAGTTCGCCAAGGGCATCTTCAATGCCTACCACTTCTCCCTGCTCCTCACCAGCTTCAACTGCGTGGCCGACCCGGTGCTGTACTGCTTCGTCAGCGAGACCACCCACCGGGACCTGGCTCGCCTCCGGGCGGCCTGCTGGGCCTTCCTCACCTGCTCCAGGACCGGCGGGCCCAGGGAGGCCTACCCTCTGGGTGCCCCCGAGGCCTCCACGGGGAAAAACGAGGAGCCCGAGTTGTTACGGAAGCTCCACTCCACCTTCCAGACCCCTACCTCACCTGGAGGGGCGGGGTCGCCCACAGCCAGGCTGGCCTAGCCAGAGTCCTCCGTGCGTGGGGGGCGTGAGGCCTGAGCTTGCTAGCCGGCCGTCCCCCCAGCTTTCTGCTGGAGGGAACAATGGGCCGGGGTCATTGAACCCTGGACCTGGGCTGCAGCAAGGCCTCCCTGGCGCCAGGGGGCCTGCTGGAGCTCGCTGAGCCAGCCGGGGTGCGCCCCGTCAGCTCAGGGGTGTCTTCCGTTGCAGCTGGGCGGCTGGCGGGAGGCAGGCAGTGAACTGTCAGCTGCGGAAGGTTTGCAAAGGGAAGTTGGGATGGGGGTGCAGAGTTCGAGGGGCGCTGGGACATGGGGGTGGGTACCTGGGCGTGCACCTGCCAGGGCCTTCCAGTGCCACTGCTGTCACAGATGACACCTGCCCGAACACACAGGCGGTGCATCCGAGGAGGTGACACAGAGCTGTGTGGTCATTGTCGACCATGGAGCCCCCCTACGGAGGGAGCGGAAGGGAGAGGTGTGGGGCCAGGAGGCTGGGTGGGAGGAGGACTGTGGGGGGGCATCTGGGGCACTGGCAGCATGCGTGGGGGGCCGGGGGTAGGGTTGGGCAGAGGAGAGACCCCGTACACAATTTCTCAGGGAGAGCCGAGCAGCCTCCCCAAGCTCCAGGGCGGGTAGAAAGCCAGTCTCGGGGCTCCCGGGGCTCCCGGGGGCGATGCCTGTGGCCCTTTAAAAAGTCAGCTCAGAAGCACAGGTGTTGGGACAGGGACCCAAGACATGTGTTCGGGTGAGCTCCCCTCACAGACTCCTGACGGGGTCTGTCTCCGCCCACCGGGAACACCAGACCCCGGAGCCTGGGAGAGTGTGTGTGTGTGTGTGTGTGTGTGTGCACGCGTGCGCCCCTGTGTTCAAAGTGCCAGGGTCTCCGTGACAGCTGCGTGTCAAGACACTGAGGCCAGGGTCGTGGGACTACTGGCAGTGTCCCCCAACCCCACCAGCCTCTGCCTCCACCCCCTGCCACACCCACAGAGGGGCACAACATTCTCCCCGAGTTCTCAGATGCAACGAAACACATAAAATAGAGACGCGTTCTCTGGCATCTCTCAGCCCAAAGCTCCCCTGCAGCTTAAACAGTCCCCGCACAAAGAGAGGAGGGGCCCTGGCCTCACCTTGCCCCCTGGTTCTCCCACACTGCCCCTCTGCCAGACATCCCGCCACACCCACCTGGAGAGGGGTGGTGGCCCGTGGGCTGCATGGAGCCCAGGGGCACTGACTGCCGTCTTCTGTCCTGGCCCGGAAGGCTGGGCACCGGGTCAGCTCCCCTGCAGCTTGGTGCCAGCCATGGTGAGCCCCCGCCCTGGGGATCGTACCGAGGACCAGAAGAGCTTATTGCTGCCCCGGGGACCTGCCCAGCTTCACAGACATGCCACCCTCCAGACGTCCTGGCTGACACAGTGGGGCCAGCTCCCACCTCCCAGGAGTCTGAGTCCCTCACAGAGCCTGGGGCGGGACCCGGGATGGGGAGATAGATAGAAGCTGGCATCGGCAGAATGATTCTGGAACCTGCTAAAGGGAGGGCCAAGAGAACATCTTCCGTCTTTCTTCCCCTCCCTGTGCCCTGCCCGTCAGAGAGCCCAGAGAACACCGCCTAAAGGTGGACAGCCCAGGCTGGGCCGCCCCGAAGTGGGGTGCCAGGGCTACACGTGGCTTTGACTGGGCAGCACCCGCCCCAGCTCCTTAGGGTGGGTCTCCCATGACCTGAGGAGGTTCTCTTCCCCTCCCCGGAGGAGGAAGAGGCCAGGTCCGAAGGTGGCTGAAATGGCCACACAACCAAGAACCCCCCTCCCCACCCCCTGCCCAGCCCAGGCTCTTCCTGGGGCAGTGGCACCGGCCGAGTGCTCCACGCCCCCTTCCCTCCACACGTCCCCCCTGGTCTGACCATCAACACCGGCGACCCCCCCCCACTGGGCTGTACTGCAGGAGCCGAGGGTGGCTCCGCCGGCTATCAAGAGTTGTATTTTCCTATTGTCCTTTCATGACGAGTATGTGTGTGTGTCGGACTGCGTGATGGATTTGTGGAGCGAACTCGAGCCTGCAAATAAAGTTCCCAGCTGCAGCCGGAGCGTGCTGTGCCGTCCTTCTGGGGAAGGAGGGTCTTCTAACACAGGGCGGGTAGGGGGGATTAGAGGGTCCCCGAAACACCCAACAGGGTCGGGAAGGTTGAGGGGTTGACTTTCTCACGGAAAACTCGCACGGAGCAGTTAGGGGGTCTGCCCGTGATCACCCAGCGGTGTCCAAGGCGGATGGGACCCCCCCGCCAGCGAAGGAGGGCTTCTCCTCTTCCTCCTGCGCATCTCAGAGTGCCCCCAGCTCTTCCTCAGCCCTTGCTGCAACTCCACTCTGGGTCTCCACGGGGACACCTCCCCTTTGGGGACAGAGCCCAGCGCTGTGGTTTGGAGAACATCTCTCCTTCTGTCCTCGGACGCGTGACCCCTTCTGTGACCCCGGGAACTGCTGCCGTGGAGAGGGAGGGCTCAAGCAGAGCCAGAGCGTGCCCCCCACCGCAGGGCTGTCCTCACAGCGTGGCTTCCGTCCGGGGGGTCCACATCTGCCGACCGACCGGGCTGGAGTGTCTTCTCAGCAGTGGCCGGCTCCGTGTTTATGACCCCGGATTAGCTGCATCTTATTAAAATGTAAATTTGGTTTTAGTCACTTAATGCCTCTCTGGGTCAGATTCCAGAGCCCTGAAGTGTTTGGGAGGAGTCAGTCCTTCTCCCAAACAGACTGAGGATGTGACTGGAGCTGAAGACTCCTCTCGTGTGAGAACCGGGGTGGGGGGCAGGGGAGGAAAGGGTCCATCTGGTTTGGGCGGACGGCGGCAGGCTGCTGTCCAACGCCCCAGTGTGGCTGAGCCGCATGAGGCTCACCTTCCTGTTTATACACGGCGGTCTGGGGGTGGGCCCGCCGGGGGGGGGGGGGGGGGGATTCTCGGCACAGAGTGAGCCCCCGCCGGCTGCACAGGGGACGCCTCCCCTGACGGGTGCGGCCACGGGAGGGCCAGGATCCGGGCCTCTTGGGTCAGTGCTTTTCCGAAGAAAACTGCTTTTTGCAGCTGGGGATCACTCAGCCTCCAGGAATTCATCTGGCAGGACAGCGGTCCTTGATGACAATGTCCCCGGGGGTCACAGCGGTGCCCGTGCTCTGGGGACACGGTGGGATTTCAAGTCACGGCAGCCAGGAGTTACTCCCGTATGTCCCCATAATCGTGGTCCGGCTGTGCAACCACTGGCCCCAAGGGCACTGCTGCCCCCCACCCGAGGCTGGGAAGAAAACCTGAACTCCCAAGGAGCCCACGTGGGGCCGCTTTTCCCACCTGGAGCCGCCTCCACCTGACAGGTTTTAAACGCTCAGCGTCCCCCACCTCTCCCAGTGTGACGCTTGGGTCTGAAGCGAGGCTGAGTCCGCCGGACCTGGGTCGGAAGGGGGCCGTCTGCCCACCTCACGGCTGACGCGTGGGCTCCTCTGGCCAGCACACCCCCTCGCTGACGCAGACCGAATTCACTCGAACGGCGTTTAGGCCACGTCCTCTCCATCCTGCCTAGGGCGGTGGTCTTTCGAATCTCAGAGTGTGACCCCCCTGCGGAGCCGGGGGGACCCGCACGGCATGGGTGGGGAGTAGCAGAATGCCGGGGGCTGGACTAGGAGGGGCCGGCGGTCGGCGGGGCCTGTGCGGTGAGAGGCAGGGAATGACCCCGGGGGGACACCCGGCCGGCTGAGTTGAGGGGCCGGCCCGTGGGCAGAGGACACCAGGGGGACACGGAGCCCTGGCCCCCGTAGCTGGTTTGCTTGCCTTCGAGTCCCACCTGCAGGCTCTGTGGGGCGCATGCACCTTGATGTGCCCAAGGTCACCGGCCTGCCCTTGAGCACCCGAAGAGCATCCCAGGCTGTGTGTCCCAGGGCCCGCCCCCCACAAACATTCCTGGAAATGCCCAAGATGCTCACGTGCCCCTGAGTCCGTCCTGGCAGAGGCTCCACCCCATTCCAGTCCCGCCGGGCAAGGACAGGGTCACCTCTTGCCCCCCTGTAACCAGCCTCTCCAGGCTGCTGCCCCGCCCACTCCACATGCGGACTCCACAGCCCCTTCCCGGAGCGTAGCCAAGACCGGGACAGGCCTGAGCAAGACTTTACTGAAGGCTTGAGCAGGGGTCATTTCACGGAAAAGCGCTGACACTGGACCCTAGACTCAGAGCTCGGGTGGTCCCCGGGCTGGACGCTGCCCAGGCGTCTCCTTCTGGCCTTCCCTGGCCCCTCGGCCTCCGCTGCAGGGCCACGGGCCTGCCCCCTCCTGCAGAGGGCCCTTAGACGCCTCAGTCAGCAGCAGGGACTGCACTCTCGGGCTTCTCCGGGCTCCACCCCAGTGTCAGCCTTTCCCACCCCGCGCCGCCCCCGAACAACTTCGTCATCTCCTCAGGAAGATAGCTTGTTCCGTGGGCGAGCCTGGACTTCCCCACGCTGGAACTGAATCCTGCTGTTCCTGTTGCAGAAGCAAAGGCACCTTAGTGTCTTTCCCCGGAATATGAGTCAGACGAGCTAGCGCTGGGAGCTTCACCAGAGTGACGTCTTCTCTCCTCTAGCTGTCCAGAAGTCAGAACTGCCGGGACACTCTCAATCAGAGGCCCCCGCTGCACGGAGCTCGGCAGCCTCAACCCAGGGACGAGACATGTAACTGGAGGAGCCCTGGGCAGGGAAGTGGAGGGCAGAGGAGGTTCAGGGAGCTGTGACGTGCTGCAGAGAGAGGGGCTGTGAGCTCGTGGCGATGGGCGCACCGGCCCTGAGGCCCCGGCAGTGGGAGCACAGACTGCGCAGGTGGGGACTCGCCACCACCGGCATGACAGAGGGCGGCCTGGACATTGCCCACCCCCAGCCACGTCTGCCGGGGCTTCCCCACACCCTGTGCAGGGCGCGTGGGGAGTTAACCCAGGTGCATTCACTCTGCTCTTTGCTGCTGACTCTATCTACAGCACGTGCTCCGTACCTTACAACACGCGCCCCTTTAGGAATCGAACGAGACACGTTTAAGAAAATAAAACGAAACAAGCTCCAGAAAGCACGTGGGGCCCCAGCTGGGAAACAGGGCCAGCCCCTGGGGAGCCAGCACGAGGTACCAGCGGACTGGCCTAGTGCGTGCGTGGGATGGGGCGTGGGATGGGATGCGGCCGGTGGCTCCGCTTCTGACGCCGTCGGGAAGCGTGCGGTGGGGGGCTGGGAAGGAGGTAAGGACAGGCCAGCCAGAGCTGCCCAGGGGGCCTCTGTGAGCGACTTCAGTCCCAATCAGCCCTGATTCAGCCCCTGGCTCCCGGGGCGGGACTGCCCGCCCTCTGCACGCCCCAGGCTGGGGGCAGCAGATGAGGGGGAGCGGAAGAAGTGCCAGGCTCCGAGGTGGGGGTTCGGGAGGGGTGGGGGTGAAGGGAGGCAAGGGGAAGCGGGGAGGCGGGGGGATAAATGTGAGGATGAGGGATCTTCGGCCTCAGTAAACAAAACACTGTTGGAAAAAGAGCATTTCAGACGTGTAAACATTTTGCTGTTTATGGTGCTGAGAAAACCTTTAGTGAAGCCCCAGAGTTTCATGAACATATGCCACACGTGTGTGCACTTGACTATTTCATCATCGGCCTGGGGGCTGTTCCTGGCCCGGCGATGCCCACGCCGCGGTCCCTGTGGGGGGGCGGGGCGGAAGACTCTCCAAGCACGCCACGAGGGTGGCCTGGAGAAGCCGGGGTGCAGGAGGGTTGAAGCCAATGCCTCCGGCACCTTCCAACAACATCAGGAACTGGGGACCCCAGAGGGACAGTTCCTTGGCCCACCCGCACTGCCCCTCCCGGGAGCGGGGCAGCCCAGCTCCCCCAGGGCCGGCCGCCGCAGGAAGAAGCTGGGCCCGCAGGGACTCCTCCCCAGACCCAGACGTGGCCACATGCATGTAACAGGCAGGGTCACCCGCGCGCCGTGGTGATGTCCAGCAGCTTCTGGATCATCTGGGCGTGGGTGCTGTGGAAGGGCAGCCCGTCCACCTCCATGCCCATGTTGCCCGTGACGCCGCTGCGGACTTTGTGCCGCACCAGGATGCCCATCATTTTTTCTTCCTGGAACCAGAGGAGGCAGAGGTGTAGGAGGCGTGAAGGGGAGGAAGGAGAGAGCCGTGCGTACACATAAGCCATATGTACACGTAAGGGGAGGAAGAGCATTGGACTGGACACGGCCTCTTTCTGAACAACCAGGTGTGGGTTAAATGTCACAGCCGCTGGAAGACTCATCATGAACAACAGTGGGGTCCTGCATCCTCGGGCTTTGTGGGGCCCCAAACCCCCCTCCTGAAGGGGCCGCTCTGAACCGTCTCGGCTGTTTCCTCGACCAGGTGCCTTCACGTAACCAGATAATGAGCTTTTGTGAAAACCTCCATCTTAACAAACGCTAAAGAGTCCTCCTCCTGCAGGTGCAGCGTGGGCTACTTCCTGCCCACCTGGCTCTGGCCAGTTCGGGGGTCCCTGCCCCCGGCCTCTGTGCCAGGAAGGCCCCCATTCCTCCTGAGAGCCCACTGTTACCCGCCAGTGGGGCACAGGTCAAGTCCTGTTGCTGTCCCCTTCTAGAAGCTTCTGGAGCAAGCAGGGCCACTGAAAAACTGCAGGCCCCTCCTGATGCTGCAGCCCAGGGCCCAGTGGGCGGAATGGTTTGGGATCAGACAGACCCGACTCTGGTCTTTCCTGGCGGATGTTTGAACCTCTCTGTGCCTCAGTGTCCCCATCTGTATGATGGGGAGGTAGATGATAACAATGATGCCACCTCTGGAGGGCTGTTGTGAGGATTAAATGAGATGATGCAAGCAAAGCACCTAGCATGGTCCTCAGCACACAGTGGGTGCCTACCTCACCAAATGAGGCGGATCATTACTGGCAGGGCAGGGTCCCTGGCCTGCAGCCCAGAGCCTTCCCGAGCGATGTGATTCCCCTCCTCCTCTTTCCCTCCCCTCGTCTGAGCCGCTAATGTGTCCGTCCCAGCTGAAGCGCTCCAGTCCCGCTGGGGAAGGCGGGTCTTGCATAGAGAAACAGAGAGGACAGTGCCCCTGGGGAAGAAGTCGAAGTCATCCTCCCCCCTACCTCCCCCACCAAGGTAAGGAGGGGTGAGAGCAGGGGACCACGGCAGGCATCGAGAGCAGGAAGGTGTGACAGCTCTGAGGAGGCCTCCCACCTTCCTGCCCAGGTGTCGCTGATTCACTCAGTCCCCTGTCCAAGTTTTATGGGGAACCTGCTGCATGCCAGGCCCTGAACCAGTGACACAGCGGTGACCGAGGCGGGGTCCCAGGCCCGGGGGGTCCCAGCCCGGATGAGCGCTCAGGCAGGCACGGTCCACCAGGGGCCCGCAGCACAGGGCAGGGCAGGGCAGGGCACCCCTGCCCTTCTCCGGACTGACTCAGGGAACACCGATCAGGAGGAGGGGCAGCTGGGGACCACAGCTGACAAAAGAGCAGCAATGAGCCAAACCAGGGGCGATGAGAAGCATGCACCGCTGAAAGCTTTTAGAAAACAATGGAGAAAGCGTTGGCAAACATCACGGAGAAGGGCCTCTGCGCCCGGCTGGCCGGAGAACCCACGTTTCCGCTCCGCCCTGGGAGCCAAGGTGGAAGGGAGTCCCAGAGTGCTTCCAGAGAGCTGTTTGTCCAACAGCCCCCTCCAGGGGCCACCCAGCCCAGAACGGCATTTCCCACCCTTTGTTTGGGCTTTTTTCCCCCACTTCTCTCCGCTGGCTCACGTCCTCCCTTTAGCGGGGACTGCTTCTGGAGCCTTGGGCCGTTTCCTGCCAGCTCACAGCCCCCAGCATCTGTATCCTTCGGGTCCCAGGGAGGGCCTAGTGGTCCTCAGGGTGCACTCACCAATCCCCAGGAACTGGCACTTGGCCTCTGAGAGCCCCAGGGGTCAGCTGGGTCAACAGTGACTGCCTGGAAATTTCCCAGGAATCACCACCTTCCAGGAGTGGGGTGGTGGCAGGGGAGGGGCCGGAGGCAGAGCGTCAGGCTCAGGCAGGGGAGCGGAAGAGGAGGGACGGTGGACAGAGAGAGGCAGAGGGGACAGGGCTTGGGGCCGTGTTCACTGTGGATGGGGAAAGGGGTCCCAGGTGACTTCCGGCCGAATGTGTGGCTGGTCACACTGTGGATTCCCACCGGGAGCACAGTGGGCTGATAGTCACGACTAGGTGATGTTGCTGCTCACAGTGCGGGGGGCAGAGGGCATGGCCCCTGTGGCTCAGTTGGTTTGAGCATTGTCCCATAGACGGAAAGGTCATGGGTTCAATTCCTGGTCAGACACATATCCAGGTTGCAGATTTGATCCCCGGTCACGGCCCGTACAAGAAGGCAACTGATCGATGTTTCTCTCTCTTTTTCTCCAAAAGCAATGGAGAACTTTTATCCCCAGGTGAGGATAAAACGAAACAAAACACAGTAGGGTGGGAGCAAGGGGCCCCCAGGAGAGCGGGAGCTGTTCTGTGTGTGATCTCGGTGATGGTGACACCATCCAGTGACGGATTCTGTGGTTTAGGTCAGTTGTATCTTGTAAAAAAGTTACTTAAACAGTAGGGTGAGAGGGAAGTGTGGGGGAGGATGGGAGCCCGGGGGGGGGGGCAGAGGCCATGTCCCCGTCCCTCTGTGTCATCCATCCATCCGTCATCCACTCCCCCATTGGTCCCTCCGTTCACCCAGCCAGCCAGCCGGCGAGCCAGCAGGCCCCGCTCCCTTCCTTCCTCCCATCCATCTGTCCTCAGTCCCCCCTGTAAATTCTCACCAACTGGCTCCTGGTGCCTGCAAAGGTCTGGGACCTCTCCAGCTGCTTGTTCTGCCCTCCAGTACAGCCCAGGGCACAGCCGGCAGCCAGAGGGGGCAGGGCGTGGCTCCCTGGGCTCCTCAGCGTGGGGCCCCCTCCTGTTACAGCTGTGATCAGACTGCCCCCCAACACGGAAGGCCCAACTCACAGAGCAGAGCTGAGGGACATTTCCTCTGCTCCTAACCAATCGGGCCTCACCACCATCCCAGGCCACAGCTCTGCCCAGCGTCTCCTATGACCCAGGGACCCCCAGGGAGTGACCCACTGAACCCCAGTATGACCATTCCAGTCGTTCCCCTAAACACTGCACCACCTCATGTCCCTGCACCTTCCTGCTGCCCAGAAGGCCCTCCCTTCCCTCCGCACCTGACTACGAATATCCTGCTCATCCTCTAAGCCCCAGTTGAGTGCCACCTCCTCCAGGCAGCCTTCCTTGAGCTCTCTGAGTGCCCATTCCTTATGTCCCCTCAGAATCTTGCTGTGCCGTTTCCATCCTGGCTCCTGAAACTACCTTTGGTGTGTCGTTTCCCCTGCGAATCCTGAGTTCTCTGCCCAGGGGCCCGGGTCTGACCCCTCACTGTCTCCTAGGCAAGCCCAGGCCTGACCCAGAGGAGGGGCTCAACACACACATGTTTGTACTGTTGCTTTAAAAATGTTCCTTTTGCCCTGGCTGGTGTGGTTCAGTGGATTGAGCACTGGCCTGCAAACCAAAGCATTGCTGGTTCGACTCCCAGTCAGGGCACATGCCTGGGTTGCAGGCCAGGTCCCTAGTAGGGGGCGTGTGAGAGGCATCCACACATTGTTGTTTCTCTCCCTCTCTTTCTCCTTCCCTTCCCCTCTCTCTAAAAACAAATAAATACATTCAATTAAAAAAATGTTCCTTTTCAATTTTCTGTACAAGGGTGGGGCATTATTCATACATTTATGAAGAACTGGGTGGAACCTCAAAAGGGAAATTTTCCATCCCCGGGGTTAAGTGTTGGAGCCATGTGAATGTGTTTGGCTGGGTCCGTGCTTTTACGTCGGCGTGAATCAGAAATCATGTGTGAGGCAGCACCCTGAGTGGGTTTTTTTTTTTTTTCCACTTCAGATCCAAGAAGTGCAAAGAAAGCACAGGCCCCCTGGGTCCCTCTAGGTCAGACCATTTCCCCAGAAACCATCACTGTGACTGTAGAGCCCCGAGTCCCCCTCCCACCCTGCCTGGCAGCCCGGCATTACCGGGAACGGGTGCCTCTACCAGGAACCGGGAGCCTTCTGGGCCGTGTCGGGAAGAGCCCGGAGAGGAGAGTAGGCAGCCAGAGACACCCAGGCTCAGGCCTCAGTTCTTCCTCTCAGCTGCGTGGTGCCGGGCAAGCCACCCCCCCCCCCCCCCCCCCCCCGTCGGGGCCTCAGCCCCCTCATTTGTAAAACAGAGTCACGGCCAATCCAGGCAGGTGTTGGAGAGAAATGGGGCTGGGGGTTTAGGTAGGAGGGACAAGCAGAGGGAGAGACAGGCGGGAGGAAAAAGGGGTCGGAAAGGGTTCAAGACAATGGGGGGGCGGGGACAGGAAAGAGGAAGTGCCAGCTCCAGGTGCCCACCCAGTCTCAGTGGCTGCTTCCAGGCTCAGCGCTCAGGAACCGCCCCTTAGGTTGTCTTCCCCAGACCAGCCCTTGTGCAGGACACGGGAAACCAGCCCCCTTCTGTCCCGGAGTCTCGAACTGTGGTCCCTGCAGCAGCTGCAGCAGCATTACTGGGGAACTTGTCAGAAACTTGGGTTCCCCAGCCCACCTCAGACCTCCTGAATCGGGAGCCCTGGGGCGGGCCCCGCACTCGGTGGTTTAACAACCTGTGCGGTGATTCTGATGCCTCTAAAGTTTGAGAACCACTGCTCTAAAATAAAGCAATGCTTCATTCACTCACTTTCCCACCCACCCACCCACCCACCCATCTACCCAGCTACCCATCTATCCATCCATCTACCCTCTATCCACCTACCTACCCACTCACCCACACACATATCCGTCCACCCACCCACCCACCCACCCACACATCCGTCCAGCCACCCATCGACCCATCCACCCATGGATCCAACAAGGATTTACCCAGCACTGCGTTTCCCTCCACTGATTGTCGGGAAAGCAGACATAAGAGACCTGGTTCGTGACTTCCAGAAGGTGTGATTTTTTTCTTTCACATTTAGTAGTCTAGGCCTTTGGGCGGACAAGACTGGGGAAGGGAGGCCGTAAGGGCCATGAGACTGTTTTGGACTGACGGGGAGAGGCCCTGGGGTCAGAGTGCAGCCTGACCCAGCAGGGGAACCAACCCCTCCCCACACCCTGACCTGGGCCCTACACCCGGGAGCTCCCTCCTCGTGGCGCTGGGCAGCTCTGAGACGAACAAGCTCTTCTTACACTGAACCAGAGTCTGCTCTTGTAACTGCTGCCTTTGGCCTGCTTTCTGCCTGTCCCCCTCCCCCAGGAAGCCATGTGGGTGTGTGACCCCCCAGTCTTCTCTCCCCCAGGGCAAGCACCCCAGTTCCCTCCACTGTTTCTCGAGGCGTGTCCAGCCCACCCTTCCTCCCTCCTGCCCTTCCTCAGGTGAAACTGGCATCTCACAGGTGAAGTTACTTCTGACCTGGGATTGAGGCGTGAACTCAGGGCTTTGGCCCCATTTCCCCATGATCCAAACTACTCTGGGAAATTCCCACAGAGAGAGACTTCAGGCCAAGGTGGAGGTATAGGTAGATACACTTTGCCTCTTCGTACAATCAAAAGAACAACAACAAGAAATTTAAAAAGCAAAAATAACCAGAACTGTTAGAAAATCGAACTGTATGGAGGTCCAACAACCAAGGAGTTAAAGAAGAAACATTCATCCAGACAAGTAGGAGGGGCGGAAATGGGCAGCCGAGGCGGAGAGGACCAGTGGCAAGGTGGTAGCTGGAAGCCTGGGGCAGGGGAGGCAGTGGCTGGCAGACCAGTAGCTCCATATTTGCCTGCAGACAAACTAGGAGGAACAACTAGGGAGCAGGACTAACCCCACAACCCAGGGTTCCAGTGAGGGCAAAAAAGCCTCAAAACCTCTGACTGAAAACACCTGTGGGGGTTGAGGCGACAGCGGGAGAAACTCCCAGACTCACAGAAGAGTTCCTTGGAGAGACCCACAGGGTCCCAGGATGCACACAAATGCACCCACCCAGGAATCAGCACCAGGAGGGCCCAATTTGCTTTTGGGTAGCAGAGAGAGTAACTGAAAGCTGGCAGAGGGCCGAACAAGTAGCGCTGTTCCCTCTCAGACCCCTCCCCCACATAAAAGGTCACAATGCAGTTATGTGGGTTTCTCCACCCTGGTGAATACCTAAGGCTCCACCCCTTATGTAGTAAGGGGCACACCAAGTTATGTATAACAGGCACACCAAGACAAAAAAGAGAAATGACTCAAAGAACAGATCAAAGCTCCAGAAAAAATACAACTAAGTGAAAAAGAGACAGCCAACCTATCAGATGAACACTTCAAAACACTGGTAATCAGGATGCTCACAGAGTTGTTGAATATGGTCGCAAAATAGAGGAAAAAGTGAAGGTTATGAAAAGTCAAAGGAAAATGTACAGGGAACCAACAATGAAGGGAAGGAAACCGGGACTCAAATCAATGGTTTGGAGTAAAAGGAAGAAATAAACATTGAACCAGAACAGAATGAAGAAACAAGAGTTCAGAAAAACGAGGAGAGGCTTAGGAACCTCCAGGACAACTTTAAATGTTGTAACACCCAATTCATAGGGGTGCCAGAAGAAGAAGAGGAAGAGCAAGAAATTGAAAACTTATTTGAAAACAATGAAGGAGAACTTCCCCAATGTGGCAAAGGAAAGAGACTTCCAGGAAGTCCAGGAAGCTCAGAGAGTCCCAAAAAAGTTGGACCCAAGGCACATCATAATTAAATTACCCAAGATTAAAGATATGGAGAGAATCTTAAAAGCAGGAAGAGGAAAGGAGAGCGTTACCTACACAGGAGTGTTCAGAAGGCTATCAGCTGATTTCTCAAAAGAAACCTTCCAGATAAGAGGGGCTGGGAAAAAAGTATTCAAAGTCATGAAAGGCAAGGACCTCCATCCAAGATTACTCTACCCAGGAAAGCTATCATTTAGAATGAAAGGGCAGATAAAGTGCTTCCCAGATAAGGTCAAGTTCAAGGAGTTCATCATCACCAAGCCCTTGTTATATGAAATGTTACGACTATCTAAGAAAAAGAAGATAAAAATACAAATACTAAAATAACAAACTCACAACTATCAACAATAGAACCTAAAAAAACCAAAAACAAAAACAAACTAAGCAAACAGCTAGAACAGGAACCGATTCACAGAAATGGAGATCACAAGGAGGGTTATTAGCAGGGGGACGCAGGGGGAGAATGGGGGAAAAGGTACAGGGAATAAGAACCATAAATGGTGGGTACAAAATAGACAGGGGGAGATCAGGAGTAGTATGGGAAATAGAGAAGCCAAAGAACTTACACGTATGACCTATGGACATGAACTAAGGTGGGGGAATGATGGTGGGAGGGGGGTACATGGCACAGAGGAATAAAGGGGAGAAAAAGGGGCAAGAAAATTCCCACAAAGTGCCCTTTGGAGGCTGAGGCACCCCCAGTTTCTCTCCTGGGTGGGCGCCCCACCTCTGCGTGGAACACCAGGGGACGGGGGCTGGGTCTGGAATTGGAGTCAGTGGGGCGGGGCCTGCTGCAGGGGAGCCTGGAAACTGAGCTGGAGGAAGGCGGCAGAGTCTCCAACCAGCTCAGGCTCTGGGGCAGCATTGCCAGCTACGTGATCGGGGCTGACCTTCTCTCTCCTGCATTTTCCCCACTGTCTGTGTGAGGCCACAGAAGTCAAACGTCCATCCCCATATGCATCATGCCTCCCCCCTCAGCACTGGCCCACTGCGGAATGCCCTGACCCCACACTGCCCTTCAGGCGGCTGGCTCTGCCGTCGGACGAGCTCACGCAAAAGCCACCCAGTGGGGCCCCGTTCCCTTGCTCGAAGCCCTTGCGTGCTCCCTGTCACTTCTCAATGGGACCCTCCGTGAGGAAGCCACAGTTTCGTGGGTCCAGCAGAGGTGATCTCTGTCTGCCCCAGGGGCTGTTAATGACCCCACACTATTTGGAGGATCCAAAGAAGCCACAGGTGCTTGCCCAGAAAGATCCACGTATCATTTCAAAGAACCCCTGGGCCCCGCTTTGTGGACCCGGGCTCAGAAGCCCCTCCTCCCCAGCACACCCCCTGCCCTCCCCACCCCGGCACTGAGCGCGTCCTCCTCGCCCAGCTTCTCTCTCGTTCCCGCCACGCCTCCTCTCCCGAGTGCCTCCCCTTCCACTGGTTCATTCCGCCCAGCCTCCAGCCCCCAAGATCCTCTCCCCACCCTAGTCCCCCCAACGTTAGCACGTTGAGGGGTGGCTAATGGTCCCACCCCACCTGGGGTTTTAGTGTCTTGGCTGGATGGTGAGCCTTGGAAGGGGACGATGGGGACACCCACAGCTGCAGGCCTGCCCCGTTCTGTTGCGCTTTGCCTCGCTGCGCCCTCGGAGATGGTGCATTTGTTCACAGGCTGAAGGTAAGGCCCCCCAGTAAAAGATTGTGACCCACTGTACTGCGGCACCTGCTTTATTGCAGCAGCCCGAACCAAACCTGCAACATCTCCGAGGTCTGCCTGTGCATCCAGTTCACCCAACGATGCTGCTAGCCCCCGATGTACAGACAAAGGAAACGAGGCTCAGAGAGGCTAAGTGACCTGCCTCAGTGGTCATTGAGATGACCAACTAGAAGGCAACTAGAAGGCAAATGGTCATTGGGATCAGATTTGCCATAATAATTTAGGATCATGAGTAGGTCAGAGGTCACCCCACCAGTCCAGCTGGGACACCTCTGCTTCTAGGTAGGCTCTGCCTTGGGCCGTGGATGGACAGCACTGGTGCTGGCCCGTGGCTCATGGCCCAGAGCAGCAGGCCGGCTCCTCACCCAAGGGGAAGCCACTTCCACGGAGTGGCCGGTGGGGGGGGGGGGGGTGTTACCTTATCGACGGATGGGAGCGCCTGAGTCCAGCTCTGTTCCCCAGGTGCTCTGGAGGGCCCAGTGGCCCTCCTCAGGTAACGTCCGTGGACCTCGCAGGAGTTCAGGATGTGCAGAGCACAGGCCAAGGCATAGCCTCCCCAGTTAGAGACACCTAGAACAGAAGAAGACTTCAGCACAGACCTGGGAAGGTCATGCGGTCCACCATCACCCTGCCTCTCAGCATCAGAAGGCACCTCAAGAGTGGTCCCCAGACCAGTGGCACCAGTGGTACCTGGACCTCACTGGAAACACAAATTCCTGGGCTGTAGCCCAGGCCTACTGAACCAGAAGCTCAGCGGGAGAGTGGGGAGCAAGCTGAGTTTTACTAAGCCTTCCACAAGATTCTGATTCAAGTTCAAGTTTGAGAAGCTTTGCTCTAAACCATCCAGGGTATGTACTGTTAATGAGCATCAGGGAAAAAGATCCAGGAGGTGAGAGAGGAAACCACTCTAGAATGTCCCCTTGTGGACTGGCTGCCCCGAGACCTCGGGCGGCCCAGGAGCCTGTCCTCGGAGGAGTGGGTGGCAGCTCCATCACCCATGTCATCACACCCCCTCCTGTGCTTGACGATGACTCCCAAGTCAGCCTCACATCCTTCCTCCGTGGCCAGCCAGCCCCAAAGGGCTACTTCCTACTTTGGGGACTACCTCACTGGCTCTTCTCTGAAACCTACTTGAGTTAGTTCTCCCCTTGGTTGAGGAAGGGTGGGTTAAGGACCAGCTGAGCTCTAGGTGCAAGAGGGTCGAAGAAGAAAGAGGGCCTTCCAGTCAGGGCAGAGAGGGACTGGGCACACAGCCAGCCGCAGGACGGCACAATCCATGAAACAGGACATTCCCCAAAGGTTAGGGGAGAGCTGAGAAGGGCACTCATTCCGACTGGCTCGGAGAAGACGCACAGAAAAGGATGATTTAACACGGGCCTTGCGGGCTGGGTGGAATTTGCCAGAGGAAGGGTGAAGGTAGGAAAAATCCAAATACCCACTGGGTACAAAGAAAGGCAGGTGGCGTGACACTAAAGGCATATATCAGAATATAGCGGGTGAAGATCATGTGATAATGATACCGTATTCTACTGCTTCTGAGATGCACATTTTTTGACATTAACATCTCTGAAATGGAGATGCCCCTGGTAGTCAGTTTCATTCTATGGTTATAAACGACAGTGCTTCCCTTTGTTAGAGGGACATAACATAATGGTGATTCTTATCATTAACAGTCCCTTATAGACAATGGAAGAAAGCAACTTGCTTTGATTGAATGCTTGCAATGCGTGGCGCTGTTCTAACACTGATTGGCTCCTGGAGTCCTTATAATCAGCCTGTGAGGCATGAGTGTTATAACCTCCATTTACAAAGCTGGGAAACAGGCACAGAGGGGTTAAGTCACTTGCCTAAAGTCACACAGCTCGTAAGTGATGGGTGTCAGATGTGAACTCAGGTTGCTGCCTCCGGAGCCCATATTCTTTAAAAAAATTTTTTTTTTAAATTGTTAACTGTGGTTCAAAAACCCCACACGACACAGAACGGGCCATCTTAAACCCTTTCAGGTGTGCGGCGCAGCCGTGGTAAGTATATCCACGTTTTTGTGCCGCTCCCGAGCCCACACTCGGCCTCCATGTGAGTGGAAAATAGAGACGTGTTTGCGAAGGAACGTGGAAGGGAAGGAGAAACGCCAAAGTGCGGGTCCACCGGGCGGCCGGGACATACAGAGGGTGAGCACTGGGTGTGAGCACCGGAAGCCGACGTGCAGAACTGGCAATGCTGGTGGTTACCGTGAGGTTTTCGCCCCCTTCCACCACCTGTCTCTACCTGCCTTTTGAAAATGTTGTGGTCTGGTTGTTACATCATCTTTGCAATGGAAAGCGACTAAGCCCACGCTGTATGAGCCCTACATGGGTGGGTCATGGGGCACAGCGTGGGGATTGAGGACATGAGGCTGAAGGGCCCCAGGGCCAGGAAAGGGGACTGGACTTGAGCCCACATGCAGGGCCCCTGACCTGGGGCGCAGTGACCTGGGTCCCACTGCGCACTGTCACCTCAACGCTGGCTTGGGATGCAGCCCCAACAGGACAGGACGGCACCCCATTAGGGCCAGGACACCGGGGGCCAGTGGACCCTGTCGGGCCTGACTGTAGCGGGTGGACGAGCTGCTGACCTCTGCTGGGTCTGCTCCACCCCCGGGGTCCAGGTGGAGGAGGGTGGAGTCGGGCAGGGCTGCCATGCCTCCCGGTTCACTCTCCTGGGAGATCCCTCTGCCTGTTGCCCCCAGCCTGCTACCAAAGTGGCAAATCTCTCTGAGCGCCCAGCCAGGGGCCCTCCAGGGGTTTCCCCTAACCCTCACAGAGAGCCGTTGTTGGGGCGAGGCCAGCGAGGCTGAGAAATAAGAGCCGCCGCCGGCCTGCCTGCCTGCCTCCCCAGCCCTTGGTCCTTCTCATGGACACGGAGCTGAAGGACCAGACGCAACTCTCTGCCTCCAGGTCCGGCAGCTCCCAGCCCTAACTCGGGGGGCCCCTGTTCATCTCTCTCAGACCCAAACCCACAGCTTTTCTCTGATGCTTTCCTTCCAAACAGCCCCGTCCCCACTGTCAAATGGGGTCACCTCCTCTCTTTGCGGGACTTGACCCGCTGCTGAAGTCACATCAGTGATGTGGCGGCCAGGCCCGTGGGGTTTGATCAATCACACAGGAACCCGCATTCTGGGTGGCAGGTAAACTTGAGGAAATCTGGCGACTTCCCAGGAAATTCTTCGGAGGCTCCCTTGCCCTCCGCCCCCAGGCCCCAGGGTAAAGGAGGCTACGGGCGGATGATGGGTCTGCCCACAGCAGGCGAACTCGGGAGGGTTTCTCCTCCCTCCTCTGGGTGTGCCGCTGCCCAGCGGGCTGAGAGTGGACGGCACAGACATAGGATGGGTGCGTACATCCTGTCAGCTCTCACTCGCCGTCTCTGCATCTTTGGGGAGCGTCTCCTTCAGGTCTTTTGCCCCATTTTCCAATGGGGCCATTTGTTTTCTTGTTGTGGAGTTTTTAAGAGTTCTTGGTGTCTTTTGGACAACAAGCTTCTGGCCGGACAGGCCCCGAGCCAGGTCCCTCCGCCTGGGCAGCCAGGCCCGACTGGCTGGCCAGCCCTTCGAGCACTCACCAGCGATGACAGCAAAGTCAGCCTCCACGTCACAGGCGATGACATCCCCATTTCGTATGTGTCTCTTCACAGCCTCCTTGACTTTGCCCATCCCAAGCTCATTGCCTCCGTCCCCGACCCCTGCAGGGAAGACAAGCCGAGTCAGTCAGTGCACAGGGCGAGGCGGACAGCGGGAGGTTTGGGGGCAGGGCCACCCCTGCGCACCGGCCTGCTGCCTCCGGGAAGGGAACAGGGTTCGCTCTGGGTGTATTCCAGACAACCAGGAGATGGTGTACTTCTCCTTTAGGTATTCTAGAAACTTCCCTAGTTACAAATGAGTCGAAGTTTGGAGCTCCCCAGAGTGTGGCTATGTCCCTCACTGGGCCACGCTCTCCAGTCACGAAGGGCGCGCCCCCTATGTTGGCACAGGTGTGGGGAGGAACCGCCTCTCCTTTCGTCAGTGGCTCTTGCCCAGGGAGGGGCCACGCGTCCCTGTCCCCATTAGTGTGACCAGATGGCATTCTGCTGGCAGAAGTGAACTGGAATGGATTTTTTAAGTCAGTTCTGCAAATTACTTTCAAGGCTTCTGCTTAAAGAACGTGAAATGCATGTGTGGGGGTAGATTTCGATCTACACCAACTCGAGGGCGGGGTGGCCTCATGGATATACAAACCCCGGGGGTGGCTGGGCAGCAGCTGAAAGAGACCGCTGTCTCATGGCCAATCCATCCATCAGACCAGAGGATCCGTTAATTAGCATAATAAATGCTAGACTAAGTATGTTTGAATAGATACACGTTAGAAGTTATTTAATCCACTGGTGAAACTAGTAGTGCTCAAAATAGGTGAACGGGCTAAAAATAACCCCCGGCCCCCCCCACCCCCCTCCCCGGCAGGAACACCCTTGCAGATGGAAACATCTGACCCGCCCTGCAGCCTGTTCCCCCCCCAAGGTGGTGCTCTAGCACACGGTTTGGTCTCCTGGGTCCAGGCATTTCTGGAGCGTTCCACAGATTAGAGACTAGCTGAATCACCTGTAGAACACAGCTGTGATTGCCTCAAGATAACTATTCATCCAGGTGCTTGTCCAAGCGCCTCAGCCGCAGGGCCGGGCCCCCCGAGCCTTCAGAGTGTGGTGTGACCAGGCGTCAGTTCACACGGACACACTCCGAGAGCTGCATCGCCAGGTGATCCCGCTGTGCGGACCTCACAGCGCACAGACACAAGACCGGGTGGCCTACGGCCCCTCGGCTCTGAGGTGCGTGCGGCCCATTGTCCCCAGACCACAAGCCTGGGCAGCGTGCTGGTGTACGGAACAGCGGGCAGTCGGAACACAACGGTATGCATGTATGTGGACATAGGAAAGGTACAGTGAAAGTATAATACAGCAGGTTTTTAAAAAGGTGCACCCGTCCAGGGCACTGACCACGGACGGAGCGCACAGGACTAGACGCTGCCCTGGGTGAGTCGGGAGAGGGTGGGAGTGGGTGCGCAGGGCCAGGACGTCCCTGGACTCGACTACAGACCGTCCAGACACGGTCCTCTTAGGCTGCCCCCAATTTATTTAAAAAATATTTTTCTTTCTTCAGTAATAAATTTATGTTAGCTAATGATAAGATTTTTACTTTACAAACTTTAAAAATTCTTGTATTTTTTGACCCTTTTGTAATACTACCTAGCTTAAAACTCACACACGGTGTTCGGTGGTACAAAAATATTTTCTTTACATCCTTATTCTATAAGCTGTTTCCTGTTTTTAAACTTCTTAAATTTCTTGTTGCTTTCTACACTTTGTTAAAAACTAAGGCACAGACACCCACATCAGCCTAGGTCTGCACAGGGTCCGCATCACTGATAGATACCCTGTCTCCCGGCCCCACATCCGGTCCCACCGGGAGGGGACGGGGGCAACAATGTGCACGGAGCTGGCTTCTCCTGGGATGAATAGGTGACCTCCTGAAGGAACTGCCTGAGGCTCTTCCAAGGAGGTGTCCCTCTTTTCTGAGATACGTCCGAGGTGACTTGCTTGGCTTGTTCCTTTTTCCCATCGTAGATTTGCTCGTAAGCAGATCATGCACCGGAACCTTCCAACCTGTCAGTGAAAACTGCTCCTTGGTGGGGTCCCTGTTTGCGAACTTTCTAAGGAGCTTGTTGAGGTCTGCAAAAGCTTCTGCGAAACACTTCACTGTTTATTTTCTTGGGGGTTCTTCTTCCTCCTCTTCCTCCTCTTCTTCTTCCTCTTCCTCCTCCTCTCCTTCTTCTCCTCCTTCTTCTATAGGTACCTTTTCCCTTGCTTCTTTAGCTCTGCATTCCTGCCCCGGTTCCCGCCACTCCACATCAGTCAGTTCCTCAGGAACCACCGCTGGAGCCCCTCCAGGTCATCTGCACCACACCCAGGCTCAAGTCACTTGTCACCTCAGCTACAACCTCGGGGGTGTTCGCAACCTCCGCACCCCTGGAAAATCCTTTGACGTCATGGACAAGCCTCTCGACTGTCTTCTTCCAGGGGCCATTCACACAGTCCCTGGCGACATCAGCCCTCCCCAGGCAAGGTCCGTGGTGCCGTCACAGACGCTGTCACCCTTCCGGAACTGTATCGGCGTCTTCTCAGCATCTTCCTCGGTTGCAGCAGTAGCCTGGGCAGAGGTCCCCCGCAGGCAGGAGGCCTGCAAAGCCGCTCTAACTCCTCAATCTGTGGTTTGGGTCCAAGAGGGAATGTTTGGAGGAAGAAATACTTGGACATTGGGATGAAGATCATCAACAAAAGGAGGGTGTCTGGGACCATGACCAACAATAAGCAACATCTTGAAAGGTGTGATATTCTCTAAACACACCTGGGCATTTGGCCGACAGAGCAAATCGGGAGGGCGTCTTGGAGGAGGAGCCGGGCCATCGGTGGCGTCCTGCTGCCCCTGCAGCGCACTGGCAGGTGCGTGCTTGAAGGCCGGGGGTTCTCCCAGGGCCACGTCGCAGAGGGATTCGATGTGCAGCCTGCAACATCGCCACAAGGAGGACCGTGGTCTTGTCCTTAAAGCCTTGAAACCTGGCCTTGACTTGGCCTCCTTATGGATAAAGGTACATCCAGGCACCTGTTTCCAGGAGAGGGAGGTTCCGTCCGCATTGAATATTTGCTCTGGCGGGCAATTTCCCTCCACAGTCAGCTTGTCCGGACTTTCTGAACATCGTTCAGCTCCGCACCCACACGCTCACCGCTCGCTCTCGCCCACGTGATGCAAGGAATGACATTCGTGAACCGTTTCGGTCACCAGGAGCTCACAGTACACGCACCGTCGTCAGGTCCAGCCTTTTCTCTCAACATTGCAAACAAACTTTCTGCTTGAGTCACAATTGTCACAGCTCTGAGAGGGACACGCCGCCATGTCTGGTCTGCGATCCTGGTGGCCAGAAGTTTCTTCACGTGTGATCTGGGCCCTTCTCAAGGTTCTGTTTTGCTCATCGCCTTCAGTGGAGCAGAGCCTTTCGCAGCCTCTGTCACTTGGTTCTTGTTCTCCTCGGTCGGGGCTCTGGTGGAACGGGGCACGCCTGCAGGCGAGCGGCGCCCACGGCTGAGTTCCCACCTGCGTCGTCCTCCACACTCACCATGACGTTGCCACGTCAGTCACTCAACACGGCCCCTTCCCGGCAACACGAGTGGCGACTTTGTTCACTTAGGGCCGAGACGATCCGAACACAAGATTAAGTCCAGCACAGGAGAACACGATGCGATCCGGAGACTCGGTGACCCTGAGATGGACGAAGCTCTGGCCAGTGTGACATGGCGTTCCGCTTCACAGCAAACTCTCTCACATGGAAAGAGGGCCTTGCGATGTGACAATAAGACATAGCACAGCGACTACCTAAACCAGTAACAGTTAGTTGTTCAAGGTCATGAACAAGTACCAAGTCCTGCACATGACTGCACGTGCCATACACCTGTGCTACTGGCAGCGCTGCAGGTGCTTTTCCATCAGCACCAGTGAAAACGCGTGAGTGACGCAATGCTCTGCGGGGTTAGGACAGGCGTGATGTCACTAGGTGACAGGAAGTTGTCAGTCCCACCATCGTCCTCTGGGACCACCGTGGCCCACGTGGTCCACGTTGACTAGAACATCATTATGCCTCAGACGACTGCATGGCAGCGTTTGCGTCTGTTCCTACAAAGGCTTGGGCTACGCGGGAAATTCACCGGAGGCCAGCGTTCATCGAGAGATGGTGGGAAGGGGACCTGGAGATGACCCACCTCGAGCGTCAGAGACCTGGACTTGGCCAGGAGAATCGGGCAGTTGCGAGTGGCCGACTTCCTTAGGTCTGCACCCTGGCGGGTCTTCTGAGAACAGTTTTCCAGATCTAGGACAGCCCGTTGAACGAGGGCCAACAATAGCAACACCTAGCATCGCATTTTGATTGTTTCTGCCTCTGCTCTTTGGCGTTTTGTGAATTTCACCCTGTCCCTGGCCTTGTTTTCCTTGCGGTGCTCCCAAGTCTCCAAGAGGGGCGGGGTGGGGCGGGGCAAGGACAGCAATGAACGGTGGGCGTCTTGGTTCCATTTCGGTGCTACACGCACACAAGACAGCTGCCCGGGGACACTGAGCAATGGGGTGTTCACGGAGCAGAGGAGAGAAGGGACATTTGGGGGGTAGCCCTGCTGGGCGAGGGCTGTGGGAAGGCACCACTTACACCCCCGAGGCCCCGAGAGGCAGGCAGGGGTCCACAGAGGCAGGGCTGTGAAGGCACAGTCAGCTCCGCCTGCTTGCTCTGGGGTCTCCGGAAGCCCACTGGGGGACTGGCGCAGAGCGGGGTCTGTGCAGCGTGAACTCGGAGACTGTTTCCTTTTCTGCCCTGAATTCTTCCCCCCCACCCCCTGCCCTGGCCCTAGTCAGGGTATCCAACCTTTTGGCATCTCTGCACCGCCCTGGAAGAAGAAGAGTTGTTTTGGGCCACACGTTAATACAATGCACTACGTAATCACCAAAAGATCTCTTCTTTAAGTTTTTAAGTACATTGTTTTAAGTACATTGACGATTTTGTGTTCGCATTCATAGCCTCAGGCTGTATCTGCAGCCACCCTGAGCCACGTGCTGCCTGCGGGCCGCAGGTGGGACACCCCTGCGAGGCCCTCCACCTGCCCCGCCCAGAGAGACAGGAAGCTCAAAGCCAAGTGCTCTGTGAGCGCCCCCCAACCCCCACCCCGAGGCCTCTTCTGGGAAGGACCAGGGCAGACTGGCAGACAGCTCCTACTCTGCCGGAAGACTTTTATCGTCTCATCAGAAACCTTAAAAGCCTAAGGCGACTAATGAGTCTGGGAAGCACAGTGGCCTGCTGGAGAGAACAGATAAACACGGAACGGCAAGCAGGCCTTACTGACCTGTCCCCCGGGGAGGAGGACCGCTGGTTCTCCGAGGGAGTTACGTGCAGCCTGTCAGAAACCCACAGGTTCCGTGGAGAGCCTGTCGGGCACTGTCTCAGGAGCCTGATTCTCCCGGCGACACCAGAGGGCGGGGCAGCCTCACGAAGCCCCGTGAGGCCGCAGTTTCGGGTGTGGTGTACCTGCCCGATCTACCTCCCAGGGTTTTAAAGAGGCTTCAACAGTGCAAGAGGTGTGAAACCTCTTTGAAAACTAGGGAGTTCTGTGCTTTACACAAATGGTCACACTAGGATATTGTCAGCAATCAAAATACTGCCCTAATCATATAGGTAACATGTTTAAAATGCATATGCTTCACACTGTTGTTGTCGGCAGTCAGAGAGTCATGAGCAGAGCCGGCACAACCGGCCATGTACGGAAGGTCACCAGGACAGACAGCCCTGGGTGCCCAGCAACAGGCAAGACTGGGAAGACAAGGGCCTCACCCCCAGGGGGACCTTTCCTCCCCTAGTGTGTCCCTGGTCCTGCAGTTTAGACCTCCCTGACCTCTCATATCGCTGGTCACTGGGTTTAAACCCCTTAACTTTTCTTCCCTAAGGATACCATCTAGGCCTCAGGTGTGCTTCAGCCCCAGGCCCAGAAAATCAGCAAAACCAGACAAGCGACATCATGGTGGCCTCAGGACCTGCAGCCATGACTAACGACCCCTTGCCCTGGCGCCGACCAATCACTGGAGACTGCGACCCTGAAAAGACACACTGGGAAGGCTGATACATGTTCTACTAGGACCCTCCCCTGAGACTTCCCCCTACATTCCCGCCTGCAAGAGAGAAATAAAAGCCCTCAGGACAAAGGACCAGGTGTGCTTTCCCTCTGCGGGGGGGGGGGGGGGGGGTTCCTGTGTCTTTCTCCTCCCTGTCTTCTCCCAGCAGGCGGCATGTCCTAAGCCCCAAGGAACCCCATGAGACATGCAACCAGGGGAGCAGTGGGCAGCAGCAGCTCCCCCCAGGCCGATCCCCTGAACCCGTCCCATGGCCCCCCGTTCTCTGACTTCCCCATGAGCTAGGGCAGCCCAGCCTGGGCTCTGCTGTGGCTTCTCCTGTGCTCAGCCCTGCACTGTTGCACTGTTCGGAGAGCCGCTGCCCTGCTCGCTGTACTGCACTTTGTCTCTCGGCTAACCTCCTTCCTTCAAGAAGACGAGAACCTAGCCCTGGCTGGCGTGGCTCAGTGGATTGAGTGCGCGGGCTGCAAATCAAAGTGTCGCAGGTTCGATTCCCAGTCAGGGCACATGCCTGGGTTGCAGGCCATGACCCCCAGCAACCGCACATTGATGTCTCTCTCTCTCTCTTTCTCCCTCCCTTCCCTCTCTGAAAATAAATAAATAAAATCTTAAAAAAAAAAAAAAAAGAGGAAGAAGACGAGAACCGAGGTCTTGCCAACAATGAGATGATCCATAGTACGCAGGGCACAGTCACGTACATGACCAAAATAATATGCTGTGCCTTGGTTTTCTTATTATTATCCTATTATTAGCTTTAATAGTTTAACATTGGAGAAATAGGATATGCTAGGTTAAAGGGCATATCCCTTTGTTGCTTGCAGGAACGCCGGATTTCTGAACAATGATGTTGTCGTGCATGGGGACCCTAATAAAAGAAGACCATGTCTGCAGTGGAAAACAATGGTCCCCATATAACTCTTTCCTGTCTGTGTTCAATGGCCAATAAACAGGCATTCGGCGCCGATGTGCTCATGGAATTCGTAGTGCCCTTGCTTACCGGTTGACGAGATTCCAGGGATTTTCTGGGCTTCGAGGAAAAGATCATCGATGGGGTCGACCAAATGCTTGATGTTCATTTTCCTGGCGTTGTAGTGGTTGCCGTCGGCAGCCCTTCCTGTGCGCTCTATCGCCACCAGGTGGTCGAATCTGCCAGGAAGCAAGAGCACAGGGGCCTCAGGGAGAGCACAGGGGCCTCCTCAGGCTGCTTTGGTGCCGAGTCCCACCCTCTCGTGTTTGTGTGGAGGACACTTCATTCTTTCTCCGATTCCTTCGTTCCTACAGAACTGGGCTGAACATCTACTGTGTGCCAGGACCTGCACTGGAGGCTCGTCTAGCAGATCATGGTAAGAAATGATATCAGAATCTTCAGCAATTTATTAGAGTCAGAGGCTCTGAGAGCAGGAAGGCTGACGGTCAGGGTCATGACCACAGATGATGCTGGTGCCCCACCCAGACCTCCATTAACCAGTGGGGGAGCCGGCGCCCAGTGGTTTGGGTGTTGGCTGCTACTGGCCCACGGCTGCCCTCTTCCAGGATCTTGTTCAGTTTGCAGACACAAAGAGACCAAAAAGAAATGGAAATATTAGACCAATAAATCTACCGCAAGATAAACTTCTTGAGACAGAAAGAGACAGAGAGACAAGGGGTAGAGCCGGCGTGGGGTAAAAATGCCGGCCGCAGAATCAGATCATGCAGGTCCTCATGCCACTGGGTCTGGGTAGGTTGCTTAACCTCTCCAGCCTCCTTTACCGCATTCTGTCACGTGACCTAACAATGGGACCGTCTCTAACCCTGTTGAAAGCATTAAGAGAGCTCGTGCACAAGAGGCGCTCAGCATAAAGCACGGCACCTACTCAGTGCTGGGCGAATGCTCCTGGTGGTGGTCCTGGCTGCTATTATTGTTATCAGGAAGAGCGCTGTTTTGAAAATAAGAGCATGAACATTGCACTTTTTTCATCTCTCTAAATCCCCTCCCCACTCCACAATGAGTTCTTCAGAACCTTAACTCTGCTGTGGAAAACAGTATGGCTATTACACAAAAATTTAAATATAGTTACCGCATGATCCAACAATTCCACTTCTGGTATATGCCCAAAGGAATTGGAAGCAGGGAGTCAGATATTTATGTACCCACAAAACCAGCAGCCCTGTTCACAACAGACAGGAGGTGGAAGCAACCCAAGCGTCCATCAGCAGACGAACAAATGAGCAAAATGTGGTATATACGTGCAATGGAATATTATTCGGCCTTTTAAAAGACAGAAATTCTGGTATGTTACAGCATAGATAAATCTCAAGGACATTTTGCTAAAGGAAATAAGCCCGTCACAAAATGACAAATATGATAGGATTCTACTTATGAGAAGTCCTTAGAACAGTCAAATTTATAGAGATATGAAGTGGGGGGGAGGTGGTTATCAGGGGCCGGGGTAGGGAAGAGAAATGTTTAATGGGCACATTTCGGTTTGGGAAATGAAGAAGTTCTGGGGTGGACGGTGCGGGGCGGGGCTGCAATGTGTATGTACTTAACACCACTGAACCATGCACTTAAAATGGCAAAACGGTAGTTTTTTAAATCTTCACCCTAGGATATGTTTATTGATGAGAGAGAGAGAGAAACATTGATGTGAGAAGGAAACATTAATCAGTTGCTTCCTGTTTGCACCCCAAGCGGGGGTCAAACCTGCAACGTAGGTGTGCACCCTGACCAGGAAGTGAACCTGCCACCTTCTGGTGGACAGGACGATGCCCCGACCAACTGAGCCATCCAGCCAGGGTGCAAAAATGGTGGAATTTTATATTATGTATATTTTACCATAATAAAAAAAAAGTCCTAACCCTGAAAATGCTCTCGCTGGACATGTTTTTTAAAAACAAAATCTGCATCCTGGTCTGCGTCCTTAGGTCGGGCTAGAACGCGGTGGCATCGCACATGCGTGAAGAAGCAGGCCACTGGGCGGGGGCGGGGTTTAATCCCCAGGCGCCTGCGCAGTGCAGGGAAGGCAGCCACTGGGGCGCAGACGCAGCGGGAGGGAGGAGCTGGCTTGGTTTCCTGCAGACCCACAGCAGCGCGGCAGCGGTGCGGCCAACAGTTAGTTCAGCCCAAGAGTTCCCGTGGAGCCCGGCGCATCCTCTGCTCTGGAAGGAGAACACTCTTCCTGGGCCCTCCCCCCGAAGAACTCAGTGACATATCTTGTGTGGGTGGATCTTTTTTTTAAAAAAAAAAAAAGCCCGCAGGGTCCATTTAGCTACTGTGGGAAGTAATTCGCTCCTGGGAAGCCTGCTCCCTGGGAAAGGTCGATGCATCTTCTCTGCGGGGAGCAGAATCCTCTCTCCCTGCGGTCAGATCCATCACCTCCCTCCACAAACGGAGCAACACCTGTTACCTGGCAGTGGGGCCTGACCACAAGGGCTTTCCAGAGCTTCTCCTGGGACAGCCAGAGTGCATGTGCCTGCCAGCCATTCAGAAAATATCAGCAGTTCTCACAGGCACGGCACACGGTCCCGCAGCAGCTCCCACTTGCCTATGGGCTCTGCAGTGGAACTTTTCCTCCGGAATGGGGTCCTCCTGTGAGCACCTGACTTTGCTGTGAGCTGCTGTGTAGCTCATGCCCTCCAGGCCTAGAAAAGTAGGGTTTTAAAAGTCTCAGTGGACCCTCATTAGTGGGCTGTAAAATAGATGTATAGGTCTGGCCAGCCTTTTCTGAAAAGCAGGTGAAAACAGTAGAACAGAACAGAATAGGTCAGAGTACATTGCATGTAGCAAGAGCAACTAGTTTTTCCAGACTTCTGCTTGAATTGTGTGTGTGTGTGGTTTGCAATGTGAAACGTATTACTGCGGACTGTTGTCAACACGGGTGTAAAACACGGCACTGTGAGTTGTGAGATCCGAAATACCTCCTACATACAGAAAAGAAGTGTTTTTCGAAGTGTTTGACCGCGACTGGGAGAAAAGACATTCACCTGCGCACAGGTGGTTTCTCGGCGAGTGCTCGCTGCCCGTCTGCAGGGCACACGGTGATGTTTTCCTTTCCTTTGACAAAGGCGCTGGTCGCCCCCCACTGAAATGAATTCGCTACTCTCTGATGGATCATGACCCAGTTTGAGAAACTGCTCATTTCTGGTTTCTATAATTTTCTTCTCCCTCTGTCTAGAAGACGTTCTCCGGACCCTGCTACTCAGAGAGACCCTTTGTGAAGCCCCCAGCACACACTGAACCCCCAGCCTGGTTGGTGAGTGTGGCCCGTTGGAACCCTCGGGCTCATGGCCCTGCTCCCTCTGCAGGGGAGCCCTGACTGTGTGGCTGAGTGGGCTGGGTGTCGTCCCCAAAAGTGAAAGGTTGCCAGTTTGATTCCCAACAGGGGCACAAGCCTGGGACATGGGTACTGTCCCCCACTGGGACACATACAAGAGGCAACTGACTGATGTTTCTCTCTCATATTGATGTTTTCTTCCCTCTCTCTCTCTCTCTCTCCCCCTCTTTCTAAAAATAAATAGATAAAACTTTAAAAATATATAAATAAACTGGGATGGGACCCACATACCTAGGAGACCTGGGGCCCTCATCACCGCAGAGAAGCGCCTGGGCAGCCCCCGCTGACCCACCTGGGTAAGTTAATATGGGGATGCGCGTCTTCATAACACCTTGAAAAGAAAGGCAAAGAGTGGACACGTCAGTCTAGTGTGAATCCGGGGAATTCCTGTTGGCTTTTCGAAAGCTTCTTTGGAAATGACCGTTTCCACTACTGAATGACATTTGCCTACAGAATACTTTGTTAGGGATGCCAAGCCCTCGACCCAGAGGAAACTTCGGTTTATTTACTGTTAGTCCTGAGCAAACCCCAGGGTTGGCGGAGGGCGAGGTGAAGCCGGGCCAGGTGAAGCCGGGCCAGGCTCACCAACATTGCGGGCTAGCAAATACGCTCCATGCAGGTGCCACATAGCACGTGAACACAGACCTGTTCTGAGCCACTGTCATCATGATGCTGGGGACACATTTAGGTGTCCATGGTGACAGTGAGCCAGCCCTTTGTAAGCAGGTGACATGCACACTCATGTTTAATTCTCCCAACACATCTGCATGATAAGAACCACTGGGACCCCCATTGCACAGAGGAGGAAAACTGAGGCTCAGAGATGCCATATCCCTTGGGCAAAGCCTAGTATGTGGGTCGGTGTCACAATACCAGTTCCCACCCACACAGGCAGCCCACCAGAGCAGGGAACATAACCTGTCCCCCCGTGGGCTCACAGGGTGGGCAAGGTCAAGGCAAGATGAGACTTCGCACCTGAGCTACGAAGAACCCATCTATCAACATGGTCAATTTATACTCAAGACACGGAAGAAATGACTCCACTTTTCCTTCTTACAACATCTCCTAGGCTTCCGTTATAAACAGAACTGGATCCTTTTCATTAAAAGCTCAAATCCCTTCTGTTTCCTTTGTCCACAGGTAATGAAAGTTCTATAAAATCCAACACAACAATCACACCTGCTAGGCCACTGTGTGGACGAGCCCAAGCCTGAGGTCAAGTTCAACTTGAGGCCCTGAGCAGGGTGACCAGGTGAGCAGGAGGGCAGAGTGACTTCTGGGAAAGTGAGTGACTAAAAATACCCACCAAACCAGGTCTTAGATGGCAATGATTGCCAGTCTGTTGGGGCAGTTGGCTGTCCCTTCTCCATGATGACAACGCCATCCCTTGGTTTTCCTCCCTCCTTGGTGCAGCTCCTTCTCGGTCTCCTTGCTCGCTCCCCCCTCCCCCGAGACCCCTCCACGCGGAGCGTCCCAGCGTCCTTTCCTCTGTCCCCACTTATTCCCTCAGTGATCCCATCCAGTGTCTTGATTTTAAACGCCACCAATTTGCCAACCACACTGCAATGTATCCTTCCAGCCCAGACTGCTCTCCTGAACTTGACTCGTAGATCTAACTGCCCTTGACTTCTCCGCCGTGCGCCCAGGAGGCATCTCACACTCAGTCACCCGGGCTCCAGCCTGCACTCTTTTAAATGTTGGGTTTGTGGCAAAACACACATCACGTAAAAGTTACTATCTCACCCATTTTTAAGGGCGCAGGTCTCCGGCCTGAAGTGCACTCAAGTTGTTTGGCCGTGACCATCACCCATCGCTATGAGTTTTATGTCTTTGCAAACGGGAACTCTGTCCCCACGAAACACTAGCCCCCAGTCCCCTCCCCGCAGCCCCTGACAAGCACCACTCTACTTTTCGTCCCTACGATTTTAATTACTCGTGGGAGTGGAAGCTTGCAGTATTTGTGCCTGGCTTATTTTACTTAGCGTGATGTCTTCAAGTTCATCACGTAGCACATGACAGGAGTCCCTTCCTTTGAAAGACTGAATGATATTCCACGGTGCAGATGCGCCATCTTTTGTTTACCCGTTTGTTCATGAGCAGACACCGGGTCATTGCACATCGTGCCTGTTGTGAATAATGCTGCTGTGAATATGGGTGTGCAAATATCTGTGTGAGTTCCTGTTTTCAGATATTTGGGGCAGATACCCAGAAGTGAAATTGCTGCATCATAGAGATATTTTCTATTTTTAATTTTTTGAGGAAACACCCTATGATTTTCCACAGTGGCTGCACCCTTCCCACCGACCATGCGCACAAGGGTCGGCCTGCCCCACCCACCGTCTCGCTCACCCAGGTTCACAGCAGCTCTGCCCCTTCAGTTACCCGCCCAGACCCTCAGAGCAACCCCCGATTCTTCTGCCTTGCACTGCATCCAATCTGCCCAGGGATCACAACTCTACCTTCCAAACATAGAGTGTCCTGGCTACTTCTCGCAGCCTCCACCTGTACCATTCATCTGTCTGGGTCCCCCCGGAACTAGAGTCGGAGGCAAGGACTTGGGTGCAGGTGGTTTATCAGGGAGGTGACCCCAGGAGGCAGCTGGGACAGGCAGGAGGAAAAGCCAACAGGAGGGTCTGTGTCTTTTCCAGGTCACTGCTCTCTCTACATAACAGGGTCTCAGTTCCATCGGGACCTGCGTGTCTCCGTAAGATGGGAGGTGGGGCACCAGCTCCCACCCCCTACTGGCTGAGTCCCCCACTAAAGACTTTAGCCCCCGAACTTCCGGGCGGAGGGGTGTTCACAGCTTTGGGAAGCCCTGCAGCGCTCTGTCTCTGATCACGGTGACTTGGAGCTTCCGCCCGCCCTGGCACAGCTGAAGTCACAAGGGGGCCAAAGGGACAGGCCACAGGGCACCACCCACTCCAAGCCACCCTTGTCTCCCGCCTGCATCAGCCCGGCCAGCCTCCTGTTCCTACCCTTGTCCCGACAGCCTCCCGCGGATCCTTTAAAATCCAAGCCAGAGCGTGTGGCTCTCTGCCACCTGGTGGCCTCCAGGGCTCCCCCTGTCCTCTGGAGTAAAAGGCCAGATGCTCCCAGTTAACCCTGAGGCCCTTCCCGGTCTGGCCCTTGTGACCTCTGTCCCCTTCACTCAGCTTCACCCTCCAGGCTAGCTAAGTCGGCTGGCCACCACCATCTCTTCAACCCCCCCAGTGGTCTCTGCCCTGGCCTTGGTCATGGCCTGGCACCTTCTTCCCCGAGCCAGCCCAGCCTCGCTCCTTCACCAATGTCGCGCCTCGGCTCCAATGGCACCTTCCCCGTGGGGCCTTGTCTGACTGTCTCGTTTAAGATAGCCGCCGCCTGGGCTGTGCATGCCTCCTACTTTTCCCCTGTGTTGTTTGTTGTCCGTCACACTACGTGAGAACAGGCACCCCGCGAGGGATCCGCCGATGGATCTCGAGAGCCACACATAGTGCCTGGCACGTGGTAGGTGCTCAGCACACGTTTGTGGCGTGACGCAACCTTTTCTGATGCCCCCAGCCCAGCGGGGCTCTGGGGCATGCCTCCTGGGGCTGCAGCCCTTGTCGGGGGCTGAAAGGAAGCGATGCTTCCTGAAGACACATTTTGAGGGACACAGAGGGACAGGCAGTGCGAGGCAGGTGAGACCCGCTAGGCTCCTTGCTCATTCGTGCACAGCACCCGCAGGACAGAGGACAGGTGAGGCACCTGAGCCTTGCATCAGCATCGCTCGCAGCTCCAAGGCCTGCCTGGGTGCTCCAGGGACCGGGGCAGTGTGGGGCACCCCTTCCCGTAGGTGCCAGAGGAGGCGCTGCTGTCAGGGCCTCTTGACCTCTTGACTCTCAACTACCCCACCCTGACGTCAGGGGTCCACAGGGGTCACGGGTTGCTAAGGGTCCTCTGTGGGTCACCCTCACCTCTCCTAGGGAGGGCGTCAGGTACCTGGGCCCTGAGGCCTGATAGACCTGGATTCAAATTCCAGATCACCATTCCCATCTCAGTAAATCACTGGACCTCTCAGAGCCTCCGTCTCTTCCTCCATAAAATGGGGATCACGTTGCTTATTCCAAAGAGCTGTTCTGAGCCTTAAGGACTGAACACGCCCCGTGTCAAGCGCATAGCCAAAGTTCCACAGACGCCGATTCCCTCCACTGTCTGCCCCCATCTCGCTGCTCACCTTGCTCCACAGCCTCCTCAACGAGCTTCTCGAACAAACGCAAGGCTCTCCGGTCAACGACCATGGAGACGCCCTTCCCCAGCGCCTGCAGGAAGGCGGCCAGAGCGAGGGCCCCCGGCGGGCCGTCCGTCTCCTCCGGGGGCTCGTGATTGAAGTGCGTGGGGAACCCGGTGGTGATGAGCACCGAGCGGGCGTGGGATAGCGACAGCGAGGCCCTCAGCAGCTCGTCTTTGCAGAGCAGGTGCCCGATGCCCCGGCTGCCTAAAATTACACACAAGATAAAATCACAGAATAGCGTCACTGTGTTTCAAGTAGAAACTTAGGCAAACAGTGGCTTGGTCTTTTGTCTGGTTTAGAGGTGGATTTGAGGGACGTGCCCGAGACTGGTACTCGTTCACCAGAACGTATTCTCTTCTCCTGCCCTAGTCCTGAAGGTAGCTGGGCCAGGGGCCCAGGTGGCCAGGAGGCCAGGTTCTGTCTGGGTAACGATTGTGGGACGGTTGAAAGGGAATAAGAGCAGGGATGGATGTGCGCCACCTGCTGGCCATATACCTCCCATGCACTCCTCCAAGCTCTTCCCTTCCTGAGGGCTGGGATGTTGACAACTGGGGACCCCTGTGGGTCTCATGGTTTGATGGCAGAGCTGCTGGGTCCCTGCGTGAGGGGGTGCCGAAGGCCTGCCCTCCTGCTGAAGTAGAACAGCCACCCGGGAAGTCCCACCCTGGACTGCCGAGTGAGAGGCATATATTTCTATTTAATTTGAGCAAAGCATCTTGGGGTTTACTATAGCAAACCCAAATACAAGGAACATGGAAGGAGGAAGGGGCACAGTACTGTCTTAGTTGGGGATCCCCCCAAAGGGAGACCCCAAGAGGAGGGCTTGGGTGCAGGTCCTTTCATGGAAAGTGAGCCCAAGAAACGAGTCGGGAGGGAGAGAAGCCACTGAAGGGTGTGTGAGTGAGCAGATGCTCACTGAAGCCCCCGGGGCTCAGTCCCACTTGAGACCCTGTAAGAAGTGGCGAGGAGCGGACCCGAGGGCTGTCCCTGCAGGGATAGGGAGACGGGGCACTCACACACTGGCTCCTGTGCCCTACCTACCAGGGGAAGGCTGCCCTTCAGGACACCGATGCCCCGCCTCTGCTGGGCTGTGCCTGCCCCAGCGCAGGGGCGGAGAGACCCCAGCCTAAGGTGGGGGCTGTTGTTCTGGGCGCCACCCACTGCAGCTGGGGTCTGGGCAGGGCCCCAGCAGCATCCGCCACAGCTGCCCCTGGTGGCTGCCACACCAGTCCCAGCCGGGCAGCACAGCCTTCCAACTCTTGTCACACACCATTGTGCCTTTGTCTACACTCAAGTCGCCTTGGAGCCTCTCTGTGCCGTGGGAAGGCAGGACGTGACTCAGGACTTCCACGCTGGCTGTGGCTAAAGTGCAAGGTGGGCCTAGGGGACGTGAGAGGATGTCAGCTTGCATCCGAGGTGCCTGCGGGCTACAAAGGTGAACGGGGTTTGAATTCCTGTTACGGAGGAAAAGCTCCCAGTTTAGAATCTGGAAACTTATACATTCAAGTCCAAGCGTTGGCACGTCGTGGCTGTGTGACCTTGGCCTTGTCCTGGCTCGCTCTGAGCCTCAGTTTTCCCACGTGGAGCATGGGGGCGGCCCGGGGGGAGGGGGGCTGTGGGAAAATGGCCCCGCATGCCCTGCCAGTGGGAGTGGGGACGAGAACACTTGTCTGGAGGGTGGTTTGGGGCTGGGGCTTGGACCCTGGAGCCAACAGTCCCTTCTGGGGACGTGTCCTAATAAAGGGCCGGTGGGCATGTGGCAGGCATGGTCAGGAGGATGTTCACTGCAGCATTGCTTATGGTGTCAAACAGGACAGTCACAATGTCAGTGGGACATTTGTAAAACAGAGTTCTACGCAAAGAAAAGATTGTTGTAGAAGACTAATAACACAGGAAAAGGTTTGAAGCGTATGAAAAAGTTTTAAAAGTCAGTTCTAAAAGTCAGGCTGTGAGTATGCAAAACACAGAGTTAATGAGGCTGTTGTAATAATCGCAGCCTGCCCATCTTTTCTCTGGGAACAACCGAACGCCTGCTTTGCCCACCCCTGTATATTGTTTTTGTTTGTTTCCGTCTTACAGTTCCAAGACCAGAGAAAAAGGCTTTAAGGGCAAACATGACATTGCAAAATTAACAATGGTTAGTTGGGGTGGGGTACTGGTCGTTTTTATTGCCTCCTTCCTTTCATGTATTTATACAATGAACACAAGTTGCTGTTGATAAAGGGGGAGAAAAGTAATAATTTGAAAGAAAACAACTGGACTGGAACCTATTTCGTAGGACATGAGCACCCCAAAGGGAAAGCAGGAGAGAGAGAACTCTGTCAACATTAATGCGGCCCATCCGTTTGCATTTGCGATGATTTTATTAGTCGTTTATTAGTCGTGCAGACACCGTTATTAGAAACCTTGTATTCCTTTATGGCCTCCAGGCACCTCAAATGCGAGCCAGCGTCCTCTCAAAGATGACTGAGTGGCTCTATTATTATGCCCACTGAGTGAGGCTCAGTCCGCCACCATTCATCTTGTATCTGCCGTTTAATGCAGTGGCACTCTGGAGCATCTGCTGCTCTGGAGGATGAACAGTGTTTCTTTATGGACGATATTGGCGCGCCCAGACAGTCATAAATCTGCCGGCCGAGCCTCCTGCTCAGCCCGCTCCGGCCCCAGAGCGGGTGCTGTGGCTGGCCTCCCGGGTCGTTTTCATTAAGCTGCGGGGGCTCTGCCTCCGCAGTCACTTCACTTCATACTTCACAGTTGCTTTTTTGGAAGTCTGAGCTAATGGCAGAGTCAATAACTCATCCTCCATGGTCCTTGTGCTGAGCGGGAGAGACATCAGTGTGGGTAAGAATGCTGGTGAGAAAGTATTGCAGGAAATTTTTTTAAATGTCTGCCAAGGAGACCCACTATGTGAGAGACTGTGGGTGTGCACCGAGCTATAAGCACTGACCTCTGTGTCTGCGTTTGTCCTAAAATGTGCACCTGGGGGGCGGGGGGGGGGGGTCCCACATTTACTCTGCATCTATATGTTAAGGAAATCACATTCCCTGCGGAATGATTGAATGAATGAATGAGCAAATGAAAGACCTAACAAACAAATAAACAAAAAGCTCTGCCCTCTGGTTTCACAGGGACCTCGGTTACTGCAGACCCTTCTGGGACTAGGGGGCAGCCTGGGGGGCAGTCCCAGGTCCAGGGAGAGATCAGACGTTTTCCAGGCTGGTCGGCACAGTCAGGTCCTGGGCCGCAGCACCGGCCGACACAGGAAGGCACCCAGGCTGTCTGCTCGGTGGCCCCGTTCGGGTGGGTGCTGTTCTCTACCCCAGCGTCACTGCCACCTACTCTGCCCGGGTCTCGGGAGTATTGCCTGGACCGTCACCCTCCCCAGGTGGGTCTCACGCCCCTGCTCTCCACAGGGGCCCCACCACTGTCGGTCCAGGTATCTGTCTGCTCGGGAAACGGGCGTCAGGTGGGCCAGCAGGGGGCCACGGGCACCTCCTCCAGACAAAGTGCGAAAACAGCCGGGGTCTGGAAGCACAGCCCGTGGGAAGGGGCAGCAGACGGGGGCGGGGTGGGAGTCGGGAGAGGCTGCAGCCTGCGTACCTGCCCGGGACAGACTGGGACAGGCCACTCGGACTCCGGCCCAGTGTAGCCAGCTCTGCTGACCGTGGGCTGGGGCCAGCGGGCACGGGTTCACACGCTGCCCAACCATCCGCTCCCATGTACTAGGGGTGGGGTGTTGGGCAGTTCTCTTAACCTTATATACCTCGGTTTCTTCATCTGTTAAAGGAAGTTAATAACAGCTGCCTCGTAGGGGTATTGGGAGAATTTAACGAGATGAAACGTGGAAGTGTTTTTAGCACACGCCTGGCCCAGATTAAGTCAGTAGATAATAGCTAGTGTTCCTATTACCTATCAGAACCCCGAGAGGGTGGTATACATGTTGTGACTCTTGTTATACTGGTGAGGAAACTGAGGTGCAGAGTGGCTGTGAAGTGGACACCGTCCTTCTCTGTGAGCCTTTATCAGGAAAAGAAAAAAACCAAAAACAAAAAGCACCTCAAATCACCCGTGCACAATGGCGCCCTCTGCTGGCCACCTTGGAATAGGAATTTGGCTTTTTAATAAAGACACCCCAGGCAGTTAAAAACCCCTGAACCAGCTTTCAGCAAACCTCGTCCGTCCTCGTCCTTGTTGGAACCAGCAGACCTCGGGGTCCCACTAGCCTGTCCCTATCTACAAAGCCGGAGGCTTGCAAGCCACAGAAGGGCTGTTTACTCTGAGATGCCATTGCAGGGTACGTGTTGGCTGCAGACTGTGTTGAGGCAAATGGCTCAGGCCTGCCCCACCACGATCCCCCAGGAGTGCAAGCCAGGCCCTGCCCCTGCCCCTACTGCCTGGTACAAGAATTCTGTTCTCTGCCCAACCCCAGGACAACGGCACAACAGGGGAGGGTTAGGGCCATTGTGGGTGCGTGGGTGATGTTTGAACAGTGGTCCCTGACTGCCCGGGAAGCAGGCTCCCTTCTTCTGCTCTTGCCAACTCCAGTTTAGTCCGGCAATACACCTGGTGACCAAGCTCACCTCCCAAACTCCCTCGCATGTTTAGGGTTGAACGTTTTGGAAAAAAATAAAACAAAAATTACCCATACTTCCACTACCCACAGATCACCCCCCTCGGTATTTTGGGGCATGCACTTCTAGTGTTTTTGGGCGTCATGTACAGTATAAGCATTTTTAAAAACCATGCCGTAAATGCGATCTTATGCTGCCTCTTTCACTGCACATCACGTCAGTGGTGAATTTCTCCAGGCCACGAAGCCTTGCTCCTTACCTGGGTCTATGGCAATTATAGTCTCCAGTTCTCTGATCTTCCCAGCCGCTGAGGCTGATGTGATGCTGTAGTGCAAAGGATCTTGGGAAATGCAGTGGACCTCTGGAATCCTGTCCGGGGTGAGACAACCGGCAGGAGCCTCCTTGTCCCGCAGGTCAGTCATGACTGCGCAACCCGGGGCGCTGGTGAAAGCCAGCGGGGTCTCTAAAACACAGAGCAAGCGGGGCTGAGCCCACCCTACGCCATCCAACCCAGTCCCTCCCAGTCTAGCCCACCGCTGACCGGCAGGATGGTGCCGTGCACCGCTCTGCCACCCGCACCCCTTACACCGGTGGTTGGCACCATGTGCTGGCTGATGGCTAAGTCAGGTTCCACGGAAACAGGTGCCTCTGATTTTCAGGAGAGCAGAGATGAGGTGAGTGTGAGAGAAGAGGGGGGAGGCAGAGCCACGGCGATCGTTGGGTCCCGAGGAGGTCCCATCGGTGGAATCCCACGGCCATCAGAAGGTGCTTCCTGGACTCTCCCAAGCATCAAGCTCTCTCGCTTCACTCTGCAGCAAGTGTTAGATCTGCTGACGCACAGTTCTTTCTGGACGTAGCTTCTGTTGTTCTCACAGCCCTTATAGTTTGCTTTGGTGTATGCTAATTTTGTTCTTTTTAAAAAAACTCCCCCCTGCTCGATGACAGGCTGCATGAGGCAGTCTGGCAGAGCTATTAAAAACACGACTGTCGCATGGCAAACACCCTGAGTCTGGGATGTACCTTTATTCTCTCTAAACCTGCCACCTCAGCTGTGGAAGAATGGTAATGGCCTCCTGTGCTTGTTGGAAATTGGAGGATGCACCTGAAAGTGCTCACAGAGGTGCCCGGTGCAGCGTGAGCCCTCGGTGTGTGCCGGTTTGCTTCCCGAACCGGGCACCGTGTCTTGCTCGGTCTGTGTCCTTGTGCCTGGCCCATTCGGTGCTTCGTTCTGACTAGACTTAGCTTACACCTTCTGCTTTCCTCAGTGTCTTTTTCTCCCGAGTGCTCTAACCCCACTCGGCTGCGTGTTCCCGGAGACGAGGGACCCTGGCCTGTTCATCTCGGGATCCCACGTAGTGCCTTACGTATACATAACAAACGCTCAAGAGGTACAGGTGTGAACTGAGTAAATAACGTCTTGGAGTTCACAGAAAACGGTAAAATGCCTCAGATCCAACAGAAAGCCAAAGTCAGCCAACACTTCAGAAGGAAAGCCTACTGATGGAGGCGTGAATCACTCTCGCTTAACTTTAGACACGATGTGTAAGGAGAGGAACCAGAGATTTCGATGAACGCAGTCACTGTTTCTCTGGGCATTGGGCAGCACCTGAAACGGGTCCCTGAAGACCCAGGCCGACATCCGGGCTGTCAGCTCAGAGCGTGACGGGGGTCTGCCCCTCCAGCGGGGAGGTGTGCAGCGTTTCATCCATCGCCAATCGAAATGTAAGTATTCGAGCTTGAGCCTGAGTTTTGTGAATTATGAAGATGCCAGGCTGTCCCTGGCCGATCATGCCCTTCGTTCTCATTGTGATCAAATGTGCAATCACAGAACTAAGGGGCTAGAGTGCACTGGGATGCCCAGGGCGGTGGGACCCTGGCCACAGGGCATCCCCCAGGGCTGTGACAGGACAGGGGGGAGGCCGCCTCGCTGCAGGGTATTTACCGCATGAGTGTGGGCGTGTGCACATGTGAGCGTGTGAGCACATACACATACTTGGAAATGGCCACAAGCTCCCTGAGAACTGCGTCTCGTCTCAGGTGGCATTTTGTGCCTGAGATCGGAGCCCGTGCCTGGCACACAGTAGGTGCCCAACGTGTTTCTGTTAGATACACAGGATCCCATGGGTGTGGGGGGTTCACACCTCACCAGCGTGTCCGAGACGTGTTTTCCTATCAGGAGGCTGTTCTGATGGCTAGACCTCCTCCACACAGGCCCTCAGATAAACTGAAGGTGACACTCAGCTCTGTGACCTGCAGGGTCTTCCGGGGTCTGTGACAACAGGCGGCAGTTGTTACTTGTTTTATGTTTCTTTCACGTCCTGCCCTGACTGCGGGGGGCGGGGGGGCCGCCAGTGAGGGCCCCATGCATCTCTTCATGGCCATATTGCCCTCGGCCTTTGAAAACCTGTACCAGCCGCTCTCTGGCAACGCCGCAGGGCGTGGCTCATGTGGTGGCCTGGCCTGTCGTCGCCTCTGCTTTCAAAGCCATGCCGACCTCCAAAGAGTCTCAAGAGGTCAATCTAAATATTGGCCGCTAGGCGACAAGCTTTCTGTGGAGAGAAATGTACCTGGGCAAGATGGGTGGGACCTGAAGGATCGGTGGCTCTGGGGGGAACTCCCCCCTGGGGTGAAGACAGAGTCCAGGGACTTCTTTGCCACGGGCTGCAGATTTCTGCTACGTGACGCGACCCTTTATATCGATGCCTTGGATAGGCCCGCCCTTCCCAGAACTACAGACCCTGTGGTTCCATCCTACTCAGAGCGGTGCCACTCGCCCCCACTACCCCCCGAGCCCAGACGTACTGCAGCTGCTGATGGCTTCCAGGCTGGTCAGGGGAGAGGGCCAGAACACCGGGACATCCCCCGGCCGACACACCTCGGGATCCCCGTAGTCAGGCTTGGAGAGGTCTTTGATCCCCAGCAGTTCTGCAGACAGAAAAGGAAAATGAGTCCTGCCAGGCCCTGCGCTGGCAGCTACCGTCTAAGCTGAATGTTCACAGTTCTCTCCCCAGGAGGGGCTCTAGCCCTAGGGCTGCTGTGAATGGGTCGGAGGAGGATGGGCAGGAGCAGAGGAGTCGGGCTGAACGACCCAGGATGCTCGCCGGCTGCGAGTCCACCTGGGGCGACGGGGAGCCCCAGCTCCCTGCTGCGGCCGCTGCCGGGGTCTGGGCGCGCTGAGCCCCGCGCCTTCCTCATGCAGATCGCTAATGCTGCCACCCGTGTTTGTGAGCTTATCTCGGTACGGACCGACTCACATGTCCCAGACCCAAACTCAGTCACCAGACCAGCAGCAGCATCCCTGCCCCTGGCCAGCCACCGGGCGCTGCTCACAGGACAGCAAAGAGGGGTGTCACTCACGAGAAAAAAAACCCGGCAGGTGCTTTGCTCTGGGTGGTCCTGAGATCATGTTCGGCGAGGAAGGGGGTGGGGGCTGGTTGTATTTTCACAGAATGCTATGCTTTGTCTGATTTCGTCTGTTCCACAGCTAAGCAAGTTCAATTACACTCGATGCTCACTCACACCAAGGCCCAGCCCCAAGCTCCCACCAGGCCCTGGGAGGGCCCCTAGGAGGCCTGGACCGCGTCCATGCTTGGGTCTGCTCACTCACTCTCAGACTGCTTTTTCTCAGATTGAGTTCAGATACTGGGATCAGTGGGCTTCAGTCCACGTTAACCTTGGGAACAAAGCCGTGTCCCACCCAAACATGCCACAGAACCAGAGCCCGGATTAGAGGCTGCTCTGAGCTCAGATCTCAAGGCAGATGGCTCTGCTGCCTCGTTCCACCACCTGCTCCCCGGCCCCGGTTCACCTGGCGTTCATAGGAGCTCTTCGCTGTTCTGCCAGGGGCAGCAACCTTCAAACCTGAAGGCACTTGGGAGCCCAGCACGGTTCACGCAGCCGCGGGAGGGCAAGCTGGGGGAGCTCGGGAACACCTCACGTTCCTGTCTCCTTGAGCCCAAGGCCAAGAGCAGCGGTCAGAGTCACAAACAAGTGCAGGCACTGACCTGGGTCGCCGATGTGAACCGGTTGTGCCTGCACACCCCCCGTGGAGCAACTGGCCTGCACCAGCCTTTCCAGCTCGTCTTTGGGGACGGGCCTCATGGTGACCACCAGAGGGCAGGAAAAGCCAGCAACGGTGACACAAGGCACAGCTGTCTGCCAAGAAATGGAGAGAAAGAAATGTTAAAACATTAGACTCGGCCCAGATCAGAGCCCCGAGAACCAAGAATTCCAGGTGGTAAGTGGAGCAGGTCAGAGGTCCCGGTAGCTCTCACAAAACATGTCTTTGACTCTCACGGGACGGAGCGAGGGGGATGTTTGCTGGACATCGTTGGTCTAATGCAGAGAATCCTAACTCTGTGCACGCCGTGGGCCCCTCGGGTGGTCGGGTGCAGCTGCGGAGCCCCGTCAAAGTGACGCTTCTAACCACGTGAAAGGGGGTGCGTGGGATTACAAAGGAAACCAATCACACTGCAGGGGCAGTTGTGAAAGTGTGAAGACACATGGTGAGGCACTATGTATGACTCTTCGTGAACAGGTTAAGGAACGAGATCCACCTGCGCGATCTCGCTGTCAGGACCGACATGCAGGCTATTTCTGAGGAACCTGGAAGGACCGTGGGGTGACAGGAAGATAATCTGTGGTTCCTTCGGGCAGCCACAGAGTCGCAGGGTCAGTGGATACGGTGGCAGTTCGCCGCCGACCTGCATCGTCGAAGGAAATGCTCAGTGTCAGTTTGAGGCTATGAAAATGGAAACGTGATTTTTCTCTCCTCCCAAGTTTGTGGACCCTGTGAATTTCCTCCGTGGACCTCAGTGGCCAGCAGACCCCAGGTGCGCCCTCTGGGGGAGGTGGGGCAGAGGGGCCCAAGGAGCGGGAGGCACCCGGGGTCCTGGGCCTCCTGGGCCCACACGGGCGGAGGCCCATGCCCCCCGGGCCCCACTGGGCCCTGCCTCACTCTCTGGTCTCAGCAGAAGCCACTCAGGATGACCTGTGTGACTTTCCGGCCCCTGCACTGGGGCTTGGGAAAGACTCCGGACCTGGCCCGGAGGACGGTCCGCTGGGGCAGCTTTGGTGCCACCCGAAGGGCTTGCTGTTGGCACTCTGGCCGCAGCCAGGTGCAGCCTCGGTGCCCCTGCCAGTTCGGTGTCGGGATAACAGCCCTCGGGAGGGCGCACATGCCAGGGACACTCTCAGGGGACAGGCAGCGGTCCCCGAACCTGAGGCGCCTCCTTCATCCCTTTAAAGCTGTCACCTGACTCCCAGATGGCTGCCTGGCGTTCCTCCCAGGAGCCCAGGGGCAGAGGTGTCCGCCTTAAACTGAAAGCTATTCATTTGGGAGCCACCGGGGGCAGTGCTGTGCTGCGGAAAACCCGTGGCTCTGCTGACTGTGTACGAGGGGCCGGGAAGAGCACCTCTGTGTGCAAGCACCTGCTGATAGCCACAACTCCACTGACGAGGTTTTACAGATGCCGGCCAGGAGTCCTGAGCCCCAGCCTGGCTGTGGGGCATGGGAAGGTCTTCTTCTCCCTCTAGGGGCCACAGTTACCTCGTCTAAAATGAAGGGCCGTGTGTGATGGGCTCTGAGGCCCCTCAGCTCTCACCTGCCATGCTGCGGTGTGCTACGGGCAGGACCCTGCCCCGGAACCTGCCAGAAGCTGGCGCTCTGCCTACCTGCCTGATATACACGCTGATATACGGGGGTTCTGTGAACTCTTGCCCCTCCCTCCCTTCAAGAGAGCCACTGGCTTCACATATGAGGTGCCATGCAGGCACCTCGTTCACACGTGAAAAGCAGCTCACACCGTGGGCAGCCTTGCTTCTCATCAGAGAGGCAGCTCGGGCCTCCCTGGCAGGAGCCCGAGGCTGTGAGCCCCCATCAAGTCCCGGAGCCCAGAATGAAGTCTCCAACCTGGTTCCTCCATCAGGAAACGCGGAGCAGGCCGCAAACACGGGCTGACCCTCACTCAACCCCGCCAGCGATCGGGGGACTTCCCGCCCTGACGCAAGTGTCCTGGAAGGGGGCAGGGGGCAGTGGGCCAAGGGACTCCAGTTCTGTCCCCGTGACAAAAAAACAGTGGCTGGAATGAGGCGTCTGAGGCACCACAGGGAGGCACGTCCCAGGAGAGGTGACCACCCTGCAATGGTGACCACTAGAGGCCACCTCTGGCCAAGAACACAACCCAGCTTCCCTGACAGAGGCGTACCCCAGTGGCTCACGGCCTGGCCGAGGCACTGCCACTGACCCTGGGGCACGGACCCCACTGGGCACACTCTCCCCGATATCAGGAAGTTCGAGCCAGGGAGGGTTTTCCAAAATCTCCCTGAGATCCCCTCGGTTAAAGGAGCCACCCGAATGCCTAACGGGCTGTTTGTTCAGCTGCAGCGATCGGTCCATAAGGGCTCACTCCCAAGGCCATGTGGGGTGCTCACAGCAAGGGTGCTCACAACTCCTTCCCCAGGGAGGGCTGCTGGCCCCATTTTCCAGATGCGGAGACAAGCTTGGAGAGGTCCCGAGCTGCACAGCTAGAAAGAGCAGTGGCCGAGCTGGGGCCAGAGCCTGGGTGTCCAGCACCCTCAGCCACTGTTCTCCCCCCACACCCCTGGAAAACACAGGGTGACCCACATTTTCACGTCACTCCGCCCCCGTGGACTGTGTCCCTACCTTGTATGCAGCCCCAAGGTGGCCACGGCCTGCTGGGTCTCTTCTGGGGAGCCCCCCTTTCTCCAAGGCCCCTTCCACAGAGAAGCTGCAGTCCAGGAAGAAGGTCACCATGTCCTTGAGCTGCTCCAAGTGCCCCTCCAGCGAGGTCAGGCTGCCCGTGCAGGCACCGAACTCGTACCTACGGAACTGGGGACAGTCTGTCCTGGGGACACAAGGGAAAGTTCACAGGAGCCCCGGCTCAGTGTGGCCCTTGACCAGGCGTTCTTAAGACAGGACCAGGGAGGGCATCAAGCCCAGGAATGTGTGTAAAGGACCCAGAGGCAAAGACAATGGAGGGGAGGGTTGAATGGGGGCGGTGGGGGTGGGTAGGGCAGGGGAGAGCAATGCGGGGGAAAGTGGGGACAACCGTAACGGAACAACGATTAAAAAGAAAGGAAGAGGGAGAGAGAGAAGGACGTCCGGGCTGAAATTTCGGGCACTGGCACTGAGGTGGGCACATGGCTCTGAGGGCTGGGGGCATGCTGGCAGCCTTCGAATCTCAGTAGATTGGAAATTGTTAAATCAGTGTGTATATCGTGTAGTCCCGCCCCCACCCTGTCATGGTTCCTGTAACTTCAACCAGGGGCCAAGCAAACCAGCAAGAAACAAACAACGGTGTCCTCTCTGCCGGCGAGGCAGGGCCTGCAGACCAAGGGGACAGAGGCCACGAGTCTCAAGGAAGCGCTCAGTGTTGGCAGCGGTGAGGCCACCTCCGTCCTCAGAGGAACTCTTCTGCAGGGGTGCAGCACTTTGGTTGCCAGCCTGCGGTGCGTTCGCCCCGAAGCCATCTGCTGAGCCGCCCCTCCGTGCCGGGCTCAGGCGTGCTAATGGGCCCCAGTGACGAAGGAGACACGGCCCTTAAAGCAGATGGAAGTCCTCCGTGGGCAGGTGCGACTCCATCGCAATCAGGTCCTTGCAGGACAGAGCTGTGAGCATTCACAGTCCAGGTGGGGAGGGAGGCGGGGAAGGGGGAGGGTATCCTCTCCCGCAGAGGGGAGGTGCGGGGGTTGGGTCCTGAAGCGTGAAGAGGAGCTCGCCAGCTGGCCAGAGAGGAGAGTGCAGGGGTCCCCCCCTTGCCAGCAGGTAGTGTGGGGGGTTGCTTGGGAAAAGGTAATGGGCCACTCAGCCCAGGTGGGGTCTCTGAAGGACCCTCCCACCTCCAGAGTCCTCAGAATGATAACAGAGTGTTCTCTCTGAGGGGAGGGTTGGGGGTGACCTGCTCCGGGGCCAGGTCACTGTGGGTCTCGCTAGGAGGCCAGGCTATCAGCTGCAGGAGGGTGTGGAGAATGTGAACGCGGGAGTCACGTGACCAGCTGTGGCGTTAGGAAAGTCTCTCCAGTGGGACAGCAGGAGAGGGGTGGCGTGGAAGGAGGAGGGGGCGCACGTGGGGGAGGAGACCAGTCCCAGCATACTGCGGGGGAGGTGTGGGAAGGTGGGCACCTGAGTGGGGGGGTGTGGGAGAAACACGGCCCCCTGAAGCGCCCACATGGAAGCGGCCCCCATTTATGGTCTGCGTTCAAAGTCTGGGGGGTGCAGCCCACAGCGTTAGCCGTGCAAGCGCGTGCATGTCCTTCCCCAGCCTGTGCCGACAGGAGTCTGGCTGTGGTGAGGGGGCATCAGTGGGATTTCTCCAGGGCTGGGCTGCTTTGGTGACCCCAAAGATTTTGCCTGGCCCAGGGGCCGGCCCAGGGAATAGAGGTTGGAGTGGGGATGGGACAGGGGAAGGGCAGCTCCTTCCCGAGCAACAGTCCCAAGTGAGGCTCTGTGCCAGGCACCCTGGGGTCCCGAGGCCAGAGGCCCCTGGTGACAGAGACACCTGGCTGTAGCATCTGGCCACTGCCGGCCTTTAACCCCAGGAACCCACAAGTTTTACCTGGCGTCTGGGACAGCGCCCAGGGCTGGCGATGCCCACCCGCCTGGCTCGCTTCGGCCCAGCAGGGGCAGAGGGCCGCTGTTGGTCTGGCAGAACTTTTCAAAGTCCGGGGCGAGGGACTTGTGCAGGAGCACCACGCCGGCCGGCCGCCGCCCCGCGGCTGGGGAGAGGAAGAACACACGTGGTCAGCTGCTCCCTGGTGGAGCCCTCTTAACGCAACTTTTCTCTCACACACACACACACACACACACACACACACACAAACGGAAAAATGGGCGTCCGTGTGCAGCTTGCCGAATTTTCAGAACACGAACACCCCCTCCCCGTAACCAGCACTCAGGCAGAGAAACAACACGCTATGAACATCCCAGAAACCCCCCACTCCTCCGGCAGTAACCGCACAGCCCTCCCCCCGCAAGGGCAGCCGCGACCCTCACCGCTACCATCACAGGTCACTCTCGCCTGTGTTTCCCATGATGGAACCATACAGTGTGAGTCTTTTGCGTTTAGTGGCTCTCCTTCAACAACCTGTTTGGGAGAACCGTCTGTGTTTTTGTGCATGGGTTCAGGCCCATTGCTGTGTGGCATAGTCATTACCACGGGGCACTGACGCCCTGGATGGCAGAAGGGCACTTGAATGGCTTCCAGTGTGGCGTTGGTCATGGGGCTGCCGTGAACATTTTAGTACGTGCATGTGGGGGTCCACATTCCTGTCTGGCATACACCTCGGGTTGCAGGGTGCGTACATGGTCAGCTTTGATGCACACTGCTACACAGTCTCTAGCGTGGTTATAATTTCACATCCCCACGCACCGGTGGCGTGTGGGGTCTCGGTCGCACCGCGCAAGGTCTCTCCCATCCTCACTGCAGCCATCCCGGCAGGTGTGTGGAGGCGTCACACTGAGGTTTCCCTCTGCACCACCCAGGTGACCAACGTGAGTGCCTTTCCGTGGATTTCCTTGGCCACGTGGGTGCCCTTTCTAGGAAAGAGACCGCCACGTGTTTGGTCGGGGAAGGCCCTTCACTGAGCAGGCTCACAGAATCCTTGACTCTCCCTCCAAAGACACAGTCTTAGCGGGGCTATAGAGAGGGAGACCCCCGCGTGCGCACCGTGACTCCTCCAGTGGCAACCAGCCCTCCTCTAGGATGAGGGGTCTGAACCCCGACTCTGCCTTGGACCAGCAGTGCGACCCTGGGCCCCGTGTCCCCGAGGCTGACGGGGCACAGGTCTGGGAGCTCCCTCCTGCGGGCAGGTTACCTGACAGGCAGGTGTTCACAGCCAGCGGTTGGAGCTGCACTCGCTCCGCGGACCCTTGTACAGACATTTAAAGTTACGGTGCGGAAAGAAATAGTTAATGCTAACAAGAGATGTCTGGGCCGTACCAGCAACAGCACAATGCTAGGGAACAAAGACGGTGGGTCCAGTGTGTTCCCCTTTGTACAGAATCGACGAGAGAAAGACCTAAGAGGAATCTATCCACATGTTAATCACGGTTATTTGCAGGTGACCAGACTGGGTGATTTTAATCTTCTTGGGACTTGTCTCAGTATTCTGAAATTTATGCACTAAACAGGAGTCTTTCAATCACTGGAGAAAAACACATTTGCACAGTTATGTTGCAAACAACGGATATTTCCTTTAAAAAGACCACCCACGGGACAGCACACGGACGCTCTTTCGGAGAAATGACCTTGGGCGCAGTTCTTCTAAAGGCCAGGTTCGCTCTGTCAACACACGGACAGTCCTCTTCTGCAGTAACATTGTCGGCAAGTACTTTGCGTCTGTGCCAGGCTCTCTGCGGTGAGTAACTAACTTATCTGTGTTATCCCCTGCCCTTGACACATGAGGAGAGCAAGCGGGTGTGTGGCACAGCCCGGGGTGCAGACCCGAGACGGGCGGCCCGTGAATCCCTCTCAAGTCACCACGGGGCTGTGGGCATGAGACCTCGCTGGGCCGGGTGCACCGCCACCTCCAGCGCCTTCCTCCCGGGCGACGACGGTGAAGAGCAGCAGAGGCTGCCGTCTGCAGGCAAGAGTCTCGGACCGGCTCCTGCTCTCACGGCCTGGAATGCGTGACCTCAAACCCGCAGAGCCGGCCAAGGCTACGGACAGACGTCCAAAATGAGGACACGCTTGCCCCTGCCAGCTGCTGAAAGCCCGAGGCGGCCGACAGTGCGTCTCAGAAGCAAGCCCAGCTGGTGTCTGAAAATACCCTTGGGTGGGGGGGAGGCAGAAGGAGCTCCACCAGCCCCGAGGCCTCGAGTTCACTGGCCAGCCCCCTCCGCCCTCCAGAGCCCTGCAGGAGAGCCCACTGGATTCTCAATGCCGTAAACCAGAGAGGAGTTATGTGCACACACACTGCCCTGTTTCCTTCTTAACTAAATGGACCTCAGAGCCACTGCGTTTGAACCAAACACACTCTGTTCATCCCGCTCTGGTCAGAGGCAGTCCCTGAGTTGCCCCCGTTGGTACACGGGGCAGAGGGCCGCGTGGCGTCTTTCTGGAAGGGGTGGCAGACCCACGAGGAACAGACTCCGTGTTTGGTCTGAGGCCGCGTGCACATCCACCGGGTTGTGGGGTTTTTGCTGAGGCTCAGGTCAGCGACACCTGGGGTACGTTTTCTCCTGCAGGAGCTTTGAGAACCTTGGGCGTCACTGCCGGGGGACCCCAGGGAGATGGGTGCCACCCGCAGAAGATCAGACCAGCGTCGGGGGGCTTGGTCTGAACCAGGACCAGGTTAAAATGCTACAGAAGCAGAGGGCACATTTCTGGGAGAGAAAGCCCCCCCCAGGATCGACGGCCGTGGGGGGTTCTCCCTGCGGCACTGTGGCGACCGAGCCGGGCTACGTGGTGCCGGACGTCCCGGGTGAACAGGCATTCACACCGAGTCTGGCCCAGGTGACAGTCCTTTCCGGGAAGCTGGCCGGGCACCGGAGCGAACTGCATCCGCTCTCACTGGCTGTCTCCCCTGCAGAAGCTGGACGTCTCAGGGCTTCCTGCGCTTTGTACAGCTGGTACTTCCAAAATTTCACAACCCAGAGAATGAAATTCTCTCTCTCTCTCTCTCTCTCTCTTTTTATAAATATACTTTTTTTTTAAGATTTTTTAATTTTATTTATTTTTAGAGAGGGAAGGGAGGGGGAGAGAGAGAGAGAGAGAGAGAGAAACATCAATGTGCGGTTGCTGGGTGTCATGGCCTGCAACCCAGGCATGTGCCCTGACTGGGAATCGAACCTGCGACACTTTGGTTCGTAGCCCGCACTCAATCCACTGAGCTACGCCAGCCAGGGCTTCTCTTTTTTTTTTAAACGCCAAGCACCACTCACCCCCAGCCATGCTGGACATGTTTCTGATGTTTGGTTTCTTTTGTCGTATCCAACTCCTTATGACAGAGGGAGGGCAGGACTTCAGGCAGAGTGTGAAGGACATCGCATAGTCCTTTGACAGGCAGCAGAGGGTCTGGGGGAGGGGACAAAGGAAACAAATGAGAACGCACAGCACAGCTCCCCTGAAGGCGGCAGACTCCCCGCAAGGGCTACCACCACGTCCCTGCCCCTGCCACGGGCTCAGGGCTGTTCCGGGCCCCGCCCCGAGGTGGGCGTTGGTGGGAGCAAGCTCTCTCTCCTCCCCCACCCCTTCAAGTCTCAGTTGCTAATGAGACGTTCCTAACACTTCACAACCTTTGCTTATGCCCTTCCCCTGGCCTGGAATGTCCTCCCTCCCTCTCAGAAGGCCCCTGCATTCCCCAGCACTGGTCCAGCATCTCCCGCCTCTGCGAAGGAGCCAACAGGTGCGCGCTGGCTGAGGCTGGGGCTCCCAGGCCTTCGGAGCAATCTTTGAGGCACTAAGTTTGGCCTAAACCACAGCTGACCTGATGTTCTACTTGACTCGGAACCCTCTTTCTCTCTCCCTGGGAGACCCCAAGCGCCTAGGCCTCTTCCACGGGCCTCAGAGCACACAGTACATGACAGAAGTACTTATGCTCAAACAAGCAAATGAATGAATGCCACGTTCAATCGCAAAGGAAATAGCAGGCTGAACTTCCTGTCTACACGTGACTTCTGTTGTTTAGACTCAGGTCCCTGGGAGGCAGAGAGTTTATTTCTTCTTCATACCCTCCCACTGCCGCTGCTCCGGGCACGGAGTCTTACACAGACTTTTGGGGAATGAATAAATACAGGGGTGTGGCAAAAGTGGGTTTACCGTTGTGAGTACCCAAAACACAGTTTATGCTTGTGTGGTTATTTATTAATTATTGTGTTATTTCTTTGTATTACAACTGTAAACCTGCATTTGCTCACCCCTGTATTGTAGATTTTTCAAGTACAGAGCTGGTCTCGAAGTTCTAGGGAATTACATTTAGAAGGGAATTCTATACGTTGACTTCTTATATTCTAGAAAGAGGGGTTTCAATGCACTAGCGAAAGCCAGGTCGCACTGTGTTGGCCTCCAAGGCACAGACCATGTCTTCTTCATCAAAATAGGCCCCGTGCCTCGCACAGCGGCTGGCACAAAAGTGGGAGTTCAGCGAGCGTTTGTTGAATGACTGGCTGACTGTAGAATGGATGGCAGCACAGTTCAAAGGCAGTGCCCACAGGGAGGCTCTGGACAGGCCTGATTTTCCGCTACTCTTTCTGTCTAAAAGAAAAGAACCCAATGGGCTTCTAAACCACCAACGTGTGTTTTCAGCTCTAGTGTCAGAGATAGAAAGCCAGGCAAACCCCATGGCCACTGGAATGAAGAAATTGAGATTGTATAAAATCTCTGCCAAACAAAAATTTAAAAATACAGCCCTGGATGGGGCAGAAATGTATTTACGGCTGACAGCGAGTGCTTGCACAGCCGCAGGCATGCAGGCCGTGGGTACTCCAGCAAGAGAGCAGTGGGTGCCACCCAGCTGGGGCGGGCATGCAGGGAGGGTCAGGTGAGGTTGGGTCCTGTAGCCCAGGGGAAGGTGCTGAGGCTCCAGCAGCTGCTTTGGCAGGTCAAGCCCTCGCTTGCCTGCTGGGCGGACACGGCGCGCCCGGGCCTGGCAGACCTCGATTCTTGGCCAGGCAGCCCAGGCGTCGCCCGAGATCCTGGGGATCTGCGGTTCCCACTGTGGAGGGCTTAACACCTCAGCCTGGCACTGAGCAAAGGTCAGAGACAGAACCGTTCCATAACCATGTGGGGACAGTGTCCAGGCCCCTCTGATAATTGTCCTCACTTCACATCTGGAGGAAAGAATGAAGTGTACCCTAAACCGATGAAACGAGAGACCCCCACAGGTACCCAGTAGCCACCCCCCCCCCATTATTACTGGATAGGGTGTCAGGGGCAAGCTGGGGACTATTTTCAGATAAATTGTCGCCAGAGGACCAAACTCTGAGGATGAGTGCCTTTCCTTTGCTTTACTTATTTATTGTTTCAATATGATTCAAGTGGATCTCGGTCGTTCCTATAATGATGTTGCTTTCCCAGCCTGGAGATGAATGAGCGTGGCTGCAACCTCTGCCCTGCAAAGTGCAGGCTGGGAGTGTGCCAGGCCCCCGGATGTCTCCCACACGCAGGCCGGGCGGGAAAGAGGGCTGAGGACCCCTTCCTCCCGGGGTCATCCCCTTGAAGGCAGAGGTCAAACAGAGCGTGAAAATGGCAGCAGCCCCGCCCTGTGCGGGGACCCGCCGCGTGCCAGGCCCTTCACCCTCCCTGGGGCACAGCCGTTGGTTCCTCGCCACCGCCCACAAAAGTCACCATTAGTCCCATTATAGACCAGGGAGCTGGGGCTCAGGGAGGTCAGAGAAGTTGCCGGAAGTCCCATGACAAGCTTGTGATAGAGCCCGAATCCAAGAGCAAGTTTAAATTCATGCCTGCTTGATCTATGTGTCTATCTACATCTCTGTATCCATCCATCCACCCACCCATCCATCCACCCATCCTTGGTGTTAATAGGAACGATATCCTCAGTGAAAACAGTGGGGACCATCCCCCTGCTCCCACAAGATGGTTCTGAGGACGGAGTCTCTTGAGTCCCTGTTTCTTTGGGGGCCGAACCTTGGACTTCTACGCCCTCCCCCTGGGTCTCGAGTGAACCCACACCTCAAGGTTCCGGGGCTTCTCCCACGCCCTTCCCTGACACCCAGACACTCTTCCCTCTCCTTCTGACCTTTGAGCTGATGCCCGCTTGCACCTCCCCCGCTTGTGCCAGGTGCTGGGGCCTGGGGGCACCGAGGAAGGGGGCCTGAGTATGAGCCCTAAACAGAGCGGGGCGGGGGCTTGAACGGTGCTGGAGGCCCAGTCCCAAGCTCCCTGCGACCGCATGCTCGCCCTTACTACGTTTCCAATCACAGAGTTCCCTGGTGGTTCGGACACAATCCGGCCTCCACGCGCCCATCCAGCAGGCGTGGCGGCCCGGAGCACAGTTGCCGGTGGACCATCTGAACTCCAAACCCGCCCCTGCACGTAGGAGGGGATCACGAACCTCTCTGTGCTTACTGTCTCAGCTGTGAGCAGGGCCTAATGGCGGCACGAACCTCCCTCAGTCGTGGTGGGGCTGAGGTTAGCTAACGCACGTGCAGCTCTGAGAGCCGTTCCGGCCGGGTCCATGGTCGGCGTCCAGAAGCTGTGCCCGTGTTTATTGCCCCTGCCCAGCGCGCTGCCGACGCCGTGGGCAAGAAGACAGCCACAGCCCACGCTCACGGGGGTTTTCTTCCCTGGAGACAGACATGCACCACATAATTACCGTTGTGTCTGTCTCGCTGGGAGAGACAGGAAGGTAAGTGGGTAACTGTAACACCGTGTGTGGAGCCCTCTGGGGCCACGAGGACTACGGGGGAGCTGGTGGTCCGACTAGCAGACCCCTCGGCGGGGAGGGAGGGCGCTGTGGCAGGGGGTGGCATGAACAAAGGCCGGGAGGCATGTGGGGGGCACCAGCTTCCTGTGCAGAGGGAGTATATGGTGCAGGGCAGGAGGAGGGGAGCAGCGGCTGGGAGGCTCAGCTCTGGAAGGAATTTGACTCTACCCCCAGAGCGATGGGAAATCACAAAGGTTTTCAGTGGTAGAGTGACTAGGTAAGACTTACCATGTAGGAAGGTGATTCTGACTGTAGGTGGGGGGCAGACCGCAGGGCAGGCAAAGGGAAACGCTGCCAGAATGATGAGAGGGGAGGGAGGCCAGGCCAGAAGGATGAGCATCTAGAACATCTCAGTCCCGGAAACGAACCTTGCAGGAGAGAGGCTGCCTCACCCCGCTGTGTGCCCCGCTGGACCAGCCAGGGCTCAGCACACTCAGGTGGGGCCAAGGTAGGTCCGGAGAAGCAGGCACAAGGGATCACACAGACCTACACACCAGGGAGGAAGTTCGCTGCCTCCCCGCAGTTCCGTCTAGGCAGAGCTTTGGATCTGTTTCATTTCTTGCTGTGTCCCCAGCGCTTACAACAGTGCTTGGCTTGTGGGAGGCACCCAATAAATGCCCACCGTGGGGAGGATGGGCAAAGCAATCGGCACCCACAAAGGCAACCAAGAGGAGGCAACCAGGGAGGTCAGAGAGAAAGCAGGTGGCCCAGTGTTGCCTGGAGGGGTTTATGGTCCTGGAGGGCGGGGAGGGTAATGCTGGAGCACCCATCGGATTTTACACTGTGTGCTCTTCCTCCCTCCCCCACAATGTCAAAGCCATCACAGCTCTGCCAGCCAATAGGCATGAGAGCACCTTTGCATGCATAGGATGTGACCTTGAACGGCACAAAAAGTAACAGAAGACACAGTCTGTTTCCTTGACCCTCGTAGTCGAGCCAAGATCACACTATTCAGAAGCATAAGCAACTCCCGGTACCATGAGAGTTCCTTTCTGGTTCCCGTGGCTGTGTCCCGGATCGCTCGCCCGGAGTCCCACACCTGACCATGGAAGAACAGAACACGTGGGCGTGCAGACCTTGTCTCTGTTCATCAGTTTTCGTGGTGGGAGTTGTTCAACGCTTGCCAAGACAGTTGCCGGTGGCAGCCCACGTGCCACTGCGAAGTTGCACAAGAGATGTTGCCATAAAGGAAAAAGGCACCCTAACTGTATAAATATTTCAAAAAAACGTTTTTTCATTACAGGAACAGAGACAAAAGGTTGGGCAAATGCTGGAGGTATTGTGAATTGATTAGTGGGATTTACCTAACAGGTCGATTACAAGTGCTCGCAACATGCAAAGCGTGGTTAACAAAACAAGTATCTTCAGCCGAGGTCCATGGAGCTTCCTTCTCCTTCCCCTTCCTGAACAATTCAGTCCTAGAGTCAGGGGGTGGAGCACTTCCTCCACCAGGGGGTGGAGCAGAGCATGGGGGGTGGGGGTGGAGCGCATGACGGCCCAAAGCAGGGCTCAGAGCCCAAGTGCTGAGGAGGACGTCCCCAGGGGTGTCCTGTGGTGTCACAGCCTGTTCAGGGGGAGGAGGGACTCTTCAGAGGGCAGGGAGACGGCAGTCTGGCATGTGGTACAGGAGGGTGAGGACTGCGTGTGTGTGTGTGTGTGCGTGTGTGCGCGCACGGGGGGTGGGGAGCAGCATTTCCACAGTAGTGAGTACATCTGGTGCCCATATCTTGGATTCCAAATGCCATTTTCCATTAAAATAAGTCACGACCCCTCCGAGAAACGGCTGATTCCACAGCTGGGGCAAGGAAGTCGGAAGATGAACCTGGAACATCTCGTCATGTCAGAAAGGGAGCGTGTGCCCAAAGAATGATGGGCCACACAGGCAGGGCACGGGCCGAGGGGCCTCTCTCTGGTCAGACTGGGCGCGACGTGAGCTTCAGAGTAAGTGATGATGGGGATGGAGTGTCATTTACCAACTAAGATGGGAACCCATACATCCGTGTGGATATAAAAAGTAATTCAAGTTAACGAGGAATGGGATATTCACATAGCTCCAGAGGGCCTCCCTGAAATAAGCCTTTTAATTACAAAGAGGAAAAGAGTAACTTTATCTTAGAAAAACCCGGTAGATACCACCTTAATCATGTGATCGGAGTTAGCATCATTGGGATAGAAACACATCAGAACGGTGAGTCCCTCGGTGGGGGGTAGGCAGAGGGATGCAGGGTCGCTGCTATTCAAAGCGATGTTCCTGCCCAAGAGGCGTAGCCTGCCTCTGACCGCGAGGAGATATTAGAGAAACGTCACTGAGGGGCATCCTCCAGCCTCTGTCATCTTCGAAAGCGTCAAGGTCACGAAAGCCACAGAAAGACTGAGGAGCTGCCCCTCCAGGCTGAGGGAGATCAGACAGACGTGACTAAACGCAAGCGTGATTCCGAACAAGATCCTTTCGGGATGGAAGACACCACTGTGATAACTGGTGAAGCTTGGATGGGGTCTGAGGATTTGATGGTGGTGGTAATGAACCTGAGCCAGTTTCCTGGATGTAATGGCTGTGAGGTGGTCAGGCTGGAAACCTGCTGGAACATACTGGAAGATGATAGGGCACCAGCAAAACTTATTCTCAGAGAGTTCGAGAAATAAAGAGAGGGTTTTTTTTTGTACACCTTGCAAATTTTCTGTCATTGTATGATCATTTCAAAATTTAAAATGATAAGGAATAAATTGTAGGAGAAATGAAAGAGTAGATACACAAAGTGTGGTATATTCACCTAAGGGAACATTATTTAGCCTTTAAGAGGAAGGAAATCCTGTTGCAACGTGGATGAGCCTTGAAGACATTGTGCTAAGTGAAATCAGCCAGACACAAAGGGGCAGGTGCTGAACGGCGCCCCCTAGGTGAAGTACCCGGAACAGTCAAGTTCATAGAGACAGGAAGAGGACAAGTAGGTGCCCTGGGCTAGGGACAGAGGGAGGTGGGGGGCTAGTGTTTAGTGGGGACGGATTTTAAGTTTGAGACAATGAAGAAGTCCTGGGGGTGGGTGGTGAAGACGGCCACACAGCCGTGTGGGCATCCTCACCGCTGCGGGGCTGTACGCAGGAAACTGGTTAAGACAGTAAACTCCGCTTCCCGTCCCGGCTCCTTGGGAAGGAGCTCGTGTTGGCACAGGAGGGTCCATGTGTGCGCGCTTCACGCGGCCACACGGTGACTCTACGACTCCGTGAAATCTGGGGGAAACTCCTTCTGCCAACTGTGGCTGCAAACTGTCCTTTCTTAGAAAGTTATAGACTATTTGAGAGCCTCCCTTTCAGAGCGAATCTGCTTTTAGTTACTTCGTCAAATAAAGCAACCCAACCAGTGGCAAGACTCCAAGGTGGGACACCGTTCCAGGCTAGCCAGGCAAGCCCTTCTGTTTCTGTTTGCTGGGCCTGTAAAACTAGAGCAGGCACGTTGCTTACTTAGTCCAGAGGTCCTGCAACGGCCCACTGGACCAAACGCCTGGACCACGAGGCGTGACCCATGGATCCGGAGGGAGGGAAAGGGTCTGAAGCTGCTAACCCCAAAATGCCAAGTCACGTGGTTCCGTGGGTGAGTCCTGGGCATCATCACCCAGGGAGGTGCTTCAAGGTCTGGCTACCCTCCCACCGCACAGCGCACCCAATGGCACGACCCACGAGCCTACTCCAAGGTCACTGTGAGCATCCCTCCCTGATTGGGGGAGCTGGAGGCCCATGGACTTCCACCGCTGGGAAAGGGCTTGCCTGGTGGTGACGGCCTGACACACCGCCTGCATGCGTAGAAAAGCCGCTGAACTAGCCAGCAAAGCACCTCGGCACTCCGGGCCTTGGTCTCCTCACATCAGATGCCAGACGTGCCGGGATAGCCGGTTCCCCGGTGCCTTCCAGGTCTATGCCTTTCACGACCTGCGAGCACTGAGGCAGCGACGGAGGTGTCGGTGGCAGTAGTAACTCAAAGTTGTAAAAAATGCTCTTGTGGGGGTATGTATGTGTGCTTCTTTGAGAGTAAATGAACTCTCAGCTGGTCAGTTCCTAGAACTGCTGGTCTCAGGACCATGCGTTAGTCCAAATGTACGGTTGCCCTGCTCTATGGGAAGTACGCCACCCAGGAGCAGGAACGTACAGAAACCAATATACCTGATAGCGCCCCGTTACAGACAGAAGCAACTATTGGGGGTAGACCTTCTAATATGTGGCCTTTCCACTTAATCCTCTTTAAAAAAACGATCTTATTTATTTTTAGGGTGAGGGGAAGGGAGGGAGAAAGAGAGGGAGAGAAACATTGATGTGCAAGAAATATATGGATGGGTTGCCTCTTGCACGCCCCCTGCTGGGGACCTTGCCCACAACCCAGGCATGTGCTCTGACTGGGAATCGAACCAGTGACCTTTTGGTTCTCAGGCCAGCATTCAGTCCACTGAGCCACACCAGCCAGGGCTCAATTCAATCCTCTTATACTAGGCCTAACATAAGACACATTTAAAGGGTGCGAGTATATGAGGGCGACGTTTTAGAAGACACAAATTTGGTCTAAATCCAACTGAAAAGGAACGAAGCTTGGCGGGGCAGGTTCATTTATACCCATCCCTCAGCCCTTAGGCAGAGATGGCCATGCACACACCAGGGGACGCTGGAGCAGCGGCTTCCAAGGGTCTCCCAGCCCGCCCACCCTGTGCCCAGAAATAGCTGAGGCGGACCGAGTCGTCACTGCCCCAAGCTTCACAAACCGAAACCACGGTCTTGGAAGCAATGTGCTCTTCCCCGCTCTGCTTTCTGGTTGGGGTCCCCTGAGCTGGGATTCTGAATTGGGATTTCATTTTAGGAGTGAGTATTCCTGCCCAGAAAATGTTCAACACTCTGCCCTTACCCCATAGCTCTGGTTACCCATTGCATGAACCCAGTGGCGCTTCCACATCCGGGCGGAATGGGGACAGTGGACTTCCGCGGGAGGACAGGAAGACTCAGAGCGAAGGAGTCAAAGAGAGGGTGCCCTTGGGGAAGGGTGTGCCTTCAGGGGCCTCAGGCAGTCACCCCGAGAAAGTCAGATGCCTCAAGGGGCCATCCTGTAGAGGCCCTCTCCCCTGCTCTGGGGGTTGGGCCCGTTGGGGGTTGTGCCGGTAAGCCGCAGCCGGAACCCCGCAGAAACCTGCTCTCCCCAGCGTGCATGCGTTTCCATGGGAACAGCTCGGCAGTCCCGCACCAGGCGGGCTGCTGGTGCGCTCCATCTATTTCTATGGCACCGATCACCATGGCGCCTACCTGCTCTGAAAAGCACGGGGAAAGCAGAGCACAAAGGAGAGGGGGCAGTCCACCGCCCGCCCCGCCCCCCCCCCCCGTCAGCTCTCCTGCAGGTGGCGCTGTACCTCTGCCCGTCGCTCGCTCGCAGGGATCTTATCCGCTCCCAGTTTCCGTGTTTTTGTTGTAGGTGTCCTTAACAAAATAAAAGGTTTACTATCAGCCTCAGCATCCAGTAGGGGTGATGTGCCCCAGGCTGCAGGACTGAGCCCACACAGAAAGTGGCTTCTCCCAGGGTTGGTTCAGGGCCTCTTAGACGGCGTTTGGGGGAGGGGGACAGTGGGGATTCGCGGAGGGGGACACCGATGTGCACGGATGCCCCAGAAAGGACCTGTGTTTATTCCGACAAAGGGATCACGAGGGCCCCTGGGAGCATCTGGGACCTTCTCTCCAGGGTGGGATCCACAAGCCAAAGAGCCCCCCTCCCCCCAAGAGTTTCCTTAAGTGACAGCGATTGCCCTGCCAGTGTCTGGGGTCAGACAGAACTTGAGTTCGAATCCGGACTCAACCACTTGACATCCAGGTGGGATCAGGGGTCACCCTCTCAGAAGTCAGAGGTACTCATCTGTAAGGTGGGGATGAGGATACACACCCCACCAGGACAAGCCACAGGCTGCGACCTCAGCTTTCATAGCGTCCCTTGCTTTCCCCGTCTGTGAAACGGGGAGATAGTCACACCCGCCTCGAGGGAGCTGTGTGCTGGTTCTAGGGGACCACGTACATGAAGCGCTGAGGAGAGCGCTCAGGCCACCGGAGGGGAGGGTGTGAGGAGGAGGAGGCAGTGACGATGGCCTGGACAGCGATGCTGGGCCACCCTGCTTCTCCTGTCCTGACGCCCTGCCCCCCCCTTCATCCCGGTGGGGCAGGTACCTGAGTAGCCCCCTGCCCCCAGCTTCCTACACTCATCAGGTCCTTGGCTGCAAGACACGTAACCAAGGACAAGCTCATGCTCCGGAGCAGGTGTCACCGTGCACAGGGACATCAGCCTGGGGACGTGCTGTGACGCACTGGACCGTGGAATTCTCACAAACTGGACAAAACTGCAACACGGTTGCCTGCCTCTGCATTTTGGAATCAAGCAGGCCTTGGGGCTCCAGTCTGGCTTCTCCCAGCACTGAGCTGCCTGACTCTGGGCAAGTCGCGTGAGTTCCCTTCTTCCTCCACCTGGGAAATGGGGTGACACTCCTTTCCCGGGGGAGGTCAGGAGCATCGAAAAAGAAACTGTGGGGAAGCACATGGTAGGCACTCGGCAACTGTGGACTCCCTTCTGTGTTCACCCCCCAGAGCATTTTAAGGCAGAGTAAATATTTAATGACGAAAGGATTAGCCTTCATAATAGAAGGAAATGGGCCCCTTTCCTGAATTTGCTGGCGCTGCTGCTAAATGCTCCGGTGAAACCGCGGGCCCCTCCAGCGCCCCCCAGAGCCCCCCCCACCCTCAGATGCTGTTTCTCACGGTGGCGCCCTGGCAGGAACGCCGAGCTGGGCCTGGGCGGGGGTGGGGGGGGGTGGGGGGGGGACTGCGGCTCACTCTCACACGCAGCTTGCTCGCTCCTTCTCACGGCACCAAATCCACTTCCCTGTGGTGAGCACTGTGCCATCTCCCTGCCAAATCGCACCCCCCCAAGAGCGCCCCGTTTCCTTTAGGGGATCCATGTGCTTCCGAAACCTGGACCCTGCCCCAAGGTTCCGGTCGTGGAACCTGTGGCCTAACCCCACGCTCCGCCAGCCCTGAGCAGGCGGGGATCGGTTCACGTGGCCCAGGTTGCTTCAGTCAGAATGCCTGGCAACGCTTTCGGAGGAGGGGGGACAGAGGTCCGCAGGGCTACAGAGGCCTGGACAGCTCGGACCCTCTGACCATCACGAGCGCACTGGCCCTGAGGGGCACCCATGGAAAGCACCGGAGCCCAGGCAGCCTGGTGAATATCGAGATCGAACTGCCTCTCAGAGGTGCCCTGCTTGCGAATTTCTTCGTTCCTGAGTCAGTACACTGCATTGGTGTCCAGACCAATTGGTGCTGGGTTTTGCGTAACATTAGGATAAAGGAAAAGCACCTGGAACTCTTTCTTCTCTCTAGTCTCAGAGGCCTCATTGCGCTGAGAGCTTAACTTCCGAGTTAGGCCTTGAAGCAAGTCTGCCCAACGCTATTCCTTCCCCTACCCCTGCCACCAGGTGCTCTTAAGGATGGGCCACGTGCTCAACCCTAACAACCAGACCCCCTGAGATCGGTGCTGTCTCCATGTTTCCCGTGAGTACACTGAGACCCCCCAAAGAGGGGAAGTCATTCTGTCCAGAACTACACGTGTCCGATCAGGGCTAGCAATGAGGACCTTGGTGGGTGATACGTCGGCTATAGGTATGTTTTGATTTCTTTTTCCAAAGAGTAAAGTCTTTCAATTCCCCAGTTGGATTATACATTTCTGGGGCCCAACACTCTTTTTTTCTCCCTATTTTGACCATCCATCATAGTTACCTAAAAAGGGTTTGTTACCTCGCGGTCAGCCGAGTCTCCCGCAGCCAGCAGCACCCCAGCCTGGGGCCCGACAATGCCTGGAGGCCTGCTGAGTGCTTTAAAAGGTACCGGGCACTGGGCGAAGTAAGGTAAGTGCGTGACATGTATGATCTCACTTTTAAAAAATGGCTCATTGGATTCACGTTATTCTGGGATCCGAGGGCAGATGGCCTTTCCCCAGCGCTGCGAGTGGGACCCGTTTGGACTGGGCGTGGAGGGACTCACGAGCAACCGACAGACAGAGCAGTGGCCCCTTCCGTGGCCGGTGGCACGTGGCTGCCTGGGAAGGGCAAGGACTCTGGGTTTGACCGTGGGCTCTAGGTGGTCTTATTATCTGGGGGGCCTCGCCCACGTCACTTGTGTGTGTGTGCCCCCGTTTTCTCATTCGTCGGGCGAAGACAGAATCCCCACACTGCTCGGGGAGGTTCAGTCCCATCGGGGAAGCACCCGGGACCACGCAGGGCACGGAGTTCTGTTTTTCTTCCCACTACATTTCCTCTTCGCTGGGCACCACCTCGTAGCTGGTGCTCACCGGCCCCTTCTCCGTGGGTGATGGCCAGCCTTACCCAGCAGCCAGAGAGATACATGGAAGCTCGAGAAAACACGGGCCGCCAGGTGGGGGAAGTTTCCATGCCACTCCTTGCCAACACGGCTCTGCTGCCGGGAAGCAGAGTGAGCCAGGGCGTGAGTGTGTGTGGCCCAGGCTGCTCTGTTTCGTTCCAGAGTCACCGTGTTTAGGTCCTAAGGCCTTCCCCTTCGGTCTCTGCCTACCACGCCCTGAACAGTTCCAGACCGGACGGCCTGAGCACCAGGCCCAGCGAATTAAGAAAGGAGAGGGGGCGTGCCCACATTTGCCGCTGAGGTGCGAGGTTGTCCCTCCGCACAGCCGGGCCTCCCTGGGACTTTAGTGTGCACAGGCGGCCAGCGTGCACTTGCCCGGGGCTCTTTGTCTGTACGGGGGCGGGGGTGGGGGGTGGGGTCACCCCTCTGTAGGGGAATCTGACTGAGCTGCACTTTTCTGGGCTCAGGTGGGGAAGCCTGAGGGACTATGAGAGATTCTCCGTTCTATCACTTCCCCTAATCGCCTCTTTCCTCAAAGGAGACGGGCAGGCCCAGCGTTTTGTTCCACCCCGGAATGGGGCTAATGCCGTTGAATAGTTACCGGCTTCCGTGGTTTGGTTCCCGTGCACGGGAGGCAGTGCTCTCCAAGCACAGATCCCCAGGGCGCCGGCCCCAGAATCCTCGCTGAAGACGCAGACTGCGGCTTCGCACAGTTGCCACGGAATCAGACTCTACCCGGGACTGAGAGCCTTGGGCGGCAGCCGAGAACACGGGTGTCGAGTCAGATAAATATGGACGAACTGCAAGCCCCAGCTCCGCTCTCTGCTCCCTGGGGGCCTCGGACAGGGCACCGAACCTCCGTGGGTCTCAGTTTTATCACGTGTGCACAGGGAATGCTGAGCAGTCAAGGAATGAGGAGCTCGTGGTTGCTCTAAGGATGAGGGATGAAGGATATGGATGAAGTGAAGTAGTGCATGTTTAGCAATCCTTGGCACGTGGTAGACGTTTGGTGTACAATGACTCTTCTTTTTATATAACACCGGTGCCCAAACAGTCCTGGGGCCTTACGACAAAGAGTAAACTCGGACATCCACAGCCAGTGTTAAGAGCCCTGCCACAGTGCTTTCCGCTGTACAGGTTCTGACAAGCCCGCAAGACCAGCAACCCGACCTGCATGCACCAGGAACCACGCTGACTCCACCGGGTCGGATCTTCCACACCCTCCGGCCAGGAGAGGGCAGCAGGGGGCAGCAGAGTCCAACCCTGTAGCCCTGCAGGTCTGGGTGCCCAGGTGTCAGGGGCACCTGCACTCACTCTGGCGGGACCAGGGGTGGCAGCATGGGGTACGGGGGAGGGGGGGGCGGGGGCGGGGGGGCTGTCTCTCTGACGCTCGGTCTGACTCACCGGTTACTTGCTTTAGGAAACCACACCAGCATAGCTGTATTGCAGAAACAACAAGACTTTGTTGAGATGTAGACATTGGGAGACTAGACTAAGCCAGGGGTTGGCGAACTGTTTCTGCACAACCTTTGAGCTAAGGGTGTTTTTTTACATTTTAAATGGGAGTCCGTGGAAAGGAAGGTCTCTCTCTGTGGAAGGCGTGGAAAACACAGTCCACCAAAGCTGGGTGGAAACCCAGAGCAGAGAGCCATGGGGGCAGAAGCGTCAGGTGCCGGGGTTACACCAGCACCCACACTCCAGAGGGGCGGCGTCAGATCGGGGAGGAGAGCAGCCACGGGACCGGGAGCATGGCTGTCCTTTATGACTTCTGCCTGGGCACTCACTCACGGGCTTGGAGGCCGCAGCCCACGTGGACAGGTCTGTCCAGGAGCGGCCGTGACGGGAGAGAGAGAGGGGGACTGCAGAGGGAAGTGAGACGGAGACACGGGGCCGAGAATGGGGTATCTTCCGGACTGGAGAGGTTGTGCCTGCGTAGGGCACCAATGGGAGATGCTGGCACGGAAGAGGCCGAAGGTGCGAACGGGAGAGAACCATGGCTGGAGGAAGGTTCTGGGGGAGACGGGAGGACGCCTGGGGAAGCTCGGCCATGGCAGGAAGACACCCCTTCCCTGGCGCAGAGCGATGGCAGGGAAGAGTAGGAGGGATGCTGCATGGTTGCCAGGGAGGACCCTGAGAAAGTTTCCAGGGGTTGGGGGCTCAATGTTGTTCAGTTGTATCAATGGAACGGATGGATTCTGTATTAGTGACAATGAGATACAATGAAACAGAGGCTAAAAGAAGCATTGAGCCCTGGCCGGGTAGTTCAATTGGCTGGACCATTGTTCTGCACACCAAAAAGTTGTGGGTTCGATTCCCAGTCAGGGCACATACCTAGGTTGCGGGTTCGATCCCTGGTCAGGGCACATTCAGGAGGCAACCGATCGATGTTTCTCTCTCGCAACGATGTTTCTCTCCCCGCCTCCCTAAAATCAATAAACATATCCCCAGGTGAGCATATTTAAAAAAAGAGAAGGGTTGAAAAAAGAGGGCAGTCGGGAGGAGATGCCGATGGCCATGGGACCAGAAAGTATCTAGGGACATCGGCAAGGGTTTCTAGGCAGCCCTGGGGACCCAGGACTGTGACGGGCCAGACAGACAGGGAGGGCCAGCAGTCAGCACCTCAGGAAGGAGAGGGCAGGAATGCCCCAGATGTGGGGTTCGGCGGGGTGGGTTCACACAGGATAAGCGGACAAGAGGGATTAGAGTGACGTGCAGGACAGAGAGGAAAACCAACTACCATGTTCACATGAAGTAGCTCCTGGTTTGACAGTAGAAGCCCAGGTGTTTCGCAGAGGGGTCAAGGTCACTTCTGTATATAGACTAGATTCCCTCTGCAACAAAGAAAGTGGCCGGAGGCAGGCTGAATAATATTGGAAGGAGGGAGTGAGTGATGAAATAAATGGGTTAGAGCAAACAAAACAGAAACAGACTCACAGATGCAGAGAACAACAGACTGATGGTTGCCAGAGGGGAGGGGCGTTGGAGGGACTGGGTGAGGAGGTGAAGAGATGCAGAGGTACCCACTGGTAGTTACAAAACAGTTACAGGGATGTAAACTCAGCCCAGGGAAAATAGTCAGTAATATTGTAATAACTGTGTGCAGTGCCAGGTGGGTACCTGAACTACCAGGGGGACCACTTTATATAAAGTATGAAATCTAACCATTCTGCCGTGCACCTGAAACTAATACAATGTAACACTGAGTGTCAACTGTGATTGAAAAATAAAAATTTAAAAGTGAATAGGTTTAGTGGATAGAGGACCTGAAAGTTCTCTTTTGTTAGGGAGTCAGAAACCTTGTGTTGTACAATCGCACCCACCAGGGGTGGGCAGTCTCTGACCAGTGGGACCCTCAGGCGCCCCTCTGCCAGGGTTCAGAGTGACCACAGCTGCCCATCCCTCACCCCGTCTGGCCCCAGCTTGCCCACAGAGCCCTGGTGTCAAGGCTGCTCTGCATGACGTTCTGTTTCCAGAGGACGAAATGAAGTAAACGGTGGCTGTTAAACCTGTCCTGGGCCACAGAGGGGCCAGACTGCATCTATCATGTTAACTTCTGTCAGGTAACCACCAAGGACAGAAACAACCCAGGAGGCCGTCAGCAGGTGACTGGATAAACAGACGGAAGGAAGCTGGGCCCCTGAGAGATCCTGTGGGGCAGAGTTGTTCACCTGTCCGGACCATCCGCCTCTTAGCTATCAGGTGAAAGAGAAATCCACTTCTATCCATTTTGAGCAAATGTGTTTTGGGTCTTTTTGTTACCACCTAGCTCATACCCTACCTGATACCGAGTGTTTCCCAAAGGTGCAGGAGACCGTTCTGTGTGGCACAGGCCCAGCTCCCACTTGGAGATGCACAGGACCCACGCCCACGGATAGGTCCTCCTGTGGGGAATCAGGCCTGCAATGTGCTTAGGCCGCTTTGAGTCTTGCTTTTGCTAAAAAACCCCATCACCCTGAATTGAGGACATTTACTGCAAAGTAACTTCCTAAAATGCATGCTAAACCTTCCAAGAATGAGTGTAACCAGTTCAACCACTTTTGCCTTTTCATTTGCAAATATCCTTCTTCTGTGCTGTGATTAGCAGCATTGGCTCCTTTGTTTTCTATAAAAGGTAACCACCTAAAGCAAACCCATGCATAGTAAATGAGGACCGGCATGTAATGGGTGGAGAAACCCAATAAAGGCCGGTCACGGCAAGGGCCGAGGCTTTTGCTCCCCTTTAGAGAAAAGCCATGCTGTCCCTTTTCCTCCACCGGACTTGGTAGTCCGTGTGAATGTCTCATCTCATCCATAATGACGCGGACACTGTGGGCCAGTGTCTGCATTACAAAGGTACAGAGATAATCATTGCCATACGGACAGTGATATTTATTGAAAACTTGCTCTGTGCCAGGCATTGTTCTCAACACTTAACAGGTATTATCTCATTTAATCCACACAACACTCTCTAGGTGAGGGCCGTTGTCACCATTTTACAGAGAAGGGGTCCAGGGAGGTTCCATACTTTTCCTAAAGACTCATAGCTACTGAGTGGCCTAACCAGCATCAGACAAGAATTCTGGCAGAAATCATTCCAGTAGTCACTCTGTTTATCGAAGCATCGCTTTACAATTCTGTGCAGTCAAAAGGCCACGACTTAGTTTTCCAGACACCTGTGCCCCGATACTTGTCTTCAGAGTCACTACATGACCGAGGCAAGTCATTTGTCATCTCGGCTGATTGGTTTCCCCTTAGTGAGCCCCACAAGGGGGGCCCCCATGACCGACCTCATGGAACTGCTGAGCTGATGAAATGAACTCACGGATGTTTAAGAAAAGCTTTGAAAGCTGTAAGTGCGAAATACATTAAGTATTGCTTTAGGAGGGCCGGGAAATCCTTAAAACCAGAAATAACCAAATGCACTCCATGTTTTTACAATGCAAATACCATCTAGCAATTTGGCAGGTCTCCTGGGAAGGCTGCTGAAATCGGTCAAGGAGAAGGGTACATCTGGTTTCGTGCATCTGTCACCCTCAGCTGAGAAAGGGAGAGGTGAACTGAAATCCACTGAAAGAGAGCCTACCTGTGTTTGCGGTGCGCATGGGCACGCACCCACGTGCACATACATGCAAACACACACAGGCTCTAGAGAAGCATTACTATCAACAGCAGGAGGAGCGGCGATCTTCAAGGCCCGTGGGAGCCAGGCAGGCACCGAGGTGGGGGAGTGGGACGGGAAGGCAAACTACTGGGGTGTGAGTGGGGACCTTGGGGAGCAGGAGCCCCAGTTTTCAGCTGCCCTGCTGTGCCGGGAGCCTGGTGCGGACACGCCTTTCAGAGCCACATGTGAAATCTCCCCATTTTCCAAGGATGCTGAAATGTACCAGTAAAACAGGTCGAGGGCCACCAGCGGATCCCCTGGGATGTAACCCTGCTGCCAGAGGTCACATTGAACTCTTTTTTTTAAGTTTTTAAAAGATTTTATTTATTTACTTTCTAGAGAGGGAAGGGAGGGAGATAGAGAGAGAGAGAAACGTCAATTTGCAGTTGCTGGGGGCCATGGCCTGCAACCCAGGCATGTACCCTGGCTGGGAATCGAACCTGCGACACTTTGGTTCGCAGCCCATGACATTGAACTCTTTAAGGGGCTTCATCAGGATTACGTCCAAGCTGCAGCGCAGCTTTCTCTCAGCCCTTCCCACCCTGCCCCTCCCTTTTCCTGCTACCTCCCCTTAACTCTCCCCCTCCGGAGAAGCCCACTTTCTCTTTGCTTGGTGCTCTCGGACCCCTCTTCCCCTTCCTTCTAGCTTGCACCCAGTTATCCTGAAGACACAAGGGAGCTTCCCTCCTCTGCCTGCCCATCAATACCAAGCGATCTCCATTCTGCCAACGTAACCTCAGCCTGCCCCCTGCCCCCACCACACGGTAACCTTTGCGTGTGCTCTCATGAAGTCACGTGGACCGCAGTTAGCGCTCATTGTCTGGGATGAAGGGGGGCCAGGGAGGTGCAGATAATGCGGGAGAGGAGACACCCAGAAGCCACGTGGTTGTGCTTCCAGAGTTTGGTGGTGCACGGGTCGGGAGCATGCCGCTGCAGTCACTCGCGCCCCGTCGGTCCTGGTCCCCCCAGCGCAGACTGCGACAAGCAGCCCTGTTGCCTGGACCAGGCCTTGAAGAAAAGTGACAGAGGTCGGCCCCCAGGTGGAGGCGATGGCCTGGTGGCTGCCCTGCCTCCTCCTCTTCCCCAAGGTCCCTGCCTGTGTCCTCTGGGGGCCCAGGAAACGTGGACCGGCCGGCCAATCGCCCCTGTGACCGTGGCAGCGTAGAGTCCCTTCCCCCCCCACCGCCGCCTCCTAGTTTGGTGATTAGCTTCATCATCTCATCCCCAGCAAGCTCCTGTCCCAAAGGTTGACAGATACCTGACAGGTTTCAGTTTCACTTTCTTGGCCTTCACATGACCTTGGGGGTTCTCGGGGGCAATCACGTGGACCTCGAGGCCCATGCAGGAGGGAGGACCAAGAGGAGAAACTCTATCCACAACTGAGGTGTTGCCCATCATCACAACTACCTGTAATGGGCCGAGCCCTGACTTTTTCAAGGAGAGAAACAGATCCCTGCCTATTGGAGAACTTCAGGAAATGTACTGCTTGCTCATTGGCTGTGCCCCACCAGGGGGTGGGCTCTTAGCATGCATTTGGTCCTCCAGTGGGAGGGGTGTGGGGGATGTGGCCTGGTGGGAGCTGGAAGAGCAGGTCTGTGCTGTGTCCCTGCCCTACTGACTTACTGTGTTTGGGACGTCTGGACCAGGGCTACAAACAGTTCCTCTCTTTGTTTCCACAGCTTTGCAGAATGTGCTTCCCTCAAAAAGGCATAAAGGTCCTCTTTCTTCAGTTTGCCTGCACCCCCGGGGGTTGCTCTGCAGAGCTCGGGGTTGCAAGCCCAGGCCAGTCCCAGCACCCACTGAGGCTGTTGCAGCCTGCAGTCACGTGGCCAGTACGGTGGTGGATGACTGGATAACTGCAGGCAGCCTCCTTGGCAGGCAGCCAGCCCTGGTTCTTAAAGCCACAGAGCCTCTGATGGCTGGACAGACCCTACAGGCTTGTGCCCCATCCTCCCTGCAAGTTAGCCTGCCCTCCCTGGAAACGGGGCGGCATAATGCCAGGGCTTGGCTGATATCACCCCGGGAACTTGGGAAGATCCTGACACCAGGGGTACAGCCCCAGAATTTCTGATGTAATTGATCTGGGCATGCAGCCTGAGTTCCTCTCCAGGCCTCAGTTTCCTCATCTTCACCTTGGTCAGTTGTCCTGAGGACTAACGGAGATTCCGGGCGTGAAGCCTTCAGGCAGCACCTGCACTCAGGATGCGCCCGACAGATGCTGGCGCTTAGGGTTTCAGCTGGACGCCTCCTTCAGGGGGAAGACAGGGTCTGCTTTCCCCTGCTCTGTCCTCTCCCGCCTCACAGCGGTCAGGACCCCTCTTCTGCCCCGGGGGAAGCCCGGAGGCCACAGGAAGTCATTCACCAGGTGCGCCCTGCCCGAGCCTGGGGCTTTACCTTCCCTGCCTCTTCTGAATCTTGTCACCCCCACCCGAAAGCACAAGTCACACGCCTGAGCCCACCGTAGGTCCTCTCTGTCAGCTCCAGCCCCTCGCAGGTCCCTGCCTCGGCCCGGCTCACTTCTTCTGCCTTCTGCCTCCCACTGGCTAACTTCTTCCTTCCCACATGACTCAGCACAGGTGTGGCTCCCAAGTCCAGGTGAAATGTCCCCTGTGTGTTCCCCCAGCACCTCAGGCTCTTCCTCCTAAAGCCCTCTCCCCTAAGCACTGTGTGTGTAGATTCACTTCTCTCGGCCTCTGGTGGCTGGAAGCTCAGGGTGGGCAGGGACTATGTTGCTTGCCACCACATGTTTAATAATATTGGAAGGAGGGAGTGAGTGATAAAATAAATGGGTTAGAACAAACAAAACAGAAACAGACTCACAGATGCAGAGAACAACAGACTGATGGTTGCCAGAGGGGAGGGCCGTTGGAGGGACTGGGTGAGGAGGTGAAGAGATGCAGAGGTACCCACTGGTAGTTACAAAACAGTTACAGGGATGTGAACTCAGCCCAGGGAAAATAGTCAGTAATATTGTAATAACTGTGTGTGGTGCCAGGTGGGTACTTGAACTACCAGGGGGACCACTTTATATAAAGTACGAAGTCTAACCATTCTGCCGTGCACCTGAAACTAATACAATGTAACACTGAGTGCCAACTGTGATTGAAAAATAAAAATGTAAAAATGAATAGGTTTAATGGAATGGAGAGACAAAAGTTCTCTTTTGTTAGGGAGTCAGAAACCTTGTGTTGTACAATCCCGCCCACCAGGGGTGGGCAGTCCCTGACCAGTGGGACCCTCAGGCGCCCCTCTGCCAGGGTCCACAGTGAACACAGCTGCCCATCCCTCACCCCGTCTGGCCCCAGCCTGCCCACAGAGTCCTGGTGTCAAGGCTGCTGTGCGTGACGTCCTGTTTCCAGAGGACGAAATGAAGTAAAGGGTGGCTGTTAAACCGGTCCCGGGCCACAGAGGGGCCAGACCGTATCTGTCGTGTTAACTTCTGTCAGGTAACCACCAAGGATGGAAACAACCCAGGCGGCCGCCAACAGGGGGCTGGATAAGCAGACCATACACACACACAACAGAATATTATCCATCCACGAAGAGGGATGAAATTCTGATGCAGGCTACGATATGGATGTTCCTTACAGACATTAAGCTGAATGAAATAAGCTAAACACGAAAGGACAAATACCGTCTGGTTCCAGTTATATAAGACGGCTGGGATGGGCACGTTCATAGAGACAGAAAGCAGAGGAGAGGCACCAGGAGCTGGAGGATACGAGAAGAGGGAATTACTGTTTGATGTATACAAACTTACCTTCGGGATAATAAAAAAGCTCTGGCAGTGGATAGTGGTGAAGGTTGTATTACATTATGAATGTATTTAATGCCACTGAATCATACACTTAAAAATGATTAAATGGTTAATTTTCATGTTATGCATATTTTACCATGGGGAGGAAAAAAAACCCTTCATTAGAGCCCTGGCTGGTGTGGCTCAGTGGATTGAGTGCCAGCCTGAGAACCAAAGAGTCGCCAGTTCGATTCCTAGTCAGGGCACATGCTGGGGTTGTGGGCCAGGTCCCCAGTAGGGGGCGCAGGAGAAGCAACCACACACTGACGTTTCTCTCCCATTTTTTCTCCCTCCCTTCCCCTCTCCCCAAAAATAAACAAATAAAATCTTAAAAGAAAAACAACTTTATTAGGAGTCTGACTGGTGGCCACATTCTGACCTGCACCCTCAGGGAACGGCTGTTGATAAAGAAGCAGAGCCCCAGGGCGTGAGACAGGCCTGGCCTTTCCTGTCCAGGTTTCCTGAGGCCTAACACTGAAATGAAGGTTAAACAGTGCGGATGGCCAGAGGTAGCAGGAATGCCAAGTATGTGCAGCTGGCTTCTTCAGTGGGTGAGGTCCGAGCAAACTGCTAAGGGAGGCACATTACAATGTTCAGAAAGCATCAGAGCGTGTTTCGGGAAAGAAGAAATTGCTTGTGTCAAAGGAATTTAGAATTATAATCAGGCTATTGTTTGCAATTGCTTAGCTAAAAGGAGGCCTCCTTAAAAAATACAACATTAAAAATGAAACCCAGGTAACTATTGTATGCCAGGTAATTATAGCTGTTGAAGAGTTCAGAGAAGGAAAGGCAACTGAAGGAGCTCAGTGGGTGATAGAAATCAGAATTCAAAGAGGTGCCTCAACCTGAATCAGATGAGAAATGTTCAGATTTGGTCGCCTCCGACAATAGTGGGGCTGAGAGATTCGTCCCCAAAAGCTGATTCGGCATCGGTTGAAACCAGTTTTCCTGGAACTGTTAAGGAGACATCCAAGTCCGTGTCTCATTTCAGCTCCACGGGGCTGGAGCATCCCGGCCCCGCCTGCAACCTCAAGGAGGAACCGCCAGCTAGCGGCAGGCAGCCAGCCGTCAGCCAGCACCCTTCAGCATCTTTTTGCTCATGGTGACGTCATCCCAGGGAGGTTTAAGGCAGGGCAGGAAAAAATGCAAGTTCCTGTCTGCTGGGTCCACAGAGGTGGCCGGGAAAGGCTGGGATTGCGGTGTCCAGTGGTCTCCAGGCTGGGTCTCCCGTTGGGCCTCCCCTTCGCAGGGTCGTACCGCTTCCTCTTTCTGCCAGGAGCGTTTGCCCCTCTGGTCTCCTTTCCGGTTGACCTCTCTAAGGGACAAGAGGGAGGGGGAATCGTTGAATATCAGAGTCCGGACCTTACCTCCGGGGGATGAGACCCCCAGGGTCTGGGGGAGCCAAGGCATGAAGACAGGCAGGCCCCTGAGCCCCTCCACATCCAGGCGGGCACGTAGGGACAGGCTTCGTCCCTCCCCTGACGTGCAGGTCTCAGATCAGGCTTCACTTCCAAATAAGTCACAGAATTATTAGGTCGTCTGGCTCTCCCACTAGACTCCGAGCCACTCTGCGCTAGGACGCACACCTGCTTTGTTGGCGGCCACGTCTCCTGTGCCTCACAAGGTGACCAGCACGTAGTAGGTGCTCAGTAAGTACTTGTTGACTGAGTGAATCAGTGAGAGAGCCAGAGGAGATGAAAAGGGTGTTCTGAAACATTTCCTTTGGGTCCTAAAAATCAAATTTGCTCCCATATTTATTTTATTTTATTTCATTCCCAAGTGACACTAATACTAGCTACCAGTTCCAGCCATACTAGTAATTACAGTAACTGTTTACTGAGTGTTTCCTCTATGTCATGTTCACAGCTCACCTGACCAAGGGGTTTGTTCCATTTGGCCCTGACAGCTGTGCTCTGGAGCAGGCGTGACTGTCCCCACAGCAGAGATGAGACAGACGGAGCCCGTGAAGTTGGTTCCGTGTCCTTCCTGGGGCCGTCCAGACACCGGGGGCAGAGCAGGGATCTGACCGCCGCCAGGTCCTTCATGTTCATGACCGCATCTCACCGTCACGCAAACTCTGGGCACTGAGGCTCAGAGAGGTTGAGCCACCTGCCTGCGGCTCCACAGCTAGGAAGCCGCCGCCAGGCCTCAAACCAGGCTCTGACTGCAAAAGACTTCCTTCCAAAAGAAAAGTCTTCAGGGCTCGGGAGAAAATGTCGTCTTGAAAAATGACTAGAGGAGTCCATGGAGTGAGGAGGCCACCAGGGTGAATCGGAACCAGAGATTTGGATTCAGTTGAATCCCTGTAGAAGTGGCTGCCCACCTCCTCCCCCCACCCCCACCACCCCACTCCAGCTCGGTGCCCATTGCACGCTCCTGCCTGCCCCTGTCTCAGGAAATTACCTTTCCTCCAAATGCTCCCAGCCTGGGGCCACCCCCTCGGACCGAATCCTTTATCTAGGACCAACGCCTGGGCAGGGGAGGGTTTCCTGTGACCTCATACATGCCCCTGCCTTCGCAGGGCCAGGCAGGCACTCAGCCAGCCTCCCTCTCTGCAGTGCCACGGCCCCGCGCCGTGGGAAGTTCCTGAAAGGCTAGGCAACCTTGACCCCTGTCTTAGGAACAGAGCAGCCCGTCCACCCACTCTGCGGCAGGGCAGAGGGAAATCGTGGCCCCTTGGAGTGGGGCCCACCCAATGGAGACTCAGTGAGCACACAGCCTAGCTCTAGCACAAGGCCCCAGTGGCTTTCAGAGTTTTCAAAAACAACGCCATTGTCACGGTAGCACTTCCTGTTTTACACAAATCACCCATATTAAAAACAGAAAGGGGCAAAAGGCTGGCATTCATTGCAACTGCTCAGCTGTTTGGGAAGCGTTGGCTTCTGGGACGGTGGCGAGGCCAACAAGACCCGAGAGGCGGGGGTCTGCCAGCCCTCCTGTGCACGGCCTTCTGTGTGGGTGCCTGGGCCCGGGCCGTCACGTTCCATTTCCAACTGGGCCTGGCACTCCGGTCTCTTCCCCTCGTCCTCCACAGGGCTTCCAGCACAATCGCCCCAGTTGGCACTCTGGTGACATCATCTGTTTGCTCGAGACCTTTCCGTGGCCTTTCCACAGACCGCAGCGGGAAGTCTGAAGACGCAGCCAGGCCTCCTCCAGCGACCGCCAACGCGTTGCACGCAGACTCCGCTCCCCGGCCTGACACCAGCGCAAAATTTCAGAGGGCTCCAAATAACCCGGGAACCAGCACAAGAACTTCGTTTTAAAAATAGAAATTCATGCCAAAAAACACGTGATGGGCAAGATACAGAATTTCCCATAAAGACAGGGTCAGACCCTGCAGTTTCTCACTTACCTCGCTGGCCTGTCCCCTGTCTTCCGCCCCCTCCCTGCCCAGCTCTTTGACCCCTCCTGGCCTGCTTGAGTTTTTCATGGCACTTATCACCACCTGCTGGACCACTTTCAGTTTGTTTTTCTCCGGTAATCGAGCTATTATAGAATCAAAGCTGCGTGAGAACAGAGCTTGGTATCTGTGTGTGTGTGCGTGGCCCAGTTCTGGAGCCGAGAACAGGACCTGGTTTGTGGCACCTCCTGTTCCTCTGCATTTCTCCCCTGTGTGCCCACTGCAGATGAGCGCTCTGGGGCAGCGCACCCGCCGTGCGCCTCACGAATCCTCAGCCTTAGTGGCCTGGCACATGGCTCATGTTCAGGCGGTATGTACATGTGTGTGTGTGTGTTTCACTTTGACTGAACATCTATCTCCATGTGATCTAGTGAGTCCTCAGAACCCACTCTTGAGCTCTGGTGAGCGGTAAAGATGTGCTATGTCTTTGTCACACAGTAATCATTGAAAAGGATAGCGTCTAACATGCACGAAACTCTGCCATGAGATTTGCTCGGATTTCCTCTGGGATTTACGGTAAGTGCAATTATTATTACCCCCATTTTACTGAAGAACAAACTGAGGCGGCCAAGGAACAGAGAAGAAACTGTTGCAGTGGACACACAGCTGTGTAGCGGAGAGCTGGGACTCAGACAAGAGAGTCTGGCTCCTGGACATGACGGGAAAGGCCCCTGGGCGCACCCTTAGGCAGAGAGAGGAGGGAGAAATATGAGGAGAAAGCCTGGGACTGAGTCGGGTAGAGGAGGAACGTGCAAAGGAATGGCCCAAAGATAGATGGGAAACCAAGGCAGAGAAGTGTCCAGAATCCAGGAGAGGACGACTGGGTGTGAGGAGCACGGAAGACAGTCCCTCAGACTTGGCACCGTGGAAGTTCCTGGAAACCGGGGCAGGAGCAGTCCCTGTATCCGTCTCCCGCAGCTGCCGCACTCCCGGCATTGGGCACTGGAGGCCGCGTTGCTCCCTGTCCCGCGCATGCGCGCTCCCGGTCAACTGCCTCCCTGGCCTGTGCCTGCATCCCTCCGACCGCTCCCCCGCCCGCCCACGTCACGACAACCACACACGCTCCCAGATCACGTGGAATGTCTCCTGGGGGACGAGAGCACTCCGGGTTGAGAACAACTGCTCTGCAGAGTGGCGGTGCGGAGGGGTGGAGAAGCTGGATGGGAGTAAGTGGAGGAGGGAATGGGAGGTGAGGGGGAGGAGAAAGCCAAACAGGAGGTGGGAGCTGGAGGTGGGAGGCAGGGCCAAGGGTGATATTGCTGTTGTTTTTAAAACTCGTAATATAGGTTTTTAATATACATAGTATGTATGTACACTTACTTGCACATGTACATATACACATACATGGAAGCTTTAGATCTCTCATTGTCCTTGAGTGTATATGTGTGTGTATACATTTGTATACATATATACATGTATACACACATATGTGTAACATGAGAGCAGCAGGTCTATAGGTTGGTGGCAATGATCCAGGACAGAGTAAAACGTCGCTGATGACAGAGAGAGAGAGACGGACTAGACTAGACAAGCAGTGGGTGTGATATTCTGGGACAGGCGGGGAGGAACAGGATCCAGACCGCAAGCTGAGGGACTCACCTTTGAAAGGAGCAGAGACACTCACTCCAGTGTAAGAGAAGAAAGAGAGGTCTGTTGCAGAAGTAGGTGTAGGAAGGTGTGTGCATTTGGTGGTGGCAGGAGGAGGGAGTTCCCATCTGCTGGCTTCTATTTTACCCACCGAGCACGCGGCTCAGGCAGCCGCTGGGCTGGGATGGAGAGCAGGGAGGAGGAGGCAGGAGAAGGCACAGTCTTTGTGTTGGAGCAAAGCAAGCTAAAAGGAGGAGAGGGTAGGCTTGCGAGGCAGGGTGGATAGCCCGTTTGCAGCCGGGGGCCAGGAACCTGAAGTGAAGCCAGCCCGTGTGGTGTGACTACTCTCCAGAGACTTCAGCTGCACTGGCGATAGTGTGCAGCAAGTGCATGAAACCTCGGCACCTGGCAGCAGCCCACCCAGGCAGCCTGCGGGAGCGGGACCCCGAGGTTTGCCTGTGCTTCCATCGCTGAAGGGAAAGTGGGGGGATCTGTGCACCTTCAGGGTCAAAAGCTGGGGAGCTGCAGCAGCCTCTCGTCCCCAGTCTCCCGGCCTGTGCCCAATCCCCCATGTCCCCCATGAGGCTCTGTGTGCACGTACCTGTGAGCCTCCCCTCCACCCCCAAAGCTCTAACTGAGGTCCACCGACCCTCCCCACTCCAACAATGGGCTGCCCTGCTCCTCCCCGAGTCCTACCTGCCTCCCACACCCAAAGACAGCTGCCCTTCGGCTCCTGCCCCCAGTCCCAGAGAGAGGCAGCGGATATGAGCAATGATTGCAGGTAGGAATCAACCTGCAAAATTCTACACATTATGACCTGCTCATCTTTTTTTTAAAGATTTTATTTTATTTATTTTTAGAGAGGGAAGGGAGGGAGAAAAAGAGAGAGAGAGAAACATCAATGTGCGGTTGCTGAGAGTCATGGCCTGCAACCCAGGCATGTACCCTGACTGGGAATCGAACCTGCAACACCTTGGTTCGCAGCCCATGCTCAATCCACTGAGCTACGCCAGCCAGGTGATCTGCTTATCTTAAAATGAGATAAGTTCTTTCCTAGACACGAGACAAAGGGAAATTTCAGTTCACCCCAACACCTCCCCCTGGACTCCCTCCCTCCTCTCCCAGAGAGCTTTAAAACGAGTAAGAAGGCCACCCAGAAGTCCCGAGCACCGATCCCTTTACTGGAGTCAGAAAGTCAAATTCGAATGCAGTCTCTGGTGGTTGTTGTGACTCGACAGGGCTGCGATAAGCCGGCTCTGTGACTCGTGTGGCACTGGAGCATTCCTCAAGTGTGAAGGGGTGACCCACCCTCCAGCCAGATAGTGGTTTTCAATGTCCTGGTGGAAATGTCTTGCTGTTGTGACGGCATTGGGAACACTGGCCGCGAGGCAGCCTAAAGTCCCACAGGGGCTCCCACATGTGACTGTGCCTCAGAATCCCACCCAGGGCTTGCTGGGCCCTGTCCCCGGAGTTTCTGACCCAGTTGGCCCAGGGGAGGGCCCAGGAGCCAACGCTGCTGGTCTGGGGACACCGCTTGCTAACCACGAAGAAGTCGGGGGCCGGTGGCAGGTGTGAGTTTGCATCTCGGCCCCATCACGCTCCGGAAGCCTGGGCAAGTCCCTTTGCTGCTCACTTAGGGAATGGGGCACAGCCTGCACACCTCGAGAGCTTGTTCTAAACATCAGAGAGAAGCCATGCCAAGGCCCAGGCCCCGGTAGGCACTCAGTGGAAGAAAGCGGTGGTTTCTTTAACTACTATTCCAACACACCTCCACCGCTCATAGCTGCTTGGATTAGGCGCTCAAGACAGGCACGGAGGGGCCTTGGGAGTCATGAGGAGGTTACTGACTTGGCAGCCTCTCCACCCTCTCTTCCTCCTCTTCCCAACATCCAGGCCCCAAAATAGCCCCAGCGCCCACCAAGGCACTGCCAGCAATGACATTTCCAGGCGGAGGAGATAACTGATCACTTTCAAATTTTGTAATATTTTAAGTGCTTTATCATTAAAATCTAGGTCAGGGAGAGAAATGACTTGGGCTCACAGATTGTTCGAGCTGAGAGGAAACTTCAAAACTGTTGAGTTTCCTGTGAAAGGTGAGGGAGTGAAAGGTGAGGAAACCAAGGCCCAGAGAGGGGCGGCCACGGGCCGAAGGTGGCACAGCAGGTCCTGGCAGGGGCAGACCCAGAGCTCAGTCTTTCACATCCTGATCCTCCACCTGGGCGGGGGGGGAGGGCCGGGGGGAGTCACTGCCAAACCAGCTCAACAGACCCCAAACGCACGCTTTCCTCCATGCAACGGCAGACCCCGTGGGCCGGTGGGGAGAGCCGGAACTTCTGAGTGGGAATGATTCCCATCCTGAAGCAAGGGTTGCACCTTCGTAGGAGGATGAGCAGAATCTCTAGACAAGAAGGGAGATTCGCATGCTTGCCAGCAAAGGGCATGTGTTGAAAACGACTTTGGGAACCTTGACCCCACGCTGAGTACCCCACCTCCTTTCTTCACTTGGGTTTCTGTAGGGCAGGTGGGCAGGCGGACCAGTCCAGCCTCTGCTCTGGCTTTTCCAAACCGGCCCCTGCTTTAAGTAGCTTCCCTTCTTCCACTCTTCATCTCTCCTCCTCCTCCTCGCACGTGACCCCCGATGCAGAGAGAGCGAGCCCTGTGCCCGAGGCAGAACAGGCATCTTTTGACTTTTATTTATCTTCTAAAGACGAATACGATGAAGACCTGTTTGCACTGAATTTCCTCTTGTTCCATGCTGCTCCACTGTTGAAGGAGCCGGTGTTTTCGGGGGCCTATCGCTTGCTGAGCGCTCTGTCCCTGCTGCCCCGGTTACAAAGATGGCCCCTTGCTCTTGGCCAATAGGCCACTGCCGAGCATACCCAGCGTGTACTGGCCGCTGGACCACACGGGTGAGTCAGCAATCAACAAGATGGCATTGTCCCTGTCCCTGAGAGTGTCCACGCTGCCTTCTAAGAAATGGGGTTTCTTCAGCAAGAGGGCAGGCACTGTCAGGGTGAGATGGTGGGGCGGGGTGCTGGAGCTGGCTCATACATACAAGTTTATAAGAGCTGATGGTTATATTTTCAGGGAGTCTGTGATCTAGTGGTTAAAGGTGGCCACTATTAACAATTAAAGTGTGTAAACTTACAATAAAATAAATTACATTAAAGATAAAGGCGATGCCCTGGCTGGCGTAGCTCAGTGGATTGAGCGCAGGCTGCAAACCAAAGTGTCGCAGGTTCAATTCCCAGTCAGGGTACATGCCTGGGTTGCAGGCCATGGCCCCCAGCAACCGCACATTGATGTTTCTCTTTCTCTCTCTCTCTCTTTCTTCCTCCCTTCCCTCTCTGAAAATAAATAAATAAAATCTAAAAAAAAAAAACAAAGGTGATACACACTCAAAACTCATCACGTCCTAACCACTTGATGATGTCCCGCAGTGCTCCTGAGATGCTACGGAATGGTGCCTGCTGGGCGGGTGTCCCCCAGCCCCTTGCTCAGCCATCAGATGTGTAGTTTAACATTGGCCGTGGTGGGAGCATTTACACCACAGAAATCAGAAAATGCTACAGACTAGGCCTTTTTCTTTTTCCTGGAGAGCTGGTTGTTAAACATATGCTAGCATACCACTGCGTGCGACTGACATAGTACCAAGAGACAGAAGAACCAAGTGCGTCATTAAGACTATTTGGAGGGGGTCGCTCTGAACTGGTCCTTGAATGCTGAGTAGAGAGAGATGGGGTGAGGATAGCGGTGAGGCAACTATGTCCACACTCTGGTCTAGCTTACGCGATTCACCTGTTAATGATTTTTTAGCATGTTCACAAAGTGGTGCAACCATCGCCACAATAAGCCATGGAACACGTTCATCGCTGTGGAAAGAAAGCTCTGTACCCATTAGCAGCCACTCCCAGTTCTCCCCAACTCCCTCCCCTGCCTCCATAAACTTAAGGCTCTTTTTTAAGCTGACACAGAAACCAGAAAGTGTATGAGTTCATCTGGGAGAGCATGTCATGGTTTGCACACTTCGAGCCAGTCCAGACATTTAGTCAACATCCCCAGTGTGTGCTCAATAAAATTGCTGGCTGCCCATCGCTGACCCACCCACTCCAAATGGGCCAACTGTTCTCCCTGGAAAGGATGAAGGAGGGAGAAGTTCATCCAGGTGAGCTGAGCGGACATTAGAGCTAGCCCCAGGTGGAAGGCGCAAGCTGCAGTCTTGGTGGTTGAGCAATGCAGAGGCGCAAGCCAGGGGAGGGTGCTCGCCTCAGGAGCGGGTGTGGCCCCGAGCTTTCCAGAGGCAGACGAGCCTCGGTGCTGTGAGCAGTCCACAGGCCTTTCTGAGAAAGCCCGGAGCCTGTACCACCGTCCAAACTATGCCATTGTTGACTCGGTGGCCCAGGAGGAGTGGCGAGAGGGTCTCACTCCCCAGTTTGCAACCGTGCATCGCTCTGCTGCTTCAGGTGGCTGCTTGTGCAATACAACTTGAGGGAGCGATGAAGACTCAAAAAATATGCACTCCTATCTCAAAATATGCTCACTGCAAGCCCATCATAGCACCTGAAATCCCCGCCCCGGAACCTCCGAGTCACGCCATTACCCCAGAGGCCACAGGTGAGATTCTTGTGATGGGGGCTTGGACGGAAGGGACACTGGCACCTGCAGGCAGATGGACTCCGGTGAGGGTCTCGGGTCCACAGGGTTTCACCTCGGGAAGCAGGTATCGGCTCCTTTGTGCAGGGGGGTGTTGGAGATGGGAGGTGTGGGTTCAGACGGTGAGCTGCAGTGATAGCTCTGGGTTATCAAGGTAAGAGGGTGCATTTTGGGAAACCGTGGGCCCAGATCAGAAGCGGGGGAGGGTGGGCAGGACCAGTGGAGGGTACCGCTGAAGAGACAGAGTAAAGGAGCTGGCCCCAGCATCCGAGGGAAATCTGGGGCACCAGTCCCCACCCACCCCCCCGCCTCGATTTGCACAGTCTTCTTTTTCGCCTCCCATCCCACACTAGAAATAATTGCAAGTGTTTCTCCCTCGCCTTTGTTCTCCAGCTGTTGCCACATTTTTGAACTGAATGTCTCCTTTGAAACCCACAAAAGAAATGGATTGAACTGTGTGTATTTTTCAAAAGAGGCTGAACTCCACTAGGAGAAAAACACTCCCTTGCAAAAGAGAGAACACGGAGCGCATCTAATACTAGTCACGTCCCTTCACACGCAAAGATGCAGCTGGGGGCACACCCTTGTGGGTCTCCTGTGTGTCTTATGGGGCCAGGGGCGAGGTAACAAGTGGGGGCCAAAAGCAGAGCAGAGCCTGTGAGGACGCCGAGAGCAAGCCCTCCCCCTCCTCGTTCGGCCCAGGGAGCAGGATTTCCTAATGCGTCTCTTGGGGACTCCTCCGGCAGGGGCGGGTTAATGTCTTAGCAATGATCACTGTGTTTTTGTGGGACCGCGGAAAGCAGTTCTGGAAGGCAGGACCACCGAGGAAGGGCACCTGCTCTGCTGCTGCTGAGCGAGCTGTGCATCAGGTCCACCTTTGGGGGTGCCACCTCAGAAAGGGAGGAGATGGCCAAGCTCCACGTGACAGGGAGAGGGGACAGGCATTGCACACCTCCTGTGCCCGAGGCGCAAAGCGAGTGGGCTTCATCACAACTTGGGTGGGTCCTTCTTGCAAAGTTGCACATCCTTTACCCTAACGCCCACGCAGGCCAGAGGATAACCCGGTCCAGTGAGGTCACAGCCTGACCCCTCCCCCCAGGCCAGCGAGGGTCCGAAGCTCTGCCCTGCGTGTCTGCGGCCCCTGCTGCTCTTTCCGAAGGGTCCCCTGCCCCTCGGATCCTGTTTCCACGTGGGCTGTTGCTGCTATTTTAGTTTTTTTTCTTGTTTTTAAAAAATATTGTGGCCAAATACACGTAACATAAAATGTACCCATTTTAAAGTGTACAATTTAACGGTGTTAAGTATATGCACCGTGTTGCGTGACCACCAGCACTATCCAGTTCCAGAACTTTCCAGCACTTGAAACGGAAAGCCTACCCATTAAGCAGTCGCTCCCCATTGCCCCCTCCTCGCAGCTCCTGGCAACCACGAACCTGCCTTGTCTCACCGTGGATTCGCCTCTTCTGCATATTTTACACAAGCGGCAGCACACAGCATGTGGCCTTTTGTGTCTGGCTTCTTGCACTTAGTGCAACATTCGAGGTCCATCCGTGGTGCGGCGAGGGTCAGTAGTTCATCCCTTCGTGTGACCGATGACAGTCCGTTGCGTGGACAGGCCACACTCCGTGCACCTCTTCTCGCTGTTCCGCGTCTCATCTGCCCCAACGGAAAGCTCTGCCCTTCCTCCCTTTCCTCAGCGACCCCCGCTCCCGCTCGCAGTTTCCCCAGGGTGGGGGGGGGGGGGATAACGATACTTCGTAGCTTCTGCAAGGGCTGAACCACAGCACAATAAGCAAAGTGACCAAAAGCACCTAGCAATTACTGCCCGATGACCTATTGTGAATGTGAACAGTATGTGAGTTTCTCCTAACCCCTTATCTGTTGCATCTATCCGTTTGTTTCACAAAATACCTTACATGCCAGCGGGGCGTGAGAGCCGCGGGGAGAAGCTGTCTGAATTAGGTACTTGCAAACTCTGTGTTGAGTGCATACCCCAGTGGCCCCCAGTCTGGGGCCAGGAAGCCGGGGTCCCTGCCGTAGGGTTGCAGCGGGGAGTTCCTGAACGACACCTGCGGGCACCCCCCAGCGCTCAGTGGCCGCTCTCGCTCTCCCGCACACACAGGCTTGTGGTCGTCGTTGGAAGGAATGAAAGGGAAGTCACGCGAAGCCTTTCCTCATCGCGTGACTTCTCCAACGAGCGCCACCTCACGTTGGAGACTAGAAACCACCGGCCCACCGCAAACCAACAGAAGCCAAAGCACTTCAACTCCCTGGGGAAATCAAACCATTAACAAGAGTTGATTGAACATCTACCATGAGTTTGGTACGACCCTAAGCACCATGGCGGGGGATGTGAATAAGCAGAAGGGTCGTTTCCACCCTGAACTCTCTGTACCTGAGAAGACCAGACCCACAGGCCGGTGTCACGGTCAGGAGTGTGTCCCTAGGAGATCGACTGTTCAATGAGTCACATGGGTAATAGATGACATCCGCGTGGGCTGAAGTCCTCAGGAAGGGCTTCCAGGAGGAGTCTACCTCGAAGGAAAGGCAAGGTTTGAGGGGGCAGGGGGCTCCAGGCTGCTGAAGACAGGTGTGAGTAAGGAGAAGAGGAGCATAGACACTGGCCTACTGGAGCCCAGCGTTTGATTTGGGAGACACAGTGAATTTCTGTGGGTAGGCGGTCCGAGGACAGAGCACCCGAGTCGCAAGGCTGACCGATGGGCAGCCAAAGGCCATTGGAGCTTCAGAGCAGTGGAGGGCTGCAGGTTGGCCAGGTCCCAGGAAGCTCAGCCTGGCTGGTGCAGGAGAGCCGGGAGTCAGGGATGCGTTCAAGGGACCCAGGGACATTTATTCCAGGCTACGTCATTCAGGGACACTGCCAGGGATGGAACAGGGGTCTGTACTCACGGTGGTCTCTTATGACAGGGCCTGGGTGCTTTTGCCCTCTGTACCTGTCTCCTGCACAAGGCATGCAAATGTGAATTGCCCGGACGGGCTATGGGCCTTTGCCCGGTTGCTGGGACTTTTGGCATTATTTCCAGGTTCAAGGAAAGGCCTGTCTTCTGGGAATGGATAAGTGGCCTGGAAATTTGCCAAGCTGGCTTTACAGACATGCAACCCTCTGAACAGCAATAGCCCTTCATGTGGTAAAGTCCACTGGCCACACCTTCCTCCCACTCTTCCTGAGGGCAAAGGGTAGGAGATTAAGAGGCCATGTGCTTGAGATGCCAGAGTAACAGGGGCATTTGCTGAATAGTCCCCGACAGCTCACAGTAAATGACCGGGAGGACAGGGCCATCCCCACCCCCATCGAGGGCATTTCCTGGGAATCTGATAAGGACGGCCTGGAGGAGACGGCCTGGCTCCACAGGAGGTGTGGGCCTCTCCCTCAGCGCCTCCTTCTTCCCACCTGTCCTGGAGAGCTGACCTGCGCGATCCCTCCCATGGCACCAGATGTGGCCACAGGGGCTGAGTCGTTCACCCTGTGGCCACAAAGCTACTGCCGGTGGGTCCTAGTCTCCTAACTGGGACGGACCACCTCCAGAGCCCAGGCAGGAGACACTGCCCAGCCCTCAGGGGCTCCTTGACCTCGGCTCAGACGAGGAGTGACCCTGGCTCCCAGTAGGCATGAGGCTTCAGGTTGGAAGGCCCCTGTCCCTGGGGTGTGCTTGTGTGTGTGTGTGTGTGTGTGTGCGCCTGTCTGCACAGGACCCAAGGCTCTGGGAGCTGAGGTCCACTTGTGACCTGGAGCATCCCCTGCTGAGGGCCGCCCTGTGGAAAAGAGGCCTCTTCTTCCCCTCGCACCCTCCCTGACCTCAGCCCACCGCCCTGTCCTGGAAGCACTGTTCCTCCTTGGACCAGCTCTGCCCCAGGCTGCCGTAGGATGGCAGAGGCGGGAGCAGCTGCAGCAATAACAGTGGAGAACACGGCCCCCAGAGGGTTGCTCAGCTTTTCTGGTTTTCGTTGGGAGAGGCAGAGACTACGTGAGGCCCCTGGGGCCTGAGACTTACTCTGGAAACATAGTGGGGAGGCGGCTCAGACACATATGTAAACTGTCATCCTAGGTACCCCACCTCCCCACACACGCGCAAGAGGTGAAGAGGAACGCAATGCTTCAAGTCATCATTTATTTCCCTTTTCACACGTCTTTGACTGTAAATTACACGAGGGCAGGGACGCTGTTTTCCAGTTTGCTGTAACCCAGAGTGGGGAACAGGCCTTGGCACCTACACTGAAGGCTCAGTAATGGCTTGCAGCTCCCAGCACGGCCCTGTCCTCCCTGGTTTCTGGCTCGCCTCCTCTGCCTGGACCATCTTCCTCTGGCTCTCCGCAGGCCGACGTCCTCCTCATCCTCCTCATCCTTGCAGACCCCACCCAGCTGTCCCCTCTCCAAGACACCTCTTCCTCTTCCAACGCTCCCTTCTCCAACCCCCACCTCCGCCTGCCAGGTTCCAGGCTCCTCCCCTGAGCTGTCTTGAGGCTCAGATCATACTGAGCACTGCAGTGGCTAGTGAGAGGTCTGTCTCCCCCACCAGGAGCTGGTGGGGGTCGGGGGTGTCTTGGAGGGCGGCACAATCCCTGGCACACAGAAGGCAATCAATCAATCAACCAATCAATATATGCTTTCTAAGTGTACAAATATGATTTTGTAAGCAATGTTTGATTCTAGGCGTAGATCCGATGAATACCACATTGGCTGAGTCCCTTGAACTTCTCTGTGGCTTGACGTTCTCAGCCTGCAACGATGACAATGGTGGCAGACCAGATCAGCTTACACAAACAGTGGAGTGCATGGTTGGGCTCCCTCTGTGATTCTGACTTTGAAATTTGGGTCCTGTGAACAGTAGCCACCTGTAGGGACAGCCTTGTTTTAGACCCTGCGGTCAGACATGCCCTTGGTCAGGGGGAATTTAAAAGTTCTTTATTTAACAAGGTGAACTGTGCCCTGGCTGGTGTGGCTCAGTAGACTGAGTGCCGGCCTGCAAACCGAAAGGTCGCCAGTTTGATTCCTAATTGGGGCACGTGCCTGGGTTGTGGGCCAGGGTCCCAGATGGGGGTGTGTGAGAGGCAGTTGATTAATGTATCTCTCACACATCGATATTTCTCTCTCTCTCTTTCTCCCTCCCTTCCCCTCTCTCCAAAAATAAATAAAATTTTTTTTAACGGTTTACTGAGTATTATGGACTAAGTGTCTGTGCACTCCCACAATTCATACATCGGAGACGAGGCTTCTGGGAAGTAGTTACGTTTACAGACACTCCTGTGATTGAGACCCTGGTCTGACGGGGGTAGCGTCCTTATGAGAAGAGACAGACACCAGAGAGCCTGCGACCTCTCCGCCATGTGGGGACACAGAGAGGAGAAAGCAGCCCCTCCGAACCAGGAAGAGAGCCCTCACCCAATCCCAGCCGTGCTGGCACCCTGACCTTGGACTTGCAGCCCTCGGAACTGGGAGGAAATCACTGTTGGGTAAGTGCCGCGGTCTACATGGTATTTTGATGCGGCAGCCCCGGCTGATTAAGAAGCCCGGTGCCTTGCCCTCGGGGGCCACCCACCCAGTCTGCTGGGGGATCTGGACAAATACAAGGGTGTGACCCATCAGAGCTGTGGACGCAGGGCTACGGGGCTTAGGGAGTGACCTGTTAGCTCTGCTGGCGAAGGGGGAAAACAGGTAGGTGGGCATCACGGGGTGGGCTTTACACAAGCCCATGAGGAGACGCTGGCACTTCCCAAGCAGAGGCCAGGAGGGAGGAGAGCCTGGAGGGGCGAGATTTCACGGTCTGTGTAGGAGAAAGAACAATCCACAGTTTCCTTAACTTCAGAACCACACCCCAGCCTCCTTGATAATCAACATCTCAGGCCCGCTCTTCATAATATTTGACACAAAAATTAAATGTGAATACAGAATAAAGCAAAGCATTGTTTTGCTTTGCTGTCAGTCTGCACATCCTCACTCCAACCCCCAGTTCCAGCGTGCTCCCCTGGGGCACCCCTCTCTGCTACCATGAGGGGAATCAGCCCATCGGTTTGCGAGGAGGGCGCTGACGGTAAGGAACGTGACCAGGGAAGCAGTGTGGTGAGGTTCAGGAGGAGCCCTGGGCGTCAGGGCGGGGCAGAGGCTGGAGCAGACAGGGCGGTTGTGAACATTGGAATTGCCTTAGGGGGTGAACGTTAGTGCAGGGGGTCAGTGGGGATGGATTAGAGACGGATGACAGAGGACAGAAATGTTAAAACTCGGAATGGAATGGATGTGGGGCATGCAGGAGCACAGGGCCTTGGCCCGGCTGCCTCATTCCTCATTCATTCATTCATTCATTCGTTCGTTCATTCATTCAACAATGAGTACTGCTAGTCTAAACGTGTGCCAGAGACTGTGGTAAGTCCTGGGGACGCAGCAAAACCAGTGCTGGGAAGCCTCCTAGTTCCATGGAACTTGCACTCCAGAGGGGCGAAGATGGGTCCCAGACAAGCAAAGAAGTGTACGAACAAGGTCATTGTAGATGGTGGTCCATACTAGGAAGACAATGGAGTTGGTTGAAGAGATGGAGAGGGATGGGGGTGGGGCAGGGTGGAAGGAGGTCTGGGGGGCCCGGGAGGGGGTCTGGAGAGGGACAGCTCGGCTGAAAGCAGAAGGTTGCTTCAGCCGTGAGCCCTGGAAGGATCTGGAGGCAGAGCATCTAAGGCCCCCGGGCAGGAACACGTATTTCTCACATACTCAAAAAAAAAAAAAATTACAGGAAAGCATCGTTGGCATCCCTGTTCTCAAGCTGACATAGCAGCAAGGAGACATTCTCATTCCCTAGGAAGGAACTTCAAGGAACACCATTGCCTTGCTCCTTCTACTGTTCTTTCAATTACGGTTTGCACCCAGCATTACTTTGTATTAGATTCAGGTGTGCAGCCTAGTGGTTAGACAACCACATACTTTACAAAGTGCTCCCCTTGGTATTTCCAGTACCCCCCGCCTGGCACCATACGTAGTTATCACAATATTATTGACCGTATTCTCTAAGGGGTACTTTACATCCTTGTGACTATTTCCTCGGTACCCATTTGTGCCTCCTAGTTTCATCACCTGTTTCAGCCGGTCTCCCAACCGCGCCCCCCTCTGGCCACGGTCCGTCCGCTCTCCGTGCCTAGGAGCCTGTTTCTGTTTTGTTTGCTTGTTCATTTTGTCCCTTCTATTCCACACGTCAGTGAAATCATACGGTCCTTGTCTTTCTCGGACTTATCTCTTGTCTTTCTCTGAATGCTCCCCCTACTCTTGCTTGCCCACAGCAGGATATCTGGGTCAGGATCTAAAGACTCGTGTTTTCTAGATCTTTCTGTTGGTCCTGTAACTGTGAGGTGACCACAACCCTCAATGTGGTGAAGGGGAAGGTGAAAACGTGCTCAGAGCAGGCCCACAAACGGGGCTCTCTCCCTCGTGCTGTTCTCAGCATGTAGGTTTGTACTGAAAGTGGGGGGTTCGGCACCAATGCCTGTAGATATTTCTGAAACAAAGACACACAACTTCACGTCTCCGACAAAGTTAACCCAAGGTCTGGGCTGGGCATGATAACACCTATAGGTCATGTGAACTTCAATGGGGTCCCCCAGGGACATGAAACATAAAAAACATAGAATAAAAATACTGGAAGAAAATATTCCCAAATGGCAGCAGAGGTTGCCCCTAAATGGGGAGATAAAAGCTCATTTATCCCCATTTCTTTATTACTTCTCTGTACGCTCTACTTTTCTTCAGAAAACATGCATTACTTGAAGACCAAAAACCAAAACCCCAAAATGTCCCAAACCCATAAACTTCAGTGTGTCACATTTCTTGCTTATTTGGGGCCACCACATCCTCCAGGGTACACAGTTACCTTCTTTTCTGACAACGGCTACTTCAATCCTAGTTGTCGAGGTCAATCTTGTGTTCTCAAAAAGGGGGTATATGCTTGTTCACAGAAAGATGGACCAATTCAGTGAATGAATTCGTGAGAGGATAGAGGGAGAAAAGAACTCGAAAGACCCACTGGGTGTGGAGGGGGGATTCACTTCATCCTCCCCCAATATAGTAACCTCACCATAAAAAATTAAGTTCTAAAACCACAAGTTTTCATTTTCGTAATAAAAGCAGACAGCCATGAAAGTAAATGTAAGCCAAGGTTATTACATTCAGTTTTTGAGGGCAACTCAACTGCATACCACTCAAACTAGTTTTTATTAACATGGATATTGCCTTTATTACTTTATTATATTTTGTTATGCTAATACAGTAGTCCCGATTTTTCCCCCTTCGCCCCCTTCCACCGAGCACTGCATACTCCCTCCGGCACTCCCCACACCATTGTTCATGTCCATGGTTCTTGCGTATATGTTCTTTGGCTACTCCGTTTCCTATACTGTACTGTACATCCCCATGGCTATTCTGTAACTACTATTCGTACTTCTTAATCCCCTCACCTCTTCACCCTGTGGCCGACTCCAGTCAGCAGAGTCTGCCTTGTTGTGGCTGAAAGAGAAAATAAATGCACAGGCGGCAGTAGTCCTGTGGAGGAAAAGGGGATGGCATGGCTACTCTCTCAAGGGAAGACTATGAGTGCCTTGGCCACTCTCAAGAGGAGAGCGCCCCAACCCTTGCCTAGACAGGCTTTTATTGTTTTTCTTGGGGCTTACATCAGAGAAAGATGTATTATCTATTACATAGAATATTATTGTCTACATTTTAGGTACAATCAAGGAAATGAAAATAACATGCAGAGGGGAATGGCGGCGAGCTGATTAGCTCTGTCCTTGGGTGAATTCACACAGGCTTTGGAAATTACCTTGAAGATACACGATACATATTTGTTATTTTAGACCAGGGTGACGGAGTTTTAGCAAGAGCAAGCCATAACAGCCAGTATTTGTTTTCTAGGCCTGATTCCCATGGGAAAACTCGGTTTGAAGGTCTGGCTCCTGCCCACCAGCTCGCTTCCATAGGTTTTCCATACAGAGCTGAGTCACATTTGCCAGACTGAAACAAGCTGGTCTCCTACAACCCTTTCTCTGACACCCTCTTGCATCAGGCAACCATCAGAATGCTTTCCGTATCCCTGATTCTGTCTCTGTTCTTCTCGTTTGCTTAGTTTGATTTTTAGATTCAATTGTTGATAGATATGTGTTTATTGCCATTTTGTTGTTCATAGTTCTGATCATCTTCTTTTTCTAAGTCCCTTTAACATTTCATATAATAATGGTTTGATAATGACGAACCCCTTTAGTTTTTTCTTGCCTGCAAAGCTCTTTATCTGCCCTTTGATTCTAAATGATAGCTTTGCTGGGTAGAGGAATCTTGGCTATAGGTCCCTGCTTTCTCTGACTTTGAATATTTCTTGCCAGTTGCTTCTAGCCTTCAGTGTTTCTTTTGAGAAGTCAGCTGACAGTCTTATGGGAACTTCCTTATAGGTAACTAATTGCTTTTCTCTTGCTGTTTTTATGATTCTCTCTTTATCTTTACCTTTAGCATTTTAATTATGTCCTTGCAGTGGGCCACTTTGCATCCATTTTGTTTGGGACTCTCTGTGCTTCCTGGACTTGAATGTCTATTTCCTTCATCAAATTAGGGAAGTTTTCTTTCATTATTTTTTCGAATAGATTTCCAATTTCTTGCTCTTTCTCTACTCCTTCTGGCACCCCTCTCGTGTGAATGTTGGAATGCTTGAAGTTGTCCCAGAGGAAGCTTATACTATCCTCTTTTTTTGGGGGGGAAGGGGATTCTTTTTTCTTCTTCTTGTCATGATTTGTTGTTTTTTTGCTTCCTTATGTTCAAAATCATTGATTTGATTCTTAGCTTCATTTACCCTGTTGTTGTCTCCCAATAAATTGTTCTTTATTTCAATTAGTGTACCCCTCATTTCTGCCTGGATCTTTTTTATGCTGTTGAGGTCTTCACTAAGTTCCTTGAGCATCCTTATAATCAGTGCTTTGAACTCTGCATCTGATAGGTTGCTTATCTCCACTTCATTTAGCTCTTTTTTCTGGAGTTTTGATCTGTTCTTTCATTTGGGACATTTTCTTTGTCTCTTCATTATGGCAGCTTTCCTGCATTTGTTTGTATGTATTAGGTAGAGCTACTATGACTCCCTGTCTTAGTATCATGGCCTAATGTAGTAGGTGCCCTCTAGGGTCCAGTGGCACAGGGTTTCCTATCACCCAAGCTGAGTCCTTGAGGTGTGCCCTTTGTGTGGGCTGAGTACACCCTCCTCTTGTAGTTGAGACTTGGTTGCTTTGGCAGATCAATGGGAGGGATTTATATAGACTGGTCAGCTGCAAGGACTGGCTGTGGCCACTGACCATGAACCTCTGCCCTCCATGGAGGATCTGCTGTGTGGGGGCATGATCGTCATGCTCTGACATGGTCTGTAGCTGTCCACTGCGTGTTCGGGCCCTGAGGTTTCCTGGGTGGTGTGGGCCAAGGTCAGCCCCCACCTTTATTTTGCCCAGGGCCACCCTCCCTGAGCTATAGTGTAATCTGAGATGGCTGCTACTTGTGCTGGGCTTGGAGATTCCCAGGGGAAGCCAAGTTGTGAATCTAGGCTGGATCCTACTAGTACTTGCCTGGGGCTGCTTAGCAAGAGGTAGGGGCTGGGGACTCACTGAGGCCAGCTGTTGCTTATTGAAAGGATTTAGGAAGTTGTGAAGCATAAGCCAAGACCAACCAAAAGACAACTTTTCCATTCATATGGAAAAGCTACTGTTAACAGTTCTAAATTGGGTGGGACAAAGCCTCAAGTAATCTCCAGGGCTAGGCAAACAGTGTTAGCCAGGTTGATGGAATCCCCGATATGGCACCTCTCTGCCTGCTCTGTGGCTCTGCCAGCCTTTTTTGTTTGGGAGAAAGCTGTCCCCCAGCCCTTGCCTTGATGCCAGACACTTCAGTTCCTCCCTATATTGCCACTGGTGCCTTTCAAGTTGCTACTCCTGTACTGAAGCTCAGAGGAAAGGAGTCTGAGTAAGTTTGTGTGTGGGTTCTTTAAGAGAAACTGCTCGGGACTCCAGTAGTTTCTTCAACTGACTCAATCTCCACTGGTTTTTGCAGCCAGTAGTTATGGGGCTTATCTTCCTGGCATTGGTACCCGGGGCTGGGGGGCCTGGTGTGGGGCTGGACTCCTCACTCCTGAAACATCCCTCCTGAATTTTTATTCACCACACATGTACGGGGGACCAGCCAATTCTGTGCCTGCACCCCCTCTACCTGTCTGGATGGATGTGGTTCCTTTAATTCCGTAGTTGTTAGACTTCCATTCAACTCAATTTCTGTTGGTTCTGAGTGGTGGTTGTTCTATAATTTAGCTGTAATTTTGATGTGGTTGTGCAAGGAGGCAAGCCATGTTTATCTATGCCTCCATCTTGACTGGAAGTCGATATTGCCTTTAAAAATAATTGAAACAAAAAAATAGCTTAGTTTCTTGAAGCTTGTCAATGTTTAATGTACCAGAAAGACACTATAAGCAGAGTCTTTTTTGCAGGATGTTTTGAAAAAGAAATTTCTTTAACTCTGCCACCACTGATTTCCCAACTCCTGTGGGGTCGCCCTGGCCCGAAGCCTGGTGTGTGACTCCCACACTGTGCAGCCCCATAGCTCTGGAAATTTGCATACCCCGGAACTCCTTGCCATCACTGTTCATACCTGGGATGCCCACGCCATCCCTGGCCCATGCCCCCTCATCTCTCAGTACTTCACCCAAGTGTCACCACCCCTGTGACCTCCCTCTGACCCAACCCCATGAGCCTGAGCACGCTTCCGTTTCCACCCCCATCAGCTTCTAAACGGGCTCCTATGAGAACCCCCAACACAGCGTTGCACATGCTTGTTTTTATGTCTGTCTCATCTCGCCCAGCCACTAGCTTCCTAAGTGCAGGCTTGTCTGCGGTTCATCTTTAAAGCCCTGGCACACAGAGAGGGCTCGGACAAGACTATTGAATGAATAAGCAAACTGACCACTAGGCCATCTTCATTGACAGCAAGACTTGGCTTAAAAGAAGACAGCATAAGACATATTTGGTCAGGAAAAAAAGGGGGCAGCCTGCATTCCATTCTCTCTTCTCCGTTCCCATGGTCAGCCAGCTCCCACTTCCAGCCATCCTATTTTCAAGAATCAGTGAATTGTCCCCTGACTAGTCCCTCTGCCTCAGTGTAATTGAATATAATATTTTCTCATATCTGTCTACTAATGAGAAGAGTGGAATTTTTTTTCCTGTGGGAAATAGAAAATTTTCATTTAAGTGGGGTTCAAAGACAGTGTCCCCTTATCATCAGATCAGTAGTGATGCCCACCTGTGAAAACCACTCTGAACTTGTGGCCCCCAAACAGTGAACGCATTTGGCCCATGGGCCCTAGTTTGCTGCCATCTGGACTGTGTCACTGTGCCCAGATTAGTGCAGACCCCTCCGCAATATGGTCCCGAAGACCTTTCCAGCTTCGATCACTGCTCTTCCCCAATGGATTTTTTAAAGATCCAACTTGATTACTGTGTTCCATGGACATTCTCTGGTTTCTCCTAAAAGGCCTCATTGTCCAGTAAAACAAGCAGGAGTCAAGAAGATCTGGGTTCTGTCACTTCAAAGCTCTATGCTACCACTCTGTACCTCAGTTTCCCCATCTGTATGTAACCTGGTCTTCAAGTTTGAACACGCTGTAGGCAAAGGTGGAGTCACCAGGCTCTCTGATGCAGCCTTCTCAGAAATTATACCCTGATGGCTTCCGGAGGTTTTCCCAGGTACAAGTGGTGGGCCATCTCATGGGGTTTCCTTGGTCCCAGCCGAAGCCTCCCTTAGTGATTTCTGGGGGTCTCACCTGCATAAGCCCATGCCTGCTGGGTGCCACCATGGCCCGGCCACCACCGATGCCCTGGGCCAAACCCACCCATGACACCAGGGGTCCAGCCAATCCTTTGAGACAATGATGGAGGGAGGGTGCCTTGTCCTGTCTATAGTTCATTGTTAGGGGCGCCGAAGCAGTACTACTATGGCTCAATATTTAATAGAGTTTCTGGTAAAATAATCCTCTCCACCCCACAGACTTCAGAGGCGGAATCGCTTGGGCCTGAGTGAAGAGAGGGCTCGGAGGCCCAGATGCAGAGACCGATGTTGGAACCATCCTGCTTCTCTGATGACCATGACCCTGTGTCAGGGAAGTCTCTGTGCCCGGCTGAGCTGCTGCCTCTCCTGGGGTGTTCACTCCAGACGCTTTTTAGCCTCTCTGAAAACAGCCCTCTGTGGCGCTCATCCAACCCATCCACTTGGATTTGAGGCAAGAGCCCCCACTGTACGTGCCAGGGTCAAGAATAAACGCACTGACTTAAGGCAACTTTCTTGTGCACTGAACGACAGCTTAGAAGCAGCACACAGAGCTCCGCTTCCACTGACACATAACGGCTGACTTCTGCCTGGATCTCTCACTCCGAGTTCTGGTGAACTTTTTCTTCCCGCTCGGGATGACATTGCTAAAGGGGGCAGTGGCCCCCTATGCAACCTTCTCAGAAATTATACCCTGATGGCTTCCGGAGGATTTCCCAGGTGCAAGTGTGGGTAGATGATGCAGGGTCCGTAGCACCCATTTCCCTTGGGAAGTTGCCACATGTGTGTTTGCCTGATGTGAAGAGCCCCACCTCTGACAGCTACCGGCCTCACCTGTTTGTAGGTTCCAGATGCTCGCCAGCACCGCACAGCTGTGCTGCATTGGTTAGTTAGAGTCACGCCTTCGTGGGTTCTCAGCTGACCTGCACTGAGCAGAAGTTGAGCTTTCTGGTTTGCCTTGGTCTAGTCCAGCGGAATTACATCTGTGTCGCTACCATTCCCCAGTGGGAACCACTGTGCAAATATTCTTTAATGGCCGCATAATCCTTCAGCATAAAAAATATCATTTATTTAACCATTCCCCTGTTGTGAAGCAAATGCCATTTTCCAATTGTTTGCTCATAAAAATAGCTTCAGTGCACATATTTGCACATGAATCTTTCTGCCACTCAATAGGAAACACACACCATAACGGTGAAACTGAAAGACACAGTTGACATCGCCTGAGTAGTAGGTAATCTCCCCACGCAAAGAAATTTAGAAGCGCCTGCTCTTCTCACAGCTGAGCTGAATTAGAACCCTGTGTGGCCTTGACATCTCAGTCAGCTGTCAGCTTCGCAAGAGACGGTAAGACGTAAAGGGGGGCCTCTGGGAGGAGATGGGCACTCAAAGACACTCCTGAGACCTGAGGTAAGTCCCTGTCCTCCAAAAGTGCTGTCGTGTGGATACAGGAGTCAGCCTATTTCAAGGACTTGTGATGACAGGCTCACTTTCTTTTCTCGTGTATCTTGTTATTTCAGGCATCTCGTTAGTTAAATAGGTTTGATTAAATAAAATAAGCCGCAGTCCATTGCATCAGACGGGATGACGGGAACTTCGCCTCGGAGAAGCCTTGGGATGTTCCGGAGCTTTGTCCCCCACCCCACCGCGTGCAGTCTGACTGCGTCCCTGATTCCTCCGACAGAGGCGAAGCTTTATTTGCTGTCACAACACCACCTCCTTGCACATTATCGCATCGATTCCCAGAACAACGCTCTGCAGCACAAACAGCTACTTTTATTATCCCAGTTTTATAAATGGAGGGGCTCGGCTCAGTGCTGTGAAATGGTTTCTGGTCCATTTCCCAGTCCCCAGGCAGGCCTCCGGCTAAAAACTGTCCCTTGTCACCAGAGTGTACCAACGTAGCACAGCAGCAGCCGTGTAAGCTCCAGGTGACTTCTCAGGGGTCCTGATCTTACCTCTCTCCCTGCCCTCATCAGTACCTGCCTGTAGGACGCAGGAGTCCTTTCCATGGGCTGTTGGCTCTGTCACCCAAAAGGACAAGGATTCCTTTAAGCAAAACGACCCAAGAGCGGAAAAGGGGAGAACCCAGCCAGCTTAGGATCTGATAGAGGCAGTGGGGTCGGATGTTAAGAGACGTAGGAAAGGATTGCCAGACCCACTTCCCAGAGTGTCCGGGGCTGGGCAAAGACCAGATCCTTGCTTTGTCTCAAGCAGGCTTCTGTGATTGGCTGCTGGGGTGGTGGCCTGGCTTTCACTTTCTGTTTCAGGTATTCTCTGTCCCAGGCAATGCCTCATCACCGCAGCTGGCCTTCCAGCCACAGTGGAACTTGGATTATTTGCCAATATTTTAAATCATTACCTAATAATAGTACTTAGTAATCTGGACTTTGATGTTTCTTGAAAAAATTGGAAGGCTAGGCTATGGCTGGCCAGCATTCCTGCTTGGCGGCAACTGGCTGCGGCTGTGGAGTGAGGGAATACGATGTGTGCACCCCTGCCCAGCCCTCCCTGGCTGCTGCGCCTCTCTCTCTGGCCTAAGGATTTCCGTGTCAAACATCTGAAGGGAAGAAGATGATCCTAAGGCACTGTAAGCACTTCGAAGTGAACAAATCTTTGATGTCTATTCCCACATAGACCCTAATTTCTCATTTTTTTAAAAAATCAGGCATTAACCATGCGGTTGCTACGATGCTGTGGTTCATGGCAGGAACCACGGGTATGGCATCGGAGAGTGGGTTTGCATCCAGGTGCTGCCATTCATTAGCTTTGGGGTGCCAGGGAAGAAAAAGTCAGTCTAGATGGGTGTTTCTTCAAGTGGGGTGCCACCTTCCAAGGAACAGCAAGAGGCTTGGGGACCACTGTCTGGAATACACATGGGGAGACGTAAGGTGGGAGGAGGCTGGTCTTCCCAGGAATCTCAGAGAAGCTCAGATGTGACAGAGAACGTGGGACACGGGGCTGAAGATGGGGGAATACACGGAAAGTCTGCCTATGGAACACCTGGGCCTTTCGATCCCACCCCATCCATAAAGTCTGTCGCCCAGGAAAACTACTGTCCGATTCCCTTCTTTAAAGAACAAAATGTTTTAATAGGGGGGTAAATCAGCGCCCTCGGGCATTTAAGACACCCAGGCCTTTGGATCCTTTTTGTCAACAAGCCCTGATATGCAGAACTCCTAGTCAGTTTTTTTTTTTTTTTGCTTCACTTTTAATTAAGAATGGACAACGAAGAATCCCTAAGAACCTCAGGAAAAGACTCCACAATAGAGAGGCTAAAATAAAGAGGGGTAAAGAAACCCCAGCCCTGAAGGAAGCAGTCATTTTGAGGAAGAGAGCTCAGATCAAAACAAACTAAACTAAAAAGCTCTGATTAAAATATTCAGAAAGACGCCCTGGCTGGCGTAGCTCAGTGGATTGAGTGCGGGCTGCGAACCAAAGTGTCGCAGGTTTGATTCCCAGTCAGGGCACATGCCTGGGTTGCAGGCCATGACCCCCAGCAACCACACATTGATGTTTCTCTCTCCCTCTCTAAAAAATAAATAAATAAAATGTTAAAAAAATATTCAGAAAGACTCATGAAACTATTTCCTCCATAAAAGAAGAATAGGCGGTCAGGACAAAGGACAAATAAGATGGGCTCTTATAAATTAGGACCGCAACTGTTAAAGTTGTAAAAGAGCCAATGGAAAGTTTGAAAGATAAAATTACAGTACTCTCTCTAAACATACAGAACCAAAAGAAAAAGAGATTTTAAAAAAGGTAATACAAGAGAAAAAAAAAGACATAGAAAACAAATACAGGAGGCCTAACATCTAGTTAATAGTAGGTTCAGAAAGAAAGAATAAAGAAAGTCAAGGGAGAAAGTATTATCAAAAAAATGCTGCAAGAGAATTTCCTGTCACTGAAGGCCATGCATCTCTAGACAGAAAGAGCCCACTGAGTGGTAAACATAGAGTTTGCAAAAAGGACTCATCTATTCACATAATCTGATTTTTTAAAAAGATTTTATTTATTTATTTTTAGAGAGAGAAGGGAGGGAGAAAGAGAGAGAGAAACATCAATGTGTAGTTGCTGGGGGTCATGGCCTGCAACCCAGGCAGGTACCCTGACTGGGAATTGAACCTGCGACACTTTGGTTTGCAGCCCAAGCTCAATCCACTGAGCTACACCAGCCGGGGCTATAATCTGATTTTTTTAGAACATCAAAGATAGAAAGAGCGATTGAAAGATTTCCAATTAAAAAAGTCACCTATAAAAGAATGAAAATAATGAAAAGTAAACGGACATCTCATTGGCAAGACCGAGGCTAGAGGCAATAGTGTGATGCCTTCAGCATGCTGCAGGAAAGTGATTTCCAAGCTGCAGGGTGACGCTCAGACTGTCATCCCAGGGCGAGTGCAGAACAAAGATCTTTGGGAACAAACAGGGCTCAGAGAATTGACTTCCCACACACCCGTTCTTAGGAAGGTACTTGAAAAGGCTCAGCAGAAAAACAAAAGCGTAATTTAAGAAGTAGGAAGACATGGATCTTGGAAAACCTGAACCTGACCAGGGGAAAGGCAGAAAGAGAAATACCATCCAGGTCAGCTAAGCAGCAGGAGGGCGGAGGGCCCTAGGTGGGGGACGCTGCTTACAAACTCAGCAAAATACCCGATGGAATGAAAAAGCTGGGGGTGGGAGGCGGGAAATGAACTACGATAAAGGAAAAAAGAAACAAGATAAAAGAAAGGTGGTCTAGATGGGCAAATATAATATCCGAGGGGTGGGGGGAGTTGTCCCATAAAAGGAAAAACAACTTTTATAGAAACACTTTGCCTCTTGAGAGAACAATATGTACAGAATCGCAACAGTGTGAATGCTGTTGAAGTGGTTTGTTTCTCAGGCTGAGGTTTTCTTTAAAATGTAAAAGCAGTGGTTCTTGAACATGCTGATGGATAGAGAAAAAGGATCCATAGGGTGCTCTCTCCCCACTAGTCGGCCAGCCTACCCAAGTGCGGGGCCACACACAGCAGGGGGTGCCGGTAGCTTCCACTGTGGCTTAGCAGTAGGTCATCTGCGTCCAGCCTGTGCAGAGACATACTCTCCGCGTGTGACCTTGGTGCCGGGTTCGCACCTTCACTGACCACGAACAAGGGCTCCCGCTCCTTGGCCATAGCCAAATCCCCGGGGCCCAGAGTCCTTTGCCTAGCATCCTTTACAATAGGTTGCCCCTCCTTTCTTAGTCAGGGTTGTCGATGCAAGACTCTTCCCACACTTGGCACACGGGAGGCAGTGTCTGTGCCGGAGCTTCCCTGCTCCAGGCGTCTTGCAGCGCCCAGGGAACCCCCACATCTGGAACCCTCCTCAGCACCTCCGTGTTTCCGAGCACATTTAGAAGCGTTGGGATTTGTGGTAGGCCTGAGAGGTGGATGGAACTCTCTGGCGTGATGCCCAGCCTCTCGCCCGGTCTATGTTGGGTGTGCCAGCCCCCATGGAAGTGATTTTCATTTTTTTTTTAAAGATTTTATTTATTTATCTTTAGAGAGGGAAGGGAGGGAGGGAGAGGGAGAGAAGAGAGAGAGAGAGAGAGAGAGAGAAACATCAATGTGGGGTTGCTGGGGGTTATGGCCTGCAACCCAGGCATGTACCCTGGCTGGGAATCGAACCTGGGACACTTTGGTTCCCAGCCCGCGCTCATTCCACTGAGCTACGCCAGCCAGGGTGATTTTCATTTTTTAAGATCAGTCTTTGGAGAAGTAACTATGATATAAAAAAGAATGTAAGTCCTCAGCCTGCCAATTGCATGTGGCAGAACCTGGGAGGCAGACGGGGAAGGGAAGTTAGGGATGCTGCCGCACTCATCTCAGAACGTGAGCCGTCAAGAGACGCTGCTGTGACCGGACGGAACGAACAGTTGAAGTACGTCAGAGTAACACAGGTAACCTACGGAGAAACAAAGCAGTTGTGTAGCTATATAAAAAGAAGAGGAAATGCTGCCGAAAATGAGCTTAATCCTCGTTTATCACGGAAGGAGAAAGATAAATAAGGTATAAAACAAATCAACAGCAACAGAAGCATATTATTTAAGGATAGAGATAACGCCAGATCACCTAACATCTGAGCATGAACGGGATTGTTTCTAAGGAATGGGGCTGGGAGAAAGCTGAGGTGGGACAGGGGTATTTTCAGTGCTTTTGTCTGCTGGGCCTCTCACTGTGTTGTCTTCCTGTCTTCCATCCTGCCCTTGCCCACCCCTCACCCCTTCATCTCTAGCTTTCTTGACTCAACTCGTCTGTTTATTCACTTAAAACCAAGTTTTGGCCCTGGCTGGTGTGGCTCAGTGGATTGAGCACATGCCTGGGTTGCGGGCCATGTCCCCAGTAGGGGGCCCTCAAGAGGCAACCACACATTGATGTTTCTCTCCCTTTCCCCTTCTCTAAAAATAAATAAGATCTTTAAACAAAAAGAATTAAAAAAAAAACAAGTTTTGCCGTGGTTGTGTAAAAAGTCAACTAGTATGACAGGCATAATCTGCTTCACAGATCCAGTCTCCACAAAGGTCTAATCCCAAAGTGGGCCATTACACGAAATGGCCCCTTTTCTCACAGAGCATGTGGGGCTTCTGCAGATATCCTGAGCTCTGCAGATCCGGAGGGAGTGAGGAACACTCCCCGGCCACGGGGTGGGGATGGCACAGGATGCTGATCAGACGCTGATGGCGATGATTCTGATTCTGCATGTCTGGCACGGGGAACGACGTTGACTGATTATGTTAGCTTTCCACTGCTGCGTAACAAATGACCACAAATTTCACAGCCTGAAAAAACACCCCTTTATTATTTCCCAGTTCTGTAGGTCAAAACTTGCTAGATCAGATGGCTTCCCTGGTTAAGGTCTCACAGGCTGGAATCAAGGTGTCAGGTAGTCTGGGCAAAAAAAAATCCACTTTCCAGTTCATTCAGGTGGTTGGCAGCATTCAGATACTTGCAGTTGTAGGGCCGAGGGCCTTGCTTTCCTATTGGTTGTTGGCAAGGGGTTGCTCTTAGCAACTAGAGGCTGCTCTCCGGGCCTTTCCATGTGGCTCCCTCCATGTGAAAGCCAGCGACAGGAGGTCTCTCCTGCGTGGTTGACTTTTTATGTTTTGAATCTCTGACTTCTGCTACCAGCTATAGAAAATACTCGTCTCTTAAAGTGCCCATGTGGTTAGGCCCACCCAGATCACCCCCTGATTTAGAAGTCAACTAATTAATACATGTAATTACATCTGAAAAACCCTTTTTGTCACGTAACATAACACAGCCACGGAAGTAGCACCGGGGAACAAAGATTGTAAGGGCCATTTTATTGTTCTACCAGATTACTCAGAAAAATGACTGTTATTTTTATGTATCTGGTTTATGGTAAAAATAACGTAGAAAAGTACACAGAGGAAGTTTTTTAAAAACATGCCCCAAACCTCATTTCCCAGAAATGGCTATCAGCGCTTGGAACATGCCGCCTCGACAGGTGCTTGTGCAGGGAAACAGAGTAGAAAGATCAACAGACAACAGTGGCATTTTACCCTGCGAATTACTTTCAAGTAAAATGGTTACAATTAATTTTCTAGAAAATGAAACTGAAGTGAAACAGGAGATGCTGAACTTCAGCTAAATGTTTGTCTACCACAAAAATGATCCCCTTAGAAAAGACTAATATAAAAAATATCAGGAAGTTGGATTCGGGCTTGCTTTAAAAAGCTGCAGTTCACGCATCTTATTATTTAGAGTGGTTATTTCCCTGACATTAAAGATGAGTAAAATACTTACAAGTCCTCATAGTGCCCTTCCCCCCTCACTTCCCAGTTTTGTTAGGTACATAATTATTCTTACAGGGTAAGAGTTTGTGATGTTTATATTCTGTCCTTAAACTACAAATTCCACAGCTGTTTACTCTTAATTCTGTACTTAAAACAACTCGAAACTCATCTTCAGTATTTTTTTTAAAAAAACCTCAATTCTTCTTTCGATGTTGATTCATCTGGATTTCAGTAAAAAAAGCTTTTTTTTGAGAATGTGTGAACCCCGAGTTCTTTTGTGCTTGCCAGTGACTGCCCTGACAGTCTTCACATTTCCAGGACAACTGGGCAGCATATAAAATTCAGGGCTCACGCCTCCACGCTCTTAAGGTTTGTAGACTTTGCTTTGCTGTCATTTTTTTTATCCAAGTATATTTTATTGTTGATCACTCCACACAAATTTCACTTGGACACAGGGTGTGCTTTCTGCCTGCTGAGCCAAATCTTCTCTCAGTTCAGTTGCTTCTGTTGCTCCATTTGTTCTGGGAGCTTCTGCAGGAGAGCTGCTTTTCATATCTTGCCTCTCCTCTGCCTGTTTTCCATAGCTATCAGCTTTTTATAATTTTTAACATTTCTTTGTTCTTTTCAGTATTGTTCCACTGTGTTTTCACTTGGGTTCATTTCTATTTCGGGTTGCTTCTAAAGCAGCCTTCCTTTCCCGTGCTCTGCCTCTCTGTTTCATCCTCAGTGTTTCCTTTGTAATTTCTGATCTGCACCCTCGAGCCTCCTCTTTAAGATTTCTTTTTTTCAGGAAGATAACGTTGAAGTTTCTCCAATGAGATGAGGAATCTTTGTTAAGTAACAGCATGGGAAAGGGAGGAGGAAAGACGCTGAGGCACTTGGCAGCTTTGCTTTGGCGTTTCCAAATCTGGTAACTTCCTCTCCACGACAGACCATCTCTGAGCTTCTCAGGAAGATCCCGAGGCCCCCAGCAAGGCCCTAGCAATCGCTCTGCATCCCTCTCACCCTCTCATCTCCAGGAGATGCCTTTGGCCTGGAGGTTAGGTCACAGCCAAGAGAAATAAACAAACATCGGCTATGTTGAGCATCGGCTCCTTGAGATCGACCTCCCCCACTATCGCTCTAGTTCTTTGCAAGAACACTACCTGTTTTTCTCGTAGGGTCCTTAGATCTTGTAACTCAAATTGCAGTCATTTGAGTACCACATCTTCAATGTTGCCTCTTTTGTACATCACCCTTAGTATAATCAATATTCTTCTTTGAGTCAGTTCCCAATTTTTATTTATTTGAACATGAGGCATATCCCTATCCTAAACGAAAAGCCAATAGTGCTTGTCATAAATAGGAAGTAACTATTAAAATAAATGCAGGGAATAGTTTTACTATTAAAACGATGGTAAGTGCTAGCTAGATACAGTTGTCTGCTGGAAGCTGAGTCTGGGGTCTGTGTTTTCCTGGTGAGAAAGAGAGATGAGGGCAAACCAGAGGTAAGTGAAAGACCACTGGCACCAAACCAAGACTTTCTTCTCGACATAATCACAAAGGAAAGAGAACTCTGGATGAATCATTTTTCATTCTGCTACAATGAAATGACTGTCTGGCCTTGGCGGGTGTGCCTCGGTGGATTGAGTGCTGGCTTGCAAATTTAAGGGTCGCTGGTTCAATTCCTAGTCGGGGCACCTGCTTGGGTTGCGGGGCCCTGTTCCCACCTGGGGGTGTGCGAGAGGCAGCCGATCAATGTGTCTCTTGCACATCCTTGTTTCTCTCCCTCTCTTTCTCTCTCTCTTCCCCGCTCTCTAAAAATAAATAAATAAAAGCTTAACAAAATGACTGTCTGTGTAACGCCTAGACTTATCTCTCGTGCCCCCAGGGATACAAGTGCCCCTTGCCCTTGGGAAATCCCAGTCCAGTCCAAGGATCAATGCCTCGGTCCCTGGGGACAGTGGCACTAACTTCTAAAGAAATGTGTTTCCTGCTCAAGGCTAAAGGCAGTGCATGCTTGTCCTCAGGGTTTCGCTAATTTCAGTACAGTTTTACAGTATCTGGTAGGTATACCTCATGGTTTGTGGTCTGAGGTTTTGTGAGTTTCCTTGTTTCATTAAAAACGGGACTTTTTTTCTGTGTTTTTGCCTGGTTTCGTTTTTCGTTGCTTCCGGAAGATTTCGGGGTGGAGGGGTGGGGAGGAAGAGAGTCAAGTATCTGTATTCTCGTTATCTGAAGATGTTCGTGATGTGCGTGCCTCCAACGCCTCTCCCAGCTGTGCACTCGTGGGCACAGGTCCGCGCGCCAGATCTCAGACCAGATCTTGCGACTCGGCGGAGGGCTCCGAACCCGCCACATTCGGCGTGTTTGTGAGCTCTGTAGGTACTCTCTGGAGTAATGGAAAGGACCGTGAGAAACTGCCTGGATGCCAACGCCCTCCCTCCCCACATTTCCTTCCCGTTTGCGACCTCATGGTGTCTGTGTGCCTTCCCAGCATCTTTTTCTGGGGAAGAGTGGCAAGGTGTCACCTTCAGCAGTGGATGAGCGTCTTCCCAGAGCACGAATGCTCTGTAACTGTTGGTCTTCGCATTCTGCAGCATGTCCTTAGGCTACCGGGTTCTGTATCACACAGTGAAGGTCCCGACAAGGTCAAAAACAGAATCAAGATGTGGATAATGTCGTTTCTGCCTTTCCGAAAGAAGGTCTCTCTTGTCTGCGTGCAGATCTAAGTGTTTTGCTGGAGCCAGATAAAGGGCGGCGTGAGGCGGTGAGCCTCTGGCGCTCCCTAATTCTCATGAATCCAAAGGCGAGGAGCTTCCTGCTCATGATGCATGAACAATGGGTTCACGAAGTCCCAATGGCTCACACACCACCGACGCCTTCTCCCATTTTGCTTCGCCCCCCACCTCCCCTGCACTGGGGACTGATGAAGCCACAGAGCATGGCACCTTAGACGCAGGCCCACAAGATAAAGCAGTGAGCTGGGGGCCCTTCTGATACCAGGGACCAGCAGGCCTGGGAAAAAAAAAAAGCGGTTTCTAAGGGGAACAAACATATTTGCAAGCTTTTTTCTTTATGACTCTTACGGCCTTAGCAGAAATCTGACTTTCTCCAAGACACTTGCCCTTTCCAAGCCATTTCTCAGGCAGATCTGCCCTCCCTACTCGCCTGTCTCTCAGGGAGGAGGGACCAGTGATGTTTCCCCTCAATTCCAGCAGCTGCATCCAGACCGTGATCATTATCTCACGCCCTCAAAACCTTTCCTTCCTTTGACGCCAAGCCACCGCCACCTGATCAGTTAGGCTCCCACCCACTTTATCAGGTGTGTTCAGTCCCTGATTTGTCCCTTTTCTTCCTCCCCTATCTGGTATCGCCACTAGCTCTGAACAGTTGCTGTCGTTCTAAAACTCCAACCTGCTCTTACCATCCTCCCCTCTACGGGTTGTACATGAGCATTGTATGGACGTCGCCAAGCTGGCTCTACATTATAATCACATGGAAAACTTAAAAAATATATCACGAAGTCCAGGCCCCACCCCAGACCAATGAAGTCACACTTTTCAGGGGTGGGAGTTTGGGTTTTTGTTTTCAAGCATCCCAGGCGACTCTGGTGTGTAGCCAAGGCTGAGGACCGCTGTTTCCCTCGCCCGTGTTAACAAGCTCCCGCTCCTGGGCCCCAGCCTATTCTTACAGGCCGGCTTTTTCCTTGGCTTCACCGCCTGCTCGCTCAGCTGGGGCCCCCGGGTCACTCATTTCGATCAGGCTGTTGCCCAGCCCAGAGGGGGAACAGAAGTTGCTAGCGGAAGACATTTAACTACCCTGATTCAGGCTTTCCAACTCCACCTGGACCCCAGTGGGAGTCGGCAATTATCCCAGTCGGCTCGCTGTATTTATTTCCCACAGTGACTGCCCTGAACTGTTTTCCACTGTCCTCAGCTCCGAAGTCCATCTCCTCCCACCTCCCCCGTCTCTCAGCATGGGGCTTGAGTCTTTGAGATAAATTCTGTGCAACAGGTGTGCACATCTGGGTGTTTTTAAACTGCCTACAGGTGGGATCAGCTTATGGGGCTTATTCCTGCTTTACTGAGATGACACCCTAAACTGGCTCCTCTTATGATACCTACTCTTTAAATGTAGGTTTCCAACTCTCTCATTCATTCAGTCACTCATTCATATATTATGTGATTCATTCAACAAGCATTCACTGAAAGCCTTCTTTGGCCTAGAGATTATTCTAGATGCCAGGGATACTGAGATGGGATGACCAAGACACCCTTACGTCTACAAGCTGGTCCATGCTTGCCTCCAGCCCCTCCTCTCTCTGCTTTCTTGGTGAAGGACTTGGGGTCTCCTCCCATCAAAGGCGAACCTCTCAGCCAGCTCAGGCTCCCAGCCCTGACCATTTTTTTAGAGATTCTCTTTATTGGTTCTCCAACCTCTTCCCCATCTACCCATCTCATCACCATTCAAACATGTTCCAGTATTTCTTATAAAAAAACAACAACAATCAAATAGGACATTACCGTTTGAATATTACAGTCATAACTGCTGTAGGCAAGACCCACCAATGGATGCTAAGATTACTGGGTGAAAGTGGAAGGATATTTGCATACTAAATGTATCTCACAGTCCTCTCAGTATTTATTAATTATGACGAGAAAAGTAATAGAGAAATATGGCAAAGGTCACCTTAACCAGGTGTTCAAGGTCAACATGATAATTAGTAAGGATATAGACTGGTAACCCTGATATGATAAGTTGATGAAAAGCCCATCGATGCTGTGGTATTCTTGCCGAAAGTGGTCATTTCCACTTAATCAGGAGAAAACATCAGACAAACCCAAATCGAATGGCATTCTACAGAACACTTGTCCTGGACTTTTCAAAAGAGTGCAGGTCATGAAAGCAAGGGGAGACGAAGGAACTCTTACAACTGGAAGAGACTAAGGAGCCGCGGCACGCTCCTTAGTGGTGTTGCAGAACCCCACTTGGGGGTAAAATGTGGTGTGGGAGCCTGGACTGCACCCCGGCGCGGAGAGAGACCCTGTGTCCGTTCCTGTACAACTTTATGGACATTGAAATGTAAATTTCCTGTGTCACGGTATACTGTTCTCCTTTTAGTTTTTCAACCATTTAAAAATATAAAAACTATTTTTGCTGAAAAAAAAATGGTGAAATCCGTAGAGTCTAAAGTTTATTATTTAATACTAGTGTACTAATGTTAATTTCTCAGTTTTTGATGATTGGACACAATATTAGAGGAAGCTCGGGGCAGGACGTGTGGAAATTCTGTACTGTTTCTGAAGCTCTTCTGCAACTTTAGAATTATTTGAGAATGAAAAGTAAATAACAACTCCCTGGGTCCCTACAGGCCTTCCTTCTCTCTTTTCCTTGAGAGGAAAACTCCTGGAAAAAGAGGTCCACACACACTGTTTCTCCTCCACTTGCCATTTGCTCTACAAAAGCCACCTTGGATAGTGTCTGTAGTGGCACCCGAGTTGGCAAATTCATGGGATCTTTCCAGACCTCACCTCGTGTGACCTCTCAGGGCATGTGACATAGCTGACCACTCCCTCCTTCTGGAAACACTTTGGCTTCCATCATACAAACCTCTCCAGGTTCTCCCCCTCCATCTTTGGCTCCAGCTCGTCATTCCAACATCTCAGTGTTGAAATTTCTTACACTTCTGTCCTGGGCTCCTGTGCTCTCCTGCTCATTCTCTTCCCAGGGAATCTCGCTCATACCTCTGGCCCTCAAAACCATCTACCTGCCAATGATTCCTAAAGTCGTATCTCTATCCTAGACCCCCTCTGCTGTTTTGCAGACTCCTATACTCATATAGCTACTTAAGATTGGCATTGGATATTTAGAGATTAAACTCTTGAAACTCTCTCTGATATATGCTTTTCCTTTAATTCTCCCATCTCTTTAAATGCTACCACCATCCTTTTCCACCCACCTAGTTCTTTTTGCTAGAAACTTGTTACTATTTCAAGCACCCCTTTACCCCTCACCCACCATATCCTATAATTCATGAAGTCCAAATATATAGCTAGAAACATTCTATTTTTTTTCCCATATCTACTACACTTGCCATCATCTTTTGCCTAGACTACAGGGATAACCTCCTCACTGGTCTACCCGTATCCTCTCTTGCTCCCTCCAGCCCAGTCGCTAAACACTAACCACAGTGGCCTTTGGAAAATACTACCCCAATCGTATCATTTCCTTGTTTAAATTTCTTCCATTGCTTTTGGCTTCACACAGGAACCCCCGCCCCCGCCAAAATGTAAATCCTACCACACACTCTGTGATGGGGGATGTCCCCCACCTCACCCCTTGCTCTCTGTGTGATGGCCCTATTGGCTTTCTCTCAATCCCTGAAATGCAATAGGCTCTTTGCCTGCCTCAGTAGTTTGCATCTGCGTGTTCCTAGAACTTTCTCTCCCTAGCAATTCGCCTGTGAAATCATCAAGTTAGGCTAGATTATGCTTTTGTAGCAAACAAAACCCCAACATCGCAATAGCTCATGCCTAATGAGATTTATTTATTGCTCACACGACAGTCTGATGTAGGTCTGCGTGGCTCTTCTTCAAGTGGAGACCCAGGGGTTCGGGGTTCTTCTAAATTGTGGCACCCCCATATTCAAAGTGTGGTCTTTGTAGTGCCGTGGAAAGAGAAAAGAGCGTGAGGGATTGTCCATGGGGTTTTCTCTGCCAGGCCTGGAAATGGCATAGATCACATCTGCCCACGCCCATGGCCCAGCTCGGGGTCACGTGGCCCTAGCCTAACTGCAAAGGAAACAAAACTGTACTTCTCCTGTGTGTCCAGGAAGAGGAAATGAGATTGGTGAGCACCAGGCCAGTCTCTGCCACATCCTGATGAAACACTACTCATCTTGAAGAATCAGTTTAAATAGTACTTCCTTATAAAGACCTTTAAGCTCCTCTGACCTAAATTAGGCCCCCTGATAGATTCTACTTTTGCACCCTGTCATTTTCCTTTACGGCATGATCACAACAGAAAGCTAACATTTCTTTATGCAATGACTTAAGATTTATTTCCATGTCTAGACTTTAGGCTCCATGCATGCAAGGATTGCATGTTTTGTTCCCACTGTGCCTTTGGCATCTACCACAGTAGCTGGCATATAACTGGTATAAAAGTGATTGAGTGAACCAACAAACAATCGCACAGTTATTCCCCGGCTGCAGATAGCACACTGCTTGTGGAGGAGAAAGACAAATAAGCAGGCACTCATGGTGTAGTGCAGCGATTTTCAACTGGTGCCCCGCGGCAGGCACGTGTCATACCCTAAGAGGCACACTGGTATGACCCAAGAATTCTTAGAATATGCAATGCCTCACTATTTAGTCATGGGTGCTAATCTCTTTTTCCTTTGATTGTCAAATTTAAAAAAAAAATGACAACAGCCAACACAACAATAGCCATTCAGGGTGAATGAATCAAAATTATACTTATTTTTCTTTGTCAGCTCAGCAAAAAGTGTATTTTTTGGTGTGCTGCAGAATTTTAGTGCTTAGTTTAGGTGAGATGAAGAAGTGGAAAATTGCTGGCTTAGTGGGATAGATGTTCCAGGCAGGTCAGCCCCGGGAGCTGAGGGCAGACTGAAGAGGCTGCGGAGGCTTCTCTGCTTTATCTTCCATGGCAACGTAACCCACAAGTCTGCAAACTATGACCTACAGGCCGGACCAGTCTACTGTCTGTGTGTTGTTTTTTTTTAATGACCCAAGAGCTAAGAATGGTTTTTATATTTTTAAATGGTTACACAGGATAAGAATATATTATGTCATGTGAAAATGATGTGAAATGTAATTTCAATGTCCATAAATAGTTTTATTGGAACACAGCCACATCCACTAGCTTACTTGCGGCTTTCAGTAGTAGAGTTGAGTAGTTCTGAGAGTGACCACATGGTTAGCAAAGCCCCAAATATTTACTATTTGGTCCTTTGCAGAAAAATTTTGCTGACTTCTGATCTGTTTGTTTCTATGTGAATTATGTCCAAGTGTCCATCTTTAATCCTCTTGTTTTTCCCATGTTCATGCCCACTGCCAGAAATTAGGCCCCCATAAATTCTATTCTTGCAACAGTATTTTCACCCTTATCTTTCTCCTCCTCCTTCCTTCAGTCCATTCTTCTCACTAATTTCCAAGAGAACAGCTTTGATGTTGTAACGACTGTTTGAGGCTGCCCTTCCTGCACTAAATAAAACCTGCACTGCTTAGCAGAAGTTCTCCTGAACCTCCTGATAGTCGAGGTTCTCCATTGTTTTACCACAACCTACCTTTTCAGCTGTACCTCTTACATCATACTCTATCAGCTTTATCTATCACTTAACCCACCTTTGCCTTCTTTACCTCCGTTTACGGTTCCTGTTACCTTCTTTGTATGAAATATCTGCTGGTATTTCCATCTTACTCAGCTTTTAAATTGGTTATCTCAGATGCCTCCTTGCCCTAAAAAGCTTTCCCCAGCTCCTCTACTGAGAATAATTGTGCCATCTGTGCGATTCTCTAACAGTTTGTATGACTTTTATTTCAAATTCTGCTTCATAGTTTCCTGTGCATATACACAGAATGTCTGTTTTTCTCATGCTCTACTGAAAGCTGTTTAGGGGCAGAGGTTGTATTCCATCTCTGTGTCCTTTTGGTGTCTAGGATGAGTCTTACACAAAAGCGGAAATGTCTATCCTCAAGTCCTCATCGAGAGCTGGGATTGTGAATTTTTGCTAAGAGCTACCTATATTTAAGCACAAACTTAGTTTGTTGAAGGCTCACTAGTGCGAGTAACTCCTTTTTAGCACACATTGTCTTCCAGCTGATCACACAACCTTGCATCGCTACCTAAGGCCCTCAGGTTTGCCCTGAAAACACGTGCGTGATAAGTGTTTCCCTCCTGGCCCCTCTTCCGTCCACGGTGACTGGCGGACCAAACATTCCAATCAGCCTTCCCGCCTCTTTCAGCAATAGCCAATCACAGACCCCGAGCGCCTCCCACCTACTAGACACTGTTTACTAACAGATAGAAGTGGGGGGACGAGGGGCGTGACGTCCTGGGGAGCTCTGGGAGGGACGGTCCTGACTGCGCTTGCGCACTAGAGGAAATAGGCGGAGCAGAACCTCGAATGTGTCCAATCGGAGAGGCCGCGCTCCTCCCTCTCCTGCCTCCCCGCCAAGCAACAACAATTCTAGGAGAGGGGCGGGGCAGCTCGTGCAGCGTCAGAGCGGATTGCCAAATGGGAGCCGGCACTGGTAGATGCGCGCGCCTTGTGCCCAATAAGCGGTGGCGGCTCGAATGGCCCTGGTACCTTGCTGGCTGTAGGCGGGGCGGCTGGAGGGAGGAGGCGGTGGAGCAAGGGGCAGTTTGGTTGCGTGGTACTAGCGGTGCCCGCTGGAGTGGGGTGGGGGGGGAGGAAGGCGGAGGAGCATGCAGTGCGGCCAGAGCGGGAAAGAGACTCTTCTCTGCGTCTGAGTTCTGGCGCTGCCTCTCCCCGGCTCCTGGGGCTGCAGCGGGAGCCGTGAGGGGCCGGGCGTCGCCTGCCTCCCGGGTCCCCTCGGGGAACCCCGCAGGATCGGGAAAGGGAGAAGATGGAGGAGAAGAGCGGCAGCGGCAGCGGCGGCACCGCGGACACCAGCGGAGAAGGCGGCGCCGCGGAAGAGCAGCTCCTTACTGTCAAGCATGAGCTGCGGACCGGTGAGCGACCCCGCCCTCTGCCGGCCGGGCAGGCACGGGGGCGCGCCCCCGAGGGCACGCGGGTGTCCGTGAGGGCCAGGGGCGCTGGGCCGGACTGTGGGCTCGGGGGGCGGGCCCGGGGCGGGGCCTTGCAGGAGGGGCGGGAGCCAGGGGGGTCCCGGGATGTGGGGGCGCGCCGGGAGGGAACGGGCCGAAAGTTTTCCAGAGCCGGGGATTGAGCGGCTGGGACTGAGCGTTGGGACCCGTGGGGCAGCAGACAGCCTCGTGTTGGCACTCGTCTGCAAGGAGGTCTTCGGGGCCCCTTTCCCGCACAGGTGACACATCTGTCACTGCATCCTGTTTGGGGTAAAAGGTGCACCTTTCTCAGTGTGGGGCGAGCGATGCTTTGTTTTGGAGCGTGACTCGCATCGCCACCCCTCTGCTTCCCTAGGGGAGGTCCTGGTGGGGGTTTGTGGAATCGTCCCCTAAGGTGCTGGGGTCCTGTACGAGATATAAAAGGGTGCCTGTCCCGTGGACTCTTCCTGAGTGCAGTCTCTGGTGACATAAACAGGGATCGCGGGAACCCGGGACTGAGTGCTTTTATTTTCAGTTACCACGAAATACTATACTTGGCCTTGAATTTCTTTCAAAAGTCCCTGGAAACGAAGGTTCTATAAATTTAAAGCTCGAGATAAAAGAGACTCATTCACTAGCCTGCCGAAGCGTTGACGTTCTAATGTTTGAGATTGCTGGAGCTGTCCCAAGTCAAATTACTTATTCGTTGTGTGGGTCTGGGTTGTTCCTTTTAGAAAATGCTTATTTGGACTAATCATTTAAGTTTAGGTTTATATTTGTGGAGCCTAGTCTCGTATTAGAGATTCTTTTTCATTTCTGAGCAGATACTACTTTAATAAGTTGTTTGTTATTATTAAATGGTCACGTGAACGTTTATAAAGGTTTTTGATTCACCTTCGTCGGTACATTGGGGTGTGCTTTTATGGTGTGGACAGAGTTTATATAGCAGGTTTCAGGTGTATGCCTAGTAAACCTTGTTACTGCTTTGAACAGATTTTAAAGTTAGATCTGTCACGGTTCTTTTAGTTTTTGTTATTTCTAATTTGGTTGCCAGTTAGCATTCCGCTAAGTGCCAGGGTGGTGACTTAAATTTAAGAGGGTGTCAAATGCATGCTTTCCTTATTTCAACATTTTTAATCATTGGTGGTGTTTTGTTTTCGGTTGTTGTGAATTTATGTATCTTGAGCCAATTACTCCATTATCTTTTTGAGTTCCTAACATAACCTGTGTAGTCTTGGTTGGTTGTATGTTTTTCTTTTTTTTTCTCTTGATTTAATAGACAACTGAGGTTTTCAAAGGGCCATTAAATTCTTTATCCAGTAAGCATTTATACAGTATTAATACCTCGTCTGTGCCAGGCTCCGTGTCAGGTGCTTTCTGGTGTGGAGAGTCTGAATTTCTTTTTCTTACCTTACATAACAACTTGCTGATTTGTGTGTGTAGGATTGTTCTGTACAGCAAAAGCTACTGCAAGTCCTATGCTCCTCAGCCATTGACGATGGTCACACAAGCAGCTTTTTGCTAAATGACCAAAGAGCAACCTACTTGTTGTTAGTAGTCAACCAACTGCTCGGTTTCTGGGTTTTGAAACAATGCTAGTTTTGTAGAAAACAATGAGTACTGGTTTATTTCCCTTTCTCTGCTGTGTGAATCATCAGCTGCAAGTTTGCATTTCAGAATTTTTTTCTGATGGATGGTGAGATTATGCTGAATTCATTAGTGCTGTTAACTGTCAAAGGAAATGAACAGGCATTTTGATTTATTGCCGAACACTGGAACTGATCAGATATAGGGGTCAAAAACACTGTTGAAATGTAACTTGAAAAATTCACTCATCTTCAGCCAACTGTGCTTCTGTCGCAAGTGATGCTGTAATAGGCACCGAGTAATCTGATCTGATGGTGGTCCCTTGCTTCCCAAAATTTGGTCTAGCATATAGCCATATCAAACCAGCAGTTGGTGATTGCTCCCTTGTGCTGCAACACTGTGTTGTGTGCTGCAGGATGAGTGAAAAGGCAATAAAAGTCACATGTAAGGGCATGGGAATTGTTTTGGTTGTGTGCACTGAAGTAGCATGGGGTACCTGGACATGGAATTGGAAGACTTGGTTCTGAATCTCCACTCTGCCACTTACTAGCTGTATAGCCTTGGGCAAGTCATCTCACTGTTTCAGACTAACTTCTGTCATCTACAAAATGTGAACATTTAGTAAGTTCCCGTTGGAAAAGTGCTAAGCAGGGTGCTTGGCACATACTAAGCACCCAGGAGATGTTGACTGAATGTAGACCTGAAAATCACTCCATGACAGTTATGTGTTCTTAAAGCTCGTGAATTAATTCAGTGGAACTTGGGAAACAGATCATTGATGTGGTACTCAGGCTATGCCACATTGTCAGGCTATGCCACATTGTCAGGCTATCGCCTTTTTCTGTGTATATCTTCCGAAGTGGAGTGTGAACTCCTCATAACCCCTGCTGCTGTTTGGCAGCCTATGCACATCTCTTTAATAACATTTAACACAAATGATATATAATCAATTTCCTTGTCTGCACTATACTGTAAGGTCCTTGAGCCCTTGTTCTTTGACCATATATACCTTGCCCATTTTCAGCCCCTGGCATAGAAATATTCACATATTTATAGAATGAATTCATTGAATGGATACAATTCAGGACCAAGTTCAATAATTCATTGTATTCCCAGGACCTTGGATATATTAGGTGATTTATAAATTGATGACAGTGACTGCAAAAGCTGAAGAATGAAGAGTAAAGAATTGGTGAGACCAGTTAAACATACATTTCTGGAGCACCTTATTTTCAAGATGATACTGATAATACCAAAAATGACCAAGAAAATGTTTTGCTCTCTGATAGTAGGGAACGAGGCCACGTAAACCAGTAATGTATTAGGATACATTATCGCAAGTTTAATAATAAAAGATTATATAGAGTATAAAAGTAGCAAAGAAGAGGTTAGGACTTCCAGGTTGCAAATAATCAAATTTAACTCTGTCACACAGTAGCAACAAAAAGAAGGGGGGTATTATTGGAAGGGTGCTGGGTTATCATACCCATTCATTTGTTCAGTAAGTATTTCATTACCTCTTAGCATCGAGTGCTGTCTCGGATGCTGGGGTTGTGAGACAGATAAGGTCTCGCCACTGGAAGGACAGGGTTCCTACTGGAACCAGAAACTCACATACTCCCTCCATCTGGAATCTTTGTCTCTTTGTGATAACTTTCTTCTTCTCCAGTGCTGTCCAACTTTTCCCACGTGGGAAAACCATGGCTGCTGACACACCCCAAATTTTACATCTCACAGCTTCAGATACTGGAGAGACGCTGCCTTTTACTTAGCTCCGGATATTAAAAATCACGGGGCTGGGCCCTATTGGCCTGGCCTTTGTCAGGTGCCCTCTTTTGGATCACTCCGCCGCAGCCAGGGAACGGGATCCTGTTCTACTAACGGGACAGCTACGACAGCAAACATGGACACGGGAGAAACTAAACTCTTAGAAGAGGAGGGGTTGCTGGGAAAACATGTCCTTGGGCGCCTGTCGTTGGTAGAGAGAGCCTAACACTGAGAAGAGGGCCAAGGAAGGCGGTAGTAGTTAGCTATTGTGTAACAACTCACCCGAGAATTCATTTGCTTAGACAGCAACATCGTTTCTGTGGGTCCGGGCTGTAGGAGTTGCTTCACTTGATAGTTCTGACTCAGGGCCTCTCAGGAGGTTGTGGTCCAGAGGTTTGCCAGGACTGAAGTCACCTGAAGGCGTGTGAAGGGGCTGGAGGTTCCCCTTCCAAGACAGCTCGGTCACATGTGGTTGGCAGGGTGCTTTGGTTCCTTGCCATGTGGACCCCCCGCCCCAGGACTCCTTGAATGTCCTCCTATTGTAACAGTTGGCCCCCCCAGAGCAAGTGATGGACGAGAGAGCACGGCGGGAGCCATAGCATCTGTTCTGTTAAACTGCTTTTTTTTGACATGTAATTTACATAACATAAAGTCTACTTGTTTCAAGTGCACAATTCAATGAATTTTAGTGTATTTACAGAGTTATACAACCATCACCACAATCTGATTTTAGAACATGTCCATCGCTTTAAAAAGAAATGCCTTACCCATTTATATCAGTCACTCCACGTTCCCACCACCCATCCTCAGCCCTACACAACCACTAGGGGCCTAGGGGCAGTATAATGTGGTGGGATTTTACAACGTGGGCTCTTTTATGACCGGCTTCTTTCACTGAACACAGTGTTGTCACGATACTGTTGTCTCCTTGCTTTTTTTAAAAGATTTTTAAAATTTTTATTTATATTTAGAGAGAGAGGAAGGGAAGGAGAGAAACATCAATGTGTGGTTGCCTCTTGTGTGCCCCCAAGCGGGGACTTGGCCTGCAACCCAGGCATGTGCCCTGACTGGGAATCGAACCGGTGGCACTTTGGTTTGCAGCCCACACTCAATCGACTGAGCTACACCAGCCAGAGAGCACTTCCTTTTTTAAATTGACGCGTAGTATTCCATTGTATGGCTATATCCTATTTTGTTCATCCATTCATCAGCTGATTGGCATTTGAGTTGTTCTCACCTTCTGTTTTTGTGAATAACGCTGCTGTGTACGTTTGTGTACAAGTTTTTGTGTGGACCTGTGTGTTTATTTCTCTTGAGTACTTGGAGTAAAATTTACTGGATTACATGGTAAGTCTGCACTTACACATTTTCCAAGCAGCCGAACCGGTCCGCAGTCCTCAGGCCGTGCACAGTGGCTCCGGGTCCTCCACAGCCTCGTCAGCACTTGCACCGTCTGTCTCTCTGCTTGTACCCATCCTGGTGGGCGCGAGGTGGTATCTCATGATGGTCTTGATTTGTCTTCCTGTCATGGCTAATGACGTTGAGCATCTTTTCATCTGCTTATGAGCATTTGTATATCTTTGGGGAAATGTCTGTAAGGTCCTTTGGACATTTTTTGATTGGTTGATTTGCCTTTTAATTATTGAGACGTGAGAGTTCCTTATGTATTCTAGATGAAAGTCCCGTATCGCATATACAGGGTGGGGCACGGTAGATTTGCAGTTGTGAGAACGCTTAACACAGACTTTATCCTTGTGTTATTGCTTATTGGTTATTGTATTATTTTCCATGTGAACAACTGTAAACCTGCTTTTGCCCCACCCTGTATGTTTGCAAATACCTTCTCATACAGTGGGTTGTTTTTGGTTCTTGTTGGTATCCTTAGAAGCACAAAAGACTTTATTTTTGACAAAGTCCAAGTTATGGAGTTGGCCAAAAAGCCCATTTCATTTTTTCTGCAAAATAAGACACATTTTTCATTTTCATCAATAACTTGATTGATTTGGATATTTTGAGTATGTCTGCTATCTCCCACATCGTATAACATTGATTGTCCTCAGTTAATGCCTTGATTTGATCACTGTCAACCTCAATTGATTTACCTGACCGTGGAGCATCGTCCCGCAAAAAATCTCCAGCACGAAACTTCGAGAACCACTTTTTACACGTTCGATCAGTCACAGCACCTTCTCCATGCACTGCACACATCTGTGTTACTTTTCCGTTGTATTTTTACTGTCTTGAAATAATAAAGCATAATAGGCTGACAATGTTGCTTATTTTCTTCATCTTCGATATTAAGATGGATACACAAATTCACCAATTTTGTTAAGTTCCTTTTGAATGCACGCTGATGTGACAGCTGTCACAGTACAATCTAACAAAATTGTTTTGAATGAAGTTAAAGACAACTAAGCACTACTACAGCCTCTTATGGGGGAAAAAAAACAAACTTTTTAGCCAACCCAATATTTTTCATTTTGTTTCTTATACTTTCAGTGTTGTACCAAAGAAGTCATGGACTGATCCAAGGTCATAAAGATTTATGCCTTTGTTTTCTTTTAAGAGTCAGTGGCTTTAGCTTTTATATGTAGGTTTTGATCCATTTGTTGAAAGACTGTGTTTTGCCCGTTTTATTGTCTTGGCACCCCGTGTCAAGAGGAATGGACCAGGGATGTATGGATGTGTTCTGGACCCACAGTCGGACTCTACTGGTCTCCATGTCAGTCCCGTGTAAGCACTGCACTGCCTTGGCTCCTGTAGCTTTTTAGTAAGCTTTGAAATTGGGGAGGGTGAGTTCTTCTTTTTCAAGATTCTTGGCTATTCTGGGTCCCTTAAATTTCCACGTACATTTTAGGATCAGCATCTTAATTTCTGCAAAGAAGCCACCTGGGATTCTGGTAGGGATTACACTGAATCTAGAGATCAATTTTGAGAGTGTTGCCAGCTTAACTGTATTAAGTCTTCAGATCCATGAGCGTGGAATGTTTTTCTGTTTATTAAGATCCTTCATTTCTTTCAACAGCATTTTGTAGTTTTCAGAGTATAAGTTTGCATTTCTTTTGTTAATTTATTCCTAAGTATTTTATTTTGTTTTGATGCTATTGTAAAAGGGATTATTGTTTTTTATTTGATTTTTGGATTAGTAATTGCAAATTATATACTGTTTATTTTTGTGTATTGATTTTGTATCTTGTACCCTTGCTGAACTAGTTTATTAGTTCTATTAGTTTTTTAGTGGCTGTTTTAGGATTTTCTATTTGCAAGCTTATGTCATCTGAAAATAGAGATAGTTTTACTTCTTCCTTATCAATCCACATGCCTTTCACTTAATTTTCTTGCCTAACTGCTCTGGCTAGCACCATCAGCACACTGTTCAATAGAGCGGTGAGGGGGGACATCCTCGTCTTGCTTCTGATCTTAGGGGCAGAGCTTTAGTCTTTCCCCATAAACATGAGATTAGCTACAGGTTTTTCATAGAAGCTCTGCATTAGGTTGAGGAAGTTCCCTTCTTTCACTAGTTTGTCTGGATGTTTTTATCACGAAAAGACCAAAAGGATTTTGTCATATACTTTTTCTGCATCTGTAGAATACTGTGTGAGTTTTCTTGTTGTTTCATCGATGTGGTATATTAATTGACTTTTTGAGTGTTAAGTCAGCCTTGCATCATCGGGATGAGTTTCACTTAGTCATGGTACATAATTCTTTTATACACCCTGATGGATTCAGCTTCCTAATATTTGTTGAAAATTGTTGTGTTTATATTCATAAGATACATTTTGTTACCATTTTGTTTTTTTTTATGATATCTCGGTCTGGTTTCCCCAAAATATGGTGGATTAATTTTTTTTAATATTTTATTTATTTATTTTTAGAGAGGGAAGGGAGGGAGAGAGAGAGAAAGAGAGAGAGAGAGAGAGAGAGAGAGAGAGAGGGAGAGAAACATCAATGTATGGTTGCTGGGGGTTATGGCCTGCAACCCAGGAATGTACCCTGGCTGGGAATCGAACCTGGGACACTTTGGTTCCCAGCCGGTGGATTGATTTTTTGCTACCAGTTAAAGATCTTACGCCCCTGGCTGGCGTAGCTCAGTGGATTGAGCTCGGGCTGGGAACCAAAGTGTTGCAGTTTCGATTCCCAGTCAGGGTACATGCCTGGGTTGCAGGCCATAACCCCCAGCAACTGCATGTTGATGTTTCTCTCTCTCTCTCTCTTTCTCCCTCCCTTCCCTCTCTAAAAATAAATAAATAAATCTTAAAAAAAAAAAGATTTTACCTGTTTGGTTTCTGGCATCCATACTTAGGTCTTCTGAGTAAAGACTAGCAGAGGTCAGGGGGCGGGACTGTATTTCCAGCTCTGCCCTCAACGTGCTGTGTGACCTGGGTTAGGACCTTTCACCTTTGCGAGCCCAGGTGTTCTAATCCATCAAGTAACGGTGTTGGACTTGAGTTATATCCAGAGTACTTCCCAGCACGAAGCTTGTGTTTTGTGGAATTACTATGGAAATCTTGGGTATAGACAAAAGTCAGGAATGGTGATTTACCTTAACGGATCATTCTATTTTACCGTAGGATTTATGATCAAAACGTATTGAAAACAACAGTTCCCTGATGCATTTTGAATATGATTCCATTTATAACAATTTAACATATAATTAGTCCTTTAGGCACATAATACTTTCCTACAGTAAGACACTTTGAAAGGTTTCAGTGATACTCTTAGTTATCCGTGAGAACAACACAACTCTCTTTTTCTTATACATGCATAAATATACATTTGTGTCCCTGTGTGTATCTTTTTGTAGTATTTTTCCACTTGTTCACACTTCCCTTGCCTGGAGAAGAGTAGGCAGGACTTGTGCTCTATCTTTAGTTTTATAGGATACAATAAGAAGGTTAAAACTATAAACAGGTTATTGATAGCATACTAGCTCCATTCCCTAGAGCCTAGACCTAAAAAAAAAAAGTCCTATAACTTTTTATCACAAGTTTTAGAGATTAAGAAAACGATCTATTTGGGGAAAGGAGGTGGTATCTCAGCCCTTAAGTCACGGGGGAGTCAAGCATATTTTGTATCTGTCGTCCGAAGGAGAGCGACCGTCTCGGGTGGCACATCGCCTGTTGATCAGACCTCCGACTCCACGGTACCTTCCACTCCAGAGCAGGGCAGAGTACGAAACCCCCGCTCCCTGGACACGTGGGCCGGCTGGTGGGCAGGATTGAGAAAAGAGCCGGCGCTTGGTGAAAACTCCGCTAGGGACTATCCAGCATAGTAATATCACGTGCGGACCGAAGCCTCGCAGCTAAACGCACTGCCGGGAGATGGCAGTCCCCAAGCCAGTGGGAGGGCGGCCTTGGCCCAGTCACCTCCCTCGAGCGCCCGTGTGGGTATGCAGGTCTCTCTCTGCCAGCGATTTCCAACCGTTTTCATCTCACGGCACACATAAACTAAGTACTAGAGTCCTGCAGCACGCCCAGAAATACATTTTTTGCCAATCTGACAACAAAAATAGGCATCACGTTGATTCATTCACACCCGATGGCTCTAGTGGTATTGGCCATTGAGATTTTTAAAATTTGACCGTCTAAGGGGAAAAGAGGTCAGCGCCCCCGACTACACAGTCAGGTGCAGTATCGCACGTTTTAAAAGTTCTCGGGGCACCAGGGTGGCTGCCGCGGCACGCCGGGTGAAGATTGCTGCCCTGCGCCCCCCAAAGGCGGGGGCACCCCTGCACACCTCTTCCGAGTCGGGCGAGATGAGTAGGGTCTGAAATCGAGTCCTGCCCCCATTGTTCTCCTCCCCAGCGGTTCCCCTCTGGGTTTGGGCATAGCTGTTTGTCTGAAAACCATGCAAATTCTCTGGACTTTATATATTTCTAAAGCCGTAAGTGAGGTAGCTTTTTCACCTAAAAAAAAAAAAAAAATTCAGGAGCATTCCCTTCTCGTGACTGCAGGGAGAAGAAGGAGGCAAACTTCCCAATTTTTAGTACAGTACTTGGTGTTGTGGTCGTTTTCTTTCACACGAGTGTTGTGTAGGTGTGCTGCTTTTTATGTAATCAGTGTGTTCCTGGCAAAACGTTGTGTAAATAATATTTTTGTAGTGTGTTACGTGACTTGGAGTGTAGAAGGCGAATTTGTACTTGAAAGAATTCTATGATTAACTCTTGATTTAAAAAATTGTTTTGATTAAGTTCTCCATTTGTGGCTTCGCTCTTATTCTGTAGAGTTTGGTCTTAAAACGGTGCTATTTCCTGACCCCATTCTTCCAGTGCGGGTGGCTGCAGACAGACCGCTGATGAAGTGGTACGTGGTGAGGCTGAACGGAGACGCCCCCACCGCCACACCGGTGTCTAGGTGCAAGCCCCGAGACCTGTGAATGTTTCCTTCCTCGGCGGGGGGACCTTGCAGGTGTGGTTGGTTAGGTTGAGGATCCTGACATGGAAAGGGTGCCCTGGCATATCCGAGTGGGCCCAGTGTGAGCACAGGGTGCTTCCAGGAGGGAGCAGGAGGGTCGGAGTCGGAGAAAGTGGCGTGAAGAAGGAGGCAGAGGGAGGGAACGATGGGATGAAAACAGGGCCTGGAGTGTTGCCATTGCTCGCGGGGCCGCGAGCCAGGAAATCGGAGCAGCCTCTGGAGGCTGAGGACGGACACTCCCTGAGAGCGTCCGAACGGAGCGCCGCTCTGCTGCCCCCTGGGTTTCAGCTCCGCAGACCCAGGGTCAGACTTCTGACGTCCCCAACCGGGAGAAGACAGATTTAAACCACGAAGTTTGTTCCTTTCTTCAGCAGCGATAGGAAACTGATGGGTCTTGCTTAAGATTGGGTAAGCCAAGAGATCATTTTACCCCAGGCCTGGGTAACTGAGCATGATAACGATGTGAAGCAGTCAGTTATTTAAACCACTGTTTTAGTAAAAAATGGTAACAAGCGTTGTGCTCAGTAGAAGTAGACCGGCGTCCTCTCTAAGGAATCCAAGAAGACATTCCGTTCTGACCTCGGTACCAAGCCTAGCTCAGCCGCTTTTGGCCAGCTGTTGTGTTTCTCGCAGGGGTCCTCTGATGTGGGTCCCTGGGCAGAAGAACGCTTTTATCAAGCTGGTGGCCAGAAAGCTTCAAATCTCAGGCCTGCACCACATGCACTTGTGGTCTGGCGTGCATCTTGAGCCTCTTCCCGGTTCCATTTTTCGTCTCTATACTTTCTGTCTTTCTTCTTTTGTTAGGCTGTAGTTAATCCAAGTAATTTGCCTTAAATATTTTCTGGACCAAGGTAAGGATTAGGTAAATATAGAATGAAATAAATACACACATATAAACTCCTATATACACACCACAAATAATAAGGAAAAAATGGCAAGACACTTGATTTTTCTATCCAGCCTTTTGCTTCTTAAATCTCCGTCATGTGTTGTTTGTGCTATTTTTATATTTCCCGAAAAGAGGAGAAAAGCGAGGTCTCTAATTAATAGCACTTTTGGTTTTAAAAAACACGTAGTGAGACATCAGTAAAATAGAGGCATGCTTGTAAAGAAGAAGTTGAGTGGCGGAAACATAGAGATTGCACACAGGTCTGTCCTTGTCCCAGGCAGTTTTCTCCATTATTGGGGTATCCCACTCTTCCCTGGAAAATTTAGTTAATTTAGCCCTGGCTGGTGTAGCTCAGTGGATTGAGCACGGGCTGTGAACCAGGTATCACAGGTTCGATTCCCAGTCAGGGCACATGCCTAGGTTGCAGGCCATGGCCCCCAGCAAACGCACATTGATGTTTCTCTCTCTCTCTCTCCCTCTCTCTCTCTCTCTCTCTCTCTCTCTCTCTCTCTCCCCCTTCCCTCTCTAAAAATAAATGAATAAAATCTTTTTTTTAAAAAAAGAAAATTTAGTTAATTAAACTGCTCTGTCCTCTAAGCCATCAGTAATCTGGAGTGGAATTATGTATGTTTTTCTTAGAGGAAAAGCTATTTAAAATATGTAATAAGGATAATTATTATGGGACCTGAAAACTCCAAAACTTAGAGGGTGGGTAGAAAAGGGATCGCTGGGGAAGAGCATGGAGCAGGGACAACGGGAAGAAACACCAGGAGCAAACCGTGGAACACTGTGCTGGTGTGGAAGCACGGAGAGAAGCGCCTCGCGGGGTGCTTGTCGGGTCGGACTGACTGGCCAATGCCCTTGTCCAGAGCAGTTTTGGTGGCGGTTTGGTGGGAGAAGCCAGACCGGGATGGGTTAAGGAGCAGATGCAAGTGAAGATAGCTTTTGAGAGACTTGTTTCTGGAGGGGATGAGAGGGAGACTTAGCCAGAGATGAACGTGGGGTTCGGAGGTGGAGGTGTTGTTACTTGTTACTAAGATGAGTGATACTAGAACACGCCTAAATACCACTCGCCTGGATCCACGACAGAGAGAGAGAGATGGAAACTACACGGACAAGGGGATGGCGTCAAGGTCCCTGACAAGGGGGCCATGGGGATGGGGTGTTGGGGGGGAGTGGCCTCTGGTGAGAGAAGGCTCACTGTTTCTGTTATAACGGGAGGGAGGGTAGAGAGGATACAGATGCATTTGCAGATTCGGGGGCAGGAAGATAACGGGAGTTTTGAGCTTACGGATTTTTTCCCTTTTCTATGAATTGTGAAGAAAAGGAACTTCATTATTCAAAAAGAAAAAATGGCTTTATTGTTCTTTTAAAAAATTGTTATTCTGGCATTTTAACAGTCTTAGCTATGGCCCCGACCAGTGTGGTCAGTTGGGTGGGCATTGTCCTGCAAAGTGGGGGGCCGCTGGCCTGATTCCTGGTCAGAGCGCATGCCTAGGTTGTGGGTTTGACCCCTGGTCAGGACACATGCCAAAGTCCGCCCCGATCGATGTTTCCCTCTCTTCCTCCCTCCCTCCCCCTCTCTCTGACAACAAATAAACAAAATATTTTTTAAAAAAAGTCTTAGCTGTAGAAAAACACAAAACTTACATGCTGCAAGGTGAAACTTTGTGGAGTGTTGTAGAGCGCCTTCCAGGAGGGTTCTCGGGCGCAGCCGCCGAAACGCGCCTGTGCCCTACAGAGGTCAGCTCCCTGCACGCAGTCCCCGGGTCGTGCCAGGATTCGGGTGAGCATAATGTGCTTTTTCTCCTTTGTGGAGTGTTGTATATTTAGTTCAGCTCTTTTCAGTTCAACTTATTTGGTGCACATACCGGAGAAAAAAAGGCTGTTTGTTAGTGCTTTATAAGCATTCGTTTTCTTACTGACTCAGTTTTCGCGTTGGCTCAGGCATGTAATCCCCAAGTCAGCTGGATAAGTCAACACGCTGCTTTGTACACCGAAAGCACGGTGAGGCTTGCGGGCGAGGGACCCTGGCGGCAGGGAAAAATGGGCAGCATTGTTGCAAAGCACACAGATATTAAATTTAACTTTGTTCTGCCTCTAGCGGAGGGCTGTCCAGAGACGTGGTTCAAGGCCCAACCACAAATCTAAACAGCTTCAGAATAGCTTACCACCTGGCAGCTGAAGGGAACCTCATGTGCTGGCTGTTGAGCTTATTCTCAAGCTGATTTTCTAGAATGGAGCTAATTGGAGCCTGCAGACTGGGGCTCAAGATTGTAGATTTCAGAGCTATATATATGTCCTGTCCAAACTATTCCGGGCAACCCCTAAATTAGAGCTTATCTGGTAAATTGTTTATAAATAATGTATCCCCCCCCCACAAAAAGAAAAAAAGCCAAAATAGCAGAGGGAGGGTTTTTTTTTCTCACTGCATACCATTGTCACCTTTTGACTGAAACTAAATTAGTCTAAGAAGCATATGTTTTTGTAAGGTTGAGTGAGAAAAGACATAGTTTTATGAATTTAAAGTTTATATCTTTATTAGGTTGGTCCCAATAAATCAGGTGCTAAATACCTATTTTATTAGGTGCTAATTTCCTAGTTAGTATATTGAAAACAAATCTAAACGTGTCAAGTAAAGATGATGATCGTTGAGTTGGGTTGTGCTCTTCCATCTCTTTGAAATCTTCCACTTCCTCCCGAGAACTTGATTTTTTTTTCCTCCCCTTTCCCTGATTCTCAAACTCTTCTGACCACAAATGCAGTTGCATCTTGTTTAAAAACAAAAACAAAAACACAGTCTATGGCCGTCTAGTTTTTGCTGTTTTTCCTTTTCGCCAATTTTTGAAAGAGCCGTTTGTGCCAGCTGTTTCTGCCCCTTCACCTGCCGGTCACTCGGATGCGCTGTGACCTCAGGCTTCCCCTTGGGCCGCTGCGGGGGACGGTCTCTCTGCAGTGACTCACGTCTCCCTGGCGTCCGCGCCAGGCGGGAGCGCCTCCGCTCCGTCTCACTCGCCTTCTCAGAGTGGCGGGTTCTCGGGTGCTGGGCCTGTCCTCCCTTCGCCCAGGGACACTGGTCTTCCTCCTGGCCCCCTGATCAGGGACCACGCCGTCTCCCCCTTTCATGGCCCTCTTCCCTCTGCTTGTCTCTTAAATGTAGCTAATCCGCGTCCGCCTTCTTTTCTTGGTAACTGGGGCATCGGATATTGTCATGGCTCAAACCGCCATCCAGGTCGCACTGAGATCTTCTGAGATCTCTTTCTTGAATTTTTATCAGTCATCTCCAACCGTCGACTGGAGAGCCCACGGGCACGTGGCCCTCTCATGGTGAGTAATGTTTTTTCTCCAGCCTTTTGTCTCTGATCCGGTGTCATTGCCAGTCTCCATGCTGCCAGGGCCCTGCCTCTCCCTCGCATTCTCCCTGCCCACCAACTCGCTCTCTCAGTTCCGTCACGTATAACTCTGAACTGTCCCTTTGCCTGCTTCTTGTTCACCGTTACCACGGCACAGTCTTAGTTCAGTGTCTGTCCTAAGGGTAGGCGCTGTCATTCATTGCACTTTGTGTGTTAGGTACTCCGCCAAGCATTCTGCGTGTCTCGTTCCATTCTTACCACACACTCACGTGACTGGTATTGCATGTGACGCCCCTGGGGCACAAGCCCACTGCCCATCTGCTTCAGTCCAGGGTCCAGCCGTGGCAGCGCCGGTTCAGCGTGGGCACCCACTCGCTTCAGATTGATGGCATCCAATTCCAAGCACGCCTGCCGCCCGTTTTTCACTTTCTGCCCCGGGGCTTTGGCTCCAGCTCCAAGGTTTGGGCCGCCGCAGCGAGCTGGCGCGGCAAGTGCAAGCGCACATCCCAGACTCCCAGACGCAGGGTGTTTGAGTCCCGCTGGGGCAGCTCCCAGCTAGTGGAGGACGGGAGTCGGTCGTAAATGCTTCTCTGTCTTGATCCTGGAGCAGGAGAGAACGTTCTGACAGGCACTGATAGGCACTCTGTATGTTCCTCAAAAGGTCCAGAGTAGGTCGAGTTGATCGTGCCTCCTTGCGTTGGCTTTTCCTTCTTTTCAGTCTCAGTCTCCTGAGTTCTTCCTCATGCCTCCTCTCTGGGGTTGCCTTCCAAATGAATTGCTGGCACATGAGTCCCAGCTAAGACGGGTAGTACCAGAAGTGGCTCTTGAAAGCACAGCTTGGACGGGATAGGGTGGATCACCGACTGGTGAGACTGCAGCAAGGACACCCCTGCTGGTGGCAGGGGCGGTGATAACCCCGGCGTGTGTGACAGAACAGTCGCTGAGGCTCCCTGCCCCCAGCGGGGATTGGGGCTGGCATGAATGGAAGGTGAAGGGTTGGGTTATGTGGCAGCTCTGGGACCTGAGTGGTATGGGGACAGTGGTGATTATGAGGACTTGGACCTCTTTTTCCACCAGAAGGCCTGTAGACAAGAGAGCGACAGGCTCGGGCCAAGCAGCGTTCCGTGCAGGGCGCTCTGGGAGGGCAGGGGCTCCGGGACAGCATTGGAGAAGGTCTGGTCACTTGCAATGATAGGACTGCCGATGCTTAAAAACAGGCCCAGATTTCCTCTTTTTTAAAAAAATCATTTTTAAAAGGTTTTATTTATTTATTTTTAGAGAGAGGGGAAAGGAGGGAGAAAGAGAGGGAGATAAACATGGGTGTGCGAGAAACATTGATCGGTTGCCTCTTGCACGCCCCCAACCAGGGACCAGCCTGCAACCCAGGCATGTGCCCTGACCAGGAATGGAACTGTTGACCCCTCATCCTGTGGGATGATGCCCGACTAAGCCACACCGGTCAGGCACCTACATTTAATCTTAAGGGTGGAAGGGCTGTATATCTTGTGTGGATTTGTACTGTGTCAACTGAGCTACATTGGAATTGGGTTTTCCGGAACTCTCTTCTGGGTTCTGCATTAGCACTGGCCACAAGAGACACTTCGAGTGAGCTTTAGAAGGCAGAGAAGTGTAGCAGCAGCCACAACTGTTTTTCACGCGAAGGTTGGTCCTAGGCACTGTGGCCTCGCGCACACACACTCGATGCTGATCTGCTGGGCCGTGTTGTTGGCACGGCGCTCTGGCCAGGCCTGCAGCTCCTCCGGCTCCTGTGGGATCGCTTCCATCAGCTCCTTAGAACCCTGGGCCAGTGTGTGCAGCTTTCCCGCGGGCCCCCACATCACTGAAGTTGGAGGCATGAAGGTAGTGAGAGAGAGACGTGGGTTCTCATTTGTCTTCACGGGTTCTGGCTGGGCTTTGGAGTTCCAGTTTGTCTTTGCTTCTTCCCACTCCATGTCGACCCCTCCAACTGCTTGCTCTGCCGTCTTCAGGCCCAGGCCTGGGTGCAGGAGCTGCGGTCTACACAGACAGATCAGCTGACTCCCGCAGCTGCGGAAGGTCAGACCTTATTCTGTACCGCTCATAGTGGTTCTGCCTTTCTTTCGGATCCTTGGTAGGTGTTAAGGCCAAAATCGGGGTCCTCATGTGGAATGAGTAGGACCCCGAGATGTCAGATGGGCACATCTGGGTGGACGAGCCTGAGAATCTGGAATTCCTGAATTTTCCCGAGTCCTCGGGACAGGCGGAATCAATGCCCTGTTAGGAGAGAAGAGCCTTCCCTTGTTTGCAGACCACGCGGAGATCAAGTTGTGGTGGGCGTCTCACAGGATGGTGCTTGTCCTCCTTTGGTCTGCCCCACCACCAAACCCCTGTTCCTTCCAGAACAAGAGCTAGACACAGTCCCAGCATGTGGGAGGACGTGCTCAGGCAAATAATTCCAGGACCTGGTCAAGTACGTACTGATAGGGATAGGAGGAACATGCGGGCGAGTGGACTTGAAGGCATGGGACCAGGAGTGGCAGAATAACAACAAGGCTGTGTAGGGCAGAAGTTCCCAACGTGGGAGCACTCTTCACGTCTCAGGCGTTAACATGCTGGTAGCCTGGTCTTGATATACGGCCGAGATGGTTTCTTGAAGCTTGGACATGAATACAACTTACAGTAGATTAGGTAGATGTGTAAGAATTGCTTTGGCAGAGTGTTGAGGTAAAACATTTGAGAGAAGAGAGACTGTGAGAATGGATTTATTATACGAGACGGGAGAACACTCTCTGACCATGTCGCTTAGGAGGGTTCAGAGAACACACTTCATTCCCCAGGGTGATGCTGAACGCACCGGTGAAGGGAAGCAGGATGGGCTTGATAGGCGGTACGTCCGTGGAACCGGGTTCCCTAGGTTCATAGACACGGTAGGATTCTGGCGTAACGGAGGCCAAGGTGGTGGTACTACCCGGCAGGAGCAAGGTGGGTGGTATTGCCATGATGGACCAGAGGGCACTCAGCGTGCCCTGACCCGCAGAGCTCGGTGGCAGTGCTGGGCCCAGAAAGAGGGCCGGCCAGCCTGGGTGTTGCTTGACTTGTATGATTAAGACCGTCTCTGAGGGACCTGAGTCTTCAGTTACCTCGCTCTTGTTGGACTGTGGTTGCTCTGGATGCCTCTTCAGTGTTACCAGGCGTGGAAGCAATGAGAAGCATAGTGATTCCCTGGAGTGTAGATAAGCTCCTTCTGTCACCATTATGTGATGGCTGTGCTAGCTCCTCCCCGAAGACCGAACAAGCAATGTATTTCTTCTCTATCTTTGTTGAGGTGTAACTAACATATACCATTGTGTAAGTTTAAGGTGTAGAGAGGAATGATCTGATACACGTATATCCAATGACAGAGGCGGAAGGGAGTTTGAGCTTTATTCTGTCTCTTGCCTCTAAAGTACCACCTTCAATTCTCTTCAAACATCCACGCAGGCTTCGGCTCACTTTGCCCCGACAGGGTCTTGTCTCAAGTGTGTTCACTGCGCATCATTCCCTTCCTGCTCCGGGGCTTCTGCAAGGCCCGCTCAGCGGGAAATACGGGTAAGAGGGCACAGAGGCGAGTGCAGCCTAGGCGCCCGGAAGCTCGTGCTCAACCTAGGGGCCGGGAGCCAAGGGGGAAATGCTGCTTCTTGTCTTTGCACAGGCGATTCTAAGAGTTTTCTAGTCATTCCTTAGGGAGTCTTGGCAAGATTGAGCTCCAGGTGCCCACAGCAGTGAGCATCTGAATGAGGTGCCCTTTACCGGCTCCTGCTCCTTGCCGGTTTCACTCTCCTTGGTCCTTGACTCCTGTCAATGTACAGATCACTTTGATGCTCTGCTTTTGGGATGAATGCAGGCTCAGGCAAGTACTGTTAGAAAGTGTGTGTGTATGAGAGAGAGAGAGAGGGAGAGAGAGAGGCACTATCTGTCCACATGTTTACCAGACTACCCGTCCACCTGTGCACGCATGCATCCATCCATCCATCGATGCACGATCCGTTCCACCCACCCATCCATCTACCCAGTCAGTCACAGGTTACAAGGGGTGTAGCGTGGTAAAAATAATTGTTCTGCACAGCGTTGGTAAGTGGTAGAGCTTGAGCTCTAACCTGAGTTCATCTGAAGCCCAGACGTTCTCCTCTTTCTTGATTATACTACCTTCCCGCCTGTGAGGATGAACTCCCAGGCCTTGGCCAGCTTGGCCTTGAGAGTCCTCAGTGACTTGGCCCCACCTGCCTGTCCGCAGGAGTCGTTGCTAGTTCACCCGTCTAAAGTTGTCCCACGCATGTGCTCATCCCTTTGCCAATAAGATTTAAAAGTCCTCGAGTGATATTTACTCTTCTCCTTGTTATTCTGTAACTTAAATACTGTGGTATAAAGTCAATACATCATACGTTCCATGATATGGGGAAAGAAAAGGAAGAGAACACATATACTCGTCATATACACATACACGCACAAACTTATTTATAACAAAATAAAATAAGGAGGAAATATTCATGACACCTGCAGTCTTCTTTTCTGAAACTGGTCACATGATCCCCCCGCCACTGCCCTGTAGGGATCGCCCAGCAAGAAGCAGCAGGCTCTTGACTGCCTACTTTTGGGTGGTGCTTTCCTGCTATGTAGAATCATCTGTGAACCAGGCCTGAGTCTCGTCTTTTCTGTCCTTCGGTCTTAGAGAATCCCTCGTGAGGCTCTAGGTGCAAGCCGGGTGCGTGCAGGCCGTGAGAGCAGGAGTGGGGACTAATGGCATTTGGGCCACTTGTTCACGTGATTGACTCATGCCCTCGGGGTCTACTCTGCCCCACATCCGTTCCATGATGGCGGACAGTCTGCGTTACAATCCACCACCTTAAATACTAGTGCTGTCCAAAAACGCCCTCACAGAAGCACCCAGAATAGTGTTTGGCCAAACATCTGGGCGCCCTGCGATCCAGCCAAGTTGACACATAAAATTCAACATCACAAAGAGCATCAGACAGTCGGCAAAGCAGAATAGGGACCATGGATTAAAGTATTTTACCAGTGTTACATTTTTTGAATTTGCTCCTGTACTGAGGGTACTTAAGAGAATTTTTAGGACGTACACACTGAAATATTAAGGGGTAAAGATGCATGAGGTGTGCAAATTACACTGAAGTAGATCAGAAAAAATAAGTAATGTGTGTGTGTATGTGTGTATGTATGACTGTATGAATAAGAACAAACAAATGTGGCAGAATGTTAAGAACTGACTATGCATATGGGAGGTGTCTGTTATTTTTGCAACTTTGGATTTTGAAATCATTGTAAAATAAAACAAACAAACAAACAAAGGAGTAAATGGCCAGGGAGCACTGTAATTGTGTTTAGGAGCACAAAAGGTCTGTAACTTTTTCTGTGGCAACATAATTGTGCTGGTACCCTTGTCATAGAATTGGGAGCATTGATTGCTTAACTTGGTTTCGGGGAATGGGTTGCACAATTCATGTTTGAAACAAGCCAAGCGGGGGGCGGCAGGGGAGCAGCGGCAGGGGAGCAGCGCCCGGCCCCCGGCCGTAGAGCTCCAGTGCCTGCAGTTCCCTCCAGAGCATTCCTTGACCTTTCCCTTCCAACTCCCAGACTTGGCGTCAGAGCGTGGTGGTGGTGGAGGAAGCACGGTTAGAGCTGAGATGGGAGAGAGAGGGCGGGACAAGACTGTATGAATTTAGTTTCTTTGGTCCCCCGTGTCCATGGAATGACGTGAGACAGTTCACTATGAGTTAAAATCACCGGTAACATTTTTTTTAAAAAATAGGATTATTATTAAAAACAAGTTGGCAGCAGTCTTATGAAAATTTATAGTTGTAAGCACAAATTATTGAAACTGATATTTGATTCAAAGCTGCTCCATTTAAGTGCTAATAGAAACCCAGTTGTCACTATTAGCGGCATGTAGTCTGGAAAATACAAAAAAGAAAGGGTGTTGATGAAGTACTTTCTCACAATAGAATTAAGTGTGGAGGTGACAGTATAATTGCAGTGGAAAAACGAGGCTATGACTTAGGAGGAACAAAATGCTGTATTTTCTTCCATCAAATTGAAATCTGATCCTTGGGAGTGTTCCTTTGGACTGTGAGAAACTATTTTACTGCTTGCATGGAAGATATAATTTAAAATATATCAACAAACACCAAAATAATATTGCCTTGTAATGGGCTAAGTTTTTATCCCTTATGCTACCTAATTGTTTGCTTGCCAAAATACTGGAGCGTGACTTCTGTTGTGAACGGAGGCGCGTCTTCACCCAAGAACAAGGTGGGCCCGTGCGAGCGTGGACGGTGCGGCCCTGTTCTCAGTGCAGGTTTAGGTTCGAGTGCGGTTGTCTTTAAACTGTCAGATGATTATAAACCAGCCCGGAGGGAACTTGCTCTTGAAAACATCATGTAAAAACTTTTATGCAATCCTTTCAATGTGCTATATTGTTCCTTAAAGTACCTGTTTCTTCACATTTTTGTGTGTATTAACTTCAGTCATATGGCATGACTTGGAAATGAAGTATTCTAGTTGACTTGTTCTTTTAAAGCTCTGCTTTATAATAATTGCGAATTTTCCTGTAATTAAGCTGCAGTAAAATTCTTTACTGTCCTTTGGCCATTTTTATTTGGAAACCCCGCAGACATTTCACATACTTATTTTGTTTTTAAGATTTTATTTTATTTTCTTTTTAGAGAGGGAAGGGAGGGAGATAGAGAGAGAGTGAGAAACATCGATGTGCAGTTGCTGGGGGTTATGGCCTGCAACCCAGGCATGTGCCCTGACTGGGAATCGAACCTGTGACACTTTGGTTCGCACCCCGAGCTCAATCCACTGAGCTATGCCAGCCAGGTCACATACTTATTTTTAATTCATAAAGTTTATGTTCACCAAATCTATACATGTGCACATACAGCTACACATTAGTAATATGCTATTAAACCATATGCCATTACAGCAAGGACAGAAGAACTTGTAACATTTCAGAACAATGCATTAATAAATAAATAAATAAATAAATAAATAATCTGTTTTATAAAATTGAAGAACAATTTACTTAGATAACGTCCTGTAGGATGTATGAGAAATGCGTGCATTTTGGAAAAAAAAGAAATGTGTTAGAAGCTTTACAGTACTATTTAGAAGTATGCGACTTTTCTGAAAAGTATTAACTTTGATAAGTAAATAGATTTGTATGCAAAACAATAACCAAATAAACATTCAGAAAATCCTTGTCGAATCTGAGCATTTCTTTATAATATTCATGTTTTGAAAATGTTTTCATGATTCTTACTGTCTATTCCTAATTATTTTCTATAGAGGTATAATTTACATATAGTAAAATTCATTCTTGTTGGTGTACAGTTGTGAGTTTTGACAAATGAATACAGTTCATGCAGAACTTTTGAAAATTGATCTTGTTTTTTACTCCAAGTACTTTCTGATATCATGATCACTTAAGGAGTATCATTTTACACTTCAAAGATTGAGCGATAGCTATTTAGAATATAATAATTTTAGTAATTTCCAATGTTTTCACTTGGCTCTTAGTGTTATTAGTAACAAACACATTGGGGAGCCTCCTTTTTCCTCTCCCTGATTGCAGCACCTTAGTCTTGCCTTTATTGTCTCTGGCCTCCAGTATGGCATCAGCCTGTGCATTGGCTTTGCTGTCTCCCGTGTGGATTCCTTTCTCCAGTAATTCATTTCCACACTGCTGCCGGTGGTCTTTTTCAGGTCCAGAATCACTTATCTTAATCATCTGCCTAAAATCTTTCCCTGGCTCTCCATTTCCTTTAGAATAAGACAGATACTTTTTCCAGTGTCACACAGTCGTCTTCCATGACTGGGTCCCTGCCCGTGTCCTGCTGTGCCTTCTTTCCCCTGCCTTTGCCTGCAGTGCCTGCCTGCGCTCATTGCAGATTCCCAGATAAGGTGTGAGCTGTCCTCGTCTTGGTGCTTTTCCCTATGTGTTTCCTTCGGACGTGCGGGGTCTTTTTCTGCCCCACTGTCCATCGGCGCCTAACTCCCCCAAACCTACAGGTGTGGTGAGGTGGTCTCCTGCACTCTCCTGGTCTCGGTGCCTCACAGCTCTCCGAGAGTGCTTGTACCCTGGGGCTTTCCGCTCGCCTGTGAGTGCCTCCTCCGGACCCCATGCTGCCTGGGGGCACGCAGCGGCCAGTGTGTCTGCTTCAGTCTCGCCAGTGCTGTGCACAGTATCAGATACACGTCAGCATTCAGAATGCTCGTTCAGCAACTAGACTGTGTGGTGACATGTTGGGTATGATGATTCCATAAAACCCGTGAAATCGGTAAGGAGAAGAAAAATGGATCTTCAGAGCAGTGGGCACCAGGGTCCCTAGAATGGCGGGAGCTGCCCTGGGGGCATTGCCCTAACCGCAGGTTCACGGAGCCGTGGGAGTGTGGATGGTAGCAGCAGCGGCGGCAGCAGCAGCGGCGGCTGAGAGGTCAGACAAGGAAGCGGCTTGACAGGAAACGAGAGGAAAGATTTGTTGGTTTTGTTCCTAAGAGGAAAGGGGAGGGAGAAAGGAGACAAGTCAGAAAAATGGTGCGAGGCCAGGAGCTAGGTGAGCTAATGGCCTGGCCCCAAAGGGCGGAAGCTGGAGAGAGGTTGAGAATGACCTATTTTGAATAGGGGGGTGGGAGGGCTTTAGCTCTGTGGGCTTTCAGGACCTGGCAAGCCCCAGCTGCTAACTAGGATACGTGCACAAGAAGATTGGACATGAATTGGACATGAACGCTCAAAACGAGGGTGGCTAGTGTTAGTGTGGTGGGGTTATAGCTGTCCCCACCCCTGTGACTTTTCTGTTACAGGTCATAATAAAAGTTCTGAAATTGAAACATGTCTCCAGTATCCTGAGGTGACCTTCCTCACAGCAGTACTTGGAAATCAGAAGTGAATGTTGATTTCTTAAATACTGAAGATGCTAGGAAGGGAAGGCGAAACTTGTTACTGAGAAGAGGGAATTTGGGCCAATACTGAAACTCCTTTCTTTACCCAAAACAGGAACTTTCTGATGAACTTGCTAGGCTTCGTCATGCCCCACCCGCTTTTAAATGGATGAGCTACTGTCTCAAAGGGGGAAAAAAAAGTACTTGAACGTTGGACAAGGTTTTGTGCAGACAATATTTAAGTTTCAGAAGCTGCTGGTGTTGTGTGGGTCCTAGATTTATCAAACTGGGGCTTAATTATGGGAATCTCAGCTGCAGCAGCTTTATGCTCCTCTTCTTCCTGTGGCATTCACAGCTGAATCTCACATCACTTTTTATAATTGTCCTCCTTCCGAAGTGAAAAGAAGTCAGAAAACAGCTGAGGAGGTAACGGTGTACTCCTGCAGTGTCCTGTGTATATAACGCTGGTAATGTCCCTTGAGAGCAGCGAATAGGATTGGATGTCGGATCGTTACCTCGTTGCTTTGCTTTCTGTGCCCTGACTTCATGCATATAGCTGCAGTTACAGTCACAAAAGACATGTATAAACCCGAGCCACCCTTTGCCAACAAACAGTGGGAATACAGAGACGTGCAGGAAGCTTTTCTGTTTGCTTAATTAGTGCATTTTCCTTTTGGGTGAGAGTATCAAGTTAAAAATTGCGTTGCTGGGTGAGCACGGGATTAGGAAAAAGGAAGTTGGCTGTGTTTTCTAGCAGATAAGATGTACAGTCTCAGGAGCGCTGTACACCTTCTCCTGATGGGCTGTTCCTTCCTAGGGGACCTGGTATTTGAAGCTACTGATTAGGTTGTGCCCCGGAAAGTGCTAGAAACACATTGCCCAATTCGGCATTTTGGCTTTTAGTTTTCATTTTGTTCAGTCTGTCTTTCTTACCCATTCTTTAAATATTTTAGTTCCGTTGGTTAAGAGAGTTTAAACCCTTCCATGCCACTTACAGGGGTTTTTATTTTGGAGACTGCCGTGGACCCCGTTTCACATTCTGTCGTCTGTTTTAGCCAAGCTGATCTCTGAGGCATTTTCCTCTCGTTTCAATGCACGGCCTCTTTGGTATTCCCTTCAGAGACCATTTGTGTCCACTGGAAAGGCTATAATCTTTTTTCCATCCTTCCCCCTTAATATATCTTTATTCTTCCCTCTGTCCTGTAGTCCTTCCCTCTAACCGTCTCTGCCCTGGATCCCGTTACTTATCACCGCAAGAAGGATCGGCTGACGCCGCCCCCGCCCCCATCTCCCCTTGTTCCAGCCTTTCCCGTTTTTCCTTTCTTCGTTGGTCTTTTCTCTCATCTGCCTTCTAAGGCAGAAAGCACTCCCCATGACTTCTCTCCCATTTTCCCTCTTTTATAGCTCCATTCCTTGAACAGAATCATCTGTATTCATTGTTTGAAGTTGGTTGTTTTGCTCTTCCACCCCCGTCCTTATACCCTGGCCTCTCTGCCTAGACTTGAGGATGCAGCTACCACTTGGGAACAGCCTATTGGGGGAGCTTCACAGGGCAAAGGGACTGGTTGGAGAACAGAGGGTGGGTTGGAGAACGGGGACTTCCTCCCCGAGTCAGGGGTGCCACTGGCTGTGGGGGTACCACCATCATCTGTGTGCATACCAACCTGAAGCTCTTGAACCATTGTTTAGGGGTTCTGTGGAGGGATTATTACGTAGGCATAATTGCTGAAATCATTGACCATTGCTGATTGACTTCATCTCCGCTCCCCCCACCTCCCCTCCCTGCAGGGGGAAGGGTAGAGGACCAGGCTGAAAGTCCTGGGTTTTTTTCTGGCAACCAGCGCCACTCCTTCCTGCGCCCGCCCGCCCCAAATCCTCAATCTCTCCGGGGCCTGGACTCCCAGCCGCCAGTCATCTCAGTAGCACACAGAAGGCACAGTTAGGGACCCTGGAGAGTCCTGAGCTCTCAGGAGCCGTATATGAGGACTGGGGACAAAGACCAAATATATATATATATCATTGTACCACAGTTTGACCTCATCGATAATCATTATTTTATCAGGCATTCTGTCTTTTCTGGATTGCATATACTGTTCATCTTCTAACCAGCTCTCTGGCTCTTTTTCTTCTTGATCCCGAGTCCTGATCATTATCGACACATCGACACTCACCGTTTTGGGGGGTGGTCTCCTTAAGGGCTTTCTACTGCAAGTTTACGCCATTGCCCCTCTCTTAATAACCTTGTGCATTTTAGGAGAGGAGAAGTATCTTTTTTTTCTCTACCTTTCTAAGTTCTCAATCGGGACTCCCGTAACAAAAGACATTAACGAGGAAAGCATACAAATTTATTTAATATAAGTTTTATGGGGCACTGGAGCCTTCATAAGGAAATGAGCCGAAGAAACCGTTAAACCTGAGCATTTTCATGTTCGCTTTGCTGAAGAGTGGAAAATTGTGGAAAAGGGGCGAGATAGGGCAAAGGGCGTGAGGTGAGGGTAGTAAACCGGGACGACTGTTTGGTCAGACTCCTCTCCAAGCCCTTGCGGTGGGAGATAAGGGTGCTCTTTTCCTCTGGGTGGAGGAGGGCGCCTCTCACAGGAAGGGTTTGCGGCCTGCTTCACGGGAAGGTCAGAGTCCTTCCTGCACTCGCTGCTTCTCAGGTTCCTTCCACTTAAAATGCTCGGCATACCAAGGTGCTGAATTTGGGGGTTAGCACGATCCGAACCCCATCAGCATTCTGTCTCTTCTCTGCAGAACTCCGGTTCCTTGTCTCTCTAGGTCGGCTTGCATGGCAGCCCTTTTAGGGTGTCCTGCCATCACTTCGAAGTCCGTGTCGAAACCCCACAACTTCCCCTTTCAGGCCCCCCTTTCCACTTCCCCTTTCAACAAAGCCTGTGAGTTGTTGTTTCTGCTCACCCCAGACCCTCTGAGTGCAAGTCTAGTTCACTGCGGCCCCCCTCCGTCTCCCAGCGTTAGTCCTCCTGCCGCTGTCCACACGGCCCGTCGCTGCCGGAGTCGGTTTTCTGAAACCTTCCTTTCCTCTGGTCCAGAACCGGTATTGCCTAGGGGTTCAACTACAGCTAATTAACCTGGCATTCCAGGTGTTGAATCAGCGAGTTTCATGTACTTATTTGATGTTATATTTTTACTGTTTTCCCCACATAAACCAGTAGCAGCTAATTAGAACAGTCCTCTTGTTATTCTTTACTAGGAAAATACTTGTTCCTACTTATGCTTTCACTCTAGCTAGCTCAGAATTCCCTAACTGCTGTCTCATCTTTGCCATTGCAAATCCTGTACTTCCTAGCTGAAGGCCGAGCACCTGTTCAGGTGTGAAATGAGTGAATGAGGGCCTGCATGCTCAAGGAGTGTTCCTAACTGGTTCTGCATGTTAATGATATTCCCTTCCATGTCTGCAGACTCCATAATCCTTTCTGTTAAATTGCATTTCTCACAGCTTATTGCAAATTTAATAAGTGATTAATTTATTGAATAAAATCTGGTATGTGAGTGCCTTAGTCATATATTTTAAAAAAAACTTACTTGAAATGGCCTCAAAAGCATTATTTTCTTTATTTTTACTTTAATTATAAAAGTGCTTTTAAATTAAGCCTTTTCTTAGTTTTTTGTTTTTTGTTTTTCCTTTTCTTAGTTTTAACACAAGTGAACCATTGGTTCTAATCATGTATTTGTACGGATTGTTTTCCTCCGTAAGACTGGGAAGTTCCAAGTTAAATCTCTCACAACTTAAAGAAATGATCATAGATAATATGCATTATGAATTAATTGTGTATGGTAATAGAGTTGCCTAGAAAGTTGAATGAAGAGCCGTTTTTCAATCATAGGTTTATGGCTAAGATTCTGGAAGAATATGCCAAAGGCTAAGAATAATTATCTTTGAGTGGTAGATTTTCTAGGTCTACCTTAGGCCTATTTATATTGTCTGTTTTTTAAAAACCATGAATCTGGATTAGTTAATAATAATAATAATAATAATACAAATAACAAAGCTATCTAAATAGACAATTATCCTATTAGTCTAAATTTATTATTTAAAGAAATTACAGCAGTCATATTTTCCCACACTGCAGATAACCATATTAATGTTATGCAAAGAGCTGAAGGAATCTAGTTATAGTGTAAGGAACCAAATATTTTCTATTCATTGATAGTACAAGATTTTTTTCTTTACTGTTTAATAATTCATACTATGGTAGGAAATCATTTAAATATTGAAATTTGTTTTGGGGGAGGGTTTAAGATTTTATTTATTTATTTTTAGAGAGAAGAGAGGAAGAGAAACATCAGTGTGGGAGAGAAACATGGACTGGTTGCCTCTTGCATGCCCCCAACATGGCCCACAGTACAGGCATGTGCCCTGACTGGGAATCAAACTGGTGACTCCTTGGTTCACAGGCCAAAGCTCAATCCACTGAACCACACCAGCCAGAGCTGAAATTTGTTTTTGACAAACTTAAAAAAAAATCCATTGACTTCTTGTACAGTGATTTCCTAACCAGAAAGTATGTATTATAGGATAACACAGATCAAGAAGTGAAGGATTTTGATTTTCAATGGGGATAGTTCCTAATATTTTAATAAGAAAAAAATCGGTTAAAATTGCCTGTGAAAGCATTAAAACAGTTCATGCCTACCTTTTCCAAATGAATAACCTTGGTAATGCATTAATGTAAAAAAATTGTAAAAGCTTTTCATGAGAGGAGACAGTACAAGCTGACTAACAATAAGAGAGAGGCCTCAAGTAGACCTTGAAAAGTTTAAAAATACTTGCTTTAGTCCAAGTTTACGAATATTTAAAACTCATATGATGTGGGCTTCAAAATAGATGTCAGATATGAACAACTGGTAAGGCCATACTGTTGTGCACTAATTAAATACCTCTAGCCTCAGTTTTTTAAGTTTGTCTATACTTTGTTATTTTATATATTTGCGAAGAGTTTTCATTAGGCATTGTTTCCATGGGAAGGAGTTAATCCTTTTTGTTAGGACCTAGGGGCTGAGGGTGCGGTTTGGGCGCCATTAAGCTGTTACGGTCAGAAATCCAGAAATGCCCAAACTCTCGGCCCAGCCGATCTGCTCTCATCCCTCAGGAGTCATGAGGAAACTGCACAGAACAGGGGGCCAGCGGGACTCAGTGTCACGTTGGCAAAAGCTGTGCCAGCTTCCAGCACAAGCGAGCACTCATGGAGAACTTCTCTTCCGTGGAAGAGCACCGGTGCATGCAGTTTCGGCCCAAGCTCTAAGTGAGGACTTCTCCTCCCCTCCCAACCCCATCTGATCATAATCTCGGGGCCCCCATGCTGAGGTGCGTGCGTTAGAAGGGTGGAGAGGAGAGCAGACGAGTGAGTGAACATCAGGTTCCCAAACAACCTCTGCATTTGCCCAGTTAACTGCTCTATATGGTGAAGCAGTGCAAGAGAATTAGCCATTCGGCCCTGGGGGGGGGTGGAGTATGTGGTCAGCCCAGGACAGAAGCTTGAGGCAAAAAAACAAACCCGGTGTGGATCCACCTATTACTAACGATTCCCAGTCAGAATTTTGGACTCTGAATACTGGGGTTTCTCTTACCTTTGGGGAGGACTAGACAGGGAGACGGACAGAGGCGTACCTGGCCCAGGAAAAGGAGCTCCGACAACCACAGTAAAACCCCATTCACTTTTATGTAAGAAGGAAGACGGAGGACAGGTCTCTCTCAAGGTGGTACGGGCCTACTTCTGGTGCAGCCTGCCCCAGCCATGCAGGCAGGTCCGTGCCATACGATCAGAGTATTGTTTTGGACTTTACTGGGGCATGTGATGACTCGGACATAAAGGAGATTTCTGTATTGGGCTAGTGCTTGTTTCACCTCGAGTGCGAAGTAAAATATGTAAATATTTTAAGTCTCATTCTAATAAATATTAGTATTGTTGCTGGGAAGTTTGAGCTTTTGATCTTAGGTTAATAGTTTAATTAAGAGAAATATAATTTATTTTTAGACCTTCTTGCTTAAAATTTTCTAATTACAATGACAAATAATAGCGTAGAAATGAGAACCATTTGGACACCTAGACTCACATGCTTGAATGTATATTTGTCATCGCTTAGGATTCGATATAGTATCATTAAACATTTCCTTTTATGTGTTTTGTCTTTAACACAGTGAAAAAATCTTTATAATTAACAAATATTTCCTCCATGCCAAAATACAATAGAGCTGCCTACTCTGTATAATGCTAGATGCTCCAATACAATGGTAGATACATTTGTCCACACCCACAGAATGTCCAGCACCAAGAGTGAACCCCACTGTGACCTGCGGACTTTGGGTAATGACGATGTGCCAGTGCAGCAGGTTCATCAGTTGCAACAAATGTCCCGCCACAGTGGGGGTGTTGATAATGCGGGGGCTGTTCATGAGTGGGGGCAGAGGGCATATGGGACATGTATGTACCTTTTGCTCAATTTTGTTGTGACCTAAAAGTGCTCTAAAATATAGTCTGCAAGCAATTAGATACTTCATACCTACTAGAATGGTTACTATTAAAAAGGGTAATAGTACTATGTCTTTAAGAGGATGTGGAGCAAATGGACCTCTTGTATATGATTGGTGGGAATGCAAAATAGCGCAGCCACTTTAACAGAGTAGTACACTAGTATCTTATAAAGGTAGATATGGCTGTATGTATATGCAGCAATCTCATTCTTAGGTATTTACCCAGGAGAAGTGAAAGCATGCCCACAAAACTACCTTATTATAACCCAAAACTGCACACATTGTGAATCTGACCAATATAGTCCATCAATTAGTGAATGGAAAAGTAGGCAGTGGCATATCAGTGCTATGGAACGCTACTCTGTAGTAGAAAGAAATGAAGTAGTAACACACAAAAATGTGGATGAAACTCAAAAACATATATGAAAATTTGAGAGAAGGTAAAACTTTGATGAGTGGAATTAGATCATTGGTTGCCTGAGCCCGTGGCCTGGGAAGTGACTGGGTTCAAAAGGATGTCCTGGAGTTTCAGGACCACGGACTGTTTTATATCATGGTTGTCACGGACACTTCACAGCTGTACCTAATCACCCCAAATTATCAAACTGTTCATTTGAGTGAATTTTATTGTGTGTAAATGATACCTCAGTAAAACTTAAAAATGACAGTAGTGGATTTCTGGTACTCAAATATCTTCAGTTAATTTTCACTTTGAGCAAAATATTGACCCATGAACTGTTTGTTTTTGCTCATCACTTCAAAAGCAAAGTAATAAAAAACTAAAATAAAACTAGGGTTAATGGTGAATAATAGTGTTTTTGTTTCAACGCCAGTGAAATTATAATGATTTTTTTTTTAACTAAAAAGGTTGTTTTCCGTACCTTCAGAGCAGAAATGCATGAACTGGAGGAATGGTCTAACGATCCCAGCTAGGAGCTCTGAGGACCGTTGTCAGGGTCATGGTCTCTGCCCTGCCCTATCGCAGTTCCAGCTGCTAGGTCCCCCAGGGAGATGAAGACAGAGGGCAGAACGAAGTAAAGGAGGACATCACGACAAGCTTGATGTGCCATGACCATCTCTGGCACCTTACCCCAAACCGAAACCTTGCCTTCAGTGAGCTGAGCTGGACCATGTGGCCCTGCTTAAGATTTACTGGTCACTTCGCCCCAGGCAGATCCTCTCTCAGCCTGTTCACTGGAGTCTCACCATTCTTAACAAGAGAAGGCCGGGAACAATCAAATCTAGAAATAGATCGAGGCAAAAAAAAGAATGTGTTTTTATAAGCCCAGGGTTGCTCTTTGCAAGCCCAGCATCGGGTTTTCTTTCTTAGGCCCTGGGGCTTGCGGCGGCAGGAAGGGAAGACCCTCTCCCCAGCTCTGCCTTACCTCACCAGCCAGCTGGGGACAGTCTTGACAGAAAGGCAACCCACAGAGTAAATCAGCTCTCAGCACCAAGCCACAGCGAGGAGAATCCAAAGAGAACATACCTTGAAGAAAACAGAGCTAACGTCTCACCCCCTGGAGACCTTACCCCCCACCTCCTTCCCCCAAACACAGACAGCTCCAAGCCTTGTCCGTTCTTTTTCCCGGAGGCTAGGAGTTCGAGGAAGCCTTGAGTTACCCTTGCAGGCAAAGTGTTACTGCTTTATGTCAGAAACAGAGTGGTGGAGGTGTAGTAGATGATGAATAAAACAGCCCTTCACAGATCATCTGAAAGATCTCTGTGAATGACCAGAGTTCCCTAGGTGGTACTTTGTGGAACAGAGTGGAATTAACCTGATCTCTCTAATTTCCTTTGAAAGCAGTTCTGTGGCTAGCGAAGAAGGGCTGAACGGGTTACATATCAAAAGATGGTTCCTTATCTTCCCAGGCCAGCTGCAAATGCAGACACGGGGGACATTAATACAGGGTGTGGACAGGAAGTAAGAGATGACTCCTAACTGTGAGAACCAGCAGTAACAGTTTCTAACGTGTTCAACATATGACTCTTCGATAATGTCTTCAACTTGACAAATTTTGCATAATAAAATGACAATTTAGTTAGAAGAGAGTCAAATCATTCTTTCAAAAGTGGTGGTTTCTGTGAGCGTGGCTCTTTGCTGCATCTACTCGGCATCTTGCAGGAGGACGTGTGTGCACTTGCAGATGCTGCTGCATCTGTGTCCGTGGTATTTGCGTTAGATCTGGATGGGTGTCGGTGGAACTTGAAGCAGGCCGCGCACACTGAGCCGTTGCCACTGTTACGTTACGCGTCAGTAGTCAAACTCGTAGAAACGGGAGGTAGATGGTGGTTCCCAGGGGCTGGGTGGTCAGCGGACATAGAGCGTGTTTTGCAGAGTGAGCGTGTCCTGGAGCTCCATTGCAGACAGTGACACGCAGTTAGCACCACTGTATCGTACACTTCGAGATGGTTAAGACGGTCAATTTCATGTTGTGTTTTCACCACAACTTAAAAAAAAATGTTTGCAGTTAGTGAAATTTGGAAAGACACTGAAATGATTTACCTCCATGAAACTTTTAATTCCAAAAGTTCTTAGGTGGGTCTGATTTTCTTGAAAGTCTAGTCCCGAAGCGTTAATTTATTTATAGACATTTATAACAACACTTAGTGGCACATAGCAAGCACTGTCTAAATTTAACTTATTTAATCTTTACCACAACTCTATGAGGTTTTGTTTTCTTTTCTGCCATTTTACCACAGACATTTTCAAATATATAGACGATTTGAAAGAATTGTGTGTTGAACACCCTTATACTATCTGGATTCTCTAACGTTTTCTTGTGCTTTATCACATATCCTTATCTATATGCAAACATTATTCATCTTACTTTTTTGTGAATTTCAAAGTAGACTGCAGATGTTAATACGCTTTGGGGGTAGGTATTTTAGTTATCCCCATCTGATACCAGAGGGACCTGAGACACAAAAAGCTGAGTAATTTGTTCAAGGTCACACAGCTTTCAAGTGGTGGAAGGAGGCTTTGGACCAAGCCTGCCTCGACCACATCTACAGACAGCTGCTGGCTCACATAATCCTGATAGGCGTCACCATAAAACATGGTTTTGTGGTCCAATACATTTGACAAATGTAGTATCTCAGTCTTGAAGATTCACGTGTATATTTTCATGGTACAGGATCTGTGACATTTAGCAGTAAAGAAACCTGTTTAACTTTGTTTAAGAAACAGTTTTTAAGTTTATTTAACGTGAAGGAACCTTCCCCCCCAAACCTAACACGGCTTAACCACACAAGTCAGAAACAGAAAACATTGCTGTTATCTTAGAAGCCCCCTGTGGGAGCCCCTCCTATTGCTGATCCCCTTAATTATTGCTTTTTTTTTCCTCTTTGTTTTTTAGCAAATTTAACAGGACATGCAGAGAAGGTGGGGATTGAAAATTTTGAGCTCTTGAAGGTCCTGGGAACTGGAGGTAAGTCTTGAGTTAATTCCTTTTGGAAGAAAAGTACTTGTTATTCCGATGGGAAAGGATTGTTATTCCAAGTACAGAAATCAGCTAAAGCTTAAAAATCATAAGGAATCCAGCAGGAGAGCTGTCAAAACACATGAACAAATGATTCGTAGAAATACAAAAGGCAGAGTTTGAAAGAATTAGCAAGGATTTAGAAAAATCAATCTCCTTTACCTTGCTGTTGGGAATGTAAATTAGTTCAATGTTCACATAGGAGGCAATGTTTTTTAAAAAACACTAACATTTATAGAGAGTTTGCTACTTGCCAAGTCCTCTGCTAAGTCCTTTATACTGATTGACTCATTCAGTTCTCACCTCACTCGCCTTTACTGGTCATTGTTTTGAATAATGAAAACTCAAAACCCTTCAGAAACCTAACAATACAAGTGTGGTTGAATGGAACGTGGGTCTCTGTGCTCCGTAATCCATACAATGGGATCGAAATGATCTGTACTTACTAACATTTTTTAAAGCTCTCCATAACATAATGTTACCAAAAAAAAAAAAGCTACAGAAGGAATGTACAGTATACCATTTCCATAATATAAGAAAGTTCTATGAAGCAGTATCTACATGTTACTGTGTGTATGTACATGTGTATGTATGTAGAAAAAATCTCTGCGCTACGCAGCCAGTTAATAGCAGTGGCTGTCCCTGGGTGGCGGGATTTTCGACGATCTTGATTTTCTGCTTGATACTTTTCTTGTCTTCTGAAGTTTTGCTGCTGTTTTCTTGCTGCCTAAGAGTCAGGGTCTCGTGGGTGTCTGAGACCCCCGCATTTGGGAGAGCCCCACGTTTGGCTTAATGCTCTGCTCTCACTGTCCTGAAATTCGAAATAATTCATGGGCAAGGCACCCCACGTTTTCATTTAACGCCGGGCCCCCCATAACGTAGCTTGTCAGGAGCACGCCGAGTGTCCTCAGCTCTGCCCCTGCGGTGTGTGGCGCTGCAGCCGCCCTGCCGTGGGAACTTGCACTTCACTGTCCTCCCTCCCGGTGGAGGGGAAGGCGGGACTTTCCCTCTCTTTTCCCATCAGGCCGGTGCTCTCTCTCCCTGGAAGGGGAGGGAGAATCGCAGAGGATGGACCTTTTTTCGTCCCCCCTGAAGTTTACCTTCATGCTCTCTGGGCCAGTGTACCTCCCTGAGCGGGTGGACGGCTGCTGCCCACCTAGGGGTTCTGCCCGTTCCTTCCTTCCAAAGTGCCCAGCCTTGCAGCCAGAGAAGTGTCCTTTCTTTAGGGCTTCTCCAGTCCACCCCAGACACCGCCCTACCATTCTCATGAATCTGCACGTTTCAGTCTGCAGCTGTAATTTGTCTTTAGGCCTTTTGTTATTGAGCTGTGATGCCTGGGGCCTGCCCCAGAAGGTCTTCAGAACTTCCCGGTGCAGTTTAGCACAGTGTGGAGGGCCGACCTTTACAGCCGCCGTGAGTGACCCTGTGGTTTAGTCTCATCAACTAAGCGTTTATTGTCAGCAAGAGTATGGCGCAGTTGTCAACTTGGGGATTTTACTGTGCATTCTCTCCTTCAGATCATCTGTAAGGATGTTATTTTTTTAATTGCTCACCCGCTCTGTCACTGAGAAATCGTGTTTTAATAATTCTGTTATCTCTCTCTTTGTTTCTTATTTCCAAGGCAGCATCTGCCTGAAGAGGAAAGAGGTCCACAGTCCTCTGGGGACTCAGTTCCCTTAGAAATAGTGTCGGTGCCATCTTGGCAAAAGCTTCTGGAGGTCAATTTATACTAAAGTCACGGAAACTGTTTTGTCTGAATGTTTTATATTTTAGTAGCTTTATTGCAATAAATCCATGTACTTTATCGTTCACCCATGTACAGCGTGCAGATCAGTGGTTTTGGTACATTCACGGAGTTTCGCAGCCATCCCCACCATCAATTTTAGAACATTTTCCTTACTCTAAAAAAGAAACTCTTCAGCTATTACATTTACAGACACACGAAAACCGGGTATGTTTTCCACCAGTAGCTCCTCACTTGAAAAAAAAGTGACATTAGGAGAGTTCCTGAGATGCAAAAAGGGTTGGTGAGCAAAGAAAATCTAAACAGTATTGTCTATGTAAAACCATGGTCGTAATGTTGAAACTGTGGGGTTAAAAAAGCAAACTAAAACATTAGACAAAAGTAGCATGTAACTTGGGGTATGGTGGGAGTGGTGTTCTGCGGTGGTGTTCCTCAAGCTTTATTAGGCGCATGGATCTTGAATGTGTCAATTACCACATTGATTGAAAAAAAGAAGAAAAACCTGAATAGTCCTATAACTCTTAAGGAAATTGGTCAGTAAGTCAGTCTTCCTGCTAGGAGGACACTTGATACAGTCTTAGGAATGAGTCTGCCTAACATGAAAGGCATAGGTAATTGTAATCTACAAACTCAAGGAACAGAAAAAGTTGGATTTTCTCCAATTTATTGTATGAGGCTAACAGTATAACCTTGATTCCAAAAATAGACCAAGAGAGTGTGAAGAAGGAAAATTACAGGCCAGTTTCACACGTGAACATTTTAATATCAGAGTTATAAAATCAAACCACGTGTGTATTTTCTTTCAACACATTTAATGCTTTGTCTCATTATCTACCTCCACTTTGTGAAAGGCTTGATCACAGATCTTAAAGATAATTCTGCAAAGGTAAGGAAGAAGTTGACCAGCAACATTTTGTTTTTGCATTTCCATTTTACGCCGCTCTGCTGTTCTGTAACTGGTGTGTGTCAGCGTGCGCCCTGCTTTCCCCTCTGTCAGCTGACAGGGCACCTGCCTAACGACCGTGGGATAACCAAGAAATGTCACTGTAGGTATTCCTATATTTAAAATCACAGTTTTGATGACTAAATGGAGTAGGTGGAAACTTTTATGATGAACATGATAAAATCTCAATTTTTATTCAGATATTTTACCAGTAATTTTTCAGTTTCACTTTCTTTTTTTAAGGTAATTTTCTCCCAGCGCTGTGAACAATAGGAAAGTCTCATCAGGTGTCTTTGTGTGTCACATCAGGTTTTCTCTGGAAGTGACACTGAAAACACTTCTGACGTTCATTTTTGTATCTTTTGCACTAGGAAAAAAATGCTATTCATCCAACGTCTTGACAACTTTGTGGAATATTGGAATAGGGGAGATTACCTTTTTGATGTGTTACTTAAATGCATGTAATACTTGTGGAAAAAATCGGTCACTCAAGAGTGTTGGCTTATTTCTGTCCTCAGCTATTATCTTGTTTCTTTTGGTGTATCTCTAATCGTTCAATTGGTTTCCTCAGCAAGGGACTTGGAAATCATTTCTGATTCTTCTCTGTTTTGACCTTTTTATTTTGTTTCCCACAGAGTCCTGTAATTTTTCCTTCAAAGTGACCTCTGCAACAACCTTTTGTTTTCTGTCACTGGTTCCAGAACCCCTATTGCCTTAAACATGCATTGTTTTTCATGGTTTTTTTTAAAGATTTTATTTATTTATTTTTAGGGAGGGAAGGGAGGGAGAAAGAAAGAGAGAGAGAAACATCACTGTGTGGTTGCTGGGGGCCAAGGCCTGCAACCCAGGCATGTGCCCTGACTAGGAATTGAACCTGTGATGCTTTGGTTCGCAGCCCGAGCTCAATCCACTGAGCTACGCCAGCCAGGTGTTTTTCATGTTTTAACTGGCCTGCCTTTCTGCTAGTTCTCTCTTTTATGTTATGCATTTTATACATACTCTGTTATAAAATAATATGCACCCTCATTAAAATTCAACATTACTGCTGTTTTCTCTTTTCAGAACAGTGCCCTTTTTTTTTTTTCAGTTAATTATTCAAGTCCAAATTCTTGCCCTGCTTTTAGGCTTAGCTGTGCGTCTGTCTTTTCTCCAGCTACCCCGATATTCCACCTACTTTCTGGTCCAGTTAATCTTCCTTTACTTCCCCTGCAATTAGGTGTACTCTGCCCTCCTCTGATGCCCTGCCTTGTCTGTTCCCTCATCTCCATTCACGCTCCCCCTCTTCTCTGCCTGTCCAGATCCCACCCCCATGGCTTCGTTCTCTGAGCTGTGGCACCGAAACACCTTTGTAGAGAATGCAGCACTGAGTGGTTCTCGGAATTCTCCTTCACACCTGCTGCTTCTCTTCCGGGGTGTCCAACCTGCGGCCTATGGACCACATGCGGCCCAGGATGGCTGTGAATGTGGTCCAACACGACATGTAAAGTTACTTTAAACCTTTCTTTTGCTCACCAGTTTTTGTTAGTGGTTGTGTATTAATGTGTGGCCCGACACCCCTGTTGATCATCCTGTATGTTTTTCCAACTCTGTTGCTCCGCCCCTTGCTCGTACCCATACCAGTCTGGATGCGAAGAATAACGGGCTGCCAGGTGTGTAACTCGTGCTCTCGTCTCTGGCACTGTGCTGGCGATGGATACTCCCGCGGCCAGGAAATACCTTCGGTTCACCTTTTAGAATTATTTTGTTTCCTGATGAAATTTTGGATTATGGTTGGGAATAATGAATCTGTTTTTATTTCAACTGCCTTCCTTTTGACCATTTTGCTTCCTTTGAGACACCTGTCCTAGAATAGAAGAATTCTTTACACATCCCCATTGTGCACGTTATTATTAATTCTCATACTTAATGAAGTGGAGCGTGAAAGTCTCAGCTAAAAGAATTTAGTGTTCTCTTTGAATTTTCTTTGTTCCTCTTGCCTGATTTCTACTTTGGAGATCTTTTGTCACGGTGACAAAAGATAAAATTTGCCGTGTAACTGTGAAGGGGCGGCGGGGCTGGTTTCCCGTTCCAGTTGTGGTGCCCTCAGAGCTGTGAAGTGCTTGGGTGTGGGGGATGACTTAGAAGTCTCAGGCTGGAGTCTCGGCACCCTCAATGCCTACTTGCTTTCCTGGCAGAAATCAAATGACCCTCGCTAGCCCAAGCCCCTTTTGGGACATAAGTTAATAATACCTATCTCACAGTTTTGTTGTAAGATTAATGAAATCATGGACATGAATTGTCAGTTGCTGGATAGCCATCAATTGTGGTTATTTATTGTTCGGTGAACTCTACCATAAAGCTGTACTCTTAAGTTAGAAGAATAAAAATTGCCCTGGCTGGCGTAGCTCAGTGGATTGAGCGCAGGGTGCGAACTGAAGCATCGCAGGTTCGATTCCCAGTCAGGGCACATGCCTGGGTTGCAGGCCACGGCCCCCAGCGACCACACATTGATGTTTCTCTCTCTCTCTCTCTTTCTCCCTCTCTTCCCTTCCCTCCCTAAAAATAAATAAATAAAATCTTTAAAAAAATTAGTTAGGACTTATTCATAAGGATAGATTATTAGTTATTTTATATAGTCACTCACTTTGTTAGCATATCTTGGAATAATTTCAAGTAAAGTTATATTTCTAATAATAACAATCTAACAAGTGAACAAATATTTTACAAATGACATGTTGAAATTTTATCATTTCTAAGATGTTGATTTGTGAATTACCTTAAAAATAACATGTCAAATGAAAATGTATTTCTTATTAGTCTTCTCTTAACTATTCAAACACTTTAGGTGCCTAACAACCTTTTTGTATTTTAGGTTAACGGTCTTATGCTGAAATATATATAAAATGAGTAATAAAATATTTAGATTGCCTAACACACAGTAAATGAGACATAAACTTCAGCTATTTATACAGCTAAAGGGGAAAGAAACCCAGTTTCTAAAAGAGCTGATATAACCCATTACCAAGGTCTCAGATTAGCTTATACATAAGTGAATGTCATATCCTAACAAATATTTTATTTGCCTAAAATATGTCCAGCAGTAGGGAAATACAACTCCCTAGAGATCTTCCAAGTTCCAGGCTGTTCCTTCCTAATCCCTTCTCCATGGGACAGCCAGAAGTCTTTCCTGAGTGATCTTTATAATAATGACCCTTCTAGAGAGCTTGTCACTTCTCTATTTAAAACCTTTCGGTCCATTCCTGTTGCTCTTGGAATTCATTCGTTCACATGTATTATCAAGAGGCAAGTGCTGGGGATAGAGTAGTGAGCATTTTAAATGTATATATTACCACAAGCTTGCAAGTTGAATAATACAGCAGGAACCTGGTATTTGTGTAAGGTAGAATTATTTCCAGGCGTATAAAACCTTTGGCGTGCATGCCTGCAGAGCACAGACGTTCAGAATGCCTGGCCTCTGTACTGGCTGATGGGCAACGGCCACTTGCCTGCCTCCCTGGTCCCTGGCGCCCTTGTAGGAAGGTCATTTCTTCCTTTTCGTGTGGATTTTTCTTTTCATCTGAAACAGCAGACCTTACAAGCTGTCCTGTGGAAATACCTCTGTGTCGAGCAGAGGCTCTCTGTGGGCTGTCACCCAACCTGCAGCGCCACCTTCAAACGTGCACTCTGATGGTTCCTTACCCACTGGTCCCAGGCTCTAGGAAAATCATCTCTGACAGGGAGGCCTTTACAATTTTTCTTTGTTTTCTTACTGAAGACTTTTCAGAAATACATTTTATTTATTAAGACGTAATTCTAATTCCCCTGGGTAATTTGCCACAAGAGGGTGCTAGAAATTGCACTAGGCACCTTAATGACACAGCTACTTTTTGGTGACAAGAGGGAGGGAGGGGGAAAAATAACTTTATCACATAAAAGACTGTTTTAGGAGCTATGATGGCTTAGTCATCATTCGTCACTTTATTCTCTTAGGTGTTTGGAAAGTATCCCTATTAAAAATAGTACTTTTAAAAGCATGTATTCATTAAATTGTCAAAATTGTCAATCAGAAAAGCTTGTCGAAAGAAAATTTCGCATCCGTGTATACCCACGGTACCCTATGCTTCAGTGTAAGTCTACAGTGCTTATGGAAATCAGAGAGGTTAAATGTTCGTGACATTGTATGCCACAATCAAAAGATGATCCCATATGATGGTGTGGTTGATATTGTCTCCCTAGAGCAAATGCAGCTGAGTTTATTACTGAATTGTTCACTAGAAGCAGGGCCTGGGACAGGGATTTGGGCCCATGTGATTTCTCGCAGCAATGCTTTCAGGAGAGAGGGAGGGAAGCAGCAAGGAGGGGAAGGGCCTAAGCAGCGTGTGGTTTAAGCTGGGGTCTAGATCCAGCCTGAACCCACGGGAAGTTTGGGAGCCAGAGTGAGGGGGCAAGCCTTTTGTGCCCGTGGTGGTCGTTGCCTGCAGGCTGCTTGGGTAGGGTGGGGTAGGGAACAGCGGCATGTAACCTCTCAGGCGAGGCTGTGGCTCCTGTGCCACCTTAGGCCTTACTGCAGAGAAGAGGACAGCTGTGGGCTGCTAGCAGCAGGTGCATGCGGGCACCAGCCTGTAAAGGTGGGACCTGGCAGGGCACCATTTGCAGATGGTCACTAACACTGGCCAGTAAGACGTAACTGTTTAGCTGGGTGGACAGCTTGTTCGTTGAGGTGTAAACAGAGAATGATTTATGAATGTGCGTCTCAGCCGTCCTTATGCCCTTGTTTTCTTGTGTTTTTCTTTTAGCAAGGTCCTCTGGCGATCACATCCATGGGGAGTCTTCTCCAATTCCGGACCTCACAGGACACGGTTTCCTTTGCAGCTTTTTCTTCTTTCCTGCCGGACCCAGCTCTTTAGTTTTCAAATCCCTTGGGACCGGGGTTAAGAGATGGCCTGTGGTTACACGGGGTATTCGGATGGAGATAGTCAGGAACTGGCCACAGCTACCTATGTAAATGCATGCGATTTTGAGCTGGGTTCATGGATGTGGTGTTCTAGTGCTTTCTCTGAAACTTAAAAAATGCTCATCTAGAAGATCATTATGCAATCAGTCTTTAATTATTCAAACCGATGCAGTGTGCATAAATGGAATCTGCAAACAGTTAATCTGTGACAGTTTTTTCTTTCCAGCTTTCTGACATGGTAAATCCTTTTTTCGAAGCTGGCACCATTCTTGAGAAAGTGGACTGATCCGTGGTCCCGACCCAGCTGCACGGCTGTCTGTGGCCATGAACGCAGTGCAGCACATGAGTCAAGTGGCTCTTGGTTAACTAACCAAGTTAGTTACTAACCAAGTTTAGTTTACAAACTAAAATCGGGTTAAGTCGAGAATGCTGACACTTTCCTATCTTTTCTGGATCTTCCTTATTATGTATCTTCTAGAGAGGAGATGTTTACGTCCTAAGCAAATGGCCTACCTCAGTCTCTCTCACACAATCACTGTTGATTATTACGTCTCTTTTGTTTACTTTTAGCATCTTTTTATTTAATCAGGCATGTTTCGGGTTCCTGTCTTTGCCTTACGTGTTAGAAGATTAATCTGTTTTCATCATTCTGCCTTTATTAATCTTAGAAATTTTGTTTTTATTATTTTACAAATCCTGGCAAAAAGTGGCTAACAAAAATTAGGTATATGAAATGGCTCAAATTCTCCCTTTTTTTTGTTTTAAAATTACATTGAAATATTTAGCTTAATAGGTTCTTTTTAATATTTGGGATTTAGTTGGTAATTAAAATAAACGTTGTGTGAAGGAATTTAGGAATTAGTGCTTCTGTTTGATAAATATGTAAAGTCAAGTACATTATGTTTTAAATGTGTTCTGAGATTTACCCATTTTCAAAGAGGTTTAAGGACGTTTTCAAAGGTAGAAAAAAAACCCTAAAAAAAAAAAGACAACAAAAGCTGAAAGAAGGAAAGCAAAGTAGCTGTTGTAGACCCTTGGAATGAGGTAGTCATTATAACTGAGTCTTAAATTTAATTCTGAGGTTAAAAAGAGGTGGGGATAAAGAGAAAATTCTTTGACCTACATAATTTTTTTAAAGCAAAGGCATGTAAATTCATGTAGAAGAGTGGCTTTCATGCTTTCTTGACTATTCCCCATAGGTTGAAATAGGCACATTTTTATATTGCAACTTAGTATGTGTGTTTATGTGTGTGTATAGACATATAGACACAAACTTTTTTCCGCTAACATTTACACAGTGTTTATTTTCTGCCAGGCCTTACCGTAGATGCTTACATTAATTTATTTAATCCCCAAAACATAGGATGTAGGAGCTATTACGATCCCTAGTGAGGAAGCTGAGACAGTTACGTTAGTTAACTATTTCGCCCGAGGTCACACTGTGTCTAAGTAGCACATCTAGGACCCAGACCCAGGTGGTCAGCTCCAGGCTGTTTTTAACCATGATTCTGTGCCGCCCTCCTTGTATTCTTTTTCCTTCCCTTGTACTCAGATTTGTGTGCATTCACGTGTGCACATGCATGTGCATATATATAAAGAGGCAGCGGAAGTGCCATGAAACACTTTCAGTATATATTCAGTTCTACTATTTTAATTTTGTAACACGTTGGTTATACCCACCAAATACCATCATCCACCAATGGGTCACAGCTCACAGTTTGAAAAATTTGGTCTACGGAGACTTTAACAAGCACCGAAATTATCAAGTGGCTCCTGTATCATAGGCATTAAATAATATGAGAATGGGGTTTTTAACAAAAGATCCAGAGATAGTCTTGAAAAAAAACAAACTTTATTTTATGTAGTCTCTTCAAAAAGGGACCCACAGATTAAATTTACTGAAGGCTCTTTCTGAGTCAAGTCTTTCTTAACCGGTGCTGTGGTCCAGGGGAGGTGCCCCCGTTGATGGGTCTTAACACAGGGTGGATGGTAGAGAATCACTGGGACGCTTGATCACTGAGTACTCACTGGGGTCTGATTAAGCCAATGTTTCAGATGAGCCTTTTTAAAAATATGTATTTTATTGATTGCACTATTGCAGTTGTCCCATTTTTCTTCTCCCCTTTATTCTCCTCTGCCCTGTACACCCCTCCCACCCACATTCCCAGCCTTAGCTCATGTCCACGGGTCGAACATATAGTTCTTTGGCTTCCCCATTTCCCATACTATTCTTAACCTCCCCCTGCCTATTTTGTACCCACCATTTATGCTTCTTATTCTCTGTACCTTTTCCCCCATTCTCCCCCCACCCCTCCCCACTGATAACCCTCCGTGTAATCTCCATTTCTGTGAATCTATTCCTGTTCTAGTTGTTTGCTTACTTTGTTTTTTGTTTTTTGTTTTTTTTAGGTTCAGTTGTTGACAGTTGTGAATTTGTTGTCATTTTACTGTTCATATTTTTGATCATCATCTTTTTTGTAGACATGTCCCTTTAACATTCCTATAATAAGGGCTCGGTGATGATAAAGTCCTTTAACTTGACCTTATCTGGGAAGCACTTTATCTGCCCTTCCATTCTAAATGATAGTTTTGCTGGATAGAGTAATCTTGGATGTAGGTCCTTACCTTTCATGACTTTGAATACTTCTTTCCAGCACCTTCTTGTCTATAAGGTTTCTTTTGAGAAATCAGCTGATAGTCTTATAGGCACTCATTTGTATGTAACTGTCTCCTTTTCTCTTGTTGATTTTAAGATTCTCTTTGTCTTTAATTTTGGGTAATATAATTATGATGTGCCTTGGTGTGTGCTTCCTTGGGTCCAACTTCTTTGGGACTCTCTGAGCTCCCTGGACTTCCTGGAAGTCTCTTTCCTTTGCCAGATTGGAGTTCTCCTTCATTATGTTTTCAAAGGAATTTCAATTTCTTGCTCTTCCTCTTCTCCTTCTGGTACCCCTGTGATTTGGGTGTTTAAACATTTAAAGTTGTCCCAGAGGTTCCTAAGCCTCTCCTTATTTTTCTGAATTCTTGTTTCTTCATTCTGTTCTGGCTGAATGTTTATTTCTTTCTTCTGCTCCAAACTGTTGATTTGAGTCCCAGTTTCCTTCCCTTCACTGTTGGTTCCCTGTACATTTTCCTTTATTTCACTTTGCATAGCCTTCATTTTTTCCTCTATTTTGTGACCATATTCAACCAATTCTGTGAGCATCCTGAATACCAGTGTTTCGAACTCTGTTTCTGAGGTTGGCTATTTCTTCACCACTTAGTTTCCGTTTTGGAGCTTTGATCTGTTCTTTTATTTGGGCCATATCTCTTTGTCTCAACACAGCTGTTACATAGTGAGAAGCGTAGCCTTAGGTATTTGCCAGGTCGGGGCAACCCATGTTGCTGCATTGTGGGGCTGTCTGTGGGGGAGGGGTCCAAGAGGGAACAATGCCTCTTTCTTGGCTGGCTATCAGTTACTTCCCCTGCTACCCACAAGAAAATTGGGCCCTTCTGGTGCTGATTCCTGGGTGGGTGGGTTTGTATATGTTCTAGGACCCCATGGGCCCCTCCTGTGGACTCTCCTGTGAGACTGGGAGTTTCTCCTGCTGCTGCAACCCCCACAGTTTCTGAGGCTTTATCCCCACTCAGGATCCCTGGGTTGCTCGGTCTGTTTTGCTCCCCAGTTGTTCCTCCTGGTTTATCCACATGCGATTGTGGGACCATCTGGTCCACCAGCTGCCACCTCACCCACCCCAGTCCTCCAGCTGCCACCTTGCCTCACGTCCTCGCCACCTGGCTGCCCATTTCCACCCCTCCTGCCAGTCTGAATGAATGTTTCTTCTGTAACTCCTTGGTTATCGGACTTCCATACAGTTCAATTTTGGGGAAGTTCTGGTTATTTGTTGTTTTCAAATTTGTTGTTGTCTTTCTTTTGCTTGTGCGAGGAGTCAAAATGTATCTACCTACACCTCCATCTTGGCCGGAAGGCACAACACTGATTCTTGAGTTCAGTTGAGTCTTTAGAAATTCCAGGTTTTGGTGAGTTTCACCATTGAACTCTGCGTATCCATTGTGTGCTGGCAATACTTAAATGAAGCTGCTTCTCTTAAGAGCTCTTTCGGTGATGGAGGCTTTACCAGAGCTTGATGTCTGCTGTCCCCGGCATTACTGACCTTGTACATTTGGCTGGCCTATTAATAATAATGCCAGTTTCCAAGGGCAGGGCAGTGAGATTGAGAGTTCCAGGGGTGTATTTCTTGTTTGGTTTCATTTCTGACACTGATGTCTTGCGGGGAAAGGAGGGTGTACAGGGGAACAGGGAGAGGAGGACGGGTGAACTGATTGCCAGTGACCAGAACGTATCACATGTGGAGAGAGAGAAATCTTTCCCCAAATTTATTATATGTGAGAAAGGAATGTGGCCAGGCATTATAATTAGTTCTCACATAGTTGTGGCCATGTACAGATGTCACTATGTTAAGATATTTTCCTGTCCTAGAATGGGGACAGCTAAGGTTCCTGAGTTCACTTTGGCCGGGGAATATTGCCAGCAATCAGATTTAGTCCACAAACTAAGGGGAATTGCTTTGTGAAAGCTCATTGTTCCTTCCCTGAAGGAAAGAGTCGGCTGGCAGTGGCTCCAGACTGCGAGTCTGCACTGCTGGTCTCTTCAACTTTGTCCCACATTGTCAGCCGAGAAGAGGGTATCTGGCTGCATGCTCCCAGAGCTGTTTCTTTGATCTCTTCCTGTTTGCTGGCTTGTTTGTTCATTCCCACCCCCACCCCATGCATTCAACACTGAGTTTCCATGATGTGCCAGCCTCAGAGTTACTTATCAATGATACAAAGTGGGTAACATCAGACAGGCCATTATTTTCTGGAATTTACAGTCCAGTGGGAGTTAGATGATGAAGCAACCGTGCAAATAAATGAACATTAATGTTTCTGATCATTTCTGTGACAGAGAATGCCAGGTGTTAGAAGAGGATAAAATTAGAGGACTCATTCTGGTCTGGGAAGTCAAGAAGGGCCGGGTGCCTGAGGGGTTAGCCCAGTAAGGCAGTGGGAGGGTGGGGAGGGTTAGGTAGAAGCCAGATGGTTTAGGTTATGTTAAGGGTTCTCTTTAAGAGCCATGGGAAATTAAGGGGTTTGAGCAGGAAGGGTTACATTTTTAACAACAATTTGGATGACAGCAGAAAAGGTGTGTTTACCAAACGGAGGGGGAGGCAAGCTGGCAGGCATAGCTGGTGTGGGTGATGGCCCAGTCACCCTTTAACACGATTTCAGTTATCCCGAAGGATGAGAGAGGGGTGAAGTTCAGCAGCGATGAATGTGGTCCTTGCGTTAGTGGAAACTCACATGACATGACTGGTACTTTAGGCTAATCAAAAATGTTAAAAAAGTTAAAATGGAAAATTATTGTAAAAGGATGTATATAAACATATGAGGTCTGTCCAGAAAGCATCCAGCCATGCCCTGTGACACCGAGAGGCCTTTATTGAAGAAGATGCAAGAAACGTGGTATGTAGGACAATGATGTCTCAGCCCTCTTCAAAGAAGGCGCCTTGGGACCTCACAGAGTCCTTCCAGCTGCGGCGTGCTTTCCTTCTGCTCTGGAAGCACAAGCCGCTTTGAAGCGTCTGTGCCACACTTTTACTTGCGCTGCACTCACTGCATCGTCCCAAAGCCTTCCGAATCATCCAGATAATTTCTGCGGAGGAATGTTCAAGCTTAACGCAAAATTTGATGCCAATTTATTGCTTTACTTGTTCAGCCATTTTTAATGCAATGACCACGCAGTGCACGGACTCACTCAGCGACATCCACGAACCCACTGACTAGTACAGTGAAGGTGTCATTGTTCACGCATGTGCATTCCAGTCCACTCTCTTTGGCTGCCAGGTTACATCTGTGTTCTGTAAATCATTCTCGTTATGTTAACACTGGCTGGACTTTTTCTGAAAAGGCCTCATGTATTTTGAACATCCTACTTTTCACTTAAAATGTGTAAATACATATTCACTTGCCAGTCTTTGGATGTAGGCACAAAACTCTTTCTTTGAGAACAGGTTCTTAATGGTTTATCATGCGTAAACCACACTTGTAATGCATTGGCTAGAATTATTTTGGATTCTTTAATAAAATGGAGTGAGAACCAGACACATTGAAATAATCTAAGTATAAAAGCCTTTTAGATTTTCATGATTTCCCCTCTAGCCTTCTTTTATAGTCATTTCACCCACATCTCATTTTTCAGCAGTTCTTTTGAAATGTCTTGTTTTTCTCTAGTTCTTCCAAAGCATTCGACCTCCTTTTTCTCTTTCACATTCACATTCACATTCACATGGTAATGCAAGACTCAGTTAAACTGTAGTAAGAACAGCAATGACAGGCATGCACAGGCAGGGCAGTGAGCGTCGGTGACCGGGGTAAGCAGACAGTTGCACTGCACGGGGCACACGGCACCGGCAGCCAGTGATCGGCGCTCAGTGTGTGGCCGTGTGGGTTACAGAGGGAGTATCAGTCAGGGCTGGGAGTTGTCTAAATGGAAGTCACTAAGAGAGTTTCCGCCTCTTTTTTCTTTTTCAAAAAAGGCAGTAATTCAAGTACCGTAGTTTATGCTACAAGTTCAGTGTCGACCTGAAGTGTGGCATGGCTTGTAGGCAGTTTGTCCAATTGTCCAGTTTTAAGCAGTGGTAACAAGGCTTTGAGTGACAGAAAGCGGTGACCACACAGCGGCGAGCCAGTCAGCCCCCGGCGAGGGCCGCGTGTTCTAGGTGAGCGCTGTAATGAAGAAAGTAAACCAGAGCCCTTCTAGAACAACAACAGTTTGTACTTTTTCCTCCAGAATAATGCACGTAAGCATACACAAGTTTTGCATGCATTTAATTTCTGGCTTAATAAATTGATTGCTTTTACAGACTATAAAAATATCTGTACAAATTAATCTTATTATTTTAATGCAGAGATTACAAACTACGTCCTAAAATTTATTAGTGAATTCAAATTTGAGAAATAAAATAAGGAGATTAGTTTAATAATGCTCAAAATAAGTTTCAGTGAGAGGGTTGCTTTTGAATAAGAGTCTGCATTTTGGAAAGCAAACTGATACCGGCTCTAAGGAACTAGACACTTTCCCCTGGCACTGTGGAGTTCCCTTCACATTAATTCCTTTGTCGTCCAGCCGCTGAGATCATCATGAACAAGATTTGTCAGCGTTGTTCCATGTCAGGTAGAGCAGAATGATAAACCCACACTTCAGTTTGAACAGGAGTAACCTTCCTAAGATACCTGTCGTTTCCCTCCGGCCTGTGCGGGTCTTTCTCCAGCTCTGGGGAGATGCACAGAGTTGTCTCGTCCCAGTTCTCTCTCCCAAACAGCTGCGTGGCTGCGAGAGCGCTGGGGTTTCCAGCGGCATCCAGAAGGCCGTGTGCCGGGCTGAGGGCTGAAAGATGTACCCCATCCATATGGGCACAGGTGTCTGTCAAGCCAAGTCTGGAATTAGTCCTTGTCATTTATTTGTAGAATTTACTTTACCTCAGTCCCAAAATAAGTAGCACTTCTACATCAAGTTCACTCAACTGCTTCAAGGGCAGTCCTCTGGAAGACCAATGAACTCCATCCCCTCTTCTGCTTACATTTCTTAACTGAGTGTCTCATAAGGCCCTGGCTCTGGTGAACTTAATAAGATGCACGAGCCTTCTACGAAGATTGCTAATGAGAGTATTGGAAGCCACTGCATGTTGATATAGAGATCAGAGTCATGTTCAAGTATGAAGCTTAGTCTTTTTACCTAAGCAGCAAACACACATGTGTTGCCTAAATTCCACTTTAGGGGCAGGAAGTACTGGTTTTGATCTTTTTTGGCCAGAAGAGTTTTCACCATTGGTAGCTTTTGCAGATCCCACATGATGCTTTAAGAACAGGAATTTTTCAACTGACATCAGCACACGCACAACAAAAGATGCTTTCAAAACAGGAATTCTTCAATGTCAGCACACACATAACAAATGGAAGCGAGGAGTTGGCTGCTCTAGAAGTCAACCCATCCATTCACCTAGCTGCAGCTAAAAGGAAATAATATTGCCACCAATTCCAGTTTCTTAAAATATTGGAAAACATGTAGGCGACTGTGGGGTGGGTGGCACCATTCAACAGAAGGTGCACTTCCTTTTGCCCTCTGTACCGATCTGCAAACCGGCTGAGCCGGGCCAGGGAGCGCGGCGCCTTCCAGGTCCGTCCCGGAGGGAGCGTGCTGGCTTCCCCCTTTGCAGTGTGGTAAACAGCCCGCGGCGCCTCAGAAACAGGCTGTTTGGAGGCAGCTCTGTTTTTGCTAGGCAGCCTACTCCTCATTAAGATCCTGTTTGTCTGAAATGTTTGTTGTTGGGAACATTGGAAGGCACTCCTTGAATTTTGTTGACATAAGCTTCTATTTGGCACTTGCCACGTGTAGCTTTAGTTAATTATGGCAATTATTAAAGTAAAAACAAAAGATTTCTGAATGTCATCATTGTTTTTCCCTGTGATTTTCCCGATAGATGGAAATAACTGCACTGGCAGGAGATGTGCTCTTTAGCTCGTATCATCGGAAAACTTCCGAATAGCATCCCACAGCAAGGAGGACGGCAGTGTATTCTTTGACCAGACAGCATGTAATGTGCAATGAGGATGATTTATTAGGTGACCACATACAGTAGCACGCTATGCTACCTCATTTACTTGGAGTTAAATACAACCTTTTTGAAAGTAATAGGAAAGAAATCAAAGAAAAATACTTACAAATTCACAGAGCACATCAGGGGAACCTCCTAGTGGTGAGAACTCTCAAATCATTTACTCTAAGATTGGTTTAAGGAATAAGGACATTTTGTGTAGGTGAAATGACATAATCATGCTTTAATATGTTTAAAACGTTATCGTGTAGAGGCTAATATTCTTTTTTTTTTTTTTGTCCAGAGGGTATAGAAGGACCGACAGATGAATATTATGAAAAGGCCCTTTTCCACTCAATATAGGGAACGTTTTCTAATATTTGCATCCCCCATCAACAAAATGGGCTTCTGTACACAACTTCCTTCCCTTGGGGCAGTAGTGCTGGGCCCACTCCACCCCGATGTCACCCAGCCTGCGTGGTGACTTCTGTTCATCTGGCTCCTTATTCACTTGACTCTGAGCTCATTCACTTCAGGGAGGCGGTGGGAGCCCAGCTAGAGTACGGGCTCCGGGGTCGGGCTGAATGGATACGTGTGACCTTGGGCAAGCGACCTACCTCCACTCCACTTCAGTTTCCTCGTCTGTCGAATGGGGGCCACAGGAGTGCAGTGAGTCAGCATGGCTCTGAAGTGCCAGGCAAGTGCTGGGTGTCGCGTGCTAACACCTAGTGGCGCCGTGGTCGACACCTGAGCTGAGGGGCAGACATGACTGCTGGGAAGAAGCTGAGCAGCGTCTTCCAGTGATGCTGGAGGAAGATGTTTTTTACCGGAGAGGATGGGTTGACAGCAGGGTTTCTAAGGACCACCGAGCTCTGGGGCTGGGAAGCAGGCTGGGTGCCGGGTGTGTGGGGAACACAGCAGCCCCCTGCTTGTCCAGGACTTTGCTTTCTCCGGAGTTTGTAAGTGGCTACTCTGTGGAAGCTGAGCACTTCATTAGAATGTTTTTCAGCCTTCATTTCAATGTTTCTGAGTAGACGAACTTTTAAATTATTTATACTTCAAATTTGCTAGGATTGCATTTTGTGTTTTGGTTCACTTCTGCCTTCCTAAAATCTCCATCTCTAATTATTTTATTTACAGTGAGATAAGACACACATTTTGTGAACTTCTTCTGTATTCCAGAATGTGTTCATGGTGCTGATTTTATTAAAATCCAGAGTATCTGATTTCTAGTATGTATTTGTGAAGGATCATTTTTTTATTCATTATGGTGACCGTGGCCTCTGTGTCACACTGTTGCATTTGAATGGGTTCTGCCACTTCTTATCCATGTCCTTGGGCCAGTTCCTTCTGCACCCGTTCCCTCGTCTGTGAGGTGGGATTGCTGAGAGGGCGGCACTGGCTGCTCTGAGGACTGAGTGAATCCACATGTGCGGCGCGTTCGGCACAGAGCCTGCGCATAGACCAGTCCGCAACAGTGTTGGTTTTCCCTCCTCAGAAGTGGTCCAGTCACTCACCGGTCCAGTGCACGTCACGCGTCTGTACTGATCACTTCCCCAAGCCCTGAACCGCACAGCACACAGGGCACCAGAGCCCTTCCGCTAAGGTCTTTTATTCTAGTGGTGGATCAGAACAGAAATATGGGCGAATCCTGGAGCGGCGTGGGCAGTGTGGAAGCACTGGTCTGGGTCAGAACTCTGACTCCTGAATGGTCTGGTTAAAGGGTTAATTTTGGGGGTGGGGGGGGGGCTGGGCTTAACCATCCGAGAAGGGGTTTGCATTTTTTAAAAGCGAAGATACTTGATCGTACCTAGTGAGGATGAAATGGGGACCTCCTGTGCCTGCTCTGTCTCCTCCCACCTCTTCCTGCCCTCTCCCCCTTCTCTAAACCAGTGCAGATGCCTGCTCTGCCCCAGAGGCACAGTGCCCACAGGGCCCCAGCCCCGCCCACAGGGCTCCAGCCTCGCCCACAGGATTTGCCCAGCAGGCCCCTGCTTAGGGAAAAGGCGGCAAGGTTGACCTAGTAAGCTGTGAGTTACTTCCCAGAGATATAAAGGGGTTTCTGTCAGTATTGTAAATCTGAAGATCTCTTTTTTTATATGTCAGCTTAGATTGCTTTAGACTTTTAAAATAAGTTTAGAGCGGTACTTGAGGTACATGCTTTATCGTGTGTATGAGATTAAGAACTGTTTTTATTCATTTACGTCAATAGCAAACCCTAGAGGTTTTATCTGATATCTGAAACGTCATAGCTGTTCCAGAATTGGAGTGTGGTTAATCGACCGTAACAGCTACTTTCTACAGCTAAAAATATTGAAAGAATAACAGTAAGAGTGAAAGCATAACTTTGTCAGCAGTGGTTGGATATGTAAATACTGAGGGTTAGACTCAGAAACACGTTTGGAATAAAACTGAAGAAATCTGTCAAAGAACTATTTGCAACGTTACTAAGGACACTTTTTCATTCAAAGAGTGTTTGTGTGCATGCATCGTAATGTGCAACTTCCAATAAATTACCTTTCTGCTTGTGTAGCATTTTAATTCTTTCTCTCTTTTTCAGCTTATGGAAAAGTGTTTCTAGTCCGTAAGATAAGTGGGCATGATGCCGGGAAGCTATACGCCATGAAAGTCTTGAAAAAGGCGACGATCGTGCAGAAGGCCAAAACCACGGAGCACACCAGGACGGAGCGGCAGGTCCTGGAGCACATCAGGCAGTCGCCGTTTCTGGTGACGCTGCACTACGCCTTCCAGACGGAAACCAAGCTGCATCTCATTTTAGGTGAGTGTCAGCTGTCGTCGGGCTTCTTGCGGACACACCTGGGGGCGGCGAGGTTGCGTTGTAGTGCAGTCAGGGGTAACATATTTTGAATTTAGAAGAAGTGAGTATCTTCAGTTCATGTTTCTCTGTGTGGTGGTATTTCCTAAACATCACGAATTGCTGTGGATTTGGGACCATCCAGCCTGGAGAAATTTATGCTTGTGTTTCACACTCCTTTATGAATCTTAAGAAACACTTGAGTCACCGGCTTCCGTTCCGATGTGGGGAGCCGAGCAGCGAAGTGGGGCGCAGTGTCTCCTTTCAGCGTTCTCCAGAATGTGCTGGTGTGGACTGACAAAGGGGCGTTATGGGCATCGTTGAGTGGCAAAAATTAAAAAAAGAAAGACAAGACTTCTTAGAGGTGTTTTGCTTTTCAGGTGAAAAACCTGTGTGTACAAGGGAGATACTCAGTCACCCCCCTTCAATCGCCCCCATTTCTGCCCACAGATGCCCTCTGAACCCTGTCCTTTCCCGGGTGGTCTTGGACCGCTGTGCAGGGACTTGGGGAGTTTCCTCCGCGCAATACTGCCGGATTGCTTTGCTGAAAAGTCTCACCCTTTTCTCTTCCCACCAGAAATGGCAATACTTCCAGTGCTGCCCTCTGCCATCCTTGTTTCACGTGTTACACCTTCAGTCCCATTCTTGTAATGATTTGCATTTATGTTTTATGAGCCTCTGTTTTCAAACTGTCTGACAATTCGACGCGCTAGAGTTCAGGCAGTGCTCTAGGCACTAGCTATTCTTGAGTGCCTGCAGTGTGCCAGCGCCACACTAGGTGTTATCCGTAGTTTCACTAACGCTGCCAGATCTCCTCATTAGCGCTGTCAAAGGTTCTGGAAGCTGCATTTCTTGATGTTACATATGTTGTGTGAGCTTGAGCAGGAAGATAGGAACTCAGGTCGGACTCCTATCAAAGTATGCCAGACAATGCTCCCTGTATTCTTTGATTATTGGTAGCACAAGCAAGTTTTTAAATACATGTTTGGCAATTTTATTGAATGCTCTCATTTTGGAAATTACACTTTTATTAATGATGCCTAAAGTTGCATTCACTTTTTGAGTCATGAAGTTACACTTACGGTTTCATTTTGCAGTGCTTGCCAGCAACCAACAGTCCTAAATCCCTGCTACATCTGGGCTGTCGTCTCTCCTGTCCTGAGTCCCCACACTAATGTGGTCTCTGCCTGTTGTTCCAGCGAGTGTGTGGCATGTGGCCCTTCGCTCTGCATCCTGTGTGCTCCCGCTTGGCTGTGTTACTGACTCATTTCAAAGTACGCATTCCTTAGGATTTTTAGGCTGTGGGGACAGAACGTTTCGTTAGAGTGATTTCAAATATTTGTAGCAGCAGAATCCTTCCCTTAAGTGAAAATGAAAGCATTCCGATGGAAAACAAATAGAAGCGAGCAGCTCTGCCCGAGTCTGAGCTCAAGGGCACCAAGCCCTACCAGTTTGTTTCTGTTCCTCGCCCGAGTCTCCAAGGAAGCCTGAGGGAGGCCCTGAAGGCTGGCTGAGAAACGCTTGTCTTGTTCTGCCTCTGCAATAAGCCAGCTCATAGCAGTGCATGGCGAGCCTGCAGCGTGCAGCGGGCACCAGCCCGGAGCTGCCAGAGCCCAGACTCCGGGCGCTGTGCCACCGCACCGCCGCTGCTCTCCCTCTTTCCTGCTCTCTCGCCGGAACTGCGCTCCATCTGTTTCTGTTGTTTGCTGAAAGAGTGTACTTGTTGTCAATAATGTTTTCAACTTAAAGGTAGATAAGTGAAATGTTTTGTATTGGATTTTAAAAAAGTAGTCCTTTTTAGTTGTTGGTCCTCCATTACTTGTGTTCTTTGTCAGGGCCCCATAAATGAACGAACACAAAACAAAGTGAGGAAACCCATTTCTCGCGCCAGCCCGAGGCTAGAACGCGGACCAAACAGACTGGTTCCGCCGTAAGCAGGGCAGTGTGTCCGGAAAGCAGGCCCTCCTCTCCGTGGATTTAATTTAGTTTCATTCTTATTGAATTTATTGGAGTGACACTGGTTGATAAGTGTAATGCAGTTTCTCTGTGTGCATGTTTATAGTTGTTATTTGACCTGAAAGACTAACATTTTCAGAAATCTAGAGCAGGGCTTGATTACATGCTGTTTTTGTGGTTCAGTCTTCTGTTTGCCGTGCTTAGCAGACACCCTGGGCCAGTTTTCCAAACACTGTGCTGTAAACCTAGTCTTTCTGAGTTTGCTAGGGCTGCCGTGACAAATTGTCACAGACGGGTGGCTTCAGCAGCACAGATTTAGTTCCTCGCGGTCCTGGCGGCTGGAGTGCAAGAGCGAGGTGCCATGGGGTTGGTTTCTTTTGAGGGCATGGGAAAGGGTCTGTTCCAGGCTTTTCTCCTCCAATTGCAGGTGGCCACCCTCTGCCTGCGTTTTCCCATGGGCCTTTTCGGTGCATGGATAGCCCTGGGGTTGCTTTTGTTTTCCAAGTCCCTGCTCTTATGAGGACACCAGGCAGATTGGATCAGGGCCCACCCTAAGGCTCTCATTTTAATAACTCAGTCACCTCTCTGAAGGCCTTGTCTCTAAATCTAGTCACACTTGGAGGTACTGGGGTTAGGGCTTTACTGTGTAAATTTGGCGTGGGGGACACAGTTCAGCCCGTAACTATCTCTGCAGGTTTGTTGACTACCTGACTTTATTCAGTTTCATGTACTATTAGAAGTTAATAGCAGGAATTTGTGTAATGAGCTCTTCAGGGACCCAGCTACCCTTTTAATATGATGAGTAAGTTAACTCTATAGGACTTCTAGAAATATGATATTTTTAAAAACTATTTTATGTCTATAAAAGCATCTGTATGCAAATAGAAGATGTGAAAAAAAAGCCAGAATAAACAAAGGAAAACCTATTTTAACTACCTAGAGTTTATCTCGTTATATTTCTTCCCTCTGGTACTAATTAGTATATGTCCGTCTAGATCTTTTTGTGTATGTGTCTGCGTGAATGAATGTCTAATGAAAATGAGGTCGTCCTGTTTCTATAATTGGTAACCAGATTTTTTTACTTCTTTCAGTTAATGATGTCTACCTTTTCCAGTTAACAAATTTTCATTTTGAAATACCCAATGGTACGAGTTATTTATTGCTGGATAACCACTCTACAATGTAGTTGCCTAAACAGTGAGCTCTTTCCTCGTGATTCTATGGGTTTGCTGGACAGAGCTCTGCTGGTTTCACCTGGACTCGCACACGTGGTGGTCAGCTGGGGAGTTGGCTGGGCTGGGAGGGCCGCGATGGTTTCACTCTCGTGTCTGACAGCTGGTGCTGGCTGTCGGCCGGGGCACCTCCCTTCCCCTCCACCCTTCATGCCGCCTCTCACCCTCCAGCGTGGTAGGCAGCTTCTCCTTAGCAGGCAGTCTCAGGGCATCTCACGGGGACAGCCACCAGGTGAAGGCAGAGGCTGCGGGTCTTCCTGGGGAACTCCAGAACTCCTGCAGCCTTGCTCCTAATGCCAGACTGAGTGGGTGGGGAAATAGACTTCATTTCTTTTTACTTTTTTTAAACAGATTTTTAAAAATTGAGGTATAATTTATATACATTTTATTAGTTTCAGGTATACAACACAGTGATTCGATATTCGAATGTATTGAAGTCTGGTTAACATCTGTCCCCATACACAGCTACAGAATTTCGGCGCTGATGTTGTGATGAAAACGGGAGGATTTACTCTCTCAGCAGCTTCCCAATGTGCACTGCGGCAGTATCAACCATCGTCGCCGTGTCCATTACGTCCCCATTACGTCCCTGTGACGTAACTGTTGTGTAACTGGAAATGTGCACCTTTTGATTCCCCCCCTCACCTCTGGCAACCACCAGACTGTTTTCTGTATCTCTGAGCTTGTTGGGGTGTTTCTTTTGTTTTTTAGATTTCACACTTAAGTGAGTCATATGGTCCTGTCTTTTCGCCAATGTATTTCACTTAGCATAGCGCCCTGAAGGCGCATCCATGTTGTCACAGATGGTGAGACTGCATTCTTTGTTCTGCCGAGCATCATTCCCTTGTGTATATGTACTACATTTTCTTTTTTTTAAAACATTTTTTAAATTTTAATTGTTGTTCAAGTACAGTTTTCTGTCTTTAACTCCCATCCCAGCCCACCCCCCCAGCCCTCCCCACCTCCCTCCCATTACCACCCCTCCCCCCCAGTTTTTGTCCATGTGTCCTTTATACTTGTTCCTGTAAACCCTTCCCCTTTTCCCCTAAAATTCCCTCCCCTCTCCCCTCTGGTCACTGTCGGCCTGTTCTCTATTTCAGTGTCTTTGGTTATATTTTGCTTGTTTGTTTTGTTGTTTAGGTTCCTGTTAAAGGTGAGATCATATGGTATTTGTCTTTCACCGCCTGGCTTATTTCGCTTAGCATAATGCGTTCCAGTTACATCCATGCTGTTGCAAAGGGTAGGAGCTCCTTCTTTCTTTCTGCTGCATAGAATTCCATTGTGTAAATGTACCACAGTTTTTTGATCCATTCATTTACTGATGGGCACCTGGGTTGCTTCCAACACCCGGCTATTGTAGATTGTGCTGCTATGAACGTTGGGGTGCATAGGTTCTTTTGGATTGGTGTTTCAGGGTTCTTAGGATATAGTCCCAGCAGTGGGATTGCTGGGTCAAAAGGCAGATCCATTTTTAGTTTTCTGAGAAAATTCCATACTGTTTTCCATAGGCGTTGTACCAGTCTGCAGTCCCACCAGCAGTGCACTAGGGTCCCCTTTTCTCCACAACCTCTCCAACACTTGTTGTTTGTTGTTTATGATGGCCATTCTGACTGGTGTGAAGTGGTATCTCATTGTGGTTTTAATTTGCATCTCTCTGATAGCTAGCAATACTGAGCATCTTTTCATGTGTCTCTGGATTCTCTGTATGTCCTCTTTGGAGAAGTGTCTGTTCAAGTCCTTTACCCACTTTTTCATGGGTTGCTTGTCTTCTTAGAGTGGAGTCATGTAAGTTCTTTGTATATTTTGGAGATTAAATCCTTGTCTGAGGTATCATTGGCAAATATGTTTTCCCATACAGTTGGTTCTCTTTTTATTTTAATACTGTTTTCTTTAGCCGTGCAAAAGCTTTTTATTTTGATGAGATTCCATGTGTTTATTCTTTCCTTTATGTCCCTTGCTCTAGGGGACAGATCAGTAAAAATGTTGCTGTGTGAAATATCTGCGATTTTTCTGCTTATGTTCTCCTCTAGGGCTTTATGTAGTATGTACTACATTTTCTTTACCTCTTCATTCACCAGTGGACACTTCGGTGCTTTCTCAGCCAATCCACGGCATGCTGTTTGGTGCGTGTGGGTTTTATTTGTCTCTGAGTTTCGCTGAAAGTGTAGATCATGGAGGTGTGCAGTCGTTCTTGCTGTTTTCTGAGCTATTTGGGGAGAAGGTGTGGAGACTCAGTTCCAAGTTGCTGTCATGCTTCTGCGCGGGTCCATGCCTCACTAGATGTTTGACCAGGCTTTGCCTTTAGGATACAATTTGCCCGATCAGCGCAGGCCTCTCAAAATGATGATTATTACAATGTCGGTATTATCTTGACAGATGCTTACTTTTGACATGTGCCAGATACGAAAGATAGCATTTCTATCAGAACTGAGTACGTATGATTTTTTCCTACAGTATGCTTCATTTCATTGTGATTGCCTTCCAACCATTTATATGGTTTCTGCTCTCCTCCAAGTCAGGGGTCAGCAGCAGGGGGCTAGATTTGGCCTTTGGGCTATAATTTGTTGACCCCTCCTGTAAACCTATCTTAGAAGTCGTATTCTTAAAAGAATTCTATACCCCGGCTGGCGTAGCTCAGTGGATTGAGCACGGGCTGCGAACCAAAGTGTCGCAGGTTCGATTCCCAGTCAGGGTACCTGCCTGGGTTGCAGGCCATGACCCCCAGCAACCACACATTGATGTTTCTCTCTCTCTCTCTCTCTATCTCCCTCCCTTCCCTCTCTAAAAATAAATAAATAAAATCTTAAAAAAAGAGAATTCTATATTACTAGTATCTTTTTAATTATTAATTTTAATAATTTATGTCTATTTTATGTCCAGTGGCATCATGTGACTTTCATGGGTTCTCTCCTTTATATTTTTTTAGCCTTTCCAAATCTTGTAACATGGAAACCAGATCTCCTTTTGTAACTTTTCCGTACCTCTGCAAGGTTACACAAGAAATATAAAAATGTTTTCATCTCTTCTATTTTCTTTAAAATTGTATTCATTTCAGCTAACAGTGGGAAGGAATTCCATGTGGGAAAAGTCTGTAAAAAAACAATTTTTTTTGGTGTTCTCTGATCTCTGTTAGTGGTAATTTTGTCAAAACACCAGCTGATCTATGACTGTTTAAACTGTCAGATTAATCAGGAGAATTTATAAGATACTAAAGAAGCAAATTACAACGGTTATTTATAAAGGTGATTCTGAGCAGCACTCTGAGTAATGAGTGCCACCCGGCCTTATTGACAGTTCTCTCAGCATGAGTCATCCTTTCAGGGAGTTAAAGATGCTGAAAATACTGAAGTTTCACTTTTGAATATTAATTCATCTCAGAACTTGCGAGGGTGATGATGCTTGCTGAGACAGCAACAAAACAGTTCATGATACATTGCAGTCTACTGTACAGAGAGAACAAAGCAGACAGCAACTGAGAAGCTCCTTTGCTTTGAAGTAAATATGACTCATTCACAACACTGAGAAATTGATGCCTCAGTCAGAACTTTGTAATGATTTTGATAAGCCGGAAGGCTTTCACAGGAGCTGCTGTTAGAGTGTTGAGCTAAAACCAAAAGGAAAAGTGAGGTGACTTTGGCACGACATTAAAAAGAAATGACTTTCAGTTGTAGATGGCACATCATGTTAAGACTGCACTTCAGATACAAGACAAGAAAAAGGAGCAATCAGGAAGGATTTAAGCGGTCTGGAGGAGGAAGAGTAGGTGGAAATAAGAACCAGAAAGTGTGGAAATTAATGTATGTGAGGCATGTCTGAAGGAAGAGAAAAATATGTAGGAAGAAAAAATAAAAGACCAGCAAGGAACTGTCCATGGTGGTGGGTGGAAGGGGGTCTGAACCTGGCGGAAATAACAGGACTAACAGTAGCTCTTGTGGTGCCACCACAAGGAGAAGTATGAAAACTTGAGATACAAAGGTTAGATGACCACAGGTCAGTCAGAGTGTTACTAGAAAGAAGTGGGTGTTGAGAGAGTGAAAGCAGAACAGAGAATCTTCTCTTGAAAGCGGGCAGCGTGGGACTTGGCCCTTCTCTCTCCCAGTTCTCGCGCTGCCCCACCCAGGAGCCGGTGTCCCTGAGATTGCATGGACGGGAGCCCGGACCGGCTCTCTCCCTGGCTGCCCTCTTCCATGCTCGGTGGATAGCAGTGCCGTTTTGGTCGTTTCTGTGGTTTCCAGTCATCCTCGGGGGGTTATCGAACTCACCATCTCCAGCGGGTTTCAGTTTCTCCATCCGTTAGAAGAAGCACACACACTGTGAACAATGGAGAGGTTTCTGGTGCAACGTTAAGTCCAGCCAGATGTGCAGAGGTCCTCAGCAGCTGATCTCTCTTAGCAACTTTCGAATACACAATACAGTGTACTTAATGATAGCCCCATAAGATATTCTCAGCACTAGAGGAGTAATTTTGTCTCTTAGGGAGTTGCTAGAATCCTGGAAATTTTTTGAAGATCTTCAGATTCTCAAGATTAATTTACTATTAAACAATTTTTAACAGGGGACTGGAGGGAAAGGGCTGTCAAGGAACGTGTATAAAGGACCCATGGACAAAGCCAAAGAGGGGAAGGATTGAGGGTTGGGGGTGTTGTGGTGGTGGAAAAATGAGACAACTATACCTGAATAATGGTAAAAAATGAATAAAAGGACACACAACCTCTAAAAAAATTTTTTACTAGTTAAAGCCTGATTCTCTGTCTTCCAGTTTCTACCCATCGTCCTATACTCAGTACAGAGACGGACACACACACACACACACACACACGCACACTTTGCTGTTCTGAATCCAAAATGAAATGTGACTGAGCATAAGCAGCCCTGTAACAACAAAACAAAATCTACTTGCTGTTAAATATCTGTGTAACGTAAGTGTCATTGAGTGAAATAAATGTATCTTATATCCCTAACATGAAAAAAAATTGACCTAAGTTAAAGGTACATAATTCTAGTAAAATAGAGAAAAGTAATCTCTTTTGTTTTTAATCTCCAATAGAGGACATTTTTCATTGCTTTTAGAGAGAGAGAAAGTGGTAAGGGGGGGGAGAGACATTGATGCGAGGGTTGCCTTCTCCCATGTGCCCTAACCGGAGATTAAACCCACAACCTAGGTATGTGCCCTGACTGGGAATCGAACCCACGATCTTTCAGTCTATGGGACAACCCTCCAACCAACTTAGCTACACTGAACAGGGCCCTTTTTTTTTTCTTCTCCTCCTCCTCCTCCTTCTTTTAAAGGAAACAATAAAGAATCTGGTGTTGCAACATTGCAATTTTAAATTATCTTTTTAAGGACATATTGTGCCACATTACTAGAATTATTAGACATTGGTAGAAATCTTTAGCATTCTAACTTGTTACTTCTGTAGAAATAAACTTCACCCGGACCTTTGGGTGAAGCATTTTTGTCACAGACCAGGGGCCTAACTGAGCTAGTTTAGAAGTACAGGAGCCTTGCAGGACTTGAAAGTGAAAGAATAAATGATGCTCAGCAGAGAGTTGATAATGTGTCTTCAAATTCTTCATACAGATTTCCTGGAGGACTCTTTGGGATCTCGGCCCCTTTGATACCTACAATAGGTGAAGTGCATCAAAATATAGTCTGTTCTAAAACTCTTCATGCACGCAGCAAATATTTGCCTGGTTTCTAAGTGTCAGGTTCTTGGATATAATAGCAAACAACCTGGACAAGATTCTTGTCCTCGGGGCCTTATAATCCAAAAGTGGGACAGAGGTTAAATAAATTAGTGCACAATTAAGCAATTACCCTTGAGATAAGTAGTTGGAAGAAGACGCAGAGGGTGCTAATGGGAGCATGTAATGAAAAGACTTAAATCTAATCTGGGTTATCAGGGAAGACCTTCTCAGAGAAGTGACATTTAAAGTGTAACTTAAGGAGCAGCAGGGGGTGACAGGGAAGGACAGTCCAGACACAGAGGTCCCCCCAGCATCTGTGATGGTGAAGACAGGAAAATGCGTGGAGCATGAGAAGACTGTGAAAAGGTAAAGGTGAACACGGTGCAGAGAGAGTCCTGGGCAGCATGGTAGTGAGGTCCCATCATGCGGAGCCTTTGGATTCTGGAGGCAGATGGACTTGGATTTCAGTTCCAGCTTCGTCACCTATGAAGTGTGTGATCTCGAGCAAGGCACTTGGGTTACACACATGGCCTACAAGTTACTAATGAACCTTTCAGCCTTTTCTGCGTGATACACTGCCCCCAGATTAAGGGGTTTTATTATAACCGTTATGAGGAACTTGGTTTGAGCTGGACGCTCAGTGGTGGTTCTTGTGCCCGTCTCGCTTGGCTCTGTCTGAAGTATTCTTCCCCTCGGTCTGCAGTGTGCAGCTGAAAGGTCAAGCAGTACGAGGACTGGACAGTGTCCATTGGCTTTGGTAACATGAGATTATTTTAAAGCTGAGACTCTGGTGGTATCAGGGAAGTGGGAATTGTACCCTAGTGTGTTAGGAAGTAAGCAGAGGCTGTGGTAGGCAGAATAACTGAACACCAAAGATGCCCACATCCTATTTCTTAGAATCTATACATACGTTGTGTTACATGACAAGGGAGGAGTAAGGTTGCGGGTGGGACTAAAATTGCTAGTCTGCTGACCTTAAAATGGGGAGGTAATCCTGGATGATCTGGGTGAGCACAGCGTAACCGCAGTGGCCCTCAAAAGTGGAAGAAGAGGACGGCAGAAGAAGGGAGTCGGATGGAGATGTGACTGCAGAAGAGGTCAGAGTGACGCAGTGTGAGACGTGACGTAGCGGCCATCGCTGACTTTGAAGGTGGAGGGAGGGGCCGTGAGCCGAGGCGTGCAGGCTGCCTCTGGGAAATGGGAAAGGCAGAAGGTGGACTTTCTCTTAGAGCTTTCAGAATAAATGCAGCCCCACTGCATCCTGCTTTTAGCCCGGAGACATGCGTGTCGCACCTCTAAACTGCAGCATAAAGTGCTACATCCTTGTTGTTCTGAGCCGCCAGGGCTGCAGCCATTGGTCACAGCAGCAGCAGGGAGTGCGCAGAGGGGAAGAGGGAGAGTCAGATCAGACACGGAAACCACGCTAAAGGAGTGTTGCCGGGAAAGGCAGAAGAAAGGAAAGGTGGGATGTGCTGGGTTTAGAGAGGACGGCAGTGGTTTAAAGTTGGAGAGATGGTGTGCTTTTGGAGTGGCACATTATCTGTGTGATATCTGTGTTATTTTTATGCTTCTGACAGACGCAGTGTCCGAGTGCGTCATCTGGCGCTCCAGCTACCGTCACATGGAAATCTTTCAAAGCGTTAATTGTGCTTGAATAAAAACCCGATATCTCCTGAATATTGCTCTGAAATACCAATTATGTAAGAAAATTTCTTTGGCTGACTACTACCTAAAACCAATTAGACCCGAATATTACTTTGTAGAAATATATGTCAAGCATTTCTAAACCTTGCAGTTATGCTTACATTGAGAGAATAGCTTAATTCAGGATATCATAAATTCGAATTGTATTTTTAAATCATTGCAGTTAAACTTGGCCATATTTTTCAGTTCTCTAATTGTTATTGATGTCTACAAATAATAACAGTAGCTCATAGTCACCATGTAATAAGTTCTTAATGCAGATCTGGCCCAGGATCATCCCGTAATAGCTCATTTAGGCCTCATGACGATCTTATGTGGAAGTTGAAGTTATTTCTAGTCATATTTTATAGATACAGAATATGAGCCATTCTGTGTCTAAAGAAGATCATTTAGCAAAACATCAAAGAATTGAGATATAATCATTTTCATATAACAAAAATGTTTCTTTTAGTTTAATCAAGAAACCAGTAGTCTATACAAGCATCTTGGTAATGAATTAGGTTGTTGGACTGTAAGTAAATCTCAGTGTAATTATACATTGATAAATTGTGGGGGAGGGGACTCCCATTGATGAGATGTGCCTCACAGCTGCTGAGAACATACCAGATTTACTTACTTGTTCATGTGTAATTGTTGTCACGAAGGTGGACCCTTGATGGTCCCACTGTGCTCTTCGGTTATGAGGAGAGTAGGTCTTTACTCCCACTGAAAACATATCAAGTCCAACTGCTGCAGACTCAGGTTTTCTTCCTCTCTTCTTTCTTTTGTACCTTCAAAACTTCCGTGTCCTGGAAATGCCTTTTAGAGTAGAAAAACCAAAGATAATGATAACAACAAGGTGAAAACATTTTTTTAAAAGGCATACATTCACTGCTGATGGTGTAGATAAATGGCTGTAGCTTGTTAGAAGAAAATATTTGTTAAAACAATTTGGTAGCTCAGTGGATTGAGCACAGGCTGCGAACCAAAGTGTCGCAGGTTCGATTCCCAGTCAGGTCACATGCCTGGGTTGCAGGCCACGGCCCCCAGCAACTGCACATTGATGTTTCTCTCTTTCTCTCTTTCTCCCTCCCTTCCCTCTCTGAAAATGGATGAATAAAATCTTTTAAAAAAATTTGCAGCAATTATCAAGATTTCATATGTAAGTATGTTGTAGCTCAGCAGTCCAGTTTTAGGACTCTGTCCTCCTAATCTATACCTCCCCAAGTGGAAAAATGGACACACAGAGGTGTTTCTTATGGCAGTATTTTCTTGCTGTTTTTATTACTGTTGTAGTTATTATAAGAAGGAGAATGTCAATATAGAGTAGGATTGCCTGTGGGCCAGAAACTCCTAGACTCCTGTGTCCAGGGTCAGAGTGGAGTTTGAGATGAGGGTAGCAAGTGTTTTTTATCGTGATATTTAGTTTTTGTAGTACTTCTTGGTTATCAGGCATTACTCTTGGCATTTTCTATACATTATCTTTTAGCCTTTGCACAGGAGGTAGAGATTGTCATCTCTGTTTTTCAAATGTCCTGCACTCCTGAGATGTCAGGAGACGAACCAGGACTGCAGAGCTGGTGTTTGGAGGAGCCACGTGACTTCCTTTGTCCACGCAGCTCAGCCCATGTATGTTGACCGCTTTGGTGTATCAGGAACAGCATCATTATTTTTAATAGCAGAAAATTAGATGGCTGTGATGTTCCGTTTTTTTACCTCTCTTGATCCTTTCCAATTCTACGTTATAATTTAATTAATTTCCTTAACCCATAGCCATGGTTGGCTCACCATGCTGGTTAAAGTCTCCCATTGACTCCCACTTTGCTTGAAGAGGGTAGAACCTAAATAAACTCCAGTGCCAGGCTTTTGAAGCAGTCCGACTCCAGCCTCAGCCCCTTCCACCCAGTCCCACTGCTGTGCTCCGGGGCCTGTGCTCCAGCCCCCTGAGCAAATCCACTCACTCCGCCGGGAGCATGCGTTTCTCTTTCCCTGCTCCGCACTTAAACACTAGCTTGAGTCCAGCTCTGGGTTTCAGCATTTCCTAACAGACAAGTCACTTACTCTCCCTGACCCTTTGCTTTCCCGTCTGCCCGGACCTGTTTGGCCTGCGTGGGATGATGCCTGTGTTGACTGGAAACAGAAAGTCCACTAGGCATTCTCTCAGCAGGAAGGATTTACTGGGGACAAAGAAGGGATGGCAAGGTGGTGTGTGCAGCCCTGGCAAGCCAGGTGCAAGACGGGAGAGCAAGGAGGAAGCCGTTCTTCTCGGGCGGGAAGAGGCGGTTAAGAGGAGGGGCTGTTGGAACCGCCCGGCCCTGTTGTAACCACGGAGCTCCTCCAGGAGGGCTTTTGCAACCCGCTGAGGGTGTGAGAGCTGCTCCGAAGGCCCTCCCACTCCTGTCTGGGGTAAGGCCTCTGTCAAAACGTTGACACATGTCAAGTGTCTAGTAGCGCCCCTGGCGGACGGTGATCCACAGCCGTGGCTGCACTCACGTGAGGCCTAGAGAAGCACGAGATGCAACAGAAACAACTTGTGATCGGAAGTAAGAAAGCACAATAATGAGGTGACGAGAAAGCCCTTCTTACGGGAGATTGCCAAGCAAACCCAGAGAGGGAATGGTGGGTGGGGTCAGAAAGTCAGCGCTGGATTCTAAAATGGGTGGGTGCTAGTCTGACGAGGAACTGGCATTTTCACATGGTATCACCTCGTCTCCCCGCAATTTACCAGTTCATTACAGAGGGAAACATGACTTGATAGAAGTGGAGAAGCCTGGCAGACACCACCTTCATCAAGGACGTGATCAAAATTAATACCAATTTTAGGGAAATTAACATCACATGCTTCCTGATATATTCTAAGGCAGAGACCATAATGTCATTGATATTCCTTCCAAGAACGCATAGCCTGCATCTCATCAGGAAAAAACATTAGACAAAACCCAAGTCGGAGGTTGGTCCTCAAAATGACTGGCCTCGCCCCTCCGAAGATGTCAAGGTCAAGAAAGACAGAGGGCTCCAGACTAAAGAGCTCTGCTAGCCAGGGCGACCATGACCTAGGTCCTGGGCTGGGGACAGAGTGGCTGTGAAGAGCATTAATTGGGGCAATGACAAAATCTGAGTAGGGGGTAGAAATGAGATATTGTCATTACTATTACGCTTTCCAGATAATGGTATTTTTATCGTAGCTACAGGTTTTGACATTGGAGGTTGTGTTCTGGTTTTAGGAAAGAGAGACTTTTTCTGAGGAGACGCACACTGAAGGGCTTGGGGACAGGCTCGTGCTGTCCCCAGCGGACTCCCGGCTGGCTCGGGGAAATGTGCGTGTGTAAAAGAGAACATGGAAGCCAGTGAAGCAAAATGTAAACAACTGGGGAATTTTCATAATGGGAATGTGGAGATTTCTTGTACAGTGTTTGTGAAATTTTTTGTGAGTTTGAAATTGTATCAAGATAATATTTTTTGAAAACCTAAGAGTAAGGCTCGTGACCTAGGAAAAACTTCTTTCACAGGCCCCAGATGAATGGACAGTCCTCACCAGTCCTCCTAGAGCGATGCCAGGTTTCGTGCCACTGTCCCTTACTTAGAACGTAAGCCTGTGAAACAGGGTTAGAGTGTAACTTTCCCCAGACAGTGTTGTTCGAGTTCATAGCTTTCTCTCGCTCCGCCTTTGTTCAAGCCGCTGGAGCACATCCAGAAAGATGTGCAGACTATGCGTGTTGTCCTTTGCACGTGGGACCTCTCACACCTGAGCACTTGGTGAGGTTTGGCCTGCAGGCAATTTGAGGCTCTCATCTGGGGCAGGAATTCTGAATGTAGCTCTTCTGTGTTGTCAAGTTCAGACACTTGTGCTTGAGCGGGCAGGTAGGTGAAGGCGAGAGCCCCTCTGTAGGTATTGCTGCAGGCCAGGCCAGAGACCTGAATGAGGGAACGGCCTGGGTGCAGCCCTCTCAGGCATACATTCGCTCTCAAACCCTGCGCCATAAACATGCCAGTGATCATTTTAGCTTGGCACGTTCTCAAGAAAAAGATTGAAACGTTGTTTATTGTGGCCATCAAAAAAAAAAAAACCTCCATGGAAGCTACCCCCCATCCTGGTGCTGAATGTCTCCTTTTGAGTGTGGGGACATTCTGACAAGAACTCTGAAACTTAATTGTGGAAAGTGTGAAAGATGGCGAAATTCAGTGGGCCAATAAATATAGAATTATTGGCTCTAAGCCATTTAAACATTTGAGAGAGAGAACAGTGGATCTTAAGACAGTTTTTCTGACAGTGATTAGCAAGACCCCCTGCCTAACGAGGCTGCTCCTAGTGACAGTAACTCCTACAGGGGTGTGTGTGTGTGTGTGTGTGTGTTCGGGGGAGGGCAAGCCTAGCATGTCAGGGAAAGTCACCGTCTTTGTAGTCGGGCTGCCCCCATTCACACCCCCATCACCCCGCTTACCAGCTGTGCGACTCCGGGTGATTTGTTCAACCTCTCTGAGTTCCGCTGTTCTCTAGAGATTGTCCTCCTCCCTCTGGGGGCAGTACTATTATAATAGTGCCCGCCGCAGAGCATCGTGTGTGAGGATCCAATTCATAACTACGTCTGACCGGAACAGGTGCATCAGAAGTGCCCCGTATCTCTAGATGTTAGCACTTCTTTGTCTAGTCTCAGGAGCAGTGAGCTGTGTTTAAGGAGGACGGCCCAGACCCTGTTTTACATCACCGAATTTTCATCTGGCAGGGGCCCTTTCGCTTCGGGGACCAGCCTGGGATTAAGGTGCCGCTTCCGTGCAAGCGGCGGTGGCCAGGAGTGCACTGTGTTCGTTCTCACTGTGATGTCCACAGAGGCAGAAAGCCTCAGGAATAGCAATAAAAACTGGATGTTCTCGTGCTGTTTCTGACAGCTTTCCTATCCTAAAGAGAATAAAAGCAGTCAGCATTGGCTTTAAAAACAAGAACAAAACACTTCACACATTGCAGTTGCTTATGGAAGGAATTGGCAAAGACTCGAGGAGGGCAATTTCTAGAAACCTAATGAATCGTAATTTTGACAGGGAAGTTACTCAGGGTAGAAAAGTTGGCATGGACCATGAACCCTCTGGGCAGAGTGGACCTTAAATAATTCTAGTATTATTTTCCACTCAGGTGCTTCATTCAAGGTATACTTTTCAGTAAGTATTCCATATAAAAAAAAATGTAGCTTATGCCTTGTTGCAGAAGGAGCGGGGAGACATCTTGAGTCACGAAGCTGAGAAGGATCTTACTCTCGGGGGTCCGTAAGCCCCTGGGTTTTCAGGATGCCCCTCGCCACTGGGATGCCGCTGCCCACTCTCTCCCAGAGCTGCGTTCATCCCTGATTCCTGTGATCTCTCTCTCTCAAGGGAACAAAAGTTTTATAATTCAGCTCAAATGCAGTAATATCCCCGTAGTCCTGTCTAAGCTTTGTTGTTTTAGTTGCTGCTCCACTGCCTGGCTAAGTCGTTTCTAGTTTCTAGGACAAGCCCCGGCCTCCCCCTAGCAGCCGCTGGACGTCTAGACAAGTACAGAGGCGTAAAGACACCAGACGCAATTCCAGCCCACCCTCCCCATTCACAGGTCTTGTTGAGAATGAGACCCCCTTGCTCCGTTTCACTTTTTAAGCTTCCGGATGCCACCAGTCCAATCTGAAATACAAATAAGCTCCAGGACAGTTATGCCAAGCCAGGGCGGGCGTGTGGGAGCAGTGAGCTGAGTGCCCAGGAGAAGCGGCGCTGGGTGTGTGTGCTGTGCTGGTCAAGGTCAAGTTCGTGGTGCTGGCGAGCTGTGGTAGGAACCTGCTCTCAGGTGTTTCCCCCGTGCTGGCAGTCAGCACTCAGCTGTTCGTTTGTAAGTGAATTCGAGAGGAACTTTTCCGTTCAGGTGTATAATGCCATGTTTAGGGTGGTGTTCCTTAAATGATTTGGCTTACAGCTCCTTGGGGAATCTGATAAAAGCTGTGGACCCTCTTGTCTCAGAAGAAGGCACATTTGCGTATACAAACTTGAAAAAAGCGCAGTAATTTCAAAGAATTTACATGGAGCACTTTCAGGATGGTTCTTGAAGCCTTTTAAATGCTGTAAAACTGGCCATTAAAAAACCTATCTTCCTCTTCCTTTGAAAAGGTTCTGGCAGGGCTCTCTGAACCTCTTAACAGTCTCAGAATATATAATCCAAGATAACGATAGTAACTGCCGCACACTGAGCTTTCACTACTTGTCAGACACGACGTGTTCCTCGTAGCCAACAAGTGAACCCTGGATTGTCCCTTCCAAACCCGCCCCTCTGCAGCCTCCCCACCCCAGGCAGCCCACTCCCATCTCTTCAGGAGGAGCACAGGCGCGCTGGATCCTGCCACCGCCCTGCTGTCCCTGTCCCCCTAGCCACCGTCATCTCTCACCTTGTGCATCGCACGGGAGCTCCGACTTCCACCCTCTCTGTTCTCGACGCGGCGGTCAGAGTCACTGGTCCTGTTAAACTGCAAGTCTTGTCCTGCTGTTCGACTCAGAGTCCTCCCGAGGTTCCCCATGTCATTCAGAGGGGAAGGTGGAACCCTTACAACGGCGGAAGCTCTGTGCAGGCCAGCTGCGGGGGCCTGTTCACTTGGACCGCAGTATGGTGTGCGGTGCAGGACATGCAGAGCGGCCTCCGCGGTGGCCGCAAGGACCCGCCCGGGCTGCCCCAGTGCCCTTACCCACTCGCTTCCGTGGCCTGGGCTCTCCCCCTCCTTTTCCCTCATCACTGTTCTGGCCACGCCAGCCTCCTTCCTGAGTCTCAAGCCTCAAGTCCGCCAGGCCCTCTCCTGCCTCAGGGTCTTTGCACTTGCGTTTACTTCTGCCAGGAAGCGTCTTCCCTCAAATAGCTTAGCTTACGTCTTTACGTTCCTAAGTCTTTGCTCAAAAGTCATCTTGTGGGGTATTAACCATCCTTATTAAATGCCATCCTCACTTCTACCCTAGCACTTGTTATCTGCTTTTACTCTGTCCTGGAGTTTTTTGTTTTTTGTTTTTTTGGGGGGTAGTAATCATCATCTTCCCACATATTAATAATAGCTCATTTATGCATGTTTCTCTCTTCCCACTGGAATGCAGCTTATACTAGCATGGAGATTCTTGTCTGTTCCGTTCAGTGCTGTGTGCATAGGACCTAGAAGAGTGACTGATACATAATAAGGACTCGAATATCTGTTGAATGAAATGAACAAACCCTAGGAGAATATATACTTTTTTATAAATATGGTTTTAGATTTAGTGAGATGAAGCAACTTGCTCCAAGTCACACAACTGATAGGTAGTATACCTAGAATTTGTGCACGTTCTGATGTCAAAGACTGTGTTCTTAACTGCTGAAAATATTTCTTTTTGAGGAAATGCAAAATAGCAGGTCAAAATATAGTCCAGAAATGATAGTCTTAGGAAGCTGAGGAGTCAAGTTTGAGTTGCTAGCAGTGGCTGCATATCTGGGGGGAGGGGGCTCTAGAAAGAGGGGACCCACAGGTGAGGTTGTTCCGAAATCTATGGACGCCAACTGACTCCCGGACAGGGAACGCGCGGGCCGAGGGCCTAGGTAGCCAGCTGGAGGAGCCGCAGAAAGATCTTACCAGCTCCTGCCTCCGGGGAGACAGAGTCGGAGTTCACTTCCTCCCAAGTACAGGGACTGGGCAAATAAACACGGCAAGAGGTGCATTAAAATTCTAGAAAACTCTTGTCTTAGGAGTGGGAACCATATTCCCAGAATCCAAAATAAATACTAGTATTTATGCAGAAATATCATATTAGATTTCAGTAAATACTTAAAGGAAGAAAAAAAACTCCTTGTTTGCAGGAGTGTTATTTTCTATTATAGCTTTCTAATAATTAGCTTTGTGGTAAGGTACAGTTGAAACCCCTTGGCAAAATGCAGAAGCCCTAGGCGGGCAGTGCTTTGTGAGGTACGCTGCAAGGTGACGAGCCATTGCTGCTGTATCTGCCTTTTAGAATTTAAAGTTAAATGGGGACTTTAAAGTTAAAACGGTAACAATGTGTGAGCTCATGAAGATTTTGCTTGGTTCTTTTATCAAATTGTAAATGCAACAGATGGATATACTTGTGATACATGCTTTTCAAATTTTTTTAGGCGAAAAGCTTTAAACTGTATCTGTGACTATTTTCTAGGTATACATTGTCGTGTGTTAAGGTGGCAGTGGTTAGTTTCCGATGAAATTATTACTGGTTTACCAATAAATGTCTCATTAGAGCCAGTTATGAACATAATGGTGTTGTGTTTGTTATTATCACTCAGTTTTCTTTCTTTATTTATCACTGTAGCCTTTTGTCTCTTATCTCCTCCCTTCTCTTGAGATCCTAGGGCCAGCTGGCCGGGGGACGGAAGCCCTTTAGGGTCAGGTGTTCTGATCTGGCCGCGCTGTGTGTGCTGCTTTTTCTGTTGGGCTCCGAGGAGCCATAGGATGGCTACCTGCCACCTCTCATACATTTTTGGAAGGGTACATAGAAAATTCTGGAAAACAGGGCATCTGCTTGGAAACAGTGACTGTTAAAAAGGAAAGATGGGATTTTCCTTTGTGTCTTGTTCCGTTCTGTTCATCTTTTATTTCAGTCACTGAGTGGCAGATGTCTCAGCAGCAAGTTAAATACCGGGAGGCGACAGCAGAGGGTTCGGATATGCTGTGTTTTGGAAACTGTAGTTAAATATATGCAGAATTCATGTAATAGTTTTAGTGGCAGTACTCTATGCAAATTCACTTGATTGCAGTTAGGGTAGTTATTACTACATGAATTTAGTAATATAGTCCATATGAAACTGTATGCTAAGAATTATGCCAAAAAAATATATTAAAATCAATGCCTTATGCTTAATCCAAAGTGATGAAAAGGAAATTCTTCCTGTAGTTTTTGAGCACAAGTCAAAGAAAGAAAAATGTATTTCATTTTTAGATTATATAAATGGTGGAGAACTTTTTACCCATCTTTCTCAAAGAGAGCGTTTCACGGAGCCCGAGGTACAGGTCTACGCGGGAGAGATCGTGCTCGCGCTGGAGCACCTCCACAAGGTAAGACGCCGCACCTCCTCTGCGCTGCCGTGTTCTGAAGCCGCTGCCGACGGAGGTCACGCTTCGCCGAGGGGGCGAATGTCTCTACACGTCCCTGTCTTTGCGGGGACTGTGAAAGCGCGCGTGTAGACTGTTAGTCAAGTTTCGCAACTTCGCAGTTCTCTTTCTTTAAAAAAAAAAAAGACTTTATTTATTTATTTTTAGAGAGGGAAGGGGGGGAGAGAGAGAGAGACAGACAGACAGACATCAATGTGTGGTTGCTGGGGGCTGTGGTCTGCAACCCAGGCATGTGCCCTGACTGGGAACCGAACCTGTGATACTTTGGTTCATAGCCCGCGCTCAGTCCACTGAGCTACGCCAGCCAGGGCTGGTTCTCTCTTTTAAAAATCAACTTTTCTGTATGAGCTCCTGTGATGCAGATTTAAAATGTAGAACCCAAGCAATTTTAAATTAATTAATTAATTAATTAAATTTAATTTTTAGAGAGAGAAGGGAGATGGAGAGGGGGAGAGAGAGAGAGAGAGAGACATCAATGTGCGGTTGCTGGGGGTCACGGCCTGCAACTCAGGCATGTACCCTGACTGGGAATTGAACCTGTGACACTTTGACAGATTGAGCCCGCGCTCAATCTACTGAGCTACGCCAGCCAGGGCTAATTTATTTTTCATAAAAACCCTAATGCTCATTACAAAGTGTCATCAGAAGAAAATTTGTCATTCTTCAATATTATTTTGTATTAGTTTCAGTAGTGCAGAAACTAAGTGTTCGCCCTGGTGTTTCCAGTACCCAGCTGGCACCAAACATAGTTATTACCATGAATTTCTCATTCTCAAAATAACCTTTAAGATGGAACCAGAAGATATAATGTGTGTTTCCTTAATTGTGACTGACTCTGTTGCAGACTGTGTCACGTATTCACAGGTATGTTTTCTGAGCAGGTGGGAGGATGTGAACTGTTTGAAAGAAGCCTCCCGCTGTCTCCTGCTCCCACTCCGGCCCGTTTGTTTGGTCCCTGAGACCCTCTCTCACTCCCTCCCCCCGCCCCCGTTGCCTCCATGTAGCATGAACTCAGTTACTAAAAACTTTCTATGAAGTTCGTGACTGTGAGGCTATGAACTCCATAAAAATCAGTTCAAACTTCAAAAAATACTGCTTCAGGTGCTCTTAATCTTGATCCAAGAAACTTTGACTAAAACAACTCTTTTTTTTTACTTAATAAGGAAGCATTATTGTGGAAGCAAATAGTCATTATGTAGACAAGGCTTGTGCCTCAGAAACAGAAAGCACCAGAGTCAGTTTCAGCAAAGCCGTGAGACCCTAAGGAGACCTCCCCGGCTTGAGTCACTAAGTGGGACGATGCAGGCACATGGTAAAGCCATGACCCTTCTTTGTGGAGTGTTCAGGTCCTGCACTGGATTACCAATAGATCAAACAGATCAAAGTGCTGATTGGGGAGCACAGAAGAGGACAGAAAGAAATGAGGGAGAAAGGCAGGAAGGAGCCGGGAAGTTAGAATGGCCACATGGGGACAGTGGGTGGAAGAGGAACAATGATGAGAGGATACAGGAAGAGACACGGGGGTCAAGAGAAGGGCAGCCCCAGCCCCGAACAGGAACAAGACCGGCAGGTGGAGGGAGAGGGGTTCAGAATTGGAACCTTAAGGGGAGTGAGTGAGAGATTTGGAGGAGCTGGAGGGAAAGAGAAAAGGCCATGGGGGTGGGACTGCAGTGCCCTGGAGGGAGAGAGAATGCGGAGCCAGGGGAGAGGGAGCCGAACCGAGGTGATGGGAACGGACACCAGTGCCCCTTTCCATAGAATTGTCGGTGTGGTGACAAGTTTCACGCTTACGACTGTGTCGTGGGATGGAAAGTAGTTGGGGTGTCCTTTTATACAGGAACCAAGTGGGGCCCAGGAACAGGCTGAAAAGGTCTTTGCAGTCTATGGTCAGAGGTGTCGGAAGTAGTCTTTTGTGGCATAAAGTGGTGGTGGGAATCCCCATAAATCCCAGAGTAAAAACTAACAAAATACAAAGCTCTGGCAGGAAAGCTTAGTAAATTCAGTTTTTTCATTTGTGTGAAAGCTTCAGTTCTGGTTATTAAAGGAAAATCCACGCACATTCATTCTTACTGAAACAGGGTCATCAGAAACAGAAGCGGGGAACGTGGTGCCTCCCGGGTGCAGGTGTAACCGACAGGGAGTGGAAGCAACGTAGCGAGTCAGGTCTCAGCGAAGTCCCCCTTCATCCTAGTGCCCTGGGAAGAGAAATGCAAAGAAGGATCACACAAGGCCAGTTTTATTAACACCGGGTCTCCCAGGAAGAGACAAAACCGGGGGTTTGTTTGGAACTGCTGTAGGAATAAAAACAGAGACCTGAATGCTGTGGGACCCGGTTAGTCTGGAAACCACACTGAAGCCATTTGGGAGGTGGTGGACAGGAACTGGCCAAGGGCACCTGAAGGTCGTCTGGAGTGAGGATGGAGTCTGTGAAGGAGGACAGAGGCGGGAGAAGCAGCAGGCATCGGGGAGACCCCAGAGAAGCAGGCCCAACAGGAGTGGGACCCTCCTTGCATGGGGAAGGAAGACCTGGTTGGAGGGGTGCAGGGACCCCAGCAGATGCGCCTGGAGACGGAGGAGTCAGCATTTGCCCTGTTAAGTGACTAGGACCCACAATAGCATGCTGAGCAGGAGACTGCCTCTTTGGGGTTTGTTTTTAAGGTAGATATGAAAGATTTATGGAAATTGTTATTTTTCAATGCATATTTATTTGTTTTTACAGTTGGGAATTATATACCGTGACATTAAACTTGAGAATATTCTGCTTGATTCTGATGGCCACGTGGTGCTGACAGATTTCGGTCTGAGTAAGGAGTTTGTGGCTGATGAAGTGAGTATGACAGTTTTAATTTAAAGCTAGTAATAACAGAGCATAAACAATGATGAAAAATTAGCTATAGAATAAGCATTTAATGGGGTAGTGCCATATGGATTATGGGTTTTTGTGCAGATTTACCCAGAGGAACATTTGGCGTGAGTGACTGGAAAGATCTGTAGTTTGAAATGACCATGGAGCCATTCTGTTAGAAGTGCAGGAAACCTCTGATAAACGCACCAGTGTTCCCCAGGGGAAAGCAAAACAAAACTTGCATTTAACTCTCCCCGTGAAATATAACTGAGAATCTAAATAACCCGTGGGGGGCTTTAGAATTATGGCTCAGGGGGTGGCCAACAGACAATTAGAAATCCAAGCATACGCGGCTTACATTCCGGTTACGAAGTAGGACATGTCAGGCATGTTCTGATGGTCCCGCGAGTGCACTCGACAAGAACGGTAAGACCCTACTAGACTTAATTCCTGAATAACCTTGCTGCTTCGTTTTGCTCGTGTGAACTAAACCTGCTAATGTGCAGATTTTCAGTATGGAGGGCTCTGCATTTCAGTATTGATTGAACTAGTTTAATATTACAAATGCATTTAATGACGTTTAAAATTGTACAGCTATTAGTTGTAATTAGTACTATTTATGTAGCAGTTATAATAAAATTACACTTGTACACTTACCAGTTACTCAACATAACTAAGTAAATGTGAATGCCAGTTCATTTCTGAGAAATGATCGATACAGAATACAAAACCACAGTAAAGTTTTTAAAGTAGAGGACTTTGTACAACGAAACATATTGTTCTTGGGTTCCAAATCAGGTGTCCCTGTTTCTGATTACTAGCTCTGCTTGTAATATGCCAAAGCAGCCCTAGGTGAATTAGTGCTGAAACTATAAAAACTAAATACCTCAATTTTTTAATCTTATCTGTATTCATTCAGTTTACTTATTTAATGAATATTGGTTGACCACTTGTCATGCTAGGTACTAGGTGATATGATGATGAATAAAATAGAAAGTGCCTTCTTTCATGAAGCTGTGGGTGTAATAATATATTACCTTTGACAGAAAATCATAGTTATAAAATCGATTAGATGAGTTTTTGAGAAATTTACTTTGAAGTTTGATTTTTACTACTTTTTCTCCTTTGCGAAAGTTAGTGGCAACTTCAGTAAAATGTGACTGGTTAAGTGTTGGCAGTTGCTTCATCACCAAACCCCACTGCAAGTAACTGACAGTCAAAGAGTAGGATAGGCATGCCCTCGAAAGGGAGAGAAAGAAATGCCAACCAGATTTGGGACATAGATGGCAGAAATACTCACTGTAACTCACTTGTACTGAAATATCATCTTTCTTGGAATGAGTTGCTTTTTTGCCCATTCCTGTTCTCCCGCCTTGGTTTTCAGCTTCAGCGAGCCTCCTTGATCACAGCTGAACCCTAAACCAGTAGTGTGAGAAGCCCCAAAGCAGGCTACTTTGCACCTCTGAGCCCCACAGAGGCTCAGGCATCGGGAGCCTCACGTACCCCTCAAAGTAGAGGGGCAGGTGGCGTGGGGCACAGGAGGCGTGAATGGAAGGATGCACAGAGAACAGGTCCCAGGGATGTATAAGATAAGCCCACCTATGGCTTGTGATGATGTCACAGTTGTTTTTTATATTTTGATTTTAATATAATTTATTCCCTCTGTCTGTACTTCAATAGACCTAGTTTCTTGAGTCATACTATATTTTTAAAAACACTGTTCTGAGAAGGGGTCTGCAGACTGCGAAGGGTCCTGGCATGCACAGGACCCCTGCATAGAAAGATGTGGTGCTCACATCCTCTCTCCACGGAGCCATTCACACATTTGCCCATTCACTCCATCAGTACTGGGTGCGGGCCTTCTCCGAGCCGGAGTTAGGGTGGGTTCTGGTAATACAACAGCGAAAAGAATCACTCAGTAAACGCCATGCTCATGGGCGTGTGTGTCTGATCACTCGGCAGATGTTGGAGAGCAGCAGAATGTTAGAAACCGAAGCAAAAATAAGGAAACAAAAAATCAAACATGGATTGCGATTGTCGGGTTTCCATACTGATTAGTCAGATGCGCTGCGTGACTCCTCAGCCCGGCTGCTCCTCGCCGGAGAGATGGGGTTTTCTGCCAGTCTGGTCAACAGCTACTCCTTAGGGGAAGGAAGGGCGTTCTCACCAGAGGCCATAGTTTTTGAGCACTTAGTTGTTTAGGTGCAAAAATGAAATACAGGGATTTGATCTGAAGCGGAGAAGCAATTTACAGATTCCCTAACTATTCACCGAACACAGTCCGACTGCACTTAGTAATAGAGGTGTGAGTTGTCCCGTGTTAGTAAGCTTTGCAGTTCATCCCTCTTTCCCCTGCAAGACGACCAACCAGCTCCTAGTCCTGGAGAACACACTGTCACGCGAGGATTCAGGCAGAGCTCCCAGTGCCGGGGAAGCTTTTCTGAGGCCCCAAAAACTTTGTCTAATGGTCCGTTGCCCCCAATCCCACCCATCTCCCGCTTAGCCAGTTTTCATGCCTAGGCCCTTTCTCCCTTGAAAATATTCCCGCCAAACAATTGGTGTTGTGATTAGCTCTCATTTCTTTTTGCTTTCACTTCTCAGCCCAACGCACGTTGAAACATCATCTCCCTTGGAATGAGTTTTCTTGTTTATCCACTCCTACCGTACCTCCTTGGTGTTCAGTTTAAACTGCACTTGAAGGAGTTTCTTCCTTGGTTTCTGGTTTGTGGAGAGATTATACATCTCTATGTCTTTCTCTAACCGACCTCTGCTTTTCAACCTCTTCTCCCGGACCCTTTCTGTCACCATGTTAGCATGCCTGGTCTCTCCTGTCTTAAAAGTGTTTCAATGGAGAGACAAATTGGATGGATGGGCCGACCAGTGACCAGATAGATAAAAACAAGAACAATCTCAGAGTCCCGCATTCCCTTCCCGCTAATGCCCTGTTACTCTCTTCTGTCACTGTTGGCTTACCCTCTCTCCTTCCTGGCCCACGTGTCTCTCACTTCCGTGCTGGCTCCGGCTGGCTTGTACTCCTGCCAACCAACCAAAGCAGTCCTTGCCAAGGCCACAGTTTACTTCCATTTTGGTGCTTTTCAGCCCTCCTCTTACTTGCCCAGCGGGTGGGGTTGGACTGGAAGTTGCCTCTCGCCTGGGCTCCCGTGACACCACACTCCCTGGACATTCCTTCTTTCCCCCTCTGTTTTCATGGGCTTTTCCTCTTCTACCTGACTGTTCAGTCCTTCACTGCCCACCGTCCAGTGCTAGTTAGTGTGCCTCTCGTTTTACGTGCGTTCTGTCCCTGTGGGCGGGTAACCCCCAAACACAGGGCCACCGCTGACTTGTCTCCTGGGATCCAGACCCAAGCATGCCCGTTGTGTATTTCCACCCGACTTTCCCATAGGCTCCTCAAGTTCAACATCTGAAAACTGAACTGATCTCCCCCTCCTTCTTTCAGTGTATCTCAGTTTTATGTATTACAGATTCTGTCCTCACTGCTTGGGGAAATATATATTTATTTAATTTTCAGGCAGTTATTTTTATGCTTGAAGTTCCTGCTCATGGTGTAATACTCATCTCTGTATATTTCTTAATTTAATAATTCAACAAATATTTATTGAGTACCTACTGTGTGCCAAGAATTGTACTAGACCCCTAGAAATACAGTGGTGAACATAGCAAATTCCTTGCCCTAGTAGGCCTGTATTCTAGAGGTATTCATCAAATAGTTATATAATCATTTCATATGCCTTATTTATTTAATTGTGAATTATTTCTAATATTTAATTTTGAGTTACTTATTTATGAATTATTTTAGATTACATTCTGCTAACCTAGATTGTATATAGAACAAAATTGATTTATTTTAGAAGCCTTAAAAATCTTTTATATGACAAGGAACACTACAGATTTGATACTTTTACAGATGTATTCTTTTCTCAGCCACAGAATTTGGAAAATCCTTTGAGATCCTGAGAATGAAAGGAGATATTTCTAACTACGGCAGGCCAGTACGTGCCCTTCATAGGGTTTCTGAGGAGTGCAGTTGAGCAAACACTTGTTGCGTTCGCACTGTGGGTCAGAGAACCTGCTGGGTATCGGATGTATGAGTCCAACTGAAGACTTCAAAAACACGAAGGGCATCTGCTCGTACCTATATGTAAAGACATAATGTCAAAATGATACATTTATGTGTTATTAGTTACCATGTGCTTCCATATGGTCTCTGTTTTCATAATTTAACACTGAGCACTTGAAGATTTTCCCAGCATTATTAAAATGAAGCCTGCACATAGATAAATAAAACCAGAAGAAAAATAGCATCCTTGACATTTAAAACACAGGTAGCTAAGTCAATTATAACTCACCGCTGTGGTAGATGTGCTTAAAAAGAAAAGGTCTATGGGTTTGTGACTATTTTCTATTTTCTCTTCCAGAAAATAGAAAAATGCAGCCTGTGCTCAGCTTAGATAATGTGATTCACTAATTTTTTAACATAAAAGAGGCTTTTAGTGAGTGCACAGAATACATAATAAAGTTGAGAGATCTCTTTGGTTCTACACTTCCTGGCTGTGCGACATTGGGCAAGTCCCTTGGTCATTGACCTCTCTCAGTCTTAGTTTCTCCATCAGTAAAACAGTATCCGTCACGTCTAGTTTAGAAGATTGTCGCATGGACACAAGAAGCTAATGCTTATGAAAGTGGAGAGCTCTGTATAAATACCAGTTTCTGCTTGTAGGAGGCACTGTTCAGATTACTATGAGCAAAATTAAAATATATGAATGAGAATCTTAAATTATTCTCCCTTAATGTTCTTATTTGTAGGAAAGTTGTAAATTACAGTTTCCTCTGATAAATGCCTAGTTAATGTGAGCAAGATTCTGCTGTTACAACATACGTTTCTCAAGATGCCGAGGGGAGCTTCAGGATCCGTAAAATCACCTTGCATTAGGAATCAGATACTTCTCTGAGGCAGCGCTTGCAGTACCTCTGTCTCCAGTCCTGATTCTTACCGCCCATATAGTCACGATTCTTTTCATTTACTTGTGTTACCGAGGAACCTCTTAGGTCTCTGTAAATAAGTCCTGTCGATCATGTGCCAAAGCCTTTGTGGTAAAATAGGTATAAAATAAAAATTACCATCTTAACCATGTTTAAGTGTACAGTTCAGGAGTGTTAATTACATTCACATTGTTGTGCAAACGTTCTCTAGAATTTTCCCTCTTCCAAAACTAAACTCTGTACCCAGTGAACAGCAACTCACCATTTTTTCCACCTACTGGCCTCTGGCAACTACCATTCTACTTTCTGTTTCGATGAGTTCAACAATTTTAAATATTTTATTTTATTTTTGAATTTACAGGGAAGGGAGGGGAGAGAGAAGGAGAGGGTGAGAAATGTCAGTGTAAGAGAGACACATTGATTATGCACCTTAGGAGACCGAACCTGCAACCCAGGCATGTGCCCTGTCCAGGAATAAAACCAGCCAGTGATCTGCCAGTTTGTGGGACGACACCCAACCAATGGAGCCACCCCAGTCAGGGCCTAATTTAGATACTTTTTATTTCTTTTTCTTGCCTAACTGCTTTGGCTAGGACTTCCAGTGCTGTGTTGAGTAGAAGTGGTGAGAAGTAGCATCCTTTCCTTGTTACTGGTCTTAAGAGGAAAAGCTTTCAGTTTTTCCATCATTGAATAGGATGTTTGCCATGGGCTTTTCATATATGCCTTTATTTTTTTTAATATTCATTTATTTTAGAGAGGTAAAGGGAGGGAGAAAGAGAGGGAGAGCAACATCAATGTGTGGTTGCCTCCCACTCACCCCCCACCAGGGACCGGGCCTGCAACCCAGACATTTGCCCTGACTGTGAATCGAACCATCAACCCTTTGCTTCCCATTCTGGCGTTCAATCCACTGAGCCACACCATCCAGGGCTCACATATGCTTTTATTATGTAGTTTTCTTCTAGTTTGTTGTTGAGTGTTTTTATTATGATCAGGTATTGAATTTTGTCAAATACTTTTTCTGGATCGGTTAAGATGATCATGCGTTTGTTGTTCTTCATTCTATTAATGTAATTGTATTTCATTGACTGACTTTTGAATCTTGAACTATCCTTGCATTCCAGTATTAAACTTCACTTGTTCACAGTATCTAATTGTTTTAATGTACTGTTGAACTGGGTTTGCCTAGCATTTTATTAAGAATTTTTATATATAAGTTTTCACCAGGAACATTGGCCCATAACTTTATTTTCTTGTAATATCCTTTCCCTGGCTTTTATATCAGGGTAAGCTGGCCTCAAAAAATGAGTTTTAAAGTGTTCTTTCCTCTGCATTTTTTTGAAAAGTTTAAAGAGGATTGGTCCTACTACTTTAAATGTTTTTTAGAATTTTCCAGCAATCCATTTGATCCTGGACTTTTCTTTGTGGGGAGGATTTCAATAATTGATTTAATCTCCTTACGGATTGTGGGTCTGTTCAGATTTTTAAATTCTTAATAATTCAGCCTGATAGATTGTATGTTTCCATATGTTTCTAGGAATTTAACCATTCAAGGTTTTCCAGTTTGTTGGTGTGTAATTATTCCTAGTAGTGCCTTGTAATGTCTTCTCTTTTTTCCTGATTTTAGTTATTTAGTCTTCTCTGAATTTGTCAGTTTTGTTGATCTTTTTAAAAAATCTCATAGTTTTGTTAATTCTTCTCTTATTTTTCTTTTATTTTTCTTTATTTCTGCTGTAACTTATTATTTCTTTCCTTCTGTTAACTTTTGATTTTTTTTCTAGTTCTTTTTTTTAAACATTTCATTTATTTATTGTTAAAGAGAGGGGAAAGGAGGGAGAAAGAGAGGGAGAGAAACATTGATGTGTAAGAGATACATCAATCAGTTACCTCTCACACACCCCCAACCAGGGACCTGGCCCACAACTCAGGCATGTGCCCTAACTGGGACGCAAACCTGCGACCTTTCGGTTTACGGGATGACGCCCAACACACTGAGCCACACCATTCAGGGCTGTTTTTCTTGTTCTTGAGGAATAAAATATTTTAAAATGAAACCTCTTCCCATCTCAGTGTATTAAGATAGTCTCTTTATTTTCTGTTTTAAAATGAACACTTTGAAATGCTTAATGTGCTAGGAATTTATTTTTGTGTGTAAAATGAAGAGGGGATCCTATTTTATTTTTTTATAGAGATAACCCCATTGACTGAACTATTCACCGAAGAGTCAGTTACTCATTTTCCTACCGATTTGAAATGCAGCCTGTCATATGCCAAATTCCTGTGCACACTTCTCAGTCTGTTGCTGGGTTCTTCACTCAGTTCCTTTCATCTGTTTGCATCTCCCTAAGTCAAAACCAAAAACCTTAAAGGCCGTGCTTTTACAGTAAGTTTTAAATCTGGAAAGGTGGGGTCTTTCTTCTCTTCACTCTTTATCCTACTATTCCTTTCTCCCTTCCCCTTACCTTCCACCTCTGTGTTCACCATTGCATCTATTTTCAGTCTTTGGCTGCCCCACATTAAAGTGGAATGGAATTTATAAGTTAATTTGGAGAGAACTGCAATCTTTGGATATTGAATCCTCCAATTAATAAATTTGCATAAATGAATATTTATATATCCCCATTAATTTTGTTGCTATTTTGTGTTCTCTAATAATATAATTATAATTTTCTTTAGAATGCTTCCTATATTATATTATTAGGTTTATTTCTATAACTTTATAATTTTTGTTTCTATTTACAAAAATTAGAATATCTATGTTTTTCTTGCCAAAGTATAGGAATGTTATTTCATATTAGTTCCACTAATTCACAGATTCACTTCAAATTTTTACTTCCTAGATGAGTGTGATTGGCTTTTTGCAAATACCAGTTTAATATTTTAAAATAGTTTTAGTTATATTTAGGTGTTTGATTTCATCTTGAGTCAATTTTGGTAAGTTAATGTTTATAGGAAATGTTATTTTTTTCTTTAATTTTTTTGGCATCATGTTTGTAAAATTTCCTTATTTTTTAATCTCATTTCATTGTAGTAATATTTTCTTTTACATTATTATTGTTGATTTTTAACTTTTTTCCTTCTTGATCAATTTGCTAGAGATCTGTTCATTTTATTATTTTCTTCCAATAAATAACTTTTGTTAAGCTCTAATTTTTTCTATTTCTTTCATGCTATTCCTTTATTTCTTCATTCCTTTTACTTTCTGCGAGTTTTTCATATTTTCTAAACTTTTGAATGGGACACCTAGCTCATTAATATTTAATTTTCTTAAACAATACTCAGTGTCTACGAGCAGCTTCAGATGATTCCACAAGTTCTGATACGTAGTGTTTGTACTCTTATTCCAGTAATCTAATATGTTGTAGGGTTTTTACATTGGGACATGAATTACTTAGAAATGGGTTTTTCATTTTTCAAAAACATGAGTTTTGAGTTATCTTTGGGTAAATGAGCTCTAATTTTGCTTTCTGTTTGGAGAACAAAACACATATGATTTTATTTTTGTGATATTTGAGAATTGCTTTGTGATCTATTACATGGTTAATTTCTGTAAATGCCTTATGTTTACCTGAAAAGACCATGTATTCTGTAATTGTTGGATATAAAGTTTCATGTATTTTTTTAACATCAGGCAGATCTTCCATAGCTTCACTAATTACTGTCCTGCTTCATCAGTCAGTTACAGGAGAGAGACGTTAAAATACCCATAGTGATTATGGATTTGTCCATTTCTTGAAGAGCTCTCCATTTTTGCTTATGTAGTATAAGGCTCTTCAACGATCTGTGAGGGTGTTTGGGTTTGGAATAGTGTTACTCCCCTTGTGAAATGTTCCTTCTATGATTATGCAGTGACCCTACTTATTATAATAATCCTTTTTACCTCAAAGTTCATTTTCTTGCTGTTAATAAGATACTCCAGCCTTCTGTTGGTGTGTGCTGGTCTGATGTATCTTTTTCCATCTCTTTACTTTCAATATTTCTTTGTCATTATGTTTTAGGTGTGCCTTTTATAAATAACATATAGCTGGATTTTGTTTTTGATCCAGAGAGTTTCTGTCTTTTAACTGGTGAGTTAAATCTGTATATCATGATTACTGATACATTTTTATTTTTCTCTTCTTACTGTGTTTTTCTTTTTATCATAGTTTCTCTTTGCTTTCTCCCTTCCTTTCCTGACTTCTATTCAAATGATTAAGATTACTTTATTTCATTTCCCCCTAATGATCTAGAAATTGTGTATTCTATTTTTATTCTTTTAGTAGTTATACCCTGAAATTTTTAACTTATATAATGACTCAGAAGAGTCCAAAATTAACCATTATGTCCATGGTTGTCATGACTCAAGAACATTAGAATGTCTTAACTTCAATTATCCATCCAATTTTACATATTATTGTTACTTACTATTTTAGTCCCACCTTATATTTCCTCAAATTAATCATTGCTATGTAATTATTATTTTCATTTTATAAATGCAATACTTGTATAGATTTTTTCACATGTTTACCTGTTTTCTCGGCTCATTGTTGCTTCTTACATCTTACTCTTTTCTTGTGAGTTCAGTTTATTTTTGAAGTGCACCCTTTAGACTTTTTTTAGCAAGGATCAATGAATAATAAATAGTAAAGTCTATCTCTGTCTTAATATACCTTTATTTTGCCCTGTATATTCAGTAAATACTTATATGTATATATGTATTGTATGTATACATATGCATATGTGTATAGGTATATATGTATACACACGTGTATATATATATACACACACACATACACATATCTAGGAATAGTTTTTTAAAATTATCTTTTTATTGTAAAATAAAACAAAACAAAAATATGGGTTAGTGCATTATTGTAAGATAAACACTCTTATAACCACTACTCAAGAAACAGAAATGCATCAGCTATGAATATATTTTTATTTAGTTTGTTTGGGACTCTGGAAACAGTTAGGGTAGTTTTCTCAAATATATCTTCTATTTTACAAATTCCCTCTTTAGTTGTATCTATTTACTCTGCCTATTTTTTGTTACTGTATTTTTTCATTTATATAGTTCCCTTTGATTCTCTTTCATATCGATCTTCTCTTTCCTGTGCTGCTGTGTTGTTTCATGGATAGTTTTCTTCCTTTGTCTCTTTCATCTTATACAACACACTGGTCTTTTATAGATAACGTGCCTACCATTTAAAGTAATCCTTTTTGTTGCATTTATGGAGTCTAGTTTATTTGTTTAGTAATTTTATGCGTCCAGGGCTTCATCAGTGTGAATCCTGGGCCAGCTAAGTTGTGGGAGTCTCTCTGGTTCTGCTGTGTTCCAGAGCATCACCACGTGGGACCAGATTTTCTCCCTTCCTGGTACCATGGGGGGAGAGTAGATCCATGCCCCAAATCTACAAGAGATACAAGGCCAGCAATGTGATTTCACAAGAGGAATGCTTATTTGTTTGTTTCTAAAGCTAGGACCCAAACTGAAGCAAACCTGTGCAAGTGGGTGAAGTTTACTTTCCTAGACTTCACATTTCCTCAGGGTTCAGCTTTCTTAGGTCCCAAGGTTTGCGCAGGAGTGTGAATTCCGATCCACCCCATTTCAGTGGAGGGCTTCATCTTCTGTCCTCGTGGAAGTACCAGAAGTCACGCTTCTGGATTGCTGAGACCCGAAACAAATTGCCTGCCTTCTTCTTAGGCAGCCATGGTATAGGTCAGATGCCCCCCTTACTGGTTTTCAGTACCCTCCTCGGGGCTGGTACCTGTGGGGGTTACCCTTTCCAGGGGTTAGAGCACAGTCTTGGATGATTAGCAATCCCATATTTATTTGAAATCACACACTTCTAGGTCATTGTTGTGAGATTTTTCAAAATTAGGGTGGGGAAAAAAACACAATGTGGAAAAACTTCTTGTCACTGGTAATTTACATTTAACTTACAAATTTATCTATAATGAGCAGATAATAATGGAATAAAATACTGGCAAACAAAAACCAGGAATTATTTAGTATAGTACTGAGAAATACTTGAGAGTTTGGCCGTTGAGCTCCTGTTTGGATTCTTCTCTAGAAGGAAACCAGTTTTTGCAGGGTTTGGGGGGTTTTTTTTACGCAATGTTATCTGGTTGTTCTAAGGAACAATGAGCCTTTTTGATCAGCTGCTCACATAAGCACAATATTCCACATTACCGGCCAGAATGGTGCATACACACTGCTTTTACTAGTTTCATATTCAAGTAAATTCTCATCCAATAAATTCTAACTTTGTGTTAGCTTTACTAAGTAATGTTCCTTGTGAAGTAGTGTTAAATTAAATTCTAAAGAGGTGGATCGACTGTCTCCCTGAGAAAAACATTTCTGTGACTACATTTTGAACAAACAGCAAACAGTAACCGCAGTTGAAGGTGGCTGTGCGGCCCAGCCCCTCTGTATCAGAGTTCACGGAACACGACCGTGCAGCCTGGGCCGCCTCCCACCCGAGCCCTCCCCTGCCGTGCGTGCCCCCGTGTGTGGTCTGGGTAGGATGCCTGGGGCTCTCCTGAAGTGAGAACCCCGAGGAGGGAGAGGAAGCAGGTACAGAACGCAAGGGCATCCAACGGCAGTGGTTCCTCTTTAAATGAGAGACTTAAGAAATGCTTTGTCTTTGTTTACTATTACTATTCCTCACACTTAAGCTTTAACTTTACTGCCTCCCAGAATTCCTATCGAATAGATAATTGTGTATTAATCACTTGTTAAGTAGACACTACCTATTCCCCCCATTTAAAAAAAAAACAAACCAGAAAAGCCGAAGGGAATAACACGAGAGCGTGAAGGTGGAGGGGGGGGGGGGCGGTGTATTCCAGCTCTTCCTGCGGCTCTCGGCTCTGTCTGTGTCAAGACTGGAAAGAACTGAGCCGCATGGTTCTCGTTGACAGATGAGGAAGACGCCGAAAGTCTTCCTGGCAGTAATCTGTAATCTGTACGTTTCATACCCTTTCGCACTAAACATATGAATGTCTAGAGTTTTGAAGAAGAGAATGCAGATTTTCATGACTTGTAAAATTTAGTCATCGTCTTGCATTTAGAAGGAAATGCATGGGATTTCAAAATGGTTTATGACATGGGGTTGCCTATAAATGAAAATGTGTATTTGCTGAAAAGACTAGTTTTCTAAATAAAAATCTGGAAAGTCAATACAGGGAAACCCATTATATTTTTACTCATAAGACAGTTTGGAGAATTATTTTTATTTTTTTTTTCAGTATACCTAAACTTTATTTAGCAGCTGATGTTTTCAAGGTGTCTTGTCAGATGCCATCAGACACTACGAAATGACTTAGTAATTTCCGTGTGTTCTCCACGTCAGCTGTACAGCAACAGTGATGTTTGCGTAATATCCAAAGAAAGGGTTGCTGGGTGATAACTAGTATATTAACTAAAACATGCTTTAGTTTTAAGCAGTTTGGATTTTTTTAAAAAGTAACTTTGTAGCATTTCTTCTTAAATAATTCAGTGAACAGATTAATACTTTCTAAACACACATTTTTTCTGTCTAAGCATGTCTAATAAGATGTTTAAAATTATTCATTACTTTTTATACACAAATTTCTATGAAATAAATATTATTTAGCTTTAATTTTTCCACAAAATTAGCATTTGGCACTGAAATGATGTAGCAGAGAGATAAAGGCATTCGATGTGTGATTTATATTAGCTATCCAGTAGCATTCTGCCAGGTAACAAAGACTTTTTTTGCAAATCTACATATAATTGAATTATTTCTTTTAGTTTCTAGGTGGATAGTAATCTCTCAGTATATGTAGCACATAAAAAGAAATAAATGAATTATAGACCATATCTTATTTTTATTTATATATATGTTTTACAATTAAGTAGTTTTAATACATTTATTATCACAGTGTTTAAATAAATGTATTGCATTTATTGTTTCTGGGCTTACCTCCCAGCCAACAGAGTAGGGGACTTCTACCACTTCCATAACATTGCTAGAATAGTGTTCTTTCATTAAAAATTGGTAAAGAAGAGGAATACTTATTTTTCTTAAACCTTACTAGTGGAAGAAGAGTTAAGTATAAATTGAAAAGCTTCCTCTAAAATAATTTTGTAAAAGTATTTTAATGGCACCAAATGCCTTTAAAAGTTTCAGTTATAGCCATATGAATGTGTATTATTAAAGAGGAATTCTTATCCCTATTTAATATAACTTATTAAACTGCATTACAGTTTAGCTCTGTTACATTGGGATGAGTCATATGACACAGTTGGTTATTTTTAAAATTGCTTGAGTTTTTAAAATTAATTTTTAGGCTGATGTGTGAAATTAGCTCTTTTTAAAGTTCTACAAAGGAGAAAAAACTACTGCATTTTTCAGACTATAAGACGCCTCCGCCCCCATTTGGGCGGAATGATGGTTGTTAATGCTGCTTTGGAGTTCTGTTTACATTTACACTGGTGAAATATTATGTTATTTATGTCATTAAATATTTTACCACATGTTTTGCTTCAAAATTTTTTTTCCTATTTTCCTCCTCTATAATCTAGGTGCATCTTATGGTCTGAAAAATATGGTAACTTGAAGAGAAAATCTTTTTTTTAAAGACAGTTTGCTTATCATCACTAAACACTCTATTAGACAGTAGCAAACCTAGACGAGATGGCATGCTGGGAAATTTTTTTCCTCTTTTTTTATCTTTGGGTTTCCTACTCCCTTTCTTAGTCATTGTCCTTCCTTCCCTCTCCAAGTTTTCTAGTGTTTTCCCAGTCCTGCCTGTCTGGAAATAAAGCTATCCAGAGTAGAATGTTAGACAGTTCATGGTATCCTGCCAGCACTATTTGCCTTCTTCAGAAAAGAAAGGTTAAAAAGAAAACAATAGTTGAAATGTACACATAAACAGAAAAAAAGAGAATGGATGGATTGGATGCATGAGTGGGTGGGCAGATGCATGGGTGAACGAATGGTGGTGGGTTTCACCCAGAAGTCTTTATTTACCCAGGACTCACCCTCTGAAAGTGACGGTGACAGTCGGTCCTGGTGTGTGCTTTGCTCTGTGTAGTAATTAACCTCAACCACTGACACGGAGTGTGAGCTTTTCTCTTTGTGTCATTTGTCTTACCAGCTTGAAATCAAATCTCTTTTTGTTTGATTGTTTAAGGCCGAAAGAGCATATTCCTTTTGTGGAACTATTGAATATATGGCACCAGACATTGTCAGAGGGGGCGATTCTGGACATGACAAGGTATGTGCTGTTTTTTGTACATCTCTATAAAATGCATAGTAAGAATCCTAGTTAATAAGTCAGGTACAATCTCTTCAACAGAGTCCTCTTTCTGGTGTTGTCTTACCTTTATTTTTGTATCCCCTTTGCTGTATACATGACACATGATGATATCTTGTGTTCTGGAGGAAAAAGATAATAGAAAAGTTAGGAATTCTAGATTTCCCGTTTTTCAGGTTTTATTGCTGAGGATAATTTCTTGTTTTATAGAGTAACACTCAATTCTTCAAATAATTTTTACGTTATTTCCATGAAAAGAGTCTATGTCTTGAGCAAAGCACCAGCTGTAACTCTGTTTAAAATGAGAATCATTCATTTTCTCTGCATAGGACCTCCGCCGAGTGCATAGCTGAGCCACAGTGCAGCGCAGAGGTGTTACCGAATGCACAAACTACATTTTCCTGTCTATGTCATGCTGAGTGCTTTTGGACAGTGCTTATTGGCATTATTGATTTTTGTTAGAAAAACATGCACAATGTATAGTTAAACTCACCTTTCGTTGATATTTACTTTCTAAGAGATCACTGAAAAGGGAATCTTTCCTGTTTTCTTGTTCCCAATTTCTTCTTCTAAGTTTGTAGAGACACTGAAGGCTTTCTTGATTCTCTCTCTTCAACAGAAATAATCGTTACAACTATCCCTGGAGAAAGAAGATAATCCTTTTTAAGCATTCAGGATAGGCTAGGTTTGTTTTCCTAAGCCCTCTAAAGAGCTCGGTTATTTTTTCTCCTCTCCTTTGTTATGTGCAGAATGAAGGCTGTGAAGAGGCCTTCTAAGTAGTTATAAAACCCAGGTAACATATTTATCCTCCCTGTATTGAAGGGTACAGGCTTGTTCAGTTCTTTCTTAGAACTTTTGCTTTATTAATAACTTTCCCTGAATAGTGGATTTGGACTAATTTTTGCTCCTCACTTTCCCTTCTCCCTCATTCCCTTTCAAAACCCCGTATGTACAGTGCAGATATCTCAACTGTGGAGAATGTTTGCTAGTGACTTCTCATTTACCTAAAGCCCGTTCTTTAAATTTTCACGACCAGGAATCTGATTGTAGAGCTGTATCAATCTTAAGAGCGTGGTTTCAAATCCAACAGCAGAACGTTCTCAGGGTCCTAACTCAGATGGAGTAAAACGGCTTGTATAAATAAAAGAACTGAATTGCTGGTTTAGTTTGCTTCAAAGTATTCTTTGAAACTATTGGGAAATTTGGTAGGAATTGATACCTATTAAAATTTGAAAATTACCTTCTCTGACCTAATGGAATCAATGTTTAGGAAAGAAAACCTTATATTGCTCCTAGAATTTCTGCATACCTGAGGTCCAAAATACAGCGGGGTCAGTGGGAGTGCACGGAATACCTGGAGGACCTTGACTGGGTCCAGTGAGATGTAACACCTGCAAAGTGCTCGCAGGGCGCCTGGCCCGCACCCGGTCCTTGTGATTTCGGTCTGCCCCCTCCTGTTGGATAGGCCACTGTTCCGTGTTTTCTTTAAAATAGCTCTAGGCTCATACATTTGGCATCATTGTCCCCTGAAACCTTGGCTCTGAACTTTGGAAACAGAGTGTAAGATTTTAGTATCCAACTAATAATCTCATTGGCATAAGCTCCTGCGTTCAGCTGTTACTGAGATCTTGATTTATGTAGTTGTAAAAGAAGCAATTTCCAATACAGCAGGATTCTTAAGATTATTGTAATTTGCTGTGTTCTTAGTTCAGGTAAGTACATTTACAAATTGGTTTTCAGTTTAGATCACATTTTGTTTTACACTATTTTAAATCTCGTTATGCATTGCACAAATTAAGACTATTAGGTGTATGTGATAGGTTCTATAAGAGGAATTGGTTTAGGTGGTTATGAGAAAAATACCTCTAGATGGGATTTTTTTTCATTTTTGTTCTTTAATTTTATATTTATTGGAGCTATGTGATTATTAAAAATGCTCATCGGTACTTGCCCCTCTCTATCGTAAGTCCAAAGGTTTCACTGGCTTAAAATTTTTTTAATTTATTTTAAATTTAAAGAAAAACTTTTTTAATTATCCAAAATAAAACCATTACTAGTTTAGAAAATTATTAGAACACTTTTAGTTTATTGATTGGTGGCCTAACTCTTTAAATTCTGTTCTGAAGGTACCTGAATATTTGTTCTCTAAATGTCTTTCTTGCATGTGCTAATTTAATGCCCCTTACACAAAAAGCCATTTGCAAAATCTTTTTGTTAAAATATTTTTGAAATGTGTAGCTTTATGTTGTTCAGTTTTCTTTCTTATAAACTATACATTAGTTAATATTCTGTCAAGTGAAATCACTGTTGTTTTGTAGGCGGTTGACTGGTGGAGTTTAGGTGTGCTAATGTATGAGTTACTAACCGGAGCGTCTCCTTTCACTGTTGACGGGGAGAAGAATTCCCAGGCCGAGATATCTAGGTAAGACCTGACAAAATAAAATGAATGTATTGTTACTGCAAAGGCAGTGATCACATTTCTGTAATTTGGGCGATGGAAAAAATAATTTTTTGAATGGGGATAGACAGAGTTGTTTCAGTGGCTAACTTCCATTTATAATCATATAGATATAGATGGATATATATTTCTTGATGTTTTATTTGCCCCGATAGATCTTACATTTCATAAGGTTAGGATCATAATTTTTGTGCATTCCAAAGCATTTGGCATATTGTCTTAACCCAGTAAGTGCATGGTGTATTGATATTTATTTGATGGACATTTTCTTCCCACCGTAAACATATTATAATTTCTTTGTGACTTTAACGTAAGTAAGCAGTAGTGCTATTTCTCAACTCATGTATATGGGCTTAATTGAAACAAATACCGTCAAGTCACCCTCTTATAGGCTATTCCATTACTTTCCTTCATAGTAGTTATGAAATTGTATTGCTGTGTTTTTGCTTAGAATTATTTGGTTAACGTAGGTCTGTCCCACTGGCTTGTGAGCTCTGGGAGAGCAAGGGCCGAGTGTGGCTTTGGCCCTCAGCACAGTGTGGTCAGGCGCCGCTCAGCACAGTTCCTGAGCAGAGCTCAGGAAACACGTTTGGAATGAAATGAGTTAATGAACAAGTAAACAACAGTGATAAAACGTTATACTAATTACTAGTTGTGTTTCTGTCCTGTTTTTACTTGAATTCTATAACTTTGAGAACATATTTGACGTTAAAAATTAGAAATCGAGACTTCCACTTCTTACCACGATGGAATAACAAGAACCGGATTTACTTTCCTGCCTGAAACAGTTTTAAAATGGGCAGAACGTCTGAAAGAACAATACCACAGACATTGGACACCTAGCACTGAAGGGTAGTGAGCACTGAGAGAGGGAAGTGCCCAAGGTGAGACCTGAGGCTGCCCAGCGCACTGCCAGCAGGGTGCCCAGGCTGCAGCTCTGGAGGGGGCCAAGCAGAGCGGGGATGGAGCTGAGAGTCCAGGAGAACCCAGGCGGAGAGAGTTCGAAGGCAGAGTGGTGGGGAGTGGAGGGCCGCAGAGAGAGGAGTTCAGAGATTTGCAGAAGGCATCCCTCAAGTATTCCTCCAGTTAAGTATTGACAAGCACATGTGAGTGGGAAGTACTAAGCATAGTTAAGATGTTATTTATCTCCAGATGGATCCATAGATTAACCACAGTCATGACCCCAGCAGACTACTTCTTCTACTTTTTTTATGGCTAGAAATTGACTGCCTGGGTCTTAGGGGAATGCAGAGAACCTAGAGTAGCCAAATCATCTTTGAAAAAGTAGCCCTAAGTTTATTTCAAGACTTATAAGCTAAAGCAATTAAGACACTGGGGTGTGTGTATCAAGATAGACAAATATTCAATGAAATAGAATAAAGAGGCCAGAAATAGAACTACACAGATACAGACAACTGATTTTTTAAATAAAGGTGCGAAGATAATTTGGTAGAGAAAAGATAGCCTTTTCATTAAATGATGGCTATGATACGGAGAAAAAATGAACTTCTATAAATACTTTGCACCGTATAGAAAAGTTAATAAAAACAATCATTGACCTAAACGAAAATCTAAAACTACAGAATTTCTGAAAGAAAACACAAAGAAAAACCTTTGCGACCTGGAATTAGGGACAGATTTCTTAGATACGACACCAAAAGTGCAATCCCTACAAGTAAGCACTGATAAACTGGACTCCGTCAGATTCTGCTCTTCAAAGGCAGCTGCTGAGAGATGGGAAAGCCGGGCCGCAGGCCGGGATGCAGCTATAGATCGTGTCTGGGAAGGACTGGCACCCAGAAAGTGAAGAACTCTCAAGACTCAAGGGGAAAACAACGCTTCATTTTTTTTTTAAATGGGCAAAAAATTTAAACCGTTAACCAGAGAAGATCTATGGGTAGCAAAAAAGCACATGGGAAGATGGCCCAAATCATTGGACTCTGGGGAAACGCAAATTAAAACACAATGAGATACCACTGTGTACTCCCTGGAATGGCTAAAAATAAAGGGCCTGTCTTAGGCTTCTCCAGAGAAAGAGAAACAATAGGACGTATGAAAGAAGGTTTGTTACAAGGAACTGGCTTACCAATTCTGAAGGCCAAGAGTCCCACGACCTGCCCTCTGCAAGCTGGGGGCCCAGGAAAGCCGGGGTTCTGAGGGCAGAAGACCCGTGTCCCAGGTGAAGCAGGAAGGGACTGAATCCGCCCTGCCCTCCTCTGCTTTTTTTTTTTTCCTATTTAGACCCTAAATGGATTGGATGGTGCCCACTGACATTAAGGAGAGGATTCAAATGCTAAACTCAGGAAGGAACACCCTCACAGACACACTCAAAAATGTTTAATCAGGGCAGCCTGTGCCCCAGTCATGTGACACTTAAAAATTAAGCATCGCAAGTTCACCCTTTGTCACTTCTCCACTGAGGGGAGAAGGCACCTGAGTGCTGGGGAAATTTATTTTCCACCCTCTGGCACACAAACGGTGCTTCTTGCTCACCGGGGCCAGTCCGCATAAAGTCATCAATACAGCGGATCGGCGTGGTATCTTACGGAAGGGAAAGGTAATCAAGATCTTCGCAAACCTGATCATGCTGTAGGGCCAGAGAGCTGATGGGCCCCTGTGGCGGGGCGGTGAAGGCACATTGCTGGCCTTGCCAGCTGGAAGCAGCTCCTTTTGGTGGGCCCGTGCACGGGGAGGAGAAAAAAGGCGTACGCCACATCAGCAGCAGCGTACCAGGTACCAGGGGATGCACTAGTGTTCTCCAGCCGTGAAACCACATCCGGAACAGCAGCTGCATTGGACTCGCCACCTGGTCGAGACTTACGATAATCCGCTGCCATCCTCCACGGTCCACCTGTCTTCGCGTAGGCCAGGTCCTCGAGCCAAATGGGAATCACCACTCCTCCATCCTTCAGGTCTCTGATGGTGGCACTCGTCCCGGCTGCCCCCCAGACACAGAGCATTGCTTTTGGTTACCGTTTTTCTATGTAGAGACGGTTCTAATGGCTTCCACTTGGCCTTGCCAACCATAATTGTCCCTATTCCATAGGTCAGGGCACCCCTGTGGGGATTCTGCTAGCTGCTAGTTATGTCTGTTCCACTTACACATTCTGGACCTGCAGAAATAACCGCCGGCTGGGTTCGCAGACACACTGAGTCCACTGTGAGATGGATGTACACTTCAACACCATCGATCACCTGACCCCACAAGTCCCTCCTCTGGTTGGCGGGCTACAGGGGCGTTTGGGGTCTTCTGAAATCCCTGTCAGTTCAGAACCAGTGTCCAGTAGTCCTTGAAAGGGCTGATATTTCTGGTAAAAGGCTGCAAGTCTCTTTGGGGAAGTCTGGGAGGAAGATTAGTGCTGTAAATTTTGGGGCTCTTTTATCACAGTGGTCTGCCCTCCCCTCATGCATTCAGGAGTGCCTGGGGATGTGAGCTGGCCCGGGTGTGGGGACGGACCAAGGGGCAGTTGCCTGGGAGAGGGCAGCACTGATGACAGAGGGGCACGAGGAGGGCGTTGGGTGTGTTCGTCACCCTGATCGTGGTGATGCGTTGGTTCACGGGTGTACGTGTGTCGGAGCTCACCAGGTTGTACGCTGCGTATGTGGTGAGTGGATTGTACCTCGGTTTTACTTCAGTTAAAAAGCTTATCGATTCCCAGCCAGGGCACATGCCTGGGTTGCAGGCCATAACCCCCAGCAACCGCACGTTGATATCTCTCTCTCTCTCTCTCTCTCTCTCAAAATAAATAAATAAAATCTTTAAAAAAAATTAAAAAAAAGTTTAAATGAACTTTTTACAGAATGGATTAGGAAATGAATAATTTCTTGCTATCCCAGCTATTTAATACTGAAGTTAAGTGATCAGGCATATTCCCTGTTAAGCTTGTTTGTTTATATTCATGTTTACTCTATTACAGTTGTCCCAGCTTGGCCCCCTTTGCCCTCCTCTGTCCCACCCCACCCCCACTCCCACGGTCCATCCCCACACCATTGTCCATGTCCGTGGGTCATTCATACATGTTCTTTGACTACTCTCTTCCCCTTCTTGTTAAATTTACAGTTAAAATCATGACTGTTGTTAAAAGTAGTAAATATGACTCAGCTTATCCTGAATGGCTGTCTGTTTAAAAATGTCTCAGAATTATAGAAGACCTTGACTACAGTCTTGAGAGTTCCGGTCCCCTTGCAAGGTCACACCCGTCATGGCGACAGATGCAAAGGGCGGCCTTGGCCTGGCTACGTGAGGCAGTGGCTCCTCTGACTAATTCTGTTCTTTCTGATTCTTAGACACAAGCGGTCTTCTTTGTCACGCTCCCCTCCCCCGCAGGCGTGCCTGTGGCGGGAGGGCACCGCCGCTTCAGATGGCAGGAACACCCTGAACCAAAAGCCGTGTTCAAATTTCAGTGGCTTTTACTGCCTTTAGTTCGGTCGGCTGGCACTCCGGTTTGAGAGAGAGGAGAGCCGGAGTCAGGTTCCTGACATCTTAAAACCAGAGCAGAGTCTCCAAGAATTTAAGTAGGGTTTTCCCCTCGATCAATTAATTATTCTCTCTGTCGTGTTAACATTTTGTTTAAAACTTGATGTTAACTCATGATCCTGTGGTTCTTTGTGGCATTTATTGCCTTGTCCTGAAGTCTATAAATGGTGTAATGACTGGATTGTCTTGCATTAGCTTTCCCTTTCAAGATAGCCATTCTGACGGCCTTTCTTGGTGTCAAATCTTTCCGTCTGTTCCTCTAAAAACATGCGCCATTAAGATAAAGGTACCATTGTCTTAGCCCCAAAGTCCTAATTAACCAGGCCTGTTTCTCATCCTTGAGTTCTTCCATTCCTCAATTATTATAATCTTCCCTGAACTCTGAATATTTTTTATAGTTTTTACTTGAGGTGCTTTAAAGTAATGTACTTTCCAAGTTGTCTACTTGCTTATGGTTGTCTGCAGGTAGCCTAAAATCAGAACAGACTGTTTTTCTGGTACGTCGTATTTCAAAGTGAAGGAATTTAGAGTGACAGTACATCTTGCTCGGTGACGTAAGAACCGCCCCCTCGTGTCCCCGAGAGTCGGCTCCTGTCTTTCGGAGCACCGTCGGAGAACGGAAGCCACGTTTGTGTAGGTATCTTCAAGGAACCCCCTTCCTCGGAACCACTTTGGTTGTACAGGAATGTTTCCCACTTAAAGTAAGATGCAATTAGCTGCCTCTAATCTGCACGTCCGTCCTGGTTCTGGCTTCTGAAGAACGCAGGAACGTTCTGTCGTTTCTTCCAGATGTTGCTTCAGGTGTTTGACACTAATTTCACCTACAGTCGCCCTTTCTAGTTCTCTCACTGTTCATATGAGACCATTTCCCAGTTCCTCATAGCTTGGTACCAGTTTGGAGACATACTAAACTGTCAGCATTGTAGATTTGAATGATGGCTCTTTAGCTTTTCTTGATCGATTTCTTATTTTTATTTCATGTTTGTAACATGTGCTCTTCTTGCCAGTGTGTCTCCTATGAGCTTCCGTTGCCTTTCCGTGCAGAACTTCTTTTAGGCACATGTTATTGCTGCACGGGAAGGCGCCCGCCCAGACTCCGGCATGTCCTTCAGTCTGTCTACCTGCCCACCACCCCGCTGCCCCAGGAGCCCGGAACTGTGCCGGGGCCTGGTAAACCGTGGTGACGGACCGTACCCTGCCCTGGGAGTCAGGACCCCAGGTTCCATCTGCAGAGGTTCCCCCACCTCTGACGGGGTTGTCTGTCTCACTGTCTCTGCCTTTGAAATGTGGAAAATGTTTGCCAAGAGATGTCTATTTGGTTCTCCACTTTCCATCAATAAAATGTGCTTTCTTAATAAGTAAGTGTATTGTATCATCATAACGTTATTAAATTCAGGCCTTAGTAGTATCCAGACGATGCCGAACCGTCCCAATTGCACTGTTTCAGACAGGGGTTGGCAGACGGCTGCCCTCGGGCCGGATCCGTTCCGCGGCCTATTTTTGTGTGTGCGGCCTCTGAGCTAAGAATGGATCTGGGCGCTCTTCCCCTCCCCTCCCCCCAGGCGGACTGCCTTTGCCTTTCTCTCTGCTAAGTTCAAGGGCCCTGCTTTTGCCTCTGTGACTTTCTAAATAAGCTTTCTCTTCTAGTTCGGAAAAAAAAAAAGAATGGATTTTATATTCTTAAGTGATTTAAAAATTCAAACGAGCAGTATTCTGTGACATGTGACGATCACGTGAGGCTGGCATTTCAGCGCCCACCAGTATGTTTTATCAGCACACGGCCGTGCTCGGCCCCTCGCAGGTCCCCTCTGGCTGCGCTCCAGCCCCGGCGGCAGACTTGAATAGGTGCCCCAGAGACCAGACAGCTCTCCGGGTCTGCAGTGTCTGTTGTGCGGCCTTGTCTTCGTTGTCCATGATCCATTGCTAAGAAGCAGAGGACCCGAAATGTGTGGAAACAGCATAGATTTATTATGTCAGGAGCCTCTGTGTATCAGGAATCAGGGCACAGCTTAGCCGAGGCCTCTACTTCAAGGTCACTCGTGTGGCGCCGAGTGTTGGCTGGGCTGCAGTTCTCCTAGAGCTCAGCTGGGAAAGGATCTGCTTCCAAGCACGCATGGTGGTTGGCAGGATTCCGTTCCTCAGGGCTGTTGGAGCAAGAAAGCGTCGGTTCCTCGCTGGCTGTTGGCTGAAGACCATCTTGCCGTGTGGGCCCGTCCAACATGGTGCCCTGCTTCTTCAAAGCACGCAAGCCGGAAAGGCAGCAGAGCGAGTCCACGGGGAAGATGGAATGTTCTGTAGCCTAATCGTGAAAGTGACCTCCTGTCATCTCCCTTGTTACTGCTGGGTGTCAGGAAGTCTGTAGGCGCAGCCCCTGCTAAGGGCAGGGGGTTGCACAAGGCCCCGGACACAAGGGACCGTTGGGGACCACCTTAGACGTCCGACCACCTAGGGTCCTGTACACGAGGTTTGGGTAGTTAATTTCTTGGTCCTCCCAAGATGTGTTTTCCCTTCAGGTGATACATTGATTTTGTGGGATGTAGTGTAGTGTGCTAACACAGAGTCAAGCAGTGATTTGTTGAATTTTTTTTGTATTTCATCCATGTTAATTACATGTGTCATCTTCACTTAGCTCATTTGTCATTAAAGTTTCTGTTTATGGATGTATTGAGTTCAGTGTTGTGTATAGAAAAATTACCAGTATCAGTATTAATTACCATCTTTTAAGAAGAGATTATATTTATTTTTTCCTTGGCTTTCTTCTTCTTCTCATGCCTTTATGATAAAACTCTTTACTGGTATATTTTATAAAGCCTTCTCAATGCCCAATATGCATTTTGATTTTTTCTTTTTTCCTCATTTCTGGTATTTTTGTACCCGATAGCAGCATCTATTTTTCCAGGTTGTTTTTTTAACTAGTTACCCCTAGTCTGCTCGTGTCTGCCGCTATAGCTGTTCATCCGCCCGTTCGTCCACGTGAGCGCGGCAGCCGCTGCAGGCTGGAGTGCGAGCGGTCCTTACCTGGCACTCCTCTTCCTCAGCTTCCTCTTCTGTCTTCTTTCATTGTCCCTTAGATCTCTGTGCACCTGCTTCCCTTGCATAATGTGGGGTGCAGGCAGATCATATCGTACTGCATTATTAGCTTGCCCTCTGCAGCGCCCCCTGGGAAAGGAGAGGGCTTAGAGCCCAGGAAAACCAGGGCACCAGTTTCCTTAGCTTTCTAGACAAACACAGGTCAGGGAGCAGAGTGAGTCAGCATGAGTGACAACGTCAAATGCGTCATCAGCGGTCCCTCCGACCACCTCGGCCTGGTTTCCCAGCCTGGAATGGACACACTCGGCCAGTAGTGATGAGATCAGGTGGTGGGTGTGGACCGCGCCAGCTCGGGCAGCTCGGCACAGGGACTGTGTCTTCTAACTCCCGCGAGCACAGCTTCCCTGCCGCACAGGGACGCCCTTAGGGATAAGAGATCACATCAAGAAGCTCCAGTTTTCTGAAAGCGTTTTCATAGTCCTGGACCAGAAAACCCCCGGGGGCTCACGTGCCCGCTCATGCCTCTCCGGCCAGATGCAGTTCACCTCTTAGGGCAACTCACAGTGATGGGGCGTGGCTGGCCTTTCACATTCTCCTGATCCATAGGTCGCAAGGAAACTATGTAAGAAGGGACATCCAAGAGCATCCTGTGGAGAAAAGGTGGGATCCCTCCTCTACCACCACACCCCCATTTCTGGTTCTCTTCCTGGCATGTGGTTCCCCACCATGAACAGGCTTCGGCCCTCTGCACCTGCGAGGGGAACCCTGTGCCGCCCCGTTTACCAGGACACCAGGGTGGAGCCTCTGGCGTGGCCCCTGCTTTCCCTTCTTCAAGCCCGACGGTGGTTCCTCACCGCCTGCAAGGGTCTGCTGCTGGTTCCGGCCTCGCGATGTTCACTCAGGAAAGGGGGGGGTTGGGGCCCGCCCTGCTTGCTCTCCGTGTTCCCCCATCGGCACGGCTTTCAACAGGAGTTCTTTCCAACTTCCACTCAGTGTCTTCACGGTCCGATCCCGGTGTCATCCGAAGCTAGAGCTCGAGTTCCCCGCACAGGGCACCCGCCGCACACGCTGGCTGCACGCCGATGCTGTGGCTCGTGTGCTCTGAGACGGCCCAGGTCTCCTGCTCCCGTCTCCGGTTTTGGCATCTCAGTGGGGCCATCCCTGTTTTGGGGGGCTCACTGCTCTCACGATGCCCCTCCTTTTGTGGCCAAACTCAACGTGGTCGGCGTGACTGACCGTTCCTTTCCCCGGTGCCTGCATGGAGTAGGTTTCCAGTAAACAAGCAGTGAACAAGCAGCAGGTTTCCAGTAAGCGGCAGATGGCTCGGGGCGAGGCTAACTGGCAGCGTGGGGTGGGAACTCAGAGGCCGCCAGCCAGTGCTGTGTCTGTACCCTGGTGCAGGAAAGGGGACGTCAGCAACAATGTGTCCCTAGTCCGATCCTCTTACACAACAAATTCTTGCCTGCAAAGGTACAGCACATGGAAAAGGCTGTGCTTGTTTCTCCCTGAGGCGCAGGGCTCCCAGTTTCTGTCACACCTGCAGGCGCCTGAGCTGGGGAGAGGCACTGTCGCTCACGCTGAAAATGCTGACGGGCGGCGAGCAGTGGGAGAACACTCAAGAATCAGAAACAGCAGAGGGAACTGCTTACCTTTTACTTGTTCTACAGTCGTTTTCTTAGGGTCTCAGGATGGCGTGCTAGCAGTCGAATTAGCTTTGGAAAGAACAGCACAGCTGGGGTTTTTAGCAGAAAATTGCAGCTCTACTGTCATCTCACAGATTCTCGGGGGCTGCTCGCTGCAGGCTGTTTGTGAGTTGCCGTAGGAGGGAGTCTAATGACGGTAGCTCGTTTCATCAGGCTTTTGCTGTGCTTGGCACCGCCGCACATTGTATCTTAACTCGTTTGCACGTCGTAATACCCGTCTTAGGTAGGCCGTTATCCCCATTGTATAGTTGAGAAAACCGAGGTACAAAGAGATTAATTATCAAGGTCTCTTGGCCAACAAGCAGCAGAGCTTGTTGAGCCTGAGTGTGAACTCAGTCTGCTTCCAAAGTCCATGTTCTTACCACACTATACTGTCCCGTAAACTTACCTGTTTTGTTCCGTAGCAGTTATTCGTATTTTCATGCGCAACAGGGAACCTTTTTGCAAACCCAGATAATGGAGGAACTGTTTGTCTCTGTGTAGATTCTGTTAAGCTTACTGGTTTCGATCAGTCCTTTCCATTCTTTCCTTCTCATTAAATTACTGGTCTGCCTTTGCAGGGAGGGCAGGAGTGGGGCAGCAAATTTCCATTTGGGTTAGACTGATTTCTACTATGACCTTAGAATAAATTCAAGTATTGCATCAAGGAGCTTAATTCTCTTCATGTTTTACTTGTTATAATAAAGATCAGACCTCCCTCCCTCTTTGAGTGGCACTTACCGTCTTCTAGGGCTTTGCCTGTCTGCCTTCCGTGGCAGGTGAGGAAGCAGAAGCTTTCTCCGATACCAGGAGCTGAGCCGTGTCCAGGTGGCCCTGACTCCCCTGCCTCGGCCCGCCTTCCCTCCGCATCCCCGCTGCCCCTTGTGTGCGCCGGCACACGGGAAGAGAATGAGGCGGCTCCTGTTGGGGTTCTCTCTTGGCCTTTCAAGTCTCGATACTGAACTCGCTTCCCTGGATTTTCCCAGGAGTTGTTTCCGTTGTGAAGTCTTTGATCACAGAGTTTACTCCATGGCTAGGTGGGTGGTCCAACCCAGCCCCGAGCCGGCCTTTTAGTTTCTTTCCCGTAAAATATTTGGGGTGGCGGCTTCTTTTAAGGTTGATTTATATTGAAAAATGATCCAGTACATTTTGTCTCTGCCTATTTGCATTTCAGAAATTTGATTCTATATTTTAAATATCTTTGTCTCTGGTTTTCATATTTGTTCAGTTTCAAAGTGTGTTATACTATTCTTGTTTTCGCTAAGAATGTCGTCACTATAACTTCATCCTCTGATTAACAGCAAGTTTTCTCTGCCTACAGGAGAATATTGAAAAGTGAGCCTCCATATCCCCAAGATATGAGCGCTTTAGCTAAAGACCTAATTCAGCGTCTTTTGAGGAAAGATCCTAAGAAAAGGCTGGGATGCGGTCCACGTGATGCAGATGAAATCAAAGAGCATCTCTTTTTTCAGGTGAGATTTATTGAACAGATCTGTGCTCTGCTGATTTCAGAGTGATCCGCGTTCTTAGTGGGATGAATGATCGTGGTCTCTCTTGAGTTAATTGTTTTCTCCATATTTTCACATATATTGCACTTTTTTTTTTAATGATAGAGACGCTTTAGAAAGGATCAGAATTCCACTGGTAGAAACCTATGTGGCCTCTCTCTCCCTAAATGAAGCAGGAATGGGAGGATCATAATAACATCGGGTTCTTTCCCTACGACTTGGTTAGAGTTTCTGAAGATTAGTTTCCGCTTATGATCTCAGGATGCAGGCATGTGGACTAAGGAGACTCTTACTATATCTTTACTGCCCTCTCTGTCCTTGATCACTGGGTTACATCTTCCAGATAGTGATTTTATCTCTTCTCTTCCCAGGGGACTCATAGAAAATCTTAAAAACTTCCTATTTCTTAGGTACATGTCTGTAACACACAAGGAATTATTTATTTTCTTTGCACTTGAGACAGTGCTTTTCTTATTCTGAAAAAGCCTAATGAGACCATTGTACAAAACATCAACACATCCACTCAACTTAGTTTGCTCAATTTTGTCCAGAAAAAGCCACCAAAATTTTAGATAACTGGAAAAAAGTTAAATGGACTCAGTTGGCTATGTCATTTATTTCAGTGTAAACAGTCAACTTGGGGTACCCTGACCTTGACTTCCAAAGCCCTGAGCTCAGGACTTTTAAGTAATTTCATCATCTCAACAAACATGACTTAAATATTTGTGGTCTAAAGGGACCGTCCAAGTTTTATTTTTACTCTGCAAACTGAGCTTTTACATTATTAGCACCAGAACAAATTAAAATAGCTACCAAAGCAAATAAAAAACTCTCCTGTAGAGTAAGCTTTTATGTTGTTATTTATTGTTTTGTAAATATAGAGGAACAAATAGGGATTGAGAATAAGAACTATCTGTCTATACTTCTGTGCTCAAAAAAGCCCGTTTATTTCTGTCCTTCAGTGTAACCATTTTTAAAAAAATATTACTGTACATCTTACAGAAGTTCAGTAAGATAGTGGGAAATATATTTAGAATAAAATTATTTTCTCAGTATGTACATTTCACAGATTCATAGGACGTAGAAAGGTTAATGTTTAAACAAATGATTTCAGATACCTTGTTCAGAAGATTGCCTCAAAATCACTAAGATAAAATTCAAGGAAGCATTCAAGCAAAATACCCCCAATTATGTTTTCCTAGTATTTTTTTCTCTATGGTTCTCTGTATTTGTGACTATTTCAATATATCTTTCACATTAGAGAAAATTTTTTATAGCTCAAAATAGTAACTTTAGTCATTTAATTGCCTTGACTTTTTGAATGACTTTTGAGTGACAAGGACACTTTAGGAAAAAGCCAGGATTCTACTCGTGAAGACCTCAATGGAGTAGAGGTGGAGAAGATCATAATAGCATTCAACTAAGCATTCTGCCAACAGCATGTTTCTTTAATTACCTCCTTACTCTCAAATCATATAATGGAAAACATTAGAGTCATATAGAGGAAAGGACACTAACTAGAAAGTCAAGAGACTGTGTTTGAATCCTGACCCTTCCACCAGCTACCATTTAAGTGAAATGGTTAGTTATTTCCAGGTTTCAATTCCTATCTGAATCAAATAAAAGAGACAAACTGAATGATCTCGAAAACTTATTCTGGCTGAAAAAATTGAAGATCTGTTACTTAGTGATTTTATCTCCATTGCCTCCACAAGAGGGCGTAATAAACACTTTCTGTTAGTTGATTAAACACTGAATGCTGTCAACCTGGAAATGCAGGTATCCCATTTTACCGTCCCTGAAATCAGTGTGCAACTTACAATGGATAGCATCTTGCTATTCTAATTGGCAATACTTTTCCTTTCTTAATGGTACATAAGATAATGGTATATCTTACTGTCAGTGATGACAATTCAGATTTGAAGAAATAGGTAAATAGGCTATCTGAATATGCTATTCAGTAAGTATCATCTGAGGTTGTTTTAAGTGACAGAAGGAGCATAAAAAACTGGCAGAGGGTTGAATTTGAATAATACAAACCAGTGTCTGATCTGGGTGGAAAGGGGCTGGGCTTATTCCAGGGGAAGGGAAGAGGCATGTTCACAATGTTTGAATGCCGTGAATGAGAACCGAGTGAGTCATCAGTATGGTAGCACCACTTAAACAAACGTACAACCTACAGTGAGTTTATTTTCTCACCTGTCCAGATGACCAGCAGCAAGGCTCATTAACACTGCCTTAGAAGACAGGACTATGCCTTTAGACTTAATAGCCATACCCACAGAGCACTTTAAAGCCCTTTACTACAGTTTGTTTAGTTTAGTTTTGTTTTGACTTAATACTTCTCAGGAGTCTCAGAACAAAAGTAGTTTTTCTTTTGTCCCTGCTGGTAGACTAAGGTGTCCTGGTGCCCCCTGGAGGACATGGTGAGCCTCCACACCAGGCCCAGCATGGGCTGGAGCCATAAGCTGCAGTCAGGAAAGGTGCTCATACTTACAGAAATCTTTATGTTTAATCATTAGTTTGAAATACATGCCTCTCTTTCTGCTGATCAGTTAAAACCCTGATCTGGCTTTGTCACTCTTAGAAGACATGCTTTGGCTTTACTGATTTCTACTTTGCACTAATTTTCTTCTTTTGTTTTAGAAAATAAATTGGGATGATTTAGCTGCCAAAAAAGTGCCCGCACCGTTTAAGCCAGTCATCCGAGACGAATTAGATGTGAGCAACTTCGCAGAAGAGTTCACAGAAATGGACCCCACCTACTCCCCCGCGGCGCTGCCCCAGAGCTCCGAGAGGCTGTTCCAGGTAGTCTCCAGGACCCCTCGGGCCCATCGGGCTGCGTGTGTGTATTGGCTATGTGTGTGCATTGGCCATGTGTGTGCGTTGGCTGCGCATGCTTTGAAAGGGAAGGTTAACTTCTCCTGTGAAAGTTTATCTTGGCATTTTCAAAACAGAATTCTCCAATCTCCTCAAATTTACTAAATACAGAGATTTTCAAACTGTTAACTGAAGCTTATGGTTTGTTAAATAGAAGACATTGTTTTTGTGTTTTTGATACAAAAAAACGTTAATTTTTATTCTGAAATTTTGTTTCTGTTCAGACTCTTTCATAGAAAATATAATAGTAGTTTATTTTGCCTCTATTCATATAAAATATTCTTTAGTTCATAAACAGTGTTATCTGAGTCTGTGTCTTCAGTGAATAATCTTAACTGTGATCTTATAAGATATTTAGAACAGGTTTTATATTTAGAAAGGGATCTTTCTCAGAGTTAAGAGGAAATATCCTGACTCTTAAGTGGCGTCACGGCGTCACTCCTCTGATGCCCAGGAGTACGCCGTTAGCACGGCTGCACCCGGCCACCCAGGCCTCTGAACGTCCGTGCCGCCGAGTCCAGCGCGTGGTGGGCACGGCACGCAGGAGATGTCTTAAAAAATGCTCATCGCACTAGTGACTGTTCTAGCTTGAACAGGTCAATCATCCATCAGTAGGTCACTTCTGGGGCAGGACATCATTCCGCCACTTGATTGTATTCCTTTTCCAAAACTCAGTTTTACATGTAATTAGTCTAAGGAAATATAATGAGTCAGATCATTGTTGAGTTAGAAACCAGCTGGAATGAAACTTGCTTTTTTTCTAGTCTGGAGAACAGTAGCGCTAGGACCGCTTTGCCGAATACCTTAACTCTGCCTTTTTCGAGAAGTTAGTTGTGTTTACAAACAAATTTTCATCAGCAGTGCAGAAAAACGACAGCTGTGAGTTAGGCTTTTGGGGTAGAGGAGAGACGAGGTCTTGTTCTGCCTTTAATTTTGAATCGGTTTAACTCTACCAGAAGATGGCATTATCTCCTTCTGAAAAGCATTTCATCTATTAATTTGAAATAACCTTACATTTTAGATTACCAATGATACAAGATTAGAATCATCTTAACAAATATTTGAGTGTTTTTTTATTACTTTTTTCTTCACTTAAGAAAAAGATTATTGCCATCTCGTCCATGCTAGACTGGAACAATTCAAGTCTTGATTCGTCCCCTTCGCTGTTGTTTTCCAGGGCTACTCCTTCGTCGCCCCTTCCATCCTCTTCAAGCGCAACGCAGCCGTCGCAGACCCGCTGCAGTTTCAGGTGGCGGTGGAGCGCCCCGGCATGACCCACGTGGCCCGGAGCGCCATGATGAAGGTGCGTGGGTGTGGGCCGCTAAAGGGCGTGTTCAGAAGGGTTTCAGCACTGATTCCCATTCCCATTCTCAAGTCTAGTAAAGGTGATGGGCTTGCTGTCTGACCGGGATGCGATTTTCAGATATGAATGGGTGGAAATAGCAACATTTGCCCTAGAGAACTGTTAACATCAGTGTAAATGAGCTCTTTTTATAATGATAGAAAATTGTGTATCCTCAATAAATTATATAGGTAAGCATCGACATGAGCTAAAGATAAATTTTAGAAGACTATAAATGAATTGCATTCGTGTTTATTAACGTTAATAATGTCCTGCTCCTTGACAGTTTTACTTATCCCACGTGTACTAATATTTCCTGAAGTTAAATGGTGTTGGTTTCTCATCAGGACTCTCCGTTCTACCAGCACTATGACCTGGATCTGAAGGACAAACCCCTGGGAGAAGGAAGTTTCTCAATTTGTCGAAAGTGCGTACACAGAAAAAGCAACCAAGCGTTTGCAGTCAAAATAATCAGCAAAAGGTATGGCCATTTCTCGCAGTCTGTCTTGGGTATTCACCCTAGTCAATGGATTCTATAAATGAGGGTTTTTATTTAAAAGGAAATCAGTAGTATGTTGTACCCACAGATTTAGCCGTTCATCTCATCAGTTGAACTGTTACACTTCTAACTCTAGTAGATATTTTCTGATAAACAGATTTGTTTTTGACGTAAATCATAGTACGACATGCTTTTGACTTTGTTATGAGGAAACATAACTAAGTGATATTTAATCAGACTTGCTCAGTGAGTTCAGCAGCTGTTGCCATTCTTATCATTGTATATTTGAGGTACTTTTTAAAAAAATTATTTAGCAATGTACGGGTAGTTTTGAGAGCCACTAGTTGTTTTGGTAGCTGATTATTATCTCCATAATTATATATTCTTATTACCAAATTGTCAGGCAAGTAGGGCATCCATTTCTCTGTGTTACTAGCTCTTTTCTGACTCAGAAACAATATTTCCTCAAGAATACAGCGTCACTGTGCTGGTGGGTGGTGTGACTCATTACTCTCATGGCAGTTTCATGCTGCTACTTCGACACTTCTGTTCTGAACACACTGTAAATAAAAACGAAATCAGGGTGGGCGCAATGCTGACATAAAGACTTGGTGAAGAGGTCTGTAGAGATGAACTGTTTCATCTTGTAGGATGGAAGCCAACACTCAGAAAGAAATAACAGCCCTGAAACTCTGTGAAGGACACCCCAACATCGTGAAACTGCATGAGGTTTTTCATGATCAGGTACTCCACATTTTTTTCTGTGCATGTTTGCATTGAAGTCTCTACTTGTTACCAGCTCAGTCAGTCGGTGGGTGCTGCGGGGTCAGAGTTAGGAGTGCGGGACAACACCCAGACCCTGCAGAGGGCAGAGCAGCCGCAGCACACACCCTCGGGCACCCCGTAAGCAGCGCACCCTCTCACTCCTGTGTTTCTCCTGCAGTGGCAGTCACGGATGACACGGGAGGGGGACAGGGGGCCAGGATCCCAGGGCCACTGCCACCAGCCGCATCGTGCTCAGTACCAGTTCAGCTGCTGTCACCATAGTTTAACTGCTCGTACCTCTCAGGACTCAGAAATGTTTAGCCTTCAACTTTCCTTTCACTTACAGAAGAGAACCTAGAGAGCCTTAAGCCGACTCAGAGCTAGCTAAAGAGTAAATAGGAAGCAGAAAGACAAAGACACGTCCCTTTCATTCTCTTAATGCGTGTGGCAGTTTCTGCTCAGACCGCAGGCCGTGCCCTGTCCTGATTTCTCAGGACTGTATGGGCGCATGGAACTTTGGATACACGGGCAGCGCCACTGTGTCGGGCCCGTGTCTCCTCCCCAGGTCCCCCCCCCCCCCCCCCCGCCATCTTCCACGGCAGCAGTGGCTGCACTGCAGTTACCTTTTCCTCTGGGCCCGGTGGGATGACACAGCCCACTCAAGACGCCGTGCTGGGCACAGAGCTAAAACCATCAGGGTCTCACCCAAGAAGGAGCTGAGGTTCAGGAGGGTCATAGGAACTAGTCCAAGGTCACGTAGCAATTCCGTGAAAATCTCGTGGGGAACACCTGGAGCCTGGTCCTGGGCTCTGTCCTTGTGCGGCTGTGACCTCCATGTGCTAGGAGAGCTGTGGCCCACCTCTCTCCCGCACTGACATTTCCCTGAGTGCCGCACCCCAAGTGGCACGTCCTGGTGAAACCAGGCGGTCGGTGGCGCCAGCGTGACCGTCAGAGCTGCCTCTCTTGACTGCCGTGCCTCACGTGGCCCAGGCACTGTACCAGACACTCTGCAGGGGTCACCTTAGTCGCCCCTGCCAGCAGCTCTGGGCGGTGAGAGCACTGCAACTCAGGGAAGTGAAGCAACGGGGTCTCGCAGCTTGTATGTGCGAACGCTGGGTCCGAACCCACGCGGCCCACCTTCAGAGCAAGCTTTCAGTTACCTTGCTCCGCAGCCCAGTTTTCACATCAGGTGGGTGGGCAAAAATACTGTCTTCTTGCCCTTTGGTCCTCGTAGCCAGAGAAAGAACATCTTCGTGGCAGGAACTCAGTAGGAAATGCTCTTCCTGCTCCTCTACCGCCTCCACCTCATTGGGCTCATCAGCTACGGTGGGGGTGGCCTGTCCCCTGCCCACGGCAGGTGCCTGGGAAGAGCCTGGACAATCTCCTCTGAAAACGGTCCACATTTCGGTCAGGGCACTGGCCAGAGTCATTCAATCTCTGACTTTCAGGCTAATGTCAGATTGCAGGAGCTGCACCCCTAATGTTTTATGTGACAAGTTATATTTATTATTCGCTCTTTTTATGTTCAAGAGTTACTAGGGTATAAATGATCTCATGGTGTAATCTTATAGGTACTAGTCTAAGTATGCTTTCATTCGAACCTGCAACTGATACCCTGGGTTGTTTCATCCATGATGGTGACAGTTGTCTAGGCTGCCCCCAACCCATGCAGTCCCGACTCCCATAACGGGGGAACCGGATGTGGGCGGAGCCCCAGCCTCTGACCTGCCGCGGTGTTTGTTGTTCACGTTGTGTGCCGTGATTCATGCTGTACTACTGTATTCATTTCCTGTTGGCAGCCAGTCGCCACAAACCTGAAACAACACCAGTGTATCGTCTGACAGTCTCGCTGGTGGAAAGTCAGGGTGCCAGCAGGGCCGGCTCCTTCTGGAGGCCCTCAGGGACAGCCTGCCTGTCCAGTTGCCCTTTTCAGCTTCTAGAGACTGCCCCGCGTTCCTTGGCCGGCCACCCCTCCCTGCTTCCCTCCCCTCTCTCGTCTCCGTGGTCCCATCTCACGCTGTTGACCGGCTCTAACGGGTGACTGAGATGTTCTCCCCATCTCCAGATCCCTAATCACAACCGCAGAGTCCCTCTGCCATGGAAGGTGACACCCACAGGTTCTGGGGAGTAGAAACAGGCATCTTCGGAGGGCCATTATTCAAGCCACCTCATACACATTTTGTCATTATTACCTGTATTTCATTTGTGTGGGGCTCTACAGTTAGTTCATAGAGGTAAACCAACATCCCCAGTGTCATGAGGAGGAGAACTGGCCTTCAGATCCAGGTTGGACTCTAATACCTGTCTTTTGAGCCACTATAGGTTAGGTATTGCCCTCCATTTTTTTTTAAAGCTCACAGGCATGTGCTTGTAACACACCTGCAACTTTGACCTTACTTGTCTGACGTGGAAACTCAAATTGGCTTGGTCGCCGGTAGTCTGAGAACAGTTCTGCTGCTGAAGGGGTTGTTCCCCCTTTACAGTTTGCTCAGTAGGTGCAGGATGATGTATTTATGATTATCTTTTTTTTTTAGATTTTATTTATTTATTATTTTTTTTAGAGAGGGAAAGGAGGGAGAAAGAGAGAGAGAGAAACATCAATGTGTGGTTGCTGGGGGTGATGGCCTGCAACCCAGGCATGTACCCTGACTGGGAATCGAACCTGCAACACTATTTTATTTATTTTTAGAGAGGGAAGGGAGGGAGAAAGAGAGAGAGAGAAACATCAATGTGCGGTTGCTGGGGGCCGTGGCCTGCAACCCTGGCATGTGCCCTGACTGAGAATCAAACCAGCGACACTTTGGTTCGCAGCCCGTGCTCAATCCACTGAGCTACGCCAGCCAGGGCAATCATTATCTTTTTTTATGAAGCAAGTTTTCTGGATTTTGCTAATTCAAAGGAAAACATATTCTATTTTGTTTTCTGCGTGATGTTGGTGCTATAATGCGTAGCACCTGAATCTGAATATTGAATTGATATATTTTAAAAATCATTTGCGTTCCTTTGAACGCATATAATTCCTTCACTTTCAATAGCTATGTTATTTTCTTTATGGAAAGCATAGTAAGTATTCGATATATATATATATATATATATAACCGATTAAATGAATAAAGATTATGCCATTGGGATCAAAAGCAGTTATAAACAATAAACCCACAGTGAGCGGTGGGTCTTGGCTGCAGGTAATGACGAGAGTCCTGAAAGTCATCTGTTCAGCCCTAGCGGGAGGTTTAAAGTGACATCACCAAACAGTGCCTTTCAGAAAGTAACTATCAGTAATCTTGCATATTATCTAAAGCAGCCAATTTCACATTATCAGTGCTACATCACACTTGAACATGGAAGCTATGTAAACTTGGTAGAGGGGGTTGGAACGGAATTCGAATGAAGGAATTAGTCAAGAGAAGGATATATAAAGACTTCGCTGCAGTACTTGAAATTTTCCATCACCAAAATAGAATTCTAAAAAAGCCACATTATCCTTCAGCTCTTTCTTCTAAAGTGCAAGGATTGCTGTTGATCGTTTTAACGAAGAATCATTTAGATGTATTGGTGATCATTACTAGTCAGTGAATGTTGTATGTGCTAACACACCTTTCTTCGTTGAGGCCCTCCGCATTCCTCCTCTCTCTCTCCCAGCTTCATACCTTCCTGGTGATGGAGCTCCTGAACGGGGGCGAGCTGTTCGAGCGCATTAAGAAGAAGAAGCACTTCAGCGAGACGGAAGCCAGCTACATCATGCGGAGGCTCGTGTCCGCCGTGAGCCACATGCACGACGTCGGGGTGGTGCACAGGGACCTGAAGCCCGAGGTATGACGGGGCGCGCTCCCGCGTCATCGCGTCCGCGTCGGGACTCGATATCCCCCAGACACGTGCGGGCTTTGTTGTCAGCGCTTTCTGCTAAAGCGCATAGATATTTGGAAATATTATGTTTCTGGGATTATTTTTTCTATTTCAGTCTAAAGTAAATTTGTCTATTTTTGCCAGCTGATCATCTTGAGGTTATATTTGTAAGTGTGAGAGCCTTTTATGGAAGAAACACTTTATGCAACAGTTGTGGACTAAAAATAGCAGTGGAAATTTTTGTAGCAGAAAATAATGTCCCTTCTCTATGTATATTATTTTAGAGGGTTTTTTAATGGTGTATTTTGAAAGCTTGTTTTTCACATTTGTAATCAAATCGATTAACTAATGAATAGGAATGTATGCAATTCTGTCCTTAGTATTAAAACACAAAGAATTGTCTTGGTTTAATTATTTATGCCATCTGATATGTGCTTTCCTTTGCTCACACACTATGAGATTTATGGAACTGTGTAGCAGTGTAGGGGTAACAGCTTCTTTATGCTTCTTCCTTGAAGAGGTTAATAAAGAAGATTCTAACTCTAGAATGATCCTTTTTTAGTATCAAAAATAAGAAAGTTCCTTCCTTTTAGAAAATCATCAAAATAATAATGAAAATTTAAAAGCAAAACCCTCTAATTTATGAAAGAATAACAATGAATCATCCGTTACCATCTGCAAAATTATACATATTTCCTCCTTAAAATAGACCATTATTTTTAAGGAGGACCCATGTGATTCTAGTGCATTTTCAAGTATATTTAAAATAATTTACTTGGTGTTAGACCAACAAAAGAATATTTCTCAAAAAGCACCATTTTTGGCTTTTATTTAAGTATCTTGGATATTTGGTAGGAAGAGGATGCTTTTTAAAATGGACTTATGTGCATTCAAACATAATCAACTGATTCCTACAGTATTTAAACTTCAGTCTGTGTATTTTCTATTACTGATATTACTAGCGGTTAATGAAAAGTGAATGTGTTTTATGAACTTGCAACTGTGGTAGCTCCCCCTCCGCTTCCCTCATCACAGTTCTCGCTCTCCCACGGACGCCCACTAGAAGTATGGTGCCCTGTGCATGGAGATTCGTTGGCTATTTTTAAACGTGAAAGCACACCACTTAAATGTTTTCTTGGTAGACAAGGAACAAGCATGTAATTTTTAATTGAAAAGCTCTGTTCTGTGGTTATAGAACTCATTTTCTCATGTTTTATTCTTTGATAACTGGCCATCTGTCATCTCATGAGTCTCAAATGATGCAACGGTCCTCTCCCAGCAGGATTCAGTTTGCCTTCCTCTTTTACTGATACTCAGTTCTCCGTATTTGTTTTAAAACCTTCCTTTCACGTAGTCATTTGAAATGAAGGTTTGTTAGGTTTTTTGGGACATTCTACAATGATAACCCTAAATCAAAATCTTTTTTGGAGAAATGAAAATATACCTTTGTACTAACAGTTTCATAAAGAGCTTTTGCTTTGACTTTTAAGTGGCAGAGTGTATTATTTCCAAAGTGAAAATGTGATCCTTTGCCCAGTGATGTAGCATTTTAAGCTCTGATTATGAGTCTTTGGGTAGATGTTTCTGTGGCATTCATTTTCTTCGTAGGCAAAATGCCAAATTCTAGGTGAGCATCAGCTAACTTTAGAAGCTGGCTGATATTCCTATAAGCTGCTTTGTGTTTTTGAAATTGGTTCCCATACTCTTGAAAAATTAAGAAAAATTACATGAAATTAGTTCTAAACAGCAGCACTTGAGGGGAGAATGCAAGGAGGTGACATGGTGGCTCCCTCCCATCCTGACTGTTGACGCCCTCCTCCAGCCCTCTCCTTCAAGGACTGGGATCAAGGAAGCAAGTCCACTGCCATTCTTCCTAAGGACTCAATGGAAGCCGTTTTCAGAGATCTAGTAGCTCGGTGCCGGCAGGGACCAGGTGTGCTTGACTCACCGCTCTGCATGCAGCACGGTGCCTGCCCTGTGGAGGGGCTCAGGAGTCACTGGCTGAGACGACTCCTACGCTCCCCGGGTCACGTCTCCCCGGGTCATGTCTCCCAAGTGCACATTCAGGAACCCCACCTGGGACTTCAGTTGTGGTGAAGCCTCAAAAACTTTTCAGTTTGGTTTTTTTTTTTTTGTCTCTGTCACTTTACTTATTTTTAACTTCTGAATCAAAGGCTTGGGAGATTTTTCTTCTTTGTATCGATAAACCGTCTTATGGTGCCTTTTTTTTTTTACTCCGGGTAGAATAATATTAGCAAAGCAAGTGATATTGCAGAGCTGGGGAATAATTTAGTACACATTAAAGGTATGACAGGTTTTGTTAGGTTCTCTAAAGACAATATACCCCAGGTTTCTGTGGGGCGAGCTCGATATGCTAATAAAAATGAAGACTGTGCATCGGTGCAGTTAGCGTTTATCAGGATGTGATCATTACAAAAGGTAGTGCAGCAGAACCTTCGTGATCGAGAAGCCTTAGTGGATGAATGATCCAGAGTTACAGTGGGTTCTGAATGATTGAGGTATAATATCCATACGCATCAAAAATGTTGAAGTGTTCACTGTTTTGGAGAAGAGAGTTCTGAAATGTATGTCCCCACTGTGTCGTCTTTACTAGGCTATGCTAAATCGTGTATAACTATTTATCTGTGACTTCGTTCAGTGGACTCATTTATAAAGGCACCTGCCATACGGCTCTGTGGGACCCTCAGGTGCAGTCATAAATGAGGCGGAATTCTGGTCTCATGGGGATGAGGACGTTGAACTGATCACGCAGAGGCGATGCATGCCAGGGAGGGGGTGTAAACAGTGCTCCGAGAAATAGATGGAGCCTTAACTGCAGTGTGGTGGCATGGTTGCGGGGGTCTCTGCATGGAGAGCAGGCTCCCGTGTGCCCTCTGGGAAGGGAGGGAGGTTGGTGGAGGAAGAGAACACAGACACACAAGAGTTCCAGAAAAGCAAAAGCGTAGACAGAGGCCCTGACGTCAGATGAGATGGGGTGCAAGTCGAACAGGTTTCCCGTGGTATTGTACAACTGGAGCAATGCAAAAAAATTACAAAGCGGAGAACAGCAGCGCCCTGACACACTGGCGTCCATCCCGGCCCCTCCTCCTCCTCAGAGCCTCTCCGTGTCTGAATCCGGTGTCAGTACAGAGTCCATATAAATGGCATCACCCGGTCCCGTGACACTTTAATGAGAGACTGACGTCAGTCTTTGTACCTTGCAGAACTTGTTGTTCACTGATGAAAATGACAATTTGGACATTAAAATCATTGATTTCGGGTTTGCCCGCTTAAAGCCGCCGGACAACCAGCCTCTCAAGACGCCCTGCTTCACCCTGCACTACGCCGCGCCGGAGCTCCTGAACCACAACGGCTACGACGAGTCCTGTGACCTCTGGAGCCTGGGCGTCATCCTGGTGAGTTCTCGTCAGCAGAGCCGTTCCGCCCAGTCCGCTGTCCCAGGTCCCCTGTCCCCCTCTCTCTTTGCCGTCTCCCCTAGATTCCTGAAAAAATGGGCCACATTGGTTCCTTGTCACTCCGAGGCCTGACAGAAGACTGTTTCCCTTTGTTAGAATTTGCACTGGAGAAAATGCAGGAATTTGGGCTTTCATTTACTTAGAAATAGTCAAGGCAGCTGTGTTTTACGTAAATAAGAGTTATATGTTGTTTTTTTTTAAGAATGGTGTATTTTCAAAAGCTATGCATACTGTAGTGTGAAAATAGCCAGTGACTAAATAGAAAGACATCACAAATATATTCTTTCAGGTGTTGAGACCAACACTGTAACTAAAGAATATCATTTAGGATAAATTAACAAACTAATAGATAAAATTAGACATGTCTACAGTAACTCATAGTAATCGCGGTAAGCAGGCTTTTCACAAAACGTCCTTGGCTACAGTGATCAGAAACAGAACATTCAGCTAGCAGAATCTCGGCGTGCTTTTTCTCAAAATAGCTTTACTTTTCATGCATGTAATTTGTAATGCATCATCTTAGAGAGATATTTTCAGACAATACAGAAAGAAGAAGATAATAGTATCACTCATAACCTCACCATACACAGGTGATGCTGTGTAAGCTCTCCCGCTCCCCCCCCCCACCATATTGTGGATTACTTATAATGTTTTTCTGCATAACATGCATATATACTTGGGATTTTTAAAAAATGAGATTATAGCCCTGGCTGATGTGGCTCAGTGGATTGAGTGCTGGCCTGTGAACCAAAGGGTCTCTGGTTCAATTCCCAGTCAGGGCACATGCCTGGTCTACAACCCAGGCCCCCGACTGGGCGCGTGTGAGAGCATTTGATATCTCTCTCACACACTGATGTTTCTCTCCCTCTCTTTCTCTGTCCCTTCCCATCTCTCTAAAAATAAACAAAATCTTTTTAAGAAATGAGATTATAGTATGCTCATATACGTGGTTTGAGTCCCAGAAGTTCACTTAACCATTTACAGATGAGATGTTAGCATTTTCCAGTTTTTCACTGATTTTCAACTCTACAGATGAATATTTTTATATATGTGCTCATATTTGTCTCATTATTTGTTTAGAGTAATTTCTAGGGGAAGGGTATATACATCTTTATTTTGAAATCTGTGCCTAGGTTTCCTTCTGGGGGGTTTCCTATCATGTTCTCGTGAACTGTATGCAAACCCGTGGGAGACCGTCATTTAGTCTTAGATTCTTCCTGCCGTCGCCCCTGGCGCGCATGTCTGTGATGAGTTGTCCGAGCAGGTTCTCAGGCACGTGGGCCTTCATACTTCCTCTTTTGGGGCATCTGTCTGTGGGCTTTGCCCACGTTCCTCTGGGAGCTTTTTCTTGTCGAAGTTTAAAGCTCTGTTAAGGATTTTAAGCCTTTGCCTGCCATTAATATTGGAAATGTTTTTTCCTGGCTTGTCATTTGTTTGAAACTTTTATAGTAATATGGGACTTTAATTTTGTTTTTAGAGGGGTTTAAATAGAAGAGTTTTCTTTCTGTGTGCAGTGAGATCTGTCGGTCTGTGCCCGCACAGTGCCCGGCTTCCATGCCAGACCGCCAGTCCGCCCCGAGATGAGGAAAGCCCTCTCCCGAATGCGCCTCGAGAACCAGGCTTCGTTTCCGCACTTGACTCTGCACTCCATCTGGGGTTTATTCTGGTGTCAGCGTGTTTTTTCTTAGGGGCTAGCCAGGCGTCCCGGCAGGACGGTTCCTCTTTTCACTTTAAGCTTTATTTGGTTCCCATTTTAGTAAGTTTAAGTCATCGTTTATAATTTCCCAACTAAAATTACATATTTATGAATCAGATTTTTAAAATAAAAATAAACAGCTAACTTCTGTAGATTCGAGAGTTTTAAGGACTTTAAAACATTAGTAGCACTCTCCTGAAAAAAATAGGTCTAAATAAAAAATAGAGCCTTTTGTTTCTTTAAATAATACAAGATTACCCCTTGTAAAAGAACCCTTCCTTTAAATGTAAGCCAGTTATAACCGTTATCCTTTCTAAGGTTTCAGGAGAGCCTCTTCGACGTGCAGGCAGGTGTGCGCGCTTCCGGTGCCAGAGCCGTGGGAGTCACTGCGTGAGGTGGAACGGGTGGGTCCAGTTGTCATGTTTTCAGGAGAGACGGGGGACAGAGAGCCGGCGAAACAATTCCACAGGAGCATAGTCACAGTAGCCCGACTCTGTGAAGCTCTACAGGGCAAGCAACCCAGGTCCCAGCCAGTGAATGATGAGAAAACATACTGTGGGAACCTGTAGATTAAAAGACACTTCAGAAACAGTGTTTGCGTTTAACTCGAATTCCGATTCAAGCAAATTCTAATTTCAGTTCTATTTATTAAGTTCAAACTAAATCTAAGTCATACAGATGTAATTATAATACACAACACATATAGCTCATTTGGGGAAATTTGAATATTGATGGAATATTAAATTATACAAAGGAATTACTGCTAATATTTTTTAGGTGGATAACAGTGTCGTGGTTGTGGTTTTTAAAAATCCTTTTAGAGATACATAATGAAATGCAGGCGAAAAATAAAGTGAACCATTAAAATGTCCAGAAAAAAGAGTTCTTTGCAAATGTTTCCAGATAAATGAATGATTATTACCAGAGGATCTAGATACAAAGCCTGAATTATCCCACAGCAAGCCCAAAATTTATTTGGAGTCTCCTGATTTGCCTTAGAAATCTGTGGTCTTAGAAGTCTTTCGCATGTTGCATCTAGTACACACTAATGTGGGTATTTTAATAAGAAATTAATGATACTACCCTCACTGAATAAAACAAATACATCAGGAAGATGCATCACGTAGTATCATGTGGCTTTGATCACACCCAGTCCACCTCGTGGGTGTGGGGTCCCCATCGACATGGAGCTTACACGCCGCCTGAGTCCGCTCGGGGCTGCCGCAATGACGTACTGCACGCTGCGTGGCTGAACTACAGACGTGTATCTTCTTACAGCCTGGGGGCTGGGAAGTCCGCTGTGAAGGGGCCAGCGTGGTGGCGTTCTTACACGCCCTTCCCTCTCGTACTTGGAGAGAGAGCGAGCAAGCCCCCTGGTGTGTCTTTTGGCAGGGACCCTAGTCCCGTCGGACCGGGGCCCCGCCCCTGCATTGCTGCAGCCCCCGCAGCACTCGCGCCTCGCGCAGGCGCAGACCGGTCCAGCACAGTCGGGTCTGCCCGGGCCTGCGGCCTCAGCAGCGGGACAGTTTCTGTTACGGCTTGAGCTTCCAACAAAACCCTCCTCACTCTGGGCCTCGCTTGGAGCCGCATCACCAGGCGGAGGGGCTGGAGCAGTATTCTCAGCCGCAGTGTGTGCCTCTGCCCGAACCCGAGGAAGCCCACTGAGCCCCGCGCTGCTTTTCTTTCTAGCGGGACGAGGCGCAGCAGTCTGTCTTTCAGAGGGGGCGTCTCTGCGCCCGACCATTGGTGCTCTGAACTCTTCACCAGGGTGACAGTCCCCCGGATGTTTGTAGTTTACCTCCCCCCTCTGGCGTGCGTGTGTCTTGCAGGGACCTAGGACACCGGCTACTTTCCGCTCAGCAGGTCTCACTCCGTGAAAACATCAGTACAGGGAACGCGCGTGGGGGGGTTCTAGAGCGTGTCAGGATGGCCAGGGCCCCGCAGGCTAGGCTAACAGAGCAGGGAGGTCGGCACAGCTCTCGGGTGGGGCAGTGCGTGCTGCCCTGGCCCTGTGCTCTGGCCTGTCCCACCGAAGGGAACCAGGAAGCATGCGGTGACCCGACGAGCAGGTGCTCATCAGTGCCGGAGCCGCGCCGACTGGTGCCACACTCAGCATGGCAGCTGACCCCTGCCGGCCCGTTTTAGCCACGGGCTGCAGTTCCTGTGGTGTGTACAGTATCCCTGTTTTCAGTTCCTCCTCCTCCTCCTCGCAGACTGTGCTCCTTAGTGACGTCATTGTGTATAAGCTTCTGCTGCAGACTCCACTTTCTGAGGAGCCCAGGGTAGTTGGTGCCAGCAGTGACTGAGGAAGCAGACCTTAGGAGGGGCTTTGAAGTTGCACGTCTCCACCCCACCTTCCATAGGGAATGGGGGTCCCTGCCACCATCCAGCCAGAGGAAGAGGAGGAAGGGGTAAACAGGGCGAGGCTGGGACGGAGAGCGGGTGTGTGAGTGAGCTGGCTACTGCTCGCTACCAAGTGTGGTGGATCACTTGGTCTAGTTAATGTTATTTTACAGGTCTAAGAGAGTGAGCTGATCTGCCCGAGCTAGTAAATAAAAAGGCACTTGTCTGAAGCCGGGATTGTCCGACCATCCAGTTCATTTCTCCCCCTCTGTACCACGTGCCTCCTCTCTGTGGCAGTGATGACGGAGGACAGAGACCCTAGTCAGATGGGAGGGGCTGGGCCGGCTGAAGAAAGCAGATGGCATTCTAGGGAGATGTAGCAGCCTGTGGAAGTCAGGGGGCAGAAGAACCACTGGCAGGGAAAGTGGGGCTGGAGCCCCAGAACCCCGGGAGCTGGGGCCCTAGGGGCAGCTGTGGGGGAGCCGGGAAGGCGTTGGCACAGGGGCATGTCGGGTGTGTGTCTGGAGCATGAATGTAACTCCGTGTCTGCCTGAAGGACAGTGGAGAGAAGGCCCGTAGAAGGGGCAGGCGGAGACGGGGGTCCGTTGGGGGACTGCCGAGAGGCGCGGCGGGCAGTCTCTCCTACCCCGAGGACCCGTTCAGCCCCGCCCAGCTATAGCCTCCCTTCCTCCGTACCGAGGATTTAGGAGGTTTGGGGCTCTTTGAAGTTGTCTTTGTTCTACAGACGCTCTAGCATTTCCCCCTTTAAAACAAACATTTTTCTCATTATGTTGCTTGAAATCCGAAACAGGTTTCTTCTCCTTGCCTTCTGTTTTCAGACTCTCCAATTTCATGAGTATAGTCTTTATTCTTCTCAGGCACAACTTTCTTTTTCAGAAAGTCCAGATTTGCCCAAAGCCGCCCGGTCTCAGGTAACCTGGGAGGGTTGAGTTTCTCCTCTCTGTCTGTGTTCCAGTCCCGCGTCTCCCGCGCTCCTTACTCGGGCTTTGTAGGCCGCCTACCAGATTGTATCTCTTGGTTTTCCTTTTTTATGTTATTTGTATTATCCTGCCTGGGAATCCCCATCCTTTCTGAGAGCCATTGTGTAAGGGCTGCTTCCCCGTCTCTGCCGTCATGAGGGTGCACCTGCCTGTGAGACAAGTGACCAGAAAAGAACAGTGGCATATTCCTCCTGGGTCCCTGGGGTGCCTCTGTGGCTCTGTGGGTGCCACTCGGGGCTGGGGTTGACACGGAGACGCTGCCGCCCTTTGCCACCCTTCCTCACTAACCGCCGCCTCCACCCCCCTCTCCGCACACGCGCCTTCCTGACCACTAGCCCTGGCTCCCCGCTCTGCCGGATTGAAGGGTCGCTTTCCAAGACCCAGCCTCTGCAGCGAAGACAAGCCTCGGCCTTTGGTTTCTCTGTTGACTCTTTAAAACCGTCCATGTAAAATTCCCAAACCCGCGGCTACAGTGAAATAAGGTGACCACAGAGAAGTCATTGTATTTGACACAACAATGAGAAAAAAATAAAATTAAAGTGGGGATAATAATAAACAAAATAAAGAAGGAAGGACTACATAAAAATTTTTTTAAAGCTATTATCCACAGGTACTATCCTAAGGAAATGATGTGTGGAATCGGATAGAAAAAATAGTTATTCAGGGATTCTTTTGTCTTTAGGTTTCTTTAGCCTTAATACCATCTTGTTGAAACAGCTGGATTTCCCCCTTTTTTTTATTCTTGTTCTGAATAGTTATTAAAATGGTTTTAAATCTTGAGATCAGCATGAGCCATTCCTTTTTATTTACAACTCTTTGAAATGTGTTGATTGTTTCAGTGATACGAGCCACTCAGTCTTTTAAACCTGATAATGCTAGTCATCATAAACGGTTGCACGAAACACTGTGTTCTGTTTCCTTTTCTCCCTTGGCAGTATACAATGTTGTCTGGGCAAGTTCCATTCCAGTCTCATGACAAAAGTTTGACGTGTACCAGTGCAGTGGAAATCATGAAGAAAATTAAAAAGGGAGATTTCTCCTTTGAAGGAGAAGCCTGGAAGAATGTGTCCCAAGAAGCTAAAGATTTGATCCAAGGTAAGATTCTAAGAAAGTTGAACATTTTGTGTGATGTGCAGGGATTGAGGGTCCATGCCATCACATGTGTTTGTTTGTTTGTTAGTTACTTGGGGAATCCCTGTGTTCCCAAAGGTGTCCAGGCCACTTTGTTGAGCCTTTTCTTCTTCCAGAACATTCTCTCCCCGTCTTCCTGCCCACAGTTATCCCATGAACTAGCACTTGGAGCCACCTGCACCCCAGCCTGATACCTCCAGTGGAACCCAGACCTCTTTACCCTCCTTCCCCCGAACACGCCCCACCTCCTGCCTCCCCCTTTCACTCTGCCGGCCGCCACACCGCCTCCCCGCCCTCCCGGCCTTCCGCAGCCAGTACCCGGTCCCGCAGGTTCGGCGTTCCTCCTCATCGTCCCCCGCTCCCCGCCCCATGCACACGGCCGCCACCTCAGCCCCTGTCACCGTGTCTCTCCTAAGATCCTACCACATCCTTTCAGCTTGTCTCCCGTCCTCTGACTCTACCTGTCCATCCTCGGTCGGCCGAGTGACTTCCTATTGTCCAAATACGCTCATCCCTCTCTTCCATTAAAGTTCTTCAGAGAATCCGTTAACTCGGGTCAGACTCCCGAGCATTCAAAGTTCAAGGCCCTTCATGACCTAACCCTGCCTGCCTCTGCTTGGTGTCACCCTCCCTCTGCCACGGCGGAACTCCTGAGTTCCTCCTTGTGCTGCGCTTCCATCTTCCTGCGTGCCTGTCCACGTGCCCGTCCACGTGCCCTTCTGGGTCCCTGGGCACCCTCGTCACAAGTCCCCTCCGCTCATCCCCCGGGACTCATCTTCGGGACGTTTTCCAGGGTGCCCGCACTCCCTAGATCGGGCCCTCCCCTGAGCCACCGGCACATGGCACCTGTGGATTCTGCTGTTGCCCTTGTCCCCTGGTGACATGACAGCTGGGGTTTTGTCTGGGTCTCCTCGCAGCTCCCCTCTGAGCCTCCATCCCCGTTTCTCCAGGCCTCGCTACACTCCCTGACCGAGAGAGAGTGTCCGTACGTGAATGTACCGGGTCTAGGCACTCCTTCCTCGCTTGGAGCTCACCCCGTCACCCCTGGGAGTCTGGGCTGGGGCGGTTCCCTTCTCCGGACTGAGAAGTCCGTTAGCCTGCGGCCTTCTGGAAGTAGGCTGCTGTGGGCTTTTTCACTAGGGGTTTAAATGCGTACAGAAAGGTAATTATTTTTGTTGGAGGTTGAAGCCTTGCAGAAACCATCATGTCACGTGAACATAATTGGAATTTGTGTCCGAGGTTGATTTTAAACTGTGTGTGAAATGGCAGGTTATAAAATAAAAATTCTTGTTTATCCCTATAGGACTTCTCACAGTTGATCCAAATAAAAGGCTTAAAATGTCTGGCCTGAGATACAACGAGTGGCTGCAGGACGGCAGCCAGCTGTCCTCCAATCCCCTGATGACTCCCGACATCCTGGGCTCTTCCGGGGCTGCCGTGCACACCTGCGTGAAGGCCACCTTCCACGTAAGTGCTCACGCTCCGCGTGCGCAGGGGGTTTGGAGAGGACAGTCAGAGGCTCCGTAACCTCAGAGACGCACTCTTAGTGATGCATTTAAGATAATGTGTTCTTTTCATGTTAGGGGTGTTTCTATAAACCCCACCATCATATAATCATGTTTATAAACAGAAGGCGCGTGGGGGACCAGAGTCACTGCTGACCCACAGTCTTTGTACTCGACATTCAGAATGAGTTTGTGGGATAAAAGGCAGTATCTGATATTCGAATAGTGGAAGATATTCTGCAGGCCGTGAACACCATGTGCACAAAAACATTAGAACTTTTTTCTCTTAAATAAGCTAAATCATTTTCTTTAAAACCTATAAGTAAACATGGGGAACTAAGGCGCGTGTGAAAGTGTGTTCATTCCGCAACCATTTCGTGCCTCATCCACTCTGGAGACCATAAGGGCCAGGCAGTAACTCCTGTGGCAGCGGGCATTGACCGTGCGGTCGAGAGGCTGAGACACACCGCAGCGGCTGCACGCGGTGCACGCAGATGCAGAGGCGTTAACACGGTCGTCTGAGCGGCAGATGAGAGAAGGAGAATGAAATTGCCTCTGGAGGGATTACCTTGAGAAAGGAGGGGGCGCATCGCCTCTTAGCTGCAGAAATTGATTAAAAAGTTAATGAACCAGGACGTGGTGAGGTGTAAAGGGATTAACTGCAAGAATGTGTAGCAGATGATCCAAATCTTCTCTGTGACACGTGATGCGAGGTTGCCAGGGGCAACCGCAGTGATGCCTAAGCCCGAGTCTAAGATGAGGAAAGACAGGCTGCTGTGAGCCGAAAGCCGGCCCGAGTGGCTCGTAGACCTGATCTTCTCTGTGTACACTGAGTGGCCCAGATACACCCAGTTGCATTGACTGGGAAGTGGAGAAGAGCAGGCGCCCATCATGGGTTGAGTCTGCTGTGTGTTAGGACTTTGTGGTGAGAATTTTAAATCCGGGACACAGAACTAGTAAGTGGTGGGGGTGGGGGTGGACTGCTGACAGTCTCTAGGAATTCCCAGCTAGTGGGTGTTTTTCTCTTGAGAGGTAGCACCAACTCCGAGTGATGAGTTGGAATAGTTACTGGCTCCCATTGGCTCCTATTGGCTCAATAGTTGGTTCAGTTAGACCGCATCCTCAGAAATCTTCCCATGAACCGCTGCACCCCTCAGGGAGCGTGGATACAAGGGTGTGTAGGACTGTGTTCCCCAGACCACTGGGAGCTGCGGTTGACACCCCCACGTTGTCCTCTGTACGTGGTAATGCCAAGACATCCTCAGTCCTTTCTCCTTCATCACCGTCCCCTCTCTTCTCCCCCAGGCCTTTAACAAATACAAGAGGGAGGGGTTTTGCCTTCAGAATGTGGACAAGGCCCCCCTGGCGAAGAGGAGGAAGATGAAGAAGACCAGCACCAGCACGGAGACGCGCAGCAGCTCCAGCGAGAGCTCCCATTCCTCCTCCTCCCACTCTCACGGGAAGACCACCCCCACGAAGACGCTGCAGCCCAGCAACCCCGCCGATGGCAATAACCCCGAGACCCTCTTCCAGTTCTCGGACTGAAGAGCGCAGGAGCGGCCAGCGTGTGACTGACCCGGAGCCCCGGCCCCGCTGGCCCCGGCGGATGCCCAAGGTGATGGGTTTTGTGCTTTTGCAGACGAGGCCCCCAGGTCTCGTTGGAATCTGCCTCTTAGGGAATGTTTTCAGGAGAACCCAGTTGGCTGTCCTTGTCCAAAGCACTGGACAGAGAATGCTACTGTGAATCCGGCACATGTCACGCTGTGGAGCGGCCTGGCGTCATGCCCGCGGGACGATTCTGGAAAGAGCAGAGGCCCCGTACATTGAACGAGGACCAGTCAACCCGCACTGCTTACGCGCAGGTCACCGGCTTCCCAGCCGTCCGCCGACGAGAGCCACGCCCACCGTGCGGCCGGCGCCTTTCGCTGTGCCTCGTGGATGGTGTGGGTTTGAGGACACCCGCGCCCTGTGAACAGTGACTTATCCGAGAAAAACGTCTGTGTTCGGACAGACTCCCTGATGGGTTTTATGTGTGGCGTGCACTTACTTCATGAGAGGATTTTAACTTATTGCTGTTTCGTGGTTACATATGATGATAACCTGCTCTCATTAACCTTTTCTAGAAAGCGAACGGAGAGCTGCAAGGACTTGGGGTCCCAGGCTCTATCCTCGGGGCCCATCTGAGATGCATGCTGAGCTATATACGTTTTTAATTTTGCACTGCTCTTTCCCGGCGATTTGTTTTTAACGGTTATTGCAGAACATTAAGGTACAATGTCTCTGTTTTTAAGTTATATTGCACTTTATAAAAGAATATGAATAAAGCAAACTATTTTGTAAAGTGCACTGTTTAAAGCATATGTACTGTATTTTTGCCATTTTTTTCTATTATCTACTTTAAATTTGTGCTCGCATCCCCCTTCTACTTCATTTGCAGCAAGTAGAATAATGGTCCGTGTGGCGCGACGTCATCATTAGCCACCGCGGGGCCGGCGCGAGGAAAACCTAAAGGGAAATTCTAGGGAACACTGTGCTTCGTATTTGTACACTGTGTTGTGCTGCAGCGAGGCCTTGCCTCCTGGAGCCAGGTATCATGTACATAATATTTTAGAATCATAACTACGCGACCTGTTTGGAAATTTTCCTGTTCAATTTTCAATCCAGTAAGCAGATTTTATAAACTTATGCAGAGCACTTTTCTTGCTCAAAAGTTCTGAATTCCTACAGAAAACAAGTGCTATGTGATGAAGACCTTTCACTGGAAGACAGCTGCATTTAAAAACGTGATCAATTCATTTTCTATGCAAAAAGACGCGGTAGGATTTGTATGTTAGATCTTCATTTAAAGCCATCACACAAAACGTTAGGACTGCGAAGGGTGATCTTTGCTGTATGTTTACAGGAATCACGCTTCAAGAGCTAGCGCCCGACATGTTTTATCTTCCCGTTTTTGTTCGTGGTGACGTATGGAGCATTCGTTTGGAATTTGGGCATGATACTTATTTATTCGTTTCTTGAGACGATGCAGCATTAATTTCAACCAGTTATGAATACTAAAAATGATTGCACTCTATGTAATAGTAGTATATTTATTGCTAAATCCATGTATATATGAATAGCACAGGCAACAAAAATGGCAAATATTAAAATATTTTCAAAATACCGTTTTATCTCGTGCAGACTTTTGTCCACAGTGGTCATTGGGAATAACTGCATGCCCTTTCCGGCGGCCCCGAGGGCCGAGTGCCTCCCGTTCAGTGGGTTGTGCGGCCAGCTCCCCATCCTCCCTGGTCGTGCTGGGGGGTTCCGTGATCTGCCGAACTGCAGCTGGTTCACAGCGCATGGTTCTGTCAGGCACAGATTCGTAGCGATTAAGGAAATGTCCGTTGATGTCTGCAGTTACGTTGACTATGTTTGGAAATGTGTGAGCAAGCGCTTCAAGTCATTGCTTTAACACTGTGCCTTCAAGTAGAAATACTAGGTATGAGATATACATTAAAAGGATTTCATGACTAATGAAAAATGATCCAGAAGGGTGGTCCGTATACCGTAACGATTGACAATGTAATTGACTCGTTGTGAATATTGGAAATTAATGGGTTTTAGCTTCATCTTCCTTCCCTTCTCTTCTGGAGGACTTGACGGAAAATGAAATAAGACGTCAGGCAGAGGAAGAAGAGGAAGGAAAGGGAAGGGTAGTTCATCAACCCATAAGCGTCCCTGAAGAATCTGGAATGAATGGGCTTCTGAGAAGACCTCAGAACACACTCAGGGTGGAGGCCTCCCCTCCCTTCCAGTGCATCCTCCTCACCCTCACCCTCCCTGCAAACACCAGGGAGGCTGCACCCGACGCCGAGTTGGTGGCAGTCAAGTGGGATGCAGGCAGTTAGTGTGCGGTGAGGTGCACTGTAAAATTCACAGAAGTTTTTATTTAGTCACATCCAAATTGAACTGAAAGGTACTTCATATGACGCTGTTACATGAAAGGGCTTTTTTGGTATTAGGAGTAAAACAGAAGTAGATCTAAGAACCACAAATATATACATTAAATTCTCTTTATCGCAGCTTTGGAGATAGCTTCAAAGCATCCCTTCTGTTCTCACTGACTCTATAGTACGTAGTTCTCATATAGTACGTAGTTCTCAGTAGTCCATATAAACCCTGGCTCATATCATATCTTTTGTAACTGTATACGGCTCATTCAGAGGCCAGATTAAGAAAAGGGAAGCAATGGAGGGAAGACATTTTGAAAGACCAGTTTCTTCTGATTGCTGCACCGGATTCTATGGCTGAGTAAGTTAAATTAGCTATTTTGAAATTCATTAATTCTCCTAAACCTCTATAAAATAATAAATCGCTGAACCACTGGAACAGAAAATCTAATTCCCTGAGTTAATTTCACCATGCTTGTTTGTCTTAGAGTTGCAGATTCGTTTACCCCTGAAAACTGCCCTTTCGTATTTTTTATACTGCTGATTTCTTCAGTGACTGTGCAAATGGCTACATTTTAAATATAAGGTAAGTTATTTTATTTTAAAGAAGCTATTAAGATAGCAGTGACTTTTAAATAAGGGAGTTCCTTTTGTATCTCATTTGTTAAAAAATATATTCTCAAATACTTTATAAAAGTACACAATTTATTGTCTACTTGTTCACCTTGCCCCCATTTTAAATACCTGTTATTGTCTTATTTATTAAGATTAGTGTACCTCTTCCCAGCCAGGGTACATTCCTGGGTTGCAGGCCATGACCCCCAGCAACCGCACATTGATGTTTCTCTCTCTCTCTCTCTCTCTCTCCCTCCCTCTCTTCTCTCTCTAAAAATAAATAAATAAAATCTTAAAAATATATATATATATATAAAAAAGATTAGTGTACCTCACAATGGTGGAAATTTCTAAATTATTGGCCTTATACATGCCTTAGACTGCTTGATTATTTGGGAGGGTTGTGTTATCACACTTCTAATATTCTTTAAGATCTAAGTGGAAAAGTTAAATTCTGATATACAACTTTCACTATATCAAAATAATTGTCTTATACATGAATTATTATAACATAATGGAATATCTTAGAATGTATGACTTGGCCTTTAAGCCTTTAATTAATACCTCCCACATGAACATCCATCTTCATTTGATGCCTTTTTTTATCCTAAAATGAATGTTGCAGGCTGTAATGAAATTAAGAATTTAAATGTGAGTGATTACAAAACTGAAAGAGTAGAAAAGTAATCATAAGGTAGCAGGAAGTATTCATCAAGTAAACATTTTAAGTCTAATATACCCGAAGAATATAGCTGCTACAGCAACATAAAGGTTTTATTCTGTCTTAAGTGACTTCACTCCAAATTGTGATCTTCCTTAGAGGGAATACTTTCCTTAAGCATAGTTATTTAAATTCAGTTTATATGGGGGGCTGTAATTTCGAGGGACAATAATGTGCATCTTGAGGACATTGGTTCACCTCATTTTAGTTCTCATCTTCAGCATTTCTTACCTTTGGGCTTTCAATATATTTTTCTTCTGTGCCCCTTTCTGTGTGCGTCCAGCTTCCGGTTACATGATTAAGTCATTGGAGCGTCCCTTCCCCAAGGCCATTGTCCACCTTTTAGTTTATGAATGCATGGATTCAGTGAGTGCCAGTATTTCACATTCTGCCACTATTGGGCTCAGAAGGGGCAAGAAAAGTGGCTCCCAAGTGTAACCCGTCTGGGCTTCTCTCCACACGAGTGCAGAACAGGCACCGCGGATGGCCAGACACGGCCTTTCAGTCATTACGACCACGTGGTGAAACGCGTGTATTTAGGGGGAGACTTGGATTTAAAAGACAGGACTCTCGGTGGTTATCCATCAGGCTTCATTTCCCTGCTGTATGTCTGTGGGGATCCGTGGAAGGGCACGTGCTATTTCTGCAGTTAGCGCGCTGCTTGGGTTACTGCAAGGAGTGAGACTCCAGATCGGCTGAGTTAGCGTTTCACTCAACAACTTTTCTCCAGACACAGGAGGCTGGGAGGAGCTCGCCAGGACGTTGTTCCCGTAGTTCCCTTCTGTTGCATCCCCCCTTTAATTAGTTCCGTTTTATACAGTTTGTCTCCTCACAAAAAGAATAGTCCGTTTTCATTCCTGTTCCTGCCCTTACGGAGCCCTTTTTAATCTCTCCATTTAAGTTTTGAAGCCCCGTGTTTAAAAAGAAGAAGGCAGCAAAAAGGCATCGTGACTTAGAAAAGGAAATAAAAGCTGTATGAACAGAATCCCGTAGATTTATCGTCTGGCACTTCTGCTTCTGGACGGATTTGAAAGTCATTGTTTTTGTCGTTGTTTTGTTTGGCTTTAAAATCCAGTAAGATTAAGGAACTTGACATCCTTAGCTGCAGTTTTATTTTCAACTTCTGCAGAGGCTGGTCTTGCCAGATGTGCGCTGTTTTGTTGGAAATGGACATTTAGTGATCCTTCCCACTAAAGACCTGTTGGTTGTTTATAACAGTGTGTTTTAGGTACTACAGTCCTATCCTATTTGCTCAAATTATAAATACTGGTAAAAGGGGAGATTAAATGTACAATAATCATCATTCTTTTGATGAACATAAAGAGAAATAGAAAGGTGCTATATATTCCATATAAAGTCAATGCTTTAGTAGTATAATTTTGGAAAATATCCCTAAAAACTTTACTGGCATGTATTTTGTTTTTTTACAAATAAAGAGGAAACAGGCCCTGGCTGGCGTGGCTCAGTGGATTGAGCACAGGCTGTAAACCAAAGCATCACAGGTTCGATTCCCAGTCAGGGCACATGCCTCGGTTGCAGGGTACGGCCCCCAGCAACCGCACATTGATGTTTCTCTCTCTCTCTCTCTGTCTCCCTCCGTTCCCTCTCTAAAAATAAATAAATAAATTCTTCAAAAAAAAATAAAAATTCTAAAATTCAAAAGAGGAAACCACATGTGCACATACGTGGGGGGATTGTTAGAGGCCCGGCATTTTAAGGTACAGCAGGTAGAGTCTGTCTAAAGTGGTTGGCACCCTCAGGCATGGGATTAAAAACTCACGGGGCGTGATCTGGGCAGCTAACTACATTCCTCCACGGCGTCTCAGAAAGATGAGAAAGTCCGTGGGCGATTAAAAGATGAAAAACATTGTTTTCTTCTCTCCTGTGGGGGCCGTTGAAAGTGTTGTCGGGCCCGTTCAAATGAGCGCTGTCCTCATCCATTGCTGTCCGTGTCGCCTTAACCAACTTCACTAACTTCTTGTGTTGTTGTTCCTGTGACCCGGTTGTATGACCATGTGCAGTAATGCACTCCACACTGAGATTTCACTCCCCACTTCTTTTCATTTTTATTTATTGATTTTGGGGGGTGAGAGAGAGAGAGAAAAAAAAACATTGACTTGTTCTCCTTGTGCATGCATTCATTGGTTGATTCTTTTTTTTCCAGTTGAAAGTCATTTTACTATCATTATTATCAGCAGCATCAGCATTATCATTAGCACAAAACTAAATCCACTAATAAAACAAAGGTACACCCCAAAGGCGTGCGTCTTACTGACAGTGGGCTGTGAACATTATCTTCATGGACAAAAGACAGCATCCTGAAGATGATGACCAAACCACAGCTTGATAAGGAATTCAGCTAACATTATTGAGCACTAGGCACAATAGGAGATTTAAAAACGTGTACAAGAATCCCTGCTTGTAAGGAGCTTTACAGTCTGGTAGGAGGTGTTGAAGAGCACCAGGCACACAGGGCCACGTGAGATCAGTGACATAATGGAGTCAGCGCCATGCACGGATGTCATCACAAGAGACCGTGGTCCCTTTGGTTGTGGGACATCAGGAGAGGATCCACAGTGGAGGTGGCGTCTCAGCTGGGCTCTGAGGCTCTGGAAAGCTTTCCTCAGAGCGGCATATGGAGGAGAGGCACTGGAGGCGAAGGAGATTGAGTATGGGCGAAAACGTGGCCACGGGAATGCTGGTGGCATTTTAGGGGAAAAACACAAACAGTCTGGCTGGTACAGGAAACCTCTGTAAGTGGGAGTGGTGTGATCAGATGCTGCAAGTTAAATGGGCACCGTATTTTGAATGGCTCTGAACTACAGGCTGAGATTTCTGCTCTTTCGTCTGCGTCCCAGTGACTGTATGTCTGCAGCAATAAAATATGCAACAATCTGTGAGGAGGGATGGTCGTTTCACTTCCAGAGTTCTCAGGGGGATTCAAGGGGGTTCTAGGCCGTGTCATTGCTTTGCTATCAAACATGTCACAGCAGATAAGCCCAAGCAACCTATAGTAATTTTTTCCATTTCACACACAACGACATCTCTTCCCTCAAAGTCTGTTCCTTCTAGCCATCCAGGGGCCACAGCTGTGCTCACTGCCACCTCCAGCCCACCAGTTCTCGCGGCACCGAATCAGCTGAAGCCAGTGTAATTTAGGGTGTCCAGTTATAACGGCTACCCTCAAGCTAGGCCCCCGCGCTGGGAGAAGGGAGAGCCGTGGTGGTAGGCGTAGTGGACAATGTCATGAAAATGCAGCCATCCGAGAAGTCCTGTGTGTAATCCCCATCCTAAGCGTCACACTTACTTCCTTGAGATTCGAGTTTCTGGTCCTTCACTCGGTTCGGTGCAGAGGACAACTGGAAGGGTCCCCAAACTCACAATAATGCCTAATTCAAGTTTCCTCTCATTGCTAAAGAGGAAACTTCTTTTAACGTTTCCCCTTGCTGTCAGAGAATTCCTTAAGGCACGACATTTCACCTGGTTACACGTTATTTAAAGGCCTCCTGGGTGTGAGGCTGTTGAGGCTGTGGACAGACAGGAGTGACCCAGGAGGCCGGCTGGGGCTTGGTCCGCGCCCTACATGCTGGCGGTTGGGAACCTCTCCAGCACACTGACATTTTGAAGCTACTAAAGAATGACTACAGTAGGTAACCAAGCCCAAGAAGTCAGCTATTTAAACAGGCCCAAGAAGACTTAGAATAACCAAGTTGCCGCGGCCACACTTCCTGGAGACGTCCCCGACGGGTGCTTGGGTGGCCTGCTCCCAAACACCTTGGACCAGGGCCCGTGCGGCCTTCTCGCTGCTTTGACGTGTGCGTTTGTTCAAGGGTCTTTCAGACCTCGGAACCAGTCACGTGTTATGTTGGGAGATGCGAGCCTTTTAACTGTTGCATGGGTCACCATTCTTATTTAAGGGACAGGATTGTAATATTTCCTGGGTTTGTTTTTAGCATGGTTTCCCCCATTAGGTGGGTTATGTTCTCTATTTTCTTTTTTTAAAATATTTTATTTATTTAATTTTAGAGAGGGAAGGGAGGGAGGGAGAAAGAGAGAGAGAGAGAAACATCAATGTGCAGTTGCTGGGGGCCATGGCCTGCAACCCAGGCGTGTGCCCTGACTGGGAATCGAACCTGCACACTTTGGTTCACAACCCACGCTCAATCCACTGAGCTACCCCAGGCAGGGCTCTATTTGCTTAATAATTCAAAAATATTTTCTTCCCCTGTTACTGGCACCTTCTTCCACTTAGTATTTATGGCAGCAAGGAGGGAAGGGAAATCTATTTTTAAAAAGGGCTGAAACCACGGGCTTTTGTTCTTACCATATGATGGCAACTGCCCTGTGGATGGCTTGTTGTGTAAAGGCTCTTCCCAACCAGAAGCCAGTCCTTCCAGTCGGAGCCGGCGAGCAGTGTCAGGTGCCCCAGGAGGGCGAGGCAGGGGGGACCCCCGGATAGAGAACAGCGCCTGGACGTCCTCCTCGGGGTCCTCCTTCAGAGATGAGGCGTCCTTCTGCAGCGCCAGATAGACTGAGCAACACCAGGAGGGTTTCTGTTAGCTCCTCGGGTTTGGGGTTCTCCCCTTGCCCCCCCCCGCCCCACCGCCACCACCCCCACGGTGTCCCCTCTGCTTTCTCCCACCCTTCTAAAAGCAGCCATCCCTGACCTTGCTCGAGTCCAGGTTACCACGTCAGCGTGAAGCAGCCTCCGGCTCCGAGCCCTGCAGCGGCTCTGACCTGTGCGTAGCCACGGAGTCCACGGTGCTCATTTCCGACAGCCACTCCCGGCCCAGTCCCCTCGGCTGTCAGCCGTCCCGGGCGGCCTTTCAGGCAGGGGAATCAGCATCTGGAGGGGACGCGCTTCTAAAATGCAAGAGCGGTACTCAGTGCCCCTTTCTCCTTTCACACACGTGGGTCCGTGCTCATCTCTGGCCCAAACTTTGTTTCCAGTTTCGGAAGGGCTGGTTCTGAGGGTGTCTTTGCAACCACTTTACGGCTGGCTCCGTTCGTTGCCGAGAAACCGTCGCTAATCCGTCCTTCCCTAAAAGGGCGAGGAGCGTCTGTGACACCAGACCCCAGTCTGCGTCCACACACGGCTGGGACCCAGTCCTCATTGGTCACCCGCGGAGGAGACTTCTGTGTGCGGAAACTCGCTTGCGTTTTTCTTTTTCCTCTTGCCGTATTCTGCCTGGCTTGATGAGGTTTTTCTTTCATTTTTACCTGCATAGCTATCCCTTAGTCTCATCCACTCAACTTACTCTGAAGTTTTCAATATGAAAAATTAAACTAAAAAAAAAAAAAGAAAGAAGCAAAGGGCACTTTTAACTGAAGTCTCTGCACAGGCTTGCTCTGGGAGTAGGTGATTTCTTATTTTGGTTGGAAACAGCAATTGGGATGGCAATTAGAACAGATTTTCACCTCTTTGAAAAAGCCCTTTTGGGGCAAAGCTTTGCGACGGTCGCTTAACCTGGCCCGTGATCCGAGTTTTATTTGCGTGGCTTTTCTTCTGAATCTCTCTGGAAGAATATAAGACATCCTGAAGAGGCAAGAAATAACATTATTCTCACATCAAGGAACAATTTTATATCTTCCTTTAATGCCACCTTCCTTTATGAGTATCAATCTAGTGTTCTCCCCAAAGGGAGTGACTTTTTTTCTTGATATCCTATGTTTAATAAGTAGTAGCTTCTCTATACCTGCTTGCCCGGAGCCCACATTTATAATACTTTGTGGCAGATTTTTAAAATGGATTCATTCTATCTAGCTGGGCTAGAATCTTCCAGTATTAATTTAGACTGACTTTTTCCTCTTCTGGGATTATTTCGAAGAGCTACACATTACGTGTTTCTTTTGTTGCTGTAACTATGCGCAGGTATCTGAATGTCCTGTGAAGGCTTTATTAGAGTGATCGTTGGTCCTGCTATTGGTTAAAGGGAAACTAGATGGAGTTAAGAATTTTTGTACTGTTAACTATTTATTGAGAGCTTTTAGAATTCTGTAACTACTTGTCTTTAACGCTTATAAGAGGCATGTATTTTTCCCCCCTCATGTTCTTAAAGTCGGTCTTCCCTTTGTCCAGGCAGGTCTGAGAGGCGCGGCAGCTGGAAGACATACGTGTAGCAAACGAAGCGAGGGTGTGTTGTAGAAATGGGATGTTTTCTTGCTTCGGGAATTTGGCCAGAAAGTTGTAGGTCTGTCTGAGTTTTATCTTTAACAAAGCAAAGTAAGGGCTTACTTTCGACCAACTTCTCTGTGTGTAAAGATCTATCTGTGGAGCCCTGGCTGGCATAGCTCAGTGGATTGAGCTCGGGCTGTGAACCAAAGTGTCGCAGGTTCGATTCCCAGTCAGGGCACATGCCTGGGTTGCAGGCCATGGCCCCCAGCAATCGCACATTGATGTTTCTCTCTCTCTCTTTCTCCCTCCCCTCCCTCTAAAAATAAATAAATAAAATTTTTTAAAAAAGAAAAGAAAAGATGTATCTGTTGAAGCTTTACGAAAAGAAGAAACCTGTCCGTGCTCAAATACTTGATATCTGATTTGGATTTCTGGGGCGGGAGGGGAGCATTATTGGAGGGAAGGGTTTACAGTATGTTTTTGGAATTAAGATGATTAAAAAAACACAACAATGTGTACTGGTAATTTTATGGCTCAGAAGAAGGGCTGGAGTCCACTTGCTCGAGCTAAAATGCAGTTTTCACTGAATGCAGTTTCCTGTTGATCTCTCACCTGCTCGCACCCACTCTGCCGAGGCTTGCGAGGAGAGGAAGCTACCTCTGGACCGACTTCTCTAACGGTCTTGTCTTCTAACTGCCCACCCGTCACGCTTTTTCCTGCCCAGCGACGTGACGGCTCTGGAGCCCCGGAGCCGGTCAGAAGGAAGGGGATGCCTGGGTCTTTCCCACCTCAGCTCTTGGCCGGCCACCCCATCTTCTGGGACTCAGACCTCCCTTAGAACTGACTCAGCCCCCAAGGACCTTAGCAATCACCCCCCCCCTCCCCCCCCGCTTTATCCTCTGGACCTCACCCGCCTTCCATCCAAGGCCAGCCTCTCTCAGGCTTCCAAAAGGACTAGTCACCAAATCTCCTTATTTGGGAGGCAGCAGCAGTTGTTGGGATGGGCACAGGCCTGTGTTAGTTACCTGATGTGGTGTAACAAATACCACATTTTGCCGTGTATCACGTGCACCTGCATTTCTGTGCGCATTATACACGGGTTATTGTACTCATGATTATAACCGTGGCATGTAATCATTTTACCCGTGTGTAATGCACATCCTTATTTTTCCCTCAAAAATTTGGGCAAAATGTGCACATTATACCATGCAAAATATGGTAATCCCAGAAGTTAATGGTGTAAGACAATAGCCATTCCTTGTTTCACAGTGCCCGGGGGTCAAGAACTCAGGAGCAGCTTAGCTGGGTGGGTTCCCGCCCGGATGAGTCTCATGTGGGCTGCAGTCAAGGTGCGGCTGCTGGCCCAGGGTGGCCATCCCTGAAGGCCTGATGGGCGCCAGCAGGTCTGCTCCCCGGTGGCTCACTCAGCAGGTGGTGTGACACCGGGCCTCTCAGTGGGGCCGCCTGAGTGTCTTCACAATACGACAGCTGGTTTCTGCTATGCTGATGACCTAAGACAAGGCAAAGAGGAAGCCACAGTTCCTTTGCTGCCCTAATCTCTGATGTCACAGGGCTTACATTCTCCAGAAGCCAGCAACCGAGAGCAGCCACACCTCAGGGGGACTAGAATTTAGTCCCACCTTTTGAAGGGAAGCACACCAAAGCATTTGTGGACATATTTTAAAATCTCTGCAGGTGCAAATTCTTACTCCCCCATTCTGCTAACCGTGTGGTGTTGGGTGAGTCACACGCCTGAGCCTTAGCTTCATCTCTAACACGAGTGTAACATAGTCTCCTCCAAGTGTAGTCACGCTCACTCCAGATGTGCAAAAGCAGCGGGACCGCCAAGCACGGTGCACAGTAGGTGTTCAGTACATGGCAGTGACCGTGACCTGGGCTCTGGAAGAAGAGCAGGCTGAGGTCCACCAACAGCATGGGTGGAGCTGGCCCCCCCGGCATGCTGGGGAGGGAGCCTTTGGGGACGCACTCCCCACAGTCTCAGGGTACAGGGCGCTTTCCCTGCCATGTCTCCTGTGTGTGCTTCTCCTTGGCTGGGTCCATGAACAAGCCAAGATGGAAATTGGTGCAGAAGCACCAGCCTCTGAGGTAGAAGCCAAAAAAAAAAAAAAAAAATGGCCACAACAGCGCCTTTAGCCCAGCAAATCTCCCTTGTTCTTTCCTTCTTCCGGGAGTGGCCTCGCTTGGGACTGACACCAGAGGGCTTTTCTCAAGGCAGTGTGATCTTGAACTCAACTGGCTGAAACGAAAACTGGAAAATGGAATAAATGTGTCCTTAACTTAGAAGCTTCGGCCCAAGAGTGAAGCTTCATTTGTTTATGGTTGACTTTGGACTCCCTGCCTCTGGACCCCAGCACACGATTTGTTTATAATTTGCATCAAGTTTGCAAGGGCAGGACATCTCAAATGCTTCACTTCACGCTGGATGCGTGACGCAGAGCAGAGGATTTGTATTTGCTGAGGAGGAAGCCTGGTTGTTAGTTGTTCATGATTTGGGGGCACAGTTCTTCTTGCCATCTTCATCCTTTCTTATTTCTTAGAAATGCTAGCCCACCCACCTGCTTCTGGAGCCCTGTGCTCAGGCCCTGTCCCCTGCCCCTCCCTCTCCCTGGGCCCTGAAACCCCCTAACCCAATGGGAGATGCTTACTTTCACCACAGAGAATCACCAGGGAGTGACGGCGTCTTCCCTGCATGAGGGAGGACCTGTGGCTGGAGGGGGCGGCATGGAACAGGGCTGCTTTGAGGACCACCCTCAGCCTATTCCGTCCTTGGATCAACCCTCACATCCAGGCGCGGACTCACCCCTGGCCTTGGCTTCCTGTTTTTTTTCTTTAACTTCGTTCAGCTGTGCAGTGTCTGCTGTCAGCTCAGACGGAGGTAGACGCAATTCTGAAGTCCCAGAGCCAGGACCCGTGGATTAACAGCCAACCCAGGCAGGTGTTTGGCTGTTTATGAGACAAAGAAGAAATAATCCCCAGTATAAAACCAGGTGCTACCAAAGGCCAGGGACTGAGCTGCCACACAGAGGTGTGAGGGGAGGGGGACAGCCTCGGACCTCCGATGTCTCAGACAGGTGGCTCCAGCCGGCCGCCGCCCCCTCTGCCTGTTGACTTTGCAGAACGTTCGGCTGTACAGGGTGCTGAGATTGGGTCAAGAGTCATAATATATGTCAATAAGATCATAGTGTATGGCACGCAGCCACAGATGTTTCTAGTAAATATTAGTGGGTGTATTCTCTCAGACTTGCATGTCACAGATGACCCAGCTGAACAAAATCCCAAGTCAGTACTTTCCACCCTGTGCCTTGTGCTAGCTTGGGGCTGCAGCTGGCATGGCTGTGGAACTTGGGAAACGCCCTGGGCTCCCCCTGATTAAGGCCATGCTGGGTCCCTTCGCTCAGCAACGCAGCACGCCCACGAGTAGCTGGAAAACAACCGAAACAACGGATGGACCAGCCTGGCCAAACATCACAGTCAGCCTTTGGAGGCAGGTCTGTGGCAGACTCTACCTCAAAATTCCATCTTCTCAGCAAGTTCAATACCAGCCCTCAGTGCTGCCTGGGTTCCCCCATTTGGAGGGTCAGACTTCTTAGAGCCTCAGTTTCCTCGCCTGCAAAACAGGGGTCATGTTATTGTCCTCCTCCAGCCACTCTTTGTCAGTAACAGGTTGTCAGGCTGCGGAAGACTAGAATATTCTCTGGGGCATTCTTTATGCTGTAAAGTGTCCGATACTTTCAGAGTGCTCCAACATTATAACAGACATGGATGGATGACAACCAATGAGGGAGTGTCTAAGGCCAGCAATATGCTGTGCAGCCTGACGGGGCAGCCCAGAGCAGTAAGAGCCAGCATGACCCGCGGGAGCTGGGAGGCCTGGGCAGAGGGCAAGGTCTGGGGCATTCGGGCCTGGCCAGCACCCCCCACCTCGGCTGTGTGGTTGCTGTGTGGATGAGATGGGGCATAGTGGGCTGAAGTCAAAACATCAACTCAACACCTGGGCCTGCCTGCACTGGCCTATTTTGGATGTAGAAAAATACAGGCGTAAGGATGACAATGTTAGCAGTTTTCTGGATCCCATCAGACTCAGAAACTGTGTTTAGTCGCAGCCCGCCTCGAGTTGCTGTCCACCCCAAGCGTACGAGCCAGTGGCACAGCGCTGGGCTCCGTACGCAGGCATTTACCCCGGCTACCTGACTGCGTTTCTGATGTCTTCTTTCTCGGGCTCCGTGGTAGCGCACCGGCGGTCAGGGTGGTATTCCTCACGCCTTTTTGCACATTGGAAATACGTCGTAACGATTTTTATAAAAGGACAACGGGGCCTAGTCCCACCGGCAGAGAGCAGCCAGCGCTTGACCACGTGGCCTGGAAGAGAGGAGCAGAGACTCCAGGAGAGAGAGGGCCGCCAGCCACAGGTCGGCGTTTCCGTTGCTTTTCCCAACTAGTCTTACAGCAGTCTCCGGACAACTGGGGAGGGAGACGGTCCGCCCAGAGCACGCCGAATGGGGAAAGGAGGCCACTCGAGGATTAAGTTTAACCCAGATGATCCCCAGGGCGAGAGAGTGGATGGCACAAGGTTCTGTTTGAGGACCTGCGGTGCTTGCTCTCGCCGGCCAGGAGGCCCCTGGGGCCCGCCGGCCTGGCCCAGCAAGGGACCCCCAGAGCTGGCTCCACCCACAGGCCCTCTGGGCAGCGACCCCCATGTGTGGGGTATCCCATTCGGACCATGCTGGGGCGGGGTGAGGAGCAGGCAGGAGGGTTGGGAGCTCTGGTGGTCTGACCACACAGAAGGGCCCCATGCTCTCCGTAGTCAGGGAGTCAGTCTCGTTCTCGCCTCTCTGCCCGGGTCCAGCTCTGGACAATTCCACCAGCGCCATGTTCTCGGGTCCTTTCCCACTCCGGTGGACTTAAAAATAACCATGTCCCACTCAGGTTCTTTGTTTGAAAGCAACAAAACCCACCTCTGAGTAACTTAAGCGAAAAGGGGAACGGGTCACAGGAAACGGGACAGCCAAAGGATCAGAGACCCGGGCGTGGCAAGGGCAGGAAGCTGGGCTGCCCCCCCCCCCCCCCCCGGGGTCTGGGGAATGAGAGGTGGAGGCGTGTTGGTTCACCGCACCTTGGTGCTGAAGGGGGTCTGCGGGGCACGTCAGGCTGAGTGAGTATGTGCGTTTCTTTATCCCTTTCTCCTGTGCGCCTCCAAGCCAGACTCTGCTCCTGTTAGGAGGCTCCTGGCTGCCTGGCGTGTCACGTGCCGGCTCTGGCTGGAGGAGGGCTGGGCATCTCCTTGACAGGCACAGAACGTGCCAGTCTGAGGTCATTCCTCAAAAGGCAAGTGGGCTCATGACAGAAGATGGGTGCTGGGCAGAGACCCCTCGGGAGCCCCGCCCCCAGGTCCTCTGCTCCGCCTTGTTTTCTCCCCTGGCCGTTTCCAGGACCCATCCGCCTCCCCAGCAGACCCCAAACTCCAGGAGGGCGGGACGTTTTCCTCCTCTTTTGTTTCCTTCGGAGGGGCAGGCAGGGCCGGGACTCGCGCCGTCGGGAACCCTTAGGAGCTGCTTAATAACTGCGCAGGGAGCTGAATTCAATGAAACCAAAGAAAAATGGACATGCAGATCCTTGCAAAGTATGTTCTGGCTGTTAAAACATTTTGCACTCAAGGTAAAGTGGCAAGGATTAAATACTGGAGTGGGCAAATGAGGGGTCCCGTTGTGAGCACACGAAACAGTGTGTTCCTGTGTGATTACGTCTTCAGGTTACAACGGCAACCCTCTTTCGCCCCCACACCTGCACACCAAACCAGCTTTGTGTTTTGAGGCCACTTCGCCCTGGAAGCTCTTTTTTGGTCACCATGACCTCTGCCCCCTCTGGGTCAGGCCCTTCCCTCTGGCATCGCAGAGAAATGGAGTCATTCTGCCATTTACTGCCAAGAGACTGCACCCAACAATGAGGGTTTTATTCTGAGCCCAAGTTTGGAAAGAGGCTCAGCAGATGCCAAAAATGAACTTCCACGTTCGAGGAAGGAAGAAATGCAGACCACAGCAGGGCTGTGCCCAGGTGCTCAGCCTCCTGACGCTGGGGCCCCGGGTCTTTCCCTCCAGGACTGGGAGACCGCGACTCATCACCTGGGTCGAAGGTCGAAGGTCTCGGGTGTTCCCCCAATCACTAGTGCACTTTCTGCGGGGAGGGAGCTGCTGTAACAAGGGTCGTGCCTTCTCTCCGAGAAAGCTTCACGGGGGGCGGCCCAGGGGCCAGCCTCCCAGGGAGCTTCCTTCCCGACAGCCGAGACGTGGGAACCGCCCTTGCCAGCCGCTGAGGAGGGAGGGAGTGAAATGTCGTGTCCACACGAGGGAGAGTAAGAGTTAATTCTGTTTCTCCTGCTCCCTGCCTTCCCTGATCAGCGCTCTCTCTGAGTTTGCTCATGGTCACCCAGGTGGTCGTGGCGGAGCCAGCCACTCAGCACAGTTGCCGAGGTCCCTGGCCGAGTTCAAGGGCCCCATTTCCTTGGGAAAGCTCCTCAGGGGCGGGCGTGTTCTGCAGCTGCGAGGACTGTTTTCTTCTGGGGAAAAAGGGTTTGCTTGCCCGGCTGCAGCAGAGCAGGGGCTGTAAGACAAGGACATCTTTAGAAAGATGTCCTTTTACATCTTAAAACAGAAAACTGCGTGGGGCGAGGACCAGTGTAATAATAATCTGTCCTGCTCCTCCAGCAACAGACACATGCAAACCTCCCGGTCCGTGGTAGCTCATCAAAAAATAAAATAGCTTCCTGGAATAGACGCTGCTGTCAGCCTCTTTCTGCTGACCACAGACTATTCTGGGCTGCGTTTCGAAAAACAACTCGTTTATTAAAAGCTCGCAACAGGAGGCGGGACGGCTGCCTTGACCGCCTTGCTGTGGGGAGAGCCCCAGGCTGTGACCCCAGGTCATGAGGACTAGTCACCCTGGGGATGCAGCAGTGGCCTGAAAGCTTCCTTCTCTTGTCCCCACTGTTCCACTATGTCCCTCTTTGCCACATGCCCCTGGGCAAGTCACTTGGTCTCAGTTTCCTTGTTTGTGAAACAAAGCGGAACCCCTTAAGAGTCCTTGGGTGGGTGGAAAAGAATACAAACCACAGCCACTTCAAGATGGAGTCGCAGCGGCCATCCCCGAGGAGATGCCCTGGACACCTTACTCCTCAGACCTCCGGAAGGTTTGCACTGGGCAAACGAACCTTTGGACTGGCCAAGAGCAACACCGGATTCCAACAACAGCTGTGCCAAGTTAATAGGAAGGCAGACACCCTTGACTGCCAGCCTGGAAATCATAGACCTTCTTTAGAATTAGCACCACCACGTACAGCTGAAGAACCATGTCACTGGCCTACACCTGTAGCAATGCCCTCCTTGGCTTATTAACACCAGTAGAAGTGCTTCCTCCTATTCAGGTAATGATTTCCTTTCCCTTTCTTGTAAAAACTCCTCGCCTTCCCCCTCCAATCCGAACACTATTTGGAGTTCTGCCCGAATCACTGCTTCCCAAACAGCAATTCATTTGGACCTCAAATAAACGCTTATTGCCTCTTACTTTTTAGGTTAACATTGGTGAATAACAGGAATCCACGTGGGTCAGCCAGGAGGGGTGTTTGTTATCAGAGAACAGGGCAGGGGAGCCCCCCCGTAACCCGAGGACAGAAGGCAGCGTGGCCTCAGGAAGGTGAGGAGAGTGATGTTTCTTCGACTCATGTTTCCTGATTTACCACTACAGGCGTCAGGCCCTGTTCAAGGCCCATGAGATCCAGTGACGAGCAAACCCACGGGATCTCTGTCCTTGAGGAGTTTATGGTGAACCAGTAAGCAAATGCATGTGACAGCCTTGAAGATGACACATGCAATGAAGACACTAAGGCAGGCTCATGTGCTAGCGAGTGTCTGGAGGCGGGGCTGCTTTAGAGCGTCACTCAGGGGAAATGACATTTAAGGGCATTCCTAAGTGTAGGGAATGACAGGGGGCAAGAGTTGCAGGCGGAGAGAACGGCCTGTGAAAGTCTCAGGTGGGACCGAGCGTGCTTGCTGGAAGACCAGTGTGTGTGCCCGGAGTACTGGGAGTCCCGGGAGCCAGAGCCCGTGGCCTGGGAAGGTCTGGGAAGGAGGCTGGGGCCCGAAGGGCATCCTTGAGTGGATTCTCTCTGTCTCCCATCTGTAGGTCTCTGGGTCTGCCTCACTCTTCTTCCTTCCTCAGGCTGGCTTCCTCTGCTCCTCAGGCCACATGGCAGAACAGGGCTGCCTGGAGTACCAAGTTCACTGCGAGGGTCTCGCTGCCCAACGGGACCACCTCACTCAATTTCCAGGAAAGAGTGGTCACAAGCGCATCTCTGGTCCAATTACCTATAGCCAAAACCACCGTGGCTGCTGGGAGCCCCAGCAATTCCCAGGAGTTCATGGCAGTAACGGGGCAGTCACCCCTAAATTGTCTACCCCAGAAGCAGTCTCAAAGGCCGTTAAGTTGATCATAAGTTTATTTAAATCAGCCCTCAAACTTGCTTGTGCATCATAAGCAACCAGAGAGCTTGTTAAAACACATGTGGCTGGACCCCTGCCAGAGTTTCTGGTTCGGTGGGTCTGGGCTGCTTCAGCCTATACATTCGCATTTGTAACGAGTTCTGATAATGCTTTAAATGTGTCCTTTCCCATAGTGGGGCCCACACCCGAGCTCTGCCAGTTTCTTCCACCTGCAGGTTCCAGAGTCCAGCGTCGAGAACGGGGCTTGGAGCCTGGCGTGCAACTCCAGCCTTCCAGACCCCTCTGCACCCTCAGGGTTTGAGAATCACGGATTTAAAATCCGTCAGAAATGTCTTTGTTCCCAACCTGACTGGGGGAAATAACAGACGGTCAGCCAATAGGCTTTGCTCAGCGTGCTAAATGTTTGGTTAATGAGGCTGTTTTACTGAACTAAACAAACCAACCCTCCACTTTCACCAAAGAAAATGAGGGTTTCCCCAGAATAAGTAAATCCAACCTCTGGGGTGAGTAAGAGGCCTTTCTGCTGGGCATTTTCATCTCTTCCTGCAGGAGACGGGGCCCGACTCATTGTGTGATTGCTTTCTCAGGGTAGATAACGCCCGGAGAAAGTTTGGGGACTCTCCTTCCCAGCTCCTGGTCTCTGACAGCGACCCACCACCCCGCCCCGCAGCCGGCGATGCCTTACGGATCCGCCAATGAAAGGCCGGGGAACTCCATGACCTCATCGGTCCGCTTTCTTATTGGCTGCCGCCGCAGCGCCGAGTCTGCCCCTTTCATTAGAGCTCCGGAAAGCTGCGCGGGCCCCACCCGCTAGGCTGTCGGAGACAGAGTTCCGAACCCGGTCCGCTGGCCTTGCCGGCTTCTTCCCGGCAGGAAACTGCTCGCCGACACAGACCTCAGTGTTCCTTTGAACCAGCCGAAGTACGGCACTGGTTTGCTGCGCGGACCTTAGCTGATGCGTTACGGGGGGGGGTTAGCTGGTGCCTTCGCCTTCCCGGTGCCTTCCTAAGTACCTGGCAGATGGTACTTACTTCCCACTTACTCTAACCATGCATTTAAGCGAGTTTTGTCTTGCTTCTCAGCGGATGGATTTCTCAAGCCCGACCTTACTGTGGAAATGCTAGAGATCGTCTTCCCCGCGACTAATTAACGTGGGAATTAACTGACGCCCAGGCAGGGGGGGATGGCATTCACAAGGTCACACAGCAGGTGAAAATCAGATCCAGCCTCCTCACTCCAACTTTAGTGTCTCGTTGGTCCCTCCACACCCTCCCCCCCCTCCCCCCCCCCCCCCCCCCCCCCCCGGCTCCCCAATCAGCGGCCAGAGCGCGAAGAAGGGGCTGCAGTCCTGGAATTGTGGCTTGCGGGACAACCCCCATACCAGTGAGGGATAACCGGGGCTTCCTCACGTTCTAGCAGCTGCCCAAGTCTCACTTTGATCAGACAGAATCACGCGTGGGGGAGCCCAGCAGCCTCCTGGAGCAGTGATCTCATTTTGCAAATGAGAAAATTGTGGGGTGTCTGGTCACAAGGCGGTTGGTGATGCAGAGGCAGGCCTCGACGCAGGCCTCCTGCTCTTTTCCCACAGCAGTGACCTCCACATGCCGAAGGAACTGAATGCCCAAGAGTCCCCAGGGAGAGAGCCCTGCACGGTGACCGCACTGCAAGCATCTGATCTGAGAGCAAGAAAACAATCAGAAGTGTTTGCATGCTTCTGTGGCTGCCTAGCCAGTCAGATGATCTTTACTTTGCTCTTATTCAAACGTGTAAGTGGATATTATATCATAAGCCACTTTTTACCCCTCTGGAGGAAAGTAGGGCAGGTGATATATAAGGTAACAGGAAAATGTCCCCAGAACTCTGAGTGTGAAAAAACACTCAAGAAGGTAAGGGATTCCTATCACACAGACTTAAACCAAAGCTTGACTTGACTTTGGTATGGGGTCCCACCTGTAGGAAAGGCGGGCATGCGTGCAGACGAGAAGTGAAAATTCATGGAGGTGGTCCAGCCACATCCTGGGCCGGGGGGTGCAGACATGTGGGTATCCTCAGCCCTGGAGCGGTGGTCTCAGGAATGGGACCAAGACAGCCCACAGAGCTTTTCCAGGTGATGACCTTCCTGGGACTTTCCCCTCTCTTGTTCCAAGTCCATGTTCACCAAACAACCTCCTAGCAACCACTTCTGCTTTGTACACACCCTGACGCTGGGATTGGGGTCTCTGGGTGTGGGGTCCCAGGGGAACGACTCCCATCATACATGAAAGTGGGCATGGAGTGTAAATGGTGGTGTCTGGTGAGCTTCATTAGTGGGGGTAGGGGGAGCACCCTGCAGCACCCACGTGTTTCTGGGCGCACAGAGCTGAAGGCTACCCTAGGAACAGACTCTCCTCGAGGGGCCAGCCAGCCTCCTGCACCTGGCCATTCCTCTCAAATGGCAACAGATGGTAATTAGAGACGCCAGCTCAGTGCCTGCACCGAAGTGGCTCAGCAAGGTTCCCACTGGTTTGTCCCTGCAGCGGGGACCATGGCGCCAGGCAGCAGCGGGTGACCCTTGGGCAGGGGGTCAGGAGATCTTCAAGGGGGAAGGGCACAGAGCCATCTTAAGTCCCCTTCCGAAGCCCTGCTCAGAACAACGGCCCTGATGCAGCTTTTATGGACAGCAGCCTTGTTTGGAAAGGCGTAAACCTGGGCACTGGCGATACAGACCTGGAGGATGGACGATTCCAGTGTGGTCGAGTCACACAGAGAGGATCACACACCAGAGAAAAGGAAGGAAGCACAGCTATGTGCAACAAAAACACGTCTAGGAACATAGTGAGCAAGAGAGCAAGTTAAAGAACATGGTGCCATCTTTAGAAAGTGTGACACCAAATAATAGCACATGCAGGGCTGCGTATTATGCTCATGTCACAAAGGGTGGCAGAAAGTGATTGTGGTGGGCAATAAAACTCCTTTTTTAAACAGCAAGGGTATCATAAACACAAAAATCAAGCTAGTGGTTGCCTCTGGGGTGGCCAGTCGGTTCCCTGGTGTTCATTTTATTATTTTATTACATGGGTGCTTCTTGATTATATATGTTTTTATAGGTATCAAATATTTCCTAATTAAAAACCACCCGAAGGCACTGCCACTGTCATTACGGAAGGCCCAGGCCTGCAAGCTGTGGTGCAGTGTCCAGGTGCCCCCCAAGACGGCCGCAGCTCCCGTCCACAGGGCCAGCTGCTCATGGCTGGCACGTGCTCAGGCAGCCAGATGACAGGCTGCTGCTTGGCATGGGGGGCTGGTCAAAGGTTAGAAGTGACTGTCCTGTTACTACACAGAGGACCCTGCCCTTTCCTGCTGCAGGATTTCTGTCTGCCCCTGAAATCGGACCCATCTGCTTCAGCAGGCTGACCCCTGCTTCTCCGTGGGCCTGTCTGCTGGGATGTGCAGGCCTGGAGTCCACCTGGTCTACCCAGCCCCCCCCACCCCTGTCTGCTTATTCACCCACTAGACAAATATTTACTGAGCACCTACTATATGCTGGCCGGGTGCCATTCTCGGGGCTGGGATGCAGCAGTGAACAAAACCACACAAAAATCCCTGCCCGAGTGCAGCTTACATTCTAGTGAGGGGAGAGAGGAAAGAAATACTAAGGTGATAAACGTAAGTCAGGGGTGACAAGAAGAAAACCACAGCGCAGCGAGAGGTTAGGGAGTGAAGGGTTTGTATGGCTGCTGAGGGAAGACCCCCCTGGGGAGGTGACCTTGGGGCAGAGACCTAACGGAAGGGGGGGAGGATGGGGTGGCTGTCTGGGGGAGAGGCTTCCGGGCTGAGGGAGACACGGGGCAAAGGCCCTGGCCCCTTCTCTCCCTTGTGTCTGCTTCCCCTGAGCCCCCCACCCCCCACGCCAGGGGTCTCTCTCAAGCCCTCTCCCTCCCTGCTCACCTCTTCCGCTATTCTAGTTGTACAGGGAGCCCAGGCTTTCCGGAAAGAGGGACGGGAGGTCTCCAGACCCCAGAGGCGCCCCCATTTGCACTGACCTTCGCTCTGAGGCTGAAGTCTGGGTCTTGAGTCCCCAGCAAGCCGGCCTTTCTCAAAGAATAACCTGGGGACATCTTTCACCTAGCTTGTTTCCCGCAGGGCCTCAAGGCTAGATTCGACCATAGGCAGTGACTTTTCACATCCTTGTCAAACCTGTAATACCAATGCCTGGAAAAAAAAGATGTTGGCTTAATTACTATTATTAGCGTAAATGACTTTCTACTCCCTGCACACCACCTGCAGTGCCACCCGCAGGTAAGCTCACCTGCAAAACCATTGGGGGACCTGCTCCTCATGGGATCACGTGATCGTGACTCTACGGTGGTTGTGGCAGCTGCCAGAGCACCCTGGGCGGTGGGTGGAGATCAAAGCCTCGCAGGCGTGGGAATGAACCCAGAGATTCGGAGGCCCCGCTCCCTGGGTCCACACAGCGAGGGCTCAGAAAGTCCTTTCCCTCTGCTAGGTCCGGCTGACACTGCCTGCCTGCCTTTGCTCTCAACCCCTACCCCCCAGCGACCTCAGCGCTCAAGCAGACGGTCTAAAAGTACTCGGGTGGCTGTCGGCCACTTTTGTGGCGGCCTGCAGTGAAGGTGGAAACCTCACATATAGTCCTATTCATATGTTTATTATTGTGTCAACCCCTAAAGGGAAATATTTGAGGGCTGATTCCGGATTCTGGAGATCTCCATCTTCATTCGCTCACCGGTTCATTCGCACTCTCCTTCACGCTCCTGCGCTGTGCCAGGCCCCACGCTGAGTGGAAGGAGCACAGAAACACAGAGTGACAGCTCACACTTCTTGCACTCTTAAGGCACACCAACCCCATTTCAGAGTGTTGCCTGTGCTTCCTCATGTAATCCTCAACCGGCTCTGTGGGGTGGGCATTGCAGCGGGGGAGCTGTAGGTGTGGACGGCACGCAGAGGTTCGATGCCACTGCCCCGGCGGCACAAGCTGAGTCAGGGTCCAAGCTCCACGCCACCCCCATGCCCACACTGCAGTGGGGCAACTGAGGCGGCAGGGTTTGCTGTGCAAAGTCCTACCACAGAGGACTCGCCGCTGCTGTGGGATCTCGCAGGCTCTGCCAGACGTTGAGCAAGGTTTCCTGGTGACCTTTGGGCTGAGTCTACAAGAATGCGCAGGCATTTCCCTCCCGGACCAGAGGGGAGAGAACATTCCAGGCAAACATCTGGAAGGACAGGACTCTGTGCTGGAATTAACAGGACAACATAAAGGTCTGCGACATGTCTCTGGCAGAGGCTCCTTCTCCTCACCTCCCTACTTCCTTTTGGTGGAACCAAAGGGTCCCCTGCTGAAATCCTAACATTCCACGGCATTGGAGGTCCATCAAATCGACCTCCATCACCCCGTTGGCCTTGGGGGGTGCCTTTGGAGGTCATGCTGGTCACTTTGGGAGGCATCTCATGGATGTCCCTCCTCACATATCTCAATGTCTGAATGTTCAGCATCCTCACTGGTAAACCCGGGTCCACAACATCTGTTCTTTGCAAGAACAGCCCCAGGGCTGCGGAGGGGGTAGGAGGTCACCCTGCCTGTGAGGACTCCTGGGGGCTGAGGGAAGGCACCTAGAGGGGGTGATGCTGATGAGGACTTGGTGCTTCCTCGTGCCTGGTGTTCTGGGCTGTCCAGCTCCATCTTCAGACGGAGCGAAGCTCTACCACGGCAGTGGTTTTGTCGGCTTAGTTCTCCACTGTACCCCTGGGCCCTAAAATAGTGCCCGGCATGTACTAGGTGACCTCAACATGGTTACCGAGTAGCCGAGAGAATGCATAGCGGGGACACCTGCCCCAGCGCTCAGTCTGCAGGGCCGAGACAAGGAATCCCCACTGGTGACTTTGCATTCTTCTCAGAGGGCGAGGGAGCTGGCCTCTGAGCCAGAGCAGTGTTTGCCTCGCTCGGTTCAACCCAACAGACATTTATGGAGCCCCTCCCCGGCCGGTGCTGCGTCTGCCCGAGATGGATGTCTCTCGGAACACCCGGAGCTGTGCGGCCGTCAACGTTGCCAGCGGCAGAGCAGGGGCCCACTAAGGGGCTCCAGCCAACCCAGGCCCAGAGGGAGCTACTGGAAACCTGAGCTGTCAGGACAAGCTCAGGCAGGCCTGCCCCTCACACCAGCCTCATACCAGGCCCCAAACCACTACCACTAGCTCGCCCTGTGCGGTGACCTTCTCCAGGGTCGCTGCCTTTTCCAGGCCCGGGGGTCCGTCCCACTCCCACTCCCAGTATCTCCCTTCCTCCAACCCAGTTCTCTCCCTCTGTCTCCTGGCCCCATCCTACCTGACCCCCTAGCCCACTACCCCGACCTTTCCTCCCTCCCTCCACCGCGCCCGGAGTCCCCAGCCCTTCTACCTTGGGGTAGACCCCAGCCCCCTCCAAGCCCCGCCAACGCGCCTTTCTCACCCTCTCTGATCTCCCTTGCAACTCGCGGCCCCTCACGCTCCCGGCTCGGGCCCCTCCTCCAGCCCCGACCCCCGCCCACGCTGCGGCTCCGGCCCTGGCCGGCAGGGGCCGCTCCTCGCGCCGCCCGGGCCCCGCCGCCGCCCGCCGCCGCCCGCCTCCCCGCCCCTTCCCAGCCGGCGCTCCCGTTACGCCGCGGAGCCGGGAGCCGGAGCCCGAGCCCGCGGCGGCGGCGGGCGGCGGCGAGGGGGCGCCCGGGCGACGGCGGCGCGGCTGCGGGGCCTGCGGGCGGGCGGGCCGGGCCGGGCCAGGCCGCGATGGCGACCAAGAAGGCGGGCTCGCGGCTGGAGACGGAGATCGAGCGCTGCCGCTCCGAGTGCCAGTGGGAGCGGATCCCCGAGCTCGTCAAGCAGCTGTCCGCCAAGCTCATCGCCAACGGTACGCGCCGGGCGCGCCGGCCGGGGCTGCGGGGGGCGCCGCGGCCTCCGCGGGATGGGCCGGGACCCCGAGGCGCAGCGCGGGGCGCAGGCAGGGGCACAGCTGGGCCGCGGGGGCGACGGGGCGCGGATGTGCGCGGGGCCAGGGCCTCGGGAGCCCGGGATCCCTGGGAATCGCGTGGAGGGGCGCCTGGCGGGTGAGGGCTTGTGCCTGGCGCCCCAGAGTCGAGCTTCTGTGGAGTCTGGTGCAGGGGGTCTCGAGGAGTCGCCTGCTGTGCCTGGGTCCCAGGGCGTCAGGGGCCGGCCTTGGGGTTCTAAGAAGTTGGAGGTGCTGGGGAAGGCTGCTCCCTTGAGGACATGGGTGTGAGTGTGTGGGGGATTCCAGGGTGTGTGTATGGTGTACCCCGGGAGTCAGGATGTATTTATAGGGGTGTTGAACAGAGAGCCCTGGGAAATAGGGTTTGTTAACGTATGGCTTTCACGGGGCTCCAGGTGGAAGCGCAGGCTTGGCGTGTGGGGGGGAGGGTAGTGGAAGGTGGGTCGAGATGTGTGCCCTGGGGCTCAGGGAGCCGGTGTCCAAGCGGTGGACCTTGGGAGTCAGGTTTAGGATTATAGGGGAAGCAGACTCAGGGGAGTCCAGATGGAGAATATTGTAGAGAAAGGCGGGAATGTGGTTGAAGAGTGGTGGGAAGTGGGGTTGGTGGGGTCCCAGGGAGGCGCTGAGTGGGGACCTGGGCCTGGAGTTAGCCCAGGACCCCACGGGCTGAATTGGTTCCTGTACCCACTCAACTCTAAGTTGCATCCAAAACTCTCATTTTAGAATTCAGCTCCACGTGGCCCTATTTGTTTTGGAAGCAAGTATTGTTGATATTTGCTTGTCCTTTAGTGCCCGCCAAAACCGCAGGCACCAGAGGGCTGGAGAGAGGGCAGAGGTTTTGTCTTGGTTCATCCCAGGCTTCCTGAGGCTGGGTGAGCACACGGCTGACTGAACAAATGAATGAGAGAACAAATGAATGAATGAATGACACTGCACGACACTGCTCTAAGGAAGGACATCCGTGCGCTATGTTCAACCTTCTCACCTCCAACTACCCAGAAATAGAGAGGGATGTCACATGTCCTCTTCCAGACTGGTTTATATTTGGGCCTTTTATGTTCATTGTGCCTGGAGAGAAGGACTTGGTTTTGCATACTCGCAACTGTGCACCTATCACGCTTGGGGCGGGCTCATCTCGGGCCAACGCAGGCGCCGTGGCCGTGCCAGGGGCGTGGAGGAAACACAGACCTCCCTGGGCTCAGGGTGGTGGAAACACGTTCGAGGCAAAGGCATCTGGGCCCACGGCAGCTTGACCTTGCCCTTCCTGGAAGGCTCCCTGGCATGTCCTCCCGCCTCTCCTCTCCTTGCCTGTAGCATTTTCTCGTTTCTCCTTGGAGTTGGGTTCATGTTGTCGCTGCCCAGCTGTGCAGGCATGTAATATCTCGGGGCAGGCTGAAGTTAGGATTAAATGGGTTCACGTGCGAGCCCCCTGGTTCTTCCTTCAGAGCCACTTGTTCCTGCTTGATTTACTCACTCATCCAGCCGGCGCCAGCGTGCCCACCTGTGCCAGGAGCGGGCCAGCTCCCGCCCTGCTTGCCCTCCTCGGAGGAGACCGACAGTAAGCAAATGTGGAAGTCAGGGAGCAGGGCAGCATCAGGCAGTGAGTGTTTAAAGAAAACAGGTGGGCTCGTTCGGTCGAGAAGGATGGGCAGCGGAAGAAGGGCAGCCCAGAGCGCAGCGGGATGCGCGGCAGACGGGCTCTTGGTGGCACGGGCGCCTCCTGCCTTCACGGCCCCCCTAGACTCGGCTCCCTTTCCAGGGTCTTGTCCCTGTGGCCTAAGCCACAGCCATTAATGGGCCTTGGTGGCGGGGGGGGGGGGGGTAGCGAGTGTGGGGGGCACTGTGGCCCCTGGGTCAGTGTGTAAGGCTGGTTTTGGGAAACTCATCAGAGATAGATTCCTGCCCCAGAACCCACATGGTGAGCAGCAGCCAATGGCGATGAATGGTGACCCAGGCTTCAAAAGGTCAAAGAGATTGCTCAGGAAGACTTAAAAAATAAAAAAGGAAAATTTGAAACAAAACCGGAATTATTGTGGCTCTCGTTTGGGGTTCAGGAAGTGATCAAAGGAGGGTCCTTCCCTCCCTTCAGCTGATAGGGGCTCCCTAGAACCAACGGGTGGGTGCTGGAACTTCCTCCTCCTTTGGGGGCATGAGCTCCCCCATAGACTCTCTTGGATGCACTAGACCTCAAGTTCCGGGCAAATTTGGAAAAATTCTTTTTAAGATTTTATGTGTTTATTTGAGAGAAAGGAAGAGAGGGAGAGAAACATCAGTAGGTTGCCTCTTGAGTGCACCCCAACTGGGGACCAGGCCCGCAACCCAGGTGTGTGGCCTGACTGGGAATCGAACCTGTGACCTTTTGCTTTGAGGGACAGCACCCAACCCACTGAACCCTGCTGACCAGGCGGAGATGTGGCAAAATTCTTAAGTAAAGCATTGGCTGCTTATTACAGGAACAAATATAAAGGACACATGGGCAAAAACTAGGAGGGGTGGAAATGGGAGGGAGGTCGGGAGGGAGGGGTGGGTGGGCTGGGATGGGAGTAAAGGACAGAAAACTGTACTTGAACAATGATTAAAATAAAATTTAAAAAAGGAAAAAAAAAAGCATTTGCTGCTTACAATAAGGAAAGCGAGTTAATGCTGCGTTTGTCTTAGTAAGACGGTTGTTGCCTCGGAGGCAGCCACAGGCAGAAGAGAGCAATTCTCTGAAACCAGCCAGACCGGTGCCTGAGTCCCAGACCAGCCCCTTCGTCACTCTGCGTCCTTGGCCAAGTCCCTTAACCACTCTGAGCCTCAGTTTCCTCATCTTAGAGTGGGGATTCAAAGACTTAACTTTGCAGGGCTGGTTACGAAGTTCAAAGGAGCTAATGGCTCCCAGGGCTGGTCCCAGAGCCCGACACCGTGGTAGGCGGGCCGCTCATTCATCCGTCTCACAATACTGAGCACTTGCTACGTGCTGCCCTCTGTTTGAGGCACGGGGGATGTGTCAGTGAACAGAGTGGACAAGAACAACAAACATCCCTGCCCGTGTGAAGCCCACGTTCCAGTGGACAAGGGGGCAGGGAGACAGATGTGAACTCATTAACTAAAATGGACAGGGTGGCGGATGGGGGAAGGGTGGTGGAAGGATGAGGGGGGTGACAAGAGAGTGCTTTGGAGTGGGGTCGTGGGGGCACAGGGACAGCTAGTCTCCAAAGGATGGCCAAGGATGGCCCCCCCTGGGAAGGCCGCACCGGAGGTGACACCAAAGGTCGGGGAGAAGCCTGTTCCCGGGAGGGGACTTCAAGGGCAGAGGGGTGGCGGGGCCGGACCATGTGGGGCCTCGTGGGGCCCGGTTCAGGCTTCAGCTTTTCTCTGAGGGAGGTGGGAGCCACTGGGGGCTCTGAGCAGAGGACTCCTGCATTCTCGGGGCCCCTGCTTGTAGCCCACGCCCCCCTCCCAGCAGCATCAGTTTCGTATGGGAAGAAGGGAGCGTGGCGGTCCCTCTCCGTGAAGGGCGCCCAGTGGTGGCACTTCCGGAGCACGCTGCTCCGGCCCGACTCCTTGGAGGTGAATGGGTGCAGACAGCTTAGCCAAGAGGTGGGTAAGGAAGAAAAGGGCAAATGCCCAACTGAAAAGAAAACCCAGATATTTGTTTTCCGCCTTGTGCATCGTCACCATTTTAATCTCTTCATCTCAAAAAAACTAAAATGTGTGGCAACAAGATGCCAGGGCCCCGTGAGTCCCAGCGAGAAAGTGATCACACAAGTTAGGGGTGGCAGAAAAAGCCACTCAAGTCTAGGCCGTTGCTGCCCGAGATGCGGTCCAGGCCGTGGCACCGTGGGCATCACCTGAGAGCACGTGAGGAAGGCGACTCTTAGGTCCCACGTCAGACCTCCCGGGCCAGACTCCGCACCTTAGCACCCAAGGTCCCCAGGGCAGTCATGGGCACAGGGTGGTCCCAGCTGCCCTCTCTCCCCAGAATGTCGCCCTCCAGCCTCCCAGTGGTGAGGTCCCCTGCTGTGGGCGGTGACCTGGCGGCTGGCCCTCGGTTGGTCTCTACCTATGGCTGGCCGGGCAGCCCTGAGCCCGTCACTCAGAGCCTGCCTTTCCTCGGGGCACGACAGAGTGGCCGTGAGGGCCGCGTGGGCTGAGAGAGGCCGACTCCAGTGCATATGAATGCTGGCGTCCGAGCTCCGGCTGACTCGGTGTAGCTCTGGGCAAGGCAGCCGCATCCCAGACACCACCTGGGTGGGAAGAAAGAGGAGGAGACCTAGGAATGACATGCCTGTGCCTGGTCAAGACTCTTGCCAATGTCAACGCCAGAAACAGGCATGTTGGGGGCCTGTGTCAGCCCCAGCGGACAGCCACTCCCTGTCTAAGGCAGTGTCCCGCCCCCCCCCCCCCCCCCCCCCCCCCGCCTCTCCCAGTTGCTAATCTTCTCAGGCACAAGCTCAGCTGTTGAACTCACTTAGAACATTTGGGCCCCAGATGTAGTTTCTCCTTTAAGGGATCATGTCCCTTCGGATTAGGTGTGATTTTTGAGACATTTTAATTACCTCTTGGTGATGGGTTGGTAGGGAAATGGTGCCTGAATACAGATGACTTCTGGGGCAACGTCTGGTGACAAAATGCATTTAGACCATCGAGTGGGAGTGAGGTTCTTGCATTTGCCCGTCACTGATATTCCCGGTGGTGCTGTTGCCTGCAGCCCTGTGGGTTCCCCTCTGGGGGCGGACTGGGCTCCTGGGCCTTTCCGGGTCCAACTCAGGCCTCTGGACCGTCCCAAAGTGGCGGGGGCGTGGGGGAGTTAATGGTGGGCCAGCCCCAGGGTCTCCTTTGGAAGCAAGGCTGAGGTTTAGCTGCGAGTCTGCTCTGGGGTGAGAAGGTGGCACTGTTGTTTAGAATGACATCTTTGGACACTCCCGGGGTATCGCAGTCTCCTGGGAGTCAAACTGCCCTCCACGGGAGGGAAGGACACTCGGACCTCAGTGGCCCTCCATCCCGACCCGCCCAGGGCGGCCATCCTGTGTTCCAATACTCTGGCCTGTTGTCCTCTGAAAGACATACCTGTGCGGTAGACCACGAGTCTTCACTTTTGGGTTCAAAACACTCACTAATTCGACAGTGAACACGGATGGCTTGGTTGGGCGCTGGAGCTCGTGGTCACTGTAGTCAGGACAGAAGGACCGTGGCCTTGTGGCTGCACAAGTGGGGCCAGGACGGCTCGACTCCCCGCCCCCCCCCCCCCCACTCCAGCCTCCTGTTTGGAGGAATTTCAGACTCTGGCTGGGGAGGGAGGAGGATATCTGACATTCATTCCCCTCATCAGCCCACCCACCCAGCCGTCCTCCTCACCCTGGCTTCCGGGGCCTCCCCTCGCTCACCTTGCGCATTGTCTTTCCACCTGCGCTGGCGCCCCTACGGCTCTGGAGGCCTCTCTGTGGGTCAGAAGCCTGCCCGTCCCTCTGTCAAGGTCCGGTCCAGATCCTGCCCCCAGCTGTCCTTCCTTCTCGGAAAAGGTGCTTTGCCTCCAGGGAGACAACCACACATCGTCAGAACCAGCTGGGATGGGAGGGGGCCCACTGCACAGCGGTTTTCAAACTGTGCTGTCACGGAGCCCCTCTGGGGACGTGCTCGTGGGTCCTGGCGGCTAGAGGGGCAGGCCTCACTCACTGGAGCAGCGACACTTTTCCTTCCAGTCCCCTTTGAAGGGACAGTTAATAAGCTTAAAAGACACATCTGCAACCCACCGACCTAGTCACATGAGAAAACAAGCTCAGAGGGGGAGGTGTCTTCTGTAGCCGGTGGGGGCGGGACCAGTTGGGGCGGGTCAGGGCCCTGGCCCGGTGTTCAGTCGCTCAACCCGTGGCATGGTGCTGCGGTCTCCTAACCAGAGCGACTTCACCCTGAGATACCCCATTTGTGCCATGGGGACATGCGCCCAAATCCCTTTTCTGAAACCCCTGGGGCCAGACGTGTTTCAGAATGCAGAGGTTTTCAGAATAGGGTAGATGTGCTGGACCCTATGCAACCCTCTGGGGCAGTCAGGGCAGCGCTTCGTAACTCGACACGTCAGTGTTTCTGCGTCAACACATACGAACAGTCGCTGCAAAAGGGGTAAATAGCCTATAAATAGCGTGGTGTCGGTTCAGTGAGGTTTTGCTGCCCAGGAAGCTAACAGCAGTACAAATCAGCTTTTGGTGTTTAGAGAATTCTCGATTTTGGAAATTATGGATAATGGATTGTGAGCCTGTGATGACAGTGCCCAACCTGGAGGGTGGCAGTAAGGACCAAATGCAGAACGAAACCACAAAAATCCACCTGCACGTGCTTAGCGGGCTGCCGCCTGCGCAGGGCAGCCCTCCTGCATCTCGTGGCCACCTGTCGACTCCCATTTCCCAGTTCAGGGGTGCTTCCCCTCCCCCACGTCGCCCACCTGGGCGTGTGCCCTGTCTCCTCACTAAGGCGGTCAGCCTCTGCTGGCCAGGGGGCATGGGTCTGCTTTAACAAGCCCTTGGGCTCATGGCCCCTTCTTGGAGGGCGGGCGTGTTGAACTAGCCCGCAGACTTTCGGAGGCGGGGCTGGAGCAGCTGGAACAGGCGTGAGGACGTGAGGGCGTGAGGACGTAAGGATGTGAAGCAGAGGGCCTCGCAAAATGGGGAGAGGGCCGAAGTACACTTGAGCATTCTGTCCCTGAGAAGTGGCGTCCTGCAGGGGTTCGGTGCTCACCTTTGGGGATGCAGGCATCCGGTGAGTTCCGGCCAGTCGGAGGCGCCCTGGTTGTCAGTGCAGCATTCTCCACCTCCATCGTCTTCCTCCTTCCGACTGAGCCCCGAGTTTGCTCATCTCTCAGCCCTGCCGTGTACCAGGTACCACGGGCCATATGCTTCACGGTGGGGGTGGGGCCTCGCCCCAGTGGGTCCACCCCCTTGCCTGTGATTGGTTGAAGCCTGAGCATGTGACTTAGTTCAAGCCAATGAGACATCAAGGACATTTGCTGTAGTGGGGGCTTATGAGAAAGATTTCCTCGTGCTTAAGAGTGACATATACATGCTTAAGAGGGAAGGAGAATGGTCTGTCTTCCCCCCACTGCAGAGATTGTTCTGGTTTTTGAGGCCTAGAGCTGCAGCCATTGAAGGCACCCGGTCCAGGGGGTAAGGCCGAGCCCCGGAGAGTGGAGCACAGAGACAAAAGGACATGGCCCCTCATTACATTGCTCACCTTCCCTGGACTTGCCGTTATGAGAGAGAATAAGTGCCTTCTTGTTGAAGGCACGTTGAGTCAGGCATTTGGCCATTTCTTGCTGCTGAGGTCATTCTAACTGGCAAACTTCTGTGCTTATCAGGGAGCACCCCCCCGCTACTGGCCAGCTTTGCACTGGGCACTCCAGCAGGGATGGCCCTTGCTCCTGACTCACACTGACCTCACGTGGGTGGATTCCTGCCCCTCTGGGTGACCTCATGCTTGGCAGAGGCTGGAGGGTTGCAGGCCTTTGACTTGTATGAAAGCCAGCGTTTCCCATCGGAGAAGCCAGAAAGAGGGGAGAGGGGTTTTTGAGACCCCTGACAACCGCCCCCATCAGCTGCCAGGACCAGCCTGAGCGGTGCTGGTAGCTGGATTAGACTGGTGCTGCATAAACTCTGAAGAGAAGCCGCATGCCACAGGAAACCTAATGGTGTGGCAACTGCTCTCCTGCTGCCCTCCAGGTTTGTCTGTCCCTGCTCATCAAGTGTAGTGGTGGCAGAGGCATCAGAACCAGGCAGAACAGAACAGATAGTTTTTGGTCTTTCCAGAGGCTGCTGGGCCTGGAGTCCGAATCCCCAGCCACTTCTCTTCCAAGGGCCCTCGTGCACATCACTGGCTCCTCCAGCCCCTTCGTTTTCCTACTGCACAGGAGTTACCACGGTGCCAGCAGGGAAGGAGAAGGAACGGAATTTCTGAGTCTCTGCTGTGTGCCGGGTCCTGGGCATGAACTTGTATGTGGGTCCCAGTCTGCCATGACAGCAACTGCCTGAGGACTGGGGTCAGGCTCGGAACGCCCACGCAGGGCACATGTGGACTGAGGCTCGGAGATATTCATGGAGCCAGATTCTAGCTCTCTGTTTCATGCATCTTTTTCTAAACTTACTCGACCCCAAAATCAGCACTGTGGCTTGTGAGGAGAACCCAGACTGTCCCACTGCCTGATGCAGCAGGTCTGGGGCGGTGAAGCTGATGCCGCTGGCCCGTGGCCGTGCTTTGGGAGCCTGGCCTCGGGGAGCCTGGACATCGTGGCCCCCCAGACCTCTCCTCTGGAGTGGTGACTCCCTGGGTCCCAGATGGGGCTGAAAACCTGCATTTTTAAATCGAGAGCCTCAGGTGATTTGTGTGCTCCAGCAGGTCTGGAAGCGCCTGCCCTCAACCTCAACCCTCAGCGTTTAATGAGCACCTCCTGGGGGGCGGGAGGTCCTACACCAGAAGAAACGGGGCGAGCAGGTCACCTGCCACAGGAAGCTTGCAGCTCGGGGCAGCTGCTCAACCCCTGAGCAGCTGAGCCCCCCGGGGGCTGGTCAGCACCTCAGCTTCCCAGGCAGGACCCCAGCTTCCGCCTCAGGAGGCCTCGGCGGGGTTGGTAGCAGGATTGTGAACCAGCGCCCAAGTGATTGAGGCGCAAGGGGTTCAAGGACCAGATTTGGCCACGATCGTCCAAGGGGTGGGACGGAGTGTCACCCTGCAGCCGGAGGAGAACAGTGACAGCATCCCTCACAAGGCTGCAAGGGGGCTGAGGCAGGGTGGGCCTGTGTGGCGATGGGTAGGGTCTGGCAGAGAGCCGGGAGGCTGTTGGGCAGAGCAAGGCTTAGGGTCACTCACACATCCCAGCTGACCTGAGACGTACCTGGTTTTCACACCGGAAGTCCCACCTCCCAGGGACCCCTCAGCAGTGTCAGGCGCACGGGGGTGCTTCAGCTGAGGGGGAAGCAGGAGAAGGCAGTGGACTTTGCCATGTGAGACCCAGGTTTGGTTCCATCCGCTACTTACTGCTTGTCTGGCCTTGGGTAAATAAGTCCCTTATCTTCTCTGAGCCTCACCCTTTATCTCAAAGGTGGTTTTGGGGAGTGAATGAGATAATGCCGTTTCTGGCAGCAGCGTTATCATCAGAAGCAGCCTAACGGAATCAGGAGAATTGTGTGTGGAAGGAGGGTCCCAATACTCAGTCCTTTACAGGGGCAGGGAAGCGGGCTGGATCTCGCTCAGAGCGATGTCACTGAAGAGGGGCTGTGGGTGGGGTGGGGATCCTGTCGTCTGGCCTATGACTGAGGCCTGAAGCAGATGACAGGGTCTCAGCTGGGTTACGGAGCTAGGAAAGGCACAGCAGGGCTGCAGCCAGGTCTGACAGACTCCCGAGGCCTCCTCTTGCGTCCTTCACTCAGCACTTCCGTGAGCCAGGGGTAGGATGTGCGGGTGCAGCGGCGTGCAGTGGGGACACAAAGATGAATGAAACCGCATTGCTAAATCTCAAGCACCAATACCATGTTCGGCACACAGTAGGCACTCAAGTAATTGTCAAATGACTGACTGGGCCTGTGCCCTTGAGGAGCTGAGTTGGATTCATTCATTCATCAAACGCCTACAGAGCACCTACTGTGTGCCAGCCCCTGCCCTGAGGACTGGGAGGGCCGAGATCACTGAGACTGTCTGTGCCCTCGAGTCTAGTACATAGAGCCTTGGCACATGTGTGGTCAGGGCTGGAGTGGTGGGGGGGCCAGGGCTGTGGAGGCCCACGAGAAGGCACATCCCCCCAGGGCTGGGCCCGCATCTCAGAGCCTTGGTGTCATCCGGTGGTGACTGTGGCCCTCCCTGCCGGGGCCCTGGGTGGATTCCGGCTGACAGATTGCTCTCTCCACTGACTGACTGCAGGTGACCTCACCCTGTTGCTTGTGCAACTGTAGGGTGGACACTTGTGGCTCGGCCCTTCCCAGGGCAGGGTTCCGGGTCCCTCCACTGCCCCTCCTTGTCCCCTCTGTTCGCATGTGGCTGGCTCGGCCCCTGTGCCATGATCCCTGGCTCCCTTGAGGACCTGCTGTCCCTGGCCTTGCAGGGTCACCCCCTAGTAAGAAGCAGTGTTTTCCCTCCTCACATTTGCCAGCCTTGGGGGAGGGCCGGCCGGGGAGGGCGTGCTGGCAGGGCGGCCACGCCCTGGGACGTGCAGCCAGTGCCACTTTTCTTCCCCTGGCCCAGCAGGCCGAGGGAGTCAGCTGTCTACGGAGTTCTGGGCCTGGAGGCCTGGGCAAGTAGCTCTCCTGGGCCTTCCACAGCTGCCTACTCGCTGTCGGAGACCCCCTGCCCCTGCCCGACCACAGACACACCAACTGTGTCCAGTCTCCCTTCTGCCCGCAGTCTCACTTGAAGGAATTCCTCAGGCCTGGCCCAGACCTCTGACGCCCTGCTGAGTGTCCCCGGGGGTCTTTCCACACCGCCGTGCCGGGTCTCGGTGGTACCTGTCCCCCCTCAGACCATTCCTCTCGAGGGCAGGGACGGGATGGGGGCTTTGAACTTTCAAGAAGTGCTTATTGACGCTGCGGGTGCACATTTAACTTGTCTGTGTGGAGCTGACTTCCGGAAAAGAGCCGTTTCCAAGCCTTCTGGGCCGGCCTGATAACGTGCCCCGGACCAGTCAGAGTCGCTTCCTGTGCTTCTGAGCCCTGGGCACGGGCCAAACCCGCTGCAAGATCATGACCTTTGACTTACCTTTTCTTTTCTCAAGCTCGGACTCTAGGGGAAGTGCGTGTGTGTGTGTGTGTGTGTGTGTTCATGCATGTGTGTGCACGTGTGTGTGGCCAGCACAGCAGATTTACTGTCTCTGTTTCCACACTTTACTCTCCCATCCCAGCCTTCCAGCCTTTGCATTATGTGTGGACGTGGGGAGGAGGCCTTGGCATGGAGCCTGGACTCCAACTACTAAGGTTTTCTCAAAATATCACTTCTGCTAACTTGTTTTGAGTCCTTTAATCTCTGGCTTTTGTCATCTTTGCCTTTCAGTCAGGAGTTCCCAATAGCCAGGCCCGGCCCTCTGAACTGGGTCACAGTCAAAACAAAGACAGCGGAGGAGGGGGAGCCGTGGGGCCCGGAGGTAGAGGTGCCCAGGCCCACATCTCAGTCAACACTCAAGCCCCCACTGTGTGCCAGGCAGCCCAGGGAGATGCCGAGTCTGCCGAGACTGAGGTGCTTGGCCGGGCCGAGTGCATGCAGGGGAGACGTACCTATGGATTCAGTCCAGAAATCTGTGGGGAATTCCTGCTGTGTGCCAGGAGCTCGAGGGGGTGGAGGTCGGAGAGCCAGAGTGATAGGTGACAAGGATTTTGGTTTCACTTGGAGGGAGACGGGAGCCATCAGAGGGTTTTGACGGGAGGGCGACATGATACGACTTACATTTTAAAGCAGGTGTGGGGACAACTGATCACTGTTTTCTAGGTGAAGTGCGTGCCCCTCTCTTGTCCATCCTGCTGCGTGTCGGTGCCTGTACCCTGGCCACACCCAGCTCCGCCCCCGGGGCGTGCGGCCCAGCAGCTGCACGCTCTGGAGAAGCCCTCAGCCTCACTGGCCACTCACACCTGGCGACCGATGACCTCCAAGGCTCTGCCACTCTCACGGTGTGTTTGTATCCCCGCTTTCCGAAACGTCTGCTTCAGATGCCCTTTTCTCCCCTGAGGCCTCTTACATCCGCTGGATGTCCTCCTCTTACCCTTGCCCGGGACCTTGCCTCATTCCTTATTGAGGAAATGGAAACAATGAGGAAACCCGCTCGTTTCCGACCACCGAGTCTACCGCTTTCCTCCTGCCACCGCCCGGAGGTTTCAGTTCCTGTCCGAGGGCGGCAGCCCCTCCACCCTTGCTCAGAATCCCCCTGCTCTCGCCTTCTCAGGGCGTCGCTGCCGCAGCCGCTCTGCTCTGCTCTCCCCTGGGTCGAGTCTCTGCCTCTGTCTCCTCCTGGACCCCTCCCTTCAGCAGACGCTGAGGCCCTGGCCTTTCCTCCTAGAAACCTTCATTAACTTCGCCCCCTCTCTCTGCGCCTTTTCAGCAAAGCCTCTTGCAGAATTGTCAGGCTCCCCCAGCCGTGCTAGCCCAGCTTGTGTCCCTTGCACGCCCCAGAGACTTCGGCGCCAAGGTCACCCTCTGCTGTTGCCTCCGTGTTGCCAAATCTGATGGCTGTTTGCTGTCTTTTCCTCCTTGATAGTCCCGTTGCTTTGAACTCACTCGACCTGTTTCTGTTTCTGGAGACCTTTTATTCTCAGTCTCTGTAACGGACACGGGCCTGGTTTTCTCTCCTTGGACCTTCCCGCTCAGTCTGCGCCAGCTCTGACCCAGGCCCCCGTCCGCCGACGCGGTTTCCGGTGTGGACAGCGAACGTCATTCAGGTCGGTCACAACGGAGCTCCTGCTTTCACTCCTCCTCACCTCAGCAGACGGGCACATGGTACCACTGCTTGCTCCGTCGGGCAGCCTGGCACCTAATTCACCTTCAGCCCCTCCCCTTTCCTCATCCCCCCGTGCATCAGCTTCCTACTGGCACGTCACGGTGTACTGGTTTAAGACGACGCAGGTTTGCTTTCCCGCTGTTCTGGAGGCTGGAGTGGGAGATGGTCTCACTGGGCTGAAATCGGGTGTCAGCACGGCTGTGACCTCCTGCAGGCTCTGCATCCCGGCCTTTTCCAGCCTCACGGGGGGTCCAACCTTTGGGCGTCTCTGTGCCACCCCGGAAGAAGAAGAGGTGTCTCGGGCCACACATTAAATTACAGTGCAGCACGTAATCACTAACAAATCTCGTCATGTTTTAAGTAAGCATACAGCTTTGTGTTGGGCTGCGTTCACAGCCATCCTGGGCCACGTGCGGCCCTTGGGTCGCAGGTCGGGCCCCCCTGCGCCCACCCACATTCACGGCCCCTCCTCCCTCTTCGAAGCCAGCAGTTTCGCTTCCCCCAGTGTCTCCGTGACTGCCCCTGCGTCCTTCACCGCATCTCCTCTGACTGTGGCCCTCCCACTTCCCTCCTCTGGGGACCGAAGTGCCCACCCGCATAACCCTCCCATCTCAAGACCCTGAAATTCATTACAGCTGCAAAGCCCCTCTTGCCATGCAAGGTGACATTTTTGCAGGCTCCAGCAGTTGGGACATAGACGTCTGTGGTGGTGGGGTTGCGGGGGGGGGGGGGGGGGGCGCTAACTCTGTTTGCCGCCCCTCCAGGCCAGTCCATTAGTGAGTCTTGTTTCTTTTACTTCCAAACTGCCCTCGCTGGGGGCTTTTCTCCCTTTGTGCACCGTTTCTGGACTCTCACCCCGTTGTCGAAGTGTCTGTCACCTCTCACCAGATGGCCTTCTAACCACTTCTGCTCTTGCCCCCGCCCAGCTCCAGCCCGAGTTCCTTCCCCACACAGCAGACAGGGAGCTTTTTAAAACCTAAATTGGTATATTTTGTCCACTGCTTATGCCCCCCACCCCCGCCACTGCAAGACTTGCAGTTGTACTTAGAATGAATGCCGTGCTCTTTACCCCAGTGAGCAAGAACGCTGCTGTGGTCTCCCTGCGCCCACCCCTCTGCCCGTGCCCACCAGCTAGCTCCCACCCCAGGGCCCTCTGTGCACTGGACAAGGCTCTCCCTACGCCGTTGGCTCACTCTCGTCACCCAGGCCCCCTTGGAGACTCTCCCTGATCGGACAGCCCCATCATCTCAGGCAGCCGCCCGGCCCTCCCTGTCATGTTTTAGTTCCCTGCACATCTCTGACCACCGTCCGTCCCTTTCCTGGTCTGTCTCTTCGTCTCACCTGTCTGGGAACATCAGCTCCCTGCGGCAGAGGCCTGCCCAGTCTCCTTCACTGCTCAAGGTCCCTGGCGCACGCAGGTGCGGAGGGAATGCTGGTTGAGACCCGTGAGTGTGCAGAGTGCCATGAGGGTCGCTCAGGCCAGGAGAGCCGGGCGAAGCTTCTCCCAGGTGACCCTGAAATGCAACTCAGCTGATGCCCGGGCTTTAGGCAGGAGAAGGGAAGGAGGTGTAGCATGTCCCGGCAGGCACCCTCCGGTGAGACAGATGGCCACGGCCTGGGAAGGACGCCGAGGGCCTGGAGGGTGTGTCAGGAGAGGCTGGTGGCCCAGGGACAGCGGAGATGGGCTGGCGGTAGGAACCGCAGACTTGTGACTCCGTCACTTGGTTCTGAGGTGACAGACCAGGTTGTGTGAACCCCCATGTGGGCAAGCGGGCTGGGGGTTGCTGCAGGCTCACAGCACTAGGTGCCATGGCCGCCCCTCTCTTTTGGATCACCTGGTTTGTCGTCTTGCGTGGTAACGGGTGTGTGTGGTGGTCACGCCCAAACAGTGCAAAACGGCAGGTAGTGACAAGTAGCAGCCTTGCTGCATCACCTGTGTGTCCTTGGGCCTTCCACACCTGATCACCTGTGTGTCCTCAGGCCTTCCACACCTGATCACCTGTGTGTCCTCGGGCCTTCCACACCTGCATCACCTGCGTGTCCTCGGCCCTTCCACACCTGCATCACCTGCGTGTCCTCGGCCCTTCCACAGAAACACCACTCGGAGGACTCCCCGGGGTCCTTTTAGAGATATGTTGTACGTGTGTCTGCACATGTACAAGGCAGTTTGTTGGTTTGGGTTTCCACACGCAATCATGATGTACCGCACACGCTGGTTTGTGTGTCTGTCTGAGGCTGCTACCTTCTGCTCTGTAATAAACCACCAGAAGCTCAGTGCCTTAACGCAGCCACGTTTTGTTGTTTCTCACGGTTCTGGGCTTGTCAGGGCCTGCTTGTGCGTCCCCGGCCAGCTGCGGGTCACCTCGGTGACACTGCTGCCCGGCAGCCTGCTCGCCCCAGGCCAGCCCGAGCGTGTTCTCGTGGCGGCCACAGAGGAGCCTGCAGAGGAGCAGAAGCGGGCGAGCCGTTTCCCAGGTGCCGTGTGCGTCAGAGCTGTGCTGTCCGGTGGATCGGAGCGAGTCCTGTGGCCGTGCCCAGGCTGCGAGGCCCGCAGAGCCTGTGGAGTCAGGGAGGCTGACAGCCTGGGGCTGGTAGGGGGTCTGGCCACATGGACTTGTGTCTCGACCTGTCCCCTTGGCTCGGTGGGTGCACCGTGCCCCCTCGCGTGGGCTGCCCCACGGTCCATGTGACAGGCCCCCGTTACTCCCGCCCTCTGCTCGCAGGAGGCAGCTGCATGCAGCAAACGTCCCCATCGCCCCCTCGTGCTGCAGAGCGTCTGCATCTACGGGGCAAGTTGCTAAAACTGGAATTTCTGGGTCCGACGGCGCAGCACATAATTGTTCTGCAGGTGCCGCTAGGTTGCCCTCTGCAGCCACTCACACCAATTCACGCTCCCGCCAGCACTGTCCGACGGGGCCTGCTTTCCAGCCAGCACTGTTTGCTGGGCAGGGGGACAGCTGGTACCAGATGTTAAGTTACCTGTGACTCACAAGAAGCCAGATGACAGAGGGGTGGGGCCCCCGAGGTCCTACGGAGACTAGGAAACAGAGAACCTGGCCGTGTCTGCTGGGTAACAAAGGGGACGGCAGAACCGGCTGCTGCCTGAATAGGGTTTGTGTTTTTCCTCTTGGACGCAGCCCCAGCAGGGATTGTTTGAACAGCCCTAAATGCCTCTCTCTTGACATATAAACTGAGTTGTTGAGTTTTTTTTTTTCTTTGTATTGATATCAAGTACTCCCTGGAATAGAGTAGAAATGCTAGTTTTTTCTCCATCACCCAGTGGAATCTCTGTGTCAGCTGCTTATCCCGCAAGGGAGACAGCTGTGACAGAGGGTCAGTCACCTGAAGTGACAAAGGCCACAACCCATCCTTCCCTGGGGATCAGGAGGCCAAGGCCCCCTGGGCTTTGAGCTGGGCCAGCCACCAGGCTTACGGGATTGGGGCCTGTCGGCCTGGGGATGAACCCCGGGACCAGGGGCCCCGGCTGGGGGCCGAGTCCCACGCTGTCCTTAGGAGTGGTCTCTACCCGATCTCAGGCTTTATCTTGCTCCAAATCACCGGGGACCTGGTTTCTGCAGCCTCACTTAAACCCCCCCCTCCAAATGTTCGTGGGAGAGGTGGACACAGCCCTGAGCACTCCCTCGCCCCTCCCGTCTCCCCCCTCCGGGGCCCGGGAATCCCAGCAGTGGGGGCAGGACAGGGATGGGGAACTGTGGGTCTGGCCCTGCAGTGGAAAGGCAGAGCTGCTGGGCCAGGGGCACATGGCTGGTTGGGAGGGAAACGGGCTCCTTCTCCCGACGGCTTGTGCCTGGCAGGCCGAGGAGACAGCGCAGGGAGACGGCATGGGCTCAGTGCCCAGCTCCAGGACAGACAGCTCCGTGACCTTGGGCACGCAGCCGCGCCTCTCACGCCCGGATCCCCGCCTGTGAAACGGAGACCATAGCGTCACCCCCCTGGCGGTGTTCGGATGACCAACAGGGTGGTGGAAGCTGCTCAGCACGGCAGCCAGCGGGAGCTCGGGGCGGCTTGTCCTGAGGGCAGCACGGCGTGCGCACCCTCCTACGGGATCGCAGGCCTCCTGCGAGCAGGGATCAGGTCTGATGGGGCTCTCTGGCCCCCCTAGATCTGACCTAACTGCTCTGGGAAATAGTCCTAAGTGAATGAAAACAACGGTAGCTAACCTTTATTCAGACCTGCTTTGTACTGTATGCATTACAGGTATTATCTCTAATCTTCTGGTAGCTGGGCGAGGAAACCGAGGCTCAGAGAGGTTAGGTAACTCTCCCAGTGCCACACAGCTAGTAAGCAAAGTTGCTGGGATTCGAGCCTAGGGCTGCCTGAGGCCAGAGCTCTTTCTCCCACATTGTGCCGCTTGGCTTCTCCATTCTGGAAGGTGCACCGGCCCCAGCTGGCCGTCCTGCTGCTCTGCCCCCGGCGGTGGAATGCCCAGCTGCGCTCTGCTCTGTGCCCGGTGAGTGAGCAGGCACAGAGCGAGGAGAGACGGAGACTGCGGTCTTTCCTGAAGCAGATTTCCGGTGTGAGCGTCCCCTGTCCCCCCCTCTCCCCCCCAGGGGCACCGGAAACCCCCGAGGCCGTCCTGGGGCTGACCTCGTTTCTTACCCAGTTCTCAGGGATGGCTTTCCTCTGTTGTCTGATGTCCGAGGTCTTGAAAATGGTTTTTATTTAGAAATATATCCTGTCATGGTTTTGTGGTTGTTTCCGGGGGGAGGTTAAATTTGGTCCACCATGGCTGGAAGCCAAGAGTTATTTTATATTTAACTCTTTCATCTTTCTGAAATTAATTTTCCTGTGTGCCCCAAGGTGTCTTTTTCCCCTTGGGGCTCACGGTCCTAGCAGGTAGCCAGGCGCAGCGTTGGGTGAGAACAGCTGGTGAGGTGACGTCTTTTTCCTTTGTTCCTGGTGGACTCTGCACGGGAGTCCGTGGGGTCCTGGGCAGGTGTAGCTGGGGTCATGGGGTGTCGGGCGGGCCACCGAGCCACCTTCTCAATCAGGACCGAGTCTCGCAGCCCCTGCAGAATTGCTCTGGCGCGAGCTCCTTGATGGTTTAAGATCTATGCCCTGGGGGTGGGAGGGTGCGTAGCAGGGAATTCAGCTTTTCCAAGGAGAGCAAAGGAAACACAGTTTGCCTGAGAGATTAATTGGGGCCTGGAATTTCTTTAAAAGCTTCAGAAATGATTTTGTAGGCACCACGCTGAATTTTAAATTAGGTTGTAAGCTCTTGGCCCAGAGTGTGTGGCTCCTTCCAGAAACGGGGAGCTGGTCCTTGCCCACCTGGCGGGGAACGCCCACCTCCATCCCCCCTTCCTCTCCCCGCCCTCGTGGTCCAGCTCCAACAAACCCCTTAGGAGCTCCCCCAAACCACCAAGCTGGGCCAGACCTTTGCACATTCTGTTCCCTCTTGCTGGAATGCCTTCCCCACACTTTCCACCTTGTAGACACTCACCTGTCGTGTTCTTGGCAGAGGCCTCGCCTCCTCCTGCACCCACCCAGGACTACATGCGCCGTCATTAGAGCCACATGTGTTCGTTGGGCCTGGAGGACTAGACCCCCCATGAGGAAAGGGACTGTGTCTCCTAATTCGGGGGGGAATCCTCCTCCTCCCGACTGAGGCTTCCCCAGAGCCCGCCCAGTTGTCCTGACAGCTTTCGGCTTCCTCCACACCTGGGTAGCCAGACTCTAGTGCATCCCCCCAGGGTCAGGAGGTCATTTAGCTAAAAGGACGTAAAGCCCACCCTGGCCAGGTGGCTAACTTGGTTGGAGCATCACCCTGTACCCCAACAGTTTGCGGGTTCGAATCCTGGCCAGGGCACATACCCAGGTTGCGGGTTCAATCCCTGGTCGGGGCGTGTGCGGGAGGCAACCAGTCGATGTTTCTCTCTCACATCAATGTTCTCCTCTCACTTCCTCTTTCTCTAAAACCAATAAAAAAACATATCCTCAGAGAGGACTTAGAAAATAAATAGTAAAAGGATGTAAACCCCACATAATGCGACGGTAGTGGGTTTCACACTCCTTCAACTACACCGCCCTGCGCTGCAAGAGGCCTGTTTGCGAGCCTGGATGTGAAGCCAGCGAGCGGGACAGGCAAGGAGTGGGGGCTCTGGCTGCCCTGGCCCCGGCCAGCTTTTGTGGAGTCTGCGGGGAAACCATGAACGTGGGGGTGGGTGTCGGGAAGGTGTTCTCAGCCGGTGGTTCCCGGCCTGGAGCCTGTTTCGTGTTCGGGAGGTCCACTTAGGGTACCAGTTTGGCCACTGGAACAAAGGTCGGAGTAACAGTGACTTGGACGAGAACAAGGGAGGGGAAGCTAATGTTCCTGTCTTGTGGAATAACTGAGCAGCAGCAGCAGCAGCAGGCCAGGGCCTGGTGGCGGCTCCCGGGTGCAGGCGGCCGAGTCTCCTCCTGGCGGCGGCTCTGCCGTCCTCAGTGGATGGCCTCCGTCTCGTGGTCCAGGACAGATGCGCCATGCCCCCCAGCACGCTGTGTTCCAGCTGGTGGTGGGGTGAGGAGGCCCCGGAGGGCAAGCGCATTCCCTCTGAGGGCACAGCCGGGAAGCTGCGTGTGACGCTCCTGCTCACAGCCTGTGGGCTGTAACTTAGTCACATGCAGCACCTGGCTCCCAGGGAGCCTGGAAGGTGTGGTCTTTACCTGGGCAGCCGTGTGCGCCAGTAAGACTTGGGGCTTCTGCTGCTCCAGGAAGGAGGGGAGCACGAATATCCAGAACGACTGGCAGGTTCTGCCACAGGTGGGGTCAGGCCTAGCGCTGGAGGATGCGGCCCAATGCCCCGGCCTGTCCTCGACCGACCTCGCCATCCACCGAGCACCGAGTCCGTGCCGTGGAAACACGCACACCGGCTCTCCTGCAGAGCCTCTCGGTGCGGTCTAAAACGGGCAGACAGACAGTTGCCTGGTTTGGGGTGATGGAGGTTCTTGGGGCGGCTGGGGGTGGCTTGGGAGGGGGCATGTTGGGGAGATCAGTGCTGGGAGGACTAGTAGGTATGGAACAAGTGACGGCGAGTGGTGTTCCCCGAGTTCTGAAGCATTCCGGACGCTCCAGGGGTGAGCTGGGCTGGCGCATGCAGAGAACTTCGCCAGGACCTGTTTTCCACATCGAGGCTTGTGGACCTCACCCTGTGGGGCTGCGCTGAGTCGGGGGTGGGTGGGACGGGGACACAGGACCCAGCGAGTCCCCACCCTCTGCTCCCAGCTCAGTCTCTGGTCTCTGCTTCCCTCACGCGCACCCTGTTCTCCGCCACTGGGTTCCGTGTGTTTCCCGTGCCTTCGCACCTTTCTTACACCACCACACTCCTCCCTCAGCCTGGTGCGCCCTTCCCTCTCCTGCTGGCCAGTCCACATTCTTTAAGGCCCCCTAGGGAGGTGCGGTCATTCCAGACACGGCGTTTCCCCCCCTGGAACTCGTTAGCTCCCGTCCACACTCCTGCCGCAGTCGTGGTACTGTCCCCGTTTTATCAGTGGGGGTGTTGACGCACGAAGAGGGTGAATAACGTGCGCCCACCCCACAGCTGGAGAGAGGCCGCAGGTAGCAGGGGTCCTGGTCTATTGTCCTTTCTGCTTGCCTGCCGGGGGATTCTGCTCAGGGCAGCCACGCTCAGGTGCAGGGCCGCAGGAGTTTGCAGCAGCAGGGCGGAGACCAGAGCGGGATACGGGGAAAACGGGGACTGACAGGGAGTGGCGTGGGATGAGGGGAGAGAGGAACCCTCAGCTCCGGCGCACAGGGGGGCTTCCCTAGACTTGCCCCCAAGCGCTGAGGTTAAACCTGAGGGCCCAAGTCGCAGAGCGCCACACTGGAATTTAAATCTAGGACTGTGAACCCGTTGTATGTTATTTTATTTTTTGGAAATTAACAACACAGGAAAGAAATTCAGTGCACACTGGTCATTTTTCTAGTCAGAGGTTACCACTGGTAAAGTCCCTGTTTTCAAAGAAGACTTAGAGTTCTTTTCTGACAGTAATATAGAATGGTTCCCCTCAATAAAAGTAATTCTGGCTAGAAAGATGAGGATTTTAAAAATATCCCGAGTCCTGTCATTCAGAAGTTTCTGTCTTTTACTCCAATGTAAGATTCTCGGTGTCTTTCTAGGGACAGGGGCAGATAGAAAGGCGAGCCGCCATACCTCTCTCCGCAGTGGTCTTGCTCCCGTCCGACACGACAGCTCTCGACCACCTGCAGAGCGGCAGGTTCGAATCGAGCTGGGCTGTGGGTGTGCAGTCCACACTGGGTTTGGAAAACTCAACATGAGAAAAGAATGCAAATATTGCAGTAATTTAGAAATATCGATTACTCGTTAAAACTGATAATATTTTGAATATATTCAGTTACGTGAACTATATTATTAAAATTAATTTCAACTGTTTACTTTTAATATAACTACTAAAATTTTTAAAATAACATGCGGCTTGAAAATATTTCAATTGAACAGTATAGCACTCTATTTAAAAAAAAAAAAAAGGCATTAGTAATTATTTGTGGGAAAAAAGAGAACCTGAAGGAATTGTCAAGCTCCAAACAAACATTTCACCACGAGACATCTCTTCTTAGAAGAGTCCAATCAAGTTTTAAAAGTATTGGTGTCTGGCCCTGGCTGGCGTAGCTCAGTGGATTAAGCGCGGGCTGTGAACCAAAGTGTCGCAGGTTCGATTCCCAGCCAGGGCACATGCCTGGGTTGCAGGCCATAACCCCCAGCAACCGCACATTGATGTTTCTCTTTCTCTATCTCCCTCCCTTCCCTCTCTAAATAAATAAAAATCTTTAAAAAGTATTGGTGTCGTGTGTGTTTCTTTTAACCCATATTCCAGGGTTTTGAAAGATGAGGACATGGCCCTTGGAGGCTCCTCCCAGTCTCTGATATGTTGTTGTCTTTGCATTGTGTTGGTTTGTAACAGTCAGATTCTGTCCGCAGCAGTGCTGCTTGGAAGCAGTTGGTGCTCCTGTGTGTGGGAGCACCCTGAAACTCACCAGCAGGCTTTGCCTGCCGCCCTCCACCCCTGAGCCCGAGACTTCTTTCTCAGCTGGATTGCAGTTCTTCCGGGAGGAGGCCGCTCATCGCCTTCGAGCCTGACTGGTGTCCTGCTGGGTCCAGTCCACCCAGGCTGCACTTCGTGTCCCCCTGTCCTCTGCGGACATGGCTTCCTTGTCTTCTGGCGGCCGACTCTGCTGTGGGTCCTGCCTGATGTTCTCGGCAATTTCTTTTCTGCCTTTTCTTCTTGGGCAGCTAAAGAGTTCTTGCGTTCGGCAACTTAACTCTTCCAGGTTTTGGTGTTGTTCAGCATCACCCAGGACCCTAGGTCTTATCTCTAAAGGGTTATTTTTGGCTTCCCAATACACAGACAGAGGCGCCGCTAAAAACTATTGAATGTACTTTCGGCAGCCTTGGGTCGCTGACCAGGGGACTTGGAAAGGCTCTCGTTGCAGCTCTTGGCCTCTGGTGGACCTGCCCCCTGCCCCGAATCTCAGTTAACTTTAGATTGCACAAGTGATAGACACACCTGTGGTTGTTGTTGTTCCCCCCCAGGACCAGAAGATCCTTACTGGCCACTAACCCCAGCTGAGGTTCTTTTTCCTGCATCACAGTGGGAACTGCTAACGTGGGTCTGAGGCGTCCCCCTCCAGACCTTTTAAAGCTGCCCTCACATTCAGTACAATTACGTTCTGTGCCATCACAGCTCAGGCTGGCGTGTGAATTGTTTGGGTTTGTCCGGAGCAGCCTGGTTTCCAAAGAGCTGCTGCTGGAGGGAGCCTTTCGCCCCGTTAGCCAGCCAGCGGCGACATCGAGAGTCGTGGCTGCGAGTGCTGTGCGCTCAGGAATAAAGGCCCCACGCCGCCACCCCCGGCACCCGCGTCTGCACGGCCTTGACTTTCAGACACAGCCAGACCGCCTGCATTCAGGGCGTTTAGACACAATCTCGTTTTAAGAATCTAACTGTACAAGACATTCTGCCGGCTCCTATCCGTGCTGAAGGTCGTGGAGCACAGAAGGGCGAGGGGCTCCCCGGCATGACTCTCGGAAAAGACACAGTCCTGGGTTTTGTGTGTGTCTTGTGAAGATCACACTGAGTAAATCACAAGGCAACTTTGTGTTTTTTTTCTACTGAACTACAGCTCGCTCCGGGTTATTGTGTATCCGTCTCTCTCGATTCAGTGATTACATGACAGAGGATGAGAGTGCTTGAGCCACCACTTGTCTGAGTGGGTTTGAATGTTCTGGAACATTCTTTGCTGATGAACGACCGCAGTGTGAGACGGTGCCCCCTGGACCCCACCGGAGGCTACAACGTCCCGGAAGGGCCTGGCTGGGGGCGCGCAGTGAGGGGGCGGGTCCCAGTGCAGAAACCAGCCCTAGCCCCCGTTGACCGTCTCACGTTGCCCTTCGTAGATGACATGGCGGAGCTGCTCCTCGGGGAGTCGAAGCTGGAGCAGTACCTGAAGGAGCACCCGCTGCGGCAGGGCGCCAGCCCCCGCGGCCCCAGGCCCCAGCTGACCGAGGTCCGCAAGCATCTGACCGCCGCCCTGGACCGAGGGAACCTCAAGGTACCGTGGGCCCCTGGGCTGAGGGGGCTCCTGGGGAGTTGCTGGCCCCCTCGTCTGAGTGGCGTGGTTGTGGGCGATGCCCAGGGATGCCTGAGCAGTGTTTGGAGGGCATCCCACTGCCATGCTGGTCTTCTTGGACTCGGGCGGTTCCCTGTGCGATCCACGGACCAGCCCCCAGGCTGGCCGAACACCTCGTGGGGGCTTCCGGCTCAGCCGAGTCTCCCTGTTGAGAGCCTTCAGCGATCTCTTACTTTGAAAAGTGGCACTAACCTTCCCCAGGTGCTTGGAATAAGCAGAGGTCATGTGTGACCCAGAGCTTGGCCTCACACCCTGTCCCACTGCAGGAAAGAGGGGGTGGCACGGGGTGCCACTCACTGCACCATCTCCTGCTGAAACCTGTGGTCCCCAAATGTCCCAGGCCACTGTGGCCCAGAGCAGTGTGGGTGTCACACCGGTGACGGCAGACCCGTACCCTGGTGTGAAAGGGGACTGGGACGGGAACTTCCCCTGCAGGGTGATGACCCTGGTGGCCTCCCCCCTCCCCCCGCCCCCGCCCCTGCCCCCCAGGCACAGGAAAGCCGGGGTGCCACCCATCCGTGCAGCTGCCCTGTTTATATTCCGAGTGCGTCTCCTGCTCTGGTCTCTCTCGCTTCCTGCCGACCCCCTTCCATCTCACCTCCCCTTGCCGTGCCCCCTCCCCACCATCCTCACTAGCACTGCCTGTGGTCACTGCCGCCTTCAAGAGGGGGCCGAGACAGCCGCCCAGCCGCGCCCTGCCTGCCTCCCTGTGTGCCGTCCCTCCTGTCGCAGCTCTGGGTCACAGGACCTGTGCGCCTGTGAGCTGAAACATCCGGCCTTGTGTGGCTTAGGTTCCGAGGAGAAGGCCTGGGAGAGGGTGATGAATCTGTTTCCTTATATAGAAGCCCGGGCGGCCTCTCCTGCCCCTGCTAGGAGTGGGGGCAGGGGCAGCCAGGAGTCTGAGGCTGCTGGGTGTGGCCTGGGGAAGCTGACCATCAGGGGGACAGTTGGAGCTGGTGGCCTCTGGGGAGGGGACCCAGGGCCGGTCACCTTAGCGCGATGGGATGACCCAGGGAGAGCAGCTCGCCCCTGGAAAGAAAGCAGCCCTGGTTTTTGCCCCCGTTGAGAAAGACCCTCTCCTCGGGTAATTTGGGATACACTCCCAGTGAGCGCAGTGGGCACCACCCCCTAGGGTGCCTGTGGAAGCTTCCCTTTTGAGACAAGCACTTACAGGTTTTGTCCATAAAGCATTCCTTCTATTTTCACCCCAGCCGAGCCCAGCCCAGACGCCTGAGGGGAGCCTTGGGTTTTTTTTGTTTTCTTTCGCCACAGCTTTATTGAAATATAATTCACGTGCCACATAATCTACCCATGAAAGTGTACGATTCGGTGGGTTTTAGACTATTCAATGAGTTGCGCAGCCTTCACCTGGATTTTAGACCATTTTCTTCATCCCCCACGTAAACCCCCAACTGTTAACAGGCTCCTCCCTCTCCCACCCGCCCATCCCGGGCCCCCATGCTGCCCCTGGATTCGAGCGTTCTGGCCACTCCGTGCTCACCAGCCCTCTGTGCCTGGCCTTTTCACCGGGCCGAGCGTTCTCGAGGTCCGCCCCTGCGGCGCTGTCTCCGAGTTTCCTTCCCCGCTGTGGCGGAGTAATATTCCGCCGCGCGGCTCCACCGCGTCTTGCTCGTGCGTCTTCAGTGGGCGGAGGTTTCGGTTGTTCCCACTCTGGGGCTGCCGTGAGCAACCTCGCTGTGATCAGGCACGCGCGCCAGTTCCACGTGGGGCGCCGGGCTTGGCCGCAGGTGGCCGGGCCCCCCAGGCAGCATCCCCCATCCCGTGGTAGGAAAAACGAGTTTCCTCTCCTTTTCCTTCTAGTCAGAGTTGCTGCAAGAGTCCAATCTGATCCTGGCCAAGCTGAACTACGTGGAAGGAGATTACAAGGAAGCGCTCAACATTTACGCGCGCGTGGGCCTGGAAGACCTGCCGCTGGCGGCCGTCCCTCCATACCGGCTGCGGCTGATGGCGGAGGCCTACGCCACCAAAGGTGAGAGCTGCGTCGTCTGCCCCCGGGGGGCAGCCCCGGGGGTTGTGCCACTCGGAGCCAGCAGAGGCTGCAGGTTGACCCCTTGCCCTTGGCTGGTGATCGACTCCGGCGGCCCCCAGCAAGGTCCCCGGGGTGGGCCCCCTGCTGGCATGGGATCATTTGAAGCCAGCCACACGTGGTGTCTTCAGAGCCCGAAGTCTTCAGTTATCAGTGGAGGAGGTGAAGGGAAAACATTTCAGAGAAGTTTCCTGATAATTAATGTGCAACCTAAGCAGGGACTTTTCTTGGTGTTTAACATGCGGCAGAACATTTGCAGGGATTCTTTTTATGTGGCCACTTGGCCACATGTCTGACCACATTTCTGTTCATTGCTGCCACCCCTGTGTTCATGCAGGGCTGAGTGGATGTCGGCCATCAGTGCTGAACCGTGTGCCCAGGGCTCGGGGCAGGGAAGGAAGGGTGGCTGCCACCCTGGCTGTGACGGAGGGATTTGTGACCTAATGGGAGAGAATGCAGCCCCCTAGAAAGAGAAATGACAGAGGGGCAGGGCACACGTGTTGTTTGACTTCTTCAGGTTGCCACTGCCTCCTCTGTGACCTGGGTGCAATCACGGTCCCCTCATGGAGTCGTGAAGGTTACGTCAAATCACGTCTGCAGGGCACTCAGCACAGTACCCGGCACTTACTAAATGCTTACTGAACGGTATTTTAGAGTGTCAGCCCCAAACACGGGAGCAAGTGGTAAAAGCTGGGCACAGGTGACAGCTTTTCTGAGGGGAGGTCACTGCAGGTCAGCAGGGCCGGAAGGCTTCCTGGAGGAGAGACACTTCAGACTTTTCTAAAGGCCACTGTAAGAAGTGGACCATCGGAAACAGCTCCTTCCTTCCTGCCACCTCATGCCCAAACCAGGCATCGTGACTGACTGCGGCTGGCCCAGAGGCCAGGGGCCTCGGGGGGCGGGGCTGACCCTCCGGAACAGCGGTGAGCCGGCCACTTGCGTAGTGCCGGCTGTCTCACTTGGCGTCCCATGCAGCGGTGAACAAAGACCCAGCTCAAGGCACACTGGAGAGCTTTGTGGTGGCTGCAACATAGTCCCCCAGTTGCCTGGGGAACCCCGAGTGCTGCCAGGTTCGTCTCATTAATCTTGTCATGTTCCCGTGGACTGTGAAAAGATGCTGTCACTCTTGACAGGGCGTGCTGGCGGTTTCACAGGCACAGTCCTTTCAGGCTGTCTCCGGGGCCCTGAGAGCGCCTGGCCCGTGTCTGCCTCTGTCCGAGCCATGCGGTGTGCTGGGGCCTGTGCCACACGGCTGCCCTCTACTCCTGCTGACACTCAGCGGACCATCTCCCATGCCTTGGGCTCATGGGAGCTGTGTGTGTGTGTATGTGTATGATTTTGGGCCAGGAATGATATCCTGCAAAGACAGCAGAGCTTCCTCTGGCAGTTTCCAGTCACCTGATTGACGTGAGACCTGGTAGATCATAGCCAGAAGTCAGTTTGCTAGTGAGGGCTGGGGGACGGCTCTAGGACCGCTCAGCATGGAGAGCTCAGGTCTTAGTATTGGCCCTGAGACAGCCTGTCTACAGATGGCACTGCCAGCCTCCTCTTACGGCTGCCGTGCAAAGGGGGCAGGGGACACAGGAGGCCTGGGCCCTGAGTCTGTCCCTGGGTGATACGTGGTTAGCAGCAGGTCCCCAGCCATGGGGCTGAGGCACCTGGCTCTTGGGGCACACTGGCTGGCTCATGGGAGACCCGGCCCTGGCTGGTTTCCAACTTCTGTAGACACACGTGGAATCACACCCACACAGGGAGAGGGAAGGGTCACTTTTGCCTGGAGGAAGTGGCCTGCAGCCCCCAGGACCCCGGCTGCGAGGGCCTGGGCGGGCCAGGTGAGAGGCCGTGTGCACTGATGGTTATGAGTCCCGGTGCCGAGTCGCCCGCCAGGCCCCACTCCCACCTCCGCCGGGTACTGGCTGTGGGACCTCGAACAAGCTCTCAACGTCTCTGCACCTCCGTCTCCCCATCTCAGGCTCTTGTTGGGTTGTCGTAAAGATTACGTGAGACGGTGTATGTTGAATGCGTAGAACAGTACCTGGCACATAGCGAACATGACGTAAAAGTTAGCTTAAAAGGTAAGTGTCTGGTGGGGGGGGCACCAGAAGTGACTTAAAATAACAGAAAATTGCCCCTCCCATTCACAGAAATGCCCACAGATAGGCCAGCTCTCTGAGGAGCTCCAGAGGCTCTTGGCCGAGCTCTGTGTCAGAATAACTTTGGTTTTCCTTTTTTCAGCAGGCCCTTGAGAATTTTTAAAGGGTGATTGCCAACAAAGATCTGATGAATGTTAGTGTCCAAAGTACCACATTTTGCGTGTATCAATGTGCTCCCATGTGTAATGCACACCCATGTTTTTGGCCCAAATTTTCAGGGAAAAAAATCTTTAATTTTAATTTTTTCATTCAATTATTTATTTATTTATTATTATTTTTAAAGATTTATTTATTTATATTTATTTTTAGAGAGGGAAGGGAGGGAGAAAAAAGAGAGAAAGAGAAACATCAATGTGCGGTTGCTGGGGGCCGTGGCCTGCAACCCAGGCATGTGCCCTGACTGGGAATCGAACCTGCGATACTTTGGTTCGTAGCCAACACTCAATCCACTCAGCTACGCCAGCCAGAGCTCAATTATTTATTTATATTTAGAAAGAAAACTGATTATTGTATTTCAGGGTATTATTTTGCATACACATATTGTTATTGCTTTCTAGAGTTACACTTTTAACGCATAGGCATAAACAGAAGAATTAAAAACATTTACATAGGTACAGAATTAGCACTACCCGTGTATAATGCGCATCCTTACCTTTTCCTTAAAAAATCTGGGCGAGACCGTGCGCATTAGACACGGCACAACACGGGTGCTCTTCTGGCACCAGCCGTGAAGCGCCGGCCTGCAGGCACCTGGGGCGGCGCCCGTGCAGTCTGCTCGGGGTTGCCAGCGCTTCCGAGTTAAATGGCGGCTAACGTTTCCAAACTGGGAACAGTTAACAATTTGGCTTTCTGTCTTCTTGGGAAAGGGGGGAAGAGCTGTCCCTCCATTCTCCCAGGGTGAGACCAGGCTGGAGCTGAGCGCAGCTGCCCCTTGGATGGCCACACCCTGCCCCCCCCCCAGCCCACCTCCCTCCCCTGGGCCACCTGTGTGCTGCTGTGGGCGGTAGCCTTGACCTGCACGTGCTCGTGGGTCGCCTAGGCATTTCCACGGTCTCCCGAGGCCTGACTCACCCAGGGCTCTCAGCCAGACTGGTTCTTCCAGCCATGCCCGGGAGCTCCTCCCCCTGCCAGGTGGTGAGCCTGGCTTCTTGGGAAGCAGAAGCCACCATCATTCAGTCACGGGGAATCTCCCGTGGGCCAACCCCACGTTAGGGCTCTTCTGCCTCGTTCGTCCTCCAGTTCCCTACGTGACAGTCAGAGGAAGCGAGACTGGTAAGGTCGCTGGGAATGACGCCAGGGCCTCCTGTGTGCCCGGCGCTGTGCCCTTCACTTGGGTGTCTCAGCCGATTTTCACAAGCACCCTGCGAGGTGGGCGCTGCTCTTCTTTCCATTTTATAGATGAGGACACCGAGTGCAGGGAGAGTGGGTGAGCTGCTGAGGGCGCTGCAGCTGGGAAGGGGCAGGGGCAGGACTGGCCTCCGAGGTGGACCCAGGGCCCGTGCTCTCCTGCGGGGCGGCAGGCGGGGGCCGACTGGGTCTGAAGAGGGTTCAGCCCCTCCAGGGTGCATGTTCCGGTCACGTGCTCCATTGGCCTGTCGGTCCGAGCTGGCTGGCTGGGGCCAGGTCAGGTCTCCTCGGGCAGAAGGCAGTCGGGTCCCTGGAGGACACCCTAGATTTGCACCTACCCCCCTCTTCTCAGCTCTGCCCCCCTGTTTCTGCACCGGAACTCCTTGCCCTTGGCCGGGCATCTTCCTGTAAGTTGTGTCCCTCAAGGTCAACGTGTTCCGTCTTCTCTGGAGCCCCCTGGGACTCCCCCGTTCAGAGTCAGTCACGCTCAGGACCAGTGTAGCCCAGAGCGGCGGTACTTGGGACTCATCGGAGAAGGAGGGGTGCCGTTATCAGACATACCCGCTGGTGAGCGAGCTCCTCCAGATGCAGGGCGTCCCACCTTTTGGAGTCTGTGCACCACACCGGAGGAGGAAGACTTGTCTCGGGCCAGACGTTAAGTACATGGTGACGCATAGTCACAGAAAAGTCTCATAATGGTTTCAGTAACTTTACATTTTGTGTCGGGCCGCATTCGCAGCCATCCTGAGCCGCACGTGGCCTGTGGACCACAGGTTGGCGCCCCCCACCCCGCAAAGGAGAAGGCTCTGTTTTGTCCGTTTGTGATCCTCAGAACCTAGCACGTCTAAGGGGGGCTCGACTATTGAATGGAACGTGTAAAACTTCCCCTGCTCGGGTTCCTGCTGCGATGCCCGTGGTGTGATTCAGGGGGTTCTGGGTGTCCTCGCTTTTGCCTGTCATGGTCAGATGTGGGTGGGGGGGTTTTTGTCTGTAGATGACATTCTGAGCATACTTCGATGATTCAGAGTCACCTCTGCCAATCGAGGAACACCTGTAGGAGCATGATGGCATCTCCCTGGGACAGCACGTGGCATGGGTCCCTGTCCTAAAGGTGGCACGTTTCAGACCCTGTTGATCCCCGGGGAGCTCCTATGTGGATCTCAGTCCCTGCCCCCTCCAGCCCCCAGCTCCTCCCTCCCGTCTCTTAGACTTAAGTGGAGAAACAGAGAATGAGAATAGAAGAAAGGAGAAGCTCTAGCTTCCAGCGGTACTGGGTCAGCCAGGTGAGGAGAGACCTTTGCCCTGGGGTGCAGAGGGAGACAGCAAAGGGAACCTTCAGATACCGAGTGGCCACAGACGTTCTTTCCCAAACGAGGAGGCTTGGCTTGGGAGCGTTGGACACAAGGCCACTGTCTGTCTGGGGACCTAGGTCTACAGGACGTGGGGTAACTTCCTCAGCTAGGACAGTGGCAGCTGGAAGTGGCTTGCCTTCCTAGAGGCAGCCTCCGTACGTGCCTTGGCGTGCACCCCATTGTGACAGAGACCAGAGGGCACAGGCTGCAGTGTGAGGGGGCCTGGCAGCTGTCCGCCTGGTCCAGGCTGGCGGGCGGCTGTGCTCTCTGAGGCTCCGCCCCCTCCCGCACCTGCCGGGCGCAGTCCCGTCTGTGCAATCGAAGCTGGGTCGCTGGGATGTCTCAGCTCACAGAAAGAGGAAGAGAGCGGTGTCCAGGGTGAGCGGGAGTGACACACATAAGATGTAGTGACAGTTCATGGGTAAGAAGTTACTGTAGGGCCACAGACACCAGGAAACCTCTGTTCACAATTTAGTGTATTTCTCTATGCTGGCCCCATGTGTGAATTTTTAAAATAAAAATGTGATTATACTGCATATGCTGCTTTGCGACCTGCTTTTCCCACTTCACTATAGCTCATAACACTTTCCATGACAAAAGACACATTTGCGCATCGTTCCAGCGGCAGCGGTGCAGCATTTCATTGTGTGGATGAGCTGTGACGGTGAACTCAAAGCCCCTGTTTTTGGGCATGTAGGTTCTTGTCAGCTTTTCACCGTGGCCCGTGAGGCTGCTGCGACCAGCGCCTCCCAGCCCGGGCTCTGGGGCCTGTTCCTGATGCTTTCCCCCGGAGGGCTCCTCAGGGGCGGGGTCTCTGGGGGGCGGAGGGGGAAGGGTTCCCAGGCTGCCCTGCAGATCCGCTCTGCCTAGCGGTGGAGCACCTGTGTGCTGTCCTGGCACCGTGTGTGGGGCCAGCCGCCTGTCATTCCCGCCGACGCCAAATGGCATCCCTCTGATGCGAAAGGGAGCCTTTATCCTTCAGTTTTTTGTTGAGTATGGGCCATTTGGAAGATGAAGAAAAACATAAAGCAGGAAATAAAATCAGCCTCCACGCTGCCATTTGAGCTAGTTAACCACTTTTGAAGATACAGATAGTTATAAATATCTCTGTGTACCATCTGTGTATGTCTATATATATCTTTATATATTTAAATTATATTTTAAATATATAAATATACATCTCTATTTAAATTATATATAAATATATTTATATATCTAAATATATCTATATGTTTAATTTATAAACAGAAAGACATTTGTATAATATTTTATACATGGTTAGAGTTATTCTATGCGTACTGTTTTTGTGCTCTACTTCTTCGCTGCGTGTGTGCATATGTGTGCACGGTTACTTTTCCACGTCAGGAGGGACTTTTGGAACCACTGTCATGACTGCACAGCGGTGTGCCTTGTGGGTATTTTTGAGTCAGTTACCCACGGAACAAATGTGTTATTTCAGTTTTTCGTGTTACCAATATACTCTAGCTTTTTAAAAAAAAAAAAAAGATTTGACTTACTTTTAGAGAGAAGGAAAAGAGAGGGAGAAAAACATTGATGTGCATGAGAAATACCTATCGGTTGCCTCTCGTGCACCCGCACAGAGGACCTCGCTCACGACTCAGGCATGTGCCCTGACTGGGGGAATCCAGCCTCTCGGTTCGCAGGCCAGCACTCAGTCCACTGAGCCACATCAGCCTGGGCTCTAAAGCTTTTTTTAAAAAAAGCTTTATTGAGATATTCACCTATCATAAAGTAAAACCCTTTACAGTGTACAGTTCTGTGGTTTTCAGCATCTTCAGAGCTGTGCAGCCGTCGCCGTGATCAGTTTTAGAGCATTCTCATCGCCCCAGAGACAAGCCGTGCTCCGTAGCAGTCCCTCCCATCACCCGATGAGTGCCCAGCCACGGCCACCCGCTGAGCTCCTTTCTGTCTCTGTGGGTCTGCCGCTCTAGACGCGCCGTGTAGATGGAGTCGCAGAGTCCGTGACGTTTTCTGTCTGGCTGCTGCCACTTAGCACCATGTGTTCAGGCTTCCCCCGTGTTGCAGCCTGTCTCTTTCCTGTTCATGGCTGAGTAATATTCCACCATGCAGATATGCCCCATTTTATTAGGACCTGCACCAGGTGGTGGGAATGGGGCTGTTTCCACTTTCTGGCAATTATCAGTCACGCTGCTGTGAATATTTGTGCATGAAATTTGGCGTTGATATGTGCTTCCGTTACTCTCCGTTGTGTACAACTCCGTTGTGTACTCCGGGAATTACTGGGTCACGTGATAACTCTGTGTTTAACTTTCTGAGGAGCGACAGGCTGTTTTCCAAAGTGGCTGCGCGACTCTGAAGGTTCTGGTTTCTCCACCACCTTGTCAACACTGAACTGAATTTGATCTTTCGAACACTGTCATCCTAGTGTGTGCGAAGTGGTGTCTGTCTCATCGCGGTTCTTATTGGTATTTCCCCAATGACTGGTGGTGTCGAACGGTTTTTCATGTGCTTATTGGCTGTTTCTGTGTCTTCCTGGAGAAATGTCTGTTCAGATCTTGTGCCCACTGTTTTAGTTGGGTGATTTGTTTTCTGTTACTGAGTTAGACTAGTTCTTTATAGAATCTAGATACAAGTCCCTTTATAGACACATGTTTTTAAAAATATTTTCTCTCATTCTGTGAGTTTTCTTTTTACTTTCTTGATGGTGTCCTTTGAAACACAATAATTTTTCATTTCAATTTATTCCGTTTTTCAGTTTTTTTTCTTTTATTGCTTTGGTGCTTTTGGTATTGTATCTAGGAAATTATTACCTAATCAAGGTCACAAAGATTTATTCCTGTTTTCTTTGAGTTTTATAGTTTTAACTCTTACATTTAGGTCTGTGTCTCCTTTAAGTTCATTTTTGCATATAGTGTGGGGGAGGGGCCCCACTCCGTTCTTGTGCATGTGGGTATTCAGTTATCCCAGCACCGTTTGTGGGGAAGACTGTTTTTCCCCATTGAATTGTCTTGACACCTTTGTCAAGTCAGTCAAACACGAATATGGATGAGAGAGTCATTTCCAGACTCTTGGTTCTGTCCCATTGGCCCGTGTGCCCACCTTGCGCTAACACCCTGCTGTTCTTGTCGCCGTGGCTTTGTAGTGAATTTTGAGATCAGGAAGGGTGAGTCCTCCAGCTTTGTTCTTTTTTAAAAAAGATTGTTTTGGCTTGTATTGGGTCCCTTATGTTTCCATATAAATTTTAGTATAGAATGGTCAATTACTGCAAAAAATAAGCTTGCTGGACATTTGATAAGGATTATGGTAAATCTGTAGATCAGTTTGGAGAGTTCAGCCATCTCAACAGTATTAGGCCTTCTAATCCATGAACGCGGGTATCTTTCATTTCTTTTAAAGAATGTTTAGTAGTTTTCAGTGTACAAGCCTTACATTCCTTTGGTTAAATTTATTTCTTTTATTCTTTTTGGTGCTATCATAGTGAAATCTTTTAATTAATTTCATTTTTAAATTGTTCATTGCTAGTATGCAAAAAATACGACAGATTTTTTTACATTGATCTTTTATCCTATAACCTTGCTGACCTTATTAGCTCCAATAATTTTTTGTAGATTCTTTAGGGTTTTCTATATATAAGATCATGTCACCTGTAAATAGGATTCTTGTCCTTCTTCCTCTCCAGTCCGGATGCCTTTTATTTCTTTTTGTTGCCTTGTTGCACTGGCCGGAACCTGCAGTACAGCCTTGAATAGAGGTGACCAGAGCAGAGGCCTTTGTCTCAGGGTGAAGGTTTTCAGCCTTTCACTGGTACGTACGATGTCAGCTGTGGGTTTTTCAAACAGGGACTTTATTGGGCTGAAGAAGTTCTTCTATGTTTCTAGGGGTTTTTTTTGCGTGTTTTTATCATGAAAGAGTGTTAGATTTTGTTAAATGCTTTTTCTACTGAGATAACCATGTAATTTTTGTGCTTTATTTTCCTACTATGGTGTATTATATCTTTTGATGTTCGTATGTTAAACCGGCCTTGCATTCCTGGGATCAATCCCACTTGGTCATGGTACATACTCCTTCTTACTGGGAGTGTTGCTGGGCTTGGTGTGCTAGTATTTTGTTGAGGATTTTTACATCTATACTCATCATGGAGGTCGGTGTGTTTTTCTTGCGATGTCTTTCTCTGGTGTGGGTACCCAGGTAATGCTGGTGTCACACAATGAGCTGTGAAGTGTTTCCTCCTCTTCTGCTTTTTGGAAGAGTTTGTGAAGGACCGACGCTGATTCTTGAAACATTTGGTAGGACTCACCGGTAATCCATCTGAGCCTGCACTTTTCTTTGTAGGAAGGTTTTTTTGTTTTGTTTGTTTTGTTTTGCCTTGTTTTGTTTTAGTTACTCATTCAGTCTCTTGCTACTCTGTCCCTTGAATAGAGTTTGACAGCCTTTCTTCGTTCTCCACTTCCTTCTACATGGCGTCTTTCCACTGGGGCCCCGAGCCTCCTGGTCACAGCAAAATGTCCTGGTCCGAAAGGATTTAGGGTGGACGACTTTGAGGAGCAGTCCCTATTTCTTCTATGGTGATACCTTGAGTAGCAGCGCATCCCGTGTTATAAAGTAAGCTCAGTTTAGTCAAAGGGAAGCAGCATTTCCTACATTTGCAATTGATTGACAAAGTCAGCCTGGTGGACGAGTGCTTTTTTTTTTTTTTTTTTTTTGCAGGAAACTGCCAGCCATTGCCAGTGTTGAGCAGGAACACTTAATTAAGTTTATAAGTGAGAAAGATTTTTCTGCACAGAGCGGAAAACAGATTAGAAGGGATTAAAGATTATGGGGCTGGGGACTGATTGGGGAGGTGAGCTGGCTTTGCCTCACCCCCCCCCCCCCCACCACCCATTGTTCTGCATTCCAGGGGGTCTGACTTGTGCAGGCTCACGTCAGCTTGCCTCTGCCTGGGCTGGACCGGCAGGAAGCCCCGGCAGGAAACAGGAGGGCAGGAGGGGAGGGAATCCGGGCTGTTTCTCCTTTACTTCAGGCAGCACCATTGACAGCAATGTGGTCTCTTCAGGTGCTCCAGCCTCGGTCAGACAAACCCTCCCCTGGGGTCTCAGCTTCCCTGAGGGAGCCTCTGCTGGCCTTTGTTCCCCACCCAGTGGCTCCGGCCCCTCCCTTTGTTCTTTCCACCCCCGGGTGGGCTAGTGGCCTCCTGCTGTTGCAGAATTCTGGGGTGCAGTGCCATCCCGTGCGTCTTCTCATCTGTTTCGTCCCCGGTGCAGACAATTCCATACGTTGTCTGCTTTATTCGGAAGAACTAGATTGATTGCTTTGCCCTGGCTGGTTGCAGTAGCCATGGAGAGAGTCTGTGCTGGAGAGCTGGCGTGGGAAGGTGGTTGAGGGAGGGAAGTGACTGAGATGTTTTGTGCAGCTCGCTGAACAGGCAATGATATGGTTAAACCAGGTAAGGAGTACAGGACAGGATGCTGAATAGGAGCTGAACGTGATGATACGTCCGTGGCCACAAGAGGGCGTGTCCAGGGAGACATTCTGGTTCTGGGGCTGCTGCTCTGCCTAAGGGTCTCTAGGCTATTGGTTTTTTTTGGCTTCAGGATTCAGGAATTGGCTATGTACAGATTTGGATACAACCCAGGGGTGGCTGAAGCTCACTCAGAGGACCACAGAGAGTGAGGAAGGCCAGAAGCAAGGCCCCAGCATGTAACAGGGACCTCTTCCAGCACACAGGGTGCCTGCCAGGACTCTGAGCTCATGAAAGGGCCGGGGGAGGGAGGGAGGGGGCAGTGACACAAAGCTTTACCCTGGGGATCACAGGGAATGAGATACACGAGCATTTGAATGTTTGTGGCAGACTTCTGTTCCTAAGCAGGTGGAAGTTAAAATGTGGGGAAGGCAGTAATAGGCAGTGGCTTGGATGCCAGAACCCGTTGTTCTGAGGTCTAACCTAACCATGGAAAAATCCATAGTGTGGTAATCCTGAGTGAACCCCCGCCTCCCCAGAAGGCACCTTTTCCCTTATCGTGGAAGCTGGGGCTCCTAGCGAGTCCTCCTGCTAACCATACAAATCTCCAAGTGGCCGTACACTTCTCTAGATTTTGGAGGCCATGTCCTGCTCTGTGCCCACGCTGTGGTCCAGGCTGCCTGCCGGCGTGCCCACACGCCTGCCTGCCCTCACCACTGCCAGGCCCATTCCCCACCGCTGCTCGTCTTCTCCCATCCAGCCTGGAGTCCTCTCCTCCTCCCTGTGAGCGGTCCCTCCTCAGTGACATCTCGGTGACCACTTCTCCAGCTCCATTGTCCACTGAGTCTCTCCTTCCTCTGACCCACCTGTTTCTAGTTGGTGCCATCCAATTGGGTGTTTGGTCTTTATTGAATTATTTCACACCTTTCACTTGCCTCTCTCAGTCTAGACTATATAATCGATTCATTAAACCAGCAACTAAGTGCGTGCCCGTCCTGGGCCAGGCTCCGGGGCCATGTCTCATCTCAGCTGCCTGCTCCATGTTCCTGTATTCACGCCAGGGGCCGTGCCTGCCACACAGGGTGCGTGTGTGGGGGTGGTCCTCAGACACCTTCCCCTGGCATCCAGGGGCACGCTGCTATTGAAGATACACTGTGTCTAAGCAACACGCAAGTTGTTTACGGAGAAGTGCAATGATTCAGTGTGTTCTGAAACCCTCTCATTTTTAGATGGAAATACATTTTGCTTTGGGCCTGTTATAAAACAATCTTGTCTCGATCTCTCTTCTGCCCACACTCAGCTTCAGGGTGGGTCATGCCAACTTGTGGACCGTCTTTCAGCTCCTTTTGGCTCTGAAGAGCCATCTCCTGAGGCTCATTTTCTTTGCGAGCCAGTGACTCCTCGGACCTCCTTCCTTAACATAGTTTTCTCCCCTGCATTGTGGGCTAGCCGCTGCATCTTTCACTCTTAGGATTTGAGTCCTTCCCTCCAGCATCTTCTTGGGGCCAGGTTATTAAAAAGTCACCTAGCCCAGACTCCCACTTAGTATTTTAAAACCAGGACTCGTGACTCCTCGTACAGTGCTCATCTGCCACCACCCGTAACTCAGCTTCTTTCATTTCGAATCATGTCTCTGGTGTTCATTTTCTTCCCTCAAATGTTCCCGATGCTTCGGGAGTGAAAACGTATTCACATTTGGAAAGCTCAGCGCTCTCCGGGGGCGGGGGCGGAGCACAGACTGTTCTGTGCAGAAGGAGGGCGCCGTCCCCCAGTCAGCCGGGGCTGGTGTGAAGGAGCAGGAAGTGGGGCTGGGCGGGGCTCGTCCTCCAGGGGGCCTTGACCCTGCGAGTCAAACGGGCCAGGGTACAGCGCGGCCTCGCAGGACAGAGAGAACTCATGCTTGTTGAGCTCCTACTATGTGCCAGGTTCTGGAGGAATAGTAGTAAATTATGAATAATTACAGCATTAAAATTTCCTTGTTAACACCTTCTAAACAATTGCCCCTTAACACCCTTAATCCTCACAAGGATCCCGAGAGGGAAGTGGGTAGAGTCCCCATTCCATCGGAGGAGGGGAGGGTGGATCCCCTGTTTCAGCCCTGGTGCTTTTTCTCCTTGCTGTCACGGGCTTGCTTCGTGGTCGAGGCTGGCGTGCCATTTTTGTAGGAACTCGCAGGTGCCCAGACTGCCGTGGCCACTGGCACAGGCCAAGGTGACCCCGGGGTGCTGCGAGATGCCTTGGTTTGTGTCCAGTGCCTCCCAGAACCAGGGTGCACATTGCAGGAGGTCTTGGAAAATGTCTTGTGCCTTGACAGCACTCGGGCTTCTTATTTAAACAGCAGGGTTCTTGGGTGTCCTGGGCACGTTCAAACACTGGAATTCCACAGAAGGCCTCGGAGCAAGTCGCACACTAAAAGCTCTGCCTTGGGCCGCACCACCTGGGCCTTGCAGCCAGGAGCCCTCCGAGGCCGTCCCGCGGTGCCAGCCATGGCCGCCAGGGGGCGCAGGAGCCCATCGCCCTCTCGCTTGCGCAGGCGCGCAGCCGCCCCCAGGCTCCCGTGTCCTGCACGCTCCGCCAGTCTAGGGCGCCTGCCTCCTGGCGTGCTCATCACTCGGAGGCCCTGAAATGTGGGAGGTCAGAGATTCGGAGGGGAAAGGTGAATCTGACAGGCGTCTCGATTAACCTTGGATCAGTGAGCCTCGTAAGGGAGTCCAGGGCCGTGTCTAGAGAGCTGCGCCTTCCCAAGCGTTTACACACCACCTGGCTGGCCCTTCCTAGGCCCCAGGCCGAGCGTCTGCCGTGTGTGCGCGTTTGCCCTCTGCGAGTGCTCTGACGGAGGCGCTAGAGCATCCGGTGCACCGATCACTTGAAAAGAGGAGGGATTTCCGAGTGTGTACTCCTGGTGGTGGAGCTTTAGTGGGAGCTGACCCGCCTGCTTCCCCCCCCCCCCCCCCGGGACTGAAAAACCCGCGGTGATGAGAACTGTAGGAGCCCAAGGAGGATCTTCCCGGAGCGTTTCTTGGTAGATGAATGTTCAGGCCTTGAAGTGGCAGCATCTAACTCTGACCTTTACAAATGGGAGATGTGCTAATGACCATGACCTTCTGGGGCTCCTGCACCGCGGGGCAGACTAGTAACCGCTGCCTTGCTTCCTTTCGCGCAGGGAAGTGCTCCAGCCTGCGGGGGCTGCGTCCCAGCTCTGCGGACTCGCTCGGGAACCTCTCTGAGCCCGAGTCTCCTCCGCCTCAGAGTGAGAGGAAGAGGGGAGACAGCGGCTCCAATTTTTTTTCCCTTGAGAAGTAGTTTGTTTATTCATTCATTCATTCATTCATTCATTCATTTGGAAGCCTTGAGATTTCTTCAGGTGCAGTGAAAAAACTAGTTTTATTGAAGAATGCATGAGCAAAGGGAATGGGGTGCTAGAGATGGGCCAGGGGAATGCTTGCAGAGTGCTTTTGCCCGGGGGCAAAGCCCCGAAAACGCAGGGGTAGGAGCCTGGGAGTGGGAGGGGCTGTGAAGCCCAGGCCCCTGTGTGTGAGCTGCCATGTAAGCTCCCGTGTGCCTCCACCCAGGGACCTCCCAGCCTCCTCCCACCTGGAACGAACAGCTCTGCGAGCAGCAGGAGGCAGACGCTGTGCTGCATGTAGCCGCTCATCTCAGGTTGCTAGTCGAAGCTTCCTGTTTATATTTAGATGGTGTAAGAAGAGTAAGAGCCCTTTTACTGCCTCTGACCCACATTCGTGTTTCATGTTGGCTGTGTGAGTCGGCTCCTCGTGGGGTCTCTGTCTGGCGAGCGGAGACCCGAAGAGCCCGAGGAGAGTTTGGGGGCTGGAGCCTTGGCCTGTCCTCAGTTCTTCCGTGACACCACCACATCTGCTTCCGCGATGTCCTTTCTGCATTGTTTCCAAACCGTCTCTCCCCTCCATTCCGCTGGAGGTGGAGCTTCTGTAGTGGAAGCCCCCATCCTGCTCTAGGAGGCATGGTGCTCCGCAGAGAATTCGCTGAACAGAGAACAGAAAGAACCCGTACATCTCTCACTGGCAGCTCTCATTCCTGCCGCTGTCCGGGTGCACTTTGCACCCGTGGGATCTCCTTGGGTGATGAAAGAAACTCGAGCCAAGACCAAAGGGTACACGGCACCATGTGTTATGGAGGCTGAGGGCCCATGCTACCATGTTAGCCGTGCCTAATCCACAGTGGTGGGGTTATGGATGGTGGTTATTTTCTTCTCCGTGTTTTTCTGTATTTTTTTGGACACCCGTCAAAAAAAAATTGAGGATTGTCACCGTCCCCAGGAAAGGTGCTTGTTAATATAGGAGTAGTTGCTGTTTATCAAGTACCTGTCTATTTTATGCCAGACACTGAGCTAAGCCTCAGAATAATCAATTGGAGCAGATGCTGTTACTCTCATCTGCTTGCTGTGGAAACAGAGGCTCCGAGACGCTGAGTAGCTCGCCAGAGTCGCAGAACTAGAAATGGAGACGCCAGGGTTTTAGTCCAGGCCTGTTGACTCAGAAGTCCATGCATTTTTACTTCTTAATATTTTTTTCCAGCAGTTGGGGAGGTCAGTGATAGATACGACTTTTGGCACAAAGATGAGAAATAATAAAACAACGGATTATAGAACATAGGATTACCCTATGACCTACGAATTCCATTCTAGGTTTACATCTAAGCTAATGGAAGATATACATCCACCCCGAAACCAACTCATGAATATTTATAGTAACATTCTTTATAATATTCAAAAAGTTGAAACAATCAAATGTTTAGCAACTGATGGATGGATAAATAAGATGTATTATATTTGCAAAATGGAATATTATTCAGCAATAACAAGGAGTGGGTGTTTGGAACTAGACAGAGAAGGCGTTGTGTGGTGTTCTGAGCACGCCGCATTGCACAGACAGAGCCGCCTGCGGATGAGGAACCGGGGAGTCTGGACTGCCCACGTTCTCAGAGCCGCCTTACAGCCCAAGACAGACAGACAGACAAACCAGAGACAGGGGCGAGGGTGTCATGTAAAGGCTCAGAGCTAAACTCAGGAGTCGGGGTGTCTGGTTGGAGTTGTCGCTCTGCCACTTACTAGTTGTGTAATCGCGGGTGAGTCACTCAGCAGCTCAGAGCCCTGTTCCCCCAGCGTGAACACGGGGGTGACGGCAAAACCTCCCGCGTTCTCGTGAAGGTTGGGAGAATTGTGTCAAACCCTCGGAACAGTGTCTGGCATGTGGCTAGCGCTCACTACACGCTATTACTCTGACGAGGTTGCGAAGTGGAGACTTAAAGAGCACACGTTCAAACTGCAGACTCTCCTCCATGAGCATTTCGGGTTGACCAAGCATCGCATTTGCTCACAGAACTGTGGAAGGGACATTGAAAGGGCACATGCTCCAGCAGCAGGTGAATGTCTAATTCAGGCCCTGGCAAGCGCTTCTTCTGAGTGACTCTGTGTGTGTGTGTGTGTGTGTGTGTGTACACGTGCACGAGAGAGCAGTTTGTGAAGCACCGAGAAGGCCCGACCGTGGCTCCCAGGCCAGGGGCCACCAGCAAGCACGGAAGCTCGGGGTCGACAGGGGCCTCTCAGGACATCTAGGGTAGCCGCAGCACCCCGCCCCGCCCCCCTCGGCACGTGGAGGTTTCCACCGTCCGGCCCCTCCCCGAGCCCTACAGGGCCTTGTCCCCTCACTGAGTCCACCCGACACCCGTGGGAGTGCGACCACTCCCAGCAAGAGCGCAGGGAAGGCCCGCCTGTGCCGGCACTGTGCTTTGAGGATCTCAAATCCCTCTTCCCGAGTTTCTTTTCAGCCTTGGAAACTGAGATCCCTGGAAACTGTCCTAGTGTGTTTGAAGTCCATGCCGCAGGGCTGGGTCATCAGGGACAGGGTATAATCAGAAAGTTTTTCTGGTGTTTCCAGTTGCAAGCTCCCCTGTGGGTCAGGTGACGGCAAAGCAGCAGCGCGCACCTGCCCTGGGCCGGGCTGCCAGAGAGGCGGCCAAGGGGCGTGAGGAAACGGTGCTTCCGGCCGTGGGGCCGAGCTCACACGACTGCACTGGACAGCCTTTACCGTGTTGCACGACTTCATAAGCAGTGAATTCCCTGTTCATTTTAATGTGATCATAAAATCAAAATACTTGTTTTGGCTGTTAATCATCATCTTTTTATTTATTTATGTATTTATTTTTAGAGAGCGGGGAAGGGAGGAGAAAGAGAGGGTGAGAAACATCAACATGTGGTTGCCTCTCAAACACCCCCTACTGGGGACATGGCCCACAACCCAGGCATGTGCCCTGACTGGGAATCGAACCAGTGACCCTTTGGTTCGCAGGCCTGCATTCAGTCCACTGAGCCACACCAGCCAGGGCCTGCTAATCTTCTAAAGTTGAACAGCTCAAGATGGCATCCCTTGAGGCCAGCCCCTGCGGAGCACAGAGGAGGAGCAGGAGGCCACTGTCCATGGGACTGCCTCAGGCGGAGCAGCTCCTGCTGGAAGAAGAAAAAGTCACCGCCCTAGGGCTCTGGGCTCCGATTTCTCTGCCTTTACAATTCGAAACTCATTTTTATCGTCATCGTTGCCCTCAGACAGCGAATGTGCCGTCAGCGGCTGGGTGAGACGCAGGGTTTGGTAGTCACACAGACCGGGGGCCCAAACTCGGCTTCATCGTGTACTAGCTGCGGAGCCCTGAGTTCAGCCCCATCCAGACGGTGCCGTTAACACCTGCCTTGCAAGGGGGCTGTGGGGGTTCTGAATGGTGCCTGTCACCCCTCGGGTATAGTGCTGGGTGCTGAGTGAGGCCCTGATGAGTGAACCTTTTATATTACTGAAGCGGTTTGGTCGCATACAGCCAGGCCAGGCTCCTGGCCGAGGGATCCCGAAAAGGCTTTGGGTTTTTTGGGCAATGCGATGTACAGCTCTCCACTTGCTCAGCCAAAGCTGCAGGGACAGACAGCCCTTGGGGGCAGAGGATGGAGCGCCTTCCCCCAGACAACGAGGGCCTGATGTGCAGGCAACGGCGTGGAGCCCAGCGTGCCGGGCTATGTTCTGTGAGTCACACCCAGACGGAACACGGCGGAAGCCAAGCGTGCTCAGACATCTCCAAACTGCCCAGGGTCCTCAGCTGCCTGGCGCCCCTCGGAGCTGCTGACACCGCACCTGCTTCCTGGCATCTGGCCAGCACCTTTGCTTTCGACACCGCGCCCTGTGTCAGACTCAGCAGCCCTATTTCCTTCCAGAACGTTACCTCGGGCAGGACGCATTTGCCTCAGCTCCCGGCTCCCGACAACTTCCAGCGCTGGCCGCCGCGCAGACCCGGGGCAGTCATCAGCTTCTCTGAGGCTTTCCTCTCCCACAGCATGGGAGGGCGGTAGGACCCGTGCGACCGGCCCACAGCAGCTTACACCCGCAGGAGAGCGCCCAAGGCAGTCAAGTGTGATCTCGACGATTCTCTTATCCTTCAGTTACTTAGAATGTGTGTCACCCTGCACTGAAAGCACGTTTCAGAAGTGACTCTCCGTGGGGTTCCCCTGCTGTGGTGGGGAGGCCGCTCTGACGTCCTTAAATCGCAGCCAGTGCTGGGCCACTGTTTGGAGCCATGCTTTGCAGTTGGCCCTGATGGTTGGACGGGAAACGCTTTGTTTCTCCCCTTTTCGTTGTAGGCGTGCTCGTCTTACCGAGACGTTCACTCGGTGTTGCTGTCACACCAGTTATTTATTCAGTCCGGTTTTTGCCTTTTTGTCGTGCATTTCCCTGGGAGAAAGGAAGTGACTAAAAACACGACTGACGATAGCTTCCCAGACTGACAAGGAGTCGCCTGACGTTTCAATGAGGGCCGATGTGGCCTGCGACCTTGGGACTCGGCTTCTCAGACACTTGACATTGGACAGTCCAGCCCAGAGGTCCTGTGAGCAGCTTTCGACAGAGAACTAAATATTCTGGAACTGAGCCGCGTGGCCACTGGGTGAACCAAGACTCACCTCTTCTCTGCAGGTGCCCACGGGCACATGGGCTGAGTGCCACAGCGTTTGGGGGAAGGGACAATGTTTACTGTGAGGGGTCTCCTACCCAAGGATGGGCTCCTTGCCGGGGACCCATTTGCCAGCCGAGACCTTGGGTGTCCACTATCTGCCCACGTAGAACACAGACAGACCCACAGGACGCACCAGTCTCCCCTCACGGCGGAGGGTGAAGTTTCACAGGTCATTTAATGTCCTTACTGACCGTGAATGGTCACAGACCGCAGCCCTAGATGACTGGGTCTCAGCAATGCAGAGTTCAAAATACAGCTGCTAGTCAAACCGCTTTGAATTGGATTGGGCTTTCCCTTGATTCCGTGGGCTTGCCAGGGCCCAGGGGGCCCCAGGCATCTCTGTGTGTCTCAGTGGCCCGAGGCCAGCCACAGGGGTACCGGGTGCCTTCCTCCCTGGCCCTCCAGCACACCGGAGATTCTGTTTTCTTTATATTAAATCTGATACCAATGTGCACATTCTTTGGTTGCTTCTCACACAGTAGGAGGCAGATTGTAAAACAATTACCCCTTTGGCGTAGTCTGGTAGTTACAATTTTACACAGAGTGGAGCTCAGAGCCCATGTGGTCACTCCAGGCAGGTCCTTGCTTCTCAGTGGTTCTGGAGCCGCCCTACCAAATGGCCAGTTTGTTCGGTGTATCGGGTGTTCTTCAAAGAAAATTTCGAGAGGTGGTAACGGACTTCACACTGGAGAGGCTGCTCGGTGATTTCAGTTGCAGCTGCAGGAGCAATTCTGGCTCCGGATGGAAAGGAAATTAAGCCGCTAGGACTGGAGGGACATTAAAACCATTATTGCAGCTGCATTCCTTATGTTCAGAAAGTTTGGTAGAGACGTGGAAGTTAAACATTCCTGGAGAGGACAATGAACAACACCGATGTGATTACAGCAGATTAGACACTGAAGAAGAGGTTAGTGAACTTGAAGATACAGCAGCAGAACCCGTTGGAAGTGACACAGAAAGACAGAGGGACAAGGAAGGGGCGGGAGCGTGAGCGAGCTGCGGGACAGCCACAGGGGGCCTGGCGCGTGTCCCTGGAGTCCCCGCGGGAAGGAGGAGAGTCAGCAGAAACGTTTTAATAAGTGATGCCTGCACACTTTGCAGATCTGATGCAAACTCGAAACCCTCAGGTTCAGGAAGCCCGGCGAAGCCAGAGCACAAGAAGCATGGGGAAGACTAAAGCAACGCACCTCGTCCTCCAAACTGCTCACTGCTGGTGGTGAAAGAAAGTCTTAAAAGCAGCCAGGAACACCAGTGCCTTGCGGGTGGGCAAGGGCAGGCTCACGGTCAGAGGTCAAGCAGGTGAGACTGCTGTGGGGCGGATGTTTCGAGTTGGGGGGCGGCAGAGGAAGCCAGCTGCCCGCCCCGAATCCCGTACTTGGCGAACATACTGCTCAACGAGGAAGGCCACAAACAACCTGTTTCAGACAAACAGTGACAGAAAGAGGTCGTGCTCAGCAGAACTGCACCGAGAGAGGCGTCCAGGGAATCCCTTCGGGGAGAAGGACGCGGGAGCCAGCGCAGAGGAGGGAGAGCTCTGGGAGCCGGGGCTGTGCTGCAGACTGCAGGGGTACGAGCTCCCCTTCTTATGTAAGTGGCTTCCAAAGATAACTGACCATCTCATCAGAAATAACAACCACGTGGGCTGGGGTTTGTAGCCTGTGTAACAGGGAAACGTACATGATAAGAGAGCAGGGACTGGGAAGAGGGACGGAAGTGATGTGACTATCAAGGGGTTGTGCTGTATGTGAAATGATTTCACGTCGTCCGAAGGAGACCGTGTTGAGTGACACCGTCAGAACAGCCACCAATGGGCCTGAGACTTCAGCAAGTGAGAGGACAAGCAGACAGCGGGTCCATAAAGGGCCGAGACCCCTTGGAACTACGCAGTCGCGTTGTCAGTGAGATGTATCTGTTTAGCTGCGTCTTACAAACGTGCTCTCCCCACTCGAGGCACCGTTGTGTTTCTTGGCGTTCTACCTGATCGAGTCGAAAACTGTGTTCACACAAAGACCTGAACATGGATGTTTGTGGCCGTTTTATTCACGTTTGCCCCAACTCGGACACAGTGCAGGTGCCTTTTAATAGACTGATTGGGAAGTGGGTTATTACTTAGCAAAAAAAAGAAATGAGCCGTTAGGCCACCGAAGGCCATGGAGGGACCCACGTCGGCGCGGCTCAGTGCAGAGAAGCCAGTCAGAAAAGGGTCCCTACTGCGCGGCTGCAGCTCTGTGACACTCTGAAAGGGGCCGAACTGCGAGACGGTGGAAAAGCTCGTGGCCGCCAGGGGTTCGGGAGGGCGGGTGTAGAGATGAAGAGCAGAGCAGGGGGCATTTCTGGGAAAGCAGACTAACCGTGTGCAACACAGGAACGGTGGGTATTTGATTGACATCATCAGAACATCTGTCAAAACTCACAGACCTGTGCAACATAAAGAGTGAATCCAGGTGTAAATTATGGACTTGAGTTGATAAAAAAATAACAACAATAATATTGAAACATTGAAAAGAATGTGTAGTTTGTTACATGCCAATCTTACCCCTATGAAGCTGTTAAATCGTATCAGAATCTCCAGCAGAGCTGCACCGTCTGTGACCTAGAGGTAACCTTGGAGCTCGCAGGCACACCGCCCCGGCATTTCTGGCTCCAGAGAAATAGAAGTGGTTTCTCCTCCTTCCGGACAGTGCAGCGCCCCCTGCAGTTTTCCACAGACCAGAGGGACTCACTGTTGAAGAGCAACAGGGATGAGGCCATGGTCAGAGTGACGCACAGGGGGCTTTGGGCCACTTGTGTTCTGGTGTGTTCAGAGTGTCTGACCCCCTCTCTGGGGCAGCGTCCGCTCTGAAAGTCAGCGGCAGCCTTGATGGGCATTGCTGGGGAGGCCAAAGGCCCGGCTTCTGTTTCCCGTGGCGCCAGGAGCTGACCTGCAAGTTTCGGTCTGGTCCCTTGCTTTATTCACCACGGCAGACCTCGGATTCTGCATCGGCAGGACTCTGTGCCGTGCCTTCCCACTGCAGACCCCTGTCTGTCGGCAGGGACCCTCCTCGCACTGCCACAGGGAGTGGGGTGTGCGGGACCTGTGTGTGTGTGTGTGTGTGTGAGTCCAAGGGCACCCGGTGCAGCAGCAGCCCTGTTGGGCATTGAGGCCCCGGAGGCCTCCCCGCACGGAGTTCCCGCTGCCTCCGGGTGTGGGTAGAGCCCGAGTGCCCCTTGTTCTGGGCGGGACGCCCAGGGCAGGGGCGGAGGCGGTACTGGGTCCCCACTGCAGCTGCTCCCCACAGCTCTGTGGTTTTTCCAGCCTTTCCTACATCCCAGCCCTGGCGCCTCCCTTGGCTAAGGGTACCTCCTCCACCTGCAAAGAGACGCCCACAGAGCGCAGTTCTGGGGCATTTCTCCGCCCAGCCCTGAGAGGTTGCTGTCCCCCCACACTCTAAGGCTGAGGGTTTGAAGGTTTTCTAGTAACCGAGCCTCCTGAGAGCATCCCATTTTTTTAAATTTACACTTGGAGATTGAAAATATTCCTTAGCTAGTATTGTTCTGGGAGCCTAACTTTATTTACCTTAAAAACCCCGTAAGGACCTTGGGACATAATTGGTGGAGAAGCTCGGTCAGGTCTGAGTGGCTCACCGCGACCAGGCTCTCAGCCCCGGGCATCAGAAGCCAGACGGCGCTCTGTGCCTCTTTGGTCCGTAGCTGTGGATGCTCTTTTCGGCGCTCCTCCGCTTTGCTGTTCTCTCTGGACGTGAAGAGGGAGGGGGCAGGGGGTCCGCTCCCCTGACCGTGTGTGGTCTCCCGGGACCCCGTTCTGGCCCTCTAGAGCAACATTGTAAAAGCTAAGCCCGTGAAAAGCAACTCTCCCAGTTTCTGTGTTTTCATTTTTCCAGGACTTTGTTTGGAGAAGCTGCCCATTTCCTCTTCCGCCAGCAACCTCCACGTGGACCGGGAGCAGGACGTGGTCACCTGCTACGAGAAGGCCGGCGACATCGCGCTGCTGTACCTCCAAGAGATAGAGAGGGTGAGTGTGGACTGTGCGTGTGTTCCCGCGGATGGCTTTCTACAAATCTCCCAGCCAGTTACAGAGAACCGCGGTCAGCCTCCGGAAAACCTTCCGCCTGCCGGCCTGCGGGGGGCGCAGCGTCCCACACTCGCTGCAATGCCGAGGGGAGCAGGGCGGCGCTCGGGGGGCTTGGGAAATGGCCGGGCCCGTGTCGGAAGCGTTTCAGCGTCCTCAGAGCAGAACGACAGTATGCCCCAGCGTATTATCCCTTAGCACCCCGAAGCTGGCTAATTATGCCTGCTCTGTTTTGCAAAATGGGTCGATCTTCGTTTGTACTTGCGTGGACCATCTGTAGAGCTGGGTTTGGGGGGCTTGACCTCAGTGGTGACTCCAGAGGTCTGCTGGGGACCCTCGACTGCCCTGCTGGAAGCAGGTGGTGGATCCCCCGAGGCCATCTGGGACGGTTCCTCCCGGCAGTCACTTGTGTGCCTCTGGTGCGGGGGGGATGGGAGGGTGCCCCGCCCCCTCCCAGCGGAGAGGCAGGGGAATAGGGAGGCTGGGCGGGGCCGTGTCACTCGTCCATTTAGATGGATCTGTGTCTTGGCTCAGCCCCTGAAAGCTCCTGCACTGCTCAGCCCCAGTTCCCCCACCTGCAAAAGGAGATTAGTGGTGGTTCCTACCTCTCGGGTTCTTGCGGGGATTATAAAAGGTCAGGTAAACAAGGAAGGCACAGAGGCCGGGATTCTTGACAAATGTCACTTGCTTTTACTCAGTAGCTCCCAGCCATCTCTGCCCCCAGCAGAGTTCTCTGGAGTCCTGACCAAGGCCTGACAGCGACGCTCCCCCTTCAGGCCCAGAGACGTATCCTGGGAGGTATTCTGAAATGACGGGAAATCCCATGAGGCTGAAAACGACCACGGTCTGGTCCCCATCAGGGGCATAGGCTCCCTGTCTCTGGGAGGGTTAGGGTAGAGGGGGGCTGCCAAGGTCTTATTGGTTTTTTTTAGTAACCTACAGACTGGAAGTGATTTTTAAAAATAAGTCTTTGCATGTTAACGTTAAGTGGTGAGGGTCAGAGCTGCCTTGTGAGAAGCAGGGAGATGGTATGTGCCCCGGCCTGCACCAGAACGGGTTGTAAATCAGGGCTCGTCGTGCCTGGGAGCACACGGCGTCTGTCCAGAAGGTGCCCAGCCACACAACATGAAAAATAGAGACATTTACTGAAGAAGACACAAGAAACGTTGTACACAGGACGGTGATGATGCCTCAGTGTCCTTCCAAGTAGGCACCTCGGGACCTCACACAGTTCTCCCAATCGCCATCAGCTGCCCCATTGTAGTTTCCTGAGTCTCATCCACATTCTGAAATCTTTTTCCTTTCAAAGGTGATTTTAGTTTTGGGAAAAGCCAGAAGTTGCAGGGTGCCAAAGCTGGGCTGTACGGGGGCTGAGTCACCTGGGTGATTTGACATTTTGCCAAAAAACTCTGCATGAAATATGATACATGAGTGGGCACGTTGTCGGGATAAAACTGCCAATCACCAGCTCCCGATAGCTGCAGCCTTCTAAGTCATCCAAATAGTTTTCACGGAGGAATGTTCAAACTTTATACAAACTTGATGCAGATTTGTGGCTCTACCTGCTCAGTCATTTTGAATGCAACAGCCACACACTACACGTGGCTCACTCCATGGCGTCTGCCACCCCCACTGACCAGTACAGTGAAATCATCATTGTTCTTGCATGTGCATTCCAGTCCCCTCTCCTTGGCGGCCAGGTCACATCCGTCTTGTTCTATTGACAGTGGCTGGGCTTTTCCGGAAAGGCCTTGCCTGAATGTCCGGTCTGCAGGCCGCCACGAAAAAGGAATCTCTTGTTATTCGAAATTTAGGGCAGGGTCTCTAGAGAAGTGACCGTGCTTTCAGAACCCCCATTACCTCCGCCGCTGGTCTCTGCCATTGCCGTGCTCAGCAGTGGGGAACCCAGCGCACCCCAGCTAAGCCGCTCTTGTCCCCCCAACAGCCCCTGCCACTCAGGGGCCCTTGTTTTGCATCCCACTCCCCAACGGTTGTCCAGCCCTGTCATGTTGAGGCTGCCTTTTCGGGCCGGGAGAAAGGAGGTTCCTCTGTCACCGGTGCTGTTCATGGTGGGGACGTTGGCAGGTCTGGGTCCCTTCCTGTCGCGTGCCTTCTGTAACCGCCTGTTCCCCAGCGGGTGCTTTAGCTAGATTTGCAAAGATACAGTCATAGGATAGGAAACAAATATTTGTTGTGGGTTTGGGGAAATAGCGATCGTAGGGTTTTAGGTTCTGAGAAGAAAGCGGAGGCCCAGAAAGGGGGAGCCCAGGGTGCAGAGGAGTTTAGGGCCGGTGCTAGAATCAGAGCTCCGCCCTTTCTCTCCCGAGCCCAGCATGCACTCCCTCCCCTGTCCCCAGCCACTGTGGTCCCCACACCCTTATGTGTGCAAAGTGCTCTGTGGTGTCTTCCCAGGCGACCGGAGCTCCGAGTGGCACGGGGACGCAGCCTCGGCCCCGGGTCCCTCTCCGGGAGCTCTCACGTCTCTGGCTCAGACTGCCCTGCCTGCGCTGTCCTTCGGGGGGGGGACCGCATTGATGTTAGCGATGAGAGAGACTGAGTGAACCCAGTGTCGGCTCTGACCGCAGTAGGTATCTAAGAAATAGGTGTTGTCTGAGGAGGAGTCGAGGGGGAAAAGGACCTTCCTTAAGTGCCCGCTGGGCCAGGTGAAAGTTCAGGGGTTTTGAGGTGAGATAAGGGGTGCTATGCCGAGGAAACCTCTTGGACTTAAACAAAAAAAAAAATTTGAACTTAAATGACTTTTTAGAAGTATGCTAAATTAAAAACCGAAATTTTGCTCAGGCTTCGATTCCCCGGGTCGGCGGCCCTCTTTGGTGGAGGCTCCCACAGGCTCTGTCCCTGTATCTGCCCCGCTGGGCAGACGCGGTCAGACGCTCGGTGGTCTGCCTCTCCTTTCCCAGCCGTTCTCTCGAGAAGAAGCTCCCAGTTGCCGGGACCTTTGGGTGCTTTGTTTATTAGCGTAGGCTCTAAACTTCATGTATGAGCAAGGGTAAAATCTGGGGAGAACTCTGGAGGACCGTGTGGAGCATTGCGGCCAGCGCCTTTCACCCTCGGGGAACACCAAATCCCACTCCCGAGGCGGCCCCGCTCTCTGAGTTTCCCGAAGAGCCGGTCTGTCCAGTGACATTCGAGTTGTTTGCTCCCTGCGGAGCAGCGACACTCAGAGAGGGAGATGACCTTGGCCTCCCCTGGAGCTGACTTACTGACCCGAGGGAGGCAGCAGAGCACAGCGATCAGGCAGCTGCGGTGTTGGGATCCTCACCCTGCCACCTGCTAGCTGTGTGACTTTGGGCGGTGCTGCCAACCTCTCTGTGCTGCCTCAGGATCCTTGTTAGTACGAGAGCACACCAGTGGCTCGGCCGTGGTAGTCAGGGTGTCGTGGTTTGGCCATGCCCTTCCCCGCACGTCCGCGGTTGGCACACAGTCAGCGTTGGTTCTGTCGTCACTCTCTGTCCCTGTGTCACCTGGCAGTGGACTCTTTCCTCACCTTAGGAGATTTCAGATATGTAGGTAAAAAATCTGGAATGTTGTAAACACACTGTTTTATTTAAAATGTTAAAGAATTTTCAGGGGAATGTGAATCGAGTGATTTTTTTCAGCAAAGTGTTGCTTTCTTTTTCTTGGGCGGAGGATAATGGGACATTTTGCCCGCAGTAGGGACTAGGTGATGCCTGGGCTCTGCACCTCTGTTCACCTCTGACCATGTGACCCTGGCCCAGTCCTTTGTTTCAGCTTTTGTTTTCTGGGCGGGCCTCACACTGCCCCGCCTGTCAGGGGCTACAGAACCGGCGAGTCTGCAGCGCCTGCCCGCCAGGAGCTCCCGCTGTGCTGTGCGTCGCTGGTTGCAAACGCAGAGGCAGGGCGGAGGGAGACGCGAGCCCATGCAAGCCGTGCGCGTTAACTATTTGTTCGGCGTGTCCTCGTCCCAGAGGCACCTACTGACAATTTGTTCTGTGAGGGGGAATAAAAGGTCCCTCTAACACCGCGCCCATAAAATAATTTAATCAAACAAATCAAATTAGAGCAGATAGAATTAGAATGGGCGTGGGACGGCCTTGATTAGTTTATCTTTAGGTGGTGGCGCGCTGCCAGCGCTCAATAACGTTACCTGCCCCGCGAGGAGCTGCTAGTGCTGCAGCGACCGGAATAAAGATGACTTCATCCTTGAATATTATAATGCGAGCTCTGCTTTTGGCAAATGAAATCACGCTGCCCCTGGCCTTGGCGCGCATCCGCCAGCCAGCCGGTGATGGCTTTCCTGAGCCGGAGCGGTGCCAGGGTGGAACTCTACCTTCTGCTGACAGTTCATTCCTTGACGCCCTCTTTTAGAAAGGGAGGCAGCGCTGAATTCTGGGCCATCCACAGACTCCTCATGGGCTGTGCAGCGCTGGAGTTTGGGAGGAAACACCGGGCCCCGCCCTGGGGCGGGGCCCCGCCCAGACTTCCCTTGCGCAGCCGTGGGCGTGGTCACGCCCCAGTTCGTGGTGTTCGCCCTGCAGGAAGGATCCGAGGCGCCGGACTCAGAACTGCAGGAGGTGAAGGTTACCGTGTGTGCGCGTGCGCACACGGGATTCAGACCAGAGGCCCTGCCGCGGAGAAGCACCCGGCGCTGACACCGGAGAGGCAGGGCGGTCTCTGGAGGTCCACGTGGCTGTGCCCAGGCTTTAAGTGTGCAACAGTAAGAAAAGAACAGATTCTCCCTTCCCTTCCCGTTCCCTCCCCGCTCGAGCCACAGCCTGATGCGGCGTACCTGGAGGAGCACCTCCTTAGAGAAACGTCCAGAAACCGGCTGGCTGGGCGTGCACTCGGACACGGGGCCTGCCAGCCGAGGAGCCGGAAGGGGAGACCAGGACACACTTAAACCAGAGTTGGGAAGAGTAGTTTATTTTATTTTTGTGTGTGTGTTTCCTCAGTCCGCCTCTGCCCTCATCATTTTGCAGCATTAAAGTGTTTTTAATCTGTCTTCGTTTTCACTCAACGTTATGTTGGAACCTCAAAGCGTTTCCCAGGCTATGCCCTGTTCCATCAGTGGGTGGCCTCCGGGGCAAGATCCACGTGCTGGCGGGTGGCGCCTGTTCTGCACACCACCGCCACGCCCACTCCTCAGGCAGCCCTTGCCTTGTCCCTTGAGGGCAAGGTCCCCGCAGTGGGGACACTTTTAAACGTTCTTGTTAGTACGTAATGTGCCCCATTGCGTTCTGTGAGTCATACTGTCCTCTTCTACCTTTGGCCGTGCGGGCGGGTAGTGGATTTTTCGCTATATTGACAGTTTGCTGTTGTATGCAAGTTACTTTGCTGATTTGCTGGGTGAAGACGGTACCTTGCAGTTGCAGTTCGCGTTTCTTTGACTATGAGACAGGCTGGATTTTTTTTTTCATCTATTTGTTTAGTAGTTATCTTTTTTCCTTTTTGTTACAACATTATTAAGATATAACTTACATACCATACAATTCACCTTCTTTTTTTTTAAAGATTTTATTTATTATTTTTTTAGAGAGGGAAGGGAGGGGGGCGGGGAGAGAGAGAGAAACATCAATGTGTGGTTGCTGGGGGCCGTGGCCTGCAACCCAGGCATGTACCCTGGCTGGGAATCGAACCTGGGACACTTTCGTTCCCAGCCTGAACTCAATCCACTGACCTACGCCAGCCAGGGAATTCATCTTCTTAAAGTGTACATTTCAGTGGTTTTTAATAGATTCACAGGGCTGGGCAACCATCGCCGATATTTAATTCCAGGACATTTTTGCTGACCCAAAGGAGCCCCTGTGCCCGCTCACCTGCAGTTGGCCCAATCTCCAGGGATCTGCAAGTTTAGGGCATGTCAGACGAGTTCAGGGTGTGTCAGACGCGCAGAACCGTGCAGCTGGCGCCCGCCCACTGGCTTCTGGGCTTGGCCTCAGGGTCTCAAGATTCACCCTGTTGCAGCATGCACGGTCCTTTGGCCCTTTCGTAGTCAAATAGCGTGGCTGCTGCATGGATACACTGCAGGTGTTTTTCCAGTGATCATTTTGTCCTTTAACTCTTTGGCTGTTGCAAAGCGTTGCTGTAGTTCATGTACAGGACTCCGTGTGGACAGATGTTTTCATTGTCCTGGGTATATATTTAGTAGTGGGTTTGCTAAGATGGTAACTTTATGTTTAACCTTGTTATGCTTGTTTTTTGTCTGTTTATACTTTCTGTTCAATTTTGGGATGTAGCAGGGGTTTTTTTTACAATGTGAATAAAGTCTTTATACCATAAATATGTTAACTCTGTATCATGTTTACTCAGAATGTTTTCCCAATCAGTAATTTTTCAATTTAAGTTGCTCATAAATTTTAAATCTGTATTGTTTTAAAGATGAAATTTGGGATAACCCCCTTCTAGGATTTAAGGAGTTTTTAACCATTTTTCCATGTTTTTAAAGATAACTTTTCATTTCCAAATCTTCTGGGGATTTACCTTATATATGATATCAGGCATGACTCATGTTCCCCCCAAATTTCCATGCCACTTTAGGGGTCTTACATCTCTTTTTCACGTTTTCTGTCATATACTTTAAGTCATTCAAGAAAGTGTTAATATAACAGTAATTTCTGACTTTCCTCTTTTGTTCTGCCCTCTTACATTGCACCAATATGACTCTGTTTAATAAGAACTTCGTTGTCATGGGTTTTAACATCTGAAAGGATTCGTAACTGCTTATTCTTATTTTTGGAATATCCTCTGCCCTTTTCCGTGGACACCTCTAAGTGAATTTCAGAGTCATTCTGTTGAGTTCTAGTTCGCAGACGCAAACAGTCATCGAGTCCCTTCTGTGTTCCGCGCACTGTGCTGGGCGCCAGGGGCTCTGGGGTGAGGAAGCCCCGGAGCAAGTCTGCAGGAAACGGGATCTCGTGAGGGCACCGGGCGGGGTGGGGATGCCCAGAGGGCACTGCGGGCCCAGAGAAGGGTTTCGGACCGGACCGGCATGGAAGTGTAGGGTTGGTTCCCTGAAGAGAGGATACCTGAGCCATATCTTGAAGGCTGACCAAGATAGTGATAGAGGATCGTTAACCACGACATTGACCTCCTCTATGAAAGTAAAGTTGATTCTTTCTATTCCTGTGAGAATATGGATATATGGCAGAAGAATCGTTTTTGTTGTTGTGGTTTCTTCTTTTCTAATATTTTCCATCTTATCTCTCTTGCGTCCTATCTCTGGACTTTCTAAAACAATGTCAAAATATAAAGGAGGTGGAAAATGTCCGTATTTTGTTCCTACTTGAAGATAACTCTTCAGCATATCTCCATTGAAGATTACTGTGTTTATATTCTCGTTAAATGTCTCATTTGCAACTTATCACAACCATGTGAGCTATGTATCATTATCCCATTGTACAGATGAGGACAGTGAAGGTCTGAGAGGTCAGAGGAATTCTCTGAAGTTCACTCGTGGAGAGCGGGTCAAAACCAGACCTTGAACCTGGGTCCTTTGATCTAAGTTTTCTGGCCCCTGCTCCCTTGCTTCCAGGCTTCCTCAGCCGCTGGGGGTGTGCACACGCCAAAGCAGGCCGTGCTTGGTCAGGATGCGTGCTGGCATCCTCTCACGGGGAGGTGTTTATCCGCAGAACAAGTGGTGGCTTTAATGCCGCCCAACAGTGCTCCTGCCCAGGCCCATGCGTTAGAGGCTCTTGGTGAAGGAAGGATTCAATCCAAGATGCTTGGGCTTCAGAGCAAGCCCTGGGCTGAGCTGTTCCCTCTGCCTCCCCACTTGCACGTTTCCCATTGGTAAACTAAAGCTCCACCGTAGCCGCCCTCACCCCTTGTCCATTGGGCTCCGTTCTGCAAGCAGACACAGATGGATAGGACCGAGGGGGAGGGGCTAGCATGCACAGTCAGGTGGACCTGAGTTTGGGCACCAGAACTCTAAATCTCTAGCCATGTGATTTGGGCAACTCGCTCAGTGGAGCAAAGTCCGGGTGTCCCGTTCAGTGAAGAGAGGACAAGGGTGTGTCTCCCCGTGGGTTTTGGGGGGAGAATACATGAGGTAACCTCTGTACCTACGTAGTGCCTAATGCATAGTAGGTTATTTCTGGTTGTTTTTTTTTCCTGCATTTCTGATTGGCCTTGCGAATTCATTCATTTATTCATTTACTGCACACTTCATTCATTTACTGCATGTGTTGAAAGTTTGCCCTGCAGAGGACTCTCTGCAGTAGACACCGGATGTGTCAGTAAAGGAAAGAGAGGTGGCCCTGGCTTGTGACAGCCGTGGCACCATGGAGGCCAGCGACCAGAGGTCAAGCTAGAAGCCACACTGATAGACGCAGGGCAGGAGCAGAACGGGACGTTCTGTGGAGAGGGGACTGCAGAGGTGGGCCTCCTTCTGTCTTAGGGTCGGTGCAGGCCCTCCTGGGCAGGGGACGGTCACGCCGACCCCTGAGAGATGAGAAGGAACTCGAGTAACATGATCCAGACTGTGTTGTAAAAGTTTATTCAGGCCCTGGCCGGGGTGGCTCAGTGGGCTGGGCGTCGTCCTGCAGAGGGAAAGGTCGCCAGTTTGATTCCCCATCAGGGCACGTGCCTGGGTCGTTGGTTTGGTTCCCGATCGAGGCACATTCGGGAGGCAACTGATGGATGTGTCTCTCTAGAGTGGAGGTTTCTCTCTCTCTCTTTCTCCCCCCCTTCCCCTCTCTCTAAAAATAAGTAAGATATTTTTCAAATATATAAAAAGATTATTCGGGCTGCCTGTGGAGAGGGAAAGGGAAGGAAAAGGGCAGGAGAGGACGTGGAGACGCCATGTAGGGGCTGGTGTAGAAATCTGACAGGAAGCGACGGTGGCTTAGGTGAAATAGCGGCTCTGGAAATGGGCAGATGAGGTCGTACCTGGGAGACCGTTTGGACACACCTGGTAAGAGATCAGGTGTTAGAGCATCGAGGAGTTCATGCTCACGCTCTGGTGTCTGATTTGGGCAGCTGGGTGGATGACCTTATTTATTAAGATGGTGATAGTGGAGGCTTCCGTTCTGAGCTCAGCCTAGACTCCTAGAGTGTGATGATGCTCCAAGGTTTCCTGCGGCGGAGGGGGTGGGAGTTAGAGAGCACTTGTCCGAGGAAGGCATTCTGGGCGCTGGGAGGGCAGTGCCCAGAGAGGGGCCCTTGAGGGCGAGCCCTGTCCCCGAGGTGCTGGGCTTAGTGATGAAAAGCACAAAGGCTAGGGGAGGAAATGGATGTATATTGTTACAAGGTATTTATGTATGAATTAGTATAATATTATTTGAAGATAGACTGTGATAAACTAAAGAGCTATATTGTAAACCTTAGGACAGTCACTAAAAATAAGGAAAAAAAGATAATCATTTGATAGTGGAAATAAAATGGGAATCATCAATTAAAAAAAGGCAGAATGAGAGAGAAAAAAGGAACAAAACATATGGAACAATAAAAAACAACTAGAAAGACGGTCCTGATTGTGTCAATAATTACTTTAAATGGTAATGGCCTAAACACCCCACTTAAAAGCAGAGATTTTTGGATTGGACAAAAAAGCAAGACCTAACTATATACTAGCTCCAAGAAAACCATTTAAATATTGATATATAGGTAGACAAAAAGTAAAAATGTATACTATGCCAACAAAAATCAAAACGAAGTTAGAATGGCTGTAATATTGTATCAGAAAGTAGAATTAGGAACAAGGAACAGTGCAGGAGATGAAGGGAGATACTAGCTAATAGAAGGAGTCAGTTCATCTGCAAGACGCTGTAATCTTAAAACTGTGTGTACCTAAAAATAGAGCTTCTAGATATAGAAAAGAAAACGTACAGAAGAATTTATAACATTAAATGCTTAGGTTAGAAAGGAAGAAAATCTCAAAATCTCGTTTAGTCTGTGGGACCGTGCTAAAACTGTGTTCTGTCGCCGTCTTCATTTTACCACTGAGCAAACTGAGGGCCAGAGAGGCTGGGACTCACCAAAGTGGAGGAGCCGGGCTTTGAACCCAGAGCGGCGGCCCACCTCCAGCGCATTCCTTTCTACTGCAGATCTGAATTTGTAGGCTGAGCCTTCCTTCTGTGTGCTAAGAAGACCGGGCACAGAGGGATGAAAGAAAGGCAGGACAGCTCCTGGTAGATTTTCTAGACTGTGGTGGGGAAAGCGGATTGCTCTCTGCCCATCGTGTCCACAGGGAGAGCAGTCGGCCGGCTCCCGAGTTCCCCACGGCGGCGCTCAGCACCGGGAGGCTGGGGAGTCGTCTGCAGGGCTCGGAGGGAGAGGCAGCGTGAAGCCCAGGGGGCCCTGCCCGGTCAGGCTCAGAGCAGGAGAGGTGAGAGACAGGCTTCTCCAACACCAGTCCTTCTCGGCAGCGTTCCACCAGCCAAGAATCGGTTCAAACTAGAGAACTTAAGAAGCAGCGAGTGCATTTTCACGTGGCGCTGATGCAGAAACAGTTACGGGGTGGAACCTCGGGAGCCCTGGCGATGTAAAAAGTAACATAACAAAACCAGGAGGTTGAAGAGAAGGCAGAATAGAAGGTAACATGAAGTATAACTATGCCGGTCTCCTCGTCTTTACTATGACTCCGGAGATACCGTATGAAATTGAAATACGTTGGTAAAAGAAGCACCCCCCTTCTCTCTCTCTCTCTCTCCCTGCACACGCCCACACACACGTAATAAATATGAAATATTTTTAACTCTAGAGAGACCTCTTATGAACTATGTGGGGAAAATCTCCACACTTTTCCGAAGTGGAATGATTACTTGGGTCGCACCTTCATTTCTTCTAGCAAATTTAATTAAAATTACATGTAATGCTTTAAATTTAAAACTGACAAAGAACACAACCTCACTTTCTGGAAAACGATTTTCATTTTTCTCTCCTCTTGATACATGCGGATACAGAAATGTCTGGACTGTTGTTCAGTCGATGTTAACTGGTTATCTGTGGTGGAATTTTAAGATAATTTATAACTTTCTTTTTGTCCTCTTCTGAGTTGTTTTTGCTTTTAAAATAATCATGGCATTCTTTGAAATTAAAAACTATTTTCTAAAGCGCACGAAGGATAATTTTTAAAGGCTTCAGAGTTGCACTCCCAAATGGAGATGCCAAGGAAACAGTTCGATGTGTGAGCCTGGAATTCAGAAGGGAGGTCTGGACCAGAGACTTCCGGTGTGGGAGTTGGCAGCGTGTAGATGATCTTTTTCATATTTTATTTGTTTATTTTAGACAGAGGAGAAGGGAGGGAGAAAGAGGGAGAGAAACATCAGTGTTCGAGAGAAACAACAATCAGTTTCCTCCCACATGCCCCCACCTGGGGACCTGGCCCGCATCCGGGGCAGGCTCCCCAACTGGGAATCAAACTGGCAACCTCTCCGTCTGTGGGACGACGCCCAGCCCTGCTCCCCCCCGCCCCCCCCAGCCACACCAGCCGGGATAGCACCTAGATGATTTCTGAAGCTCAGAGGAGTGAGTGCGATCATCTTGGCCGTGGGCTCAGGACCCTGCTCTGGGCACCTCCATCACTTAGAGAGTAAGCGGAGGAGGGCCCTGCGTGAAACACAGAAACGCTCACGCTTTCTGGAGGTAGGAGGAGCGCCTACCTCTTAGCGCTTGCAGAGCCAAGTGCTAAGTCGTGAAGCAGCCCCACAGCTTTGGTGAGATGCTGGGATGCCCACCTGGACTTCACTCCAGAACATGTTGTTCATGGAGTGTCTGCTGCTTTTCTTTTCCCCAGACCTCGTGACTTAGAGAACTAGCAGTTGCTTCTTCAACTCTTTTTGGGGAGTCATTTTAAGGCCCCTAGAATATTTTGGGGTTTGGCTGACATCAGGGTCCTTGAAGAGCTGCTGAATACTTTCAGCAAATGCGGGGACAGTGTTTGGAGAGCCCCTGTGTGGTGTTTAATGGGCCACAGTAGCTTCTGTTTGCTGAGTGCTTTACCTGACTTGTGAGTTTAAAGGAGAGTAGCCTGTGGGATAGTCCATGCCTATGCAGAGCTCACCATAACCCACTCCACTTGCAAGCCTTTCTCCCGATTAGTTGGAAGCCTTTCTCGCAAGGCTAAAAATTTAAACTTTTGAAACCTCGTTATCTGTCCACGAGAGGTCAAGTCCGGGAGACCAGAAGCTTAGGCTGTTCGTCTCAGCTCCTCCCCTGAGGACAGACAACGGCCGCTCAGTCCACAGGCCTCCCTTCTGTAGCCTGGAGAGTCGGTCGTCCGTCCCTGGTTAATTTTAGGCCGGGCCGGTCATGGCGCTTCTCAGCTCTTTGGGAGCTCGCGAAGCTCACGCGGGGCTGAAGCTGCAGCCTGCCCGTCAGTGGCCTTGGCCTCCGGTGGATAACGACTATTTCTGCCTGTTGCTGGGACTGGCTCCTGTCTTACGCAGCCTCTCTGTCAACATCCTGGCATTTAGCAGAGCCACTCCGGCCCTAATGCTTCTCCTGGCTCCAGGCACGCATCGGCGTCCTTCACGCCTTGGCCCCTGGTGCCAGGAGGGCCACACGTGCCCCTGGGTTGCTCGGTTGCCTCCTGTCTCCGAGAAGTCGTTCTCGCTGCTCTCCTGGCCCTGGCACGTCTGCACCGGGGCCTTTGCACCGACGTCTGTTTGCGCAAGGAAGTCCATTTTTCAAGCTGTGCCGTACGTGCAGCAATAGGGTTTGAAGAAAGCAGACTTGGATGTGGATCTGATTAGTTTTTCGGTTTTCTCCCCTTCTAGGTAATCCTTACTAATATCCAAAACAGAAGCCCTAAGCCTGGCCCTGCTCCCCACGATCAAGAACTAGGCTTTTTCCTAGAAACAGGACTTCAGAGAGCCCATGTCCTCTATTTCAAAAATGGGTAAGCCTTCCTCGCTTTTTCTAAAGAAGGAGAATAGAAAGCTTCATAACTAACACTGCCTTTAGTTTAGTTATTATCACAAAAACGATTTTAAAAATGAACTATAATTGGGATTTCTTTAAAAAAAAAAACAAACGAACACAGGCTCGCTCTTCTCCCCGCCACCCAGCTCGGTCACTTTCTCACGAGATTTGAAGGTGGGAGGCGGGGAGGGGGGTCCTATGTAAGGAGCACCAAGACCAGAGGGGGGGCATCTGATGGGAACCGGGCTTCATGCTGCCCTTCCCCTTGGGAATGGTACTGTATAGCTGCCGCCCCCGCCCCCCTGCCCACTCCCAGGGTTGGGGGGAAGTGATGAGTTGGAAACCTGGCCCACGGGATCCCCCTCCTTGGAATGGCTGATCCATTCGGGGACTTGGATTGGCCGAGTCTCGACGGTACTTCGATGAACGTGAGTGTGACCGCAATGTCCCACGAGGGTCTCTTCCCCTCGAGCCGCCTGTGCAGGGGGCTTGAGAGCGGCCCGAGAGCCCGAGTGTGAGGGACGGAGCTCGCTGACGCGTTTGATTGTCTATTTTCCTCTCTGTGTTGTCTGATGAGAAACGCCACGGTTCTGTGCCAACTTGCTCAGCTGTCCCTTGTTTTGACATTGTGCTGCAGGATAGATGTGTATGAAGACCGACAGTAGGTATCCGGGTCCCGGTAGCTCCCCCCACTGGGCTGTGCATGGGCCCCCCCCCCCCCAGGCCTGGTCCCCTCCCTCTAGGACACGGGTCCCAGCCTCGGGACAAATGAACAGTGGAGTCACTCCCTCTTCATTGTCACGAGCTTCAAACCTTGGGGCGCAGCTCCGGGGAGTGGGAGTTCACCCTGCTGGGAGTGCACACTTATTTTTCAGACCCTCCTTAAACTGTGGACAAGGCCTGCTTTGCCCGAAGGCCAGGGGTCCAGATTGGCATCGCCACAGCTGGCGCCCCAAGGTTGGGAATGGCTCGGCGGCTTTGGCACAACGGTGTGCTCAAATCTGATCTCAGCCGACACCGACTGAGATCGTCTGAGTGACGGCGCATGTCCCCTGAGCTGAGTTTTGAGTTCTGTTTTCGTTGCTGTTTTCAACGGAGGGAGGGAGGGAACGTGGACCATTTTTCTAGCGGTCTGTTTCTTCTCCCTTTCACAATAAAAGGCGCCCATCACAGAGGATGCCCCAAGCACTGCTGTCCCTCCCTCTGACCTGTGCATGTGTGGGAGGCCGCTATGCAAGTCCCGAGACAGGAATGAGCTCTCCCTGGGGGCTGTCGGGGGTGCTGCACTGGCCCCTTCTGTTGCAAACGCCCTGTGTGAGATTAAAGAGAGCGGGCTGGGCAGCACACCCTCACCCGTGAGAGCTGTCCGCTGAGGAGGGAGGAGCAGGGCCCTGGGGCTCTGACCTCCTGCTGTGAGACGCCCACTGCCCACTGCCATCCAGCTGGAGAATGATGGTGACGAGAGCTTCATTATTTGCCACTCGATGGTGGACTCCATGCCGGGAGTTGCTTGCTGCCTCATGTCTCATTTTACCCAAGTTCAAGGGGAGCCGCCCTGACGTAACCACAGGCCCGTCGCCCTTCCCTCTGGGCTCTAGAGACCAGGGGCTACATCGGCCTGGCTGTTCTGCAGGGTCTTTGCACGCTGCGGCGGCGTCTGAAGGCTGGGCCTGCGCAGCAAGAGATTACTCTTGGGGGCGGTGGAGGGGGAGGCCAGCTTTGGGACCGCAACATGTGGACGAGAGGAGAGAAATCGGGGGTTTCGGACAAGCCAAGTGCCATCAGGGTTACTCGGGGCCCGAGAGCCACGCTGGGGGTCATGTGTCAGCGGGCACCTGCGGTCAGCGGGCACCTGCGGTCAGTGTCCCCAGGGTGCCAGTGGAGGCGCACGGAGGCGGCTGCTGCCCCTGAGCACCCGTGGTTTCCGCAGTTCCACTCCCAATGCACCTGCTCCCTGGCCGTCTCATTCCTTTTCTGTTTCCTGCATTTTTAAAATATGCAGAAATCCAAAAATCATCTCCATGCTCTCCTGGCTGGTGTGGCTCGGTGGGCTGGGCATCACCCTGCAAACCGAAAAGCCGCCAGTTTGATTCTTGGTCAAGGCACGTGCCTGGGTTGCGGGTCCCGTCCCGGGCTGGGGGCATCTGAGAGGCGACCTTCTCTCGCACATCAGTGTTTCTCTCCCTCTCTTTCTCCTTCCCTTTGCCTCTCTCTAAAAAATAAATGAATGAAATCCTTTAAATGCGTACGCATCCGGGATGGTGCCGCGGGTGCAGGTTGGCTGACCTCCCGGGGCGGGGAAGTGCCGCGGAGAAGAGTTCTGCAGCGAGAGGCAGAGACTGACAGAGCACTTTCTTTTTGGGGTACATACTGAAGGATAATCCGCTCTGGGGGTGTCACCCCTGAGGACTTAATGAGTTACAGTGATCACTCTTATTCCTCTATGAGTCCCCATCTCTGTCAAGAGTGAGTGGTCCAGGAGCCAGACTGGTGCCCTTGAACCTCTCTCAGAGAGAACCCGAGCCCCGGACCGGCTCCCGGGCCCCTCCGAGCCCCTTAGATCCCAGTGACACTTTTGTGGACCTTTCCTTCGTCGTCCTTGACCCTCACAGCGGCATCTTGCGGTGTGCGCTGCCACCTGTGGCGAGGTTGGCGGTGCGAGTGGCCTTGCCCCCGTTTCCACCCGGGGACCTGGCTCCCACGTTCTGCCTTCGGGCCTTTTAGCCCTGCACCTCCGAGGACGAAATGCCGCCCCTCTGGGTGGAGGGGCTTGGCCGGACCCTCAGACAGTGGCCTCGGCCAGCGCCCTGCCCCTCTGTGAGGGCACACCCGGCCCCTGGCATGAGGCCTCTCCAGGGACGTTCCCAGCCGCTGGTGCCCGGGGTGTCCCCATCATGCCCTTCCTCCCGCCTCATCCACAGCCTGTCCCAGATCCTCTGCTCCTTCTCCTCGCCTCCCCCTTTTCCTTTCTCTCGCACCCTGGGTCCCCTTTCTGGTTGCCGCCCAGCCCTGTGTGTCCCCGGGCACGGTCTGACCCGGAACGCACTCTCTTCAGTCTCGCAGCTGTGTCACTCATCCCAGTGGGCGGCCGCGGCCAGCCGGGTAAGGACGAGAAACCCTGCTCAGCCTCTGCAGAAGGCGAGATCACAGAGCCTTAGCCTCAGGGGACCAGGATGGCACCTCCAGGGTTCCCCGGGCCCCGAGCCAGCAGGCCTGATCTGGAACCCGCCCTTCTTCCTCCTCTTTGTCTGTAAAATAGGGCTCATCCACCTATGCAAGCACGGTGGTGAGGTGCAGATAAGAAAACGCGTGTGGAAGCCCTGGGGAAGGAAGCGGCAGGCAGGCAGCGAGTGATACATGGCCACCTCCCACCATGGCGATGCCCGGCTGGCTTTCCAGCTGGACACGGGGCTGGGTGAAGGTCAGGCTCCCACGGACGGGGAAGTTCATGGAGCAGGCACCCCGTCACTCGCGTGATGGCTGAGCCTCACACCACCAGCGTCCTCAAGGAGCAGCACTTACCACCGCTGCTGTTTAACAGAGAGAGCGCTGCTGATGCATGGGGTCGGCTTGGGTAGCGCCCGGTCGCTGACAGCCATGCCGGCGTTCCAGACGGGGAGGTCAGCTGACTGCCCTGACATGGGGGTGCTGGCTGTTCTCCGGGTGGGAGAACAGCCTCAGCCTGCTGAAGCGAAGAGAGATGTCCCCTGCCCCCACCCCCGCCCCCCCCCACCCCGAGTCTCTGCAGCCGGAACTGCCGGGAAGCCACTTAAGTGGCATCTGGGATGGCACTTCTTTCCTGCAGCGTCGCTTCCCTGGGAGGCCTGGCCCGTCACCCCGTTATTAAGCAGTGCTCCCCGTTGTTTGCTCTCGCCGTACCCACTCGTTTTCCGGTACTTGCCGCAATTTGTAATTGCACACGTTGGTGAGCTTGTTTATCATCTGTCCCCCTTGCTAGGCTGTACCATCCTCCCCGAGAACCTGGACTGAGCTTCTCAGTTTCCCCAGTGAAGCACCAAGCGCAGTTCGGGCACGTGGCACACTCAGCCAACACCTGCTGGGTGCCCACCCGACCTGCCGCACCCGGGCCTGTGCTGAGAGGGCTGTGTGCCCTCGGGGCGTAAGGGGGTCGCTCTGGCTGGAGATGGGGCTGTTAGGGGAATCTCGTGGTTTCCTTGAGAACAGTTAGATGGAGTGGGGACATGGTGAGCGTCAGATCTGGAGATGGGGATGTCCAGGACTTGCCTCTGGATGTGCTGCGTTTGAGATGCCTGTGAGACAGACCCGTGCCTGAGCGGACTCGTCAACCGGGAAGATACAGGAGCGCAGAGGGAGGGTGGAGCTTGACTTATAAACTGGGAGTTTCAGCAGTTGGTTACATTTAAGGCCCTGGACTGGATGAGGCCAGTGAGGGGCAGAGGGCAGAGGGAGAAGCAAGGACAGCCCAGGGCCCGGCGTGGACACCCGCTCGAGTCAGATGTGGAATAAAGGGGGGCAACCTGTGGAGCGGCTGCCTGGGGCGGGAGGGCCACCCGTGGGATGCAGGGGTCACCTGCTTTGGACCCAGTCACTGCCTCGGGGAGTTTACACTCTGCCCCGGGAGACAGTCGGTGAAGGAGGCAATAGGATCCACGCGGTGTCACGCAGCTGGTCGGGGGCCGAGCTGGCACCCGCGCACCTCTCTCTGACACCTGGTCCGGGTTTCTCACCCTCGGACCATGCTGCCCACGCCCAGTTAGGGCTCTTTTCTCAAAGCGGAGGACCTGGCAGTGTGAAGGAGTATACGGTGTCACACCTGGAAAACAAGGACTTTCGAAAGCCAGTGTAGATGTAACTATTTATGTGATAAAAGGTGTCAGCCAACTTTCTGTTTTGCTTAAATGCATACTAGGTCTGCATTTAATGCCATCAAAACGGGAACCAAGGCATCTTTGTCCACTTTACTTACGGAACTCTAAGACCGCTTTCAGCGGTGAATTATGGGGGACAGGTAATCGCTTCAGTCTACTTCCTAAGTGCTTAACACTCAGTGAGCGTTAAGGTCCCGTGCCTTCCGAGAGCTTTGTCGGTGTTCACCGAGGTGCGTGCATCCGTGTCGGTCTGCCCTTGGGCTCAGCAGAAGAACCGGAAGGTCATTCTAGGTGTCCAGAGTGCAGGAGGGGGGTGTTGGAGGGGGTACGACATCTGTGTACTCTGTTGTGCGCTCCCCACCTGGAGTTCCATTTCCTTCCACTACCGAGTGTTGGACCCTCTCGATCACTTTATCCCGAGCCCCCAGGGTCATTTTCAACATAGTCAGTGTTGCCTAGTAACATAACTGACATCTTATCTTGGTTAGGTTTCCAAGGAAATGGAATTGGAAAGTTAGCCAGAGGTCAGATTCTCATGCAGGAGAAGAAAGTGATTCGTTATGCCTTTGTCCACACTGTCTGTTTTCTTACCTGACTTGTCTACTGTCTGTCTTCCCTCACTGGAGCACAAGTCCCACTTGGGGAGGAATTGTATCTGTTCTGTTGGGGAAGGGATCTTGAGCAGTGTCTGGAATACAGTTGTATGTGAAGGAATGAATGAGTGAGTGAATGAACTTTTCATTTTCAGTTGAGGTGGCTCTGGCTCACAGATGCCTAGCAGTTGAGTGTCTTCTTTAAGGTCCGTTAACGCAGCTTCCATTTGCTGAGAGCTAGATCGACTCTCTGAGCCCTGCGCTCGGGGCCGGGGATGTAAGGATGGACAGAACCACCTGGGCCAGCTCCCGGGACCTGCTGCTCCGGTGAGGCTCCTCGGTGGCCAAGAGGGAGGTGTTCCTTGACCATCGGCGTTAGGGTTCCCTCCCTGCACGTGACGTCCTTCTGTTAAAAGAGGGTGCAGGGGGCCAGGTGTCAGATCAGACGGTTTCCTTGATCTCAGAGTAAAACGGTACATTTTCTGGGTCCGCCCTGTCTCCGAGGTCCGGGAGGGGTGCTGTTGGACTGTACTCGCTTCTGGACGGGATCCCAGAGCCCCCGCAGCGGGGAGGGGAGTTGCGGTCTCTGCGGTTTACTGGTTTGAGGACATTTGCTCCCAGGGCCTCCCAGACCCACATTTTAAAAATAAAATGACGCCGCTCTTCGAGGGCTGAACAAACTGGACACCAAAGCATGGGAGGAAAGCGTGCCAGTGCTGCCTTTGCAGGCCCCGCCCCTCAAGGGCAGACCGTGGAAACGGCTCGTGCACATTGGGAAGGAGGAATTCACATCCCCTCCAGTGCAGGAGGAAGCGGGAGCTCATGCTCGGGGGCTGTGGGGAGCTTCCCTGGTAACCTAGTGACGTCTGGGTGCAGAGCAGGCCCTGCTGCGCCCACTCTGGGGAGGAGGGTGTGTGGAGAAAGCTGGCAGAGTCCCTGCCCCGTCCTGGCTCGTGGTTAACCCAGGTCTTCCTCCCTGGCCGAGGTGCCAAATGCAGTCACACCTTACAGGAGGGCGGTGGGGTGGAGGCCCCAGCTCTTTCCAAGGGATACTTCTTACCTATTTCTTTTTATTTTTTAAAGATTTTTATTTCATTCTAAATCATCAGTTTTTTTCTTCTTTTTGTTTTCCAGAGGTATTTTTGGTTAATTCTTAGAGATTGAGCTAAAGCCCAGAAAGTTACTGAGACATTTTTGGAGAATTTGTGGCTTTTTTAAAAGGAAACACTATCATCTATTGACAAGGAGAGGGGCCACTGGTTTCCTTACGCCTGCCTTTGCGCACTGTCCGCATGGAGATGTCTGCGGTAGATCTGCTTATCAATGAGGAAATGCACAATAAAATCGTGTGCTCTCATAGCAAAGTCTTGCATTAAATTACAAGATTTAAAAAGTTAATGAAGCCCTGGCTGGCGTGGCTCAGTGCATTGAGTACAGGCCTGCGAACCAAAGGGTCGCCGGTTCGATTCCCAGTCAGGGCACACGCCTGGGTTGAGGGCCAGGTCCCTAGTTGGGGGCTCACGAGAGGCAACCACACACTGATGTTGCTCTCCCTCTCTTTTCTCCTCCTTTCCCCTCTCTCTAAAATAAATAAAATCTTTAAAAAATAAAAATAAAGTTAACAAATTAGCTTTTAAATTGATGTTTGTTTATTCCACTTTCCTCTCTATTTTAGGTTTGAATTTTTACTTTTCAATTCACAGGTGGCTTTGGTGATACCCTCCAGGCCTGGCCCAAATGCACGGCACCCTTCTGCCGGCTCTTCCCGCAGCGTCTCTCTGCGGGCGGGTGCTGGGTTAGTGGGCGTGGCAGCCGGTTCGCCTTCGAATCCGGCAAATTAATGTCAGAAGCAGCCGTCTCTGCATGTTGGAAACCAGGAGTTCAAATATCAGAAAGAATCCGATGCTGTGTTTCTTCCCAAAAATACCCAGAAAAAATGATTAGCCAGACTTGGTAAAATCTCTAAATTACAGATTATTTTTTTAAAATATGCAGTTTTATTGTTTTTCAAGTAGATTTTGAGTTAGTTACGAAAAAACAAATAAAATAGTGCCTACTCAGTTCCGTGAATGTTTGTGGAGAGGCTGCGAGGGGCCAGTCACTGGGGTGAGCTCTGGAGACAGGAGAGGAACACACGATGTTCTCTGGGCTGCGGGCAAGACAAGGGTGTAGGCGGCGAGCGTAACACCTGGCGAAAAGCTGGAGCGGGGAAGATGGGAAGTGGGGGAGGGCGGGGAGGGCGGAGGAAGAAGCTACTTGCCAGGCTGAGTCCATCAAGTTTTTTAGAATAGTTGACATTTGAACTTGGTCTTTGAGGGAGGGGTAAGATTCACCCTACGGCAGGGGTAAGATTTTTGTGTTTTAGGGAGGACTGAGGGGGCGGGGGTGGTAGTCATGGTTGAATGCGAGATCTACCGGACCGGAGCCATGTCCTACACTCTGGAGAGTCAGCGAGGTCCAGTGGTCAAGGAGTGCTGACTCCGGATCCGGCTCCCTCTTGCATTTACCGTGACCTTGGTGACTTACTTGACCCGCACTTGGATGTTCTCAGTTGTAAACTGGGGATAATAATAAAACCTACTTCAGAGTGTTGTTCGGGGGATTCAGTGACTTATTAATCATAGTGTGCTTGGACTGTGTCTGGCACATGGTGAGCACGAAACACGGGCCAGATGAATAAATAAATAAAACCCTACAGAGTGAAGGTTTGGCCAGCTCCCGGGACAGAAAGGTAAGAATTGGCAACTGAAATCTGGGAAGGTAATAACCACAGTGGCAGCATGGTTTTGGATCTTCACATATATCCACATAAAAAAGACACAGCAGCCCTGGCTGGTGTAGCTCAGTGGACTGAATATGGGCTGTGAACCAAAGAGTTGCAGGTTCGATTCCCAGTCAGGGCACATGCCTGGGTTGCAGGCCAGGTCCCAGTGGGGGCCCCAATGAGAGGCAGCCACACATTGATGTTTCTTTCTCTCTCTTCCTCCCTCCCTTCCCCTCTCTCTAAAAATATAAATAAAATATTTTTAAAATGACACAGTAACCAGAGAGGAAAACCAGAAACCCATTTACAGCAAAACTAGATGGCAGGGTATGCTCAAGAATCCCAAAGGACAGGCTGGTGGGGACCAGCTGCCAACAGCTATAGACCAGCAGGCAGTTCGCATGTGTGTGCCGAGAGCAGAAGGAAGCCAGGGGCGCCTGGTGGACCTGAGAGCAGGAGGCCCTAAAACAGCCAGCAAATATTTGTTGGAATATTGGAAAGTACCCCCCAGCCAGTCTGAGATCAGCAGCTGGAGGTGAGAGGGACTTGCCAAGTCAGGTCCAAGGGCAAGGGGCTGGAGCAGCCCTGGCCCTGCCGACCCGGTAGGGTGCTCCCTGTGCTGGGACGGGCCCCGCAATGAGCACAAACCGCTGAGAGTGGATGGAAATGGAGCAAGAAGTGAGAAAAAAGAAGGAAAAGGTAGAGGTAACATGGGGGGAAGGGAAACCAGGAATTACCAGAAAGCAAGCTGCTATATAGTATTTTTAGCCGCTTTATTCAGGTATAATTTACATATCAAAAATCCCCGGGTCGCAAACACACAGTTTTGTTGTTTTTAATAAGTTTATACAGCAGTGCGGTCACTGGCAGTTTAGTTTCAAAACATCTCATCTCCCCCCCCCCCCCCCAACCAGAGGTCCGCACGCCTGTTCACCATCAGGCCCCTACCCTGCCTGCGGCCGGGGGCAGCCGCCCCTCTGCTGTTTGTCTCTCTAGAGCTGCCTTCTGGAGGGATTTTAGAGAAACGAAGTCACAGAATCTGTAGCCCTTTGTGTCTCGCTTCTTCAACTTAGTAAGGTGTCTTTGAGGTTCACCCCCATTGTAGCGTGTCTCAATAGTTCCTTCCTTTTTATCATGAAGTAGTTCTTTCCTTGTATGGATACACTATGTTTTGTTTATTCATTCACTAATTGACGAACGTTTAGTGAATTGCCCATTCACTAACCGGTGAACATTCGGGTAGCTATTATAAATAATGCTCCTGTGAACATCTGCGAACAAATGTGTCCGAGGGCACTTCTTTTCCTTTCCCTTGGACGGAATCACGGGAGTGGAATCTGTGGGTCCTGTGATAAGTTCACATTTAGCTGTTCAAGACACTGTTCCCCACAGTGGCTGCACCATGTTACATTTGTGAGTTCCAGTTTCTTTCTGTTCTCTTCGGTGCCTGGTATCGTCAGTTTTCAAATTAGAGCTAATTTGGTGGGTTCGTAGTGGTGTCTCACTGTCATTTTAATTTGTATTTCTCTAATGATTCATGATGTTCAGTAACTTTTTATGTGCCTGCTAGGCATTCGCACGTCTTCCGTGGTGAAACATCTGTTGGAGTATTTTGCCCTGTTTTCAGTTGGATTGTCATTATCAAGTTATGAGTTCTTCATGCATTATGGATACAAGCTCTTTACCAAATACAGCATTTGCAAATATTTTCTGCCAATTTATGGCTTGTATTTATTTTTTAATTATGTTATTTAAAGAGGAAAAGTTAATTTTAAGGAAATCCAATTTTTCAATTTTTCTTTTCTTTTTATGGATTTTCCTTTCGGTGTTATAGGCAAGAAATTTTTAATCTAAGACCACAAAGATTTTCTTTTATATTTTTTTTCTACAAGTTTTATAGTTTTTTAACTTTTACATGTAGGTGTCTAATCTATTTTGAGTTAATAATTATGTACGGTATGAGGTAAGGATCTGAGTTACTTTTTGGGGTATCTTGATACCAATTGTCTAAGCACCATTTGTTGAAAAGTTCTCTCCATCCCTATTAAATTTCCTTGACACATTAGTAAACAGGTAACTAGTTGAACATGAATGTAAAGATTTATCCTGGAGTCTCTGTTTGGTTTTATTAACTTATATGTCTGTTCTTAAGCCAGTGCCATACTGTCCTGCATATATAGTTTAATAGCAGGTTTTAAAATTAGATGGTGTAAATCCTCTAAGTTTGTTCTTTTTCAAAATTATTGTGGCTATTTTCAGTCCTTAACATTTTTATATATGTTTTAAAGTCATCTTGTCAATTTTTACCCAAAAAAGCCCTCCAGGATTTTGATGAGGACTGTAGGCAATCGATCTCTAGATCAGTTTAGGGAGAATTGTCGTATTACCAGTAGGGAATCTTCCAATCCAAGGTCTCCCTAATTATATCTTTAATTTCTCTCAAAAATGTGTATAGTTTTTATTTTATGGGTTTTGACTTTTTTGTTAAATTTTTGATGAGCATTTTATTCTCTTGTAAATTGAATTGTTTTCTTAAAATTTTCAGATTATTTCTTGCTAGTATAAGAAATACTGGTTGTTGTATTTAAATATGGATATTGTATCCTGCAGCCTTGCTAAACTTACTAATTAGTTCTTGTAATTTTTACATAGATCACTTAGGATTTTTACACATGGGATCATGTCATCTGTGAATAGAAGCAGTTTTGCTCCCTCCTTTCTACACAGGCCTTTTATTTCTATCTGTTGCCTCATTGCATTTTCGAGAACCTCCAATGCTGTACTAAATGCAAGGGGGGCGAGCAGACGTGTTAATCCTGCTCCCGCCTGACCTCAGAGGGAAAGCATTCAGCCTTTCCCCAGTTAATACCAGGTGAGCTGTAAGATTTTTAGAGATGCCTCTTCGTCTCTAGCAATATTTCCCCGCTTGCAGACTGTCTCTTCTGATGTTACTTGGAGCCACTCCAGCTTCCTCGAGGTTGCTGCTTACACAGTGTGTCTTTCTTATCCTTTTACTTTCCTCCTATTTGTGTCTCTGGATTAAAGCGTCTCATCTGTCAGCTACAGACGGCATGCAGTTGGACCTGACTTTTTTACCCCGCATAAAAGTTGTTGCCTTTTGATCAGACTGTTTAATCCATTCACATTCGCTACATTTGCTGTCGGTGTGGTCGGCTTTATTTTACATCTGCCGTTCTGTTCGTTTTTCACATGTCTCATGTCTTTTTTTGCATCTTCATTCCTCCCTGTGACCCTCTTTTGTGTTAAAAAGTATGTTTTTTTAATATATATATATTAAAGATTTTATTTATTTTTATTTTTAGAGAGGGAAGAGAGGGAGAAAGAGACAGAGAGAGACATCAATGTGCAGTTGCTGGGGGCTGTGGCCTGCAACCCAGGAATGTGCCCTGATGGGGAATCCAACCTGTGATGCTTTGGTTCGCAGCCCGAGCTCAATCCACTGAGCTAAGCCAGCCAGGGCTAAAAATACGTTTTTGATATTGCATTTTAATTTCTCTGTTGACTTTTTACCTGTATTTTTAAAAAATGTTTTATGGTGATTTCTCTATGAATTACAGGGTACATCTTAAATGGTCACAGTCTGCCCCGGGTTAATACTGACTTAGTTTCAGTGAAGTATACAGTGTGGCCCTAATGCAGCTGCATTTCCTCCCTTCTTTGTGCTGTTAGTGTCTGTATGTTACAGACACCACAGTGCAGTGCAGTAATTATTCCCTTATATTAATACAATCTTATTTGTTAGAAACTAAAAGAAAAGATTTTAAAATACTGTATTTATGATATTTATATTTACCCACATATTTACACTTCTGGTACTTTCATTAATTTATTACTGGGGATTCCGATTTCCCTCTGCTGTCATTTCCTTGTGGTCGGAAGGACTTCCTGTAGCTTTTTGTACCGGGCGTGTCTGTAGCTACTGATTCTCTCACTTTTGGTTTAGTTGGCAGTGTCTTTGTTTTGCCGTCTGTTCGGATGACAGTTTCACCTGCAGTTTCTTTAAGCACTTTGAGTGTGTCTTCCACTGTGTCCGATTAGAAGTCACTGTTAATCTCACTGTTGTCCCCTGTATGGGATCATTTTTCAGTCATTACCTTCAAGGTGTGGTCATCTGTCAGCACTTTTATAATTTTCTGTCTCTGGTTTTCTTCAGCCCCCTTTCTCTTTGTTCTTTGGATTGGATCATTTGTCTTCCTCTATCTTTAAGTTCAGTGATTTTTCTGCTGTCTCGAAGGCTGTTGTTGAGCTCATTTAGGGAATTTTTTTAATTGAGTTATACATTTTAACTCTACAATCTCCATTTGGTTAATTTTTATAGTGTCTATTTCTCTGTTGAGATCTCCCTATTTGTTCAGTCACTGCCATCTTATTTTATTTTAATCTTTGCAAGCAGTTTCTGTTAATTCTCTGATCGTACTCCTCACAGCTCCTTTGAAGTCTTTGTCCTCTAAATCCCGCCTGTGGGCCCATTCGGAGTGAGTGTGTACGGACTCTTCTTTTTCTGAACGTAGGTCCCGTTTTCCTGTTTCTCTGTCTGTGTTACAGCAGATGTGGTACAACCATACATTAGAAAGTGGAAGGAGCCCTGGCTGGTGTGGCTCGCTTGGTTGGAGCATCATCTGGTAAAGGTCACGGGTTCGATTTCCTATCAGGGCATATCCCCGGGTGGCGGGTTCGGCCCCTAGTTGGGGTGCGTACAGGAGGCAATGTTTCTCTCCCTTTCTCCCTTCCTTCCCCTCTTAAAAAAAAAAATAGAAGGAGAATGTTGATAGTGTTTGCAGAAGATAAGTTTTTTGACTTTCCAGAAATTGATGGCGATATTGTTAGTATTGCTATTCTGAAACGTTCCGTGTAACACAGAGTAGAGAAAATGAGTACCTACGGAATGCTGTGATTCCGTTATCCCCTGTGTCCTTGAGAGCCAATCCTCTTGGTATGGGAGAAAGGCAAAAGAGACTTAAGATAGAAAACCTCTGAATTCCTGAATTGGACTGATTGTATCGGGAATATCAGTATGAAGTGATTGTTATTTGTATGTCTGTACGTGTACGTATGAGGGCACACGTCTGTGTGTACATACCGAGCGGCAAAAGTCGGGTTACTGTTGTGAGTACACAAAACGGAGTGTATTCTTGTATTATTATTTATTAATTATAGTATTACTTTCCATACGAACAACGGTGAACCTACTTCTGCCGCACCCTGTATACACATGTGTATGTGTGTGTGAGAGAGAGAGGGAGAGAGAAAGGAGAGGGGGGAGAGAGGGGGGTGGACAGGGGAGGGAGGCCTGACTCGGCAGCAGTGACCGTCCCTAGCGCCTAGACTGTGGTCCTGAAGACCCCTCTTTCAATGAAAGAAACCTCCGTCCAGCTCCAGAGTAGGAAGTACATGAGATGAGCCTGGAGCCCCTTTGCCTACCAGATTGCAAGGGAACTACTAAAGATTTCCAGGGTCACGTTAAAAGAATTCAGGCTAACTATGGGACAATTTGAATTTCAAGAAGGGCAAAAAGCGCAACAGACTCATCGAATACGTTTAAATTCACGAGTTGTGTCTTAGTCTCCAGCAAAGTAAATAAAGAGAACCAAGTATGTATCCTCCTTTGCTATATGAACTAGAAAACCAAATGTTAAACGAAAACACCTCCCTCGGAAATGATTCCAGCCAATACATGAAAATGCAGCAGAAGAACCAGCGTGTTGCCGTTTTGTTAACCCGCAGTGACTTGATATGTCTAACCACGGAGCACCGAGGGCTGCTAATGAGTGACAGAGGGAGTGGTCCCCAGGCACGACATGCCTCCTGACGGATGCGCACGCCACCGGGCGAGCCCGGCGACGGGACGGACCCTGAAGTGGCCACTCCCCAAAACCCAGCTGCCGCCTGCGAGAAAGAGAGAGAGAGAGAGAGATACAGAGACCAGAGGGCTGTGCCGGGCTGCACCACGGCTGCGCACTTTTCCAGCCCACAGGGAGCTCTCCAGATCCAACAGTTCAGCTTCTTTAACCAGCAGATTCTAAGGAAAAGAAAGAGGTAGAAAGGGAACCTGTAGATTAAACGAGATTTCAACAGGCTGGGGCATGGCCTGGAGCTAGTTCGTGTCTCAGCAGAAGCTGCTGATGGGGGCTGACGTTTCCTGAGCCATGATGGTGCCTCACGGGACCCTCGCAGCAGCCCTGCGGACCCGGGGGCCCAGCTGGTCTTCTCGCTCTGCCCTCGCATGCATGTGAGCGCCCAGACTCTGGCCGGAAGGAGCCGGACGTCGTGGGCGACTCTCTGGATAAGACAGTAAAATAACTTTTAGTGTATCTTGTGGGCTTGTTAGTAGACGTCAGCTCGTGTGGATGGCTTGGAGGGGCCTGGCCGTAGCTCCTTCCCCCAAACAAGTGAAGCACTCGCCCCACAGATCCGTTCGCCCTGCTCACGTGCCGAGCAAAGCTTTTTTGTGTGGATGGTGCAGAGGTGCAGTCGAGCTCACCGAGGGACCGGCTGTGCATTTTCGCTGGGAAGGGCCGAACTGAAAGCAGCCAGGATGAAAGAATTTGACCGAGAAGCCTGTCCTAACCGCTTGTGCACACACCCATTTCCCTGTTGTCAGCATTGGGTCAGTCTGGCACCGTGCCTGCTGTCCCTCTGTCCTCCACCCCCACTGGCAGGGGCCGAGGGTCCCTCCCTCCTTCAGAGCCCCTGCGGGGTGGCCCATCTGGCCCTCTGCCTCCCACCTTCTCTTGCTGCACCCCTGCCCCCGCGATGCTTCTGTGTGGAGTCACGGGGGTTAGTCACAGTTTCCAGCTCGTCTGCAGGCCCCCGAGTGACAGGGTCGTCTTCCGCTTTTCTGGGCGCCGGACTCGGGGCCTGTGCTCAGGCGCCAGCTCCTCTCTTTGGGGGCTGTAGGGCGGTCCCGGGCGTGCTAGATCATTTCTCCGAGCCTTTTTGCTTTCCCACTCATAAAGCTGCTTGTTAGCTGAGAGGAAAACTTTGACATAGCACGTAACAGAAAACAGTTCTGATGTTGCACTATTTTCCGCTAAACCACAGATGCACACGCATACCAGTGGCTGCTTTCCGGCTTCTGCCCAGCAAATGTTCATCTGTGGAGTGGAGGGCCAGATGGCGGGTGGTGGGAGGCCGCGGACGGTTGGGCAGTGGGACGTTTGACATCATGTTGAGCGCCGGGCCAGCAGCTTTCCAGGTGTCCTGTTGCTCGGGCATTAGCGGGCACAGGCCCAGCGGGTGAGGCCTGCCCTCCCAGGCTTGCCCCTAGCACCCAGTGCATGCGCCTAGCACCCGGCGCGTGCACCCTCTGCCACGTTTCCACGTGCCTCACTTTCCATTCTCCCTTCCTCCTCCTCTTCTCACCTTCGCTCTCGACCTTCGCCCCTTTCTTCTTTTTATCCCCAACTCACAGCTCTTTCCCAGGCCCCAGTGCATTATCCGGCGGCGTGACTCACGAGAATGCGTGAAAATCCTGGACGGCACCGTGCTCCCTCCGGCCGGGCAATAATACTGCTTTATTTCCCTGCAGACAGTGTTGGAGGCTTCTATTTACTGGCTTACCAGCCAGGCCTCTCCTTTCCCGACTGGGTGGCCTGGTTTGGAGTAGGACCCCACTGGCACCCCCACCCTGGGGGCTGCCCCGCTCCCGGCCCCCTCCCAGCCTCTCCTTGCCCACGCCTGCTGCCGGCTCGGCCCCTGAAGCCGTTTGGACCTGTGACCCCTGCGTTTAAAGGTCTTCAAACAACGATGACAGCAACAACAAACAAGTCCCTTGGACATTTTCAGGCATAGCTTGTGAAATGTCGTCCCCAGAGGTGGTTTTGGAAATGCACTTCTGTTCTCTGCTGATTGAAATGGAAGTGAACATTGTGCTCTTACCCTCGCACTTGACCCTCATGAGGCTCAAGGGCTGTGGTTCGTGCGGAAGGACTGTCTTCCCCTTGCTGTCCTTTCCGCCTGTCCCCCTCCCCACAGCCCAGTTGGCCGGACACACGGGACAGTCGGAAGTCCTTTCATCTACGTGACATCGCTGCTATGAACCGATGAATTTGGAGCCGTCGTGGCAGCAGACCGCCCCTCCCTCCTAGATCGTTGGCTTTTAAAATGCGTGTTGAACTGGCCTGGTGCTCACCCTGCTCCGTGTGGTTCTCTGCTCACGAGGCAGGCCACTCGGGGCCCCGGCCTCACACCGCCCGTGCCTGTCTCCCAGCCCGGGCTGGGTCCGGAGCGGACGTGCTCCTCGGTGGAAGCGAGTTATGTTGGCACTTCGCTTTCCCTCGCCAGCTCTGCGTCACGCTCTCCTAACACCTCGGCTGTGCGGCCACCCAAACCACCAGTCCGAGCCACTGAAACCACGCCAGTGGCTCCGCCGCCCAAGTTCACGTGTCCGAGTGTGGCCTGGCCGTCGATGGACCCAGGGCAGCCTCCAGTGTCAGCTCTATTGACTGAGGCAGAACGGGAAGGACTCGGGGGCCAGCACCCTCGGTCCCTCTGCTAATTAGTGGTGTATTCAGTCCCGGGGCCTGGGGCGGAGACCCCGCCCTCCTCCCCAAGGACACCGGCACTCTCGGGGGATGTCACCCCCGTTTCCTGGGAGAAGGGCCATGGGGTCCCACGGAAGGAGCATTTTTCTATCCTTGCCTGACACCGGGTGTCTTTTGTTATTGAGGACACAATAGGCTTTCAGTAAATAGCAAAGCGAAGGAATGGGTCCAACTGGGGAACACCTTCTGTTTTTCCTTTAAAACTAAATGGCCCCAAAGAAGTAAAACAGACTTTCGTGTGCCGCAAACGGACTGGGAGATGGATTCCAGAATTCCAAAACCAAGCAAGGGCAAAGTGTTGAGGATGATCGTAGTAATGATGGCAAACCCCGAGAAAGCTCTTATTACACGCATTAACTCAATGACTTCTTGCAACCAGTCTGTGAGGCGGGTATATCTGCTAGTGCTGTTTTACGGATGAGAAAACGGAGGCGCGGGCATTTTCCCCAAGACCAGCAGCTGGCGAGTCGAGAAGCCCGAACCTGAGCCCGCACTGTTGGGGCCCAGAGGCCCTGTTGGTTTCACCGAAGTGTGGGTCTGTAGACGAGCATGTGGGTTTCCAGGCGAATGCTCTGAAGGGCGGTCCTTCCTCCTATGCTGGGTCCTGGCCTCGTCTGTGGGAAACGTTGTGTTAGACTGAGGAGTCCGACTGGGCCCCACACCGTTGGGCTTCCAGGGTCCAGCCGAGCGTCACCCCAAGCCCACGAGGAGGCGTGCCTGTTGGCTGGCCCGCTGCCGCCTCCCCTGCACACAGTAGGCCCTCCTTGTGTGTTTTGTGGATGAGGATCGGTATCCTCTGACATTCCCGAAGGGTGGGCAGGACGGAGGACAGGAGGCCCGGCGAGCCTGCCTCGATCCTTCTTCCTTGGAGACTCGGGCTTTGGGCAAGCGGGAAGGCACAGGCCGAGGGCGAGCTGCCCTTCGACCCCAGCCCCTGGGGCCGTTTGTCCAGCTGTCATCCGTGGGCCTTCCGCGCGCCACGTTGGAAGGATCTGTGCGCGTGTCCCTGTCCGGCCCCCAGCAGGCTCTCTGTGCCTTTCTGGGCCCCAGCCTCTGCCGCCCGGGGGCAGGGCCTGCCCGTGCGCTGCCTGCCGCCGGCCGGCTGACCCTAGCGCCCGGTTCACTCGCCTTGTGTCACGAGGAAGCTTCTGCTGCTGAGGCAGTCCAAAAAAAATGTTGTTAAGCCTAGTACAACTCTCATTAGGTTTGCAACGAGACTTCCGGAAGCTCTGCCTGCTTGTCCAGGTCCCAGAGTGGACGGTTGCCACCCCCTCCGTCACCATATCTAGGCTGCAGCTGGCTCGCCCCGCGGATCCGAGAGAGTCCTTGCTAACGAGGCCAAGGTTGTGGGTTTGATCCCTGGCCCCCGAGTGCAGCGAGCCATCTGTCTTCACAAATGCATGTCACTGGATACGAGCAAGGCGTGTGTACACAGGGAACAGGAGCTGGGACCCGTTCCGGGAAAAAACGGCGCCCTGACGGCCGGCCAGGGGTGTCCTTTCGGACGGTGAAGGATGTCTCTCTCTTCTCCCACTTCCCAGGCCGGGGTGTCTGGTTCTCACTTCAGACTTTCCCAGAGAGAGATGATGCTAACGGTTATATAAACGCAGGGGAAGCAGCTCCCAAGCTTGAGAACGGAGAGGGAAGGGCCCGGAGGCGCGTGACAGACCCCTGTTTTTCTCGAGTTTTTGGTGTGGGCCGTGTGCAGAATGCCGACGGGCCCATCTCCCGCGGCAAGACTTACCTGCTTTGCTTGTTGCCTTGGTGATTGAGGAAAGTCTTTTCAGCAAAGAGAACGGGAGAGGGATTTCAGAACATAAGGCTGGGCTCACTCTCTTCTTTTGGGGGCTGGTGCACAGCTTACCAAGTGTCGCCGGGTGCCTGGCTGGCTCTGTGAGGCGGCTGGGGCGTGGCGGGGCGGGTGCAGAGAGGGCCTGTGCTCCCGGGGGGGTCACGGTTCGGCGGGAGCACAGACGCCAACACAGAACTCAGTGTGTTGAGGGCCCGTGGGCTCTGAGTCCGGGCAGACTGGTAGGCAGCAGGTGGAATGAGTGCCTCTGTTTTTCTGGAGAAACTGGGAGGGGTTCCCAAGGGTAGCCTTTGACCTGCGTCTTGAAGGATGGCTTCAAGTTCCTTTGGAAACTTCCCCTGAAATGCTCCCCTGAGACGTCTGGACAATCCCCATTATCCACGTGGCTGCCTGGGAGCTGTCGGGCCCGGCCAGCCCAGGGCCGCCGTCACCTGGTACGGGTGGCACCGTGCTGCAAAGCCACCGAGGACGCAGGAGCTGTATTCCGTTTCAGCAGGTGCTTGGCTGGACTGCCTGCCAGTCATGTGCGGCGAGAGAGGAGGGGACGAGAACAGGTGGGAAATGCATCCCCTTGTGGTCTTGGTTTCTGTGCCCCTAGTAGTCCTGAATGTCACTCACTCCATGAATGCCAACGGGGCCCTCTCTATGTGCCAGCCTCTGTTTGAGGGACTTGGGACATGCCAGTGAGCAAAACCAAGAGCTTGGTCCTCGGGGCACTTATGTTCTTACGGGGGATGTGAGACCATCTAAGCCCCCTGGGACAGGGATGGTGGTCTTGGTTCACCAGGGTCTCCTCAGGGACAGGCCCGGGACTTGATACCATAATCAAGCAAAAAGCCAGAGGATTTCTTCACTCTAAGAGACCTATTGTGTTGACGTGTTCTGTCATTGACCTTCAGTTATAAAGTTCTCCATCACAGAGAAGGGCAAAAAGTACTGAACATACTCTCAGAGGGAACCTTTTTCTTATTACCTGGGGAGAAGACGTCCAGCACAAACAGTGTTTTACTCGCTTCAGAACGCTGAGCCTGCGTACCAGTGACAGCTGATCCTGAAATGCACTGCTGGCCTGGGCCAGCGTCTGAGGCCGGAGATAAGGATAAGTTAAGGGGAAGAATTGCATTTTCCCACCGTACTCCCAAGAAACGAAATGAGAAAGTGCAAAAACACTATCTGGAGCTTGCCGTTGAAGCTGCCACCCATCGGGAGGTGACGCGGTTCTCGGTCTCTGATTTCGCCACTTTGAGTCGGATCTGGGAGCTCTGGCTTCCTTCCCACGTGCATTTCCCCCTTGGCGTGCCGGCACAGGAGCCCAGGGGACAAGTGTTCGGGAGCTGAGGCCGTGGTTCAGAGTCGCAGGACAGAGCCAGGCCCCTCCATAGGCTTGTATATAGAGTGCGAATTGCAAGGCCCAGGGGCCCAGAGGCGAGCTGCATGCTGGCGAGTGCTGGCAAGGGGTGCCCTCCCAGGTCTGCAGGAAGTCGTGCTTTCGCACTGGCCTCAGGGCCAGCAGACGAGCCCTGGGAGGGAGAGATGCAGAAGGAGGCGGATGAAACCTGGCGGGAGAGGAAGGAGAGAAGACAGAGTGGAGGTGGGTCGAGGGGGAAGAGGGATGTGCTGCCATGGCGAGTGAGTGGGCGATCCTGCCGGAGACGGAGCGGCGGGTTGCCTGGGTCTGCACAGAGCACAGCAGGGACCCTGGCCTGAGCGCCCCCTGCTGGGGTGGGGGCAGGCAGCCATGTCAGACAGGGGAAGCGGGATTTCACCTGTTTGTCAAGCTGAACGACCGGCTGGTGCTCAGGGACTGGCTGGCCCTTCCTCCTCGGTCACTGCTGAGCTGTTTGGGAGCTGTTCGGCACGGACAGACATGCACCCAGCCCAGGAAGCTGGCCGAAGCAAGGGGCAGGAGGTGAACCCCGAGTTCTGACAGCTTGCCAAAGCACCCGCTGCTCATTCTGAGAACAGTTTACCATAATGAATGCTGACATCATGCCACTCTGCCAGGAGTGATGAAATGGAATAAGTGACCTCATGTCAAGGGTCCTTGGAAACCCTCAAAACCAGGGAGACCCCGTGGCCCTCTTCTCTTCGTTTCGGAGTGGGGATTTTAAGCAACAGTTCCGTCCAGATAGCTGATAGATCTCAAGATTTTCAGAATAAACTAATAGTTCAGAGACAGGAAAGCAGTCCTGTGGCTTTTGTTTATTCCCCTCAAACTGGGTTATTTCATAGCATTTAGAATGTAATTCTTGCAAGTTGATTTCCTTTTTTGTTCCTTTCTATCATGATGATCCACCCAGATTTTAAAGTTTTTTATTCTGCCATCAGCAGTGAAAGTGCTTGGTTAAATAAAATTATGTGGCGGCTAAAAAATGTGTGAATGGTGTAGGTGTCGATGAGAATTGTATGTTTTTGCGTTGAGGATACTCTTTATTTTTCTCTTATTTATAATGCACAGTCTTTCACCTTCAGTTCCTCCTTCCCCCCGCTGTCACATGGATCTGTGGTCGGACAGCCAGCCCTGCGGCCGTCCCCACGGCACCACGGGCCCTGTGACCAGCATGGCGCCCAGTCTGCCGAGACAGGCCTTCTCGGTTACTGGGGACCCTTTGTTTACAAGCACGGTGCCTCCCAGTTTGGGGGGGAATTTGATTCTGAATGCTAACTCTCTCCGGAAATAAACTAGAAACAGTTCGAGGAAAAACCTGTATCGGCTTCCAAGGTAATGTCGGTGCTTTGGGAATACGGCCTCAGTTGCGGCTGCTTTGCCTTCGGATGTGTGGGCATCCCTTCCGTCCCGGAGACTTCCCCCAGTCGTCCACCAGAGGGCCCCGGTCCTGCACGGGAGAAGCCGCCCGGCGCCTTGGAGGGGAGGCGCATTCATCTGTCGTTTCTCTTTAAGGTGGCAGAGGCATTAGGCTCGGGCACTGGACCGAGTTACCTGGGCCAGCGGATTTTCTTTTCTAGTTGTGAGCTCCTTCCTAGGAGTTTCTCATTCACTGTGGTCACTGGAATGCATGCAGTTTGTACTATGTGTATATATTGAGTAATTCGCATATTAATGATACAGATCAGAGACCCGCGCCCTTGCGTTCACGTCTTGTTCTTTCTCCTAGAGCTGCACTTCCGCTTGGGAGCTTACATCTCTTTTTCCCGGGAAGGTGGCGGGGCTCCTGGCTCCCCCTCTTGCTCGGTCTGGGAACCTGAGCAAGCCGTGTCACTTCTGTGCCCCAAGCACTGGCCAGTGTTGGGTCGCTCCCAGCTAGAATATTCTGTGCTTCTGCCCCTGGATTAATAACTCCTTCCGCAAGGAGGGCACTTTCTGAATGGCCACACCCTATCTTGGAGCCCCTCCTGAGCCGCAGGACTTAGATTTGAAACTGCCCTTTCAGACCCCAGCTTCCAGCCCTTGAAACCCGGGTCTCTCCGGTCACGCCGCCTCCACCCCACCCGTGTCGTACAGGTCAGAATGCCGTTCCTGCTGCACATCACACATCGTGGGAGCTCAGTCTGTGACTCCGGAACAAAATTAGACCGCTCCGTCCTACCATCCATTTGTTAGCTGTCACTGCTTCCTTCCCCCCCTCGCTGCTTAAGAGCACCGAGCCTCCGTCCAGAGCAAATGTGCTTTGTTGCCTGAGAACCGGGTCCCATAAAAACCAGTGAAGGGAAAAGCAAAGCGGATTGCGTGTCCCAGGGCCTGTTACCTAATTTTTATTCACGTCGCTGTTAGATTCCCTTTAGCGCTGCCTGGTGTCCTGAGCACAAGCTTCTCTTTTTATGCCCGTCGTAAAGCTCTCTGATCTGCCACCACCTGATACGTGTGGGTGAGAGGAATACGGGAGTACTTGTGTGTACCTGTGCCAATAGACGCTTACCCAGGTTCTGGGGCTGTTCTTGTGAATGAGCGCTCCGGGATGTCGTGCCGGCATAAGAGACGAATTAATAGCCCTTGCGAGTGTTTGTAACATACAGAACCCGCATTCAGTTTGATTTAATACCTTTGTGCAATTTAAAATGTCATCCAAGAAGAGAGCCAAATGCCTAGAGCACCTGCCACAGCCTGCAGGGCTGGCTGACAGGTTCGCACCGGCTGACCCGCTCCGCGGCGCTCGGGAAAGATGAGCTGTGTCCTAATGAGCAGGTTATAAATATCCCCGAGTTATGTCATAGGTGGCGGCAGCGCTCGATGTGCAGGGGCCGGCGCGGAAGTGCCGCCCCGCTGGATGAGCCGCCGGCTTTCGGGGAGGACGAGCGGGGCCTGGATGTGTTGACCAGGGTGTTACCAGAGAATCGTTTGTCCCTGAGCGAGATGTGTCAGCAGACACGTGTCTGTGGGGCGGGCGGGGCAGCAAGAGGAGAGGTGTTCCGAGCACAGCCGGGCAGCTCAGGTCCCGTGTTCGGACAGTTGCTGGCAGAAGGGACCTTCGACCCTTGCTTCTCTGCAGGGCTGGGGGGGTGGGGAGGGGTGGATTGGTGGATTTATGGGGCGGTGATTTGTGGTCTCAAAGATGGGAAGGTTGCTTGGTGGAGCCCCTCACTTTTTCACACCTTTGATCTCCGTCTTGCCCCATAAAAGTTACACGTTACAAGAGGCCTTTCCGCACGTTGCATGCAGCACCTTGTGGATACTCCTCTTCCCCTTTTGCCAGCAAAGACAGATTCAGCGCCACTGAGCAGAGCAGGAAGACCCCAGAGCCGCTGTAGGGGTGCAGCTAGACTCTCGCACGATATCTTGCTTTGGGGGCCGGAGCGGGGGACCTCAGAACTGAGTTTCCAACTTTTGCTTTCTTGAGAAAATCTGGTTGTGGAAGCAGAAAAATCCATCAGCCCCAGGTCAGATTTTCCAGATTGGAACAAAGATGGACAGATGCATTCAGAATAATTGTTTGCTTAAAATCTGGCCAACAGCTTTTATGTAGACAAAATGCATGGAGCTATGTGTACAAAATATTGACTATGAATGCGCACCAGATGGAAACCCTGTCAACTCTGTGTGCACACAGGAACCTGACGAGAGGGGTCGGGAGATTCAGAGAGCTCCTCAGAGCGGTCGAAACGAGGACCACCCAAAACCTCCGGATGGTAAGTGTGATTAGCGATTCGACTGAGGAAGTGTGTTCTCTCTCTCTCTCATGTATATTATTTAGATATAGTTTACAGCCCTGGCTGGTGTGGCTCAGCGGATTGAGTGCTGGCCTGCAAACCAAAGGGTCGCTGGTTTGATTCCCAGTCAAGGCACATGCCTGGGTTGCAGGCCAGGTCCCCAGTAGGGGGCACACAAGAGGCAACCACACATTGATGTTTCCCTCTCCTTCTCCCTTCCCCTCTCTAAAAATAAATAAATAAGATCTTTATAAAAAAAGATATAGTTTAAATACCATGCAATTCACCCATATGCAGTCAGTGTTTTTTAGTTCATGTACCGGTTTGTTCAGCCATCACTAGCATTTAATTCAAAACATTGTGTCACCCCAGGAAGAAACTCCACACCCATTAGTAGTCAGTCTTCATTCCCCCCATACCCAGCCCCCAGCAATCACTGACCTACTTTCTGTCTCTATGGATTTGCCTGTTTGGGATGTTTCCTGTACATGGAATTAGACAATATGTGTTCCTTTTGTGACTGGCTTCCTTTACTTTGGATTATGTTTTTGAGGTTCATCCACATTGTAGCCTGTACCAGTATTTCTCTCACTTTTATTACTACCTAATAATATTCTGTTGTATGGATGTAACACATTTCACTTATCTATTCATTAGCTGGTGGACACTTGGGTTGTTCCACTTCTTGGCTGTTACGAATAATGCTGCCGTGACCATCCTTACACAAGCCCTTACGTGGATTCGTGCGTTCCCTGTTCCTGGGCATGCACCTGGGAGTGGAACCGCTGGGTCCTGCGGTAACTCTGCTTGTGACGTTTGGAGGGATCACCAGACGGTTTTCCACAGCGGCTGCACCGTTTTACATTCTCACCAGAAGTTATAAAGATGCAGTTTTTCTCATCCTCGACAGCATTTGTTATTGTCTGCCTTTTCAGCGGTAGCCATCCTAGTGGGTGTGAGGTCTGACCGTGGTTTTGATTTACCTTCCCCTGACGGCTGCTGATGCTGGGCATCTCTGCAGTTGCCTCTCAGTGGTGCTCTCTGTGGAAACATCAGAAATGAGTCCTGTGAGGGGGGTGGAACGTAAGCCCTCCCGGACGCCAGTGCGGATGAGTCATACACACCCAGACAGAGGAGAGCAGATCAGACCCTGGGCAGTGCCTCGCTGTCCAACTAATGGTGCTCACTGTGAGACTTAGGAGAGAAATATAAAATAAACTGGCCCAGTCAAATAATCTGGTTGATCATCAGCTTGGCTCTCCTGTTGAGCTGAGTTCTCCCTCTTCCCTTCTAAACCTTTCCCTTTCCCTTCTGGGGGGCGTTCCTTAACCACGTCTTCCTAGCTGGCCCTTCAGAGCACAGCCAGCGCGTGCGTGTGTGGGTGAAGGCCTGGTGCTGGCCGGGAGCAGGCAGAGCCACCTGTCACCGTTGATGCAGCCGCCCCATGGAAGACTGTAGTGTCTTTTGTCACTGGTGCCGTGGCCCTCCCTTTCTCATGGGTCCTTTGAGTGCTGTGGGACAGCATGCGGTTGGGCAAGGCAAGTGCTTGTCATGGAACATGAGGCTGTACCTGCCTTTTGGTGTGTCCAGAGTTTTAATTGCAGACGTATGACTCAGGGGGCCAGATGGCTGGGCCACAGGCTTTCCTGGAATATGGGGAGGGGTGGTGAGAGAAGATGGATTTCTCTCTCTCTCTCTCTCTCTCTCTCACACACACACACACACAGTTCACTTGTTCTTCAGTATTTATTTACATTTTAATGGATAACTTACATTATCCATTTTTGCAAAATATGGATAAAAATTGTTGCCCTTTTCCTCAAATTGATCTACTCCCAACATTCCGTACAACTTTTCAACTGCTCAGTAAGAACAGCGTCTTCCAAGCTTTGGAAGCACAATGTAAGTAACTGATGGTACGAGGTCTGTCCCGAAAAAGTCCAGCCACTGTTAATATAACGAGTGACAGTCTGCATGCCATCTGTGTAACCTGGCAGCTGAGGAAAGCGGACTGGAATGCACACGCATGAACAATGACAACCTCACTGTACTAGTCAGTGGGGACAGTAGACACCACCGAGTGAGCATGTGTACTGTGTGGCTGTCGCATTCAAAATGACTGAGCCTAGACACCACTGAGTGGGCATGTGTACTGTGTGGCTGTCGCATTCAAAATGACTGAGCCTAGACACCACTGAGTGGGCATGTGTACTGTGTGGCTGTCGCATTCAAAATGACTGAGTGAGTAGAGCAATGAATCTGCATTACATTTTGCATTAAGCTTGAACATTCCTCCATGGAAACTATTCAAATGATTCAGAAGGCCGCAGCTATGGGCAGTTGGTGATTGGCAGTTTCATCAGACAATGTGCCTGCTCACGCATCACGTCTCGTGCAGAGTTTTTTGACAAAGCATCAAATCACCTGGGTGACTCAGCCTCCCTACAGCCCAGATTTGGCACCCTGTGACTTCCAGCTTTTCCCAAAACTAAAATCACCTTTGAAAGGGAAGAGATTTTAGACCATTGATGAGATTCAGGAAAATACAGTGGGGCAGCTGATGGTGACTGGGAGAACTGTGTGAGGTCCCAAGGGGCCTACTTTGAAGGGAACTGAGGCATCATTGTCCTGTGTGCAATGTTTCTTGTATCTTGTGTCTTCTTCAGGGAATGTCTCTGTTTTTCACAGAGCATGGCTGGATACCTTCCGGACAGACCTCGTACTGGCCAAATGTTCTTATAATTATCTTAAAAGCAGATTGAAAAAGCCAGGCTTTCAAAATTGCTTAAGTACGGATCACTTGTTCATACTGTTGACGCTCAGAAACATGTACTGATTCATTAAGGAAATGGATGCTTTTTCCCATGAAAAGGAAGGAGTGTGTTGAGTTCACTGCAGGGGCCTGCCTACTGCTGTCTTCAGTGTCATTTTCTAGAAGTGGAGAGTATCTCTCGTGGTAAGGTTTATGGTTTTTAAATCAACGTATTTGCACTTGTGAAAATCCTGTAAGGTGGGATTCTGAATAGATACACATTAGGAGGGAAGACAGGTTTCTTTGACATTTTCTTTTTTCTGAGAATTGGAGTGAAGAGGCTCCTTCGGTCCGGGTGGCCTGGGGCCGCCCCGGACCTTCTCGGCTGGTGCCTGGCTGGTGTCACTGTGGGGGCCGCAGACCTTTGATCTGGGGGGCGGTCCTCACCTGACCTAAGTTACACTGTTTTTAGTCCTTTGAGTGCTCAACACCTACAGTATGGGGCAAACGTAGGTTTACAGTTGTGTGTATAGAAAATGATAAGTAGTTCATCAGTGATTACACAAGAATAAACTGTGTTTCGGGTACTCACAACTGCAGACCTACTTTTGTGCCCCATCCCTGCCCCCAACACACACATCCCTGTGCCTGATTCAGAAAGGGCAGCCGGGGCGTTCTGGGGCACCACTGGGGGACCTGATGTCGTTCCCACGGCGATCCTCTGCCCACCCGCGCTGAGAAGCACTTTCCGGGTCTTATTTACAGGGCTCTTGGCTCCCCCTGGGTACCAGAAAGCTTCTCCAGCGAGCGCCATCCCTCAGACGGTGTTTTCGTCGTCTTACTCACCACATGATTCTTTTTAAATTGGCCAATAATTGCAAATTTGTGATACTCTTACGCAATGGAAAAGCTGCTTTGTCAAACTCAGTCTGGTGTGAGCCTGGGCAGAGAAGGGTTTAAAAGTACACCCAGAGCAGCCTCTCACTCCTGGGTAAATGCTCCAAAGAACTGGAAGCAGGCGTTCAAACAAAAACTTGGGCGTGCATGGTCACGGCCGCACTATTCGCAGCAGCCAGAAGATGGACACAGTCAAATGTCCGTCAGCCGGTGGCCGGATAAGCAGAATGTGGCACACCTGTGCAACGGGCGGCATTTGGCCACAACGAGGAGGTAGGTGCTGACACCTGCTGCAGTGTGGATGCTCCTCGGAAACACAAGGCCACACAGTGTATGGTTCCGTTTACAGGAAGAGACCCCAGACAGACAGAGCTACAGAGACACACAGATAGCAGGGTAGTTGTTCCCAGGGTCTGGAAGGGCGAGCCGTGGGCAGTGACCACGTAAGAGGGGTTGGGGCTTCCCTTGGGGATGGTGCACGTGTTCTGGAACTAGACAGCGCTGACGATTGCTCACCGAGTGAATGTGCTAGATGCTGTAGGTGTGTACACTTTACATGGTGAGAGCAGTGGACTTTGTGTCGGGTGAATTTCACTCCAGTTTAAGATGCGTACAAAAAGTGTGTTTCATGACCAAGTTTGTGCATAAAATCTTGAGTCTTCTTTCGGGCCCCCTTTGCTCCTTTCTTTCCTTTAATTCTAGATTCATTTAATAGTTACCAGCAGTTTTGAAGCATTTAAACTGCCATCTAAATGAAACCTTAGTGTAAAAATTAAAAGGTACGTCAGCTACTGGTGATCTTGCCGATAATTTCTCCTATTTAATCTTCCTTCCTGAACCTCATTTCAGCTTTCAACGAATGCAAGCAAGCATCCTGTGTAACGGGTGGGGTGCTGATGAGGCGATGCCTTTGTGACGTGCATGCGCTCACATCAAAGCCTCATTTGAGGAGTCTCTCTGGAAGGTTAATGCCCTGGGGGGAAATTATTTCATCGATCACGTGCTGTCTGCTAATGGACACACACACCAACTGTGCAGGGCAGACATTTTTATAATTTTAGAATCCCTCCATATCCAGAAAATGAAGGTCCTCATTCAGGTTTTCACCTTTAACATTTTTCCCTTGAACATTTTTTTCCCCTCAGCTATCGTGAGTGGAGGTAATTTCTGCCCGTTGACGCTTGCAGCAGAAGTCATTAGCTTCTATGACTGCAGTGAGATCGAAATGGAGCTCTAACGGAAGGTTTAGGAAAACAATCCAGGACTCGTTTAGGTCCTGGAAATTGTGTTCTTATGAGATCTTTACAGATGGCTCAGTCGGGGATGATAGGAGTGATTTAATTTCACATTTTTATAGACAGTTAAAGCTGATGGGTCTTACTGGAGAACAATCAAGAAAATTTGCCTTTACACAGAGAATCTCAGGAACCACTAAGCTAGTGATTGGGTTGTTTTAAGAGATCTCGCTTGGATGAGAGATCTCACTTGGATGAAAGGCTAGCGAAGTTCTCTTCTGGAGCGTATTTGTTTAAAAAGGCTCCTTTGCAGGGAAGAACAGCCCTCTCACCAGGGGGGACCTGCTGGTTGAAGTCTTCTGCCGCCTCTGGACGATGCGGGGTGGCCATGGCCACCTGAGGTGCAGGTGCAGGGTTCTGCTTTCATGGGGGATCCTTCCTTCCTTCCTTCCTTCCTTCCTTCCTTCATTCCTTCCTTCCTTCCTTCCTCTCTCTCTCTTTTTCCCTCCCTTCCTCCTTTCTTTCTTTCTTTCTTCCTTCCTTTCCTTCCCTTCCCTTCTTTCCCTTCCTTCCCTCCCTCCCTCCCTCCCCCTTTCTTTCTTTCTTTCTTTCTTTCTTTCTTCTTTCTTTCTTTCTTTCTTTCTTTCTTTCTTTCTTTCTTTCTTTCTTTCTTTCTCCCCTTCTTTCCTTTCCCCTCCCTTCCTTCCTTCCTCCCTTCCTTCCTTTCTTCCTTCTCTTTTTGTTTTACCTTTCCTCTTTTTGTCACTGGAAATGCACTGACATGCATCAACCCACAGAATACTTCTTGATGGATGCCACACACCCCTCCCCCAGGCATCACACACGGGCCAGTCCCAGGCAGTGGGGTTATAGTGTTTGGAGAAGCACAGGAGCCTGCATCTAACTCAGGGGAAAAGCGGTGCCCGTCCAGCTCTGAAACAAGGTCTTCTTTCCTGGCTGGCGTAGCTCAGTGGATTGAGCTCAGGCTGCGAACCAAAGTGTCGCAGGTTTGATTCCTGGTCAGGGCACATGCCTGGGTTGCAGGCCATGGCCCCCAGCAACCGCCCATTGATGTTTCTCTCTCTCTCTCTCTTCTCCCTCCCTTCCCTCTCTACAAATAAATAAATAAAAATCTTTAAAAAAAAAAGGTCTTTCTGGATCAGCAGCCACACTCCCCACTTGGCCTTCTGTGCTGCACAAGGCCCAGGGTCCCCGAGAACAGGGCTCCCGGGTGCCGAGTCCCAGAGTGGGGCCGTGTAGGACGGTGCCCGTGGCACTCCAAGAAGGAAGGTGTCCTAAAGCTACACTGGACATCATCTTATCATCAGCGAAGAGGTTTTCCTCAGGGATTACATCACCTAGGTTGAGTCCTGGCTTTTTGGGGGGCCAAGTTTGGGCTTTAGCAGACATCATTTGGGAGGTGATGAAAGTATTTGCAGCTCACCTGTTATTTATAAGGGCTTCTGGAAAAGAGCTGAATTCAAGTTTCGGTTGTTTCGGGTGTCAACACGTTTAGTGTTCCGGAGTGCAACCGAGGACGGTGACATCTGAAGGGCACGAACTTGTGTTTTTAAAATCGTTCATGTCTTAGTGTATCACGTCTTTTTTCTTTTTTGCCATCAACTGATATAATTTCATCCAAAAAATCTAACTGTGAGTCTTGGCAGCACGCAGAACACAAAGTGACGACTGAGAAACCCTCATCAGGTGAGTGCGTGGGTGAATGAGCGAGTGAACGGACGAGGCGGCCCCGCTCACGGCTGTGCCTTTGCCCCCACCCTGTGCCCCCAGACCATCGCGAGGCAGCTGGCGGAGATCCTGCTGCGGGGCATGTGCGAGCAGAGCTACTGGAACCCCCTGGAGGACCCGCCGTGCCAGTCGCCTCTGGACGACCCTCTCCGGAAGGGAGCGAACTCGAAAACCTACACCCTCACTCGGAAAGCCCGCGTCTACTCAGGAGAGAAGTATGAGAGTCGCTATCCTCATCTATAGGGGTCAGGGGGTGGGAGGGGAACTTGGGGAAAATTCAAGGACGAGTGGAAGTTCAAGGGAAGGTTCTGTTTTCCCCTGAAAGAAAACCAGAGGAACAACCTCATTTACCAACTTAGGAGAGGTACCTCGTCACTTCTCACGCTTCCAGTAAGAATCTGTGCCCTGGGGGGTGGGCCGTTGGGAGTAGGAAAAGGCTCTCATCTCAGCCGTCGCTATTGGCCTTCGGGATTCTCAGCCCATTTACGAGAAGAGCCGCAGCCTTATAGTAATACAGCAGCCAGTGGCAAAGCTCTTTGTAAGCCAGAGTGCACCTTTTTTCTTTCCTTCAATTCCCTGGTCCTTTTCCTTAAAAAAAAAAAAATTGTTTTAACTCAATTAGCTATAGGAGAGAGGATTAAATAATGTGCAAGTGTTTGGAAGGCGATGTCTCTTTAGAACTCCTTGGTTATTTTCGGCTTTAAATCCGGGACTCGATTAGCTGTGAGGAAAACAGACCAAGGTGGTCTCGGTAGGGGTCTTCCCAGTACATCACCTGCAAAGAGAGATTCGCTCTGCTTCTTTCATTCCGACCTGGAAGCCTTTTAGTTCGTTTCCTCCCCTAACGGCCCTACTGGGAGCTCCAGGACAGTGCTGACTAGAAGTGACAAGAGCGGACATCCTCGGGCTGTACCCGATCCTGGGGAGGGCAGAGCAGCCGGTCTCTCTCCGCAAAGTGGGATACTGGCTGTGGGTTTTCCTAGACGTCATTTGTCAGGGGGAGAGAGGTCCCTGCTATTACTGGTCTCAGTATTTTTTTTTATCATGAAAGGGTGTTTAAGTTCATCAAGGGCCTTTTCTGCATCTACTGAGATACTCGTGTGGGTTTTGTCCTTTATTCTCTTGATGTGATGTATTAAATTAACTGATGTTCTGAGGTTAAGCCCACCTTGCGTTTTCAGGTGAATCCCACTTGTTGTGGTACATACTCTTTTTTTTATGTGAAGCCAGGCTTGACCTGCTAATATTGTTGAGGACTTTCGCATCAATGTTCACAAAATACATTGCTCTGTAGTTTTCTTGCGAGGTCTTTGTCTAGTTTGGGTATTAGGGTAACACTGGCCTCACAGAATGAGTTGGGGAATATTCCTTTGCCTTCTGCTTTTTGAAAGAGTTTGTGGAGAATTGATATTATTTGTTTTTAAAATGTGGTGGAGTTCACCAGTGAAGCTGTCTGCTCCTGCACTTTGGTTCATGGGAAGATTTTTCCTTACTTCTTTAACCTCTTTACTTGTTATAGGTCTATTCAGACTTTCTATTTCTTCTTGAGTCAGTTCTGGGAGTTTTTCTCTTTCTAGAACTTTGCTCATTTCATCTAAATTATCTAATTTGCTGGTGTACAATTATGCACAGTATTGCCTTATAATTTTTTCTATTTCTGTAATGTTGGTGCAGTCAAGTCCTCTCTTGCATTCCTCATTTCATAATTTGAGTCTCCTCTCTCTTTCTGGGTCTTTATAGCTAAGAACTTCTGTCAAATTTTATTGCTCTTTTTGAAGAACCAACTTTTGGTTCTGTTGATTTTCTTTTTTGTGTATCTACTCTCTATTTCATTACGTTCCTTTATCACCGTCAATTTTTAACTTTCTAGTTTTACATGTTCACAATCCTACTTCTGGCTTACTAGTAAAGAGAGAAAACCTGTTGGGTTATACCTGGCTTGGGGCTCCAATATACCCCAGGAAGGACTATCTGATCACTCAGTTCTCTCTGACAAAAACAAACAAACAAACAAATAACCATTGTCACCAATCCAATCGAGTACAAAGCAGACCTGAGGGGGCAGGGCCCTTCCAGCTGCAGCACACCACAAGGACCACCCAGGAGAATCGGTGACAATAGAGTACAACTAAAAGGCACGCTCTCCCAGGAAGTCCCACTCCCTGTCACCGGTGTCTGGAGGTGAACCGGAAACAGGATGCTCATTCTCTCCCCATCTTGGATTTTGAAAAGAAATGAAATGTTGGCCATTCTAGAGAGAAAAGAGGGGAGGAGTCACATGCCGTGGATCTCTGTACTTCCTTTCTGCCAAGTCTTTCTGTGAAAAGTGTTATGGACTTCTGTTCCCTTATTTTTTTAAGTAAGCTTTTCATGGACACGTACATTGAGGAAAAACACACAAATCAAAAGTATAAAAGATGACACTGGTAGTCAGGATGCTCACAGAAATTGCCGTGTGTGGATGCAAAATAGAGGAAGAAGTGAAGGCTGTGCAAAGTGAAATAAGGCAAAATATACAGGGAACCAACAGTGAAGGGAAGGAAACCAGGACTCAAATCAGTGATTTGGAGCAGAAGGAAGAAGTAAACATTCAACCAGAACAGAATGAAGAAACAAGAATTCAAAAAAATGAGGAGAGGCTTAGGAACCTCCAGAATAACTTTAAATGTTCCAACATCCAAATCACAGGGGTGCCAGAAGGAGAGGAAAAAAGAGCAAGAAATTGAAAACTTATCTGAAAATATAATAAAGGAGAACTGCCCCAATCTAACAAAGGAAGTAGATTTCCAGGAAGTCCAGGAAGCCCAGAGAGTTCCAAAGAAGTTGGACCCAAGGAACCACACACCAAGGCACATCATAATTACATTACCCAAGATTAAAGATAAGGAGAGAATCTTAAAAGCAGCAAGAGGAAAGGAGAGAGTTACCTACAAAGGAGTGCCTATGAGACTATCAGCTGATTTCTCAAAAGAAACCTTCCAGACAAGAAGGGGCTGGAAAGAAGTATTCAAAGTCATGAAAGGCGAGGACCTACATTCAAGATTACTCTATCCAGCAAAGCTATCATGTAGAATGGAAGGGCAGATAAAGTGCTTCCCAGATAAGGTCAAGTTAAAAGAATTCATCATCACCAAGCCCTCATTATATGAAATATTAAAGAGACTTATCTAAGAAAAAGAAGATGATAAAACATATGAACAGTAAAATGACAACAAACTCACAACTATCAGCAACAGAACCTAAAAAAAAACAACCAAAAATAAAAATGAACTAAGCAAACAACTAGAACAGGAACAGATTCACAGAAATGGAGACCACATGGACGGTCATCAGTGGGGAGGGGAGGGGAGGGGGGAGAATGGGGGAAAAGGTACAGAGAGTAAGAACCATAGATGGTGGGTACAGAATAGACGGGGAGGTTAAAAATAGTATGGGGAATGGAGAAGCCAAAGAACTTATATGTACAACCCATGGACATGACCTAAGGTGGGGTTGGGGAAGACTGGTGGGAGGGGAATAAAAGGAAGAAAAAAAATGGGACAGCTATAATAGCATAATCAATAAATTACTTTTAAAAAGTATAAAATACAATGAAGTTTCACCACGTGAACCCACGCATGGGATTAGCATTCGGATCAAGAAGTAGACGTCGCCTGAACCCCAAGAGCCCTCTCGGCGCCCTCTCCCGACGCCCACCCCCGCCCACCCCCGCCCAACAGAGGCCTGGCCCTGACTGCCAGCACGATGGTTAACTGGCCCACTTTTGACATTTGTAGAAGCGGAATCATACGTTAACAACTTTTGCTTCACTCCTTTTGTCTAACATGTTTGAGAGATTCGCCTACATTTTTGCAGGCAGTAAGAGTCTGTTTTCATCGCTGCATAGTATTCCATCGCAGGAATACAGTCCAGCGTGTTGCCCTAGTGGACATGCGATGGGTATTCGAGTTGTTTCTCACGTGGTGCCAGCAGGAACAGTGCTGTGAGCATCCGCACACGTGTGTTGGTGCACACGCACGTGCGTGTCCATCAGGCATGTTTCCCTTTCCTTGTCTTCCTCCTCGTAAAAAGCATGTAAGGTGGCTTAGGTCACAAAAGGCATGTTTGCCTTCAAAATCAGCACAGAGTAAAGACTGTGATTAAAAGCCACTCTCGTGCCAGGAAGTGCATGATGAGAAGATTTATTGAAAGCCAGCAGCGCTAAACGTTCTGTGGGCCGAGGAGGAGGAAGTGATGGTTGTGGGGCGCTAACTCTGGGTGTGAACCTCCCGGTCGCCGGGGCAGCGGTCTGGGGTGGAACAAAGACACTGTGCAGAGTGCAGAGATGCGGGACGACAGGTCAGGAGAGCTCTGTGACGGCGGAGCAAAGCTGGGTGCGTGACCAGCTGTGCCTCGGTGGCCGCTCTCTGCTCAGCTCCAGCGCGCACAGCCCAGCTGCGTGCGTGTCCTCGTGGGGAAGCCTGTCCCCTCGGCCAGAGCATGGAAGCCCCTGTGCAAGGCGGAGAGCTCTGTGGGATTCGCCCAGTCCAGCCACGGCACAGCTCAGCAGACGGGGGCCGATCTAAGCGAAGGGCCTTTTCCCCTCTGTCTTGGGCGGATTGCGACCACATGTGAAGACAAACAAGGGGGAGAGTTATGTACAGGCCTGGGTCATCTTCAGATTGGACCAGCCGACCCCTCATAGTCCAGAGGCACTCTCAGCGCTCAATTCGAACCCTCCTCTTCTCTCAGAACCCTCGTCCTTCCCCACAGACCCGGGTCTGGCAGGCAGGTTTTCTGCCTGCGCGTGTTTAACAAACAGTGCGACTAGGGGAAGGGCTGGGCCCGCAGCCTTCGTCGGCACTGATCCTTCAGCTCCCATCTGGCCGGCCGTGGGTCAGAAACTGCACTTCTCCGGGAATCCCCTAGTGGTGGCCTAGCCAGGCTCATTGAACCGATAAAGGCACCATCACGGGCCTTGGAGCTGATGTTGTCATTATTTACAAGTGGACTTTCCTGTGGGTGAGAGGTGCTCAAGGCCCTCCTCACGCCTAGGCAGAGTCTGCTTTGACTCCTGGATGGTGCCCTTGACCTTAGGACATCCAGCCGGTGATTAGCTGTACAATAGCTGAAGGTGACAGAGAGATGAAATGCAGGTTGGGAAAAGTGGGATTGATTTCGTTTGTACTATTGCTTCCACCACCTACAGTGACGTTCTCACGTGTCAGGAAGGAATTTAAGAAAGGGCCGTTATTATCTGAGAGCCTCAGCAAGATCAGGGTTGCTGTTTATGAATGACGGTCCTTGCCCCGGCTCCCTGTGTCTCCTGTAGAATCAGAAAACGTGCTGGTCAACCCATCCAGAGTATGAAAAGGAGCACCTTCCCCGGAGCTCAGCCCGCGAGTTGGCCCCGTGGCCGGGATGGGACTGTAGCCCTCCCTTCCTGCATCCTGTGCTGCCGCCGCCTCCGCCAGCCCCCAGTCTCACTCACAGGAGCTTGTCCTCGCTGCCCGCTGGTCCCCGTCTTCTCCCCGTCCCTTTGCCTCCCCACCCCCGCCCCCCACCCTTTACTCGGCTTCCTCTGGGTCAGGGACCCAGTTTTCCAGCCCCACAAGGCTGAGGGCTGAGCGCCCTGGGACCTTGCCTGAGTGCTTGGGCCCCATGCGGGGAACGTCACAAAAGGGAAGTCCCCAACAATTCCGACTTTGAGCCCTGAGCTCCCTACTCCCCTGAGTAGGGAAGAGGGAAGGAATGGCCAGAAATGGGTCCAGAGAATCAGTGATTACTGAGGGGGGCATGCCAGTGTGTAGTTTTTTCAGGCATGTCTCTTAAAACGACCCCTTCTCCTCCCCACCCGCACCTCCCCCTGCCAGCCCCGAGAGCTCCGCAGAGCTCCTGAGTCTCCTCTTGCCTGGGAGGGAAGAGGAAGTGGAGTTAAAAATCAATGTGCTACCAGCTAGCAGCTCTGGTGAAAATAACACAGGCTTGCACTGAAGCAGTCTGGATGGCACTGATGGAACTGGGAGATTATCCATGGACTGAATTGGCTTGTGTTAAATCCCAGTGAACATGGGCTGGCGCTTGTGCGCGCGTGCTCTCTCTCTCTCTCTCTCTCTCTCTCTATCTCTCTTCAATTAGTCTGGACCATGCGGGTCTGGCTAGCCATGAAAAACATGGTTAATGGTCCTGTTTTCTTGTAAGGTCCCAATTGCATGTACACACAAGCCAGGATATTGGGAAATGATGGCTGGGTGGGCGCACACACACACACACACATACATGCACCATTGATTCAAAGCCCGTAGGCTCTGTTTGTGAATTTAAGGGGAAAGAAGGGTCCCATCTTCTCCAAACCAGATCCGCTGAGGCTGCCTCTTTAAGGAAGTTGCTGCTGATTCCAGAGTCTCACTCCTCTAGTACAGGCCAGCCTTCTCCTAAAGCTGTAGCCCTTGGAGAGCAGCAGGAAGGATTCCACAGGCGGTGTCCTTTCCTCCTGGGAAGTCACAGAGTTGTCGAGGGAGCACCAGGCACTGGGCTTTTCCGTCTTGCTTTTCATGGTCCTTCGATACAACGTCACAGTTGCCAGCACTTCAAAGACAGCAAGTATTTATAATAATTTGGAAAACCTTTTTTTTTTTGCCATTTTGGGGAGAAATCGTTTCCTCTCTTGAATGGAGTGATTGCAGTATTACCGCTGGGAAGGTGTAAATTCAGTCTTTACGTAGCCCTCTCCGAAACGTCCAGGAGGCTCCTGTGAGCAGGTTTGTTTTCATCGCACTCCTGTCCCACAGCATGAGACAGGGTTGAGTTTGGCCCAACTGGTGAAAACGCAACTCGACTCAAAGGATTCTGCAGCTTCGGAACAGGGAAAAATCACTGTGTTTTTAAAATGCTTAAAGCATATAGAGAATGACTATCTGGGTTGTGTTTAGTTTTTATTGTCCTCTAAGCCTGAGCGACACTGAGCTTAAAAAAAAGATCCAAAATGGTAGAATTCAGCCAAATTCCGTCAAATTGATGAGTAAGACAAAGAGCTCTTGCTACCCGGAAGAAACGTGCAGTCAAGGAAGACAGCGCTGGACACTCTGACGGCATTCTAGAAACTCCTCAAACTCTGAAACCGCTTCCCCTCTCTCATCTGAAGCACGAGGGGAGCCGTGCCAGTCAACAAGAAAGAAGTAAGAAGAGTCCTGTTGGCCGAAACGCCTGAGCTGTCCCCCGCCACAGCAGGTGTAGGGGAAGCTGGTGTTGAGATAGCGTCAGCTAATAGCAGTCTGCGTCTCTGCCTCTGTCATGAGCATGCGTGTCATTTGGGCTTTTAAATTGGTTTTCACAGTTGCACTTCACTCTGTTGCCTGGTATTAGGGTGCACAGTCAGAATGTATACATTCTACAGAGTCCCGTAGAAATAAGCCAGCTCATTTAAGTGTTTAGGCCACAGGCTACTTCTCATGGGCTGCACAGGAAAACCGTGAAGCTTGTAGCGTTTTGTTCAGCTCACAGTCAAGTGCTTTGTGTCGTTTTGAAATTGCCGTATATCAAAGTCGATTTTCTTTGTACAGCATTTTTTGTCCTCAAGAAAATACTGAAGAAGCCCTGTTACTACTGCTGATTAGTGAATCTATGGTGAGTAGATGCGTTTTTCCTCCTTCTTTCCCCTGTTGCTGTGGTCCCTTTTCTATGTGGCTGCTCCATGGGTCTAACGGCTCTTTCCCTTGGGAGGAAGATAGGGGGCTCCCCAGGTGGGAAAAAACAGTAGGGGTTTAAAAGGAGGGGTGTTTCTCAATTCTTGGACTGGGTAGCATATTCCTGGGTCACCCTGGAGCCGGGACAAGCTTCTCTTCCCTTAGCAGTCAGCAGGCACCTGAGTTTACTCCTTTATCCACCAAGCATTGCTGGACCACTAACACAGGTATGTGCCGTAGGTAAACTACAGCCACAGTGGCCACCAAGGGACCTCACAAGGGGGAAGAGGCCCCCATGTGGTACCCTTCACAAGCCTTCTCGATCTGCCTTGGTGGGAGGGAAGGAAAGGCTCGGGAGAAGTCACCTGTGTGCCTGCACCTGTGGTGTGTGTGGCAGGAGCCAGATGGCATCACCCCGACCTCGTACGCAGGTCCCTTTGCCGAGCCCGCGCCTACTCCCCAGGCATTGCCCAGCCCGGGCTGCGTGGGTTCACGGTTACCTGGCTCTGCTCCTGGGAGGGCGATTTTGCTGGGCCACTGCATTCCTCTAAAATGTTTTCTTCGTGTTCGGCCAGGATATCAGATTTAGGTCTGGAAACCCAGCATTTAATGGGCTTCTACTCTGCGTATCATTAGGTGTGACGGCCCTGCCTTGAAACCCTCAGGAGTGACACGTGTTACAGTGGCTCATACCCTGGCAGGTCAGCACGTGGCTCGGACGTGTGGGTGGCGCAGGAGGCTGGGACCTGCAAGGACCTAGAGGCCCTCTCGTCCATTCACGCGTTTTTCACACGAGGAGCCTGAGGCCCCACCGGCAGGCACAGCGGGTTCGTCTCGTGCGGTGGTCTCCCTGGCAGATCGTACGGTCCCCTCCCACGTCTCCCGCCGCACCCGGCAGGGAGGAGGACAGAGGAGGAGAAAAAGGAACCCTAAGAGAAGCCTGTCCCTTCTCGCCCCAGCACACAGTTTCAATGGGGGCCTGAAACACCCTTGGGTGAGAGAGACTTGGAAACGGAGCGGGAGAAGAGCGCGCGGGTGCCGGGTGCTGAGTGGGGGCGGGGTGGGCGAGCTCGGCCTGGCCCGGAGCTGTTTACCGGGACAGGGCTGCTTGAGTTACCACTGCTTTCACTCGGAAGCCCTTTGACGTCACTGGCCTTCCCTCCTCCGAAGGAAACAGGTCGCCCCGTGGGCTCATCTTTCCCTGACTGTCAGCTGGTCGCTTAGCACGGTGTCACTTACATTCTCGGTGCTACTTACATTCTCGGTGCTGCCTGGCGTGCCGGGGAAGGCGTGCATGCGTGCGTGCGTGCGAGCCGGCTGGCACCGGTGCTCAGCGACTCCTCCATCCCTCTGAGCGGGCCCCGCTGTGCTTGGTCAGCAGGGCTCCGCTGGGACAGCTCCCGGCGGCCTCCCCGGCCTCCCCGCCAACCTTCCCACGCGCACCGTGAACCCCTCACAACTCGGCAGTCACGTTCCCTCTGGGCGAGCCTGGCTGGTTATGTTGTGAAAGTTCTGGAAGCGTGGTGACCACGCATCTCAGATTCCTCAGACAGTGGCCTGAAGATACTGAGTTCCGTCGTCAGGGCATGTGATCCCGTCTGGAGTTTGGAAACCTTGGCCCCTTCTCTGAGCTGCAGTGTCGTGGTCACGGTGGCCTCACCTCTCCTGCCCCTGCACTGCAGCGACGGGAACTCACAGGGCCCCGAGTTGAGATCCCTGTGAGACGGGCAGACTCGGCCCATCTGTGGGATTTAGTTTCCAGCAGAACCTCGTCACGGGCTGGTGAAGTCCAGTGACATCAGGCAGTGGGAGGGACGAGCTTCCCACCAGCATGACTGCGCTTGGTCTGTAAACCGCCCCCTGATCGTGTGGGTGGAAACCTGCGTTAGGCTGCCTTCGGGAGCCTTTACTCCTGCTCCTTGACTCGGTGATTGATTTTTCCATTTTCAGACAGAGGAAGGAGATGCTCAGCTGGTGTTTGGGAGAACCGCACTCTTTGCTGGTTCTGGTGTTAACTTAGGAGTGTGAATGTGTCCAGTCTCGCCACCTACGAGAGCTCATTGGGAGTTGTCCTGCCTTCTCAAGTCACACGAGGCTTCCCTGGGAGAAAGGCGCTCACAAAACCCCATTTGCACAGCCAGCACTGGCACTGTGCTCTGGGACGTTTATTATTTGTGGATCCCTTTGAGGTTCTACCGTGAACCTTTTTAATCAGAAGGTTCCCATAGACTTTCTCTAAATATGAAAAGAAATACGTTCGGCATCACTTGAACATTTCTTTTAAATACTATTTTGTTCTGTATACTTCTCTTCTAGACATCGGTCTCAGCGTGGAACATTTACAGCAAATAAATAAACAGAGAGCACTCACAGCAATCCCTGCTTCCCTCCGAGCTCCTTGCGTTGGCTTAAAAACCACTCCTAACAAGAGAAACTTAGAATGAAATCTTTAAAAGCAGGCTTATTTCCATGAGAGATGACTCACTTTGTAGGAAGTGGCCTGTCTTGTGCATTCTTATTTGTCTTCTGACATTTGAGAACAAGGAGTCTTAAAGCGAGCATGCACCGATGGGTGGTGGCTAAAAGCAAGTGCCTCGGACTCGAGGAAAGAAAGCGTTTCGTCTCGTTAGTGAGAGAGAAGGGTGTGCGTAGCCTTTCTGAATGTCAGGCAGGAAGATACACGTCAGCCTGCCGGGAGAGGTGGCCCCGATGCCTCATGGGACCACTGCCACAGGAAGAACTGAGGGTCCCTCTCTGTGCCCCTGGGGGACGGATGGATCTGGAGACTTGGGTTAATTAGGAGGGGGAAAAAAAGACAGGAGAAATCTGACTGTGCTGGTGCTGAATTTCCCGATCGGGGAGAGAAGGAAAATGAGCTGGTGTTTAGAGCCTCTAATGCGTGCGTTTCGTCTGGAGGAACCTGCGGAGAAACGGCACTGTGATTTCTAGATCGATGAGGCTCATGAGCCGGCCGTGCCCGCTGTATTTCTCCGCTAAGCAGCGGAGATGTGAAGTGGACAGGGTGTTCTCTTGAGTCCTCCGTGGCGATGTCTTCAGAGCAAACATCTGTTTGCTCCCCGCTGTCTCTTGTACGTCTGTGTTGTGCTTCCCTAAACGAGATCGATCCGTCTTTGTAGTCTGTGCCAGTGAAAGTGTCATGTAGGGATTTGAATGTTGCTTTGGTGGTGGGGGAAGAGTGTGGCATGTGTCTCTGTAGGACCGAGGGAACCCCATGACACCATCTGGTGACGGGAAGCGTGGGGCGGGGAGTGCTCTCCCGCCGTGTCACGTAGAGCAGAAGCGGGACCAGCATGTGAGGAGCGGCAGGGCCCGAGCTGACGGAGGGTTCTGCCGCCAGAGCACAGCGGTGCCTTCCCCGAGGCCACCTGGGAGCCTGAGCCCAGGGGAACTCACCCTGCCGTGCGCCGGCCCTTGCACCCTCCTGCCCACACCTGCCCACAGGTGCACGTGTCTGCAGGATCACGCCTCCAGGCCTCCACTGTCTGGAGAACACCAGGTACCACGTGCTGTGGTGCTCTGGGATGTTGAACAAACCACCAGAGGTGACAGGCCCCTTAGCCATCCCCGCCCCCACCTCCAAACCGTCTGCGAGCCGGTAGCGGCAGGAGGGCCTCCTAGACGGCTTCTCTGCACAGAGCGGCGGCTGCGTGCGCGGGCTGGCTCACCATCTGCTTGTCTCTTCCGTGCTGTTTCCAGGCCAACCGGGACGCTGTGCTGAGCAGGATCCCCGAGCACAGGAGCGACCGCCTCATCAGCCTACAGAGCGCCTCCGTGGTCTACGACCTGCTGACCATCGCCCTGGGCAGAAGGGGCCAGTATGAGATGCTGTCGGAGGTATGGCCCTCGAGTCGGGATGCCTTCCAGGCGGCGGGTGGTGCCGTGGGGCCCGGTCCCGACCCCCTCTCTGTCACTGGCAGCCCCGTGACTTTGGGCTCAGCTCCGGTCTCCTGCTCTGTGAACGGGACACGGGGCGGAGCAGTTAGGCGGTCACTTCCTGCCGGGGGCCTAAACACCAACCGGCCGTGAATGTGCATGTGCGGGAAGGCAAGCATTTCTCCAGAAGTTCCTCTTTTAGTGTAATTTCCACCATGACGCAAAACCTTCCACCTGTGATACCAGCTCCCTGATAAAACAGGTTGCATTTTATCTGAAGTATCAAGACGTAACACGTGCCGAAGCGGCACGTGCGGGCTTTCATGTAAACCGCGTCTTCCTGGAGGGCCACTGGCCGTTCCTAGGAGACCCCGGGCAAGTGCAGATCGAGCGCAAGGTGCTGGCCTCTCCTCCCCTCGGTTCCCAAGAAACCTTTCCGGGGCGGGGAGGGGAGCTTAACTATGATTTCGCAGTGTCAGAAGCAGCACGTTTGTCTGGGGCCACGGCCACGCAGGATTGACTTGCCGCCCAGAACACCCGACTCCACCGTGGTGGGGGCTCAGCACGTAACAGAGTCACCTTATCTCTCTTTCGGCGGAGCGAAAAGAAAGAAAGAAAACAGCCCATTTTGTTAAACGCACTTTTCTGCGGTATTAATCCTTCTTTTTCTAAATTTACACGCGTTGCAACAGCCCCTGGGCAGGAGGACAGGGAGAGTGACACGCAGGGACAGACGGGCTGAAATCAGATAAGCGCCGACTCACCCCCCGCCCGCCCGCCGGCCGGAGCAGCGCCGCACTGGGCAGGAGCCTGGGCGGCAGAGGAGCCTGCGTGGCTCCGATCTTTTTTTAGTCTTCGGTTTGGTGACTGTGCAGGGCAGCAGTTACTCACTCTTCAAAAAAAGCCCCTCACAGTCCGGCGAGAGAAGGCAATATATCCTGATGTCCCTGTCACACCCAGTGCACCCCACGCCTGCTGGGACTCTGCCCGGGCTTGGGATTGGCCTGGATTCGTCACCCCTGCAGGTGCTTTGGTTCTCTGGGACCCTCGCCTCCTGGCCAGCCTGGCCCCTGTCCCCTCTGTCCGCCACAGAGCCCATCTGCGGGGACAGTGCCGCCTGGCCCGTGGTGGAGTTCACCGAAGGTGAACCTCTCCCCAAACGAACCACCAAACCCCGCGCTGGGCCCCGGGCTGAGTGTGGTTTACGGGTCCGCTCCCGTCCCACCCTGCAGCAGCCCAGCCTCTCCCCAGCTCGCAGTGGGCCTGAGCCTGGCACCGGTGTGAGCGGCCGGCAGTGGCTGACTTGGCCACGGGCCGGATGACCCCCACCCACGGACTTCTCGTCATGCCATGAATGACTCCAGGGGGACGGCTGTCACCTTAGCAGCATTCCTCGGCCGGCCGGCCGCTCCCTGGCAGCCGCTTCCTCCTGGCACGAAGGGCTGGGACCTTGTTTTCACCCAGATGACTTTCATCTCGATGCCCCATTTAGCTTCCATCTTGTGCTGATGACCTGACGCCCGAGTCCCCAGGTGGTCCGGGGTGGTTGTCGGGGCCTCTGCGAGTCAGAGCTCCTCAGCACAAGTCCCACTGAAGACAGTGGTGGCATTGCCAGAGGTTCCCCGGAAGGTGCTGGAGTAGAGGGGTGGGGGATGGGGGATTTATCGCCGGCTCTCCCTCAAAGCCTTTTGAAATGTGTACCATATCTGTGTTTTATCTGTTGAAAATACAGATCAGTTGATAACATAGAGGGCACGCCTGTCTGCAACACGTGGGTTTGCAGCCGCCTGTTCGGGGCCAGGGGCCGTGGTTCAGGCCAGGACACGTGCTCCAGGCCCGGGCCCTGCCCGAGAGCAGCTCCTGGTCTGCAGGGAGGCAGCCAGGCGGCTGGCCGCTGCCGATGGGTGTGGCCGGTGCTGGGGCTGCATCAGTCGTGAAGAGTCTGAGTACTCGGCGCTTTGGCCTTTCTTGCTATTTCTGCTTAGTGTTGCAGCTGGAACTTTTCCCAGCCAGACAGTTAATGGCCCCGTTGTCTCGGCTCCTGAAAGTCAAACTGCAGGTGTCGTAGGCGAAAGGCGGACACACATGACCCCTGGGGACAGTGGTTCCGTCTTTGGAAGGCTCAGTCACTAAAGATTGGGGCTCAGCCACCCTGGGCGAGCACCGGCCTTCTCTCCCTCGGTCTCGGGCCACAGCTTACCTACAGGATCCTCTTTCCCGAGTTCGCTGGGCTTTTCTTTTTTCCTTTCCTTCTCACCCGCCTTTCCGTTTTCCTCAAGACTTCAGATTAAAAGGCTAACTGGCCTTTTAAGAATCCATATAATGTACATGTAACCATTTCAGTGTCCAGTTCAGTGGCATTTAGTACATTCCCACTATTCTGCAACCACCCCGTCTATCAAGTCCTAAGATGCATTCATCTCCCTGAAAGGAAACCCCATCCCCATTCGGTCATTGTTCTCCGTTCCTCCACCTCCAGTTCCTGCCGGCCGCCCACCTGCATCCGGCCTCTGTGGATTTACCCAATTTGGGGATTCCGTGTCAATGGAGTCATCCAGTGTGTGACCTTTTGAGTCTGGCATCTTTCGCTTAGAGCAAGGTTCATCCGTGTTGTAGCACGAGCTGGTGCACCGCTCCTGTTTGACGGCTGAACAGCACTGCATGGGAGGGGTTCGTCACAATCTGCTCACCCATTTCTGCTCACCCATTCACCAGCCAACAGGCTCTCGGCCGTGCTGAGCGGCGCCACCCTGGAGGGTGACTGGAGCTCCACCTTCCTGCACCACCCCCCTGGGCCCCGAGGTGGTCGGTGGTCACCATCGTTGTCACGCAGCCCGGCGGTCTATTTCCCTGTCTCATCTCCCGTGCCCTCGCAGATCTTTCTGCAACACAGGACGGCCCCGCGCCCTTCTGTTAAACGTTTCATGGCTCTTCCCTTGCCCCCTTTTTCCTCTTTTTATTTTGTTTTGTTTTACTTTTTACCCCATAATGAAGTTGACTTCACCGTTTACGTTTCTGCCACAGGCAGCAGACGTACAGAGTCCTTGAAGAACCAAGCAATACCTACAGATATGAAAAAGAAAGTAAAAGTCACTTGGAACCCCCCTCTCCTGAGACAGTTAACTACCCATTGGCGTTTTAGAAACCATTTTTCATGTATCTTTTAATGAATGTAAATTTATGTAAGTTTCCAGGGATGGGATAGTGTCATCCATGTTTTATTGTGGATATTTCCAATCATTGTCCTCCCTCCCGTTGGTACCCCGTCCTCTCCCTGCCTCCGTCACCCCCACCCTCGGCCCCCACCCCAGCGAGCTCGCGCCCTGGGCACAGCCCTAGGGAGCTTGGGTCTGCGTCCCCCATCCGCCATTCGCCAGTTGTGTGATCCTGGGAGTTACTAACCTCTTGTGCCTCAGGTCTTCCTCCCGTAAACCAGGGACAAGGATCACGCCTGTCCCATCACCGTGGGATCACTCACTAATCCCCACAGAGTGCTCGGGGCAGAGCACGCGGAGCTCGGCGAACGGTGCGCGCATCTGCACGGTCCCTGCCCCCGTGTGCTGGGGGCCGCACGCCCCGGGGGGCAACGATGTCCACAGAGAAGGCCCCTTGGGTCCCAACGACTTCCGGCCTAGTCAGGGTGGCCAAATGGAAACACATGGAAGGATGACTGAGTGGACCCTTGAACAACGTGGGTGCGGACTATGGGGTCCGCTTACATGTGGGTTTTTAAAAGCAGACACCTGTTTTCCACCGCCTTCCACCTGAGGCTGGGAGGCCGCGGACGTGGAGGGCCAACTGCACGCATTAATCTATGCCATTTCACAGAAGGGGCTTGAGCACCCGCGGATTATGGAATCCACGTGGTGTTCTGGAACCAAGTCCCCTCAGATACCGAGAGACAGCTAGGTTTGGGGGAGTCACAAGCTGTATGTAGGCTGTTGGCGTCACCCCTGCACTGTCCAAGGGTCAGCCAGAACAGTGAAGACTGGGCGGTGCCGGGCACGTCCCTTGCAGTGGAGTCTGCAGGGCGGGGGTTCAGAGGGAGGCCGTGAACAGCCGATGCATGAGCCGGCTCTTCGAGGCCTGATGGGAATTCCAGAGTGTGAGAGCGAGGGACCCCCTTTGTCATCGAGATCGTGGAGGACTGAGAGCATTCGGCCTGAGCGGGGTGGCGCTGGGGAGAGGTGGCAGAGAGAGAGACAGGGCGGAGAGACAGAGGAGGAGAGGGTAGGAGAGACAGAGGGCGCAAACATCATCAGGCACCCAGGGTCTTGGTGCCCACGCTCTGGGCCCCTTGCTGACATGGTCAGACCGCATCCCCTGTGGCTGGCTGGGAGCAGGCCCCCTTTGCCTCGGCAACACTGCACAGGTCCTCCTCTACACGGGCAGACCTTTTGTGAACGGAAGGCTAACCACCGCAGGGCCATGTGAGAGAAGAGGCCTGGCCGCCTCCTTGCCACGTGCTCGTGCTGCCCTTCCTCCTCTTGTCCCCAGCCAGCGTGCACACTTCCACATCGGGGCATGTGCATGTCTCCCAACGCCCCCACCCCCTAGTTCCCCTTGGCTGACCTGAGCCCCGAGGTGCTCTGCACCAGAAGGGACAGGGTGGCGGTGCCTCTGCTCTGGTTCCTAGCTTGTCTCCTCATCTTACGTCCTGCTGTCACCGACACCTTCAGGTGGGTCACGCAGCGCTCTGAAGACCCAGGCTTGCAACAACCGTGCTCCCAGGAGGAGCAGAGCCACCTTTGCAAGGAAACCCTCCCCTCGGTCTCCTTCTGGGTTGTATTTATTCAAGATGGAAGGCCCTTTTCCCATCTCGAGACTGGCCTTGTTCATGTCTGCCCACACAATGCCGCTCTCTCCCCAGGGCACTGTTCAGCCAGGGCCCGCAAGCAGCGCTGCACAAAGGGAATTCAATCCAGGGGTTTATCGCGTCCTCATTCTGACAGGTTTCAATATCAGCACAATGTTTACCTTGCTCCGGGGCTGTGAGCTTTCGTGTTTTTTCAGAAAGACTAATTGTGAGCTCTGCTGAAAGGTTTGTGTAGGAAGGAACCCTTTCTCCCCCCTTCAATTTAGACAGCAGCGCTAGTTGGCATGACAACCGCACTATTAAAAGCGAAGCCACAAGCCCAGCTTCGCTTGTTTTTTAGAATGGGCCCAAGCTGCTAAGGAGGTTTGTTTCTTAAATTTGACTGTCAGTGGGCTCCGTTTGGACAGAACGTCGTGGGGTCCCTGTAGAAAGGGAGCCCGTGTCCCCCATACATAAACATGGCAGCTGTAAAGACGGAAGCGGTATTTTTGTCTTTCAGGTTGAACTCGCCTTCATTTGTTTATGATGAATCTCGGCAGCATTGTAGCTCTGTGGGTAGAGCTGTCTGGCTAGTGCTGGCTCGTACCAAAGGGCCATTTTTACATCCCCAACCCAAACACGTACTTGATCAGGGAGCACGGCGAAAAACACTTGGACGGCCGAGTCTGCTTCCCAGGCCCACCATTTGTTGGTGTGCATCAGAGTTTGGCGTTTCGTGCAGCCCCACTTGTACTGCAGAAACCCAGCCTTGACCTTGGGGCTCTGGTCCCTGGAAAGCATCAGTGTGGCCTGATGCAAATGGACCGCAGACTTCTGAGAAATCAAGGCACAGTCTTTGGTTCGTGGTAGGTGCTCCGCAAAAACCCACCGAATATACCGGTGCTTCAAGCCGTGTACCTCCTCATCCTGCACCCGCTTCTCGGGTTTCTGAGATAAAGTCAAGGCCATTTCGCTGGCAGATGGGCAGCAGAGGAAGAGGTGGGCGTATGCCGGGGCAGAGCATCTGTACAAAGCTCGACGCGGGTGCAGCGTTGGGGGTCAGCCCAGCGGGAGCCAGCCACGGCATTTTTACGTGACAGGTATCACAGCTCCGAAGGACTCAGCTGTTGCTGTGGCCACCGGTACCCACCGTCCCGCTGTGTGAGAGCGGGTTTGGAATTAGGCATCATTGCTGTCTTCTTAGGGTCCTCAACAAAAAAATTATTTTCACTTAAACATTTTTTGATGTGCCATTTTAACCTTTTAAAAGTATATAATTCAGTGGTATTAACTTCATTCACAGTGTTGTGTGACACCATGCTTCATGCTTGTTTCCAAAGTGCCCATCACCTCAGGCAGAAACCCTTCACCCATTAAGCGGTAGCCCCCCACTCCGCCTCCCCCCATAGCCCCCGACCGCGCAGTACTTGCTCTCGCGTGTGGCTTATTTCACCAGCCCGGCGTTCTGGAGGTTCTGCCGCGTTGTGGTAATACATCCGACAGCACGTTTGAGACCGCGTTCCCATTTTTGCTGAATAATATTTTTTTTGTATGCATATGCCACATTTTGTTTGTCCACTTATCTGTTGATGGACATGTGGATTATTTCCACCCTCTGGCTATTGTGAATACTGCTGCAGTGAACATTGGCACACACATGTCTGAGTTCCAGTGTTTGGTTCTTTGGGGGATACACACACACGTGTGTGCGCACGCGGCTGTAATTGCTGGGTCATATAGTCACTCTGTTTCACTTTTTGGGGGGTAGTTCTTTTTTTAAAAATATTTCTCTTTTTTTAGATTTATTTATTTATTTTTAGAGAGGGGAGGGAGGGAGAAAGAGAGAGAGAGAAACATTAATGTGTGGTTGCCTCTCATGTGGCCTGCAACCCAGGCATGTGCCCTGACTGGGAATCGAACCTGTGATGCTTTGGTTCGCAGCCCGAGCTCAATCCACTGAGCTACACCACCCAGGGCCTGTTTCACTTTTTAAGGAACCACCAAACTGTTGGGGGGGGGGGGGGGTTGGTGTTTTTTTTTTTAAAGCAGCTGCCGTATTTTACAATCCCAGCAGCAGGGCACAAGGGGCCCAATTTCTCCATATTCTCACCAACACTTGTTTTTTGTTGTTGTTTTGCTGTAATAGCCATTCCAGCAGCTGTGCAGTGGTGTCTCATTGTGGATTTGGTTTGCTCTTCCCTAGTGACTGATGAAGTTGAATATCTTTCCTTGTGCTTGTTGGCTGTTTGGCCCTTTGGATATTATGTTTGGAGAAATGTCTATACAAGACCGGCCCATTTTTAAACTGGGTTTTGTTGCTGTTGCTGTTGAGGTACAGGAGTTCTTTCCTTATTGTGGCTAATAAACCCCTAGCAGACACCCGACTTGCAGGCATCGTCTCCCGCTCTGTCGTTCGTCTTTTCATTTTCCGACGACGTTCTGTGATGCACGACAGTTTTTAATTCTGATGAAGTCCGACATGCCAGTTTTTTCCCTCTGATGCTTCTGTTACTGGTGTCATATCTAAGAGTCTGTTGCCAGTTTCAAGGTCACGAAGATTCATTCCTTTGTTTCTCTGTAAGGATTTTAGGATTTTCGCTCTTCTGTTTAGGTGGTTGTCATTTTGAGTTAGTTTTTGTGTGTGGCGTCAGTAGGGGCACCCCTTCATCATTCTCCTGCACACGGAATTGAGTGGTTCCCACATTGGCTCAGACTGCCCGCCCCCCTCAGATGGGCGTACTGAAATCAGCTGGCCGCAGGCGTGTGGGTTGATGTCCGTGCCCGTAGTCCTGTCTCCTCGCGCTATGTGTCTGTCCCATGCTGGTGTGGTTGCCACATCTTTGCCGTAAGCTTTGACATTGAGACGTGTGGGTTCCCCGACTTCACTCCCGTTAGAGATTGTTTTGCCCGTCCTGGGCAGCTTGCAGCTCCCCATGAATTGGAGGATTGGCTTCCGCTTCTGCAAAAAGGGCTGTTGGAATTTTGATAGAGGTTGCACTGGATCTCTAGATCACTTTGGATAGTATTTGGATCGTATCTCATGTTTTGATATCAGATTCAGTTTGAATTCTCAGTTCTCCTACTTCCCATGCCAAGGGTGAACTTGAGGTGTTCCTGTACTTCTCTAAACCCACCCTCTTATGGGGGAAATGCAGGTGTAATAGGACCTACCTCTGAGGGCTATTGTGATGGTAAAAGAGATAATGTTTGCGAAGTGTATGTTCCTGTTCTTATTGGTGGTGTTGATAATCTGCTCTCTAAAGTAAACATTCTCCCTGTAACAACCCTGGACGCTGACCCTGGACCCTGAGTAGCGTCCTCCATCACACGGTGAAATAACACAGTGTTGGAGTTAGGTGTATCTGGGTTCAAATCCTGCTGCTGCCCTTTCCTGTCTGTGCAACTTCGGGAAAGATACCTAACCACTCTGTGCTGCTACCCCCGAGACTGATGGGTTTGAAGAGCCAGCACAGCTCATGGGAGACAATGCAAACCATTCCGTCCATCGGAAGGGGTTCCTCGGAAGCTGTGTCCTGGTAACTTTCGCCTGGCCTGTCTCTTCGGAACCACGAGGCCAATCCGTCCTGCCTCAGTGACAGAGAGGGCCCCAGAAAGTCAGCCTGGGGGTTGGCAAACTTTTCTAAAAAGGGCCAGATACTAAATTTTTTAGTCTTTGAGAACCAAAGAGCAAAATCAGGGATATTGTGTAGAATATAACAAGAGAGGAGACAAGTCTCCACAAAATTTTTATTGGTTAAATTAGCATGTGGTAATGACTACAGTTTTTGTGATGCAGGTGCATTAATGAGGAGGAGAATGGGGTTGTTTGGGGGTAATAAATTATTTTATTGGATTCAGAGTTAGTGTTGCCTCTCTTCCAACTGGCGGCCGGTGCCCACCTATAAATGACTCCCAGCTGTCGGACCCTGAACGCGCAGCGGGTGGGAGTTGGCCCCCAGGCCGCAGGGCGCCTGCCGTGGTATCACCTCCAGGTGCTCTGCATTTCCCTGCACTCCCCACAGTGCTTTCCTGTTTGTCTGTGGCCACCCTCAAAGCATACCCAGAAGAATGGATCCTAACGCTCGGGCCATGTTGATTCTTTTGTTCAAGGATTCATGAGCACCTACACAGTACATGACACTCCCCCCCTCCCACCCTGGGCTGCCGTATCCAGGGCTTCTCCCTTCCCTCCCTCAGTCCTTGTACGGGCAGGCGAGGCAGCAGCAGCTGGGGTCGAAGGGTTAAAACCGGATGCCCCAAGCCAAGGGAGACAGCCTAAAACAGACAGACACCAAAAGGTGAGAGGCAGTTGAAGAGGCAGGAGGTAGAAGAAGGAAATGTCCGTGTCTTGAGTTTAGTGATTCATTTTGCGAGAATGACAGAGAACCAGCTATCTCCAGCAACCCACAGGGGGAGTGTGTGGTATGAGAGGGGGCCCGGGAGACCCTCACTCGCTGTGCAGACTCGGTCAGGCCGCGTCGTGCAGTGGAGGGGGGAGCGTGCTGGAGGGCGGCGCCCGCATCCAGGTCCGCAGTAAAGCCCGTGGCCTTTGAAAAGCAGCTCCCTCTCTGCGCCTCCACTCTGGCCAGAGGCGACGGTGTCCTTTAATTTAGGCATTTGCCAAAGTAATAAAGCTCTGAGACTCCTCGCCTGGGGCGGTCATGTGGTTTCAAAGCAAAAAGAGAAATGGGAGGGGAGCATGGATGTGGGGTTTGCTCTGTTTTATTTTTAATTTAAGGGGAGAGAGATCTGAGCAGGATTCGATGGGCACCATCTGTGTTTTCTCAAAACCTGGGTTGGGAGGGGTTTGTGCTGGTAGCTGAGAACCCCAGAAGCACACTTTTAAGAAGCCTTTCCTAGACTCGAGGCCCTTGTGGATTAGCTCTCTCCAGTTCCACTTTAATTTACACTTTTAAAAAAATGTTTTAATTTGTTTCATTAACTCAGAGATCAGGGCTCTGGACTGATTGTTATGAGACCCGGGTTCTGCGGGACCCTGGGCAGGCCCAGTCTCCTGTCTGGCTCTTCGTTTCGTCTCCTGCAGAGTAGAAATGGGTCCAGATAATCTCACAGGTTGCAGCCCACCCTCTGATTCTGTCTGATGGTGCCTGCGGGTCTCAGCTGACAGTCCCAAGTGTCTGAGTTGCTGCACTTCCCACTGCCAAAAGTAAAGACACAAAATGTTGTCCGTGTACCACCACAGGAAAATAAAAAACATTGTTTCACAGCTGCAAAGAAGTACGTGCATTAGCTGGAGTGAAGTGCAGAGGACACAGAGAGAAACTCTTCCTCCTCACCGACGGAAGGGTCTGTGTCAGGGCAACTCAGGATCCGGCCAGCCCGCCCACGCGGGCGAGTGTCATGCCGACAGCTCACGGTGTCATGTGTTCTGGTGTAACGGTGAGGAGTTCCAGAAGCTCCAGGCTACATCTGAGGCGAAATCTGATTTCTCTTCTTCCTGCCCCCTCCTCCATGGGTTTTTTGGATGCGGAATCTCGCTCTCGAATTCCGAAAATAGACTCTGGCTTCTCCTCGCCGTGGTACGGTACAGCTGTCGCTGCCTTGCGCCCGGGGCGTGTGATTGGGCTTTGCGGGCGAGGAAGGTAATTGCTAAATCCCGTTCCTGTGCCAGAGGAGCTGCCCCCTCCTGCCGCCCCTCAGAGACGGCTGGTGGGCGAAGAGCCGAGACGGAAGCCCGGAAAGGATACGTTTTCGCTACAGAAGGAAGCATTTTTGCAAGGGACATTTCTGACGGCCACTCAAGTGGTCAGGATGCCGTTTAGACCCTGGTTGTTGTTCTACTAAAACATCCGTGGTATTGGGTGAGCGTTATCCGGGCTCTGGAGAGGTGGCAGCAGCAAGGCGATTGCAGCGAAGGGCCGGTCCTTCCTGGTAGAAACAGTACTGCTGCCAAACGCATCTTCTTTCCTGGAAAGGGGGGTGATCTGGGACGTCACCTGCTGTTTCGCACGGGTGACTCAGGGACCGGCAGACCTGGACTGGACACCGCGTGCCTCGCTCCGGGCCCACGCCGCCGTGTCTTCACCGGACACCGCAAGGGAAAGAGGCCAGAACCTGCTGTCTCCTCTCCCACTCTCCCTCCGCCCCGAGCTGGCTCCCCGTTCCCCATTCCTGGAGCTCCTCTTCCTCCCCTGCGCTGGCCCCCTCAGGCAGAAGCCCAAACCTCGTGGGACCTGCTGCTGCTTTGTTTCAGGAAAACATCATCCACAGCGACACATTTATAGCGTTCATTCTGTGCCAGACACCCTTCAGAGCATTTCACGTGCATTTTAAAGGTTACTGCGTGTGGCCCATGACCGCCCTGTGGCTGGAGGGTAAGGAGGCTGGATTAGGCCCGGGGCAGTCTGGCCCCTGAGCCACGGGACTGCTGTCCTCAGCCGCGTGTCTGCCTCTGCTGTCCCCTTCCCAGCCACCCGCCGTGCTGAGCCTGGGTGATTGACGCAGCCTGGGAAATGCCCCCAGCATGCACTCAACACCTGCGTCTGTTCTTCCTTTTTATTGAATTGATTGGAGTGACCTTGGTTCATAGAACTATATAGGTTTCAGCGCCTGTGTCTTCTTAAATGTCCATTCCGTCAGCACTTTTAGGCTGGGACCATTATTAAAATGTAAATTGCTCTTCTGTTCGTTTTACAGCATATATTCTTTTCCCAATCTCCCCACTCTGTTAAAACTGGAGGTTTTTACTCTGTCACGTGCAGCTCTGATTAAGGTGCCTAAAAGGGATAGTCAGACGGACTTGGGGTGAGCACACACCCCGTCTAGGGGGCAGAAGGTGTGGACAGCAAATGCCTGAGCCCCGTTCTCCTCGGTGTCCTCCTTTGGTCTTTGGGAGAGGCCCCTGGGTGTGACTCAGGCACACTGACCTGAGCTGCGTAGGAGTTACGTAACCGTGATGTTTGCAGGAATGTAGGGGAGGACATGTTATGTATCAAGTGATGTGCTTGGCGCTGGGATTGCAGGAGCATCTGGAGCCGCCCGGGCGCTTTCTCAGAGGCGGCGCGTCACTGCACGTGGGATGCCAGGACCCCACGGGGAGACAGAGCCTCGGCTGGGATACTGGGGCCCGGGCTCCTCAGCGCTGGGGGGAGGGGCCAGTTTGTGACTGTGGACTCGTGTCCCTTCACGCCCCGTGTGACACCCCGTGTGACACCCTGTGGCTTACTGGGGGGTGTGGGTTGTTACAGGGATGAGGAGGAGGCCCGAGCTGGGAGGGGGTCTGTGAGAGAAGCGGCGGTGAGTGCAGAGGAAGAGCACGACCCGCGTGAACTGAGCACCTTTGACGTGGGCTGGGGACGCGGCATCCCTGGCTGCGGGGGGGCTGGAGGGGACTGTGGGATCTGTGAAGTTTCTTGAAAATTCTGCGAGCTGGAAAGGCCTCAGTCCTTAGTAGCCTCAGGGGTCCCAAAAGGCGCAAGGGCCCCATTAGCAGTGAAAAGTCTTGCTGGATCTCAGAAATAGTTCAGGGACCTGGTGGCAGTTTTAGGGGCCTCCAATTTAGCTGTGTTTGCTTCATGCAGCGTGGGCGGGCCTGGGACAGTAGGTGTGAGCGGCTCCTCGATGCCACCGACTGTTGTGCTCAGAGCTCCACCCACAGCCCGACTGCCTGGATTCTGCTCCAGCTCCTCAGGAAGCCACGGAGACCTTGTGGAGCCTCGCTGGAGTCTGTGCTCCAGGCTCCTCATCTGCAAGTGGAGGGACACAATAGTCCTGCTTGTGACTTGAAGTCCAAGATCCTGGCTCCAACAGATTCGCTGTCTGGCGGAGGCCCACCTCTGGGATGCAGGCGCCAGCGTCTCGCTGCTTCGTGCTCAGGAAGGAACAAAGAGCCTGTCTCCCATCCTTTGAAGAACCCTGATCCTAGTCCTGGGGGCTCTGCCCTCGGACTCAGGCACCTCCCAAAGGCCCCGCCTTCTAACACCGTCCCCTGGGGCCAGGTCTCAGCATAGGAACTTTGGGGGGGGGGGGGGGGCGGGGGGCACCACTGGTTAAGGGAACAAGTAACAAACGTGTTCTCGTCTGGTTCTGTGAGGTTGTGCGCCATTTCCGAGGACCTCAGCTGGGGTCCTTTTCTAAAATGAGGAAACATTTTGTAAAACAAATAACTATTTCTGATATAATGCTTTATAAAATTGAATTTTCACCCATGTGTCCTTTATACATGTTCCTGATAACACTTCTCCCCTTCCCCCCTATTGTGCCCCACGGACAAAGCCAAAGGCGGGTAGGATCACGGATCACGGGAGGGAGGCAGGGATGGCCAGGGTGTGGCGGGGAGTGGTGGGGGGGGGAAATGGAGACAATTGTACTTGAACAACAAAAATAAATACATAAGTAAATAAATTTCATAGCTAAAAAAAATACATTTGTATTTTTATACATTAAATTTGGGTAAAGTAATAGGTATTATGCCGTTGTCTTTCTTAATATAAGAATGTTAAGTTTTTTAAAAAAGGGGTTATAGCTAACCTTTTTTTAGCCCTTACAAGCCTATATCTGAGGTGCTATTCTTCTGTGTATTAACTAATCATGCTTGTATGTATTAACTAATGTAGCCTTCTCGACAACCCTACATTAATTACTGTTACAGTGCCCATTTTACAGCGAGGAGCCTAGGCATGGAACGGCTCACCGGCTTGTCCAAACTCACTCATTGCCTCTGCAGCCGCATCGCCTGCATTATTTCCTGCTACAAGATTATTTCTACTCAGGTTGCAAATTCCCTGTTCTGGAAGGTTCTTAGGCAGAAACTAAGGGGTTGTTAGGGGAGGGGCCCGAAGCACTCGGCTGGGTGTACCTTCAGGACCTTGGTTGTAAGTAACGGAGCCGACTAGTTAGGCGGAAAAGAGGTTTACCGAGGCCCGCTGCTCCCCGGGGCCACAGAAGGCTGAAAGGTGGGCGTGAGCGGAAGTCGAGGAGGCCAGGCCCCTGCCCCCATTTGCTCTGGAGGGCCCCTACCAACCCCGCCGCTTCTGCGGCCCCCCAGGCCCGGCCACGGGGAGTAATAGCTGAGGGTCTCGTCCAGCCTCACCACTCCAGGGGCCAGGGGCTGGCAGGGGCACCTGAGTGGCCCTGCTTGGGTCATGTGACACTCCGAGCGTTTCCCTCCTCCTCTCACCCTTCCTGGAGAGCAGAGAGGCTGCTTCCCTTCTGCCTAGGGTGCCCCCCCGCCCCAACCCCTGAAACAAGAAGTCAGAAGAGATTTATGGTGATAGGCCGCCAAAGTGACAAATGTCCTCTCCTTTGGGGACCTTGCCTAGATGCTCCCCAAATTCCCTCGCAGCCTCAAAATTCTGAATCTGCCCTTTATGAGGCCTGGTGTTTTCCTGTAACACCTGGAATGAAGCTTCCTGGACGCGTTTTTCACTGAGTGTAACGACCCTGTTAGCCTTTGGCACAAAGGAAAATAAGGATGCACACTTATTTGTATCATCTAGCTTCTGATTCAGAACAGACTGTTTCAGCTGCTGAACTCCTTTCGTTTATCAGGAAAACAGTTGATGTTTATCATTCCTCTTAGCAAAAGGAGAAAAAAAAACATTTCAACATCTAAATGTTTCTGAGCACACATTTAAGTACTTAGTGGTTCTATTGCATTGAACTGGTTGAGCGGAGCCGCTGGAACAAACCTGTTTTTGATCATCATCTCCTACCCCTTCTCTCCACCTACCCTCCCCTTTGCCTAATCTCAGGCAACGTGATCACTGTTCTTGTCTCGCCTTTATCATCCCTTGCTCCCTTCCCTGAATCGGTTTCTAAGCACTGTTGGCTTTTCATTGCTCAGTGTTCTCTCCCTAACACCTATCTCCCCCATTAATCCCCAGCCCCTGCCACCCCGCAGTGGGATTAGGTCTCCCCCCACTACCCCTGCTGCCTACTTTCCCGCTGATCTTTCCCGGAAGCTGCTTTAGTATTTTTCCCCTCTGGGCTTCTTAAAGGCACAGAAGCAGGATCCTCTTGCTTACCAATGAAGCAGAGCAGCTAAGAGGGCTCTGGGGTCAGGTTCACGGTCCGGCACTGCCACTCAGTGTCTGTGGTGGTGAGAGGTGGACCCGGATGTAACCAACGGACTTACAGTGACTTAACCAAACAGGCGTTTACTTTGTCCCCCACGACAAGAAGTCTGGAGGGAGGCCACAGCGTCTCGTGGCATCAGGGGCCCAGCTCTTTCGCTCCTCCTGCTCAGTCATTCCAGAGTGGCCGTCCCACCCTGGATGACTCTCAGAGCACAGAGGAGGGAGACCCAAGGCTGGGGTGGACGAGGGAGATGGAGTGACTTAGACAAGGAGCTGCCACAGCCCAGGCTGGTCTTGCAGCCTGACTCCTCCCTCCCTGCCGTGCACCACCGCAGCTGGGTTCCTACTGGCCCCCTCGCCGTCGCTGAGCAAAGGCACACCCTGTCGTCCGTGCCCGTGCTTCCTGGAGTGCCATTTCCAAGTCGTAGCTGAGGTTTCCATTCTCCTGAATCGAGGCCCAGCTCAAATGCCTTCCTCCAAGACGCCATTCCTGAATCCCATTACCACTGTCCCAGAGTGCTTTGTGTCTCCCACTCATGGGGCGCTGGTCCGGTTGGGCCTTGTGGTTGAGCTATTCGTGTGCCTGCCCCTTTGCCTGTGCTGGATGAGAAGCTGCTCAAGGTCACGGGTCATCCCGGTCAATGATGGGTTGTCCGGACTTCCAGCGAGGGGCATCCTCCCCTGTGGGGACTCCGCGGGAGGGGTTTGGTGGGAGACTGTGTTTTGAGCAATGAAGGAAGGCAGCTCTAGTATGCACAGGCACAAACCCCCACGTGGCCAGCGGACCTGGCGGTTCTCAGAGGTCTGCGTTTGTCCTTCTTTCCACACCAGTGCCTGGAAAGAGCCATGAAGTTCGCCTTTGAGGAGTTCCACCTGTGGTACCAGTTCGCTCTGTCACTCATGGCTGCCGGAAAGGTGAGCCCCCCTCCGAGGCGCGCAGTTCCGCCCGTCGGGGCTCAGCGCCTTCGCACCCCGCGGGGTCACCTACCGCCCCTCGGAGGTCTAAACCAGCTGTCCGGATCTGCCCTCTGGTCCTTCGAAAATGAGCGTTCACGTTTCATTGTGAGCGTGGACACGTCATTGGGACGAATCATGAAATACTTGCTTTTTTCTAGCCGTTGTAACTTCGTCATGGTGATATGGGGCTTCAGCTCAGGCTAGTTTCTTCCCACTGAAGCCCTTCCGCTCATTTGGGAGTGCAGACTTCTTCCTGAAGGGGGAGTCGTTTAGTTCTCTTTAGCAGTTTGGGGTGCCGGGTGGCGTGTGATATTAGCAGAAAGCGCCAGCTCTGGAGTCCACCTGCCGGAGTTGCAGTCTGGGCTCTGTGACCAGGTCACGTAGTACCTCAGCCTCCTCTTCCGTGACATGTGGTCGTGATGGGACCTGCCTCATGGAAGGGTGATCCAGTAAATGAGATGACACCCACTGGGTGCCCAGTGTAGCATCCCCCACGTGGTACATACCCAGTGAAGTTATTTGGGCCATTTAGTGAGTCTGCCATTTAGTGAGTCGTTAAGTCTGTGATGTAAGATTATTTGGGCCAAGTGGAGACAAATTTATTATAGTATGCTATAGATTGGACAGTTTACTTTTTTATAATAACAGGAGCCTCCACCATCTTTATTTTTGCCTTATCTTTACAATGGCTACCCAATAGGGAAGACAATGCAGGTGATTCCAGGGAAGTGTTTCCACCTGTCCGAACCACAGTTCACCCGCCGTCACTTAGGGGCCCCACACTCTGGTGGTTGCTGGCCCCAGGTCCCCCCTGCACGGGTGGCAGCTCCAAGTTGGAAAACCTCCCCTGGCGGGAGGTTCTAGCGTTTGGTCCTGCCCAACATTCCGAGTTTCACAGAGATAACCTCCTCTGCCCAGTCTGCCCGTGCTGTGAAGGTGCTGAAGGAGTGCATCCGGCTGAAGCCCGACGACGCCACCATCCCCCTCCTGGCCGCCAAGCTGTGCATGGGCTCCCTTCACTGGGTGAGTGTGGTGAGCTCCGTGCAGGGCAGGGCTGCGAGGCTGCGTGCTCCTGGGCACTGAGAGCGAGAATGGCGATTCACGGGCTGCGCCGACACGGGGCTGCTCACGCCCCAGACCCCTGGCCTCCTCGGGCCTCACACGCCAGGCTTTCCTGTGCCCTGGCACCGGGCTTCAGAAGCAGAAGTGATACGGCAGAACCGGGGTCCACGCTCAGGCGCGCCCGGCCGTGGGGAGGCGACATGGGGCTGCGAGGTGTGTGCTGCTCACGCGTAAGCCCACCCACCTCTCTTCACTCCTCCGCCTTCCCCCTCCGGCAGTCCGGCCCAGGTCCGAACCTGGGAGCAGCCCCGTGGGTGGCCGTGTTAGTGCCCCTCAAACGTATACCATCTGCTTCTCAATGGAAAGTAGAAAAGTCAGACCGATTACTGAGAGAGGTTTTAGTTTCTTTTCTCTGACTTTATATCAAGATCGGTGATAAGAAGAATTCTCCCAAAACACGGAGGGGCCTTGCTAAGGGTTTTTTTTTTTTTTACCATTATGGTCCTTGCTGCTTGTTTGTCCCTCCCCCACTCCCTGCACACTTATTCTCATGCAACAGGGCAAAAGTAAGCCTTGTGAAGAATGGATCCTACCTTTGTTCCATTTTACTCGGAAAAATGTGAGAGAAAGAAGACCTGTTGGAAGAGCAGGCTGTCGCCGGAAACAGGCGGCAGTGAAGGCATCGTGTGGCCCACGCGGGGTTCGCTGGCTTGGAGCCACGAGGCCACAAGCACCGGGGCACCGGAGCAGGGCGGATGGGGGGGCGCCCGACCCCGACCCCGACCCCGACCCCAACCCCCTCCACCTGGAAACGCCGGTTCCCAGCTGTGGCCCTGGGCACGCCACCCAGAGGGGCGCTGTCCCGGACCGCGGCACGTCTGTCTGCAACACCTAAGATGAACCTACTCTTTTTTTCCCAAAGATGAAAGCAACCCATCTCTTCTGTTTATATTTTTTCCATTTTTATTATTAAAACTTCCAAACACCACAGAAGTAAGGAGAGTCATGAACGCCCATGCCCTGTCATCCAGCTTCAAAAGCATCAACATGCACCATGCTTCCAAGGAACAGGCCTTATTATTGTTTTTGCCTCTAGTCACCGTGGGAAAGGCCGGGGCGTGGGTGTAGTTTATAGGTGCACATTCCCGCTGGCGTCTGCCGATGCCAGGTCCACGTGCTGTGCGGTTGTGAAATAAAGAGACGGAGTTTTGACGTTTTTAACAGGCTGTGGGAAAGAGCATCCAAGTCTAAATGGATTCGTTATGTTGAAAAAAAAATGTGTGATTCAAACACAAAACATTTCAAAACTTTATTATTTACATGCACGGGGTGGGCAGAAGGAGGTTTACAGTTGTGAGTGCACGCAGCCGAGTTTATTCTTGTGTTATTCCTTATTGATTATTTATTTGTACTACGACTGTAAACCTACTTTCACCCACCCCTGTATCTGAGATGCAACTCCTGAGTGCCTCACCCAGCCTGACTGCAGAGCCAAGAGTTAAAGGGAAGATGAGAGGGACAGGAGCCCCTGCCAGGCGTGACAGTGACGTTGGAAGAGAGGACAAAAGGAAAACTTTAAAGAGAAAAGGCCAGGCAGGCGTCCCGAGGACGGTTAGGCTCTGAGTTTGAAACATGGAATGACGGCCAGCGTGGAACTGGGGGATCTGGGCGTCGTTCTCGCGGTGACTCACAGGAATCTGCTTCCGGCAGCCGGCAGTTATGGTAACTCGTGTTAGAAGCTCTGCAAGTTGTTATTGTTATTGTTCATCTGTCTGGTTTTTCAGTTGGAAGAGGCAGAGAAGTTTGCCAAAACAGTCGTCGATGTGGGAGAGAAGACGTCCGAGTTCAAGGCCAAAGGCTACTTAGCTCTGGGGCTCACGTACAGTCTGCAGGCCACTGACGGTGAGAGAAGCCCCACCCCGTGGGCGCCGTGGGTGAGGGCTGGGCTGCCCGTCTGCACCGCAGGACTCCCACAGCTCCCTCCGTCCTTGGGGGCCTCGTACACTGGGTCGTTCTGGTGTGCCATCCCGAGGGGCCCTGCTGCTGCTGTCCTTGTTGCTTGGACTGCGTGGAGAATGGGAGGCAAGGGGCTGAGGCCTTGCACCAGGGCTTCCAAGCTCTCTTCTAGGCGCATGGGGATGGTGGTGCACAGGTGGCCAGCTGGCAGGTACAGGGCATCTGTCATGAGGTGCAAGGTGAGTGGGACGCCCTGAGAGCCGATTCACCTGACCCAGCCTGTGCCTGCCTGTGCCCCAGCGCTCAGTTGGGTTGTCCTAGTGCGAGAGGATGTTGGGTCTTCGGCACAGGAATGCAGACTAGTCCAGGGCCAGCCGCTTCCCGGGAGCTCCCCTTGGTTGGCCAGCACCCGCCCCTTCTCCAGGTGTACACTCTAGTTCACAGATATGCACGCGTTCAGTGTGATAGCACGCCAGACACCCATGCAGCGATAGCATATGTTTTTGATACACTTAGGGTTTTGGTGGACAGGCCCTGGCTAAAAAATGTTTCATACACTTCATGAAGTTTTCAATGATAGGTTTGCAGAAAGCATAAACCGATAAATTGTTTTCTCTGAACTCTATCTAGTATTCCTTTAAAATTTATTGTTGAATATAAAAAATTCGGAAACGAATGTGAGCGCATTGGCAGAAGGCACATAGCCTTGCAGCCCCCACCCTGCTCGGGAGCCGGAGCCCGGAGCCCGGAGCCCGTCCGCCGTGGGCTCCTCGTGCGCCCCTCCCGCGCGGGCCCGGGGAGGAAATACTGTCCGGACTCTTTAATGGCGTCCACTTGCTTCCTTTTTCTGTATAGTTTTGTTACAGCATTTTTATAAGCTACCCTCAATTTTTCTTTCCTCTGCTTGAAAATTTCAAGTGCCCTGAAGAAGTGTTGCCTATTCGTTGATTTTTTAAATAATAATAGATTTTTTTTGCAAATATTTTATATATACACGAGATATTGGCACTACCCAGCATATTATTTTACCTACGGTAGGCTTTCGGTGAAGTGTCAGTTTAATGCCATATATTTATCCATACAGATTCTTCATTTGGACTCTACCCCTAATTAGCCCTGTTACCCGGGAGAGGCGCTTGACCATGTTGGGCCCCACCGTGCATTTGTGACCCAGCTGGGCCCCTCTGTGGTCCTCCGGCTCGGCGGGTCCTGTTGTGAGCCACGGGCGGCAGGCACAGCCAGCTCTCCGGGGCAGCCCTTGACCGTCCTCAGGGGGATGTGGGCATGGGATCCGCCGCAGCGCGGTTAGTAGATAAGGGCCTCCTCCCGTTCCAGCCATAAACAGGCTCCTCCGGGACTCTTTCGCGTGCCCCAGTGAAAAGTGCCCTTTCAGTGCCCGCAACAGACTCCGGGGGCTCCAGACCCACGTGCCGTCCGCAGGGAAAGTGCTGGCTCACAGCAAGATGGCCTCGCACCGCGGAGCTGGTTTTCCTGTCTCAGTGTTGGGCTTGCCCGGTCCGCCCCTTGTGTGTGTGTGCGCATCTCCAGGTACTGGAGGCCCTGTCACTGCACAGTGTGACTTACACTGGCCTTTCCAGGCATCGAGCTATGCCCTGGGCCGAGGGTCGTAGCTTCTCTGTGCAGAAGCACCTCTGGAGGCCGCCCGGTCCAACTCCACTGGGGCCTGATTGTCTTCTCTGCCAATGGGCAGGGCCAGGCTTCACCCCAGCCTGCGCTTGAGAAAACAGATGTCGTTCCCCAGGAGTTCCCAGGTGGTCTTTGAAAGGTGGCCCCCTACGCCTGGGGGCACTAAGAGTGGCCATGCAACTCACACTGGCCCCTCGACACCATTCCACGTGTTCCCCACGAGGACCAGGGCCTCGTCCTCCACGGTGCCTGGGACGGCACTGGGCTCACAGGCACCCGGAGTCTGTTGCTTATAATCCAACCGAATGCATAGTTTTTGTGGTAGGTTTTGTCTTTGTTCAAAACTCCCCGATCTTCCATGCCCCCGACTAACTGAACCCTCTTCTCAGCTTCGCTGCGAGGGATGCAGGAGGTCCTGCAGAAGAAGGCGCTCCTTGCATTTCAGAGGTGAGTGGGAGTTCATCTTTTCGCTCGGCTGTGCAGAATGACACCACGGTGTGATAAGTATAAAAGGCAGAGATATTTATAAAGATTATGTAAACAGTGCTTCACCCCTGGGAGTGCTCGTCTGAGCACTGATTATACAGTATCAGAACTCGCTGCACCGTCTGCTGCCGTGTAAGCCTGCATCCTTCATCTGATCCTCCGTTGGGCACACTTCATCAATTCCTAATAAAGCAGTTCAGCTCCAAGAAGACAGACACTTTGTACGTCTAGGGAGATGATTCCTTTTATTAAAGACATTTGTCATCATCTAGAAAAGGGATCATTTCTTTCTAGCTCTTTTTTTTTAACCTGTCAAGTTGCAGATTTTTATATGAAGAAATAAAAAAGGCCGGATTTTAGAACAGTCTCTGAAATACTCTATGAGTCAAGCCAGCCCGGCCCCTCCAGCCCGGACACGCTCCACAATGCCTTGTGTTCGTCTGTGTCCATGCACCTTTCGTGGAATTTGGAGAATACTTCATAGCCAGCGAACGCTTGAGTATCGTAGTGTCTGTTCACACCCCTTATGTAACCTCATCCTCAACCCCTCCCCATAAGGTAGACAGGACCAGGAGCATGCTCACTGCAGGTGAGGGACCGCCATCCAGGGCTGGGGAGAGTTGCCAGAGTCACGTCTCCGTTGGATGGTCAGGACAGGCTCGGGGTTTCCCGATTCTCGCCCAGCCTTTCCGGTGCCCGCCACACCACACTGCCCTCATCTCATTCTCACTGCAGCTGTAATAAATCGCTGCAGTGGATCGTCGCCTGGAAGTACAGGCCCATGATGTCAAATCTCTAATTGCTGTGGATTCTTTCTCGCTACAAAGATATCCAAGTCACATTGCTTCCTTGGAAGTTGTACTAGAAAGTTGGTAACCTGCCCCCGGATGTCATGAGGATCCCTCAACACCTAAGAACCTGTGTCAGGTCTCTCTCCTAGAGCCGGGTGGCCTGCAGCTTTGCCGCCACGTGCACGGTCCCCTTTTTGAGACGTCGCCCCCTCACATGGTTCCAGCCATTCCGAACTTCATCCCATTTCTGTGGCCCACCCACCAGGCCAGCCCGAGGCTCCTCGCCTTGCTGGGCCCAGCCTGGTTGGTGACAAAGGGCACCGACTGACTTCTGCAGACAGAGCGGCTGTCCCCGTGCTGAGCTCCTGCTGGCATTCTCCAGCACGGGAGTGCGGGAAGCGTTTCCATCTCGAGGGATCGGGAGCTTCCAGCTCTCCAGTCTCCAGTTTGTCAAACACACACAGCGATGCCTGAGAACCTGGTCACCGCCTCTCTCTCGCTTAGGTCTGCGCACCTGACTGGCCCCGTGGAAGCAGCCCTGGCGGCCGTCTGCCCCGAGGCGGCGGAATTCATGGCTCCGTGTTCTGTAACAGCTGTTCCCTTGGCCCGGATTCCTTTTTGTTCCTCTGACTTAGGCTTTTAGGTTGGAATTCAAAGATATTTTTAAAACATCAGTTCGTGTGGGAATGAAGAGGAATAAAATCCTACTCACCTACATGGTTTATTGTGGAAGGGTAAACTAAATTAGTATTTACGTGAAGTAAAGAATATTTTTCAAAGAAATAAAATTATTTTGTTTCAAGTACACATTAACCAGGACTGTTCTAGTGCTTCGTAGACTTAATCTGTAAGGAAAGATTTTAAGTAAATATGAATGATTTGTATTGCTCCCTAAATGTAAATGGATATTTAAAAACCACTTGGATGAGAAGTACTTTTTTTTTTACCATGTATTTAAATCTCCTCCCCACAATGCTATTTATACTATTGTTTGGCAATTTTTGTTTAAAAGGAAAAAAGGTGCCAATGCAGATGTAAAAATTAACTCCATTTTTGTAGAGTCAGAATTCAGAAAGGTTCACAAAGGTTTCTGAAGGCCTCCCACTTGCATTTCTGCATCATAATATTGAGATGCAGAATATTATTCGCATCTCTGCTGTTCATACGGAAGCTCAACCCAAGCAGCGGAACCAATTCATTTGCCCCGTTCAAAGAAAAAAAAAAAAAGTGTGTACAAACTGCACACACCAAGACATGTGCTTAAGACGCCGAACTGCCCTGGGGGCTGCCCCTGCGCACGCTCGCACCCCGCAGCGGGAAGCCCGGAAGCGGCGGCAGAGAGCATGCGCAGAGACCCGGCGCCCGGCACGCAGGAGTCTGGGCCGCTCCGCGAGGAAGAGGTGGCGTATGTCGTTCATGGTTGTCGCTCAGTGGGACGATACGCAATCTCACGTCCTTGCCCTCTCTCCCCCCGGCTTGAATTCAAGCCTGAATGTAGTGCGATTTGTATGTACGGAGTGACCCCCGCCCCCAGTTGGCCGGGACCTGAGCGGTGTCCCGGACCGTGGGACGTTCAGGGCTAACTAAGCCAGGGAAATCCCGGGCAGACCAGGACATGTTGGTCATCCTGTGTGCGTCACGAACGGGAAGTTCCTGAATGGTGGATTTGACCAGGTTTGCGCATTTTGTTTTCTTACCTGAACAATGCACCCACCACACGTCTGCGGTGATCGAGACTGAAGGGGCCTTCCCGAGAGGACGGACCAAACGAGGCAGCAAGATGACCCAGTAGAGAGCTCCAGGCCTCGGAGTTCCACTTCTGGCTCTGGCTCTTCGCTGGATGGTCTTGGACCAGATGCTCAATAGTAGATGCTTTATAAGTTGTAGTTATTATTGTTACAAACTGTGTATCTTAGTGACCAGGGTCAGAATTGACCAGCTTTTTCTGTATTGTTGGTTCAGTTCTGGAGCATGTTGGAGAGTCTAGGAGAGCACTGGGGTGGACCTCAAGGCATCCTGGGTTGTAGACAGGTGGTCTGGGAGGCCTATCCTCTGCTCTGCAGCAACAGCCTGGCACGCTTCTCTGGGGGCCTCGCTCCCACTGCATTGCAATGGCCACCATGGGTCTCCCCGGGCTCTGTGGAGAGAAGGGATGTTCCTCAAGGAAAGGCATGTGCATGGTTCGTCTCCCCAGCAGTTGGCACAGGCATCACATAGGGACTGAATAATGTGGGTTGGTGGGTAGATGGATGGATGGATGGGCAGAGGGATGGATGCATGGGCAGAGGAATGGATGGATGGATGAATGAATAGATGGATGGATGGGCAGAGGGATGGATGGGTAGATGGATGGATGGACGAGTGGATAGAGGATGGATGGGTGGCCTGGTGACCCAGCAGTCTAACAATTCTTTGTTCATGGACAAGAAATTAAATTAGTGGGTATGGAGCTGCTTTGACAAGGGAAGCCCTTAGTGAGCACCCCCGTGGTTTTTCTTAGCAGCACCACCAGATACTCGCTGTATGGGGGTGGGGTTTGTGGGCTGCTTTGTACTCACGTGCAGAGATCAGCAGGCCTGTAGTTCTCAAGATCACGGGTGAGTTTCCTCTCACCTGCACCGCTCGGCGACACCTGTTGAGCGGCCGGCTGCGGGCACACCGCAGTGGTTCTGCCACAGGAAGCACAGCTGCTGAGTTGTTCTGCACGACGGAAGCGAGTTTTCGAGAGTCTCATGCGATCAACACCATGCACTTTTTCTTGTTTTGCTGGGTGTTCTTATTTTCTTTCCCCAGCAAAAGTGGTCAGTTTAACTCATTAGCCTAATTACAAAAATGAGGTTTCTGAGACCTCTGTGCTTCAGTCGTGCCTCATGAGGAATCTGGCAGGTGGGTATCCACCATTGGCCAAGTCTGCAGTTCTCCAGATGCTGCCCTAACCCACCCAGAAAGGCCAAGATCTCTAGCACTTCCGGGTTGGTCTCTTCAGAGTGCTGTGGCCAACAGTTAATGATCATTCGCTGGTGCCAGGGTGGGGCCTGGGGTCAGAACCATCCTTATCCATCGCCCCAAACCCACCAGACCGTTGCCAGCTTTTCACTCGCTTGGTGTTGAGTAGAGGCAACCACGGGTCTGATTTAACCTCACATTTGCAAAATCTAAACAGGGCTGAGAAAATGACAGCTCGGAGGAATTCTTTTTTGATGGTTGTAGAAACCTGGCTTTTTTCTTAATTATGAAAGAAATGAGATAAAATAAAGAATGCTAAGTAATTCACTGTCTCTTCACAACTAATTTCGTATTCATTTTCCCTGGATAATGGGAGAGATAGAAACGGTGACATCCCGATCCTATCTCCCACCGGCACCAAAGGGGAAAAGTCTTTGATGTACAAATGCACGGGAGAGCCAATGCTGATGAAACAGTAAAAACTGGAGCATACTGGCAGAAACAAGACAGCTAAAAAGGGCAGCGCAGGCAAACAGGCTAAGCCTCTTCCCCGAAGGCGAGGAGAGTCCCAAGGCTGTGTCTCCAGCTAGAGTCACCGGTGAGGTAACCAGGAGGCGACTTTAGGTGCTTTGCTGTCAAGAGCAATGAAAGGACAGAGACCATCCCCGCCCCCCTTGCTCCCTCCAGTCCGCCCCCCTGAGCGACCGCGTTTGCCCGGACAATGTCCCGGACACGCGGACGACTTTGTCGTGTTTGTCCCCGCGGCAGACGGACACCCCCGAGAGGCCTCCCTACTGGAGAGTGCCCTCCTTGGCCCGTTCGCTGCTGTTGGCCCCGTCGTGATTCGGCTGGCTTCCCTATCCCGAGTTTGGTCTCTGCCGCTAGAAGACTTCCTTTAATCACTGAACGCTGGCAGAGCAGCGTGAAGGCTTGTTTACGATCCGGGCCCTCCCGTTTTTAATTAGTCTGCTCCGTTGTGCCTTTTAAAGAAAAGTGTGAGTTTGTTTTCTCTTCCCTCCAGACTTTCAGCGCAGAGTATGTTACATGCAGTCTCATTGTGAGTTGCTCTTGGCGAACTATGATTGACGTTCACATAAAAGCAAGAATCACCACACTCGCAGGTCATTAGGAGGCCAGCGCAGCCCCTTCCCATCTGGCGTCCAAGGCCAGTTAATAAAACCAGACCCGGGGCTGAGCCGCAGCCTGACGTGCCAGAGTCACGTAGCCGAAGTTAGCAAGCCGCACGGACCCTGGCAGCTTCAGAGGGCTGAGTGCGTAGCCTTCTTTGCTCCCTGTAGTTAGTCCATCGACAACCAAAGCCTCGTTTACAAGCAAAGCCGGGTCTTGATTTTCAGGTTGTTTTCTCTGCAATCCAGAAATTTGGAGGAAGTAGCGGTAAGGCTGAGCCACAACTTAACCGAAGTAGCCGTCCCCTGAGCAAGTGCACCCATAGCCTCATGGTGTCCCAGCGTAACGGGAGGGCCTCTTCTGCTCCGCGTGCCGGGGGCTGGAGCTCGGGGCCTGCAGCTCGTGCCGCAGCTTGTGCTGAAACCCGGCATCACTGGCTGCCCCTCTGGAGGCAGGGCCAAGCTCAGAAGTACGCTGCTGTGTCCTAGCTACGTGCAGAAAAGGGAAAACGCATCCTATTTGTTAGTGAACGAAGGCGGGGAGTTTAAATGAAACAGTCAGGAGTTAAATGCGTGGCCTTGGTGTAAAAATGCACATGTGAATGCCTGTCTGAGACCCTCTCCCTCGTGCTAACAGCCGTCACTGCTCTTTCAGGGCCCACAGCCTGTCACCCACCGACCACCAAGCAGCTTTCTACCTGGCTCTGCAGCTCGCCATCTCCCGACAGGTCGGTTTCTCGAACGTTTCCTGAACTGGGTGCATGCTCTGCTTGGTCTGGCTCCTCCGGCGCCTCCGTCTGAGCTAGTAGCCGGGCTTCCACTCACCCGAGGCTGACCCCGGAGCTGGGCCCCACCCCACCCCCTGCCCATGAGATGTGGCCTCCTCACCGCCAAGACCCTGGTGTTCTGGTCACGCCAGGCTCTGCTTTGGAAGGTTCAGTCCCTGGATCCGAGGGCCTACCTGGAGTCGGACGGCAACCTGGGCGCAGCACTGGGCATGTACCTAGGAGTCGTCCAAGAGCCCATGTCCCCTGCCAGCAGAGCCCAGCGCTGAGCCCTCAGCATCGTGGGGATTAGTCACTGGTCAGGGGTTGGGTGCCATTTGGGTATGGGTGCTTGACAGGAAGATGCCAGGAGACAGACAAAAGACACCAGTTCCTCTAAACGTGTACAGGGTAGCAACAATTCCACATAGCGGCTCCTTGAAATAGGAGAGTCGACAGTGTTCTTAGAGGAGAGACAAACTTTGCTGGCCTTCATCTTTTCTTTGGCAGCTTCCAGAAGCTGCCTTTGCCATTCTCATCCCTTCCCATCCCCTCCCAGCTGTTCTGGAGACGTTGGCCACATGTCCGCCTGCCCACCAGGTGCAAGACACTGGTGGTAACCCCGTCGCATTCCTGAGTGCTGACTGGAGGGTGAGCGGAAGGTCACTTCCCCAGACATGCCATTCCCCTGGCAGCCCAGGCGGTAGGCATGCATCCGACTTCCCAGAACGGTGGCTCCCACTGGGGACCCAGGGGCTGAGGAGACTCGGCCCCCTCCCCTGTAAAGGTCCTCTCACCCGGCATGGCGTGGCTCACAGCGGGGCTGAGCATGGGGGGCTGCCGCAACAGCTGAGCGCTGGGGACCGGCCACCTGGCCTGTCTCCCCACCGGGACCTTCTCTCCCCACCTCCGTGGAGCCTTTCCCTGCAGCGGCCTGCACTTCTCCTTCCTCTTGCTCAGCTCTGCCGGTCCGTGTCTTTCTCACTGGACTTGAGGTTCAGCGGGGGCAGGAGCCTGTGTCCATCATCATCGCTGCTCTCCTGGGCCGCGGGAACCCTGCCCGGCAGGTGGCAGGCACTCGGGGATACTCACGGAATGAAGGAGCCAGCTCAGAATTCCTTCGAGTCAGCTCTCCCTCCAAGGCATCTGTCGAACCCTGGGCCAGTGTGGCCCTGATTGCTCTGGTCACCCCTGCACATCGACACTGTGGGTTTTCCCTGCCTCTCAGCCCTCCCCACAGTGCCGGGCTGGGTGCTGTTCACACCACCCACGCTCACCCCGAGGGCTGAGCCTCGTGGGTGTGAGCGGCCTTTGTGGGCACGCAGCACGACAGCCCCACACCTCGGTGGCAGCATTTCCCTGCTGACCACGGGCACGGGGCCTGTGGCCCCCTTTCCTTAGAACCAGTGCCATTTGTCTAGGAGCAGAGGGTGTGAGAGGAATCGGAACCCCTTGTGCCACATCCGTCTCAGGAGTTCAAGGGCGGGGTGACCTTGCTCGAGTCATTTCATCTCTGGGCTCAGCTTCCTCCCGTGAAGGAAGGTTTGGGCAGACGATCTCCCTTCTCGCTGCAACAGCCACGATTCCATGGCTGCGAGCAGAAAGCCCCCATGGCCAGCAAGTATCATTAAACCCACCAGAAATGGGGTTTCAGAGAGGGGAAAAACACAAGTCGTGGCTTCCCACTCGGGAGTGCGTTTGGGAAGGGTTCCCGAGGGTTTGGGAAGAAGCAGGACGGCTGAGAGGGGGTCCGGCAGAGGGGTCCCTGGGCCAGCGGTGCAGGAAGCTCCCACCTCGAGCTCTCCTTCAAAACCCAGCTTCCAGTGCTAATCCTCCCTCGTTGCTGCTAAACCCGCGTGGGAGCTGGGGTGCTCACTGTTCACTGCGTGTGCGTTTCACCAAGTGTTATGAAGAAAGACTCGAACAGCTGCTGTACACAGAAGGTTAAGGCCGTGTCTGGTCCTGCTCGAGTCTAACGTGGCATCGCCACGTGCTTCTCGGGTCGAGTGTTCGGGTCGTAGTGTGGGAAGGTGTGGGGTTTCTGTTTGCGGGCGTGTTTGTGCCTGACATCTGACGGGGAACCAGGGCAAAGGGACTTGGACGGAGCCGCAGGTGTCTGGTCACTCGGGAAGCTCGGTTAACGCTTTCGTGACTTCAGCACTTCGACTCCAGGCCTCCTTTAGAAACTGAGAACCGTTCAGGCTGGGCAGTTCAATTCCACTGAAAACCTCTGGCCATTTCTCTGTGCCTCCCTTTAGCGACATTATCTTAAGTGTGACCAAAAGCACATCCGTTTGGTGGGAAAAGGCCAAGGGCGTATGTGGGGGGAAGAGAACAGATTTGGAGCTGGGAGTCACACTGGCTCCAAGACAGCGCCCGCTTCCCCGTCTGCCCCGAACGTCCCGGTGCTTCCGCCCGCGGAGGCCGGGGCCTAAAACAGGAGTGCGGTCCGGGGCGAAACGGCCTTTGAGGGTCACAGAGAAGCAGATAGGGACACGGTGGCTGTGTGTGTGTGTGTGTTCGAAAATCCGTCCTCGTTGTGTGTTCCGCCAGATCCCGGAGGCGCTGGGGTACGTGCGCCAGGCGCTGCAGCTGCAAGGCGACGACGCCAACGCCCTGCACCTGCTGGCCCTCCTGCTGTCCGCGCAGAAGCACCACCACGACGCGCTGAACATCGTGGACATGGCCCTGAGCGAGTACCCGGAAAATTTCATGTGAGTGCGCCCGGGCTCCGGTTTTCCCTGACTCGGAAGCTACCGAACCCACTCTCACACCGACTTCCTTCGCGCTGACCTAAGTCCTTCACGGACGTCCCGAGGGTGAACAGTGCAAAGCCCCCTGTGCTCCGTGTTTTCTCACGGTGTTCAGACACAGATGTGTGGTTGAGATGCAAAGGTTAGGGGCGCCGGCCCCCAGCACAGTGGCAGACCCGCGGAGAGCTTCCGCGTCCCCAGAAGCTTAGCCACTAGCAGCCTGCTGATGCGAGAAGCCTTATCCATACGTATAAGCAGTCGATGACACATTTTTTGTATGCTCCATGTGACGTATACCGGGTTCTTACAATAAAGTAAGCCAGAGAAAAGGAAGTGCTATTGAGAAAGAGAACATGCCTTTCTTCACCGTGTTCATTGAAGCACACCCGCGTAGACGTGGACCCACGCATTGGAACCCGTGCTGTCCGGAGGGCAGCTGAGGTCTGCGAGCCCGTCCCTAGCCAGTTCAAACTCTTTATCCGTTTTTCCGCTGGTACCCCTTGGGGCACACGGGGGTGATCTCAGACGGGGGCGGATGAACGTTCTTATGTTAATAGTTATCTATTTTTAAATGTACATTTGAAAAATAGATAACTACATATCGAAGTATGATTTCAAAGAAAGTATCGCTCAGAGGGAGACAGAGTTTCTTAAAGGAGTTGAATTAAAGTCAGTTTGAAGAAAAATACTAAGAAAATACTGGTCGATGCACCTGGGAGTGGCAAACGTCACAGGGAGCGAACTCCCATGGCTGACACTTGGGGCAACACAGTGCTTCAGAGCTTGTCGGTCCTGCGGGGACTGGGGCCTCTGCTAGTTTCAGCTGATTGTTACATTTCGGCAACTTTGACCAGGGTAACCTGACCCCTTTCTGCCTTGGTTTCATTCTCTAGGAAACGGAATTCCTTACATGGGTCAATCAATATTTGTACATAACGTAAGAACTGTCACTATAAACGGCCCTATGTTTGAATTGTCTGCTTCCGTTTCCGTTTCCCTGGAGTCCCAGAATCCAGGCTTGCTGGTGAGGCTTTGCCGAGAAGACATTGTCTCCCGGGCTGCCCGGCTCCTGTTTTATCCTCCGTGGGGTAGCTAGGTAACGGTACACTGTTGCTGCCAGACACAGTCAACAGCCCTGCATGCCAGGCAGGTTCGAATCGTCTCCGTGGCAGGGTCAGTAATGGGGCGGGGGCCGCGGGGACAGGGGCGGAGGAAGGAGTGGAGCTCGTGGCCCCGGCCAGCGCTCTTCGCTTCCGTGAAATAAGAGCAATCGCAAACTTTAAGTGGATCCTCTTCGTCTTGGGCTTGATGTCTCTGCCTCATCACCTCACTGTGTTTTCACATTTCCATTACAAACATCTCATTGTCTCCCAGTGAAAAGAGCACTTCTCTGCGCCCCAGCGAGAGAAGATTCTCATTATAATCCGGGAGACTCTGAGGAGGGGTTTCCTTTGTGGGTGCAGCTGCTTATGCAGAGGGAATGAAAGAGCTTTGCTGCAGCATTTGCTTCTTGCAGACCTCAGACTGGCTCTTCCGCATGCGGAGTGTATTTCTGGATCTTATCTGAGCCCTGTCGGCCCATGGAACCTTAGAGCAGTGAAAGCACTTGAAAAAACCCGAGGTCCTCTACCCATCGGTGAAGTACCACCCGATGCAATTAAATTCAGTTTCATCAATATTTATAAAGCAGCCTTCCCTGCTTCCCCCCCCCACCCCCGCCCCCGCACCTTCATTAGATGTGAGACTCCCGCCTGTGGCTCCTGCATACACAGCCTGGGGTGTCATCCAGAGCCAGCTTGTTAAACTAGCAGCCACACCACATTGTAAGCAGTAAGCAGCGGTGGCTAATATGGCAGTGCCTCCAAGTGCCAGCAGCTGACAGCCTTTTCAAGCACTATAAGTAAGGAGCAGCAGCAGAGGTATTTGAGGAATGCAAGCCTGTTATTTTAATGTTAAGCTGGAAGCTCAAAAAGCAAAGCATATGTCAGCAGGTCTGAGAGCAGCCGATGACTTGTTTGCTTTTTAAATATTTGTATTCCTCCCTTTGCGATGAGACACTTCTTCCCGAGCACACTTGATTACACGTGGGGCCGGATGCGGTCAGTAGGTCCCGTGCGCTGTCCCCAACCTGAGTGAAACGTTCCAGCGCCAGCCTCGGCAAGGTGATGCGGGCACCTGTCGCGTAGCACTCCCCTCTGGCTTGTGACAGGCTCGTCTCCAGCAGAGCCGTAGACTCTGGGAGGCCAGGGATGCGTTGTCGTGTTCCTTGTGTCCCCCCGGCCATCCCTGCCACAGACGGGGTGCGTAGTTGACCTGACGTGCGGTCAGCACCTGCCTCAGGCGCGTCCGACCCGAGGCCCGTGGGCTGTGTGCAGCCCGGGATGGCTGTGAATGCGGCCCAACATGAAATCGTCAATTTACTTAAAACATTATGAGATTATTTTGCGATTACTCATGGCCCAAGACGACTCTTCTTCTTCCACTGTGGCCCAGAGCCGCCACAAGGTCGGGCACCCCCGTGGGAACTCCTCCCCCTGGTGAACCACTGCACCCAGAGTTGGCCCCGCCAGCCTCTTGGCCCAGTGCAGAGAGAATTACAGAACTTTCCGGTCCCCATTAAAGAAAGCTTAAATACCAACTTTTATCATTTCGAGTTAGCCACAAGGATGGACACAGAGAGGCCGGAACTCCAAGGGCATTTAACTGTCCCAGCCAGAGCATTTAAGGCATTGGGATCGATGCCTTAGTCATAATCATTACGTGGTAGTCACTCAATAATTCATAGGAATTATTATTATTATTATCACTAATACAGTGTTTTCAAACATGGTATTCTAGAATCTTTTAAAATTGTTATTAAATATTAAGAAGAAACAAAAAGACTTTATTAAACATATTTAAAACAATAATACAGCTAATACACGCATAGCCCTTTGTTTAAGGAAAAGAGCACGAACACGGCCCGTGAGTGGCCCGTGTGCCCCCTTCCTGTCCCTTTAACCTCTCGCCTCGCCGTCCACCACTGTTCCAAACTGTGTGCTGAGCAGCGACTTGTGGTTCTATAGATGCCATATACGTTTGTACTCCTAAAAAATAAAAACCTTTAGTTTGCATGTTTACAATTTTTAAATGGAATTGCACTGAAAGTACCCCATACTGCCTGCTTTCATTGCTTACCATCACGTTCGGAGGTTCGTCCGCAGTGCATAGAGCAGCAATTTATTCATTTATGCGTGTGAATGGCTTTTGTTGTGTAAGTACACCAAGATGTATTTTCCTAGTCTGCTCTCAGCGGGTATGTGGGTTGTTTTCAGCTGTTACGAACAATGCTGCTGTAAACACTCCCGCTCGCGTCCCCCGACGCCCATGAGTAAGCGTTTCTTGAAGCGACACCCAGGACGAAGTTGTCGGGTCACAGGATAGGTGTAAAATCCTCAGCTCGACCGAACAATCCCGAACTGTTTTCCCAAGTGGCTGTGCCGTGGTGCCCTCCCACCGGCAGGGCCTGGGGGCCCACCTGGCTGCAAACACCAGCGCTGGGTGTCGTCAGACTTACTTCTCTGGTCGTGCAGCTGCTGCTTAGTGGTGTTCCGCTGGGAGTTTTCGTGGCGTGTCCTTCCTTGTTAAAGAGGTTGGACACCTGTTCACTAGTCTATTGGCCATTTAGCTTCTCTCCTTTGTGAAGCACGTGTAGAAGTCCTTTTTCTGATTGGGTTGCCTTTCTCATACTAGTTTGTAGGATTTCTTTATAGATTGTGGTTACGTGTGCTTTTTTTGTTGTTGTTGGTTATATGTGTTGCAAACGTCTCCCGATCTGTGCTTACTCTTTGCTTTCTCTTACTGACATCCTTCGATGAACAGAAGTCACTGATTTAAAAGTAGTTGAATCTCTCAATTACGTCTCCACGTCTCCACGGGTAGTTCTCCTGTGCCTAGTTAGAGACCCTGGCCGTCTCCAGGGTCAAAGAGATAGGCCCCTAACCTGCCTTCCCGAAGCGCTCCTGTCTCCGCGCTGAAAGCCGGGAGTTCTCCTGGAGTTGCCCGCCGCACCTGTGTGCGGTGTGAGCCATGCGATGCCACTTCTTCCCGTGTGACACCCAGTGGTCCCGCACGCCGTGCTGAACAGATTCCTCTCCCTCCCGCTCCACCGTGCCACTTTTGTCCTGAATGTCCATGCGTGTGGGAGCCCGTGTCTGAGCTTCCTGCTCGGTTCCACTGGCCACTGGGCCCTCCACTGTGTGTGACCTGGCTTTTATCACCCGGCCGCTTTACCCTCCATGGGGGGGGTGGGGGGGTCGGTCCCTCCCTCCTAGGGCGGCCAGTTTGGGCTTTGACCAGACCCTCACAGGCTCTGCGTTTCTGCCACGGAGAGTCCTTTTCAGATGAGATGCTGGGATGAGAACTGGCGGTTTGTTACTTGTCATCTTTGGAAAATACGTCAGGTAGTATCGTCCTTGCGGCGGCATTGAGAGTTTGAGAGCAACTCCAGTGTGTTACTCTAGTTGGGCAGGCCCCCCCCCCCCCATGGCTGCTGCGGGCTCTGCCAGTGCTGAGTTCTTGCCCCGAAACAAACTGAGGTTGTGCGCCTTTCATAATGACACATTTTTAGTTGGTTTTAACTGTACTTTTTCCTACATAAAAAGAATACCTACAAGTCCCTTTTCATGTGCTCGAAGAGAGGGTATCAGGTCAATAGCACACTTAGGAAACCATCACGTGTTACCACAAAGCGCAAGAAAGTGATTTTGGAAACCTCTGAAGGGTTCGAGTACCAGGGGGATCATTACAGATGTTCGGGCAGCTCTGCCAACCACGTTTCCTGCTGCGGACGAGACCCCGTTGTGTCCTGAGTGCTGAAACTGACGCTCAGGCGCCTGACGGGAAGGAAGACCGTACCTCTTCCACAGCACTCCTCTGTGTGTGTGCTCTTCTGCCCTGCATGTGTGCAAGCAGACTCCGTGGAACAGTCACGCTTCCTTTCACACCAGCGGGAGTGAACTCCATGGAAAGAAGTGAACATACATAACACGCACTCGCTCACGTGCAATCACGACCGCTAGCATTTACACACAGCTTTGCTAGAGTCAACTCCTGTCAGCACTTAACACAGTCCAAATACTTTAACCAGCCTCGGAACTGCGGTAGGCAGTATTATCCCCATTTTACAGATAAGGAAACTGAGGCACAGAGAGGGTAAGTAATCTGTCCAAGATCATGCTGCCAGTTCATACACCTAGAAAGTGGTGGAGTCCTGGTTTGAACCCGGGTCGTCTGGCCTCCGCCTCCACATCTGTGCTCTCAACCCCGGCCTTCAAAGCACTCAGCTCCTGCCACGGCGCAGGCACCATGCGGGGCGCTGGGGATGCTGCCGCCACCGCCGGCAAGGGGAAGATGGTGAGTGCTGTGTCGGAGCCGCCCGCACAGGTGAGCGGGGCTGTCGTGCTCTCCCTGTCAGTCTCAGCAGCGAGCTGGGAAACATGGTTGGCATCGCCCTTCACTTGAGTGGACTCTGTATCTGGTTTGAAAAAGTCATTACCTGGAAGGTAGGACGTCACCTCCTTCTCACTCTGCTTCGCACGCACTCTCTCAGAGAAACTCCACTGAAGGTGGAGTAGACCGGGGGTGCTGTGGCGCAGTGACTACTCCAGGGCCAGGGGTTCTGGGCCATTTTCATGTCTGAGTGCGGGGATGGAGCGATGAGCATGCCTATTAAACTTGCATTTGATACAAGGTCGGACCACAGGAAAGGAGCTGTTCGTCACGTTGAATTGGAGCAATGATGCATGGATCCCTGAAGGACAGCCGGGGGGGACGGGCGCGAGGTCACCGACCCCAGGAGGCCAGGTCCTCGCATGCAGGTTGGAAAGCAGGGCTTTCAGCCAGAGGAGAGTGGGTGGCAGCCTGAAGGGCCCCCCAGATCGAAGCGAATCCAGAGGTGCGGTAGCTAATTCAAAATCCACTTTCCAAAACAAAGAACAACCTGAATGAAGAGTAGGCAAAGGACTCAAATGGAATCTCTCCAAAGTAAAACGGCCCATGAGCCCATGAAAACACTCAACATCACTGATCATGAGGGGAAGGCGAATCAAAACCGCCATGAGACGCCCCGTTAGGGTAGCTGGTATTTAAAAGAAATAATAGCAGGTTGGCAAGGATGCAGAGAAAACGGAGGTTTTGTGCTCTGCTGGCGGGACTGTAAAATGGGTCGTCCTTGTGGAAGGCACTCCCTCAAGGAATTGACAATACATCATTATACGATCCATCAATTCCACGTCCGAGTCAGTGCTCCAAAGAACTGAAAGCAGAAACCCGAACGGATACTGTCCACTTATGCCCATCACGGTGTTGTTCACAGCAGCCGCACGGCAGAAGCAACCCACGTGTCCACTGAGGAAGGAGGGGACCAGCAGAGCGTGGGGTCTGCCTTCAATGTCACATATCATTCAGCCTTGACAAGGAAGGGAATTCTGAGGCGTGGAGGAACCGAGAGGACCGAATGCTACATGGAGTAAACCAGTCACAAAAGGACAGAAACGTACTCTTATGCAGGGTTCCCAGAGTAATCAAAGTCCCAGGGGCAGGAAGTGACCAGGGGCTGGGGGAGGGCGGAGCAGGGGTTACTGTTTAATGAAGACCGAGTTTCAGTTTTGCAAGATGGAAAATGTCCTGGAGGCGGGTGGTGGGGACGGTGGCACACCAGTGTGAGTGTACTTAATGCCACCGAGCTGTGCACTTACAAATGGTGAATTGTACGTTCTTTACCATAGTTGTTTTTTAATCAGCTCTCTGGCCTCTCCTTATTGACCTGTGTGGTGGTAGAGGGTGTGCAGCATCCCTGGAAGGTGGAAAATAGGTGGTGAGGGCCCTTTCCGCCCCGGCGTTCTGTGGCTCCGGATGGTGAAGCCACGGTCCTTCCGGAGGGGACTTCCTGGCGCAGGAAGCAGACTTCCGCTGCACCAGCCCAATTGTGTCTACTTTCCGTGAGGTCTGGGGCCTCTGCTGTTGCCTTCAGGAAATGCAGGTGCTTGACTCCCCCCAGCTCCCACCAGAAATCAATGAAAAATCACCCTGACTGGTGTTCAGGCGTGGTCCTGCCAACTGAAAGATCTCCGGTTCGATTCCCAGTCAGGGCACAAGTCTGGGTTGCGGGCCAGGTTCCTGGTTGGGGGCGTGCAGGAGGCAACAGATTAATGTTTCTCTTGCACATCAATGCTTCTGTCCCTCTATTTCTCCCTCCCTTCCCCTCTCTCTAAAAATAAATCATCTTTTTAAAAAAAAACATCAGTGACTTAGAAACAGAAACGTGCGTTTAAGAGGCAAGCGTAGAGGCACTGGAAAGAGAAAATGGAAGAGAAATATCTCTGAAGCCGAGTTGGTTCGTGAGAGGATCCTTCTCTCTCTGGGGCCAGGGCAGCCGTGACTCAGGTGGGGGGTCTGCTGGCCTGTGTCCCCATGTCCAGGACAGGCGTGCGAGTGGCTGTTTGTCCCCCGCATAGAGCCCGCACAGGAATGTCCAGGCCCAGGAGGCCTGGCAGCAGCCAGGGGAGCAGGCCAGGCTTGGGCAGCCACGTCGGAGCTCCCTCCCCAGGGGTGGCGTGCAGAAGGTTCGCCTACTTAGTGCTTTTCTCTACGAGACCTCCGGTGCTCCTAAATGTCATGCAGCGGTTCCAAGCAGGGAGAGGCCGCCTCAGACTTCCCTTGGGGCGTCTCCTGTGAGCCTCCTGACCCAGCTCGGGACCCGGCGTGCTGCGTGGCTGACGCTGACGGCCCCACGCGTGCATCCCCCTGTGTGTCTTCGCTTGTGCATTTCGGTGTGTCCTCTGCCCGGGGACCCCATGTGCTAGAAAGACGGTGTCAGCCTACTGTGAGGGTGTCGCACACAGCACCTCCTAGTGGTGACCCAACCAGCTGTGAGGAGCCGTCAGACCGCACAAAGACAGGTGAATGGAGGTCAGGTCATTCGTAGCTGTCTTTTGCATTTTAAGGTAAAGTTTACTATTGACAAATAAAACCAAAGCATCAGAGAGCAAAAAAGAGACTCTCCAAATCTGCCCAATTATTACTGTTGTGGGAACCCAGAGCCAAGGACAGCTGGCGGGGGTCTGTGACCCAGCAGGAGGTGATCAGACTCACCGTCCTTGGAGCATCCCCCCGAGTTCACAGTTGGGGAGCCCCCCGCTTTCTGCCAAGCGTGAGCCCAGCGAGGAAAGCACTGTCCCTGCCTCCGCACGGCCCACAGAGCCTCGTGGGGGGACTACTTTGGAGGTGCTGAGGGCCTCAGACGCAACCAAGCTCACCACCGTGCCCAGCGTCCCCCCACCGTCGGGCATAGGGCTCCCTGTTAGCGCTTAGCCCCCCTCGGACAGAGGTCCTGCCCCTGGTGTCCCTTGGCACCTCCAGGACAAGCCGAGCAAAACAAAGCTGAGCTCTGCATGACGGCCCGAGTGAGGACACACAGGAGGGTGAGACAGAGAAGGCGGGGCTCACAGAATAGGCCGGGAGTCACAGCCGCAGGCTCCTGGGGCAGGGATGCAGGACTCCACGTGGCCCCCCGGCCAGAGAGACGTTCTGTCCATCTCAGGTCCCAAAGAGCTGGCCTGGCTCCCCAGCACCCTGCGGGGTCTTCCTCCCGGGCCCCTTCCCTCCTGTGGGTGGGAGGAGCTGTTCCCGTCTCACGGGACTTCGTGGGTCCCTTCTGGTCCAGGCGCTTTCCTTTCCAGGCCTGAGTGAGGGCGGGGAGTCCCATCTTCCTGACACCCGCCATGGCCGCCGAGATGGGCCCCAGCGTCTCATTTCTTCACTTGGGCTCCCAGCCTCCAACTCGGGAATGTGGGGAGACCGGGGCCAGAGAGCTGAGTCAGAAACAGAGACAGGGACGTGAGCCCAAGAGATGGCCTTGGGGCAGCGGCAGAGCAGTAGACCCTCTTCCGTTCACCGCCCCCCCCTCTGCCCCCCTGCCCCCCATTGAGAGACGGCCAGTGGCCGTGTGGTTCAGGAAGGACGGGTGATTTCTTCTTACAGCCGGTGATCTGATGGGAAGGCTTGCCACCAGGCCCGCTGTGTTCACCAGCCCACTCGCAGCCCCGGGGTGGCTCTCTGCCCCGCACTCATTTTGCACCCCCAGCCCCCAGCCCCACGGCTCAGACAGCCCCCAGGAACCCGCCCTGGCCCCTGGGGCCGGGGCCGTGTTGCTCTGTGGACGGCGCTGCATGCAGTGGCTGCCCTGCTAGAGGTGGCACACTCGGGCACGGGAGCAGGTCCCCGCAGCAGGGCGGTGTGACTCCTGGGTGGCGTGTTTTCTGTTCAGCCTACCTGTCCGGGTCGTTTCCAGCTTAGTGCTGGCTCTGGGATGGGAATCGGATTACTAGCTGAAGCAGGAGCAAAAAATGAGCCAAACTGGGGTTTCTTGAGGTGATTTATTTCAGCTCAATATGTCGGTTGTTTGTTCTAAAAATACCGCTGGAAGGATGTGGGGAGTATTCCAGATTGTTGACACTTTGACTGAAATGAGAAGCAAAGTGTAACTGATACGGGATCTAACAGGAGCCCCTGCCTGCCAGAAAGAGGCGGCCAGGAGGCACGGCCGAACCCTCTGGGACCACGCGGGGACCGTCCTGGTCCTGGTACCTTCTTTTGCCAAGTACGTGTGGTGGCAGTCTCCCCAGCAACCAGCAGACCCGAGAGCCTGGGCTGGGGTGACTGACAGTCACAGTGACAGCAAGGCCATCGTGGAAGAAATGCTGAGCGACCTGCCCAGACTGTACAGGCACATCGTACCACGCCTCCCTCTTGAGTGACCGTGGCCAGACTTCTAGAACTCCCTCAGTGGCTCAGAGCTCCCAGACGGATGTTGCCAGGGCGCCACCGGGGTCAGTGACCCGACGGGGCTTTGTCCCTGGAGGGGGCGGGGACACGAAGAGCCCTGCTCATCACACCCTCCTTGGGTGGCTCCGTGGGCACACTGACCGGGACTCAGCGTGGGCTCTGGGGGGTTTGTAAAGGGGCGCAGGTACTGAGACTCGATCCCTGAGAAGCCTGGAGACCAGGGGTTTCCGTCTGGAGGCCCGTGAACTGAACCCGCTAGCGGAGTTCCCTTAGGTCTGCACATGTTTCAGAGGTGCTGGGACCTGCTGACTTTTGGGGTGCGCCAGCACAGCGCCCGGCACAGAACCGACTGCTCAGCACTCTGCAGGCTCTGGAGGCGCCCTCCCTCCATGTGGGTGACAGTGTCAGCGGTGCCCCTCCCTGCAGCCACGCAGGGAAGGCCCGGACAGGTGACAGCACAGCCATCGGAAAGCCAGTCAGGACCCCCCTCCAGAACGAGGGGAAGTGTTCTCTTCAGGATCATGGGTGGGGTGCCCTTCGTCCGTGACCTTAATGTAAGCGGTTGACCAGAATTCCCACTGAATTTAAGAAAGGAATACTCCCAAAATTCTTACAGGAAAGAAAGAAATACATGGAGAATTTCCTAAGTGCAGGGGCTCTGGGAATTCTTTCTTGGAGGTCTTTAAAAAGAAATCTCCCCATCGAAGGTTAGGACGGAGAGTTAGGAACTGGGTGGGAACTCACGTGGTGCTTCTCCAACCGCAGTTCGCACAGGGGTTGCCAGGAACCTCGTCCCGGACGACTCCGGCCCCTGCATCTGGAGTGGGCGGGATTCCGCATCGCTCACCGGTTCCCAGGGTGCCCGCCCCGCACTGCACCCTGAGCAGCAAACCAGTACAGGCCCTCTCAAGGCCTTTTCCGGCTTTTGGCTCATTGGAAAAATTTGTGTGTTTTTAAATAAGCCGGTGAAGAGCGTGTCAGTACAGCGATGAGGGAAACCAGACCACCAAAGGAGCTGTGTTTTCTGCGTGACACGTGAGCAGGCAGACCGTTCCTCTGGGTGACGTTTACTGGACATTCACCGTTAGTGAGACCCGACACAGCCTTTGTGGTCTCGTGGAAGAGTCCGCATGCCCCCCAGTGCCTTCCAGCAGTTGTCAGAGGGTCCTCAAGGTGGTCTGGGCTCTGGGGCCTGCACAGCGGCAAACCCGGCGGCGTTTGCCGGCCTGCCGGTGACGGGACCCCGTTCCGCTGTGTCAGGCCGGGCAGCACACAGGCCGGGGAAGGCACTGATGTTTGGTGACAGTGATCCAGCCCGGGGTCTGGGGCCGCTCTTTATGGACAACCACATCTTCTGCACTCTGGCTGCTTGGGAAACCCCGCCAGGGGAGCAGGGGCTCCGGGGCCAGCACACAGTAGGCCATCCAAAATGTCGGTAACAGGGAGTTGAGATGGATTTCCTTCACGAAAGCCACGCTGGCACCTGGAAGAAACCCCTCGCTCCCCTCTGAAGAGCTGGTTAGGTGTATCCGGTAACACGCCTGTCCCTGCCAGGCAACGGCCGCTTCTCCATCCTGTCACGCTTTGTTCCCAGGTGACTCACCTGGCTTCCAGTTTCCACCTCTCTCCTCCTGGCCACCACGTGCCTCAGCACAGCCCTTTCATTTCCCTCACCACTCCGACCCTGGGCTGCCAAACTGCCTTACTGCGGTAGAGTTTTATCGCGACACGCTTGCCCCGCCCCATCTATCATTCCATTTACCTGGGGAAAGGTGCTGGCCGCCCTCTGGGTGTTTGGCAGCCATGCCCCTGCCGCCCTCGGGTCAGGCTCCCCGGAACTGAGAGTCGGGACGGCGGTCCGGGCCCCCGTGGCAGACACCACGTGCTCCGCTGCCCAGCGGCTTTGCGCGCCTGCCCGAATCCATCAGACAAAGAGCAGGCTCCTGGCGTGCTGCGCCCAGAGGCGACCGCGCACACGCGTGCACACACACAGATCAGCGCGGAACAGCAGACGTTCGGGGTTCCTGCGACTTCGCTTCTGAGTCAGCTGCCTTGAGTGCGCGTTTACAGCTCTGCTAATTAGCAAGCGTTTCGTGTTTTAATGCGCTGGCTTCTTCCTCCTTGCACTTAGTGAGTGTGGTTTTTGTACTGCCAGGTCAGATTGGAGGGAATCATTGCTCCAGTGTTTCTCTAAACGTTTCTGGGTTTTTTTCCCCCTTCAGAGGTCTTCCTCAGAAAGCTTTGTGAGATGTATTCGAGTTCAGAATTTGGAGATGTCTACCCTTTTAGCTCCATCTCGGGCCCCAGTCTGAAATCCGAGCATCCAGACACCGTGGCTGAGCTCCCTCCCGGTGGGATGCCACGCCGCCCTGCCTGGGCTCCGGCATTCCACCTGTCAGCCGGGACGCCCCCACCCCTGCGCCCCAGCACCTCCCCCACCTCAACTGTGGAAGTCCCACTTCTTCTCTGGCGTCTCTGTGACCCCCCCGGCAGAATCTGTCTCCTGCCTCTCATGCTGCCCGAGAGCTTTATTCAGACGTGTTTGCGTTCGTCCCGTAGCTTGGGAATAGGATGCTGGGCCGTGAGCTTTTGGGAGGAAGATACCGTGTCCGATTCCCCTTCGGGGCTTCAGTGGCTTCTAGGCGCTTTGAAGGTGACTGACAAAAGGGTGAACAAATTCGTGATTGGGCCCTGACATACAGGTAGTCACCTGTACAGATGTGGGATGGGTAAACAGGTTATAAAAGTAGTTTATACGTGTGAGACGAGGAAGGAGGTCAATTCTGCCTGAGGACAGGGGTCATGGAAGATGTCAGACAATGAGATGCTCCCAGTTGCGGTGGGAGGGGCGCTGGCGGGGGCCTTCCCGGCAGGCAGGTGGTCGCCATGCGCACGTGCAGGGAGAGGCGAGGGTCGAGACAGCTCAGGAGTGGCATCTGGAGTTGGGACGCGGGGTGGGGCCTGGAATAGAGCTAAACTAGAGTGATGGACAGTTTCCTGGGCATCAGGAAGGCTTTCTGGGGCTAATCATTAGACATTAAACCTGATTCTGAGAAGAGGACACTTGGATACGTTCCCTAAGGTGCCCAGTGATGTCACAACGCCACGTGGCTCAGAGCTGCACCTGGACCCTGATAAATTCTTCCTAACCTCTGTCCCAAGCCAAACACGGCTGCTATATGAGGAATCGTCTCACCCTGGCTGGGGTGGCTCAGTGGGTTAAAGGCGGGCCTGCGGACCAAAAGGTTGCTGGTTTTACCAACAAGGAGCTGTATTTGGTACCACGTTTTACCGCACACGGCAGCTAACACAGCTCTGTGCATATCTCAGGGTGGTGAGTACTTGGCGGCGGGTCAGGAAGGGCCGTGAGTCCTCACGAGTGTCAGCAGTGTCCCGAGACTATTTTAAGTCGTTCTCCTTGGTTTCTTGTTCAGTGCCTTGGAGTCTCGCGGGTCTGGGTTTGCGCTTCTGCTCCACCAGCAACTCACAGCGTGAACTGGGGCCAGGGCTGCACCCTCCACCTGACTTGCAGGGTCATCGTAAGGATCAGTGGTTAAATATCTCAGGTGCCCGACAGCTGCCGCTGTTAGTTACTATGTCACTTGTCCCAAAAGCAGAAGTTTCCCGGCTATAGCTGGTTATTCCACAGTGGCGAGCTCTCGTCCTTTCTGGAATTGGATTTCCATTTGGAAACAGATAGCTCCTGTTACTTAAGGCTGGCTTCAGGAAAGCGGTGCTCTTCAACCTGGATCTTGAAAGATGAGTGGATACTTAAGAAGAAGTGGATGGAAAAGGCATTCCAGGTGGGAGAAAGGGCATGTGCAAAGACCCAGGGACGTGAAGAAGGGTGGCATGTGGAAGAAGGTGACCGTGGCTAGAATGGGGGATGTGCAAGACAGGCAGTGGGCAGACCAAGGACAAGCCCGGGCAGGAGCCAGGAAACGGAAGGCATCGCGCGAGACGAGAGGTGGGGGCTATCGGTGACAGAGTCCCATTGATACGTCAGCAAGGTTCTCCTAGTCTTTATTAATTTCCTGTGAGTTTTCCATGAGTCTCTACACAAAACAACTTCGAATGAGGTTAGTGAACTTTGATCCAGGGACAGGGTATAGGAATAGGCCATTTTCCCAGCAGGTGACTTCTTCACTCAGAGAAACTTCTGAGTTCGCGGTTGGACTCGGGGGGCGTGGCCACCAAACGGTCTTGCCTGGTGCGCGCTGCTGCCCTGTCTGAGCCATCGGCAGCTCCACGCACAGAAATGCCGTCGATGCTGGTTGGCCCCAGGTGTTTCCGTAACTTGCTCTTGTTTTTGCCTCGGGGTTTCCCCGGTGGGTGGAGTCTCTGCCACCTCTGGACATCTGCGGCGGCAGATGAACCCTAATCGTCATTTGCGCCCTCTCCATTTCCGTACCAAGGCGACACCCGCCCGGCGGGAGGTTTCCCCGCAGTCTTCAAATGGGCGAGCAGCGTTTGGCAAGTAGGATGACCGGTGCCCCTTGTTCTGTTGCAGGCACTGTCTCGGCCTCGTGCACCAGCTGAGGGCTGGGGGAAGGCGGCACGGTGACAAGGAGCGGTCTCTCTGAGGCGGTGGCCCCGTCTCCTGCCTTCACTCCTTGGCTTTGCCTCCCCTGCCTGCGCCTTCTGGCCTCTCCTCTCCGCCGCGCTCGCTCTTTCATGCTGTTCCTCTGCCTCTTTCCATCGTCTGTGCTCAGAGTCCCGCTATTGTTCTTCCTGTCTGGTTCCCTTAAACCCAGCCCACGCCTCCTCAGCTCCACACCCTCGGTCAAGTGTTTGAAAGCTGTTTTCCATGTTAATTAGAAGTTCTTTTTCCAGCCAAGAAGGCTGGCGCAGAGCTGTTCTCCCAAGCTGAGGCTTGGGATGGGCGCTGGCGTTCGGGGACAGTGGAGGGCTCGCGCATAGTCACTCTTAGAGCCTCAGCAACACCTGTGCGGGGAGACCCTCCCCACCTGCTGGAAGCCCTCCCTGCGGCAGCCACCCTCCGAGCTGGGCTGAGCTGGGGGAGCGGGGGCTGCCTCCCACAGAGCATCCCCACAGTCCTGGGTGGGGCTCCCCAGCCAAAACCGCTCAGCAGCCAGCCCTCCTTCAGGGGCGTCTCTGGCCTCCAGTAGGTCTCCAGCAGATGCGGACAGGTGACCCTTCGGCAGCGTCTGCTTCCGTGGTAACACGCTGACCCCAGTTTGGCGGGAGAGTCCAGTGGGAAAGGTCTGCCCCTCGTGCGCTCAGGAAGACGTCAGCAGGTGACAGCTTCTGGCTCCCTAAAACCCCTCCAGACACCCTGCATGGCCCTGCTGCTTTGCGGGTGGTCCTGGAAAGGCCCCGGGGAACTTCCACGAGAAGCTTTTGGGCAGAAGCCGAGTCCTGTCCCCACGCCTCGGGTCACTCTTTGCGCCCAGCCGCTTGTAGGTCGGAGACCTCCTCCCTCTCCTCACCTGGCTCGTCATTGCGTCCACAGGCTTCTGCAGACCCAGGCTTGAGGACCCTGCCACCCCGACCCCCTGGGAGCCCCGAGCGGCCCCTTGGGTCTCCTGGGTTCCATTCAGAGGGTGCGGGCGGGGCTGACTCATCCCTGAGCTTGGGCAGCGGCTGGTTAGCTCCAACCTCGTTCCATCTCAACACCACGGAGGAAAAAGAGGCTTTTCTCCTCCAACGTGCCTTCCAATGAGGTCGTTACACGGTGCGTGGTTGGGGAATTCTCCTTTATGTCTAACCTAAGTCACTAGAAACACATTTCTTTCTCTTCTGTGACTTAGAGAGAGAGTAGTTGGTGAGCAGATGCTGACTTAGGGCCCGCTGACCGCCAGGCACAGCCCGGGTGCTGTGGAGGTGAGGCCCGGGAGAGGGGTTGGGGTGCTTTCATCGAAAAGGAGGTGAACACCCGCTCCTGAGCAGGGGTGTTGCAGAGAGGACTTGGACCGTGTTCGCGAAGTGCCAAACCCAGGGCCAGGCACGTGGGAGGCCTTTGGGAGACAGGAACCCCTCCCTCTCTCTCTCTCCTTGTGAACGGCACACACGCGCTAGTCTGGCACCTGCTGAGCAGAGACCGCCAAGGTGCGGAAGTGGCATGGATGGAAGAAGACTCATTTGAGGGGGTGGGGCCCTAGGTGAACTTAGGGAGAGGTAAGGAGGGACGTGGATGAGGAGAGGTCAAGGCCGAGGACCTGGCCTGTATGCTCATAGCGCTAGGAGGGGAGCGCGGCCTCTGGCCAGGGACTCCTGTGGGCAGGAGTGAAGGGCCCTGCGGGCGTGGTGCACAGAACGGGAGGGTGAAGGGGGCGGGGGGCGGAGTGCCGTACAGGACTCCGTGTGGGATGGTGACTTATTATTGCAGACAGTGAGGGTCCCTGTCGTTTCTTGAGCTAGGAAGGAAAGTTACCTTCGGAGGCCTTTCTGAGACGGGTTCGTGGGGCCGGGCAAGTCCAGGGACAGGAAGTGCACGGGGAAGGTGTGTGGGCCCAAGCCGGGGCTTTCGTGGGACAGTGATGGAGAGCCCAGGACCAAGGGAGCTGATGTCCTCAGAGGGACATAAGCAGATTTCGGGGTGGGGTCATGCAGGGGGCGGGGGCCAGGAGAGAGAGAAGGGGCTGAGGTTAACACTCAGGAGGTCTGGGTGGAGGGGCAAGCCGTCAGTGGCAACAAACACAGGGACGAGGTGGTGGCTATGGAGCAAACTGCGCAAGTCCTGGCCCCTAAGAGGCAGGGCCGGGGGAGACTTGAGCGGGGAGGCTGCTGGCTAGGTGCCCCTTCCCCCTGGGCCCTCAGTTCCGGCCTTTCCCAGCTTACGAGATCTGTTCGCCCGCACGTGATGAGGAAGGTTACTTGTAGACAGTTACAGCAACTAAGGCCATCTCCGGCGTGATTTTGTAAGTAAGTCAAGGTTAGCGTCTCATGAATTTCTGAAGTTCCGCAGAGATACTGGTGTTGTCCTTTAAAAGCGTGCTCTTCACGGGATCCCTGTGTTCTGAATGAACCGAGCCGCTCTAAAGCATCTCGCCCAACCGCCACCGGTCAGGCGCCTGCGTCTGCCCTCGCGGTGAGACTTGGGCGAAGCCCCAGGTTGAGCCAGGAGTCCTGGAGCCCCTGCTCCTGCTCCCACGGCCTCCCGCGGTCGGGGGGGAGCCTTCGGACACCCGACTCCGGAGTGAGTGTGGTGGCTTCTGCCTCCGAGCCCGGCCACTCCGTTCTGTCCGGGCAGAGGCCGTCCGGTGCGAGTGCCGTCTTCCCCTGTGTGTCCCCACCACAGACTGCTGTTTTCCAAAGTGAAGCTGGAGTCGCTGTGCCGGGGCCCGGACGAGGCGCTGCTCACCTGCAAGCACATGTTACAGATCTGGAAGTCCTGCTACAACCTGACCAATCCCAGGTAAGAGGCCTGCAGGCCCTGGCGCGTGTGGTGTCCGCACGGGTCCCTGCCCCTCTGTGCCGTCTCTGACTGGCACTCAGCAGGCACTTACTCTGTCACCCTAGTGCCCTTCCGGGTCCCCAGATACAGCAGACGGTAGTGGGGGAGCCTCCTGTGCTCCAGCTTTAAAGGGATCATTTTCCCGGTTGCTGATGAAGCCACCGAATCATGGGTTTCTTTGCTCTTGTTGCCATAGCGACCCACTAGGTTCAGTTCACAGTTGATGTCTGATGCGGATCCCGGCTCCTGGGGTCCGTGGCATCATGCATGAGATGAGACAAATTCACATGGACTACCGAGTCCTGTGGAGGAAAAGGGACGGTGCGGCTTCTCTCTCAAGGGGAGAAAAAGCCTTGGAGAGCCTCGGCCACCCTCTCAAGAGGAGAGCGCCCTGACCCTTGCCTTGGCAAGCTATTATTGGGTTCAATTTGCACAGGAATACAGGGTGTATACATAAAACTCATCAAGCATTGTCAGGCAGGAATGATTAAATAATAGATAACATTCAGAGAACTCTGAGGGCTTATTCTGAGTCAGGGTCGGATAGTTAAAGGGCTATAAAACTTTGGGGAACAAACTCACTTCCTGCTTGGACCCTTATCATTTAAAATGAGGGTATTAGCACAGTAGGTTTCATAGGATTGTATGCATTCTTTCTTAGGCCTGATCACCCTAGGGAACCTGCCCTTTCCAACACAGGGCCGCACCCACCTCCAGCATTGTTTCAGGCTTAAGTCAGGCAGGGGAAGTAAGGCAGCCAAGAGATTAGGAGACTTCTTGCACACAGAATGGGGACTCAGGCTTTGTCGAAGCCGAGGGGCGAGGGTCCATCACCCCCTTTTACTACAGCCCCCCCAAGTCCTTCCCTGAGGGCCCCTTCTTGACTGTGCCTGTCTTAGGTCGTCCCTCCTTCGAGGAATCTTACCCATCATTGGCTAACCAGTCATCCACCCAGAGCCAGCAGGGTGAAGAGAAAGGGATGACAAACCCCTACAAGGAAGATAAGGCTTTGTCTCCTAAGTGGCTTATGGTCCCAAGGCCTTTTTACTCAGCCTTAGCCACTGGGGATTACAGCTTCTGAAACCAAGCAGGGCAGTTCCCAACAGATGCCTATCTGAGGATGTATGATTAGACTGGTCAGCCATACAGAGTGTGGCACAAATAACGCCCCTTGTTTTATTGTGACATCTTTTATTACAAAATCATAAGCATGTAATTCTGTAACATAACAATATCATTCTTAGGTACACCAGGTGACATTTTGGGTGAAATGTTCAATCTAAAACTATAAACTATTACACCCATGTTATCACCCTGCCAACCACACTGAAGTAGGCCTCGCTTCTGCCGGACCCTCTCTGTTCCAGATCGGATTTTTACAGGAATATTTAAAAGACCTGCATGGACAGTGGGGCCACCACCTGCCAAGGAGAGCAGAGATTTCTATTGGCATGAAAGTTTTATTTTCAAAAAATTTTAAAAAGTCATGACTCAAACAAATTAAGCCTGTATCAAAGATTTTATTTATTTCATTAACTAAAGAGGGAATCAGTCCAATGTTAAGGACTATTCAAAGAAGAATTTGAAAAAAAGATATGCTGAAATGAATTTGCAGATAAACGCAAAATCAGTGAACTCTAGGACAATACAACGTATTTGAGGTTATCTTTTCTACAAGGCGGAAAGAGCATCTTGACCGGATGAGATTCACTGCCCTTGCTGTCAGCTCCCCACAGGCCCCCTCCGCCCTTCAGGGCCATGGCGAGGTCTGGGCAGGCCGAGTCAGTGCGAGGGCCCCACCCTGCAGAGGCAGATGCTCTGAGCACAGTGGGCCGCTGACCCCCAGCAGGCCACTGAAAGACACCTGGTGGCCTGCTGTGGCCATTTCCGAGTCTTGGGCAGTCTCCCCGGCCGCACGTCCGGAGACTGAGCGTACCTGCCCCGCAGAGGAAGTAGGGTGACGGAGCGGGCTGCAGTGAGCGCCGTGAACTCCAGCAGCTGCTCCTTCATTCGTTCAGAAGGTGTCTCAAGCCCATTGCAAGATGTACGGGCAGCCCCCGTTGTGCTCTTAAAAGTCAGGAGCCTGAAAGGGTGTGAACCCCAAATGCTAAACGTCTAGTAAGCATGTGGTTTGCCCAGTCCAGCCCACCAGGAGGCAGGCACGTGACCTGGTGGCCTTGGCCTGCCGCTGCTGGTCCGGGGAGAGAGAAGGCCAGATGGGCCGTGGGGAAGCAGCAGGGGGCAGGCGGGGTTCCATGCGAGATTTCATTTTACAAAAGTTTCTACAGTTAAAAAAAAAAAAGAAGGTCAAGATCAGGGCCCTGTGAAGAGGACGGGTCCTTGCGAGCTGATGTGAACAGAGGTGACCCGGCCCGTGGGCAGGGCCGCTCGCAGGGAGAGAGCGCGTTCTGGAAAGCCGCGGGACCCCTGGCAGAGCTGGGCGCGGGAATTAGCCGAGAGTCCCCTCCCTAACCGTAGCCCACGGCGCAGCGCCGTCTTCCTCTCCGTGAAAAGATGATCTTCCCTTTTGTGGGTATGTTCTGAAAATAAAGACCATTTCAGTTTTAACAAGATTCTACTTTTCTGAGTCTTTAGGCAGAAATAGAAAATGCTCGTATTTATGCTCCCCGAAGCCCCTCACTCCCGCCTGCCTGTCAGAAGCGGCAGGACTGGTGGGGGGGTCGGGGGGGTGAGGGGGGCGTCTGCCGCCAGCCCGGCCCACGGGCGACTAGCCCTGGCCGGCAGCTGCCTCCCAGGCTGGAGCCCGTCCCCTCGCCCCCGCCCCCTTTAGCGACGGGAACATAAACCCGTCAGCGTTCACGCTGCCAGCTTTCCCTCAGCTCTCCGCACCTCCCCCACCTCCCCACATTTCCTCCCACTTAGCAACCAAGAATATTGAATGTGAGGAGAGAAAAATAGCAGAATTGGAAAGCTTTTTAAAAATACTTAACCAAATGCCTGGGCTGTGTCCCTGCTGCCTCCATTTCCTGAAGGAGCTCTCAGGGCCAGAGCAGGGAGGCACCTTGGCTGCAGGCGCAGTGTGGGTAGGGGGTGGGGAGAGGGGGCCCCGTCACAGAACTGCTCCTTCCAGCTACTCCTTCCTCCAGCTACTCCTCCCTCCAGCTACTCCTCCCTCCAGCTACTCCTCCCTCCAGCTACTCTGAGAGCCTTGAGGGGAGGGGTGGTAATCCAGCAGCATCTTAGTAAGGATATTCCTGTTTGTTTGTTTGTTTACTTTATTCTCTCTGGGATATAAGTACATGTTTCTCCTGTAGCCCATACCATTGTGCAAATTTAGACGTCCCCAGAACGGTCCAGGAAGACGTGACCCTGGCAACAGAATAAAGCCCCAGGGTCAGGGGACCGTGTCGTGACCAGGGACAGCACCCGTCGCAGTCCTCCAGATAAAGGCAGCTCTGGGCCCAGCGGCCTTGGATCTGCAATCAGGTCACGTGGGGTTTTAGAAAAGGGTGGAATCGCATGAACAAGTGCATGAGAAGTATCCCTGCTTAAAAAAGAAATAAAGAAAAAAAAACAAAACAAAACAGAGCAGCAAGCTCAGTCTGGGCAGGAGGCGGTTAGTTTCCACCTGGAGAAGGTCCACACCGACGTCCCAGCTCAGGGCGCCCTCGTTTGGGAGCCTGATCAGTTGGGAGGGGCGGGGGGCCCTCTGCTCAACCTGCCCACTTCCCATGGCTCCCTACCCCCCCCACCCCCCCACCCCAGCTCCATGCTGAGGCTGGCACAGGCGTCCAGAGCACAGAGGGAGACACGGGCGGGCCCGGGGCCAGACTGAGAACAAACCCGGCTTCGTGTTCTCTGCAGCCCGGCCCTCCTCTTCCTTTTGCTTGGAGGCAGGTCCCTAGGAGCAGGTCACTGCACCGAGCCTCAGGGAGCTCGCAGAGAGCCTGCCTTCCACCTGCAGCCTGAGAGCAAAATGCTGGGTGGCATTCTCTCGAGTGTGCATCTGGCAAGGCGTCCATCCCCTCAGAAGCCTGGATTTATTTCCCCACGTCTGCAGTTTCGCTCACATTTAGGGTAGAAATCTGTCTTGTGTTTTGTCTTTTTGGTCTTAGTTGTCTCTGAGGCCCCTCTGCCTGTGCGTTTTCACTTGGCCACTCGACACCGTGTGACTTCCGGGCAGAGCACCTCCACAGAAGCCCCAGTGGCCTCCCAGGGCTGAGCCTCCCTGCATTCAGCCAGGCGTGGCGCAGCCTGCCCTGAGCGGCCCTGGGAGGTCACTGTCTGGGTGACCCTCAGCCCTGGGCTGTTAGCCTCGCTGGGTAACGCCTATCCTCCCCATTTCACAGAAAATAAAAGGGAAGCTAAACAAGACTAAACAACTTGAGCCTTCAACCAGGCTTCCCCAGTGAAGTAGCTAGCGGGGCTCTGAGTCAAACCCGGGTCTGTCTAACAGTAGAGCCCCCTCTGCCGTGCATGCCGCCTCTCTGAGCCGACAGTGGCTCCTTTCATTTTTATTTTTTTCTTGTGAACCACTTCTTTCCCCCCCACTTGTCGCTGCCACTGGGACCATCTCCATCATGCAGCCATGCGACTGGAAGAAAATTTTCTTTCTTCCTAATTCTCATTTTAATCACTTACTAGTGACTAGCATTTAAAGTTGCAATATTCAGATTTTTTGGTAATATTTTTGTAATGTTTACATTAAAAACACATACACGAATAGACCAATGCTAGAAATATTTAGTCAGTCATGTGATGAATGAAAATTTGTGTGGACTTTTGTGTTCTGCTCAAAGACATTTATTGTTTCTTAGTTGCAGGAATATTTGTTAGGACAGTTTCCAAAAAACATGTACCCAGTGATGTCGTTAAGTGTAGGCTGCCGAGTCTTCTACACTGAAGCAAGTTCCCTTCCGTTGCCTGTGGATTTCTCTGACTCCGTCACTGAATGTGGGAATTGCAGCCCAAAAACCATATCACGTTACCTACGAAATCTTGTTTGTACCCTTCTAGCAACAGCTGCTGCGATGAGGAAGGAGATTGTGTCCTTTTATTGTAGAATCGGAACTTCTTAACCAAAAAAATTATCAGCCTTAGAGCCCCCAGATTGATTTAAAAAAAAAATGGATTCAAAGAAAAGCATTAAGGATTCAAACTTGAAAAGACAGATAAGCTTCTTTTTGGCGCTTCTTTGATGGAATATCATGATAGAGGAAAAAAGAATTGTTTTTGCTTCTGAGCTTCTTAGAATTGAAGAAAACGAAAACAAGAGTCCACGTGAGCCAAGGTCCCTTAGCTAAGTTTCCTTATTCCTGTTGGTCCCAGTGCCCCTCCCCCACCATGGAGGATGGGGGGAGGGGTTCAGTGCAGGGAGTAGGCAGGGGCGTGGCCTGGAGGCTCTCCCCAGCTCCTGCTGGGTCCCCTCCCAGGCGCCCCTTCTTCCCACTCGGGATCACTGGACCACTGGACGGGGCTGCGGCTCTGCCTCTGCCCCAGACCGACCAGAGCATTGTGCAACCCCCGCCTCCCGTCCTCACCTGTGCACCAGGGGCAAGGAGCATGCAGGCCCATTTTACAGGCCTGATCTGCTGGGCCGTGTATGAGGCCCTGGCTGTGACCGCCCCTGGAAGAGTGGGGGCCGGGGGTGCACCGGAACCTTCTGGGGAGCTTTGAGACATACATGTTGGCTGCCCCAGAAACTCCGGTGTTTTTGTTCTGGAGCAGGGCCTGGGCATCAGGGCCTCCCAGAAGTGCCCCCGTGTCGTCCCTGCGTGGCAAGGGCCCCAAGGCACCGGCCTGGAGTGCCTTCAGTCTGCAGGCACTCCGAACTCCGAGGAGGGCGAGTGTGGGCTGGACGCCGGGCAGTCCCCCCATAAGGTGGACGGAGAGCTGGGCTTGCTGTTTATTTTTGTATTTTATAATGTTAAAAAAAAAAAAAAAGAGGCTAAAGTTAGCAAGGGTCCGTGGGCGTGGTTTAAGCTGTGTTCGAGATACTGAATGCTGAAAGCAATTGCAAGCCAAAGCCGAGCCGGGAAACAGGGCGCTTTGTGATCGGTAAAAAGGTGCTGAGGAATGTCAAAAAGAAAATGCACCCAGAGGTGTTCCTGCGTTTCAGGAGTCGGTATTGGTTGATTCTGCTTCCTCCCGCCCACCCTGCAAATGACTGACATTTGGAGCTGTTGTTTTTCAGTGACTCTGGACGTGGGAGCAGCCTCTTAGATAGAACCATTGCAGACAGACGACAGCTTAACACAATCACTTTGCCGGACTTCAGTGACCCGGAGACAGGTGAGAATAAAGAGCCAGAGGGGATGGAACGGCGCCACCGCCAGTGTGAGGCCTGTCCCCCCTGAGTGACTCGGGGGGTGACGACGGCCAGGGACCGGGGCTGGGAAAGAGCTCCCACAAATCGGTGCAGCTCACAGTGGAGGTGCATTCTCTCCGGAGTCTCTTTCAAGTGCGTTCCTAGTGGGGGAAGGAATATTACATGCCCAACACAGCCCTTTAAAATCTTTCTATTTTTTCCCCCTCGCTCTTAGAGCCTAAAACTCCAAACTAAAATTAGATCGTTCCCATCTCCGTCCAGCTTCCTCCGCTTTGCTGTTTCTCCCTCTCGCTCTGATTTCAGACCCAGTTGAAACCCAGGTTCTGGTTTCTAACCCGTCGCACCTGCGGGCACATACATCCAGCAAACGACCCTGAAGGGAGGCAGGGGGGCTCTGAGCTCCCGAGGGCGCTGTCCGCACAGGGAGGCCTGGAGCGCTTCCTGCCCCTGAGCAGATGGCTATATGCCTCAGTTGCTGCCCCCCCCCCCCACACTTGCCTAAGCACAGAGGAGCAAACACCCCTCTGTCACGTCCACTACTCCAAACGAGCAGTTCTGGTAGTGACACCGGCTCTTCAGTGACATTCTGGAGAACTCCACAGGACCGCCAGACATACAGAAATGTACTTCACGTTGAGCCTCAAAAGTGGTTCCGGTGCGTCACTGGGAACCTGGTTCCGCTGCCGCTCCCGCCACCCTGCAGGGGCCAGTGTGAGGCTTAGTTCCCGTCTGGGTGAGCCTGGTCTTCCACGGGGCTGACTTTTTGAGGGGAGCCTCCAGGCTCTGCTGCCCTTGTGCCTGGCCCCAGCTCCCGACGAGGCCCTTGCAAAGAGAGCCTGACACGTGCACAGCCATCTGTTGGGAAATCTCCCCTCGGTGGGGGCGGGAGGGGGTGGGCCTCAGGGCCGCCAGATGCGGTCCTCGCCCAAGCCCAGCCTCCCTTCGGCCCACAGGCAACATCCCTGCGCTGGGCTCCCTTTTACCAAATTCAGAGTCAGCTGGAGGAGCCCCATCCCAAGACCCTGGGTCGAAAGAACGTTGGGCCTTGGGAGCAGCACGAGTTGCCGGCTAGCGCAGTGCAAGGTGGCTGGCGGCCTCCGCTCCAAATGCAGCCTGACAACACCACGCCCACTCCCTCCTTACGGTGACTCGACCCGGGAGCGACCAGCCGTCCCGGGTGGGCTGAGATGGCAAACCAGGCAGAGACGGCCTTGGAATAGCACAGCGATGCTCTGCTCGCGGGTCCCGTCCTGCTAGAGACACCCTCCCCCCCGCCCCCGCCCCCGGTGCTGCTAGAATGGGAAGGTCAGGCTGTCGGGACACGTGACTGCAAGGTGAGGCTCAGACACGGGAGAGGAGGGAGAGGCGTGAGGCTTACCGTGGTGCCCGCACCAACTCGGGCTGGCTCGGCTGCCGTGGCCTCCCAGGTCCTGTGAGGACAGCCCTCTGAAATCCGGACCCTGTACCTCTGCTGGCTTGGACTTTGATTTCCTCAAGCCTTTTATGCCACGTCCCACTGACTACTGACGGAGGCAGATATAAGGGAGGCCCTTGTTCTCCATTCTCCCCTCTGCCCCGGGGACATTTTCCCAAAGCCCACAGGGGTCCCCTTCTTCAGGTTAAAGCTCGGGTGCCGCAGCATCCAGGTGAGGGGTGTCTGTGTGGCACAGTTGGGGTTGAGGCCCCCTTGTCCCTCATGGTGTTCACGCCCCACTCTCTCACTCTGGGCGCCCGCGGGTCCAGGTTGCCGATGTGGACGCCCTGGGACAAGCAGAGAAACCCACAGCTTCCCAGGCACTGGCCAGTGCCCGCGGTGTTGTTGCTGCTGCTGCACCTGCACCACCCCCAGGGGTCCCTCCAGGCCCCCCTTCCCCGGCCCTGCCCCTAGAGCCCCGCAGAGGCGGTGCTGACACCAGCGGTCACTCACCCAGGGGGCAGGAGTCCAAGCAACAGGAGGCCACATTAGGCCTTGCCGACTGTGAACTGGCCACCGACGACAGCAAAACACACTGAAGTGATCCTTCAAGTCAAAGACTTGAGGATTAAGAAGGCCCACCTAGCAATGGCAAAGGTGCCTCCCTCTCAATGAGTAGAGCCCACTATGATGAGCTCAGTGCAGGAGGGCCCACACGCTCTCACTCAGGCACCTGTGCGGGCGGCCTGTCTCGTGCACGACCCCCGGATCTCAGCTCCAATTTGGAAGGTCAACAGAGAAGGTTCGCTCCCATCCCAGCCCCGCACCTTCCTTCTCCCTAAAGATAACCATCTCTGTTATTTTCTTTGTTTGCCCTCGGGGTATTTCTTCATGTAACCAAGGGTAGACGTTATTTCCCGTGCCCCCTGACGTTAAACATGGCCCAGTGCGCATGCCGCGTGGGCCCCTGGCCTTTTCTGCTCCACAGCGCACCCTGGACCGCCCCCACCTCCATCCACAGAGGTGGTCCCCACTCCTCCACGACACACAGACTCGCAGTCCACACCAACCCATCCACACGGCCACAGCCGTCTCCCGTCACGGCTGCCAGTGCACGGGGTGCCGAGGGGGCCGGCTCATCTTGAATGCCCAGTGCAGCACCACCCCTTTAGGGGAGCAACTGGGCTTTGGGGACAAAGAGGGCAGGAACGTGTCTGAGATAAAAACGGTCCCGAATCCCAACAGACGTGACTCGGAGATCAGCTGTGGTTGGAGAGAGCCCAGCCCTGGCAGGAGACAGCCTTGGTCCCCGCCACCCCCAGTGCCTGCTGCCTTTCTGAACTCCCTCATTGGAGGGGCGCGGGCCTCGGCCACAAGCACAGCCCGACAGTGTCGGCCTCCACAAGGGCGAGGGACCCTGCCGACTCCCAAACACCTGCTGTGCACACTGGGTCCTTTGTGAAGCCACGGGCCCTCTTAAGTCACCTACTTTTATGTTTCGGAACTAAAATTTATTTCCTATTTCTTTATTTTATTTTCTATTGTGGGAAATATTCCACGACACCAGACTACAGATATAACGAATCCCCTTGTACCTCACCACCAGCTTTCAGCAATTAGTATTCTTTTCTCGTCCGCCTCTTCTGTCTCCACTTAGTTTTTGTAGAGTATTTTAAAGCAAATTCCAGCTGTTAAAATTTCACCTGTTCAAATTTCACCTGTTCAAATTTCAGTATAAATGTCCTACAGATTAGAACCTTTACAAAATATAACCACAATGCCATTATTCTACCTCTGGGTCACTGTAAGGTGCAGGCTCAGTGTCCTTGACTTTGGAAGTGGTTCCTGAGTTAGCGCACAGTTTCTGCCTCTGAAGCCATCCACGTGCAGGTCAGGGGAGCCGCGTCTGGGAGCATGGACAGGCCCGGTCTGCCACGGCTAATCGCCTGGACGGTGGTTTTATGGAGTGGGTGTGGCCAGCTGAAAAAGCCCCCCCTCAAAGACCATGATTTGCCTTCTAATATCACCCCAGCTCCCCTCCCCCCAAACCTGTCACTGAATGGTCCCAGCCATTGAAAAGGAGGAATCCAATGGGTGACAGTCGCAACTCTGAAGCTATGGATCACTGCCTTTTTTGGGGGGGGGGAATAAGTTGGTAGCTCTTTAAATAGAGGATGAAAAAAAATTTTTTTTTGTCCTCTGGCCTCTAAGGATGCAGAGTCAGGGGATTTTTCTTTAATCACTGGTAGATGTGGCCAGACACCTGCCCGACACAAAATAATCCTGTTACCTTGAAAGCCCGGTTCATCGCGTCTAGGAAAACTCCCAGTGTCGCTGCAGCGGTCTCCCCATCACGGTGGCTCTCTCCAGCCGTAAGACAGGAAGGTGCGGCCCTAGCTCCCTTCCCAGGTGCCCGGCTGGCACCACCAGCCTCGGGCCGGCTTAGACAGCCCAGCCCTTCATGCCCCGTGACACTGGGACCTGTCATTGCACACAGTGTGTCTGCATCCAGGAAAATACAAACGAACTGTATGTAAGTGCTTCTCAGAACAAACACATCGAAAAACAGTCAAGTTCTGACACTTTCCAGCTAAAAAGCAGATAGCTTCCTCCAGAACGCCCCGGGTGTTGTAGGTTAAAGATGTGTTCTTTCCAGTGGGCAGCCCTGCTGGGTCTGTGCCCAGGTAAAGCTGCGTTATTTTTACTCCATGCTGTCATCGCAGAAGAATTAAGTAACTCGTGGGGAAACAGCAAATTTGTTTTCTTTAAAAAAACACTTGTATCCTCTTGTCAAGTGGAGGAATGATTGTGCATTACATGACCTCATTTTCTTTGCAGCTTATGTGAGTATATTAAAAGCTAGCTTATTTTTCTTTTGTGTTTCTAAAGTTTTTTTTTTTGCTTTTATCCTTTTTTTTTCTCTTTCACCTTTTTAGTGTCAGATTCCTCCTCCTCCTCCTGTTCTCTTTCAAGAACCGAATCTCCTCTCCACCTGTTTGTATCTTCTCATCTCCATCCTCATCCCAAACCCGACACCTTTGTGTGGCCCCCCGCCGCGCGCTCATTCAGTGACCCCGGCCCCCGCCAGGAGCCCTCTCTGTGTAAACACGGTTTATGGCTTTTCCGTTTTTCGTTCGATCTGCTTCGTTTGCCTGCTGGCGTTCCATTCTCTGATAATCTTCCTAACTGATAAGCTGGATAGGAAACCCCATCAAATTTATCCGAGGGAAAAAAAATCCTGCCAATTGGAAAATCCAAAAGCTGTTCAGGGCAGGAAGAGATACTGGTGCCCAAGTCCCAGCCTCCTCTCTGAAAAGCAAAGGGAACCTGTTTTAAGCAGAATATATAAAGCTTTTCTAGAATGTTGTTTCTAGCTCTCAGGTACTTCCGTGCCTTCCTGGAGTTGATATAAATGCATTCAAGTTCTATTATTTTTTTTTAAAGAGGCAACTTAGCCCTGGTTGGTGTGGCTCAGTGGATTGAGTGCTGGCCTGCGAACCAAAGGGCTGCTGGTTCGGTTCCCAGTCAGGGCACATGCCTGGGTTGCAGGTCAGGTCCCCGGTAGCACACACACGAGAGGCAACCACACACTGATGTTTCTCTCCCTCTTCCTCTCTTCCTCCCTCCCTTCCCCTTTCTCTAAAAATAAATAAATAAAATATTTAATAAATAAGATAAAAAATAAGAAGGCAAAATAGAACAACTAGCAAATAATGTATCCTAAATATTTCTGATTTTCAGTTTAGAAGTTAATTCAACAAGTATGCCATAGTCCGGCCCGTTCTCTAAAGATAATGCTCGTGTATGCCCCTTAACCGTGTGATTCTGGAACTTTACTGTGCATTAAAATCACACTAAGAGCTTTGAAAGCTGCAGGGCAGACCCCCTGGGCCCCACCCCAGAGTTTCGGTCTCTGCAGGCCTGAGGCGGGGCCCAGGAGTCTGCATTTACAAAACACCCCGTGGCCCCCATGCCTGCGGGTCATGCACTGCATCTTGAAAACCAAGTCTATGCACTATTTCCCACGTGCAAAGAAGGAAAATGTAGGGTGTATGTCATGAAACTGAAGAAGCATCGAACCATGTTTTCATCTAATTTTGCGTCTCAATAATGCAAACATTTGAAAGTCTGTTTCGGGGTGTCCAGAAACCTGGCAATGAAAAAAAAATGCCTTTACTAAGATGAAATACTGGCTGATAAAGTCCTTAAACAGGACCTCACATGGATCTCACCAGCAGCGTCCACCCTTGTTGTCTGTGACTCATTTATTTAATGCTCGTGTTACCAGCAGTGCCAGAACATTTAATCTCTGTATCCATGATTTGTGAGGGCTTATCTTTGCTCCAAATGCTCAGTTGTAGGGTGAACGAAAAGCTCCTAAGGGCAACCACTGCCAGGAAGAACCCCTCCTCCAGCGTGCTCATCTTTCCATGGCTAACCTGCGCGGTACGCACACGCGCAGGCGGGGCAGAAACGAGACTCGCACCTGAGATCAGTCTTCCGGACCAAGGCACTGTCCGACCCTGCTTGTCTGCGAGCTAGGTGTCAGAACTGGCTTTGGCGGCAGTCTCAGGTTTATGAAGTGGAAGACGAAGCTAATGCTTAAGGTGTCTATGTTTTTTTTTTTTAATCCTCACCCAAGGATATGTTTACTGATTTTAGAGGGAGAGGAAAGGAGAGAGAGAGAGAGAGAGATCAATGTGAGGGAGAAGTATCAATCAGTTGCCTCCCATGCCAGGGATCGAACCCTCAACCTAGGTATGTGCCCTTGACCAGGAATCAAACCTGCAGCCTTTTGGTGCACGGGGACAATGCTCCGGCCAACCGAGCCACCCGGCCAGGGCTATGTATGTTGTGTTTAATCTGTTTCTTAAAATAGATTTTTTCCCCTTAAAACAATGCTTTGGGGCAAATGCCAAGTTCAGTTTTTCCATAAAAATTGTTTTTTTACATTGACTTTTGCCCAGTTTTTTGGCCATAAAATGGGATCTTCCTGCTCTAGAATACATTAATAACGCTCCCACTGCCTCCCCACCCCTTCACTCGTTCACGCAACAAACCCACCGACCTCCCCACCCCGCCTGCGTTCATCACACTGCACCCCAGGCCCCTGCGTTCCTCTGAACCTGTCCGATGGAGGCCGTGTCTCGTCCAGCGAGGCACCTTCGTGTTGATTGATGAGTAAGATATTAGGGCCATGAGCACTGCTGGGCTTTCTGCTTACTGTGTGCGTCCCGGACAGGCGCAGGTGCTCATTGTTTATGAGGCTGTGAGTCACCTTCCATCCCTGGGGAGCAGCTGGCCAGGAACCAGGTGTCTCTTCAAAGACTGGAACACCCAGGTCTTCTCTACCCCCTCAGATACAGTGTTTGGTCAGAGAAGGAGGAAACACGCCACACGTTAGTGACACGTGTAGGATTTCCCGATTAAAATCGTTACGAATTTGAATCCCGAGTCGGTTCATCAGGACAGACAGCCCCGACCTGGACTTTATGAATCTCTCCCTCCAATCCTTCCACTCCACAGGGAGGAGGACTAGCCAAACCCTACAGACCCTTGCAGTCGCAATCAGGGTTAATGTGTGGAAAGGTCTGAAAGCTGCTTGTTTGATTATTTTTCCCCTTCCCTTTGGAATTTCCTGCCCTGGAAACAAAACAGATTACACGGCCCGGCCAGCTTTCGTGCGCTGGGTGAGCACTGGACTGTAGAGGGGAATGCCCCGTTGGCCTTTCTTTGGCTTAAAAAAAAAAATTGTCAGTGGGAAAATATGTGTCATCCTTGAACTGAAATCTGATCCCGACAGCCAGACTTACAGTTGGAAGGTTATTAGAGCTCTGTTTGCTTCTTTAGCCATAATTTTTGATTTTCCAAATGTTTTGTTTCTTGGTTTTAATTTTCGGTTTGATTTGTTGTTCCAAGGCACCTCTCCAGAAGTATACTTTCATGGTTTCCCCTCCCTTTTTTCAGTTAGTAAGTAGTTTACCGATCTATTAACCTTTCGGAGGGTCTCAGAATCACGCTTCCCTCCGTCACGGCATGCGTGTTGCGGTTGCTGGTTGCTGAGATGGTGTGGACGTTCGGCCGCTGCCCGCTTGCCCACCCCGCCCCCCGGGCCCGCCCCCCGCCCCCCCCCCCCGCCCCGCCTGCCATCCCAATGCTTCCCCCGCTGCTGCTGGGATCTCCCTGCCAAGGAGGCAGTACTTGTCTGGGGGGGACTACAGAGGAAGGCACTGCAGGAGAAACGCCCAAGTGAGGGTGTGGGTGGGTAGGTGGGTCAGCAGCTCCGCCCCCCGCCCCACCCCCACCCCTGCCCTGGTGTCACTGGGAAGTGTGAGACACCCGGTGCCCCCAGGGCAGGCCATCTGCAAAACTGGGGTACAGGGAACCAGTTGAATCTCGAAATTCCTTTGCAGTTTGACCATTTTTAGAAAAGCAACTCTAATCATTAATTTTCCCAAAGTAAGCTAAATAGACATCGTAAAACTTAAGCTACATCTACCAACATGTAAAGGAGACTCAGCCATTCCCCGGGTGTATAGGACTGGCGTTTTGGGCGGTGTTCTTTCAAGGCCTTAGTGAATCACAGCGTCTCCCAAAGGCTGTGTCTCAGACCACTGAGTCTCCCTGGTCAGATGTCCTTGGAGACTCACCGTTGGCGTGAGCGCGGGAAAGGCTCTGAGAAGTCCCACAGTTTAAAAAACTTGAAGGCGCCCTCAGCTGTGGCCCAGCCTCCCCAGCTGACTTCCTCCTTGTTTCCGATCTTAGGAAAGCGAATCCTGCTTGTGGCAAATACGCCCTCAGGGAGGTGATTTTTTTCCCTGAAATCCAGCTCGACCTGAAGCCCGTGATGGAAAACACATGTTTGGTGTTGCCCTCACATGAGGGTTCTGCAGGGCGGGGCGGGGCGGGGCGGGGCGGGGCAGGTTTCACTGCCCGGGTCCTTTCCCTAGGGACCCTGGGCCCCTAGGGACCCTTTCCCTGGGGACCCCGGACCCCAGGCCGCTGGGGTCCACTGAAACAGTGTGGTTCTTAGAAAGCGAGGCTACGCTGAAGTCCCCGCGCAGCCCTCATTAGTTACAGCGGGCTCCTGCTTGTTTCTGAGGGCTGACAGGTTCATACGAGGGCCTTGTCCTTTCTACTTCCCGTGGGAGCAGCCCCAGCTCCGTCTCCCCAAGGCCAGGAACCCTGGGTCTGAGAGCCAGCTCTGCCCGGGGGACCCAGGCGCCGCATTCAGCCCCCCACTCCGGCCCACTCCGTGGCCTTAGCTCCCTCTTTTGTAAAGAGGGAGGTTGGCTAGCCCCGCCCCCCCACCCCCAGCACCCAGAACTCCGTGGTGTGCCAGCAGCCGGGCCTGATTCCAGCCTCAGCCAGGTGCCCCTCTCCCCGAGCCGCAGCCCAGGTAGGGGTGGCTCCCAGAGGGCGGCTGCCCAGGGCTCTGTCCACGCTGCCCCCGCCCGTCGCTCCTTAGAACTCCAGACCCTCGAGCCCCCAACTCCTGGGCCCCCGTGGTCGCCAGTTTGAGAAAAATGTGTGCTGACGTTTGATGCTCCTCCCCAAACGCCTGCTAAAATCGAGACCGCCTGGCTCAGTGCTCAGTTTTTCGTCTCCCCGGTCCTGGCGAGCCTGCTGCTCCCTTCAGAGATGCGTAACCAGGAGGAGAGAATAAACAGGCCAGAGACAAAGCACGCCTCTCAACCGAAACGAGGTTGAGAAATAAACTCAAGGTAGAGAAAGAGAACTCGACTGTTCTCTTTCCTTCCTGGCTACCGTTTTCTTATTGACTTTGCATTTTCTAACACTCCAAAAACGAGTAGTACGATCAGGAAGTAACCAGTCAGGCGGCGTGTTGCACCCTGGCCTCTCCCTGATAGAACGAAGCAGCTTTTTAAAAACCTCTGTATGAAAAGCTTGCCCTGCGGCCGACGGCGCTGCATCCGAGGCGTGGCCCTGTTAGAAGTTCAGCCCTAACCATCCATGTATAAACCTTTCCTTGCTAGTCTAACTAGCGTCTCCTCCATTAGTTCGGCGGTGCCTTTCCTTAAACAAGATTGAGTGGAATTTCGGGAGATGGACAAGTCAACAGCAAATGGCTCTCAGACAGGAGTTGAGGAGCATGTGTCTAGGAATTAGGATATTGCCCAGACTAGGAGGGCTGCCTGCCTTCAGAGACAAACACAGCCTTTCCCAGGCGGGAGGGAGGGCACTTCAGTCCAGAGACCCAGCCTCGTGAACAGGCAATGCCCGGGGAGGGTTCGCAGGAGATGGGGTGTCCACCCAGTGTGGTCCCCCGGCAGGTACTGTCTCCCGCCCAGGGCCAGGGCACAGCTCCCAGGCAGCTGGCATCCTCCTTGCTTGCACGTGAGCGGCGTCCCTCCACGCTTCCGTGTGACCGCCTGGCCCTGCTAGCACCGCCGGCAGCCTGCCGGGCCACCCCCGCATGCCTCTGGTGACCGCGTGCCCCAGCCTCTCCCTGCCTCGGTGTGACCCTTCCCTGGAGCTTTCCCCGGGAGGAACCTTCCCTTTCAGGGGAAGACACGTGTTGTCAGGTTCACAGTGTGTTGGCGATTCTGTTCAAGTCGTTGGGAAATTGTGTCGTCTGGGGTCAGTGGGTCGGGTGGTCACGGCTTACTTGGCTGTCTTAATCTCTGTCACCCTCCGTGAAAAAAGGAATTGTCTGCTAGCGTGACCAAGGGTCCCAATCAGAGCGACCGCGGTGGGAGGCCTCACTGCCCGTGGGAACTGGGCGGGACCAGGCAGTTGCCCATAAAGCGGCCCCAGCCCCGTGTCCCCTCACGTTAGTGGTCACGCTACCAGGAAGGGGAGGTGGCAGCCTTTGGAATTAGAAATGTGGAAGGGGGGGGTCCGTGGCAGTGCGGTTCGAGGAGGCCACCGCCCCAAATCCACCTCCTCGGGCAGACAGGACTCCCTCCCTCCAGCAAAGGTGGACATTGTCCTGACGCCCACAGGGTGTGGCGAGGGGCCAACGTGTTTGATGTTTTCCTAAAAAAGGGCTCCAGAGAAAATGCGCCTAATTTGAGGGTTGAAGCGGGCGGGGACTCTCTCTCCGTCCTCCCCCTGCAAAAAGTAAGAGATAATCATCACTAGCTCCTCGGCCCCGCCCCCTCAGCCCCGAGGACGCCCTGGCTGTCGGTGCTCAGGTGCAGTCGGTCGGCAGGTGTGAGAGGCTCGCGGGGCGGCCAGCAGTCTGCAGCAGCAGACCCGCGTGCTGCACAACCCGGTCTCGTCTGGGGAAACAGATTCTTTTCCTGCTGAGAAAGAAACGGTTTCAGCACAGCTCTCCCGCAGAATGCTTAGTCATCCAGATTGCTCCTTGGTAGTCAGGGCCTTGAAGGGGTGAATTGCTGCCTTGTCTCCTTCGTATTTTAACGGGTTAGGGACACAGCTTCTAAGAACTGGAAGCTGAATAGACTCTCTCGACAGAGAACGATGAATCACTCCAGGACCGAGGGGAAACAAACAGAGAGATCCGCGAGCACGCCCCTTACTGGGGCAGCTCCGATTCTCCACGGAGCAGACGCGGGAGGGCAGGTTGCTGCTGGGGCGTCAGGCGGGGAGGGGAGGCATGCGGGGGAGGGGCAGAGAGGGGACTTGGGGCGGGGCCACGTGCTCCGTCACGGTCCCGTGTTCCTGCACAGGAGGCTCCTGAGTCAGTGTTCTGGGGCCGGGAAGCAAAGAGCAGCCAGAACCCTGAGCACACGTGGGAGGCGTGTCTGCCAAGGCGCCTTCGGCGGAGGACTCATCTGCACGCGACGTAACGGTTGTCCCTTGTGTCCGGGCCGTGACGCTTGCCAGTCACTAGGCGGGCAGGGATTCGTCCGAGATCTGGCTCACCGTCCACACGCTGCGAAAGCCAGGAGGAGAGCGGGGAGGCGGCCGTCCTGCAGGCAGCAGCCCCTTCCTGGCACCCCCCCACGACAGACGGCCCAGGGGACAGCTGGACTGTAAATCCAGGCCGTGTGTTCGGTGACCCCGCTGGTGAGGATCCAGGGGCGGCGAACATGACCAAGCCACTCGACGTATTATGCCTGTGGCGGAACAAAACGACTGCCTCCGAGACCCCGTTAGCAGCGGACTTGAACAGCGGATGCGGCCCGTGTGGGTCTGCCACACTCCAGGTCTGTGCAAGATGCACCACAGATGCAGTGTGCTTCGGAGAATGGGATTCGTGCACAGGCTTCCGCCACAAAGGCAACTGGCGCTGACGGCTCCCGCCGTCCCACTCGTGACAGGGTTTCTCAGCAGGCTCCAGCATCCGATAGGAGCGCGGGTCAGGCATCCTCGGGCGGCGTTCAGAGCTCGCCTCGCAGCTCCCGGAGGTCAGCGGCCTTGGTGTCTGGTCCTCTTGGCGCAGTTCCTGGGGCCGCGCCTTGCCTCCCCGACCCCCACCCCCACACACGATGGTCCTCAGGGAGCCCGGATGAGCGCCCTGGATGTAGCGGTCAGAGCAGCTCTTTGAGTGGCACTCTGCCCCTGCGGCAGGTGTCGGAGATGACATTTCCTCTTGGGCGTCTGTCTGGGCGAGGGAAGGAAAAGCAGTGGGCTTGAAGGAATACAGATCTCCTTGGCCGCGTGGCCTCTCGTGGCCCCGGGACCATTCGGGCAAGTAGGTCACGGAACCTGGGCCAGGACTGGGGCACGCCGTCCCTGCCTGACCAGCGCTCGGTGCCCGTGGCGCCGGAGCCCCTGGGCCCTGTCACTGAGGGACTTGCCGGTGCACAGCAGCTGCCCAGCCCAAGGGTCACGGTCCCCGTCAGACCCGCTTACTAGGAAGCTCGTTTCTCCAGGCTCGGGTTTCCATTTAGGGGCACGTCCTGTGCTCTCCCCCCCCCCCCCCATGCCTCCTTCAGGCCTGGACCTGGGCACTGCCCTGGGGGAATAATCCTCTTCGCCCCCGAGGGCGCTGTGGGACACTTCCGCTCCGGTGAGGAAGACGAGGGCTGCTCTAGAGACACGTAGGTTAGACCGGCCCTTCTCCTTGTTCACGCACGTAAATCAAGGTTCACCGTCTGTTCTGACGTGGACCGTTTCAGTCCTACGAGATAGCGAGACACCGGTTATTTTGATTATATTTTGATGGTTTTTAATCAGGTGTATCCATTCAGATTCATAACCGATGTTAAGCCCTTTTTTTCTCCCCTCCAGATTCTAATCCAGTGGAAGAATTCGATGTATTGTGTCACTGCCAGGAATAGCAGATGTTAACTATTAAAGAGTGTTACCATTATGGTTAATCCCCTGCCATTATTAATAAGCATCCGAATGCCCTGATACCCACCCCTGGCTCAGAGCGTTAGAATGTCGCCCAGGCCCGATGGCTGCCTTTGTGCCCCGTGCAGACGGAGGGATTGGCCAGGAAGGAAAAAATTATTTCTGGTGAAGCTCAGTTATGCTCCGTATTTCAATGGGGTAGTGAGACGGGGGGGTGGTCACTCAGGGAGGGGCACGGTTTCCTCTGTGCACCACTGTCGTTTCCAGCCCTGGTTGCTGGGCGTGATGACAGCCACACTGAGAAGCCCTTTGAGACGGGGAAGGTCTGGCCTCGGAGCCCTTACTGGGGAAGGAGAGCAGAGCATCCGAAAGAGGGGGCCACTCTTTGAAATTGCGCCCAGTGGCATGTCTGCTCGGAATGAGCTGCATCCACCCACTCATTCCGCAAGCGCCTACCGTGGGCCTGGCGCGGCTAGCCCCTGAGAGCGCCGAATGGAAGGCAGGGTCCTGTCTTCCGGAGCCGCGCCCAGTCCAGCGGGAGAGACGGTCGCATCAACTGGAATGTAAGACAGTGGGACCTGCCCACGGGGCCCAGCTGCGCACAGGACAGTGACGGGAGAAGAGACAGAGGGCTCACGGCAGCCTTCCTGGGGGAGTGGCCGTCAGAGCTGGATGTAAAGGCTAGCCCTGGATCAGACTGGCGTTTGAGCCCTGGTTCTGTGCTCTGTCGTCTGTGTAACGTGGGGGAAGTTATGTGACCTCATTCCGTCTCAGTTTTGCCGCAAGGAACTGTTGAAAGAGCGAGACAATATATACAGAGTGCTCATCACGATGGCTGAAACACAGAATATTCTCTACAACAGATAACTGCCATGGCCACCGCCGTCATTATCATCATCATCATCATCACCTCCCAGACTTTGTTCACAGTGAATCAGCCGTATTTTCATGAGGACAGTTCATGGACTTAATTGTATACAGATACCACAAAGGAAGGAATTTTGGCAAAACTTCTGATTAGTTCATTTGTGGACCAAAAAAACCCAAACCAAAACAGTGCATCCAAAAAGCAAAAGTAGCCCCCTCCAGAAGTCATTCAATTCTTGCAGCAAAGGAGCCACAGGACCTGGCGGAAAACTTGCAGAATTTTTTCAGAACAGTCGTTCGTTGTTATTTTGAAATGAACCCATGGCGAACGACTTTGCACACTTCTCGGTTTGGTTTCTGAGGTGGTAGATACCCACAGACAGAGCTCGTGCCCACAGACTCCCTCCGGGGGTCACAGCGACATTGCAGAGTCTAAGGGACTGTGAGGCCAGGAAGCCTAAGGAAGCTGGTCCCCGGACTGCCGAGCCACAGCGAGGCGGTAGGACCCGGGCTGGCTGGCGCATGTAGCCTCTGCCTTCGAGCTTTTCTTGGCCAAACGGTGGCAGCACCCACCTGCTGTGCCCCCAGGGCGGTGGGCCTCGGCCTCAGCTGCCCCTCAGAACCCCACGGGCAGCTGACGAGCACACGCCTGGCCCCACCCCTAGGGCCAGTGAGTCGGTTGGTCTGGGGTGCATCTGTGGCATCATGACATTTGCACCTTCCCCCCCCAGGTCATTTCCAGGTGAAGCCATGGCTGAGAACCACCTGTTCAGGACGGCCCATGAGAAGGGAAGCCAGCCCTGCGGGGTCAGGACAGAGCAGCCACGACCTCCTCTGTTCCACTGACAGTTGCTGCTAAAAGTCTCAGGGAAATCACAGCAAGTCCTTGTTATCAAAGTTAAAGTACTGTTTTTCCCTAAAAAAGTTAAAAACAAAATAAGACCCGAGAACAGACAAATAGCATGTCAGTCAAAGTTGCCGTTGAGATTCCCCGGGCCTCGGCATCCTCCTCCTCCTCGTGGGGCAGCATGCACGGGGGCGGACTCAGCGGCCCTTTCCTGGGTACTGCCCTCCACCTCGTTCCCTTGCAGGACGTCTGTCCCTTCCCAGATGTCCACTGAGACATGTGGCCCGTGCCGAAAGGATCCCTGACGTCTGGAGCCCGGGGATACTCCCGAGGGCAGACATGTGTGACAGGACCCAATGTCAAGGACAACCTGGCACGGGCCCTCTGTGCCCGTGGAGGGTTTCGTCGGGACCAGACGTCTCCCTGGGCATGTGGCCCTGTCCAAGTGCCCACTGGTGGCCAGTCCTTGTGGGCACCGTCTGGGTGCCGATGACGACCCACAGAAGGCAGATTGCCTGTCGGGTTTCCATCCGCCTCCCGGGACCCTGCACCAGACGCCCACCCAAGGGTGTGAGTGTCTGTAGAGAAATCCATGTTCCCTTCCTGCCGGGGGAGCCAGAACGCAGCACGGGAGGCCAGCCTCTCCCTGCGCACGCTCCGAAAGTGAGTCAAGCATGCACACCGCAGAGCCCCACAGAGAGTATTTCCATGCGCACGACTCCGTACCACCGACTCGACTCCCCTGAGCCGTCAGCATCTGTCTCGTGGATTATCCCTGTTTGAAACACGACGAGTTGGCAGCCACCACTAGCAATGTTCATCTTCCCATTGAATTTCGTGGTGAGTTATAGATCACGAATGTTGCTAGTGAAGATAGACATCAGAAGCTTTCCACTGGAAACAACTGGGACTCCCGCTCTGACCTCTGAAACTGTACCATGCAGAGGGAACGCTGGAGAGAGGCGGACCGAGCCCCTGCTTGAGGAGGTCCCGGGGCGCCAGGGCCTCTGGAAGGTCAGCACGGGAGGAAGGAGTCCTCGGACTCACTTGGCGTCTGAATGGAAGTCCTCGAACCAGATCCTTGGTGCCCGCTCTCCCCTCCTCACCTGTCAGGGCAGCAGGGTCCACTCGAGAGCCAGGCAGGCTCAGCCTCTGAGCCCCAGGCATCCTTGCGATACGGCCTGCCCTCCACTGCCCTAACAAGTAGCCTCAGTAGTAGCTGTCTGCTCAGACGCGGGGCAGAAGGTGCTCTCTCTACAGCCAAGCCATGTTCTAGAATACGGGTTCAAATCTAGGGCTGTTGCCCACCTCCTGGCGGCCGGGGGATGACGTGGGAAGTCGCTAGGTGTGTCTGGGAATGGCCCCCATCTACTCCAAAGGCTACCCCAGGAGTCGGGTGCAGGGCCCCCCTCCGCCCCCATCGTTGCCGGGGTTAGGCCCTCACAGGGGCGCTCTGTAAGGCACTGTGTAGACCTCGTTTACGCCATGCTTACCGGGTGTGTCGCACGCAGCTGTGTCCTAGCCGTAGCCCCCCTCCCTGCCCCAGCCCTCACGGCGTACAGACTGAGCTTCCGGGGCTTAGCATGAGCTCTGGTTGTTGACTCAGGGATCCGCTGAAGCACGGGACTGAAAGTGAGGTTCCGGCTGTCGTGGTTGTGTCTCTTCTCGGGCAGTGAAACTCGGAACCGTCAGACACATCGTGGGGCAGGGGCTGTGTGTGCGTCTGGAACTCCTGTCTGTGTGTGGGAGGGGTGGGCGGGAGGTCGGTTGGGCCCGCCCTTTCACGTCTGATGCCCGTCTTCTCGAAAACCTCTCACAGGCTCCATCCATGCCACGTCGGTGGCGGCCTCCCGCGTGGAGCAGGCGCTGTCAGAGGTGGCCTCGTCGCTGCAGAGCAGCGCCCCCAAGCAGGGCCCGCTGCACCCCTGGATGACGCTGGCACAGATCTGGCTCCACGCAGGTACTGCCCCGCCCCCGGGCCGGGCCCCCCACCCCACCCCACCCACAGCCAGCCGCGGGCACACGCCTCTCTAGCCCACAGCCCCTCCTCTGGAGAGACCAAAGCTGTTGCAGTCACCCCGAAATGCGCATGCGGCTCTCCCCACCCCTGAGCCATGGGGGATGTGTTCCCAGACCCCAGGAGATGCCTAAGACTTGTCGAGCCCTCCATGCACCGTGTTTTTACCTTTTGGACTCACCTGTGATAGAGTTTCATTTGTAACTCTGAGCACAGTGTTACTGGGCACAGTGAGAGATTAGCAACCATAACTGATAATGAAACGGAAGCACTTTACAACTCCCCTTGGCGGATCGGGGCTGCCGGCGTCACCGCTGCACTTGGGGCTGTTGCTGAGTAAACTATCAGGGCGGCTTGAGCACAAGCACTCGATACAGCAGCGGTCTGTCCGATAACCAAGGTGGCTACTGAGCGATGAATGGGCGTGTCCTGCGTAGAGGGCGGGCACACTAGACAAAGGGTGACTCTTGTCCTCAGTGGGACGGAGCAGGGCGGTGCGAGCTGTCATCATGGCGCCCAGGGTGATGTACGATTTAAAGCTTATACATTGCTCGTTGTTGGGACTTCTCATCTAATATTTTTGTGCAACCGCTGATCGTGGGAACTGAAACCATGGAAAGTAAAAGTGCACATAAGGGGGAACAGCTGCACATCTTTGCAGGACCCCCGGGTCACTCAGTGGCTCCCACCCCGCCCCCACGTCCGTACCCTGCCCCAGAGCCGGGCACACGGCAGGCGTCCAGGAAAGACCTTCCACACTGGGCTCTGAGCGTCGTCGCAGGGAGCTTGCTGTACGGAGTGCGGGGCTTAGGGTGCAGCAGGGGCCGGAGAGCTGCGCCCCAGACTTTCTCTGCGGGAGACAGCTCAGCGTGGTGGCCCAGACCAGGAAGCCTGGACGTCCTGCAGACTTGGAGGGAAGCCCCAGCTCTGTGACTCAGCAGCTATATAGACTTGAGTTGATGGCTTCCTCTCAGCCTCAGTTTCCTCATCTGTACAGTGGGGTTAATGGCGCCTGTGTCCTAGGGCTGATGAGCACAGTGCCTGGCGCATCCTGGCAGTGCATTCTTGGAGAGCCTGGGCGAGGGGCCGGGCCTATTGATGACACGGGGGTCTTAAAGCTGGAGAAGGGCAGTGTTTCTGAGGCCCCTGCTCCCCCACTCTGGTGGCACTCCTGGTGACCCACAGGGATGGGGGCTGGTGCCGCACCTGCTAAAGAGGAAACTGGCCCAGGAAGCAGGTACAAAGCTACACCTGAGTTTCACGTGGCCTCTTTTGGAAAAAGCAGTACTTGGAAATCCCAAAAACAAATCCAGCATGCAGGCAGTTTTAGCAACCAGAATCCCATTCTACAGAGACTCCACACAAATGATGGCTATTGATTCACTTATATTTTTACATAAAAGGTAACTTCCGTTCCTCATGGTTCATCCCTCAATCTGCAAGATGCTACCAGGGCCTTCCGAGGCTTGCCTTTCAGGGCGTATGGTAAGAGCCCAGGTTTGGCTGGGAAAGTGCTCATTATCCCCCCTTTTATGCCTTTTTTTATGCCTTTTCTGCCAGGGGTCCCCCCGTTGATGCCTTTCCTGCAGGGCTAATTGCACGATGTCCGTCCGTGTGTGGCGCCGCTGGCGGATGCTGGCACAGGAAAGTGCAGTCGGGTCTACCTGGCTCTGGCGTGTTGCACAGGCGAGCTCAGCCAGCCGCTGCGGTGTGGGCACCTTTAACTGAGTCATAACAGTGGCCGTAAATTAAAAAATTACATCCTTCCGAGCAGAGACACAAGCGAGGGATGATTCACGAGTGTGCCGACTGCTCCTCCCGCGCGGCGCCGGCCAGCGCTGGGCTCTCTCGCGGCCCCAGGAGGGGGGCTGTTGGGCAGTGAGCACAGCGAGGCCCCCCTCCGCCGCTGTCCTACAGGAAGGACCACCCCCCACACACCGAACAGGCGCCTGCCCTGACTTCAGCAGCCGTCATGAGCTGAGATGGCAGGAAACAGGGAAGAAAGGAGGACAGGCTAGTGTCGGGCCAGGAGAGACCGGCCGGACCTGTAGGGCCAGTGGGGGGCCCAGGTTGTCCTTCCCGTGGGCCACGAAGTCCAGGTCTGAAGGGCCGACGGGGAAGAACCGGAAGAGCTGAAGGTGAGGCCTCGAGGCTGGAAGGAGCGCTCTCGACCTCACAGGCACCGCTTCCCTCGCTCAGTTCTCGGAAACGCCGGTGGACGGGACCGCTCCGCCCTGGGCCACACCGCCCTCACTCACTCAGGTGCCCAGGCTCTGTCCCTCCTGGCGTGGCGTGGCGTGGCGTGGCATGGCACGGCGCAGCTGGCTGGGGCTCTGGGCAGGAAACTGCAGCTGCTTATTGGGACACTGAGAAACAGTTTGAAGCTGTCCTTGAACTTTTATGTGAATCGTGTAACATCCGTTTGTTGCTGCCATAGTCCGTAGGACAGTACAGCTCTCGTGGCTCGTTTACCATCCTGCGTGTCGGTGATGTTGCACTTGTGGAAGACAGAGGCCGGACCCGCCTTACCCCGGGCACAGCATGCTTAGTGCTGATGTGCGTACATACAGTGAGCACTACATGTGACCTGGGCGGATGGAGTGGGTTAGAATCTTTGTAGGGTTTGTGCCGTGTGGGCTCCAAGCAGTGACTTCGTTAGAGTCAAGAATTGGAATCCTATCATGTGGTCGCGTAGTCTTTGAAGAGGTCAATTCCAAAGGAATTCACAGAACAGCCCCCACTGAGGGGTGACGTTTTCGCACACGCAGTCTGAGCTCTACTGCTCTGAGCAGGGAACTAAAAGTGACCCGTTTTCTTGACAACTAACTGATGGGAACCAGGTATCACCTGCGTCCATTATCAGCCCCAGCAGGTCCGCCCGATTCTGTAAGGTTTGCGAGGCTTCGAGGAAACTGGTTCGATCAGGGGCTCACCCCCAAGGCCAGGGTGCTCCTGTGGTGTCTGTGGGTCTGTCCTCTCGTGGCAGTTTCTCCGGTGAGCGCAGGGGAAACCCGTGAGGGGAGGAGCCGCGGCCTCGCCCCAGGTTTGAGGCTCACAGGCAGGTCGCTCTGAGATGCCCTCAGGTTTCTGCCCGATCGTGTGAGAGGTGCCCTGGGCCGCGTGCATGTCTATCTGAGTGGCAAAGACGTCACGAATAGGACACCTGACCCTTCATCCGCTCTGGGAGGGGACGGGCCGGAGGCCAATGGAGGGGAGCACAGACCCAGGTGGACAGGGATGCTTAGTGCAGGGTCCTTCCCTTCCTGTGTAGTGGGACCCACAGCCTGGGCACCCTCTGCACCCTCTTCCCTCATCACCTCGTCCTCCTGTCCTGGACCCCTCGGACCCCAAAACCTCAGACTCTTCACTGGAATCCCTGGTGGCAGATCCACATGGGTTGTGCGTGTTTTTCCCCTGGTCTGTTTGCACCTACGTAACCAATGATTTTGGCACCTATGTATTCAATGATTTTTGAATAAATAATGAATGCACACGGCACACCACTGAAGAGGCACAGAAGACACAGAGTGGGAAGGCTCCCTCCTATCCCGAGCCCGTCCCCGCCAACCACGGGCACCCACTCCCAGCAGTGTGCGCGCCTTCCAGAGATGCTGCGCACTTGGGGGCCCCTGCTCGTCAGCACGGGAGGCCGACTCACCCTTTTCAACAGCCCTGGAGGGCAGAGCCATCGTGCGAATGGACCGTAGCTTCACCAGGACCCCCTCAATTCACACTGAGACCATCTCCAGCGTTTTGCCGTTACAGACAATGCACCAGACGGTGTTCTGCATCTCTAAGACAAATTCCCAGGAACGGGAATGGTGGATCAAATGGTGTGGACTCTGTAATTTTGGAAAATAGAGTTGGGTCACTTTCTATAGCATTGAACCAGTTCACATTCCAGCCCATAGCGTGTGATCACTCACTTCCTCTCATCCTTGCTGACACAAGGAATCCTCAGCCTTCCGGGTCTTCGCCGACCTAATAGGTGAAAATAGAATTTCAGTGGTCTGTTTGAGACGCCTCTCCATGTATCTTAGACACTAAGCTTTTGACGTGTAAGCATTTATTACATGTCATAGAAAATTGCTTGTGTTTGTGATATGTGCCAGACCACATCTCTCCATTTCAATTTTGTTTCAGTTTTTCGTCCTTTTTTTTGGCCAGTTTTTAAAAAACACATCTGTCGATCTTTTCCTTGTGATCTCTGGGCCTTATATGGTACTTAGAAAGCAACTGCCTATCCTGTGGTCTCTTTTCCTGAAAGTTCCAAGTCTCTTCCAGTGCAATTTGTACGTTCACCGTCTTACAGAGAAGGTCAGGGGGTTCTTCCCTGCGTTTTGCACAAGGGAAACCCCAGGCTAGACAGCAGCTGGAGCCCTGGCGGCGAGAGTCCGGAGGCCAGAGAGACAGGAGGCCGTTCAGAGCGTCTCATGTTTGTTACACCTCCAGATGCCTCTCCGCCCAACTCCTCCTCCAGCATGCCAGCCTCGTGCTGCCGCTGGAGCGCCGTGCCTTCGACTCAGAGTGGGACCAGGGCCTGTCCCCAGCCCAGCCACCTCTTGGTGCCCGTCTTTCAATTTCCACATCGGGATGGCAGCTAAAAATGACTCTGCAGTAGGTGGTTAATTTCTGCCTGTTACTTACTAATAATTATAGCTTTCATTCGGCACCTCTCACAGTCGAAACCAACGGCTATTCTTAGATGTGCAAGATCAGATTTTCTGATTTCTGCTGGGAATTTAAAGCTGGGATACTCTCACAGATTCCTGGGCCCTGGCCTGTCCCCTTCCCCCTCCCCCTCCCAGGCTCCTCCCTGCCACCAGGAGGCCACACCAGCAGGGTAGAGGGATGACCCTGTGGGCTGCCCCCCTGGTGACATGACAGCTCCCATACAGGTGGGGTGTCGTCACCGCACAGGGAGTGCCTGCGGGAGGGCGTACTCGGTCCCCCGGGGGGGCCATGCCTGCCTGATGCTGTGTCATCCTTGATCAGTCAGCTACCCCCCAGACCTACCTCTTCCTCTTCCCGGGGGTGGGTCGTAGTTAATGGTCTGCAACTTGCAGGCATGACGTTTATCAAGGACAGCGCGTGCATCAGACATCATTCCATGAGCTTCATATGTCTTAACTCATTCAGCCCTCATGAGAGCCATATGGGGCATGAATACCCTGATTGTCCCATTCTACAGATGGAGAAACTGAGGCACAGCTGCCATTTGCCTAAGGTTGCAGGGCTACCAGCGGCAGAGAGGCCCGAGCCCAGACTACCCAGTGTGGGCCCAGAATCCCAGCTCTCACCTGGGGTGGCACTCAGCTCTGGGGCACCGTGTCCTCGAGCATCTGTTTTTGTCACATCGGAGCTACGCTCTGGGGTGCGACGGTCATGGAGACAGATGACGTCCCACACAGCGTACAGATTCTAGGCAGAGCGGGGGCGGGAGACGCCGTTCCCATTGTGCCCGGTGCTGTGAGGGGCAGAGTGGGGCGCCTGTGAGGGCTGCTAACAGAGGTCCTCCCCCCCCGAGGGGGCCAGCGAGGGCCCGGGCACCGGGAGCAGAGACCCGCAGGCCAGTGAGCACTCGGTCAAGACGGTGGGGGGGCCCCAGAACAGCACCTGCCAGGCCTGCGGGCCACCCGAGCTCCGAGTGGCAGGGAATGGCAGCGGCCCCAGGTGAGGCAGGGTCTTGCCCAGTCTCCTAACTTAATCCTAAAAGCATTGACAAGCTGTGGAGGGCCTCCCAGCAGGAGCGGGAAAGGATAAGAGGGCGGTTTTTGAAGGCCCCTCCCCTTCAGTGCAGAGAACGAGTGGAAGCAGTGAGGTGGGGGCAGCAGGGCAGCTGGCAGCATCGGCCCACGGCCCCCGGGAGAGGGGACAGCGGCCGGGGGTGGCGCGGAGCCGGTGCGGGTAGAGGGATGAGGATGCTGGGAGGCGCTGTGCGGAGCTGATAGGACTTGTTCAGGGTCAGATCTGGGGGCGGGGAAAGAAAAGGATCCCCCCCCCCCACGCTGCGTCTGGGGCTCCCGTTGGTCCGTGGGTGACCGGTGGCTCCATTGTTTTGCAGTGGGAAGCCTGGGTGAATAGCTGACATTTGGGGTCAGCAGGGAAGCGAAGCTGAGTCCTGTTTGAACTTGGACGTGTCAGGTGCCCGAGCGCATGCAAGCGACAGTATCAAGCAGGTGCTGGATGTTCAAGCCTGTCCTTCAGATGTGGGCTGGAAACAGAAATGCGGGGGCAGGGGTGAAAGCTGGGGGTGGGGGGGTGATGAGAACGGCTAGGAACAGAACGTCAGTGGAGGAGGGAGAGGGCTGGAGCAGAGACCTGAGTCCCACCCCCGCCCCCCAACATTGAAAATCTTGTGAGGGTGAGGAAAGGTCAAAGAAGCAGAAGGGAGTGGTCAGCTAGGCAGTGTGGGGGGCCAGAAGAGGCAGCAGTGGGGTGGCCGCCAAAGGGCACACAGAGGGGCCCGCGCTACAGTGGACAGCAAGGGCTCGGGGCTGGGACAGTGGAATCTCGGCCCACAGCGTGGCGTCCACAGCAGGTGATCTGGGCAGGTTATTCCTGGTCCCGCTGAGCCAGGCGCCCTGCTCTGCAAGGCGAGGACGGTTGTGACAGTTGCACAACTGTGCACCATGAGTGCCCCGTGGGTAGCAAGCCCTTACCGCCTATTCAAATAACTGTTTTGAAGTAGGACACGGCCGTTAGGAGACACCATTGAGAAACTGAGTCCAGTGGGGACAAAAGCATTTGTCGGATGCAGTGTGCGGCTGCTGTTGGGGACTGTGACGGGACGGGTTTGTGGCGTGTGTGGCAATGCAGCCAGGGGGGGAGGAGCTAGTCTCGGCGTCCCACCGAGCCCCTGGCGAAGGGACCACGCTGCACAGGTCAACACAGCCATCCGCAGACTCAGAAATGGATGTCAGCTGTGCAGCCGCCCCCGCCCCCCCCCGATGGAGGCGCACTTGGCCAAGCCCTCAGTGAGGACAGGCCCTACACGGCGCTCCTCATGGGGACTGCAGACCCCAGCTCGGGGCCCGGCCCAGAGAAGCTCAGGTAGGACCGTCGCATGAAAACCACCACCAACTCCCCTCCCTTCCCCAGTTCCCGGAAAGTAAAGGGCAGTTCCGGTGAGGGCTGATGGGAAGGAAGGCCTCCACCGGGGCCTCGGTGAGCTGGGAGGGTGAGCTGGGAGGGCGCCTCACCACACATGGCCCCTTTCCTCCTGGGCTCGTATGCTCATTTACATGAGAAAGGGTGCCTGCCGCTCCTGGCGGGCACCTGCGTTCCCCTGGGGACTCCTCTGCCCCACTGGGCAGGCACTGTCACTGTCGCAGAACCAAGTGGCCAAGATTTGTTTCCCAAGCACAAGTCACTGCCCTTCAGGGGAAGCTGGATTTGGGGTAAAGGAAATGGTTTCGAGGGGTCGGGGATTTCACTGGCTGAGCTCCCCCCTGCCTGCCTGCCTGCTCACCCATAGGCCTGACCTGCAAGGCTGTAGAGGACCTGACGGGACACCGGTCTTCCCTTCCTCCCTACCTGCCGGATCTCAGGTGGAATGGCAGGTGTGATGGCAACCACACTGTGCTCAGCCCTTTAGAAACATGTACTGTTTCTTTGTGTGAGTCTCAGAAAAGGTGTCTCCTCTGGCTAGATGGAGACCCCAGGGAGCAGGCTTGGCCTGCCAATGGCACCTTTGTGAGAAGAAAAGAGCTTCCTCACATTCCTGGAACAGACGCAGCCATGTGCCAGACACACAGCCTGCCAGTGGCGCCCGGGCTGGATGCAGCCCCGCTCTGCCCAGCGCCTCTCTGCACAGTGCAACCCCGAGCCCCAGGCGTGCTCGTCGGGAGCCACCGCTCCACCAAGCAGCGAAGTCCCCTGGTGGGGAGCACCTCTTCACCTCGAGGAAGAAGCAGTCCTCAGACTCTCGGCATAGCTCTGCCTCCTCAGATCACGTCTGTAGGTTGGTTGAAAGAGCAATTTCAGAAGCCCGCTGTGCAAGCCCTCTGTACCGTGCAGAAGTGGCACCAACTTGACCCCGGCCCCCCGGGACCGTGGCATCCAGTGGGCAAGCTGCACACACACACACACACACACACAGGTCGCCGTAGTGCAGGCAGCCTGGGAGCGGGACTTCCCGGGGCACCCAGGGTGCTGGAGGGATGGTTTACCCCAGGGCATCTGGGGAAGTCAGGTGCCGGGCAGGGATGGGCAGAGCCCAGAGGGAGGAGTGGTGGGTTTGCAACAGAGGGCAGTTCAGGAAAGGCGCGTGGAGCAGAAGGAGCGGCTCAAGCAGCGGTGTGGAGGCGAGACCGTGAGTGGGACCAGGAGGGACGGAACTGGAAAGGTGGCAGGGCCCCACCTCTAAATGCTAAGCAAACACGCGGCTTCCATTCACCTGCAGTAGGGAACCGCTGAAGGTTGGCAAGCAGAGGAGGGAATTTGTTTGCAGCATTCTTCATAGTAACCCGGTAACAAGGACAAGCCAAGCGGGGTAGCCAGAGTGCGGGCTGAGCTCTCAGAATGAGGTAGAAATGTCCGAGACCCTGCGTCGCCCCTGACCTTTGGTTCACTGCCAGCTGCCAGCGGCCAGGACAGAGTCTTTGTCCCGTGACCCTTCAGCAAGGGGCCTTTCAGAGCCTCCCCGCAGTGCGGGCCTGACACCGCACTCGGGTGCGGTCTCGGGGGAAGCCAGTCGGCTCGGCCTCCGGTCCCCAGAGGCAGCTCCCCTCTGTGTTTCTGTCCCTGCCGCACGAGCGCTTACATCTCTCCGTTGGCTCACAGACCCTCTGCTGACTTATTTTTTTCAACTTGAACTTAGCCCCAGGTGAAAGGGCCCAAGAAGCTTCGTTTGCTGCTGCTCCTCCGGCCTCTGACGTGGGTCGCCGTCCTGGGCCATGGAAGCGGTCCCCCTCCTCCGGCCTCACTCAGTGTTCATTCACCTGCAAGTTTCTCTGGGCACCTCCTAAGTGCCAGAGCCTGCGCTCAGGGACCAGAGGTGACCGTGGCAGGAGTGGCTCATAGTTTTGGTTGGAAAAGACAATGAGTGATCCTATTTTGGAGGCTTTAGGGACGTATAAATAATACTCTGCTCTTTCCCTCCTGAGTTCTCAGCAGTTAAGAAATAGAGCAGGTGATGGAGAGCGAACTCCCAGCTGCGTTGCTAGGGCAGCTGAGCCGGAGAACGTGGTTTGACTGTGGTTGGGCTCCCCGGTGCATCGCAGCTGAGTCGAAGTCACCCATCCCACACTGCGGGCCTCCCTGTGCAGGGGCGGAGCCCAGGGTCGTGCCGGAGAGAGCAGATGGAGAACACAGACAGCCCAGGCGCTGGGCGCTGGACAGAGAGAGCCCTGGGGGGCCGCCGTGAGCAAGTCCACGTCCTTCTCCCAAATGCATCAAGTCGATGGGACCAAGGGAAGCCCATGGCATGGCTGTGGCTTCTGGGGAGACGTCGGTCCTCGTTTGAGCCTCGGACTCCCTGGAAGACAGGCTCCGAACTCACTGTAAACCCCTGGAGGGACCAGCACGTGCCTGGGCGGGAATGCCCCCTGCCCCCCCGGGCCTTTCCAGGTTACTCTTTCTTCTTAGCACCTCAACCCCAGCGCAGAAGGCTGGACCGACGTCCAAGCCCCCCTCCCCCCCGCTGAGGTTTCATTGACGGAGCCTTAGAGGTGGGGCCCGTTAAGACGGCCGGTCCTCAGGAAGGAGGAGTGACTACAGGCGAGCCACACCTGGTTGCGCTTCACAGACACTGCGAGTTTTACAAACTGAAGACGAGACCCTCCACCAGCAAAAAGTCACGGCTCCCTGCAGGCTCAGGTGACCGTTAGCATTGCTTAGCAATAAAGCACTTTTTAATTAAGGCATGTACATTGTTTTTTAGCCGTAATGCTGTTGCGCACTGAAAGACGACAGTGTAGTGGAAACATAATTCACGTGCACTGGGAAACTCAAGGACTCGTGTGACTGGTTTTACTGGGACATTCTCTGTCTGTATGGCGACACCCACTCTGCACGGTCGGGCGGGACCCGGCTCGCGGTGCCCCCGAGCTGTGCCTGTGTTCCGGGCCCTCGTCTCAGAGGAGCCTTGGTAAAGTGGAGCGGCGGGGCCTGCACCTCCCAAGTCCACTGGCTCGGCCGCATAGAGCCGCGGGGCTTGGACGGGCCATTCTACCTCCTGTCCCCTTAGTTTCCTCACACTGCTGTCTGTCTCCGAGGGGTGAGGCCCCGCTGAGCATGACCCTCACCGTTTTCAGCCCCCCTGGGCTGCAGGATTCCTCCTCCTGGTGGGCCTGCTGCCCTCGCAGGGATGTGGGCCGGCACCAGGCCCCCTAGACCAGTGAATGGGCCCAGGGAGGCCGACCGCCCTGCCCAAGGCCACACACAAGGCCCAGGCACAGGGACCGAATCCTCGATGTTCTCATGACACCAGGGCTTACAGTCCAGGTCCCCTAGAGCCCCGGGGTCCCCAACGGTGCCTCCCAGGCCAGGAGAGGGGCCAAGCCAAGAGGAGGGCAAGCTGCCCACTCTGGGTTTTTTTTTAAAGATTTTATTTATTTTTAGAGAGAGATGGAGAGAAATGTTGATGCGCAAGAGAAACATCAATTGGTTGCCTCCCACACACTCCCAACCGGGGAGCTGGCCCGCAACCCATGCACATGTCCTGACTGGGAATTGAACTGGCTACCATTTGTTTGCAGGAGGACACCCAGCCCGCCGAGCCACACCGGTCAGGGCACTACCTACTCTCAGTATCTCTTTGGAAAAAGGAGGCTCCACTGGGGAAAATGGCTTGCAAATCACTGTAGCGCATTGCATCCTACGTCCTTCCACTTGAACTTAAAATGAGGCGCTCGGTAGCAGCCCGGGCCTTCGCCTGCCCCATCGGCCTCGGAGCACAAGCCTCACCAGCAACAGGGGTTTCCTCCTGCAACTTCTAGGCCGCTGGAAGAGTCCTTGGGAACCTGGGTCTTTCTCCCCCTTCTGATGGTGACTCAGCTCAGCCCCGTCTTCCATTCCCCAGCACGTGGAGGGAGCAGAGGCTCAGACCTGTGGCCGATGGAGACACGGCGGTCAGTCAGGGAGGTCCGAGGTCTCGCGGGGACCCTCCGAGAACAGGCCAGCACGCACACCATTGTGCTGCTGGTGTGAGGCTCCCCCGGCCTTGACTCTTGGCATGAAAATTCTGGAAGTGTTTAGACCCCCTCTCTCAACTTGGCCTCTTAAGAATTCCCCAGTGACCTACCTAGAAGGAGAGGCCCAGTGTGTGTCCCTCGCCCGCAGACCGTGCTCTGGGCCCTGAGGACCTCGGAAATGAGCTCACCCCCACAGTGGAAGCGAGGCAGGAGCCAGCGTTCAGCAGGAGGCATGCCTACGCAGCCCCCCCAGGTCGCCGCCGTGCCCAGGGAGCTCAGACCCGCGGTGGGTGCGCCTCCGACTCTCTCTAGCAAGAGCCTGGAGGGAACCGTGTTATGACAGGAGGACATCGGCCGGCCCTGCGGTGTCGGGAGGAGGGCGCTCGTGTCCCAGGAGGGCAGGCTGTGCCTGGGCCCCAACCGAAGGGCAGGTCCCATCGTCTGTCTCTGCGGAGCCCACTGTGCCGTGCACACTAGCGGGTCCCGGGTGCCGGGGCCTCTGGAGCACATGCGGCTGGCCCGGCCACCTTAGGGCTGCGGAGGCTACGTTCTGATGGCCTGGGTTTCCGTGTCTGAGGGTGGACTGATGGACGGAGGCCCTGACAGCAGGGGTCCCAGATTCGGGATGGGTCTGCACCCTGGCGAGACTGTATCCTCCCAGGCTTTCCCATGGCCTATGGAGCCATCACCCGTGTGGACGTGACCACCAAGGGCCTGAGGGTGCTGGGAGAGGGGCCATGCAGGCCGGTCACGGTCAGAGCGTCAGCCGCCTCAGAACAGACCGCAGCCCTGGGATGCCACCTGGGCTTCTCCCGCCTCCGGGCCTGAAGCTGGAGGTGCGGACATGGAGGGACGGATCTGCAGCAGAGCCTGCTGTCAGGAGCGGACCCAAGACCCCTCCCACAAAGTGCTGGGGACACAGCCACAGAGAGGTGCAGAGGCTGGGCCCCTCTCCGAGAGGAGGGGTGGGGTCCGAGGTGGTGCCCAGGAACCGTGGTGACTGAGCTAGGCCTTGAAGCGAGGCTGCAGGGGGCGGGGGGGCTCACAGGAAAACAGACCAAGGCGTGTATGGGCACAGCAGGGCTCGCCTCGGGAGCCCAGGGTGCAGGGAGCAGGAGGAACCCCCCTTGGTGAGGGCAGGGAGGCGGTCTCTGAGGGCCCCAAATGCGCAGCCAAGGGGTCTGGGTGTTATTTTGGTGCCGGGGCGACACAGTTCTCTGTAGAGGCCGAGAGCGCCCACTCCAGGCCAGGCTCCGCCCCCACCCTGCCCCAGGGCCGTGGACCAGCTACTCCGCCTCTCTCTGCCTCAGTCTCCACACGTGTGCAATGGGGTAAAGTAACAGTGCCCGTAGGACCGCCGTGCAGATAGGAGGGGACATGAGAACCTCCCTTGGGCAAAGCCCCCGTTTCCTGAACGCCAGTCACTGTTGTCGCTGCTGTCATTCATCCTTCCGCTCACTGCGACTCCCGGAGCTCCAGCTGTGCGCCCGGCACTGTGGCAGCCACTGGGGACATGGCAGCGCACAGCATGTGGGACGGACGGCTTACGTCCTAGAGGGGCAGACAGCAGTGAGACGAGACAGACCTGTCCGTTGGCACGGGGAGGGGAAGAAGCAGGGCAGGTGGGGAGCGGTGGGAATAGCCTGAAGGAAGGGGGGACCCGACTGCCCAGAGCATGCCTCAGTGGGGTGGGGGGCGTGGTCTGGCAGCAGCTGTGCGGGGCAGATGGCGGAGGCCAGGGGCTCGAGGAGCCCTTGCTTCCAGGACATACCTCATTAGACACGCAAGGAAAATGGTAAACCTTCTCTATTTTTATCGTGTTGTTCTTCTAGCTCTGTTTTCATGTGCATTGTATCCTACACAGTGCACTAATGTGCATAAAAGTAATTTCCAGGGCTGGAGGCCAGTGGTCAAGGCCCGGAGGCAGGAGGGGTCAGAGGTCCCAGGCACAGTGGCCGCCTGAGTGGAGCCCGGGACAGTGGTCCGCGCAGACACAGCTGGGGGGGGGGGGGGGGGGCGGAGCCCTACAGCCGGGCCCTGGGAAGGTGGTGGAGGAGGTGCTTGCGTGTCCCTGAGACACAGACGGGTGGCACTGGGACACACGTGATGGGCTCTTTCGGGGAGGCCTGGGCTGCAGGGCAATTGAGGACCCTCCGTGTGGAACTGGGCAAGTTGAGGCCTGAGACTGGAAGACAGGCCATTTTCCTGCTGTCTTAAAAGCGACGGCTTGGTTTTCCCAGAGCTTCGTGGACGGGATACAGTGGACAGTCCCCAGGGCGCAGCAGCCCCCTGGCTGGCGGGCAGGGTCACTGTTCAGGTTCAGCCTGTAGACAGTAAGCCCCAGCGGGCTGCCCTCGCCACGCCTCTGGTGTCAGGAGACCAGGCCGGAGGGCAGGGCTGTTGCCCTCTGAGGGGCTGTGCGCTTCTCCGTGAGCTCACTCTGGCCCTCCCAGTGGCTGTCAGAGCCGAGGCCAGGTGTCCGAGCCACCAGGTGTCCTAGGTGGACCCTGCGGATGGGTGTCCTAGAGGGGTGTGGGGATCCCACACAGTCCTCACTCCCCTCTTGGTGGTGACACGTGTCCCTTCAGGGCCCCACAGTGTGAGAGACTCGGGTCCCCGTGCAACCGTGGGCATGAAGGACTGTCAGCCTGCAGCTGCTCCCACCCGGGAGGGGGATTGGCCGGCTCCGGACCCTGTGTGTTCCTGACAGGCCCTAGCCAGACTTGGGCGGGGGTGGGGGGACATAAACGTCCCCAGCCAGAGCCGCAGCCGCCGGCAGGGCCTCCGAAGGCCTGTGGAGCCGGAATCACCTGCCTGTGCTCCCTCCCCCGCAGCGGAGGTCTACATCGGCATCGGGAAGCCCGCTGAAGCCACGGCCTGCACCCAGGAGGCCGCCAACCTCTTCCCGATGTCCCACAACGTCCTGTACATGCGGGGCCAGGTTGCCGAGCTGCGGGGCCACATCGACGAAGCCCGGCGGTGGTACGAAGAAGCCTTGTCCATCAGCCCCACCCACGTGAAGAGCATGCAGCGGCTGGTGAGTCTGAGAGCGGCGGCGGCGGGACCCCGCTCCTAGGCAGGGCTGCCCTTGGAAGCAGCAAGTAGCTCATGACCCTCGGACCCCATTCTGGTTCCAGAGGCCGGGTGCGCGTGGCCGGCGGGCACCGCTCCTGCTGTGGCCGATGTAAATGGAGCCCTAAGGAGCTGGCAGGGCCCAGCCTGAGCGGCCCTGCCTGGCAGCCCTGCGCGGCAGGGGAGAGTTCGAGGCTGTGGTCCCCAGCCACCAGGCCAAGCCACCCTGTGGCTCTGGATTTGGTAAAGACATTCCTTGTGGCTCTGGGCACTGTCTTTGTCATCTTGGCCTCTGCACTGCTTTTAGCAGCCACCTTATGGGGGTGTCCATCCCCCCCCCCAGAGAGACTTGAGTACAAAAGTCAGAGCACTTTACAGACCGGGGGCTCTCTTACCTTGAGGGAACTGGGGACTCCAGCTTGTCTCCAAGGCCACTGGCTAGTAGGGCTCCCTGTCATCCTGTTTGGAGGAGGGGACGGGTGGGACCTGTCCCACCAGAAGGACCAGGTAAGTCACTGCGGTGTCCACAGTGTGTGGGCGCTGGCCCTGCAGACGTGCACACCCGTGGCTCCCTGGACGGCCGGGCCAGGAGCCTGGGGCTGCCCCGCTGCTCCGCCCCATCCCTTGCCCAGGAGTCGGCCACTTGGCTGCCTCCGTATCCATGGGGGGGGGGGGGGGCAGCGGACTGGCCGCTCCGGGGGGTCTGTCCTGTTGAGAACACACGCCGAGCGAGCCTGCCGCAGAGCCATCGGTCTGCTCTTCCTGCGAGAGTCGGAATCGGAAGGCAGCCGTTACCTGGGCCCGCGGAGCTGGCGGGAAGCCGCCTGCCTTCTCGGGGCCTGCGTGCGGGCTGCGGCTCTGAGCCCTTGCCTCATTCTTAGCGGTGGGACGTTTAAGGAACCGCAGGAAAGGAAGGCCATGTGATGGAGCGGAGCTGCCCTCTGCGTTGCCGCTGTGGGAGCCCAGGGCCCCTCCTCGGTGGTGTGTGACTCTGAGGAGGGAGCACTGGGCGAGGAGTCCCGGGGCAGGGCTCTGGCCCAGCGGCATCGCTGCCTCCCTCTTGTAACCTTGGGAAAAGCCCGTGAGTTCCGGGCACTGTTCCCTCCCTGCGACATGAAAACATCCGACTGGATCGGCCGAGTTTCTGTCAGGTGCCAAGAGGTTATGGTTCTGTAACTAATACGTAAAATGCTGCCTGAAGGATCCCAAAGCCTTCGTTCTCTCGCCGTTTCTGGTAGTGACATTGCAAATGAGGAGGGAGCTGAGCAGCAGGAGGGTGCCCACCCCGAGCCCTGGGCATCATGGGCAGGGCATGTGCTTCCGGGTCACAGCTGGGTCAGATCTGGGTCCCAGCGCAGCCCCGGTCCCGCTCCTGGGACACCTGGGGCCGGTGCTCGACCTCCAGGAGCCTCGGTGGCCCTGGGAATTGGGCTGTGACCTACCCCGTCCGCTGGTGACAACAGAATGAGCTGATTCAAGTAACAAGCCTAACGGAGGTCCTGGCACCCGGTAGGTGCTCATGCAGTAGGAAACCGATGACAACCATGTTCAGTTTTGCAAATAAATCAGAGTTTAGAATAATTACAGCTACTTAATTTTGTTTTCAACTTCCTTCCGTGAGCATTCTGTAGCTCAAGACAGCTTTATAGTCTTACACATTATCCAGAACTCCAAGTTTGTTTAATCAGAAGTAGTTAAGAGGCACTTGGAAGAGCTTCTGAGGCCGCCGTGCCCTTTCCCAGGCGCCGCAGCAGAGGTGCCGTCCGCGCCGTGGCCCCGGCGTTCTCATCGAAAAGAGGCCGCGTGTTTCCACCTCGGCGGGGCCCATGAATTATTCAGGGGAGTGTTTCTCCTCCACCCCCAAGGGGAACACACGAGACAGAAGATCGCGTAGGAAAATCGCACCAGGAGAGTTTTCTGTTTCGCCTTCGCAGCTTGTTGGGACACCTGAGCCCTTGACAAATGCCCGGGCTCTCCCGCGAGGAGGGAGCCGCCACGGCAGGCCCCGCACGGGAGGGCTGGCGAGGGAGGGGCAGGCCACCCGCACTTGGGCCTTCTCCAGGCTCAGAGACATGAGCCACTCTGGGGGTCTCACCAGGAGAAAAGAGGAAAAGTGATAAACTCTTAGGACTTTTCTCAGTGCGTCCTGCTATATTCAGAACGCTCCAGACCGGGGGCAGGCAGAGACCAGCGAGCGTGCATGTTCTGAGGGGTTCCGGTTCTTGAGGTCCAGAACCACCCTGGGGGCTGGGATCAGTGCGACTCCCACAGAGCGGCTTGCAGGGCTCCTTCCTGGTGACCTCAGGAGCAGCGCTGGCTGGCCTGTGGACTCACAGCCTGCCCCGTGGAGGGACAGCCCTGGAACTCCAGCCCCCCCGCTCTCGCCCCCGACGACCCTGGGCTGCGTGGGAGAGCTGGGCTTCTCCAGCTTTGGATGGATGGAGGGAGGGAGGTGGCCCAGGAGGGCACCCCAGGCCACCCCGGCCTGGGCTGGCATCCCAGTTCCCTTGCTCACTACCTCTGGGGCCTCAGAAGCCGCTCACCTGCTCCGTGCCTCAGTTTCCCTGCTGTATAATGGGGACCATGTGAGCACCAGACACAGAGTACGCATGGGAATGGAAAGCCTCTCCCTGGGTCGCAGAAGACCCTGCCGGGCTGTCGTGGACACCAGGCTGGTTGGTCAGCCCCTGAGCACAGGGGAGGGGCCCCGCAGAGAAGTCAGAAGCTGCCTCTGTCGCCAGGCCCAGGCCTCGGGAAGAGCCAGGGCCCTGGACTCACGTGGCAGAGGGAGGCGGGCACGGAGATACTGTTTGTTGACACGTGTGCCCGGCACTCGGGGAGAGGGGAGTGCCAGTGACGGGTGGGCCAGGGATGCCTGCCCCCGCCGGGTCAGGGCGAGACTCAGAAGGTCAAGGCCGGAAGGGGTTTGAAGAACGTGAGCTCCGGATGCCACCAAAGAGCCAACCGAAGAGGTCCCGGGGGAAGGAAGTGCAGGAACCTGCCGTGTGTGGCTCGTAGAAAAACCCAAGGGAGGAAAGTGTGTCTGCGTGGTCACGGGCGCCCACGGGGGAGGAGGGGGCAGCAGGGGCGGCCTGACCGGCGGCCGGGCAGCTGGGAAAGAGGGAACCCCGAGTCTGCTCGGGGGGAGACCGGGTGGCTCCTGGGGACGGCGGCGAGCGTGATCGGACAGAAGCTCGGGCTGGCTCCGTAGAGAACAAATACTTGTGCACATCCAGGGTCGTAAGAGGCGGTGCGTGCCAGAGAGCCCAGTCCAGCTCGGAGAGGTCCGGCTGAGGCCGAAACACAGGCCCGTTGGTGTTGTTTAAAGGCAGGAATAACTCGGAGGCAGACGGCAGCCATCAAAGTTAACAGGAGGTCGGGCTCCACAAGAGAAATGTAAATTGAACCCCAATGAGAACTGATAATTTCCCAACTGTTTTAGCCTTCCTGTGTGTGTTTAAATTCACATACAGAGAGGAGGGAGGAGAGAAATAACGTGTTTAATGTTAACGGTGAGTTGGCACAGCCGAGGGAGGCGGCGAGCTGCGTGTGGGCGGTGAAGGGTGCGGGGAGCCGCTGGGATGAGGAAGCACAGCGCAGTGTTGACGGCGGGCGCGGGGGGGGGGGGGGGGGGCACTCATGGACTGGGGAGACGTCTTCCAGAAAGTCCGCAGGCACCTTTCCATACCAGTTTTGCACAAGTGTGTACATTTACATGCATCCGCGTGCTATGTTCAAAAGCCTTTAGCTCCCAGTGTCCAGAGTGGATCGATGAGGCAGAGGGCGGCGTCGTCCCCACCAGGTTTTCTGTGACCTGGAGTGGGGGAGGGGAGGGACATGGTGGGAGGGGAGGGGGTGCTCCCCGGGAACACAGGGCAGAGAGCGCAGCAGCATCCCTGGGAGACACTGCCCGGCCAAGGAGAGACGCGGAGACACCGGGTAGCTGAAGACAGAGTTACCAGGACAGGGACAGGCTCTGCAAACAGGGACATCTGCTTGTCCTCTGATAAAGTCAGCCGGGCTGGTGAGGGCGGTGTGTGAGGTGCGGGGGCGGGGGGTGGGGAGACGACCGTGGAGGGGAGCCAAGAAGGTTGCGTGGTGGAGGGGAGTCGATAGGCTGGGAGGGAAAAGCGCTGCTGAGAAATACATCTCTCCTGCGGGCTCCCCGCCCCCGCCGGCTGACAGGTCGGGAAAGGTGTGGAACAGAAGCAGATGGCGGGTCGTCGGGGCTTGGTGGCATGGACAGCTTGTAGAGAGAGGGAGACAGACGGGCCTGAGGCAGCTGTGAAGGGGACTGGCCCAGAAGCAGGGGAGGGGATGGCAGAGCCCCACCCCAGCTGACCGCCCACCCGCTCCCACCTCCCCCGGCAGCAGCTCCCGCTCCCCCCTCCCCACCCCACCCCGCAGCGGGGAAGAAGAGAGCAGATGCGTGAACCTGAGGGCGGCCTTCAGCTGAGCGAGCCCGGTGCAGCAGACACAGACAGCAGGGGGTCCCGGGGCTGGTGTGGGAGATGTGAGAGATGACACGCACGCAGGGGCCGCCACCCCCTTGAATGACAAGTTCCCGAGGCAAGGTGGGGAGCCGGGAAAGGGAAGACAGCTGTGTCATGCATCATGCACGTGCACGTGACTCGAAGGCCGGGGAGGCGGCGAGTCCCACCCTGCTGGTGGAGCTCCCTGAGGAAAGGGGTCGATGATCAGCAGGAGGGACACTGGAGGCGACCCGCCCAGGGAGTATGGCTGGGGCCTGCCTGCCCCAGCTCAGGGAAGGGGTGGGGTGGGGGGCCGCAGGGTACGGGCTGCAAAAGAGAGACCCCAGCGAGGCTGCTCAGCGTTGAGGTCACCCTAAGGGGCCGATCGAATCACGGAGGGAGCTTTCTGTCCGGAGCAGGACGGGTCCAAACCCGCTGGTCTGTCTCCTGGAGGCAGGCAGCAAGGCGGGAGGGCCCCGGACTTCAGCCTGCGCAGCTCCAGCCAGAGGCCTCGAGTGCGGGAGGCCGTCCTTGAGGCTTTCTTCCCGGGTCCTGCGTTTCCCGAAACTTCAGAAGCCCTACGTCCCATGTCCGTCCTGCGTGAACGCTCTGGGAGGGGGCCGCGGCTCCGCCCCCAGGGCTGCGTCAGCCAACAGCCGCAGAGGCTGCCGGGGAGAACGCGGAAGCCGCTTGCAAAGCGCATTTTGTTAACGAGCTGCCTTCCGCACACAGCGCTGATGGGGGTTGGGGCACGTGTCCCAGGGATTGTTGCTGCATGTCTGATGGTTCCTACGCTTCTAGCGTCTGACCCTGACATTGGGCCCCGTGGATTCCTCACAACAAGCTCACCGACGACATTGCCCTGGGAAGGCTGGGCTTCCTTCCACGCACTTCGGGCTCACCTGCAGCTTCCAGTGGGACGAGACTCTTCCTGCTGTGCCTGACACTGTGCCTGATGCTGTGCCAGACAGGCCAGAGGCCGGGCAGGGCGGTGTCGAGCTGAGGGAGCGGTGGGCCTGGCTTGCCCGAGGCAGCTTGCACCGGGAACTACAGAGCTTCAGTGTTTTTCTCTCTCCCGTGTTTTAAAACGTCCATCTTTTTAATGAGATTTGGGCAAAATTGCTTGTGTCTCATTTTATGAGTTAAGAGCATGTTTTCCAACTTGTGCTGTTGTTGGAGGAAGGACGCAGCCTGAGACTGGTGTCTGTGTGTCTGTCTGATGTATCCGTCAGTCCAGCTAGGGGGAGTTGGGGCCGCAGGCAGCCCAGGGCACAGGCACGGCCGGGTTACACAGCTTTCCCCCTGAAGAACTAGTCTGGAAGGGGGGCCTTTGATCCCTTCGCTCCTCTGGATGAGGCCCAGGTGCAATTAAGCTAATGAAACAGAATGGAGATACCCTTCCTCTTTCCAATGCTGGTCTTTAGAAGTGGATCTCTTTCATCCCAAGTATCAGTTTTCTCCCGGAGCACAGAAACAATGATTGGCAGGAAACACGACTTGACCACAGTCTACTGAGAAGGCTCTTTCATCCGTTAATTGTATTCTATGTTCTTTCAGGATGCAAAAATGCTTTTAAAATTAAGAACTCTCTTCTTTGGAGAAAGACTTGTGAACTGTTTAGACGTCCACCCTTCCAGGGCATCGGCGTGCGTGCCGAGGGCGCTCCTTGGCGAGCGGAGGGGCCCTGATTCTCCGCCGCCTGTGCGCACTGCGGTGTGGACTCGGACCCGCGGTGCCCATGGCACAGCAGTGTGTCCCGCCCGCTGCACGCCTGGGCCTTTCTCCTTCACTTCACCCCCCTCCTTCCTCCTAATGGCGCCTTAGCTCCTTTGACGGCTTGAGGCCCTTGTGAGAATTACTAATTCTTGGCACGAACATAATTTTGACCTCTGCAAAGAAATCTAGAACCTCCCATGTTATCCGATGCGTTTGTTCTCACGATATGAGGTGCAGTGGGGAAATTCTTTTTTACTGACGGGAAAACTGCTCTTGGCGACTTGTCCCAGGTCCCACGGCAAGCTAGGAGCGGCACCGGACGGGGAGACACTGAGGCTGTGTGGCAGGAGGGCCCTTGAGGAGTCTCAGCTGGAGAGACAGGACAGACGGCACAGAGGGTAAGGGCGTGGCACAGGAGCCGGCCTGCCCGGGTGCAAGCGTCCGCCTTACTACCCACTGACTATGGCTGGAGATGAGGTTCCGGACCTTCCTGGGCTTCCGCTTGCTCACAGCTGTGAAATGGGGGTGACAACCGTGCCCTCCCAGTGGCGCGGTCGACCGTTCAGGGTAAACGAGTGAGTGTGGGCTGCAGAGCCCCCCACAAACCCCCGCTGTGAATACCACTGCCGTCCTCTCCCCAGTCCTGCCGAACCGTGCCGTCACCCCCTGTAATTTAGACCACACCTGTGGCAGAAGCCCATCTGTAACTTTTGGACAGTGAGTGAGACATCTCCTTTATAAATGAGCTCACTGTGGCTTTCCTTCTGATCGAGCAAGACCAAATTTGAGCAATTAGAGGAGCCGAAATAAGAATGTCTCATCCGTGGCATGTGGTTGGGCAGAAACACAGTACTTTTGCTTGTAAGTGTGGCTTCCTGACTGTTTCCGTGGAGCCCGGGGCCCGGGTTGCTGAGGCGCAAAGAACCGGTGGAGGCCCCCGCCAGCATGACTTGTCAGGCAGACACTGAGAGCATCCTGGGCTCAGGGGAGGCCAGCCCAGCCAGACCGAGGCTGCTGTGGCACTGACACCGGGGGTGGGCCCCCAACCCGAGTGGCAGGAAGGGCAGGGCCTGTCCTGGAGCCCAGCCCAGGTGTTTCCCGCCCTCCGCTTTGAGTCTCTTCACCTGAAGCACGTGTTACACCAGCGTGGAGCCGTCCCGTTCACGGTCTGTCTGCCTGACTGTGGGGGTGGGGAAGGCGCCACACCTGAGACAGCGCAGCGGTCTGTGTGGGTCGCAGGTGGCAGGTGGGCAAAGCGGGGTAGGGGAAGGAGAGGTGGAAAACGACTATAAGGGAACTTGAACTTGACAGCTGTCTTTACTCCTTTACCAAGCACTGGGTGCTGTCTCCCTGGAAGAGATTCCAAACAGGCGTCACCAGAATGTGCAGGTTTCGAACAGCCAGGTCAACTGTTTCTTTGTGTGCCGGCCTCTGGGCGCTTGTTGGCTTGGCCTTGGCCCAGTCCCTTCTGGCCGTGAGTGCAGGAGGTGGCGTCAGGCGGGGTTGGGGGAGGCCGGGGCAGAACTTAGTGAGAGAACCTGCCGGGGCGGCGGGGGCCCAGTGTACTGCAGGCCGGGGCCCAGAGAGGACGTGAGGGGCTGCCAGTCAGGCTGCCGTCGGGTGTGCTCGGCACGGAAGCCAACACGGTCAGCTACAAAGAACGGCCCGCTACAAAGAATGGCCCCTTTCCTGGCTCGAACCCCATGCTTGCTCTCCCCCACCCCACCCCCCAGGAGCTCACTCTCTGAGCTGGTAGCAGGCCCCAAGGCCAGGCCCAGAGCCAGGGGCCGACTGGCCACCCCTGGGCAGCCGGGGCACCCAGTAGACAGGTTGATGTGGCACGTGCCGGCAGGTGGGCGGTGCACCTGCAGGCAGCAGTCCCCTCCTGGGGCTCCACGCACTCCCACCTGTCGCTTAGACCAGAACCTCCCACCAGTGTCCTGTGGTTACAGACGGGCCAGGAAGGGACAGCCTCAGGCCTTGGGAGTGCCAGGAAAGGAGGGCGCTCGTCACCCCTGGCCTTGCGCAGCCCAGCCCTCCCACCCCTGTGCACCAGACAAACATCATTAAACATCACTTCCTGGTTAAAAGGACAAAAACCAGGCCCCAAAACCCCACGCCCTCAGGCCAGACGAATGCACACAGTGGCGTTTCCCAAGCAGCCACCCCTGGGCCCCGCCCCAGTCACGTCTCCTCAAGGTCACCCCTCGTGCTTTGATGGTGACTCTGAACCCTTGCTTGGCCCTTCTTGCACGGTTCCTGCCAGACCGTGAGCCCGGTGCCCCGTGCAGGACGTGCGTGGTCTTCTGGTCTCAGTCCCGACTCGGGGAGCCTCTTCTCTCGCCCCCCACTCCAGCCCCGGACCCAGAGGAAAGCAGCTTCCCTGGTCCCCACAGCACCAAGATGGCTGTGCTTTCTCAGCCAGCTTCCAGGGAGCGGGGCACGCCCCTGGGGAGCAGGGAGGGAGCCACATGGCTCTAAGTGGGTTTCCATAGTTCCTGCAGCCTCTTTGGGGCGGAGAGGACAGCAGGGGCAGGAACAAGCCAGGACTGAGCCCGCCGAAGCTGGGTCAGAGGTTGACCCCAGGGGCGAGGTCATCTGAGTCAGAGGAGGTGTTGGAAATCACTGGGGGAAGGAACCAGGTAAATGAGAGGTTTTCTAGGAGGCAAGGTCTACCCTCACATCCTTTTGGAGCTACGACACCCCCTGGTTGTTGGGCATGTGAGTCCGCCTTGGGGCCAAAGCAGCATCACCGGACTGGGGAGCGGCTGCTGGGCATGCACCTGACCCCCCACGGCCACAGCCACGGCCCGGGCTCGTGCCAGCCCCTCCCCCAAAGCAACGCCCCTTCCCCAAACGGCGTCCCCTGACGCAAGGACAGTCTCTGCAGACATTTTCGGCTGGGGTTTTGGATTCTTCCCACCCCTGCTGCGTTGTCTCCGCCCCGGCCGGGGAGCTGTGGCATCAGGCCTCCCCTGCTTCCCCGAGGACTGGAATCCCAGACCCAGAAGCGACACGGCCCCGGGCAGGCGGCGAGACGCAAGCCGCGTCGCTAGGTGTTCCTGTGCTGCAGCCTGAGGAAAAAATTAATGCCGCGTTTATTCCTGTTTTCTGTTTCGGAGTCTTGGATGACTAATGACAGGCAGTGCAGTCAGTGTCTCCTTAGTAATTATGGTCTAGGACTATTTGAAATCTGACATCCTCCCTGCAAACCATTTATCCTTAGACATTCTGCCCTGTCATCCCAGCACATCTGATTTGACGTTTCGCTTCCGCTGCCTTCCCGCCTCGCCGCAGTCACTGCTCCCGGCGAGGGTCACATGGTCTGCTCCATGTGTTCGCTGATCAGCTCTGTGGCTCCACGGGGACCCTGGCCCCAAAGCGCTCCACCCAGGCCCTGGAGGGGAGTGGTGGGCATTCCCACCGTCTCTGGGGATCGCAGGGATTGGAGGGCTCCCGCTCTGTGTCTCGAGGTCCAGCAGCAACTGCTGAGCTTGCCTCCTTTCTCTTTCGCTCCCAACTGGACTAGAGTCTCGGTCTCTCCTCTGGCTTCTTACCTCGCCTGCAAGTGTCTCTCCCTCCCTGCCATGCAGCGCCCCTTCGCACAGCTGCCCGAGCCCCAGATGTTCCTGGATCGCCAGCTTCGGCCCTGATTCCGAGCCCAGCTGGGTGCAGCGGTTTCCAGGCTGGCCTTTGGCACCCTTCCTGTTGCCAAGGGGCGGGGTGAGGGCTTGCTCAGGAGGAAGGAATGACAAATGTTCCAGTGACAGATGTACCCGGAATCACGAAGTCTCAAGCCCTCAGGTTCCAGGAAGGTCATGACTGAGAGCCAAGGCCGGCCCTTCCCCGCTGCACAGAGCCGCCAGAGCCTGCTCTGGGGCCCTGTCCTCAGAGACCCCCCAGGCGTGTGTGGGGAGGGGTTGGCAAGACCATGGGTGCTGCTCCCTAAAGAGGAAGAAGGTGCAGGTGTGCAGAGGGCCACCCGGGGCCGTTGTGTGAGAGCGGCAGAACCCAGGGTCCAGAGGGAGCCTCGCCCCTCTCGTGCTGCCCTGGGGCCTCAGTGGGAGAGAACCAACCATGGCCCGAGCGCCCCACACCAGCCCTCTGGCCTGGGCCCCAGTGTCCCAGACATGCCACATCTCTGGGAGCTTCAGAAAGGTCCTTCGAGAGCCCCTCGGCTCGGGGTGCCTCTGCTGCAGTTCCGGGGGCTCCAGAGCACCGTGCCTGGGAGTGGACTCCCCCTCCCACCTCACCCCCCATGGTCGCTCCACCTCTTTCACTTCCCACCAGGTGCTCCGTGGGGTGCAGGAGCCCTGTCCCCTCCTCCAGTCTGCCCCCTGCCTTTCCTCCTCCGCTGGGTGTTCACGGAACACCTGCCTCTGGAAATACCCGTGTAGGTCTTGCCGCTTTGCCAGCCTCTCGGAACATCAACTGGCTGGTCACCCGAAGGCTCGGGAAGCAGGAACGGACCGAGTGTGTGAGCGCCTGCTCTGTGCCGGGCCGTGTTCCACTTTCCCTCGGCACGTGGCCTCTCGGCCACTGTGGTGCGGGCCCAGTGAGATGACGTGTGCGCTCGAGGCATGGGGCCCAGCTCTGTGCCAGGTGCCGGGCTGGATCCCGAGAGCACGAGCATGCCGCCCCCACCCTGAGTCCTGAGAGTGCTCGTGTAGGCGTCTGCACGGGAGACGTCCCGGGGACTCACAGGCAGATGTGCGGGCCGAGGGCGATCTGTCCTGGGATGGGGGGGCGGGAGACAGAAAGGGCTCCACAGAACACGTGACCCAGGGGCCAGGCTCAGCAGCTGCGTGGAGTTGCAGACTCCGCCACAGGTGGGGCCCAGGTGGCATTTGAGAACCAGCTGCTGGAGACAAACGTGGGACAGCTGGGGAAGTGCGAACGTGGGCCGGGTAGTAGGCGATCAGGAGGCGCCATTGCTTTTGGTGGGTGTGATATGGTTGGGTGGTTAGATAAGAAAACCTCCTTGTTTTTTTTTTTGTTTTTTTAGAGATTCCTGCTGAAGTGTTAGGGGTGAAATTTTACAATGCCTATCATTTACTTTAAGACACCAACCCTTGCCCTGCAGATAGCTGTAGCAAATATGAAAAATGTTAGCGGTTATTAAATGTAGGGGATGTTGATTATATTAGCCTCTCCCCTATTCTTCAGGTCTGAAATTTTGCATGATAATGTTGGAAAGAAATAGTCACGTGATCAGGTTTGCATGTTTGGAGAGAGTATTCCGGAGGCCACGGTGGGGGACGCGCTCGGTGGGAGCTGAGTGACACCAAGACTCGGCTAACGGCCCACGGTCCAGGGGCCGCTGAGAAGGCAGACTCGGGGCCGGTGGCTCTGCGGGGGAATCGGGAGGTTCCGGGCTTTCTCTCAGACAGCTGGTATTGGGGCTGGAAGGACGAGGCGTCTCCACCAGCAATGAGAAGGCATGGGGAGGAGGACGCGGGTCTGGGTCAGCACATCAAGACGGGGCGGCCCGGGTGGGTTCAGGAGGAGCTGCCCTTGGCATGTGGCCGGGGGTCTGGAGGTCGGGCCATGTCTGGGGCTGGGGCCGGCACTGTGGTGGGGGGGGGCAGCGGCCTGTAGCTGGTAGCTGAAGGTGTGGGAGGCCTTGAGACCACCTGGGGTGTGACGCACAGAGAGGGAGAGAGAGAGGGGCTTGGGCGGAACCCAAGGAGCGCCGGCATCTGCGGAGCAGGAGAGAAATTTACTGACGAGGAAACGGAGGTGCCGGCAGTTTGCACGGCACTACCGCAGCCACCCAGCTAGCCCCACTGGAGCTGGGGTTCGGGCCTGGGAGCCTTGCAGGAGCGCGCACACCCCCCGCTTGGGCTCTGGCCTTGCCAAGAGGTCAGTCTTGATTAAACCCATAACTGAAATGCTGGCTGGTGTCCCTTCAAAGGAAGCAGAAACAACGGGCCCATTCCCCACGGGGCAGCCTTCGGGGCCTGATGCTGCCTGCGTCTCTCTCCATAAAGACGGGAGGGAAGCAGCGTGTCTCCTGCACACCAGGCAGCAGCCTCCCCCTGCAGGCAGCGCGTCCCGTCCCCATGAAGGGCAGCGGCCTCCAGGCAGATGCCGGGGGCTGGAACCGAAGCTCCCTGTGGGGATCTCCTGGGACCAAGGAGAGGCAAAACCTGCTTCTTCCTGAGACAACATGCGGTTTTTCCAGGCCTTTCCGAGCCAGGCAGGTCAATTGAGTTATAATTGGCTCTCTAATTAGAACTCCCACAAGCTGTTAAGTTCCTTACCTGCTGCCTGGCATCTTACCCCCAGGTGACGAGCCTGCTTCTGCCTTGGGGAAGATTAAGGAAAGCTGGCCACAGTCTTATCTTTCTCGCTGGCTGCAGTCCCCTCCAGCCACCCCAAGACACCCACACCCGCCCGGGAGCAGGACAAGGGACACGGAGCAGTTTACCAGTTTACGAGATAATTGGCCCCAGGGAAGCCAGGCTCAGCAGGCTGTGCGACTGAGTGATCTTTTGGAGACTGAATGGGGGGAGACAAAGCCCCCATTGCCATCGTCCCAATGTCGGAGGTGTCCTGAGGGCGTTTCAGTGGTACCTTACGTGTCCCCAGGTCGAGTCCCCAATGACAAAGAAGGCACATCTCTTTCCTCCTGTTCTCTGTCCTCAACCCTGAAAACAGGGTTCTTGTGTGGCCTCCCCTCAGGCACCGAGACAGCAGCGTGCTTTGGCCCCCCGCCCCCGGCTGGGTGTCCTTTGGCACTGGCACCGCCCGTGTGACCTGTGGGCTCCGCTGCGCTGGGGCCTCCTGCGGCTCCTGCCGCCAAGACAGGTACAGGCAGTGCTGGCCGGGTGTGCAAGCCCCCTCTGCTCATCACTCCCCGGACCCACCTGCGGTGACACTGCGGGCGGCTTGAAATCGGCCCTGGTGCAGTATGTACACCATGGAAATGGGCAAACGCTACACATTGGGGCTTTTTAATTTTCAGAGAGCCAGTTTGCCAGCACACCAGTGGACCCACAGATCCACATGGTTTAATGGGGGAGGGGGTGCAGGGGACCTAGACAGAGGAGAACACAGTGACCCTGACTCAGGACTTCTGGGCTGGAGGGTGCTCATGGCACAGGTACATCGGAGTTCACCCAGCCGCTCTAGGGAGACACAGAAGAGCTGAGTGGAGGCCCCGGGGAGAAAGAATGAGACTCGGAGTTGCCCAGGCAGGTGGCACAGTGGGGTGTATGTTGGGGACACATTTTGGAGCAAAAAAGACCCATGTTTAAATTCTAGTTTTGCCCTCCATTGTAGATGGCATGACCTCGGACTGTTACCACAGGGCTGTCGTGGGGGTGGAGTCAGTTCTGAGCCCCTGCCCAGCACAGGAGCTCAGCCTGGCAGCTGCCGGGCCTGTGCCTTTCACTCTCCCGCGGCAGGTGGCTGTGAGAGTCGCGTGTGCCGCGTGAGGCTCCGCAGAGGCCGTGCGGGGTGGACATCGGGTCTCCCCCCTGGCCCTGCCCTTCCCCATTCTTCGGGAGAAGGAAAGGGCTCACTTCTCAGCAAAGCTTTCCAATCGGAGAGCAGGGGGGGTGCCCAGGAAGGCTGAGACGCGATGCCCCCAGCTCCTGGAGCAGGCAGAGCCCCCACGCAGGGCACCGCTGGCTGCCGCCCTCTGTGGACCCCAGGGATGGGCGCTGCATCCCTTTTCCTCAGTCCACACAGTGTGAGAGGCAGGTGAGCCTGGCCTCAGGAGCAGGAGTACTCCCAGTGGCTTTGATTTTCTCTTCCGGTTTCCTGCGTCTCCCTGCAGCCCCTCAGGGATCCATTTCGGAGCCTCCTGCACGGGCACTTGGCCTGGAGCAGGCTCCCTGCTCCTTGTTGGCCGTGGCCCACTGACTGGCAGGCGGGGCCTCACACCGGCTCAGCCCCAGCGCCTCTGCTCAGAGCAGGGGCACATCCCTGCGCTCTTCCCCTCGGCGCCGACGGGCACGTGTGGGGAAGCGGCTCTGATCTGGACGTTGATTTGCTCCGTGTTGCAGTGGTCGAGAAGGCAGGTGGCTCAACGGTGCAGGAAGCGAAAGTGCCAGGCTTGGTCTCTGTTCCATTTCCACAGTATCCACGTGGTTCCCAGGGGCAGCTGCTCCAGCCCTGGGACAAGGGGTAGGGGGGGTGTGGCGCAGGAGGGCAGCAGGCCTGGGGAGAAAGTTTATGACAAAAGCCAGGAGTGGAAGCCCACATTTCCAAGCAAGCGGCCTGTTTTCCTTCTCCTCACTAAAGCGCGTGCCATGGTGTGAGTGACCAGCCGTCGGGTGGAGCAGGGTCCTGTCCCGCGAGTCCCCACCCCCCTTCCTGCCTGGATTCCAGGCTGTGGGTCCTCTCGTTATTTGTGGGGAAAATTTTCCCAGGCTTACCAATTCCCACTCTCCCTCCATCACAGAGTATCTTATCGTCTCTATCTGTCCCTGTTTAAAATGGAAAAAGAGTTGGTGCCAGACCCCGGCAGGGAGGGGGGAGGTAACTCGCCAAAATGACCGCATTCCCAGTGGCAGGTAGTCACCCGACTGCGTGTCCGAAGGTTCTAAGGTGACGGCCGGCGGTGGGCCGCAGGGCAGGCCTGGGCGGCCATGAGCTCTCCTGGCCGGGCCTTCTCACTGGAGACCCTGGGGTGGGCTTCTGCTTTTGGTGGCTGGTGATAGGCGGGCAGGCCCAGGCACTGTGCCACCCACCCACCTCTGCCCCATCGGAGGACAGGTTGACACAGAGGCCCCATGAGGGTCTGTCAGGGTCACTGGAAGGGACCCAGCCTTGGACCTCAGGGAGGGGCCGAGGTCTCTAGGACCCTCCTCCTCTTGGCTTCTCCCAGGAAGCCCCACAGCTCAGCTCTGCGGTGGTCGCAAGTGAGTTGCTTTTCTGACCACAGGGAACCTCCACCGCCCCCAGCCCCCCGCGTGCCCCCGCCAGCCTTGGAGGGGCGAGGTGGCCGCCTGGGCCTCTGCTCACGCCTGAGGAAGCCTGGTCCCAGGGCCCCGGGGAGCCGCTGAGCCTGCACAGGGCCCGTCCGCTCACAGCCTCCCAGAGGCCCGCACCCCTACAGCCGGGCTCCGCGGGCCTGGGGTGGAGCGCCCTCGGTCTCTGCACACGGTCTCAGGGCAGCCTCCCCGGGGGGTGGGCGGCTGGGAGGCTGGGCCCCGGCTCCCGAGGGAGGTCGGCACCAAACTTTCCACTGCGTGCGTAGCTCGGCCGTGGGGAATAGCGACTTCCAGGCCGCCCCGTGCTGTTGTCTCCGCCGGACCTGTTGTTGGGGAAGGTGGGTAAAAATAAATAAATAAGTCACCTAGGGAGAAGTATAAATAATGAACAGGAGTCTCTTCCGTCACCCATGGAAAGTGTTAGCACCTGCAGAAAACACGGGCTGGGTGTGGTGGGTCCCACGGCCCCAGGGCCCGACTGAGGCTTTCTGTCTGCCGAAGGCCGGTAGCCGAGACTCCTGGTCGCGCGGAGCCTCGGAGCTCATGCTCACCGCAGCGACAAAGCCTGCGGTTTAAACGGCAGCCTGGGGGAGGGGAGGCTGCAGATTCCTCGGGATCGTTGCCAGGAACAGTCTCAGGCTTCAGGGTAAGGAGGAGGCCCAGTGTCCCCGCATCTTTCTGGGACCTAAGGCTTCCTCCCGTCCCCGCTTCGCCGCTCACCCGGCCTCCTGCCAGCCTGAGCTGCCCGGGGCTGCCCTGAGGTTCCTTCTCACCGATGTCCTGTGGTGTTGCCTTAGGGACCTGCTCGGCTGACGGTTCTGTTGCTTCGGTGAGGTCACGCACCGTGCAGCCCCCAGGAGGAGCTCATGCTGGTGTTTCTGGGTGTGTTCTCCAACCCTCAAATGCCTGGCCCCGGGCCGCAGCCTGCAGGGAGCTCCTCCGACCCCCGGGCATGGGACATCCCATCAGCCCGTGGGCCTGGCATCCCAGGATGCCGCCTGCAGCCACATGGGAAACACGGGCAGTGGGACGTGGATAAAAGTGATTTGGCTGCCAGGGCTGGGGCCGGGGATGGAAAGAGGGAGCAGCTCCCCGCACCCCCCGCTCTGCCGTGGAGTGGGGCGAGCAGGCCCCTCCTCAGTCTTCTGGTGCTGAGGTCAGAGAGCCACTCAGGCCCCGCTGCGCTGAGGTGAGGCCATCCTTCCGTTGTTGATGCCAGCTCGCCTTCTCTTCCCCGATTAGCCCGGTCTCCACGCCGTCGATTCTGAGAGTGAGTGAAAGGACTTGGGTTCTAGGCAGCTGGGCTGGGGTTGGGCGGGGAGACTGCTGAGGGTGCCCCATCTCCGCTTTGGAGTTTGACCAGTTGCCTAAATTGCTTCATCTTCCAGAGGTCTGTCGTCAGAGGAACACAGGAGGCGGAATGCTGGGGTAGGGGGGTGTGCGCCAGGGTGGGGAGCTGGGTGCCCATCCCACCCCCACCCTGCCGTGTGCGGCAGCATCCAGACTGTGGAGGGACTGCCACTGGTGTTCCCCTCCAGGCCCCCATCAGAGGGTGCTGGGTGGGTGGGCCTTCCTCACGCCAGCCCCGCCCCGGTCAGGCCCTGCAGCGGTCACCCAGGTCTGATGAGCCCACAGTCTGGCAGCCGCCACACGGAGCTGGGCGGGGGAGTCCCATCCCCAGGACTTCTCCCCCAGGAGCGTTTTTGCCCCCTCGGCAGCCCAGTGTGAGCCATGGGGTCCAGAGCCAGCTCACCAGCAAGGCCCTCTTGGAATCATCTCTGAGGCCCCTAAATGCCCGAGGCCCCGGCATCCTGACGTGGAGTGGGGAGCCCTGAGCGGTCCCCAGGACACCTGGGCCCTGAGCTGGGTCCTCGCCCTCCGAGGGCGGATGCCCCAGGGGCCTGCCCCACCCCATCCGAGTAACAGCCGGAAGCGGGCCTCCCCCAGGAAGAGCTGGACACGCGGGCCGCAGGTCTGCCCGCAGGGAGCTCCAGAGGCAGGAGCGACGGCTCTGGTCGGGGCGACAGCTCCTCCTCTGTAGCTACGTGGCCATGAGCTCGTCACCCCGACTCTGACCTTCAGCCTTCTCGTTTGTTTAAAAAGAGGGGCGGGGCGGGGCGGGAGCATCTTGTTATCTCTGTCGGAATGTCCTCCTCAGCCTCCTTCTAAGGCCTGGCTCTGCTCCAGACCCTGGGCCTCCCCACGTGAGAGACAGCCCTGCCCAGGTCACGGAGTCCACCTGGGGCAGGAACCTCGGCAGCCCAGCCCCTCCAGGCCCGAGAGGGCAGGGAACGTGGCCGCAGGGACAGCCTGTGCCACTGCACGCCTGTGCCCAGCTCGGTGCTCCGTACGGTGGCACCGGAGTGTGCACAGGTGCTCGGCGAAAGTTTGCGGAAGGAAGGAAAGAGCAGACACAGCTGTGGTTGGAGCAGCGTGAAGGGGCCCCCAGGCAGGACCCTGGGACCCGGGTGCTGGCCTCAGCTCGCCCTGTGATCTTGGCAGACTGCCTTCCTGCTCCGGCGCCCCGTCTCTGGCCCGTGAAACAAGGCTGGTCCTTGTAGGAGTGCTCCCGTGTCCTCCTCTGCCACCGCTGACCACCCCCTCCCCCTGGGTGCCGCTGCGGAGAGGGCACGGGTTGTGGGGCATCGGTCCTGAGAAGCTGCTGGCCGGCAGGCTGTGGTCCCCCCCCAAACATCCCCCTGATCCCCAGCGACTGTTTTCCGAAAGCCAGCACAGCCTGTGCACGGTTCGACCCTGATGCCGACGTGGCCTGTTTCAGAGACATTGGGCCAGAGGAGGCCCGGGGCCTGGGTCCCTGCAAGGTGCGCTCAGAGACAGACTGGCCCCCTCCTCGTTGCTGGGGTTTACTGCCTGGCAGCCCGTCGCTCTGCTGATTGCAGACTAAGATGCTCTAGAACATTCCAAACCACCCTGGAAGAAAGCAGCTTTAAAAGATCCTGAGAGTCAGATGCTTTTTTTTTAAAAAAAAAAAAGAAGGGAAAGCCATACTCACATTTTCCTGGGCTTGCCCCCCCGCAGCCGGACCCCCAGCGAGGTCTCCCGCAGACCCCGTTGGGCAGCAGGACTCAGTGAGGTGGGGGAGGGGCGGGGGCTCGGCATCTGCAGTTTCTCTGACACCCTGGAGTGAGAGGAGGGGTGCGCGGGGCTGTTCTGGAAGCTTCTGACCCTGAAGGGCTGTCAGGGAAAAAAGGAGGGGCCTTTCCTTCATGACTCCAGAAGACTCAGCAAATGTCAATGAGTGAGAATTAGAAGGGCTAATTAGGGCTCCACATTTTTAAAAAAATATTTTTATATTCATTTATTTTTAGATAAAGGGGGAGGGAGAGAAAGGGAGAGAAACATTGATGTGTGAGAGGGGAGACACAACTATCGGTTGCTTCTCACACGCCCCTAACTGGGGACCTGGCCTGCAACCCAGGCACGTGCCCTGACCGGGAATCGAACTGGCTACCCTTCTGTCCGCAGAGTGACGCCCAGCCCACTGAGCCACACCATCTGGGTGGGCTCCACATTTTTAATCAACTGTTCACTGTCCATGGAAGTGGTGAGCTCCCCGTCGCTGGAGGGCACAAGCAAGAGCAGGAGGCTGCCTGTCGGGACGGCAGCAGGGGCTTATGTGTCGCAGAGCAGAGTCCCAAGGATTTCTGCTTCCAGAGCTAGTGGGCTGCTGGCTGAGAAAAAGAAGAGGTTTTTGAAACACTGAGCTTTATTTCCTCCTGAGTCGAGTTCAATGCTGGAAAGGTCTGGTCCCCAGAAGGCACGTTTCTTCAAATAAAACAGCTGACCTGGAAAGGGGGCCCCGTGAGAGCACAGCCTCCTGCAGCCATCAGACGCCCCGAGTGAGCAAAGGTGCGGGCTGCCCCTGGGTGGGGGGAGGGAGGGGCAGGGCCGGGGTCTTCCCTCCTCACCGCCCCCCCAGGCCCTTCTAGCATCCTCAGCACCGGTTCACAGCTCGCCTCCAAGAGGAGTCTCCTCAGTGCCCAGGCTCCTGCCCCTCCCTGCCCCAGGCTTGCCTGCTGCCCAACCCTCTGTCCCCGACACTGTTCCTGCTCTGGGTGCTTAGGCTACAGGCCCTGGGGTACCGCACCCCCAAGTTTGCCTGAGGACCCTGGGGCCTTCGGTTTAGTAACTAGGCAGAGGAGCGAGGGAAGGAGCCGCCTGTGCTTAGTTCTGACATGTGAGCAGGGAGAGCGGGAGGCGTGGAGGACGGAGGCCGCGGGGAGGCCGGGAGGTTTCCCTGTGACGTCTCCAGCCCCATCATGGCGGCTGCCGTGGGCGAGGGCCCCGCCCGCCCCTCCGGGGCCCTTCTCCGTCCCCCACCCCGGCCTTGGTCAGGAGGAGCTGCGCCCGATGCAGCCACTCCAGTGCCGGCCCGTCGCCAGGAGCTGCTCAGCGGTGTTTCCCTCCTCTCCTGCCTGCGCCCCCTCACACTCTTTGGTCCAGGTCCCCAGAACAGGCTGCCAACAGCCCTTTGTTGCTCTGAAGGTCAATGTTCTGTCCCCCTCTCCCCACCCCCAGGGCCAGGGGCAGGGTGGGTGGGACTCGGCAACCAGCAGGTGCCGGCTGTGGCGGCCACATGTTGCAGGAGAGAGAGCCACAGCATGCGCACACACCAGGACGCCCTGCTGTGTCGCGGCTTGGAGAGCGAGTGGCAAGGCCGTCAGGAATGGCTGGTGGGCCTTTGGGGAAACTGTGTCAAATTGAGTAAAACGGCCAAAATGAAAAGCCCAGCCCCACACCAATCCCTACTCAAAACTTCTGACCTGCTGAAAGGAAAGTGGGGTCATGCCAACTCCCAGGGGGCCTTTCTCCAGTGCGACCTTGACTCGCTCTTGACTGACCTAGTGGAAGAGGCTGAGCTGCAGATGTGCAGGGCTGCGGTCGCCCTCGGCCTCCGGCGGGACACCTCGGCTCTGGCTGCCTCGGAGCTCCAGGCCTGGTGAGGCAGGCCCTCCACGGCGAGCGTGTTGGCAGGGGCACCCCCGCCCGGCCCCTGGCAAGCCCGTGCAATTTCTGAGGACTCAAAACAAACAGAGCGAGACGCAAAGCAGAGTCCAGTGTGGCCCAGGCCTCCCCCCGGAGCTGCTGGCGTCCAGGTGGAGAAGCCGGGCACTGCCCCCTCCCCATCTGCGTGTGCCTCCAGCTCCTTTTCAAGGCATTGCTGCAAGGCAGGGCGGGGCGCGGGGCTGCCCCTCAGCTGTGCCCACAGACCGCCCCTGCTCAGACTGCCGGTGCCCCTGGTGCCTGCCCGAGGAGAAGGGCGGCGGGCAGGGGAGGCGGGGCTGCCCTGAGCTGCGGGGTCCTGCAGCTGCTCCGAGGAAATCCTTTCAAAGCCGTGTCTCCTGTGGTCTTCTCAGAGGGGCGCTGGTTTGCAGTCTGTTCATGTTCTGATTTAAAGGAAAGCTGTGTCTGAGAACACCACCTCTCCCAGCCTGCTTCTCCCTGATGCATTGCATCCTCGGGAGGAAGACGCAAACACCCGGACAGAAATGGTGGCCGCACCGTGCTGGTTGGTCTCACTGGGTGCTTATGTTTCAGCCAGTGCAGACTGCCAGGCCAGCCAACCAATCTACAGCCTCTGGGAGGGGGCAGGAGCTCGTGTGGGGTCCCCGTTCCCTTTTGGGTTCTGGAAGCTGCTCTAGGGGGCCTGGTAGTCTCCCAGAAAGCTCTCCCTCGGCTGTGCCCGTAGGCAGGCCTTGGCAGGATAAGCAGAGAGCGGCTGGGGTTGAGCACTTTGCTCGGGACCTGAAACTCGGGGCCCTCGCCACATGCCAGCGCCTCTCCGCCCGACACCTCCAGGGGCCAGCCTCATGCTGCCTTCCGCAGGGCTCTGCTCCTCTCTGGCCCTGGGTGTCCTCATGTGAGAGAGTGTCGGGCCAGACAGTCAGTAGGTGGGTTCTGGAGTGTTCCAGGGAGCTGAGTCTGACCTGTGGTGCGGGAGCAAAGAGCCCGAAGGGCGGCCATGGCAACACCCTGGGCTCCTGTGGGAACAGAGCGGTTCTCCCATGGGGCCGCTGCCTGGCGACTGCCCACCCGAGTGGCGTCAGGCCCGGCTGTGCAGAGGACCACAGCTCCCTGCCCCGCCCCGCCCCGCCCCACCCCGCCCCGCCCCACCAGGCACTTGCAGCGAAGCCTCATGGGGGAGCGGAGCTACAGAGGGGCCACCTGGGTGAGTGAGGCGCCGATTCATAGCACAGGTGTGAACGCACCTGTAAAGCATGTGATATGCACCTTTCAATCAGCAAAGCATGTGATATGTTGGTTATAATCCCTCGCACGCTGAAGATTAATGGGGCCTGGTAGGCCTGTGCATTTATCCCGCAGGTTAATTTGTGTCTTTGCAGGAGCCTCCTGGCAGCTCTGCCTAAGACCCCCCTGCCATCCCCACAGTGGTGTGGTGGTGTAGCTTCCGCCCCAGGTGGGACAGAAAGGTCTTTAAGTGCTCCGGTCCCTGCCGGGACCTTGGTGGGGCCTTCCCACAGCCTCTGCAGAGCCGGAAGCCAAGCCGAGAGCAGGGCCCACGCGGAGAGGGGCCCATGCGGAGAGGGCTCCAGGCCCAGCGGGGAAAGCACGAGGGGGCGGTTCATCTCCCTGTGGAGTGTTTGATTTCCGGACCGTCGTGCCCACGAACAAGCGGCAGCCACAGGGAGAGACCAGAGCCGAGCTGTGTGGCTTCTTTGTAGTGGCGGCCTGGCTTGGGAAGGATGCTTTCTTGCACGATGTTATCTCCCTGTCCCCTAGAGGGACCAGCAGAGAGTGGTCTGTGGCATGCCCTGGAGCCCAGAAGGGCTGGCGTGGCACCCGGGGAGAGCTCCACGGGGACATCTGAAGCCTCCCACAGGGGCGTTCGTCCTGCGGCCCCGCTGCCGGCCCGAGCCAGGGCGCGATGTATTCCCCGGAGCTGGCGCCGCAGCAGGACGCCTGGGGCACGACAGCCTGCGCAGGGCTCCGGCACGGCCGCCCTGGGCGTGTGGCGGCCTGCTTAGTCCTTGGGCGCCATCGTCACGCCCAGACGAAGACGTGAGGGGGGGAGGGGCCGATGGCCCTCAACCTGGCCCAGTCCGTTTTGTCTCATTTGAAATAACGGTTCGATGTAATCTCTCATTTCCAATTCGATGCAGCACCAAGAGCGCAATGTACAAAACACCTGGTTGTAATAATTACAAGCTGAGCTCGGGAGACTGTCTTCATGTGTGCCTGAACACAGGGACTAGGAAGCCACCTCCTCAGGGGTGCCCCCTCCGGGGGAGGCCAGCCTGGGCCGGCTCCGCTCCTGCAGTGGCTCCGGAAACACTGGGGTCGGGAGAGGTGGGAGCTCGCCCGCCCGTTCTCTCCGAGGAAAGAGGGAAGGCCTCTTGTTGAGAGCGCAGTTGCTCGAGCTCGGGTCTCGGCTCTGCCACTCGCACCTGCAGGGGCGTCTTAGGCAGGCCTTAGCGGGGAGCAGGGGGTGGGGGGCTCCTGTCCGCCAGTGGCACAGCCCAGCGCCCAGCACCCCACAAATGCTCGGCCATCGGGGTTTCCGCTGCGCCCCAAGCTTTGAGAGCAGGCCTGTGGCTTGCCCTCCTCTGCATCCTTGACACAGGGCTGAGACCTGGGCTGCCACTCAGTCGGTTTGGGGACTGTGATGTGGGGGGAGGGCAGGTCATTGTGGCCATGCAATACGTCACACATCGAAACCTCTGTCTCCTGCCAGCCTGGGGGGCTGGGAGTGGGGCCTCGGGGCCTGTGTCACCGGGTCCCTCGGGTGAACGGGGATGGTCAGAGCTTCCGGCAGATGGGCTCGGACAGGTGGCCCTCCAGTGGGGGGCCGGGGCTGGGATGCCTATGGTCGGGGAGAGGGGAGGGGCCGGGGGCTGCATCGGGCACATCTCCTCGGGCTGGCCGACTAGCCAGGCTGAGCCGAGGAGTGCATGTGGCCGCCTGCTGGTCCCAGCTGCCGGTGAGAACAGTGAGTTCGGTGCCAACCTCGGGAGCTGCGCCTGTGATCTCTGGAGAGGAGAGGAGGCGGCGCCTGTGGAATTGGAAGGGGCGTCAGGGCTCCGGTACCTAACAGTGCATCAAAGCCGGGGAGGGCCTCTCGCATGACAGAGGGGCTTGGGCGGCGGGTCAGTCCCGGCGGCCAGCACGTCTAGGTCCCGGCCCACCTCTGGCCAGCCTGCCAGCAGCGCGGGCGGCAGACACAGCCCAGACCCTGGCCAGAGCCTGTCTGGGTGCTCTCGCTATGTGACGGGTCTCTGAGCACATCGTGGCCCGCTGGGGCTCGGGAAAGAGGCTGGTTTTTCACTCCCTTGCCCAGCCGGATCTGGCGGCCCTGGCCGGTCTGGCTGTCTCCTTGAGCAGCTCCAGCGTTCACAGTTAGTTCCACTGAGCAGATTGCTCAGGACGCTTCAAGGTCATCTGGCAATGGCAGCCTGTTCCCCTCTTCGGCATGTACGTTCAGGGACGGGCTGAAAAGTTCCAGGCGCACAAGAACCCTAGAACCGAGAGAACCACAGGGACTCTGAGCTGCCCGATGCCCAGGGTCGTGGGTCGGGGTCGCCCTTTGGCCCGTTCTCTGCAAGCTGTTGGGGGCGGGCAGACTCCCCTCCTGCCGCATGCCCGGCGGGAAGCTGCATCCGGGTCCAGCGGCCTGCCCATTTCTCAACACCCCTCCCAGCAAAAGGACCAGCGTCCCGGTCTCCACGCCAGCAGGGTGGGGGCAGGTCCTGGCGTCTCAGAGGGCTGACGCCAGGGTCCCGTGGGGCCAAGCCCCTGCTCCTCCTGGGTTTGCACATCTCCTGGGCCCACTTGCTGGCTAGCAGGGCCCCCCAGTCCTTTGGCCCCTGCGGCTACCCCAGGCTACAAGATTAGAGCCAGCCTGTGGGTGCGGAAGGGGGGCGAGGAGCCCTCCTGGTCCTGGCGAGAATCTGCAGGATGCGCCCAGAAAGCAGAGCCGAGCCGGAGAAAAGCTGTGCCCCGGAGCGCAGTGACCGGAGAAGGGAGAAGGGGTGACACAGTCCGTGGTCAGAGAGATGAAGGGGAAGGCACAGCAGGGCAGGTGCGCATCCGCCGTCGCTCAGATGTAACTGGGTTAGTGCCTGAGGGGCCCCGGGCTTGTCTCTTAAAGCGGCAGGCAGCGGTGAGCTGGCGGGGAGACCCGGTGGGGAGAAGAGGGACTTGGGCCTCAGGCAGACCTGGGCTGGCCCGCAGCTCCACACTTCTCGGGCCCGTGACCTCGGGCAAGACACCTGCCCTTTCTGAACCTTGTCTCCTTACATCTAAAGTGGCAGTCGTGTGAAATGAGCCAGGAATAAGGGCCCAGCATAGCGCCTGACCGAAGTGATAGTCTCCGCCTGCAGCCCAGTAACCTACGAGGCCTCTTGGTGTCTTAACACCTGGCTTGCCCCCACCACCCACGTGCCAATCACAGGCAGTGTGTTTCTCCCCGATTCGCAGGAGAAAAGGTGGTGTGCATTCGATACTGCAGACGCACCAGGAAAGCCGGGCCTTCCAGGGACAGGGTGGGGCTCCTTTCGTCATCTTTGTGTGCCGCCACCTCCCAGACCCCTCCCACACCCCCTCCAGCCCTCACTTCCCTGATGGGGAATGGGGACGTGCTGGAGTGGGCTGCCACCAGCAACCATCTGCCCTCGGAGAGGGGAGGCAGGAACTCACTGGCCTTCGCATCCTGTTGATTGCAGCCTGGGGAGGTGGCCTCCCATTCTTTCCACTTGACCTTCACGCTGGGAAGCGAGGGTGTCGGGCTCTCAGATTTTCTCTCAAGGACCAGAGTGGGAAGAGCACCCCCACCCCATGGGCTCTTCCCTCAGGGGTTTCAGGAGGGCCCCACGGGGTAGGAGGGGCGGCTCTGGCCCGGCACAGCAGCCAGCTTCATGCCTGCGGTTGGGGTGCAGAGCCCCCAGGAGCCAGCACGGACTCACCTGTGCGATGAGTGAGTTCCTCCCCCGCACCAGAGGCGCTCCTCGACTGTGGGCTCTTACACCAGGTGCCCGCATGAAACTGCTCTGGGGGTCCCCAGACGACTCACATGAACTGACAGTGGGCACTCAGAACAGTGCCTGGTGTGTCGTGGCCACTGTGAAAGCATTTGCTACCGTGATCAGTATTAACGGTCGTCCTGCAGGAAGCCCCCGCTCTCGGCACACAGTCGCTCATCCCCTTGGGGGGTCAGGGAGAGGGAGCGCGGGGAGAAGGCCCCATGAGGATGGGGAAGCAGTTCCCTGTGGTGGCCCCTGCGTGCAGACAGGCAGGGCTGGGAGGCACCTGCTGGGGGGCCCGGCACCGCTCGCTGGCCCTGCCCGGCCTCGGGAAAGCCGCTGAGACCCAGCGGCTCACACCGCAGAGCCCGAAGGCCGTGCCGTCTGGGGCGGGCAGAGCGCAGGAGCCAAGGTGAGTCCTCGTGGCCAGCACTGGCTTCCGGCCACCGCTCTTGCTCTGAGGCTTCAGGAAGGGAGCCACCCCCCTGCCTGGCCACAGCCGCCCTCTCGGAGCCCTCTGCTCTGGAAGACCCAACCCAGGGCCTGGTCCCTGCCTCCTCCCTAGGCGGGGGAACTGCTGATGTTTTCTTTCAGTTTTCCTCTCGGAGAGGGTGGAGCTGACCTTGAAGTCTGCGTGCCCCTGTCTGGGGAAGGCAGCCTCTGTCTGCCCAAGGCCGCCTCCACCTGCTCGCTCTGGGAGGCTCCCCCAGTGTCCTGCCCCACCCAGAGCTGGGGCGTGTGGAGGAACCCACCCCCCCCAACCCCTCGCCGCCAACAGCGTCACACGCAGCTCTGGGGCCACGGCCTCCTGGCCCGTGCCCTGCCTTCCTCCCGTAGCTCATCTCAGGGGCCACGGCTCTTCAGAGTGGACCCCACCTGGTCCCTCAGCACCCGTGGGGCCCGCTGCCAGTGGCTGCTGCCACGACTAGCCACCCCCCCCCCCCCACCGGCAGGCACGTGCGTGCCCCGGCACGGGCTGGCTTTGCTCTGAGAGCCGACCCACTGGCCCTTGACCCTTGGCAAAGTACAGGCGTGAGGACGTTGGGGATGACTCATCCGTGCATCTGAGCCACAGAAAGGAAGTGCAGGCCTTTGTTGGGAGACTCGGGATGAGATTCACCGCGTTCCCGGGTGAGAAGACCGAACACTGGACAGAGGCCGGGCTTCTCCGGGAAAAGGCCCCTGTCTCCTGTAGCAATTCACCGCGTGACGAGGGCGGAGCCTCACCGGAGCGAGTGGAGGGGAGGGTTGCCGTGTTGCGCCGTGTGTGATGTGCACCCACGTGTTTGGCCCACACTTCCAGGGAAAAACCTTTTAATTTTTAATTCAGTTTTTTATTATGTATATTTAGATACTTTTTTGTATTATAAAGGAATTTCACTTATTTTTGAACATACTATGGTACAAAAAATTTTATGTAACAATTACAAAACTAGAGTTATACTTTTAACACATAAGCATAAATAAAAGAATTAAAAACATTTATATAGATGTGGAATGAGTACTACCCATGGATAATGAGCCTCCTAATTTTCCCCTCAAAAATTTGGGCAAAAAAATACACATCATACACGGCGAAATACGGTAGCTAGTTTCCTCTCCAGCAAAGTAGAAGAAATGCACTGAGATTTTCTCCATCTGCCGAGGCAAAGAAGACAGCTCCATAGAGAAAAATCACAATGAATGGAATCAATCATGTGTCAGTTCTTTGAAAGGTAACTTTCTCGACTTTGAAGACAGATTAGATAGACAGATAGCCAAAGATCAATTGAATTCAATTTGAAAAACTAAAAATGTTCAAAGAAAAAACTCTCAAATAAAAACAGACTAGACAGTGATGATAGCAGGCGAACACCCCCCTTCTAAAAGGTGCGTAAACAAAGTCATGGGAAGTAGTTACATCGGTCGTCAGGGAAGAAACGCAGCCTTCATTCAATGAGGAGGGACATTCTGCACTTGCAAAATCAGCAAAAATAAAGAATAATGACCGTGGGGGGGTGGGGCCGGGGACTGGCCACTGAAACTCTGTGGATGGCCCAAAAAGCAATGTGACCCTTAGAGGGGACAATTTGCAAATTATTTGGAGAACCCTCGAAAGAGTCACATTCCTTGACCCCATCAGGCCAATTTGAGGAAATGAGCCCTGAAAGAAGAATCTCTATGCCCTGGCTGGCGTAGCTCAGTGGATAGAGCGCGGGCTGTGAACCAAAGTGTCGCAGGTTCGATTCCCAGTCAGGGCACATGCCTGGGTTGCGGGCCACAGCCCCCAGCAACCACACATTGATGTTTCTCTCTCTCTCCCTCCTTTCCCTCTCTAAAAATAAATAAATAAATAAAATCTTTAAAAAAAAAAAAAAGGAAGAATCTCTAAGTGGTTGTCAAGCTGGCCCCACTGACCCTCGCCCAGGGCCTCTGTGAGAGCCCGCAGAGGGCTCTCGGCCCCTCCCACTGCCCTGCCCTCCCCCAGCAGCTTCTTTTTGTCTGTGTTTACACCCGGAATGTGTGAGTGTTCTCAGGAAGGTTCCATTGAACCGAAGACTTCCAGAGCTATAAAAAAGACTTGAAATTACTAACCTAGCAGAGGGAAGAAGACCTGGCTGGTGTGGCTTAGTGGGTTGGGCCTCATTCTGCAAAGCGAAAGGTTCAATTCCCGGTCAGGGCACATGTTAGGGGGTGGTGGCCTGGTCCCCTGCTTGGCCCACGTGTAAGAGGCAACCGATCAATGTCTCCCTCACGAATCAGTGTTCCTCTCCCTCTCTTTCTCCCTCCCTCCCCCTCGCTCTAAGAATAAATTAAACTTTTTTAAAAAGCGAAGGCACTCTCTGGAAAGACGCCCATCTCGAGGACTTTATAATAGCGAGGAGACTGGACATAACCTAAACGCCGTCCCCGTCGGGGAGAGGCTGGGTCGAGGGTGAGGCCAGGGCGTGAGCGAGCACAGACGCGTAGGTGTGGGAATGTGCAACTTGGAAACTCGGTTGTGACAAAACATTTGGGGACCGACACATACCCCCCCCCCCCGCCCCCGGCCCCGTGCTTAAAACTGAAAAGCAACAGCTGTGCCCGGCCCGAGCCCGGGGTGGGCAGGGGTCAGCGAGATTAGGGACTTCGTTAGAATAGGGGACCCTGAGCTAATTTTTCATAGTCCTGTTCTCATTGTTACGATAACGATGCCACAAATGGCATTTCTTTAGGTTTAAAAAAAAAAGAGAGATGGCCCTCCCACGCAGGCAGGGGTCCACTGGCGCACACGGCCAGCCCCCTGACCGTGCCGTTCCGACCGGCTCACTCCTGGGCGTTCGCTGTGCAGACGAACTGTGTGACGTTGCCGTTTTTATCGTCCAAGAGTGGCTGACTGTCGGCAACTTCATTTGGTTCAAGCGACTACTCTGACTCTTGCCCCTGAGTGCAGGGAGAACTTGAACTTACTATGTGCCCAGCCTGAAGGAGCTCCATGCTACCTCCCAGGCACTCGCTGAAGCTCAGGAGCAGACAGGAGCCCAGAGCCGTAGACCCTTTTTGACCGTGTGTCTGTCTGTCTGTCTGTGTGTCTGACACCCACAGGCCCTGATCCTACACCAGCTGGGCCGCTACAGTCTAGCGGAGAAGATTCTTCGAGACGCAGTGCAGGTGAACTCGACGGCCCACGAGGTCTGGAACGGGCTGGGCGAGGTCCTGCAAGCCCAGGGCAACGACACAGCAGCCACCGAGTGCTTCCTGACGGCCTTGGAGCTGGAGGCCAGCAGCCCCGCCGTGCCCTTCACCATCATCCCCCGCGTGCTCTGAGCCGGCGCCCGCCAGCCTTCCCTCCCCCCACCCCCTGCCCGTGGTGCACCAAGGGGACGGGTCCGCCACACCGAGGCCCCGGGAGAATGCGCGACGGACCACCGTGGACTAACCAAGCAGGCCCCCCATCACCACACACTGCACCCCCCACCTGCGTTTCTGTTGTTCCCGCCAGCCCAGCGACCATTTCTGAGTCTACTGACGTGGTTCAGGACGGATTGCCGTGCCATATTCTGTTAGTCGACATCTGAGTTTTAAGTAACACGATTATGGAATTAATCAGCAAAAGTAGAAAAATATATTCCAAGTTAAAATTCAGTGGCAGAACAGATTATTTTTATCCGAGCTGTAAAGGGAGCGGTTCTCTCCTCCTCACCACGCCCGCCCCACCCGTGGCCCGGAAACCGAATGTGAATCTCCTTTTTCCCACCTCAGTGCTAGTCCGAGCCAGGACACCAGCCAACACTCTCTTGGTTTTGTTGTCGATAATTGTACCACGTGATCAATTACCGTCCTCACGTAGAGCAAAGCCTGAGTCCGAGAATATTTATATTTTACCAATATATGCCTGTTACAAGAGAAGGAAATATGAGTTATTTAAGTTTAACTTTTTTATGTGAATTCAGAGTTTATTTATCAATGGAAATATGTACAAAGAAGCTTCAAATGGAATATTTACCGACATTCCTTATACATGACAGACACTTGGCTAAATGGGAAGATGATGTTAATAATAAAATGATTTTTAAATGGACCGATGGCTGGTGTCATTAGTGAAAGCCCCCCAGACCCGACGGAGCTGCAGGCTCAGCTCCCGGGGCCGCTCTGGATGAGTCCGCCCTGGCCCCGCCCCCCCCAGGAAGCCCCGCCCTGATTCTGGCTTGGGAAGCCACCTTTCCCGACTCCCCCCAGTATCTGGGGCTGGAGCACATGGCTCAGGCCTGGCCAGTGGACATCCAGCATTCACCAGCCTTCCCCCCGACCCCCCGGCCTTGGCCCCAGCCCAGGGGCCCTGCCCCAGCTCCCCCGCAGCACAGCCAGTACTGGCCAGGAAGGCAGTAAGGCTCAGCTGAAGGCCACCCCATGCCCGCCGTCTCCCTCTTGCATTACCTCCCGCCTCCCCCAGCACCCCCAGGCCTCCTCTCGCTGCTCAGCTCCCTGTTCCCGTGTGTCCACCGGACTCCCTCTGGCTCTTCTCTCACGGCGGCAGGGTGGGCGTTGTCCGAGCGGAGGCACCAACAGCGTTGGAGCGTTGGAGACAGTGCTCTCAGGCCCTACACAACGTGGCCGCTTGGTGGTGGGCAGCTCTTACCACGCCCTGTGCCTCTTCTTCGGCCCCGGCCCCCCTCTGGTTCCTCTCGCTGTCCCTGCATCTGAGAGCAGCTCACACCTGGGCAAAAGCCCCTGACACCTTGCTCGGGGCCTGTCTCGGGAAGTCAGCAGTGGACAGGCCACGCTGAGCCGGGGGACCCCGAGTGCACCCCTGCCACCCCCAACTGGCCAGTCCTCAGGGGCTCCCACTCCTGCCACCAGCCTCCCTCTCCTCCCACACCCACACACCCACGGTCACTTCCTCTCCAGCTGCCCCGCCCACGCGCCACCAGATGGGACCAGGAAAAGCACATCCTGTGAATATCTCAGGCGAAGACCCCCTCCGGAAGGAACTTTGGGGGTCAGGCGGAGGCCCCCCCTCCTCAAGGCAATACCCCGAGGGGCCCTTTCCCAGTCTGCACCTACCCAGGGGCCACCCTCACTAAGACACTGTCCCTTTGGGCCTCCGGCCTGCCCAGCCTGCCTTCCGGGCTGAGACATGAGTCAGCAGGCAGCTGAGGAGTCCAGGTGCCAGGAGGGGAACACCACCCCACAGGGCCACCATGAGTGTGGCCTCAGAGCCAGGCTGGGAGAGGACGGCTCCTGAAGGCTCAGACCCTGAGCCGGGCTGACCTCGGGGAGGGGCGGGCGGGTTGCAGGGTGCCTCCTGCAGGTCTGTCTAGAGTCAGGAGCTCCAGATGGCGATGCAGCTGCCCACAGCCCCCACAGCCCTCCCTGCCTCCCCCATCTTCTGCTGGGTGACCCCTGACCCCCTGAGGACAATAGGGTTTCCTGGTGACCAGTGCACTGCAGGTCACCCCGATCTGGCTGGAAGCCCAGCTCTGCCTAGTCACGTCAGCTCCACTGGAAAAGGGCTCCCAGCTCCTCTCTCACAGAGGGGGTGACGCGTCCCCTCGCAGGGCTGTTGGGCATGTGATGCAGCGCTGTGCCTGGGCCCAAGGGCTCCCTGCAAGGACCTGCCGGGGGAGAGCGGCCCCGGGACACACCAAGGAGCTCCAGGGCCAGGCAGGAGGGGACGCGCTGGCTCTCCTCTCCCTCCTCCCACGCACGACTATTTGCAGCACAGCTCGAAGCCACGCGGAGACTCCCACTGCACTTCATTCATTCACTCCTTCCACGTGGAGGCGGCGGCGAGGGGACTGGGCTGGGGTCCTGCCCTGCCCGCAGTGCCAGGCAAGCAGGGGTGCAGCCTATAGCCTTCCTCACCTTTGCCTTCTGGGACTCGGAGGGTCGTCCTCAGGCCCTGGGCCCAGCCAGCCGTGAGGAGGGAGCCGGGGCCCAGCCCTGCCCGCGTGCACCGTGGGCGGCTCCCACCTGCAGCTGGGCTCCCGCTGCAGGGTCCGCTGGCTGGAACTTGAACCCGGGCCTGCACGCCCACTCTCTGCAGGACTTTGGGGGGCTCCCTCATGCTGCATCTCAGTTCCCTCATTTGTGAAATGGGTAAACGGAGGTGGCCGCAGAGATTCCGAGCTTGTGAAACACAGACAGGACCGGCAGCACGTGCTTAGCCAGGGGGTGCCTCTTTGGGCATTACCTGACTCACAGTGTGTGTGTGATGACTCTCGGCTGGAGCCGAGCCTTGCCCTCCCACGCAGCACCTGCGAAGGTGCAGCTGCCGGGAAGGCGGACCAACCCCCCCACCCCCAAGTTCCCTGGCAGCTTCCTGGGCGCCCAGCCTGGTGTGAAACCCAGCAGTAACTGGGCCTCACTTCTTCTGTTAGTCCCCACGTATCATGTACCTCCTGTGGCCAGACACAGGGCCCCCGGCCTTGGGGAGACAGGCAGCAAGCAGAGGTGTAAATAAATAATGACCCGATTGATTGAGCTCCTGGAGCAAGTTTTAAGTGGTAGTGCAGGGAGGGGGCTGTTGGGGAGGCGGCTACTTGAAGTCGGAAAAGCATCCTTTAAGCTGAAAATATTAACCAACTTTAAGACCTCTCGAGGTTGTTGCTTTTTTAAAAAATATGATTGTTCAAAGGCAACTAAGTCAATTTTTACAAGTATTTTCATGTAGCCAATAGTGGCCTTAAAAACAATAAAACTAAATAAGAAAAGTTAAATAGCCCTTGTGTGGAAATGCAGCTAGTGTACCCACAACTCTGCCTTGAACAAACAAATAACAAGCAGCCGTCCCTCTCCTCCTGTGATTATATAACACATGCCCACTGTGTTTGTTTCCTGTGGCTGCCGTCACGAATTGCCACGCACTGAGTGGCTCCATGTAACATACGTAACATACGTTTATTAGCGCTCTGCAAATCAGATTTCCGACAGGGCCTCACGGGCCGAAGATCCAGGTGCCGGGGCCTCCTGGGGGGTGGGGGGGCAGAGAGGGGCGAACCTGTCCCTGGCCTCCCCCAGCGTCCAGGGGCTGTCCTGAGCTCCCTGGTGCACGGCCCCTTCTCCCTCTTCAAAGGCAGCAGTGAGTCACTCTGACCTCTGATCGTCCCTGTCCCATCTCCTCCTCTGACCCTGACTGCTGCCTCCCCCTTTCACATGTAAGGCCCTGTGACCAGGGCCCAGCTGGTCGGCTTGGATGGCTAGATGCTGTGCTCTGGCTCCAGGTGCAGGCTGATCAGCGGCAGCAGTGTGGGCCACCCGTACTGGGGCTCCTCCCCCCCAGCTCACCTAGCCAGCTGGTGCCCCCGCAAGGTGTGCTGCAGCCAGATGGTACCCTCGGCAGGTGCGCCGTCGGGGCATTGGGGCTGGGTGGGCTCCCAGCTCGCTGGCATCTCGGGCACCAAAACCTGCCCTTTGGCATCACGCGTTCTCGCCTGCCTGGCTTGTGCAGGTCAGTGGGAGGCGGCCGGGGTCCTGCAGGGCTGTCCACGTTGTCCATAGAAGACACCTTATCGCTCACAGAGGTCCTTATCGCTCATTCAACATGCCTCACCTACCGATAAATGCCGAGAGAGCGCTGACTCTGGGCCAGGACGTCCTCCCAGGTCTCCGCCCCGGTCCGGGGCCCCAAGGCCACTTTCCTTCTGGCTGAAGTGTGATCACAAGTGAGTCACCTCCTCTCAGTTCCTCGTCGTCTGTAAAAAGGGTAAGAACGGGTTTGGCTACAGGATCCCCGATCCTCTGTGATTTTAAACATCGCCAAGTTGAGCGAGTATTGGGCCCTCCCCCAGAGGCACAGCCGCAGGGCTGGGGAACTAAGTGAACTGTCAGCGGGAGGGGCCGGGCACAGAAGACGCTCAAGCAGCAGTGGGGCCGGGCAGCTTCGGCACTTGCGTGTGGGCTGGACTCAGCGGCTCGCCTCCAACGAGCAGAGTTAGGAAAGGGGGGACGTCGCAACGTCACAGCGGAGGAAGCTGGCAGCCGCCACCCTAACCGACGGCCCAGGGCAGCACCAGGGCCCGGTCCTGTGGGGGGCACGGACCTGGCAGGGCTGGGGTGAGGAGGGGCTTCAGCTCTGTGCTCTTCTTCCCCAACGCCCACAGCCCCGGCCCTGCTGTGAGAAAACAGCAGAAAAACCGAACGGGAGGAACTTTCTACAAAACGCCTGCCCGAGGCCCCTCAAAACGGTCAAAAGCATGTGAAACAAGGAGGGTCTGAGACACAGACACCAGCCGAGGGACCTGTGGAGGCAGGACCACCGAGCGCGGCGTGGAGCAGTCCCAGGACGGCGGCACCCCGGGCCAGGAAAGGGATGCGAGCGTTACAGACCGGGACGCGAGAAAAAAGCTGGAGCTTAGTAGTAACGCACCCGCGGAGGTTCCTTGGCTGTGGCCGTTGCCCCAGGGAACATAAAGGGTTAATAGAACAGGGAGACTGAGGGAGAGGGGAAGATCTGTGTGACCTTTAAACGTTTCAGTAAATCCCAAATTGTTCCAGAATGAAAAGTTTATTTTTTAAGACCATGACGTCTGGGCAAAGGAGCACTCGAGAGGACGCGCCCCATCATCAGTCGTGAGAGAAACGCAAGTGAAAACCCCGAGGGGTGCCCCCTCTCCCCCTTGCCTGGGCAGACGATAGCAGGTGCTGGTGAGGGCGTGGAGAAACGGCTCCTTTTCCTGTGTGTGTGCTTGTTTGAGTTTTCTTTTTTTTTCTTTATTTCTTTTTTATTTTTTTTTAGATTTTATTTATTTATTTTTAGAGAGGGAAGGGAGGGAGAAAGAGAGAGACAGGGAAACCTCAATGTGCGGTTGCTGGGGGCTGTGGCCCGCAACCCAGGTACGTGGCCTGACGGGGAATCGAACCTGCGACACTTTGGTTTGCAGCCCGTGCTCAATCCACTGAGCTACACCAGCCAGGGCTTTTTTTCTTTATTTTTAACTTTTAAATTGTTGTTCCATTCCAGTTGTCCCCGTTTTCCCCCCATGGCTCGCCCCTGCCCCCCACCTTCCACCCTCTCCCCCTCCCCCACCGCCCTCGTCCCTGGGTCCTTTCCACTTGCGAAATGACTCCTTGTGCTGCTGCCGCTGGGGGGGGGAATGCCCCGTGGTGCGGCCACGTCAGAAAACAGTTCGGCTGTCTCTTAAAGAGGTGAACGTACAGTCGGTCCGTCACCCAGGAGTCCCCGTCCCAGGTGTTTACCCCGCAGCAAAGGGAATCACCGCCCGCACCCAGGCTGGCACGGGAAAGCTGGGCGCTGCCTGGTTCCTGATAGCCAAGAACTGGAAACAGCCCCCCGTCCGTCCATCCGTCTGTCCGTCCGCGATGATGAACGGGCGACCACACGGCGGTGTGTTCACGTGGGGGGCAACCGCTGGCCATAAAAAGGAACGCGCTATGGCTGCGTACAACGACATGGGTGGATGTCAACATTAGGGTGATGAGTTAAAGAAGCCAGTCAAAAAAAAAAAAAAAAGAAGCGAAGATACTGTATGATTCCATTTACAGAAAACTGGAGAAAACGCCAACTAATCCGCAGTGACAGAAAGCAGACTCCCGGCTGCCGAGGGTGGGGGGGGGGGCGGTGAGGCGGGGGGCAGAGGCGGGTGGAGGTGGGCCGAGGAGAGGCTGCGAGCAGAACAGGGAGCCAGTTGGGGAGGGTGGGTGTGCTCACGCTCTGAACTGTGGGGGTGGCTTCATGGATGTCTGCATATGTCCAAACACGCCCAGTCGTACGCTTTACATGTGTGCCGTGGCTGATGTGCCGATGACACCTCAATAAAGCTGTCTGTCGGAAGGACGGGACGAGGCCTCAGTCTCCCCAGCGGTAATGTGGGGCGACCGTGTGTGCCCCGCACCCCCAGGGAGCCCAGGCTGGGCTGCGTCCGAGGCCGAGGTGAGCCTGGCCGGAGCCCTGAGCTCCCGAGCCCAGGGCTGGCCGGCTGCAGGGCCCTGGTCGCCGCGCCTGCAGTGAGGGGACGAAGTAGGGCCCTTCCCGTGGTGGGGGACCCACTCGCTCCGTCTCTTTTCTCTTCCTGCAGTCAAAGGAACGCATGATGCTACATGTACTTTGGGGATTTTCAGCACAATTGTCTAAAAATAGCCCGGGCCACCACAGCCCGATTCCTTTTTAGGAAGGGTTTCGGCAGCCCAGCCTGTCCCGGCAGCTGGCTCAGGAAGTGGCGGCTTGGCCCAGCCGGGCCTGGGGCAAGGGGCAAGGGGCAAGGGCCATGGACCGGAGCCACCACCGGGACCCTCCCCATGCTCGGGCCAGGCTCACTCCTCGTCGCCCCGCTCCCAAGAGCCGGGCCACTGGGAGCCCAGCCGCCTCCCCATCCTCGCTTCTCCGTGGGCGTCAGCATGCCCTGGGCTGGGCCCAGAGCCCAGTGCGTTCCTGCCCCCTGCCACAGCGCCCTGCATGGCTCCTCAGTGCCTCGGTTTCCCCATCTGACAAGCAGAGTGCTCCACTGCCTTGCCCCGCCCCCCTCCCGAGCTGGGCTGTGCCCGCTGGTCCGAGGGTGTGGCCTGGCTTTGGAAACCACATGCCTGCCCTTCTCTGTGGCTGAGCGGACAGGTCAGGCGTGGGAAGGCCACCTCCCGACCGAGGGCCCACCCAAGCCAAGGACCAAGCCCCAGCACCCTTCATCTCCTCGGGGTGCGGGCCTGAGCACACCCCGGGCTAGGAGGGTCATCAGGGTGATGCCACCCCTGGGCAGGTGGCAGTGCCCAGGTGTCCTAGCTACACTTCGTGGTTAATAACTCTCGCACCAAATCGGGGAAGCTGGTACTCACATTACATTGCACCCTGTACTGTCAGCCCCCAGATTCTTAGGTTGAAGTCCTGGCCCCCAGTGAGCATCTCAGAACGCAACCGCCTTTGCAGATGGGGCTTTAACGCAGTGATAGGTTGTATCAGGTCAGGTGGGTGGGCCAGCTCCAGTGTGACTGGTGGATTTGGGAAGCAGGAAAAGGAAGTGATGACCCAGTCCCACGGAGAGGAAGACCACGAGAGGGCACGGGGAGAAGGTAGCGAGAAGGTAGCCACCCACAACCGACCCGCTCACACCTGGGTCTCGGACGTCCAGCCTCTGGACCTGGGAGGGAACAGGTGTCTGGGTTTAAGTCCTGTCCGCGGTGCTCTGTCACGGCCACCCGCGCAGACGAGCCTGTGCCCTGTCCCAGAGGCGAAGGCCCGGGCGTTGGAGACGTGCAGACGCTTATTCAGGCTCACGTGGCTGGTGAGCCTCTGGGGCAGGACGTGAAGCCAGGACGGTCTGTCCCCCAGGCCAGGTCCTCTGGAAAGAAGAGCATCACTGTCCCCTGGGCGAGCTCAGACCGTGGGGACTGTGAGGGCGGCTTGCCAAGCAGCCTGTCCCACAGAGGCCCCTGGTCCCCCAGGCGTCGGGGCAGGAGGGGCTGTGACAGGGATGCAGGGGACGGACCCTCCACCTGCCTGCTGGGCCTCAGCTGACCAGGGTGGGGTCAGACCCAGCGCCCAGGGCCCTTTCCCCTGCCACCTTCCTGGGGCTTCCTGGGGCTCCCTGGTCCCAAGCTTTGCAGGGTACATGCTCTGCCCCTGCTTGGGGGCCCCGTCTGGATGCGCCCCTCTGCTCAGCTGTCCCACCGCACCCCAGGGGGACAGACCGCAGGCAGGTGCGCCAGGAGACCTGCGGGCAGCAGCAGCCCGGAGGCCATCAGGATCGAGAAGAATGTGCCCAGCAGGCCCTGCGCCCACAGGCAGAAGTGACAGAGGGGGGAGGGGAAGAGTCCAAGGGTGGAGCTGGCAGGTCTGGGGGGAGCTAGCTCCCCCTCACTGTTATGCGAAGGACGAAACACGTAAGGTACCCCGATCTCCTCACCTATGAAACGGAGCCAGCGCTCCCTGACTCACAGCAGGATTAACAAAGGCATGCTTCCCCCACCTCCCCGCTCCTGCAGAGCTGAGGGCTGGGTGCTCATAGGCCTCGGGTTCTCGTGCACACACAGCAACACACGCCCCTGCTTGCACACCCAGGCAGGTCCCAGGCACACATACTTCCCTGACAGCACAGAGAAGTGAAGGGGGGCTGGGTTGTGACTCCCCAACACCCCAGCTACCAGTCTCCTCTCAGCTACCAGGCCGCCTCCCTGCAGGCTGTTGTTGCCCTGGCAACCAACCAGGCTCAGGGTCTGGAGCCAAAGACCAGCTCCCCATCCCTCACTCAGTGCAAGGAGGGGTCCCTGTGTGGGTGCACCAAGCCTCAGCTTTTACAGAGAGGGCAGAGGGCAGAGGGGCACATGGAGCCCAACTGTGGCTGCCAGAAGGACAGGACTGGGCTGGGGCTCAAAGAGGAGGTGCGTCCTGCCCTAGCCCCACCCCCCGAAACCCACACAGCTTCCTCGTGGGACAGGGGAAGATGCAGGCTCTCAGAGCAGAAACTCCAGAAGCCAGGCGAGGCCTGTGGCCGGCCCGGAGAGAGCGGAAACCGTGGCAGGAGCTGGGAGCATGTGTTCGGTCAGCATCAGGCCCAGCGGGGGCCAGGCGCCTGGAGGAAGCAGCCCCCGCTCCTGCAGCCGGTGGCCTCCCCTCCCACCACCCTGCCTGGTCTTCCCGGAGACAGCCTGCGCCCTGCTCCCCTGGCCCGTTCCAAGAGCCCTCGCTGGCCTCTGCGTCCTCACAGACTCCCCACCGGACCTTGCACGCCGCGGGGCTCCCACCTGGGAGCGCTGCTGTTCCCCTGACGACAACAGCAGTAGGTGTTCACCGCGTGCCCTCAAACTGCGCTTACCGCACTGGTGCCCTGCCCCGAGTGTGCTGGGCACGTGAGCCCCGCCCCTTCTGTTTCTTCTGTGGGCAGGGGGCGGGCCTCATCTGGCCGCATCTCAGGGCAGCCCCAGGTACACCGCAGAAGGAGCTCTGGCCAGTACCACCTGGCCCAGGCCCCGGGAGGGGCAGTGAGTGGGGGACTGTGTCCGTTTCTCTCCGCCCTCATCAGAGACCATGGCCTAGGGCGCTGGAAACAGACAGCCTGGGTTCGAGTCCAGCCTCCGCCGAGTGTCAGCTCTGTGCCCTTGGGTCTGACCTTTGCCCTCCCAGCTTACTCCTGCATGAACGGCAGGGTCATAAAGGTACTTCATGTGTCAGTGTGTTGTAAAAAAACAAGTCGGATCATGCATTGAAAGCTCAGAGCACTAGGCCCCACGTGCAGCCGTCAGTTCAGCGGGGCACGATGCAGAGAGAACCAGGAGATTTATATTCCAGCCCCTGTCCCCTCGGAGTGCCTGCTCTGGGCCTCAGTTTCCCCAGCTGGAGGCTGAGAGTGTGAGGCGCCAGGCGTAGGACGGGCGTGGGGACCTCGGGGATCGCGGGAGCAGCTCAAGGTTTCCCACCCGTCCTCTGCTGTCGGGCAGGTCTCACCCCTCCCAGACCTCGCGTAGTCCCCTGTCCTGTGAAATGCTCAGGGTGACACTGTCCTCAGCAGGCCCTTCTCACTGGGGCCAGCTCTGTGCCAGGCCCCCAAGGCCCCCAGACCTGCAGCGTGGCCGTCCCCAGGAGGCCGGGCGCTCGTGCCAGGCCTGCATCAGGATGCGCTGGGCTCTGCGGGACCGCCGGGCCCGGCCACAGCCGTTCCCCTTCTGCCACCCTCCCTGGCCTCCCCGCCTCCCCAGAAGTTCTCCGGAGCTCCTGGGAGAGGGCCAGTGGCCCTGGCGTGTGACAGTGTTTGGCTTCAGCCTGTCAGAAGAGCAATGTTTTTCCTCTTCTTGTCTGTACTTTCTTTTAATGACTTTTTGGATCAGCGCCCAAGCAAGCTGGATCAAAGACTCCTGGGGGGAGGACGACAGGACAGGCTGTTTGCTGTGAGAAGGTCATGGGGGTGACACCTGCAGGCTGGCCGGAGCCTCAGGGGCTGGAGGGGTGGGTGGGCCTGGGGGTGGGCTGGGGGGCAGGACTGGCCTGAGCTCTAGGTTGGGGCAGAGGGCCAGAACGTCCTTCTGCCAGAGACACAGCCGAGGTGAGGGCGGGAGCAAGGGGGAGGAGCAAGGTGCCCTTGAGCAGCAGGTGAGCGCTGGAGGCTTTCCCTGCATGCTTGCCGTGCCCAGGCAGCCTTGGCTGGACCTGAGGTCCCCGTGGACCCGCATCCTCAGGACAGCCTGAAAATCTGCTCCGGCCAGGGGAGCGGGGAGGAGCCCTCACCCTGCCCCCTTGCCTGGCCCAGCTGGAGAAGCCTGGGAAGTACCCCTTGTTTGGGGGTCTCCTTTTGGAGTGCTGGCATCCGAGGGGAGGGGAGCTCTCCTCGGAGCTCCTACTGTACCGAAGCTGGCCCCCAAAGATGCCAGGAGGGGGAAGGGGGAGCTTGGAAAATAAGCCTGCTGGTGGCTGCCTGGAGCAGCCCAGCGGGTGAGGCCCAGGCAGGTGGTAAACAGCAGGGAGGCGGCTCACCCCTGGGAGCTGTTCCGGGGCTGCTGTTGATGTTTTGGAGCAGGGAGCAGGAGGCACCGCTGCGGAGGCCCCAGGGCCCCGGAGAGCCGCAGGGATCTGTCACACGGGGCCGCCCCACTGGAGCCCCGGAGTCTGGGAGAGCCCATGTGACTGGCCCACGTGACTGTGCGTGGACACACCCTCCAGCCACACTCGCACATGCCCGGCACACACCCTGCACACTCAGGCCCACGCAGCCCTCCGACACCCAGACACTGTGTGAGGCCAGCATGCGGTACAGCAGAAAACCCAATTCAAGTCCCAGTCTCACCACATCCTGGTTCATGACTCTGGCATAACCTGTAACCCCTCTGAGCCTCAGTGCCCCCATCTGCCAGGTGGGGCCAGCACTCTCTCCCTGCCCCTGAGTCATCTTGAGACTTGACATATTGTCAGTGTGGTTCACCGTCGTTAATCTCCCCTCTCGGCGAGGCCCGGGGCGTGTCCCACGGGCCTGAGCCAAGGCGTGGGAGCCAGGCTTGAATCTCACTCTGACCCCGAGTGTCACAAGCACACACACTTTGCAGATCCACCCACGTGTGCCCGAGTGTGTGAGCGACTGCCAGCACACACAGCGCACACATCTGAGGCTGTGACGACGGTCGCTGTGCACAATGCTCCACATGTGCTCACACCAAGCAAGTGACACCTCCCTGCCTCCCTGATGTGATTGGCCATAGATATTCGAATTCAGCTAAAGCACAAGGACTGTGACTGCTTATGGAACAAGGACCCTGAGCATAGCGGGCTTCAGGGGGTTTGGGGGCTTGGTGAGGTCATGGAGTGCCCAGGTTCGTTTCCTCTGTCTGCCCTCCAGCCTCAGTGTTAACCCGGTGCCTCGTGATTACAGGATGGCTGCTGCAGCTCTGGACATCGTGTCTGTGTTCCAGTGTGAAAGGAGGGAAACGGTGGCCTAAGAGAACTCTCCTTCCGCACCTGTCCCTTTTATGAAGAAGCAAAAACTCCCCCAGATGTCCTTCCTCTCCCTCCTTCCACAGACTTTCCCCTCTATGTCATTGCTTGGAACTGGGTCAGGGGCCACCCAGAGCTGCAAGGGAGGCTGGGAAGAAAGAACCTGACAAAGGGGCACAGGACCATTGATCAGTGAGGCAAGATTTATCCCTGGCCTGGCTCTTGGCTGTTTTTTGGACCAAACTGGGATTCTGATGGCCAGGAAGAGGGGCGGAAGGGCCATTTAAAATGTCTGGCACCTGTGCCATGTGGCCATGCGCTCCATTCTCCATCCGTCCTCCAGGGGGCGATGTGAGGACAGAAGACACCAGAGGCAGAGGGGTTTGAACTCCCTGGGGCAAGAGGAAAGGGGCCCCTAATATTAGTGCATCTGTGCCCATAAAGGCAGAAAGCCCAGCCAGAAACAGGCCTGCGGAAGACAGCTCACTGGGAGCTGGAGGGGGCCATTTCCTGGCTGTGCCCACCCCAGGCACCAGACACGTGGTCATGACGCCCTGCATCCCCCCGGACCCAGACATCGAATGCTGCGGTTCTCCACCAGGTTCCTCCCACCACGACGCACCTGCCGGCCGGCCGCGCTCCCACAGGGTCCCAAACCTCACCAGCCCTCACCAAATGCCGTCTGCCTGTGTGTGATGACATCACGGGGCTCCCTGGGATCCCCCTAACTTCAGAAACACATGAGGACGCACGGGTCCCTCTGCAGGGACCCCATGACACCAGGGACCACTCAGAGCCGACAGCCCTGAAGTGGTGGCACTTCACAAAGGCGATTTGCCAAGGGCCCGGCAGGCGGCCAGGCACCGTCCGGAGTCAGAGGGAGTCTGCCCGCCCCTCAGCGAGCAGAGCCTGAGGGTGAAGCGCCGCCGTGGCTGAGCTCCGGGCTCTGTAGGTTGTCGGGCCTGCGATCTCCTCTCCAGGCACCTGTGGTGATTCTGGTCCTAGGTGCACGTCCCTGGTGCGTCTGCTTTTGTCCGAACGCCTCCTCCTCCTCCTCGGGGTTCTGCTGGTGCCCGGGACCCCCGTGAGCCCCAGGCCTGGCTGTGGGCTCTGTCTGGGAAGGGGCCCTCCCTGAGCGAGGCCCCCATCACCGTGTGCACAACGTTGGGGCCCCCGAACCTGCAAACACTCTGTCTGGCCAGGCCCGGAGGGCAGCCGGCGTGAGTCTCCCTCCCTCCCGACCAGAACAGCTTCTGGCTTCCCCTCCGGCCCTGCGGCTCCCCGGCCACCAGGGCTGTCTTCGCCCCAAGCGCTGGCAGAGGGAGGTGACAGAAACCCATCCTGGCCCGAGTCCGAGCTGTGCAAGCCCTGGCAGGACACTGGTGGCAGGACTCCCCTGCCACCCCGACGCTGTCCCCTCCCTGCAGATCGAGAGGAGCGTCACCCGCAGCACCCTTCCTGCTGCCGCTCTGAGAATCTAACTCCCCGCAGTGTGTTTGGGTATCAAGGGGTGTGGGGCTCCATCTGTCTGGGTGGCCCTTCCCTCCGAGGGATCCGGTGCCGAGGAAGGCTGGGTGCGAAGGACCTGTGAGCAGCGCCTACCGCCCACCAGGAGGAGAGCGAGTCCCCACCGGGCAGGGCCAGGGGCACTGGCTCCCTGCGTGCACAGCAGGGTGCGGGCCGTCGTCTGAAAAGGCTGCTAACGTTCGCTTCACTGGAAGGATTTTGTTCTTTTCATCAAGGCCACTTGGAGACCAGCGCCGGGGGAGGGGTGAGGACATCACAGGGCTCCCGGCCCCCTGGGCAGGGACCAGGTGTGCTGCTCCCTGGGGGCCCCCACTCTCCCCATGAGGAGGGGGGGCAGGGACCAGGTGTGCTGCTCCCTGGGGGCCCCCACTCTCCCCATGAGGAGGGGCGGGGGCCGGCCAGGCAGGCAGGGTTCCCCATGTGGCCGCCGACTGCTGAAGCGCTTTCGGGTGCCTCCCCAGAGCTGGAGCAGTGGACACCCTGCCCAGGGGACAAGTCTAACAGCCACTTAGGGCCCTGTGGCGCCCTGGTTCCCAAATGCGGGCGCCACTCGGCGATGTCGGTCTGGAGATATCTGGGGTTGTTACGGCTGGCCGAGGGTATTGCTGGCTTCTGGTGGGCTGTGGCCAAGAATGCTGCTAAAAATCCTGCCATGCGCGGGACGGCCCCACCACTCAGAACGATCCAGCCCCAAATGTCAGTGGCACGTCTCTGGACCAGCGGGGGAGTGGCCGGAGCGCAGAGAGTGGAGCATGGGACTGCCCAGAGTTGGATGATGCCACCTGGCAAAATCCCCGTGGTGCCCCATTGAGCTGCCGAGGACAGCTCCAGAGGGGGGCACTGGTGGGGAGAGCCTGCTGACCACAGGAGGATGCGGTCCCCTCCTCGGGCTCCCCGAGTCCCAGCAGGCACATGGGGAACCAGCTCTCACAGCAGGGCACAGAGTGGCCCAGCCCCGTGGGACTGGAAGAGGCGAGGCCACAGCTGCAGCCCTGGCAGGAAGGCCTCCGGCCGGAAGGACGTGCTCCTGTGTGAGCATCCGGCTGCCTCCTCGGGCCCGACCCTGCCCTTCCAAGTCTCTCCTGCTCGGGTGTGACCAATGAAAAGAGGGCAGTGGTACCAGGTCGGGGCCTGAGCCTCCCCCAGTTTGCTGGCACCTTCCAAATAGAATCACGCTCTGCATCCGGCCTTCCGATCGTGATGACCCACTCTCTACTGGCTTTTCTAGAAGCCCTCCACCCTCATGGCTCCGTCCCCTGGACTCTGGGGCCTGGCTGCACGGGGCACCCTTCCCCGCCCACAGCTCCTGCCCTCCCTGGACCCTTCCTGACCCCACAGAGGATCCCCAATTTAAGTCACTCTGTGCCCTGGTCCCTTTCCAGACACAGAAAGTGAGGTCTCGATGTTTCCATTAAGCACATACTGCCTTTGAACTTGAAACTAAAGAAAATGGCTTTGGCTCTGGCTGGTATGGCTCAGTGGATTGAGTGCTGGCCTGGGAACCAAGGGGTCGCCAGTTCAATTCCCAGTCAGGGCACATGCCTGGTTTGTGGGCCAGATCCCCAGTAGGGGGCGCATGAGAGGCAACCACACATTGATGTTTCTCTCCCTCTCTTTTTCCCTCCCTTCCCCTCTGCCTAAAAATAAGTAAATCTTAAAAAGAAAGAAAGAAAGGAAGGAAGGAAGGAAGGAAGGAAGGAAGGAAGGAAGGAAGGAAGGAAGGAAGGAAGGAGGGAAGGAAGGGACAAAAAGAAAAGAAAAGAGAAAAAGAAAAAGAAGATAGTTTTGGTAAGCTTTTTAAAAATAGCTTTATACATGTGTGTTTGTATTTCAGTATAAATGATACAAAAAAGTGTAAAGAAGAAATTAAAAGCTCCCTTAAGAGCGAACAGCTGCTGACATTCTGGTGTGCATCCTTACGTATACCTTTCAATGTGCATTCACGCCTACAAATCCGTGTCCACCATTTCACAGAAATAGAATCTCTTTTATCAACTGTCACGTGACCTGCTCTTCCCTCCATCAAGGAGACAGGTAGAACTTCCCGTGTCCAGAGGAGCACCCCCGCCCTATCTAATCTAATCTAATCTAATTGCTAGGCAGTATTCCAGGAATCGGTGGGTTATAATCGAATCATCCTGTTCCCTGTTAAGGACATTTAGATTTATTTCCAATCTTTTTGTTTTTACACACAATTCTCTGATGAATCTCTTTCATCAGAGAAGTATAGAGCTCTTTGCCTGCTTGTCGAATTATTCCTTTACCTCTGGAACTGGTGAGTGCGTTTAAAGCCGGGGGGTCTCCCTCCAAAGCCCAAGGTGAGTATGATCACTACCCATTTCCCAGATGAGGACAGTGGGGCACGGAAGTTCACGTCAGCGGTCAAGGTCAGTGAGTGCCAGTGTGTGTTTCTGAAGGCGCCCGCTTCCCCACACTCCTGCCAGCTCTGGGGGAGAGCTGTCTAATCTTTTGAGCATCTCATGGCAGGGGGGAAGTCTCATTGTTGCTTTTATTTTTATTTTTGGTATTGGTAAGGTTGATTTCAAGGGTCTATCAGTCCTTTGTTTAGTGAATCCCCTTACACATTATTTTTTCACGTCTCTCTCTCATTTTCAGCCAGGCCTTCCATCTTTTTCTTGAGTCGTAGTGATGCTTTACATACTACACAAATCAGCCCTCTGTCGTTACCTGCTGTATTCCGCCGTCCTCACACAGGGCGGGCCTGTGGGGCACACTGTGCGCCCCGCCCCCACCCCTGCCAGGGCCTGGCACAGGGCAGGCTTCCCAGGGTGGGGCACTGCGTCATCCACAGGGGCTCTGGGAGACCCGAGCACCGGATAGGGGTCCAACCCATTCACCGCGAACTCCAGGTCTGCCCTTGTCCTGAAACAGCGACCCCCTCTGTCTGCACAGGGGTAGGGTTGGTAGAATGAACCTTCCTCTTGCCTGATACCCAGGTGGCCAGGGAGGTGGTTGGGCTGTGGTGGCCCCTTGTTACAAATGCAGAAACAGAGGTTCAAAGCAGCTTCGTAAACTGCCCGAGGTTTCACAGCCGAGGCTGACGTTGAACCCCTGGGCCGGAGGCTCACTGTGCTCCATCTCTGACTGACGAGCCTGGTGGGCAGCCTCGGAGCCCCCCTCCACAGCAGACCTTGCCCCCACCCCTGTCACCTGCCAGGCCTGCCTCCCATGGCCTCCCGGCTGGGCCAAGCTGGGAGGAAAGGAGGGAGGGAGCCGAGGGAGGCGGGTGGCACAAGGGCCCCTTTGTGCCGGTTGCTAGGGCCTGGCTGTGTTTGCTCAGCCCGGGTAAACAGGAGGTGCCTGGAGGCCCGCGCTGTTATGACAACTTAACCAGCACGTTCTTTCCTTCCTGAACCGGGCCGGGGGTGATTCCCCACCTCGGAGGGGCTTCCCCAGGGCAGAGTCCGGGCGTCCTCTGGACAGGGGCAGGGCTGGAGGACGCCAGAGGTCACTCGGCTCAGCGCCTCGAGGCTCAGGAGGGGGATAGAGACGTTGAGGCCCAGGAGGGGGCGTTGCCCAGGCCCAAGGTCACAGGGGAGGGGCCGGCGCAGCCAGGCCCAGCCGCTGAGGTTCTGTCCTCTGCACAGAGCCGAGCTGGGAGGTGTCCCCTGTCCTTCACACAACGGTCGTCGTCAGTGTTTGGCTCGGTCCCAACCGCTCACCACCTTCCCGCTGCTGGCGAAAGAACATCCAAACCCAGAGAAACGTTTTATACGCATGTATTCGAGCCAAATGTTTGAGGACATGCCCAGAAGCAGGATCTCCGTGAATGCAGAAAACGCTCTGCAGAGAGGCAGTTGTGCGGTTTACTTTATGGGTTAGAGTCAAAGGAGCAGCCCTAAGGAACAAGCGTGAAGTCCACTGGGGCTAGGTGACGGGGGCAGGAGAAGCGAGGTGCAGGAACACACACTCCTCCCACACTGGCGGGCGCATGGCCGTGAGTAAATCATGTTCACAGCGCATGGAGATGGTATGTGGGGAACGGGATCACAGGGAGGAGCTCTGCGCCCCCCCCGCCCCCGCACCCCACTCCGGTGCAGGTGGGTGTGCCCTGAGGGTCTGGAAGAGAAGATCACTCCGACCTCTCAGAGGTATGTGATCCCGGAGGCACAAAGACAAAAGCCAGGCTCACGAAGGGGAGAGAGTGACCTTTGCTAAGGAAGCTGTCAGTCCAGCACGTGACTCTACCCTCCCCGGCCTGCCCAGTTCGGGATTTATGGCCAGGCCCTCCTGTGGTAACTCTTGGTCACTGAGCTCGTCAGGCCTGTCCTGTGGCCCCCCTGAGTTCGTCAGGTTTACTTTCGCGTCTGCACTGCCATCCCTGGGGTGTGTGGGGGAGGGGGGAGGCGGTGGCGGAGCATACCGCCCCCCGCCGTCCATGGGTCCGGGCGCCTGGAGGTGCAGGGCGGCCCACGGCGTGGTCACCTGCGAGGCTCTTTCTCTCTGACCAAGCCAGCACATCTCAAGAGTAAGAATCACGCTGTTATTTATCGGGCTTGCAATGAATAAATGATCACTCTTCACCTCCCTCCCGGGGCACCGTCAGAGTGGGAGCCACGAGCTGGTTAAAAGATTTTGTTTGGGATTGAAGGAGGATTCACATGAACTTCCTTCAGCCCTGCTGACCTCACAGTTATGCCAAAGGTCGCCACCCTCCTTGGAGAGAGTGTCAAAGGGTGGCCGCTGCAGCCCTCTGGGCACCAGAGGCCTCCCGAGGTGAGAGGCCCAGCCCGAGGTGGCCGGCGACCAGGGCTCCCGTGTGACCTCCAGGCAGCGCCACCCTCCCTGGCTCCCTTCCTCCAGGGGCGGGGCAAACCGCACGCTGGGCGCAGCCTCTCCCAGCCTGAGGTCCCTGCTCGGCCTCGCCTCGCCCAGGGAGCCAGGAGGGCTGGCGGTAAGGAGAGCTTCCGAAGGGAGGTTTCCGGGGACACCGTGGCCTTAAGCAGGTGCCCGCTGGACTCCTGCCAGGCTGGGAGCTCCTCTGGGCCCGAGCCCCACCCTTGCTGTCCCCGCCCACGGCACCCCGCAGTCCACAAACAAAGGCCCTGGGTGCCTCAGCTGGCAGGACACTCACACAGGGAACCCTTTGGGGAACAGAGTGGATTTCCTCAAAGGTGGGGGGGGACGGGCTGTCTTGGGGAAGTCTCCCCACCCAGGGCCACCCTGCGCTGGCCAAACGGCCCACAGCCCAGGGCCAGGCCCTGGGAGCGGGGCCCCGAGTTCCTTAAAGGAGCCGCCCGAGCTCACCACCTGGGAGGGAGGTCAGCGCAGAGGGCCCCAGAGGGAGAGGAGAAGCGCCGCCAGGGGCCTCAGCAGAGGGCACCGAACATCCCGGACTCCCAGGAAAACACTGAACATCCCGGACTCCCAGGAAAACACCAGTGCCGGGCCTTTCGGGGCCACGTGTGGGCCCCACGGCGTCGAGCCCCGTCCCGGATGGGTGTGGGCGGTGCGATCAGGTGAAATCTGTGTGGAAAGGGTGCTGCCAGCCGTCTGGGGAAGCACGTGCACGAAAGGGGAGACTCTGGGCGCGGTGGCGAGGAGCGGGCCAGGATTTGCTCCTCCGCCCGGACTCACACCCTCCGCCCCGGCCCGACGTGGCCCTGGTGGTGGGTGGGCTTTCCTGCGGGCACGTGCGGCGGGGAGTCCAGGACGAGCTGGGCCTCCGGGTCGCGCCGCTGCTGCTGCTGGGGGCGGCAGCAGAAGCCCGGAGCCGTGATCAGTTCCTGGGACAACCAGGTTCAAGGGCAATGGCCCAGGAGCCCTCGGCCTCAGGGCAGGGGCGTCTGTTCTGGCCACTCTCCGCCTGAAGAGGGCCGTGTCCCGTGCCTCCCGGGGCCTGGAGGCCATCCGCAGTGACCCCAGCAGGGAGCCATGACCAGGAGGAGGAGGAGTCTCAGCAGACTCCAGAAGAGAGAGCCTACCTACTCCGCTGCCTGCCCAGGAGAAGCTTCTAGACGGCCCACGGAAACAGACAGACACACTGCAAGGGGGGCTGGTTCCCAGCAAGGGGTCAGGGCCAAGGGGGGTGCCAGACCAGCGAGGCAGAGTCACAGAGAACGCCTCGGCACCCGCTCTTCCAGTGCTCTTAGCTGACACGTCACCTCCAGCACCCAGCGGGTTCCAACGACGTTTCGTTCCTGCACCCGCAGCTCTGGAGTTCCCTGGGTCTCGCTTGGAGCCTCCCGGGGGGACAGGGGCAGGGACTGGAGTCATGTCAGTGACTTCCTCACGGACCTGTCACACGGTTGAGGCTGGCTGTCAGCTCGGACCGCAGCTGGGGCCTCCGTGCACCTCGGGCTTCCTCATACCATGGTGACCGGGCTCCCAGGTGAACATTCCAGAAGAACCGGACTGAGTTTTGTCACCTTTTCTGCCAGCTTTTGAGGGCACGTGATGTCACTTCCAACATAGTCCCAGGCCGCCTGCCCGAGATTCGTGGGGGGAGAGGGCACAGACCCCGTGCTCTAAGGGAGGAGGGTCAGACCCTGCTGTCAGACCAGCCAGTGGGTGGGAGGTGTGGTGGCCGCCATCTTTGAGAGATGCAACCTGCTGGAAAAAAAAGGAAAAAGGAAAAAAGCAACGCCCCATCTTCAGTAACTATGTATTGAACGCCCACTCTGAGCCAGGCACCGCACCAAACCCAGGGGCACAGCAGCGACCCAGAGAGACCTTTGTCTCTGCCCCATGGAGCTAACAGTCCAGTTAGAGAAGGCAGACCATTGGCCAAGTAAATAGGTGCCCTGAAAGGCGGATGAAGCGGAGGTGGGTGCTGAGGAGGAGCAGTAGTAACCTGGGTGGAGGGCCAGGGTGTGCGGGGGCGGGGGACACATGGGAGTTGACCTTGGGAGGCCTGAGACTGACCAGCCAGAGAAGAGGCACTGGGGGAGGCACTAGGGGGAAGGGCTCAGGAAGCAGCCGGAGGCCTGCAGGGCAGGCATCACAGCCGGGGGGGGGGGGGGGGGGCGGGGGGGGACCCATGGGACCGGGATGTGCAGCGTTGTCGTTGTCCGTCTTTGTGGGGACTTTGGCTTCTGCTCCGAGGGCAGCGGGAGCAACAGAGGGGCCGTGGGGAGTTTGAGCAGAAGCAGAGGACACCCAGCCCAATCCCCTCAAGCCCCAGCCTCAGCTTGCACACCTCTACTGATGGGGAAGTCACCCCCTTATTGTTTATTTTGTCTTGTCATGAGTGAAATTAAACCCCCTTGTAGCTCCGCCTCACTACGGCCTGCCTCTGGGACCACGGAGTGGGCCCTCTCCCACCCTGGATGTTTTAAGAGGGAATGTCTAACCCTCCAAGGCTTCTCCTCCCTAAACCCCACCCAGATCTTCACCAATCCACATATACCCGGACCTCCGGAATGCTCACCATACTGGGCATTAACGTCTGTCCTTTTTCTAAATAGGGATTAGCAAAACAGAATCCCAGAGCCAAATCAGGCCCTTACCCTGTTTTTGTAAATAAAGTTTTATTGGAACACACCCACACCCATTGGTTTACTATCGTCTACAGCTGCTTTGTGTGGAGTGGGGTTGCTGCCCTGGACACGATGTGAACCACAAGTTTAAAATATTTACTGTCTGGCCCTTTAGAGAAAATGTTTTCTGGCCCCTGTCCCAGCTGTGCGTGCCTGAGCGCACACTCTGGCTGCGAGGCTGAAACGGACAGCGAGGGGCCAGGCTCGCGGCAAAGACGCCCGTCAGAGGAGACTGCAAAGATGCTCAGTAATAAAGACCTGAAGTGCGGTATCACCGACTGCTGCTGCGTATGTGTCAAGCTCGCACATTCATTCACACAAATGCACGTTTTAAAATTAGACGTTATATCTAGTCCTTTGCAAAGGTTTCTAGGACGCGTCTCTGGTCGAGGACACACCGATTTCTGCACCACAGAGCTCCACACCTCACCTGGACGGAGCGCCTCCGTCCGGCCTGAGAGGGAGCAGCAGGTGGGGGTTGGGAGCCACTGGGCGGAGTCCCGAGGTACAATTCAAAACCACGGATTCTTAACTCTGAAGAAGAACAACATTAAAAGCCGTGGCAGGTGCGGGGCCCACAGCAGGCTGAGTGTCCGCGGCTGGCCACAGGGACAGGCTGTCATCTGCACCAGAGAAAAAGGCGAGCCCTCGCCCCGGCGGCCAGGCCGGCCCCCCTGGGAAACTTGGACTCCCCCCGGACTTCCCACAGCGGGCATTTTTTTCAGTCACTATGGTCATGAAACATGAAAAGAAAGCACTGACTTGTTCTCCAGGAAGAAAGGGAGAAAGAGAAAAAACACGAAGAACATTGCTGTTCAAAAATACATGCTTTGTCCTTAGGCTGCCTTAAAATAAAAATAAAACAGCAGGACTTACAAAATTAAATGAAGAGGCTGCAAAGAGCTGAAGTCTTCACGGCTCCTTAAGAGGACCTTCCAGAATCTGTGTCCCGCAGTAAGCAACTAAACTCTGTGACCGCTCTGACCCCTTCTGCCCTGGGTCCTGGGGTCCCTATCTGTGTGGTAGAAACCCCAAGCCCCTCCCCTCGGGGGGGGGGCGCTTCAAGAAGGTTCCATGAGAAGGTGAAGGTGCCAGTTCCAGGTGGTTACCTCCAGCGTGGGGCTGAGCACAGAAGGAGGAAGGAGCAAATGACACCCCAGGCACAGGCCTCCTGGGTCACCTCCAGCCGCTCTGGGATGCAGGTATGCCGGACCGTCTGTGGGAACCACAGGGGCCCAAGCACCTTCTGGAAACTTCATAATGAAGTCCAGGGTGAAGAACTCAGGAAGAGGTCAGTGAGTGCCACTCGGGAGGACAACCTAGAGACACGGGTAGAAGTTCAGCCTTTGGACCTTGACCTCAAAGGACTATGGGGGTGGAGGCAGAGGGGTCACAGCTCCTCCACGCTCAGCCTGTGCTCTGGGTACAATGAGGAGCACCCTGGCCTCCAGGCTCACCTTCCCTGGGGGTCCTCAGGACACCCAGACACTCTCGAATGTTGCCCAAACGTTTTCGGTGTCACAGCCCTGGCAGGGCGCCTGGAAGCTGGCACCAACCAGATCCTCTTCCTCCTGCTCAGGCCTGCGCCCAGGGTCACGTTCCGTGTGGAAGGGCAGCCGCTCCCGCTCAGACCTCCCCAGCCTCAACCCTCTGTTGAGGTCATTTTCTCTCCTCGTTTCTCCCATGAAAAACGCTCCCCAGGTCCGTGGCCAGGCTGGCCCTGCTCAGAGTGAGCCTCCGGGGAGAGGATCCGAGCAAATGAAAGAGTGGAATGCAGAGCCCAGAGGGAGTGGGGAGAGCTGGGCTGGAGGCAGGTTATCTCAGGCCCTGGCTGTGACCTAGGCAGGCCGCTTACGCCCTCTTAGCCCCGTTTTCTCTGACGCTTGAAACTCCTGAACTAACTGACCTCTAGCACTCTAGTTGTTCCGAATGAGCACACAGAGAGGATGTGTTTATTGTCCAAGGTCCCCTGTACCCAGGCAGGCAGCTGGACACATTTCAGGGACCCCCCCGGGAGCCCCAGACTGCCTTGTGAGAAAGCTGACCAGCCCCAGTGGCATAAAAACAATCACATCCATTTACGAATCACATCTAAGCACGCATCCGTCCTTCCATTCCTCCTCCCGTCTTCTCTCACATTCTTCGTTCCCTTTTAGTCCCTCCATCCGTCTAGCCAGTCACTGGCTTACCCATCCATCACCCATCATTTCATCTTTTCCTGTTTCCTGTCTTCCTTCCTTCCATTCCTTTATCGCACCCAACTCTTCTTTTATCCATTCCCCCTTTCTCTCTTCCTTCCTTTCCTCCATATTTCCCTCATCTTTTCCAACCGTTTCTTCAATCTTTCCACCCATCTACCTTCCCACCATCCAGCCACCCATCCATTCAACCAGTAATCCCTCCAACCAGCTGCCTCTCCGTTGGTTCCTCACTGCCATTCATCCACTTATCCAACTTCCTTTTTCCTCCTTCTGTCTGTCCACCCACCTTTTCTATCACTCCATGCATTCATCGGTTACATATTTATGAACACCTAGTTGAGCTAGAGACTGCTTCCATGTAAATGCCCACATGTATATTCACGAGCCCACTCTAGAAATATCTCAAAGGAAGAGAGACACCCAGATACGTAAGACACAACGTGAGACATGTGTTTACGGAAAGTCGTGCAAGTCTGAGGGGGGGGGACTGTCAACTCGGGGGTGGTTGGTGCCAGTTTCCCTGGATGTTCCTGAGCGATCAGAGGGATGAACGTTTATCATGCAGACAAGGGAGGCCCTTGCACATTCCAGGCCAAGGGAGCGGCACGTGCAAAGGCCCGGGGGCCGGGAAAGAGTACGGCAGTTCCCAAACCACAAGGGGGATACTGGGCAGCAAGCAAAGGGGAGTGTGGAGAGGGAGGAGGCGGGAGAGATAAGCAGGGGTCCAGATTCCAAGGGCCATGCAGGCCCTGCTGAGGAATTTGGACTCTGTCCTGAGGACAAGGACGAGCCCTGGAAAAGAGTATCTGTCTGCAGTGGGGCGCTGGAGCGGTGTGGGGGTGGGAGTGTGTGCTGGAGACAGGCCATTTGGGGGGTCACCCTGGAGGCAGGAGGGAAGAAGCGTTCTGGCTGAGGCCATCACCTCTGGCTTCGGGTGGAGAGAGGGGTGGGGTTGCGAGTTGTTTGAGAGGTAGCAGGTGATGGCCGGGAGAGGGAGATGAGGGTGGGAGGCTGGTGAGGGATTCCTAGCAGAATCAGAGGTGGCGGTACAGAGCTGGGAATGTGTGAGTGGGCGATGATGGGTTTGGGTTCAGTCATGGAGAGTCTGGACCCAATCACCCTGAAGGAGGGTCCAGCGGCCAGGATATGCACATATCAAACCCCGACCGAGGTGGCCTTTGCTTCTATCTGCTCCTCTGGTCTCCACTGCTGCCCTCAGACCAAGGCTGGCGCTCACTCACTCATTCACTCATTCATTCACTTACTCATAGGCCCTAGCATACACAGCCAGCCAGCCAGCCATCACGTTCCCCGGCTTCCTGGGGGCAGCACTCTTGTACAGCAACTGCCACTGGACAGCTTCAGCGTCTAAGAGGAGAAGCAGCCTGCCCCGGGGTCCGCAGTCGGCAGGTGGCGGGGCCGGAGCAGAAGCCGAGACTCTGAGGAGCCGCTGGTCAGGGGAGTGGAACTGAGGGCTGCTGGCTCAGCTCTGCAGGAGGACCAAGGACGCTCCAGGCCTGCTCCAGAGGCTGGGTGACTCAGCAAATGGCTTTTCTGCTGCAGCCCAGAGAGGAGAGGGGACCCAATGAGACAGCCGGGTGCCTGTGGCCAGAGCTTCCGCTGCCCCTCAGGAGACTGCTGGATTTCCTCTCCCTCTTCCTGCTGGAAACTGCTCCCCCCACCCCTCAGCGCCTCCTGTCTCTGCTGTTTCCTGCTCCCAATCCTGAGTTCCCACCACAGCCTCCCTGGGGCCTTTGGCAGCTGCCTCTTTCCTTAGCCAGACCCCAGACCTCCGGCTGCATTTGTCCTGGACTATCTACAGGGTCTGAGAAGTGTCATTTGGCCACCACGTGGCCTGCATTGCCTTCTCTGTAAAATAGGGCCCCCTGAGCTTGCAGAGTGGAGCGGGCTTTGTGACCCCTGGCAGACCTGAGCAGAAGCCGAGGCCAGTACGCCCTCAGGATTCAACCATAACAGATGCTCACCCCATGTCTAAACTCTTTCTAGGTATTTATCCCACCTTATCTTCCCAACAAGTCTGCACAGTAGGTCCTGTTGCCATCCTCCTTGTCGGCAGCAGATGAGGAAACTGAAAACACAGAGAGGTTAAGTAACTTATCCAAGGTCACACAGCTGTTAAGTTTGGGCCTGGATTTGAATCCAGACTATCTGGCTCTAGTCTCCACGTGCTTCTACCCTGTGCTATGCTCTCCCTCAAGGCTCTGTCTTAGGCACTGCCTTTTAAACAAGGAGCGAGACCACACTAGCCACGGAGGAAGGGGATGGGGCAGGAGCTAGGCGTGGTCAGCACGGAGGAGAAACGGCCTGGGGACACAGGACTGGTGAAATTCTTGGCACGCCTCTCCCCTCTCCATCCAGTTAACGTCTACCCACCTCTCAGGACTGCACGCAAGGGTCTCCATCCTGGAGCAGCACCACCTCCAGCCCCAGGCTGCCAGAGTGCAGGTGAGTGCCTCTCTCACAGGTGGTCACCTCACTGCATCCGGCACCTCCTCTGCACCAGGCACCGGCTACCTATTAGGTGTGCCCTTTCACTGAATGCTCCCAGCCCGTCAGCACTCGGCTTGGCTGGGCCGGGGCCTCTGGGGGCAGGCGTCGAGTCCACCGGAGCCCGCTTGAGAGAAAGAGAGCACTTGGGGGGAACCCCTGGGGGCCTGGGGGAAACTTGATCTCACAGGAGGGTGCATGAAGACCCAGGAAGAACCCAGATGTCTCTCCCTTACACTTGGAGGCCATGGCGTCTCCTAGTAACATCCATCTCCGTGAGCCGGAGGCCCTGGGACGGAGAGCTGCTCGGTGCAGGAAGGACTCTCTTGGGCAGGGCTGTTTCGGCACAGACGGGCTGCCCTGGCGGAGCGTGGCGGTGGGCAGGCCGTGGTGGGAATGTGAGCAGGAGTGAACCTCCAAGGGGCCCGTCCCGTTGGGGCCGCTTGGCTGGGCAATCCAGGATCACATTTCCACGCGTCTCCTCAGCGTCCCCCCTGGGATGTCCAGTGGACACTTCGAAAAGAGCCCGTTTGACACTGAGCCCTTGTCAGTCCCCAGAAACCTGCCCCCCCCCCCACAGCTGTCCCCATCTGTGTCGCTGGCAACTCCACCCTTCCAGCTGCTCAAGCCCAATGGCGGGCCTGCTGGACACCTCTCCCTTCCATCCCCACTCGGCCCGTCTGCAAACCCCACTGGCGCAGCCCCCAGACTCTCCAGAATCCACTGCCCTGGCTACGAACCTGGTGCAAGTCCCATCGCCTCTCGTCTGGGGCACGGCAGGGCCCCTCCAGCCAACTTCTAAACACAGTCGGGGCGCTCCCTCCCTCTGCTCCAAAGTCTGCCTTGGTTCTTGCCGCACTCACACTCGGAGCAGAGGCTGGTCCTCCCGACAGCTCCTCACGACCTGGGCCCCGTCACCTGCTGCCTGACTATTCCTCTCTGTTCCCCCAGCACCGCCGCCGGCAGAGTCCTCGGCTCATGGCCTGTGCACTGGCTGGTCCCTTGGCCCAGAGCCTCTTTCCCCAAATGGCTGCTAGGCCCAGACCCTCCTCCCCTTCAAGTCTTTGCTCAAGGTCCCTTTTTTGGTGAGCCCCACTCCGACTTCCATATTTAAAGTTGCAACTGCCCCTACCGCCCAGCACATTCTGGTTACACTGAATCCATCTTACCCTGCCAGGTTCCCTCCCTCCATCCCTCCCTCTCTCTCTTTCTTTCTTTCTTTCTTTCTTTCTTTCTTTCTTTCTTTCTTTCTTTCTTTCTTTCTTTCTTTCTTTTCTTTCTTTCTTTCTTTCTTTCTCCCATAACACTGACCACTTTTGATGTACAACATAATTTTAAGTTACTTTATTATTTATTATCTGTCTCTATCCACTAGACTATGAGCTCTCTGGGAGCAGTGATTACTCTCCCTGCTCACTGTTATACCCTAACCCTCTAGAACAGTGACTGCTTCAACAACATTCCCTCCGTAAACGTCACGGTGGAGAGAGGGGCTGCAAGTCAGGAGCCAGGGCCCTGGGGACGCCTCTGGCAGCTGGCCAGGGGGTATAGGGTCCCCCCTCGGTCATGGCCTGGGGTGTCCAGGCAGACTCAGCCCGGTTTCTGTCTTCACTGGCCTGTCCCCCCCTCCCCTACTCTCATCCAAACCCTGGAGGACGACAGGTTCCTAACTGCATCCCCAGAGGCCTGGGGCATGCCCAAAACCTCCTGAACTGCCCTGAACTTTAGATCCACTTGGGGTTTGGGGAGGAAGTGAGGGGAAGTCTTTTTCTCTTAGTATTCGTCACCTCTCACACACTATATAATTTACTTATTTATTATGCTATGTTTCTAAATGTATTCTTTATTATTCAACAATTCTCAGAAGGCTTTCTGATTCTGAGCGGCTGAGGACCACTTGTCTCAATTACCCTGCCCCCGTTCTTACAGCCGATGCGGTTCCTGGGTTCCCAGGCCTAGAAGTAGCTCACCAGGCTCCCCTTGGGTCTGTGACTCATCTGGAGAGGTGACCGTGGGTACCCTGGACCTCAGCCAGCGCCCCCATACTCTCCTGCCTCCGTTCCAGCTGGGCAGCTCCCCAACCCCCCCAGACCCCACCCTTCCTCCCCGCTGGCCTAGCCTGAGCTGTGCTCCTTAGGGTTAGCAAGGAAGGATGGGGGCGGGGAGGAGGCTGCGGTGCTCTCCGTGGTCCTGAACCACCTCGCTGGTCCCCATGACAGGCGAGGTTGTCTCTTTGGGAAGCAAAGGGGAGGGGAAGGGACCTGTGTGGACCCCTCCCCCTCCAGATCACACTTGTCTTTCCGAGGACTCTAATCCTGCTCGTTTAGCTCATATGAAGCCTTCTTATCTTTGAGTCATCGCTGAGTTGTCACCTCCTCCAAGAAGCCTTCTTGGACTTTGCAAACTGAAGGTGGTCCCCTCCTCTGTGTTCACGTGGTGTCCCACACTCCCCGCATCCCACCCCCATCACTCAGTTGTAAGCTCCTAGTCTGCCCCCCGCACTGCTGTATCCCTAACACATAAGTAATGAGAATGAATTTTGGTTGGACAAATGAATAACTACTAATAAATAAAATGAAAGAGTAGAAGATGGTCTGCAGAAGGAATGCCCTCGTGGTCTGTTCCTACCTTTTCTTTAGATTTTTAATTATTATTTCTTTTTAGGGAGGGAAGGGAGAGAGAAAGAAAGAGAGAGAGAGAGAAATATCAATGTGTGGTTGCTGGGGGCCGTGGCCTGCAACCCAGGCATGTGCCCTGACTGGGAATCGAACCTGTGATGCTTTGGTTCACAGCCCGCGCTCAATCCACTGAGCTACGCCAGCCAGGGCTTGTTCCTACCTTTGATTAAGCCAGGACTACTACACCACGCTCTCTGTACAAGGAACAAGGGAGAGAAACAAGAGACTGGCACCGCCCTTTCCCTAAGGAACCCGTGACAGGTGGAGGGGTGAACAGTGGCTAATGACCTAGGCCCCGTTTTCCACATGGGGAGACTGAGGCTCAGACAAGTGACGCAACTCTATAATCACGACTCAAGGGTGACAGAGGTGACACTGAAGCCCTGCCCCTTGGCTCTGGACCTCCCCATCCCCTGCCTCTGCTGCCAGTCCCCCGTCTAGTGACAGTTCATGTCCCTGAGTAATGAAGACACTGGGCTACATCTGTCTAAGGAAGTCTTCCAGCTCCAGATTTCATGGGAAATTAGGACCACGAGCTTTGTCTCCATCCTTTGGGGCCACTGAGATCGCACAAGGAAAACCCTCTGCTTCCAGTGAATGGTTTTGTTAATCCAAGTCATCCGATCAGAAACAGGGGGGAGGCCTCTTCTCTCCAAGATCTGGGTGCTCAGCAGCAACCACAAGGGATGCCAAACTGCCAGACCGTCAAGGCCCATGGGAAGGGGCAAGTGTGACACGGCCCAGCCTGACCTCAGTCTATAGTCAGGGTCCACAGCTTCTAGGACAGCCCACACCCCACCTGCTGGTGGGTCACGGGACCTGGGGGGAGTTCCATTGTCACTAACCAGGGAACCTTCGCCTGTAGGGTCCTGAGGGGTGGGGACTATAAGACCTCAGCTAATGTCAGTTTTCATTCCTTGGAACCATCCCACATACCCACCACACAACCGCACAAGTTCACGTCTCTGCTTCAGGGGCGGTCGAAGCCTGGGTTCTACAAGGCTTTAGTGATCACAACTGGGCTATGAGGGGCATAGGTGCTCAATAAAGGCGTTTGCTGAAGGGACAAAGACTTTGAAAACGTGGCGTACATAAGAAAAGAAGGAGCTGGGTAGGTCAAAGGTGGATTGCTGGGTAAGCCAGGACCTACCAACCCCTGAAAGGGGCACTTGGCTTCCTGCTGGGAACGGAGGCTCAGTCAGCTGGGGGAGGAGGGGAAGGAAGGGGAGGGGTCAGGAGCCAAGGTGGGAACATGGGACCTTGTCAGGGAAGGCTAAAGGCTAGCTGTGTGACCTTCTCACTTTGGCTGGAAATTGGGGCTTTGGGGAAGGGAGCAAACGCAGCACCCCAACAAACTCTGCCTACTGCTGTGTCTAGGGAGGAGGAGGCAGCCAGCGGGACCCTTCCCAGGCTCCCATTGTTTTCCTGCGCCCCCCTGGCTCCCAGCAGCTGGCCTGTTATCTGGGGCGGGTCTGCCATGTAGCTAGTCCCATCTGGGGTGTCTTCACGTGCGGGGTGCCTGCTGGACTCGGCTGAGCCCAGGAGAGAGACCCCAGGAAGCCTGTGCAACCTTGAACTGGTCACCTCTCTGGCCCACTGGCCCACCTATAAACTGGAAGGGGCTAGATAGTCTCTGAGGGTCCTTGGTGCCAGTCACGCCAGTGTGCCCACCCTAGCTGCAGTGCGGGGAGGGCTGGATCTCCATGGAGAGGCCGTGCTGGCCCAGAATCCTGGCACCAGTATAGCTGGCCGCCCACGCACAGGCAGGCAGGCGGGAGGCAGGGTGCTGCAGCCTTGTTGCCTAGCGCAGAGAACTTTCCATCGGGTCCAGGTTCCCATCACCATGGCAACTGCTGGGGGGTGGAAGCAGAATGCCTCAAAATGCCGGGGAGATTACATGGGGGGAGGGAAGAACAAGCAAGGGAGCCCTGAGCAGACCCTGAGTGGACACGGCCAGCACCCAAGTGGGTCCCGCTTTTATCTCTGCCTTCTTCTTTCCTCCCCCCTTCTCCCTCTTCAGGTGTTTCTCTCTGTATCCTTTTCTCCTTTCCCTATGTCTCTCTCTCCCTGCTCCCCTCCCTGAGCCCTTGCTCTTAGGAGCAGTGGCTAACGGCTAACATTTCCTTAGCACGTTCTATGTATTCATATATCAGGCACCGTTCCCCGTGTGTTACATGGGTGAACTCCTTCGATCCTCCCACCCTTGTGGGGTAGATTCTGTAATCATCCCACTTTACAGACGGGGAAGTGAGGCCCAGGGAGGCTGGGTGACTCGCCCAGCCCACATAGTAAATGATGGATTCAGGAGTCTGGCTGGACTTCAGTGACTGAAGCTCAGCCTCCCTAGTATCTGGAAGATCTCCTTTGTCAGAGAAACTCCAGAAGCTGCTGATGAAATGAGGGTGGGAGGGCAGATGAGGGTGGGAGCACAGGTGGCAAATGCCCACACTTTGGAGGCCCCACAGTGCCTTCCCACTCTCCCCTCCCCTCTGTCATCGTACCCAACCTCCCAATGGAGGCCGGGGCCAGGGCCACACCAGCTGCCCGCAGCTGCTGGGCACCACTGCTGGCCGAGTCCCCCAGCCTTGGCTGACCAGTGCTTGCTCTCTCAGACCCAGGGAAGGCTCTTGGCCTGCGGATGGCATTGGGAGGTGCGGGAGGCCAGAAACCCAGGGGCCATTTCCAGCACCAACTCCTCCCTCCAGGGTGCCTTGGGGAGAGAGAGCCTGACCAGGATGCCTAGCCTACGCCACACCGTGATCCTGCAAGGGAATTACTCGGAATTCCCAAAGCTGCGTTTGCTGCTCGCCTCGAAAGCTCCCAGGTGACGGTGAAGGGCCAGTGGGAGATTATGTATACAGATATTGTGAAAGCAGCAAACACAGCAGCCCAGCTGCCCCTCAGTGTGACCCCCCTGGTGAGCTACTCAGCCAAGACCTATACAGACCAGAGCAAACTGGGCACTGAGAAAGAAGTGCTTCAGCTTTGGGGACAGAGAGTCCCCTAATCATGGCTTTAAAGATGTTTGACTTCCTTCCAGGCTGCCTTTGCCTGCTCCCCACTCCCTCGTGGCATCTGCATCCTGCGGCTCAGGCTCCTCTGCTCACTACCTTCAGTGTGACTTTTGTCCTCTGATCTGTCCACTGCTGTCCCACACTCTCTCCAAATCCTTCAAATGCCAGAGAGAGAGAGAGAGAGAGAGAGAGAGAGAGGGAGAGGGAGAGGGAGAGGGAGAGGGAGAGAGAGAGAGAAACACCAGTCTGGAACTCTGGCACCCTGATTGGGCAGAGATCTCCCTCCAGGCCATCCCATTGGCTGCTGGTCAGGTTACTGATTGGCTGCCCTGAGACTTGTGCTTCCCCCAGTCCAATTGCCTGTGGCCAGGGAGGCCAGGTCCCATGTTACTAAATACTGTGGCTGAAATACTGGAGGCATTTCCTCATTGTTTAAGCCATTTGGAATTGAGCAGCCACCGCACTAACTTGGAGTTGGGCCTCATGCCCTTGATGCTGAGTTAGTAGCTTCTCTGCCTCTGAATGGCCAGTTGAGATGGGGTTTCTGTTACTTGCAGCCAAAACCTTCTGGCTGGCGCCCCATTTCATAGGTTTATTGTAAGACTGAATGAGTCAGACCTGTTCAGGGTTAGTCATGACTGGACAGAAGTGAGGTAGGGGATGCAGAATGTTGCCCCCAAGAAATTTAGAGGTCCCATTTCTATTCATGAGCTTCCTTCTAGTAGGCCAGCTCCTGGCAGTGACATGGAGGCTTGCTTTTCAATCTGCAGTCATTGGTGGCTGTGACCTGCCCCCGAGATGCCTTTGCTGCAAAGGACCAGTGACATTAAGTCATCCACTCCCCTCCCAGCATTTTAGCCACAGGAAGGCACAGACCAGGCTCTGAATCCTCAGCCCTGGGCCAGGGCCCCCATTCAAGGAGCCAGATTTCCACCACCCATGTGGGTGGGGGTGCCCGTCTGCAGCCAGAGGCCTCCCCGGGGCCCACAGGACTCCACCACGAGTTCCAGTCAAGCCAGCCCTACCAACGTCCCCCTGACTCCTGGAGTCTAAAGATCAAAGGGACTATGGCTGCATCTCCAGTGTATAATTTAGGCCTCGATATGTGGGCAGGATGTACTGGCTCAGTAGTGGGTACCAGGAAGGGTGGGAAGACAGGGCCCACAAGGGAGGCAGAGGACTCCCAGAGCAAGACTGAGCATTACAGAACGCCCAGCCCAACGCCCCCGCCTTTCAGCCTCTGCTTGCACACCTCTGAGGACGCAGAACCATCCTTTGTTTGTTGTACGGGGTCGGCTTTGGCTCGAATGAAAATAGCCTCATTATGGTTATTCCTCTGGGACCACTGAGTGAGCATGATTACTCGGCGTACTTTATTCCACCCAGTTCTTTTTCAAATCCATATATGCCCCTACCTCCAAAACCCGCACCATCCCAGTCATTTATTTTCTGTCTTTTTTCTAAAGGAGGGGTTGGCAAACTACCGTCCAAGGGCCAAAGCTGGCCCACTACTTGTTTTTATAAATAAAGTTTTCTTGGAACACAGTCACACTCGTTTGTTTACTACTGTCCGTGGCTGCTTTTGTGCTGCAAAGGCCAAGTTGAATAGTTGAAATAGACACTTGAAACATATCCTACATGGCCCTTTACAGAAGGAGTTCCCTGACCTGCCTTGTAGAACATTAGTGGTCCCCTAAGGAGCACAAGAGATAGCAGGTGTGGCCTGACCTCCAGCAAGGACACTTCCCTTCCCCCTCCTTGGTGTCCATGTGTGACAGCTAGCTGCCAGGGCTCCAAGAGCACAGGCTCCAAGACAACCCATGGCAACAAAAATGCCCAGGTCACTTTGGCACAGCCTGGCGTTAAAACCTGTTGCCAAAACAAGCTCCCTCCCCACTTGAGTTTTGCAGGACTTGGCTCATTGCCTTTTGTTGCCTTCGTCCTAACCCCTTGCCTTACAGAGACTGTTTTGAACCATGAGTCTCTCATTCGTCTGTGAGTTAGGCTTCCCAGTTTGATTTTTCCATAGCTTTGTTCAGCTTCCTTTCTGTGCGTTTATCCACAGTGGTGATTTTAAAAGAGCCCTGTTGTATGTCACTATAGACTTCCTTTCTGGGTTGTTATTGATCTACTACTTATCAATGCTCCTTAAGCATCAACCTGCTATGACCCATCTCCACCTATAATTTGTAAGTTTCCATTTTACCACATTATCAGTAAAGTAAGGGCATTTGGGGGTATTTTGTCAATATTTGGTGGATTTCTATTCTCAAGGATTGCTGCCCATCTTTCAGAGAATAGAATTGAAGAATAGAAGGGACTTTGGATATCACCTAACTAACCCTCTTTTCTTGCAGATGGTGAAACTGAGGCCCAGAAAAGTAACAGGTCCAAGATGACAGAGTGAATTGGTGCTAGACCCAGGAGTAGGGCACTCTTGGCATGACACCCTGATTATTCAGACTGTGTATTAGTTAGTGTAGGCTAGCTGCTGTAACAAATAGGCCTCAATATGTAACAGATCACTGCAACCAAAGTTATTTCTGCTCATACTAGTCTGGGTAGGTATCCAGGGTGATTCGTCAGCTGTCCCCCTCACTGTCCTTCAGAGCCCCAGGCCCCTTCCATCTTGTGGCTCTACTATCCAGTAAGGCCTTGTTGTAATCCACCTCCAGAGCCCTGGCCCAGTCAGAAAAATTCTGCTTCTACTTCACTGAAATCCCAGATGACTTTTTTTCTGTCTTTCCTGACCCCCTCTTCCTGCCCTCGATCCATTCCTCCAGACCTCAGCCTTCTCTCGGCCTTTTGTGCGCCGTGCTCAGCCCCTCTGCCCATCCAGAAAGGGACAGCTATGGAGTCAGGGCTGGCCAGGTGGGTGAAGCTGCAGTCCAAGTCCCTAGGCAGAGGGAGGCTGGGTCCCTGGAGCAGCTGGTGTGCGTCCAGTCATCATCCATTCTGCAAGGAGGAAATGGCGGGGGGTGGGGGGGCTGTTTCCTCCATCCTGTGGCAGGAGAGAACAGGAAGCAGCAGCTGGCAAGTTCACAATTGGAGTCTGCCCACACAGAATCACAAATCCTTCTCTCTGAATTTAAATGTGCCTGGTGCCGTGGTGCAAAAAGCTGTTCCTACGCTGAGGAGACATGATCAGGCTAAGGGGTCCTCTAAGAGGTGGTCTTTGTCACTGCCTCTGTTGTGGCTGAATGACCTTGTGAACCTCTGGCCCCGATGTTTAACATTCCACGTCCATGAGGCCCCCCTTTCCAGCGCATCGTTTTCTGGGCATCATTGTTGGTGAAGTCTGGGCTCTTACTCCTAGCATTCAAGGTCGCTCCTGTCCGACCTGCCCCCATCTCCTCTCTCCCTACACCTTCTCAAGCCGTGCTCTTTCCTGAGGCAGCATGGCATCCCGGGTCCCTGGAATCGTGAAGGTCCTGGTTCTGCCATTCACCAGGGGTATGGGCAAGCTCTCTGTGCCTCGGTTTCCTTATCTGTAAAATAAATCAGTCATATGTAGTTAGCAAGGACATTGCATGGATTCGGTGAAATAAAGGTATGTGGAAGAGCCTAGTGCAACATTCCATACATATCCATCTTCTCCGTGTCTTTTCCTCTCTCGCCTGGGTTCCCAGGGCTTCCTCTGCCTCTAGTCAGCTGCCACTTACAGCTCAAGCTCTGCCTCCTGCATCTTCCAATGACTCCTGGAGGCAGACCTTCTCCGACCAACCCATTCCCCGAGTGTCCTCTTTGCGAATGAATGGAGAGGAGTTATATATCTGTACCCGGAATAAAATGCAGGGCTCCTTATGAGTCAGTCTCTGCATGAAGTTGCACTCAAAACCTAGCAACCAGAAGTGATTTTGAAAGATGTTTCAATCTTTATTCTTGATTCTTGAAAAACAATCACATTCATAACCCACAGCAGACTTCTCTGAAGTTCCCTCACAACTCTCAAGTTCATGCACACCCTGAAGTGGCAGCTCCGACAAGCCCACCCCAACCCCTCGCCCTATAGTTTTCCTTCCATTCTCTTCCCCTCTAGTTCTTTTTTGTAGCATGTTTTAGTGATTATGCTATTACAGTTGTCCCATTTTTTCTCCCCTTTATTCCCCTCTGCCCTGTACCTCCCTCCCACCATCGTTCCTCCACCTTAGTTCCTGTCCATGGGTCATACATACAAGTTCTTCAGCTTCTCCATTTCCCATACTATTCTTACCCTCCCCTGTCTATTTTGTACCCACCATTTATGGTTCTTATTCCCCCCTCCCCCTTCCTGCTGATAACCTTCAATGTGGTCTCTATTTCTGTGAATCTGTTCCTGTTCTATTTGTTTGTTTAGTTCATTTTTATTTTGGGGTGGGTTTTTTTTAGGTTCTGTTGTTGATAGTTGTGTTTGTTGTCATTTCACTATTTGTATTTTTTATTATCTTCTTTTCCTTAGATAAGTTCCTTTAACATTTCATATGATAAGGGCTTGGTGATGATGAACTCCTTTAACTTGACCTTATCTGGGAAGCACTTTATCTGCCCTTCCATTCTAAATGACAGCTTTGCTGGATAGAATCACTTTGGATGTAGGTCCTTGACTTTCATGACTTGGAATACTTCTTTCCAGCCCCTTCTTGCCTGCAATATTTCTTTTGAGAAATCAGCTAATAGTCTTATGGGCACTTTTTTGTAAGTAACTGTCTCCTTTTCTCTTGCTGCTTTTAAGATTCTCTCCTCTTTAATCTTGGGTTATATACTTATGATGTGCCTTGGTGTGTGCTTCCTTGGGTCCAATTTCTTTGGGACTCTCTGGGCTTCCTAGACTTCCTGGAAGTCTGTTTCCTTTGCCAGGTTAGGGAAGTTCTCCTTCATTATTTGTTCAAATAAGTTTTCAATTTCTTGCTCTTCCTCTTTTCCATCTGGCATCCCAATGATTTGAATGTTAGAATGCTTAAAGTTGTTTTGGAGGTTCCTAAGCCTCTCCCCATTTTTTTCAATTCTTGTTTCTTCATTCTGTTCTGGTTGAATGTTTATTTCTTCCTTCTGCTCCAATCATTGATTTGAACCTTGGTTCCCTTCCAGTCACTGTTGGTTCCCTGTACACTCTCCTTTACCTCAGTTTGCATAGCCTTCACTTCTTCCTCCATTTTGCAACCATACTCAACCATATCTGTGATCATCCTGATTACCAGTGTTTTGAACTCTGCATCTGATAGGTTGGCTATCTCTTCATCACTTGATTATATTATTTCTGGAGCTTTGATCTGTTCTTTCATTTGGGCCATTTTTTTAAGTTTTGGAACATCTGTTACGTAGCAAGGGGCAGAACCTTAGGTATTTGCCAGGGTGGGGCTACCCACTTAGCTGCATTGTGGCATTGTATGTGGGGAAAGGTCCAAGAGGGAACAACGCTTCTTGCTCAGCTGGGCCGGCTGTAAGTAACCTCCTCTGCTATCCACAAGCAAATCGGGCCCTTCTGGCACTGATTTCCAGGGGGGTGGTTTTGTGTATGTTCTAGGACCCTGTGGTTCACTCCCAACTTTCCTGTGAGGCTGAGAGTTTCTCCTGTTGCCTCAACCCCCACAGGTTTTTTCAGTCAGAGGTTTTGAGGCTTCATTTCCCTGTGCTGGAACCCCAGGTTGTGTGGTCTGTCTTACTCCCCAGTTGTTCCTCCCAGTTTGTCCGCACACAAATGTGGGACCACCTGGTCTGCCAGCCGTTGCCTTGCTGTAAGTCCTTTCGCCTGGCTGCCCATCTCTGCCCCTCCTATCGGTCTGGATGAATGTTTCTTCTTTAACTCCTTGGTTGTCAGACTTCCATACAGTTTGATTTTCTGGCAGTTCTGATTAATTTTTGGTTTTAAATTTGTTGTTGTCCTTCTTTTGGCTGTGCAAGGAGGCACAGTGTACCTACCTATGCCTTCATCTTGGCCGGAAGTCAGATCTCTAGTTCTTTATTGTACATTACTGTGTGGGGGAGGGGAGCATGAACACTCCCAGGTTGATACATTTTGTCCTCCTCATACGTGTTTGGGTTTCCAATGGTTATCTCCCTCATCTAATTGTAACTCCAAGAGAAAAAGATTGTGGGTTTGGGGGCTGACTCTATATTTTATATCATTTCAAACAGACAAAATTTTCAAGAATAATACAGGGTTCTCCTTTATATCCTTGACTCAACTCTCTCTCTCCATATTTATATATATATATATGGATATATATAATATTGCAACATTTATATGTATATTTTACATATAACCAAAAAATTTTCTGAAATCATTTGCCAGTAAGTCACAGATATCATGCTCCTTTACTTCTAAATACTTTAGTGTGAATTTCATTAAAAAATGGTTATAAAATCAGGAAATTAAACATTCCAGCAAATACATTATTATGCATTCCACACTCCTTATTAGAATTTCATCAATTGCCTCCATAATGTCCTTTATACAATGGTTCTTTTATTTTCCCTGTCCAAGTTCTACCCCAGGGTCTTGAATTGCTTTTAGTTGTCGTATTTCTCTAGGAGGAAATATTTCATGTTATCTGTGTTTGTTCCTGAATCCTTACCCCTACCCAGCAGTGCTTAGCACAATGCTGCAAACTGAATAACGACTGAATAGGAAACAAAAGGTTTAATAGTAATACTTGCAGCTTCTCACACCCTATGGCAAACGCTGTTGGTTACGTACCTAACAGTCATTCCTTTAAGTTGATGGATATGGCGGTGGTTGGATGGAAAGATGGCTGAGTGGATGAATAGATGGAAGGTGGATAGGAGAGTGGGTAGATGGGTGGGTGAGGAATAGTTGGATAGAGGGGTGGATGGATGGATGATAGATCAGTGGGTGGATGGGATGAGGTGTATGGATAGATAAATAGAGCAATCAGTGAATTTGTGAATGGATAATGAACGGTTTGAATGGTTCAATGGAGGCAATTTGTGGGTTGATGCTATTTGTACTCAAATTCACTCTGAAGGGATAAAGTACTCAGACGGGAATCACAAGGCCTTAGTTCAGGCCCTGCCGCCCACCTCCTACTGGCTGGGACTCTCGGAGAGCTCCTTCCCCAGCCAGGACCTCAGCAGCATCCTCTGTAAAACAGGTTCCTGGGCCAGTTGGCTTTTTTGATGTCTTCCAGTTTGGACCAATTCCTAGCTCAGAAACATGAAGCAATTTCCCCGAGGTCATGGAGCCATTGCACCGTGGAGCCCAGGTTCGAACCTGGGCACTCTGGCTCTAAACTATCCTGCTTTGCTGCCACTATCGGAGCATCAGAAGGGAAGCTGGAAGGCCAGCCAGGGGCTCCTTGTTCCCTGTACCCAGCCCCATCCCCCACCCCCCACCCCCATCCCCCCAAGCCTCCATCCCAGCCAGCCGCTCTGAGGCCTTGCACCAGGATGCACCTGGGCTTGGTACACATGTTCTGCCTCACCCAGAGCCCAAGGGATGACGCAGGTGGCGTTTTCCACAGGCCCCTCCCTGCTCGCTTTCCTCCCAGCTCAGCCTTTCCATTCTCAGTCCCCAGAGCCCTTTGTCAGCCCCTCACCCCCACACTCTGCAAGACTTCCTGCCTCCTCCGAGCCCCCGCAGGAACTCGGGAGAGGTGCTGCAGCTCCAAGACCTGGCTCCGCTCCAGCCCCTGTAAGGGGAAGTTTAGCACCCACCCACACAGACAGGAATGGGGCTCTGCTGCCACGGATGCCAGCGACACGCACTTTTCCAGGTCCTTTCAGATAAGTATCACTTGCCTCCTGGGTCCTACAGCAGGAGCACACACAGCACAAGGCCCAGCAGGTGCTGAAGAGGACAGCAAATAGGCACCAAAAATAAGTGAAGAAAAACAAAACATTCTAGAAAGATTTTGATATATAACACAGTAAAAACACTATCAAAGTAATAGTCATAAAAAAAATCAGAACTCAGCTGGACTATGGTATTTCCAGTAATATTTTAATTTTGTCTGACTCATGGGGTGGTGGTGTAACAGGGTACAGCCAAGAGGGTGGCCCCAGATAGGGATTGGCAGTGAGGTCCAGAACTCAAGGCGTCCAGGAAATATTAGAAAAATATATGGGATGTCCTCCCTCCTCGCCCCCCTTACAGGTGTGAGTTGGGGGAAGGGACACATGGAACAGGAACAATCAGAGCTGTTTTGTACAGCAACAGCGTTGCAGCTAACCTCCAGGTGTGGTCACTTAACACATCTATAACCTTTAACTGGTTTCATAGCTATGTTAAAGAGCTGTGGCCATGCTTTGAGCCAGGGGGATGGGAGTGACTTCCACCCAAGATGTAACTGGGAGGCAGCTCCCCCTGGTTACAGCGCCTGCATGACAGACAGCTTGGAGAAGATTGGCTCCACACTCTTAGGCCACACCTGCCCAGACTCATTATGGCAGCCCAGCAAAGCTGGAAGAATACAGGAATGCTGGCAGGTGTAACTGAGTGTAGGAGGAGTCGGAAATGGGGCTGCAGAGGAAGACTGGCTCGGAGATTTAAACCCAGGTACGGCAGCCATACGAGGGAGAACCACACGGCTTTGGGGTGCTCCCTTTTGCCACGTGGCTTAGGAAGCAGGAGAGACTTTGCCTGGAAGAAAAGGGGTGAAATCTTGCTGGTGGGTCATGAGAAGGTGCCACATGGCTTTGGATTAACTGGAGATCTTGGTGCTGACACAGCTGATGGTGCCCAAATCACGGACTCCTCCTACTTCTTTTCCTGAGATACGGTACCCCAGACTAGGGCAGAGAGAGAAGGAAGGGCCGTATGCATCTGTGGGTATTCTAAAGGATGTTAGTATTTTAATGAAGACATTAAGTCACTACGCTAAGTCTGTATAGCTTTTAATTAAATAATTCCTTTCCTTTTCACAAATCTCTGGCATGGAGATTCATCTTTCCTCTGGCAGTGGGCATAACAAACCTAGTGGGGGGGGGGGTCCTTTTGGTAACAGTGTATCATTCACACACACACCCGGGTCTGTTCGGCAACAGCGGCGGTCCCCGGGGTTTCTTTCATACACACTGCCTTGGAAAGTCTGGCTGCGGCCCTGCCTTTGGGGAGTTTGGAGCTGCGAGGCTGGCTGGGCTGAGCTGACCATGGCGGGGGAGCTGAGGCCTGGGCCCCTGATTTGGGAATTTGGGGAGTCCGCTGACACGAATGCCACACGGAGCCTCAGAGAAGCCATAGGGCTGCCTCTCCTGGCCTCAGGTCCCTGCGGCTCCCCTTGCCTAAGCCCCCCTCCAGACCGGGAGTGGCTTCCCCTGCTCCCAGTACTGTTCTCTGAGCCAGAGCAAAGGTCAGGGGTGGGGAGGGGAGCGTGCGATCTATCCAAGGTCTCATAGCCAGTTCCAGACAGAGCCGAGACTTGAAATTTAAGTGGTAGGAAACGAAGAGCCATGTAACTTACGTCTTCTGTGCCATTGCAAAAGCAGGAGCCTTTACTAAGAGCTACCCTGGCAGTGACCCAAAGTTGTAGCTGGGCCAACAGTTGGCTCTGAGACTTAGATTTGGATGAAAAGGTGAATGTGCTATCACCACACCCCTTTGCACACACTGGCCAGTTCTCTATTAGAATGTGTGTTTGATGCATCTGCATACTACCTTCTCATTCTTCACTCAAACCAGCAACTCTTGCTGAGACGTGTAAACAAAGAATTCACAGCCCAGTGTGTGACTGGGGCAGGGTTGATGCTGAGAGCACTGGGAGCGCAGAGAGAGCATACCTCATTTGTTTTGCTGGGGAGGTTGGAGGAAGTTGCACCAGGGAGCTGGCATTGCGAGCTGGGTCCCGAAGACAGAACACCGAGAGGAAGAAGCCCTGCCCATTTAGCACGGTATCAGCTAGGGCAAAGGTAGTCGCTGTAACAAGCAAACCCTGAAATGGCCAATGGGCCAAACGTGACAGAAGTTTATTATTTATTCACATAGCATCCCAAACTGTGTCTCTGATTAGCAGGTGGCTCTCTTCCACATGGCGATGCTGGACCTCAGCCTCCTTCCAGGTTGTAGCTTCGCCTGGCTTGTCTGTGTCAAACTAGCAGGAGGAAAAAGAACAGAGACAATTACATGTGGGAGTGTGCTGGGGGCCTTTCCTGGAAGTGGCACCATTCTGATCCCTTGTCATCAGCTAACACGTGGGCACATGGGCACAACTAACTGCAAAGAAGTGTGGAAATGTTACCCAAGCCTGGGCCCCAAAATAATGGATGGGTTTGGTGAGTGGCTACAACCAGCACTTGTCAGTTGTGCTATCTCTTTAATGGTGTTACTCCTATCAACAGTCCTGTGGGGGAAGGCGTGATTATCATTCCCTTTGACAGATGAGAAAAATGAGGTGTTGAAAGATTTTACAGCTGAACCAAACCCACAGAGCTGGGCAGTGGCTGAGCTGTGATTTAATACCAGGTTGGTCTGTGCATGTCCACTGTTCACTTTCCTAATTGTTGGGAACCGCCCTGCCTGGTTTCAGAAGCCATAACCCCCCATGGCTAAGGCTGAGTGAGAGACCTTGGGACCCTAAGCCACTAGGGGGACAAAGCTTATGTCCCTGGCAGGAGCACCTCCTCTGCCTGCTTTACTTCACCCTGCCTGGCCCCCAGTGCATTACCAGTTAGCCAATGGCGGGTAAGATTCCTCAAGGGAGGGACAACCTAAGATAGGCATGGTCATGAGGGGACCGTCAGGGAAGGACTTGGGGGGCTATGGAGAAAGGAGGTGATGGACCCTTGCCCCTCAGCTTTGACATAGCCCGAGTCCTCATTCTGTCTGCAAAAAGTCTCCTAATCCCTTGGTTGCCTCACTTCCCCAGCTCCACCTAAGCCTGAAACAATGCTGGAGGTGGGTGCGGCCCTGTGCTGGAAAGGGCGGGTTCCCTGGGGAGATCAGGCCTAAGAAAGAATGCATAAAATCCTGTGAAACCTGCTTTGCTAATACCCTCAATTTAAATGATAAAGATCCAAGCCTGAAATGAGTTTGTTTCCCCAACGTTTTATGGCCCTTTAGCTATTTGACCCTGACTCAAAATAGGCCCTCAGAGTTCTTTCAATGTTATCTATTTGATCATTACTGCCTGACAATGATTGATGAGCTTTCCATATATGCCCTATATTCCTATGCAAATTAAAGCCAATACAAGCTTGCCAAGGCAAGGGTCGGTGCTCTCTCCTCTTGAGAGAGTGGCCAAGGTGCCCCAAGGCACTCTCCCCTTGATGAGTGGCCATGCTGTGCCTTTTCCTCCACAGGACTCGATAGTTTGTGTGAATTTGTCTCATCTTGTAACCGGAAAAGACACCAGCATTCGGGCTGCCTGTCACTACCAAATCCAATAAGCAATGACAGTGATTGAATATTTTATAGGCACTTTATTCAGATGGCAGGTGATCTGAGAAGATGGCAGGTTCATACCCTAACAAACCATCTTGCTCTCTCTTTCCCAGCCAGATCTTTTATAAGGGGATTGGGAGAGGGCAAACAAGGTGCCAGCAAAAGCCTTTGAAATTTAACAGTTGCTTCCAAGGGGGAAGGGTAGTCTCTTGCTTCTTCCTGGTACAGACATCTCCAGATGAGGTAATCCCCAGTCAGTGCCCCAGGAGGTCAACTGCTTAAAACTTAGGCACCAGGATGGGCCTTATCTGTAGTTGCTGAAACAAAAACTTAACATACACCTTACTTGCTAGATTTATGACTATTTACCTTAAGTTAAATTTTCCCAAGTCTTAAACCCCTATCAATCTCAGTCATAACACCGAGGACACTGTGGATCGGAGTCCGTGTCATCTAATACCACCAAGCTTCATTGATTCCCAAGGAGAAGAAAGAGCAGGAGGCGAACGTGAGGGTGAACAGAGGAGACTGGGAAAGCAACGGAGGGTGAGGCAAAGGAAGCAGAGGGGGCATGTTCTGAAGATGAAAACAGCAGGGTGGTGAAAGGAGAGAAGAAAGATGGAAAGTGACGTTCATGAGAACATGTGTCGTTCACGCTGTCTGTCATCCAAGGATAGGCCGTGGCTACTGCCCTGGGATTTAAAAGGAGGCCCCACTAATCTCACATATGACACAGATAGAAAACTCTTTTTTTTAAAGTTAATGATACCTATTTTTTTTATTTTAATCATTGTTCATGAAACCTCTTAAATAAAATATTGGCCAACTAACAAAAATACTAGTAAAGGAACCAATAGCGCATTAAAAATAGGACATTGTGATTATTTAACATGTGTTGGGAATATTTCGTTACGCAGCATTGTTGTGGCAATAACGGCCGAATACACCACAGAACAAAGAACTTGCTTGGTATGCCGAAGCAGCCGCTAAAAGACCTTTTAATTCAGCTCCACTGTGAACCATCTGTGGGATCTTTGACCTGTGCAAGACTCAGGTGCTGGCCCTATCAAAGCTCTCTGCTTATCTGGGAGCTGCAAGTCAAGCTGGGCCCACTAGTCCCATGATCACTCCAGCCAATGACCACCCGAGACCCGTGCCAGTTACTCTGTAAATGTTGACCCAACACCTGACAGGAGGCAGGGTCCATTTAGAAGAACTGTAAGCCCTTCAGAGCGTTTGTTTATTTGATCTCGTAAAATCAAGCTTACAGTTTCTACCACGTGTAATAGTAAACACAGATCACCTGTTTTGAACTTACTCCACCTGGAGTGTTTTGGAGAACCGTTTCTGTTTCTGAGCATGTATTTATGTAACCAAATAATTACCTGTGCATACTTTTATTTTATTTTTTTAAAGATTTTACTTATTTATTTTTAGAGAGGGAAGGGAGGGAGAAAGAGAGAGAGAGAGAGAGAAACATCAATGTGAGGTTGCCGGGGGCCATGGCCTGCAACCAGGTATGTGCCCTGACTGGGAACCGAACCTGCGATGCTTTGGTTCGCAGCCCACACTCAATCCACTGAGCTACGCCAGCCAGGGCTTATCTGTGGATATTTTTAAATGTTTATCTGGTCAACCAAGGATTTAATCTGTGTAGAAATGGCTGAATTGTGTGTAAAGACACTGGATAACCATAGAAGAAATGCTAACAAACATTAGCAAAACAAAACAAGCAAACAAACAAACAAATAATTATGGGTGCAAAAGCTCATTTGTTTGAGTTCAGAAAGAAATATTAGAGTTTTTGCTTTAGATCTTATGTAACAGTCAGGAGAGAAAAGCAGCTCTATGAATGTTTCATTTACAATTTAACCCCTGGGTCATCCTGTGGCCACCGTGTGGAGGAGTTAACGGCAGTACCTCTCCCATCAGGTTTTGAACGCTAGCAGTTTGGGTTCGCCCAGATGACTGGGTTTGCAAACTCTCTGTGTCTCATGACATCAGCTCCCACCAAGTGGACAGATGGCTTTCACAGACTCCTGCAAAGAATCTGTGGGCTGACAATAGTATGAAACACGTGAGCTCAGGAGAGAAACAAGCAAAGGACAACGCCGACCCTCTTCTCCCCTGAGGACAACCATTCCTTTCAGCTGCACTGCGATAAAACCAGTGACAAATCTGACCAGCAATTGCCCCTTGCCCCCATTTGAAATTCTCAAGGAGACCATTTGAAGAGTGCGTTTATTTCCGTCATTGTGAATGAGGCCCCTGCACTAAGTCTGCACTGGGCCTGAGGTGTTAATTCCTGGTAGCAGTGTGTAAACACAATTGATAGGCACTTCGATGTACGTATTTGGAGGGATCCCTGTTTAGAACTTCGGGCTGGTAGGGTGCATGATCAGAAGGTTTGGAAGCTCCTTGATGGTCCGGGTGGGCATATGACATCAGAGAATGAGAAGAATGGCCGGCGCTGAGACCAGGAGAGGCTGCTGGCTGAGGGTCACTTCCTCGCAGCTTTACTTAACCTCTCTGTGCTTCCGGTTCCTGTAAAATGTGGCTAATGGTTGTGCCTACTTCACAGGACTACTATAAGGATTGGATGAGTCAATAACACCTAAGGCAGAGGTGGCTCATCGTAAAAGTTCCCTGAGAGTTTGTCAGATAAGTTGCAAAATCCCGGAGGATGTTCAGTGGAAACACCGACCGTGGGTAAACAATGTGCCAGGTGTGAGCTATCGCGCTCAAGAGTCAAACACAATGGCAAACGGAGACCAATGCCAGGCTGGGTGCGGCTACTGGAATCGCAACCCTTGGGCCCTGCTCCCATGGGCTCCCATGCACGTGACATCATCTATTCTGTCAAGCCCCGCACTGGCTCCTGGGATAAGAGATGAATAAAACTCAGATGCTGCTGGAGCTCCCAGCCTGATGGTGGAGACAATGATGCCATCAGACATGGCAACACAGCGAGACAGAAACTGGGGCCGGGTAGGGCAAGCCTTTCCTTGGTGTCTGCTTCCGCCCCTCCGGCATGGGCATGGGGAACTCTCCTGCTGACCTGGCCTCCCTCCTCACTCCTCCTCCTGGAGCTCAGGGCACAGCCGCATAGCAACCAGGGCCCCTGAGGGAGAGCCCTGATCTCAGCAACTGAAGTCACCAGGGGGGCCAGCCAACCCACGAGAGCCCACCCAGAGTCAGATGAAGGTGGTCAGTCCCCAGGAGCAAGGGACACAGGGAACAATGGTGCCCCAGTGCACCCGCCTGGGCTTTGCACCATGAGGATCTATTATTTATCCAAGTGGTGTGGGCTGGAAGTTAATTTGTTTTACAAGAGCCCAGAGGAGGGGTGGCCTGTTCTGTCCATCAAAATAATAACTAGGCAAATATAATAATAGAGTGGAATTGATTTTGTACATTGCAGGCGGTTTTACGTGGCCCGTGGGCTGGGGCAACGTGAGTCAAAGCCTGGAGTGGGCACCGGGCCCAGGGAGAACTGAGGTCCTAAGAAGCTGGGATGGGAGGGGAAGGAGGTTGTGAACAGAAAGGGGGAGGGCCCCAGGCTGCTTGGCCCGCCTCCTGTCCAGAGCCTATCGGTGGCTGTTCCTTGGCCCTCCACCCCGCCCATCACTAGTTCAGTCTGTGGCCACGTGTTAGCAGCTGCTCATCCACACAGATCTTGCAGGAGGGGCTGGGTTCCCTGGGGGTGGGGGGTGGCCAGACAGGCACAGGGACACGCCAACTACAGAGCCCTCCAGGTGCATCTTCAGGGCCTGTCTTGGAGCTCTGTCCTGGTGGTGACACCCTTGTGTTCCCAGCGCCCAGCCCTGGGCCCGGCTCAGAGCAGGGGCCCATCAGATATTGGATGAGATGAACAAACAATCGAATACGTGCTGGCTCAGAGGCGAGGGAGGCAACGTGGCGAAGGGGTTAATCGCACAGACTGCCAGGGCTCCATCAGTGCCTAGACGCATGGCCTTGGATATGTTATTTAATCTTGTTGTGCCTCAGTTTCCTCATCTGTAAAATGGGAGGGAGCCTTAAATGAGTTACTAGAATAGAAGCCTAGAAAAGTGCCTGGTGCACAATAAGCACTAGCTGTCACGATCAGCAGGACCACAGGACCCTGGTGCCATGGCACACCTGCAGACATTTCTACCACCTGCCCACGGCCCACGTGCCAGGTGTCACCATGCCCTGCCTGCCCAGGCATCCTCCATGACAGCCCTCAGGCTCACCCACCTCCCTGCCCCTCACCCCTCCTTCAGGCCTGCAGCCCTGCAGGCCTCTGGGCCACCTCCTTCCATCTCAATGGCAGTGAGTACCTGGCCAGGGATGGGAGAGATCACCTAAGTCCCTTCTGCTCAGACCTCAGCGTTGTTTCACCTGGGAGCTCCTGAGAAGACCGGACATCCCAACCCCACCCCAGACCTACTGGATCCGAACTGGCACTTCAACATGATCCTCAGGGACCTGTGGGCGCATTACAGCCAGAGAAGCACCCAGAACGGTTCTCAACCCTGGCTGCGAGCCAGCCTCGCCTGGGAGCGGTTGAGTCAGAATCACTGGGGCGGTACGTGGCCGTTGGTCCTTTTCACAAGGCTCCCAGGGTGAAGAACTCTGACTCAACAAAGGCTCTCCCGCCTAGCCTGGGGCAGAGCAGACCATGGAACCAGGCTTCCTCCCCGCACGACAGCGTGACAGTGTGGAGAGCTCAGCCCCCGCCCCGGGCCACATGAGAGCAGTCATGGTTGAGATAGCATCCCGGCCCTCAGGCGCTCCTGGTCCGGGGCGGGAGACGCTCTATAAAGAGCCAGCACCAAGGCGGTGGGGGTAGGGCTGGAGGTCCGAGCGAGCACTGACTCAGAGGCACAGAGGAGAGAGCAAAGGACCTGCCTGAGCAAGCCTGGGAGGGAGGGGCCGGGGGGTGCTTCAGAGCCTGGTCTTGAGGAGCTGGGGGTCGGGCACGTGCCGGAAAGGAAGAGCATCATAGAGAGAAGGAACAGCACTGCCAAAGCGTGGGTCCCCTAGGGCTCCTTGGCGAGCGTGGGGACCGGCGGGGAGCTCAGAGGGCTGCAGCCGGAGTGTTTGGAGCACGCAGGTTGGTGAGAGACGAGGATGGAGACGCGGTCAAAGAGAATCAGCCTCGAATGCCACGGAGGGACGTCTCCGCTTTACCCTGGGGACAACACACGGGTGCCGGTGGATGGTGCGGGGCCAGGACCGCACTTGACTCTGAGGATCACTGGTGGCAGAGGGAGAATGGGCGAGCGGGGGCGGGCCAGGAGGGGGCAAGCTCTACTGTTTTCCACAGGGGCTGCACCGTTTCACATTCCCACCCACCGTGCACCGGGGTTCCAGTCTCTTTGCATCCATGTTGTTTTTCATCTTTTTGATAGTAGCCACCCTCTTGGGGGTGAAGCTGCACCTCTCTATAGTTTTCATTTGCATTTCCCTGGTGATTAGTGATGCTGAGCATCTTGTCACATGCTTGTTGGCCATCTGTATATATTTTTTTTATTTTTATTTTTTTCCATCTGTGTATTTTCTCTGAAGAGAGAAAGGGTGTCTTGAGTGTGTGTGTGTGTGTAGGTTGTAAGAGGGACTGGCAGGTATCACCGGAAATGACATCAAAGAGGTCAAGCGAATTGAATTACGGGAGCCTATGAGAAGCAGAGTCACAAGTATCCTTGACTTTGAAGCAATTTGTGGGTTTGGGGTGAGTGAGGGAGGGACCAATGCCAGATGGTATTTCAGTGACCACTGCATTGTGACCAGCCATCCCTACTCGTCGAAGACACCAAGGCCATCGGGATTGAAGGGAGAGCAGGTGTAGGTGAGCCTTCTCACGGGGAGGGGTGTCACGGTCGCACCGCAGACCCGCAGGTGGGCTGGGAGGCACTGTGGAGCCATCTCTGGAAACGGCAGCCCGGCACGGGAGGTGCCCTTCCTCTTCGGCACCGGCCAGGGAGCTGCCTTCTCTTTCTTAGCAGTTCCGGCCCGTGCGGGACGCTCTCGCTGCCCTGTAATTGGGGTACACAGTGTGCACCTAAATTATTTATGGAAATCAACTGTATCTTTGATGGAAAATGTCCAAGGAAACACTGAAGCATTGGACTAATTAGCTAACGTAATCGAAACGAAGGGAATAGTCCGGACTCTAAGTACGACTCAACAAGGAGAGGAAATGGATTTTTCAGTGGGAGCCGATACGGCCCCCATCACTACCCCAAACAACTGGTTTTAAAAGTCATTCAGTCAGCAGCGTTTCCTGAGTATTTACCAGGTGCCAGGCATGGCAGCAGGTCCAGGTGGAAGAAGCAGAGGACCCAGCTTCCACCTGCAGGGCGCTTACACTGAGCAGTGGAGACGACAAAAAAAAAAAATGTGGACAGCGCTGTGCTACGTGCTCTGTTGGAGGAATGCAAGAGGTGGCCCGGGAACACGGGGGCGGTCGGGCTCAAGGTCACCCTCGGGCTGGGCTTGGAAGGCGTGTAAGTGAACCAAGGACCTGGGGGCGCAGCAAGACAAGGACATTCCAGGTAATTCTGGATCTTCTGAACTATGGCTGAGCATTGGCCTGTCTCATAGGCCAAAAGGTCACACACACACGCACACACACACACACACACATCTACGGTTTCCCGTCTCTCACTGTAGCCTTAAAATGAGCAACAGCGAGTCAGAAATGCATCAGAGACCAATCATACAGCACCATGGGAGAAACCCAAGTGTCCACTGACGGGCGAGTGGATATGTAAGATGCAGTATATATGCAACCATATAAGGGAACGTTGTTCCGCCTTACAAAGGGAGGAAATGCCGGCATATGCTGCCACGTGGATGAACCTTGAGGACATTATGCAAAGCAAAACAAGCCAATCACAAGAAGACAAATACTGTATGACTCTACGTATAGACAGACGGTCCCCTAGAACAGTCAGAACCAGAGACAGAAGGCAGTGTGGCGAGCGCTGAGGGCTGGAGAGGTCGTGCGTGACGGGTGTAAAGTTTCGGCCGCCCCAGGTGGGGAGAGTGCTGGAGCCAGGCAGCAGTGGCGGTTGCACAACATTGTAAACATGTCCATTTCCACACTTTTAACTGCACACTTAACTGCACACTTTAAAATGGTCAGGACAGTAACTGAATGTCACCTGTATTTTCCCATAGAAACATTTAGGGAAAACAAGGAGTGAACATTCCCATCAAGTCACACTGATCTAGGGTTCTCGCTGTTCATAACTCTCCATGCCTCACCCGCCCCCAAACCTCTACTCGAGCTGTGCCCGTGGCCCGAAGGCCGTCTCCGTGGCTCTTCAGCTAGTCTCCGTCATCAGTCATGCGTCGGTTAAGGTGAGGCCGGGCTGCTCTCCAGCTGGGTGCAGCTGGTGTGCACTCGCAGGGCTGGACTGCTGGTTAAAATATTAAAACCCTTGCATGTTGGTCGGTAAAGCTGCTCCAAGTCCTCCTGCTATCCCCAAACCCTTTTTCTTCTGTTCTGTCACCATGCCCAGAGTCTCTTCTGATTGGTCAGTGCCCTTGCCATTCTGGTTAAATATTTTTAGTATCACCCCAAGAATTAGGTTCAGCTGCATGTAGCAGAATAAAAGGGAGACTTAAGTGATAGAAGTTGATATCTCTCACACCAGAAAAGTAAAGAGATAGGCAAGGCAGTCCGGGGACATTAGGGTGGTTCCACTATGTCATTGGAAACCTAGGCTCCTATCACGTTCCATCATCTCCAGGGCACCTTTTCTATCTGCAAGGTCAACTCACATTCCACAATGGATGCTGGAGCACCAACCATCACATCAGCATTTCAGATCAGCAGAAGAAAAAAAGGGGAATAAAGGGACTCTCCTGCCAACCGAGTCAGATCTTTTTAATCAATCTTTCCAAAAGTCCTACAAAACACTGTGCTTTCATTTCTTTGGCCAGAATGTAGTCACATGGCCATATCTAGCAGCAAAGAAGGCTGGGTAATGTAGTTTCGGCTTTGTTATTAAGGAAAAAAGGGAGAACAATTATTGAGGGGCAGCTGTCAGTTTCTGATTCTCATTCTTCCAGATTTCCCTTTGGCATAAGCACCGTGGGATATCTCACATCACACACCATCAGAATGACATAGTTTACATTCACTGTAAACACTTAGGGGTTTATGTAAAAATAATAGTACTAATAGCAGTTATCATTTAAGCAACCTGCAATGTATCAGGTACTAGAAAGCTGACCTGCCTTATCTAATTCAATCCTCACAAAATCCCTATGAAGCAGGTATTAACTGTCATCACCCCCACCTTGAAGGTAAGGAAACTGAGGCCCAAATGGATCTTAAATACTTGCCTGAGGCCACAAAGCTATGAAGAGGTGGAGTCGGGTTTGATTGGTGAGCTTATTAAAACAAGGAACCATGCCACCTAAAGCACCCAGCAGTGGCCAGCAAAGAGAAGACATAAAAACAAACATTTTATAAAGCCTGTTAGTTGGTCAAGTGATTAACTCAGCATCGAGATAGAAACATCGATAACGGAATGACCCGGGTCTTCTCCAGACACGGAACCCGCAGGTCTGAGAAACAGGCACGGGTGCGAGGCTGGGGCTCCAGGAGGTGGGGGATTCGCCACGGCCTCGGAATGAGGAGGCAGAAGCCAGGGCCCGCCTCTGTGCCCACCGCCGGCTCTTCTGACCACCGTTCCTCCGAGACAATGTATGCTCCAGGAGTGACTGTGGGGTGGGGGGTGGGGTGCGGGGTGCCGCCTTCTGCCAGAAGAATTTCCATCTGATGCCCGGTCTACAGCTTGTTTGGATTCCTTTAATTTTTTGTTACTTATTGGGCAACGAAAATGTTAATGACACCGTCTTCTGTAGTTCAAACATGCTGAGCATCTGCTATAAGTGACAGTAAATGATTGTTATTACCATTATTATTCTGTCAACAGAAATCGTTCACGCCGTTACAACTGCCTCTGAGAGTGGCCTTCAGCCTTTTTCACGACAGTCCTTCAGATTTCGGGACCAGCCTAGGACACCACTTTCCCAAACAGCAGGTTGGCACCAGTCCTTTTGCTCAAAGAAATGTTTTTATTAGGGAAAATGTCAAACATCTACCAAAGGTTTTGTTTGGACCATAAGGAATTGCCATTTGGAAGGTCAAAATGATCAAAAATCAGCAGTTTCGAATGACTCAAATTTAAACACGTGGGATGATGACCCCATGCACCCATCATCACGTAGCAGCACCTGCCGGCTCAGGGCCACTCTCGCGCCCTCCAAACCTCCACGTCCTCCTCCCCACCGCGGGTCACTTCGGATGCACCCCAGGCAACTCATTGTTCATCCATGACTATTTCCGTATGTGTTCCGCAACCATTAGGATCTTTTTAAGAATATTCCCAATGCCATTTTAACACCCTTCAGAAGTTACAAATCGTTCACTGGCATCATTAGCGATCCAGCCAGTGTTCACATTCCCCCAAAGGTCTCATGAGTGTCTTAGTTTTTGTCATCGTTGTTTTTTCGGTTCGTTGGTGAGAGCCAGGATCCAAATAAAGTCCATATGTTATCATTGGCTGATATTTCTCTCGAGCTTCTCTGTTAACTTATACGTTCCCCTTCTGTTTCATTTGGGCTTCTTTTTCCTCTTATTCTTTTCTCCTTGCAATCGTTTGTTGAGGGAACCTGTGGTGCTTTCCCTACAGACAAAATCTGGCCACGTCCCTGCCACTGAGAGTTACCTACCTGCAGAGGCTCAGTAAGATTCAGGTTCGATTTTGGCAGGAATACTTCAGAGGTGCCATGGTCTTCCATGAGAAAGAACAGCATTTCCAGCTGTCTGTCATTTTATGGTGTTAGCTGTCATGGAGGATCGCTGCCTAGCTTCACTGTATTCTGAATGGCTGTAAATTGGCCTTGGTGACAGACAGGCGGCACACTCAGTTAAAGGACTCCCCTTGTCCTCCTAGTCTGCCCATTCCTGGCTGTGCCATTTGAGAGAGAGTGATGGGGCTGGATGCTATGCTTCCTGCCCACCTGTTCTCTCTTCTCCCCACCCCCCAGCCCTGCCGGAGGCACACTATTAATGGAAAGCTGGGGAATTAGGAGGAAAATTGAGCTCGGGCCTAGCCCTGCAGATACCAGCCTCCAAGGTTGCTAGGATACCCGGCTCCCTGTGCCTCCTCCATCACATCCTTCTGGAGCAGCTCAGACGCTGGATGGGGCTGGCGCGCAGCGCGGTGGCACCCAAAAGGCAGGCCTGCCAAGAAGAAGGAGACCCAGGCCCCCCCCTCCCCCGGAGCACCAGGGAGCTGGGAAAGTGTCCCCTCAGAAGCACCTGTCTCTACATGGAGATGAACTCTGACCACCCATGGTGAAAGCCAATCTAAATTTTTAAAAGTCCCCAGTCCTATCCTCCCCTGATACTTGCATTTCTTTTTTTTTAAAAGATTTTATTTATTTGCTTGTAGAGAGAGGGGAAGGGAGGGAGGAAGAAAGGGAGAGAAATATCAGTGTGTGAGAGAAACACGAATCATTGCCTCCCACATGCCCCCGACTGGGACCTGGTCCGTAACCCAGGCATGTGCCTAGGAATCGAACCCATGACCCTTCCGTTTTCAGGCCAGTGCTCAATCCATTGAGCCACAACAGCCAGGGCTGATACTTGCATTTCTTCTGCAACATACCCTTCTATATATAATTTAGAAAATATAATATGAATGAATGAATGAGTGCTGGTCCTCTCATTAGCCCCTGTCTCCCTGGTAAAGTTACGGTCTGCTTTAAGGTTCGACAAAGGGCTGCATCCTCAGCCTCAAAGCAGCCTCCAGACTCCCAGGAGCCTCAGATGCAGACACTCCCTCCCTGAGCTCACACTCGCGGATGGTGTTGCAGCTGTCTGTTAAAGTGCCTGTTTCCCCACTGGGCCTCACTCTCCTCTGTACCCCCAGCACTCAGCCCAGCGCCTCGCATAGGTCAGTTTGGACGCATGAGTGAAATGGATCTGCTTGCATGCCTCTGGAGACAGGGAGCTCACTGTCACAAGACTGCTCATTCTGGGCAGCTTCAAAGCTCTTCTTTATGCACACTTGAAATCCGTCTACCAGAAACTTCTCCCTGGGACCCCTGGTGAGCCTGCCAGTGCCACACTGAGCAAGCCAGTGGCCTCTGTCTCCAGATCACCCTCAGAGTTGGATCTCTTTCCATTCCACTAGGCAACATCCACCAAGAAATAGTGGGAAATGGGTCAGAAATTCATGTTCTAAGTTACTAAAAGTTTGACCCCATAGAAGTGTCCCTAAGATGAGAGGCGTTGGTCCTATTAAGCACATAGACACCTGCACCGTCTCCCTGGTCCCACTGGGATAGCAACCCCTCGCCCCCACCCTGGGCGAGGCACAGGGGCACAGGGGCATGCCTGTGCCCCTAAACGGTGGGGCACAGGCATGGATGCCCGAGAGCTTGAAAGGTGGGTGGGTACAGGTTGGGCCCACAGGTTTCCTGGGCATGGGGTTATCCGTCCCACCCTTTCCTGGGGCAGGTTAGGGGACCCCAAGGCCCAGGGAGGAGGCACAGTTTCCTCAAAATCCGTCCGAGAATCTGTGCAGACCTCTACCTAGAGCCAAGAGAGACAGGGGTGTGGGCAGGCAGGCCAAGAGAAGGGGCAGCGATGTGCCAGCCGCAAATGCCACGGCTGACCTGACATGAGCCAGCTCACTCTGATGTAGGAGCCACCGTCCCCAGGGTGGCAGAAAAACTGAAATTCTGGGTGACCTCTCAGGACCAAACTCCTTAAATCTGAGCAAGCTTTCCCCATCACCACCCAGGCCTGCTGACAACAGTTCCACAGAGCCGTCTGGCCCTGGCAAACCCGTCTGGTGGGGGGAAGGCTCCTGCCAAAGACTGCCCGTCTGGCTGGCGAGCCAGAGCCAGGCACAACAGTGAGGGCTGGCTATTCATTCCCGTGGCCACAAACTCAGAGCTCTGCAGCCCACCGGCCTGGGTGCGAATCCTGTCTTTTGTGCTCACCAGTTCTCCTCACCCAGCCTCCACGGGAGTTAATGTTTTACAATATGAATAGAATGATATGTAGGGCTTAGCACAGCATCTCCCTTCTGAAAACACTCAGTTAACGCTACCCATTATTACACATGTCCACATCCTGCCAGGCGCTTTGGACGAAAAGGAGAGCAAGCCAGACAAGACCCCTGCCCCCCAGGCCTTGCCGGGAGGACATTCAAATGAGTGAATGTGTGGCGCGGGAGGAACCGGGCAGTGCCCGGTCCCCAGGAGCTCTGTAAAGTGGAGGCAGTGGGGGAGAATGTAGAGCAGGACCCTCTCCTCTGGCACGTAAGGAAGCTGATGCCTGGCAACACCGCGCCTCTCCCTCCAAGTCGTGGCTGAGCCTGGACCTCCGGCTCCCTCTGGCCCCGCGCTCTGCCCCACAGGTGCCTTCTCTGCAAACCTGGCACCAGAGTTTTGGAAGCCAAGGCGCAGGGAGGCCCATCGTCAAGGTAGGGATGCAGGGCCAGAGAGACTGTGTTGCCAACCAATGGGAGCCCACGGTAATGATGTAATGCTCTTGCTCCACCGTCATTGGCCGTCTTTCCTGACCCTCCAGAACCTGCTCTGGGGCTGTGCCTTCTCGCCGCGGGAGGTTTTTCCGCAGAAGGGTTCATAAGTGGGGGGGGGTTGGGAGGGAATTCGGGGGCTGAGGACTGAGTCGGGAGCCCTGGTCCCACCCTGAGCAGGCCAGGGGACTGGCAGCTGCTCGCTGCTGCCTTTACCGAGCCCAGAGCTCTCGGGGGAACGCCGGGAGTGGGTTCTAAACACCCCCACTCCATCACCTCCTGGGGCAGCACAAGCGCCTTTGCGTCTCGGGCCTGCAAACCCCAGGAGAGTTAGGAGGGGACCTGGGCACCAGCCCAGCCAGCCCGGGAGACAGCTGGGTGCCAGGAGGAAGGAGGGCTAGGCTGAGAGTGTGGGGGGGTGGGGAGGGGGCTGGGCTCAGCAGAAATAAAGCATGAGATTCGGATACGTAGGACCTGCTGGGGGACATATGGTGAATTACAGGTCTCCGTCCAAAATGCGCAACCTGCTGCCCGGAGCTGCCCAGAACCTGGCTTTGCCTTGGAAATCACTTGCTTTTTGAAAGAAAAAAAAATCATTCAAATGGCCTCAGGGAAGGGGACTGGGGGGGTGGGACCAAAGCAGCTTTTACATCCCTGAAGAGGGGAATGAGACACGGGTATTAGGACCCTCGTGGGGAGACCATCAAGGCCTTCCCTGCTCCTTTCTTGTCCTCTGCCCCTTAAATCCCAACCGGTGGCCAGGAGCCAGGGCCCTGCCCCTCCTCCAGCCCCTCGAGGTATTCTCCTTATGCCCCATCTGACGGGAGAGGAAACGGAGGTGCAGAGAAGAGAAGTGGCAAAAAGCCGGGACCTGCCTCAGGGCTGCCCAACTCCAGTGCTCTTTAGCGCACACAGTGGCCCCCAAGTGACCCCGACTGAGGGGTGGGCTCCAACCTGGGCATGGGGTGCAGCAGTGGGAACCCTGGGATAGGGGGCCTGCTGGGTGGGGAAGGAGGGAGGGGAGACTCTGCCTTGTAAACCCACTTCCAGCTGCAGCCACAGAGTCAGGCAGAAGGATCCTATCTTTGCTCTCCCCGGCAACAGAGCAGAGGCCGGGGACCACCCACTCCCCCCACCCACATGCACTTCCAGGGCAGAGAGCCAGTAGGGCCTGCCAGCCCGGCCCTCCCCAGAACTCTGGCCCTGGCCCTCCAGCCTGGGTCTGAACTAGCCCACCTTCTACTTGTGCTTTTGCCAGGGGTGGGTATGCACAGAGCACCCTTGCAGGGCCTGAGACCTGGGTTCCAATCCAGCCTCGTCAGCTGGGGGGCGTGGGCATGGTCTTGGAGTCTCTCTGGGCCTCCCTCGAGCTCCTGGGGCGCACGCCCATACAGGCAGGTGCCAAGGCCTCCTGGCGCGTGGGCGGACCTTACACAGGCAGCCTCCATCCTTTGTCAGATGCACGTCTTCAGGGGCTAACACACCACAGCCAGAGGCTGAGGACCAGGGCAGGGTCACAGAGCTGCCCTAGACTCCCGTCCCTCCCTCGACACAGGAAGTCCCTGAGCCTGGAGGGGACCTTCTCACCGAGGTCAGGGCCAGGACTGGGGCTGGCTCTCCAGACTCCCACCTCAGGCTCTTCCCTGCCCGCAGCTCTCCCCCTGCCACTGTGGTGTGGCCTCGCTGACCAGGGACTCCTCCACAAACGGTCAGGGAAGGGCCAGGGCAGGCTGGGGGGGGGGGGGGGACGGGGGGAGGTGGACCACTTACCTAGAGCTAGAGAGGGGAAGGGAGAAGGAAGAACCCTATCCCCCCCCTTAACGGCTTCTCTTTCTTCTCTGAGGGTTAGCCTACTCCCCTGCCCCAGGCCTTACGAGCAGCTCCGAGACAGAAGTGGGAGTTAGTGAGGAGAGACCAGATATAGAGGACAGAGGAGAAAGACTGATGAGTGTAGGTATGGGGGAGGGCACTGGGGGTCCTGAGACGGCGTGGAGGAGCGCACCACCCTCCCAGTCACGATGCCAGCCGGCCTTGTGTGTGGCTCCACTCCCCTCACCCTCAGAAGGGGGCCAAAGGGAGGAAGGAGGCGCTTGGCTGTGGCAGGGGAAGGGAGGTTTACAGGGGAGGCAAGGCCATGCTGGGCGGTGTGATGGGACCACTGGCCTGGGCTTCCACTCTGAGTCCAGCCATGAACTTGCTCTTTGCTCTCTGCTCTCTCTGGGCTCCAGACTCCATATTCCCACAATAAGACTACAAAGTTTCAAGGGTTTCTTTCCGCTCCAGCACTGGAGACCCCGGCCGAGGTGGGTGCACGTCTAAGGCACTCCAGCCTTGGTGGTCCTGGCGCCACCTTCCTGTGTCATCCAAGTCAGCTGTGAGGTCTGCCTGCCCAACAACTACAATGGTGGACGTGACCAAGCCCATACGGCCAAGGACACAATGAACACACAGAAAGTATCCTGGTCTGCTCAGGCTGCTGTGAGAGAATACCGCCGGCTGGGCGGCTTATACACACAGGACAGTTAATTCTCGGTTCCGGAGGCTGGAAGTCTGAAGTCAGGGTGCCAGCACGGTCAGATTCTCGTGGTCTCACGTGGCAGGGAGGACCAGAAAGCTCTGTGGGGTGTCTTTTGTAGGGGCCCTAATCCCATTCATTGGGGCTCCACCCTCACAACCCAGTTGCCTCCCCAAGGCCCCTCCTCCTGACACTGTCACACTGGGTTTAGGGTCCCAACACAGGAACTTGGGGGGGGGGGGCGGGGGACGCAAACATTCAGGCCATAACAGAGGACGTGAGTGAGGTGCCTGAGGCCACCGGTGGGCAGAGCTGAGGTGCAGGTTCCAGGGGTTTCTAGAGGTTCTCGCTCAACCTCAGGAACACACCATCCCGTGAGAGAACCTTCCAGCAAGCTCCACCAGGAACGTGGAGGCAGCCTTTTGATAGGACTCACAAAAGCCAGGCCACTGGCAAACAGGAAAAAACAGGCGGGGGAAACATGCCACCAGGCAGGCCTGTTTGCCCGTGAACCTGGCAGATGTCCAGCCACCAGCTCATCATCGGAGAGCGGTCAGGCTGGTGGTCCGTCAACTGGGTGATCCCACGCCGGCTTAACCCGCCGTTCACCAGCGGCCCAGGTCAGCCTGCCATGGAGGCTTCAGGGCTGCTGGCTGGAGGGCCCCTGCGTCCTCCTTCCAACCGGAAGCTCTGGGCACCTCCCCATCCTCACGCACTTCCCGAGTCTTTGTCTTTGTGTTCTCTCTGCCTTCACTGAGCACCGTATGTGTTCTCGAGTGTCACAAGAATGCTGCATAACACGCCACAAACCCAATGGCGTCAGGGTGTGCCTTTCTTCAGCCTCTGCATCCGTGGGGCAGCAGGGGCGGCTCGGATCTGGGCTGGTCTCACCCGCACGGCTGTGTCTGCAGTCAGATGGCAGGGGAGCCATGGACTGGGCTCTCCCACGTGCCAGGGCCCCAGCTGGGACGACCGGGTGCCTCACCTCTGCTCCACACGATGTCTCGTCCTCCAAGAGGCTGGCCCAGGCTGCTCCCACTGACACAGCCAGGGTCCGAGAGAGTGAGTCGCAGCAGGAAAGGCCCCTTAGGGCCTGGGCTGAGGACGGGCACACTTCTACCGCATTCTACCGGCCAAAGCAAGCACCAAGGGCATCTCGGGTTCGGGGGTGGAAGGAGCTACAAGGTCTCACTGCAAAGAGCATGGGCACAGGGAGGCCACGCGCTGGGGCCGTCAGTGCCGTTGGTGGCAAACGCCATCTCGGTCGCTCTTCTCTCCGCCTACGGGCCTATTTCCTGTTCTTCCAGGCCCCTCTTAGTTTAGTTGTTTGAAGCTTTGCTTGAATGTCTCCGTCCCCATCTACTCCACTTCTCTTTGCCTCCTGACATTTTTTTGGTGCCTGTCTTAAAGCCTGCCAGTCGGCCCCCAAGTTTGTAGGGGTGATTTACCCAGCTGCCATCCCTGCTAGGCACACGGTCCAGAGCCCATGAGCTGTGCTGAAGTCCCCCGCGACACCTCAAAGCCAGGAATGACGGCAGGTGGGGCTGCGAGCTGGGAGGCCAGCCTGGTGCGGAAGCTCTGGGCGTGCTGAGCAGCCCGCCCTCCTCCGAGGCAGCAGGACCCTATCTGAGACGCGCCCACCCCTGATGTACCCGATGCACCCGTGTGACCTTGGGCAACGCGGTTCCTTTCTCTGAGCCGCTGTAACCCCCGCCCCCCAGCGTGGCTAGAAGAGAGGGTGGATGTTTGCTTCAGGGCGGCCACAGGCCTGATAGTGGCAGCTTCCTGTCTCCTGTCCTGTTTTTCCCAGCCTGATGCAGGCCCAGGCGGTGACTCCCTCCCCGCGTTGTCTGGCAGGGGCTCCCCACAGGCCCAGCGCCCGCTCACGCGCTTTTGTCCCCATCAACACCCACAGCCTGGCTAACAGAGAGTCACGCATGCCCACTGCCCTCCAGTCCGTCCAGCTGCCTCTCATCGTGTCGGCTCCCCTCGCTCCCTCCTACCTCTCCCCAGTGGAGGCCTGTGCGGAAATGCCCAACCGGGCCATCAGGGCCTTCCCTGGCGATGCCTGCAGAACCCACAGGCAGCGAGAAGCTCCTGGAGGGCGGTCTCCTGCAGCACGCCCCTTCATGCCCGCCACCGAGCTCTTCTCCCAGAGCCTTGCCAGCACCAGGCGCTCCGCCAGGGCTTCAGGCGGCATCGTGACTTGGAGAGGAGGGTCGCAGGCTGGGCCAGACGATGCTCTGCTGCCCACCCCCACCCTCCGGGTTTCTATTCTTGCTTCTGTTTCTTCTATTTCTGAGGCAGCGCTGTGTCCTGCTCCCAACCCTCCCTAGTATGTGTGATCCCTCCAACCCCAAGCCTGTGAAATCCTGGCTGCAAAAATAATGAGTGTGCAGCACGCCGAGTGGGGCTCCGTGCCGAAGAGGGCGAGAGCAGGATCGGACGGCCTTAGAACCATGCCTGGTGCCTGGCGTTGCAGCTGCTGGGAACGGGGCTGGTGCTCAGAAGGTGGCGCCAGGCAGAAAGAGGAACTAAAGGCTTGGGGTGAAGATCCACGCAGGGGTCTGGGCCTGGCCTGGCTCCCTGACTTCCTGGCTGTGTGACCTTTGGTCAGGCATTCAGGCGGTCGGAGCCTCAGTTTCCTTATCTTTTCCATTTCCTGCAGGATGGGGATGAAAACGATGATCATCCCGCAAGTTGTCACGAGGCTTCAGCGCGGTCTGTTTACATTTCCAACAATCTCTGTCTCTTCCAGTATTTGGCCTGGGGAAATCTCTTTGTCCAAGTCCGAGAGTTCATTAGATAAACTTTTATTTCCCAAGTTACTACAGGCAAGGGTTTAAACAGTTCAGCACAGCGGGCAGGAAGGAGTCACCGTTTTCCCAGGCTCCAGCGGCAGCCTCCTTATTATTTTTCTAGCTTTCCCTGGTAGTTTACTCATTCTCAGCGCCCAGCTCCCCAAACCAGTTCTGTACATGGTTTGTTCTGTCATGGCAGCACCCCACTTCTGGGGACCAGCTTATGTATCCGTTCGTTATTGCTACATAACAAAATACCCCAAATCCCAGTGGCTTGAGATGACAATCGTTTGTTATTTTCCACAGGTTCGTGAGTCAGGAAGGGGTGGGCCGGTCCAGGCTGAGCCTGGCTGGCTGTGTGGGCCTCAGCTGGGCCGCCTGATGAGTCTGCCGTTGGCTGGGGAGCAGCTGGTCCAGGCTGGGCTCAGGCGGGGACAGCTCTGCTCCAGGGGTCCCTCAGCCTCCTCCCGGGACCCGTGGGCTAGCCTGGGCACGCCTGTCTGAAGGCAGTGGGAGTAGCATGTGGGAGCAAACTCAGCCCTGCACCCCGTCCAAGTGTCTGCCTGAGCCACACCGGCTCTCATCCCACTGGCCAAAGCACAGGGCTGAGGGAAGGGGCAGGAAGTACCTCCCACCCACAGTAGGAGGGCACTGCGAAGTCACCTAGCAAAGAGCGTGGGCACAGGGAGGTGGGACGCACGGTGGGGGCATCGATGCACCTGCTGCTGTGTGCACCTGAACACTCGCTCACCTCCAATTCTTTGTACCTGCTTTTTCCTCTCCCTGGATCGACCGTGTAGTTGCAGTGCGAGGTAACATCCTCATGCTTCAGATGGGAGAGGTGAGGGTTAGATCAGAATTAAAGTCCCTTCCTCCAGCTCACAACAACAAATAAAAAGCGGAGCTCACACTGAATCCAGGCCTGTGTGGGCATGTGTTTGGTGCCTATTGAATGTGTTTGAAGTGAAAAGAAAATCATGTCTGTGATGGTGGCACCCACAGGGTCCTTAAAGCGTAGAACCCTGTTCTGGCTAACGAGCAGCCAGGAAGCCGTTTATCGGGAGGAAACTGGGCTGCTCCCAGCGGTGAGAGAAAGCTGGAGGAACAAAGGCAGTTCTGGAGAACTCAGTCAGACGTGGGTTTTGGGGGTACCACGGTGACAAGGACTCGGGGCCTCTTTGTCATTCAGTCTGAAAGTCAAATGCCCAGAGAGTCTGCTGGGCCCAGCGCTTGGGCCAGGGTGTGGGGACTGATGGGCTGGGGCCTCCTGGAACGGGGCAGGGTGGCTTCTGAACCCCAGTGCCCAGGACCACGGCCACAGACAGGAGGAAGGGGCGGCCCAAGTACATGGACTTGGGAGCCGGGCTGCCTGGGTTTGCAGGCCTGGCTTTCCCACTTACTAGTAGTGCCTAACCAGACCAGCAGGGTACTCAGCTGCGCTGTGCTTCCGTTTCCTCCCTGGTAAAACGCCATGGCGCAATAATGTTTTGACCTCACAGGGTTGCGGCAAAGTGTAAATGGAATCTCACGTGCAGGGTACGTGGGCTTGCTGCTTCAAGGCGGCAGGGACCTGGGGCAGGCCGAGTGCGGAGCTCGCCCCAGGAGACAAGCTGAGGCCCACGATTGGCTGTGACCCTCCTGGCCTGGGGAGACCTGGGATGCCGCCGGCCTCCTGCTCCGGGGCCTGTGCTTCCGCCCAGAGGAGCCCCAAGAACTCAGAGAAAGTGGGTGCTGTTGAAAGCAGGAGGCTCCCTCAGAGAGTGGAACGAGCTCATTTTCAGGTTTGTTGGCATTGCGGGCGGGGCCTTCTGGGTGGCGAGCCCAGGTCGGCAGAGCGTTTGACTTCCTGAGCCAGGCCGGGTGAGAAGGCAGCAAGCTTCAGCGGGCCGATCCCCGAACTTGGCCTGGAGGGATTCCATGGAATCTTACCTCCACCATCACTTGCCTCGTGAACTTGGGCAAGTCACTCCATGCCTCTCAGTCCATCCCCTGCCCAGGGACGGGGTGGCGGAGGAGGGCGGAGGGCTCCAAGGGCCGCGGCAGCTCCCTGGGTCTGCCACTCGGAGCTTCACCCCAGAGCTGCGGCCCGCTCTCCCTTCTGACCGCGGCGCCTGGTTCGTTTCCAGCGACGGCCAGGCCACCGTGAAGTGCCATCATCCTGTGTGGCAGCTCATCTTCGCAATTCCGTGTGGGCAGGCACCGGAGTTAAGTCAGGCCAGGGGAAGCATTGGCTTCCCAGCTCCGCGGAGGCGAACCCCACTTCACGACGACCCAGGACTGGGGTGGTGGGCAGGTGGTGGGGAGCGGGAGAACCAGCTTGCCGGCACCAGCTGAGCGCGATTAGTCCGCAGAGACACTCAGCTCGGAGGGGCTCCCAGGGCCCCGGGCTCCTGGCCACTCGCCACAACCACAGGGCAGGATGTGTCCCCGGCCGCCCGGCTGGGCTCTCGCCATCTCCTGATCTCCGGGAAGGAAATCAGGTTAGACTGACGGGCTCATCTTTTACAAAGCCGCTTGTTTTTCCCGAGGCTGGTTCTCTTGCCCTGCGTGACCCCAGACCGTAATCAAGCCAGGAGCAGAGACCACCCACCGGCTGTTCTAGCGGTGGACCGGGGAAGGGTTGTAGATGTCGCCCAGTCCCACCCTCCTCTTTTTGAAATGTAAACATAAGATAAAATAAAATAAGTCAGACACTGGGGTTCAAATCCTGGTTCTGCCACTGGAAGGCTTTAAGCATGTCATTTAACCTCACTGTGCCTCAGTTTCCCCATCTGTCAAAGGAAAACTGTGATGTTCACTTTTAGGATAAATTGATGGGATGCCAATAAGATGGGTGGGGTCCGGTGAGGCTGCACTGATTCAGCTCCTGGGCGTGCTCGGAGCAGTGCCCCCATGCTGGAGGGTTCGGCTCCCGCCCAGGCCTCGCCTCTCTGCCCGTGGCTGGGGGGTCCCGGGGGGAACGCTGTACCCTCCTGGAAGGGGCCAAGGGAGCAGTCACACTCAACCCAGAGGGCCTGCCTCAGGCCAGGGGCTGTGACCGACCCTTCTCCTTGCCACCCTGCCCCCTGTGACCCCTGCACTGTGATTTTTTTAAACTTATTTTTAATTTCAGTTGCAATAACAATATTATGTCAGTTGCAGGTGTACAACATGTATGTGTCTTATGAAGTGATCCCCACAATAAATCTATAAGTTCATCTGCCATCACACACGAGTATCCCGACGTTCTCGACTCCAGCCCCCATACCGCATGTTGCACGCCGTGAGCCATTCTACAACCGAAAGTGTGCACTGGGATTTCTAAGCCGCCCTGTGGGGGGCCCTGCCCTCGGCCCCCTGCCCTGAGCCTCCACCAGCCCAGGTTCTTCAGCTGTTCCTTTCTCTTGTCTCACCATCTCCCCTCTGCAGCCAAGGATCCCCACTTCCCCGAGGTCTGGTCCCAGCTGCTACTGTCTTCTGAACCCCAGGGCCTCCCTGCATGCTGGGACTTGCCCAAAGCCCCACTTCCGTCGACAGGAGAAAGCCATGTCATGCCACCGCTGGAAACAGTTCCACTCTGGAAGCCTCTGGCATGAAGTTGAGGGGACCAGAAGAGGTGGAGGGTACCCCAAAAGAACAATTCCCCAGGCAGGGGCTGGGAAAGTTAGTCCTTCAGATACCAGCTGCTGTCCAATGCTGTGACTTCATGCCACGTTTGTGTCGGCCTCCGGAGCAAGCGCCCATGAGGAGAACATTCTAGGCATCCTCGAAGGAGTTCGGAAAAACAGCATCTCATCAGCTTAGCGTGCTCCCTGCCCAACCAAGAGATGAGGATGGACCACTGATCCTCCGGGTGTCCTTTTGAAACCTCATTCTAACTCATACATTATGAAGCGAAGCAGGAGAAATTAAAAATGATTGTTCTGTACTTAGGAAAAGATGAACGAGAACACAGGTGGGGGTGGTGGCTGTCCAGCACCCACCCCTTTCCAACTGCACCCCTATTTCCTTGAGGGAATTCTCTTTCCTCCGTTGTCCCAGGGCTGGGACCCCATCCCAGGAGCCCAGGGGACAGATGCTCTTTCTCTGGGGCCTGTGACCTCAGCTCAGCCACAAGAGCCATCTCTCCTGTCCTCAGGTCACCTGCTCTGTTGCCTTGCTGGAAACGGGAGTCACCAACTCATCGGGTTGCTGTGGGTAGCGGCACCAGCAGGTGTGGCTTCCTGCCCAGCTTCGCCGCGTCTAGTTGTATGACCTTGACATGTCGCCACTTCTCCGAGGCTCCACTGGTTCACGTGGAGGAAACGGCTGTTACAGTTAGGATTTTGAGTACAAGAAGCTGACACAAATAACACGCAGTGTGAGCCCGTCTGGACACAGTGCAGAAGCAGGCAAGGCTGCCCTTCATTACCGAGGGGTGCCTACCCCGTGGCAACACTGAACCAGAAGTGGACACGATCTTCATAAAAGTAGAGCAATGGGCGCGGTGGGAGATGGGCGGGGTGAAAACGGGGCAAGCCCAGGGGCGCCGGCTCCTTCTGCCATTCACTCTGTCTCCACCCGGGCTGTTTGTTACACAGCCTCTGCTTTACAGGGATTGCAATTACAACTATTCATGACACGTTACATTTGTTCTGTCCTCTCCCATAGGACCACTATGACAATAAAGGAGAAGAAATGGACAATATTTTTTAAAGATTTTATTTACCCATTTTTAGAGAGAGAAGGGAGGGAGAAAGAGAGAGAGAGAGAAACATCAATGTGCAGTTGCTGGGGGTCATGGCCTGCAACCCAGGCATGTGCCCTGTCTGGGAATCGAACCTGTGACACTTTGGTTCGCAGCCCGTGCTCAATCCACTGAGCTACGCCAGCCAGGGCTTGAAATGGATAATATTTTTAAAGAGGCTCATACGCTGGAAAGTGTGTGCACCTATTAGGGCTCATGAATACCTTCTTCCTGCCTGTCCCTTTTCTCTAGGTTCATCATCCAGAATGTTCAAGCTAGAAGGAACCATTCTCATCCCACCACTTGGGGCCCATGTTTCAGAAGGGTAAACTGAGGCCCAAGAAGGCAGAGGCATCACCTCCTCTCCTTTTTCTCCTCCCCTCACAGGCCTTCCAGCTCCGAGACCCACGCTCACCTGGAACCTGAGGCTCCCTGCTTACCTGCAGCTGCTCGAGTGTTGTGGGTGAATCCAGACACCTCAGGATTAAGAGCCAACAGGACATTTTTGCTCCTTCAGGACCCATTCCAACACCCCTCCGTCGCAGCCCGAAGAAAAAACGTTTGCAATTTCCTCCCGCCCACGACTTTCCTCAGAAGTGCTCAGCCTCGGGAGTAGCAGGGGACTTTATTATTTTTTTTGAAGAACCCACACACGCCCGCCCTGGGATCACATAAACCCTCTGAGGGCCCTTCTGCAAAGGAATAAACACCGAGCTGGGGAGAGCGCTGGACCTGCTGCAGGTGCATCTAAGATTCTGGCTCAGGCCTTACAAGCTTGCAGGAGGAACCGTCTCCCCATCCCCTCTGCAGGCACCGCCCTCACTTCCCTTGGAATAAATCGCCTCCGGTACGGGGCAGCCGGGAACTTTACACACACGCAGCCCTGCTCCCAAGGCCAGTGATCAGCCATCACTGAGATGCCTCGGTCTCCCTTTGTGTTAGGTGATGGGGACCAGCTTGCTCCGAGGTTTGATTTTCAGCGTCGGGCTGAGATCCGTGGACACAGCCATCCAGAGGCCCCAGACCAGGGGGGCGGGCCGGGGGGTGCTGCGCTCCGCCGGCATTTGCCTGCACCCTCACCACTGCAGCCAGGCTGACGAGGAAGTGTAATTGACTTGCCCTGACATTTGTTCATCTTCTTTGTCTCTCCCCCATTTCCCCGTTACTCACGTTCCAGAATAAGAAAGAATCAGAGTGGGCGGACTGAAGGCCATGTTCACTGCCTCGTCAAACACGGGAAGTTTTTCCAAGGGCTGCGAGATGCTCCAGACCCCTGCCCTCTGAGAGCTGGAAGGAAAGGGCGCTCGAGTGTCCACTGCCAGGCCCCGCCGCGGCAGCAGGGCCACCGCCCCGAGAAACGGACTCCATGCAGTGGAGGCCCGAGCCGGTCCCTCGCACTGAACTTACAGGCGTGGCAACTTGGTGCGAGTCCTCTTGCCTCTGCATGCCTCGGTGTGCGCCTCCGTAGATCAGGCACGACCGTGCGAAGTGAGTACGCTCCCCAGGGCGATACGAACAGACAGCGCTGTCTGCACAATTTACAATCCGCACGAATCGAACTGCAGGGCCCCTTGCTCGAAAATCTTGAGATACCACGCTGCTACAGCAGAGAATGAAACCAAGCCAAGCACGGTGTCCCGCACAGCTGCCGGGCCCCAGGCCTGTGAAGCTGGCCCCAGGGGGATGCACTCATTCAGCCACCAGGCGCGATGTTGTGCCAGGGACAACCCGGATGCGCTGACAAAGGTCCAGAGCTCGGCAGAGCTGGGTACTCAAGCTGACAATACGGGGGGAGTCTCTGTGTGGGGAGGGTGGCTCCAGTTGCTGAGGGCCTCTCCGGCCCTCCCGGGGTGTCCTCCCTGGCCACTGTGCCACCACCATGCCCTGCAGAGGGGTGCAGCCTCCCCACTTTCCCCCCTTCACCATCCCTGCTCAGTTCTCCTGAATTCCCCTTTACCCACCCAGAGCAGACTGAAACCCTTAATCAAGCCTTTATTAGAAGTCCTGGGGCGACAAAGTGGTAATAACGGCTGCGTGCAGCTGGGCCATCTCTCTGGCTCAAAGCTCCAGCTCTCTCCAGAGCCCACGATCGCAGCCACCGACAGCTTGCTCCCCTCCCTCCTGCCTCAGGGAAGCTTCACCAGGCAGGGGGCGGAGCCTTCGGGAAGGATACAACTCTCCCTCCTGCGGGGAGGGGGGTCTCCTTGCTGCTGCCTGGAGAGGGAGAGGAGGGAAACAGATCGTCTGAGCATCCTGCATCCCGTTCCTCTTGTTCTCTCTGACGTTTTCCTTAAGCTTCCATCTCGACAGGCCTCGGGGGTTTAGGGTCCATGGACCTGGGTTTGAATCTTGACTCTGCTCTGAACCGGCTGCGTGACCTCCCGTGAGGTGCTTCCCTTCTGGCTCCCGCCCTCAGTTTCCCCATCCATAGAATGGGGACAGTATGGGCCCCCCTCACAGAGCCGCTGGGAAGATCCTGTGAATGCTAAGAGAAATTGTTTTGTGTGTTAATATTAAGGTCCCAGGGAGACCGTGCCCCGTCCAGTGTGGGTATGTTGGGTGTCTGGAATCGGGTGGTGTCCCAGAGCAAACCACTGAGGCTCCAACAGCCACCATTGGCTGCCGGCGCCGTGTTAACGCTTCCCAAGGAGCAGCCAGGCGCTAACGGCTGCTCTCCTGCGCTCTGCTAACAGGAGGAGGAGAAAAACGGCAGGAGAAGGCCTCTTCCCTGCGATTCCTGGCCTGCTGAGCCTGCTGGGCCAGTTAGCAAGGGGGCAGCCGCTGTGAGTCCAGAGCAGCCAGCCCTGTTCCCGTTAACACAGAGAAGGAGGGAAGAACGCCAGAGAGGTGGAGAGAAGGAAGAGACAAAAGGAGACACAGAGAAGGCCTGGAGCCATTAGATGAGATAATGTGTCTAGAAAATGCACGTGGAAAAGAAAAACGAAAATCAGAATCTGCTTTGCAGCAGGCCCACTGCCTCGTAGGGGGCGACTCAGGCAGGATCGCTTGCGAGGTGTGTGACGTTTGCATGGCGCAAAGGTGCCTGTGGAATCTCAGTATAAAGGTGGTTCCAGGTTGTCCTCCACCTCACTCACCTGCCTTCCGGAAGTTTCTGGAGTGGGACTGAGAGTGCGGGGGGGCAGCAGCTGGGCCACCCCCTGCTCCAGCCTGGGGACCCAGCCCCCATCCGCCACCTGGAACTCCCCTTCCTCTGAGCTCAGCCTGTTACAGGGTGCAGCCAAGAGGGGGGCCCAAATAGGCATTTGAAATGCGGTCCAGAACTTAAGGTGTTCAGGAGATTTTAAGATGTCTCCATCCCCCACCCCAGGGTGTGGGTTGGGGGAAGGGACAAATGAAGCAGGGCCATTGAGAGCTGTTTTGCATAGCAACAGCCTTGCAGCTAACCTCTGGGTTGGTCATTTAACATATCTATAGCCTTTGGCTGGTTGCATAGATATGTTAAGTAGCTGTGATCAGCTCTAAGACAGGGGAACAGAAGTAACTTCCCCACCCAGAAGTAACTTCCCCACCTAGATGTAACTGGGGGGGGGGGGGGGGGCGGCGGGTCCCCTGAGTTACAGCGCCTGCGTGGGAGCTCAGAGAGGATTGGCTCCAGGACATGGGGCCACACCTGCCCAAACTCAGGATGGCAGCCCAGTAAAGCTGGAAGGATACGAGTTCTGGCATGTGAAGCCGAGTGTGGGAGGAGTCGGAAATGAGGCTGCAGAGGAAGATTGGCCGCGGGGATTTAAAACCCAGATTTGGCGGCCATTGAGGAGAACTATGCTGCTTTAGGAAGGAGAACCATGCTGCTTTGAGGAGGGGAACCAGGCGGCAGCCATTGAGAAGGAGAACCACGCGGACTTGACGGAGTGTAGACTCCTGCAGCCCTGAGAAGAGAACCACGCGGCCTGGCAGAGTGGGGCCCCCACAGCTTTAGAAGGGGGAACCACCACCTGGTTTTAGCAGAGATCCCGGTGACTCAGCCGAGGGTGCCGGGAACCCAGGGAGGTCTCCCAGTCGAGAGGGAGTTCTAACTGGGAAGAACCAGAGGACTGCCTGAGCCATGGACTTCTATTTCCTTTCCTGAGATACGGTACTCTGGACTGGGCAAAGGGGAAAGGAAGGAAGGACTGTGTGTTTGTGGGTGTTTTAAGGAACTTTGGGATTTTGGTGAAGACATTAGGTCACTACTTTAAGTTAGTATAGCATTAAATAAACGTTTCCTTTCCTTTTCACGAATCTCTGGCATTGAGAGACGTCTTTCCTCTGGCGGCGGACATAACGGACCCGGGGCCTTCTTTCAATAATAGTATATCGTCCCAGGCCCCCCTTGTTGTGTTCTGTAACAGGAGGGGGGCAGCAGCTGGGCCACCCCCTGCTCCAGCCTGGGGACCCAACCCCCATCCGCCACCTGGAACTCCCCTTCCTCTGAGCTCAGCCCACTCGCTGCTGGCCCTTCACGGCCATCAGGCAGGCCAGGTGCAACGTCCCTTCTTCCTTGGTCTGACCTCCCCCTCCGGCCTTGGGCTCCCAATGAGCCCTCCTTACTCGCCATCCACATGCAGGCGTGCGGGCCACAGGCCTGGGTCTGAACAGGGCTCCACCTTCCTGCCTGTGCACCCTGGGGCCCTGGAGGCTCACCTTCTCTGTGCCTCAGTCTCCTCATCTCGCCATGGGGATGGCATTACTGTCCTTGTCACCAACACGGGTGGTGGGGACAAAAAGACGTCTCATCTACAGCACTACGTCTGGTGCCTGGCGGCCGAGCAGCTGTTAACTAGCCCATTCTGTGGCCTGGTTTCCCCAGATGTGAAACGAGAGGATTGAAGGAAACGGCAGTCGTTTATTTATTTATTTATTTATTTATTTATAAGGGGGCAGGGGAGGAGGGAAAAAGGGAGGGACAAAACATCGATATGAGAGAGAAACATGGGTCGGTTGCCTCCGTGTGTGAACACCCCACCCAGGGACCAAACCCGCAGCCCAGGCATGTGCCCTGGCTGGGGCCGAACTGGCGCCTCACGGGACAACACCCAACCAGCTGAGCCACGCCAGTCAGGGCAGCTTTCCAAGTTTTTGGTGGCAACTCACAGGGAGAAGTGGAGTTTTACATCACAGCCTAGTGAACACACAGGTGCTTATGTGACGGAAAGAAAACACCCAAACCAGCACTCCCCCGACTTTGTGCAATGCATTCAGTCACTGATTTCAGGACCACTGGGGGTCGCGACAGCCGTTGGGAGAGCACTGGGCAAGGGTCCTCAGAGACACTAAGAGCCTCCCACTGTGGGGAGAAGAGACCCCCATCAGACAGGACTCTGGGCCCTGCACCACCCACCCCTCCAGCCTCAGCCGAGACAACCCTGCTCTTCTGTGTTTTATTCATTGGGCTTCCCCACAAGCTTTAGCTAGAAAGAAGTGTTCTCTGGTTAGGCTCCCCCCAAAACAAGAGTAAAACCAACCGGACTGGCGGACAGTGGGTGATTTGATGGTTTGTGATTATGTGGTTTAAATCAAATTGAGCAAAGTGAATAATAGTGAAAATAAAATAAAAATGTTTGGGAAAAGATGGAGTTAGAATTATTGCTTCTGGAGAGAAGGACTTTAACTTATTTCAAGTGCATACATGATTATTATGCATTAATAAAACGATTACCTTTACCAAGAGTCTTCTATACCCGATACGTTTACATGACTCAACATGATTCTCACCACAAACGTGTAAGGAAGGGCTCCTTATGCCCATTTTGTAGATAAGGGAACTGAGGCTCAGAATTGTTCAGAACTTGCCCCGGATAACACAGCCACGAAAAACATTTTCTCCCAAAAGGAAAGCGAAGAGCAGATACTCCCGAGCAAGGGAAAGCACCAGGGTCGGCCCCTCAAGGGGCTCAGTTTTCTTCTCTGTCAAGTGCAGGAGTCCTAGTGCTCCCCTCGCAGGGCTATTGGGAGAGTTGGTTGAGATAATGCAAGCACCTGGCTCATAATAGTTGCTCAATAAATGGTAGCTATTGTTTGGTGGGATGCTTCCATTGGAAGAGTTAAACCCAACCCCAGAAGACCACAGCCCTTGCAAAACACACACACACACACACACACACACACACACACACACCCCATTTGCTAGAATCCTGCTCTATAGCTCAGTTCCCAGGAGAAATGGCCACAGTAAACATCACAGCATCCAACTGCTCGGCCTGCTTTCAACACAGTCTCTGAAAGGATATGTCCACCCTCCCCCACCCACCGCACCCCATGCCCTTCTCCACTTGCAGGTGACAAGAGCTAAGAATGAGGAAGACACTTGCCTTCCAAAGCAGGAACCCAAGTGTTGGGAACCACCCTGCCTGGTCTCAGAGGCTGTAACCCCCGCCAAGGCTAAAGCTGAGGGAGTGGCCTTGGACTGTAAGCCAGCAAGGAGACAAAAGCTTATCTCCCTGGCAGGAGCACTGCTTCTGCTGCTTCATTCATAACTGAACCCCAAAGCTTGGTCGGTTAGCCAAAGATGGGTAAGATTCCCCAAGGGGGGAACGACCTAAGACAGGCACGATCACGTGGGAGGCCCGCAAAAGAAGGATTTTGGGGGCTACAGCAAAAGGGGGTGATGGACCCTCGCTCCTCGGCTTTGACATAGCCTGAGTTCTCATCGTCTGGGAGAAAATCTCCTTATCTCTTGGTTGCCTTAGTTCCCGTGCTCCACCTAAGCCTGAAACAATGACAGGGTGGTGTGGCTCTGTGCTGAAAAGGGCGGGTTCCCCAGGTGATCAGGCCTAAGAAAGAATATGTAAAATCCTGTGAAACCTGCTTTGTTTAGAATGCTCTCAGTTGAATGAGAAGGGTCCAAAGAGGAAGTTAGTTTGTTCCTTAAAAGTCTTACAGCTGTTTGACCCTGACTCAAAATAGGCCCTCAGACTTCCTTGTTATCTATTGTTTGATCCTTGCTTCCTCGCAATGAGTAATGAGCTTTACCTGAATTCTTATTCAGATGAAACCAATAAAAAGCCTCTCCGGAGGGGGAACTGGGCACTCTCCCCACCAGGGAGGGTGGCCAAGCGGCACCCTCCAGGAGAGAGGGTGGCCAAGGCGCTCCCCACGTGAGGAGTGGCCCTGCTGTTCCTATTCCTGCTGTTCCTATTCCAGGTCCCCCACAGGACCTGGCTGTCTCTGTGTATGTTTTTCTTGAGTTTTGACGAGCCATCCGCAGCGTTCCGCGATCACTGCTGGCTGGTGACCCACGCATCACCCAAGGCTCCCACATCTCTGAAATGACAGCCCCCAGACAGACCGCCCAACCACATCCCCCAGCCCACTGTACTGGTGAGCAGACTGAGACCCAAAGGGAGCCAGAGGTGGACTCAAGGCCACACCACATGCCTGTGGAAGAGCTGGGCCCAGGACCTCAGAAACCCACTTTCCTGCCTATATACCTCCCAAAGCAGGGCTGCTCTACGTACATGTGGGGGCCCTGGCATGTTCACCTCCCTGCGACACCATCCCTGACTTCCTAACCGCTTCCGGCTCCAAGACCGCAGAGGGAAGCAAGTCAGATTCTCCTGCCAAACCTGGCGGTCTGCCCTTTTGCTGCCCCACCACAGAATCCAAACTTGGACATACTAATCAGGAGTCTGGTCACATGGGCAGGTGTAGGTGTGCACGTGAGTGCCATTAACGTGTCCTTTTCTGCCAGACTGCGTGCTTCCCGAGGACAGGGACTCTGTCTTCTCAGCCCTGTGATCTGGAGCAGGTCACTCCCACTCTCAGAGGCTTGATTTCCTTGTTTTCTTTATAGGATTGATGGGGAAGTTAAATAAGGTGATAGATATAAAGAGCTGAGCTTGATACCTGGAACCTAGTACATGCTTAATAACAACAGAAATGCTCAGTATATTTGTAGAAAATCAACATGCCAGAGAGACGGTGCCGTGTATTAACCACCTACTGTCTGCAGAACCTCTACTTAGTACTTGCATCAGCCAGCTATTGCCATGAAATGCTGTGTAACAAATCACCCCAAACTCAGGGAATTACGACAGCCATCATTTACTCACTCAGAGGTCTGTGAGTCAACAGGGGCAACTCTGCCCCCCATATGCCCACCGTGGGGCCTAGGACCCAGGGGCAGCAGCAACCAGGGGAAACTTTCCTCTGGAGATAGCAGAAGGACAGAAGGACAAATGGACATATGCACAGTTTCTCATGGCCTAAGCTGAGAACTGACACACTGTCACCTCTGTCACTTCTATCCATTTGTCATTGGTCGAAGCCAGTCACATGATCAGCCTCAAGGTCTGTGGCACGGGGACATCTGCTCTGCCTCTGTAGTGCGCTGGCAAGGTTGTGGGTGTGTTACAGCAGCAGTGCGGAGTGAAGAATTGCAACCAATAAGAACAACAACGAAACACACACACAATAACTGCAACCAGTACCAGTGCCGACCCATCAAGTCAGTCTCTGATTGGCAGGTGGCTGAGACAGGTCATTCCACCACCCTTGGCCTCCAATCTCTACCCAGAAATCACTGGAAGAATGTGTCCCCCCCAGGATGTTAGGGAGAAAAAAACCTCAGACCAAAAAATGAAACGCACTTCGATGTATTTTGCAGGTACAGAACACCAAGCATAAACAAACAGACTGTAATTTCTCTCATTTTGCCCTCTGCAATTAGGGAAGTTCACGCAAACCATTTTTAACAGCGTGTTTAATTTCAAGAAGCTGAAAATCAAGCTGACAATGTGTTGTTTACAAGCAAATTCCAGGGTCTGGAAGTAAGAAGAAAGCACAGTTGAAGCCCACGAATCATTTTTTCCACTAGGACCGAGCCTACACTTGAACACAACACCCCTCCTCTCAGGCACGACCCGCTTCTGCTTCTGGGAGGGCGTGGGGCCAGTCTGATGGGAGCTGGGAGCGGGGTGAGTGCGGAGGGCGGAGCTCCGGTGGCCCAGCGCGCTCACTGATGGAGAGACTGATGGGGGAGCTGCAGGTGTCTCCGCGCTGTGTCTCTGTGGGCCCCACTCCGTCCTCAGAGCTCGGTCCTCCCCAGGGAGCCCGGGACAGTGCCGGGAGGAAGGAAGCAAAACTGTCAGGTTGGGGGACGTGGAAGGAAGCCTGCGTTTGCTCCCTCGCAGCAGCAAAGACTGTTTACCTCTGAGTCTGTGTTTTTCAAGGAAGTGCAGCCCAGTAGAGGAAAAACGCCCTTGTGAAAACATTTCCATGAATTTATGTCATTCATCTGGGGGACACAGCCCTTCGGCGAGGCCTCTGGGTTTGGACGCCATCAGGGCGAGGGTGGCCCGCCTCTGGCTGCTCAGGATCCGCAGCCACCCAGTGCCTGCGGGGTCCGCAGTCGAAGAACACTGGCCGGGTTGTAAGGATACAGGGGTTGCCCTGGGCCCCGTGGCCAGAGAGGCCTCCCTCCTGGAACTGGAGGTGAGATTAGAGCTACACAAACCACGTGATGGAGATTCAAGGATGGTGATCTCCTGTGGACACTCAAGGAAAGGTTCCGGAAGGAGAGAGCAGCGAGTCTGTGCCACCAACTCACCCAGCCAGCTGCGGGGAGCTGCAGCAGGGGGCCCACCAGGGCAACGTGCCCTGGGACACAGTGGGAGGTGAGACCTGTGCGCTCACAGGAGTGGACCGAGCATTCGGACAGGGATCCAATGGCTTCCGTTAAATAGCTGATCATTAGCTCAGCTCTTGCTCACCCACACTGGCCGCACTCGGTGCTGGGGACGCCTTGTTCTGGGGCCTCACTGCTCAGGCCCTGCCGGGGTGGTGGGGGCTGGGGCGGTTGGACAGGTGGGGCTGGAGTGACGGCTGGGTCCGTTGGAGAGATGGGGTTCTGCAGGGTGCAGGGGTCCCCAGGATTCCCCAGGTCCCAGCTGCCCCGCGGGCTCTATCAGCCTCCCTCCCTTGCCCTCGTGTCTCTCCCTTTTAATCCCGCAAAAAGCTTTTACCTTTTCTCATTCGTAGCGAAGCCGGAGGATTTAGATCTTTGGCATTTCAAATATTTATTCGTGCTTTAATTTAAACCCCTGAAACGAAATCCGGGGACTCCATGCCGACCCTGAATCCTTTTCTCATCCTGGTCTCCTACCTCATCAGACTAATGTCGTACGATGGGATTTGTGTGTGAGTGTGTGTGTTTAAGAGAAAAAAAAAACCCGACAACAAAAGGGTTTTTGAGATATTAAATTGTTGTCTTAGTCTTTTACATCTTGGATGGTTTCCATGGTAACTGGTAAGTTCGTTGCTTTGTTCTCTTCCATTTTCTAAAGAGGCCAAGACTGTTCTGGGGAGCTTCCCAAGTAGGCTTGATCAAAGTCCCTGAGTCCTGGCCTGGGAAGGGTCATGCTGCAGCCGCAGTGGTGGGGAGCTGCCACCCTGAGACTCCATCACTGATCGGTAGGAAGGCTGCAGCCAGAGCCAGCCCCCGTGCAAGGTCAGGGCCCATCAAGGCCCGAGAAGGCTGCGTGCATGCGAGAAGCCCAGGTTGACCCCCTGCAGGCTGCAGGCTGCAGGCTGTGTCGGGGGAGGGGAGTAGGCACAGGGATTAGCCAGCCTAGGCCTTCCAGGCTCCCGCGAGGCCTTCCTGGGGTGCCTGTCCCAATGCGCAAACACCTCCCCCACCACTGCCTGGGCTTCAGGAGGGCCGTCTTGGGCTCCTCCTCCTGAGAGCCAGGCCTCCCTGGGTCTGGGCTCAGCTGGTTCTCGGACCTCAGCCCCAGGGCCCCCAGTGGAGCCTGCTCTGGGGGAGAGCCTCCTTCTGGCTCACCATGTCCCAGTCTGGCTGTCAGCTGGCCCATCGGGCCGGCCCACCTGACTCCTGAACCTGGGAGAACGGGCCACAGGACGGGCAAGTTCTGCTGGGAGCCAATGGAAGGCAGGCCTCCAGAGTGGTCAGGGGGCCGAGCTTGAACAGAACACTGGGCCAAGTGGATGATTTCCCCCGTGGGGGCCCCGCCGAGGAGGTAATCTGCGTGGGGTTGTCCGGTCCCCTGACTTGCTGGGGTAGGTGCTGCCCAGGCATCCTGGGGCCCGGCTTCTGCCCCGGTCTTACCACCCTCCCCATGTGTGACTCTGGCGGGTGCTACTCCCCCGCTGGGGACCAGGTTCTCCACCTGCTCAGTGAAGAGTCTGGACCCAGAGCTCCTTCCCAGCTCCAGGTGTTAGAAAGCCAGCCTCGGCCCATCCCACAGGCCTCTTGCCAAGGAGGACTCTGGAGAACCCCTGCCAGGGGTGCGTTTTCCTCCCTGCAAACGTGTTTGGCAGGAGGAGAGAGCAGGGCGGAGCCTCGGCCGCCTGCGGTGCCACCCGGGGCCGGGAGGCCTGCAGGCCGTGCTGGGGCAGGTGAGAGTTCAGGGTGTGAGTGGGTTTTTCCCTGAAGCTTCTGCGGCCGGAGCCGAGGGGAAGGTCAGCGAGCTGGCAGAGTGCCGCCCAAGCCAGCCAGCTCCGGCCTCACTCGAGGAGAACTCACTGCAGGAGGCCAGGAAGTCTGGTGTCGGGCAGGGTGTGTGCGTGTGTGTGCACACACACACATGTGCACCCTTGTATGTGCCTATGGGTGGGTAAGTGTTCACAGGTGTGCCACGTGGACATTCACCTGATGCACACCTAATTGCATCACGGCCCTCCTTAAAATGACGTAACATACTTTAAAACGCCCTTACCTGCTGGTAAAAACCACTGCCTCAACCACCTGAGTGCCCTCTTGTTGCCCCAGCCCCCACCTGGACTCCTGGCACCTCCCTGTGACCCCCCAGCTAAAGGGTTAACTCCTGACCCTGCTCCAGAGAGACCAGAGTGTTCGGTTGGTTGAGTCACAGGTGGCCTTAGGCTTTGGATGATCGCTATCTTGAGGATTGCCTTGCGCTGGTGTGAGCGACTGTGTGAAAGTTTGTACCTGTGAGCTCACATGGCTCCATTTCACAGAAAGTCTTAGCTCACCTTTCCATAGCAGTTTGATAAAAGACGTGCCCTTTCATTATTTCAAAGGAAGGAGTCTGAAGCTTAAGGGCAGGTGAACCAAGTTTCCAGCCCAGCTAGACTCAGGAGCCCCGGGGCCCAGGTGGGGAAAGAAGCTCAGAGAAGCCAACCACCTGCCTAAATCGCTCAGCCAGAAAATCGGGGAGCCAGGGCGCAGACCCACGCAGTCTGGGTCGCACTAGGCCCAGGGGGCTAGCCGCTCCGAGTGAGTCTGGGAACCAGCAGCACCGGCTTCCTCTCTAAGCTCACTAAGCTTCTCAGCTCACAAGGCTTCTTGCAGCCGCAGCAGACCCCCAGCACACCGGTAAGGCGCCAGCACGACGGTGGTGGGCTCCATTCAGTGGGTGAGGGCCAGGGAGCCCAAGTGGCAGAGGCAGGACTCAAATACAGGTATCCCGAAGCCAAGCGCTGGGCTTAGCACCGTCCCCAAAGACCACCCCGACAGGGACCTCAAGGCACAGCTGTGTCTGTCTTTCACGTTCAATATGTGCATCACACACACGGGGGTAGCACTTTCTCAGGTCACTGAAGGACCTGCTAAGATACATGCGTCACTGACCAAAACAAGGAAACCACCCAAATGTCCGTCAACTGAGGAATGAATGAGCAAATCGTGGCCTACCGTACCACGGAATATCATTCAGCCATAAAACAAAACAAAGCAGAGATACATGCAAGGCAGATGAATCTTGAGAACCTGACGCTAAGTGAAAGAAGCCAGACACAATAATAAATCACCTATTATATGAGTCTCTTGATATGAAGTATCCAGAATCGATAAATCCACAGAGACAGAACCCAGATTGGTGGTTGCCAGGGGCTGGGGGAAGGATGACGGGGAGTGAATGCTTAGTGCATTCAGGGAACGGGGTTTTCTCTGGTGATGAAAACGCTTTGGGGCTGGATGGAGGTGGTAGTTATACAACATAGTGAGTGTATTAGATACCGTTGAATTGTGTACTTTGAAATGGTTAATTTTGCATTATGTGAATTATACACAATTAAAATAAAACAAAGGGGAGGTGGGCAGATACAGTGCAATACACATATTTAAAGCCCAGCTACAATGCACTGAGCCATACTACACGCCAAGCCCTACATGAATGAACACATTGCGATGCCAGGAGGATGTTACATTAAAGCCCCTGGACCCTGGGGTCCGAGTCCCCGCCTTGGCCCTTTGGCCAGACCCAGTCCCTCCAGGGCTGTACCCTGCCTTGGGCTTGCCGATCTCCTCAGGAGCTCACACCCCTACTGGGACAGGAGCATCCCCAGTGCGGCCCGCCTTGTGGCGGACCCTGGCCTGCAGGATCCGTGTGTGTTGTGGCTGCTCGTGAACAAAGGCACACGGACTACAGAAGTCCTGTGGAGCAGAAGGGACGGCATGGCCACTCTCTAAGTCAGAGAGGGTGGGCGAGAGGGCCAGAGCCCTCGGTGCCTGCCTGGACAGGCTTTCATTGCTTCTCTGCGTGCATTACATGGAGGGTGGTCCTCATTGACTATGCTCAGGTCCACTGCAGGGGGTTACCTTTTACAGATAACAAAAGAAAGAATGATGCTAATTACTTCAAAGAGAAGGATGTCCCAGACGTAGGGGGAAAGTGATTGAACCGGTCACACTGCATACTTGGGAGGTTTATCTCAGATTTTAGGAAGTTGCAGTAAGCCCTTGCTGCCTCAATTCAGGGTGAGAGAGTTTTAGCCAAAGCAAGTCTCATAGCGGCCTAGGTACAATGCAGGCCTGATTCCCCACGGGAGAACCTCTCCTTGGGCATGGTCCTGTGTGCCACTCGCTCCCCACTGGTTTTCCACGTGAGGGCTGAGCTACATTTCCACGACACACAAAACGGTTCCCTACACCACCTCTGCCGTTTGGCACTTCTGTCCTGTGTCACCTTCCACTGCCCCAGTGGCAAGTCTTTCACCCACTCGACAATATTTGTTTCTTGAGGACTTCTGACATCCAGGCCTGGTGCTGGAGGCTGGGGACACCTTGGTGAACCAGACCAACCTGGTCCCCGTCCTGAGGACAAACAGTAAACAAGGGAGGGACACCAACGATGCCAGTGAGAAGCAGCCAAACGTAGGCGCTGTGGTAGGTGCTAGTGGTTGGGCGTCTTGTCGAGGGTGGTCAGGGAAGGCCTCTCAAGGGGGAAACATCTAAGCAGAGACCCAAAGGCTAAGGAGGAGCCAGCCATCCCAGAGTTGAGGGAACAGCCTGAGCCAAGAAGGATGATATAAGACACACTCCTAGCCCTGGCTGGCGTAGCTCAGTGGATTGAGCACGGGCTTCGAACCAAAATGTCACAGGTTCGATTCCCAGTCAGGGTACATGCCTGGGTTACAGGCCATGACCCCCAGCAACCGCACATTGATGTTTCTCTCTCTCTTTCTCCCTCCATTCCCTCTCTAAAAATAAATAAATAAAATCTTTAAAAAAAACCTTTATCCTAATGCAATGAAAAAAAAAAAAAAAGACACACTCCTCATGGTCCCAGGTGACAAAATCCAAGAGAAAGAGAGGCCACGGAGGTGGCCGTACTGAAGTATAGAAAGGGCGTCGTAGATGGGATTTCAAATTCTGGACTCAACCCTGACCCCTCCCTAGCCTTGAGTCCCCCACTGAATCTCTAAAATTCCCACAGTGGTGACCCTAAATACTGTCCCCCCCCCCCCACCCCCACGCTGTACATGCGCAGGTACGTTCAGGAACCTCAGCCTGCGATGTTACGTAACTGCCTCTTAAATCCCTGGGAGCCCCCTGGCCAGCCGGAACGTCGCACAGCCTGATTACGTCATGTGGGTTGTTATGTCTCCGGCAGAGCCGAGCACAGGAACACAGAGGAGGACGGAGCCTGGTGGCCATTCCCTGGAGCCCGCCTGCCATGTGGAAGTTGACCCCTTACACATTGCCTGAGTACGGCCCTCTCCACGTGCAGGCCCTGTGGATTCAGACATGAGTAAGAGAGTCTTTGCACTCAAGGAACTCACCAGTGACTCGGGGAGGGGGGTGCTGTATGTGAGGAAACCCGTGAGCAAGCTGGGTTTCAGGGAAAGCAGCCACAGAAGTGGACAGGGCAGCTCCTGGAAGCCGTTGGAGAGCGTGCTAATGAGGCCGGACTTCCCCCCGCTCCCGCCCCCCCTCCCAAGACCATAGGGAAGGAGCCCTCAATTCAGAGTTGTGACAGATTTGTATTGTATGTAGGTCTGAGGGGGACACCCCAGAGGCAGGCAGGCATTCCAGTGAGGAGGCAGTGGCAGTCAAGCCAGAGAGGGATCAGGGACATGTGAGGGGGCACGCTGTCCGGACCATCTCTCCAATTCCAGTTATCTCAAGGACGAGGTGAGATGGCGTGGGGAAGAAATACGGCATTTGGTAAAGGCTCAGTTGGCAAAATAAGGGCAAGGATTTAGTGGCTCTGCAGGGTGATTAAGAGCATTGCAGCTGGAGCCGGATTTCCTGGGTTCAAATCCTGGCTCCCAGCTTCCCAGCTGTGGGAGCTTGGGCGAGTGTTGGAGCTTCTGTGGGCTGCGGGTTCCCTTCTCGAAAACGGAGCTGATGATGATGATGACGATTCCATGGGGCTGCTGCAAAGGCTGTACAAGTGACCGTGAGTCAAGAGTTTAGACCTAGTTGTTGGTTAAACAAATATAATTGGTAATGCACAAGGGGGAAGGACGGGATCATGGATGAGCCCCACGTTTTATAGTTTGGGGGACGAGGGGATAGCAATGCCCCTGAAGTGAGAGGCTTTCATCGCCTTCGTGCAGCGCTGGGTTGGACAACCGCCCCCCGCCCCCCGCGGGGTTCCCACGGGGTTCCCGCTGGAGCTGCCCTGAACCTGTAAAGGAGCCCAGCTTCCTAGCGGTGGCTGATTGGTCCAGAGGTGAACACCTGATCCAAGCTAAGCCAATCACAGGCTGTGGCAGACAAATAACCCCGCCCCCCCCCCCCCAAAGATTATGACCCCCAATTCCTGGAATGTGTTGAATGTGTTCCCTTAAGTGGCAAAAAGAAACTTTGTCAATGTGATTAAGCAAAAGATCTCGAGGAAGAAAGAGCGCCCTGGGTTGTCCAGATGGGCCCAATATAATCTAGATGGGTCCTTGTAAGACGGACACAGGAGGGTCATGGGCAGGAAGAATCGGCAGTGGGAGCTGAAAGGAAGCAGGCTGTAACCTATTACGAATGTTTTCACACTTAGAACTGCTCGAAATGGAATGTGCCCAATGGCCTCTATCAGAGGAATAACTAAATTATGCCGTATTGGTATAGCCAGGTCCTCCAAGAATTTAAGTTTATGGAGATGCTCAACATAAAAAGTAAAAAAAAAAAAAAAAGAGATTATGAATACATGATGCTATTTATATATGTCCAGAATAGGCGAATTCATAGGCAGAAAATAAATAGTGGTTCCCGGGGGCGGAGGAAGGGGAGAACGGGGAGGCACTGCTAACCAGTACAGGGTTTCTTTATGGGGGGATGAACATGTTCTAACATTAGCTGGTGTTAATGGTTACACAACCTTGTGGGTATGTCAAAAACCGTGAATTGTCCATTTTTAAAGGGTGAATGTTATAGTACGTGAATTGTATCAAGAAAAAAGTATAATGAACAAAAAGGTTGTAGTACCTATATTATGTATATATAATCTATACTTGTATATATATATAGCCAGGAATATTATGCTTGATTTTTAAAAACTGTACACAAAGATTGCAATTTTGTCAGCTATATCTCCGCATCCACACGGTGAGAAAAATTCTGGAAGGAAATACAAAGCATTAACTATGTTCTGTAGCGTACTGGGGTCATTTGATATCACAAATTTTATACAATACACTTTTTCAATAATCAGAAAAAACACTTTTGTAAAAATGGGACTGGGCTGTCTATTGAGGTAACAAACTTATGGTCACAGGAAATACCCCCAAAAGTCTGAGAGTCACCGGATATGAATATTCACACTGGGAGCGTGACCTTTGAACTAAGATGTTATTATTTTTAATTACTTTTTCACTTATTTTCTATTTTTAAAAAACAATCCATTGTCTCAGATCTTGATTCTTGTACCAGTCTGCATGGAGGGGAAATTCATATTTTATAGTAACAAGAAATCACAACTTAAAGGATATATTAAGAGTCAAAAAGGGAAAGAAAATTAGTTTAAAAGCAAATGGTACATGCTTATAAGCAAGCAGAAAAAAAATTATGTTGCATCAAACTATGAAATCTGACTAGAGGAGACTTGGATCTTCCCTTTCATCCTTATGAAAACCTTAAAATGTGACATTTGAAATACTCTCTGAATGTGTAAATACACGCTCACTCCAAAGGTTGCGGACACAGAGACAGAACATAAATAATTCTTAGGAGGAAAACTGCCATCTTTTTTTTAAACCCGAGTTCAGGGACTGTCAGCCACGAGATGGGGAAGCCAGCCAGCTCCTGGGCCTAGCCAGCTTTCCCGTGGGGGGGGGGAGCGTGAGCGATGAGCGAGCCCCTCCCACTCCGCCGGCAGAGGGTTGAGGGCAGTGGGAGAGGAGATGCACCCAGCTATAAAAAACTTCTAAGTTTTATTTCCTTCTAAGGCGTCCTGAGTCACTGGGTGCTCCAGCCCCCGGTGCCCAAAGAAGTGCAGCTCAAATCGGAAATGTCTGTGTTTTTTTCAAACCCGATGACGTTGTCCCTTGAACTAAATCGCTTACAGGCCAAGCGGTAGCTTCCTATTTCCGTCCTGGGAGGAGGGTGGAAGTCACTTCATGATCGGTTTCTCTGACCCACGATCCGGCACTGCATCAGTCTGAACAGCAAGCTTACCCTCCACTCCACCCCCGACACGGAGCTGCTGGGACCTTAAAAATCCCATTTGTCATCTCAGAGCATATGGCACTCCCACGCTATTTTGCCTCCCACCCTTGAGGCTGCATTTTCCATTTCAACACCAAGTTTGGTCGGAATCCTAGAAAGACACAGGTAAAAGGGACCTAGTCTGATAATTTCCTTTTACCAAGGGGGAACGGTGAGACCCAAAGAAGGTAAGGGGCCATGGCTACAGAGGGACAGAACAAGGTGCCAGGCCTGTCCCCGTGGTGGGGTCCACATCCTTGTTGTCCCAGCTCCCGGATAGAAGAGGGCTACGTTTAAACATGGAGATGTCTCCAGCGTTATGGCCAAACCAGGGCTTATTACCCTGTGATTTTTCCTTCTTTTCAGCCCTCTCCCTGCTTCTGTGCAGAGTGGGAAAGGACACGGGACAGGCAGCCAAGAAGAGTCCCTTCTGGCCATGGGTGGCAGCCAGAAGGTGGCCATTCCTGCTCGGGAAGCAGGGTCTGGACTAGCACCGGGGAAGGTGGCATCAAGGTCCGAAAAGGAGTTGTAACCCACACCGCTCCCCTCGGGGACCCTACTCCTGGGATGGCAGGCGTACGTGCTCAGGTAACTTCAAGTCCCATCTTATTCTTAAAGTGTATTTCTTTACACAATTCCTCAAGAGATTTGGATTCACACTGAGGTTCAAGGAAAATCGATCTTTTTATGGTGTGCACTTTCTGCATAAAGCAAGCCTGAATACATGAAGAGGCCAGGAGACGGTGTTAAAATGTCAGTTATACAAACTACTTCAAATCAGAGGAAGGCTGCAGTAGGATGTGTCTGTGGTATTTCTGGCCCCTCACCGACGGAGCTGGAGCTGGGTGGAATGACATCCGCGGGCGGGTGTTATCTTGTTCACTGAGCAAAGGGATTGCGGGCTACGCAAGCTAAAAACCTACACAGTTCGCAGTTAGAGATGAAAGGCTGCAGAAATGTTTATTGAATACAGTGCCAGGTTTATAAATAAAACTTATTTACAATTTCCATAGAGTTGGTCCCCCATCAGAGAGGTGGTAAAATCTCCAAACAGTTTATCTCAAGATTTACAGAAACGTTCAAGTACATCTCCTTTGCAAATCGCCACGGTGAAGGGTAACTTCGGTTAACAAAAGAACTACCACCAATCTTTGCTACAGACGTGTTTAATGAACATTGTAATAGATCTGGAGAAAGAACACACGCTCCACCCATGCCCGTGACCTTCTCACTCCAAGGGGTCAGACAGCAACGTGTCTCCTACCGGACAACTTCCCGGGGGTAGAGAAAGAAAATAGTCATCGCCAGCTGGAGGGATAGATTAAGACACATTCGTGGAAATCTAGTCACTGCCAAAAGGATCAATTTAGGATATACAGTAAGAGGATTATTTCAGATATACAAGAGTTAATTCAAATGTTTAAAATAATCGAGTGAATGAAGAAGTCGATGGACCAAATTTACATTCTTGGTTTAGGAAGAAGCTCTCAGTCCGCCGAGGGGCCGACGGTTTGCTGCTGCTCCGCCGGGCCTGGGCCAAGGCCGGGCCCAGCCCACGGGGCAGCCCCTCGTCACGATGTGGTTACAAGTACAGTCAGACATGCATTTAGAAAGAGAATATAAAAATATGTACAGTAGCTAATTTCCCATGTGTTTTAAGTTGCTGAAAGACATCAATTAAAGTGTGCAAAAATTCATTTGTCAAAAGATCAGAAAAAGCCTTCCTTGGCAACAGCGCAGTAAAAGCCCATCTGAGATACCAGGATACATTTGCCTTTGCTCCACACCTACCCCGAACAGATGGAGAACGAAACTATGAAAGTGTGTGCCAAGTACTCAGCGGTTTTTATGGCAAGTCTCAGGCTCAAGCGGGATGCCAGTTAAACTAGTCACTTTATATATATAAATATATATGTATATTTATAGAGCAGTTAGAAGTAGGGGCAAGAGTTTACAGGAAGGTGCTAACCAACTTAGAAAGTACTGCCACGACACTCAGCTATTTCCTCTCTCAAACGCACGCAACTGTGAACCGCTAACCCCCTGGGCTGGCTGTCCCCTCAAATGCCAGAGGAAAAGGGCTACCGGGGGCTCGGCTGCGCCTCTGTGCCCAGCAGGGGGACTCGGTGTTCCCTGGAGGGAAGCTTCTGGTTCCCACGTAGGACTCTGGCCACGTCGGAACCCGGTTTCAAAGGCAGTCCTTTAGGAGAGACTGTGGGACCACTAACATGCAGTCCACCCAGCTTCTAGAAAAAGACTTGGTTGAAAGGGTAAGATAGAAGGCGAAGTTTTCAGCAAGTCACCCCAACCCCTCCTTGAAACTACCACGAGGTCATCCACCAGACCTGAGACTGGGTCAACAGTCAGGCTGCCGGACCTCCGTGCAAGAAACATCCAGGCCGGTAACTTGTTCAAACCAGGAGCCCTCCGCCCTCCTATCTCACCAGAACCCCCAAGGTATTCCTTAGGCGTTCCTTCCAGACGCAGGAACTCAGGAAAGCCGAACCTAGCTCATGAGGTCGACCTGTCCTACCAACCAGAGTCTAAGGACCAGCCGCAGAGGCAGACGGGCAGGCTCCTCTCCACAGCTCTGACCCACCCCTCTGGCAGGAAATCTAACAAGCTGCAAAATGCCAGAAAGACAGGGAGTAGGAGAGGGGGAAGCCAAGGGTCTCTGTAAATCAGCCCTGAATGCACCCATTTGGCTGCCAAGAGCTTCTCGCTGCCTCGCTAGCAGCCTGCCACTGTTCCCTGGCAAATTAAAACCTCCCACACGCTCAAAACCCAGATCTCCTTGCTAATAAGATACAGCCAGTTAACACCCTGGAAAAACGCACATCCAGCCTGCATTTCAGAGTTCCGCACTAAATGCAACATGCCTTGAAAGGGGCTTTTGGGAAGCAGACCAGCCCCACTGCAAAGACCAGTACCAGCATCAGGTTTGGTTACAGGTTTATAATTAGACACAAAAACCCTTCTCAGGTGGTGTTTTACTTTCCAGCTGAGGGCTACCATTGGCTCTACTTGGGGGGGAAAAAAGCAAAGTCTACTTTAAAAAAAAAAAGGTAAGGTAGATATAATTCAAAAGTCGTGAATCAAAGGTGACTGGTAGTGTCTTTTTAGGCATGAAGAGACTGGCTTAGAAAAGTGACTACTGCTTCTACCACACAGCGAGGGTTGAATTACAGACACACTAAATCATGTCTCTTGCACAGATGGTCTCAAGTAGTTACATAAAACAGGTAATCAGCAGCACAATTGAGAACCCCTAAATACATGCTTGAGAGAAAGTGGTTTTTTTTTCCTTCACTTAAGAGTTCTACTGCCTGAAGAATCATTAAGTTACCGTGATTCACTGCCCCCCCTCCCCCCAGTGAAAATACAAGATCTACATGTCCATAAACATGACAAAGCAGTCGGTATTTGCTTGGTTTTCGGCAAGGTCTCAGGCTCAGAGGTGGGTGCCCGGATGCTGGGAGGGAAACCCAATGCTGGGCCGGGGCAGTTACAGGTGCACTGGCCTCCCCTCCAACTGCCTTGTCCCCGCTCAGATCTCAGCTTTACAAAGCATTTAACACCACTTTAAGTTAATGGTCTTTTTATTGGAAAAAAAAAAATAAAAAGACTAGCATTTACAACTTGGAATGGACGTAAATTGTAATTTCTCGAACAGCCATGTTGACGGTTGTGCTGAAGTCCACAGCCACAGCCTACCTCTGCTGGCTCCAAGTCACGGTTCAGAAGGTTTTAAAAACAGAGAGTCCAAAGATGCTCCCTTGCTTAGGTTTTTTTTTTTTCTAAAAAATTTGTGTTGAATGGTGACAGCCTGACACCCATCTCCCTCGAGTATAATGCAGACAACGCTAAACCAACACACGTGGGCACGCCACCAAGACGTGTCACTGTCACCGAGGATCGGGGCACACGGAAGTAAGAGAGGACCGTCCTGCCAGTGGGGCTACGTCCGGACAGCTTATCCTTCACTCATTTTTCTACACACATCCTGAGGTAAACCAATTTGAAATGTGTCTGCTTTCAGTAAACCAGCTACTAGAATAACAATTTGTACTAACAAACGGAACTAGAACCCATTTGAATAGGTATTGAATTTGTTTTTTCGTTTTTCGTTTTTAATACAAATGCCTGACTGTGCTCAATTGTCAAGCTGCATGCATGAAAAACTGGCCAGCCCAAACGGTGTATTAATCATTAGCAAATGGAACTGCAAGGGGTCCACTAAGTGCTTCCTTATCGTTAAGGTAGTACAAGTATTTATATTGTAAAACTGATGTGTAGCTTGATCTTTAGGGGACAGGACCACCAACCAATACATGCAGATTTTGTGTGTGTGTGGACAGAAGGTACTTTTGACATTCAGTTTTGCTATATAGAAACAGAATGAGTAAATGATTTTTTTTTTTTTTGCAAGAGGTAAGTAAAAGATTCAATTTGATTCTTCTAGAGGGGGGAAAAGTTGAAAGTAGGTCTTCATTTTGCAGTCATCATCTGTACGAATTCTGAAAAGACAAACAATCACAGCTTTCAGTCATCTGCAAGAGCAGCTCTGGGGACACATCTCTGCATGACACGACAGCGGTGACCGTCGAGCGGGGCGATTCGCTCGTTGAGGCGGTCAAGGGGACGCTACTAAAAACCGAGCCGCAGACACGTCGGGTTTTACCTTCATAGTTGACTTGTCCGTCTCCATCGATGTCTGCTTCTCTGATCATTTCATCTACTTCTTCGTCTGTTAGTTTCTCTCCTAGGTTTGTCATGACGTGGCGTAGCTCTGCCGCGCTGATGTAACCGTTGCCATCCTGTAAACATTCGGCGATTGTTACTACGAGAGGCTTATCGCGACAGAAGGTCTCTGACTAATTCCGCCCTCCCTCTCAAGTCACTGCCAACTCTGCACCCTCCGGCGACTCTACGGTCTCCAGTCCCCACCCCCACCCACCAGACACGCAGTCCTCACAGGCAGAATACACGGCACCTTTTCAAAAGCTAAGAGCAATTGAAAGTAGCAAGAAACTTGGCTCAGATTTTCTGTTATTTATTATGCTCACCCTTATTCAGTAAGGTTACTGCTGAAGTCGGGATATTGGAAAGTGCGATTTCGGAGGCTCGGCAGTTGGGTTAGGTAAGTGTTCTCAGTACAAAGGCTGCCGAGGCTTTCAGAGCCGACAGCCACACGGCAGCGCTCAAACACCATCTGCAATGCAGATCCGGGCTCACCTTGTCGAAGACTCGGAATGCCTCACGGATTTCTTCTTCGCTGTCCGTGTCTTTCATTTTTCTAGCCATCATAGTCAAGAACTCCGGGAAGTCAATGGTGCCATTACCTCAAATTAAAAAACACAAAGCTCTGTAAAATAAGTGCTCCAGCGATACTCCTCGTCAGTAATAATTTTAGGACTACTTTATAGAATAGTAAGCACTTGCTAGGACAGAGTGGCAAATCTTTTTCATTAGGGTGCGCCCTTTGTTGGTCTAAACTACTGAGGAGCTTCACAGGGCAATTTCACACGATTCACGTGACTCAAACTCATCAGTGCTTGTGATGACACGAGGGACAGTGCTACACAAACCCTTGACAACCAAAGGGGGTTGCCCAGTGCAGGGAAACGGGCACACAGCACTGCGGGCTGCACCTTCCCCTCCCTAGGGAAGCACTCCAGGTCGTCTCCCCTTGCTCGCCCCCACTCCGAGTTAGGGCGATCAGAGGGACCCACTCGGACTCGCTAGTGGTGCTGGTCGAGGCCTAGAGTTGGGCCCCGGGGGGTGGAAAAGACCAGGAGGGGCACCAACTGCCTTTATTACGCCACGGACCACGAACTGTTAGAATGTCTTCTCCAGGGGGCATTTCTCAGCCACCCTATGGTAAGTGACCTAATCGTTTCTCCCTGCTCCGTATCTTTACTTCCCATTAAGGACAAAACTCAGAAGTGTTCTCACGGCTCAGATCATTAACATGAGGAAACCGTGTCAGAGGAATCTGTTCTGTGGCCAGTACTCCAAACAACTCCTCCTCTGAAACTGAGTTAGAGGAACACGCCGAGGACAAACCACGCAATTAGCAACGTAATGTGAATTAAAGGGAAATAAAGTTAAATTAGAAGAAAAGAGCTTAGGTTAAGTTGCTCGTTTTCACCGGTACCTTTACATCAAAACAGTAATTCAGAGATCCCTTCAAGTTCTTTTGGCCTCCAGAAAGGACTGACTGTCACGTGACAATCAGTATTGCTTGTTTGGCATGCTCACAGCCAAGCAGAAATGTACGTCCTTAGGCATTATGTTTTTATTCATGATGAATACTAAACGCTGTCCCCCGGGACCTCCCCCTTCCCCACCTTGTTCCATACAATCTCGGGGCACCAAATACACTCTGCCAGTCCCCAAGCCCAGTGTCTACACAAACCAGGAAGGAGACACCCCATGTTCCCAGATAGCTGATCACCTGAGCAACTAAAGAGAACTACATACAATCTCTTTTTCCAAAACAGTATCAAGGATGAAAACGGTCTTTAGTAGTAGTTTAAATGGGCTGCAACCATTGTTAAAGAGTTTAACCAAAACCCCTGCCTCTAAATATAGGTAACCAGACAAGTATAACTCAACTTCATCACCTTTGAAACTCTATTTTTTTTTAATGATTATTATCAAATCAATCATCTAAAACAACAGTCTTGGTCCAAACTCTTTATTCTTAGCTCACCTTTTAAAAATGTACTATGTTCTACAATGGTATACAGTACATTTACTAGTAAATATTCATGGTTTCCAAAAATACATATTTGCCGGGGTGGGGGTAGGGGTGGGTCCCTTCAACTCTTTACTGACGCAAGTGATCAATAAAAGGTCTAACGTCCACTATTCTAGAGTCCAGGAGAACAGACGACTGACTGGTGACCGGGCGCCTGTTCCTTCCTGCTCCGTGCTTCCCGCATCCTCTCCTTCTGTTAGGTTCGGCGGACCCACTCCCTACGGCCCTCAGGCCCTCCGCCTCCAAGGCTCACGTGAGCTTCAAAATTCTCTTTGATAAACACACCCGCCGCTCACACTGTATCGGATTCTATGTTAGTATCTAAGAATGCTCTTCATTCACACCACTTGGGGGCTTTTCTTCTCCTCTCTAGGAGACAATAAGCTTTTTAAAAAGGTCTATGGCTGTTTCCTTTTCGCTTCCCCACAGACTCAGGGGCCAGCTGATAGATAAACACTGAGCTGTAGTCCACGGCAGGGAGAGACCACCACCACAGTGATCCGATCCGGGAAATATTCTAGACAGTGAGCAGGGCGAAAGGCGGGCCCCCAGCCTTCTATGTGAATTGTCAACGGCTGTAAGGCAGCCACAGAAAGGATCTATGCACATCTGTTTTGCTCTGGGGACCTGAAAGACCGTTTCGTAACATGTCTGAACTGGAATTACACAACACGGGCGCTCATTCAGAGTTCTAAAGCCCTTACCGTCAGCATCCACTTCGTTGATCATATCCTGCAATTCAGCTTCTGTTGGGTTCTGACCCAGTGACCTCATGACAGTGCCAAGTTCCTTTGTTGTGATGGTGCCATCGCCATCTTTGTCAAACAGGGAGAAAGCTTCCTTGAATTCTGAAAACAAAAGTTTTACCTCTTAGAATGAATGTCTTTACCCAGCCACAATACACCCTTCCCCGGGGCTTCCCAAAGCAGGCTGTCCGAGGTGTGCGAGTTACCAGAAGCCGCCCAATCTTTATCTACTGAAATAAAGACCCTGATGGTCCTGCTGGGCTGGCCTTCCTACAGCAGTGCACAAAGCAAACGCTGCTCCTGTGACCCAGCTCCATAAAACCAAAATAGTCTCAGTTTTAAAGAAGGCTAAGTTTGAACACGTTTAAGTTAGTCTTAAGTCCAATATGACAAGATTGATCCATGTGTTCCCAGTCTCTTCCTGTTCAATTTCTACCGCCACAAGAACGCCTGGTTTCATAGCGGCATGACGGCTACTAAGATGGACATTCCCAGGTAACCAGTGTGCCTTTTCTACATGTCACTCGGAATACTCGAATGCCAAAGGCATTTCTGGTTTCGAAACCATCTCAAAAAAGTTCTCTAGGGATTATTACAACCTAAACTAACACAACTCCCTTCGTAATTATTATGATGGTTTTAGCATTCGTTTTCACCCATTCCCATGGATTTCAGAATAGCAAGCACCATGTTTCATGGCGGATTACTAAAAGACCTGTGGCATAAAAAGTCTAAACTACATTTCGTGAGTCACAGCCTCAGTGCAACTGCATTATATGCAAAACCTTGCACGCTGTGAAACACGGTCGGCTACTCCCGCGTGTAACAAATGGATAGTCTCCTAATTCCACTTCCTTTCACGTTATTGCCAAAATGCTGGCAAGGTTTAACACCTGACCTAAATATTTCTGCTTGTTTTCATTTGCAGAGTCTTAGGAAACCGTTCAGATTATAGGGAAGAGGGGACAGAGGAATCACCAAAACTGACGGGTGCCCAGTTCTGGCCTACCGGAGACTTCCCGAAGTCATCGACTTACCAGCAATCTGTTCTTCGGTCAGCTGATCGGCCTACGTGGAGAAAGAAAAGGTTATAATTCAATCTACGACACTCCGAGATCGACACTGTTGGCTCCGGTTACACTTTTAATAGTGACCTTTCATCAATATCTAAAATGTATTAGCGGAAAACTTGAGTACTGTCGTTTAGAAACTCTTCAGGCTACTTCAAAAACAAAGGGTGACAAGCAAGTGACAACCACTGCCTTCCAGTTTTCTTTTCTGGGCCTACCGCTGTGTGCACAGAGGTCTAACTAGGAAGGGTCAGTTCATAATTTGAAAAATGGCACCTCTAGTGGCAAAGGGTCCCACAGCACAGGCTGCAGCAGCGGGCTCTGAGAAAGAAGAGCGCCACCTACTGCTCCCAGGGCTCCGCAGTCCCCACTTCCTTCCAAGAAGAGACCCAGCCTGACGTTGCTGTCACCGCAGCCCGGATCTCGTCCAGGGGCAGGCTTTTAGCGCACCTTGCGCATTGCTGCGAGCGCTCCAAATCTCCAAATTGGCGTTACATAACCGCATTGGGTTGGATTAACAGGCTTTTATATCCATTTTATGAGAAACAATTAAGTGGAAAAAAATAAATATACCGCAATGAGTTACCCCACTAACTTCATTTCCATGTAATAAGTGCTTTCAATCATTTAAATTAGGCGGTTATTTTGTGAGTCTACCATTTACAATGGCTAATGCCTTCTGTTAAATTATCCTGACTCAGAAGCCAAAGGAAAAAAACGGAACGTCCTGCAAGTGAGCTGTTAGGAAACTGCAAATATCAAGTCCACCAAAAACTACACAATTATTGAGACTATGCCCCATCTCTTCTGGAGAGGTGGAACTTTGCTGCAGGATATTTACCCACCTTAAAGATGACCCAAGAGCTGCTCACAATAAACACTCGACTAGAGGCGGTAATGGCCAGGGAGGCAATTCTCACCAAAACACCGAACCTGTGCCTCCAGCCAGGGGAGATCTCTTTCCCGAGATCTCAGGGAAAGCTAATATGTATTTTTATTTTAATGAAGGGCACCTAATGAAGCCAGTTACAAAATAAGTCCTGATAGAAAGCTGACGGCATTTATTCTCTTAAATGAAAACTTCCACAAATAGGAATGGTGTTCCAATATATTGAAAAACTTTTTTTTTTCGTATTAGGACTGGGCCCGCCTTTCTTTCTACCCCAGTGATCGCCAAGTAGGTTTTCTTTGTATCAAATGAGGAGACACGATGATTTATGTAACGCCAGAGCAACCTCTGTCTTGTACAACAGGAAGCGCTGCCACACCTCAAAAGATAAGCTGTCACCCTTACTGGGAAGAAGAGTCCCACCACGCGGCAAAACTATCGTGTTAGAGGGTTTATTGAGAGCATCGGCCTTCCTGTAGCAAAAAAAAAAAAATGCCTAATGGCGTTGGCCTTAGGGGCAAGGGTGCTCTGAATCTTCAAGCGGGCCATCTTCCCACCCATCCAAGCCAGAAAACGCTGTGGGTGATGTCAGCCCTGCCCAGGGAGGAAGGGGGCTGCGGGCAACACACTCAGCGAGGCGCACAGGCGCATCTGGCAATCTAGAAGCTACCGAGAAAGCGGAAACGTGGAGGGCATCTCCCTGCGGACTGGAAGTGGCGCCGAGTGGGGAAACGCCGAGCGAGGGGGCGGGCTGGGGTGCGGCCTTAAGGGCAGACGAGGTGCAAAGGGACAGCCCCAGGGTGGGGGTGGGGGAGCCGCCCCTCACCAGCCAGTGCGATCTCCCTCTCCCACTCCGGAACCTCACGGCCAGCGCGGGCCAAGCCCGCCCCGCGCCTCCCACCCGCTTCAGCTCCCCCAGGCGGCGAGCCCGCCGCGGCGTCGACTCCTCCCGGAGCAGAAACTTTGCGTCTCTAATGGAAACCGAGCCGCGCGCCAGCTCCCTCCTCCCCCGCCCCCCTCCCGCCCCAATTAGCGCCAACCCAGCGCCTCCCGCGGGAAAGGGCCTCCGGGTGTACCGAGGCTCCGGCACGCCTTCACTGCCGCCCTGGGTGGGGGGTTGGGGGCTGCAGAGGTGAGAAACACAGAGACACGAGTCCCAGCCACACCGCAGGGCCCCGCCCGGGCGCAGGGCGGCCTGCCCGCCGCTTCCGCCCTCCGCCCCCCACCCCTCGCCTTCCTGCCCCCACCCCACCCTTCCCCGGCTCCTTCCTTCCCAGCCCACGCCCGCGCCGCGCCCCCCGGGAGGGAGGCGGGAATAACCGCTGAGAGACGGCGGGGTCGACTGGGAGGCGGGGGGAAGGGGGCAACAGTGACGGCGCCCCCCACCTCCCGGCCGGAGCAATGTGCGCCACCCGCCCGCTCCGGCCCATTCATTCTCCCCTGCCCTCTGGACCCGCCATCCCCGACCCTAGGGAAAGGCAGCGAGGTGGAGGGGGCTAGAGCCCGGCACCGCCCGGCTCCCCCGCCCCCCGGGGCCCCAGCCGAGATGCGGCGCTGCGGGCAGCCCGGGTGCGGCGCGCTGGATGCAGTGGTGCGGGGCTGGGGGAGGGGGTGGATGCGGAAGCCCCGGTGCTACTGCTGCAAGAGCCCCTGGAAGGCCAAAATTTAGAGGATCCCTGGCCGACGAAAAGGAGATGCAAATCCGAATTGTATCCTTTTTAACCGCAACTGCTGCGTAATACCCGGAAAGGGGGGGAGGAACCCACCAAAAAAAGAAATTCCGCAAAAAAAAAAAAAAAGCAAAGAAAAAAAACCGGGCTGAACTAAAAATTTGTTAAGAAATGGGCAGGCAGCTGCTACGCCGGCATTTGCCATTCCCAACCTACCATGGTGCGAACAGAGGAAGAGCAGAGGGATCGAGAGTGGCTGCACCAGCCTACGGGCTGTGACCGCGGGTCTGCCTCCGCTGCTGCTGCTGCTACCGCTGCCGAGACGCGGTGTGCGCTGAGCGCTGTGCCGCTGCTGCTGCTCCCTCCGCTGCGCCGCCGCCCGACTGCGAGTAACGGCGCCGCGTCCGCGAGACTCCCAGCACAAATGCCGAAGTGCGACCCTGCGCTCTGTGAAATATATACGGCGCTCCGTATCCCTCCGCCGCGGCCGCGGGCGACTCGCTCAGAACGGCTGTCTCGCTCAGAGCGGCGCTGCGAAGGCCGGGCCTCGCCCGCTTGGCCCCGCCCCCCGGCGCGCCCGGCCTCCCGCCGCCCCCCGCGAGTCTGCCACCGCCGGCGGGAGCCCGGGACCCTCACGCCCAGCGTGGTGGAGGTGCCGAGTGTCGGGGGCGGCCTCAGTCCGGGCGGGGCCCAGGACAGAGCGCTTTTTACAGCTCCGACCTGAGGTTGCCTGGGCACCATAAGCCGCCGGCCCCCCACCCCAACCCCACCCCACCCCACCTGTGAGCACGCCGCCCCTTCGGCTCACATCTCCTACCGCGCCGCCGCCGGGGCACCGAGTCCCGGGGCTGGGGCTGCCGCGGGGAGCTGGGGACTGGACGGAGGAATGGACCGCACACCGACGGGGACCTGGGTCTGGAAGCGGCAAAGCAGTTTGCCTCGTGCAAGAAATTAGTTGGACGGCTTTCTTCTCAAAATCTGAAACAGTAGCTGAGACAAATATGCTCAATTACTAAATCTGTCATGTTCACATGCTTAGCCACTCTTATTTTAATGTTTTTACGTTTCCAGTGATTTTTTTTTTTTTGTATGCTTGAATGATATCACTCCCCTACTGTTTTGTTCTCTTTTTCCTATGGAAAATACTATTATTCATCCCGACTTCAATCTTACTAAAATTAATGTACCTGTACATCTTCTACAGACCTTAAAACCAATGCTTTTGATTATTTTTTCCTGATTTTCCTGGTTCTGAGAAGGATCAGATATTCCTTCACACACCCAGGGAAACAAAAAAAGAGCAAATACTTAGAATCCCTCTCAGATTATAGTTGGAACACAGCTAATTCACTCTACTGTGGAGCTAGACCGTATTTTAACCTACAATCTTGATAATATTTATTTTTAAGTAGCATTTTAATCTTTAAATTTACTAGTGTTTTCCATTTTTTTCCTGTAAACTAGAAAAAAAGGACAATTCCAGCTATTGATTTGCAGCCTCAAACTTGTAAAAAGAAAGAAGCGACCTTGACAAAAGGAAAACGCTGCAGTTTCTTTTCTTGCCAAGGCAGAACACAATTTCATCTTTTGTGTACAGGGCCTGGGCAACGGTTGCAAATTATCATTTGCTTACTCTTTCAGAGACTGTGGCAAAGCGTGTGATTGACAAGCTCTGCTAGAAAGGGCCTTGGTTGGTAGTGTTTGCATCTGGCTCCGACAGAGTCTGCAGAAGGATGTTTGAGAAGAATGGAAAGTATTCAGGCACACCGCAGATGCCGCGGGCCGTCTGGGGGGGAACCTGAGACAATCACCTTTGGAGTTCTTACTTTTGTGTTCCGTCCAGAATGCCGCAGAAGGGGTGCACCTGCCGTTCACTGGAGGCTGCAGCAGCGAGCCGGTGACTCTTCCCCCTGCAGATTAGAGAGACATTATTCAGCTCACAAATCACCATCATCATCATCACCAGTCTGTGCTCATGGAGGCACACCCGAAATAGGAATAAAGCATATGTATTAATGGGAGCGTTGGAAATAGGCAGATAGAGGAAAGGGGACTAATACAAAGTCAATTTAAAGGGTATGGAATAATCCAGTGAGTTACAGTGTAAATGGCCAAACACATCATTAAAACTGCTTCATTTTTAAAGGTATTCGTTTCTTTTGTCAGGTTCCTCATGGAATACATTGTAGAAATAGGAGGAAATAATAGCCTAGAAATGAAATGTGTTCAGTTATTAAGGATTCATTAGTTTCTAATATTCTTTCATTCCTTATCATTATTGTGGTTAAATTGTTTCAGTCTATGGTTTTGAAAACCAGGCATTCTCTGAAATAGTATTTCTCCCTCTGTCATTTAACCTATTTCACCCAAATAATTTTCCATGACTGTATTTGCTAAAAACTTCATTTCCGGATCATTTCACTTGTTACAGTAAAATTCATTATTCTGATTCTTCGTATTTACCACCTAGAGTTATCTTACGGTAATTTTTTTTAATGTAGCAAATCACCTCTTAGGCCCTGGCAGGGTATCTCAGCTGGTTAGAACTCTGTCCCAGTACGTCAAGGTTGCTAGTTTGATCCCCAGTCAGGGCAGATACAAGAAGCAACCAATGAATGCATAAGTAAGGGGAACAACAAATGTCTCTCCCTCTCTTTTCTCTCTCTCTCTCCCCACCTCACTCCGCACCCCCTTCCTTTCCCTCTCTAAATAAATACATAAATTTTTAAAATCACATTTTAGCCTTGAAGTCTATTGGGTTTCTAATGAAATCATACTTTATTCCGTTTCATGGCCACATTGACACACAGAAACATAAGAACGTCAAGTGACTTGCCCAAGATCTTACCATGAGTCAGGCTGGAGCATAAAAATAGAGCCTGAGCCCTTGTCCAGGGCTCTAATCTTAGATTCCATATTACTGAAGTTTGTAAACACACACTGTGCAGGATTTGCCTACTTCACGAAGCAGAGTCTTCTGACTTCGTAGAGGACCACGGGGTTTTCATTAAAGTTACATGCAGGTGACCCTTGGCCAGCACAGGGCACAGTCGGAACTGCGTGGGCCGGCTCAGATGTGGGTTTTTTTCCGTAGGTTCCTGCGCTGTTGCCATCCACGGAGGCAGAGGGCCAGCCAGCTACATGCCTCCACCTGCGCCGTTTTCACACGGGCGACATGAGCGTCCTTGGATTTTGGTGTCTGCAGGGCTGCAGAAAGCCCTGGAACCAGTCCCCCATGGATTCCAAGGGGCAACTTAAGTTTTGGGTGCATACAAAGTTATACTTGGATTTTCAGCTTCCCAGGAGGCCGGCACCCCCGATCCCTACATTGTTCAAGGGTCAGCTGTACAATGGGCACCCCCTTGTCTGCCCTTTCATTTTCTGAGGTTTCAATCACTCACAGTGAACTGCAGCCCAAAAATATTAAATACAAAATTCCAGAAATAAACTGTTTATATGCAATTGCCCACCAGTTTGAGCAGCACGAGGAAATCTTCAGAGTCCTGCTCTGTCCTGCCTGGGATGTGAGTCATCCTTTTGTCCAGCATCTCCATGCTGTAGGTTAGTCACTCGGTAGCTGTCTGGGTTATCAGAGACTGTGGCATTATCAGTTTCTGTGTGCAAGCAGCTCTTATTTTACTGAATAATGGCCCCGAAGTGCAACAGTAGTGATGCTGGCAATTCAGATATGCCAAAGAGAAGCTGTGAAGTACCTCCTTTATGTGAAAAGATGTGTATACACAGGAGAAGATGTAGTATATATATGTTCGGCATCATATGCAGTTTCACGCACCCGCTGGGGGTCTTGGAACATAATACCTACAGAAATGGGGGGACTGCTTTAGCACCCTGGAAGTGAATAAACTTCCTAATTTATGAAGCGATCGCAATCAGGAAAATAAGTCCCATTATGGTGATACCATAATTTACCGAGAACCAAGTCTATATAGACATGTCATGATATTGAGAGAAAATGGTTATTATTGTTACTTAAATAAAATAATGTTGAATGAAACAGGAGTAGAAAGAATGTAGTCCAAGCCAAGAATCTCAGGTTTGAATATCGTTTCTGTTACTAACCAGACCACTCCAACTCACTGAGTCTGACAGAAGGAATACACATGCAATCATTACACATGCTCATGAGTAAAGCCAGAAGGTGGAATTTAATCTATAAATTCCCTCCAGCTGTAAAAGCCCGAGCCTACGATTATAACGTATATGAGTATAAAATGCACAGATGTCACATGGGTGTCATATACATGTGCATGCTCACGAACATACATATATCAAAGGTGAAGAGGAGAAGGGGAAATAGGTTAAAGATGAACATGACACTTGCCGAGCACTGACTGTGGCCAGGCGCTGTGTTACATGTGAGATTCCGTCCCTCCCGTCTGGTGAGGCAGGCCCACCGTCACACTCACGTGGACACCGAGGCACCGAGACATCCAGGGACTTGCCTCATGTAAGTGATGGAGCCCCAAAATTTAGCTCAGAGGACCAAGCACATAAGAATCACACTCTATTCCCTATTATGCAATATCATTTATTTTAAATATAATTTTTCCTTTGGGGAGTAGAAAGATTAAAATTTGATTTTAAAGAGATACTTCTTACCCAATGGTTTAAAATTAAAGTAAGATCATAGACAGGCAGTTATAGCTCTGTCTTGCACACAAGGAGTAAGAGTATTTGTGAAAGAAAACTCAAGCAAAACATTGGCTTTGTGACGCTTTCTAGGCGAAGGACATTGGTAATCTCGCAGACGAGGCCTCATCATCCCCTGTTCCCCCCTCTCCGCCCCACAGTCCAACGGCACCTTGAAAATGATCACCCTTCGGATTCCCTACCTCACTAGTCATCTCCAACATCCTGAACAGACGCTTGCGGTTTGTGTGTGGGTTTACATTTCTTTCCATCTTGTACAGGATTATTATAAAAGCCTTACTAACTCTATCAACAACAAAATGTCTCATTATTTTTTCATCTAAAATGTTGCTATTATCTTTTTTTTGCTATGATCATGTATGAATGACTCCTATAGGTAAAGACAAGAGTGAGAATTCTAACATTACATTTAAATTTGAATATATGTTACCATCAGAACATAACAAACATTAGGCCATGAATTCATACCATGAAAAAAAAAAACATGACCAATTTTAGCTCATAGGGTGCCTATTAGTGCCCCATAATATTAAGGGAATCATAACCAGACTGCGTGTCCTGCTACGTGTTCCAGCTTGCAGCATTCATCAATGTATTTAGTGAATGGTCTCAAGTCACGGTGCGAAGTGTGATCTTTTCAAACAGCATCATTCACCTTGTCTGCGTGCCCAGTTCTTTCTTCTTTTTCTAAATGCTTTCCTTTGTGCAGTAGAGGACACCTCCTGCCCTCCATGCACAGAGCTTGTGCTTGTTTTGCTAGTAGCTGTGGTGATGGATTCGCAGTAGTCCCTCTCTGGCCTGGTCCACCCTTGTGACCAAGGCCATGAATATGCAACACAGCAAGGGGTCAGGGATAGAGCACAGAGCACAATAATGGGCCATTAATGAGACTGGACCCATGACTTGAGCTCTGTGCTTCCACACACTGAGCTCTTAAGTCACAAGCAGCCAGTGGCTATACAGCCTTAGGGGCCAAGTATGTGGATTCCGATTTTAAATGCCCGATGGGATAAGATCATAGTTTTTAGTGCTTTAGTTGTTGACACTAAATTCAAGCAGATTTTTAAAATAACGCAGCTGACCTACTGAGCAATGTGTTCACTAAGTGATATTGTTTTGGGGAATTCTTGAATCACCATTTCCCCATTAACCCAAAAATCAAGTACAAAAGTAGCATTTGTCAGCAAAGTACAGGATCCAGCAGTTCTCATTTCTACTAGATGTGCTAGCGTGGGGGCAAACCGGAGAGCGGGTCTCAGGCACCCGTGCAACACCAGGCATTGAGCAGCTTACGGATGATTTAACAGCTATTCCGTTGACGGACATGTGGCCACAGTGGGAAACTGGAATGGCAGGTTTGGGGACGACTCCGTTTGCCTGAAGAGCAGAGCCAGTTATTGGCACAAACTGACACTTTCACTTCGGTCTTACTATGCAGAAAACGGGGACCACAGAAGTAAATCAGATAAACTGATGTTGACTGTGGGCGATACCCAAGAATGGGCCCCACCACGTCCAACAGAGGGAAGGTTTCATTTGGGAACTGTGTGGTTTGGTTTTAATTCATAATGAGAAACCTTTGTCCCCCTTTCCGGAGCCACACCCTCCAAGACAGTAGCCACTAGCCATGTGCAGCTATTTAAATGAAAATTAAAATAAAAAGTTCTATTCCTCAATTTCACTCGTCACATTTCAAGTACTCGGTAGGCCCACGTGGCTAATGATTACCGTATTGGACAGCAGACCACATTTCCATCATCACAAAAATTCTGTTGGACAGCATAACCATGTTGGCTGGGATCAAGAATCCCGAGGACCCTAAATTTTTTAATACCGCATCAACGATTCTGTATTCATCCCAGTGAGTGTGTCCTCTTCTGATCCATTCAAGACACAGCCATCAGATTAGTTTAATCATGTCACTTCCCTGTTCAAAAGCCTTCATCTGCTCCCCAACGCCCACAGGAGAAAAAAGGCTAAGTCCTCGTGACTAGCATCCAAAGCCCTGCGACAGTCTGTTCATCTACCTTTTCAACATTTTTTTCTATTATCCCATAAATAGGAACTCTATTACAAATCCGTTTATTCTCTGTCCCCTAGATACATGTCGTGCCCTTCCAACTCTTTGCCTTGTCCGTACTGTTCCCAGTGCCCAGACGCCTGTCCTAATCTTCGCTGATTCTCTAAATCGTATGGGTTTTGCCCTGGCTGGGTAGCTCAGTTAGTGAGAGTGTTGTCTCAACATGCTAAGGTCACAGGTTCGATCTCGGGTCAGGGCACATAAAAGAAACAGCCGAGGTATACATAAGGATGTGGAACAACAAATCAATGTCTCTCTCTCCCTCCCTCTCTCCTTCGTCTCTCTAAAAATCAACCAAAAAATTAAAAATGCTATTGTTAGAATTAATCAATCAATCAGTCCTAAGGTTCTTCATGCTCAGTTTACATGCCACATCTTTCAAACATTCCTGATTATTACAGCTCCCTGTGAACTTCTGCTCTCCCGAATTCCTACCTCTCTTATCCGTTTCTGCTCGATAATTTTTCATGTACCTTACCTCCTCAACCAGATAGCAGCGGCAGCTGCCATCTTATACTCTTTGAACTCAGTATAGTAGCTGAGTTGATAAATAACCAAACGATCATTTAATTGATTAAGCGTTGAGCTCCGTTTACTCCTGGGATGGGAGGAGATATGACGTGTGGATTTTCCAAAGTAGAGAAAACAGGAAAAGAAAGCTCTTTTCCTTAATGCTGAACCAACTCCTGAAGCCAGTCTCCCTGGATCTGGGGGCAAGCCAAACCTCCGGAACACGCCAGACCATTCCCGTTTGGGTCCTGACCCAGACCCTGTACGGCCCTGAACAAGCCTGCGCCTGGCCTGAACCTTCCTGCTTCAGCAATTTTCTCCCTATTTTTACAGAACTGAGTTCATTCCCTGCTTCCTGTAATGGAGAAAACATGGCCAAGGCCAAGGGCAAGTTGTACTTGAACAGAAAAACTGGGTCTATTTCTAAGTCCAGTGAAGATGCTTCTTGAGTTTTACTCATTCCAAGTAAAGGCCCCGAGTCCTTGGATAATAAACTAACTCCAGGCCTCACAGCAGGGTGATTGGATTCTCTGGGTCACTGAAGATACTTGCCTTCCGAAAACTCTCCAGTTGTACAGCTGAGTATTGGCATGCCCTCGCATCTCCCCTTCTCCTCCATAAACCACGAGGATAGACAGAAATTCTGTCTTGTTTCAAGGGAACGCCACTCAAGGCTTTTTTATTTTTATTATTTTGAAAACAGTTACTTAAGAAACCTCTTTTGCAATATTGTGGGAAATCATTTGCTAGGTCAGAAGGCTGCTTCCTTGGCCACTTAGCCACACAGACTCAGCTGTCTCATTTGTAAAATGATACATCGTATTATAGTGATAATATACCTCAAGGACTTACACGAGAGGGGAAAAAAAGTCAAATTAGTTTCTCAACAATAGAGCCCTAAAGAAACATAAGTGGTAGCTGTTTCTAATATTTAATGTATTAGTCAACTGAATTGACAAAAAGTCAGATTAGAAGTCGATTCAGAACCAGTCACAAGCTGAGGCGGGAGGACGACCAGTGGGCAGTGGGAAGCGTCAAGGTGAAGACCAGCCCATCATCCGGAGCTGCCCACAGGCTGCTGCCCGGGGAGCCAGCCCTGCGCAGCCGCATTCCCTTCACGGCTCCGACGCAAGGCTGCGTCGCCCTCTTCGACGGCAGCCTAAGAGCGGTACGACTCAGGGAACTTAACGACAGTTTCCTATCTCACGGCTCTAGCTCTTCCCTGCTGCATGGTGTGTCGTAGGTGCACCTGTTTCACGCAAAATTTGAAACATAGGAAAAGACCTCAAAACTGAACGGTGGCAAAGTACATAAGCCATATTTTAAATGGCCTGTTGACACAGTGGTTCTAATACAGGCATTTCTACTTTCAAATCCTAAAGAAGGGTGGAGAACCGATGAGAGCTGTTCAGCACCTTGTCCCTGTGCAAACTGTATTTTGTGATGCTTTTCGGTTGGAGCATCTCCCTCAGCCTGTAGTTTGTATGGTGCTGCCATAGCTCCCACCAAGCCATTCCTATTTTCTGAGCACATTTTGCTTGTGAATGTCAGCTGGACAGCCAGTGAGGTTAGGGGGTTAGGTGCTGTGAGAGCCAGGGAACAAGGTTTTCTTTTTGTGAAAGAACACCATCGCTAAACCAGCCCAGTCCATATTTGTTTTAATCGGCTGGAGAAGAGAGCCAGTTTTTTAAGGAAACAACCTAAAAGTTGCATAATGAGAAATGAAGATAGAACCATGGTTATTCTTCATTAGCACTTTGCAATACTCTAAAAAATACTTTAGGCTCCTAGACAAGAATGACAGTTGGATAGCTGCATTCCTTTTGGGGATGCAAAACAGAAACACTGCTAGGATTAAGAAGACATGAGTAAAGGAACTATGATAAGACTCAACAACAAGAAAGGGTCAGCAGTTTAAATGAAGGTCAAAGATTTTAAACAACTGTATAGATAAGGCCTTGCACAGAGAACAATTCAAGACAGCCAAACCCTAAATGAAATAACAAAGTCCAAAGCAAAACTCGTTCTGAGATTTTCCACGGCTGGAGGCCTCATGGATGATAGTATCTCTCTGCTCCCCTTATTAAGATTAATCTTTGATTAAAATGTATTCAAAGGTCAAAGGAAAGTACAGTCTAATGTAATTCTGAAGCCTGCTCTGTCCCTAAGTAGTCACTTCTTAGAACTCACTTAAAAAAATCAAAAAGGTGGAGCAGATGGACTCTCTCTGGTTCCTCCCAGATTTAGAATTTTCTGATGCAAAATACTTTGCTTGTGAATTTTGTAAGGAACTTGTGCAGAATTCCCTAGTAACTAGGAGACCCCTGGAGATGAGGATATAAATAGAGCTATGGTCACAGAAGACTTGACTCATGAGCAACATCTTTTTATAAATTGTAAAAATTAAGATCATTATAGAATTCCTACTTTGTTGAATGACACTCGATTAAAATACTTAGAGCACACTAGGCCATGCCTACTCGAATTGACTGATCAATCCTGACATTTACTTCTAAAAAACTATAGAAAAAAAAAGGATCAAAAGCTAGGCAGAGGACATTATCTCTTTACAAAAACCAGAAAAGCAACAATAGAAGGGAAAAGTGAGCAATTTTGTCTGTCAGATTTTTTAAAATCATTTTCTTCTAAATCTTTGTATTCTTCAAAGAATGTAATAGAATACATACAAAGGAAAGCTTGGAGATAAGCCCTGCTATTTAAGAAGACATTATTAATGTCCCATAATGATGATATTTCCTTAAATTAAAATAAAAAGTAGAGACAACTAAGAGAAAAAAAATTGTGGTGTTGAAAAAATACTTCTATATTGTAGACTTTCAGTATGTATTGATTAGAACACAAAAAAACCCCTTTTACATCCAATTCTTCTACCACTGTCCTAATTATTATTTGTCCAGTCCTTCAATAAACCTCTACTGAGTTCTTGGAATGTAAAATGAAATTCACTAATCACTGAGAATATAAGGATACATTGGATAGCACCTGTCCTTAAGGAGCTCACAATTTAGTGAGCTAATTTGCTGACCTCCAAAAAAGCAACACATTGCGTAATGTACTGGGATTGAAGCAATAATCCTAGAAGACTATTTGGTGGCACACTGATTCACATTTCACAGAAACCAGGAGCAAACTTTTTGGCGAACCTAACTTCTTGGTAAATGGGGACTCCCTCTGTAGAATGATGGTGAAGACTGAACATGAAAATAAATATGAAGGTAACTCTAAGAGCCTAAAGCACTACAAGCAGAAGCAGGTAAGCCTGAATATGACACAATTAAGTTTTAGTCCAAATTCTTCATAGCAGAACCAAATATGAGAGCTGGAAGAAAATCTGGAAATCATCTAATCCAATCTTCTCAGTCTACACAACTGAAAGAGGAGGTTCCAAGTCCAGTGGGACTTACCCAAGAATTCCCCCTTTGTAAGGGGCACAGTGAGATCTCTTTTCTCAGGTCACTGTCTGATCGATACAAAGAAGACAGGGTACATATTACCTGTACCTTGTACGTGGCGAAAGAAATACAATGTACTGTTTCTTTGGGTAGGTATTTTTATGGTGAGATGCTCTTTTGGAAGTTCAGATATTTGATCACTTGGCAAACCTCTTTGGGGATGACTACTAGCCGCCTACAGAAAGAAAACCACAGCTTTTGAACAAGGCTTTTAGTAAAAGTTTAAGAAGCAGCAATAAATGGCAACCAGCAACTATGGCCTTAGATCAAAGAACAGCCTTTACATGGGTAGAGAGCAGTCTCCACTACTGGCTGTAAAACCTCAGGAAAGAACATTAATAACACGATCTTAGAAAGAGGATGTGAATACAGTTCAACGACAAAAAAATTAGATTATCCAAGCGCTATTGCGTCAAAATCACAGATAGAGCATGTTAAATTCAATGGCAGTTCTAAGAAATCCACAAGATTTAAGTGTTCTTGGCTGGATTGTTGTAGCAGCAAGAATAACCAAATAACGTTTCTTCTCTGCTACTTTGTAAGGACACCATTGAAAATGATGTTCCCATACCTTCCTTCAGTTACGCAATAAAGTTCCCCAAAAGTCTGAGCCACATCACAACCACAATGACATCTTCAGAAGGTGGGGTGTTACTATAGTAGAAGCACACAGGCTTGGGAGACGTTCCCCGCTGTGCTCTGCAGCCAAACTGCTCTGTGACTGTAGGTGTGTCAATTGACCTCCCTGAGTCTCGGAGTTTTCACTGTACAGTGCTTAGCGATATCTTCTAGCCCTAGACAGACGAGGGTACCAGATTTGGCTCATTGTTGAAGTTATTTCGCTAAATCTTTATTATCTAGCTGGGCCTTTTGCAGAGAGGTAACAAGGGGCTCTCCATGGGGAAGAGACAGACGAGCTTCCCCGTGGTCTGCCGAGCAGCTAACCAGCAGCTTTCAGGCTCCTGCGTCCCTTGGCCCCTGGCTGGTCCTCCAGTGCACCCTGAGCTGAAAGCTCTAGCCCAGCGAGGAGATAAGAAAACCGCCGGCGGGGGGGACGGGGAGGGCTAGAAACCGGCCCTTCTCAAACAAAAGTGCCCACGAAGGTGTTCTCGGGCGCCTGGGCCTGAGCTCGTAAACTGGAAGGGTCGGCTCCGTTGCAGTTTGAATCCCAGTTTCGAGATAAGCGAGGGTTTTCTTATTTCCCCGGCGGCAACTGTTTTCCCAAACCGTGCTGAATGAACGGCAAACATCGCGGCCTCTTTGAGCTGGGGGGCAGAGCGAGGACTGTTTGCGATCGCTCCTCGGAGGGTCACGGCAAATGAATTTAGCTTTGTGTAACTACCCGTCTAGAGTGTCTCCCAGCGGGAGAAAATAAGCCAGCTTCGCGCCTAGGCTTTTCAAGCGTGCGCGGACAGGCTGGGCGGGGCGCGGGCGAGGGTACTATATCTCCCGGCGGAGGAGCACACGGCAGTTCTCGCAGCACACGCTGCAAACCGAGCTGTGCAGCCGAATGCTTAGTTGGCGCTGCTGAGGCTGCTTTCCTCGTTCAGTTCGACAAGGACGCTCTGATAGGCCAGTACGCCCCTGCAGTGGTTGGCCGGAAAGGGTTGAGCCTTCTGATTGGTCGCTCCGCACCTGCAATGCGTCAAACCGCGGCGGGCGTGGAGGGCTCCGCGTGAGTGGTCGTGGCTGGGGGGGCAGCCGGCGGGCCTTACGGGGAGGGAGCGGCTCCGCCTATGGCAGCCATCTTTACTAGTGGCAGCGGGGACTTCCGCGGCCGCGGAGCAGGTTTCCACGGTCTTTAAGCAGTGGAATAAAGGCTGTGCAACAGAAGTTTTGTTTGGTTCCCCCCCCCCCCTTTTTACTTTGCGGTGGGTTGTTTTGTTTTTTTCTTGCTCGGGTCCCAGGAGTATGGTGGGGGATAGAATTCCAGGGCTGGCGGCTGGGAGCTCCTCGTGGCCACCCTGGGAGCAGAGGGTCTAACAAGGATTTTAGCTGCTGCTTCAATAAAACCGCTTGGTTTGCGACCTCTCGGCGTGCGCGGGGGAGGGCGATTTGAGTCCTCTTACATTGTAGAAGCAAAAAGTGAGATTTGCTCCCGGGGCATCTTGCTCAAGCTGGAAAGCAACCATGGAACGCTCTCCCGAATACGTCATGGTTCTTGCCCTGGCTGGGCGCCGTCCCACCCGAGCGGAATGCGTTTTTGTTTTTCAGAACTGTACATCAAACAGCCGTCTTGGAAACTGTTTATCGCTCCAGAAACAGTGGCCTGCAGGGGCAAAACTGAGCTTGCCTGACAGACGTGCTGAGATGCTGGCTGAAAAAAATTTTTTTGATCATTATCAGCTCATTTGCCTTTTTAGGCAACTTATGTTTGTGTGCACCGCCGGTTTTCATTAGTCTCTGATGTCCACCCCCGCCAGAGAGAAAACCTTTTATCTCTGACTGTATCAGAAGTGGTCATTGTTCAGGACTCCCTCCCTTAAGGGGATTGGGCGGCGGGGGACGGAGAATTAATATGTTCCCTGGGTGCGTTAGAGGTGGGAAAACGGGGAAAGCCCTGATTGTCTTGCTCTGGCGGGAGGCGATGCACTTGTTGGTTTTATTTGAATTGCGTAGGTGCAAATTCGGGGGCTTGTGGATAACCAAAGGTGAATTCTGGTGCTGCCTTGGCTACAGGGAGAGGTAGTTGGGTGTTGCCATGGCAACGGGGAGAGGTACTTGGTGAATTTCTGGCGGATAAACCCAGCAAGGCCAGACCTCTCTGATTTATGAAGTCATAGTAGTAATTGACTACCCTGCTTTATGCATCCCGGCTTTCATCGTTGCCATCCCTGTCCAAGATTCCTGCCTGATCAATCCAGGCACACGTGGACTGTCCATTTTAATACAGGCGCATTCACTGTCTTGTGTAGATTTTCTGATTAGATGCTGGATATGGGAGTACAGTCTTTGTACCATTTGTCTCCCTTTTTGATTTGTAAGGTATTGCTACTCTTACCTAATTTTAGCAATTGTGAATATTTAATTCTTGCCTTTTATTGCCTTTTCCCATAGGTAAACCATCACTGGCACCCTAAAACTAACAACTCCCCTCTTGTTGTTTAGCAGTACAGTGTCCGAGCATTGAGTTCATGGACACTGCAAAAGAAAGAATATTGCAATTTTGCATAATCTCCATATAGCAACAACCACTGGAGTGTCTGTGGAACACACAGTAATTCAGTGTCCTTGGGCAGCTGCAGTGTAGGAGCTGGCCACTTTGCTTGCTGTGTGCGGTGGACAGAGCAAAGGGCTGAATTTTCCAGAGCCTAGGTTTCTTCTGCAGTGCGAAGAGAACCGGGCCTACCGCACAGAGTTCTTGTGCCGATTGCATGAGACGTGAACGTGCCAGCACTGTGTAAATTGTAGAGCTGTTGACCTAATGATGTTTGGTTACTGAAGCGTTTACTGAGTGCCCGTAATTGTCTGACCTTGTGAGAGGAAGATTTTCCTGTAAGATTTTCTACTTTGCAGGAAGAACAGATGGACAAACTCAGATCCAAAATAAACCTTAGGTGGCATAGTCCTTTCTTAATGGAAGGTATAATATTAACATAGTCTTACTAGCATATATTGTCAGGCTTTTTTTTTTTTATCATCAGAGGACATTTTTTTTTTCATTGCTTTTAGAACAAGAGGAAGAGGAGGAGAGAGAGAGAAGTATCAATGTGAGAGAGAAACCAATTGGTTGCCTTCTCATACCCTCCTGGACAGGGAGGATGAAACTACAGCCTGGATATATGTACCCTGACTGGGGATCGAACCTGTGAACTTTTTTCCATGGCCCCGACGATTCAACAGACTAAGCCACCCCAGCCAGGGCTACATCGCCACATTTGGGGGCTCTTGGGGTCACTAGCTTACCACAGTTTGTCTCAGACTTCCCTGGTTTTAACACTCCAACGCCCGTGTCCTGGAGAGCCTCTTTTTCCCAGGCAAACCAGGACGGTTGGTCAGCCTTGGGCTGTTTTCAGTGCCACAAGCCGGGGGGGGGGGGGGGGGGGGGGGGGGGGGGGCGGGACACACACTGAAGGGGAAGCGAAGCTTCTTGCCGTCTGCAGGGGATCAGGGTTCCCTGCAGCTGGGGGTTACCGGACACAAGAAAACGGATGTCTTTGTCTCAGGTAAGTGTGGCTGACACCTGAAACTCAGCACAGCCCAAGTCAAAGTGATCATTTCACCCATCTTGATTGTTCTTCCCTCCCCCAGTCCCGGCACATGGTTGTTTTTAAAAATATATGTGTGTCTGTGTAAAATTTTCTCTTTAAATTCTAATCTTGATCTCCGGTCAAGGCTTTGCCGAACTGCTAGTCACTTTAGCGTGCAGAAGTTCTCTGTGACACCACGGCCCCCTTGGCCAGGCTGATGAAGCCACGTGCCACCATGATTCGTTGCCCACATTCCTAGTGGAACAAGGTATGCTACAGTTCACTTCAAGTGAAAATAAAGATGTTCTACTTCTCCGTCCAAGTTCACGGGCCCCCCGAATTTTCCATAGAGTCCACCTTGAGAGTCCCTGTCCCTCGGCTGCTCTATTTCATTTTTTTTCCCACTGTGTCCCTTTTACATTCTTTCACCTTTACAATCCCGCCACCACCATCATAGTTTGAAACCTAGTCACTGTTTTCCCAGCTGTGGCAAAAGTCTGTATGGGTCTCCCATCCCTAGTTCCATCTCCCGCTCAGAGACGGAGAGTTTTTCTAAAGCGTGCTCCTGATGATGTTGCTTCCCTGCTCAAACCTCCCCTGGCTTCCCCTGGCCCCGAGGACTAAATCTGGATTTCTTAGGGGTTCCTGCAGGCCCTCCATAATCTGGATTTTTATTCCTAGCAGCCTAGTACCCTTTCCATCTCCTAAATTTCAGCTGTATAAATTGTTCTTAAATCTCTGCTTTTCCCCTTCCATTCTTTATTCACATTGCTTTCTTGGCCTAGATCTTGGTCCAAAAAGTTTTAATGTCCTGAAAGACTTTCTTCAAGTGCAAAGCCAGCCAAAATGATCTCTTCCTCCACTGGACTCCCTCTGCACTGCACTTCACCCCCTTCTGTGACCACATTCTACTTTGATTAAGGATATTTGATCACTCAATTTCATAAATATTTGTCAAGCACCTTTTGTGAGTGTGGCCCTGTATGATGGGCCATAAGAGATCTAAAATGAAACGTGGACCTTGGTTTTTGAAGAACTTAATATTTTCGGTTGGGAGAGAATGTGAACCTAAGTAGCAGTTTTTCAAGGTAGAAGAAATGACAAGCATCTCAGGAATGCAGAGGGGAAAACTCACTCTGCTAGAGGGATAAGAGAAAGCTTTGTGGAGTTGGTGGCGTCTGGCTGGCTTGGAGGGTCGGCAACTCATACGGATGGACATAGGGAAGGCATTCTACGCAGAGGGGACACCAGGAACCAGGCAGGGAGGCTGGGAAGAGCAGGGCATGCTGGGGAAGGAGGAGTTCAGTCTGTTATTGAGGTAGAGACCAGGCTGGGGTCAGGCTGGGGCTGGGTAAGGCTAGGTGGAGAATGGCCATGCGTGCCAGGCAAGAAGATAAGACTTACCCTGTCTGCGTGGAATCCACTGAGGAGTTTTGAGAAGAGACTGACAAAGGTGATGTAAGAATAATTATGTGGCAGCAAAGCAGGAGGCAAATTTCATAGAGACTGGACAGGGAGACCAATGGAGGCAATAACAATAAGAATAATGGTTAATATTTACTGAGCACTTACGGAGTGCCTTGCAGTGTCTGTATCTACGATATCTCATTCATTGTGCACAAACACCCTGTTATTTCACAATGAAGGAAAGCGAAGCTTCGAGTGGATGAATAAATAACTTAGCGGGTTTACCCATGGAGACAGACCTGGAAGTTGAACCCACTTACTGTCTGTAGTAGTTGGTCCACAAATGACCTACAGTCTGAAAGATTTAGCAGTGGGATTCGAGAAGGTCCAAGAAATTGTACCTCACCAAGAGGCGAAGGATGAAAAAGCTGCAATTATCACCATGGTCGAGCTCAATTCCTGGACCGTACCCTCCAATACTGGTCTCATCATGTCTCTCCGACATATTTTTCTACAGCAAATAAGACACCAGTAAGCAAGCAGTTCTACCTCACCTTACAAAAACTCGTAATACCAAAATGAGGAGAGGGTACCAGTTGGACTCGGCCTTCTGCTGGGACTCCTCAGAAACCTCGCAGGAGGCAGTGGCAACAGCACTGGTTTGGGGGTGTACCAGGTCAATGCTTCCAAGTACTCCTGTTGGGGGTGCTTCCCAAGTGTGGACCCGAGTTTTCCAGGCACTTGCTCTGGCGAAAGACCTTTCCTGGCCTAGTCCCTGTTTAAAGATGTTTAATGGGTTTCAGGGCATCAGAGGAGTGATTTTCTTACTCTGTGGTCAAAGTCAGCAGCCTCCATATTCTCCCTTCCTCCCCACTCCACACCCACCCCCTTCCCCCCCAAAAATGTAGCCAAAAGGAGGAAGAGCTAGGGAGTGTGCTGTGTGGGAACTACTGGGTTGCACGGCATTCCCCTTGGTACTCTCTTCCCCATAACTGAACACTATATAGTAGGAGTGGGGCGGGGGGGGGGGGCTCGTTTATTCCAATTCCTTCTATTCTTTTTATACTTTTGGTCTTTTCCTGATTGCAGAAAGAAAAATTAAAAACTGTCCACGTCAAAACTCTCTTAAACCTAGGAAAGGCTTTCCCTTTAAACAATTCTAGTATGCACTTCAGGATGCATTGACTACCTTTTTCCCTTTTCTAATATGCTTACATCTTTCTGTGTATCTTTTATCATTCTGCTTAGGTCATAAGTTCCTTAAAAACAAATTACCATAAAAAAGATTTCCTACCACCTGTACCATTGTCCCGCATACAGTAGTCAGTCTTGATTTGTCATTTTTCCTTTTTTGTTTCTGGTTTATCTTTTCTCCTCAACACTTATCTCTGATGACAGACAGCATCAGCAGTTCAGGGATATTCTAGAAAAAGTACTCATCCAACGATATTTATTGAATTAATTCTATATAGCAGGGGCCTCAGAATGTGAGTGCTGAGTACTCCCTCTTGGAGTTGTGGTTCTTAGCGATTTGGGGGGGATAAGCAACACCTTTGAGGGTCTGATAAAAGCCAGAGAAACGTCCCAGAAATATACATACTAGAGTAATTAATTATGCAACGCCTGTCATACAGTCTAGACTCTCGGAGCCCCTCCAAACCAAAACAATTTTTTTAAAAAATCCAAAAGATCCTCTTTAGTGTGATGTGTTCAGTGTTTATCACTGTATAATCTTATGAGACCTACACATAGATCAGTATACATAGACATTTGTATGTAGTTGATCAACCATCTAGCACTAAGGGAACCGTTTCCTTACTTAAACTGTTTGTCGTATTTTTAAAAAATTTAATCATAAGACTTGAAAGCAAAAATTGCCCATCTTTCTGCTACTAGAATTTGAAAGGAAAAACACATTCCAGCATTGTTTTTTCTTTAAGGTAAGAGTTCTGATTAATCACCGATACGGGCATTTTTCAAGTCATGATATGCCATATCAGTAAACCTAGTCTTGGAAAGTGCTGGTCTCATTTTTAAAATATTGGGTTACCTACAACACAGAATTAAATTCAAGTCTGAACTGGAGTCCACAAATGAGATTTTCATAGAACATTTTCCCATGATTTGGTACAATTGATGTTTCAATCAATGCTTATTATCTTGAAAACATATCTTCATCGAAGAGAATGAGTAGCAATTGCATAATTTTCATAGCAGTTTATCACAGTTTCCTTTGTGTTCCTTCCCGTGTGCTGCTCTTCCTCATTAACAGCAGTTTGCTAAATTGCGTTGCAGAAAGCCTGGTTAAGATGGAACCCTCCCATCTGGAGCCCGAGGTCTGGGAATTTGTGTAAAACCTGCACGGGAAAGGGTGCGGCGAGGGCGGGAGGGGGGAGTTGTCATTTGAGAACTTCCTCTACCAGTGAATAATTAATGATGGGATAACTGAACACGAAGCAACAGTTAGACACAGCTGCACCTCCTTGCCTCTACCTGGAAACTTGTTGCAATGATCATTTCAGTCAAACAAAGTTGTCCAGATTCACAAAAAAAATGAGATTCTGGGTGGCTTTTAGGAATCAAGTATGACAGATGTCTTTATTGCTGGATGAAGTCTGTTTTAAATGCCAAAAGGAGCTGATTACAGTGTGAAGAACCCCTCTTCTACCCGTAAAGAAAGATCTGTAGGCAGTACGAACACTATCAGAATCATTAGGGAGCATTACTGAGGTTCTTCCATGGGCAAGGCACCCACAGAGGTAACAGGCTTGCAAAGAATTGTAGCTCCATGCTCACAACTAACCTGCATGAGGACAGAGACTGTGCTTTTATTTATGCTGGGTTTTGTTCCATTTATATTTGCTTGTGCCCTCAATACAACCGTGTCTGACATATAATAGTTGCTAAATACATGTTGAACACCTGAATCAATAACCATCAAAATTGACGGAGAGAAAAAGGAGTTCAGGGAAAGAAGGGAAGCTTCTGTTTTACAATGTAGCTTTTAAAAGGGAAATATTATATTATGTTCTTTCAAAACACTTATTATGTGACTTTGATACCTACAAAATAATGTAGTAAATGTAAATGATGGAGCAGAATATTAAAATAAGCCACGGTGAACCCATCAGCTATTCAAATCCCTAGAAAACTACCGATTTTGTGGAAAGCACTTGTGTACTTCCCACTGTCAATCTAGGTCTGCCATCTTATGGATCCCAAATGGTACTGCCAGGATGCGGGGCAGCGCCTCTGTTAGTGCCGGGAGACGGTTTTTGCACAGACCAAGAGAACACCTGCTCGCGAATCTGTACCTTATGTCCAAAGGCGTTTACACAGCATTCTGAAATGTGTATTCTTGGGTAATTCTTACTTTTAACTCTCTAGGAAAGAATCCAAGTAAACTGTGCCAATTTTAATAGTTTATTGACCCCACTAAATATTTCCTAGGCTCAGTTTCATTCCTTTGCTTTTGAAATGGTTTGGAACAAGAGAACGGTTCTTTGCAGTGATTGCATGCGAGGGCTGGCGTGCATGTGTTATGGAAGCTGTGACCAGCTACTCACGCATGATTGTGCAATAGAACAGTCTTCCTCTTTTCTTTTTACATCGCTGGAACGTGACGAGGATAGATGGTTTCCCATTGCAACCAGAGTGTGTGGGATTCACTCCTGCCATCCCCTGCTGATGCACCATAGCGTTTATCTTTTGTTACAATGCAGGATCCCAAACACAGAGCTTTTGTTCGCAATGAGCATGAGGGAGGTCAGACAGTGGGAAACATTTTTCAACTCTTTCAAAATTACAACTTTAAAATATTGCAAACAAAAGATGAAGGGGAAAAGACTCCGATTCTAAAGTGAATGATGGAATTTGCAGATCCAAATAGAATTGTTTTGCCTCCCTTCTCACGAATATAATTTGAGGCACCGAAGTATTCTCAGGATTGGGTTTGATGGGCAGACTGAAATTTTATCTAGGGCAAACATGGTAAGTCTGTTTAAGGTTGCTGATTTCATGAAGCTTTTTAAATTCCCTTCCCCACTAGTTTTCAGTCTGTTTCCGTGTTTGCATTGGGGTGTGGCTAACAGGGCAAGCAGTTGCTGTAACTACCAATTTTCATCAGTGTGGATCCTTACAGCCGAACCACAAACATCACCTTATCCATCCTAGAGAACTAACTGTAGGGTACTTCTTTCCAAACAATTTCAGCTTCTCAGGGCTCCCTCTTTTGTTCAATAGAGACGTTGGATAAGATTACCTTCTTCCTGCGGCCTCCTAGGAGGTTAATGATTTTCTGATCATCTTATGATTTAATTATTAGATCCCCTCTCTTTAGAATTCTATCTCAGTTTGACTAAGTTATTATTATTGACTCGAAACAGTGTAAAGTATTATTTCCACAATGAGCCTAATCAGAAGACTATGACCTCCACATTTTTCTGTTTATTTTGGTCCAGCAGAAGTAAGGCTTGCTTGAGAGTGGCTGGTAGGGTGTGTGAATGTCTCACATGAGCTGGACAGCAATTTGAACATTGCACCTAAAATGCCATATGGTGTGCTTGAGTGTGATATTGTTATGTTACTGAATTACATGCTCATGATTTTGTAATAAAAGGGGGGTGTTATATGTCCCAGACCCTGCATTTTAAGATTTTTTACAAACATTTAACATGCTTGAAAATTCTGGTCAAAATTAAAAGTACCCTTTTGTAGTCTGACTCTAATAGTTTACTTAAAACATATTTGAAGAAAGCTTTTGGGTTTTGCTTCCAGTTTGTTCATGTTTCAAAATTTCTAAACCATCTACATTCGCTTTTACTCTTAAAATATGCTTTCATAATAAAATTAAATGACTGTTCCAGGTGCTAACAATGTTTTTTATAGAAATGGAATGATTCACAAAAATCACTATAGGGAAGATACCGCACAAGTGTTTTGTGAGTTTCAAATTTCACTGGGAAAAAAGTTAAGTTTGAGATAATCCTAATGCTGAAACCTGGTTTGGAGGAAGGAATGTAAATGTGTAATTTATTGGGTTGGCCAAAAAGTTCATTTGTGGTTTTTTTTTTTGTAAGATGGTTCCAGTAGCGCTTAGTTGTCTTTAACTTCATTCGAAACAATTTTGTTAGATTGTATTGTGACAGCTGTCATATCAGTGTGAATGAAAAAAAAGTATCAACATTGGTGGATTTTTGTATAGCTGTTTTAATGTTGAAGATGGAAGAAAATGCACATTTTCAGCATATTATCCTTTATTATTTCAAGAAAGGTAAAAATGCAACTGAAATGCAAAAAAGGATTTGTGCAGTACATGGAGAATGCACTGTCACTGATCGAATGTGTCAAAAGTGGTTTGTGAAGTGTCACACTGGAGATTTCTCCATGGATGATGCTCCACAGTTGGGTGACCAGTTGAAGTTGACAGCGATCAAATCGAGACATTGAGAACAATCAACATTCTACCACTCGGGAGATAGATGACATCCTCAAAATGTCCAAGTCAATAAAGGTATTGGTGAAAATGAAAAATTTGCCTTTTATGTTAAGGAAAAAACCATGCGGACTTTTTGGCCACCCAATACATGTTGAAACATTAGTGTATCACTATCTATTAAATTTCAAATTTTAGTTTAGTTTTAGTTCTGCCACTGGACTATCCCAGTGACCATAAATCCAAAAACAAAATCATTGCCCATTCTGTGCCTTTCACTTAAATATGTAATCACAATATTTTTCTTTAGGCAATTACTTTTGGAAGAATAAGGTCCCAGTGAAAATTTAAGTTGCGGCAACTGGTTTTCTAGAGCACTGTTAAAAGCAAATTCAACATTTCTTCTTCAAAGCACAGTAAGAAACTGCAAAACAGAAATAAAAGAAAGAATAAGGGCTTTAACGTCTCATAGATCTGAGTTCAACTTCTGATACTGTCACTCATCACCTGTGTGAATTTGAGCAAGTTCCTCGGCCCCTCTGGCCTCTGTCTCCTCACCTGTGAAGTAGGGGTCATAGTACCAGCTGTCTCATCAGTTCTCATGAGGGTGACAGAAACGTAAAGCAAATGTGAAATACACCACAAAAAAGATTGCTAAAGCTCATTCAGCAGATTTGCCTAATAATGGAATAAAAAAAGAAGCAAACTGGATAGATGTTTCTGTGAAAACTCAAGAATGAGTTGAGGCTGCCATCGGGGATTTTGTAGAATATATTTTTTTTACTGGGAGGGAAGTTGGACCAGACATGTACTCAGAGATCCCTTCTGATTCAAAAGTTTAAGATTTTAGCAAGTTTAAACTAATCCTTTGTTAAATCAACCTTAGCAATTTTGGAGAGTATGAATGGGAGGCATTTTGGGGAGTGTTTAATAATTCTGGGAATACATCCTGATTTGGGACAGTGGAGAAAAACCTCTTTCTCATTTTGTCATCATTAAAGGTATGTTGACAGTAGAACATAAAAATAATTGAACTCCTATAGTTCTAAAAGTGCTTTATAAAAGCAATTACCACGTTAAGTGTCTCTTCTATTTCTGCTGATCTCCAGCAAGTCCTTTTTAATAGAAAGTGCAGGTCATTTTCTGTCATTATTGGCTTCTGAAGTTTGATCTCCTCCGAAAGATGACTGTCCATTGGTAACTGGCCACGTGCGGTGTCATGTACCTTGTAAGACCTGGGTGTTGGTCAATGGCGAAGATTTTTCCATTTTAATTCCAGCAGAAGAACCTTGTGATCAGAACCGAAGGGCATGAGTCTGCCCTGTTGGGTGGGTACCAACTGCACATCCCCTCACCACTCCCCAACGTGCGCCTAGTGGAAGGGAGACACTATCATCCCCTGGCTGCCAGTGCCTGTCACGTGTTGGTGAAGCGCCGTGTTAGGTTTCCCCAGGAGGGCTCTTATCCACCCAGGATAGCAGTAACCCAGAGGTTTGTCTCTGACCCATGGTAAACTGACCCTTGATAAGACTAAGACCTAGTTTATACCATTCACCCCGGTTCCCACTCTCTTTCATGGGCTCCAGGCCACAGCTCCCATTCTCAGAAGTCTTGACTTAGTCTTCTCCACAATCCACCCTCTCCCAAAGCTTCCTTTCTGGAAAGGATGAGTTCTTAATATGCTAATGCACATTTAGGTTACTGTCTTCTGTCTCTCAGGGATATGTGCATTTCAAACTTCTCTGAGGGAACGATAGAATCAGCAGGCCGCAGAGGTACGTGGGGGCCTTTCTAGGGATTCAATCACGTGCAACCATCTCCCAGCCTGCTTTCTGTTCAGGTCTTCACCTCCAGTCTCGTCTGCAACATTCGCTCCCATACCACTTCCTCTCATGCCGTCAGCAGATACTGACAGAGCTCTGACATCACTCATGCACTAGACCAGGCACGGGGCACTCCACAAGCAGCTAAGGAAAGTTTGATTTCTACCCCACATCGTACGTCAACATGAGATTTCAGATAAAGGGAGAATTTAGCTGTGTGAAGTGGAGTTGGAGTATACTAGAAAAAACTGTTGGCGAATATTTGTATATGGGGTGGGGCCAAGTGGGTTTACAGTTGTCTGCACGGGAAAGAATGAAATAATTAATAAATGATAATACAAGAATAAACTCTGATTTGGGTCCTCATGACTGTACACCTACTCTTACCCCACCCTGGATTGTGTTGCCCCACTAGGAGTGGTCTTGCTCTTTCTGAGAGTGACACCAAAGTCAGAAACCGCAAAACGGTCTGCGGCCCCACCACCCCGAACACACCTGATCGCCTCTGATCTCGGAAGCTAAGCAGGGTCGGGCCTGGTTAGTACTTGGATGGGAGAAAGCACAGAACAGAATAAATTAATTTGACTAAAAGGAAATTATGAGAACTTTCCAATGGTAAACAAATCCCATATAAGCAAAAATTTAAGGTGAACAACCATCTGAGAAAATATATTTAATATATATATATATTTTTTTTTTATTTTTAGAGAGTGGGGAAGGGAGGGAGAAAGAGAGGGAGAGAAACTCCCACGAAAGGCAACCACAACCAATGTGTGGTTGCCTTTCGTGCGCCCCCTACTGGGGACCTGGCCTGCAACCCAGGCATGTGCCCTGACTGGGAATTGAACCAGTGACCCTTGGATTTGCAGACTGGCTCTCAATCCACTGAGCCATACCAGCCAGGGCTATTTAATATATTTTAAAACATATCATATGCCTGTGTAACATCCTGTATACAAACGTACGGGGAATTCTTACTAGTAAATAAGAAAAAGACAAACTCTCCAATAGGAAAATGGGTGAAGGTCTTGATTAAGCAATTTATAAAAGGGGAAATACAAAGGACCACAAATATCTAAGTGTAAATTAGTGTAATATTCCTGAAGTTCATGTACAGCATGGCGACTATACTCTGTCATATATTTGGAAATTGCTCCCCCCTCCCCACCCCCCCCCCCCCCCCCCACACACAAATGGGCATTACATGAGGAACTGGAGGTGTTAACTTCACTGGGGTAAACATTGCACAATAGCAAATCATCACGCTGTACTCCTTAAACTTACACTGTTGCATGGCGGTCACCTTTCAACAGAGCGGAGAAAGAAAGAGTCTCCAAATCCACAGTCTGTATAGTTAGTGCAGCCTCTCTTGACTCTCAGTGACTCAGGGCTCGCATCTACTTGAAACCAGCACCGTATCTTCTTGAGATGTTAAGACTCAAATGAGGCCCAGCCTTCTCCCAATCACAAAATGTTGCATTTTCTGCTGCCGCTGGCCAGGTGCCAGGGCAGGCCAACTCAGAGACACAAAGAGAACAATTGGGACCCATTCAGAACCGTGGTTCCGCTAATTAGGGGACGGCAATGCAGGGGGTGGGAATGTTTACGTAGCCATAACAACAATAACAACAACAGCACAAATACCTCAAATGACTTCTCCATAAAAGACGCTATTGTCCCAACGGGCCTGGCGATGTGCATGTTAAACTCTGTTAATTGTCAAACCAACTGATAGGGGTCAAATGTTGATAAGCAATCGAAAGGGCTTTTTTTTTTTTATCAAATAGAGAACTTTGTTGCAACATCATTATCTACAGTCTGAAACAGGTGGTAATCTTGTTAGGAACCTCAACTAAAAAGTCTTCAAAGTTTATTTTTTTCCTTAACTTTCCTTCAGAAGTGGGTCGCATGGAGGGAGTCCCTGGGATACCATGCCTGGGAAAGGGATTTACCTTGCTATTGCTAGAAAGGTCGGTCGATTGATGTAATTTATTTATTTTTAAAAATATTTTATTTATTTACTTTTAGACAGAGGGGAAGGGAGGGAGAGAAACATCAATGTGTGGTTGCCTCTCACATGGCCCACACCAGGGAACCTGGCCTGCAAACCAGGCATAGTGCCCTGACTGGGAATCGAACCGTCAGCCCTTTGGTTCGCAGGCTGGCACTCACTCCACGGAGCCATACGAGCCAGGACTGGCTGATGTAATTTAATACCAACTGCCAGAGCAGGTGAAAATGAGGATGACTTGGTGTAAGCTCATGACAACATCTCCAAGCATGATTTGCTCAGGTCCCCTCTTCACACAAAGGAGCTTGGAAGAAAAATGCCCCTGCCGGTCCGAAGTGCCCCGTCCGAGAACCCACACCTGGCCTGCCGTGAGGAGCTGCAGAGGCAGGAACTGACCCGGCGTGGAAAGTTCATCGAACACGCAGCACTGACTGCTTGAAAATCGCTTGTTCCAAAAGCCCTTCAGAAACCAGGAATCCTATTAGCTTGGCTTCTGGAACAGCTACCTGCCTGAAGGAAAATGTAATCACAGCTGTCAGCCCTGGTGTCTGCACGAACAGGGAAATCTTCTCTGGGAGGAACTGCAGCTCCTTAAATGAGTCAGCTCAGCCTCTCATCCCTGCTTCTTTTGCTGACACATTGGGCCGTCTGCCTGAACCGGAGAGGAAGGCGGAAAGGGCCGAGGGAGCTCTGACTGGTGGAAACAAGGCAGGACAGGGACTTTCAAAGGTTTATCAGCTGAAGGGCTTCCCCTCCCCCCACCTTTTTCTTTGAAGGGCTTTCCTGAGCCAAGGTAGGAAGAAGCCACCCCCAAGCTTTTCCTGAAGAAAACGTGGGCACCCTGGGCTGGTTTCAGGCCAAGGACTTAGCTGCTGGCTGCATGGTAAGACCTGGGAATCTCCGGCCTTTTCCTCCCATTCTTCGCCAGCGCTCACTGCATTTGCAAGGGAGCCTAGGGGACAGGAATCCCCACGCCCACAGCTGGGTAACAAGGTCAAGGGGTGTTAAAGGAGACGGTTCCCAGAGGAAATCCACGGGAAGGGCTTGGCAAGGACAGGAGTCAATCTGTAAAAGGAAAAAAAAAAATTCCAGTAAATTGAAGCAACGACTTTCTAACTGTACTCCAAAGCCCCAGATGCTGCTCGGGACTTCTAGAGGACCCTGCGTTCACCTCCTGGAAGGCCAAGAGGTGATTGGCTTTCTGCATGTCTCTAACAGCTGTAACTGGTATACAGTGGAGCCCACTCCAGGGGAGAAGATCAGGGCTCAGGCCCAGCCGTGCCATCACCAGCCTCCCAGTGTCGGGCCAGCTCTTGGGTTTCCCAGGACGCTGTTTCGTCACGTGTAAAGTGAGAGGGGCAGTTATTGTTGAGGGCTCTCCTACTTGGAAATTCTCTGCTCGGTTTGGGAAACCCCTGGGCTGTATGGTCCGAATGCTGGAGGAATGCTGCAGGCAGCCGGCCAGGGGATGAGGGTTTCAGGAGCTCTCAGAAGCTTAACTGAAAGGTTTTTAAAGGGCTCCTGTGCACGGAGGTCCAAAGGGCAGGGTTAAACCCTGGGGGAAACTTACACAAAAATGGCTGCTGATTTGGCAGGCGGCGGATGGTCAGGTAGAGGCTTGGCACCACGGTCACTGTGCGCCTAGAGGCTGAGCCCTGGTGCAGGTGACCAACGTTGCTGAGCCTTGATATGACCTGTTACCCTCTGCAAATGCGGAAGACGAGCATTGCAAGAATGTCATGTTGGTGAGCTTTGCTGGTGCCCAGCCACAAGCTTCCTGCTTGGTCTTCCACCCCAGTAACAGTTAATTTGGCAACTCAGTTGCCTGCCAAAATAACAGACCATAGCGTGGTTGCGTAGCTGGGTGCCAGCCCCTGTTTTTTGTTCTCTCCTCAACTTTAAGTTTTATATTAGCGTTGACTCATAATATTAAACACCTAACTTGACTGCAGGCACAGTTACTACTCAGGGACCAACAGTATCGGTTTGAATGTGTTGCTTAGGAGACATGAATTCTTTCCTAAATAATTATGCCTGGCGTAGTTGCATAAGTAACAGCAATTAAGCAAATGCCTGAGATGATTATTTACCAATTATTAATTCAAAGTGTATTTTCCTTCTCTCCACTTTAGATTTACTTCACGATCATATCTATGAAAAATGCTAACAGAGAGATGTGTATCTAACGAGTGCCTGTTAGGGATGTCGTTTGAGTTTTGGTGCACTGCTCTAAACTGCTTATCAACTATAATGCTTTTATAAATAGCGATTTTTGATGCAAGGACTAAGGGAATAGTTCACTTATTTTTTACAAAGCATTTTGTTCAAAATATCTTGCAGGCCAATCTGACCCTCTGCAATGCCCCACACTACCCATCAGACACGTTTTGTTTTCGATGATGATCACACCCACGTCCGTTCTGCAAGCCCCGGAGTGGCGCTCTTTGCTGAGCACTAGGGCCAGGCGCTGGAGTGCCGGTAGCGTTGAGGATAAGCCCTTGGCTGCTTTCTGCTTTTATTTCCCTTGGAGAGCTCTTTTCATTCTCAGGATTGAAACTTTGGAGAGCTTGTCTTTTTGTTCAAGATTTAAGGCTCTGTGCAGACAGCTCTCAGGTCCACATTTTTTCTTCCCTGCAGCCCTCCAGGTCCGCATTCCCACTCAGGTGGATATTCTGTCTTCTGAAACCGAACTCTGGCTGGGTCGGTCCTAGTCTGGAAGGCCTCTTTTGCTGGGCCCTGACGTGTGGGGTGAGGGGCAGGGGACGTGTTCCAGGTAGGGGAGCAGCCGACCCTGAGCCGCTGCCAGGCTTCTGCGGACGCTTCAGACCGGGGGGTGTGCGAGGGAACGGAAGCCACTAGAACTTGTGTTTGGTTGGTGAAACCGCGGCGTGGCGTCAGTGCATACAGGATGGGTTGGAAGGAGGCTGGAGGCAATGGGACCAGCTGAGGGGCCGTCTGAATATTGCAAGGAGAGCATAATGATGGTATTGATTAAAACGGCAGTCCATTTTGATCCTTTTGGAAGAGGAGAGGGTCGTGGAGGGATACAATGAAAGTTGGGGGTCTTCTCCCCAGAAAAATACGCACACGTACCCAGTGTTAGGTAGAATTGGGGGGTATGGGTTCCAGTGGGTATTGAAATAAATGGATTTGGGATCCCCGAAAGGGAATAGGAATATTCACACAGTGTAGCTGGTAGAAGTCAACAGGAGATTTGGAAAAGGAAGTCGTTTGGGAAAGAAGGGAACAGTTTCGTTTCACAGAACAGGACTTGTGGACACACGGAAATGTGCTTTTGGCAGCCGGACAGGAGTCTGGGGCTGTGAGGGGGAACCTGGACGCACAGCCGGATGGGGAGAGCTGAGTCATTCGATTCCACTGCAAGAGTTTACATTCTGAGAAGGAATGAGCCCCCTGGGTTAACACAACAAGTGGAAAGCAATCAAGTATTTCTTCATATAAATAATGGAGGCCTAACAATGCAGGTGGTGCTCCTACAAGAGTTTGGGAGTGCTGTTGCAAAAACCATACATAGAAAAATAGCCACTAGGTGAATTCCTGAGCAAAGTATTCATTCATATTTATTATGAAGCTTAACAATTAGACACCAGTCATTTTTAAGGATCAAGATCAGGATAGAAGCTGGCTGTTAACAATGACAGTTATTGAATGAAATAAGCTGAAGATGACAGGTAGATCGAGACTGCCAAACTCTTGAACATCGTCTTCGCGGCGTCTGTGATGCAGGGGAAGCGGCGCGAGTGAACGCAGCCTGCTCTGTGGTCCCAGGCGCCCTGCACGTCTCCCCCGGGGCTGGCTGGCAGCTGAAGCAGCAGCCTCTCTCGCCCTGTAACCTGTGCTCCGTGGGGGCGTTTTGGAGACTGATCTCCGGGGAGCCAGTGGGTGGAAGCAGACTGCGCTCTCAGAAGAGAGAAGGGAAATGGCATGGTTAGTCCCTAAGACATCCAGGCTGCTGCCCCCTGCATGCAAGAAATCCCCATTCTGACGTTCCGCTTTGGGAACTCACCAGGTCTTCCAACTGGGGCCAAGGTGACACCGCTGGTCCAGAGACTGAGGTGGGGCATGTCCCCGAATCCTCCCTCCTAGGCGGTTGTCGCCTTCCCAAAGGGCCTGGTGGTCACTGGACAGGCCATGAAAGGCCCAGTGTGGGTCCGGGCTGGGACTGAAGACACAGTAGCCACAAACCACCTCGCAACTGAGCACTAGTCCTGACTCTCTCAGAACCCACATCCTGTTCGCGACAATCGGGTCTCTGCAGCCAGGTTCTAAAGATAACCTGAGATGGAGAGCAGGATGACAGCTAAGGGTGGGGGAAGGTCAGGGGGCGGAAGGCTTGAGCAAAAAGGAAAAAGGGCTCTCGGACATGGACAACAATGTGGTGATTGCAGGGGTGGGGGTGGGGGTGGGGAGGAGGGTATAAGGGGACTAAATGGTAATGGAAAAAAATACAATGCAAATGATAAGAAAACAAAGATAACCTGAAAGCAAGCAGAGAATATCCCTGACTTATCAGGGTGTTTCTGGACAGTGTGATTTGTTGAGCCACAGAACTGAGGCAGTTTCCGAGGCCCCGAGGAATCTTTACTGCCCAGGGGCTGTAGAGCTTCTGGGGCCCATTCAGATGGTTACGGCATCGCAGACCTGAAAGACCTCCGCCCCACAGAACGTGCAACTGCTGGGACACTGTGGCTCACTCAGTTTTCTAGTCCTTGTCCTTGATCAGAAAACATCGAAGGAGAAAAGAGGGACTTAAGCCGAGGGCTGCAGTGTCTGGCCCCGTTAGCCGATGAACCGCATTGCCGGATGAGTCACCACTGTGTGTGGCCTTCACTGACGTTCGCAATGAGGACCCCCGAGGCCTGCACCTCCCCTCCTCTGTCGGGGAAGGGCCAGACAACAACCTACGAGAGCTTTTGAAGTGTTGAAGCAAAAGATCATTTTTCTCCTTGGCTCTAAAGCAGCAAACTACCCAGAAACACCTTAGCCTGCTGAGCCGCAGGAACTGGGGTTGGCTTGCGGGGACCTGTCCTGGGGGAGGGGCTCCTAGAGGCGCGTATACATGCCTCAGACAAGGAATGGGCTTAGGATAAGGAGGGAGCAGGAAGACAGGGGTCAGACCCAGAGAAGCCAGCCTGAGCACCAGGCCCAAGGGTCCCGGAACAGGCCGGGAAACAAGAAGGGAGGGGTCAGGCCAGAAAGATGCTTCTGTGGCAGACGAGGGGAGTGGGCCCATCCCTGGGACCGAGGAGGCCACGGCACGGCGTGGGGGGGGGGGTACCGATTGTGACTGAGGATGACTACAGGGGTGCGCACAGGTTGGCCAACTACAGTATGCCAGAACAGACTAATTAGTACAATTCTAGAAACCTGAGGTTCTATTATATATATATATATTTTTTTTAAGATTTTATTTATTTTTAGAGAGGGAAGGGAGGGAGGGAGAGGTGGGGAGAGAGAGAGAGAGAGAGAGAAACATCAATGTGTGGCTGCTGGGGGTTATGGCCTGCAACCCAGGCATGTACCCTGGCTGGGAATCGAACTTGGGACCCTTTGGTTCCCAGCCCGCGCTCAATCCACTGAGCTACGCCAGCCAGGGCTATATTTTTGATAAAGAAATAAAATGCCTCAAATTAGAATCTGAAGTTCCCCTGTGCGATGGGTATCTTGTATAACTTTGCAAAGGACGAATACATGTTTGTTAGTCACGCCGCTGCCCCCTGGTCTCAAGCACAGCCTCCTTCTGGCGCTCTGCGTGCTCTGGTCCCAGCCGGAGCAGCCGCGGGCTCCCCAGCCTTGGGGGGACCAGTCATGCAGCAGGTTGTCAAGACTAACTGTTCTGTGGAGGTGAGAGGTCTTTCCTTCCTGCCTCCGTCCTTACCATGGATTAGTAACTCCCTGGAGTCCGGCGGAAAGCTTCCCTCCGCATCAGCACCTCTGAGGTACCTGCAGGTGGAGGGTCCCAGGGCGGAGTGAGGTGAGCTGGCTGGAGAGAGCCTGGACGGCCGCAGGCTTGTGCCTTTAAGCCCTCCGCTCGCTGGCCGGTGGGGAACCCGGACTCCCACTGAGCCCACTGCTGCCTCTGTCACCCTGCCCACGGCTTCTCCTCACCCCCGCCGCCCTTCTCACTCTTGGGGGGGTTGGGGGAGCAGTTCAGTGAGGCCCCCTCTAACCTTTCCTTGCCTGGGCCTCGCCTCCCTGCCCCTTTTCCTGCAGGGCTGGTGTTCCCCATGGGGTGCTCCCGCTGGGGATGACACAGGGTTCCCAGGAGATTAAACGACAGTGACAACAAAAAAACACCGTGGGGGAATGTCATCACTGTGTTCTGTTCCCTGAGCCCTCAGAGCCCAGGGCAGGGCTGGGAACCATGTCAGTGCTCACTGAGAGAAATAGGAAAAGAAATCAAACACAGGGACACGTTTACAGCTTAGTGCAAAGTATAACAATGTGACGTATCAGTACTTTCAAAATCTCAGCTGCCTCTTGCTGTTACCCTGGATCCTAGAGTCTCGTTTTTAAGCGCTGTGGGGGATGGTTGGCCACGCCTCTTCAGTTACTCGAGGGCAGGAGACCAAGGTTTTCCTGAGCATTCTGCTTCTGAAAGGTTCGCTTCTGGAAGGTGCTTGCAAGCCCACCGACATGAAGCCGTGTCTCTGGCCGGCATATTAGCGATGCTAATTTAGTCTTCTGTCTTTATTACATGATCCCATTTAAAAGAAATTCTCCCTAGCACTGTTCATCTGATTGCTTAGGGTCTCATGCCTTGATGTATAAAGTTTTACAGTAATTGAAAAAGTAATGGATAACACCCCAGGCAGTAAACAAATCACAAAGTTCATTAATTCAAAGCACCGAACATCAATTTGTAGAACACTCTATAGCACAGTGCAAAATAACATTACCTACAGGGTAAGAATGGGAAAGTGGGAATTAATTTTATTTTAATTTTTAATGCATGTTTGACTGCTCAAAAAGATATTAAACATTAATGTAATTGAATATATACACTGGCATGTATTCAACCACTGATTCACGAACAAATTAAGCATCATGTATTTTTTAAGTATGAAAGAGTCAATAGTGGTAATTAACTGGAATATCAGAGGAAGCCATTATCAACATACTCTGCAGAATCCCTCCTTGATTATGTGACTCACGTGCTGAAGAAGGGTCGTGAAAAGTTGCAATCAGCTGCCTGATAATTTCAAGAGAGGTCGAAACACATCACGCTTTCACTTGTTCTGGTTGATCAGTGAGCCCAGCATTGGGCGATAGCGACAGGTCAGGAGGTGAATTCCGTCCCTGATGCCACTTTTCTGTCCCCCAGGGAGAGATGCGTTTCTCGTTTTGGGCGAATGGAGCTGCGTGATGGAGTCCCGCCTAGGACTTGAGCCTCAGTAATGATGCGGGAGGTGTGCGGCTGAGTCTGAGTGACTGTCCCTACCGTGTGACGTTTCGTCGCTGAGGTCTTTGAATCTGAGGGACCTGACTTGAATTTTGATTTTTTTAAATATAAAAACTAAGTCAAAATAAGTAGCAAATTGAAATGAGTTTTCACTAAAAGCAAAGAGTTGTCACTCTGGGGACTGAATTAGTTGGTAAACCATAAACCAATCAGGTGCTAAACCAACATACCCTGTTGCATTGGTTTTTTCCTAGTTGTGAAATGGATTTGTCCAAGGAATTCCATTTGGTTGGTGTTGAAATTGAGCATGGGATTCCGAGGTGCTAAAAAAATAATTCATTGTCTTTGAAATATATCAGTATATATTTTTGTATTTGTCTACTTTAACAAGGCCCTTTGGCTTAAATTATCTAGCTTGACAGGCTAGAATGGTCAAATCAACAGAATGACTGCCGAGTGCCCATGAAGCAAGCGCACCCGTAAATCCTACTGGATAATCAGTATTTATATAGTTTACAGCCTCCCCGTGTGACTCACTTCCACTCAAGGCCATGACCCGCGGGACCTCAGTGGCCTCTTTGCCGGTGCACCCTGTAGAGCCACTTTGGCTCATCATTTGCAATTATTATGCGAAAAAAATTAGTAATCAGAAATTGAACTTTATTTAAATAAACCTGGAAGAAGTGAATTTAGGACTGAACTGTCCTTTTGTAAATAACTTCTTTCTCCTCTATTGTAAAGGTCAGAATATTCATTACACATTATGCATTGCAACATAAATTCGAACGCATGTATTTCTCACAGCTCCACTGCCCAGATATTTCCTTGTTTACTTTGGGATGCATAAACTTTATTTTCCAAATATACATACCTATTTTTCCCCAAAACATGGTCCTACCTCTCCCCTAAAACATGGTCCTGTTTTAAAACTTTTAAGACACATGTCATGGATCACGGCAGCTTTCCGTATTAATAAATAGAAATCGATGTCATTACTTTTAAGGCTGCGTGATATTTCCCTGGATGCACCTTTGGGTTGTTTCTAATTTTTCACTATTTGTTGCAGACTCAGTTTCGTTCCCCCAAAATTCATAAGTTGAAGCCCTCAGCGTGACTGTGTCTGGAGACAGGGCCTGAAAGAGGTAGTTAAGGTTAAATGAGGTCACGAGGGTGAGGCTTCAATCCGGTCTGACTGGTATCTGTGCATGAAGAGGATGAGACACCAGAGCAAAGGCCACGTGAGGACACAGGGAGCAGACAGCTGCCTGCAAGCCAGGAAGAAAGGTGTCCCCTAAAACTAACCCTGCTGACACCTTGATCTCAGAATTCTAGCCTCCAGAACTGAGGAGAAATAAATGTCTGTTGTGTAAGTCACCCAGCTGCAGTTTTTTTTGTTTAGTCATCCCTAGCAGACTAGCACACCATTATAAACACAACGGATGCATATTCAAAGTGGATTCTTAGAAATGGACTTGCCAGTTCAAAGGTCTTCCCTGTACCTCCTCCTCTCCCCCTCCCCTACCTTTATTTTCCTTCTCCTTTGACTTTGTTACACACATTACTAAATTCCCATTCAGAGGATTTTTACCTAGGTATCTTCCCTCCATCAGTGTATAATGTCTGTTTCTGTATCTACTGGGGTTTTTAGTCTTTTAAATCTTCACTGTAATGTATTGTGATGAAATTTACATTTCTTTGACTAGTAACAAGAACAATCTCTTTCCACATTATTATTTGCATACCTTGGCTTGTGAATTGCATTTTCATTTCACATTCCCATTTCTGGAGGAGAGTCATCTGTTCTTGTTCATTTTTGAGAGCTCTTTATATGTTTTAAGGCTATCAATTCAGATGATGCAGTTTCTAAAAAAATGTTTCACTTTTTATATTTGTCTTTTTAAAAAGATTTTATTTATTTATTTATTTGTTTAGAGGGGGAAGGGAGGGAGAAAGAGAGAGAGAGAGAAACATCAATGTGCGGTTGCTGGGGGTTATGGCCTGCAACCCAGGCATGTGCCCTGACTGAGAATCGAACCTGCGACTCTTTGGTTTGTAGCCCGAGCTCAATCCACTGAGCTACACCAGCCAGGGCTATATTTGTCTTTGATAGCTTTTTGAAGTGTGGAAGTTTTATTTATTTTTTTTTTTAAAGATTTTATTTATTTATTTTTAGAGAGGGAAAGGAGGGAGATAGAGAGAGAGAGAAACATCAATGTGTGGTTGCTGGGGGTCATGGCCTGTAACCCAGGCATGTACCCTGACTGGGAATCGAACCTGCGACACTTTGGTTCGCAGCCCGAGCTCAATCCACTGAGCTACGCCAGCCAGGGCTGAAGTGTGGAAGTTTTAAATTATAATCTAGTAAAACCTATCAACATATTCTTTTTAGAATTTCTAGCTTTGGTGTCATATTTAGAAAGATCTTATTTGCCCATGTTTCTTCTAGTTTTTGCATATGTTTTTAAAATATTTAATCTTTGATCCAACTAGAATGTATTTGGTATTAAGGAGAACTAGGGAAATAATAAAATTTTCTTCTGAATTAAAATGTATTTCAAGATCATTACTACCTCTTCACTGATTTGAAATACCATACTTAAGGTAGACTACATTCTGTTTCTGTGCTCTCTATTCAGTATTATTATGTCTGCCTTGTTTTAAACCGGTGTCATACCATTCAAATTACTATGGATTATTATAGCAATATATTTTAAATCTGGTAGGGCAAGTTTACTTGAGTGTTGAAATGGTATTCTCAGCTCTTATTGCGTGGTTATAAACCACATTTTGGGTGTGATAAAAAGGGTGTTGCTATTGCCGATTGAGTCTTTCATTTCACCTCTGCTGTGATTATGCTGACAAATGTCCCTTCCATGGTCCCACCACATCATCTTACGCACATTATCTGCTAATGTGTGTGTTTCCCATTCTCGATGATGAGATCCTTGAAGGCATCTTAAGTGAAATTTCCCTCACCAGAGATGATATTTTATCACCAGTGTGGAGGATAGTATTTAGCATGCAGTTGAAAAATATTTGTGCTTTTTTTTAAAACAAAAAAATAGAGAGCTATATTTTGTTCTCATCTCTTTTGGTTACTTTCACTTATTTCAGTAGATTAAAAACTTTTTTTTTGCATTGAAGCCTCATTTCAGTATTAACCCCAAATTCTTGGGTTAATTAACCAAAATTCTGATACATTGTTTAGAACACAAACATCTATTTATAAAACTGTGGTTTGAATTAGGTCATCTTTGCTTAATAAGCCTACCTTTGGTGACCCTATTCCAGTAGATGTTATTAAACTCATACTCTGTTCTGTTGAAGACTCAACCACAGGATCTTGTAGGATGGACTCTGGGTGGCAGTATCTAAGGAGACTGAAGGTAGAAGGGAATGTTTCTTGTATTTTGTTTTGGTCGGGCTGAAATATGTCTAACCTTGTACTCTAATCTTATTTCTGGAATAAATGGTTTCATGGTTTTTCTTTCTGCCACAGTGAATGAAGGAGAGTTGAATTTCCTCTCCCTTTCTTGGGTGGGAACCCAGCCTACCTTGAGAAAGGGGCACCCTGGCTGGTGTAGCTCAATGGATTGAGCTCGGGCTGCAAACCAAACCACTGAAAACCTGGTTCGATTCCCAGTCAGGGCACATGCCTGGGTTGCAGGCCATGGCCCCTAGCAACCACACATTGATATTTCTCTTTTTCTCTCTTTCTCCCTCCTTCCCTCTCTAAAAATAAATAAATAAAATCTTAAAAAAAAAAAGAAAAGGGCCATTGCTGACTGACAGTGGTAAGGGGATGGATGGTGGGGGGAGTGTGTTTGTGCAAGCACACTTGTGTAAGGAGAGGACTTAAAAGGCAGCACCTTGCTCTGGCTGGTGTAGCTCAGTGGATTGAGCACAGGCCTGAAAATCAGAGGGTTGCTGGTTTGATTCCCAGTCAGGGCACGTGCCTGGGCTGTGGGCCGAGTCTCTGGTGGGGGGCATGCAAGACATAACCACACACTGGTATTTCTTTCCCTCTCTCCTTCCCTTCCCCCCCCTAAAAATAAGTGAATAAAATATTTTTTAGAAAGGCAGTGCCTTTACAATTGTATTTTTTTCACGGCAACAGTGGTGCATGTTTCGGGTGCTTTCCCTCCCATAGAAGCACTTCCACTGAGAATTAACTAAACATTTCAAAGGGCTGAACCCTAGGAACTCAGCACAAAAATAAGTTGGAAAAACCCACCAAAAAAAATCTGACCATATACTTAATGTCTGACAGTGATTGCCTTTGGGGAGAGGGTAGATGGGAAGCGAGTGTGGGTTTGAGGAGGGGTATACAGGACTTCAATTTTATCTGTAATATTACATTTCTTTTATTTCACTCAGGGTTTTTCAGCCTTAGCACTCTTGACATTTTGGGCCAGATACTTCTTTGTTGGGGTGTCCTCTATACTGTAGGATGTTGAGCAGCATCCCCGGCTTCTGCCCATTAGATTAGTACCCCGTTAGATCTTCTGCCCATTAGATTAGTGCCGCTCCCCAGTTCCGACAACCAAAAGCATTCCCACACATTGCCAAATGTCCTCTGGAGAGAAAAATCGCCCCCCCCCACCACAAGAGGCATTGATTTGTAATGAAAAAAATAAACACCAACAATATAAACTAAGGAACAAGAAGGAAATGTTAATACGTGTTAAACTGGGGACAGGAGTGATGTGTTATTCTGTATCGTTAAACTCTTCCCAAAGACTCAAAAGGAACATGTATCTTGTTAGTCCTTTTTTTAGATCTAAATTTTTAGCTTTTGCATAATTAGAAGTGATGTTTCCAATAAACTGCTGTCTGTGTCCCGCTGCAGGCCGGACACACCCTGGCGGATCCAACCCCTGGGGATGTTGCTCTTTGATCTGACACTTCACACACATACTTCAGAGATTTTTGGCAATTCATCCTCAGTCCCGGATGCTGTCTGTTGGCCTGCTTTGTTGCTCCCGCCTGATTTTCAGCAGTCCATAACACATCCTCCTTCGTGTTCTTTTTGTTTAATCTGTTCTTTATGCTGCCGCAGAGTGATTTTTCTAATTCACAAACAGTTGATATTCCCGTACTTGAGAATCCTTCAAAATAAGACCTGACCTCCTTAGACTGGTGCGATAACTGCCACATGATTCCCATCCAAAGCATCTGGAGTTAGCACAGACTTAAAGGTCAAGGGCACTGTTCCTAATGAGACTGCTCTCACTTCAGATGCTAGCCACAACAAGTTCAGGGGTCCCGGGACTACCCACACTTCTCACCAACTGGGTACAAATTCAAGGGTTCCCTCAGCCACCTAAGGTATGGACTCTCAGGAAAGTGGCATGCTTAACAATGATAGTTGGATCATCAAGGATACAAATCAGGACCAGCCACATGAAGAGACTCACAGGGCGAGGCCTGGGGGCATCCTGACTGTGGAGCCTCAGTGCACTTTCCTCCTGGAATCAGGATGCACCACCCTCCCCAACGCTGATGCAGTCACCGACCAGGAATCTCACTGGAGCCTCCGTGTCTCGAGTTTTATTGAAGTTTCTTTATGTAGGTGTGGTTGAACTCAATTTCCACTCCCCTACCCCCAACCCAAGAGGTCAGCTGGCTCAAAGCCCCTATCTTCCAATCTTCCAGTCGCACCGTCCTTGGGCAGCCCACATCCTGAGTCATACGGTCAGCATGAACTCAGGTGTGGTCAGGGACCCACCGTGAATAACAAAGAATCACTCAGGAAATCCCTCGGATTTAGTATTTACCTCTAAAGAGGAGCCAGGGACAGGGAGCAGGCAAGTTCCTCACCGTAGATCGCAGGGCATCGGGGTCAACCCACTGACTGCCCCAGCCAGTCTTCCCAGGCTCGCCCCAGCCTCCTCCCCCTCCTCCCTGCCCCCACTGAGAGTCCTCCAACAGACCCTGCCATCCCGCACAAGCTCTTTCCTCTGTCTACATTGGTTCTCTTCTTGGCCTGTCCAGTGAGTTCCTCCTTGTTGGTCCAGACGCAGGTGAGCAGCTCCGCCTCTGCGGCACCCTCCCAGGCCCTGAACACCCATCTCCCCGGGGCTGGCCGTGCACTTTGTTCATTTACAGATGATCTTTGCACTGACGTCTTTGGGTCACAGTTGTTTGCTGGGTTGTCTGCATGTGCTGTTGGCACGTAGTGGAGTGACTTTCATTACTGAATAGGCGTTTTGTGGAGCTCCGTCTTTATTATTTGAAGTTACACTTGTTTTTTTTTTTAGAAAGTGTCCTTTTACCCTCCTTGGCTGCCCTTTTCAGCACCTCATGCCTCACTCTCGAGCAGAGTGGCAGCTCATCATTAGAAACCTCTCGGCTACTGGCGGATGAGCGAAACGCCCATTGAAGACCTTGTGGCTGGCGGACCCGCCTGGCCATTCCTATCTGGAGAACTCATGGATAACACTGATGAGATGACGCAAGGAAGGTTCGCTAAATACCTAGAAATAAAGGATGGTTAAGAGTATCATGATCCCAGCCGTTAGATGAAGTGTTATACATCCAATATATGTTTATGAGATCTGTACTAAAACCGAGAGATGCTTATGTATTATATTAGGAAGAAAGAATCATAACTATGATGAAAAAATGTACTCATAAACTAAGACACCTGAAAAGCATAAAAAAAAGAAAAGGCCTGTATGGAGACACTCAAAATAGTGTTTGTCTATGTGTAATGGGAATTGGGTGATTATTGCCCATCTTTTTATACTTTCCTGTTTTTAGAGCTTTTTCTGTATCAAGCATGTATTGCATGCTTAAAATGAAAGGATAGTTCCTGTGTGCGTAAATAGGCAGGCACAGGTGAAATCAATTTATCTTAGACACTCGCACCTGCAACTGGAAATTTACAGGTGAAAAAAATTCACACTTTTGCTTTTTTTTGGCTATGAGAGGAGGCAGTGAAAAGAGAGGTGCAGATGGGAACGAAAGGGGAGGAAACGAACCAGCCACTCCGGCCCCACACTTACGAGACATGTGACCACAGCCAGGAGAATTGCCAGAAAGACAAAAGTCAACCAGACAAAGGAGTTTTCACATGGAGACTGAGATCAAATCAGTTCTTAAAATGTCACTTTCCTAGTCAGAGAAGGGCACCATGGATAGTGGGGATTTAATGATTTGCTTAATAAAGAATTATAAAAGTAGAAAAGATTTATGTTGTTTCATTGGTCTCTTTCATTAGCAACATAACAGAAAACATCTATCCCTTTCTGGAAGAGGTCTAATCACAACAAAAGCTGAGAATACTTGCAGGGCTTTTGGGGAAGAAGTGTTCATCTAAGGGTAAGCTTAAGAAAATTCACTTAACCTTTTAAAACTCTGGTTAAAATTGCTTTTATCCAAGGCTCTTAAAAATGCCCTCAGCTGACCACACAACCCTCCTTAGAGGAGAATAAACCTAAGTGAGGCTCCTCCTGAAGATTGTAAAGATTCGAAGTGGTAACACTATTAACAATTGTTGCTGACATTCATTTCTATGCAATTTCTCAAATTCTTACCTATTTCAGGCAGATTCTTGAATACGTGACTTGGGATCAGGCATATAAATAGGCTAGTTTAGCTGTGACTTAAGAACTATTGGGGTTGTGTCCACATGTGAAGGCATTTCCAACCTGAGCTATTCCTACTCTCATTACCCAACTCAAAAAAAAAAAAAAAAGAAAAGAAAAAAAAAGAAAAGGTTGGAGGCCAGAGAATGCAGATCATACCAATGAAGTGGTTAGGGCTCTTTTATTTTCTTGCTGGTATCTCTGATTTCCAAAGGCACATATTCTTTCTATTACTTCAGCGGAATTACCAGAAAATTCCTTGAGACTGAATGTGTTGATAGACCAGTTTCTCCAGTTGGCCTGAGTTAGTGAGGATTCTTTCCTTCTTAAGATGAAAGGAGTTTGCTTTTACATGTTCTGAGTAGGCCAGTTTAGAAGTCTCACTCACCACTGAAACTAGCTGGAATACCTCCAGACGCTGGGATTGTGACCTTGAGTGTGGAAATGGTGTCACTTACCCGTTCATTCACTTTGTCATTCCGTATGACTTGGGTCCCCTGGTTGTAAATGACAAAAAGTCAACTTGGATCTGTTTAACTGAAATGGGGAGTGCATCCTAAGGACATTGGGCTGGTTCCCAGAATCCAAACATAGGAATGAGGCTCCAGGGGCAACTAAAATTAGAGTTCCAAAATTTCTGGGACCCTCTTCTCCAACCGACATCTGCTTTCATCCTTCTTCCACAGGCAGGTTTCCGCGGCTCCTCCACCAGCTCCTGGGCTGTTACATCTTGCAGCCCAGACGCACGAAGACATACAAACTTCTGTTTCTCAGCCATAGTTCCAAAATGCCTAGAAGAGAAGGTCTCGTGGTTTGGTTTGGGTCAGAGCTGGGTCATGCACCTACCACCTGAAAACATGGCCATGTTGAGTCGCATACTTACCCCCGACCAACCAACCAACCAGATGGGGCCGGGACAGGGAGGCTGCACTGTACTCATACGACCACCTTGTAAATTCAGAAAACAGGGTGCTAATCAAGCAAAACAAAAGGCATTCACTACCTTTCTTTTTTTCTATAATATCCTTCTGCAAAAGTAAATGGGAATCATGTAGGTGCTATTTTGCCAAAAAACAAGTCCTGAGCACCTAACTTACCTTGTGTATAACTGCATCTTGGCAATCCTTTCATTCGCACTGTACTCTCTCTGACATCGTTTAAGGGCCCTTTTTTCTATAGTTTTCAGCCCTTGCTCGTGCCTACCTCTTTTTCATTCTTCCTGGCCAGTCTGGCTGCTTAGTCTACTGAGATCAAGACGGTACATCATCTCTCATTCAACTCCTCTGCTACTAAAACAAAGCCCCTTTTCATACATCTCTACTGTTCAATTTTTTCCTTTCCCTCTTTTCCTTCACATGACTTTTCTTCTTCCAGTTTCAGAGAAAATCCTCACTCTTGTCAGCACTCAGAGGTGATCAAGATCTGTGAGAGAGATGCAGGCTAAAGTGGGTAGGTGTCAGAATAGCAATCTACCAATTTCCATGAGTAATCTCCGCCACAAAGAACAGAAATACTTAAAAGTGATTGATGATGCATTCGCTTTCTTTAGTCAAGCCACATACAAGCCAAATCGTAATTTGAAACCATTTTTAGTTTATTGTAAGAAATCCCTATCTAACTCTAAAGATCTCTGAACTCCCAGGGATTCAAAAAATTTTTTTTATTTATTTTTTCCACCTGCAAATACTACAGTATGCATTTCTAATATATAAGAACTTTAAAAAGTAGCTTTATTGCCATTAGTTCATCTAACAGAATTAAGAATTACTTGATGTCATTGAATACTCTGCTCAATTCTTATTTCTCCATTTGTCCCAAAAAGGCCTTTTTACAATCTGTCCAATCAGAATCATAATGAGACCATATACTGTATTGCATTTGGCCGCCAAATTCTTTTCATGCCTTGCAATCTTCTGCCCCATTATGCCATTGATTTGTTGAAGAAACTGCTTTTTTTTTTTTTTAAATAATCTCCCATATTCTGGATTTGGCTGATTGCTTCTAGGTAATATGAAGTCTTTAAATTTTTTTATCCCCTATATTTCTAGCAGGCTTGATTATTACTTATTTTATTATTATTATTTTTTAGTAAAGAATCCTTCATAGGCCAGTAAACATATTTCCTAACCAGCAAAGACTTGATTGGAACTTGCAATCTTTTTTTGTTGTTCCTATATTTAAAATGGTAAACTCACTGAAATTTGGATATCCTACATGGCAATCACAACTCACTTTTATTAAGTGCTTTCCACGGGCCAGGCACAATGCTAGGTAAGCACCTAAACTATAAACTCGTTTAATCTTATAACCGTCATGCAGACGAGGAAACTAGAGCTTGGAGAGTTTGATTAAATTAACCCAGTTAGTAAGTGATGGTATGAGCTCAGCGGTGGGATTGGAAATCCCAGGTTCTTAACATGTCCTGCTCTGAACAATTCCATTCCTCAATCTCCGTCTTTCCCGGTTCTCTCAGAAACCCGCAGGTATCAACACCTGGGAAGTGATCCTCCCTTGATCCTCCCTTGATCCTCTTCCGCCCCGCCCCTGCCCTCCCCTCCCTTCCCATCACATCCCTTCCCTTCCCTTCCCCGCCCCGCCCCGCCGGGTCCCGGGCTAGCCGGTTTGAGGACCTTGAAAACCACACTTCCCAGAGTGCACCGCGACCACGAAGGTCGCACTAGTGTCGTCCGTTCGTCGGCGCCATTTATGTAGAGGGGAAGGGCGGTGCGGCCTGTGATCATGGCGCTGTTCCCGGCCTTTGCGGGTGTTAGTGAGGCTCCCGATAGCGGGAGCTCCAGGAAAGGTAAGCACACAAAAGGGATGAAGAAGGCACTCGGCGGGCTAAAGGCGCAGTTTCTCGGCCCCAGGTGTCGGCCCTCGCTTTGGATGTTTATCCGCTTGTGTCCCAGAGTTCTCCGCGGCGCTGCAAAGGCTTCTGGGAAGGGCCCCTGTCCTCGCCCCAGCTTTTTGGAGTTGTATTACGGAATGACGAAGACCTAGGAGATCCCCCAAAGCATTCTTTCTAGGAGCCTCAGTTACTTCACCTCAAGTAGACTCCTGGCGCAAACGCTGGGTGTTCTTAATGCCCTCCTTCCTGTTTTACTTATTTCTGAATGTTTATTGGGTTCAAATCTTGAGGCAGGCCTAGAGTTAGGGGAATTAAGGACCCAAGCCTGTTCAGTTTCTCTCCATAGAGGCACAGCTGCTGGGAATAAGAACTAACATTTATTTATTGAGACCCTACCGTGTGTCAGGTGATGGCATTACGTATTTTACTTAAGCCTTCAAAGTCCCCGGGTTTGTACTAAATGTTGAGGCACAGACAGGCATACCTCGTAGATGTTGAGGGTTTGGTTCCAGACCACCGCAGTCAGGGGACTTGTAATCTTGTTGCTGGTGGGGGGTCTTGCATTTGTAAAAAACTCAGTACCTGTGAAGCACAATAAAGCGAAGCTCAATCAGAGGAGGTATGCCTGTAGTGACTTGCAATTTAAGGTGATTCTAAGTCATGCACTTACGTGGCAGAGCCCAGTTGTGTGAGAGACCTCACTTACATCCTCTCATGTGGCTCCTACACCTATTTTTTTGTAGCAGTTACCATAATTGTAATTAATTTCTTATACAGTGTAATTTTGGTCATCCTTTAGTAGCTGTATTCTCCATGTGGTCAAGGACAGTCAGTGTCTAGTCACCGTAGCATGCTTAGCCCCTTGCAGGGGCCCAGAATGCAGGTATTTGATAAATATTTGCTGAACGTACAGACCAATAGTAGGTACTTAACACAGAAATAACAGGACAAGGTAGGATGTTAGAGATGTCGTCGGTGAACTACGGGCATAATGACTTCGATGGGCGGTTCGCACACGGCAGGGGTGTCCCACCTTTTGGCGTCTCTGGGCCACCCTGGAAGAAGAAGAGTTGTCTTGGGCTCCACATTAAGTACATTGTGATATGTATTCACACACAAAAAATCTCGTCGCGTTTTAAGTAAATTTACGGTTTTTTGTTGGGCTGAGTTCGCAGCCAACCTGGGCTGCGGGTTGTACACCCCTGGAAGGCTTTCTATGGGAACTCCCCTTAGGGATGGGTCTTCCGCTGGGTAGGTGGAGATAGTGGCAGGGCCTTCCAGGGCCTTCAGAGGCGTGCAGGAAGGGAAGGAGACCAGGGTAGAGAACTGCAGAGAATCCAGTGTGTCTGGACGTCGAGTGGCATGAAGAGGAGCCTTGGGAAATATGGTTGGGACTGGTGGTTAGGCTCATGACTCGAACACCAGGCCAAGGGTTTACCCTTCTATTTTGGAAGGGTGATGTGGCAGGTTAGTAAGAGAGTGTTGCTCTTGTCATGTATTGTAACCAGGATTTATTGGACACTTGGGTACCCAGGATCAGGGTAGAGTTCTTAAAAGTGCTGTCTGTAAAGTGCTGTGTTTAAAAAAATTTAAACACAACGTTATTACTCACAATGAAATTAACTGTAATTCTTTAATGGCATCTAATTGTCTATGTTCAGATTTCCCAGCTTGTCTCAAAAATGGCCTTTTACAGTTGGTTTGTCCAAGTCAGGATCCAAAAAGATCCAACACTGTATTTCATGGATGTGTCTCTTGGGTCTCTTTTAAATATAAAAGCCTCTTCCTCCCTTCCATTTACCCCTGTGATTTATTTGTTGTGGAAACTGGGTCATTTGTTCTATACACACTTCCTACCAAATCCTCATGGTGTCATTTAATATGCTTCTCTATCCCAGTGTTTCCTGTAAACTAGTAATTAGATCTAGAGAGTTAATAAGACTCAGGCATAATTTTTTTTAGTTGAAAATACCTCATTGGGGGTGCTCTGCCCTTGATGTTGAATCAGATCAGGAGGATCTGCTGTCTAGTTTTCTCTCCCTTAGTGATGTTAAGATCCATCAGTTTTAGTTTTTTATAAACTACTCTCCCACCCCCGAGCTCCCTTATGGCAAAGCCTTAACTGCGTCCTTAAAATCCTTTAATGTACCTTCTGAAAGACTTTGGGAGGTCACACACTTTGGGTTTTGTTTTTTTTTTTTTGACATTTGTATTACTTTATCTTTCCTCCAAGCTGTCATCACCATCTAGAATATTATGTAAAAAGGTACTAGAATTGTTTGAGAGCATCTCTCCTTGCATATTGTTTCATCTTCCCCCACTTTTCCTTTGTTCATTCTAGAATCCAATTATTGTGGAAATAATTGTGATCTCAGAGAGCAACAGGAACTGTTTTCACATGCCTCTTGCCAGGAATTAAGCCCAAGGGAAGGGAACCAACCTCAGAAGGGAAAAAGAGACAGTAGAAGAAAGATGGTGTGAAGAGCTGTTTAGCCCTCACTGGGTATGACCTGACACATGACCTAATCCCTGTGAGCCGTAGTTTCCTCTCCTGTGCAGGAGAGCTCATGGTTCCTCCTGGAGAGGGTTGTGAGGATTAAAGGATACAAGGATGCAGGATTAAAGGATACAAGGATGCAGAGTGCGGAACCTGGTGCTTGGCCTATTATAGTACCTGTTGTGGGCACTTTGTAAAGTAGAATCCCTCTCTTTTCCTTCTCCCTGTGCTTTGTAAACTTCTACTAATGTATGCCAGACACCAATTCCACTTCTGGGGTTGAAGCGGTGAATAAAATCAAGTACCTGCCATCAGCAACTAGCATATAGAATATATAAAGAACTCTTACAACTCAGTGATTAAAAGACAGTCCAATTAGGAAATAGGCAGAAGAGTTGAATAGCTATTTCTCCTCTAGTATGAATGGCTAATAAACACCTGAAAAGTTGTTCAACCTCCGTAGTCACCAGGGAAATGGAAGTCAGAACTGCAATGAGGAAACACACCACTCCCACTCAAATGACTATAATATAAAAGACAGACACGAACATGTTGGCAAGGATGTGGAGAAACTGGAATCCTCACACATTGTTCATTGAGTGTAAAATGGTATAGCCAGTCTGCAAAATAGTCCAGCAGAACTGCCAGAATGCTGCCGTTACCCAGCAGTTCTGCTCCCGATGCTTACCCAAGAGAAATGAAGACGTGTGTTCGTATAAAAACGAGCACATGAACGTTCATAGCAGTGTTATTCATAATAGCCTCACAGTGGAAACTACCCAAGTATCCATCAACTGATGAATGGATAAAATGTGGTATCACCCATGAAATACGATTCAGCAATAAAAAGGAATAAAGTAGTGATACATGCCAAAGCACGGATGAACGCTGAAAACATCAAGTGAGAGGAGCCAGTTACAAAAGACCATATATTGTATGATCTTGTTTATGTTAAATGCCCCAAATAGGCAAATCTGTAGAGAAAAAATATTAGTGGTTGCCTAGGGCTGGGAGTTGGGGTCGGAGAGTAGGGGGTGGGTGATGGATGGAGCCTGCTAATAGGTGTAGGGGTTTTGGGGATGATGAGAATGTTCTAAAGTTCTTTTGTGGTGGTATTATACCATATTCTAAGTACTCTAACAACTTGTGAATTGCACACTTTATATGGTTGAACCTTATGGTATATAAAGTATGTCCCAGTACAACTGTTAAAAAAAAATCTAATTACCTTTTTCTGACTCTGTAAGATTTTATTTAATTACTTTTAGAGAGAGGAGAAGGGAGGGAGAGAGAGAAACATCGATCGGTTGCCTCTCGTATGCCCCCAGCTGGGGACCTGGCCTGCAGCCCAGGCATGTGTCCTGACTGGGAATCGAACCGGTGACCTTTCAGGCTGTCAGTCCACTGAGCCACACCAGTCAGGACCCTTCTCTTCTAACTGCGACCAAGGGTTCATGGGTTCTTTCTCCTCAGCATATGGATGTGCTCTGGCCACCCATCCTAAAGCAAAACAGGACCAATTAACCCCTGTTGCCACGGTCCCTTGCTCTTCTCCTTTCCTTTGTAGCTAAGACCCCTGAAAGTCAGAAAATGAGTAATTTAGAAATAGTTCATAGAAGAATCAGAAATTAATGGATAAGCAGAAAAAATTTCAGACATTTAATCTCAGCACCCATAGATGTCATTGTTAACATCTTGTATAATTTTAGCATTCATTAGAAAAGTTGATACCTTGCGTTTTTTTTTTTCAAAGAGGAGTACTGTTATAAGGAATGGTTTATGTTAAGTTACCTAACTAAGGTAGAACATGGGAATATTCTTTTAAAGTATCATAATCTTCTGTAATAACTTTAAGCATGGTAGGCTTTTATGCATGGTTTGATTTTTAACTTTTTGGAGTTGCCTACATCAAATTTGGGGTCATTAAAACCTGGTGTTTCGAAGCTTTCGTGCTCATTAGAGTATGGATGGACTGCCCAGAGCACTGGTGCCTTTTAGGCCACACTCGTTACGTGGCTTTTGCTTAGGCCCCAGCCTGATACCACAGAGGATTGCAGTCTTAAGTGTGTTGGAGTGCGTGAAAGCCCCGTGCCCTGTTCCATGGATGCCCTTTGGCCCCTGTGGGCTGTCGTGGACGTTTGGCTGACGTTGGCTGCGAGTTAGGAGGCCAGCCGCTAAGATGGATTTCCTGCTTCAGAAGCCGTATTGAGCTCCTTTCATTGATCTTCTCTCTCTTTTGCACACGCAGAATTAGACTGGCTGAGCAACCCAAGCTTTTGTGTCGGGACCGTGACGACTCTGAGCCGACAAACTGAAGAGGCCACAGCGCTCGTTTCTGAAGGGTCGCCGCGGACCAGGTAGTGTTTTTGGTAGAGGGGGTTTTCCTCTTTGTCAGTGCACTGTCTGTGGCTCAGCTCCAACAGCGCTCCTCAGAAAATCCCGTGACAAAAGAGCTCAGCAAACTCTTAAAATAATGAGGTGACCTTTGCCTCTTTTCCGTTACGTCACCCTTACCGATCAGTCTTCTGTCCCCTTTGCATTGCAGCGGCAGCTGCGTGACACACTTACTGCCGGTAATTAGGCCGTCAGGGAAATGGCGTTGTTGTGGTTCTTAAGTAACTTTACTGGCCTCATTAGCAACCTCTAGAGTATTGATAAACATGGAATTCAGATAGTTCCAACACATTCGTAAAAATAGGAGGAGCTTGTGTAATATAATGTGGAGAAGGGAAAAATTCCCCTTTCCCGCCTCTGGTTCTTTTTGGCTGGCCAAGTAATAAATCAATAGGAGACAGATTGACAAGAGAAAATCAAATTTAATATCGTGTGCATGGGAACCCCACATATGGGAAGGATCCGGAGGCCCTGCGTCTGTGAGCGGTTCAGAGGGAGGAGGGGGGATGGAGGCATAGAGGCCGTCCTGAGTGAGGGGGCAGGTGAGGCCCCTTGGGGGCTTCGGAAGGCCACTGCAGATCACCAGAGGGGCAAACAGCTCGTAAACACAAGTTTGCCCCGCCCTACACATGTGTCAGAAGAAGTTGTCTGTGATCATCTCTCATGGGCGCGGCCTCTCATTCATTTTCTTCTAGGCAGTTTGGGGAGAAGGGAGAACTTCCTCTTGAGCCAGAAGCTAAAATTGCCTTTAGCTCCAAGTGACCTCGGGGTGGCTCGTTCTGGGCCCCGACCGTAACACGTGATAAAATCTCACGAAAACTTGGGGAGAAGCGGAACGGGACACGTTTCCACCCAGCTCTGAAAGAACTTTGTTGTAGACCCTTGAACTGAGAAGTGTGCTCTCTCGCTGCCACTACGGACTAGATGGTCTGTTACCGTGATGAATGAGCCCTGGGAAGCCAGGGACTCTGAGAGCAGAAGGAGCCTTCGGAAGTCGGGAACAGTTAATGCGTGGGAGGGAGTGGTTTGTGGGCATTTCAGTAATGATGACGAGCTCATGTAACCGTTAAAAGCAAGGACTGGAATTAAAGCTTTTTTTTTTTTTTGTAAGCATTAAGAACATGCTGGTGTAATACGTAGGACTGAAAATAAACCTTTTGTAATGTTTTTAAAAATACTGTAGTTGATCAAGTAACTGTAGATTACTTTGATTTAAAAATGTATGTATATGAAAGTATAGGTTTAGAAGCTAAAGTCCGTGTGAGCATTTGTAGAATTTCCTTTTGTATTCTCGTGTATTTGTTTACTTATTTCCATAATGTTTTCCCCAGTTCTAATGTGATTTTTTCAAACAGGAGTCCCCTGAAGTCAGACCCTTCAGACGAGAGTGACGCGAACAAAAAGCGCAGACAAACCAGCAGAAAGAAGAAGAAAGAGAAGAAGAAGAGGAGGAAGCATCAGCACCGCGGGAAAAGCAGGGGAGACGTGGGCAGTCGGGCAGCAGCGCGTCCGAGTCGGACTCGGGCTCTGGCCGGGACAGGTCTTCCAGGGGCACCGGAGACGGCAGGAAAGCGTCAGAGAAGCCGAGGTACGTTCTCCGCCCTCTGGTGCCCATGGTGCTTTACAGTGGGTCCCCAGTCCCCCCCCTCCCCCCCACTTACTGCCGCAAGTTACACACTCACGTGACTGTGTAACTCAGTCAAAACGGAGTCAGTAAGTACCTCAGTACAGCTGGGGAAAAGTGGGGCTCCGTCATTTGCTCACCTGAAAAAAAAGAACTTCAACAGATCAGGGCCGTGATTTTTGAGAAATGTTAGCTGGGCACAGCCATGAATGTGTTGAAGTCTGATTTAGACAGAAAGTCTTCGGGAGTTTTGAAAGGTGGCAGACGTGCCGCCCTTGGGTGTAGGGGCTAGTTTGCCGGGAGGGGCCCTGGGCCCCCACGCTTATAAGGAGGAGAAATGTCTTCTCTTCACGGTGCAGTGTCTTCCTTGCAGTCGTTCCCATTACCAGCCCTCGCCTCCCCCACTCCCTGGGGAAGGTTAACTGTAGCCCTTACCATAGTCGTTGCTTTTGTCCTTTTCTTCCTTCGCGTTTGTTCGGACGCTGTGTTGAAGGTATAAAATAGCTCAGGACCACAGTTTCTCCCTTCCTTGGGGTCTTCATTCCTCCATTTCTTGCACAGGTGTCTACCTCGAGCACACTGTTTAGGTCGTTCTGCGGAACGGTCACAGCGTAGGTGCTCGGTGACAGTGCCTCCTCTCCACCTAGGCTGACACCCTCCCGCTCAGGGAGGCACTTTGCCCAGGGCTGGGACAGTCCGTATGTGGTGAAAATACTTGAACTATTCCTCACGTAACTTTTTTCTTTGCTCATACAGTCTAGAAGAGAGAATAGTTTAGCACCTGTCCAAAGCATACTAAGACAGTGTTATTAAGATTTTTGCAATTCTTGAGGGATGATTTGCTTTTGGGTGCTTAGACGCCCCGCTGATGGCAGGGATGCTGTGTGTGGGAGCACCTTTGGAGCTTGGCCCGGGGAGTCTCCACGAGAGAGGCCAACACCGCAGTCTCCCAGGGTCCTGCTGTCGCCTGCCCCGTGTGGGAGGACACTGCCAGCCTCTGGGGGTCCAGGCTTATTTGGTCCTCTGTGCGTCTCAGGTGCCAGCCACACCTGTAACCCAGACTTGCTCTAGAGGAAGAATAAAGGGGCCAAGCAAAAGGTCTAAATTTGACTGAATTTATGTGGGCAGGGACCACGCCCCTTTACTGGCCATGGCATGCCCCAGCCTTGGCACAGGGCCGATACATAGTAACACGTCCTGAATACGTTTCATTATGTGAATGAATGAATATACAGGGCTTGGCACAAGTAATGCCCCTATTTTTAATTACAAAATCATAAGCATGTAATTCCTTAACAAAACAATATCACACTCAAGCTCACCATGTGGCATTTTTGGTGAAATGTCCCCAGAGGCTAACAGCTTCTCATCGACCTTTGTGTCCTGGGATGACTTCTTCCTCACCTTCAGGGGCAGGCCCCTCCCTGTGCACAGCCCCCCAGCCCCACCACGTGCTGCTGCGTCCTGACCTCAGCACTCCACAGGGGCAGGAGAAGGGCTTGCTGACGCCCCGGGGGTGGTCTGCAGCTGGCCCTTCCTTTTTTTTTTCCCACCCTCAGTTGGCTTTCTGGAATGCATCACTCTCCCGCCTGCATGGCCCCTTGTGGTTTTCATCGACAGAAACTCCTCCACATTTGTTCTGGAGGGGAATGTGTTAACATCACCACACATTTTAACCTGAGACGTGGCACTCAAATAGTTACTGAATTGCTACTTGGTGTCCCTGAAATACCGTTCTCTTATATTCCCAGCCAAGAATGACTTAGAGGCTTCCAGAATCTTTATTTCTGCCTGGGCAGAACTAAAAAGCAGGAGGAACAACAGATAATGACTACTGTGACCCCTCGGGCAGTGTCTGTGTCAGCAGCATTGTGAAGTGATTTTCCCTCGGGAGGGACGGTGTCCCGTACCCAGAAATCCTTCCCCCCTCTCCTGTGGCTCCGAGGGACGTGGTTCCACTTGTGTCTGAGCTGAAAGTCTGCCGACTCACAGGCTGGCTCAGAGGGGCAGATCGGGGCCTGGTCTCGCGGCGGGCGGCCTCTCTCTGCCCTTTATGCAGGAGGCCGGCACGCCCGGCAACAGTCTGTATGGAGCCCAGACTAGAAGAGCGAGGCTTAGACTGGGCCCGAGTGGCATCTGAGGTTGAACTGGTCACAGCTGTGGCTTTGCTGCTGCCGTTGTTGAGTTTTCAGTTGGCATCAGTACCCCGAGCACTTTTCAAACGAGGTGGAGAGAGAACAGCCCTTTTTCCTTCTTTTGTAAATTAAAAAACTGTACAAATATATTTGAAATTCAGATCTCAAGAATTTAAATGGAGTACTTGAAAAAGATCACCTGTGTATTCCTCAGGTTAATTTCTGAGACGACTTCATTTTTGGTAAGGTGCTGCTTGGTGGCGATGGTCTCTGCGTTGTATTTTAAGGCTGTTTTTTGGAGCAGGGGTCCTCCCCTCCGTGTGGCACGTATGCGCTGCCGTCCTCAGCGCCCTTCGTGCTGCTCGGAGTGCGAAACGCCCAACCTCCACGTCTCTGCCCTCGTGGGCCGTGTGACCGGAAGGTCTCTATGTGCCTCTCCCTCCCTCCCCCTCCCTCACCATCTCTTGCCCCGCAGTCAGGAAACCAGTGCTGCTGTGGACCCCGGACATCGCTACATCTGGCTTGAGGACATCCAGGCCCTGACGGAAGACACCTTCAGAACAGACAAGAAGCCAGACCCTGCGAACTGGGAATATAAGTCCCTGTACCGAGGAGACATAGCAAGGTATCCGTCCCGACACCTTCCTGGGTTTCCGCTGGTGGGACGTGACTTCCTTCTGCTGAGCACTCTCAGCGCGGTCTCCTGCGCCTGGCCCCCCCCCCCCCCCCCCCCCCCATGGATTCTGTTGGGTTTTTATCCATTTCACATCCTAATGGGGAAATTTAACCTTTGAGATCAGGGTCCAGGCCGGATTAATTGTGTGTGTCCATGGTGCTTGGAAGAGTGCCTGGTACAGTAGGTGTTCAGTAAGTACTTGCCGAATGAGCGAACCTAAGAATATCTTCCAATGATTGTGGCAGACTATCTAGAAACTGATCTAATCTAGGTGCCATTTTAAAAAGTTGCAAAGGCCTTTTATTTGTCCGCCCCCCACACGTGTGCCATTTGAATCATGACATTAAATGGTAATGACATTTTCACCGCATTTTCAGCGTGCATCACCAGATAGTCAGAAGAGTAGGTGAGGATGTTTGCTTCGGTAACGAGTGTAAGCTTTTCTCCTCTGCTCTGCCAGTCAGAGTGTTTGAACACCCCCTCAGCCCTGCCAGGCACTCACCGCTGGCGAGACCGACACTGCCGGGGGCGTGAGACCAGCTGCACGCAGTCTCCGCCCCGGACGGCTCACACCAGCGGTCAGTGGTGAGGGCTGGGAATCACGGCCTGTGGGGTCAGGGGGGCCCCCCCGGCAGAGCCGCATTGTTCTTCGCAGGCTAAGTGCCTTCCCAAACAAGTTTCAGTTCCCTCTGCTTTGCTGCAGCTTCAGACTTGAGGCAGGTTTCCGCTCACGACATCTCACCATGTAAGCAGTTCCAGCTAAAAATGTCTTTATGTTGAGTTTATCTTAGTTATTTTTCATCTATCTGTATCCTCCCTAACAAACCTCATGGCTGAGAGTAAATGATGACCATATTTAACATGCATTTTATATTTAAAAATTATTTTAGTACTCTCTAAAACCTTGTTTGGTTTTCCACGCCACTACGTGATAATGCCACGGATGTGGCAGGAACCCAGGAGCAGTGGGGAAGCCAGCAAACATGGGTGGGGCACAGAGGGTGCGCCTCGGTCCCGAACTCTCTCTCACGGTGGCCTGCCTCCTCCTCCTGGCTCTCTGTGAGGCGGAGAGCACTCTCGTGTCAGGGGTGTGGGAAAGGAACCTCAGGGAGGGTCAGTGACCTCTCAAGGCCAGGCACCAGTCAGCAGCAGAGTTGGGATTTGAACCTGTGTTCCTCTGGCTTCTCCTGTTCTTCCACCGTCCACAGATGAGGCAGGTTATATAGCTGGGCGTTTTATAGACTGGGAAACCGAGGACTGGTTCTCGTTCTGACTTCGCCATTTACCAGTAACGTAATCCAAGGCGAGTCACGTAAGCCGTCTGAACCCCTGTTTTTTCGGGTGTCAATTGGGGATTGTAACTCTGGCTGTGCCTGACACTCAAGTGTCAGAAGTATTTGACGTGGAGTTAGAAATTAGTGTGCAGATATGGAGGGTTATGATTTAGAAGTAGGTGGACAAAAGAAAACATACTGACAATCAGTGCCCCCTGAGCCTCTGCTCGCGAGTGGCCCAGACCGCAGGAGGAGAGTGGTTAGCGACACCTCCGTGCATCTGAACTGCGGAGATACTGCCGTATCAACTGTTTTAATATAGAATGTGTGTGTATATGTATAAATCCATGCATACACATATCTCCGAAGGTAGATAATATGAATCAGTAATATTCTTTCTTCTCCTTTATCATTTTCATCTAATTTGTTATGAAATGAAGCTGTTAAAATCAGTTTTACAAAATGCAGTTTTAAATTCAGAACACTTAGTAAATTTTTTTTTAGAGATTATGTGAATATCTAAAATACCGTTCATTTTTAGTGAAAATAAAATAGTAATTAAGGAGAGCAAAAGTAGTTTTCTTACTTAAAATTGGCCCCGTAGGGAACGGGAGGCGCACTTGGAGCCGTTGCAGCACCAGTGCGTCTCCTCCCCTCGGTTACCTTGGGCTGACGCATAAACCATCAACGGCCGGGAGGAGAGGGTGGAGAGAGAAGGTGTGAGGGACAGCTCGTGGGTACGTGGGTGCATGGGACCCTCTCCCCCGAGGTGGAGCCCACTGCGTGCACAGGGGCGGAGGGGCGGAGAGGAGGCACAGCGGGCAGGGAGCTCCCCAGACGCCTGCCCTGTCGGCAGTGGGGAAGCAGAGGAGGCGTGGGCTCAACCCCGGGGGCAGGGGCAGGGGCGGGCGGGCCGCTGGGGGTGGAGGCAGAGCTCCCTGGGGGTGGCCGAAGGTGGCAGCAGGTCTCTGCCACCCTTCCCTCCCCACGGCACTTTATGACGAGAATTTTAAGAAACAGCCTAAGCTGAGAGACTTTCACAGTGAGCATTGATATGCCACCCCCTGCATTCTGCCATTTTACTGTACTTGCCTTATCCTGTGTCCGTTCGTTCATTGACCTTTCTTATTTTTAAAAAATTTTTATTTGTTGATTTTAGAGAGAGGGAGGCGTGGGGAGAGAGAAACATTGATTTGTTGTTCTATCTGTTTATGCATTCGCTGGTTGATTCCGTGTGTGCCCTGACCAGGGATCGAACCAGCAACCTTGGTGTATTGGGCAGTGCTCTAACCAACTGAGCTACCTGGCCAGGGAAACCCATCTTATTTTTTGATGTATTTCAGAGTAAATTGCTGACATCAGTGAACGACCCCCTAAATACTTTAACATGGATATCGTTAACTAGAGTGCAAGATTCGTTTCATTTTTTCTTTTGATTTAAAATTTACACATATTGTCATATGCAGATCTTTGCTGAGTTTTGACAGGCATATACCTGGGTAACCCCGACTTCTGTGAAAATGTTGGACCCTGAAAGTTTCCTCCTCCTTTCCTGCCAGCCCACACCCCGCCTTTCCCACCGTGCGTCGGTTTTGTCTGTTCTGGAACGTCCCAGAGACAGGGTCACACAGTGGGGACGCTCTGTGTCTGGCTCCCTCCACTCGGCGAGGCGCGTCCGAGCTTCCTCCGTGCCGCGGCGCTCACGCCGCTTATTCCCCACCCTCTGTCGGCGGGCGGGCAGGCGGGCGCCCGGGCTCCGTCCGGTCGTGCTGGGCTGTGCGGAGTGCAGCCGTGGAGAACCCTTGTGCCAGGTCCGTGTGTGGGCACGTGGTTCCCTTTTTCCCGGGTACCTACCTAAGGTGTAGAATTGCTGGGCCATAGGCTAGGTCTGCGTTTAGTGTTTTTTTTTTTTAATTTCTTTTTTAAGGTGCTATTTATTTATTTTAGAGACTAGGGAAGGGTGGGAGCGAGGGAGGGAGAGAGGCAGTGATGCGCGGGGGAGCGTGGGTCAGTTGCCTCTCACACGCCTCCAGCTGGACACCGGAGACCCGGCCTGCGGCCCAGACACGTGCCCCGACCTGGAGTCAGACCAGCGGCCTTTCGCTCTGCGGGGCAAACCCAACCCACTGAGCCACACTGGCTGAGAATAAGTTTATTTTTAAAAGAAACTGCCAGACCTTTCCCCCAAGTGATCATGCCAGTTTATCTTCCCGTCGGCAGCAGATGGGAGTCCTGGTGACGGCACAGATCACTCACCGACATGTGGCGTCGTCGGCCTTTTAATTCTGGCTGTTCGGGTGGGTGGGTGGTGTCTCTGTGGCTTTAATTGGCATTTCCTTGATGACTGACGATGTTGGACACTTTTTCATGTGTTTATTGTCCATTCATGTCTTCTTTTGTGAGTTCTGTTCAGATCTTCTGCCCAGCTTTAAATTGGGCTGTTTATATAACATACATACCGAAAAGTGCAGCTTTCCTGGGCTTTTGGGCAGATACCCAGTAGTCATGTGTTTGTAGCTCCGGGGACGCCTACACGTTCCATAAAAGCATCTAGAACCCAGCCTCTTTCCCCTAGAGCAGAAAATAGCCAGATGTAATTTTGTTTGACATACTTTGTTTCAGGATTAAAAAAAGAACCTCAGACCTACATGTTATCTCTGTAAGTGGGGACACAGGACAGTGCCGGGGAAAAGGGACTGTCGGGGACACGGCCGACCCGGTGTCGCCTGAGGCCTCGGTGCCCTGCTTCAGGCGCAGCGTGAAGGGGGACAATGACATCTGCCTTTCCTGTCACGTGCGATTGTGATGGTCAAATGACGTCACGCAGGTGACAGTCCTTGAACTCTGAAGCGCCAGGAAAATATAAATCACCAAGATCTAGATGCCAGGCGTGACCTTAAATTTAAATTCATGAGGGTTAACGAGGCCTCCAAGTGTTAGAAGAGTAAGTCAGAGGGGCAGAAAAAGTTAATTGCCAATCCTTGTATTTCTCTAAACAGAAACAGTTTGAAGGCGAGGCGAAGTCGAATATATGCCCTTACTTACCTTGCGCAACGAGCCTTCAAGCCTGATGAGCTCTCCCTCACTCGGAGCCAGTGTGCACACTCCCTCAGTGGTTCCTTCTCTCCCCCAAACCCAGGTACAAGAGGAAGGGAGACTCCTGCCTGGGCATCAACCCGAAGAAGCAGCGCATATCCTGGGAGGGGGCCCCCGCGGCCAAGAAGCACGCGCACAGGCGTGTCGAGCGCTACTTCACGCGGAAGAGCGTGGGGCTGCTGAGCGCCGACGGGGTTGCCGTCAGCAGCAAGGGCGAGCCTCTCGCGCCTGAGCCAGCAGCGCCCTTCATCCCGGTGCAGGGCTCGGACGACGTGGCCCCTCCCGTGGCAACCTGGCTGAACCCTCTGGGGATTTACGATCAGTCCACCACGCAGTGGCTGCAGGGACAGGGTCCTTCAGAGCAGGAGTCAAAGCAGCCGGACGTAGAGCCAGACCGCGAGGACACGCTTCTCAAGGCCAAGGTGGAGGAGTTTAACAGGCGGGTGCGGGAGAATCCTCGGGACACTCAGCTGTGGATGGCGTTCGTTGCTTTCCAGGTAAGCATCACTGTCACACTTCTGTTACTTGGCGTGGCAGTCCTCGTGTTGGGTGAAGCGATACACTGTGCTGGCCTTTGCGCGCTCCTTCCTGTGAGGAACCCAGGCACCGGGCACCTAAAGTTATTGGAGCCTAGCCCTTGCCCTGGGCTTTCCCAGAGTGCCGGGAGGGCTGACGTGTGAAGAGCGTGTGTGGTCCCGGGTGGTGAAGGCTTTACTGCGTGACCTGGGGATGGACGAGGGGTGACTTGCCATAGAGAGTGGCAGGGGAGGGCTTCCGGGCGAAGGTGACAGCTGGGCGGAATCTGGAAAGGAGAGCAGATGGTCCCCGTGCAGGGGGAGGCATTCGGGGTGCAGCCCCAGCATGCGGAGTGCACGGGGCGGTGGGGGTGGGGTGGGCGCTGCTCGCCGAGTTTCCTAGTTACAGCTGTGCGCTCCCTTTCCGAGACACTCAGGTTCCCCGAGTTCCACTTAGTGCTTTGAGCCACTCACACAACTGTGTAAATGTGCCCACGTTTGACTGTTTTAATGGTGAAGTTGACTCTGCAGGAAAGGGTTTCGAGGCGTTGCGTGCTAGTTATTCATCCATAAGTCTAAGTGCTAAATGACAGAGGGCGGACAGGCAGGTAAACACAAGGTCCAGTTTGCTCGGTGACGCAGGCAGGCAAGGGACTGAGTTCCGTTAGAAGCAATTGCGATAAACAAGCCCTTCACGAAAGTCTGAAAGCAGTTCATTTGGAGAGGCGAGATGCCCTTTGGGGCCTGCTGGTACTTGATGGGCAGAACCAGAGGGTCCCCTCTGGCATTTATTTCTCAGTGACTCTCTTTCTTGTTGAGGACGAGGTCATGAAGAGCCCTGGCCTGTATGCCCTGGAGGAAGGAGGGCAGGAGAAGCGCAAGAGGTCCCTGAAGCTCATCCTGGAGAAGAAGCTGGCCATTCTGGAGCGAGCCATCGAGAGCAACCAGAGCAGTGTGGACCTGAAGCTCGCCAAGCTGAAGCTCTGCGCCGAGTTCTGGGAGCCCCCCACGCTGCTCAAGGAGTGGCAGAAGCTGATCTTCCTGCACCCCAACAACACCGCCCTGTGGCAGAGATACCTTCTGTTTTGCCAGAGCCAGTTCAGCACCTTTTCGGTATCGAAAATTCACAGCCTGTATGGGAAATGCCTGAGCACTTTGTCGGCCGTGAAGGACGGCAGCATCTTGTCTCACCCCGAGCTGCCCGGCACCGAGGAGGCCATGTTTGGTAAGGGGACGGTGACCGGATCCACTTATGTGGAGGAAATACACATTTTTGTTTTTAAGGTTTTATTTATTCTTAGAGGGGAAGGGAGGGAGAAAGAGAGGGAGAGAAACATCAATGTGTGGTTGCCTCTCACGCACACCCTACTGGGGACTCAACCGAGGCATGTGCCCTGACTGGGAATCAAACCGGCAACCCTTGGGTTCGCTGGCCGGTGCTCAGTCCACTGAGCCACACCAGCCAGAGCAGGACTTATACTTTTGACTGTAGCTGAAATGAACATTTATTTTGGCTTATTTTAGAAAACCCTTAAGTTGATAAACCTGATTGACAAGTTGATAAAAGGGGTTAATCAAGAAAAAATCTATTGTGACTCCTCTTGGCCATAGCAGATCCTCCCCGCTCCAGCCCCTCAGTGGTACTGGTGGGGGCACTGGGGACCACCCCCGAGAAGTGCCCGCTTGTCTCCTCACTGACCAGGGTGGCACAGTCAGGCTCTGGACCTCAGGCTGCCAATGGCCTTCTCCATGGCAATGCCTGTGCCGCTGCCCTCGTCCAGTTCTCGGGGTTCGGGCAGTGATGCTCGTGGGGTGCCCTGACCGACTAGAAATGGCTGCGTAGACGTGTCGGCCATCGACACTGTGCTGTTAGCATTTCTGGTGCGTCCCGAAGGAGCCTAGAGCACCAACTCTGTGCGGTCGTGAGATACCGGAGGCAGCACGTGGTGCGGGAGCTGGAGAGCACCGCTCTGGGCTTGAACCCCGGCTCGCCCTCCTTGGTTTTGGCGCGTCCTTGGGCAGTTCCTCCCTCGGCACCCGCAGTGCGGTGATGCATGGCAGCCGAGCTCAGCGTTGGGCGGGCCTTTGGTGGAAGCCCTGCCGTCACAGCGAACTTCTAGAGATGAGAACGCCTTGCTGTGGAAGTAACTCGAGTTCTCCCCCCGACATAAAGAGCCTTGTATTTGGCGTCATGTGAGATACATGACAGCTTCGTGTTATTTCTGGAGCAGGCGGCACGAAGCTGTTCGTTCTGTGGCGGCTGGAGCTGTTCCCCAGTTCAGGCAAACTGGGGTTCCCAAACATGGCACCCGCGCTGGAGGACAGCCAGCTCTGAGCACAGGGCGGAGGTGGCTGGCGAACAGCGCCATCTAGTGACCAACAGAATACCGATCTTGGCTTTCTGATTTAAAAAAAATCTCCTGCACCATCCTTTTCCTAGAATTTTCTTGTGATGATCCAAGAAAGCTTTGAGTTTTGATGATGAGTATTTAGACCAACCTCTTGCCTTAAGTTTACGTACCTGTAGTTTTTTATTGTTCCATTCGTGTTCTGTGATGGTTTCATGTAAAGATGAGGTTGAGCACACTGTGACTGCAGTGCTGTCGTGGGTCCTCGCAAACCAGGCCGGTGTGGGAGTTGCAGCTGTGCAGGTGCGACGGTAGCGCGCTTCAGGGAGGTGTTCTGTTCTGCCGCGTCTTAGCAGTGCGGCCCTCCCCCGCCGGGCACTGACCCCGCTCCCCGTGTCTGCCTGCCTCCAGCGCTCTTCCTGCAGCAGTGCCACTTCCTGCGCCAGGCCGGCCACGCTGAGAAGGCCATCTCTCTGTTCCAGGCCATGGTCGACTTCACCTTCTTCAAGCCCGACAGCGTGAAAGGCCTGCCCACCAAAGGACAGGTGCGGCTCTGCTCCCCTCCCCTCCCTCCTCCCCTCCCCCTCCCCTCCCACTCCTCTTCACCTCCCACTCCTCCTCCTCCCCTCCCCCTCCCCTCCCCCTCCTCCCCTCCCCCACCTCCTCCCTTCCCCTCCCCCCTCCCCTCCCTGCTTCTCTCTCTTTTGGGGGGAGGTAAGGCTCATGGGAGGTGGTGGTAGTACTTTTAAAACAGCATACTTTCCTTTGTATCAGACCTGCTGGGGACTGTGTCTCAGAAGGATTCTAGCAATGCAAGGAAAATCCCACAACGAAAGCAGTGAAACGTGGGGGGGGGTGAAAGAAGACCCTCTCCCACAAACAGAGAGACTCACTCCTGCCCCCTTTTCTCCTTCCTATGGTCCTTGTTAAAATGCCAGCGATGCCCACCGGTCAGGGAAACCCTTGCCGTGCCTTTTAACCCCTGTGTTACCCTGCCCCCCTTCCTAGTGTGGGTCTTGTGCCACTCCCGCATGAACCCTCCCGCGGCCTCAGGGCTCTGCTCTGGGGCAGATGGAGCTCCGCGCTGGCACTTGGTCCACACCGGCCCTGACTGGGGGCGGGGCCAACCATTCCCATGACAAGTGAACATTGCCAGCACTCGGGACGTGAAGCAGTGGAGATGAACCTTCCCATAGGGCTGTTCACCTAAGAAAGCCTTCGTTACCCTTTTCCCACCTAACAAAACCCCGTTTCCTGTTCTGCACAGAGGGTCTGGTGGGAGATGGACAGGATGTCTGAATTCATGGAGATCTTTTGGAGGCCTTCTTGAGACACTTAAGGTCTCCATAGTGTATAATTTTTGTGAACTGCCTGTTAAGACTTTATCATCATTATTTTTATTTTTCCCCAGACAAAATTGTGTTCAAGGCTATCAGTGTAACTGATGATTAGTGTGACAAGCCAGATAGCAGTTATTTTAAGACATATTTTACTACCTTAAGGGTATGCCGTGCTACAGAAGTGACCCTTAGCCAGCTCTGCGGAGCACGTGGTGTGTGGTTGGGGGTCAGGGTCAGGGCCAGTGCGCTCGGCTCTGCTGACGCTCGCTGTCTGTGATGAGAGCGGTCGCTCTCGGGGTGGGCGGAGGGCACGGCCCAGGACTGGGGAGCATGGAGAACCACGCCTCTGACAGGTCGGGAGGGCTGATCCCCGCTCTTGAGGTTCGAAACACCAGCAGCACATGCAATTGCAAAGTATTTACATGACAACTCAGAAATAGTTGTCTATTTCTAAGGACTTTTTGTATCTTCATGACTAAGACATTGTTACCACAAATAGACAGTCCGGTATTGCTGGTCTGTGGAGTAAATTGGTTTTAACCGTATGTCACACTTTTTTAAAACACACTCACCTTTTTCTTGAGTGCGCTTTCTTCTGTTCCTCTTGTGAGAGCACACCCTGTAAAGAGGGAGTGTGGTCTCCCCAGGCCCCCTCCCTCCCTGAGGAGGCTGCCGAGCGCTCAGCAGCCAGGGCCCAGGCCAGGATGCTGGCGCCGCCCTCCAAGCTTCTCCCAGGCGCTGTCTTGCCCCTGGCGTGCATAGCTCTCCCCGGGGCCCGGCTGGGTAATCCTGTGGCTGTTGCCCTTGGTGTGCCCGCCGGAAGCCTGCTCATCCTCTTCGAGAGGCTGCTTACAAAAGCGCTCATTGAGCAAGTTATTGGCTCTCCTTTAAAGTCCCCATTGTTGGCTGATAACGTGATCCCTTTCCTGTTCCTTGCCCTGTTCACCTTCTGTTCCATGTGGAGTTGTTTGTTGCCACGGAACGGGACGGCAGAGCTGGGGACGTGCAGGTGAACGAAGGGGGGCCAGGCTCTCACATGCAGGCCTTTTGTTCGTGGGGTGCCAGCCATCTGTAGCGCTGTGCCAGCAGGCACTTACAGTGTCCCTGTCAGGTGTGGGGCACCGTGCCAGGTGTCGGGGACAGTTAGCTGAGATGTGGCCGTGTCCTCAAGACCTCAGGGTCTGTCCTGTTGAAGCCTTCGGCCCCTCCCCCTGAAGAGGTCTTGACGGCCACAGGCCTTCGGGAGCGGGGGCCTGGCTGTGCGCCTGCCCCCTGTGAGGCTGGCCTGCCGGGCCCGCACTGGGGAGCCGCCTTCCTCCTGCCCTTCTCCCTGACCCGGGCCAGGCTTGGTGACCCAGGCCCGGGAGTGTCATCCGTCACTCCTTGGCCGTAGTCTAGGTCCAGCCCACACTCACGGGTGGGAGTCCCCCGAGGCAGGAGGAGAGGGACGGGGCTGCCGTGAGGCTGCCCCTCCCACGAGGAATTGCATTTTCCTCCTTGGGGTGTGTGTTATGTTGTGGATCGACCGCAGGGACCGATGACAGGCGAGGTTTCAGGAATGAGCCCCGCCGCTGCCGGTCAGTGCTTTGCCCGGTGACTCACGGTTTTGTGTGAGGAGGGTGACCTCTGCGTTTTAAATCCGAACAGGTAGAGTTCTTCGAGCCCTTCTGGGACAGCGGAGAGCCCCGGGCCGGGGAGAAGGGCGCCCGCGGCTGGAGAGCGTGGATGCACCAGCAGGAGCGGGGCGGCTGGGTGGTCATCTCTCCAGGTAAGGCGCCTCGCGTGCGTGCGCGCTCTTCCGCGGTTCGTCTTTACGTTCTCGTGAGTTTCTGCTCGTGCACGTGAGCCGTTTACCGGCAGCTGGAGGATGTTGCACAGACATGGAAGTGCCGAAGGCGCGCTGAGTGGGCGGCCCGGGAGAACAAACCGCCCCCTTCCCTTTAGGGGCATCCAGCCCTCGGCCCCCTGCAGCCCAGGATGCTGTGCGTGCAGCCCAGCTCAAAACCACGCATTTGCTTAAAACATCATAAGGTTTTCTTGTGATTACATATCACAATGTGGCCGAAGACAACTCCTCTTCTTCCAGTGTGGCCCAGAGACGCCACAAGGCTGGATGCCCCTGCGAGGACCTTGGAAGCGGCCCACCCCCCAATCTCAGTGCGTGATGCTTTGAGGGTTTGAGTTTTTCCCGGGAGAAACATTTTATTTTTCCTTGTATAGGCTGATCCTGAAGAACTGATCTTGTCACTAACCCTCCCACCCCATCCCCATTTACTTCTGTCGGCAACGTCCAGATCCTTTGAAAAACAGTGGCTGTTTAAGGACTACTATAGAATAATGGTTAGCCAGCATTTACCCTTTTCCATCAGCACTGCCTGAGGGAGAGAGAATGCAGGCACATGGGTGCCCTCACGCTTTCTAGTAGCCACATTAAACGAGCAGAAAGAAAACAGGTGAAGTTAATTTTGATAATGTATTTTGTTTGATCTAGCATATCAAAACATCAGTATTTCAGCATCTAATCAGTACTGAACTAATGAGGTATTTTGCTTTTTTAAAATTTTATTTATTTATTTATTTATTTATTTTGCTTTTTTTTTAATGAAGGCAATGGGCACTTCTCTTTTTTTAAGATTTTATTTATTTTTTTAGAGAGGGGAGGGAGGGAGAAAGAGAGAGAGAGAAACATCAATGTGCAGTTGCTGGGGATCATGGCCTGCAACCCAGGCATGTGCCCTGACTGGGAATCGAACCTGCAACACTGGTTCGCAGCCCACGCTCAATCCACTGAGCTACGTCAGCCAGGGCATGAGGTATTTTGCTTCTTTTTTTCACATGAACTCTTTGGAATTTGGTGTGTATTCTCCATGCGTAGCACGTCTGAGTTCAGACTCGGCTCACTGCTTTCGAGGGCCCCAGGGCCACAGGCTCAGGGCTGCCATGTCGGCCAGCGCAGCTGTGCGCCCGTCTGGAATTGCAGCCCTCACCCGGTTTCACTGACGGGGGGGGGGGGGGGGGGGGGGGGGGTAGGCACTCGGGAGACTGGCCCCTCACCCAGGCTCTCGCCCCAGGGCTGTCACCTTGCCAGGCCTCGGCTCCTTCATCCGAGACGTGGGAACCGGGGCGGCTGTGGTCTGTGTGGCCGTGCGCAGCTCTGGGCTGGTGGCCTGTCTGTCACCACTTGGCCTGGGCCCCTGCGGTGTTGGGGACTGCGCTCTGGGTGGCGCTGTCCAGGGATGGCCAGGCCCCCCGTGGGCTGTGAGGGAGCTCCGCCTCCAGGACCTGGAGCTGCGGTTCAGACTCCCCAGCAGGTCTGCGCGTGGGGCGCCAGCACCTGTGGGCAGAGCGGGGGGCGTGGCACTTGGGCTGCTGCGTCTGCTCGGCCGCACGAAGCGCCCAGGACGAGCAGGTTGTCGTGGTAGTGCCTCTTCTGTCCTGGCGCGGCCGACTCCGCGTGGCTGTCTGTCTTCAGGGTCTTCGTGTTTGTGAGTGAGTGAGTGAGGCGCTCAGAGTGCACGGTGCTCGCGTCCTGCAGTTCCCCGGTCCCCACGTTGGACCTTCCTGTGGGTGTGTGGCAGCGCCCAGAGGCTGAGTCAGTGCAGCGTCTCTGACGAGGGCGCAGAGGTCCCTGGATGCTCCTCGTGGGGGCGGGGTTGGCTTTCTCAGTGAGATGACGCGGGGACTGCAGCCTTGGTGTTCGGTGTCACGTTAGGGACGTGTGATGCTGGTGTAGCCCCTGCTGACTCTCCAGACGTTCCCGCCACAGAGCCCCCTGAATGTGCTGCGTGTCTTTGCACCGGACGTGGGGGGGGCCTCCGGGACGCCAGGATCTGAAGGAAGTTGCCGGTTCCTTGTCTCCAGAAAACTGGTTGGTCACCGCTTTCGTTTGCAAGTTCTCTTGCCCTCCCTCATGAGGTTGGCACCTAGAGAGCTGGGGTTTATCATGGATTCCGGGTGTTTCTCGATAACATCACTGCTTGTTTCTTCTCGTACCTGGTCATTGCCTGTTGGTGTGTAATTATTGTACACGTGTCGGTTTCACACCACGCAGTCTTTTAAATTTCTAGTGTGATACACTCAGGTGTCTAGGTGCGACACAGGACGCACTGGAGTAACTTCTCTAACGCTAAGACTTGTTCAGCGTGATTAAAGATTACTTTAAATGTAGATTACTAGAGGAAGGTGATAATTAAACTTCAGTTTTCTTTGAGAAATTCAGAGAAGTGTTAAGATAAAATAGTGGGTTAAAAATGGTAATACACCTATCGCTTATTTAAATTCTGTGGATGTTTTGTTAGTGGTTTATTTTGAAATACTTACAGATTGACAAGAAGTTGGAAGGAGATACACAGGGTCCCCCCACCTCCCGCCTTGAGGCAGCACCGGGGCTCAGGGTCCCGCCAGGGAACGGCACCAGGGCAGCCTGCCGAGGTTGCTCGGACCTCATGGGTCCTGCACACCCTCCGCGGCATCTGACACTGCGCGGTTGTGTCCCACCCGTGGAAGGGGAGGGGATTTCTCCTCTTCCGTTCTGTGTTAGGAGTTGTTCAGAGTTCGGAAACAAAGTGTAATAAAGTGTATCACTAAAGGATAAAGTTTATCAATAGAGGATATCTTGAATTGCCCTGTTTTTTTTTTTTTTTTAAGAAGGGAGCATAGGTCATAATCGTAAGGCCACTGGCCAAAAATTCTGATGCCTTAAGAAAGTCTAAGGTATCAGTCGTGGCGTGAGGTGTCGTTTAGCAGATTCTGGGGCGGTGCTGTCCAGTAGCGGCCACTAGCCGTGTGGGCTGTTCCCGTTGCAGTGGGCGTGGCGGCTTGGGGAAGCATCTCACTCCACCGGCCACCCCGCCAGCCTTTCCCAGGACCTCGCTGTGCCCAGGGGGGAGTCCCTCCGTGCCCCCAGGGGCTCCGGGAGGCTGGGCCATCCTGGGTGCCCACCACAGCGGCCGCCCTGCAGGTTGGTGGGGCGTCGATGGTGAGCTGGAGGTTTTGTTCTTGTCTAGACGAGGACGACGATGACCCGGAAGAGGATGACCAGGAAATCGGAGATAAGACTCTGCCCAGGTGGCAGATCTGGCTGGCGGCCGAGCGGGCCCGAGACCGGAGGCACTGGCGGCCGTGGCGCCCGGACAAGACCAAGAAGCAAACCGAGGACGACTGCGAGGACCCAGAGAGACAGGCAAGTGTGCCCCGGGAGGGGCGCCAGCCCTGTGGCCCCCCCTCCGCCCCACCCCCATGGGGGTTCCGTGCCCAGAAGGATGCCACTGGGCTCTCTGGGCACCTGCCTGCCCTGGGCGGTGCTGGCCTGGCTCCTTCCTGCCTGTGGGAACGTCCCTTTCACTGGGAACCAGGGGAGAATTTCATTGGCTGCCAGTGCGTAGGAGCATGGAGGTGCTCGACCAGATACAGGTCCTGCTCCTGGGTTCTGGGGGGACGCTCAGGGTCACCCCTCTGGCGATTGACTTCCAGGTTGTTCAGTTACTCTTCACACGGAAGCTGGAGGGCTCAGGGCTGAAGGCACAGAGTGACTGTCCTGGACTCTTAAGCCGTGTCCACCTTCCCCTCCCTGCTCTCGCAGATCCAGAAGTGGGCCAGATAGGTTTGACTCTGGAAGACGAGAGGGACTGGGTGTGGAGGCCGCACGGGGACAGCGAGTAGACAGCCCGTCTCCTGGAGAAGGGACGAGCACTTGCAACCCGTGGCCCTGGGCCTTTCCCTTCCATGGCTCATCTTACTGTCACTGCGTGACTCGGTCCATGCTACGCTAGTGCAGCAGCTCTGGAAGTTTTACATTAAAATAAGTGAAAAGATTCTGTTTTGACTCCTGCAGTTGACCCAGTTTCACAAGATAAGGATTGTGTTGCCTGGCACGCAGTGTGGCGTGGGTATGGGCTGAGGGGTCTCACTGCTGCCAGGCTTGTTGGCTCTGCCCGGTTTGTCGTCTGCGAGCCTCCCCACGTGCTCCGAGCCTCCCCACGTGCCTCGAGGGTGGAGACGGCTGCCTGTGTGCTGCCCTGCCGAGTCACCGGTGCTGGGAGGGGGCGAGTCTGGTGGGAGCCCCCCTTCCCGCCTGAAGCTCGAGTGCTCAGGGAGGACTGGGGTCCTGCTGCAGCACCCGGGGGTTTCACAGAGTCCGCCACCCTTCCAGCGGTCCATTCTCAAGGCCCAGAGCCTTGGTGGTGCCCTGGAGCGCATTTCTGGAGCAGACGGCTGCTGCGAGCAGTGTCCTGTCACAGCCTTTTCTCTGCTCAGAGCCTGGAGAAGGTTTCTGATTAATCGGTGGTTTGATTAGTTGACTCCCAGGTAGTCCCTCTTTGCTGGGAGCCACAAAGACCAATCAGATGAGCAGACTCTGGGACAAAGGGTAGCTTCCATGACTTACATTTTGAAGTCATCACCCGAAAGTGCTGCGAGTGCCCAGTTAGTATTAGGCGCTTGGAAGTGCTTTTAACACGGTCTCTTGCTCCTGTAGTTCCTTCTCACCTTGCTGCTACTTCTCTGTTTCTGAGCGTATTTTTCATTTCCTGGAGCAACTTTGTGCAAAGAGACCACAACATAATAAAGTTCTTTTCTCTATGTTAAAAAAAATTTACACTTGTAACTACAAAGCAGTTGTGTGTGCTCTCAGAAGTGAGTATGATTCTAGACTTCCTGTGAGTTCTGCGGGACACTTTGAAAGTTGTTGGCTTCAGCCAGCTCACCGGCCCCCTCCTTCCGAGGACCCCCAGCAGTGTGAGCATGCTGACGGCGTCTTGGGGCTCCCCACACCTGCCCTGCAGCCCCTGGAGCTGCCTGGCCAGGCCTGGCTTTCCTGCATCTTGCAGAAAACCTAGCTCCTGTCTGTTTAAAATTGTATAATGTTGAATCATTACACATTCATATAAAAATAATTATGGGGAAAATTGTGAGGGCATTTTTGTTTGTTTGCTTCAGTAAATAAACAAAATAAACAGCTCCGAACAGGTCACTTCACCTTGTCTTCCCTGCAGGTGTTGTTTGACGATATCGGACAGTCTCTGATCCGACTCTGCAGCCAGGATCTGCGGTTCCAGCTGATCGAGGCCTTTCTGCAGTTCCTGGGCGTGCCTGCTGGCTTCACCCCCCCTGCCTCCTGCCTTTACCTGGCCATGGACGAGAACAGCATCTTCGATCACGGACTTCACGACGAAAAGCCACTGACTTTTCTCAACCTTTCCTTTTCCGGCGTGAGCTGTGTTGGCCGCACGGACCGGCTGGGCTGCCGGCGCTGGGCCAGAGGCCACGACCGAGAGGGCGGGGAGTTCGTCCGCAACGTCTTCCACCTGGTGCTGCCGCTGTTCTCGGGCGGGGAGCGGTCCCGGCTCTGCGTCTCCTGGTTGCGGTACGAGATCGCAAAGGTAGTGACTCCAGCTGCCTCCTGCCCGTGCGCGGACTGACTCCCTCTTGTGTCCGCGTGTACGAACGGAGTCGCCGGCGCTCGGGGTTGTCCGGGGCCCTGGGCCGTGGCACCTCCTTCCTCAGGGGCCCCAGAGGCACTTGGCATGTGGCAGCCCCTCTGAGGAGCCACGCCCGCTGAGGAGGAGCAAGAGCTGTTTCTTGTGTTGGCTCTCGTGTTACCAGATTCCTGTGATTACATGAACTGCTAGTGTTGAGAGCCAAGCTTAAGCAAGGGTAGAGGATTTAGGGGCTTATTAAAATAGATAGAGTAAGCTGGTAGCCTGCTTTTTTTATCTGTATGTCTGCTAGGAATTTGCCGAGGATGGACTCGTCTGCCCTCTGCCGGCCACAGGTGGAATTTAATCTTAGCACCCAGAGTTCTGACACTTGAACCCCAGATTGCTTACCCCAGGTTGTGTTATTAACATAGTGGTGTCTGATGTAACTGGGTGGTTTTCTTCTTCAAGAACGTTTAGAGTATTGAAGCCTTGTTTGTAGAGGTTTCAGATGAAAACCGGGGTTCATTTGGGGGTTCCTGTGGCCTCGGTAAAACCCTGATTTGTCTCCGGGCTCAGAGAGCCCCAGTGCTTAACCAAACGTGTGACGGGGGAGGGAGGTGTGAATGCCTGGTGTGGCTTTCTCACTCAGCTCAGTGGGGCTGCTTTCAGTACACAGGGCACTTGGAGTCATTCTGTTCTTTATCTCCAGGTCATTTGGTGTCTTCACACTAAAAAGAAGAGATTAAAGTCACAAGGGAAGAACTGCAAAAAACTAGCCAAGAATCTCCTGAAGGAGCCAGAAAACCGCAACAATTTTTGCCTCTGGAAGCAGTATGCACATCTGGAATGGTTGCTGGGCAACATGGAGGACGCCAGGAAAGTTTTTGACACGGCTCTGAGCATAGCAGGGAGCGGAGAACTGAGGGACCGCGAGGTCTGTGAGCTCAGTCTGCTCTATGCCGAGCTGGAGCTGGAGCTGGAGCTGGCCGCGGACCTGCGAGGGGCCGCCACGGCCCGGGCTCTTCACATACTGACCAGGCTGGCCGAGAACAGTCCCTATGGGCCCTACGCCGGGCAGGTCCCAGCCGTTCACGTCCTGAAAGCTCGGAAGGCCTACGAACGGGCGCTGCAGGACTGCTTGGGTGAGGACCGCGTGTCTGACCCACCTGCCCCCGATTCCCTTAACCGCCTCGTCAGTGTGGTTAAGTGCTTCATGCTCTTCCAGTATCTGACCGTAGGGATCGACGCCGCCGTGCGGATATACGAGCAGGTGTTTGCAAAGCTGAAGGGCTCCGTTTCCCCGGAAGGCCCAGGCCCGGAGGCCGGCGCCGGCGCCGGGAGCGTGAGCAGTGCCCTCGAGGCCGCCACTCTGATGCACACGAGCCTGCTCCGGTTCCACATGAGAGTCAGCGTCTACCCGCTGGCGCCTCTGCGGCAGGCACTCTCGGAGGCCCTGAAGTTGTATCCCGGCAACCAGGTGCTTTGGAGGTCGTACGTGCAGATTCAGAGCCAGTCCCACAATGCCAGTAGGACCAGAAGGTTCTTCGACGCGGTCGCCAGGAGTGCAGAACCCTTGGAGCCGTGGCTGTTTGCGATTGAAGCTGAGAAAATGAGGAAAAGGCTGGTGGAGACGGTTCAGAGGTAATCACAGATTGCCTCGTTCGCGTGTCCGTGGCCTCTGGGAAGCCTCAGGAGTGCAGGGGTGCACACGGGCCCGTGCCTGGCACACCCACGTGGGTGTCCTGGGTTTGGCAGAGGGGCGCGTCGGGAGAGGAATGCAGGACCTGCGAGTAGCGTGACTCGTGCTGGAGGCTCTGTGGCTGTCCTCCGGGGCCGTGCCTGTGGGGTCCCGAGCATTGCTTGCGGTGTATGGGTGACCACTCTCGGGCCTTCAGGAGTCTGAGACGCTGTAGTGGAAGCATAATGTGTAGGAGCACAGGCTCTGGAGCTAGACTCTGGGCTCCAATCCCAGCTCTTCCGTTTACTGGCCTTGTGACCTCGGGCAAGTCACTTTACCTCTCTGACAGGTTCCTGGGAAGCCAGGGCTTGGCGTGTGACTTGTAGGCAGACTCACCGTGGTGTAGAAGCCACACGGTGTCTCCGCTCCGCACCCCCAGCACCTGCGGACCCGAGGGACAGCCCTGCCCGATGCGCTCTGACCCGGCTGGGACTGATGTCCATTACCACTCACGCACGTCTGCCCCTGCGACGCTGGCGTGGCAGACTTGCCTCGGAGTCACACGAGCCTTTGTCTTGCAGGGTAGATGGCAGAGAGGTGCACGCCACAATTCCCGAGACCGGCCTGACGCACCGGATCAGAGCCCTGTTTGAAAACGCGACCCGGAGTGACCACGGCAGCCAGTGCCCCTTACTGTGGAGGATGTATTTGAATTTTTTGGTAAGAAAATACGTCGAGTTGTTGTGCGTGTGCAGAACTCTGAGTGAGGGAGTGCGGGTGTCCAGCAGCTACTGCGCGGGCAAGCTGGCGGGGGTGGGGGTGCCTCCTGCACCCTCACACCTTCTCCCGGGCGGGTGCCAGGTGACGTCAGGTCTCCCGGGACTTGGGAAGGGGCAGGGACTGGGTGGGATGATGGGGAGGGGTAGTTGCTGGGCGGCTCGGTGTCGACGGGGGTGTGTCTGAGTTGACTTCGTTGAGCTGACAACTTGGAAATGGTCTAAGAGCTTTCGTTTGAAAGAGACTTCATTCTTGGCCATTCTGCTCATGAGTTCCCAGGCCCTGATCTGTTATTCAAAGACAAGATCTGTCTAGATCGTGGTTTTTAAATTAGGCATTTCCAAAGCAACTTTGTTTTCGCTTAAAAGGACACGGTGGCTGCATGTGGTGGGCGAGACACCATTTGGTTCTGCTCACGTGCATGTGCAGGCTGACGGTCGGCTCGGCCTCTGTGAGAGGCCGGGCGGTGGGAGGGGCCTTGTTGGCTGTGACAGCGAGGCCGCGGCTGCACTGCGTGCTTCCTTAGGAACAGCCTCCTGGGCCGCTCGAGTGTCGAGTCGGCTGAAGGCTGCTCATTGTCATGTCTGAGAGACCGCCAGTCAGTGTCATCCCTTCAGAAGTCAGTGGCGGTCTGCCTCACGCATAAACCCCGCGGATAGCTCCGGGTACTTCCACGGGATAAATTCTCACAAGTCAGTCAAGTATCGGAACTCTCCCGGTGGACGTGGCCCAGCAGGTGTGAAGAGATGCAGAAGAGAAAGTTAGGGGTGAGGACGGGGGTGGGCCTCCCCTGCTTCTTAGACCCCTGACCTCTGACAGGCCCGGGCGCAGGGGGAGGACGCACGGTCTCGGGCCAGCAGCTCGTCGGCACCCCCAGGACAGATGGCACATCCGGGGCAGACGCTGGCATCAGGCCGGATTACTGCGACAGTCTGTGTGTTTTGGACATTTATTCTTTAGACCCTAAAGCTCAGGTTTGTTGTCTGGACTCCCTTGTGTGAAGTGGGAGCCTCCAGAAGTCCACGCGCTGGCGTGGTGTTCGTGGCGCACTCGTGGCCTGTCAGCTGGAGGTGGCGGCACGGGCGGCCATCGGGGATGGGGTTCCGGTCGAATCTCTGCTCCCGTCACTGGGCCTCCCACTGAAGGGGGGAGATTAGATGCTCCCTAACATTTCCAGCGCTGATGTTCTGTGCGTCTTTCTAAGCAGATAAAAGACCTTCAGGTTTGAAAAGGGAGAGCACGAGACTTCTCCGGTTTAATTTCTCCAGCCTCGCGTAAGCAGAGACTGATAAGGTGAGGCGCACACTTGCAGTGTTTTTACCAAGACCTGCCCAGCCAGGTGTGGTTGGATCGTAGACAGGAAAGTTCTTGTGGACTTGGAAGAAAAGACTGGGCACTCGTGGAACTTCAGTCTCTGGGGACGTTTGGCAGGGGAGCAAAGATGAATTAGAGCTGTGACTCCCCGGCAGCCCCCAAGGCATCTCGGCCAGCTCCTGAATCTTTGATAAACACGGAGAGAAAACCAAATCGGGTCAAAACGCAAGGTGTCGGCTACGAGCTCTGTGAGGGCAGGGAGCAGGGAGCAGGGAGCCGGGAGCCGTGCGGCCTCGAGAACAGGCCAGGCCCGGGGAGGGGGTCCCTGGTGTGTGTGCTCACGCTTCCCTGCCTGTTCACGCACGTGCAGGCACATCTGCTGGTTTTTCACCCCCCAGCAAAAGCGAAGCGATTAAAACTTGCTGTTGGTCGTGGAGAGTGTGGGGGAGAAAAGGACTTGGACAAACAGTTAAAATTTTCCACTAAGGTTGGAACTTAGTTTAAAGCCTTTTTTTTTCCTGAGGGGGACTTTCTGCATACCCACTAACAGTTGCAGGCAAACTATTTTTGTTGTTTTGGCTAAAATTACAGTTATTTTCAAGATAATTAGAGTTCTTCAGTTTGGTCATCTGCCTACACAGTAAGGAGGTAAACATAAGTATATAAACCAGTTAGCTGATTGCATGGGCCTGGTGAGAGAAGTGTTGATACATGGCAAGGGGACGGAGGCCTTCCTAACTTGCAATCACTAGGTTTTATTTTCCCAAGTGTGATTTCTTTCCTCTCGGTTGGCCGCTGGCAGCAGGGAGAAGGTGTATTGAAAGGCCACCATGTACAAGAGCCGGCGGGAGGGGAAGAGTCCTCTTCAGTGTCCCTTTTCACTGGAGAGGGTCAGTCTGCCCTGAGGGATACTCCGGTACAGCGTTCTAGAAATGCATCGTTTGGGGAGAGTTTGATACCAGTTTCGTCACATGACTTTTTAAGACAACTGTGTAGGCTGACAGTCACTCAGACTTGTTTACGCCTGATTAAGAGAGCCACAGTCGGCACCCGCCGGGGGACCTGCAGCTACCCCCCAACTCCCCATGTGGAGGCAGCGCACAGATGAGGGGGAGCAGAAGTGCCGCGGCGCCTGATCTGCAGCCCCCGACAGCTTCTCTGAGCCGAGCGCTGCGACACGTGCGCTGCCGTTGGAGGTGTCGGGGGTGGGCAGGCAGCTCCCGCTGCACCCGCCTCGTCCCTCGCCCCAGGCCCCGCCTGGCCCCCACCCACCTGCCCGTGATGCCCATGACGGGTGGGGGTTGCAGCCCAGCTCAGCTCTGAACAGCTGGCTCACTGCTTGTGCCATGAACTCATGTAGTCTGTCCAGGGCGGGGTGGGGGGGTGCGGTGTCTTGTTGGCCGAGTCCTTCGTGTGGTGCATGTGAGGCTTAGTTCTGGAGGCCGTCGTTGGCGGCGTCGGAGGCTTCTGTGGGCGGGGACCGGAACCAGCAGCTCTGCCCGTTGGGCAGCTGTGACTCCGGTTCTGTGCCTGGTCCCCGTCAGTGCCCCGAGCCGTCCCCGTCTGCCTGGGGAGACACGTTCTTACCCAGTCCCAACCACAAGGGGTCCCCGGGCGCAGGGGAGTCACCCACTGTTAGATTTCAGCCCTGACTTAGGGTTTTTCGGAGAGTGGGGGTTTGCTAAGACGACGGAACTTGGAAGGGGCCGGAGAGGGCCGGGGTGGAGCCCGTGAACTTCCTTCTCGTTTGCGGCCCTGCTGTCCTGAGAGGGAAGAGACGCCCAGGCCGTGACTCAGATACGGAGTCTGAATGGAGAAGACCGGCGGGCTCGCACCCGGCCCGGAACCCTTCTTCCTGCACCGGGCACGCTGCAGGTGTCTCCTGGCGGCCCGCCGATCGTCGAGGAGGGCAGTCTCACCCGGGTCCCGGGGCTGTCAGTGTGTCTCACGGACACAGTGGTGGGGATGTGTGGCAGCACCGCCCTCCTGTCTTCTTCCGGAAACGGGGAGAAAGTCTTAAGTCTGGTCCATGTTTAGGAGAGGACAGTGAAGTATGTTGTCGAGCGAAGGGAGGACAGCGCCCTGGCTCCCGGGGTGTGAATTCAGAGGTCTGGCCTCTGTGCGGCCAAGGCTCACGCAGGGCGTGGGGACAGGCGTCCCCCAGCCCCAAGGCCGGCTCTGTGTCAGGGGCACTTGGAGGAGGCGGGGACGGCGGAGCCTTGCCTGAAGCAGGCTGGTCACAGAGGCTGGTGCAGCCCAGAGTGACAGTGCTGGTGGCCGTGGGATTTAACCTGGGGAAGGAGAAGGAAGGCTGGCCTGGGTAGGCAGAGCTCCTGAGGCATAGACGGCATCTGTACATGCCGTCGCCGGGGTTTCTGGGAGGTCGGTCAGCAGCCCCCCGTGGCGCCACGCTGGGCGTCACGCACCAGCCACCTGGCAGCGAGAGACCCGTGTCCCCTCAAAGGTTCTCCTGGGGGAATGGGGAGGCTAGAGGACGGTGCGTGCGGAGTCCTTGGACAGACCTCGGCTCCGTGAGCTTGCCTTGTGCCCACTGACACTGACAGCCGCAGACACTGCCCGCCGGGGGCCGCTGCCCAGGTGGGCCGAGGGCCTGGCGGACCGCCGAGCGACAGAGCCCTCCCTGGGACATGGGAGAGGCCCCCGTGGGGGTGCCGCATGCAGCTCCAGCTCCCACAGTGGGCGTGGAAGGAGGGTGAGTGTCTGTGGGTTGAGACCCGGGATTTTCCACCCCAGAGAGAAGCTGCCAAGTATCTGCACACTGTCACACGGAGCTTCCCGACGGAGAGCTGCTCTCAGTGTGCGAATTCGGCAGTCCTCAGAGTTCACCGAAAACTCCGCTAGTTTTCGGAAAACGGCAGGCGTTAGAGCAGACGCTCTCTCTGTAGAGTCGTCGTCAGCCTCACCTCTCACACGCGCCCGCACGCGGCCCCTTCCGGGCACTGCCAGTACCGAGAGGCGCGAGGGCCCTGGGAGGAGGGAGGGAGGCCAGTGGGCAGTGCTGACGGTCAGCTCCCTGGTCCTTGCAGTGGAGGGCGCCGACCCCGCACGGCAGTGGCCCTGGCGGTGTCACATGGTGCGCAGACGCCCAGCAGCCACTGTGAGGATGCCCCCAGGCCGGCTGTCTGCGTCCGAGGAGCGCTGTGCGGGGCTGTGCGGGGCTGTGCGGGGCCGTCTCTAGCCTGAGCCTGCCTGTTTCCGTCATCTTTGTCCCCCTCCCCTCAGGTGTCCTTGGGAAACAAGGAAAGGAGCAAAGGTGTCTTCTACAAGGCGCTCCAGAACTGTCCTTGGGCGAAGGTAAGTTCTCAAGATCCCACCATCCCCAGTCCCCGAAGACCTCCCCTCCGAGAGTCTGAGCACCCAGTGTGCCTGGCCTGCACCCATGGTGGTGCAGACGGGGCGCCCCCCGGGCCTCTCTCGTGGCACTGCGCCCTGCGGAGCCTGTGCCACCGTCGGGGGTGTTTCCGGGGACTGGTGCTGTGGGCCGCAGGCTTCCCGGCCCTCGCCCAGAGCCCTGCCCAGAGGCCTCGAGCACGGGGCCCAGTGTCCTGAGTCGGCCCTGCGGAGCCCAGGTCAGGTCTTCAGAAACCAGGCTGGAGCGGACCGCAGTGCCTGCCAGCAACCTCTGGTCTGCTCCGCGTCGACTCCCTTCCCTGTGCCCTTGAGCGCAGCCCTCCCTGAAGGGTGCCCAGAGGCTGCCGGGAGGGGTCAGGGCAGCGGAGGGGCACGCGCACTGTGGAGGGACAGCGGGGGCCAGGCTTGCCAGGACGGGAAGGGCTGGCTGACCAGGGCGGCGGCTCCCCGCCCTAGGTGTTGTACATGGATGCCGTGGAGTACTTCCCTGATGAGATGCAGGAGGTCCTGGACCTGATGACAGAGAAGGAGCTCCGGGTGCGCCTGCCGCTGGAGGAGCTGGAGCTTCTGCTGGAGGACTAGAGACCCCCCACCCTGGGGGCGGGGGCCACGTCCCAGGCCACGCCGCCTGCCCGCGGGAGCCAGGGTGAGCCCGAGGAGATGGTGACACCTGCGTGTCAGCAGGTCTCTTTCAGGTCTCTTTCCGGGTCTGTGTCTGGGTTGTTGGTCTCACCTGTTGCACAGTTTTTACGTGTGCAGATGATACAGAGCTCTCCTGTCACATATTGTATATGTGAACCTGTGTATAGATGTGCATAGACAAGAATCGGGTCGCTCGATGAACTAAACCTACTGTGCTTGGTACGTGTCCTTTGTTCTGCTCGTCCTCTACCTGGCCAGCGCCAGCGCCACCCCCCGCAGGGAGGGTGACCCCGCTCACTTGGCACCCACGGTGGTCCTTGCCTAGTCTTCCAGGTTTTGCAGTCCAGGTAAGGCCCGGTTACTCGACACCAGGACCTTCTCCCCTGGGGCTGGTTAGCAGGGGCAGATTCTGCCCTTACTTTCAGACCAGAGCAGTGGGGAGTCACGTAAAACCCGGCCTGCAGTGAGTGTATTTATAAAGTTCCGTGTTGCTCCCCGAGTCTGACTCGGTGATGCCTCCATCTGTGGACCAGCGGCCTCACCTGGGAGCCTGTCCACACACGGGCTCTGCCCAGCTCTGCAGTCAGAGTCGGCACTCGGGCAGGACCCCGGCCCTGGTGGGCCTGGCAGCACGGAGCATCCTGCCTGCAGAAACGAGCAGCCCTGCCCTGCCCTGCCCTGCCAGCGCCTTCCCCCCAGACCCGCCCCTGCCTGGGCGTGTGCCGACGGCAGGCTGTCCTGTGCTGGGCGCCAGCACTGCTTGAGGCACAGGCCTCAGCTGGCCATGTCCTTGTTTGGATTTTTGAGGGCTGCCCAGCTTTTTGCTGGTCTTTAAAAATCACGATCTCTGGACTGGAAGAAAAACTTCTTGGCAACTCACCGAGAAAAGCCAGTGCCGTGGGGCAGGGTTTTGGCCAGAGACAGACGGCTGTCAGGCTGGGGGGAGGCAGCCCAGCTGGAGCACCGTCCAGGGCAGAGCCGCAGAGCCCACAGGAAGCTGGCCGGCCTCGCAGACACCCGCTGCCCCATTTAATGGCTTCGAGCCTGAACTGCCCAGAAGGGCAAGTGCAAGAATCAAGAGAGAAGAGGGAGAAGCTCTGGCACTTTCAGAGGATCTTGAGACGGGTGAGGTTTCTGAACCCAGTGGGGACAAAGACAGGACTGGTAAGAGACTGTTCACCCCTGACCTTTTGAGATTTCTTTCAGGAAACCCCAGTTTCTTACCACCACTACTTTCCTGCCCCAGGAACCCACAGACCTTCCAGAAAGGAAGCTCCATTCCCTCCGCAGTTCACAGCCTCGTGAACACAGCCTCTGTTGCTCAAGTGTTACCAGACGCTGGTGTGCGGTTATGACCACTTGTTGCCCATCAGCTGCTGTTGGACAGCACCACCCAGCTCTGGGGGCATGACGCAGGGGCAGCAGGCTTTGAAGTATGCACTCCTGTGATCACCCAAGCCACCCACGGGTGCTGCTGAGTGAGGCTCCAGACGCAGGCTGAGAAAGAGCTCGCTTTATTGGGAAGGGGGCACTGGACCACAGGCCCTGACACAGGTGCTCCGGGAGGCGTGCACAGTGCGCAGGACGTGTTGCTAGGACATCAGTTGGAGTGGGCGCCCCTGGGCACCCTCCCCGGCCGCCTCCCCCTGAGGGCTTGGCACTGCCAACCATCTTCTTGGGGGTAACTGTGGTTTGCTAGAGATAGAGCCCCTCAGGGGTGCCTTCCTGTTTTTTATAGAGAACATTTTCTTTAGATTTTTTGAAGTCTTCATTCGTCACTTTCATTCGGCGTTCCCTCAAGGCCATCAGACCAGCTTCTGTACAGATTGCCTGTAAGAAAGAACAGCATGTTCAGAAAGTGAAATACTTTTTAATTTTTATCCTGACAATTCAGAGAGCTATTTTGTAATAAGGTATGGCTCTCCAGATTTTAAATAATATGTTAGCACCCTCATTATTTTCTCAAAGGGTCTGAGGTGGCTCCGACCAGAGTGGTTAAGGAAGAGGGCCGGCCGGGAAGGAGGGCCCAGAGCCCACCAGCCGTGTGGCCGGGCAGCTCCACTTCCGTTAAAGGGGGGGATGTTTCTGAGAAACAGATGAAATTATACCCGGCAGTTTAGAGGTAACAGAGTATATACGTCCACTTCATTTACCTACAGTTACAAGAGAATATGTATTCTGGTTAAATACTGTAAGTCTCAGTATACTCTTCTTTTTTATTATATGTATCTTTTCCATAATTACTTGCCAAAAAGTAAAACAAAACAGAACCCATGCAACATGAAGTGATAAACACCCAGTCCTGGCACTGAAGGATCTATTTGGTTGTGGCCATAGGCCATGTCGAATGGTTCAGCAAAAAAGAAAGATAAAGCAAATGGGTAAAATGCTAACATTTCATAAATTGAAATGATTAGTGTATAGCTGTTTATAATTGTCGCAACTTTTCTGAAGGCTTAAGAATTTTAATTTTCAAAGTAAAAAAAGTCGGTGCAAAATTAAATTGTTTTAAGAAGAGGAGACACTTACTTAGCTCAGCGGACACCAAGGGCACGCAGTTCAGCGCAGGTGCCGCACGGAAGGCCCCGGGTCTGCCGTCCCACCCCCAGCTCAGCGCGGTGCTGCCAGGCCTCGCGCTGCAGGCTGGCCCCCTGGGAAGGCACGGGTGTGATGAACCCAGAGGTGCAGCGGGCCAGGCTCTCACCTTGATGTCGGCCCCGGAGAGGTCATCTTTAGCCATGATCAGGTCATCCAGCGTCACGTCGTCAGCCAGTGTCATCCTGCTCGTGTGGATCTGGAAGATGCGCTTCTTGGTCTTCTCGTCCGGCAGGGGGAACTCGATCTTCCTGTCAATGCGGCCTGCGGGTGCAAGGGGTTCAGGGGCAGCCCCGGGCTCTGCCCGCTCAGGGAGGGGCCTGGGCCACGCGCGCACAGTCTCACTGTCCTCCGGGAAGGAGGTCCAAACCTTGCAAAGTGCACACTCAACTCTGTAGTTGGCAAGTCTCTGTGTTTGAGTTCGTCTGTTTAAAAGAAATCCTCGCTCCCGCCTTCAGAAATGAGTGTGAGGAGCGGTTCCTGAACGGTGTGTTTAGTGCATAAGGATGAAAGAGAGCAAACAAACTAGCTGCTGCTGCTTTGGGGCTAAGTGAATATAAAAACGAAAAAACTATCACATGAATTATTTCTTCAGGAAAAAAGTTCCTGAGGCTTAAAAGGGAGTATGTGGAAAAGAAAACATCGTGTTAGATGGGAATTTAAAGAGCCACGCTGGGCAGACGATACCATGCTCTTACCTACACTCTTAAGGGGACACGGTTTTAAGTTATTCTAAATTTCAGTGCAGTATTTGCCTTCACGTGTATCATTTTATAATCCCCCAGAGCACACGTAAGAAACACGGGCACACACACACACACATACGCACACCCACTCTCTGACTCTCCATGATGAAACAAAAGCAAACCTGACCTGGTCTGATAAGTGCCGGGTCCAGAGTTTCTATTCGGTTTGTGGCCATGATGACTTTCACGTCCCCGCGTGAGTCAAATCCATCCAGCTGGTTCAACAGTTCCAGCATCGTTCGCTGAATCTCCCTCTCACCTCCGGAATTTGAGTCGTATCTTTGGAAAAGAAAAGAGAAGGAACGAAGGTGCAACTGATCTCCTGCTGAAAGGAGTTACAATCAAACAGCTCAACACCCCGCCTCAGCCCGCCTGTCCTGTCCTCCTCAGCAGCTGAGTCACACGGCTCGTCCTCTCGGCGGCAGCCTCCACGCCCAGAGTTGCACCACTGCCTCTGACTCGAGCGTGGTGTCACCCAACCTGAGCTCCCCACGGGTACTACGCCCCCAGGGTCTGGATGGTGCTGGCTCAGAGCAGAGGCTCCAGGAACGGTCACAGAGTGACCGACCTCCAGACGCACAGCCACCCCGCACTGGGGACAGCAGAGCCTCCGGAGCGTCCGCAGGGAGCCCCGTCCAGTAGGGACTGCAGAGCTACTTGCAGGCCCCTCAGGGAGTGCCCGGTGACCACTCACTGTCAGAGGAGCGACACGGTTTTCACCTCTGCGGGACAACACAGGTAAAACAAAGTGTACCTTTTAGTCCCGATGGCATCGATTTCATCGATGAACACAATGGACGGTGCGTGTTCTTCAGCAACGCGGAACAGCTCCCGGACCAGCTTGGGCCCGTCGCCTAGGTACTTCTGGATAAGTTCGGAGCCCACCACCCTCAGGAAAGTGGCCGAGGTCTGGTTTGCCACTGCCTTGGCTAGTAAGGTTTTGCCTATTTTAGATTGAAAAAGACAAAGGGGGAAAAACTTTAAGTGGTGTTTTAACTTACAAACTGTCATTACCCCCGTAAATAGATATTAAAAATGGGGCACCTTCACATTCTGCCCTCCCAGGCCCTCCGGTGCGGGCGATCCCCAGCACAGACCCCTGTGGGTACCTGGTTTCAATCCAATCAAATGACCTCTAGTTCACACACCAATGAACTGCTAAGTCCTGGGCACACACTTACACAGGTGAGTTTATGGCACTGTGAACCCAATATCTATCTATCTATCTATCTATCTATCTATCTTTACCCTCATGCATTTGTGTGTCCAGTATTGTACTTAGTACCAACAGACCAGGAGCAGGGACCTCAGCTGAACAGCACGGGGCACCTTTAAACCGTGGTTCCACACCACGGCTCTGATGCGTGGCCACTCCAGATGATCTCAGGGACAGGCCAGCCATTGTTATGTTTTATGTTTGGCCCAAGGTGATTCCCACGTGCCAAAGTTTTATTTTTTCTTATAAACTATTTTTAACAGACTCACATTACTCATATATTTGAAGGTGTTACGTTTTGTAACGGACATCTAGTACGTTAGCATACAGGAGGTCTCTCAAATCGTAAAATGTTTCGCACTGAGCAGGTAGGTATTTTGGGAGGAAGGCCCACCTGTGTTTGCTGCAATCCACACGACTGTTTTCACCACATTAACCCTGTACGGTCTACAATTTCACGTCTAAGTTCGGTTTCATGGTGCGTTTTGTTTTTTTTTTTTTGAGAGAAACACTGCTTTGTGTCCCACTCACGTATACACTCATTGGTTGTTTCTTTCATATGCCCTGACCTGGGCTTGAACCCACAACCCTGGCATATCCAAACGATGCTCTAAGCAACTGTGCGAGCCAGTCAGGGCCTCCTAGTCCATCTCTTACACAGATAAATACATTGTTATGTAATAGGTGTTTCCAGAGAAGACGCTTACTCAGAAACCCCAAAATGCTGCTCAGAGCTCCCTGCTGTAACCCGAGGACGGTCGGCACCCTCACCCAACAGGCGACTGTAACTCTCGAACGCTGCTGTTCAAGAGATGGGCCGAGGGCCTGGGAAGCGTCAAACGCGCAGCACACATACCTGTGCCAGGGGGGCCGTAGAGGATGACCCCCTTAGGGGGCTTTATACCCATCTCCTCGTAATATTCAGGATGCGTGAGAGGAAGTTCCACAGATTCCTACAGGAAACAAACACCAAGTAAACACGGAAGGCTTACTTTCTTGCTGAAATCTCCACCTGGTTCACGGGCTGGCATCACGAGTATGCCTCCCTTGCAACAGAAATAAGTGAAAACTTATTATTCACTCTCCTCAGAGACGATGTGCTTGACGTCACTGGCAGCAAGGACATCTGAAGGGGACCTGTCTTGCTGGAGCACCCCGCACCCACCCCCTCTCCTTATAACAGCACCCCATTTCCCGCACTCTCAGAAGTCAGCCTTGAACAGCCTTCAAGCACTTCTTCAGCAAATGGATCTTAAAACTAAAATTCACCCTTTCCAGACTGATCTATAGACAGGAGCTGGCAAGATTCTCTGGTGGTTGTCACCACCCAGGCCACTGCCCAGCTGTTGAGAGGTCACCAGGGCAGATCTGTGACCGCTCTGCCTTCTCTACAGAAGAAAGAACCTGCGAAGGACCGGCCCACAGCCATCCTGAATGGTCACGTCCCCGGGGCTGGGAGTAGGTTCCAGACCCCACCACTAGGTCAATGTGAGTCACCCCCCCCAACCACATCTGTCCTGGGTCAGCGTGACGGGAACACCACACATCCACTCGGGAACTAACTAACGATCCCTGGGAGCAGCACTGCACTGCAGCTGCTTCGAGAACTGCACCTCGGTTCTCACACGTCTCGGCTCTCGAACAACTCAGTTCTTGGCCAAGCTGCTCACAGAAAAAACATCCTGGTCGTCTTAGCAGACTCCAGGTCGCGCTGACACCTGTACGATCAGTCACGCGTCTCTCGGGAGACAAAGGAGACTGGGTTTTCGAACAAACCGCTTCCCCAACAGTTTGTGGAACAAATTAAGTTCGAGAGCCGCGGTTCCACTGCAACACAGAACGTGCTGCTATTCTACGACCTAACTCAGGGCTCACAGACAGGAGACACCACGCTGGCAGGCGCGGAGTTACTGGTCTGATCAGTAAAGAAAACAAAACACGCAGAAGAGCTCCAAGTACTTTCAGGGGGACAGCAGCAAGAAACCCGCAGTCTAAACCCAGCACCGGTTCCCAGAAATACCTTAATTTCCTGGATCTGGTTGTCCAGCCCCCCGATGTCGGCGTATGTCTCCTGCGGGGCCTTTTCCACCTTCATCACCGTGACCAGGGGGTCCGTATCGTCCATCAGCACCCCTATCACGGCATGCACCTAACAGGGAACGTTACGCTTTGCTGTAGGGAGGTGCGGGTCACACGATTCCTTACAACAAAGCAACGCTGATCACAGAGTTTGGGGAAGCTCTCCTTCCACAGGACAGGCGACAGGTCTAAGGAAACCAAGCTTTCTCTGAGCCTCAACTCACCTTGTGGTTGAGCAGGACGGAGCAGCCTGGCTCCAGCAGGTCTTTGTCCACAAAGGAAAGGATGCTGACGTAGTGTTCTGAGCCCACAGATGTAGACACGATGGCGTGATTGTCATCGATGATCTCTTCCAAGGTTCCCACTGACATTGGGGTCCCCCTCAGGTCGTCCACCTTCGATCTCTCCTCCTACGGAAGAGGGTGCCGAGAAGGAAAAGCGGATGATGTGGGGAGTTCACCGGATTTACAGCGGAGCTGGTGCTTTTAAAAGGCAGTTCAAATCATGCTTCACTGAAGTCGGAAAGGTTCACCTGCTGAGTATCACTCACTCGCAGACAGTTTAGGGTTAAGTAGAATTCAATTTGTAAAAAGGGAAGTTACAGTAATTTCTCAGTTTACCTCTTGCTTTTCTTCTAAAGGCTTCATCTGTTCCTGATTTCTAATGAATTCTTCCTCCATGAGAAGATAGTCTTTAATTCTCTCCAGCTTCAGTAATTTTAACCGGCACTGAGTGTGAGGTGTCACTGTAATTAAAAAACTGAAGTCTTACTATCCTCGAAGCTTGAAGTCGGCAATTAATTCAGCTTGTTCTTAAGAAAAAGAAGTTAAGACTTAAAATAAGTTTACTTTAGCTGGACAAACTGTGAACAGTTCAGTTTGGTGACACTAATTAAGCAGGTGCCTAGATGCAGAAGGGGCAGAAGGGTCAGGATTTCGGCAGTTACAAGCCAGCCTATAAAAATGGGGATGAGGTCTGTGACAAAACAATGTGTAATGAAAATACTAACTGAATAGTGTGTACATACAATAAAAAAATCATAGACGCAAAAAATAATTTGCCTTGGCTTATTATTTCCCACAGTGCTAATAAAAATGTGTACACATGCCGTTTGGCCAGTACACCTTGTTGCACACTAGCTGTAACACACATTCCATCTATAGGACTATGAAATGTTAGGGATATTAACATGCAGCAAACGTTTTTTCCCACACTCGTTTTTTCCCACACTCTTGGGCTGTTTCTTTTGACTTGACTTCTTGCACTCTACAGGAATTTTAACTTAAAAAAAAAAAAGATTTATTTATTTTTAGAGAGGGGAAGGGAGGAAGAGAGGGAGAGAAATGGCAATGTGTGGTTGCCTCTCACACACCCCCTATTGGGGACCTGGCCCACAACCAGGCATGTGCCCTGACTGGGAATTGAACCGGCAACCCGTTGGTTCACAGGCCGGCTGCTCAATCCACTGAGCCACACCAGCCAGGGTGGAATTTTAAAATTTATATACATAACCCTGTCAGTCTTTTCTTTTATGGTATTGGGTGTCTTGACTTATTCAAAAGGTCTCTCCTCCTCTAAGGTTCATGAATTTATTCCTGTGTTTTCATTACTTATTTTCAGATGTATAGCTATAATCCATCTGGCAAAAAGCAAGGGGTCTATTTTCATTTTCTTGCAATAGCAAATAAAAGATGCCAGCCATTTATATTAAATAACCCATCCTCTTTCCACAGAACTAAAACATTAGCTTTACCATATATTAATTATCTGTGTAACCTGACTTTGTTTTTGGACTTCCAGCGACCTGATTTATTCTTTTTAATACCACACTGATTCATTACAGCAGACTGATGGCACATTTTTTACTGTCTGACTCCTTTCTTAACCAAGCAGTATTTAAACAATTATTTCATCTACGCAGGAAGGGACTTGTTTAGATAGTGGTGGGTGAGGTACTTGAGCTGAAGCCGAAGGGGTGGGAAGCAGGCAGGCAGCCATTGGGAGGACGGGGAGAGTATTTGGAAGCACAGCGCAAGGCCCTACCGTGCAGAAGAGGCAAACAGCACAAGGCTGTGTGAATGACCAGCAGAGGGTGTGGTGGGGCTGAGGATGGCCATGTGGGCTGGGCTCACCTGGTTTGAGTTTTATTCTATGTTCAATAGGAAGCTGATGAAAATTGTAATGTCCAGGCACCACATGATGTGAAATAAATGCATTTCTTCATGAAATAAAAGCACTTCTAAGTTACTCAAGCTCAGCCTGGGTTTTCTCATCTAAAACTGTACTTTTAATACATTAGAGGAACTGGCTAAAGCTTCTTCAAGTGAGACTGTTAAAACCAAAGTATAGCTCTGATTCCCACCTAGAGGAACGCTGCACTGAGAGTCAGACAGAGCACAGTCACGGAGCCAGAGCTTCAGCCACACCCCCGTTTCGGCCTGCACCTGGACCTCTAACTACAGCGCACAGCCGCTTCCCCTGGGGGTCAGAGACAGCTAGGGAGAGCCATGTCATTACCCAGTGGCAGTTTGCTGGCAGCATCGGGCCCCTTGGTTTTCTTCTTCTTTTTCCCCACTCTGGTTGGCACGGGAGGTTCATACTTCTTTTTCTTGTCCTTGAGTTTTCAGAACAGCAGGGAGAAAACAGGCACAGAGTCACATTAAAGCACAGGCTTGCTTCTGCAGGACGGCTGTCCGTTTCCAGATGAGACAGCCTTCCTTACCTTTTAGGATGCTATTAAAAACTGTCTTAAAAAAACTAGGTTTTACAGTTCTGCAGTTTTAATGTGAATGTAATTAATTTTTCTTTTTATAATATACAATGATAGATTTTTCAATAAAGAATAGAGAGGTTCGAATTCAGACTTAAATGCCAAAAGTGTGTGCTGCTATAATTTGAGACAATTTTTCACATCTCAGGATATTAAACACTAAAGTTGCAAGCAGTTTATTTCAACACTTCTGAATTGTGTAAATTACTTTTACTCATTTAAAATAATTAATAAACACCTATTTGACAGGTCAATAATCTTTTTAAAACCATGTAAAAGGTACTGACTACCTCTGTGACCAGGTTGGTTAAATAGCTACAGCATCATTTATTTTGCATTTTAAGATTCACGAGTCCCAAAGAACCCAGCTGAGATCTGTGACATCCCCCACATTCGCTCACATCAGGAATACCTCTGGCTCTTGATTTACCTTGTCATCCTTCTTGCCACCTCCAGGACCGTGACCACCACTCTGACTTTGACCCTGGGGATGGAGGCAGGTGGGAAGAGGTGTAAGTTCAGAATTGATCACCTGAATATCGTCCTTATTTTCCTGAGATTCTAAGACACTAGAATGTCCCCCTCACTTTAACGTTTCTGAACCCAAGATGTACTTGGAGTCCATGAACACATTTAGCCTGGCAGAATTTTTTTTTCCTGAAAAGCTGTTAGTGCTCAATGGCACACCTCGTAACTGATTGCATCTTAGACCAAGGACAACTCCATCAACAAATAGAAATGATTAATGTATCATAATGAGGACTTCTGGCAAGATGGAGGAATAGGTGGACGCACCGTATCTCCTCGCACAACCAAGAATAGAACAACAATATACAGTCATAATTTCACGCAGAACTGTCAGAGGATTTGTCTGAATGGAAGTCGGACAGCCAAGAAGTTGAAGTAGACCCGTACATCCAGACTGGTAGGGGACGACAAGCCGGGTGGGCACGGGGAGGGCGCAGAGGTTGGAGGAAATTTGGCGCAAAATCGGCGCGACAGCCATCTGGGGCGCAAGAACGCAGTGGTGATCCCTGAGTACGCAAGCTGCGGCTAGGGGAACCAGTGGGGCAGCGATTGTGGACCAGGGCAGAGCTCGCAGCCCAGGATCCCAGAGAAGGGTCTGAGCCCAGGAGAACGGAACTGCCGCCATTATTCCCTCCTGTCCCCGCTCCCGCTCCCGCCCCCACATATAACGTCACAATCTAGTGACTGAGGTGCCCAGCCCCGGTGAACACCTAAGGCTCCGACCCCCACTGTAACAAGAGCGACCAGACCGGAAAAGAACAATAAAATAAAATAAAATAAAAAATAATAATAGGAGAGACAGGGAAAGACATAAGACATGTTTCCAGCAGAACAGATCGGTCCCCCAGGACTCATCCTTTTGAGCGACCAAGAAATGGCCAATCTATCAGATGCCCAATTCAAAACACTGGTAATCAGAAAGCTCACGGAATTGGTTGACTTTGGGCACAATTTAGATGAAAGGATGCAGGTTAACATAAAAGAGATGCAGGAAGGTATACGGAGGAGAGCCAATAGTGAAAGGAAGGAATCTGAGTCTCAAAACAATACAGTGGACCAGAAGGAGGATAGAATCAACCAAGTAGGAAAGCATGATGAAATAAGAATTCAAAAATCGAGGAAAAGATTAAGAGCATCGAGGACACCTTTAAACGTTCCAACATCCAAATTATAGGGGTACCAGAAGGGGAGGAGCAACAAGTGGAAAAGTTATTTGAACAAATAATAAAGGAGAACTTCCCCAACCTGGCAAAGGGAACAGTCTTCCAAGAAATCCAAGAAGCTCAGAGAGCCCCAAAGAAGTTGGACCCAAGAAGAAACACACCAAGGCACATCATAATTACATTAGCCAAGGTAAAAACGAAGGAGAGAATCCTAGAAGCAGCAAGAGATAAGGGGACAGTAACCTACAAAGGAGTTCCCATCAGACTGTCAGCTGATTTCTCAAAAGAGACCTTACAGGCAAGAAGGGGCTGGAAAGAAATATTCCAAGTCATGAATGACAAGGACCCACATCCCAGATTGCTCTATCCAGCAAAGCTCTCATTTAGAATGGAAGGGAAGATAAAGTGCTTTTCAGATAAGGTCAAATTAAAGGAGTTCATCATCACCAAGCCCTTATTTTATGAAATGCTAAAGGGACTTATTTAAGAAAAGAAGATAAAGAAAAGACATGTATAGTAAAAGGACAGCAACTCACAATTATTAACAACCACACCTAAAGCAAAACCAAAAGAAACTAAGTAAACAACTAGAACAGGAACAGAACCACAGAAATGGAGGGCTAGCAGTAGGGGGGTGGGAAGAGGAGAGAGGGGGAAAAGGTATAGAGAATAAGCATAGAAGGTAGGGTGAAAATAGATAGGGGGAGGGCAAGAATAGTATGGGAAATGTAGAAGCTAAAGAACTCACAAGTATGACACATGGACATGAACTAAAGGGGGGGAACATGGGTGGGAGAGGGGGTACAGGGTAGAGGGTAGTGAAGAGGGAAATGGGACAACTGTAATAGCATAATCAATAAAATATATTTTAAAAAATGTATCATAATGAGGTGAAGGTTCTAAACCCTCCCCACTTCTTGAGGGGAAGTTACACAGTTTGGCATTCTTTCATCTAAAACTACCTGAGGCCACCAAGAGTGTATTTGTGAAATTAGGCCATGAAAGCCAAATCATTTTCCCTTTTCAACAATGACTTATTCAATCATTTACTCCTTACTAGGATCCCACAGACTCCTTTCAACAGCTAGTTACACACCTACCACGTTGGGAACTGCCCTGCCTGGTATCAGAAGCTGTAACCCCTGCCAAGGCTAAGGCTGAGGCTGAGGGAGTGGCCTTTGGACCGTAAGCCAGAAAGGAGACAAAAGCTTATCTCCCTGGCAGGAGCGCTGCTTCTGCTGCTTCATTCATAACAGACCCCCAATGCTTGGTCGGTTAGCCAAAGACGGGTAAGATTCCCCATCTTTGGGGAATGACCTAAAACAGGCCATTCCTGTTTCCCCAAGGGGGGAATGACCTAAAACAGGCACAATCATGTGGGAGGCCCCCAAGAAAGGACTTTGGGGGCTACAGCAAAAGGAGGTGATGGACCCTCGTTCCTTGGCTGTGATATAGCCTGAGTCCTCATCGTCTGGGAGAAAATCTTATTTCTTGGATGCCTTACTTCCCTCGCTCCACCTAAGCCTGAAACAATGACAGAGGGTGGTGCAGCTCTGTGCTGAAAAGGGCGGGTTCCCTGGGTGATCAGGCCTAAGAAAGAATATGTGAAATCCTATGAACCTGCTTTGTTTAGAATGCTCTCAGTTGAATGATAAAAGTCCAAGGAAGAAGTTTGTTCTTTAAAGTTTTACAGCTCTTTGATCCTGACTCAAAATAGGCCCTCAGACTTCCTTACTACTGTTTGTTTGATCCTTACTTCCCGGCAATGTTTAATGAGCTTTTACCTGAATCCCTATGCAAACAAAACCAATAAAAAGCCTCTCCGGAGGGGGAAAGGTGGCGCTCTCTTCTTCAGAGAGAGTGGCCATTCTGTTCCTACTTCCCCACAGGACTTGGTCATCTCTGTATGTTTTTCTCGCGTGTTGACGAGCCACCCACAGCGTTCCGCGGTCACTACCAGCAGGTGATCGCTTCACTACCATTTGTAAAGCCTGGGGCTCTCGGGTAGGTCTTCTCCCCTCTCCTCACCCGAAAAGCCGAGTCACCTTACGCTATCAAGAACTTAAGTGCACTGGAGTTCCAGTTAAGATGGAGGTGTAGGCAGAAACTCTCCGCTTCCTCGCACAACCAAAAGGAAGATAACTACCAATCTAAAAACAATAAACCACCCGACGTGCCAGAAAACCAAACTGCAAGGAACTCCGACAGCAAGGGGTTAAATGAAGCATTCACCAGACCGACAGCACAAGGAAGCAGCAAAGAGGGTTGCCTCTCCCTGGTGAACACCTAAGCCCCCCTCCCCAACATAACAGGCACACCAAGACAAAGAAATATGGCCCAAATGAAAGAAAAGATCAAAACTCCAGTAAAAGAGCTAAGCGATGAGGAGAGAGCCACCCTATCAGATGCAGAGTTCCAAACTAGTAATCAGGATGCTCACAGAGCTGACTGAGCTCCATTGCAAAATGAAGGAACAATGAAGGCTCCCAAAGTGAAATAAAGCAAAATATACAGGGAACCAACAGTGAAGGGGAGGAAACCAGGACTCAAATCAATGATCTGGAACAAAAGGGAGAAATAAACATCCAACCAGAACAGAATGAAGAAACAGGAATTAAAAAAAAAAAATGAGAGGCTTAGGAACCTTGGGACAACTTTAAACATTCCAATATCCAAATCATAGGGGTGCCAGAAGAAATACAACAGCAAGAAATTGAAAACTTATTTGGAAACATAATGAAGGAGAACTCCCCCAATCTGGCAAATCCAGAATGTCCAGGAAGCCCAGAGAGTCCCAAAGAAGTTGGACCCAAGGAAGCATACACCAAGACACATCGTAATTAAATCACCCAAGATTACAAATAAGGAATCTTAAAAGCAAGAGAAAAGGAGTGAGTTACTTACAAAGGAGTTGCCATAAAACTATCAGCTGATTTCTCAAAAGAAACCTTACAGGCAAGAAAGGGCTGGAAAGAAGTATTCCAAGTCATGAAAGGCAAGGACCTACATCCAAGAATACTCTATCCAGCAAAGCTTTCATTGAGAATGGAAGGGCAGATAAAGTGCTTCCCAGATAAGGTCAAGTTAAAGGAATTCATCATCACCGAGCCCTTATTATATGAAATGTTAAAGGGACTTATCTAAGAAAAAGAAGATAAAAAACTAAGAACAGTAAAATGACAATAAACTCACAACTATCAACAACTGAACTTAGAAAGAAAGAAAAGAAAAGAAAAGGGAAGACGAGAAAAGAAACTAAGCAAACAACTAGAACAGGAACAGAACCAGAGAAATGGAGATCACGTGGAGGGTTTTTTTTTTGGCGGGGAGGGGAAGAATGGAGGGTAGAAAGGTACAGGGAACAAGAATCATAATTGGTAGGCAAAAAAATAGGGAGAGGTTTAGAATGGTATCGGAAACAGGGAAGTCGAATAACTTACATGTATGACCCGTGGACATGAACTAAGGGCGGGGGAGGCTGGAGGGTTGGGGGGTGCAGGACAGAGGGGGGAAAAAGGGGGGGAAATTGGAAAAACTGTAATAGCATAATCAATAAAATATACTTAAAAAAAAGAACTTAAGTGCATCAATAATAAGCCTCAATGGGATTTCTGATTTTAAAAAACCTTTTCGCTACAGGGCAATGCTTACCACTGAGCAATGTCTCAGAAATGACAGCATTTTAAACGAGTAATAGTGAACTCACCTGGCTGGGAGCCTTCTCTACCCCTCAAACCACCCCTACGGAGGCCCCTCTAGCAAGACAGAACTACCACGTCACGGTCTCCTGCAAGAGTCAAAGTCACATGCACGTCCCCACATGCTGGCTTCTTAAAACTGTGATTTACCCTGCAGCTAACTAAGGGCTCTGAGAAATTTGGGGGAACAGTTAGACAGCAACAGGCTGTCCAAATTATAGGTTTTTAACAATTACTTACAACTCCTAGGAAATGTGCTGTTGGCCGGGGCAGCTCTGCTTGCGGGGTGCTCACTTTGTGCCCGAGTCGGTACTAGACACTCCTTCACCATCGCTGACTCCACACAGTCCCTCAAGGTCCAGCTCATTACTTCCACTTTGTAGGCGAGGAACTACGACAAGCCTATGGCCTTAGCTGCATCCAGGTTTGAATTCCGGTCCCACCACTAACAGGCTAGGCAACCTTGCTAAGTGGGATCACCTGCCTGAGCCTTGGTGCCCTTAACTGGAGAGCACGGATGACACTAGCTCCTATCTGTTGCCGAAAATGAAGTAACATACAGAAACCACTCGGCATTTACACACGACTCACGGTAACCGCTCGCCAAGAGAGTGCTATCGGTGAATAAGAAGTGCCAGCCCCAGGATTTTGTCGGTCTGGTCACAAATCTGGCCCTGAAACAAGCCCACTCTGCTCCAGCACACACCTGTGTGTGCGCCCTCCCTCCCTCTCTCGTCTGTCCCTGACCTCTGTTTTCGTCCAGGTCACCGTATCTCATTTGGACTCAGCCTCCCAACTGATATTCCCACATCCAGTTTCTCCACCCACCAGTGCAACTACCTCCTTCTGAAACACACAGCTGATCCTTTAATTCTCCTTAAAAACCTTCACCTGCGCCCTAGCATTAACAGTGTGACGTCCAATCACTTTAGCTCAGTGTCCCGGCCCTTGCCAACCGGCTGCAGGCTCATCTCCTTTTCAGATGAACTTTCTCGTGAGCCTTCGAGTCTCGCTCGCCCCACCCGAGGGTGTTGTCCTGAACAGATCCCAAACTTCTTTAGGTCTGGGGCACCCTACATGACGTTTCTCAGGCTCACTGAACAAATATACCCATTACTGAGCCCAGACTACATGCCAAGCAATGTGCTGAACGTTCTCAGGGTAACATCTCCTTCATCTTACAGGCACTGTAAGGTTGGCACAATCGTCACCTCTGATTTACACAGAACACTGAGGGCCCAGAGGAGGAATGCACATTGTCACAAAGCGTGTCAGAGACGTGGCCAGGAATCACACGCATGTCCACTGGCCACCAGTACCTGTGTGCCTCTCCAGGGCACGGCCCTCCAAGTCCAGCACAGCAAAGGCTCTAGGAAAGACCGACAGGGCTGGTGTTCTAACACAGCCGCCCGCGGTGTCTCCATTTCCTCCTCGACCAAGTGAGGATCAAAATGACCTCAAGGGACTGCTGTGAGGAATAATGAGAAAATGCTGGAAAAGTGCCTGGCATGTGCTTAGCACATCCCCACAAAGTCCTTGTATCACCTGTGAGGCTATGTTGCCAGGCCTTGCCGTGGACCACGCGGGCCAAGCAGTTCCTTCTCCTTCAGATCCGGGAGATCCGGGCACGGGCTACTGTCTCACTGTATTCAGCTGCGTTCAAACCTCCCCTCCACCGAGCCCCCTCCCCATGCCATGCTTTTATTTTATTTTAATCATTGTTCAAGTGGATTTTTCCCTTTCACTCCCAATCCAGCCCACCCTCCCAACCCTCTCCACTTCCCTCCCAACCCTCCCCACTTCCCTCCCATTACCACTCTCCCCTAGTTTTTTGTCCATGTGTCCTTTATATTTGTTCCCGTAAACCCTTCTCATTCTCCCCTGAAATTCCCTCTTCTCTCCCCTCTGGTCACCGTCAGCCTGTCCTCTATTTCAGTGTCTTTGGTTATATTTTGCTTGTTTCTTTGTTTTGTTGTTTAGGGTCCTGTTAAAGGTGAGATCACATGGTATTTGTCTCTCACAACCTGGCTTATTTCACTTAGCATAATGCTTTCCAGCTCCATCCATGCTGTTGCAAAGGGTAGGGGCTCCTTCTTTCTTTCTGCTGCATAGAATTCCATTGTGTAAATGTACCATAGTTTTTTGATCCATTCATTTACTGATGGGCATCTAGGTTGCTTCCAGCACCTAGCTATTGTAAATTGTGCTGCTATGAACATCGGGGTGCAAAGGTTCTTTTGGATTGGTGTTTCAGGGTTCTTAGGATAGAGTCCCAGCAGTGGAATTGCTGGGTCAAAAGGCAGATCCACTTTTAGTTTTCTGAGGAAGTTCCAAACTGCTTTCCATAATGGTTGTACCAGTCTGCAGTCCCACCAACAGTGCACTAGGGACCCCCTTTCTCCACAGCCTCTCCAACACTTGTTGTTTGTTGCTTTGTTTATGATGGCCATCCTGACTGGTGTGAAGTGGTATCTCATTGTGGTTTTAATTTGCATCTCTCTGATAGCTAGCGATATCGAACATCGTTTCATGTGTCTTTGGATTTTCTGTATGTCCTCCTTAGAGAAGTGTCTGTTCCAAAGTCCTTTGCCCATTTTTTAATTGGGTTACTTGTCTTCTTAGAGTGGAGTCGTGTAAGTTCTTTGTATATTTTGGAGATTAAACCCTTGTCTGAGGTATCATTGGCAAATATGTTTTCCCATAGTTGGTTCTCTTTTTATTTTGATACTGTTTTCTTTAGCCATGCAGAAGCTTTTTATTTTGGTGAGGTCCCATTTGTTTATTCTTTCCTTTATGTCCCTTGCTCTAGGGGACATGTCAGTAAAAAAGTTTCTACGTGAAATACCTGAGATTTTCCTACCTACGTTCTCCTCTAGGACTTTAATGGTGTCACGTTTTATATTTAAGTCTTTTATCCACCTTGAATTTATTTTTGTATAAGGTGTAAGTTGGTGCTTGAGTATCATTTTTTTGCACGTAGCTGTCCAGTTCTCCCAACACCATTTGCTGAAGAGGCTATTTTTACTCCATTTTATGTTGCTGCCTCCTTTGTCAAATATTATCTGACCATAGAGACTTGGGTTTATTTCTGGGCTCTCTGTTCTGTTCCATTGGTCCATGTGCCTGTTTTTATGCCGGTACCAGGCTGTTTTGATTACAGTGGCCTTGTAATACAGAATAGTATCAGGTATTGTGATCCCTCCTACTTTACTCTTCTTTCTCAAAATTGCAGCAGCTATTTGGGGTCATTTATGGTTCCATATAAATTTTTGAAGTGTTCTATGTCTGTGAAATAAGCCATTGGTACTTTAATAGGTATTGCACTGAATGTGTAAATTGCTTTGGGTAGTATGGACATTTTGATGATATTAATTCTTCCAATCCATGAACACGGTATATATTTCCATTTGTTTGTGTCTTCCTTGATTTCTTTCTTCAGTGTTGTGTAGTTTTCTGAATACAGGTCTTTTACCTCTTTGGTTAGGTTTATTCCTAGGTATTTTATTTTTCTTTTTGCTATTTCAAATGGGATTTTTTTCTTGATTTCTGCTTCTGCTGTTGGTGTACAGAAATGCCTTTGATTTCTGGATATTGACTTTGTATCCCGCTGTTTTGCCAAATTCATTTATTAGGGCAAGCAGTTTTTTGGTGGCGTCTTTAGGATTTTATATGTACACTATCATGTCACCTGCAAACAGTGACAGTTTTGTTTCCTCCTTTCTGATTTGGATGCCTTTTATTTCTTTTTCTTGTCTGATCGCTGTGCATGCCACGCTTTTCTACACAACAGCCACATAGCCACGGCCACTCCATCTCTCTCACTCCGACATCACATTCTTTCTCTATTTTTGGCTGCCTCATCTAGAAGGTAAGCTCCACGAAGGCAGAGACCTGGATCATGCTCAAGGCCTACACCCTCAGTGCCTACAACAGAGCCTGCTGCCCTCATCCTCCAAAAGGCAGGTGCTCAAGAAACCCCTGCTTAGTGAATTAAAGAATAAAGGCCAACTGTTTTATTATTACTAATGCACCACGGGACCTTTCCCTCCGACTTGCACCGGTTCTAAAAGCCTCAGTCTCCAAGGCCTCCTTCAAATGTCCCCCTCTCCCCGACTCAGCTCGAACGAATCCCTCCCGCGGGTCGCACATCCCTCCATCTCTCCATCCCTCCACCTGAGAAAAGAGTTGGTCCCAGGTGAGGCGGCTCCCGCTGAAACAACCCGCGCCGGGGACTCAGCAGAGCCCCGGTCGGCGGAGGCGCAAAGCCAGGCAACCTGACTCGCCCCGCGGCCCCACTGGTCCGCTCGGGGCAGCCAATGCGCCGGCCCCGACTCCGGGCCCCCCGAACAAGGCCCTCCGGCCGGCCACGGCCCGCAGCACACCTGAAAGCCGTCTCCTGGGGCCTCCGTTCCCCGAGGAGACCCGGCCGGCGGGGAAGCGGGTGGGCCGAGTGCCTCGGGCAGCCACCTCGTCCCCCCGTTTCGGGGCGCTCGAACCCCGTCACACCCCGACCAGCAGCCAAAACCCTTAGTCACTCACCATTTTGACTCGGCTGCTGTAGCCGCCGCTGCCGGAAGTGCATTCGCTCGGCCGTCTATCAGGAGCGGAAACTGCCGAGGACCGCTACGGAGGCCGGGAGGAGCCACACCCCGCACGGACGGCGCGCGCTCCCGCGGTTCCTGCGGGCGTGGGGCGCGTTGGCGCAGTGGTATCTGATTGATATGTGAACCTTGTAAATATTTTACTTGAGAAAAATTTTCTAAACCGCAGCAACTAGACCGTCGTCAACGACTTAAGAAAATAACCTCAACTGCCAGAGAAGTAGGGTAATTGTGAAAATATAGAATACTTTAGCATGCAAAAACCATAACTGGGAAGAATTACAAGACCTGAAATGACATTCGGAACTGTGAGCTTGACATATACTTCTGCATCAACATTTAAGTTATTATTTGATCGCTGGCATTAACCCGCTCACCTGAGAGTATTTCTTTGTCTAACGAGTTACCCAAATCTGTTTTTTTTTTCTTCCTGATGACTTGTGGCTTATGGTGATGCCAAATGTCTTAAGTCCTCATCTCGCATCTAGTTGGTACCGTTCCTCATTTGCCACACCCACCAGGACTTCGGGAAGATAGGAAGCATCCCTTCGGCTTCTGGAAACTTCCACAGCGGGTGCACAAAATGCTGCATCTTCCTGAACTGCAGAGATGGATTTTTTTTCTGTTCCAGATTAATGTAGGCATTTTAGTTGTTGCATCTAGTTCACTAAAAATATTTTACTCATAGACACACACCAGGTACAAAAGACGCCATCAGCAAAATACTGTAATAGAAAGCCTTGGCACCTCTGACCTTCGCGAACAGATTTGGCATCTGCAGGACACTTGACCTGATGCGGGTGAGGGGCAAGATGACGCCCAAGAAAGGTGAAGGCAATGTCTAGGTGTCACCTTCAAAGAAACGCAGCCTAATTATAGAAACTTAAGAAGATTTGTGTTCTGAAGAACGTGCATGAAGAGGTACCTTCTTAACACAGAGTGAAATGTGCACGTTTCTTCTCCCGACGGCTGACTCTCTCGGTGCTTGATACCCAGCTGACAGCTGCATCTGCAATGCTCCCTCTTTCAACTTGCAACCTCCCCAAGTGCCACGTGCCCAAACCATTGTTCTGCCTGCCTCCCTGCTTTCACTTAGCGATTTGTTATGTAAATAGACTTAACTTCCCCACTCTCCTATGTTTTACCTACATTTAGCCAGTTTCTTGGATTTCCCTAACCAGAGGGGCACAGGAATTGATGGAGTCATGGACCCAATCTTTTTGCTGTAGAAAAGAGGGGTGGAGCTGGTATCCTAGGGATGGTGCCAGCCCTGATGGGACCCTCAGGAAAGGTGAGAGGCAGCTTTTGGTCGTCATGATGATGAGGGACGTGATGGGAGTTTGGGCGTAGGATGGATGAGGACACCTGTGAGCCCGATGGCCTCACACAACTGAAACATCCACATTCGGTATGATTTTCAAGTGTCTTCCTGCCGGGCACCTTGTAGTGTAGTGGAAATGTAGTAGTCGGTGGGTGGCCCCAGGCATCAGTTTCCCCTCTGCAAATCCGGTGTACCGAGAGACCCCACTCACGGAACTATAGTACTTGCACAGAAGTTACAGCAGTGCCCTACTCACGGGACTATAATAGTTGTAAAGAAGTTACAACAGTGCCTGGCATGTCATAAGCACGACACAAGTTTGTTAACTAATTTTTTAAATGAAGCATTCCCGTAAAACGACTTGAAGTTTGAATATCTGCCACCAGAAGTAATCCCCAGCTTTAGCTCCGTGGGATTGGTAGGTGCATGCAGTTCAGACACTTACCAGCAGAGGGAGCCGCACACCCAAATACTGCGCGGTGGCCCACTTAGAAGTTCCTTGTGGAGCGGTCCCTGCTCCTTGGCTCCCAAAGAGCTTTGACACTCCCTTCTTTCTTACTGCGGCCCTTGAGCCCTTCACCTGGGAAGCCTGGTGGAATCTACCTGCTGGCATCTCTGTGGCCACCCACCCTGCCCAGGCTGCACCTGGCCAGCCCACCTGCTCAGGAGACAGACTGGCCCTGCCCCAGGCCCTGTTGGGGCTGGAACTGGAGCACCCCACTGCCCTGGGATCCCTAGTCACCAGGGATCCCTTCCCCCCTCGTTTCTGCTCTCACGGGATCCTCAAAGATAACTACAGCTAGAAACTTCGATCCCACTCCACTCGCCGAGTGACCACTAACTCCACAGACGGGGGCTCGGAGGGCCCACAACAGTGCGTCGAGTTCACTGTGTTGCCCTCACTTTGCAGATGAGAAATTGAGGCCCAGAGATGTTAAACGACCTGCCTGAGAGCACACACCTGAGAGGCACTCGTGTCTGAGACACTCTGGTTCCCAGCCTGTATTTTCACCGCCCTTTTGTCTCAAAAAAGTCCGCAGGGGTCTAGGGCTGGGAGGCACCCTGGTGTTCACCTTCTGCAACTTCCCACCCCAGTGTTCAGTGACCTGGCCAGCTCCTGGGGACCCTGTGACCTCCGCCTGGGAACATCTCTGGGTGGCTGCCTCCACTTAAACACTGTAGAGGCTCACTCAGAACCCTAGTGTTGGTAGGAAGGTTATTTTAAGCTGGAAACGTTTGAGGTTCAACAGATGCAGAAAGAGGCCTCCTGGGAGCTCCTTTTCTCTGACTTAGCAGCAGCCTCTGGGACGCAGGGGCACCGTGAACCCCTTGCTGGGCGGCGTCCCGGCAGAGAGGTTCTCGGGGAGCAGACCCGCAGTTCCCTCTCCGGGGGGCTATGGCTCTGAAGGACACGGACAGCCTGCTCGCGCTGCCTAGACAAACATCATCACAAACTGTCTTACCTTCCTTCCGCTGGGGCTAAAAATCTGTCTTTTCTGTCACCACCAATTAGTTCTTCCCTAAGAAGTCTATTCTCCCCCTCTCATTTTCCTGATAGGTGTATTAAAAAAAACCCTCTAACCTGAACCATTTATGGAACTACCTGTTTCTTTTGTAGGCTCTACATGCATATTAAAAAAAAAACTTTTTCTCCTGTTAACCTGTCACTTGTCAGCTTAAACCTCATGTCCCCAGTCAATGCACCTAAGAGGGTAGAAGAAAGGTTTTTCCTCTCCCACAACACTGTCCACCCAGGACACCTGTGCCCTGACCCTTGCACCTGACCCTGGCCTAGGCCGTGTCTCCTCATGCTTCTCTCTGGGACTTATGAAGAGTAGCGGTAGCTGGGTGACCTTGAACAAATCACTGGACCTCTCTGAGCCTCAGTTTCCTTCCTGTAAGGTTAGGTTTTAAATGAGAGAATGCATACTAGCCCAAGCCAGGCTTCCGAGTCGTCTGTCGGGTTGTAGAGCCGGGACTCCCAGGAGCTTGCTGGCAGGCTCTCCAGGACCCGTATACAGGGCGGGGCAGAAGTAGGAGTACAGTTGTTCATATGGAAAAATAATGCAATAATAATAAATAATAATACAAGAATAAACTGTGTTTCATATACTCACCTATAAACTACTTTTGCCTCACTGTTCAGAGGGGATTATTGTTGCTTATCATCTCTCCAGCCGCTTCTCCCGTAACACCTGGCATTTAGCTAGACTGCGCTTGCTCTGGGTTCTTGTCCGTGCCCTGGGGTTCCTACCTCCCGGCCCTTACTCATACTTCTCACTCTGCCATTAGTCACCGAACTCCTACTTAACCTTCAAAACCCACCCAAATGCCTCCTGTCAACGAAGCTTTTCCCGATCCCCCTGAGGGCCATGCCCCTGCCCTCCGTTCTTAGTAAGGCCGGTTCATCCGCTGACTCAGTTAGGGAGGTTGTGTGTCTCTCATCCTCTTTCTGGGCCTGGAAGCTTTTAGAGTAGCAGCTGTATCTGTTTTGTATCTGTCCTGGGCCCCGTGTCTGGTTCAGTGGGTTGTGCATTGGGGAAATGTAAGGGACTTCCTAGAAGATGGAACCGAGATCATGGAGGGACAGGCACAAGCAGCTCAGCGTCTGAGATGCCATCACGGTCTGCCTGAACTTGAACATCAGGCCAGCGCAGCCACCCAGCAGTGAGTGCAGGCCCGTGCAACCCACGGGCTTCTCGCAGCTCCCAGGAGGAATCAGCTGCGTGCCTGGGGAAGCCCTCGCGGAGCTAAGATTACGCGCAACTTGTTAACAGGAGCGTTCACCAAATGTCACAACACGGCTTTCTCTGTCCCTGCAAAGCCTGCTCCGCAGAGCGAGCTCCCTGGGGAGACGCAGCAGGCAGCAAGCCCCCGTGGCCTTGGAGCAGCTGAGAAGCCAGCTGCCAGCAAGATGCCAGCCAAGCAGCCGCCAGCAGCGATGGGCTAATTGACGGGGACCCAGTTCCAGTATTAATAGTGAATGTCATTCCCCAGGTGTGTCAGCCCCGCCCGGCGGGCCTGAGCGGGGGGGGGGGGGGGGGGGGGGGGGGGGGGGCGGGGGGGGGGGGCGGGGTCGTTGCTGGTGTGAGACGGCTGAGAGACAGAGAGCCAGCTTGCGGGGGGCGGTGCGCAAGGTCCTGCCGGTCACAGGGCTCAGGCTCCTTCTCTACCCAGCCGAGGGGTTCGGGGCTGCGTGGCTGGGGGTAGGCCCACTGGGTTCCAGGGTGTTGTCCTGGAGCACTTATTGAGCACCTGCTGTATGCATGTACATTGGCTCAGGAACTAAAGAACCTGGCTCTGCCATGTATAGGGTGACAAACCAATTTTCCTTCCTCCCTCCCTTCCTTCCTAACTTCCTTCCTTCCTTCCCTCCCTCCCTCTTTTTTCTTTTCTTTTTTCTTTCTTTTCTCTTTCTCCCTCTCTCTTTCTTCCTTCCATTCCAGTCCTTCCCTCTCTCCCTCCCTTCCTTTTCTTTCTCTTTCCTTTCTTTCTTTCTTCTTTCCTTTCTTTCTCTTTCCTTTCTTTCTCTTTTCTTTTCTTTCTTTCTTTCTTTCTTTTTCTTTCTTCTTTCTTTCTTTCTTTCTTTTTTCTCTCTTTTCTCCCTCTCTCTCCCCCCTCCTCTTTCTTCCTCTCTCTTTCCTTCCTTCCCTCCCTGCCTCCCTCCCTCCCTTTCTTTTCGGAAGGAGACACAGCTTCACTGTGGGAAAGGTGAGCTGGCAGAAGCCTGAAGCAACCACGGGATGCTGAACCCATGTCTTCCCAATAAACAGGGGCTGGGGTCCCATGCACAGCCCCCGCCCCAGCTCCAGATGTTGGGATATTTCTCCAACAACAATCATTTCCTGCCTGGGGCCCTAGGCGTGCCATTGGCCACCACATAGACACGGCTCTTCAGGGTGACACCCGTCGTGGAATTCCCAGGCACTGTGCCTGCTCCCTCAGGCTCCCTCCCCGCCGTTGGCCTGCGGCACGGTGGGCCCTGCTGACTGCATGTAGTAGTGGTGTGGCTGCCGTGGCCGTGGGGCAGTGGCACATCTGGTCTGGCCGAGGTGGGGGTGGGGGGCGGGGACAAGGGTGAGAAGAGGAAGAGGCAGCTGCAAACCTCGCTTGGGGACGTGGGGCTCTAAAGGGGTGGAGAGAGACAAGGTGGCAGACCTAGGGGACTTTTTGTTTCCTCTCTATGCTGTGTCACTGGGAGCGACTCAGTGGCTCCACGTGGCACACCCGTAAGTGTTTGGAGCTTTGGTGTCGGCCAGACCTGCCCCTTCGTTCCTCCAGCGGGGGCACCTTCAAGGTCTGTGACCTCAGACAAGTCACTCCTCTGAGCCCCGCTTCCTCAGCTGTAAAACACAGACCGTTACCGTAGCGACTGCGCCAAGTACTGTGTGTGAGGCCCGGGCAGGGCATCTGTTGTCACCACAGAGGGAGCCGATCGAAGAGACCAGAGCTGCAGAGGGGAGTGGGGCGATGGCAGGGCCCTGCCCCTCAGCCGGGTTGCTGGAGGGTGTCCCACCGGACACAGAACCTGGCTGCCTGGTGCTGCCGACCGGTGCACCTGCCCTGTGGGCTGTTTCCTGCCGAGTGCGGTCAGAGAACGCCGGCCAGGGGCTGGGGCTTCACGGAGCTCGCGGGACAGGCTGCGTGACCTGGCCGGGAGCTGCATGCCACTCAACAGTCATTTAATATGTGTCTGTGTGCAGGGGGAAACTTGGCTTACGACCTGCTTCCATTACTTCCTGGCAGCGGTACGTGGTGGGGAGGCTAACGCTCATCTCTGAATTCTTCTTGGTCACCCTCATCCGGCACAGGAACCTAAACACCGTGAATGACCAAAACCGGCCCCGGTCCAGTCCTGGAATGAACCAGAAACAGGCTTTGCAGGCGAGGGAGAAAAGGACCAGGGCACTGAAAGAAGCGGAGAAGGGAGGAACTGCAGGGGTGAAGCCGAGTGAGAACACGGTGTGTCTGGGGTAGGAGGGCTATAATATCTTCAGATCAACCCCTTCATCTCCCAGCAGCAGCCCCCAGAGACTGCTGGGTGGCTGAAAGGCAACCGACGGACTGGACCAAAAGGGACCGGGGGACCCGCCCTGCAATGAGCTGGCACCACAACCTACACTGGGAAGCTCATCAAGCAAGCAGTCCGTCACGTCCTCTCTTCTTGGATGATGGAGGCTTCTCACTGGGGGCCCGCCCACGTCAGCCTCTGAACGTGGACTGATCAGGCAGCTGCTTCTTCCGTTTTTCTTTGTGAGCCTCCGGGTGAGAGAACTCCTGTGGCTGAAGGACAGCGGTCCCCACACTTTCAGCACAGGGAGCGGAGCGGGTGCTTGAACTCTCGGAGAGAGCTCGCATGTCTGCTTCATACGGTGTGGGGGGCAGGTGGGGGGCGGGGGGTTTTGAATCCTGGCCAGCGCTCGGTCTCCCAGCCCTCAGGCCAGTCCGAGAGAAGTAAAGTGGGGGACAGGAAGTGTTTGGGATCAAAACAGACCGTTGTCATGGGATGTTCCTGCCCCAAGAACAACATATTCGGGAACGTTCTCTCGCTTCAATATAGAATGACATCCTCATCAGCAGTAATTCTGAAGAATTCTCTTTAGTGAGATATTCAATTAAAGATATCGGTTAGATGCAGTCATGGGCCCTTTTCTCCTTGAAGGTGTGTGATTCAAAAGGGAAGGACAGTTCTTCATAGAAGGTGAGGACTGTTAGTTCCCAGGATAACCCGGGGGAGAAGGGGCGAGGGAAGGGGGAAGGTGTATTTGTCAGGGCGCTCTGGGGAAGCAGAATCAATGGGAGACAGGTAGGTAGGTGGACAGACAGACAGACAGATTCTGATTGAGAAGATCTGGGGAAAGGCCTGAAGATCTGTATTTTAAAAAAACCTCCCTAGGGAATTCTCGGGATTTGAGGGTGTTGGGATGAACCGGATACACGGTGTCTCGGCAGGTCATTCTGCAATGACTTAAATGCCAGGCCAGCTGCTGGGAAGACGACACAAAATTCAATCGGCCGGTGTCACAGGATGACACAGCAATCTTCCACCCAAGGACAACCATGAGGTGGTATTTTTTTTTAAAGTCCCTTCCAAATGAAAAAGCACCACCTTCTGCATACATCCGGGACACTAACTCATCACCTTCATCTAAGACTTGAGCGAGAGCATAGTTTCCAGAGTCGTTATTCCGGCGTCTGGGCAACTCAGGGTCATCAGTCAGAAATGGCTCTGACATGCAGAAAAGCGGCTCAGCTCTGGGAGGCACTGGGATCCGGTAACGGCAGCAAAGCTTGGTGGGGGCGGGGACACCAGCCCGGCTCCAGGGGAGGGCCTCTTCTCTGTCCTCGATCGCCCGGCTCCGGCTCCAGCTCCGGACAACAGTCTTTATTGTAAAAAACCACCTGGAGGGCTTGTTGAAACACAAGTCCTGCCCTCAGTGCTTCTGGGTCCTTAAGTCCCAGGAAGTGGTACTTCCTGGCAGTGGTACTTGATGGAGGGGCTTACTCTCATCTCCGAGTTCTCCTTGCTCACCCTCATCCGGCACAGGAACCTAAACACCGTGAATGACCAAACTGGCCCCGGTCTGGTCCCAGGAGGAACCAGAAATGGGCTTTGCAGGCGGGAGAGAAAAGCAGAGAAGAGCATGGGTTCGAGAAGAGCGTAAGTTGCGTTCGAGAGCAGAGGATCTGCACGTCCACTCTCAGCACCACCGCCTCGGGGCCACGGCCAAGACCCGCTTGGGATCGGAGGCCGGAACTGGAATCGCAGGTGCGAGCTCAGTTCACGGCCCACACTGAGGCAGGATGGGCTGCGTGCAAGCTCGGGAAGGCCTCGTTCTGTTTAACTTTCTACTCCAAGGTGCATTTAGGCTCACAGTCCGATTGTTGCAACGGCACAGAGAATCCCCACGTACCTTTCACCTGGCTTTCCTTACGTTGACATCTCATGTGAGCCTGGAGCGATGCTCAAGGCCAAGCACTCAACCCCAGTCTGAGACTAGCATTGACGAGACTCTGCACGTTATGGGTTTCACCCCCGTTGCCCACTCCTGTGCTCTTCCTGTGCCGAGACCCGACCCGGGTTCCCACGCTGCGTTTCGTTGTTACGCCTCCATCTGTCGCGTAAGCGCATGGGTCTTCCCGTCTTCCCTGAGCTCGGCGGCTTTGCTTGGTAGGGTGTCCCTCACTGTGTGTCTGCTGTCTCCTTGTGAGGAGGCTGAAGGTAGGAGTTATTGGGAAGGATGTCACGGAGTGGCCAAGCCCTTCTCAGGACGTCCCCTCAGGTGGCATGCGACACTGGTATGTGCTCCTGGTGATTAACGTGGCGCCTGCCAGAATTCTACACGGGAAAGCCACTGCTCTCCTCTTCGTAATCACGGAACGTTTTGGTGGAGAGCCTTTGAGATTCCAGGTATCCTGATTCTGCTCAAACTTGAACATCATGAACTTTAGCATCCACGGGCGGATCTCCTCTGCAGCGACGGTTACTCCGATGTTCTGATGGCGAGGCTCTCTTTCCCCGATTCCTTCTATGTCTGCCAATCGGATCTCTTCTGTATGGACGCTTGTTCCTTCTATGGGTGAAGACCTCTGCTGTTGGAGCTGCACAGCCCCCTGTGTTCAGACCCAGGGCTGCTACTTAAGACACTTCTGCTGCCGGGCACTGGTGGCGTCGTAAAGGAAACATCTGGGTTTGCCTGCTGGAAGAAAAGGCAACTCGGCCTCAGGAGGGAGCAGTTGCAGGGGGGAGCTGCTGCTGTGTGGGGGGCTTGGCAAAGGGCCCACCTCCCGCCTTGGAGGCCTGGGTTCTCCTGGCTGCGCACCATCAGCCCGGAGAGCTCAGACAGGGAGCAGCCCCTCCGTGCCCATGTCCTCGTGCAAACAGCACGAAGATTGGATGAGATGGTGGCTAAGGGTCCTCCCAGCTCCGACACCGTCGGCTGGACATCCGAGTCTCCTTAGGCCACGCCTTCTCCTTTGTCTTCTTCCCTGCACCCGTCTTTCCTCTTCACTTCCGGAAGTACCGTGTCTGCATCACCCTTGCCATATGAACAAACAGCCCCGTCCTTTGAACTCTGCTCTCATGCCCCAAACGTCCTCTCCTGCACAGAGGAAGGCCCAGAGTCCCTGTTCCTCACACGGACACTTTACCTCCTTGGGAGGTTACGCAACCAGACGTGTCACAATCCCAGAAGGCAGAACCGAAACAGCTGAGACGAACAGCCAGATTTTCTTTCCTGGGCCTGGAATCCAGCCGCAAATCCAAGACGATGCTTCTGTCGCCGAAGGTTAATGTCCTGCTTCCTTTTTCTCTGCACAATAAATGCCTGTTTAATTAGTCACCCCACTCCCGCCGCCCGCAATGAGCACACGTGTCATCTTAGGTAATAAAATGAGGATTTATTGAATTTTCAGTTTTAATAAATAGTCAGCCAGGATCTCTGCAATGGGCCCCAAGCCCTGGTAGAAACGGAGTGGTCCCTGGGACCCGTGGAAAGGAAAACGTTACACTCTCGTCTCCGGTTGCAAAGTGAGCTCCCTCACCACTTTGCTGCAGTGCCAAGGCCCGAAGTTGAACTCGGTTTTCTTAGCACACCGAGGTCCCGGAGACACCTCGGCCAAGCATCAAGATCTTTACCATGAAAGAAAGAAGAAGCGGAAAGCAGAGAAGCAGGTAAAGGGTAAACCAGATGGTCGGCTGCCGTGGCCGAGGCGCCACGGCCCAGTCTGCTCTGAAGGCAGCCCGGAGCCCCGATACATCTTCTGACAGTTCCCTGTTTCTTGTTTTGCTTCAAGGGGCTGGGAGAGGAAGCGGATTCAGCTCTGCACAGTCCCCGGGAAAGTTAGGACCTTCAGGACTTTTATGTCCAAATCAAGGACAGAGCAGCGGGGATCAAGTCTCACCTAACCAACCACCGCCCTGCTCTGGCCGCCGAAACGCTGGAGCAGGATGAGTAAAGAAAGAGGGCCAGGTCTGTGTGATTCGCTTTTAAAAGACTGAGTTGAAATAGTAAAGAATAAAGATGAGGATTAGGGCCTGGTGGCTTCGGCTTCCCATAGCCCACAAGTCTGGCCGCTTGTCAGAGCGGAGGCTGGGAGATCCAGTGTCTGGAGCCGGGATCAAAGGAGCCCGGAGGAGGAGCTCCAGAAGGAACCCGGCCAGACGCAGAGCTGGGCCAGGTGACCGTCCCCTCCGTGGCCACTGTCCCCTCAGCCTCCTCTGTCCTACCTGTCCCCACTCGTCTCTGCCAGCCTGTTGTTCATTATCGCAAAGGCCCCCACCCCCACCGAGAACTCACTGTCCTGATGCAGCGAGCCGGTCTGGTGGGGGCAGCCATTGGCCGCCTCGGGCAGCTGCTTCTGCAGCATGGGCAGCGAGGCCTTGCTGGCTGCCGGGCAGTCCTTCCCAGGGATGCCCTCCCCCGAGGGACTCCGCCCGTCCGTGTCACTCTCCATCACCCCATCGGTTTCTATGGAGACGCTGCCCAGGTTCTGGACGGTGCCCGGCATGATCACGTTCCTCCGGGACCGCGGGAGCCCGCCCTGGCACTGGTGGCAGCAGCTGCCGCCCACCTTCTTCAGGATCCAGTTCATGGACTGTTTGATGAGGATGGAGATGACATTGAACAAGGAGTAGATGCAGCAGACGCCCATGAGGATGAAGGCAAAGTTGGCGAAGCGGTAGAGGCCTTGGCTCTCGTACCCGGCGTTCTGGCTGCTGACGAGGTCCCCGAAGCCGATGGTGCTGAAGGCCACGAAGCAGAAATAGAGCGAGTCGAAGTAGCTCCAGCCTTCGACGGAGGCGTACATGGCCGAGGCGCAGCAGGAGATGAGCAGGGAGGCCAGGCACAGGATCAGCATCACGTAGTACACGGAGGGCTTCCAGCCGGTCAGGCCGTCCGCCTCGGACCTGCCCAGGTTCTTCAGGCTGTCCGGGGGCAGGGCCCTTCGCCGCCGCAGCTGCCGCTGGTGGCACGACTTCATGATGTAGGCGATGACGGTGATCAGTCGCTCCAGGAACAGGTTGAAGAACAAGATGGTGCTGGCGCACCCAAGGAGGCCGTAAAAGATCAGGAAGATTTTTCCTCCTACTGTCGCCGGAGTCGTCATCCCAAACCCTGCAGGGGACAAAAGTCAGAGGAGACAGGAGTGAGGGAGGGCTTTGCTGGGAATGGGGGGGTGGGGCCTTGGCTTGGATGTGGGCGAAGCACGCAGTCCCGGTCCTCCTAGCAAGGTGGGTGATGGGTATGTAAAAAAACCCAACAGACTCTAAAAAAATGGAGAACTAATATATGAGTTCTTTTTTAAAAAAGATTTTATTTATTTATATTTTTAGAGAGAGGGAAAGGGGAGGAGAAAGAGAAGGAGAGAAACATCAATGTGTGGTTGCTCCTCACGTGTCCCCATCTGGGGACCTGGCCTGCAACCCAGACATGTGCCCTGACTGGGAATCGAACCGACAACCCTTTGGTTTGCAGGCCCGCACTCAATCCACTGAGCTATACCAGCCAGGGCTGAGTTCTTGTACTACTTGATTTCCAGACATTGCAGCTACAAGAATGTAGCCATGTGGTGTCAGCGCAAAGACAGACAAACAGATCAGTGAAGCTCCATAGAAATAGACCCGCACACACATGTTCAACTGATTTTTGTTTATAAGGGTTCCTGGCAATGCGATCAAGAATTGCAAGTGTCTTTAACCAACGGTGCTAGCAAAAGCAGAAAGCCAGTAAAAAGGAATCCATTGCTGGCACGTGCAGCCACATGGACCGATCTCAAAATGATCACGCTGCGTGCAAGAAGCCGGTCAAAAACAGTCCACACTGTGAGGGCAGGCGGAGCTTGCCACGCCAAAATATGCCTTTTGGGATGTTGATTATTTCGAGCTGGTTATTTTTAAGAAACAGAGACTCAGAAAAAAAATGCTTTGATCTTCTGCTAACTGCCTTAGAGGGTTTAGACAGAGGACCAGGAGATATCATTGTAGAGAATTTTAGTTTAACGTGAACTAGGGTGCTGGACAGGGAGGAACCTAGCAAGGACCTTTGGTCAAAGTCCTCTCTGTGTCCTGTTATCACTGTTGGCCCGGCAAACGCCTGCTTTTTGAGCTGCCCTGGTCCAGTGAGGCGTATAAGCCTCCACTGACCAGCACATCCTCAGGCCCCGTATTCTTCCGCCATCCCTCCAAGTACATACGTAATAAATCTGGTTATTTTCTCCTGTTACTCTGTCTCATGCCAACTTGATTATTAGACCAATCAGAAGAACTTAGAAGGGCGGGTGTAGAATCATTTTTCCCTCCCACAGCAGAGAGGTGGTCATCTGGGATGGGGCAGGGGCACAGGGGAAGTGGGGAATGACGGGGGTGCGTTCGCTACCTTAACTGTTTAGGAGGTTTCATCGGTGCGGAGACATGTCCAAACCCATCAAACCGTACACCCTAGATACGTACGGGTTAATATGTCAGTTATACTTCAATACAGCTGTAAAAGATACATCTACGGCTTAAAGCAAATAGCTCTCTGGCTGTCCGTTCAGCCTTAGAGCGAGCGCAGTGTCACATTCTGGCACGTGTCTGCACTGAGAGGCAGGGTCCCAGGCAGGCTGCCTGCAGGGGCCAGCTCTCTTGTTCTCGACAATGACGTGGAGAAGCTAAGATGTCCAGGAAGACGCCAGCCCGGGGGGTGGGGGGTGGGCAGCGGAGTGATGTCCTCCCTCTCATGGGTCCACTGAGAAACAACATGCCTTCCCCTAATGCACAGGCGGCAAACACAAGGCCCGTGGGCTGAATCCGGCCCCCCACCTTCCTTGTTTTATCCGACCCAGCACCTTGTTTCGACCTGGCGGCAGCACTGAGCTCTCGCTTAACTGTTAAGGAGTAGTTACATTCATACAGCCCTAAAGTTACATTCGGCCCTTTGAAGGCAACCACGAGGCTGATGTGGCCTCCAAGGAAAAATGAGTCTGACACCCCTGCCCTAATGTGAGCGGTGGGGGGCTGATAGCCGTGAGAGGCTCAAGTCCCGCCCCCACGCTGCTGTAAGTTGCTACGATTGACTCATTCCCCAGGACATGTCAATCGCAAGAACCACCAACATTGGCTACTGACAGGCCGAGGCTGGCACAGAACTATCCTGCACCCCAACACCTCAGTCTATCCACCCTCCACCTGCAGGGCCACCCCAGCCAAGCAGCGAGGTCCCCGACTGGGGGTGGCCATGCAGATGGACACCTACCTACAGCCCCATTTCCTCCCGGCGTCTGGAGTTGACTGTTTTATTAAGCTTTCATTCTGAGAGTGACTGTGTAAATACATAAATTGGGAATCACCACTCCCTCACTGAAAACCCTTCAATGGCATCCCGTTGCACAAAAGGAAACCGCCAGAGCTCCCCACTCCGGCTCCCGAGGCCCTGCACGCTGTAAATCTCCTCTCATCTGCAGACTCACTTTGTTACATTGTCCCCTCGCTCACTGTGCTCTGGCTGCCCGGGCCTGGCCTGGGGCCTCGGGGCAGGGGCCCCTCCCCCTGATCTGCGGCTGTGTTTTCCAGGGTTTCAGGGACCCGCAGTCAACTGTGGTCTGAAAAATATTAAATACACAATTCCAGAATAAACAATTCATAAGTTTTAAATTGCATGCCATTCTGAGTAGCGTGATGAAACCCCGAGCCGCCCGGCTCTGTCCTGCCCAGCTGTGACTCATCCCTTCGTCCAGCGAATCTACGCTGTATAGGCGTCCGGCCCACGAGTCACTCAGCAGCGGTCTCAGCGGTCACACAGAGAGAGAGACACCACACTCACGGAACTCTCATTGCAGTATATTGTTGTAACGGTTGTATTTTATTATTGGTTACTGTTAACCTTTTACTGTGCGTAAGTTATAGATTAAACTTTACCATGGGTATGCATGTACAGGGTTTGGTACTGTCTGTGGTTTCAGGCATCCACTGGGGTCTTGGAACATGCCCCAGGGAATAAGGGGGCTACCGGGTCTGTTAGCCCCTCTGCTGGAAGCTCTTCCACAGCTCTCGGTTCACACTGCTGACCTCGGCTTCAGTTTCCATACAGCCTGTCCAGACCCGGAGCCACCTGAAGAGGAAAGAGGCTGTCCCTCCGCCCAGGTGCACACTATCATTTCAGTCTGCTTTTTTTAAGCACTTGCCCTGGTCTCAAATGGCCTCTTTATGTGCTCGTTATAATAGAACGAGAGCTCCACGGGACAACGAACTTCATCGTCTCTCTCTCTCTCTGCTCTCTCCCCAGGGCCAAGGAGATGCCCGGGCCGCACTGTCTCCCACGTGGGAGACACTTCATCCTCCCAGAGTCCTCTGAGCCACGCTCTGAGTGATTAATGGAACCAGTCCTTCACACCTTGCTGGACCTCACCCACCTTCCCGGAGCCCCGAGGTTCCCCTCAAAACACTGCCTGCTGGGATGTGCTTCTTTCCGGCCCACTCTTCCCCGGCCCCTCCTCCCGGGGCACGCCTGGAATCCGGGAGCCCCAGGCCCTCCAGGGGTAACATCTGGCTGCCCGTGCGAGGCCGTCCCGCAGGTGTTGCCCAGCCACGCTCTGGAGGCCTGCTGCAGGTAGCTGTCTGGCTCAGGGGAGTGCAGAGCTCCGAACCAGCGTCTTCAGGGCGACCCTGTGCTGTGTCCTGGGCTCTAACAGAAGATCACCCCCCAGGAAGCGACGTCTTACTGGTAGTCGACGGGATGCCACCAGCTGGTATGAAAATGTGCGAGCAAATCAGAAAGAGACTCCCCCGCCCCTGGACAGACAGAGCCCCCTGGGTGCAGGGGGTGGTGTGCATGCAGGCTGGCTTTCGCTCTCCATTCCCCTCGTCGGCTAGGGGTCTGCGTGCAGGGCACGCACCCCATAGCATCCTTGAGTGGTCGTCTCAGAGATCTGGCCCCTTGGGGTGGACTTTTAGCTTCTCTTCCATAAGCCTCTGTTCGCTGGCACTTTATATGAACTCCCACTACCCATGGCAAACAGGCGATGGGAACATGAAAGGCAAAGACAACCCCCAGGTCTTACTGTAATACATCTCATTACTTCCTGGGCCCTGACGCAGCGCCAGGTGCCGGGCTAGACACTTGAGCACATTGGCATATTGTTGTCAACCATGTGACGTCAGCACTTTGTGAAAAGAAAAATGTTACAAAATTCAATGGCTATACGATGCCATCAGAAAATCAAAATCAATTATGCACGTGTGAATAGACAAAACAGTAGTAGTTACTTCTGGGCACTAGGACTCGTAATGGAACTTTACGCTTGATTATTTCTGAACGGTTAAGAATTTTTTTTTTTACCATGAGCGTATAATTACTTTCATAAACAGAAAACAATAATAATGATATTTCTATTCTGGGAAAAAAAATAACATGGACTAAAAACTACAAATAAGAAGTCAAACGAATGGCTTTGACTTTCAGGTTCTTTTATAAATGAAATAAAAGTAAATATAAGTAAAATCTTTCACTTTCTGTCACGGGTGCTGGCCAGCAGGGAAATGACCCCAAACGACCCAGGCCAGAGGACGAGCCACTGGCAGGCAGAAATCATCCAGCCCCCACACGAACAGCCAAACCACAGGCCAGGTGGACTGTGAAGTCAATCTCCAATCATGAGAAGCTACAGGCTTTTTAAATGCTCGGTTGTGGGTGGAAGCAGCTCAATACCCTGTGGCAGGCCACCTCTCGGGAAAATGAATTCCGACTCTCGCAGCTGTAACGAGGCAAACTCGCAGCTGACAGGCAGTTACACGGCTCACGTTTCAGCAGCTCATGTCTCTCCTCCGTTTTCAGGAATGAACAGTTTCCTTGCATTTGTTCCCAGCGCATCCCTTCTAAACAGGCCTGGGAGCACTGCGCGCTGCAGGGGAGCCGCGGCAGGAAGAGGCACGTGGGATGAGGGAGCCGCTGACCCTCTGCAGCCAGGAGAAAGGAATCCGAAGGCCAGGGGCGCGTGCACCACATTTTTGTGTGTTTACTTTGGCTCTGTTTAAATGAGCAGGAACACGAAAGGAAGCAATGTGAATCAGAAGAACTCTCGCGGAACTGCTTGCCCCGTGATCTGCAATGTATCCTGTGAACAAACTACTCTCACTGCCTGTTTTGCTACTTTGTGACCGGGGCTTTGTTCTCGTTTTTCTCTTTCGTTGTCTGTCTGAGCCAGAGCAGCGCGCATGGGGTTACCCATGAAGGTGTAGCCTTGCGACTTCAAAGACGTAGCTGGTGGCAGCCTTCCGCCGTCCCGAGTGGTGCCTAAGGGCCACCTGGGCCTGCAGCTCGCACCCCCCCCCCCCATTGGGCCCAGGATGAGGGGAGCAAGACGAGAGCACCCTCCCTGTCTGCGGCCTCTCCCCCAGTCCAGCCTGGAGTCCTCACCCAACTCTGTCCACTGGACACTGGGGAGGGGATGACAACCCCTCCCGTTCCCACTTAGGAGTGGCCTGCTGCATGGGGACCACGGAGCAGAAGCAAAGCTCTGTGACGGGCAAACAGGAGGCCTGCAAACTGATCAGGGACCGTCCGCCTGCTCGGCTTTGGGCGGAGTGAGGAGACACGGGCCAGAGACGGAGCGGGCACGTCCATCCTCCTCGACGCTCCGCCGTGCACCCGCCCCCAACCCACCTGCTCTCATCCACATTCCGGTCACTTCTCACGACTCTCAGACCGACCTTCCTGCTCCTTCATAACACGGTTCCACCTCCAGACACCACCTGGCTTGTCCGCCTGTCTGCCCCGCGGCGGCCCTGGTCCCAGCAAACTCGGGCCAGCTGTGCGAGGGCTGTGGGCAGCCTGTGCCCCCCCAACCCACCCACCGCACCCCCAGCACCTGTGGAGTGGCCCCTTCACGCCAGAGGCGTTTCAGCGGCTGGGTGCGTGTTCTCATCTCTGCTCAGGGGAGAACGTGGCTTAGCCACATCCCCTCCTACCACAGTGACCGGGGGGACCCTTCTGATAAGTCATTTTGGGCCCTTCGGGAAACCTCCTTAACACTCCACAAAGAAAGCCGTGCACGTAAACTCAATTGGAACTGAAAACTTAAACATGGAGAGAGCTTCCTTTTCTCGAAGAGAGCAGGAGCAGATCCAGAGCCGAAGTGCAGGCCACACACTCTCCAACATCCCCCCGGAGGCCAGACGCTCCTCACACCCGCCTGAGCCTCGGTCGCTGCACCCAAGGAAGGCAGCCCCGGCCGTCTCCTCTGCGGTGCCGGTCCGTGGGTCAGGGCAGGTCACCCGCCACAGGTAGACGAAGGTGGGAGAGGTCCCCTCCCACCTGACCCCTGACCGTGGCGGGGGGGGGGGGGGGGGGGGCGGGGCTCGGATGGAAAACAATGGGATCTCAACAGCTTTCCGTCCGGAACATCTGAGAAACCACTTACCCAGCACCTTTATCAGCCTCCAGACACTCTGGGGTGTCGGCGACCTCAGCCCCTCCCTTCCCGTGGACCTCGGAGAGAGAGGCTGAGCCCGCACCAGGCCGGCGCGGCCACGGGACCCGCCCCGAGGAGGCCCACAGAGGCGCCGGCGGGCCGCGCACTTCCCATCTTTCCTTTGCCAAGAAGTCATCAGGCACATGGAGGCTTTTCTCCCATGAAACCCACTTTGCTCTTATCTTTGTTTTCTGTTCGAATGAGTCCCAGTTGCAGGATCAGGCGCAGATTTGTGTGTTTTCATTGGAAGACCCCGGTCAGCAGCCTGGACCTGAGAGTTCCCCCTAAATAAGCCACCAGGCCCGATTCCTCTGCGAACGAACACTGCGCAAGGTAGTGCGGAGGCGGATGACTTTGAACGTGAGCTGGGCGCGTTAGGCAACCGGCGGAGTCCCGCTCTCGGGTCGGTGCGGCGCATGGTGACCGGGCCCCACGGTCCCCAGTGCAGGGCAGCCCTGTCACCTGGAAAAGTGTTCTGTTCAACAGTTGAGACATTCTTTGGGTTGTTTTTCAATAACCATTGTTAACAATAACATTTAATATGTGTTATTCCTAATAATACATGTCCACTGTAGGAAATTCAAAACACGTAGAGAAGCAGGGAAGAGAAATTACAGACCACCCCCAGCCGCGCTGATGGGAGGCGGAGGCGGGGGCGGGGGCCGGGCAGGGTGCGCTCAGACCTTGACGCCTCCGCGGGCGGACAAAGCCGGCGGACAGTGGCGCGGAGTGTGAGGATGAGACCGGGCCCAGCGCACAGGGCCGGCCTGGCCTGAGAGCCGGTCAGTGTGAGCTGCTCCTGCGGGTGACTCCTGGTGCTTTTCCTTCCCGTCTTTGCTCAAGTGGCTTACAAACTTTGCATCATTCCTATGCAGAAATCCCATTTTTCTTCCAATTTCTCCGTGTGTCCAGTTTTGGCTGGGTTCTGACTAATGCTTCCAAGGCTTTGTCAGGGAATAATGTTTATGCTTGCCACTTGGACGTGAACTTGCAGATGGGTCTGCAGAGGCAATAATGTGTTGTTTTTTTCTCAGAATCACACACATTCTTATCCAGCCTCCTATCTCACCAACTGCACGGGCTGCACAAGAAAGCCGTCTGGGATGAGGTTCAAGCTGCAATCACAGAAAAGAGGGTAATGCTCTGTGACCTGCGAGGGGGCCGGCCAGCCTGGCCACTCTGGCCTCGGTGGTGTGAAGGACTCAGCAGTCAAACTCAGTGAACCCAGCGGGCCCACAACATGGGGCCAATTCACTTGGGAGCCCCCCTTGTGGAAAGGATGCCCAAGGAGGGAACTGTCCTGTGCCCGTGATCTCTGCCACAGACTCCGCATCTGACACACGGATTTGGTGCCAGACCCGAGGTTGGCCTGGGATTACATGGCGGGAAGGACCCACCTCTCTTGCCTAGAAGCCTACAGAGTGGCACCTACAAGACACTATGAAAAGCTAGAGCAGGCATTTTTCCAAGAGCAAGGGCCCGAGAGAGGGAGCGAGGGCGCTGCCTGGAAAGGCAGGAAGCCTTGAGGAAGAGGCAGAGCCGAGCTGAGTCCTAAGGGAGCAGCTTGAATTTGTCAAGGCAGACGAATGGGGCGGGAGGGCTCCAGAAGCATCCGGTATGGACCTACTCTCAGCGCGCCCGGTTCAAATCCCAGCTCCGTCACTCGCTAGCTCTGTGATCTTGGGCAAGTTCCCTAACTTCTCTGTGCCTGTTTTTTGTTTTAAATATGATTTTTTAAAAAATCAGCTCTGTTGAGATGCAGTTCACACACCATACGACTCACCCACTCAAAGGGCACAATCCATTTAAGGGGTAAGATCAAGCAACCATGTCCACACCAACTTTGCATTTTCATCATCCTGGACAGAAACCCCACACCCGCCAGCAGCCATTCCCCCTTTGCCTCCGATCCCCGGCTCCTGGCGCCCACCGTCACGTTCTGCCTCTGGGGATCTGCCCGTTCGGGACTTCCACACAAACGAAGCTGCACCATGCCCAGTGTGTGGTGACCGGCCGCCTTCCCACAGCACACTGTTTCTGAGGTCTGTGGCTACTCGTCGTGTGTGAACCGAGAGTAATAGCTGAACGCACCTGAGGGGCAGGTGTCTTTGTGAGGGTCGGGTCGGATCAGGCCTCCCAGTGTCTGGGAGGCAGAGTGAGTGCTCACTAGTGTTCACTGTCCTCGTTCTGCCGATGCTTCTGTGCAGAGCCGAAGGGACAGGTGTCCTGTCTCTACTGGTCTGGACACCCTCACATGCAGACGGCAGAGTGACAAACCGCGGCTCATGCACACGGCTGTTCAAAGTTCAAAACGGTGCTGCCCTGCCCAGGTGGCTCAGTTGGTAGGAGCGTCGTCCTGTACACCAGAGGGCTGTGGGTTCGAATGCTGGTCAAGGTGCATATGAGAGGCAACTGATCAGTTTTTCTCTCACATTATTGTTTCTCTCTCTTTCTCTTCCTCCCTTCCTCTCTCTAAAATCAACAAACCTATTCTCATAAGATATAAAAAAATTAAAAATAGTTTTAAACAATGCTCAGTGAGACAGGCAGGACATAACGACCAAGGTGAAGGCATCAGAGGTGAGGCGGGTCAGGTGGGCGGGCACAAGGTGAGGGTGTGACAGTGGCCTCCATCTGGTGCCCTGCGGGTGGGACGTGGGAAAGGGCTGGGCAAATGGGGGCTAATGCGAGAACAGAAACAGTTCTCAGAAAAGCTGCTCATGAGGAGGGGAGGCGCTGGGCTCTCATTGAGTGCCCTGCCGTGTGCCCGGGGCCCTGTGACCTCCCTTCCCCCTCTCTACCCCTGCCCTGCGACCCCAATTCAGCGAGGAGGAGTCTAAGGCTCAGGAGAGACCAAGACGTTGGGGCTAGTTCTCACGCCGAGGTTGTGTGAGGCGGGCTGGAGTTCAAACTGGGCTCTGGCTGGCGAAAGCGGACCCTCCTTCTGCCACACTGTGCTCTGTCAGCACGAGAGCGAGGTGACAGTGCAGTGTGCTGCACAAGCCATCCCCTCTCTTCCCTTACTTGTTTTTTATTCTCACCTGAAGATATGTTTATTGGATTTTTCTAGAGAGGGACAGGAAGGGAGCAAGAGGGAGGCGTCTATGTGGGAGAGAAACATTGACTGGTGAACCTGCAACCTAGGCATGTGCCCTGACCAGGAATTGAACTCGCAACCTTCAGTGTACGGATGATGCTCCAATCGACCGCACCACTCTGCCAGGGATTCCCTTATTCATTTTATTTATTTATTTATTTTAAGATTTATTTATTTATTTTTAGAGAGGGAAGGGAGGGAGAGGGGGAGAGAGAGAGAGAGAGAAACATCAATGTGCAGTTGCTGGAGGCCATAGCCTACAACCCAGGCATGTGCCCTGACTGGGAATTGAACCTGTGATGCTTTGGTTTGCAGCCCACGCTCAATCCACTGAGCTACGCCAGCCAGGCCCTTATTCATTTTAAACATCTTTCTCTGTCTTTGTCCAGTTTTGACGCAGAATACATCAGTCTGTGATGATCTTATCTGTCACAATTTCAGTCACAGCTCTATCAGATCTTCCTCTTCTCAAAGAGATGGGCCTTTTCATTCAACAAGATACTATTCCAAGGAGAGACCAGACAGAAATGGCACTGTTGATGGTGTCAGCCATCTACCTGCCCCCGTTCTGCTCTGGCCACTTGAAAGGAACCGCATGACCAGGCCACCAGCTCTCCTGACTCTGGTGGAAGACGCCCCGTCACAGAGATGAGAGCCCCCCCTTCACTGTTTTCCTTCCTCGGCAAACCTACCAGAGTCCGTTCTTTTGCTGGTTACGCCCCACGCAGCATACCCATGCAGCGGGAAGACCTCCTTCTTCCTTCAAACAGTGTACACACGCTGGTCTCAGCGTGCACATTCCTCTCTCTCCCACGGTTCCCGTCATGTTGAGTGCAGAGAAAGGACATAAATGAGACTGAGGACTGGCAAGAATGGGCTCAGTGGAGCTTTCTGTGTTGCCAGGAGGAAAAGGTTATAACCATGCAGGAAAGCACCTGGGCATTATCTTACAAGGTGGGTGGGAAAGGTGCACGCCCTGCCACCCGGCCAGCCCCTCCTAGGTGTTTGCCACAGGTCGGTGGTTCCCAAAGCTTGGTCCCAGACCATCAGCATCACCTGGACTTACCGGAAATGCCAAGTCTCGGTCCCCACCCGCCCTCCTGAAGCCGCAGCTCTGGGGACGGGGCCCGGCGATCTGTTCTAACAAAGCCTGCCGCGGCATGCTGACACGCGCTCCCATTTGAGAACTGCTGTCCCAGTGAATGCTCCGGTGGGCGCACCTGGGGACACCCAAGGTCACTGGGAAGGTCACTGGGCCGCTGATCGCTATGACAGAGACCCAGGAGAACTGAAACACGCCGAGTCAGGAGCGTGGCTAAGCGAACTGTGGAACAGTCATCTGATAGCACACTATACAGAACCCATGAGACACGGACTTCAGTCACCGGTTTCCCACGTTGGAGACGAATCTTAGAAACATGATACTGGAGCTAAGGAGAAGGCTAGTTGACTACATTCAGTGGGATGCTTCTTCTGTAGCTCTCAAAGCCAAGATGAACAATACTAATCACCCCTGGGGGAGGGGGAGACAGGTACAGGCAGGCGTTGGTACGTCTCCTGTTGTAAGGCAGGTGTGGGTTCACGGGTGCCTACCTTATTGAGAGGATCTGTAAGTTACCTTAATGCTACGCATATTCTTACATAGTAAATACTAAGTAAGAGAAAGAGCGGGGGGAGGGGATGAATTCCACCAAGCACCACCCTATCGCTCGCCTGATTAGGAGAACGCTGCTCAGGAAAGGTACCCTGTGAGAGAAGGAACGAGAAAGTTCCCCAGATGGGCACCGGCTTGGCAGGAGGCCAGACAACACGGGGAATCCCTCCTGTGGGCTCCTCAGCCACCTGGTCTCCAGACGGTAACGTGCTGTGTGTTCTCGCTTTCTCTGTGGCCACGCCCTGTCTGGGTACTCATTCATGAACCACCTGAGAGCCCACGACGTGCTGGGCAGCGAGGGGTCAGGGACAGGGGTGAGCTAAGCAGCAGGGAGGACAGGAATCCAGAGGGATTGTGGGTGGGGGACCCCAGGCCTGGATGCCGAGCCCCCGAAACGCCCAAGACTAACCACACACAGGTGCCTTTACTGCTTAAAAAAAAACTCTATATATACATATCTATCAGTATATATCTATCTATAGCTATATATCTATCTATATCTATCCAGATCACCATTCAATTGGAATATACACCATCCAGCTGTACCACCAGCTGAATCCCCCCTGGGACTGGAAGTAAATTGTTGGGAGGGTATTTGTCAACCTTTCACAGACTGAAGGAAGAAGTTTCATTTGAAGACGGAGAACTTAACTACCTCATAAGGTACTGTATTTTTGGAACTATAAGAGGCACTTCTCCCCTCCCAAATTTGGGAGGAAAACAGGGGTGCATCTTATAGTCTGAATGTAGCTTTACATTTACATTGGTGAAATATTACATTATTTATGTTATTTAATATTTTACCACATTTTTTGCTTCAAAATTTTATTTTCCTATTTTCCTCCTCTAAAACCTAGGTGCATCTTGTGGTCCGAAAATATGGTACCTGACTGGGCCGAGTCCGCAGCAATGAGATGCACAGCGCTGCCTCTCGGACGGCTGGAGGCTCGCGCTCCGAGGCTCCATCCCGCATGCAGACCGACTTCACGTTGCCTCCTTGCTAACAGGGAGAGCTATTTATTCTCAACGACCCGGGCCACGGCCGGGTTCCCCCAGGCCCAGTGTCAAGCCAGGTTTGCCTTCCACTCGGGCGATTACCACCAAAGCTCCATCTGTTTTCTACGATGACCTCTTTATTTCCTTATTTCCCAAAAGTGTGCTCAAAATGGTCACAGGATATACTTTGTTAAATAAAACACACCCTTGGAACATCACATGGCTTTGATATACCGCGATGAGCGAGTTGTGTGTGAGGCAGAGAAAGCAGTGCACAAAGAAACAATGCAGTATGTTGAGTGCTTTTCCTTTGAAACAACCTAAACAAACCCTCCCTCCCCCCACAAAAGCACTGCTGGTGGGGTGGGGGGACGGCAGGGGAGGGGAGGCATGCCCAGATCCGCACACACAGGGCTCCTTTTCCTGCTCAGGAAATGCAGAACATTTCTTTCCGCTGCAGAACACGTGTGGTACTGTGGAAGCAGCGTTTGTAAGGTGCGTGATTTGTTTTCACCTAAAAAAATAGGCTTTTAATTTTAGAATCGTTTGGATTCACAGAAAAATCGGGAGCCTAGAGCAGACAATCCCCATATGCCCTGCATGTAGTTTCTCCTGTGATTACCAGCTCCTATGAGAACGGTACATTGTTATGATTCATAAACCGATATTTATCCATTATTATTAATTAAAGTCCGTCTTTACTCATATTTGCTTTGTTTCACTCAAGGACCTTTTACTGTTGCAGGGTCCCACCCAGGACACCACACTTGGTTACATTCAGCCATTGTGTCTCTGTGGGCACCACCAGCTTGACACCTTCTCAGACTTTCCTTGCTTTGGGTGACCCTGAGCGTTATGCAGAGTGCTGGCCAGGTGTTTTGTGGGACGCACCTGGCGTTTCCTTGTGATTGGACTGGGCCGATAGGTTTTGGGGAGGAATGCCATGGAGGGAAGTGCTTTTCTCATCGCATCGAGTCAGAGGACTCACCGTCGACGTGCCTGTTCCCCGAGGATGCTCACACCTCTGTCACCTGGCTAAGAGTTTGCCAGTTTTCTCCACTGCGTAGTTATCCACCCCCTGCCCTGGGGTTTCCCACCTTGCACTCCTGGAGGAAGTCAATATACACCCACTTGTCAGGAGTGGGGAGCTGTGTTCCTCCACCTCCTTGGGGGCAGAGAGCTTCTACATAACTTATTAAGAAGCCTGCTTTGGCCCTGGCTGGTGTGGCTCAGTGAATTGAGCACCGGCCTGTGGACCAAAAGGTGGCCAGTTCGATTCCTGATCAGGGCACATGCCTGGGCTGTGAGCCAGGTCCCCAGTAGGGGGTGCACCAGAGGCAACCACACACTGATGTTTCTCTCCCTTTCTTTCTCCCTCCCTTCCCCTAAGAATAAATAAACACAATATTTACAAAAAAAAAAAAGAGAGAGAAGTTTTCTTCAAGGGAGATTCGTCTTTGCACCAGCATTTATTTATTAAGTTGCTTACTTGTGTTCATATGGACTCATGGATATTGTCTCGGCTTTGGCCACTGGGAGATCTTTCCCCTGGCTCCCATGTCCTTTTGACACACCCCCTACTGTTGTGGGTTGTTTTTGTTTTAACATTTCCTTACCTGGTGGGTATGGTTTTACCACCAGCTTTCATCCTCAAAGTAAGCAGACTGGGGGCTTGAGGGTGGGAAAAGACAGGAATTCCTTTGCAGTCTGAGGAGCTGTTATAACTACGATTTTCTTTATAAGAAGCCTGCCTACCCATTCTACATGATTGTCCGTTCTGTATTTTCACCACGAAAGCTTCCCTTTCCTTCCATCTACGGTAATGGGTTCCTTGTTCTCCGTGTCGCGGGAGCTTCCCTCAAACGTGCAGAATCCGGACCCCATGTTATCACCTAACACCCTCGAATTCAGAACCATCTTGAGCCTAGGACGTGAGTTATCGAACACCGGGTTTGTTTCTCCTTTTACCAATAGCGCAAATGTGAGTCGCTGAGCTCCATGACAACAGGGAGAATGTTATTTTGCTTTTCCGAGTCCAGCTATGTTAGTTTTCCATCGCTGCGGTAACAAGTCACCACGAATTTAGGGCTTAAAACAACGCAAATGTAACATCTCGCTCCTCTGCAGGTTGAAGTCCACCCTGGGTCTCACCCGGCGAACCAACCCCAGGGTGTCGGCAGGCAGCAGCCCTTCCTGGGGCTGCTGCGGGGGGGAGAAGGTTTCCTAGCTCACTCAGGTTGTGACCGGACCCAACGCCTTGTGGTGGTAGAACCGAGGCCCCGCTTCCTTGCAGGCTGAGAGCGGCAGGCTGCTGCCAGCTGCCCAGTCTCCAGGTTTGCGGAGGCCGCTGCCTGGGTGGAGGCCTCCTTGCTCCGTCTCCAAAGACAGCAGCGGTGGCTCTGTGGGGTCCTTGTCATGCTGACCGCCTTCGGTGTGACTTCTGCTAGGAAAGGTTCTCTGTGTTTAGGTGTTCATGCGATTACATTGAGCCCATGTGGATAATCCAGGACAATCTCGATTCGAGTTTCCAGGGACTAGGGCACAGACACCTTCCGGTGCCCTCGCTCGGCTCACCCCGTCCGCACGGTGGTGTTGAGCATGTCAGAGGCCTCGGCTAACGACGGTCTCAACGAGCAAAGGAGCTGAAGAGCGCTGCGGCCGACGGGCACGGCGGAGTCGTGCAGCTGAGCAGCCACGCGGATGCTTTGCCCCGACGAGGTGCCCTGTACAGAGAGCTGGGCGTTCGCTGGGCAGCACGCAGGGCGGTTCAGAACAAGGCCAGCGGCTCTGGTCTCCCTTTAGAATCCCAGTTACACGGGGGTCTCCGTCCCGGGTGCTCATCCAAAGCACCAGGGAGCTTGTGAAGAGCCTCTGTGCCAGGGCCCCACAGACTGGTCGGCCCAGGTCCTCGGGGGGCCCTGCTGGTCACCAAAACTACTTCCAGGTAATTCCAGAGCACACCTGGCCGAGAGTCAGGGTCGAGAATTAGCCTCATTCCAGAACGGAGGAGTGGAGAGCTTGCGGCTCTATTATCACATTGTTTGCAGGTAGTTTTTATTGAGCGTTCTACTACCAGTCAACATAAAACGTATAAATATGTTTCCCGCATACAATGTGTTATCTTCTGTCCTGTGGAAGGCCTAACCCCCGGGACCTCAGGGTGAGACTGCCATCGGAGAGAGGGACTTTAATAAGGTGATTAAGCTAAATGAGGGCATTCGCACAGGCCCTGACCCAGTGTGACTGGTGTCCTCATAGGAAGAGCTTAGGACACAGATCCGCACAGAGAGGAGGTCACTGGAGGGCACGGGAGGGCACGGAGGCAGGAGGACAGCCACCTGCCCACACGCCAGGAGGAGAGACCTCAGAAGAAACTGTGCCGACACCTTGATCTTGGACTTCAGAGCCTACAGCTCTGTCAGAAAGTCAATTTCTGTTGTTTAAACCACCCAGTGTAGGTGCTTGGCCACGGTAGGCTGAGCAGAAGGACACACCTTTTAAAGAAAGAGCCTCCAGTGCCCCTGATCTCCCTTATTAAGTGCAAGCTCCCTCGATGGGGTGAGGGTAGGGGGGGGGCGGAGCTTGCCGCCTTTGTTCTCCAGGTGCTGATCGCACTGTTTTGAACGGAGCAGCAGCTCCACAAATACGGTCAGAGCAGCCCCAGCCCTGGGCTTAGGTCCCAGCTCTGCTGCTAGTCGGCTGTGACCTTGGCTAAACCACGAAGCTTCACATTCTTCCTCTGTAACAAGACACGACCTTGACCTCGTGCTAGGGCGGAGATAAGGTGTGCTGGAAGCACCTCGGGCGGGAAACCTGCTGGGATGTTCCCATGGCCGCGTGACTCTGATTTCGATGGAGGCTTGTTGGGCGTGTGCTGGCGGCGGGAACAGGGAGTCACAGAGCAAGGTCACGCCACCTTCTCCTTCTGTCAGATCGGCCGTGACTTGCAGTTAGTTCTCATGTTGGTCTCCAAGGGACAGCTTCTCCTTTCCCCACATTTACTGAGTGCCTTGGGCCACTGGTAAGTATCACATTCCAAAAAGGAAAAAAAAAACCCAAACACCTGAATTTCACACACAATCCTTAAAATATAAAAGGATACGTCCCTTTTGGAAAGCAACATCAAATTACGGATGAAAAGCCATTAAAATATTCATACCCTAGTCTCCAGAAGTTTTGTTTCTGTTAATTCGGAGGAAGAGATGCTAAATGAAGAAATAACTCTATTTGTAAGTATAGCACTCATACATGCACAGTAAAAGGGAATAAAGTATAGATAACAAAATACAAAATATAGTACATGCCCAGCACAAGCTATGATGAAGCTATCAAAATAGTGAAAATGCCTATATTATGGTGTCCACTTAAAAAAGATTCAGAATCCATAAAAATGTACAGTTAAGTCTAAGAGGAAGTCCAACCAGATGCTAATAAAGTGGGCGCCTCCGCCGGTGGGACTATGTGTGGTCTCTCTCCTTGCTGCCCTTTCTCTGGGGTGTCTGCCTTTTTTCTGTAAGGAGTAGACACTACACTTACCGTGGGAGAAAATAAAACGGAGTTAAGAGAAGAAACCAGCAACAAGGAGCAGAAACCGGACCCAAGAGATCTGGGTTGCTCAGGGACCAGTTACCACGTGTGTAAATAATCGAACGCCCCCGAGCTCACAGCTAACAACAGGCTCCGGTGTGATGGGTCCCTGCCCCACCCCCAAACCCCCTAACGCTTTCCTGGTGTGGGTGGAAGCACATCCTAAGGAAGTCTCCTTGTGTAAAGGGCGGCAAAGGGCAGGAGCCGCCAGGTGCTGCGTCAGCAACTTCTCTTCTACCCCTTTAACAAAAACATTCCCCTTAATTAATTTCACAGAAACCCGTCGACGCAAGTGCATGTTTACGGAGGCCTGCAGTTCTGATAAGGCGGGCTCGGGCTCGTTATTCTCACACTTCGCAGCGTGCTCTGCGGGAGCTGCCCCACCCCCGCCAGCCCCATGCTGGGAGCCACAGGTGTAGGGGCTGCCTCTTCGCCTCCCTGGCCCACAGGGCCGCCCCAGTCCTCCAGACCCACGATGGAGGGCTGCGCGTCTGTCTGCGTCAGCCCACCCTCTCTGCGGCCAATGCCACCGCCGTCTCTCCCTGCAGAAATGCAGTAACCTCCTGGGCTGGCGACCGCTTCCCTTTTAATTATAGAGCCTCCTAAAAGAATGGGGCAACTGCCACTTAGGGGAAAAATAAAACAATGACATTTCCCTCTTTCCTTGCAATTAGGTGGGACCATGTGACTAAAAGAAGTGATGGGGCCACTTCCAGATTATGCGTGTCCTCCTCACCCCCTGACCCTTTCCCGTGGCTGGAGTGGGGACTTGGGGGTTGTGGCTTCTCATCTTCACTGGGCTCCTGGGGCGTAACTGAGCAGCCAGCTGATAGCATCTTGGGTTTCCTCAGCTGCCCTGGCTTAAAACAACACAGAAGAATTGCCTTCGGGCCCGGGAGGTCGGAAGTCTGGAAACAGTGTCACCGAGCCGCCGTCCAGGTGTGGGCAAGGCCGCTTCCTTCCCGGGGGGTCTGGGGGGAGCAGCTTTTCTTTATCTCTTTTGGCTTCTAAAGCACTTCGAGCAGCCGTAGTGATTGCTATTAGCTATTTTTTTTTTTAAGATTTTATTTATTTATTTTTAGAGAGGGAAGGGAGAGAGAAAGAGAGAGAAAGAGAAACATCAATGTGCGGTTGCTGGGGCCCGTGGCCTGCAACCCAGGCATGTGCCCTGACTGGGAATCGAACCTGCAATGCTTTGGTTCGCAGCCCGAGCTCAATCCACTGAGCTACACCAGCCAGGGCTATTATTCTTAAAAATGAATATTTCTTGGACACTGTATTCTTCTCATCAATGGCCTTAGGACACAGAAATTGCTACTTCGTATTTCAGGGTCGAATGTCTGGCCTGGACGGGCGCACGGCAGTCACCTTCCGGGGGAATCCTCAGGCACCTCGGCACGGACGCACAGCCAAGGGCAGGACCACACGGTGGAGGGGTGCTCAGAACATTCATCAAGGGGATGTATCCAGGGGGTGGGGGTGTTGGGGTCACAGAACCTGCCTAGCCTGGGAAGAAGAGCATCTGAGACAGGACATTCAGACGTCCTGTAAGGAACCTTACTCCAAGAAGAAAATTCAAGTCTGGCACTGAGCGAGCAAAGTGAATTTGTCGGCAGGTGCTTTTGTGGCCTCTCTGGCACCAGTTATGAGCCAGCCGCCGATGCTGCATTTACGAGAACGCAGGCGAGCCGAAGACCCACCGAGGTACCTGACCCCATTGCTCAGGACTCGATCGCTTGCAGGAAGTGGACTCTCAGCTCAGGGAGGTTTCAGCTGGGAAGGGGGCCTGTGGCTCTCGTGGTGAGGACCTTCCGCAGCCCTCGGACTGGCACGGAGACTCTGTTTTTATCTCTGCCTCTCGTCTCCGCCACCTCCCCACGCTGGTCTGTTGGGAGATGATTCGAGTGTTTCTGCAGTCTTCTGATGCGTGGCTCACCGGCCAGCAGTGATCACGGAGCGCTGCAGATAGCTCATCGAAACTCAAGAAAAAACATGCACAGAAACAGACCAGTTTCTGTGGAGAAGTAGGGACGGAACGGCCACCCCCTCTAGTGGGGAGCGCCCCGATTTACCATCCAAACCGGCTTTTATTGGGTTCGTTTTGCATAAGAATTCAGGTAAAGCACATTACTCATTGCGAGGAAGTAAGGATCAAATGATAGGCAATAAGGAACTCTGAGGGTCTATTTTGAGTCAGGGTCAAAGAGCTGTAAGACTTTAAGGAACAAACTAACCTCCTCCTTGGATCTTTCTCATTCAACTGAGAGCATTCTAAGCAAAGCAGGTTTCACAGGATTTTACATGTTCTTTCTTAGGCCTGATCACCCGGGGAATCCTCCCTTTCCAGCACAGGGCGGCACCACCCTGTCATTGTTTCAGGCTTAGGTGGAACGAGGGAAGTAAGGCAGCCAAGAGATTAAGAGATTTTCTTGCAGAGCAGGAGGACTCGGGCTTTGTCAAAGCCAAAGGGCGAGAGTCCATCACCCCCTTTTGCCGTAGCCCCCAAAGTCCTTCTTTTGGGGGCCTCCCACGTGATCGTGCCTGTCTTAGATCGTTCCTGCTTTGGGGAATCTTACCCGTCATTGGCTAACCGACCAAGCATTGGGAGCCAGGCAGGGTGAGGTATGAAGGAGCAGAAGCGGCACTCCTGCCAGGGAGATAAGCTTGTCTCCTTGCTGGCTTAGGATTCCAAGGGCGTTCCCTTAGCCTTAGTTAGCCTAGGCGGGGGTTACAGCTTCTGATACCAGGCAGGGTGGTTCCCAACAGTCTTCTGAGCACAGGTCATAAAGAGCTCTGTTAGGAGATGTTTCCGATACTGCCCTGGGCCAGGGAGCAGATTTGCCAACGTTCTGGGATCTGGCAATGGCATCTTAGTGACACCAAAACCAGAAGCAGAAAGTAAACCAATAAACAGATAGTTGAGCTCCATCAGAATTTAAAACTTTGGTGCATTGAAAGACTCTATGAGCAAGAAAGGTAAAGGACAACCTGCAAAGTGGGGAAATATTTGCAAACATGTATCTCATAAGGAACTATTGATTACAGTTTTGTGTCCAACAGATATGTGCAGAAAAATGACACAAAACCACCTGCTTACACCACACAGAAGAATAAATTCAAACTGGATCAGAAACTTAAATGTTAGACCTGAAACCGTAAACATCATAGAAAAAATCACAGGCAACAAAATCTCAGACGTTGCTCATAGCAACATCTTATCAGAGGTGTCTTCCCAGGCAAGGGAAACAGAAGGAAAAATAAGCAAACAGAACGACCTCAAACTAAAAAGTTCTTACGCAGCAAAGGAAATCATCAACATTAATTTTTTAAACATGAATTTAACCTTCTTTAAAAAATATTTTATTTATTTCTTTTTGGAGACAGAGGGCGGGCGAGGGAGGGAGAAGGAGAGGGAGAGAAACACCCATGTGAGGGACACCGATCGGTTGCCTCTTGCACGCGCCCCAAGCGGGGACCAAACCTGCAACCCGGGCACGTGCCCTGACCGGGAGTGGAACCGGTGACATTTCCCTTTGTGGGATGACCCCCAACCAGCTGAGCCACACTCCAGTCAGGGCTCTTTTTTTTTTTTTTAATGATAGCCTTCCTCGTGGGTGTGAACCAGTATCTCACTGTGGTTTTGATTTGCGCTTCATGAGTAACTAATGATGCTGAACATCTTTTCACGTGCTTATTAGCCGTTTGTACCTCCTCGTTGTATGAGGGTCTTATTCAAGTCCTTTGCCCGGTTTTTAATTGAGTTGTTTGTCTTTTTGTTGTTGAGTGGTAAGAGCACTTTATGCATTCTGGATACAAAATTCTAATCAGTACATCCTTATGAGATGCATGATTTGCTAATATACAACCCACAGAATGGGAGAACATCTGATAAGGGGTCAATACGCAAATTGTATACAGATAATAGCCAAAAAGCGGGAACAACCCAAATGCCCATCAGCTGTGAAGCACTGACACATGCCACAAGGCAGGTGCACCTCGAAGCATCATGGGGTGAAAGAAGCCAGACCCGAGAGGGCACAGAGTGTACGATGCCGTTTTTATGAAGCATCCTGGACAGATAAATCCACAGAGATGGGAGGATTGGGGCGGGGGCAGGGAACGAGAGGAGGGGCAGGCTGGGGTGACTCCCAGGGGCACGGAGTTTGTGGGCAATGAGGATGTGTTAGGACCAGGCGGAGGTGGTGGTGGCACCACGTCGTGGGTTTACGAAGCAGCACTGAACCGCATACTTTAATGGCTCATTTTATGCTGCGTAAATTCATCACAATGAGAAGAAGAGAAAGCCGGTGTCTCCCCCTGGGAGACATGGTGAGCGTCCTGGCTCGCAGCCCCTTCTAAGGCTGGGGGTGTCCTGTGCTTGGGCCTCCTCAGCTGAGACGCAGACCTGTGGGTGTGCCGCATTCCTCTGAGGCAGCTGGGGCTGCTGGGCGCTGCTTTCGTGGGACCTGGGGGACAAGTGACTCTGTGGAAACACGAAGCGCACGCTGCCTGCTGTGCTGAAACACACCGTCTGAATCCACCACCAGGGCTTGCTTCCTTCCCAGCAGCACCGACAGCAGCATGGTGGTTCGCTCTAGCGTGGTGGATCGCTCCAGCAGCGGCCTGCTGCTGCCTATGCTTGGCTCACTGCCGCAAAGGCCTCCCTGCCCCCTGAAGAACACGGGCCAGCAGGGCAGGCGGAACTTCCTCTCCAAGGGCGCAGTGTGCCATAGCAACGGGACGCACGATAGAAAGTTCCAGTCGGCACTGGCTGGTGTAGCTCAGTGGACTGAGTGTGGGCCTGAGAACTAAAGTGTCGCTGGTTCGATTCCCAGTTAAGGCACATGCCTGGGTTGTGGGCCAGGTCCCCTTTGGGGGGCCTGTGAGAGGCAACCACGCATTGATGTTTCTTTCTCTTCTTTCTCCCTTACCCTCTCTCTAAAAACAAACAAACAAACAAACAAACAAACAAACAAACAAAGTTCCAGTCACACCCTGTGCTTGCTCTCACCCCCTGGAGTGAAACAAGCTTGCAGCCCTGACTGGCATAGCTCAGTGGATTGAGCTCGGGCTGTGAACCAAAGTGTTGCAGGTTCGATTCCCAGCCAGGGTACATGCCTGGGTTGCAGGCCACGGCCCCCAGCAACTGCACATTGATGTTTCTCTCTTTCTCTCTCTCTCCCTTCCCTCTCTAGAAAGTAAATAAATAAAATCTTAAAAAAAAAAAGAAACAAGCATGCAAGGACATCTGTGGGCAAACAAGGTGTCGGATACCTGGTGACTTCGGGGATACCCATTCCGAGAGAATATACATTTAAAATTAGTCTTCAAAGAAAACGTTAGGAGGCTATGGATGGGAAGGGGAACAGGGGCCGTTTGAGTGTCTTGTCTTTGGATCCGAGCGTGGATTACATGGACTCAATATATGTGCAGAGTAGAAACAGTAGAAGTAAAAATTCACCAAGCTGGCCCTGATTGGTATAGCTCAATGGGTTGGGCGTCGTCCCCCAAAGCAAAAGGTCACCGGTTTGATTCCCGGTCCTGGCACATGCCTGGGTTGCAGGGCAGGTCCCCAGTTGGGTGTGTGCATGAGAGGCAGCCAATATATGTTTCTCTTGCACATCGATGCTTCTCACCCTCTTTTTCTTCCTCCCTTCCCCTCTAAAAAATAAATGAAATCTTTTTTAAAAATTCATCAAGCTGTACATTTAAATTATATACGCTTGACTGCATGTGCCATATTGCAACACGTATCATTTTTGCAAGGCAGGCATAGTACAATATTCTTGGGATACTTCCATTTAAATAAAAGTTTTTTTTAAGCGGGGAGCTGACTAAACATTGTATCGGAGCAGGACACTGCTCTTCAGAACGAGTCATGCGGTGATGGCGCTTTGCAGCTGGGGTTCTTAATCCAGGCTGATTGAAAGCTCACCTGAAGAGCTTTTCCAAGCACCAGAGCCCGGGCACCACCCACAGAGAGTCTAACCTAAGTGGCTGAGGGTGAGAAGTCCATTTCCCCTCACCCCTGGGGTCTTCCCAGGGGTGCACAAGACGCGGCCCGTGTGCTAAGCCGGCCTCTTGCCTGTTTCTGTAAATAGTGTTACTCACAGAACCCAGCCAAGCACATCCATTACGTAGGGTTCATGACTTTTTTCACACTACGGAGACAATGCCAAACATCGCCAGACCTGCAAGCCTGAAATATTTAGTGGCTGGCCCTTCAGAGGGAAAGCTCTGCACAAGAGCAGGACTTCACACGTGCATCACTGGGGAGTGTATCAACCCCCCGAACACATGCCCAGCAGCACACGGCAACTTCCGATGCCAGCTCTCCAGAGACGGCGGGGCTGGGGCAGGACTTCCTTGTAAATTCCAGGTTTCTCTGAGGGACCCTAAGTCCTGCACCAGAGCCCTTGATGTTTTGGGGGGATGCGGCTCCCAGGGGAGCCCAAGGACCAGCAGCAGTGACCGGCTCCCCCAGTGTCAACTGGGGAACTGGTGGGACTGATTCCCAGCTCTCACCCTTTAGAGATTCAAGGCCAGCAAGTCTGGGGGAGCGGTTGTCCGCTGCTGTTACAAAACACACACACACACACACACACACGCACCTCACTCCTCCCTGAGTTCGGGATCATTAACCTCCACGGGCTGAAATGAGACCAGGCACCAGTCCCCAGTCCCAATATTTCAAAGGCACGATTCTGCCTGGACCCTGGAGTATGCAGTGGGTTGGTGGGGGCAAGTGATTTTGACCTGGCTTTGGCTTTAAGTGCCAACGAGAGAGTAGGCTTTGTCCAGGCCACACCGGGAGGGCCCCGCTGTGCGTGGGGCGTGCTCAGAGGAGGACCAGCTGCATGCACAGCTGATGCCACCCAGCAGGAGGAGACACCGGCACTGAGGGGCTGCTACACAGTGAGGTGGTTCTCACCGAGCAGTGAACTCCCCCTCGAAGGTCATGGCCGTCTGCTTTCACAGAAGAAACCCATCCCTCACTCTGGAGTACGGCTCACAGAATGTCCTGGGAATCAGGAGTGTGCGCCTCCTGGTGGTGACGAGTGGGAGCGTCATGCAAATGCAGGCATCTGTGGGAACCTGTGTGACCTCCATGGTCCCGAGGTCGAAGACAGAAGGACTGCTGTAAGGAAAGCTGGGCTCAGGCAGGCTTTTCAAAGACTAGGAGCATTTAGTTAGATGCCACCAGTGGTTCTCAGACTTGGCTGCGCATTTGCATCCCCTGCGGAGGTTTTTAAAACCCAGAAACCCAGGTCATGACGCAGACCACTTAAATCGGGATCTCAGGGGGTGGCAACCAGGCACCAGGGGTTGTTAAAGCTCCTCAGGGGGGTCCAATGTGCAGCTGAGCTGGAGTGCCCTGGCGCCCACTGGGGGCGGGGGCGGGAATGGTCCAAAGGAGCCAGCTCCAGGGATGAGCCAGAGGAAGCTGTCTGGAACTGGGGAGAGCCGAGGGCAGACGCCAGTAACTGGCCATGCACAGAGGTCGACAAAGGGGTGCCGAGGGGCAGGCATGCATCGGGCATAATTCCCTGGAAATAAATCGATGTGGAACAACCAAGGGGCTCCACTGCGAAGGGAGATGCAGAGTTCCGGGACAGCGTAGCAGGAATTTTGTAATAAAGAGTTTATTTTTAGAGAGAGGGGGAGGGAGGGAGAAAGAAAGGGAGAGAAGCATCAATGGGTCGCCTCTCGTACTGCCCTGGCTGCGACCCAGGCATGCGCCCTGACCGGGAATTCACCCAGTGACATTTCGCTTTGTGGGACGGCACCCAACCAATGGAGCCACACTGGTCAGGGCTGTGGTGGGGATTTTGTTATTTTTTTCCCTTTGTCTAGAGCATTTTGACGCCACCATATGTTGGGGAGTCATTTTTAGACTTACAGAGAAGTTGCAAAGAGAACACAGAAAGTCCCCTGCAGACCCCTAACTCAGTTCCCCCTCAAGTTAACCTCTCACATGACCAGGTGTTGGGGAAGGTCAGCAAGATGCCACTGCTGGTTTGGCCCACAAGCTGGACCCGGACGCCTGGAGGCCCCCCACTCCCTCCCGGGCTGTGGAATGTGCTTTCTGCGGCAGCCCGCCCCCGCCCCATCCTGCCCCAGAGGCTGCTCCAGGGACACAGCCTGGAGAGGAATGTGGTGTTAGTACTATCGGGACTGATCCCAGTGAGGGTCCACTGGGTGTGTGACTGAACCCAGTGAGGGCCTCCATACAAACTTTTAAGATTTGGCGGGTGGGCGCAGACAACTAGGCATGAGTCACTTAGCGACAGGGACACATTCTAAGAAATGCACCATCAGGAAGTTTCAGTTTCGTCAGTGGGCGGGCGTCAGGAGTGCCCTTCCACAAATACGGACGGCACAGCCCACCACCCACCACCCAGCCAGGGCGTGTGGTCCAACCCGCCGCCCCGCGGCTACACACCCGCACCGCACGCTACTGCACTGAAAACTGCAGGCAACTGTAACACAAAGGGAAGTAACTGTGTATCTAAACCTAGAAAAGGTGCAGTAAAAACATGATTTAAAAGATAAAAAAGGTGCGCCCGTCCAGGGCACTGACCACGGATGGAGCCTGCAGGACTGAACGCTGCCCTGCGTGAGTCGGGGAGCGGGTGGGAGCGGGTGCAAAGGGCCAGGAGGTCCCTGGACTTGACCGCACACTGTCCAGACCCGGCCCCCCAGCCCTCTGGCTCCCTTCTGACAGCGGGACCAGGAGCAGAGCTCTGTAGCTGTCAGCACTGCTCCCTGAGCGGGGAGGTGGGCTGGACTGGTGGGGAGAACCAGGAGAAGCTGGCTGTGTAGGGAATGGGCTGCCGTAAGAGTGACCAGCAGGAGGGAGTGACAGGCGGCCGGAGGGTCAGCAGGAATGAGGAATCACGATGCACGGGAATGCAGACCGCGGCAGCCACCGGGGAAGGCAGCACGGGGCATCTCAGAAAGCTACAAGTGGAACTCCCTTATGATTCAGAGATGCCACTTCTGGGAATTTACCCGAAGAAACCCGAATCACTAACGTGAAAGAACATAAGCACCCCTGTGTTCACCGCAGCGCTATTTACAGTCTTCAAGACATTGAAGGAACCCACGTGTCCATCAGTAGATGAGCAGATAAAACAACTGTGGACAGTCACACAATGGAATTCTATTTGACTGTAAAAAAAAAAGAAAATTTTACCTTTTGCAATAGTATGGACGGACCTGGAGAACATTATGCTAAGTGAAATAAGCCAATCACCAAAAGACAAACACCATAGGACTTCACACATATGTAGAATCTAATGAACAAATGAAACTAACAAGCAAAACAGGGGCAGACTCATAGATGCAGGGCAGATGACAGCTTGGGGGGGCAGTTAGGGGGTGGAGGGCGTGAGCAAAAAGGAAAAAGGACCCGTGGGCACGGACAGCAGGGTGGTAATTGCAGGGGAGGGGGTATATGGGGGACAAATAGTAATGGGGAAAATGCAATAGATATAAAAATAAATCAAGATGGAGAGCTGAAGGAACATGGGGCTTGTCATGACAACGTGGTTTTGGCTACTGCATGTCAGAGCGGTGGTTAGATTGAGGAACTTTGGGGTTTTTGCTTAAAAAAAAAAGGGTGTCTGATATGGAGAGGGTGTAGGATTGAGAACTCAGCATCTGACCCTGGAAGTTTGTTTCTGGTTCCACTGACCCCGTCTCGCACAAAGGGCCCTCGCTGGCCCTGAGCTGATGGGGGACATAACTCATCTTTGCTTCACATCAGTACAACCCCCAGATTTTTCCCAAATACAGAGACAGGCTGGCCCCACACGACCACAGAAAGCTTTTACTAAAGTGGGGATGGCACTGAGTACTTGTTAAGGTAACTCCTGTGGACCCGTGTCCTAGTACAGGGTCGAAGGCCCCCAACGCAGCATTTACAGCAGTGTTTTCTGGAGACCACTGAGCCCGACCTGGGAGGGCTGCAGCGCCCTCTGAAGGTGTCGTGCCGGGGGCACAGGCCCTGCTGCGCTAACGGACTGGGACGTCACCTGTGCACTCAGAACTGAGCTGCTGTGAGTGACAGGGAACCTGTGGCCAAGTCCCACAGATGCTCATCCCACCAGAGGAAGAGATTCCCCCTGGACCACACAGGCTTCCGCTTCTCCCAGGACATTCAGCTCCATCATAGTCTTATGGGACCACAGCCGTCACACATTGCACACGGTCCCTCCCTGACAGAGATAATGGTACGCAGTGCATGACCGGACTCGCTTTGTCTCGACCAAGATGAGCCTCGTAAGTAAGTTCCCTTGCTTGTGGAACCCGGCCCCCACTCGCCACCAGGGGCTGGTCTGCCTCTCCCTCCGGGCTCCGTGTCTCTCCCTCCCTCCCTCCCTCCCCGTCTGGGGCTGGTTCAGGAAACTCCAGAGGGGGCTGAACCAACTCCAGGACACACCTGTCAAAACTCGAAGCCGACATTCGTACACCACTGTTCACTGAACTTGAAACTTCGTGCGGATTTCGCCTGTTTTCCTCCACCGCGGTGCTGCTCCTGCCCCAGGGTCCCGTCACCAGTGAACGGCGTTTCGTCATCCAGGTGGCACGCCGCAGCCGGGCGCCCCTGGTTTTTGGGAGGCTCTATTTGACCCAGCTGGCGCTTTGCCTTTAAACACATTTTTAAAAAAAAATTCTGTCTTTATGAATATATAGATTTTAATCTGAATTTTACCAACACTGAAACATTTCATGGAGAAAGTATTTTTTCTCGGTGAATCCCATCATAAACTGTTTTAATCCCTCAACAAGTTCCCATTCTGTGCAGTGAACAGTTTACCGTGCTTCCCCGTCTTAAACATCTCTTTTCAATAGCATTTTTTTCCTATTGAAAATTACCAAAGATGAGCCTTGGCTGGCGTAGCTCAGTGGATTGAGAGCAGGCTTCAAACCAAAGCATCTCAGGTTCGATTCCCAGTCAGGGCACATGCCTGGGTTGCAGGCCACGGCCCCCAGCAACCATACATTGATGTTTCTCTCTCTCTCTCTCTCCCTCCCTCTCCCTCCCTTCCCTCTCTAAAAATAAATAAATAAAATCTTTTTAAAAATTACCAAAGATGTGATTCATCAATTATTTTTGTCTGTCCATCCTGACTTCTGACAATCTGAGTTTGCATGGAACCACGTTTCCACCGAGATCCATCTGTGGTCAGATCTGGCAATCTAGACTTTGATTCTGCTACTGTTTTTTAAAAAACCGGTTTTTACTGCATGACATTTTTCCTTCTGTTGGTTTTATTTCGTGTGGGATCCTTTTCGATCACATCTAAATTCTCCCAGTGCAACTGTTACGCTTCTCAACCTTACCAACAAGTTCACATTCTTTTTTTTAAAGGCATCCACTTTTTCTCTTTTTTTCTTTTAATTTATTTTTTAGAGAGAGGGGGAGGGAAGGAGAAAGAGAAGGAGAGAAACATCAATGTGTGGTTGCTTCTCAAATGGCCCCCACTAGGAACCTGGCCTGCAACCCAGGCATGTGCCCTGACTGGGAATCGAACCGGTGACCCTTTGGTTCGCAGCCTGTGCTCAATCCACTGAGCTACACCAGCCAGGAAGTTTATATTCTTTAGTTTCTCGTTTGTGACAAATTTCATTATGTGTAGTGTTAACTGCTACTGGTTCCATTTTGCATCACTTTTTCCACGGATAGTATTTACTGAGAAGTTGGATAAAAGACAGATAATTTGTGTGTATATATATATTTTAGGACAGCCAAGCAAAGATTAAGCAGGCCTTCTCCGATATCCCAGGAATGACCCACTGTCCAGAATTAACCGATCGTGTTGCTCAGCCGGTTCTGAAAGCACGCGCCGAAAGCTCGCGCCGACTTCACGGACCACAGGCCGGCGGAGCCAGGACACACAGCACAGGAGGTCAAAGCCTCTGCTCCATTTTTTCAGAGTTTCGATGTGTTGCTTTGTCCGGTGCCCACAGAATGCTCTGCAAACGGCCCCCTCAGAGGTGAGCGGGAGGACGGCCCGCGGAGCACCCGGCGGCGGTGGGAGATCAGAAGACAGGACGCAGAGCAAGGAGGAACAGGCAGACAGGATGTCGGCATGAGCACCAGGAGGAACCACAGGCATCAGAAACGGGGCTGGGGCTGAGGCTTGGCCCAAAGACACACGGTCTAGTTTTGGGAGTCGGGGTACAAGGCCAGGGTGGAGCCAGCTCCAAGGCCGATTTGCTGCTGAACCCCACGTCCCCTGGAGGGGTGGAGTCTGCCTCAGAGTCCAGGGCCCGAGACCTACCCACGGGTGAGCGCTGCGTGGGGTGGGGCCAGGAGATTTCTAGAGAAGGTGATTCATCAGAGGGAATCAGAAGCCTTATTTATTTGTGTAAAACTGTTCTCAGAAGGCTTAACGCGATGTGCTAGCCAACTGCCTGTATGGAGGGGAGCTGGCTTTCCTGCTGTGGCTGAGCTGCCCGGGGCTGTGGGGCTGTGCGAGGGGGAAGGAGGACATTCTTCGCCCAGAGAGAGAGGGAGGGGAGGGAGGGAGAGAGAAAGACTGAGACTCAGCCCCTTCCTTCTCCAGATGGTCTCAGTGGCTTCTCCAAAGCGGTGCCGGTCAAAAGCCTCTGACCTCGGGACAACAAAAGGAGGCATTTCACTGTGTCTTCCGCAGTCCCCTCGCCCACCAGCAGATTAGAGTAAATGAAACTCCCAGAGAAAGGGCGCAGCTGGGAAATTAAGGATAATTGGGTTCGAGCAGTAAATAATAATTCCCCTCATGCTCTCCCTGGGCTAACTGACCTCATCGACGAAAGGCCTTGTGGTGAGTGCTTCTCATCTGCGTGTATGTGAAATGTAACACACATTCAGAAGAGAATAAATAAAAGCATAAACAGCTTGAGCATCCAGAACCTCAGAGGTGTGGCCCATTTCCCAACCTCCATCGGATGTCCCAGGACAGCTTCTTGACTGGACAGCGTCTGAGATTTGGACAGAGAACAGGGCTTTGTTCGTAAAGATCTTCAGGGTGCAGAGACGTCTCGACAGGTGCTCGGGGGTTCTCAACCTTCCCCGAGTGGTTTTAAGGCTGCACTTGGGGAAGTACTGACTGAGATGCGGATGCAAGGAGTTCCTGATTCAAGACGTCGGGGGTGGGGGTGGGGGTGGGGGGAGACTCAGGGGCTCACATTCTTGACAGGCGCCGCAGGGGATTTGATAGCAGGTGGTTGTCAGAGACACCCAGGCTCGAGAGACATGCCCTGAGTCCACAGGAGCTCAGTGCAAGAAGGTGCCGCGTGAGTCCCTCGGGTCCTTGCTGCTCAAAGTGAGGTCCCAGGCTGGCAGCAGCACCAGGAAGCCTGGGGTGAGTGCAGACTCCTGGGCCTGGCCCAGAGCTCCGGGGTCAGAGGCGCTGAAACACGATCCTCAGGACACCTGTGCACATGTGGGAATTGTAGAGCACACCCAGGGTCACTGAGGGCAGAGTCCTCAGCAGGGGCGGCTCTGCCCCTACAGGGCATTCGGAAGCAGGCGTCTGGCAGGTGGGCTGGCTGGCACACGGTTCGGCCAACCGTGGGCGGGGGCTGGGGAGGCTAGACGTCCTGGGCAGGGTGGCACCGGCAGCACCGTGAAGGACTGTCCGCATTTGGGATGACTTTCCAGCACCCCAGTGGCCCTTCACGTACAGAAAACCTGTCTGCTTTATGCAGCCTAGAACCCAGTTCCTATTCGTTCACAAATAAACTTTTTCTGCACAATTTTAATTTTATTTTTTATTCCCCTTTGCCCTGCACACCCTCTCCCCCCTGCATTCCCCGCCTTTAGCTCATGTCCACAGGTCGTTCATGTAAGTTCTTTGGCTTCTACCTTTCCTATACTATTCTTACCCTCCCTCTGCTAGTTTCTACCTACCATCTATGCTACTTATTCTCTGTACCTTTTCCCCCTCTCTTCCCCTCCCATTCCCCCATTTATAACCCTCCATGTGATCTCCATTTCTGTGGTTCTGTTCCTATTCTAGTTGTTTGCTAAGTTGCCATTGTTTTTGTATTAGGTCTGGTTGTTAATAACTGTGAGTTTACTGTCATTTTATTGTTCATATTTTTTATCTTCTTTTTCTTAGATAAATCCCTTTAACATTTCATATAACAAGGGCTTGGTGATGATGAACTCCTTTAACTTGACCTTATCTGAGAAGCACTTTATCTGCCCTTTCATTCTAAATGAAAGCTTTACTGGGTAGAGTAATCTGGGATGTAGGTCCTTGCCTTTCATGACTGGGAATACTTCTTTCCAGCCCCTTCTTGCCTGTAAGGTCTCTCTTCAGAAATCAGCTAACATTCTTATGGGAATTCCTTTGTAGGTAATTGTCTCCTTTTCTCTTGCTGCTTCTAAGATTCTCTCCTTATCTTTAATTTTGGGTAATGTAATTACGATGGGCCTTGGTGTGTTCCTCCTTGTGTCCAACTTCTTTGGGACTCTCTGAGCTTCCTGGACTTCTTGGAAGTCTATTTCCTTTGCCACATTGGGGAAGTTCTCCTTCATTATGTTTTCAAATAAGTTTTCAATTTCTTGTTATTGTTGTTCTCCTTTTGGCACCCCTGTGATTCAGATGTTGGAACGTGTAAGATGTTGTGGAGGTACCTAAGCCTCTCCTCATATTTTTTGAATTCTTATTTCTTCATTCTGTTCAGGTTGGATGTTTCTTTCTTCCTTCTGGTCCAAGCTGTTGATCTGAGTCCTGGTTTCCTTCCTGTCACTGTTAGTTCCCTATACATTTTCCTTTATTTCACTTTTCATAGCCTTCATTTCTTCCTCTAATTTGCAACCATACTCAACCAATTCTGTGAGCATCCTGATTACCAGTATTTTGAACTGTGCATAGGATAGGTTGGCTACCTCTTCATCACTTAGTTATATTTTTTCTGGAGCTTTGATCTCTTCTTTCATTTGGGCCATTTTTTTTTTTCTTGGCATGCCTATTACGTAGTGAGGGGCGGAGACTTAGGTGTTCACCAGGGTGAGGCAACCCAGTCACTGGGTTATGACGCTGTATGTGGGGGCGGGGTCCGAGAGGGAACAATAGCACTTGCTCCACTCTCTGCCGGATTTCATTCCCTTCCCCCACTTCCCACAAGCAAATTGTGCCCTGCTGGTGCTGATTCCCACGTGGGTGGGTCTCTCCAGTGAACTCTCTGTGAGGCTGGGAGTCTCTCCCTGCGCCTCAACCTCCACAGGTGTTTTCAGTCAGAGGCTTTGAGGCTCTATTTCCCCAAGCTGGGGCCCTGGGTTGTGCGGTCTGTCTCACTCCTCAGTTGTTCCTCCTGGTTTACCCCACACGAATGTTTTTTGCACAACTTTAATACTCAAAGAAGTTTCCAGGAATGCAACTGCCATAGAAATTGAGGGAAGATTTGTCATTCATTTTAATCATCACCCAGAGCTGCTCACCATCCGTGGTGGCGAATGTTGTGCGGCAGCTCGACTGGGCTGAGGGACGCCCAGAGAGACAGCGGGCAAAGCGTCGTTTCTGCGTGTGTCTAAGACAGGCCTCCCGGAGAGCAGGGCAGTGGGTCAGTGGGCGAGTAAGGAGGCTCGGCCTCTGCAGCATGGAGGCCTCATCAAGTCGCTGAGGGCGTGAGAACAAGAAGGCCGAGGAAGGACGACTTTGTTCCGTCTGCCTGAGCAGACACGTCCAGCTGCTCCTGCCCTTGGCCATCAGCGGCCCCGCTTCTTCTGCCTTCGGTCTCAGGTCAGGACCTAGACTCTCAGCCCCTCACTTCTCAGGATTCAGACTCCAGCTGGATTAACTACACCCCGGCTTTCCTGGTTCTCCAGCTTCTGTACGGTGTGAGCAACTCCTGTAATAAACCTCCCCTATCTATCTGTCTGTCTATCTGTCTGTCTGTCTGTCACCTCTCTGTCCTCCATCCACCCATCCTCGGGTCTGTGTCTCCGGAGAGCCTCCAGTGAGAATGCGCCATCGGGACTGTGTGGATGGAGCGCTGGTGAAGTAGCAGGCGTGGTTCTAAACACCTTGCCTGTATCATTCCCTTAGTCCTCAGCTCAGCTCAGCTAGGCAAGGTGTTACTCCTCTCTCCCCGCCCCTGTGACAGATGGGGAAGCTGAGGCCTGGAGGGGTGCAGCGCCTTGCAAGGCAACTCCCTTGCGAAGCTGCGGCCCCCCTGCTTGCACCGAATGTGGAGGCACCTGCCGGAGTGAAGCGCGTAACCGGAGACACAAGCGCGGTTTGAGAAGCGGCAGCATTTCAGAGTGTTTTCAGCACCTTCAGCTGTTTCACGAGGGCAAGCAAAGCTATGAAAATAACCACCACTAATTTGACGAAATTACTGTTTTCCTTTGTTCAGTTCGCCGCCCCAGGCGGAGAGGCCTGACTAATAACCTTGGGCGGATGACACCTTTGTCTCCTCTGACGAACGCAATTTTCTCTTCAGGAATAGAAAAGCCTGGTGTCTCGGAGGTCAGCCCGCTCCAGCTAGAGAGCGGCTTATTAAGTCTATTTCGTGATGCAGAACCTGCTTCCAGTTTAGACTCATTAGGGACAAGACAATACCGAGGCTTGAGAATGGGCCAATCGACAGGAAATGAAGTCCCCCAAATGCAGCCGTGACCCCTCCTACGGAGTCCGAGGGGGTGAAAAGTGAACTCACTTCTATGCATCAGGGTCCCTACAGGAAGCTCTTTCAAGTTCCATTCAGTTTTGTTTTCTTACTGGGGGCCAACCCCGAACAGTTCAGCTGTAGACTGTCTGCACTACCCACGCTGCGGTGCGATTCACTCCCAAGAAACGTCCTCCCAGCCCTCAGGTACTTCCTGACGCAGGAAAAGCAAATTCAGTTTAATGCCCGAGCTGCAAGGGGAAAAGCGGGAAAAGCACAGGCCTTAGGTAACGCGCTCACAGAAGAGCAGCCCCGGGACACTTCCGAGGCAGGTGCAGCCGCCTGTCCGAGAAGGAAACCCTGATGGAGGGGGAACCGGTCTGCCACGGCAACGCTATGGCAACACAAGCTTTGGACCACGGGGCCGACTCGCCTCCCAGGAAGGAAACAAACAGCGTGTTTGTCCGGTGGGAGAAAATGCAGCCTGGAACTTTCTCTCCTAAGCGGGTGGTCCACAACCTTCTGAAGAAACGCTGTGGACATCACACCCTGCTGTCCTGCGCGTCGCTGCTGGAAGGTCAGGCGTCACAAGCATTGGCTTGCTGCTCCGGTCACCCGGGGTTAGCTTCGCTCTGTTTCAGCAATGCCTGTCACCGAGGGTCCTCACGACCCGCCCAGCAATCGGCATTTTCCTCCCAGCTGTCTCCGACACAAAACTGGAGGATACGTACAAGGCCACCTGTTGAGCCAGGAGGAATCTTTCCAATAATTCATATGGATGAATCAATCCTCCACTTCCTGGAGCCCAACTAATGGACAGTCTGGTTTGTTTGTTTGTTTGTTTTGGGGGGCATTTCTCATACACTCAATTTTAGGAATAAGAGGCCATTAACAAGGAACAGAGGGCATCGGATGTATCGAGGACATTGACAAAGTCGGCAAGGGGGTGACCTGAATGAGGGTGGACAGAGGTCCATCCTGACACTCTCTCCACTCGCAGCTGTCCCCGGCAGTGCTGGGGGCAGCGGGGCACCGCTAGCAAAACCCGAGGCGGAGCAGTGGACTCACACATTTTGGAGACGTTCTGCCTCCACTGTGCGAAAACCTTACACGCAGTGTTCGGAAAGGAACACACAGAAATGGAAGCAGTAACTCCGGTTGGTGAGACAGTGGGTGAGTGTCAGCGTTTAATTCCAAAGGTGGGTGTAATATTACTTTTCAAAGGTTTGGTGTGGGATCTCGAAGACAAGAGGAGCCCGTCGGCAGGACCAGGTCCCTCCCCAAAGCTACTGGGAAAGGCCTTTCCTGTCTCCTGAAGGGCTGTCGCTCTGATGAGGTCACGGGCCCACCATTGTGTCATCCGCACGGCAGCCCTTTAAAACTAAACTTGGTCCTGAGCACCCACAGCAGGACATCACGGAGGCTTAAGTGTGTCTGCGTGCATGCCACTTAAATAAGTCAGTCGATCCCGTGAAGAGTTTGGTCTCCCATGCATCACCTGCCGTCACGTGTATCCCCGGTGGCCCTGGGAGAACCCCGCAGGAGGCACGGCCAGGTGCTCGGAATCTGCGCTGTGAAGTCCACGCGGAACCCCCACGTTAGAGCCTGGCATGGGGACCATCGGGGGCGGGGCGACGGGGAGAAGACACGGGGACCCAGAGGGAGAGACCGCGAGCCTCTTCCCTCCCCAGGATGTGGCCATGTTTCTGCCCCGGGACAACCAGGGTGCTGGGTCCTTGGGATGGATTCCCCTTGTTTATGTTTGAGTGGGTTTTGAGAACTGTCTTTTTATGTTTTTTAAAGATTTTATTTCTTTTTAGATAGAGGGGAAAGGAGGGAGAAAGGGAGGGAGAGAAACGTCAATGTGTGGTTGCCCTTCCTGTGCCCCCTACTGGGGACCTGGCCTGCAACCCAGGCATGTGCCCCGACTGGGAACCGAACCGGTGAGCCTTTGCTTCACAGGTGGGTACTCAATCCACTGAGCCACAGCAGCCAGGGCAACTGTCTTTTATTTTTTTATTGTTTGTTTTCCTTATTTTCTAACAGTTTATTTCTTTATTGCATTTTCTCCCCATATAACTGTGTTTTAAAAGCCCGGTTTCACCTTCCTTTCCCAGGCCCTCAGGATGCTGTGCGTGCTCCGTGCCAATAAGCAGCAAGTAGATATGATACCATGGGCGTTCCGTTCCCCATCCCGTTTCCTAGAGGGGAGTTTTAATTGCAGTTTTGTCTTGTTTTCCTTCCAGTGTTGTACCCTGGGTGTGTTGTGGGTGGGGAAACCTGACTGCTTAGTCCGCAGATGGCAGCTGCTGGGTGGCCGTACGGAGGGCAGGCGCTGGGCTAGGTGTGGGCACCCAGAATGGAGCCAGGTGCACACGCAGCTCACGGTCCCCTGGAGACACACATCCTGAGAGGCACTGGGGCACTCCTGCCCTTCTGCATGAGGGGAGGCTGCAGCAGAATCTAGGGGACTCGATGTAACAAGAGAGAGAGACACACACACACCAGTGGGGAAGAGTGGCACCTCCCACATCCCATTCCAACTAATCCTGATACAGCCCAGCCAACCGTGCAATACATCAGCATTTCCAAAAGCGGGGCGCTGATTCCGTTACAGACTGCGCACATGCCAGGCACGGAGGAAGATCGGGGCGGGACTCCGGAGTTCCATCACTGAGGACCTGGCAGCAACCGCCACCCACAGGCGAGGAGACCTTCGAGTCTTCTGGGAGGAGGGAACTGAGACAGTCCCGAGGTTCCTTCTCTGCAAGCGGAGGGGAGCCGGGGATCCTCCCAGGAAACCACAGCACACGCCGCAGTCTGCTCTCCGTGGGGCCCTGCAGCCGGCCCTGCAGCAACACCCACGCCACATGTACGCTGGGCCGGGCACCCCCGTGGGATCGGAGTGCCTCGGAACACAGCCCCGAAGCCCCCACCGCGCTCCCCGACTCACCCTCGGTGTGTGACAAGTGTAGAGGTGGCACCGAGAGATCAGGGCAATGGGAACGGCTTTTATTTAAAGAACAAACTACCGAGGAAGCACAAAATCGAGTGGAAACGGAGCTGATGGCTTCTCCACTGATAGTAGTTGGAGTTCGTTTTTCTTCATCGGTGCGAAGAGAACAACGGCAATTCTACACCAGGTTCTGGGGGGGGGTTATGTCCAACTCCTGAATCAGTTCACGACACAACAGGGTGCTTGTCGAGGTGACACAACCATCTAGAAAAAGTGTGGGCTTTGGGGCCAAAAGGACCCGCTCCCCCTTCTGCCCGCTGTGGGGCGGGGAGCAAGTTTCTAAGCCTCAGTGTCCTCATCTGTGAGGTGGGACATCATCGCCTCCCGCAGGGGGTTTTTCTGAGGCCAGATGGGAGGATCGAGAACCTGCACTTAAGGGTGGTGCCTGGCTCCCCGGAGAGCTCAGTGAATTTAATTATCATAATCGGGGCGCCCAGACTTGCATGCAGTGTCGGCTGCCCAAAGAGGGGTTTAGTGCCCAAGGAGGGCCCCATGTAGTGGTGCCCGGTCTATCTCCGTCTCCCCCTTTGAGAGTGCCCTGATTCTTCCTCAATCAGGAAATGAAACCGCTCCAGTGTGAAAGGCCTGGGATTGGTGTTTCGCATCCTGTGCATCCTCTCTGCTCACTGGCCGGCTTTCCTGCCCCTCCGAACGCCCCCTTGACAGGTTCTATCCTCCCTCATCGTTTGCTCGAAAACTCCTTTTTAATTGTAGCTTTAACCACACCTGTGTTTAATAAACTCCGTCCATCAGTTTAAAGCCCTCTCCTCTCTTCAGCTGGTGGACCCTGTCGGAAAGAAGGGCCCGAACGGATGGGTGTCCTTGAGCCCCAAGTGGGGACCTTCTCCCAAACGCCAGGTTGGGGGACCCTGGAGAGGTGTGCAGAGGAGTCGCTGACACCCCCCCACTGGGCTCCTGTGCACAGTAGGTGCCTTCAAAACAGAGCAACCTTCCCCACCGTGGAACTGGTTTCTCCTTAAATGACGCTCTTGCCAGTGACCCGGCAGGTATGTGCAGCGTGCAGTCCTTCGCCCCAGCGCTGTTCTGACCGACTGCCCCCGACCCTCCGGCTCTGCAAACTCCAGGGCTCGCCCTCAGCGCCTTTCTGGAACCTCATCTTCCTGAGTCACGTGGAGAAGCACGTCACGCACCCTGCCCAAGGGCAGGACATGAAAACAGCTCATAGCCTGTAGGGGTCCCTCATCACCCACCCATAAATGCTGAGGTGCTTACGGTACAACCACTCCGGCAGGGCTGTCCCGCATTCTGGGGTTCGGGGCGGTCGTTCCCCCAGACACTTGGTGTTATCTCCAATCAGCGCCCACGGAGCTACCCAGCAGGCCTCAGGGACACGGCTTTTCTCCCCTCCACCCCCGCATGCAAGGCTTGCTACATCATTAACTGCTAAGTTTCCTCTGAACTTGTCACTTTTCCCCATTTCCCGCCAGTAGGGCTTCATTCCCAGCAGGGACACTTCAGCTTGTCACAGAGTTCACGCTCTTCTGCTGCGATTCTTGTTTATTAAACACCTTATGAAGAAGATCTCTTTGCCTACTGACTCGGGATGGCCAGAGGGAGAGCAACAGGAACGGAATAAGTCTTCATGCACCCCATCAGGGGAAACTCGACTGCCTCATGATCAAACTGGAAACAATTTAAAAAATTTAGATAATCTGGGACCGGACTCTGCAGCTCTTTGTTGGTGAAGGCCGGGGAGGAGATTGCTTGGTTCTCCTCCCTCAAGGAGACGGGGGTGGGGGTGGGGGGAAAGCTCAGCTGGTAAACCAGGGGGGGCAGGAGAGACGGCAAACACAGTGAGAAATGGCAGGTGACACCCAGCCTAGGTGGAGGGGGGCCGGGCGGGAGGGGAGCCAGTGGGCTCCCCAAAGGGTTCCCCTAGCTCTTCTGTGAGGGGCTGACTTGTAGCAATGTGCACACAGAATAGTCAGATTTTCCACTTTTCGAAGAGAAATCAGAAATCTAGGTTTTGACTGGGAAGTCTAATTTTTGAAAGCTGACAGTTAATTTGAACGTTCCTTGAACACTCCGTGGTCCAGGCTCACCAGAACCAGGTGTGTGCGTCTTCTCTCTGCTCTGCCTCCTGCCTTCGGGGGCTTCACACCCACGGCCTGAAATCAGCCATCGCTGGGGATATTTACACCACGGAAATAGGCAAATGCTGCCTATCAGGGTTTTTAGAAAATCTGGTTCTTTAGCATTTACCAGCACATCACCCGCTGCAGGCTGAATAAAGCGTGTTGCCTTCAGCCACAGTTGCAGCTTCTAATGAAAACATTAGACAAGAAGCAGTGTTAAATAACCACGAAGTATGATGTATCCCCTGGTCTGTCGTTACAGCAAACAGTGCCTGTGACGGCAGGGGTGGTGGTGAGCCAGGAGTCGGAGGGACATTGTAACCAGCCAGGAATGCAGAGACAGAGAAACAGGGGTGGGGGGATGGGGGTGTGGGGGTAGCTCCGAACCAGGCCGAGGAAGAGCGCCCTGTACACACGACCCTTGCGTCTGCCCCCTGCTCTGAGGGAGCGTGGCAGCGGACACGCCCAACCAGGGCCCTCAGGACACCGCACCATTCTGGCCTGCCTTCCGAATCATCGGGAGAAGACACCATGGTGCACAGGGACTGAGCAAGAGTGTTTCGAGTCAGTTTTCAAATTGCAAGGGATGCATGCCCTTGGCTGATCGCCCAGGGGGCTGAGACGGCTGCGGAGTCCTTCCCCTTTTCCTCTGTGGTCAAGACCAGCCCGACGCTGGGGAGGTTCTCCATTACTGTGGCTGTGACAGGGGCCTTGGGCAGCCTGGGGCAGCCGCGGGGTCCCTTCCCAGAATGTTTGATAAATGACGAAATGATACGCATAGCATTTCAAAAGCAACCATATGAAAAGACAGTTACTAAACTGTGAAACAAATGCGTGGGGTGGGACAGTCCATGAGCTTCTTTAAAAAAAAAGATTTTTTTTATTTTTATTTTTAGAGAAAGGGGAAGGGATGGGAAAAAAGAGGGAGAGAAGCCCTGAGTGGCTGCCTCTCACATGCCCCCAACTGGGGACCTGGCCTGCGACTCCGGCATGTGCCCTGAGTAGGAATTGAACCAGCGACCTTTCAGTTTGCAGGGCAGCACCCAACCCACTGAGCCATGCCAGCCAGGGCAGTGCATGTGGTACTTTATGAAATCATTAAGTAGCAGGAACGGGTCTAATGACACCCATAATTCTGAAGTGGCGGCCAAGGGGAAATGCCCCAGTGGCATCTGCCACGCTGTCGCATGAGAAGAATGCACATGCGATTTCGGCCGGTGACAAAGCTGCAGGTGCCGCTCCTGTGACCTCGGGGCTGCTGCCCACATCCACTGTTGCAGGAAACGCCAGACGCTGCTTAGTTAGAAGTCGGTAAGCATAAGGAGGGAACTATTTTCTCATCCAAATGTACAGACCTCGTGAGCTCCGCCCATGCCGCTGGGGCCAGAACCCCCATAGTCAGGCTGAGCGAGAAGCAGGAACTCAATAAATTTCGACTAAACGAACTGAATGTTATATTTGATAGGAGATGGCACTGGGTCGGGTCCTAAGCAGACGAGAGGGGAGAAATGACACGGTCCATGGTTCAAAGGACAGCTGGACGTCATCCTTACCATACGGCCTGGAGGCCCAGCTTCTTCAGAACAATAGCCTGCAAAGGGCGTCCACCAGTAACATCAAACAGAAACCCACTGATGGCAAATAGAAACACAGAATCAGGCCCGGGCATGGGGACCAGTTTTCGCTAGACTTCGGACTGTCTCAGAGGCGGGCTTCCTCTCCCACACGGACACCACGGCTGAACGAAGCCTGAACCGACGCCCCACCACGCCGAGCGGCCTGACTCTGGGCAAGCTCTCCGACCCTGCGCTGCCCCTGTCTCGCCCACAGAATGTGGGGAGTAGCGGTCCCGCCTCCTGGGATGAAATGTTATGCACCCGGAATGTTTAGTACAGTAACGAGGAGGAGGAAAATACAGTGCACGTTCGCTGTGAGAATAACCAAATTCTTGCTCACTGGTTAAGAGAATGTTTATATTTTTAAATGCTCCCCTGGCTGGCATAGCTCAGTGGATTGAGCTTGGGCTGCAAACCAAAGTGTCACAGGTTCGATTCCCAGTCAGGGTACATGCCTGGGTTGCAGGCCACGGCCCCCAGCAACCGCACATTGATGTTTCTCTCTCTCTCTTTCTCCCTCCCTTCCCTCTCTAAAAATAAATAAATAAATCTTTTAAAAATAGGTAAATAAATTCTCAAAGATTTGGCAGTACCTATACATAGTTGCAGTTTGGAGTTTGAACATTAAAATGAACACTATGCATTCTAGAGCCGTTACACTGGCAAACGATCAGAAACGGCCAACACGCCCCTCCAGCAGGAGGCCCGGTTTCACTGCATCCACAGCCCAGTGGTGCATCCTGGGCGAACAGGGAGGGACGCACAGAGACCCCAGGCGCACACTTCCCCTCTCGTCCCATCAGCCAGTATTATCCGGAAGCCAAAACCAGACAGAGCTATCACAAGCGAGGAAAAACACAGATGAAGGAAGGTCTGTTTTGAGTATATAGACATGCCCCACAGAACAACATTCTGGTCAATGTGGATGGTATACGACGCTGGTTTCCTAAGCCTATAATGCGGCCGCAAATTTCCTATTGCCCAGTGACCTCAGAGCTGTCATAGTGTCACAGCTGCGCAAGTTCAGCACTTTCAAAACTCAACTGAGGACCCCTCCAGCGGACCCCCACTTTGGTACCCTGTTTCTGAAAATAGCTTCCTCCTCCAGGGGACCCCCAAAGGCGTGTGTCTGGGGCCATTCTTCCTTCTTCCCTCCACGTCTACCAACAATCTTGGGAACTGTTCTCTTTTTCCAGTTGCATGCTGCCTCAACACGCCCCTTGCCACCCACACCAGAGGAGGCTGTGTGGCCTGATCCGAACTCTTGTTAAGTGTGGCGTGCGAACGTGACCTTGCAGGGCTCTGAGGAGCCCTGTCCGGGGGCTCTGGGAGCACAGGGATGTGTCCTCCTGAGTTCCTGGGTGCTAAGGGTCACGCAGCCTGAAGCTGCTGGACAGGCTGCAGTTTCCGTTTCTCCCTCTCCACTCGGTGCGACATGGGGTGTGATCTGCGGACCACACAGGAAAGTACTGAGTTGGCCAAAAAGTTTGTTTCGGTTTTTTTCCCTACTATGGCTCCAGTTGTGCTTAGTTGTCTTTAACTTCACTGGAAATAATTCTGTTAGATTGTATTGTGACAGCTGTCATATCAATGTGCATTGGAAAAAACTTATCAAAATTGGTGAATTTTGTGCAGCCATTTTAATATTGAAGATGGAAGAAAATATGCAACATTTTTGGTGTATTATGCTTTATTATTTCAAGAAAGGTAACAATGCAACTGAAATGCCAAAAAAAAAAAGAAAAAGATTTGTACAGTGTATAGAGAAGGTGCTGTGACTGACTGAACATGCAGAGGTGGTTTGCGAAGTTTCTTGGCACTACTGACATTTTGGCCAAACAATTGTTTGCTGTGGGGCTGCCTTATGCATGGGAAGGTGTTTAGCAGCACCCCTGGCCTCTACCCACTAGAAGCTAACAGCAAGAGATAGCCAGCATACTCAAAATGCCCAAATCTATCAAGTTATTGGTGAAAATGAAAAATGGGTCTTTTATTTTGTGGAAAAAAATAAACGGACTTTTTGGCCAACTCAGTAACTCCTTGAAGGCTAATGACCTTGTTGTCACTGTCTGTTGGGAAGCAGAAGCCAGGCTTGTGGGGACGCAGGGGCTGAAATGAAGAGGAGGGCACCGAAAGGAAGCGTGTAAGGATTGTTGAAGAGACAATGGTTTGTGGAGGTGACGTGCTCTCGTTGTCCGATGCGAGGACACGAGGCAGGTTCTAAAGATGGAAAACATGTGACTTCAGAAAGCGTTTCCAGAGACCGGGGCGCAATGACAAGGCGCCGGGGAGACAAGGTGGGGGGGGGGGTGTGGAGAGAACGGGGCTGAACCCAAGGATGAAGGACTCCAGGTAGACCGGAGAACGCGGTCTTAATTTTATCCCTAAACATGAACAATAATGCCAAAAGTCTTTTTTCTTTTAAATCCACAGAGACGTTTTGATAAACTTCATTCTGACCACACTTAAACGTCAAAAAGGATACCCATTCCACTGTAACAGAAGGTACAGAATTAAAAAGAGGAAAATAAATAAAGGGGGTGTGGAATAAAAGAGGGTAATTCAAACGAGACCCGGTGTTCAATGTGCTGAAGTCCCCTACAAAGAGAAAAGTCTAAAACTGATTTTAAAAAAGAATATAAAAATGTATGAAGTGGTTTACTTAAAAATTACTAAAAATTACAACTAGAAGGATAGTCTAAACTTAACAAATACATGCTAATATATTGCAGGGATTTCATCATATCTAAATTTAAAAATAGACGTTAACATACAAAGCATTAAGAGGTAAACAAAGGTATTAATAAAATGAGTCATGCAGATGACGAAATCAATTACACTGAATTTATATGCTCTGAAACACACAACTGAAGTGTTATTTTGGGTGTGTTCACTAGGCTTGGAGTGTGTCTGGAGATTATGTTCCCTCCCACTCCAGAATTCTGTGATGGAAGAGACACCCAGCTGGAATAAACACAGATACAAGGATACAAAGAGACATTCAAACAGAAAAGAGAATTCTGGAAAATGCACCTTCTCAAATCATGATGTGATCATTTTAGAAATAAATCAAAGCATAATTATATGGCCAATCACACACAAAAAACATTTAAAAAGCAGTCTTTTTGAATACAATTTGAGGTGAGGTAGAGCTAAACAAAGAATGGAGAAGAATATTTATCTCAAACACGGAGAGCACCTGAGTTTATGAGAAACCATAGGAAAAAATTGCCTGTCAAAATGAGTATGTATGGCACTATAAAAATCTTTTCTACATGTCAAAAAATTTAATAGTCAATAAAAAGGTAATGGAGCAGCATCAATATTTTGGACATAGGTAGACAAATATATGTGACAGAGATAAGAACTTGAAGGTTGCCCTTGGCCCTCAGTACAGCCCTGAAGACTCCACAGAGAACCCCGGGCCCTTCGGGGCACCGTTTGAAAGTCACGGCCCCGGCGGTCTGTGGGGTCAGTGCCTCGTGCTCTTCATCAGGTCTGGGCACAAGGGAAGACCTGAGACACCGATAATGGGGCCAACCTGCCAAAGGCTCGCGAGCAGAATCGAGAAGTGACTTCTGGGATCAAAGATGTCCGAACTGGAGATGGAGAGTCCTGGGGGCCGGCACGTTAGTCGTCATGGTGATGGGAGGAATGTTGCAACTTTGAGGGGACTGTGAAATATTGTGACAGGTGATGTGAGACCCTGTATGCATGGACGTAGGGACAGGACACCTCATAATCTCACACAAGCCCTGCGATTCGGCTCACCAGGCCATCTCTTCCTTCCCCTGTTGTCCCGAGTGTGCACCTGATAATAAACACGGGACGGAAAACAACAGTGGGTAAAGAGCAGGCCGCCCACGTGACCAAGGGCCAACACCCTTAAACTCTACCACACGCGCACGCGGGGGACTAACACAGCACCCCCTGCTCCCGACAGAAACATGGGGGAAAGACGAGAGGATGAACTCCAAGTCCGTATGTATGTTTGCATTTTTAGAGCGAGGAGAAGGGAGGGAGAAAGAGGGGGAGAGAAACACCCGTGTGAGGGAGAAACACTGATCGGCTGCCTCTCGCAGGAGCCTGTCGGGGGGCTGAACCCCCAACCCAGGCACGTGCCCTGGCTGGGAACTGAATCAGTGACCCTGAGCTCTGCCGCGTGATACCCAACCAGCTGAGCCACACCGGTCGGGGCAAAGCGTTTTTAATAAATGTTTCAAATGAATCAGTGTGAGCATAAGTCAAAGAAATTCTACTATGAGACTAATGTTAACCTAATCACAACAGTATGCTCCTGTTATAATGGTTATATGGGAAACAATCAGATATAAGATATGATCTATTTCAGGGACTTTCAGATGTACCTTTTCCCGGAGTTAAAGTATCTCTTAAATCAGGATGATCTCACCGTTGCTAGCATTTTAGAATTTAATTGGCAGCCTTCTTTCCTTTCTTAATGGCATTTAACGTAATGACTCATCTTGGATCCGGTAAAAACCTTTAACACTTTAGATTCAGCATAATACGATTCACCAAACTGTCGACAGTGGTTCTCGTTGAATGGTGGGATTATGGGTGATTTCTACCCTCTTTTTATACACTCGTATGTATTCCCCGTCTTCTAGAATGAATGTGTATTTCTTTCAGCAACAGGGGTAAACAAAGCAGCATCTGTTTCTAATTCTGACTTTGTCACTTTAAAAACGTGTTGTCCCAAGGAAGGTATTTATGCTCTGTGCACCTCAGCCTCCTTACCCCCAAAATGGAGCAACTTCTCCCCCTAGCTCACAAGGCTCACAAGCAAACGCTTTGTAAAATGTGAAGTGGCTATTCCACCGGCGAGACGTCTGCTGACGTGTGACCTCCGTTACAGGCATCAGTGGGGAGTCCTCTTCGCCCCGAAAACCTGTCCATTATCTTTGATGTCGGCTTACAGCTTCGTACAGCACGGTGGTGTTCCCCCATCTTTTATTGTTTGAAATGTGGTCTAATTCGATTTCAAGAGCTCCTTCCTCAGCCTTATTTCCATGTAGGAAAAAAAAAAAGTCTGGAAGCAATAGTCAGTCCAGTGCTATGTAGGTTTGCACATTGATGGGATCAAATCACCCACCTGTCCACCTAGCTCCTGAACCCCACCAACACCTCGTGTTGCAGACCACAGCCGCCCAAGTGCTGGTCACCAGCCCCACCCGGGGCCAAAAGGGGGCGCCAGTGTAACTCTTACTGCTTAATTAAAACAAATCACACTCTTGTTGACACTCCGGTGGTCTATCTCCAGGAGCTGACCGCCGAGGTGGGGCTTGGCATCTCTGTGTCTGGGGGCTTCATGTCCACACACGCAGGGTCGCTTTCCCAGCCTGTGCCCGCTGCGCCCCTGGACAGTGCTTGTCCTGATCACCTGCCTACTACGCCACCAGCTGGAGAGGAGGTCCCGGGGCTGTGCAGCTGATGGCACGGCTCCCCTCCCCTCCCTTCCAGCCCGGCCACCACCGGTGCCGCCCTGCTCTGGAGCACAGCGGCTCTCGTCCTAGTCAGCAACGTCACAAACCACGGACTTCAGTGTGCCTACGACTGGCCTGGGTGTTTGTTAAAGAGCAGGTGGGTTCAACTGGTCTGGGGTTGGCCTGAGACTCTGCACTTCCAACGGGGTCTGAGGTGATGCTGACGCCGCTGATTCCTGGACCACCCGTGAGCAGTGAGCATCCTCGGGGCGGTCTCAGTTCCAGCTCTATGCTCACTCTGATCATGCACGTTGCAAGCGTGCTCCCTGTCTTGCCTCCATCAGAGCCTTCTGGGGAAGCTGCTTCAAGTTCAGATGCACTGTATCAGGAGCCCTGAAGGGGGACCCCGAACACCTGCATTTGAACAAACACCACACTTCCCTCAGGTGAGTTCTTATGGACACCAAAGCCTGGGCACCACCGGAAGAAAATTCTAAGTGTCCGTGCCGGACCATGCCAGCGGGAGCTGCACGCTTGCCCTGCAGGGCTCTGCGCTTCGGCCCAGGGGTTTTGCTGACCAGCACCTTGCAGTGAGGGACGTCTCTTTTGCACTTACGGCCCAGGGGCTGTGGCGGAGGTGACTCACCACAGTATCCACTCCCCTTCCTGACGATCTGGAGGAGAAATTCTTGCTCAAGTCTGAAAACGCTGAGTGTCTTCCAAGCAGCCAGCCTGGAAAGGGGAACCATTCAGTGGTTGCCTTTGCCTCTTCACACTTTGACAACCAGAAAACTCAGAGCCATGTTTGGGGCTCCCTTTTGGCAATTACGCAGATCCTTTTCATGCGCATCTCTGTGTTTCAATCTGTAGCTGAGCTGTCCTATCCTACTACATTCCTCATCTCCCTGATGTTCTACATCCATTACTCCCCCTTTTCTAGTGCACTGGCCCCATGTATGTGTGGGTAGGCACCTGTGCAGTTCACCAATAGTCTTTCTTTCTTCCTTCCTTCCTTCCTTTCTTTCTTTCTTTCTTTCCTTCTTTCTTTCTTTCTTTTTTTTTTTTTTTAAATACTTTACTTTTAGACAGAGGGGAAGGGAGGTAGAAAGAGAGGGAGAGAAGCATCAATGTGTGGGTGCCTCTTGCATGCCCCCTACTTGGAGACATGGCCCGCAACCCAGGCATGTGCCCTGACTAGGAATTGAACCAGCAACCCTTTGGTTTGCAGGCCAGCATTCAATCCACTGCGCCACACCAGCCAGGGCCCAATAGTGAGTCTTATCTACTTCTGGACTCATAGGAAGAGTGTGGTGCCCTGTGCCCTTGAAGTTGGGTGTGGCTACGTGATTTGATTTGGCCAATGAAGCGTGTGTGGATGTGACTTGCGTCACTTCCAGGTGTGTGTGTGTGGGTCAATGAATTGCCGGAGCTCCACTCTTTGGCCCTTTCTCCCCCTTCCTGGGCGGTTCTGGGAGCACGAGCTGACAAACAGGGCCATGAGAACAGAAGCCTGGAACCCTGGGCCACCCAGGGGACCACTGCGCTGGGGAGTCACCACACCCATGGCAGGCTTTGCGTGTGTGAAGCAAACTCCTATTGCATTAAGCTACTAAGATCTGGGGGTAACCGAAAGCCTGCCCTGACCACATTAAATGCAAAAGGCCTCAAATCCTTTCCAAGCAGAAGCTGAGTTATAAATACACAGGCAAACACAGAAACGAACCCCCAAAACAAAAGCCCATTTGAGAGGAAAGACGTTTGTGAAAAGGACCATTTACCAGCGAGGCTGTCAGTCTCCTCCTCTGGGCAGAACTCAGCGCGTGCTCTTGCTCCAGGTCGGATCGCCAGTCTCTCATGAAACCAGCACCCCTGAGCGTGTCCTAACATTCTGCTCCCAGTTTGTAAATCGTGGTGAAACACGCCGAATGTTTGCCGGTTTAATTGCTCACAGGTGCACAAGTCAATGGCGTTGAACACAGCCACAGTGTTGTGTGACCCCGAGCACTATGCACACCCAAAGCTCACTCTGCCCATCCTCCCCAACAACCACGCCTGCCCAGTCAGCAAACCCTCTCTCTGGCCCCCAGCCCCCGGGTCACCTGCTCTGCTTTCCGTCCCCATGGAATTCGCTTATTCCAAGTACCTCGTGTAAGTGGAATGATGCGATACTGTCCTTCGGTGACTGGCTTGTTTCATTAAGTACAATGTCTTCGATCTATCATCCCCGTCGCAGGATACATCAAAACTTTATTCCTCTTCGTGTCTGGACAGTCTGCCATTGTACGTAGCCACCAGGTGTTCACCCATTCCTGTGTCGATAACCCCCTGGGTCATTTCCACCTCGGGCTCCGGGGACAATGCCGCTGCACTGGACATGGCCCTGCAGACACCTGTGTGGGTCCACCCTCAGATGGACCTGCCGGGTCACGCGGTGACGCTGCGCCTCTCCTTGTGAGACACCGCAGAACTGTTTTCCGCTCGTCTCGGACTTTTAAATCGCAGGCCTCGACGAGACAGCAGTTGTATGCAACCCTCAGGTGCCTTTTCCTAGAGAATGTTGTTTGGGAACATCAGCTGCTGTCTGAGCCATGTCTTCTCTATCAGATCTCAGGGGGAACCTTTTCTCTGCCCTGGGCTGGGCCGTGACTCTGCTGTGGCACTTGCAACCAGATTTGCAGCTTGAACAGTCACTGTGGGCCCCTTGCCCACGCCGCCTGGAATCCCCTTTATCACGTATCGTCACACTGGTCTGACCTCAAAGGGCCGGCGCCTGCATCTCTGTCATTGGGCTACCCTCGGGCTCTCCGTGAAAAATCAGGCCAGAAGCACCCGGAAATTATAGGCTGTGCTTCTCTGCCCTCCATGCAGCTTTTAACCAGTTACTGACAGGTGTGGGTGCATACACACCCCCCCAGCTCCCTGGCCCGGGGTCACGCTGGGCCGTGAGTTTTGCACTGTTTTCAAGCTTCCACTTGGGATTAAGTACAGGTATACCTCGTTTTATTGTTTCGCTGTATTGTGCTTTACAGGCGTTGCATTTTTTACAAATGGAAGGCAAGACCTTCTACAAGCAAAAAAAAAAAAATAAATAAAAGCTACGACCCTCGTTGTTACGGTGGTCCGAACTGAACCCAGCGTATCTGGGAGGTCTGCCTGTACCCGCCGCCCACGATGTTCCTGCCTGACAGCACACCTGTACGGACTGGCTGCCCTCTTCGCTCACCTGTTTTCCTCGCACCTGCCAATGAGCTACTTGAACTCAAAGTGTTGCCTCGGGGCCCACTTCCGAGCAAACCTAAACTGAGACGAAGCTCCCCCCTGGCACCTTCTCCTGTCTCTGTTCTTCTTTCTTCTGATTCTGAAGCATTTTATGATGATCTTATGGTTTGCTTTCTTGCTGTGCTACCTCACCATCTTTGCAGAATAAAGCAGAGTAGAGCCAGTTTTTACAAGAAAAACACCATCAGCCTGGCTGGCGTAGCTCAGTGGATTGAGCAGGGGCTGCGAACCAAAGTGTCGCAGGTTCGATTCCCAGTCAGGGTACATGCCTGGGTTGCAGGCCATAACCCCCAGCAACTGCACATTGATGTTTCTCTCTCTCTTTCTCTCTCTCCCTCCCTCCCTTCACTCTCTAAAAATAAATAAATAAAAATCTTAAAAAAAAAGAAAAACAAAAAAGAAAAACACAAGCATGTAATGTCATGGTTAAAACACAAGCTGTAAATGGTGCGTAGGGAAAACAGAACAGAGAGCCATGTACATTGTCATGGGTGATGTCATTACCGACGGCGTGCCTTCTTTCTCCTTTAGACTTTATTGTGCGAAGACCGTGACCTTTAGTTCCCTCGTCTACGACGTGGAGATGACCGCACCCACCTCACGCAGCTGTGCTGACTGAGATTGAGTGTGATCGGAATGCAGCGATCAGCTGCACAACACACCCACACAGTAAACAGTGTTGCCCAAGACGTGCCCCAGTAAAGGGGGACAAGTACGTTGTTCCAGCAGCAGCTAATGAAGCAGTTTAAAAGGCAATGTCAGAAATGTAACAATAAGCCCATACGTGTATCTATCGTGCTTTGTGCTTTGTAAAGAACACTCCTTACACGAGCTCACTGGCCCTCACGAGCCCCCTGAGAAAGGGGGCAGGCTTGGGGGCAGGGATGGGCCGAGACAGGACTAAGGTCTACTGTGCAGCTACAGCGTGGCCGGAACTGAGGCAGCACTTGATGGCCGTCTCTGATGAGGCGGATGGGGCTCAGCAGGGCTCAGGCACCTGCACAAGTCCCAGGGGCAGGGCCGACAGCTCCAGCTCCAGACTCTCTGTCCAGGCTTCCTTCTCGCCGCCAGGCTGCACCGTTACACTTGCACCTCGTACACGCCCACTGGCCTACACATTCTCCGTTCCTAAGGCTCCGTTCCTATAGATGTTCGCCCGTCTAATAAATGCACTCCGCACCCGCCTGCCTCCGTGTCCAAGGGGAGAACCAACGGGTGGTGTGTGGTGCGGGGGAGGCTTTAGCCCCCAGTCTCCCAACGAAACCAGCCCACATAACTATTCAACCCAAATAAAAACTGTAGCACTTGCTATGTAAACACAGCGGATTCAGGGGACTTCCACAGCAACACTTGCCAATCACTTGGCTCACCCAAGCTGTCCCTGCACAGAAGTTCTGGAAGTGTCTTCTGCGACACGGAGGCGACACACTGAGGGACTCAGGGAATTCTGAGAGGACCGAGCTGTGGAGGTGATGACTCCTCCTGTACCCCCTCAAGGCCCGTGTGTTTGGGGCACCACGGAGAATGCTGACCGTTTTTCATGCCCGACACCCAGTCATCGTGGTGCCTTAGTGACCTGCGGACGGGCAGGGCCGCCCGGGATGGGGTGGGGGTGGGGGTGGGGCGGGGGTCGTGAGCCAGGCGGTTTAGGACAGAGCACTCCAGACACAGCCGGCGTGTCCCCAGTCCTGCAGGCCTCTCTGCCTCGCCCCCCCCCCCCCCCCCCCCCCCCCCCAGCTGCAGTCCTGCGCTTCCAGGCTGACCTTGGGAAATCGTTCTCACCCAATCAGGCCTGAGGCTGATCTCTGCTATACTCTGTGCTCCTTCTGGCAGAATGTCTACCTGAGACTCCCACGCGTGGGGGCTTCAAGGAGGTTCGCCTTGTCACCCGCCTCCCGGACAGCGCTTCCGCTCGTACAGGGCCACAGCTGCGGAGCACTTGCACCCCGTGACATGTGCCACTGGGAGCCTTGCTGCCTTCCCTGGCCCTGGCAGCTGGGAGCCCCTCCTCTGTGCCAGCTTTCTTCTTCCTTCAAAATTTCCACAGCATCTTCCCAGCCCCCCCCATAACTCGATTATGTTTCAAGGGTGAACAGTTTTTTGGGGTGTGGTGCAAACACGCCCAACTTTTTCCTTCTACTGGGAATAAAGGCAAACTGTCACCATGCCACACTCTCGCTCCAAGACTTTCAGTGCCTCCCCATTGCCTCTAGGTGCTTCTAGCTCCTTAAACTGGCCGTAAAGGCCCCCAGCGCCACCCCACTGGCCCGGAGACTTCCTTCATAGTCTACTCCACAGACCAAGTTCATGGGGTCCCTGAATGCAATTCTTTCCTCCTCCAGAATACAAAACCCAACCCATACCTAATACTATGGGATTCGGCCCAAAGGTCACTTCTCCCCCGTTCTTCCAGGTAGGAAACGGTTTCCCTCCTCATCAGCGTTTTGATGAACTTTCAATCTGGCGTTCAACCTGATTTCCTCTGTAAGCTCAAAGTCAAGGGCAGATTTTTTTAAGTTCGTGCCCCACCCCCTCCACCACTAGTGCCTTATGCGTGGCACTAACTCAGTAGACGTGTATCGGTTCCCGTCCCGGTGTGTCGGCTTTCTCCCGAAATTTCCACGAACTCAAGCAACGTCTCCTTAACTAGACTGAAAACCTCCCCCAGCGGAGCGTCGGCGATTTAAGGATCGCTCCCGTCCGCTGGGGGATTTCTTAACCTCCGATTCTGACTCAGGAGGTCGGAGGAGGGGCCGAGACGCGGCAGGTTTAACTAGCTCCCAGGTGATGCCCATGCATCCCATTCCGAGAAGCCCAGAAGCCACGCCACCTGCGGGCCAGGCCCCGGCTCACACCTGTGCAGCCGGCTGAGCGGCGGACGAGCGCCAGGTTGAAAAGCGCCGTCCTCCCCGGGAAGCGCCCCTCCGGGAAGACGCCGGCGAGCCCTGCGGCCCCTCCACCCCCCGGTGCGGCTCACGTACCTATAGTGGACACCACGGTGCCCACGAAGTAGAAGGCGCCGGTGAAGTCCCAGCGCGGACGGGCGTTGTCCACGCGGATGCCGGCCTCCGTCGCCTCCTCGTAGTGGCGGAGGAAGCCGCGCAGCTCCTCGCGACTCAGGTTGTGGCGGCGGCTGAAGCCGGCCAGGCGCTCCTCCCAGCGCTGCTTGGCCTGGCGCTCGTGCGCCAGCTCCAGCGCCGAGAAGACCGCGGCGCCGCCCAGCAGGTAGAGCGCGATGAGCGCCGCGAGCAGCAGGAAGCGCGCGTTGTCCTCGTTCAGGTGGCCCGGGCCGCAGCCGCAGCCGCAAACCCCGGCCGGCCATGGCCGGGCCCCGGGGAGCCCCGCGCCGGGCGGCCCTGACCGCGGGCGGACTCTCGCCCAGGCCCCCCGGAGGTCGGGGCTCAGCCGGTCCGCGGCCGCGCGACCACCGGCTCGCCCATGCCCGCCGGGCGCTTCCCGGCCCCGCGGCTCCCCGGGCCGCCGCCGCCGCGACTGCTCCAGTGGAACCAGCCCCCCACGGCCGCCCCGACTCCTGGTTTCAAATCCGGCTTCTCGCCGCCGCTCAGTTCTCCTAAATGCTGAAGGTTCCAGCGGGATGATGCGGAGCCCGCCTCTGCTCGGCCCGAGGGCGCGGGCGTTGTTTGCGTCCCCGCGCCCGGCGCGGCTCGGACTCGGGAGCGGGCGTGGCGCGAGTTCAGGGCGCACTCCCGCCAGGGTGAGTATCCCCGCGAGCGAGGGTCGGGGGGCTTCGCGGGCGGGAGGGTACGGGGAGCCCCGCGGCTCCCATGCCTTTGACCATCGCCTCTCGAGACGACGGCCAGGCCGCGGGGTCTCGGTCGGCGGGCGCTGCAGGTGGATCTGCCGCGCTGCGTCCGGGTCGCGGCGGCGTCGCTCGCGCCCCTCGAGTCACCGGCCCCCGCTGTCGGGTCTTGCAGGCTGGAACAGGTCCCGGGCGGGCGCGCCGACAGAGGGGCGGTGCAGAGCGGTGCTCGCGGGCCGAGGGGCTGGAGGAGGAGACCAGGAAGGGAGGTTGGAATGAGAGCGCGAAGGAAGTTAGGGGCATCTCCCCCGGGCGGCCTCCCCCGCCTGGCCCCGGCCCGGAACGCCCTGGGCCTCTGAGTCCTGCGCGGGAGCGTCCTCGGTCCGCACGTGTCAGCTCCGCGCGAGCGAAGCGCGCGCCTCCAGACGGCGTCAGATCCCGAGACGCTGCCGAGGACCGGGGCCGGAGGTACCCCACGGCCAGGAGACCTTGACCCCAGAGAGTGCCGTCTCCTCTGCCCGGATTTGGCTGCCTCAGTTCACTCCAAACCTTTTGCGCCCACCGGGCTTCGTCCCTCACCCGGTGCAGACCAGCGGCAAGACCCCCACACCCCGAGACCCTGCCTTTCGGAGGGGGCTGGAGTTGCGTCCCCGCTCGAGTCTCACCTCCGGAGGAGAGAGCCCCTCAGCTCCGCTTTGGCGGGACTGTCCCCAGGTCCCCTCCTCTCCTCAGCCTCGCCCTGCAGGGCGGCGCGGGGGAGCAGGGGCGCACGCGGAGCTCTACCCGGCTCTGCCCGTGCGCTCCAGCGCGGCAACAGGTGGAACTGCGCTGCCCCCCCGCGCCGGAGCTTCCACCCTGTCTCCTACCCCCGGGCCGCGAGGGGCCCCCAGCGCTGGTCTCAGCACGCAGATGTCCGGCTTTCGGCGGGCACTCAGGGGGCTGCAGCTCCCAACCGCGGCGCGCTGATACCGGGAGTGGGTGCTGAAGAGGCGGGTCAAGAGCTTACCGGGCTGTGTGGGCTCCTCCCGGGCCAGAAGAGGGCGCTGCGTCCCTTTCAGACACAGCTCGCCCGCGCCTGGGCACCCAGCCACAAGCTGCCCGAGAACCACCAGCCCCTGGAACGGGGGAGTGAATCTATAGATACCTAAAGGAACGGGTACAAGGGCATCTTCAAATTAGTCAAATTTTCCCTGCCTCCCCAGAGAGTGGTTCCAGGCTGAAGGCTCAACCCACCCACCTACACTCCCTGGGATCAGAGAATAAAAAAACATAGTCTGGATTCCAATATTCTGCCATTGGAAGTCCCGATGCCGCGGATATTCCTCTCAGTTCCACAGTGCCCCTCTTTTATTTAGCCTACGGGGGGCAACAGCTTCAGGGGAGCAGTGGCCACTGGGGCACGTGTGTGCACCCTGGGTAAGTCCTGCGACTGCTGCTCCCCACCACTTTACTATGAAACATTTCAAACAAAGTTGTAAGAAACTTACAGTGTGCACGCATATACTCAGCAGGATGGTAAATTTTACTGTATGTGCTTTGTTACTATCTATCCGTCCCTCTTTCTATCAACCCGTCTGGCTTTAAACGCATTCAGAGGAAGTTGAAGGCGTCAATCCACTCCCACTCTCCTCCATTCCTTCTCCTTACATATCACTTGAGTTCAATATTCATTTACAGATTGTTTTTTTTCCTTGGGGTAAAATCTACACCCAGTGAAATGCGAAAATCTTCAATGAACCATTAGAGGAATTCTGACAAATGCGTACACCTTCGCAAATTAAACAGCTACCGATCCACCCTGTCAACCTGTTCTTAATTTCTTTCTACCACTGACTGGTTTTGCCTTTATAGAACTTAGTTTTGCCTGTTCTAGATCTTCATATAAGTGTAATCATACAATTATGAACACATTTGTGTGCTTGTCTAACATAGTTTTTTAATATCTACCCATGTTATGGCTTAGAATAATTTGATCTTTTTTTCCCTCCTAGGTTTTTTTTAACTACAGTTTTTATTTTCCTATTGATAGAAGCCAGGGCTCTCAGAAATTTTTCCATGATTGTAAATAAAACTGCTAGGAACATTTTTGTAAAGATTTTATTTATTTTTAGAGAGGGAAGGGAGGGAGAAAGAGAGAAACATCAATGTGCAGTTGCTGGGGGCTGTGGCCTACAACCCAGGCATGTGCCCTGACTGGGAATCGAACCTGCAGCACTTTAGTTTGCAGCCCGCGCTCAATCCACTGAGCTACGCCAGCCAGGTGGAACATTCTTGTATAAGTGTTTGTGGATGTTTTTGTGTCTCTTGGGTAAATACCTAGGAGTGGAATTGCTGAGTCATAGGGCAGGTGTGCATTTAACTTTATAAGAAACTGCCGAGTATTTTTCCAAAGTAGCTGTGTCACCCAGTGATGTGCGGTGGTCCCCAGCACTCCACGTCCCATGATCATTTGGCAGTAAGCCGTCTTGGTTTTAATCAAGCTGATGGATGCGTGGTGGTAACTCCTTTTTATGTACTTGCATTTCCCTGATAACTGATGTGCTTGTTGGCCATGTATGTATCTGCCTTTGTAAATGACCCGTTGATATATTCTACCCATTAGAAAAACTGTTTTCTCTCGTGTGTTATTGAATTACAGGGACCCTTTATGTAATCACACCAGTCCTTTCTCGGCTACCTATCTTGCAAATATCCTCTACCAGCCCCTGGCCTGCCTGCCTGTTTCCTTCAAGATGCATTCTGATGGATGGTTTTAATTTCGGTGAAGCCCAACATATTAATCTCTTATGTTGAGTGTTCCTTGTTTACTAAGAAATCATCATTCCCCTCAAGGTTGCATGTCTTCCCCCCCCCCCCCCCTAGACATTTTATAACTTTAGCTTTTATATTTGTGTCTATGAGCCATTTTAAGTTTGTTTCCAAACAAGTGAGCCACACCAGTCAGGGCACAATGTATGTGCCCTGTCCTTAAAGAGAGAACGTCTTTTTATCTTCATCTTTTATCTTTATGAAGATGTCTATTTTAAGTGGCTTTCCTTCCTTACTGAATAGTGAGTCTCTCTCTGATACACTCTCCCTTTAGCCAGAAGGATTTCCTTCAGCATTTCTTATAGGGCAGGTCTGCCAATGCTTAGTTTCCTCCTACCTGCAAATGTGGTCATTTCACCTTCATTCTTGGAGGACGTTTGCTGGATGCAGATTCCCGAGGGGACTTTTCTCTTGGTGCGTTAGAGACGCTGCCGGACAGCCTTCTGGCCCCGCCGTGTCTGCCACGAGGCCGGCCAGTGGCCGCGGCTCCCGGCTTCTCCTACATCTTCTCCTTGAGCTCGGTCTCCAGTCATTGGGCTGTGACACTCCCAGTGACATTTTCTTTGTATTAATACGGCTGGTTGTTCACTGCACTTGGATCTGTAAAGTTGTCACCCAAGTTGGGAAATCTTAAGCAATGATTTTCTCATCTTTGTCATCTGTTATTTCCCTCCTCATTGTCAGAGGCTACGATTCCTAGGATTCCAATTACGTGTAAGTCAACTTATTGATTTACCCCACGTAAATCAATACCACGTCCCTGGTATTCCCTCCCTGTTTTTCCCCAGTGTTTTTTGCTCCCCAGATTGGACAGTTTTTATTCACTTACTTACTGACCTGCTCCCCTGTCATCTCCATTGTTACTTTTAAATTTCAGATATTATACTTTTTACTTCTAAAATTTCCATTCAGCTCTTCAAAAATAACTTCTATTACTCTGCTGATTTACTGCCTTTTTATTCCATATAAAATTCTGTTTACACACTTGAACATCAGTTTCAATGGCTGCTTTAAAATCTCTGGAAATTCTAGGGTTGGTTTCCTTTGCTCGCCTTTTCTTTGGAGAATGAGTTGTTTTTCTGTTTATTTGTGTCCTCACTCATTTTGGATTATGTCCTAGAGATTGTACTGATGTATAATTTAGAATATATTGCAGAAGCTCTAGATTCTGTTATGTTCCTAGGAAAAGAACTTATTATTTCTCAACATGCAGTTAAAAAAACTTGGCTGAACTCAACCACAAAACTGTCTCCCCCATAGTGGGAAGCAGCTCAATTTTTACTGAGTTCTTTTGGCCTTAGCTGTGCACAGGCAAGTCCGTGGTCAGCCCCAGATCTGAGCAGTTCACATACAGAGTCTGGGAGTCCCCTCTCGGGCTCTTTCCTGCTAGCTCCCTCTTCACTCCCAGAGGCTGCGATTGCTCCAGACCCTGTACTGTGGGCATCAAGCCGGAAGACAGCAGGCTGTCCACAGGAGGTTTGCCTGTGGGACCGAGACCTGACCTCCACCGACAGTGAGAACAAAGAGCAAAACGCAAACAAATGACAACCGTCCCCCCGCCCCCTGCCCTAGCAAACCCACCCAGTGCAATGCCTGTCTGAGTTGTGGACGCCTCCCCAGTGTCTGCCTGCTTTTAGTCACTTTCGGTACTTTTAAGCAGCTAATTTTTAAAGTTGGTTCCCAGAGCTTACACTCTGATTTGTGGAAGAGCCGGTTCAACGGCCATTTGGCCCTGCCAGAAACCTGGAGTTACTTGGTTTCCCCCACAATGTTTTAAAATGAATACTTCCAACTCACACCAGCCATTGAAAGGATTTCAGTGGCAACTTTGTATACTTAAGTTTTCCTGTTTGCTTTCCCGTGTATCTATCCTTCTGTGAACATGCCATGTTTTAATGCATTTCAGCATAAACCGCAGACACCAGTACACTCGCCCCCAGATCCTCCTTCGGTCTGTACCGTATTTTCCTGTGTATAATGTGCACTTCCTTGCCCCAACTTTTGAGGAAAAAATAAGGATGCGCATTATACATGGATATAATGATCCCATACCATGGGTATAATAATCCCATGTATTATGTGCACAAAACCATGGGTGGACATTATACACAGAAGCGCATTATACATGACAAAATATGGTATATCATTAACTAGAGTTCAACAATTTGGATTTCTTTTGATGTAGAGTTTACATAAATGCACATATCCAAACTGTACGTTCCTTGTGTGTGTTTTTTTTAAGGATTCTATTTATTTTCAGAGAGGGGAAGGGAGGCAGAAAGAGAGAGAAACACGGATCTGTTGCCTCTTGCACACCCCCCACCGGGGGCCTGGCCCACAACCCAGGCATGTGCCCTGCCTCGGAATCAGACCAGCGACTCTCCGCTTCCAGGCTGGCACTCAGTGCACTGAGGCACAGCAGCCAGGGCTCTTTGTGTTTTATAAAATCAGCTTTATTGAGCTATACGGCAGATCCTCGAATAACGTCTTGCTGTCAAGTTGATGAGACGCCATTGGAAATGAACTGCCCTTTAGATCAACTACCCTCTGGTAAATCTGGTTTTGTTCTACGTCGTTTTCCTTTAAGTCTCAGAACCTATCGGTGGTGTCAAACGAGAACTTACTATAATTGACACACAACGAAAGTTACCAAAATGGCGCACGGTGGGGAGCGCCCTTCCGAAGGCAAGGTCAGAGCCGAGGGAAGGACGAGTGGCTCCTGGTGCATCGACCGTGGCCAGCGGCACTCAGGTCAGGCGCGTTGTGAGAGGCAGCGGCGGTGCCATGCCTTCCAAGCCGTGCGCCAGGCCTTCGGACCTGCCCTGTGGACACTTCTGGCGAAGGAGCGCCTGAGGCTGGCAAAGGCGAACAGGTGACAGTAACTCTGCCAAATACAGAAGAATCGACTCCACCGGGAACTGTTTTCAACGGTTCAAAGGAACCTTAAAAACTGCACTTTGATGATGAACCATGATACCGGAGAGCGTTGAGTAGAAAACCCTGGCAGTGCCGCTGTGACAAAACAAGGGGCGAAGGGAGCAGTGCAGTACAGTCTGGCGCAGGCGGCACCGGCAGCCACGAATGCCGAACCGAAGGAGGCCTCCCCGGCTTGTGAAACATTCTCCATCTGAAGATGAGGTGCCCCCACCGTCTCTGGTGGATGATCCCGAAGAGTCGCGTGGTTTGGGTTCGGTTCTGCAGCGCACCCTCCTGCCAATGGGCTTTATGGGCAGCTGGACCGGACACGCCCAGGAGGCCGCGGAACCACCCGTGGGGGGAGGAGGGCGAGTGAACGAAGCGGCAGAAAAGTTCCTCCGGCTGCCGCAGGCCTTTGGGAAGGAAGGACGTTGAGATCCGCACTTTTCCCCTCCCTGCGGTTTGGGGGTTGGTGTTTGAGTCGCTGTGGTGGGAGTCAGGCCCTGGGCACCAAAGTGTCCTCGTTTCCACACTTCTCCCTCGAGGTGTGCATGCAGCAAGCCAAGCGGCTTGCCGCTGTGGCATCAGTGGGCCCAGTGCGGTGGGAGTCCCCTGATGTTCTGCGTTCCCCTAACGAGCAGTACGGAAGGCAGGAGCTCAGCGCCTTGTTGCTAAAAGGGATCTTGAACTTGATTGTCTCACATCTGCTTCCAGAATGGATCTGAATCATGATGTCTTTATATACAGGCGCACAGTAAAATGCTGGGAAGAGAAAAGCATAGTAGCAAAGGGAAAGAGGCAAATTTGTTGGGAAAACATTATATTTAGACCTGCGTTCCCTAGCCACTAAGATGAAACTAAAGACCTCTGTAGCATATTTTGTATTATCCAGGAGACAGGTTCCAAAGAATCAGACTCGTCCCTGCCACTAAATTCTAAAAGGAGTTCAGCACATGGGACCTGTTCTAAGGAGTATTAAACGATACGGTATCTTCAACGGTGATTGTGCAGTACAAGATCTATGTGTCAGTGTTTTTTTAGCAGAGAACTTAATAAAGCATTGTACTGAAGTGTGCTATCGTAGGAGGTGCGTTAACCTGACCCAAGCACAGGATCTGACTGTGTGTGAAGGTTTTTTAATTGAGGTGTTTGTATAGCCCATTCTTCACACGGTCATCTTCTAAATATTTTCCTGACCCTGCTATGGTTGAGTCATGTTTTCAGATCTTTATCTAGGTATCTGACCCTTGGACTAGTGTTTCTAAGGTCTAACTTTTGCGTTTACATCTTTGAGCTAGCTGGAGATTTAGTTTAAGGAATGAGAATCCAAGTTTCCCTCCGTCCCAACAGTATCAATAAATAGCATTGATAGAGAACTGAAATGAAAAAAGTCACCAATTTGGTGTCTGATTCAAGGGGTTTTGAAACACGCAATCAAGGCTACAATCACGGCAGGAACATCCTCATGGCCCATCAAGAGCTCCCTCATGTAGCCAGTCCCCTCTTCCCACTCCTGCCCCTACTTCTAAGCCACCTGGTCCACTCCGAGCCGGGGCCAGGGAGCCAGGCCAGCGGGAACCACGGGGAGAGCCGTCCGCTGTCGGCGAGGCTGGGAGCCAGAGCAGGACGGACACCTGCAGCCGGGGCTCAGGCTGGCTCTTCACGGGTGTCCACGGGTGGTGTCCAGAATGCTGCTAAGTGGCCCACGGAGACCAGTCGGCCTATTTCTCTACCTGGAGGCAGGTCCTGCCGATTTCAGCACAATGAAAGGTGCCCGTTTCTTGAGCCCGTGAAGGTATTGGAGGAGTCCAGGAGGCAGGAGCTTGCTTCCATGACCTTGAAGAAGATTGCAACCGTAGGCAGGTCACATACCTCTTGGAGCCTTTCTCCATTTCTAAAATGGACTTCCTCCCGGGGGTGAGGTGTCAACTCACCCCCAGACTCACATGACCGTGACCCCCCAGGCCACCACCGACCACCACCGGGACACCTAAGCGGAGCCAGTAGCTTCAGGGCAGGAAGAAGGTGGGTCAGTTGTGCGCAGCTGTTCAGGGCGGGTCAGGGCCTGGCCCTGGGGTTGGAGGCTTCCTGTGGAGCCCCGAGGCCCACTGGCCCCTGCTGCAGCCAGCACCTTCCCACCCACCCTGGCTCCCAGAAACAGCCTGTGTGCGGCAGCCTGGAAGCAGCATTTGAGGGCATGCTGGTGTCTACACCTGAATTAACCTCCTGTAAGTGCCCCACAGAGAGGCAGCCAGCACCCAGCACTTTCACTGACTGGGAGTGAGAACCTTACAATTTGTCCCGTTTTTGTGTGTTTGAGCACTGGTCCCCCCCCTGCCCCCGGCAGGAAGGACAGTAGTCAGCCCCACTCAAAGGTGAGATCACGGTGTCACAAGGTGTGCCTGAGGCCTCCGAGTGGGGAGGGGGCAGAGCTGGGACCAGACTGGGTCTGTGGTCCAAGCTCTTGTCACTACCTGGTGACCCTCTGTCTTCACCCAGGGGGCTTGAACTAGCAAACCTGGGGAAGGATTCAGTTTATAGTGTAACTCACAGATAAACAAACGGAAACAAAAGTAACCTTCCTTTGTGTTGCACACAGATACTTTATTTCATTTAAAAACACTGGTCACGGCCCCCTGAGCTGATTTCATGATTCTCTGAAAGGCCGAGGCCACAGTGGGAAAAAAATCTCTGTTCTGGAACACTCGGAGGATAGGGTGCACTCACTCAGGCAGCTCTCCGAGAAACCTGGACTTTAAAATCCTGGTCCTGGTTTCCTTTGCAGTGAACTCCGGTTGCTCGCACGTGTCACTGGAGGGCGAGGCACGAAACACGGCCAGCGTCCGGCCCTCGATGCCCTCACCTGCAAGGAGCCTGCTCTGCTGCCGGGTTCTGGCTCCCACGGCGCAGTGGCTCGGTGCTGCCCGCTAACGTGGCATTTGGCGGCTGACTTTGTGTGCCGCTGGTTGGTTCTGTCGTGCCAGCTATGACTCATGGCTCCAGAGGAGGAGAGGCACCAGGTCTGCAGCCACCGCTGCACATTATGTACACAGGGCCGCCGCCTCGGCCGGAGCTTTGGGATCGGTGTCTTAGTCTCTCCATCTGTGAAATGGGGGTGATAGCAGCACCCCTCCACGGGGGGTCATGAAGATTAAATAAATCAGGTGACACACATGAGACATGTAGAGTACCCGGCACAGGGCTGGAGCGCAGCACCTGTGGGTCAGCATGCCTGCTCGGGGACCGGCGGGCAGAGACGGGCTCCCAGGGGGTCCCCAGATCCCACGCTGTGCCCTGGTCACGTGTGCTGCCTGATCTGATCTGCCCTGTCTGTTGTTTCTGCGTGTGAATCCCACTGAACAAGCAAGGGCCCCTTGAGGCCTAACGTACCAGGGGACAGAAATGCAGGAGGAAACTGTGCAGTTTCGTCTGTCGCACTCTTTTGGGTACTGCTTGAGGTGGGCTGTTAAACCTGGAAAACTCGTCAGAGCTTGTATCAGAATGCGGCCTGACCTGTGCATCACACACAGCACGTTATTGGTGGAGTTTCAAATCTAACCCTACACAGGAGCTGGTTCCTTTCTGCATGCTGCTGAGTCCCTGCACAGACTTCTGTCCTCAGCCTTGCCGTTATAATTAATGTCCCTCACCCATCAATACAATCCCTGTGTTCTATAAATGTAAATAAAAGATGTCTGTGTGAGCTTGTCTTTGAGGTCTTCAGCAGTCAAAGGCAAGTACCCACAAGGAACATCAAGGAAGGGGTTCCAGCTTTACTTCTTTAGCAACAAGGGTGAAATTCCAACGCCCTAAGATCTGAAACAAACACTCTGGCATCCCGGCTCCGGCTCTGAGCTCCAAGGCCCTTTGCAGGAACGTGGGCCAGACGAACGACACGCCCGGGGGACCAGCCGTGGCTGGTGGCTGTCTGTCCATCTGCCATCGGCATCTTCACGGACCGGGCCCTGAGCAGCCCAGGCCTCTGGGCCCTGAGCTGGGCCAAGCTGTCTGCCTGTAGCCACTGTGACTTTGCCCCGCTACCTGGATGCTCCTGAGGTCGCCTCCTAGGATGGGGCTGCCTCGCTGGTGCGATTCTGGGTCCCTCGGACACCTGAACACCCGGCCCCCGCTGCCGGCCCGGGGTGCACGCCCACCGTCCTCCGGGCTCATCCGACACAGGGCTTGTTTGTTATGGGCAGGAGAGGGCAGGGTCAGAAAAGGGTTAAGCCTTCGTTTTACTGCCTGTGAAATGAACTGGTTACACTGTTTCAGTGGCTTTTCAACTTTTTGGAAGCAGAACACTAAAACAATAATTAATAATAACAATGAAAGATCTCAGAGAACGTTCGGGTGTGGAATCCCGGCCCATGAACATGAAGCGGGAGGCAGAGCTTCTCCGAAGGGGCGTGGAGGACACGCCAGGCCAGTCCCTCCTCCGTCACAGCACACCCCCCCCCCCCCCCCAGTTTCCAAGATGGGAATTCCAGGCCTCTGAAGAGCAGTTTTAAAAACTATTTTTAAAAAATCTTTCCCAATTAACACTGAACACTATTCTCAACTGTAAGATGAAGAGGCTGGAGACACACTGGAAATCAGCCCCCTGCTAGAGGAAACAGGGGGGGGTCTAAATCCCCCCTAAGTGTGAAGGGCGGTGTGCACAATGTTGTGCACAACGTGGAAAACAGACCCGTGACCCAGCGAGTGGCATGACCTGGAGGACACCTGGAACCTTTCCGGGCCTCGGTTTCCTCACTTGTAAACCAAAGGCGCCAAGCTGGCTCACCTCCTAGGATGTTTTCCAAGTAAAATACCCGTGTGTGTGTTTCCATGATCCTGTGAGCTGTCTTTTCCAGGAACTGGTGGGAACGGAAGAGACCCCCACGCAGCCCGGGGGTGGGGGAGGGAGCCGCAGCTGGCCCGGGCCAGGGAGCCCCGTGGTCAGCAGTGAGGCAGCCAGCGCGGCGCTGGGAGGGCGGAAAGCGCCGAGAAGCTGCCGGGCCGAGGCCACACGACTCCCTGGTGTGCAGGGCCGCCACACGGCCTCAGGGACAGGCAGGCGCCTGGGATCTGCAGACTCAGGTCCAGCAACCCCAAGGCCCTCAGGAAGCTGAGCGAGGGCCGGGGGAGAAACAACCAACCGGTCACACGTCCCCTCTGACGAGTGTCGGCTGAGTGAGGAGCCCCTCCCCCGACGACGCACGACCTGCACAGTCAGCCCTCGGTTCCCAACAGCCGGCACCACCGAGAGAGTCCGATCACTACGAGAACTTTCCATCTGTATGTTCTTCTCACAGTGTGACGTTTAATCGCTCTTATTCCGAAGCACAGTGCGGAAATGAGAATTAAGAAAATATAACTATTTTTTTGTGAAAAATGTTAAGGACCGCTAAACCTATAACCAACATCCATGTTCAAAAGAGTGACCCCGGCAGGGAGTGTCCCGGGGTGCAGAGAGGACTTGGAGGGACCCGAGCACCCCGGACGAACAGGAACATCTGATGTTTGGGGCTCAGTCAGTGTCTTATGCGGGAGTTTCACAGAGCTTCCGCCCTCTCACGTGGGGACCCACATGTTCCCGTGTGTGTCCGGGGCTTTGGTGTAGGGAATGTTCCAAATCCACGGCCGATCTGGAAGAAAAAAAACAACACACACTGCGTATGCATACCATTGGTCTGGACGGGGCCGAGGAGAATTCACTCTCCAGACGGCATCTGTGCACCCGTGTGCTGCTGGAGTGTGCGACTGTGGAGGACCTTGCTGGGACCGGCCCCAGAAACACCACGCTTGCAGTGACGGTCCGGGCTGGGACGGGGTGAGCACAAGCCCGGGGGGCGCTCTGCCTTGCCACCTGCACGGACCAGCCGCCTGTGGAAGCCTCAGTCTCCCTACCAGTGCCTACGTCTCGCAGCTGTCCTGAGGATTGATTGAGATAAACCCGTGTGGTGTGCAAGACAGGGTGTCCGGCACAGAGAGCCGAACAAAGCACCTAGCCCTGTTCCAATGCCGCCTTGGCCCTTCCCTGATGCTGGGGGGGTGTATGGAATCGGGCCTCAGGCCCCTCACCTGTGAGGTGGGGACCAAGCTCACTGGCCGCCTCCCGAGACCACCGGGAAGCACAGATGAGGGAACACCTGTGACAAGTCCTGGTGTGTCGGGGATGCTCAGTAAACCGGGACTTTTCTCTCTTCCTTTTAACTGATGTTTCAGAAACTGAAGAAACCTGAACAAGTCATGTGGAACACGCACCGCTACTGCTGGAGTCAGACCACTTGGGAAGAGCCGTGGGGACACGGGCAGGGAGTAAGCGCATCGTGGGGACTACAGACAACCCCCGTGGCTGTCCTGGTGCGTGTGCGAGAGAGAGAGCAGCTCTGAGTGCTGATAGCGAACAGGCCACCGTGCGTATGTCTGCAGGGAGGGACCGGCCCCCTCAGCCCGCGTGGCCCTGCCGGCCGCCCCGGGGAGGCCTGCTCCTCTCTCTGGGAGAGGCGGGCTGTGGCTTGGGGCGCAGCTCAGGGACGCAGCTCAGGGACGCCCGGCCGACGGCGGCCCCCGCTGCTCCCTCCTCGAAGCCTTGCTGTGTGGAGTCATCATGGGGCCAGCATTAGAACAGCAGGAAAATGGTAACAGGAAAAGTTACAATAAAAAAAGAGAAAAGGAAAAGAATGCCAAAGATGGCAACAAGTTATCGGGACCCTGTTCTCTTGCCTTTGGCCTTGGGATGGCTTGAGAGCATAAAACCACACATTTTTTGTTAATGAACGAGCTTGTGAGAGAGCCCCGAATCTGGGCCGAGTTTCCTAAAAGGTGAGGGACTGGTGGGGCTGGAGACTTGACTCCCACGATACTCGCTGGCCTTAGAAAGCGCTGCTCTCTCCCACTGGGGGCACCATCTTCCGTGGCTGGACCGCTCTGCCTCCCCCACCTTCTCCTGCAGACTGCTGCTGGCTAACCCAGGTCTGCGTCATCCCCATGGCAGAGGACACCCGGTTCCTGCTGCGTGAGCAGTTATCAGAGAGACTCTTCACCAGTGCGGGGTTTGAGATGCAAACGTTGGCCAGCCAGCCAGTAACTTTCAGGCCACCCCTGCACTTACTTTCTCCTCTCCTTTGACGTCAGCCAGCGGTGACCAGCAGGCCCTGGACACCACCCTGTTGGTAAAACCCCAGTGCTCTGCTCTGTGGGGGACAGTAAGTGTCGGCATCTACAGGCAAGCTGTCTCCCGTGCTGGCGAGGGGCCCTCCACTACCCTGGGGGGAAGCCACATAAAGGCCAACAGGAAAGGTGAGAAGAGGTTGGTTGATTCTGTCGTCTTTCTACCCATCACTACCGGAAATCGGCATTAACAGCTTAGAGGAAGGCCTGTTTTAAGCAATCTGCATAAACTGTCCCACTGAGAGAATCTGCCTCACGATACAGTGATGCATGCATCCGAACTGTGTGTTGAGAGCTGGTTAGACATGAGATGCTTTGCTGGACAAAGCTGAGGGCCTCCCAGCGTCTCCAGGCCAGTGGGGCGGACAGAGCAGCAAGTGGGCCATGGTGTGGGGATTCTCAACTCCACCGCACGTCACAGTTCCCTAACCGGGACCGTGTGGGAATCACTCACCCCCCCCCACCCCCTACCAGGAAGCTTGTTGCATCCCCTTTCCCGGGCTGGGGCCTGGGGAGATGCATTCTATCAGTTCAGAAGGTGATCCTGACACAATCAGAGGGTGGGATCCAGGGCTAGAGGGGATGGAAGGCTGTCTTTTTTCAGGATACAGTGGGAGGATTGAAAACTGAAGGATGACAGGATGAGATGTGCAGGCAGGCGGGGGGGGGCGGGGGGTGCAGAGGGCGGAGGCTGGAGCCAGGGAGACGAGCGAGCAGCACAGGGCAGGTGAGACAGGATGAGGCCCACGTCAGGGACACGGCAGGGGGCTGGGCACGAGGGGGCAGCCTGGGGGGTTTCTCTCCGTGTGGATCCCCCTCTCACCGCTCCCCGAGCTCAGGCACTGGGTGTTGTGTGTGTCTGACGTATCTTTGGGCACCCCAGACTTTGCCCCCACTGTGGGGAGGGGCTGCGATGGAAGGGCAACGGGGGCGTGGATGCTGGGAGCGGGAGAACCGGAAGCCCTGGCTGGGTGAACCCGAGTGCTCAGGGTTAGGGTCGCTCATCTGTAGCATCCGTGTCGTGGCGGCGTGAGTGTTCCATGACTTAATTCATGTCACGTGCTCAACGGCAGCTCCTGGCCCGTGGTGAGCACTGAAGGAGCACAGCTGCTATTGTAATTATTACTGTAATTACGGCCACCCCTCCCCCCACTCACAGTGGGTGAGGACCGTCACCACGCTATATGCTGTGTACGTCCTGACAGGTTTTTTTAACAACCAGACAAACCCAAGCACAGTACAGAAATCCTGTTCTATTCAGCTGGGTAATACACCTTCTCCTCTACTCTTCTAAGAAACAGCTCGTGGGGTGAAGGACTGCTCAGGACTCTCTGTCCCACTGACCCCCAGGCTCCAACACCCATGTGTACACTCCCACTGTCCTCTGCAGGGGACCTTGATACACTACCTCCAGAGCCACTGCCTCACCTGAGCGGCCACTCCTCATTCTTTCCTTACAGTGGGCACAAGGAGACTGGGCGCGGTGTGTGACCCCAAAGAGATGAACCAATCACCGTAAGATTTCCGATGTTATTTCACTTGAGACTACTCTGACATCAAGGACCATATAAGAGACTCGACAGACTTAAATATGAAGGAAATTCCCCAAATATTTTACACGGGGTCACCGACTACGTAGAATTGCAATCATCTGACTTGCAGCATGAAAAATAATGCAATCACAGCCACTGCAGGATGGAGCCGGAGCTGCCGGTCAGGAGGCACTGCCCTGCACATCTTACTCCTTGAAACTCTGGAACATTAGAGCTGGGCAGAGGGACCTCGCGCTGGGCTAAAGCAACATCACACTCCCGACAACCACATCCGCGTGCCAAGCTAGCGGGGAGCAGACATTACGAGGAGAGGACGGAAAACGACAGACGTTCTTTAGGATTGGCATCACCGTGTCAGCTCGCTCGCCCCAGCAGAAACTCCTCCTTTAGCTCCTTAACACCCACAGAAACGGCTTCCTTCTACTGAGGCAGTTACCCCTCCCCCATCCGTTCTTGTAAAACTCCACATGTTCACCTCCTAATGAGGGGGGGGGGCACACACACTCCGGGTTCCTCCCCGAATCAGCTCTTCCAGAACAGCCCTTCTCCTGGATCTCAAGCACAGTCCTCTTTTTTAAAACTTTGATTACTCTACATTTCCTTAGACTTTCTGATTCTGAAGTCATTTTAGAGGCAAAACTGGGGGTTTAGTTTCAACCTCTGTGCAATGAAACAAAAATGGATCTTGTTAAAGGAAATGATCAAAAGCACATCTAAAAACTTTTTTGGCTGTCTTTTTTTTAAAGTCTCATTTCTCAAGATCTTCCAAAAACATGTCCTTAAAAAATTAGACGAGACATAGCAACGATGATTTTAAGTAACTTACCTGTTTGTATACACTTTGGATTAGAAAATTAAATCAAATTTCTGTTTCCCTCACAAAAATATACATCTGGACTCTACTACTTAACAATAATTCTAGATGGAAGTTTATTCCCATACTACCTAAATGCAAGAATTTACTTAAAACTACACAGTAAGGGAAATGGTTAAACCCTTTGGAAACAGGGGGGAAGAAAAGTCAGCCACCCCAAAATATGCCTTCTGGGGTATTGATTTTAAGCTGGTTAGTTCTAAAAAAACAAATGATTCAGGGAAAACCTCTGACCCTCCCCCAAACTGCCTACAAGGATTCAGACAGCGGACCTGCTCCAGAAAGGGAGGAGACAGCACAGGCAACTGCAGTTCAACATGAACCAATGTGGTAGCGAGGGACTCAGCAAGGCCCACTGACCGACGTCTCGTTGCTGAAGAAGCGCAAAGGTTTGGCCCATCTCCGTGGGAACGGCCTTTTCTCCCTTGAGGTCCCGAACCACCACCCCCTCTCCTTAGCTCCAGACAGAGTCCAGGCCTCAACTGCCTGGTCCTGTCCTTGGGTCTCTCTCCTCATGGAGCTGCCTTACGTACCTACGTAACTAAATTTCAGCATCTCCCCCTGTTAACCTGTCTTATGTCATTTTAGCCATTCGACCAGCCAGAAGAACTAGGAGGGAAAAGGGGAAAATTTCCACTCCCCAGGACTGGGGTTATGTAAGAGAATGCCTTTATTTTTAGGAAATGTATATTGAAGTATTTAGAGAAAAAGGGACATACTGTTTGCAACTTTCTCTCAAATGCGTCAGAAAAGAAGTGAACGAGAGAAGAGGGGAGGAATTGCACAAATGTGATAAAATATTAACATTTGGGGGAGCTGGGTGAGGAGTATAGGGGAAATCTTTGTACTTGTAACTTTTTGTATATCTGAAACTATGGAAAGAACACAAAAGAAAAGAATACTATATAGGTACAATGTGTACTTTCAAAAAAGCAACAGGTCACTCAATAAATAAAATATAGCTGAAATCCTGTGAAGTTCTGGATGTTTGATTACTTCTTTGACTTGACACACTTGCTCTTTAAACCCAAGTAAGACAGGCCTTCCTTAACCTCACCTTGGCGTTCTCAGCGGTGTATCAGACAGTAAGGAGAATACAAGGGGAAAGGGAGTGCACAGCAGACGTGCCTTTGGGAGAGAACTCGGGAGGGATCACCCACTCACCCGTCTCTCTCTCCAGGCTTAGGGTCACAGGGCAGGTGGGAAATACAGGGACGACATGTGCTGATTTTAAAATGTGAGTGACTTTGCTTTATGAAAGTTTTCAAAAAGTGCAGCCCCTGTTAGTAAAATGAGTCTGGCAGAGCGTAAGTTAGCAGAAGAGCAGCTGTGAACTTGAGGAGGGCGGAACTGCGTCTGCCCGACACACTCCGTGCACCAAGGCTGTGTCTGCGCCCAGGAGGCGCGAACGAGTGAGCAGCAGGCGCCGCACGAGGCCAGGCGCACCTGTGGCCCAGCGTCCATTGTTGATCAGTTTCTGGGTTTCAGGGTGTCGGGTGGCCTCTCGCAACGACCTGTGATTGGTTCCCAGCAGTGTACTTCTTTGCTAAGGTTTCTGTATAACCGCCTGATTTAACAAGCCCTCCTTATGTGTTGGTGGCTTGGAAATCATTTTTTCAAAAGAAGTGCTTTTCGAATCTTAGCCACTTGCTTTTCCAAATCTTGGTAAAATGCCCTTTTTTAGACCACACGACCCCCTGGAACGTCGGCTGTGTATGAAATGGTGACACCTGAATCACTGGCACTATTCCACATGCTAATGGAGCAGCGCGGAAGGTAAAATCGTAGCAATAAAAATTAAAAAGCTCCAGTCTCTTTTATCTTTCAAAGGAAATGCATAAAAAAAGAGAAAATCAGCTAAATAATGGAAAACATTCTTCTGGCTGGCCAAATAAAAGATTTATCATCAAGACACTACCCAGTTTAATTCTTGGGATGCTTTTCCTATTGGGACTTAAAGGGACCTCAGGATATTTTGAAGTCTCCTCCACCTCTCACGCACCCTTTCCAAATCCTTTGGAAATCTGGAATGAAGGGAGGAGGCAGGAGTCCAGCCAAGGGCCGGGGTGGGAAGTACAAGCACTGAGGCCAGACCAATGCCCCTCCCCAACATGTGTTTATTCAGAACTCAGGTGCAAAACAAAGCAAAAAGCAAAGGAAAGGCGTGGGAAGCACAGAGAAAGGGAGAAAGAGCCAGAGGAGGACTGACGGACGATCAGGTCCGTCCTGGAGCCTCAGTTGGTCTGCACCCTCAGCTCCCCACGGAGGCAGGGAGAGAACGGACACCAACCCACTGCAAGGCACCGGGACCCGGACGGGGAGTCTCAGGGGACGGGAACACGGCCTGACTGCCCCCTCTTGCACACACAGCAAGGCTGGGCGGGTGAGTGCACCGCAGACACCGCGCCGGCTACTCCTCAGCAGCCCTGGGGGGCGGGCACTCCTGCCCGCGCCTCTTGCAGACAGAGGCGTGAGGGTCCGGAGAACACAGATAACTGCCCAAGGTCACGGAACACACTGTAACGTCACGTACAGCACAGTCTGGCCGTAAAGCGATGCTGTCCCCGGGTGTGTGTGTGTGTGTGTGTGTAGTGTGTAGTGGGTGGTGGTGGGGAGGCGGTCGGAGACTGCCTGCAGTTCTGATAAAACCTACACAATCCTGCTCAGGAAGAACGCACATGCACGAGTACACCGCAAACTCAGGGGACTCGGTGCGCACGGCCTGGGACGGAGGGGAAACGCCTCCTGAGACCCCGGGGCCATGCCGCTGGTGGCGGCACCCGGGCAGCCGGAGCCCGGGGTTGAGCGCTGCAGAGTGAAGAGCGTCCTGTCGGGGCACTGCTGCAGCCAAAAGGGTGCGAGAGGCCCCGGGGGTTGCTGGGGCCTCCCTTTCACTGTCTCGGGAAGAAAGGGACCAGGGGCCAGGCAGACTGTTAGGGAACCCGGAATATTAATGGGGTGATGTCGTTAAAACTTTCCGATCAAAACCCCAAACTTCCCTGCTCATCGTCAGCCTTCGCTCAAAAACTGCAGGTTATAATTCGTCCACCCGTGGAGGCCTCTACCTTCTGGGAGAAAATACGCTGGCCGTGCAGACGTGCACATTTTCCGTTTTAAATCAGTAACCAGGGTCTGCGTGGGGGTCCGGAGGGAGTCACCCCGGCGTGCCTTTGCGGTCTGCAGGCTGTTCTGAGCGAAAGGCGACTTTCACCTTGGGCTGGAGAGAAATTTCCGGCCCTCCTTCCCAGAAGCACTTGAGCAGGGGCCTTGCGCACAGTGAGATACCCTAGGCACCCCCTCTTTAGCCAGACTCTCCTTCACCAAACAGCTGCTCTTCTCGGCACCCCGCACGGACCCTCTGCAGCCCCCCCGCCCCGAGCACTGCCTCAATCGCCGGCTCAGGACGCCCCGTCCGGCTCAGTCCCCCTTCCTGTCTCCGGACCTCCCATGCACTCGGGGTCTCAGACTCGTGTGTCTGTGGGGCGTTCCCAGACAAATGCATGGATTGCGTTTGGTCACTCCCTCTCGCTGATCTGTCTCTTGTCTGTCTGATTATCAGACCAGCCACAAGGAGCCTCAGGGTAGATGCACGCTTGCTCCTGCCCCACACCCGACCTTACACCTCCAGGGTGAACACCCCTCACAGACCGCCCCGAGTGGGCGGGTGGGCGGGAGCAGTGTGAACTTGGCCTGCACAGCCAGCCCGCCCGCCCTGTCCCCGAGACGCCAGAACCGGAACCGAAGCGGCTGTCACCGCCCTGAAGAGAGTCAGAGCCTGGAGCAGCGGTTTTCAACGTGTGGCCCGGAGACCTCCCTATGAAGAAGTGGGGGGGCTATAAAGTTGAAATCAGGTCCACCGTCATATTAGGCCATAGCTGTCCCTTTAGTTTCTCACGAGTACACAGATGCAATGTGACACGTGTGACATCACATGTGGTGTCACACAGAGCAGCTGTGAGAATCGTTGTCTCCCATTAACCAGGACAGAAAAGAGGTTTGCAAAAAGTGTAAACAGTGCCACCTTCCATTTTCTTGAAAATAGTCTTAAAAATGTAGATATTATAATGGGTTTATTATTCTAAAACAAATTGGTAAATATTTTCAAATTTCTTGATCCTGATTTCTGATGTAGTGAGTATCAACAGACAGAAACCCCCACACAAACCAGAGCTCTCGGTGGTCCTCCACAATGATACGAGTGCAGAGGGGTTCCAAGACCAGCGAGTTTGGGAACTACGGCTCTGGCGGCCCCAGGTGGGGCAGCAAAGGGGCCGGTGCTTCCAGAGTGTTCCACAGGCCGGCCTGCCCCCGAGAGCCCCCCGGCGTCTCCCCGCCTCACCTTTGCTCCCGTACAGCTCCGGAGGGAGGTCGCAGGGCACGGGGAAGGATGCCGCCGGCTCCTGGCCGCTGGAGAAGAACCTCGGCTTCACCCGGAAGCTGTCCAGGCCCTGCAGACACACAGAAGGAATCCATGACGGTACCTCCTTTTCTGGAAGACGGGTCTCAAGGAGCGACTGGGCCTTTATGATGGCGCTCACACAAAACCCAAGTTATTTCATGGCTGTTGTCAGTGCTCGATAGGTCAAATGCATTTACACCCCCCCATGATTCCTTCCTAAAAACGAGAGGGGGTCAAATTCCAGGAATCACATTCTAGCAGTTTGCAGAAGTTTAATCAAGACTATGAAGATGCAAGAGAAAACAGTTTAAAATACTACAGCCCATTTCAACTAACCACTATGTAGAGTTTGCAGTGAGCGTTTAGAAGACTCTATAAAAATATCTCAAAGCAGTTTCAATATTGCTATAGTAACAGGCTGCTCACTCTGGTGTAAGAAGAAAGAAAAGTCGCTTTCATGTATAATGAAAGCGTTCCAATGTAACGCGACAGGAATATCAAAGTGAAAAGTCCTCAGGACCCACAAAACGGAGGGTTTGTTTCAAGGACTCGAGAATAGAGTATTAATGTTGGGTCTTACTCGGGGTGCGGGTTAAGGCTCTGTGTGGAGGCTGAGGTGCTGCCCCCGCCTCCTTCCAGCACAGGGCCCGGGCCGGGTGAGGGGCCTCACACAGCAGCCTCGTCCCCCGAGGCCTCCAGGCGTCCGTGCCGCCTGCCCGTCTCTGCTTGACCGTTACTCTGGCTCTTCGTGCGCAGGTCTGTCGCTCCTCCTCTCTGCCCGCCCACCCACAGTTCACCCGCCCTTCACATCCTGAATGCCCACCTGCCGGACGGTGCCAATGTCCTAGGGACCCAAAGAGCCGGGGCTGCAGGGCTTCGCCTTGGTGACCACGTCACTCAGCAGGGGAGGTGGCCGGGGACAGCCCAGGACACGCTCAGAGCTGCAGTCGTGCTGGCCGCAGGCCGTCCGAGGTCCAGCCCTTGCGCTGGTGTCCCCCGAGCTCTGTGAACGGCTCACGTTTGCACGCGTTCACTCAGCACGCTGCTTCCCGATGCTCCTCTGCGTCGGCACGAGTGCCGGCACTGACTGTCTCGGAGCCCCCACCAACGTCACCGTGCCTGTCCTCGGGGGGCGCACGGTCCAGCAGGGAGACAGCACACAAATCCGTCCCAGACAGTGAAGTAACCACAGTCTGTGGTAAGTGCTGCACAGACACACGGAGGTGGGAGGAGAGAGCGTGGTGGGCCTGCTCTGGATTTGGGCAGGGGGTGGCCGACGGAAGCTCCTCGAACAACTGATGTTTAATCACACTCTGAAGGACGGGTCGGGTTTGGCCAGGTGAGAGTGGGGAGGATGTTCCAGGCAGAGGGAACAGCACCTGCAAAGGCCCAGAGGTGGCCGAGAGCTTCCACGTTCCACGCACTTAAGAAAGACGGTCTGTGGGACCCTTGGCCACCAGTTTATTAGGCCTCCATTCCCTCATTCGTTAAATCGACACTAAGAAAACACCTGGATATTATCTTAGTAATGCTTCTCACTGCAGCGCTCAGCACACGTCTCAGCGAGAGCTGGTGTCCACAGGAGGTGCAGCTGTGAAATCGGGATCACAGAACCTCCCCTGCTTCCTCGTAAGGCTCCTGCACGAGAACAAAGGAAGCAGCGTGCAGGAAAGTGCCCTGTGTGTGTCAATTCCTCTGGAGAGGAGTGGGGCTCTCAGAGCATCGCGGAAGACGGTGGGTAATGATGCAGTGAAGGGCGGCATGTGATCAACACCCGGCACAAATTCCAGACAGGAAAGGAAGAGGTGGCCTTTCACCAGGTGCAGGGCAGGAGAGGCTTTGTAGGAAGCACTGTAGCTGGGCCCTGGAAAACGGCACACTTGCGGTAAACAGAGATGCGTGGGCAGAGCAGCAGGACGGCCCGCTGGACCGAAGGCCGGGCAGGCGCACCAGGGACCCTGAGTGAACTGATCCAGAGGAGGATGGCTGGGGAGGGCCGGGAGGGAAGTCAGAGCGGGGTGGGAAGGGCTTTGAATGGGAAGCAGTGTAGGCATCCATGATTTCATCTGGGCCCGGCCCCTGGCCAGTGACTGGCACAGAGGTGTCGGGGAGACCATCTTCCTGCTGGGAAGCTCGTTAGCACGGTGTGTGCGCCTGGGGCTGCAGGGCGCCCTCACGCCGCCAAACCCACCTCTCACGGCCCGGCCCTTGCACTCAGCCCTGCCTGAAGCACGGACTGGCCCCCGGGTCTGCCTGTTCCCTTATCCTGAGTTGGCTGTCCGTCACTCAGAACCCTATGTGTCAGAGCACCCAGGTATGGGGGGAGGGTGGCCTTTACTCCGGCACATAGGGAGGAGCTGCAGAAGGGTCCCCAGCACAGAAGTCCCGCCACAGAGGCAGACTGGTGCAGACTGGAGAAGGGTCGGAACCGCCGGGGCCGAGAGCTGGGGAGGGTGAGCGAAGGGTGAGGGGCGCAGCGCAGGTGCCGCCCTAACAAAACCGGTGTGACAAATTCACAGGGGGAGATACACTGCAGGAGCGTGGGGTCGGTGCAGGCAGCAAGACAGGGGGCTGAGAGACTGAAGGAAAGACTCGTAAAATGCAGGGACACAGGAGGGTGGAGGAGGGGAGCAGGGGGCCCAGCACAGGACCCCGAGGCCTCTCCTCGGCCCCACGCCTTCCCCCACTGGGCAGAGCACGGCTGGGCGCCTGCTCCACACCCCCCACCAGTGTCTCTCCTCGCAGCGCACCCCCGCCGCGTTCTGGAGCCGAGGACCTGAGGACGGCAGCATCTCTTACTTGCGTGCGTGACTCACTGGCCGTGTGCCGCCCGGCCGGTGACCTTGCCTCTCGGTCCTCGGCAGCCCCGTCTATCGGATGGCTGTGGCGCGGACACGTTCCTTAGAGAGGTAACGGGCATGTGGACGTGACCAGTGTGATGTGAGTGCACGGCGGGGCGGGGCGGGGGCGGGGGGTGCTCTCTGTGGGGCAACTGCTGGTCTTTCACCCAGAGAATCCCAGTCTGGGGAATAAGCAGCTGCCGCAGAGCTACTGTGTGGCAAGGCGGGAAGCGAACCCCGCCTTCCTAGTTCTTGGCCCTATGTTCCTGCCGCGCAGCCACCGGAAGGTCTCCTTCTCACCCAGCAGGAGCCACGACAGAGGAAAAACCCCTCGCGCATTTAAGAGGCGACACGAAGGCAGGTGGCCAAGGCAGGACGAGCCAAATCCGGGAAACCCTTGTTCTCGACGTTTTTAAAAAGAGAGAGGCCAGTGGTCGGAACTGATGCCGACTTAACGACTACTAAATCGTTTATGGGGTTTCAGGTAGAAAAGACACTCCCCTCTTCTTCGCTCCTGGCTTATCCTGTGACCCTGGAACGCACCCGGGGAAGGGCCGAGGGTCTCTGGGACGGACCCAGACCCGACGGCTCCGTGTCGTGCAGTTGGACGACCTCACCAACGAGAAGGCCTGAGCCATCGTGTCTGACAGGAAGGAGTAGGTTTTTTTTTCTGAATGCCATTTCTGATCCAAATTCTAGGGTGTTACATCCATATAAAAAAAGTACCACTTTTCCCTTCAATCTGGATGTCAGATAATCTGAGGCTGTCTTCTAATTACCGTTATTTATGTGTCACAGCGGCATCGCCTGGCGTCTCGTGAAACAGAGGCAGGCGCCCTCCCAGGCACGAGCACTTAGACGACAGCTGAGACGACACATTTGTAAAACACCAGAGGAAAGGGTGGACGTGTGTCACGCAGGAGGAGCTGGCGGCGTCTCCCTCCGCCAGCCCTGGGAGGAAGAGAGCTGGTTATCACCGTGACGGATGGGGTTCGGCAGCTCAGCACAATCCCAGGGAGCGGGGGACCTTCCCAAATTTCAGCTGGAGATGTAATGATCTTCCAGCTGCACCTGAGTCGCATCCTCCGGCGGTAAAACCCTGTATATACGCTTTCCTGGGTAAAACAGTAATGGCAGCTGAACCTTCTAGAAGGGGTGCACTTAATCCAAGAGGGGCTAAGGGATAAGGAAGTGCACTGCAGGCAGGTGGCTGTCTCGCGCTGCCTGTCAGTCAGTCTCCGCCCAGTGTCAGCTGCCCGTCCGTCCAGCTGGGGCCCAGGAGACGCTTCCCGGAGGAGACTCAGCCAGCACGACATCATCGTGGGCACGACGCCAGCATTCTGACCGAGGCTCAGTCTCTGCCCTCCGCCTCCTGTTGCTGGTCTGCCCACGTAACCTGCACCCGGTGCCCAGTGCTGGCTGAGCCCCAGGTGCTGCCACACACACTCCCCAGGTCACAACTCTTAAGTCCCCGATGATCCTATCCTGTACCCGTGTCAAGGCTGAGAAACAGGAGCCTAGAAAGCAAAGCAACAGACCCACAGCCTCACAGCCTGCAAGCACGATCCCAAGTCCCTTCCCTGTCCTCTGCTCCTCTAGATCTGAATCCCCCGAACCCTCAACCACTGCGAGTCCGGGGAAGTTCTTTCTCTCGGTCCTCGGCATCTCTTTGCTGCGTTTGTCTACACTCTGCCTCTTTCCGAGCTGCACAGGAGCCCGAGGCAGAGCAGTAGCCCAGGCTGGCCCACGGTGAAGCGGCAGCTGCTACCGCGGCCAACCTCACCTGCGCACTAGTGAGCACTTGCTGGTGATGGGGGCCGGGGTGGGTGTGCCAGGAAGGGGTGGGAGGCACGCCGGTCCAGTTCACAGCAGACCTGGATGTCACACAAAGGAGTCTGGACATCGTCATGTGGGTGGAAGGCAGCCACTGAAGGTTCAAAGGCCAGGGGGGAGGCCACAGCTTCACAACTGGGTTGCGGCCGAGATGGGAAGGGGGTGGGATGGGATGACAGTGACCAGCAGCAGCAGGAAGAAAACCTCCTGACAGGGCAGATGGCCATGGCAACTGGATGTGGGTGGGGGAGGGGAAGCAGCAGGAAAGTAAGGAACAGGACGCAGGGACCCTGATTGCTGGCTGAGTGGTTGCGAAGAAACACCAGTCGCCACAGTGCTGCCCAGCGGCGTCCTCCCGGGAAACCCCAAGCGCCCCCGGCTGACGGACGGGCTGGGCCCCAGGTGGGCCCTCAGAGGTGGCGCCGGGAACTACAGGGCAGGTTCTTCCAGCCAGAGTCACAGCTGGAGTAATATTGTCCTTTTTTGGCAACAAAAGAGAATAAATAGTTGGACCGGGAGAGAGGAAAGAGAGAGACTTGAAACCTGAACATTCTTGGAGACTTGGTGGAGGCAGTTTTAATTCTGACCGCAGAGACAAGAACCTGCCGTCTCAGGAGCAGGCGACCCCGGGGCTGGGGAGGGTGGAGACGGCCCTCAGCCCTGGGACAGCGCAGGGACGCTCGGCTACCTTGTCCGGAGGATGCAGCTCTGATCACGGACCTTCTTCCCAGAGGCAGGGGGAGCTCTGGCCACAGAATACCAGGCAGGCTCAAGTCCAGGGCCGAGCCAGCGCCAGACAAGGTACGTGCGCAATAAACACCAAAACGCATGAAGGTCAAAGTGAGAGATGCTTGCATTCCCTGATACCCTCACAGACAGATGCCTTAGGGTTTGAAATACAGTTACTGACCCTTGAGATCACTGGATGTTTCCCACATTAAGATTTCCAGGAGCTGCACGAATCAGTCTAACCTAGAAGTTAAATACAGCTATGCTAAAGGGGCAACCTGAAGAACATCATGTACTCCTGTGGAGGAGGGACTGTGAGACCATACAACCTGTCTGCCCCGCAAGCTGGACCTGGGTCAGGACGAAGGTGCTTTCTGCACAACTCCCCTACAGACCGGCCGTGACTGATGTGCACTCTGACCCGAGTCAGCACCCCTGGGGTCTCCTGCTGCGCGCTGGTTCCAGGAACGGGCTGCCGTGGCGACCTGGTCAAGCAGGAAAGCAACCGCCCGAGACACGCCTCCTATGTCCATTTCCCTTAACGATCTCCACTAATTAGCAGACTGGAGAGGCTGCACTTGTGTTCCTTTAGATCTTCAAAGAATAAAGTCTTTAGTCAAGTACCGACTATGTAGCAGCAACAGCTAAGTGCTGGGTGCACGGTCCAGTGCACTTTGATACAAACCCCCAAAGCTCTAGAAAGCGTTTCTAATCAAAGGAAAGGTTACCAACTCCATGCTCTATGGCAAAGTTAGGTGATCTCGAGATGATGGGTTTACCAATTAATTCATTTAAAAGCAGCAGGAAAATGTGAACAGACCAACATTTGGTTACCAGGGGCTTATGAGCTTCCAGGTCAATCCCGGAGGTGGCATTTTGCTATGAATAGGAACACTGGCTCCCGGCCCACTGGCTGGGAGGCCACACCGAAGGTGACACTCCACACAGCCATGGGTCCCTGCGTGGCAGGCCCTCACCGTGGCCGTGGGGGAGGGGAGAGCTGCAGGGTTCCTGCCAGCCGACTGCCTACAGCGTGCTCCACACTGTGCCGCTCTGCACACAGAGCTCGACTGTTCGCAAGGCTGGCCTCGAGTCAGCCTCCTGGAACACAACGGCGAGGGCGGGCTGCTGGTGAAGGACAGACGCAGCAACGCCGGATGCTGATAACTCAGAGGTGTGGGCGCTCCGGACCTGGAGTTCTGCCTAGGAAGCACAAAGGTGGGCCGCTCTCGAGTGAGGAACAGAGTGAAGGAATGAAACACAGTCACTGAGATCGAGTAGGCTGAGGCATGAGGAAGCGATTCTATTCTTGCTGTAGAAGTGTGGGAATGTAAACTTCTGAACTTTCCAAGCCTGCATCAACGCTTGGGCACACACCAGACCTGCAGATGACCCTCTGGCTGCCTGGTGGGGGCGGGGGGGGGGGGGGCGGACAACTCTCAAAGCCAGACCACCGGGTGCGCCCACACCGCCAGGGTTCCATCCTTGCCTGACATCGGGCTCACAACCACCCTGGATGGCTCCTGGAGCTAAGAATGCACCTTTTATTATAAAACCTCTTGACTCGTCTTTCTTCTTCAGAATACTTCTGGTTTCTGCCTGGCTGTGGGTTCAGTTTGGGAACCTGTGCCTCTTGACTAAATCTTTATCCTTATTTCTCTCAAAGCCTTCCGACCCTTCGAGTTTGTTTCACACAAGAACCCAGATTCTAGATGACGTCCAGTCAGAAGAATAACTATAAAACTGGGTATTAAGTAAACCATTAGGCAAACATGTAACTGAACACATTAAAAGGCATGTCTCACTAGTACTGAGAAGAGATAACTAGAGAAAGAAACGCCACTGACCTCATCTTACAACCAACTGTTCCGGTCAGTAGCCACTCGAAGACTGATGGGCCCAGAACTCACTAACTGACCCACGGCACGAACACACAGGGGTTGGCGAAAGATGAACCTCGCAGGCTCCCAAGATGTGTGTGAGTGTACTCATGCATGTGCACGCGTGTGCTCTGATTCCAGCAAGACGGCCGCAGGGGAGCCCGCGCAGCCACACTGCAGACTGCGTACGACGCGGCGTGCGGACACAGTTAAGCACCTGCTACACGCAACACCCGTGGACCAAGTCCACGGTCACTACTCTGCACGTTGGATCTCCGCACGGCAAGGGCAGCGTGTGCTCTAGGAACTTAAAGGAACGGCACCGACTAGCAGACCTGTACGAAGAGGCTCCCACGGGCAGGCCCTACTATGTGAAAGCAGCCACAGTCTGGTCAGGAGACACAAGGTCAAGACCGCACACCGGGGGCTGCGTGATGAGCCCCGGGTTCTGCAGAGCTGTGGGGGTGGAGGAGGGACGCCTGGGGCGATGGCAGGTGGGGCTGGGGCTCAGGGGTGTCATCCCCAACACACCGAGACTTGTGAGAAGGGTGGTGTGAAGGCTGATCTTACACGTCAAGGTGACCGGGCCACTGACTGAGCTCCCGCCCTGACCAGTGTGGTCAGTCGCCTGCCGTCCTGGGAGGTGAGGGGTCACAGGTCTGACACAGCCCGGCCCCTGGGAGGGGTGCTCACAAGAGGCGGTGGCTGCCTAATGCTTGGCTCTCACACTGGTGTTTCTTTACTTCTCTTTCTCCTATCTCTAAAAATAAATACATAAAGTCTTTAAAAAAACACCCCAACAAACGGATGGCTGCCCACTACCGGTGTGGACGGTATGTCTTTCAGAAGAGGACTCCAGCCAGAGCGCCCCGGCCCCTCCCAGGCGCACGGAGGTTTGCTGCTTCTCACCCAGAACTTGCACTGTTCTCTCCAGTGGGAAGGCTCGTCTCCCTGGGTGGTGGGTTAAATTCATACTCGTTTTTCAAGATCACATGAGGTCAAATGTGATCTCCTTAAAGGATCCTCCCCCAACCCCCCCCTCCCCCGACCCGGCAGGCCACAGGCCCCCTTCTCGGAGCCCGTGTATCCTGTACACCCCGCACCGTCTCATCACAGCCTGTAGTAACTGTTTCCTTAGCTCTCCATGAGCTTCCCAGGGACAAAGACCCCATTCTCATTCCTGCTAGGTTCCCAGGGCCCACGCAGCAGGAGGCATCGGTGCTGCTGGAGCTCAGCCAAGCACCTCGAGGTCATCCCGGCAGACAGAATGTTCAGTTCTAGGCCTGAGATACACCGAGGAGGGACCAGCCGCGTCGTTCCGCCGAACGGCCTCTCACCAGCAAAGTGTCTCGTCCTGTGCTTGCGTAACCTCCGCACAATGACAAATGACCTCATGGCACACATCTCCGGGCTGCCCTCAAAGTCAAATCGTAAATGTTAATTCTGTGCAGGCCACGCCAGGGTCTACTTGTTTTCCAGAAGCTTCCAGGAGCAAGTGACACAGATGTGACACAGCAGCTTAAGGACAAAGGCTCCTCTGTCACCAAGGCCCCTGAGACTGCTTTTGCACAGACTGATAACACCCTCAACATCCCAATGGGTGAGGCCCTCTGGCAGCTGCTGCCCCTCAGGGTGGCTTCCTAGCTCACAGCAGCCCCGTCTCTGCAACTGGCCCAACGTCGGGGCGGGGGGGGGGGGGGGGTGGCCCTGGGGGAGAACAGAGGCGTGGAGGGCAGACCCAGGCCTGAGCCCTCACTGTAAGCGCAGGACGGCCAGCGACGGCGCCGAGAAGCCACGTGGGGAGTTGCAGGCGGCGGCGGCAGCCCCAGGAGTGGTCCACGGCTGAGGCCCCAAGCTGGCCGGGCCTCAGGCTCCCTGGTGCCGGCTGTTCCTCTCTCCTGCGGCTCCTGTGACACCCCCCTCCCAACACCCCCTCCCGAGGTCTTACGTAAGCTCAGGTTGGACTCTCTAAAGCGCAACTAACAGAACACAAATGCCCTCCTCCAGCCCTCTGGGGTCTGCTCACTCAGGCCAGGCGCCTTCCTCGCACGCCTCAGCACCCAGTTCGTGCCCGTGACATTTCGTGTACGAGGGGCCCGTGTGATTTTAGGACCTTCTTGCCTAACGGGGCCATCAGCTCCTCGGGAGGGGGAGGGCAAGGCTGGACAGTCCTGTGCGCCGTCCATAGGCCTAATGCTGGGACCTCGCCCAAGGCGTTTAGGACTCACCCATGGACCTGACAACCCGCCGGAAGGGGAGTGACGGCAGGACAGTGGCGTGTGGGTCCTTATCAGTGCTGTGGAGCCAGCCTGCTTGTTGTGAGACAGCCCCAGAACCCTGGTGACTAGCGAGTCCGCTGTCTCCTCTGTGTGTCAGTTACATGGCCGCCCCACCTGGGGCCTGGCTCTGGAGTCTGTGGGCACAGCATGCGGGGTGGTGGTGGGGGGGTGGAGTCTATTCTTTATATTCTTTATCGATACCCCAACCTCTATGTTACCCAAATCGCACCGCAGTGGGGCCCTTCCTTATTCTGAAAGTGCAGAAATAAGTCCAGTAGAGACTCGACTGGGAGAGTCTGCCCGACCACGCCCACTCTCCCTGGCGGCCTCCTCTAGTGCACAGTCGGGAACAGCAGCCGAGGTGAGAACTGGGGGCGTCTACGGACCGGAAAGTGCAGCATCCTTCCTCCTTACTGTTTCAGGAGGCGGGATCAGGCCGAGACAGGGAGGAGTGACTAGGATTCTGCCAATGCTGACAACAAACGCCAAACTGAGGGACGTGGAATCCATTCCACTATTTAAGTTATTATCAGAGGGTAATCCTAGCCTCCGCCCGAAGCTACAGTCGCTCTAATCACACGGAAGTGCGGAACAGCATCACCCTGCGTTGGGAATCTACCGCTCCCCTGAGACAAGGCTGACAGGTCACAGGAGGGGCCGGCGAGGGGCTGCGGTTTGCGGGCCGCACCGCACTCATCGGTGGAACCTGTGGGAAGCCGCGTCCTGGCCTATAGAACACAGGCAGCCGTCCACCTGTGGGCCGTGGAAGTGGAAACCGTCAGCTGCAAGCTGCGCTGGGATTTGCATTCGACTCTGTAGGAAACAAAAAGTCCTGGAATCTTACGATACTACCTGCAGGGGAGTCCTGGGGGACAGTTTTGTAGCGACGCCCACCGAGATGAGGAAGAAAGGATGGCTGGAGACTGGTGTGGGGAGGAGAGGAAGGAAGAGTGCTCTCACTGGAGCAGGCATGAGAGAAACGGAGGCGTGGGGAGCCCGCTGGGCAGGGTGGGGAGGGGCGCACGTGCTGCGTGGTCAGGACCGAAGCCTAAGGACCCAGGGCTCCCTGAGAGAATCTGCAGGTCCAGTCCGAGTGGTTTACAGTGGAGCCGCATTGTGTGTGTGTGTGTGCGTGTGTGTGTGTCACACACTCAACCACAGCAGGTGGCGAGAAAAGGAAAGAGGAAAAATAAAGCACAAGCCACCCCATCATGAGGGCCATTCTGACCGACGAGGGAGTGTGAGCCCAGCGTGCCCGAGACGGGGGGAGGCGGGTGGGCGGTCTCAGGGCCCCGGTGCCTCTTACAGTGGGAGCATGCCCCTGAACCAGGAGGGATTCTAGTGTGTCGAGAAACCTATGGCTTGAGCCCGGCCGGGTGGCTCAGTTGGCTGGAGTGTGATCCTGATAGGCCAAGGTTGTGGGTTTGGTCCCTGGTCAGGGCACATGCAAGAACCAACAAGAATGCATCAATAAGTGGAACACCAAATCGATGTTTCTCTCTCTCAAAACAAAAAAAAACAGAATAAAAAGGAAAATATGGCGTGTCCACCCCAGTCCCTACATGGAAACTAGCCGCTTGGGGGTTCAGCTGCAGACACAAGCTGGCTGTGCCGGACACCTCAGGAGGAACACGGCCTCCAAGTCCAGGTCCTCCCAGGCAGCCCACCCGGCAGTCTGACGGCACCTGGCCCCTGCGGCCCCCTGAATGCCACCTCTCGCAGAGGCTGCGAGCTTCCCTGCCTCCCGGCGTGTGCTTCTGCCAATCCCCTCCTGTGAGCTCTCCCCCCTGCCCACCTGCCCTCAACCCTGAGCCTCCTTCAACCAGCCCTCCTGCTTCCGAAGGTAGCACTCAAGCCTAACACGGCTCATACCTGGCTGAGCCATTTCTTTGGGGACTCGTCATTGCTTCCGAATAAATCTCCACACCCGTTTCCTGACATCCATGTGAACACTGCTGACGTTACCCAGAGCAGCAGCTCCCTCCTGGACTGGGTGCGCTCCCGGAGGCCGGCCGCTGGGAGCATGGGCTCCGGGTGAGTGCCCGGCTCTGCAGCCTGCAGCCTCCGACGGGCTCTCCTGACTCCGGACAGAAGCGCAAAACCCACCTCGTCTCATGCGTGACAGGCAGGCGGTTTCAAGGGTGAACTTATAGCCCTGGCTGGCATAGCTCAGTGGATTGAGTGTGGGCCACGAACCAAAATATCGCAGGTTCGATTCCCAGCCAGGGCACATGCCAGGGTTGCAGGCCACGGCCCCCAGCAACTGCACATTCATGTTTCTGTCTCTTTCTCCCTCCCTTCCCTCTCTCTAAAAATAAATAAATAAATCTTAAAAAAAAAAAAAAGCGTGAACTTACAAATGCCGACGGGAGGAAAAGGACCCCGAGCTCGTAGGATCGGATCATCAGCTGGGCGCCGTTTTTCTCCAGCGCCCCCCAGGCGGCCTTGGACAGGTTCGCACTGCAGGGACAGAGACACGGAGGAGCTGACTCAGCGACGCATTTCGGGGCAGGTGGTAGGAGCACCGGCCGGAAACACGGGTCCCCGTAACCGGGTTCATTCCGTTTCTGGCAGATTGGGCATTTGGAGATAGGGGATTGAGTCCTACTGTGTCCTCGAGATGTATCTGATTGCTAATTTGGGACAGTTGCACACTCATCTGCATTTTCCTCAGGGTAGCTATTAAAATAATTACCCTTCCTTAGAAAAAAATGTTTTTCTGTCCAAATCCTTTTAACTTTCAAGACTCTGGTACAGCCAGGATGCTTGGTTTTGTTGTACATAAAAGTAGCATTAAAAAAAAGCAAACCCCAAAACAATGCCCTGACTGGCATAGCTCAGTGGATTGAGCGCGGGCTGGGAACCAAAGTGTCCCAGGTTCGATTCCCAGTCAGGGTACATGCCTGGGTTGCAGGCCAGAACCCCCAGCAACCGCACATTGATGTTTCTCTCTATTTCCCTCCCTTCCCTCTCTAAAAAATAAATAAATAAAATCTTTAAAAACAAACAAACAAAAAACAACTATGTCAGTATCATCTTATATACTAGTATCTTGAGCATTGCATTCTTTCTTTTTTTTTTTTGCTTTTTGTGTTCAGCCAGGCAGTGCTAACTTCTTTCAATCTAAAGTTGGGGTGTCAAACTCATTTTCACCGGGGGCCACATCAGCCTCACGGTGGCCTTCCAAGGGCCAAATGTAGAGCTCCTTGCCCCTGGTTAAGGAGTAGCTACATTCATACAGTCCTAAAGTTACCTTCGGCCCTTGGAAGGCCACCGAGAGGCTGATGTGGCCCCCAGCGAAAGTCAGTTCGACACCTCTGGTCTACAGAAAGGCTCTGAGGGCAGTAGACTGGGGTTTGCATCTAGAAAGAACTGGTGCACTTAAAACCACGTTTTACATGGGAATGGAGTTACAGAGGTGGCTAAAAGTCACATGAAGCAGCAAGAGGCAGGCGACTCGGGGTCGGCCCTCTGGGAGCCTCTGACACTATGAGGTCGACGCTCAGGACTGAAGAGGACGGGCCGAGCTCTGCCCCGTTGTCTTCGGAGACCCTCTGGGAACGCTCACCCGCCCGTGAATGAACGTAAACCCGCTGCAAACATTGCTCCCCATTAGGCTCATCCAGCTTCCACTTCTCTTTTAGAACGTGGGCGAAGGCTCAGCTGCTCAGAGCCTGGCTTTGCGGACAACCGAGTATTTTGAGGGTCACTCACTCGGCCACCCAGTTTTCTCCTGCACGGAGGGAGGGCAGGACCTGGGGGAGCCGGACAGGGCAGTGAAGGGACAGGAACTGGGGCCTTATCAGGGTTCCACGGGCGCAGGTGCGGAGGCTGACAGAAGTCAGAGCCGAGGAGACTCTGACGGCGAGTCAGGTAACTTAAGTAAACTCAGACCTCCTTGCCTCCCTTCATGGGCCACCCTGAGCACGGGGCGCCTCTGGGTCAAACCCTGCTACGTGCACCTGTAAATGTCTAAAACTTGGTGGCAGTAGTAGCGGCATTAGCCGCCCCCAACCCCGGCCCGAGCAGCTGTGCCAGCAGCTGATTATGTGCTTTTGGGATTTTGTTGGAAGGCGGATGAATCCCCAAGACGGCTGCTGCGATGGGAACATGTCCGGTGACAAACGCCTCTTCTCACGGTCGGCACTCAGTCCAGGCTGCTGCTGTGGAGCGTGCAGAAGTGACGACAGACTCGTCTTCCAGCCACACAGCCCCGAGGACCCTGCTGGGGGGGTGGGGGGCAGACGCCACCCTAGCTGGCGCGCCGACAGCAGGTGTGACAGGGGGTGGTGCTGAGCCTCGGTGGTGTGAGCAGGGAAGGGAGGAATCACGCCAGGGCTGAGGTCGCTGGCCGGGTGCCTGCCACAGCCACGCGGACACTCGGAGTCGCCCTCCACTCGGCAACGGCTTTAGGTTTTCTTGTTCTGCCCTTGGACTCTGCTGCTTTTGATGGAACGAACAGGTTTCACAAGTAACACTGACAGATACTCTCACTGTAAGAGATTCCAGTTGTAGGCACAAAACCATAATCTTTCATTTGGGTGGAGCCTGCCGATGTCCCTCTGAAACAGCTTCCTGTTTGGTGATGACCCATCAGCCTCTTTTCTCAGGTCCTTGGGAACACCAGGTGGACAGTGTCCATGAAAATGTTTGCTAATCTCACAGGCAGAATAGAGCTCATTTAAATTTGATTTCTCGGACTACTCGGTACTTTCGACCACATTTACTAGACGTCTACGGCTCTCAGCTCTGAGTCACCCATTTAAAAACTGTTACCTGTCCTTTCTACTGATAAGCAGTGGGCGCTGGGCTCCTGCTGGTGCTCCGACAAAGGCGCCGCCGGTTTAGTGGCTGAAACCACACGATCGTGTCCCTCGCACTCTGACGTGGACCCTGCTGGACGGCAGCCACGGTGTCGGCCGCTTCCCTCCCCCTCTCCAGCTCTCTGCAGCCTCGCTCGCCCAAGCAGCGCTCCAGCCCCAGGGGTCTTCCTGTACTTCTTACCCTCCCAGACCAGTGCGTCTCAGCTGGGGGTGGTCTCCCCCTCAGGAGACCTTAGCAATGTCGGGGGACATATTTTGTCATCACAAGTGGAGGGTGGGTTGCTACTGGTACCTGGTGAGTGGAGACCAGGACGCGGCTAAACATGCGACAACACACGAGACAGCCCCCGTAACAAAGAATGGTCTGGCTGCAGACGCCGATGGTGCCGAGGTCCGTGAGTCCTGCTCCAGACTCTTGGGCCGCACGGCCTGCTTTTCTCCACCCCCTCTCTCCACGTCTCCTGCCCCCGGTTCTCCCGTCACTGACTGCTCTGCACCTCTCTCCTCTGCTGGCCTTTCCACCCTGTGCCTTCTAAATCTGTGCTCTGCCACGCGCTCAGCCCTACTGTCTCCTCTTCCCTGGGGACTTCCCTGCTCACCGAGTGCAGCGACCACCTTGGCGGGGATGGCGCCCAGGCTTCTGCTGCTCTGACCCAGTGAGCATGTCCAATCACAGCCTGGGTATCTCTGTCGGGACGTCACACTGCCGCCTCAAACCCAGCACTCCACACAGCGAACCCAGACCTCTGAGAACCAGCTCTCTCCCGAACCCCCTTCCATCCACCGCCTCTGGCAGCCGGGCTCAGGGGGCTCCGGGGTGGGGGCCTGTCTGCTGCCCAGTAACTCTGTACGACCCGACACCATGCTCTTTTACTCTCGTATCCTCCTTTCTATTTCCGGTTGGATCCCCCCAGCTCAGTCCTTCCCACCCCAGCCTCCAGACCCGCAGGCCTTGCCCCCTCTGGTTCTCCATCTCCCTCCGGTGCCCTCAGTACCACTGTGTTCTTTCTGCTTCGGCACAAGGCAAGAGCCTGGCATTCAAAGGGCCTGGCATTCAGGGCCCTCCACCGTCTGGCCAAAGCAATGCTCAGTCTCATTTCCCATCATGCCTCTGCCTGACTCTCCCACCTTAACCGAACAGATTCACTGACTGCCTCCACGTCTCGGCAAGCATCACCTCCCAGTCCGCGGAGCCTCCTACCTTGCCCACCCCCGTGGCTACGTCTCTTCCTCCCCCACACACTGTGTGTCTCTCTCAAGAAGCTGTCCGTGGCTCTCCTAGCCCACAGCTGTCTCCCAAGTGAACCCTGCAGATGCTATGCAAGCCAGAAACATGTAATTAATTCAAGAAAATATGCAAAGGCTTAGATGATGCAATTTATGAAAACTTCATTTTGGCCAGGGGATTAAAAACTTGAAAATCACACATTTAGAGAAAATGCCTAGTCGCTGACCAGCACGACCCAGGTGCAGCCGGGTTCGCAGGTGCCGGCACACCCTGAGGCGAAGACGTCTGATTTCAGTTAGAGCCGATGCCGTGGCCCCTCGCTGCGGCGGCCCCTCGCTGCGGCTGCTCCCGCCTCGTCTCAGACGGGGCGTGTAGAGTCCCGGGCACGAGAACGGTGCCGCACAGGTGTTAGCCACAACCATCACCAATACTCCGCTCACCTTTTGGGAGGCCGACTCTGGTCCTCCCCTCTGGTGTGGTCCACCAAGCAATGGGGCGGGGGGTCCAACCTGCCCCCAGAAAGTGCTGGCAGGAGGCGGGTCTAAAAATTATTCACCAAACCGCTTCCCTGACTCCACAGTCCTCGCCCGAGTCCCTGCAGCAGAAACACAGTGAGCTTCTGTTCTGTTTTGTAAAGGAGTCAAGAGGATTTGGGTCCCCTTGATACAGATATGGTTCCCAGTTTTAATATGAGTGATGACGTATCAGAGATTTAAGAGCATGATTAAAACTAAACCAGTTCTGCACAAGTCCACAGACCCTGTGAGGTCGAGTGCCAAGGGGATGCAGCACGCCGGCTGTGTTTTGGGGGCTGCAGCGTGTGGACAAAGAAACGTGCGCAGGGAAAGGAAAAGGAAACCGGAAAGGGAACGGCACGTTCTCCTGCAGACAGACGGGAGCAGAGCACCCTGAAGACCAGAGACTTGGGTGCGGGCTCCTGCAAGCGCCAGTTCCGACAAACCACCAGGGAAGGAAGGGCCAAGACTCCGCTCACAAACTGACTTTGCTCCTCGGGCACAGGTGCAGTCTCCCGGAGCAAATGCTGCCACAGCCGCACCGAGCTCAGGAGGGTGGCTTTCCTCCCTGGGCGCGGCCCCGCCCCGCCCCGCCGCCAGCCTCTTCTTCCGGAGGGTCCACCTGTACTGGATCCCACAAACGGAACTGCATGGCTTCAGAAGCCGTCACGTCACATCCCTGATCCCACATGACAAAAGACACCGTCAAGCAGGATCAGAAGCCGCCTTGCGTCATTTCAGGTCAAAACGGGTCCTTAGAACACCCTACCAGAGAATTTCACAACGTCTTTAACTGGCACCAACGAGATAACCACAAACTGCCACTTCCATTTTTAACATTATTTTCATTTAACCTCCTGCGGTGCAAAGACAGTAACGAAAACTTGAGAAGTTTCCAGTACCCAAACTCCGGAATGTTTGTGAGAATGGGCTGTGGGATGAGATGATCTATGATAACTGTCCTTTAAGCTTTAAACAAACACGCCCCAAAACCAACCAACCTAGAGATCCTTTACTGAAAGGAAACACGGAGAGCAGACAAAAGGCCAGTGTCTCCGGGTGAGGCAGAAACTGCCTGTGCTCCCCCCTGCCCCCCAGGCACTGCTGTAGAGGGCTCTCAAAGGGGCTTCCAGAACTCTGACAGGCTCTCAGTAGGTCAGCAGATCTAGCTACCGGGACCCCAGCTCGGGGACCTCTGCAGATCCACAGCCATAGGTGACGGATGCGTATTTGCAGATGGCAGGGAAGGTGAGGGGAAGACTGCGAGGCGGCATGGGGCTCACGGGCAACGTGGGACAAGAGAAGCGCCGGGAAGACCCAGGCTCGAGGTGGCACGCAGCTGAGTTTGGCAGGAACAGAGTGGGTGGGCAGAGGCAGGAGGAATCTGGTGCCTGGATGCTGACTGGTCAACGAGAACGGGATGACCAGGGTACAGGAGTGTTTCAAGGGCCCTGAAGCTTTCAGCGCTGCACCCCAGCACAGCCTGGCCCAGAGCGCGTGCTCGATGGACTGACAGAGGAAGGACACACAGAAGCTAAGAAAAAGCAGCATCAGGCTGCTGCCCATGGCCAGCCACAGGGACATCTGGGGCTGCTCAGCAGGGGCGACACAGGACAGCTACGGCTGAAATAAAGCCCTCCCCGTGGGCAAGGCCATGGCAAAGCGGCGGGCAGGAAGCCAGCCCATTGGGGGTGAAGGGCCGGGGAGGGTCAGGGAGAGGCCTGGCCCAGCAGCACCACAGGCGTTAACGGGGAGGAGGGACGACCTGGCCAGTCGCTACTTTAGGAAGCTGGAGCTGCAGTGAGTTCTTGAGCCGCGGGTGCTTCCCGGAGCCTTACGCAGCGGCGTGGGTCCCGAAGCGACGGACCGCGGGCTGCCTGGCGCGCAGGCAAGGAACAGCTGCCGCTAGACTACCCGGGTCCGAGGCCTCCTCCGCCGCCTGCCCGACCCGGTCCCGTCGCTTCAGCTTCCTGCTTTAGTTCCCACGCCTCTGAGGCGGGGAGGACAGTGCTGGCTCCCGAGGGGAAGCAGTAAACCAGCGGGTGGGAAAAGCACTTTGTCTGTAGACATGAAGCACCTTACAAGTACCTGTAGGATTTGTGAGGGGTCCTCCTCAGGGGCCAGTTCCCGGTGAAGGACTCCCAGACGGCACCGCCTCGTCTCACGCCACAAGCACACCTTGTGACTAGCCGTGCCGGCAGACAGAGGGTCTGGGGGCCCCGGGGCAGGGGTCTCGGGCTCCGTGAGACCTGCTCTCCCCTGAGTGTGAAAAGGGGCATGCTCTGTCTTTGGGCTACTTGTCAGAAAGCTAGGGAGGTGACATGACCTTGAATCATCTCTAACATAGGAAGAAAGTCATTCTCTGACTTTAGTACTGATGACCATTATTTGTTATCAGCTGGTTATTTGTTAACATTAGTTGAGGCACACCAACTACTCCCAGTATCTTGGGGCCTCAGAGCCAGCTAACCATGCCTACCCAACGACAGGTACAAATACTGTGTGTGTGCGTGCATGCATGAGCTCAAGCGCCATCCAAGTTGATCTCGGACCCAGAATCTCAGACAAAGGAGGAAAGAGGGCTCTTTGTTTCCGAATCAAAGGAACAGGCACTAGAGGAGAAGTACCGCACGGCTCTGCCGACAGCAGAGCATCTCACACGGTCTCTCAAAAAGCCGCGGCGGTTTTGTAGTCAAGCACTCGTCTTGTTTTCCCCAAAGTGACAGCACCAACATCTCTGCTCATCCCAACTTTCTTGTATTGCCTGTCAGTTGCTAGGCAACTGTGACAGCGATTGCTCTCTGCCCACCCACAATGCACAGCTTTCATAATTGCTCTCTCCGGCTCTGCCAGTTACTCGTAGGCACTGTCTTCTCACCCAGGGCTGCCTCTTCTAGCTCATCTTCTCGCCTGCTCAGTCCGGTGGCAAAATCTAAACACTGTGTTTGTCATCATGTCCCGGCAATTTCCATAACAACAGGCTGCCCATCAAACAGCATGATTTCATGGTGGGATCAAACACTATAAATAGCTTTCCATAAAAGCAACCAGAGAAAAGAGAAATTACCGCCAACACGACACCTAATAAGTTCTAGCTGATTAGAATAATTTTGAGCAATTTTTAAGTAAACCACATTAAGTTTAGAAAAGGTTAATAAAGGCTGTATCTCATCCATGGGCAAGTCTTTAGGTCATAGAGTGTATATTAATACGTTGTATAAACAAAACAGAGAAAAGCTTCTCAAGCTTTTTACAAAAATTTTTAACTGAATTTATTGGGGTGACACTGATTAATAGAATTACATAGGTTTCTGGGGGTAAAATTCTGTAACGCATCATCTGTACACTGCGCTGTGTGCTCACCACCCCAAAGCAAGCTATAAGCTGCTTTCTCGACTCTCAAAGAGGCCCAGCGAATATGAGCTTCATGGTAACATATGTAGTTAGCAGCTACCACAGTCAGGCTGTTAACTGATCTTTAATATTTAGTGCATCATGTACTTTAATAGGTAATCTTCACATATTTCTTTTATCGTCATCCTCTGAGCATTCAATAAGATAAAAGCTGAGATGATAAATGGCTTTTCTAAAGTTTAAGTGGCAAGGCCAGTACGTGGTCACCTCCCATTAGGACACGGACGTTTGGACTCCACTTTGGTGGTATTTTCTCCCTAGTACATTGGCCGATCGGACAATGCGACCACTGGAGGCACCTGGGTCTGAGGGTGTTGACAGGGTCAAGGCTGTAAACCTGAAACCCAAGCAGGATGGCTGGGGCACAGGAACGGGAAGATAGGCTTTCTCCACACATCGTTTTCCTGTCTTCTGCATGCGCCACCCATCCGAGAAAACCAGTGTCGTGGATGGCTCTGGCTCAGACACGTGTCGGTCAGTAGCCACAGGCCACGCCCCGTGTTCGATGCCGCAGACAGAAAGATGGGTAAGACCGTCACCACCTCTCAAGCAGCTCATACTATACTGAAGAAACGGGACCCACAAAGAGCCAATGAGGAGGACGTAAAAGGAACAAGCAAAAAGTGCCACAAAACACAAAGGAAAAAGACAGTGACTTATGTCTGCTGAACACAAGGAGTTTCAAGGGGGAACCTGTGAAACAGACCTGAAGGATACGTCCTGGGCAGCACGAAAGGAAAACAAAACCCTGAGACCCAAGACGCAGCGAGAAAATGCAGGGTAGTTGGATTTAGCGGGGACAGCGCTCATTGGCTGAAAACGTTCAGAGCCATTACAGACCAGGCACTGTACTAGGCACTACATTTACTGCTCTGAAAGAAAATACAGACGCTAAACAAACAATTACTAGCAACGAGGATGAGTATTTTGGTAGGAGAAGACATATAAGAATTAAAGTTACGTTCTCTTAGACTAGCAAAAAAACTTCTAATGCAGACCATCCACTGACATAGAAACCTCATTAAAAGTGGTTTTAGCGCCAATTTTGCAATGCTCGGGGGTGTGGCAACTGTGCACCAAAGCGTGGCCCAGGACCTGTGAAAAATGCCTTCCTTCAGAGCCCCAGCGACAACATGACGACAGGGAGGAGAGGAACCACGGTGACTCACGTATGTTTAAAAGGAAAAATAAAAAGGAGTGAACGCTACAGTCATTTTTTACAAGCACCTTAGGCAGAGTCCAGTGCCCGGTCTCCGGCAGCCAGTCTCCACACTCGTGAAACGTCACGCGGGTGAAACGAGGTCCCCGGGACCGGGATGCCAACGCCCCCTCCCGAGCACGGGCGGGAGGAGGGGCAGTGAGATCTGCACACCGTGGGAAACACGTGCAGCGGCCTCTAGGGTGACGAGCGTTTGTGGTTTTGGTTTGGTTTAAGGCGAGGACACCAGATCTCTGGGAACTCTGCGTGTCCTGGGTAAGACTTACGAACAACGGCACATGCCCGGGGGGTGGGGTTCCCCACGTCTCGGCCCCCCTCAGACTCGGCCACTGATCTGTCTCCTCGGACCCACTGAACTGTGCTCCTCTAGCCGCCCTGCAGCCTGAGGCTCATCTTCCGAGCACATCTGAGAGCAGTTTTGCTTAACTATGGAGACTTAGCTTCAATTTCGAAAACGAAGATGATAATAATGAAGAAATTAATTCAAATCAAGGCTGCAGAGTAAGATAGATGGAGCAAACCGGATGGTAAGTACCAACGAGGCCTGTGGAAGGCAGAACCCCCACCCCTGGTCTGTGCCCCCCGAACAATTCCCTGCTCTTGAGTGTGAGCAGAAGCTGCCAGCATGACGGGGTCCTCTCCCACCATCAGCTCACCCACCAGGCGACCAGGTTAGTCCGAAGGTCTGGGATGAGCCTGGGTGGGCCTGACCCTATCACGTGAGACTTAAAAGAGTGACTGGGTTCCTCCTGACAGACAGACTCCCTTTGGCTCCGAAGAAGCCAACAACGATGCCTGTGTGGGGAGGGCCGTGTGCCAGGGCACAGAGGCGGCCCTTCAGCTGAGAACGGGCCTTGGTTGACGGCCAGCAAGAAAGCAGGGACCTCAGACCTCCAGCCGTGAGCAACAGAGTTCTGCAGACCTGTGAGCTCAGAGGAGACCACAGCCCCAGTCAAGGCTCTGACCCTCTGCTCACGCCACTCAGTCCTCGGCGACTCATTACACAGCAGCAGCAGCACGCTGGCACTGTGTGCCCGCGTGCCCACCATTAACTTGCCCTGGAATGCGTGGCCCACGGACGGGCCGGAGCATCCTCTCCTGCCAGGTGGCGTGATTCCCACAACTTCTAGCGAGTGCGCCGAGTCCCGGGTCTGGCGAGTTCTGAAGCTGACGAGTACCGAGGCCCGCAACAGAGATGTGCCTATCTCGGTGAAAGTACCCAATTTCAGAACGTGGCCCCCTTGCAGGGCAATGCTTTTGTAGGTGTGTGGATCTGGAGTATTGCAGAAAGTCTCACAATCGTGCAGTCAAAATTCATATTCCTTGTATTCCATCTTGCTTATTGCTATTAAGATTTTTTTCCCCTGGGGAACCTGTTTCAATTTTTGTGGCACTCAATAAAAAAAGAGTTAGCTATTTGTCCCCAAAATGAACACTAACTGGTAGTAATCTATCGAAGTAGGAAAGTGTCCCCCAAAAGTTAAATTTATGTAGCTTTTCAAATATTTATCTTTTGCTAAAATCAATTCTTAAAACATAAAACGCCAGCCACCTGGGTGACGGACCGCGAGGTCTGCGAGGTGTCACCCTTCCCGTGGACTGGGACGCAGCACGGTGCCCCTCCCTCCCAGGCAGGCGAGTGTGTTAACTGACAGGACAGGGACACTCATGGGTCAGCTCTGAATTTATTCTCGAATGCGATTCTGTTCTCCACCAGGACAGACGATCTAGAAGATACTGCGGAATGCATGGGCATCTGGGGGGCTTCCACCATAACGGGGCATTTAGTATGGGGGGGACAGGTTATGAAGTTTCCTGTAACGCATGGGGGGCTGTGGGACCCAAATGCCAGTAGAGCCCTGTTGAGATACGCTATTTGAGCATAAGCTAAAGCCGACTATATCGAAGCCATGTCTTGTTCCAGAAAGCCTCATGAAATAAGAACGTAAAAAGCAGTTGTTCTAATCAATCCAGATTATCGAATACATAGACACAGAACTGCCTCGAGCAGACCCACAACTAATAAAGCTTCAGGAAACCCAGGAGACGTTGGCAAAGGTGATTTTGCCTCGACAGCCGGGAAAAGCAGTCCAGCCACAGCTGCTGCTCCGACCGCACCTGCCCTCCCGCCCCGCTCACTCCAGCAAGACCGCCTTGCTGCTTCTCACACACAGTGAATGCGTTCCTGCCACTGCCCAGAAAGCGTCCCCCTCGCCCCGCTACCTGCCCGCACGGCCCCCTGCCTCCTTTCAGGCCTCCGCTCTGAATGTGGCCACGCTGGCCAGGCCTTCCCTGACCACCCTACTGAACGAACAGCCTCCTGTGCCCGCCCCAAGTTCCTGGTCTCTGGAGCAACCTCTCTGTGCTTCAGTTCCCCCTTCTGTACGGTGGACTGACAGCTGCACTGCGGAACAGCTGTGAGGGCTAAGAAAGAGAGAGAGAATGAAATGTGCTCCGAAGGGCACCTGAAACGGGCAGGATGTGGAGCACGTGGCTCTAGGGCCCTGGAGGAGGGAGAGGCCAGAGGCAGCCGGCAAAGCCTCCAGGAAGAGAGGACGCCGGACCTGAGCTCAACTGGGGAGGCAGAGAGAGCAGAAAGGGGGTCGGGGAGGGCACTCTAACACCTGGGCTGCGGGCAGGAAGCACGGTTTCAGGGGCAAAGGGGAGAAGCCTGGCCGCTTCTGGAAGCACACGCTGGGGAACGCAGGGTAAGAAAGCTGAGGAAGGTGTGGCTGGGGTGGATGGCAACCTGAGGACGCTGGACCTCCGTCCGTAGGAAGTGTGTGTGGGTGGATTCTGAACACAGGACAATGAGGAAAACCCGTGTTAGCAACAGACAAAAGGTCATGGACAACTGGGACGGGTAGGCCTGGGAAGAGGACAGCCTTGTGATGGGGCAGCAGACAGGTGACCGTTTCAGAAGCACAGGTGGTAAGTATCTGACCGAGTGTTTCTGGGATCAGAAAAGCAAAGTGTGAGGCATTTCAAGGATGAACAAGCTTTGATGTATATTTGCACACCACCCACGGGCCCACCTCAACCGTAGAACAGGTCTCCTCCTATCGTCATCGCTTGTGTCTGTTTTCTGACACCTCTGAAACCTCAAATGCACTAGGTGAACCTTACTGTTTCATCCTGTGTGTCCAGCACCCACGGGGGGAAGGACTTCAGCCAATGCCGCAGAATGCTCAGAGGAAGGACCAGAACAAGAGCATTGCCGGGTGTGAGGCCTGACGATGAGAGAGTGGGCAGGGGCCACTAAAGCACCGAGGATGCTGGGAAAAAATCTCCTCCCGGATGCATGAGCTCAGTTTGGGATGCTCTGACTTTGAGATAAAGTGGCAGACAAACAAACAAAAAAAATGAAGGGAGTTGCTGGTAGGTGTCCCCTGTATTTGGGGTCTACATCTTCCCTTGTTTTCGAGGGCTAAGAGTGGATGCTGAGCATTTTCTAAATTATTTAGGTTGCGCCTCTCAGGTGTGCCTTAACAACACTGGAATGCCACGTGGATAAAATCAGGCCATGATTACAACCTCTACAAAGGGGTTAGTCACAGGCCTCCTTTCAACAGGGCTCATGTAGGACACACACACGGGGACACACACACACACACAGAGAAAACTAATGACAATTCATAAGACCACCCTTTAGAAAACAACGTGGTTTTCAGAGCAGGAGTTACACACACATTTAGAAGCCCCTCCCACCAGGAACATGAGGACTGTTTACCTGGTGACAAGGAACCAAGCAATCCGACTGAAGTCTGGAGAGGGCCTCATGTACGTCTTAATGTGCGGCATGGCGTTGCTGCGGCCCGACGTCTCCGCCGACCATTTGCTAGTGACAGGAAAGACACAAATCACTGATAAGAAAGTACAAATTGGTCACAGTCCTCACATTAGAAAAGTGCTCGAAAACCCAAATCCTATAATCTAAAAAAAAAAAAACGGCGAGTACACAATTCCCTTTGATACGACCCGTGGTATCTTCTTACACTCGGCTCAGGGAGCAGAATAACCCGTGTTCACTTCAGAATGCAGAATGTAGAAAAAAAAATGTACTGCCACTCACAACAAGCGCCTTCTGGCACATGGTGCTCCCGGCTTCTCTGCTGTGAAAGCACACAAGTATGCAAATGCCACACTCTGTCTGTTGTGCTTTTCCCGGCATGTCTGCACGTCGTATCTCCTAGCCGGGCTGTGAGCTCTTAAAAGCTGGAAGTGTGCTCACACCACAGTGCTAAGAAGAAGCTCAGTAAAAGCTTGTTGATAAAACACAATACAAAGTGGAAAACATACAAACAGTATGAATATCGTCACGCGATGCTGAAAAGCTGGGGCATACATCAGAAATACTTGAGTCGAATGCTGGCATTTATGTATCTTCAGTTTGGTTTCCAGGTCTGCCACGTGGCAGGACTGAGGTGCCATGGGAAGAAATGCCGTCTGTCCCTCCCGGGGCGACCATCCTCACTCACAGGAGGACAGTCCCTGAGAGAACAGATTGTCCGCAAAACCCAGTGTCCTCTGTAAGGGACACCCTCCTAAAAGAGGGTCCCAGAAAGCCTCCGGATGACACACTACTGGATTAGACGGAAAGGGAATCAGCCTTCGTTTCCGGCTGTTCGGCAAAGTAAGTGGACTTGGAAGCAGGTATGGCACTGGGATCAGCCCGGAAGTCGCAGATGTGTGACCGCTGTGGCCGCAGCACAGAGGACTTCCCTTTCACCTGTCCGTTCAGCCATGCAGGTGCTGCCCCTGCGCCCGGGGAACTGCGTGAGGGTCGACCCTCAGCAGGCCGTGCAGACAGAATGCCTACACTTTCCATACTGGAGATATGAACCAAAAGATACTTATGTAAATCCTAAGCTATCCAACAATGTTCTTTCATTTTATCTTTTTCTTCGTGTGCCAGTGTATAAATAGAAATGCCACAGAGATCAATTACACTCGTTGGCATTAAAAACCTATTCCAAAAAAAAAATGTTCAAAACCTTGTTTTAAATTATTTCTATCACTAACATATGTAGCTAAAATATATAGCTGTATTATGTAAGGTTCTTTTAAAAAGATGACATAAATAACACTCTTATCCCGAAGGAAGCAACGGCAGCATTCTACACCAATTACTTACTGGAAATAGGAATGGAGCCAGCTCTGTTTCTCCGCTGTCTGGATGCTATAGGGAAGAGAGCCCCCGGCTTTGGAAAGAAGAAAAATGAAGTAATTAATAAAACCTATGGAATATAATTTGAGGATCCTTCATTAAGAAGAAAAATCTATAGTAAACAGTGACAAGCTTAAAGGAAAAAAAACAAACAAACCCAAAACTACTTCCATCATTTCGTCTTATACAATAGTTCTTTGAAGGAAAAATGCCTATACTTGCACAGGTGTGTTCTCTCAGTGGGGCTTCCTTTCTCGGGGATGCATATTAAGTGTAAATGTATACTGTCTACAGAAAAAGGTATTTAATCACTTGGCGATGGTAACTTGATATCTGTAACAGCACGGATTTGAACTGTTAGAAGAAAACACGGAGAGAATCCTGGCCCATCCCGCTGTCTGCATGGAGGCCAGCTGAGGTGCGGAGCGCCTCGCTTTTGCCTGAGACCAGGACACCTGGGCAGAGTGGAGTGAGACCTCCTAGGGGAACCTGGTTCTCCGCCTTCCTTCGCCCGCTGCTCTGCTCCTTCCCAACAGACTTCACGCTGGCTAGACAGAGTCTTACCAGTGGGAAAGAATGGTCACTAAAATAAAGTGTCAGAAACAGGTAAGTTTTTAAAAAGGAATTCTAAAAGCCATGTTCCTGCAAAGAAAATAAAGATATGGTTCCCAGGGGGAACACAATTAGAGGCCAATTTTTTTTGTTCATTTTTGAAAGGAGGGAAGTTCCATTGTATATTCATCATAGGATGAAACTTTCCAAACTCGGGATGGAACTTCTCCACAGGGACCTCTGCCCGCAGAGGGCTTTAACTTTCTCCACCTCACCACAGGTGGCGTGATGCAAATCCCTAAAAACATACTTAGGGTTTCAGGACCAGTTGTAAAGTAGCTTAATTGGAAATGCCGTGTTCTTCTCTGTTAAAAAGTATGCTTTGAATGGATCTAGTCTATTAGAAGTGCAGGAGGAAGACCAAAAACAAAGAAAGAAACAAAAAAATACCCCGCCATGTCCCTGAGCCTCAGTGAAATAATCTTCACCTTTGTCATCAAAAAGCAATAAATGGGCTAAAACATTGCAAACCCTATGGAGATTTCCCTGGCAGGGTCACACCTGGTTTGACAAGCATTAAGTGGATTAAATTAGCCCAGATTCAGAGCATTCTGCTTCCAGCCATAAGCCAATGCCAATCAGACTTCTTTTTTTTCCAGAGATGCATACTGTTTGGGGTTTTGGTCATTACCTCCCAACGGCACTATTCGGGGAACTGCATTTCAAATAAAAGTCTAGTGCCTGGCCCTGGTATAGGAGAAACAGAGAACCAGGTGATGTCTACAAAATCATCGTGGGCACTCCCAGATGAAGCCCTTGAGAGATGAGATGTAGCCATCGGGCTATGCGAAAGGTTTCATCTCAATGTCAAGCGTAAGTTCTGAACCTTAAATGTATCTGCGTGCAGGATTCGTGCTTGGAAGAAGCCCACGGCACCACAGACGCAGACAGGATGCGGAGAGAGGGAGGGAGAGCAGAGCAGGCATGCCAGCAGTGCTCTGAAAAGGCGGCGGCAGGAGAGGCAGCTGGTCTGATTCGGAGGTGTGCTCGGACAGCCAGGCTGTTGGTGGCAGGGGTGAGAACCTCATTTCTACCAATAGAGATCTCATTTCCGACTCAAGGGGGTTATTGTAAGGACTGAAAAACACTCACAAATGGCCTCACATACCATCTCTGGGACACTGCCAGTGCTCCATGTCACCTGGTTGTATGATTCTTACCCAGTTAAGATAAAAATCATCTCCAAATTTCTAGCCAATACTTTCACATCCCAAGGAGGAAGGCATTCTCATTGCTTGTTTTTAAAAGTTTACCAGGGCATTTATGAAACAAACCCAAAGATGCAATTGGGATGGTTTTCCCAACAATTACCTGGATACCCTTCTAAGCTGGTCCTCACATTTTCCACAGAAGGATAGATCTACAAATAAATAAGAAAAAAAACTCAGTAAAACTAGGAAGGTACCATGCTGAAGAAACCATTTGTTAAAAGGCACGCTGACTAGTTTTTTAAAAAAGGAAAATCTCAGAAATACTTACAGACTTTGAAAATGTGCTTTAAATTTTAAAAAGTTCCCATTTTATGAAAAAAAATTGAACTTCTGGTAATTAATTTGATGATAAAAAAATTACACTTCGATTTGAGTTTTTCCTCTTAAATACCACATTAACACTGAATTGAACACAAAATTAACTATTAATTCAGAGGCGTCTACATGATCAATCATGCTCGGAATCCTGCCGGCAATGCTTCATCAAACATTTTCTCCTGGGCTGACAACCGCAGCCCAGGTTGCGGACCTGGAAGACCGCAGGCTCACTGGTGGCGGACAGGCGCGTTGGCCGGACCGCTCGCCCTCAAGCACCACGTGATGAGGGCCCCTGGATTACAAAGCCTGCTGTGTCCACCCCGAGCTATTGAACAAAACCTCTGCACGACAAGGAGGACTGATTGATTCCTGCCCGATTCCCCTCCTGGACCAGAGAGCGCGGATAATCAGCCCCCGGAGGAAGAGCACTTACCAAATGGAGCGGAGCGTCGCCTTTGCCGGGGGCCCTGGTGTCCCTCCCCAGGGTCGCCAAGGTCTCCTTAAACTCGGAGCACAGCCATTTGGACGCGTCGGCCCCCAGGGAGCCGATGCTGGAGAACTGGCCTACGACGGGCCAGGCCTCGGCGCTGGGCGTGGCCGCGGCATGCTCTCTCAGGAGCTGGGAAGAGGAACAGAGGATGCGGGTCACTCCCCTCGCAGGAGCAGAAGCGCCGTCAGACTCAGGACACGGTTTCCCACCCTGGAAGCCCCCGATTAACACAGACGTGCTGGAAATACTAGTGATCCATTTCATACACAGCCGTCCATTTCTCCCTTCCTTGGGAGATACTTTTTAACCTCCAAAAATATTTTACTGGAGTTAAGTAGACAGGACACGTCTTCTTCTCCTCAGATTCTTTGATTTGTACTAAAAGCAAGAACAGACTAAACTGTTTTTTTTTTTTTTTTTAGATTTTATTTATTTTTAGAGAGGGAAGGGATGGAGGGGGAGAGGGGGACAGAGAGAGAGAGAGAAAGAGAGAGAGAAACATCAATGTGCGGTTGCTGGGGGTTATGGCCTGCAACCCAGAAATGTACCCTGACTGGGAATCGAACCTGGGACACTTTGGTTCCCAGCCTGCGCTCAATCCACTGAGCTACGCCAGCCAGGGCAGATTAAACCGTTTTTAAAAGGTCTACGTGTATCAGTGGGAATGTCAGATAAACCACGAACCTGCCTTGCGAAGTCACATTTTTGCATTGAAACCATAACTGTTTAACACCCCTACAGAACACATGGATGGCCGGACCACTGTACATTCTGACTCCTGCCAACTGAAAGAAATCTGACGCTTGTGCTCCAGGTAGCTCTGTTAAATAGGAGAGCACCTACTTACATATAGATAACACTGCCTTGAACACTAAGGTTGACCTCTACTTCCTGCTTTGATACTGGGGAAAAGCTCCAGAAGCAATTTAGAAAAAAACGTCAGGAAATCTCATCCACTTAGACATTCACACTGAGAATCTGCCCAGAGGCTGGAGAGAGCAAGAAAACTGCACCGCGGTTCCTCTGTTCTGACTGATGCGAGTTGTTTAGTTCAGTGCGTGTTACTTTCTTTACCACAGCCTAGGCGTCACTATTTGTAATCACTGCCGCCAAAAAGCCTGGACAACTCTGGACGGGCACAGTGGGTGCGGCACCATGCAGGGAACAAGGCTGAGCTGACGACTACGAGACCCCATGTCTTGTCTGCGCTCGGCCCCCGGTGGGCTGCACGACCCCGGACAAGACCCTCTGCTCCGCTCACAACAATGAAGCAGAACCCTGATCGTCCCCCCGCTGCCCTGGAAGGCAGCTGGGAGGCAGCAGGAGCTCCTGGGTGTGAGCCGTGGCTGGAAGACTCTAAGATGATGCTCAGCGTCCAGTGAGGCCGCACAGCCCATGCTCTCGCCTCGAGGCCTGAGCGGCCCGCCCACAGACGACCGCTGGTGCTGACGGCGCACTCGGCCTGTGGCTGTGTCCACCGTTTCGTTCAACCCTCACACAATCCTGGGAGCGGAGCACCACTGTTATGCCCATTTTACAGATGACAAGAGGGGCAGGTTAGGGAGCAAGCCACGGTCACGTGACTTGCGCACAGCAGGTCAGGACCGGAGCCCAGGCACCCGTGAGGCTGTGAACTCGGCCCGTCGCTCTGGTCGCTCTAGGTCACGACCTTGTGTTTTTGTTATGCCTCTCCCACCAGTATGAACTGAGAGCTTGGCAGCCAGATCTTGCCTGCTTTCAGCTGCGGCCTCATTTAAAAAAAAAAATTAAAAATTTCATTAACAAAGGAGAATTCTTACATAACATAAATAATTTATGGGAAAAGAGGTAAGGCTTTTAGGGAAGACACTTTAGGAATATTACTAAGGTCGGTAAACTGTTTCCTAACAGGAGATAAAGAAAACTCAAAAAAATACTTATTTTCTACCTAAAGAGCAAGGGAGGGAGAGAAGGAGGGAGAGGCACATCGACTTGAGGGAGAAACATCAACTGGCTGCTCTGGCAGCTCCTTGACCGGGGCCCGAACCCGCAGCCCAGGCACGTGCCCTGCCTGGGTGTTGAACCCAGGACCTGCTGCTTTATGGGACCACGCTCAACCAGCTGAACCACGGGGGTCAGGGCAGGAGATGAAGAAAACCTCAGTGTTCAACTTGCCTGTTGTTGCACTGCGTTAAAGGCTTTCTTTGTTCGTTTGCATACCAGCAGCCAGTCGTGGTAACAATTCTCTTAAATTCTCTCTCTGGCTTAGGGAACAAAACACAGTGTAGCTCGGCTGTAGCCTCTCTGCAAAACTCTGCTCTGCTCTTTACTGAATTTGTAGGTTAAAAGTCCTTGATATGCTGATCAAGTGCTACAACGTGAGAAGTCTCTAGTTATCGTTGTTGTAAGATATACAACTAAAGGTCCATTTAGAACAGTTCATGCTATAGGAGAGGCATAACACAACTTGAAGACCACGGAGAACTGTAATTAGACACCTGCCGAGTGCTCACTATCTGCCCAGAGCTGTGCTCCAGACGCTGCGATGCCGCCAACAAAGCAACCGCCAGTGAAAGAGGAGACAGCACACATTGTAACAGACAGCACACATGCAGGGCTGTCCCACCCGTGGCGTCTCCGGGCCACACTGGAGGAAGAGTGGTCTTGGGCCACACGTTAAATACATAAACACTAACGAAAACTAACGAGCAAAAAAAAAAAAAAAAAGGTTTTAAGTGAATTTATGATTTTTGTGTTGGGCCGCAGGTTGGATGCCCCTGCAAATGTTTAAACATGTTGAACGAGTAAAAATTCTGTCACCTTCCTAAGCCGAAAGTGCCCCCAGTCGTCCTTCTGGCCTCCTTGGAAGCGTCCTGGGGTTGATCCGACGAGGTAAACACTGCAAAGACACAGAATGTAAGTTGCGGAGCGTTAGCGATGTGACTCACGGACTGTGCCCCAGATGAAAACCCATGTAATCCCGAGGTGTGTAAGAGCCAGCTCATTTTCTTGGGGTGCTTCCTCAGAGGAGTAAGCGACACTTCAACTCCTCTTCGAGCACACCGACTGCTGGTGTAAGGTGCCAGGCGAAGGACCCATTCCCTCGAAGATTCCTCCGGTAGGAGCTGAGGGCCCGCGGGAGGATGCCCTGGCCTCCACTTCGGCGGCCGAGAACCAGGAGGTGTGCCGTGACTGCCTCCTGCTTTCATCGCGTCGTGTAAGGGTGGCCAAGAGTCACTCAGCCCCTGCCGAGACCCCTGCACCCCAGACCCGCGAGGCTCTCAGGCATCGCCTACGGCGAGCCCCCCACCAACTTCGAGGACGGCACGTACTTGGTCTCAGAGAGGTCATGGTCCTGGATGATGTCTATCCACTCCTGGAGAGGGGCAGCGTTATACGCTGTCAAGTAGCTGATAAGATCAGCTTTGAAGTGTGTAGCCGATTCTCCAGATGTGTGGGTTCCGTGGGCAATTCGTGGGTACAAAGGGCTCAACCATATTCTGGAGCGGGGGAAAAATGACTATTAACAGGCAGGCCCGCACCCACCCGGTCACAGTGCCATCTCTCCCTGGAGTCTGCGCTCACCCCACGGAAGAGGTGAGTCCCCACTACTACCTCCGCCCACGAAGCAGGGTGATCCTTACGGAACATGAATCTGATCACAGCACTTGGACGGCTTCCATCGTGTTCAGAATTAGTTTTGAACACTCACTGTGAACTCAGACCCAGGAAGGTCGGGCCTCTCCCCACCTGTCCCCATCCAACCCCCCGACGCTCCGCTCGCCCATTCACCACCACGCTTCCCTCCTCCTCCTTCCCTCGCTGGCCTTGCTGCTTCCTAACGTGCTGACAACAGCTAATCGTTCTACTCTCAATTGTAGCAAATCCACACCCCCTGCTGTAAGCCCAGCAATTTCTGGCCATGACTGCATCAATGTAGCTTTTTAGCCAAGCAGAAAAGAATAAAAGTTACTATGACAGAAATGTACCTTGTGCAAACCTATTTTCAATAAACAAGCTCATCATTTCCATGATGCATATGCTAGAGCAGTTTGCGGTATTTTCACCTCCTATACTTGGCGGGTGTCTGGACTGAGGATACACTGCATTTAGTGATATTAGATGAACACAGACCTCAGTCTTTCAGATAACACGGGAAACAAAATATTAAAGACATCTTTCATTCTATCAGTTCTTTTTCCTAACAGGAAAACAACACACTTTGCCAGAACTTCTACATTATACCCACACGGGGAAAACAACCCCATCCAAACCCAGTCCTTCCACAGACTGCTCCGTGGTGGATGGCATGTAAGTACACTTCAAAGCTCTTGTGCTCAGTTTCTCCAAGTGCAAAATCAGGCTAACAGTCCTGCTAACGGGTGCACACGAGGTAATGATCAGTGTCCAGCTTCAGGAAGCGGTGGGGGCGTATCAGCTGTTACCACCCCTTCCCTCCTGGGGCTCCTTCTCTCCTCCCCCTAGTTCTACCCACTGAGCCAAAGCAGAAGCTGCCGAATTCTGCTTTCCACCTCGTAGCCCTCAGGATGAGGCCACTAGGGCGGGAAGCTTCCGCAGCCACAGGGATCCTGGCTCTGCCTCTTCCGGTCTCGGGACGTGTCCCTTGCAGCAGGTGGACTGTCACACTTTCCCTTCCCACCCGGGGGAGACCCGCCACACAGGCAGCAGCACAGCCTGACCCAGACTGGAGCGCAGGCTCTGAACCCGGACCCACTCCCCATGGGCCGTGCCACCGAGGCAAAACCTGCAACCCCTCTGGGCCTCTGCCCCTGTGCGGGCAAGGACCACGTTGGGCTGGATGCGTATGTGAGGTCTCCCCTCACAATGGTGACTCGGAGCCCATGGTCTGAGGGGGGCTCCCCTGGAGCAGGTGCACCCGCAGACAGGAGTGGCTCTGGCTGAGGAACAGGACAGGCGGCAACTCCCTGCACCGGGAAGCTGAGGTGTGGGGCATTTTGACACCCCACAAAATGAGATGAGAAAATGGCCACGGGCCAAATAATTTTAAAAGTGAGCAATTTGAAGGTGGACCAAGCAGCAGCTGAAAAAGACGGCTAGACCACCTGCACGGCAGAGAAGGATGAGCAGCGCCACGGAAGACCAGTCATGAAGATCCCCCGTAACAACGGCCTTTAAATGTTTGTAAAAAGTGACAACCCACGGCCCTGGCCGGGCTGCTCAGCTGCCTGGACCCTTGTCCCGTACACCAAGGGTTACGGGTTCGATCCCCGGTCCGGGCACATATAGGATGCAATGTTTCTCTCTCTCCCCCACTTCCTCTAACATCAATAAAAACATACCCTGGGGTGAGGATTAAAGAAAAGTGACAACCACAACGTGAAACCGCGGTGTCAGAGCGCAGAACGCAGACTAGCCGGGAGATGGCAGCGCGCCAGTCGGGGTGCAGAGGGGGGTTGGGGGGAGATTCCACACCCTGGGCACGTTCTGAGTTTTAAACCACCCCAAGCTACTACCTCCTAGTCATGATTTTTTTTTTGGAGAAAGTTAATATCTTTTCTTTTCTTTTTTTTTTTAAGATTTTATTTATTTTTAGGGAGGGAAGGGGGGAGGGAGAGGGAGAGGGAGAGGGAGAGGGAGAGAGAGAGAGAGAGAGAGAGAGAGAGAGAGAGAGAGAGAGACATCAATGTGTGGTTGCTGGGGGTTCTGGCCTGCAACCCAGGAATGTACCCTGGCTGGGAATCGAACCTGCAATGCTTTGGTTCCCAGCCCGTGCTCAATCCACTGAGCTATGCCAGCCAGGGCTTATATCTTTTCAAATAAAGGGGGAAAGTAACACCCCAGCCCTCACCCTAGGTTGCTCCCCCGGTGAGGGCCGCCCCCGAGAGGCCTGAGGAAGCAGGCTGCCTGCGAACTCGAACCCGGGCTCTGGCAGCGGGGGCGGGAGCCGTGGGAGTCCTGGAGCCACTAAGACGCAGGCATCACAACTTGATCAGTTCATTTGTGACGTCGATACTGTTTCCCCAAGAAAAGCTGTATTCATCTCACCCCCTTTTTTTTCCCTCTGATGGAGCCACATATAAGTCACGAGCCCCCAAACCCAACTTGGCAGCTTAGAAGCCCCCGAAGCAGCAAAGGTGTAGTTAACCTGAAACCCGGTGGGTCAGGAGGTCCTGCGGCTGAGGCTCCTGGAGACAGAGTGATGGTCCCCTTGACCCTGAACCAGTCGGAATCACACTGCATTTCGAGATGCGTATTGTAAGTGGGACGTTCAAACTAGAACGTGTTCAAAGAAGAACTAACAGGAAGTGGGGGTGGGGGAGGGGAGTGCAGAGAGGGACCCGGAGAAGTCGGCTCAGGGAAGAGACCATCTTTCAAACTGGACAAACCGTCTGGAGGGGGAGAGGTACCTCTGTTTCTCCACATACTTTTAGGTCAGAGCAGGCCCAGCAGATGGAGGCCGGAAGGCTCTGTATTGTAGCCCAACCCTCGGTGGGAGTGGGCTCGGGTGGCTAATACTCCCCACGTTAGGGGTTCTAGCAGAGCTGGGGGGTGGGGGCAATGATATGGGGCAAAGTTGGTGGGGGGGAGAGGGGGAAGAAGGCAGTGGAGAATACCTGAACCCTGAAAGGCTCCTGGAGGGATGCCCGAGTCCCTCTAACACAGAAGCTATTAACTAGCACTTAGCCATCTTTAACAGGGGGCAGAGCCGTACCAAACAGCTTAAATGAAGGAAAGGTAAGTTAAAGCTCCTCACAAGGAAGGGCTTACCAGGAGGGAGAACAATGTTACAACCTGATCTGGGAAAGTCCCTAAAAATAAACCCAAACCCCTCCTGAAAAAAAGAGAAAAAACTAGACCCAACACACGCGCACCAAGGACACAGGGTTAGCAATGCAAGCCAGGCCAGAGCCACCTTCCTGTCAGTCCCGAGACTCGCAGCCCACTGAGCGTGTCAAAGGCCCTGAAAACACGCCGGTGCTGGCTGGTTCTGTGGGAAACCGCACTGGTCAGGGGCGAGGGGACTCTCAGCATGAGGCCACCCCTCAGGTTTTCCTGTGACGCTCACCAGGAAGTGCAAGCACAGGCACGAGTGGGTGCAGGGGCGTGTGGCGACCAGAAGGCCCTCTGGCAGGTCTTGCTGGGACCGGGACAAGTTCAGACCTTCCCCCCGGCGTCCTCTCTCCTGCCTCAGGCCCTAGGATGCACTTGGCTGTGAAATGTGTAGAATCCCATTTTGTAAAAACAATGAAAAACACCCGCTGAGTGCAGACAGTTACCCGTGTTTATGGGTGGACCAGAAGCAGCTGTGGACGATGAGGCACCAACCTGTCAACACTGGTCACCTCAAGAGAGGGAAACGGGGGGGGAAATACGAAAAGAATGCTATCATTTTTTCCTGCACGTGTGTGTCTTCTGTGCCACACAAGTGGGTTTTACACAATTTAAAAAACAAAACAAAACAGAACAACAAGGAGACCAGAGCGAGTGTGCTGCCTGGCCTCTGACTCGCCCCAGCACGCCCAGCCCCGCCGCGAGGCGAACGGAGGCCACGCACCCCTGCGTCTTCTGGTGCCAGTCCTCGCGGATGAGGTTGGCCGTGTGGATGACGACCCGGAGGCCTTCTTCGTACAGCAGGAGCATCATTTTCCTGTAAAACCGGAGCAGGCATCAGAAAAGGTTAACAAACAGCACTTTCAAAAACGTAATGCCTTCCTAATGCCAATGTGATAGCGAAAGGAATCCCTCAAACTCCTTCATTACCCACACTTGTAACGTTTACAATCATCCTTTCTTCTACAAGCTGTCAGAGCCTGCTCAGATGCTCGGCAGAAAACCAACCACCTTCCGAAATGCTCCGAGTGCGTGGCGGTCCACGTGCTTCTGCTGCGTCCCGCCCACGCGGCCCGTCCTGGCACTCAGGCCCTTCCCCTCCAGGCTGGCCCCCCACTGTCTACCCAGCACCATCTGTTACCGTAGGGACAGTAGGAACCTTCCTGTCCAGTGTTCTCCAAAGCACGGCCACAACCTCTCACCGTGTCATTACCAGCATTTTAAAAAGTCACCCCAGAATAAACGATACACTGGAGCGCTCCGCACCGTGTCAGTTCAGCCCTGGCCCACGACCTCCACGTGGCCGGGCAGGCACGGACGTGTGCGGAAGACTGAGACGCCCGGTTCTCTCCCACCGGGGGCTGCAGTTTACAGAGAGTTCGGAAGAGGCTTCGGTTTCGCCCTGCACAGACGCCACACTCGGCCCCAGCGTGCCTGCACTTGAGGTCTGCCTTCCGTTTCCTTCCCCACCGACTTTTCTTCTTTCTCCATCAGTCCCAGGTGAGTCCTCTCTTCCCTGCGGGGACTTCCCGGGCTTCCGGCCACCAGATGCCATTCAATGGCAGCGAGAGGGGATGGCACACCCAGGGGGGCTTTCGTCTGGAGCTCGGGCACCTCAGCCCCGGCCTCCGTCCGGCAGCAGCCCAAGGACGCTACGTCATTCTGTGGCCTGAACCTTGAAGGCTCCACCCGCCTCCCCCGCCTTTCGCTTCCCTGCGTGGCTGTGAGAATGGAATGCAACTGCACTTTGTTGGGAGTACAGCGCCCTCCCCGGTCCACTCCACCAGTCCTTCAACACCTTGCTTTCTTCTGTCACGTCCTGTTGGGTGATTTTCGGCTTCCTGATTGCTTTCTAATCATTTCGGGAACCTGAGCTCTCTGTCCAACCAGAGATTCTCTCCTCAAGGCCAAAATGCTACTTAAAATTAACCGACAGAGGCCAGTTCGCACGTGATTCTCTCAGATCAACACCACAGACAGTGTTAGGACGGGACGGGCTCAGCATAAAAAGACTTGGACACAGATGTGCGAACAGGGAACGGGACTCCGCTCCGGCCGAGACGGGGATCTGAGCCGCGCTGGCGAGCGGCAAATAACTTGAGGCTGGAGAAATGACAGCTGTGGAGCCTCTTTCCACCCGCGACATGTGCGCCCAGGAATCTGGGCACATTTATGCACATAGTTACCAAATTAGCAGCTGATTATAATTAAGAATAAGCCAGTTATGAATTCATGATACGAGTTTTACAAATGTTTCCATTAAGGGAGGCACCAGTTACCAGGGGAACCCACTCACAGAATTCACCAAGCCCCGAGCAGAACGGTGAACGAACCCGGGGGAGTCACCTGGATCCTTTCAGAGACAGGATGGCTCAGGCCCGTCAGGTCACAGTAGGAAATGGATAAGAAGGGGTGAGATGTGGGGTGCCCCTTGAAGAACGCTGACCTGCACGTCACCTACTGAGCTGCAGGGGCAGCAAGGGGGACACCTGCCGAATCTGGAGCTACTCCTGCGAGGAGGGAAGAAAGCCCCGTCTGCAGAGCCCCGCGTGCCAGGAGCCGTGCTAGAGGTTCTGCGGGACGCCGGTTCACTACATGCCCACGGTGACCCGGAGCAGGCGCCACCCCCCACTCCGCTGCAGAGCCCACGGCTGGGGGAGGCGCCAGTCACAGAACCAGCCAGAGGAAGAGCTTGCTTGCTTGGGTCGGACGTGCCGGGTCGTCCTCTCACTGCACGTGGCCTTGAGGGGACAGATAGGGGGTTGCACGTGTCACCACACTAGGGTGGGAGTGGGCGAGGCGGGGATGATGTGACCTAGGGGAGACAGGGGACGGCGGGTGGACGTGGAAAGCTGTGTGTCCCGCCCACCCTGTGGTCAGTCCCCGTTAGACAGGGACCTTGGACAGGGAGCTGCTTTGGCTCCCCTCCTTCCCGCCTACGATTCTCAGGGCCATCGAGCTAACCTTGCTCCTAGCTCTGGGGGAGCCGAACAGCTTTGGCATTCTACAGCCTTGCAAGAGACAGCCTGGGACTGCAGGACCTCTCGCCGGAGTACGGACAGAGCACGTTCAACGTGCCTCACCGGACTCTGGGCTCCCGGAGGACGGGCCGCACCCGGCCACTCCAGACGCTCTGCACAGAGCCCACCCACGGCCAACACAGGCCCTGCTCCAGTGAACAGGGTCTCCAGGCCACTTCCCGCACCCTGTGGCAGCTCCACTCGGTCACGCTGGGAGGCGGTTTACAGCCGTCACCGAGAGCTGGAAGGGTGTCCTCCTTTTCTAAATCAGACGCTTGTCTGGCCTCTCTGACTGAAAGCTACAGGAACAAAGTGTTTTGAGGCTTCAAAACACTTTATATCCCCTAGAGCTGTGTCTCAAGAATGTAATAGATATTTAATGAATAATTCCTACGACATTTTAGAATAAGCAACAGAAAGTAATTTCAAGATATGAACTCTTTGGGGTTTCACTTGAAAGGGTGTCTGCTGGGAGGCGGAGGGGGAATGAACTTGCAAAGTGTGTGTGTGCTGGGGAGGGCGGGGTGGACCAGGGCAAACAACGAGTCTGCTTTAGCAGTGAGCACACAACAATTCCTGCTCCCAGCACTGGCCTGAGGAAAACTGCTACTTGGAGCCTCTGGCCTTTAAAATGATGGACCCGGATTTTCTTGAAAGGCCTTGAAAAAAAGATAGCCCCTCTGGGCTCAGTCGAGCATTCCTGCGTTAGGTCCTGGCCAGGCCCCGCACGCTCAGTCCCTCCTGGGTCAGAGCCACAAGTTCTGCTACTATTCGCTAGCCTGTCAAATACAGGGTGACTGTGCCCATGAACTGCCGACTGCTGGCACGGACCGTGTGGCCAGCACCCGAACCTGGCACTGGTGGTCTAGGAAAGATACCGAGCTGCCTTATTCACGGCGACTTTGTATCCTCCGATGGAAGTAACATCCTGCGGACTCAATGCTACCCGAGGAATAATCGCTACTGGAGCTGGGTGCCTGAGTTCACGTTCAACGACCCTCAAAGCCTGTCCTCATTAGCCTGCAGCTCCCAATCGGGGAGGGCTGGTAAATGCTGCATCGTCTGCTCAACAGCACCTACGACCAGACACCGCAGGGCTGGTGGGCATCTTTCACAAAACGGCTCGACTCTGTCCACTCTGGTTCCCCTTTTTAAAGCACACTGGCAAAACACAGTTTCAAGTGTGTAACAGGAAAGCTGAAGGCACGCCTCTGTGTCACTGTAACAGGAGGAACACTGTGGTCTCGAACACTCCCACTCCCTCCTGGAGTCTCCTTCCTGCCCTGCAGACAGACAGACAGACAGACACCTGAAGGAACACGCCGCAAGCAGCCGGCTCCCCGGCTCCACGACTGGCCTCGAGGAAAGACGAGGCTTTGTCACACTCACGTCACACTTCCTTTCTGGAGAAGTGGGATTTATTTTTTAAAAAATTGTACTTTTTATTTTTTAAAAAATGCACTCACATACATGCACAAGGACTCAGCAAACACAGCTGTATAAAACTAACCTAAAACAGGAGTCCAGTTGAGATTTGGGTACAATGTGTGAAATGGGAAGTAACAGAAAGGTTTTCCCTGTCTTTGTCTGGCGAGGCCTCAGAAAAGTATTCTACAGGAAATTTTTGAGATGTCTTGATCTAGAACAGGCATCAGCCTCTTGAAGTGACAAACTTTCTGTAAAACAATTTTTTTCCATCCCAGGAAGGAGCCGACCCTCAATGTTCTATTCGATGCAACGCGGACTCTCGTGGACATCACCAGGCTGTCTCTGAGGCGGCAGAGCCCGCAGGCCCGTCGCTAACACACACACAGCCGCCCACAACCGGACCGCACACCGCACACAGCCTCTGTTCTCCTGTAACGAACGCCCCGGGCAGAGAGCAGAAACCGCACCCGGGGTTCAGGCTTTCCTGCTGAAAGCCGGATCCCAGTCAAGGCCGCTAGAAAACAGCTCCACTTCCTCTAATTCTTCACTGACAGGGCTCCCCCCTCCTCCCAAATTCACCACACCGGAGTTCCTCTACGGGCCCTTTGTGAATAGCACGCATCGGTCCACTAAAACCATGCCCTCTCCCATTTCATAAAAATTGCTTACGTGTGGTGTGTTCCAAATGCAATGTCCAACTTGGCCTAGGATGAAAAAGAAGTCATGTCACTTATTGGGAAAAAAACCCAAACCTCAATCATATCTCTGCCCTACTAGAAATTAAATTAGTAAAGTTTCAGTTCAACATTTTTTCCTAACAGCTTTTACTGCCCTCTAGTGGACAAGTCCTTGATCAACAACACAGCTTTTTTAGTACTGTGAAGCTTGTTTAGAAAAATGATTTTTTAAAGTTACTCAGAATGATTCAATACTTCCTGCATTTTTAATTCTAGTAATTAGAAGTTGAAATGCCTAATTTCTTTAGTTGTCAAAAAACTAATAAAAACAAATGAGACTCTACACAAAATTTTAAAATAAGATAAATTGGCTTACACAGAAATTAATAAATGCAAAGTTTTCAGGGTGTAGTCAAAAAACACTGAATGTGGTGGCAGCAGAAAGACTTGTGTTATCATATTAAAACAGAATTTTTCTTATATTAATAACATAGTAAGTGGTGAAAAGAACGTATATTATTAAATCCACGTTTGTGTTACAAAATACCTTCACATACAGAGGGGAGGGGGGTGGAGAAGCAAAACATCGTATCTAGCACCCCGTGTAGCAAGCCCTTGGTTGAGCAGAACACACCCAAGATGTGGGCTATGAAAGGGTTAAAACAGATGTCGAAACAGCAGGTAGGAACGCACAAGTCCTGGCTTCACGACTTTGCGTGACTCGGGAAAAGTATTTAAATCCCTGTGCTTATTCGTTCTCCTTTTTTCAAATGACGGGGCTGCTGGGGGTCCAGGCAGTTGTCAGGCACGAATGAGAAACAGCACCTCCAGGGTGGGAGAAGGGGGCCTGCCTTGGGCCCTGGTTCCACCCTGCCCACCTGCCCACCACAGGACGGTGGGCGGGGCTGTTCGCTGCAGGTGGTGTGAGCATCAGGCACACACGGGGGAGCGCGGCACAGGCCCTGCTGTGCAGGTGCTCACGGACAGGTGGCCGGGCCCACTGTACTCTGGCACTCGGTGCTTGGGGACAGTCCCAGGCTGGCATGCATTCGTGTGGTTGGGCCACTGAAGACAGAGAGCAGGGAACCATATTTGATGACTCGAAAGTTATAAAATTAGCATGAATTCTGCCACTCTATAAATTGACATTTAGCTCAGAAAAAGCAGTGGTCAAGAGACTTGGCTTTCCAGTTCAGGTATGTTATACATTATGTGGTTTTGGCAAGTCTAACCACAAAATCAAGAATAATAACTTCAACAGATATTTAAAGGGTGCTTTCTGAGGAAAACACACCAAATCCCTGTACAACAGCCCTGTGAAGAAGGGTATTAGCAACCCACTTTAAAGAGGAGGGAATTACACTTGAAGATGAGCCCAGCAGGACACAGCTGGTACGTGATGGGCTGGGGCAGAGCCCAGGTCGCCTGAACCTTGACTACCAGCCCCAGTCTCGGGCCTCTGGCCCCACATGTACAAAATAAGAGAAGCTGTAGCATCCGCCGGCTCTTCGGCTGACGTCAAAGCCAGGAACTCATAGTGCACACGAGACATAAGGCATTTCAGTAAGTCAGGATGCAGCCGACCCTCCTGCGCCTCCGACTAGACCTGGGGACTCCTGAACAGCTCTTTGCAGGAGGTTTGGAAGGCAGTGGCTCGTCCCGCCCTCTAGTGGCGGGTCTGGAGCATGCCACAACGGCTCCTGAACTTTCAGGACAGGTAGTGAGTGAAAAACATTACTTCTATGGATTTAACCACTAGTTTTCAAGATTCCTGTGCTATTTTATTTTCTGACCACCACTCTTAGCCTGATGAGAGCTCTCCTCCTGCAGTTCAGCCTCTTCTGTTCTGGGAAGCAAAGCAAACAACGGGAGCTTAGGCAGCGGCTAGGCAAAGGCGTATCTGAGTAGAAGGTGAGCCGCAGACGCTGGGAGAAGGAATGGGTCCCAACTCCAACTGCCTAAAGCGCAGTGCTGAGACCCGGGGTTCGAGAGCCAAGCGGACTAGATGCACCCAGAGGAGGCCCAGAGGCCCAGAGGGGGACCAGAGGCAGGGAATCCGTGGTGCCTCCGATACAATTGGAGGAAGTAAGCCACATAAGGGAGATGTCGTCAAACACAAGAATCACGGGCGCATGCCAGGAGGAGAACCACGCTCCGAGGCTCCAGAGGGGAAAAATCAGGACGAGTGTGTAGAAGTCATGGGAGGAGGGCTGAGATTCAGTGTATGTGTCAAGTTGGCCGGGCCATCGTGTCCTGCTGGTGTGTGGTCATGTGCTGCAGTGAAGGTCGAGTTCAGATGAGAGTAAACTCTGAGGGGAACGGACTGTCCTCCCCACGGTAGGCGGGTCCCAACCCACCCGCTGGAGGCCTCAAGAGCAGGCTGCCCCTGCGAGGAAGGGGACTCCAGCCCCCAGACTGCCCGTGGGCTCCAGCCTCAACACCCACTCTTCCCTGGGTTTCAGACTTGCCGGCGCCCCCTCTAAACCCCCCCAGCCCCTGCCCTCGGCTGTTTCCCTGAAGAGCACTAACTGATGCAGGGACACGAGGGCAACGTGAAGGAGAATCTTCCTACCCACAAGGGCTACCGCAGGCAACACTGGAGCCCAAGCTAGACAAACGTGTTGGGGGTGCTGGGGAGAGAACTCCTGAACTAGGCAGGCAGACGGATGAAATGTCTGAATCGCCTTCCCACTCGCAGACCAGGCCTGACCTTGGAGGGCAACCAGGTAAGCTTACCTGGCAGAGGGAAACGTTCCCGTAAGGCTTTGCCTCAGCGTGCAGGTGAGCCTTCGCTTCTCGCTTCTCGCCGTGCACCAGCAGGATCGGCTTCTTCCTGCGAAGGGGTCAGAGGCACATTTAAAATATGTCCTTCCGAACGCCGGACTCTCGCCTAGGGACGGGAGGCGAGCTTCCTTCTCAGCCTACACCGGCTCTGGCCTTGTGGTGCCTGGGAACAGGGCTGACGCAGAGCAGAGATTGGGTCACCCTCACTGACCGCTCACCTTTACAGCGGGCCCCCGGGGCCGGATCCCGGAGCTCTGCTGCGACCCAGAGGGGCTGTGATGCAAGAAAGCCCCTGAGTAATGAATTACTTTCTTTTTTTTTTAAAGAAAGGTTTTGTTTATTTTTAGAGAGAGAGGAAGGGAGGGAGAAAGAAAGGGAGAGAAACACCAGTGTGTGGTTGCTTCTCAGGTAGCCCCCACTGGGGACCTGGCCTGCAACCCAGGCATGTGCCCTGACTGGGAATCAAACCAGTGACCCTTTGGTTCAGAGTCTGCGCTCAATCCAGTGAACTACACCAGCCAGGGCTGCGTTATTTTCTTTGGTCCCAGAGGGCACACGGATCTGTGTTAATATGTTTAAATTCAGATGGATTAAAAGATATAAAATTACTGTTGTGTAGCATGATGCTCTTTTCTTTCTCTTCTTTTGGACCCTTACTAGGTCTGCATTTACCAAGCTCCTACTGTGTGCTGGGCATCGCACTAGACTCCCAGGATACATGAGTGAGTAGGCCCACTTCCACAGCCTGAGGCAGACTCATTAAAGGTGGCTGTATTTCAATGAAACAGAGCCCAAGGTGCACTAAAAAGGCTGTATTCTTGAATTCCTGAAGGACAACATACAAATGTTCCTAAGGAACAGGCCAGATTAAACAAGCCTTTAAGGGAACCATGGTCTTCTCCAGTTAATTCAAAGCGAGATGGTCCTTAGAAATCAGTGTTCCTGTTTGAGTGCTCCCAACAAAACAGAAGCTGGATCTTTCTCTGACGAGTAATGGACAACTACAGCCACTTCTGCATCTACCAGTCGCAGAGCTGAGCGGTCCCCAGCACGCATTCGGGGGCGCCACGTGACGGAAAAGGAAGGTGACAGAAACGCACTTCTGGTACAAACACCTGGCCGCTTACCTCCCACTCACGTGCTAGTCCAGGCAAAATAAAAAACACGCCCTCCCGACTTTCTTCTATTTGACGACGAGGACAACAGTCCGGAGCACAAGGTAGCAGAAGCTCAAGCACCTGTCCCCTAGCGACAATTTGTGTTATCAGGCCATCAGGGTGTTTTTTTTAAAAGATGAAACATTACTGACGGAGGCTGAAGTCTGTATTAATTCCTCCAACTTTACTGGTTCCAAAAACTATCACAGAAAGGCCGTTGTGACGGTTCACTTTATGGGTCAACCTGACAGGGCCAGGGGGTGCCCAGACCACACACGGCCTCCGGGCGGCGTATCTGTGGGGGGTTTCGGGACGAGACGAGCATGTGAACGGGTGGGCTCGGTGGCAGGGGCGGCGTCACCTGGCCCACTGACAGCCCGAGTGGGGAGAAGCAGAGGCAGAATCTGTTCTCTCCCCGATCCAGCCGACTGCCCACAATGAATCTGTGTGTATGGGGTGGGCAAATGTAGGTTCACACTTGTTTGCACGGAAAATACAAGAGTTAATGAATAGTGCCGTAAGGATAAACTGTGTCTCGTGCTCACAAGTGTTAACCTGCCTTTGCCCTGCCCCATGCATCTCCCACCGGTTCTGCTCTTCCGCAAAACCCTCCTGCAGGTGGCGTCTGACCGAAAACAGGAGGCGGCACTGGCCTCTGCGATCCGAGTTTTCCTCTCTCTGCATTCTGGATGTCACCTGAACTTGACTTTCAGGTCGTTCCTCCTCCTGACTGTGCTCCTGGTGGCATTCCCAAGGTGCGCCCAGCAATGAGAGGGTGTGGGGCCGGCAGGACCCTCTGACCACAGCTGCTGCCAAGAGCCAGTACCAGTACCAGAGCCACTGTGCCAGCTGGCTGGGGCTGCCACGATGAAGCACCGCCAGTGGGGGCTTAACCACCGGAAACTGTTTGTCTCACGGTCCTGGAAGCACGAAGTCTGAGGTCAGGGGTCAGCAGGCTGGCTCCCTGTGTGGGCCGAGGGAGGGCTCTGCTCAGGCCCCTCTCCCAGCGTCTGGACGGTGTGCCCCCTGTGCCCTTGCTCTGTGTGTGTCCGGGTCCCAATCTCCCCTGCCTATGAGGACACGGCAGTGTCAGAGCGGGACCCCCTCCCCCCAACAACCTCACCTTTGCTGGACCTACTGTCAAATCGGGGCACCTTCTGAGGTGCTGGGAGTGGGAACGCCAACAGACCCTTCTTGGGGTGAGACGGTTCCACCCAGAACCAACATGCAAGGAACTGAAGTCTGTGTTTTGGCAACACTTGAAAGGCGGGGCAACTAGAGAAGTAAAGGGACGACGACAGAGTGCCAGTGCAACTAAGGATGCCCGTGGCCGGGAGGACCCGCGGCAGACGGCTCGTGGCCTCCTGATGCCCGCCCTCTCCCCCTCCCCCGTCCTGACAAGAGCTGGTCCCAGTCCGCACAGGGTGTGCTCGGCTGAGACTTCACTCACTGCCTCTTTTGGAGCCAGTCACCGTCCTGTGACCGAGGGCCTCTCAGTGAAACACAGGCAGGTACTGAGGGGGGTTTCCAGGAAGGCTGCTCGGGGGACACAGCTGGGATGTGTCCCTTTCACCCCCCGACCATCGGAACACCAGGGATCTGGAGCATCAGGTAGCATCCTGGACTTCAAGGTGCCTCTGAAGACTGAAGTCACACACGGGGACGGTGGGACAGAAAGACACAGGGGCTAAGTCTCCGAGAGCCATGGCAGTCCCCGACGTTGACCTTGATGTCCACTACCTGGACTTCTTAGGCTGGAGAAAAGTTTCTCTCGCTGTTAAGCCACCATTGTTTTGGGTTTTCTGTCACATGCAGCTAAAACGAATCCTACACGTCACAGGTCAGACATGAGCCCTTGAGTGCCAAGGCCTTGGGAAACCTGAGTGCCATTTCCTCTGCTGTTAATGACGGCGCCCACCATCTGATCCCTCTATACACCAAGGACTGTGAGGACCTGATAATCGTGTTCCCCGCGTGAGCATTCCCGGACCTCCCCTGCCGTCACGGAGTCTGCCATGTGAATGTGTCAGAAACCAGGGCAGGTGCGTGTCGTCACGGTGTGAGGCTATCCATCTGGTCTGCACTGCCCAACCCCAGGCTGAGGAACTCCAGAAGACAGGCTGAAAATCTACCACCTCCACTACCTGGAGGGGGGAAGGCCCTGGGACACCTTCGTCACCTTCTAGGCTACAGGAGGAACCTCCGGAGAAAGGGTCTCAGAACAGCGCTGCTGTGGCAGGCAGCGCGTGGCATGTCGGCCGCGTTGGCACGTGGGTTTATGGGGCCAGAAGGCAGGAGGCAGCGCCCCGGCCTTCACAGTAACCCTGGACAGGAAGTTGTCTTACTCGGGTCGGAGGTTGTCGTCACCTACTTCTGGACAGAGCTACGGAGGAAAATGGTAAGATCTGTATAAGGAATGCATGCGATTAGTTAGAAGAGATAAAAAAATGTGGTTTTCTCAGTACACCTTCAGATGTGTATGATGCGGATGGTTTAGCAGACATTCAGAAGGATGGCTGGCAGCTCCCTGAAAAGCACAAATCCCGTGTTTTAAAGCCCCTTACGGCTGGGATGCCACGTGGCATCACCGGGAACTCACCTGAACTCGGGTGGGTACTGTTTTATGAGCCAGTCCACGTCAAAGCAGTAGTTGAACTGGATGGGGAGAGAGAAAAGGCACTAGGTCACGGGTAATTCAGCCCAGCAGTCCACACGGAGAACTGTTCGGTCATTAATTGAAAGAAACGCAGAAACGCTACACATTTCATTTATAAACCTAGGCAGTTAGGCCACAACACTCAGAAACGAGCCTAAAACACATCTCGGAGAGGACACACGCCCGCAGGACCCGAGTCAATGGAGGGGCCGTGAGAAAGCGGGCTCTGAGGCAGCCATCTCTGCACGCTTGGGCGGCGCTTGGACTCGCTGTTGCTCAGGCTCTCTGGTTAATTTACACCAAAGGACTTACACATTTATCCCCCCGCCCCCGCCAGGCGATTATAAAAGGTTCTGCACCAGACTTACCCACGGGGCTCCTCCCCACGCCTGAGTGACCCTTGCCCTTCCTCCTGGACACAGGGACTCAGGCTAGCTAGGGTAACGCAAAAAATCCACCCCAAGGTTCTATCTGGGACCAGGACTCTTGGGACCACTCCAAATGGGACAGGCCCCGAAAGCTTTGCTCTCTCCAGAGAAGGGACCGCCTCTCTGACCCCTGAGTCGACAGCCTGGAGCATTAAGTGATTTAGCAAAACGAAGGGACCAGCCCTGTCTGGGGGGAACTATCAAATGTGCAAGAGGAGTCGTAACTTTTCGCCACCTTTTTTTTTTTGGTAGCTGCAGCAAATGTCTTACTTTCCTAAATCAGACTTGGCTGGCTTTCACCTCTCTGCCCATACCTCCCTGGGGGGGCTGCATCAGAGCCCCATGAGATCATTGGTGGGGTATTCCAACCCTCAGGATGAAATTTCCAAAGTGACTCCTTAGCCAGTCCCTGTAGCCTCACCCAGAGCCAGGAGCCTACAGGCAGCGGCACCCTCGTTCCGTGCTGGTGGCTGTGGACCCTACGACCGTGGCTGGGGGGTGTGCCATCTCAGGGACCCCATGCCAGACCAAGACTTGGGTCTCCATCACTCATAGTTCCTTATGGAGTCAATTATTTCCCCTTTCATCCCAACCCCAAACAAACAAACTCTTACCTGTGCTGAAGATACAAGTGTCCCAAACAGAGGCGATAAAATATCTGAGAAGACAAAATATTTAAATCTAATTCATATTTTTGATAAAAATTTTCTAGTAATAATCATCTCAGCAGGCCCTGGCCAGGTGGCTAAGTTGGGTGGAGCATCGTACCGATGCACCAACGCTGGTTCCAGCCCCGGTTAGGGCACACGCAAGAAGCAATCAATGAATACATAAATAAGTGGAACAACAAATCAATGATTTTTTTCTCTCTCTCCCCAAAATCGATCAATAAAAAAATAATCACAACTGACTTAATAGTCACTGATGCTCAAAATTTGGCTTAGAAAACAGTGAACTGGAAAATTGCTACAGAGTTAAGACTTCGGTGTTCCATAACATTCAAGGGAAAATTCCTGTTATGTACTAATACTTATCATGTATTCTTTAATTCAATAGAATGTAAAATCAAAAGCTACAACTTCAATACTAGATGAGCGGTCAATTTTGGAAGCTGTTAGTAAGGACAATAATGATGCATGTTGTTCTTCCTTCCAGATTTCTTAACTTTTACCTCCCCAGCCGGGGACTCACTTGGTTCCTGTGAGGGAGAGGGCGGAGGCAGCCACAGGTCCAAGCTTGTGTTTTGAGCATGCTCAGTGATCTCTGAGGCAGTCCCACCTCTCATCCACTCCAGCCTGACTTCAGTTAGGCCCAGGCCGAGAGCTCCCGTTGCATTAGCACCACCACCTCGACAGGAAGGACTGACCAGTCACCATCGCCACCCCTGGTCCTAACAGCTGCACCGTACAGGACCCAGGAGGCGCCAGGCTCCATTCCTGGTACTTTTTCCACGTGTTCGCTCTTACTCCTCCCTGACTGCTTCCGAGGCGGGGTCTGTGGCCCCCACTGTGTCCCTGAGGAGTCTCCCCGTAGGCAGGGGCAGGGGCAGGGGCAGGATCTGAGCCCAGGCTGTCCACTCTACTCTGGCACCGCTGCTCTCAACCACCTGACTGTCCCCCAGGACGAAGAACGGGCTCATTCATCTCTTTGACCCGCACTTACCGAGCGCCCTCCGTCTTCCAGACACAAGCGCGACGCCTGGGCACAAAGATTCGACAGTACAGAAAACCCCTCTAAGGGGAGAGTTGTACCATCAGGAGATAAAACTGCAATACAGTCCCTGATGGTGCCCCCATTCTGCCCCACCAGTCACTGCTCTCCCCACCTTCCTTCATTTCCCTCGTCTGTCTTGGCCCATCTGCGGCCCCTCTTCCTCAGCGACACCTTCTGAACAAGCCACTAATTCATACTGGGTTGGCCAAAAAGTCTGTTATGTTTTTTCAGTACGATGGCTCTAGTAGCTCTCAGTTGTCTTTTAGTTCATTCAAAACAATTTTGTTGGATTGTATTGTGACGGCTGTCATATCAGCGTGGGTTAAAAAAAAAATCCAAACTGGTGAATTTTTGTGCAGCCATTTTAATATTGAAGATGGAAGAAATACACAACATTTTCAGCATATTCTGCTTTATTATTTCAAGAAAGGTAAAAACGCAACTGAGACACAAAAGATTTGTGCAGTGTGTGGAGAAGGTGTGGTGACTGACACAATGTGTCAAAAGTGGTTTGCGAAGTTTCGTGCTGGAGATTTCTCGAAGAACAATGCTCTATGGTCGGGCAGACCTGTTGAAATTGATAGTGATCAAACTGACACGTTGATAACAATTAACGTTATACCATGTGGGGAGATAGCCAACATAGTCAAAATATCCAAATCAATAGTTTTTGCTGAAAATGAAAAATGTGTTTTATTTTATGGAAAAAACGTAATGGGCTTTTTGGCCAACCCAATACATATCATATGTGCCCTTCCACATGTTGGAGTGATATACTGAACAGTTAAGATGCTGAATTCCTGGGTTCAAATCCCAGCTCTACCATTTACCACTTCTGTGACCTTGGGCAGGTTTTTCAACCTGCCTAAATTGCAGATCTGCTGCCCATCCGAGGAAGCAACTGTAGCATCTCCTAACAGGCTGCTGTGAGAGTTAAAGGGGACACTCTGTGCACAAGCTCCCATCTTAACGCCGCCCCCCTTCCTCCGCATCTGGGTGCTAACAGCCAGTCTTTGTCATTTCATTACACAGCAAAACCTGGCACAGTTCTCTGCTGATCTCCTGTGTCCAAGCGCTGTCAAACAAAACAAAACGAAAGCATTGAGATCTGGCTCATGTTTCCTGAAAGCACCCACACAAGAGAATCTCAAAAAGAAAAGAAATAACCTGTCAAATCTAACTCCCTTACAGTGTGGAGTTAAATACACCAACATTCATGTGTCAGAGAAGATATATAATATAGAATTATATAATTATATGTAACTAAAACACCATTGATGGCGGGACACAATCTAATCTTGAGAGTGGGCCAGAAAAATGGGTGACCCGGAATAAGGACAATGTTTATTGTGTGCACCGGCCGTGCTAGCCTACTGTGCTGGCCACTTCCTGCGCTTTCCGCCTTTTCTCTGACACCCCCATTTAAAAGGAGAGCAGACAGAAATGTGAAGAAGGGCAGGCAGGTCCTTTGTTAATCACACACACAGCGAGGGAGGGGTAAAGCCAGGATTCAGATCCCGAGTCTGGACTCTAGAGCTCCTGCTGTTCCCCCTTAAAGGTTCCCCCTTAAAGAAAAACTGTTTTCTCTCCTCACCGAATCCTTCTGACACCAGGGGCATTGGGCTTTCCCCACATACCGATTCTCCAGTTCTCTGCAGCTGGATATCCGACAGTTTCACTCAATCCTGACACCGTCTACCTGGCATTAGCATCGCATCTCATAGGTTCAGGGCTCAGCCCCACCTCAGACACCCATCACAAGCCCAGACCTCCTGTACTTCTGCCTGTAACTTCCCATGATCCCCTCCTCAGGTCTGATCATGTGCTAGTGTCACAGAACTCAGGAAAGCACTTTGGATGACCAGTTCACTATAAAAGGGTGCAACTTAGGAAGAGCCAGGCAGAAGAGCCACATGGGGCACAGGAAAGGGTACGGAGCTTCATGCCCTCTCAGGTGCGCCCTCCTGTTACAGAACAGATGGGGGAGGTAATTACTGGCCCACCCGGGGATGCCAAAAACTGTTACAGAAAGGAATCCCCCAAGTTTGTTATGTCTGCTACCTTATAGGAAAGACATCTCTCAATGCCAGAGATTTTCGAAAAGGAAAGGAAATATTTAAAGCTATACAGACTTAAAGTAGTGACCTAAAGTCTTCATGAAAATATCAAAGTCCTTTTGGATACCCACAGATACCCACAGTGCTTCCTTCTCCCCCTGCGCTAATTCGGGGTACCCTATCTCAGGAAAAGAAGTAGATGTCTGTGATTTCGGCAGTGGTCACCATCAGCTGTGACACCGTCCAGGCAGTATCCCTAATGAATCCAAAGCCACGTGGCACCTTCCCATGGACTGCTGGCAAGAGTTCTTTGTACCCATTTTCCAGGCAAAGTCTCTCCTGCTTCCCAGGCCACATGGCCAAAGGGAGCACCCCAAAGCCACGTGGTCCTCTCCTGCCAAAGCTGCAGGGCAGGGGGGTGTTTGTCACCACTCTGCCAAAAGCAAGTGGCGGTTCTCTGCTAAAGCCACATGGTGGTTCCCCGTCCTAAAGCTGCGGGGGTCCCCACTCTGGCATGGCTGTCCCCGTGTGGCTCTTACATGCCCACAGCCGACTGGTCCTCTCTCCTCTATTGCCACAGTTACATGTACTCTCTGCACTGCCATAGCCTCGTGGTTCTCCCCTCAATGGCTGCTGTGTCTGGGTTTTAAATTCCCACGCCAATCCTCCTCTGCAGCCCCATTCTGACTCCTCCCACAATTGGCTACACCTGCCAGCACTCCCATATCCTTCCAGCTTTACTGGGCTGCCATAGTGAGTCTGGGTAGGCGTGGCCCCATGGCGCGGAGCCAATCGTCTCCAAGCTCTCACGCAGGCGCTGTAACTAACTCAGGGGACCTGCCTCCAGTTGGGGGGGAGGGGCAGATAAAGTTACTTCCATCTCCAAGGCTCAAAGCATGGCCACAGGTATTTAACATATCTATGCAACCATTTAAAGGTTATAGATATGTTAAATGACCACACCAGAGGTTAGGTACAAAGCTGTTGCTATGCAAAACAGCCCTCAATGGCCTTGCTCCATTTGTCCCTTCCCCCAACCCACACCTGTGGGGGAAGGGGTGAGGACATCCTAATATTTCCTGGACACCTTGAGTTTTGGACCGCATTCCAAATCCCATTTGGGGGACCCCTCTCGGCTGCACACTGCTTCACTCCCAGCACCTCCACGGGTGCTCCAGCCTGGAGGCTCTCCAGACCCACTCAGCTAGGGTTTTTTAACGGGGCCTTGTTACACAGGCATTTTGATTAAATCATGGGCCACTAGTGATTAACTCAACCTCCAGTCCCTTTCCTCTCCCTGGAGGTAGGCAAGGAGGATGCAAGCACCACCTTTAATCACGTGGTTGGTTTACTGGGCAACCAGAGCCCCATTCTTAGGGGCTTTCCTAAAGTCACCGCATTCACACAAGCCCAGGTGTGGTTGCGAAGGCCTTGTTATGAATGACAAAACATACTCCTTTGACCTTCATTACTTTGGAGCTGTTTCAGGAGCCCAGGACAAAAACCAAATACAGCCAGAGATGAAGCCCAAATATATAGCACAGTATCACACAGACGCACCCCAGGGAATAACCGAAGCAACCAAAGACCATCTTCTGGTTCGGACCTGAAACATCTATTTGCATGCCGGCATTTTTTTTTTTAGCTTCTTTGCCAAGAACCAAAGCCAGGCTTCCAAGCAGTGGCCCTCAAACTTGACTGGGCGTTAGAATCCCCTAAAGGGCTCGCTCGTTACACAGATTGCAGAGCCTCGCTCCCAAAGAACGTGGGTAGGGCCAAGACCCTGCATTTTTAACAAGTCGAAACTGTTAAAAATGAGATGCTGCTGACCCAGGGGCCAAAGAGACCTGCGGATGTCAGGTATTTGCTACCTCCTTAATAAAATGTTACTGATGAAGTGTAATCTCCAAGTTAAAAGTTAAGCAGTTTAAAATGTCACACTAAGTGTTCCGAAGCATTCCTCTACAGGGACAGCCCTGCAGAGAAAGAGCCTCTGGTTTCCTGCCCAAAGTAAATAGTTTGCTGTGAAAATGGCATTTTCCCTTTCCCTGAGACCACGAGGATCTTGGAGATCAGTCTGGGGGACCGCCCAGGTTCACCCTCACGTGCGGTTTGGCGGCTCCCCACACCGGCGCCACTTACCCTTGATATGCAGGGCCCCGGAGTTATACTTGGGCTTAATTCCCGAGACTCTGGTGAGGTAAAACTGGAAGGGGTTCCCTTTATCCAGCATGTCCCAAATGTCCTGGCCTTCCCCTGACGTTTCGTACTCGTCCTCTGAGAGCGCGTGGCGGGCAGGAGGGCAGTGATTTCCAGCTCGTGGGGCAGCACTGTCTTTGGGTGAGGAGACACCTTTCTCCTCTTTGACCGCCACTGTCTCGGCCACCTTCTGCTGCGTCTCGGGGGGCAGCTCATCGTCGCTGCTGGAGAGACACCAACCCAGCTCTTCCTGGGAACCGCTCTTCTGCCTCTTGGGAGGTGACACTTCTGAAGCCGCATCTGCGTTGCTGAATTTCACGGGTGATATTTTCCTCCTGTGGGCGGCTTTCCGAGCCTCGGAACAGGTGTACTTAGGCTCATAGGCTGCTCGCTGCCCGGCGCGGGGGAGGACAGAGGTAGACAGATTGTCCGGTTTGGGCTTTTCCTCCTCACTTTCATCACTGCTCGATATTGTCCATTTCCCATAATTACCTTCCTGAGACATTACACCTCTGGAAATGAAAGACAGAAATATTGTTACTTCCCATTCACTAGGCCATTGGTAAACGAACTCCACTGCTCTCAGATTCGCTGTCGTGTGAGCGTCTACAATATATACAGCACACCTGACACTTACCAGAGGCTGAGCCAAGTAACCAACATCAGCCGCTTTGCAGGTGCTTAGGGGCATGTTACCAAACTCTGCTACGGAGTCTGGCAAAAAAGTGACAGCAAAAATCCTGGTCACCTTCTCCTCCCCTCCCTCCATCTTTCAACCTAGATCTTGTTCTTAGATGCCCCAGGAATAAGGGTTGAGGCCAAAGTCCAAAACAAAACAAAGGTGTTCATTCTTGACCCTGAAGCTTCCAACTGCTGGGTTGGGGTTCAGGCCAATTTAAGAAATTTCAACAGTAATTCTGAGGATGCTCACATTTTTACAGTCAAATTGGAATTTATGTAGCTGTCCCTCACTGAAGCATGGAGCCCGAAGGAATTCAGTGATTATTTCTTACTTCCCCAAAGATGAGCTACTTACCATAAATCTTAAGAAAATCCTCAAGATAGTGTCACATGATCAATTCTGTATATACATTACCTAGAAGTATATACTCCCACGAGGACCCAACTAATGTAATAGCTTACTGTCCTGGTCCTAAATCAAAATGCTAAGTCCCACAAAGAACTTGTACTGAAGCAAAACATTTTTATTTTGTAAACCACACAGTCTAATTTCTCCTTTCTTTATCTCGCAAGCGGAAAATACATGCCAAGGAGGATGAAAATCTAAAGAAACTCTCCCACCAACTGCCAACTTGAAGTTTTAGAGCTTTTATTAAGGACTTGAAAAATTTGTGGGTGCAAATGAGTACTTCTCTTAAAGCTGCTAGCTCTCCCTCTCCCCACACCATACTATACCCAGCTGCTGCTGCTGCTGCTTAGAGTCTGCAGAACATCAGGAGGACACAGGAGTAAGGCTCTTCAATTGAGAGACCCTCTGTGGCCTTTTAGTGGGCAAACACGGGCCCTGATTTCGGATCCAGTCATTACTAGGGGGCAGGCACCATACCTACCTTCCTGAGTTCATTCATCCAACATACTTATTGAGCAGCTACTATGTGCCAAGCACTGGGAATAAAGAGTTAACCACATACAAACGGTTTCTGCCTTAGAAGAACTTATATATATATCTTAGGGGGAAAGAAAAAGACCAACACAAAAGTAAACAAACACAAAACTAAGATATCTTTACAGACATTCCTTACATTTTACAGGTGCGAGACAGAATCAGGGATGCCCTTACTTCGGGGCACTGTGAATAAGTAATATTTAAGTGGGGTCTGGAGGGCGAAAGGAACCAGCAGCGGTGGGGTGAAGCAGCATTCCAAGGAGAGGGTACCCAACCTGCAAAGGCCGCGAGGTGGGAACCAGGCTGTAAAACTGCAGGTGCAGAGGGAAGGACTTGGTCAAGTAACACAGTGGTCCAGGATGAAGAGGGTGGGGAGGAGGAGCAAGGCCTGTTAAAGATACTGGATTTTATTTTAAGAACTGTGGGGCTCCACCAAAGGGCTTTAATAAGCAGGGGAGTACCTTGGTCCTATTTACCCCTTTTAAATATATTCCGTTCCTTACAGCTCTGGGTGGAGAATGGTTTGGAGGGAGACAGGAGTCGAAGTGAGGAGGCTCCTGCAAAGACTCGGGGAGCTGCCTGACGCAAAGCGGTGGGGATGGAGTGGAGTGAGTGGATTCGGGGCACGTTTAGGGCAGCAATGACAGCTCCTAACTTTTCTGTGCGCTAACTTTGCGCCAGGCACCAATCGAAGCGCTTCACCAGGGATTATTAACTCATTACGCTTTCACAAGAAAGCTACACCAAGTACCACGACTGTTCCCAGTGAAACTGAGCACAGAAAGGTTAAGTGTCCGGCATGGGGTAAACGCTCACCACGAGCTCGCTATCACCCCTAACAGCCGAGACCACCCACCTAACTACGCGAAGACGCGATGGGAACCGGGGCAGGGGGAGCCCCCACGTGCCCACTCCCGCAGGACTCTGGTTGCAGAGCGTGCTGCTTGCGCCTAACAGGTACCGGAGGAAGTCGAGGCCTAGGAGGGGACCCTACCTAGTGTCTACGAGACGCTCCGCTTCCAGCCCCGCCGGGACCTCAGGACTTCGCGGGATCCGCGCGGCCCGCGCACCGCCACGAGGCCGGAAGAAGCACGAGCGCAGGCCCAGTTCCCGCAGCCACCGGAGGCTTCGGAGCCCGCAGCCACTCGGGACCCCGCCCCTCCACGGTCCCGGCGCCTGCGCGCAGTTCAAACTCTCCCGGCCCCGGCGCGCGCTTCGCGAAGGTGCTGCAGCCCCTTCGCCTTCCCCTTCCGGGACATCCGCCGCTGGGTCCCAAAGACCGCCGGATCCAAGGGGTTGCTAGGAGCTCTCCCAGCAGGTGGCGAAGGGGGTGACTTGGTGTCTGGGTCTCGGCTCACCTCCTGGCCGCTTCTCTCAAAAAAAGAACACAACACAACACAAACAAACAAACAAAAAACCGGAGAGAGGAAAATAACTGTTGCCTCCCTCTCTCTTAGTTAATTAGCAAAACTCATCCCATTTACTGCGATTCTCGCGGACAGCTTCAGGCTCTCGGGGCTCGAGGCTGGGTGTGGGGTGGGGGCGGTGGTTCTAGAGGCTGAGAGAGGACCAGCCGAGCTTCGAGGTGGCTAAGGGCTGAGACCCGTGTCCCGGGAGAAGCGGGCTCGCCTAGGGCGCACCATGTTAAACCTGCTGTAAAATACAAGGTTAAACGAGCGCCCCTCGGAATCGACCTCGAATGCCCGTTTCTTATTTGAAACCAGTGTGTACGTCTCTGAGCGTGCGTGTGCTGTTTAATCTTACTGATTTGCCTGAAAAAAGCGCGGTCTAAGACAAACTCCTTTGCAAAACGGAGCCTTCTCCATACTCCTTACCATTCATAAGGATGTCTGCGATGGAATTTTGGGCTCAGTGCTGTTTATACTACGTATTCTTGGAGTTTCTTTCATACCAAGCTCCTCTCCCGGAGGATTGAAAAAGTAACTTGTGTAAATGTCCTCAGGGTTCAGTTGGTTCGTCTGCTTTGTGGCAGGCATCGTGCTACGTGCTGGGGATACAGGAAGGACAAAACTGACCCCCTGGGGCTGGAACCCAATGATTTGATGATCTGCACGCGAATGCTGGACTTGGCTCTTTTTGTTCGATTCCTCCTATGCTTTGTCCACACTCCTTGTGTCTCCTATAATAGCACACTGTGGTAGATCGCAATGATCCAAAGTAATTTATTGCGAAGTGCGGGGGCACAGAAACAGTCACTGAAGCAGCATCCGAGCGAGCTGGCTCTTCAACTGCGCGCAAGGAGTTAAGGGGACCAGACCCCGCGTAGTCCAGCGCTCGGGGTGGACCGCAGAGCCTCGCCGCCATTGGCTGTTCCGGGGAAACCTCCGCAAAACAAAGCCTCTGACCAATAAAACTACGGTACCAACCCCAGTGGCTTGCGGGCTGTCCAATAGGAGAAGACCTTGGAGGTGCCCGGCCGTGTTCAGTTGCGGGAGCGGGAGTGAGTGTGGTGGGTGGCCTGCTGTTTGTCGCTCTCTAGCTGCGGAGATCGCCGGTTTGTCCCGATTTGGTTGTGGCGGTCGAGATGTTCTTCTCCCAGGTCGCGGCCCGGCCAAAGACGTGGGAAGCCAGCCCCTCAGAACACAAGAGATGGGTGGAAGTAGGTGTCTCAGATTTTATCTTGACTCGGGGCTCTCACTTAGGTCCCCACTTCCTGCGTTTTATGTAGTCTCCTTGCGGTGATAAAGAGTGGTCGGTCAATCCAGAGTCAGTTAATGCCTGAGCCTCGGGTTGCTAGGCTCTGGCTCCCCGTCCTGTGTTCTGGCTACTTCTAAGTCCCTTCTGTTCTCCGCTACGTAGTCTAGTAATCTGCATCTTTCTTCCCGCCTTTCAGAGCAAGCAAGGCCCTTTGCCTCAGTTTCCTAATTCTCGGACCCAATTTTGGGCAGAAATTATCACAAAAGTTTAAAGGAACTAACAGTGAGATAATGACACTCCAGTTCCAAGCCTACTGGTGGGCCGAGTTTTAGGTTTTGGAGGTTCAAATTTAAACTAGTAAGAAACATAATAGAACAATTGAAATGTTTCTCTCTTAACTGAAGATATTTAATGTTCTTTAGGTATTCAAAGTGTGTGATGAAGATAACAAAGGCTACCTAAGCAGAGAGGACTTTAAAGTTGCTGTTGTAATGCTGTTTGGGTACAAGCCTTCCAAGGTACAGCTTTCTTTCTGTGTCTGGGGATGGGGCAGACAATACGAAGCTCTCATGGTGAATGGATCCTAACGGTAGAGCGCAGAGGGCTAGCTTAAGATACTCATAAGGTTAATCGCTGCCTTATAAGCAGTTTCAGAGATGTGCCCAGTGCTGAGTGTTACTCATTTTTTCCTCTAGAACCCAACTTAGGGATGAATTAAGAAAGCCATCTCACTAGAGCCCATGAAATATGAGATGCTAGGAAGGTGTGAAGAGGGTAGGCTGGGAGGGCACTGTTGGTAACAGGAGGAATTCACAGAGGAAGTGACATGCAGGGGTTTTTTATTGTTTAAAATTTTTCTCTGTTTAAATTATAGAGGTGATACATTAACATACTAAAAAATTCAAACTGCAGAAAGGTATAAAGTTGACTATAAACTCCCTCCCCCTCCCACTACAGGATTCCACTTAGGGGTTACCATTATGAAGTTTCTTGTGAATCATTCTAAAATTTCCTTTGCAGGACAAACATGTACATGAAAACATCACTGTCTTTTCTGACTTAACAGTAGTTGAACATGAAAGCACCCACAACCACCACATTAAAAATATAGTTGCATAGTATTCTTATTACCCAGTTTCCTGTTTTTGGTCATTTAGATTTATTCCTTTATGTTTTGTTCCTACAAACATTGCTGCTGTGGGCAGCCGTTTATATCTGTATCTGTGCTTGTGGGTGTAAATCTGTGGAATAAATTCTTAGAAGTACAAGTCCTGGACATTGGTCTCCAGGAAAAGGTTGAGTGAATTCACTAATAATGAGAGTTGAGCTGAATTTCGATGAGTCGCCTACTTTAGTAGGGCCAGTTTCCTGTCCCCCCCATCTTTGTGCTGTTACATCACATCCTAGCAATGGGTCCCTCTTGTTAAGCTGCTGCACTGGAATTAATCCGAGGCAAGATCTAGTGCAGGTTTAAGAAATCCAACCGCAGCCCTCAAGCAGAGGGAGCACTCGGGACTCTGCCTGCAGTGCCTTCCCTCGAGCCCTTGTTAGACCAAACAGCTTGGCAATCACTTTGACCTGTTGTTGCTCGTGAGGGGGCTCTCTGCCTGACAGATTGCAAGCCCAGCAAAGCCAGGGACCACATGATGCCCCACTTCTCCATCCTTCATTATGCTTAAATGCATCACAACTTCACGGTAAATATGGTCTATGACCATATGAATACCCCAGGTGGGTTCAGAGTGGTTCAAGTACAAGGCCATGTTCGTTATGGAGTGGCTGATTACAAAGCTCAGAGGAGAAGCCAGGGCTGGCCCCCAGAAATTGCAGCTCTTCTGTTAACCTGCAATCACTTCAGCTGGAACTGTACAGCAGGTCAGCCAAGCAGACTCAGCCTTTGAAGCAGTGTGTTTAACCTGCGTTCAGCGGGAAAGATACCTGGTCTCCTGCCTTTATCACCCTTGAGTCTACTTGGTTGGTTTTAATTTCAGCATGTAAGTGAGGAACCAGTGACAGGTACAGTGGTGTGGTAACTTATGTATGTACACTCCAAGGTTTTAGCTTTTATTTTCAGACCTGGTTGAAGTTTTGGATTGTTATTTTTTAATCTAATGAAGCGTTTTATCGACTGCAGATCACTAAATAGTAAAGAACTGGTATAGCAAATCACCTATACACTTAATCAATCATTTGTACAATAAAGTTTTATTAAATAAGTAGCACTTAATGTGTACCCTGTATGAAATTTAACAGATTTATTTTTTTTTTACTTTTTTACTGGGTTGAGGTTTGGGTGTTTTTTTTTTTTTAGTATTGCATTTGAGTAAATGAAATAAATGAAATATTTATTGAATGCAGGTGATGAAGCAGTTAAAGCAGTCATGTAATAAATCACATGCACTTATGCAATTGTTTACACAGTGGAATTATTGTGTTCCTATTTAATGAAAAGGTATTTGCTACTTGCTAGAGATGGAAAGACGGATAAAGCACCGACCCTACTTTGAAGTTGTTTACAGTTTAGTGTAGAGAGACTTACTAAGAGAACAAAAAGCGAAGGGGGCAAGGAGGAGGGTCCGACTCTAGTGACAGTCAGAGTCTACTGACAACTGTAGTGGGAGTCCGTGTGTCATTTAGACCAGAAGAGCTAGATGGACCTCTGATGGGAGTGTCTGGGGCACTTCATGGTGGCGGGAGAAGTTATGCCCTTGTGATTGATTGGATGTGGTGGCGCTAAGAGAGTGGTGGTGTGACACCAGGACTGAAGCGACTGTGATGCCACCAAGTAAGAAAATTTGGGAACAGGTTTCAGTGGGAAGTCAATGAGTTCTGATGGGGGCACATTCAGTCTGAGGGGGCCGTGAGCGTGCCCAGTGCCTTCGCTCATTGAATACCAGGCTGGTGCTGGGGTGTGGTAGTGCAGATCCGCTCTCAGACTGTGCTTCCTCTCTCCGATACGGGAATCTGAAACTGGGGGGCGCGGGGCAGGCGAGGGCTGTAGACAGACTGGGGGCTCCTCAGCTCCCAGGTGGTAGCTCAGCAGAGGAGACTGGGTGGCATTGCCCAAGGAGAGTATGCGGAGAGGGGTGGGCAGTGGTCTGAGGGTGAGCACCATTTAAGAAGGGAGGCAGGGGACGCCCTGAAGAAGATGCGGTAGGAACCCTCCCGGGGAGCAGGAGGAACCAGGAAAGGGCTGGGCATGGAACCCAAGGTAGAGAAACTTAAGTTGGGTGCTGACAAGGTTCTAATTCCATGATGTGTACACTGTATTATAGTATTTAGTAAAGGCAGGCCCCAAACTTTATAGGCAGTATGTGATCAAATATGTTTAAAATGCCCAGACAAAAAAGTTAGGCCACAATGTTAATGGCTTTCATTGGACGGCTGATTTTAAAAACTGTCTTCATAATTTTTTATATTTTTCAAGTTTTCAGCATCACGTTTCTTTTACAATGGGTGGGGGGAATAAAATAAAACCATCTGGCCCATTGTAACAATTTACATATTTGTCTAAAACAGAAAGGTCACCTTTTAGGTTATGCTGCGTTTGGGACAGCCAAGTTGATTTTATGTGCTTACACTGTTTTGGTCAATGCAGTAGAGTTTTGGGGTCACTAGAGCCTGTAGTAGATTAGTATCTGGTAACTTCCAGAGGTCGATGAAAGCATGAAATGACCGTCATAGCTGTCCTGTGACATCCTGAGCCTGCAGGGCCCGACAAAGTTGGCTTCTCTTAAAATACAGTCTCTTCCTCAGGAATTCAGGACTTGCACTGTGAAAAAAATTTGATGAAATTTTATGTCCTATTTTTTCTTCTTTTCTAGATAGAAGCCAATGCTGTGATGTCTCCAGTAAATCCAAACACTTCCGGTAATTAATAAAATTAACATTAACTTTTTTGTATCCGTATTTAGACATTCATGAAAGTAAAACTAAGAGTAAATATAGAGACTATAAAGCATTGTGTTCTGTTTTCAATGCTTTGTTTGGTTTCAAAGAAAGAAGTTCTGGTTCTTTTAATTTTGATGAACTCATATGTTCATAAGTATATGTTTATTGTAGGAAAATGTTAAACCTCTGAAAAGCATGAAGAAAAAATCTTGCTTATAATTTCAACATCCAGTGGCTGATCTGGGTTTCCTGACATGAGCAGGTCAGATGGCACTTACAGATGGGGAGACTGGGGAGAAGATTGGGGGTTTGGGGAGACCAAGAGTTGAGAAGATTTGAGAAGAGTCAAGCGGGGAGGTCAGGGCACTTGGTCGGTGTGAGCATGGAGTTCAGAGCAGAGCTGTGGGCCGAGGAGACAAATGTGGGAGTCTTCAGCGGGGACATGGTTTTTGAAGCCATGGGGATGGATGAGACCTCCTCTCAAGACAGAGGGACTGAGAACCTCAGGAACTGTAACCATTAGAAGTCAGGTCGAGGCTGAGGAAATGGAAAAGGAGAGTCCGGAGGGGCAGAGGGGTGGGACTGGAAAATCAAGAGTGTTGGATCCAAAGGCAAGAGAAGTGGGTGTGGTCCACGCTGTCGAATGCAGTGGAAGAGCCAGTAGCGTAAGAACCGAAGAGGATCCATCGGTATTGGCGGCCTGGGGGGTGCGTGGGGGCTTGAGCAAGAGCAGTGTCTGTGTGGGGTGATGGCAGGGGCCCGGCCAGAGAGGGTCCGAGGTAGACGGAGAGTGAGAAAGTGTGGCACATCTTTCACGAGGACCTTAGTGACTGTGGATCAAGAGCAATACTTGCATTTGTTTGTTTGTTTCATAAAGAAGGTGTTTCTAAGCTTAGCAGAAGGACCCAGAGAAGAGGGAAAGGGGGGATGAGAGCAAGAAAGACGAGTGCCTGTTGTTTGAGAGCAAGGTCCAGAGAGCACTGGATTGGCCTTTTAAACATACTTTTTAAAGAAATAATTTAAAATAGTACAGAGAATAGCTGTGTGCCTTTTGCCCAGATTCCCTTATTGTTAACATTTCACCCCGTCTGTCTTCTCATTTGCACTTCCTGTCACCCTACCCTCCCTTGCCACACTGTACACAAGCACAGCACCTCCATAACTTCGTGCATTCGTATTGATGCTATATTTTAAGTATATTTTAGTGATTATGCTATTACAGTTGTCCCAATTTCCCCCCTTGTCCTCCTCTACCCAGTACCCCCGTTTCTTCCAGCAATTCCTCGCCCCACATTAGTTCATGTCCATGGGTCGTGCATATGAGTTCTTTGGCTTCTCTATTTCCTGTACTATTCTTAGCGACCCCCCATCTATTCTGTACCTACCAATTATGCTTCTTAATCCCTGTACCTTTTCCTCCATTTCTCCCTTTCCCCTCCCAGCTGATAACCCTCCAAAAGATCTCCGTATTTATGATTCTTTTCCTGTTCTGGTGGTTTGCTTAGTTTGTTTTTGTTTTTTAGATCCAGTTCTTGATAGTTGTGACTTTGTTGCCATTTTATTCATAGTTTTGATTTTCTTTTTCTTAGATAAGTGCCTTTATCATTTCATACAATGATGTTTTGGTGGTGATGAAATCCTTTAGCTTTACCTTGTCTGGGAATCTCTTTATCTGCCCTTTGATTCTAAGTGATAGCTTTGCTGGGTAGGGCAGTCCTGGCTGTAGGTCCCTGCTTTTCATGACTGAATATTTCTTGCCAATCCTTTCTAGCCTGTAAAGTTTCTTTTGAGCAATCAGCTGACAGTCCTATGGGAACTCCCCTATAAGTAATTACTTTTCTCTTGCTGCTTTTAAGATTCTTTCTTTACCTTTAACCCTTGGCAGATTAGTAATGGTGTGTAGTAGAGTGGGCCTCTTTGCATCCATCTTGTTTGGGACTCTCTGTGCTTCCTGGACTTGCATGTCTATTTCCTTCTCCAAATTAGGGAAGTTTTCTTTCATTATTTTTTTCAAATAGATTTTCAATTCCTTTCTGTTTCTCTGCTCCTTCTGGCACCCCTATCATGTGAACGTTTGAATGCTTGAAGTTGTCCCAGAGACTCCTTACACTGTCCTCGTTTTTTTGGAGTCTTCTTTCTTTATGTTGTTCTGGTTGGTCGTTTTTTGCTTCCTTATGTTCCAAATCACTGATTTGATTCTTGGCTTCATTGAGTCTACTGTTCTTTCCTTGGAAATTGTCCTTCATTACAATTGGTGTATCCTTTTTTTTCTGACTGGATCTTTTTAGTGTGGTTGAGGTCCTCACAAAGTTCCTTGAGCTTCCTTATAACCAGTGTTTTGAACTCTGCATCTGATAGATTGCTTATCTCCATTTCTTTTAGCTCTTTTTCTGGAGTTTTGATCAGTTGTTTCATTTGAGACATGTTTCTTAGTCTCCTTGTTTGGGCAGATTCCCTGTGTTTGTTTCTATGTATTAGGTAGAGCTGCTATGACTCCCTGTCTTGGTAGTGTGTCCTAATGTAGTAGGTGTCCTGTAGGGTCCAGTGGCACAGCTTCCCCTATCACCCAAGCTGGGTACTTGAGGTGTGTCCTTTGGGCTGAGTACATCCTCCTCTTGTAGTTGAGCCTTCGTTGCTCTTGGAAGGTCAGTGGGAGGGATTTACCCAGCCCATTCAGCTGCAAGGACTGGCTGTGACCACTGACCACCAATCTCTACCCTTGGTGGAGGGTCAGCAGTGCAGGGGCGGGGTGGTGGTGCTCCAGCGTGGTCTTTAGCTGTGCCCTGGGTGTGCAAGCTCTGGGGCTTCTCAGGTGGTGCAGGCCAAGGTCAGCACCTACCTGTGTTCTGCCTGGGACCACCTTGCCTGAGCTATAAAACTGCTGTTTGTGCTGGGCTTGGAGGTTCCCAGGTAAAGCCAAGCTGTGAACTTTGCTGGCTGCTACCAGTGCCAGGCCTGTGGCCACTTAGCAAGAGGTAAGGGGGCTCACTGAGGTGGGCTGTTGTTTGTTTGAGAGGATTTAGGAAGTTGTGAAGCATGAGTGAAGACCAGCCATTCATATGGAAAAGCTACTTGAAACAAGTGTCAGCCAGGTTGATGAGTCTCAGATAAGACACCACATTCCGCCTCTGGGGTTCTGTGGGGGCAGGGCTCAGAACTAGGACAGTGGCCTCTGCCTGCCTTTCTGTCTGGGAGAAAGCTGTCCCCCAGCTCTCACCTTCATGCCAGACACTCCAGTCCCTCCCTGTACGCCACTGGTGGCTTTCAGACCACACTGGTGCCCTTCAGGCTACTGCCTGGGTGCTGGAGCTCAGAGGGGGTGAGTCTGAGGAAGTCCATGTGTGAGTTCTTTAAGAGGAACTGCTTGGGACTTCAGAAGTTTCTTCCACTGATTCAATCCCCACTAGTTTCTGCAGCCAGAAGTTATGGGGACTTATCTTCTTGTCTGTGGAACCCTGGGCTGGGGAGGGGGTGAGTGTTGCCTGGTATGGGGCTGGGACTCCTTGCTCCTGAGATATCTCTCCTGAATTTTTATCCACCACACGTGGGTGTGGGACCAGCCCGTTCCATGTCTCTGCCCCTCCTACCAGTCTGGATGGATGTGGATTCTTTAATTCCCTAGTTGTTGGTCTTCCATTCAGCTCGATTTCTGACAGTACTGAGTGATGGTTGTTCTATAGTTCGTTGTAATTTCGATGTGGTTGTGCAGGAGGCAAACTTTATTTACCTGTACCTCCATCTTCATCTGAACATGAATTTTAAACTATATTTCAAAAGGTTGTAGGGTATATTAGTCATCTGAGAAACTCGGGGAAGATTGGGTTTGACAGATGAGATCACAACGTAGGCACTTACTGCCTTCCTTGAAAGACTGTGAAAGGGATCTCCTTCATAGAAGCTTCCAGCCTTCTCCCTTCCTCTTGGGGTCTTGCTGTCAATGTCAAATTAACTTTCTCAAAGCACCACTTCACATTTTAAAGGGAGAGACGTACAACCCGGGTACTAACTCTCTAACTAGCTTCAATATGTGTTCACTTGCAAGGGAAGACCCAAGGCCACAAACACTCAAGAGGAAAATAGCCATCCCAGCAGAAAGTCCCTGCTGAACTCTGACTACTGCCAGCATATCTTTTTTCTTTTAGAACTTTCCAATACTGAACCCATTTCAAGAGGCCATCAACTCCCTCTTTTCTCCCTCTCAGTGACATAAGTCATATTCAAGTCTTTTTTTTTTTTGAGGAAAGAGGGTTTATGCACAGATTAAATGTTATCCCAAATACATTCTCTCTCTCATTAATGTTTTGATCTTGAAGAAGAGCTGAAATGTTGGCCTCGACTTTCTGGGAGCTGTTTATTCAGGTGGTCGCTTTCCGGGGTTCTTCTGGGTGGCCGTGACTCAGGAGCACCCCTGCTAGCTGCGGCTCTTCTTCCACCCAGATGCCACCCTCCGGGTTCCCTGTGCAGGGCCCAGTTGCTGCTCAGCCTCCTGGGGGAGGTCCACCCTCACACCCTGGAGTGACCGGGACTTGGCTGAGTCCTGATGGTGCACACATGTCACACGGAACCTAGACCTGGGGGCCCAGATCCTGCTTTCCGCGAGCTGCTGGTCTCTCTGAACGTGGGTCGTTTCTGTAGGAGTTCCCTGTGAAAATCAAGAGTGAAGAGTTAAGTTAAAGCTGTTGGAAATAAGAGTAGAATGTCTACCTGAAAATCACACTGGAAGAACCTGAGGATGGCCAGAATGAGGAGCAAAAAGGTGCTGAAGACCCTTTTAGTGCTTGTAACAAGCACCAGGAACTAGGAATGACATTAGTGGGAGAAAAAAAATCATGCCACTTGTTGCAAGAAGCAGCAGACTGCTGTTGGGGTTGGTTCCAGTGTCCAGCGCTGCCGACTCTTCCCCGGGGCTTTGTCTCATCACACCCCTCGCTCGCTGTGACACAGTGCACGCCTCCTCCAGGCACAGAGAGGGAAAGAAGTGTGCGACCAGCAGAAACCCAGGGTCTGTCCTTTGTTCCCTTTGTTAAAGTGAGGAAACCGGATTCCATGGAGGAATAATTGACTGTCTTCATCTTGGTGTTTGATGGTTCTTTAGGGTTTACAAATACATCTGCATGTGTTGCAGTGTTTGTTATTATTATTATAGATATGACACCTGTGGTTTCCTAGCGCCTACCGCACCCAGACTCTGTGATGAGGACTCTTCAGGGATTGTTAAATTGAAGGCGACTGCTCTGTGCTGTGAGGATTATACCCATTCTCTAAGTTTTAAAAAAAAATCCCGAAGCCTAGAGAGGCTAAGTAGTGTGCCCAGGGTGGCACAGCGGGCCAGGACACAGCTGGCCGCAGTGGTCTGACCTCTAGGCTCACCCTGTCAGCCGTTCAATGAACCGTTCCCCTGATTTTGATGGTGCCAAGAGTCCAACTAGTCGGTCATTGCCATGGGCTGGAGGCCAATGTTCATTCCCTTAGGAAGGGGCGGGTTGAAGGCAGGAGCAGGTCAGGCCACAGAAGGCAGGCTCTGCGTAGCTCGCAGACGCGGACGTCCGAATCAGTTCCGTGCTGCTCAGGGTTCTGCGCAGACGGGAAGCCACAGCCAGGTGTAGCGATCCGCACGATAGAAACGCTTTTCTGGAGAGACACCGTTTTCCCCGATGTGGGGTGTTTCTCCCGCAGTGTCTGATGCGTGGACCTGGATGTCCACAAGGCGGTTCAGTAAACACATTAGTGAATTCTGTATGGCTGTTTCTTAAAATCTCTTCCCCGTAGGCCAGTGGCGCGGTGCCAGGCACGTCTGTGTAGTTCCTCGAAGGGCAAAGACCACGTGTGGTCTCAGAGGCTTGGACTTCATTGTGGGTCACATTGTAGAGCATCTCGTCTAAAACACAGCAGCCGAGAAGGGCATGGACGGTGCCTCACTGAACCCTCGCACAGCTGCCTCTGCTTTGTCCCAGATCCACATGAGGTGCGCCCGAGGGGAAAAGCCAGAGCAGAGCACATCCGAATTTTGCCTTGACTGGGTAATTAGATTGAGGCTTGTTTTTTCCTCCCTTTCTGTTTCCGTATGTTATTGCTCTTTTAGAACAGCAAATGTATTTTACTTGGATGCTTAAAGAAGAAAAAAGCTTTCTAGGAACTCCTAACCTTTACCTTTGAACGATGGGAAAATCCAAGAGGTTGACTGATGACCAAGGTGATCACGGCTGTTTGACTCAGCCACGCTGCCCAGCAGCTCTGTTGGTCGAAGAGCAGCTGGTGGGTGCTGAGGCGAGCGGGCACTCGGCCTGCGTGCTTCTGTTTAGCACCGTCTCGTCCGGTTTGTTTCGAACCAGACAGTTTACTATTAGATACCTTCTTGGCCTAAGTTTCCATTTCCATTTTCTAGTCTCTCAAGTTCTACGTAAACAGTGACGGTCTCGGTGTATCCCGCATAACTAAGTTCTGTGTGACTACAGGTTTCAGTCGACTTCCTAGTTCTTTTCTATAATCAGGAAACTGCAGACGCATTGAGGTTGCCTTTTCTTGGCATCATCATCCTGGGACTGGTTCGTGGTATCGCCCACAGATTAAATTGATACGTAAGTTAGTTCAGTTACTTACCCACTTAGAGGGTGCTTAGTGCATTGTAGGGAGAGGGAAAAAAAGAGACACTGACCTAAAGACATTATAAAAAAATAAAATATAGGTTAGGAGAGATGAAAAAAGTGTTGTCACTTCTTTTGTGGCCAGATGTCACCTCCCTACTGGAGACAAGGAAACCTCTGAGAATGTGGAGGAAGCCAGCGCTCCCTTCAAGAGCAGGGGTGGGCGGAGCCAAACTAGGACGGATGGGCGGGGTTGGGGAGGGCGGAGAAGCTAGAGGCGAGCACAGTCAGTGAATGACGGCGGTGCAGACTCCGGCTGCGGCTGCGAGTGTGTCCTCCCGCTTCTGGTGCTCGCTCTCTCTACCTGCTGCCCGTGCGGGCGGCTGTGGGACCCAGCGTGAAGTTAGACTCAGCCCCTACACTCCACGGCCATCGAAGCATTGCATGTCACGTAGACTTGGCAGAGGCATTTTTTCTTGGTACAGAGAAGGGGCCTTACCACTCCCTCTCCGCAGCAGGCTGTGCAAAGGCCGGGTCAGCACGTTCTCCGCTGTGGGGTTCTTCCTGCATTCCCCACGCTCCCCCGCCCTGGGAGTTTCCCACAGACCCTCTTCCTCCGCTCTGTCCAGCCTCAGGGCTGAAGTTCCTTCTCCCAGGTCCCTGTCCCTCATAAAGGGATGGAAGTTGGGGGTTGGGAAGGGGGTTAAGGGCCAGTTTGCCTAGAAGGAATCCTGCAGCTTTAAATTCCGGAATGAGGTGTCAGGACTTTGCACTATTAACACCAAGGAAGCTTTGAAGGTTTATGAGCAGGAGATATACATAATATTTGATAGAAATAAGGTTTTATTGGTTCAGATTTCTCTATTGTACTCTAACCTGTTTTACTCTTTCTTTTCAATTTCTACCCAAAACGATAGTAAAACTTGATTTCTTCCATGAAGGATGATTCTTTTCTCTTTGATTCCCTTACTCTCATGCAGGAAGCCAAGAGAAAATACTAGTCCTCTGAAGGTACTACCCAGCTGCCTGTGACAGCTCTATGTCATTGATGCCACTTGCACGTTCTGTCCTTACTATGTATACATATAGTTTAAAAGGTGAAAATTTATTTTTTTAAAGATTTCATTTATCTTTCAAGAGAGGGGAAGGGAAGGAGAGAAACATCCATGTGTGAGAGATACATCTATCAGTTGCCTCTCGAGTGCCCCCTGCTGGGGGCCTGGCCCGAAACCTAGGCCTGTGCCCTGACTGGGAATCAAACCAGCGACCTTTCGGTTTGCAGGCCTATGCTCAATCCACTGAGCCACACCAGCCAGGGCTGTACTTACTGTGTTTTTATGTGAGCACATTTTATCCTTTTTTCCCCTCGTGGCCTCCAGAAGTCACAACCTGAACTCTGTTTCTCACACTAGAGGAGGCTTGCATTGTACCTGTTGAAAGGCTACTCGAGCCTTTCAAACCCGCATTTTCAGGCATCCTTCAGCCCCTAGAAAAATTACTATGTGGCATTATGAACATGAACCCTGTCCTTTCTACTGAATCTAAGGCCAGACTTACCGTCTAAATAAGCTGGCGTTTTTATTGTTTTCTCTTTTACTCTCCCCAGGTTTATTGCAGTGTCTAATTTAAGCTCACTGTGCTAGCCATAACTGGACCAGTGCGTCATTTTCAAGAGGGCTTCTCTGTGCACATGGGCCCTTAAGCTTAGACCTGTGAACCACAAAAAATATATATACATAATGAAACTTTCAAGGAAAACACTTATATAGTTTTATTGGATTTTCTGAATATATCCACCCTGTAGTGAAAGATGATTACCCTCCTAGGAAACTGCTTAAAAACAAAAACAAAAAAAAATAGAAAAGATAACATTTCCTTGTCTGTCTCTTTACATGACATATCTATATCACATGCCCTTGAGTCGTGTGGGAAGTAAAGTATATACGAGTGTATTCATTATAGAACATGAAAAGGGTCCATTTGGCCAAGAGTGGTTTATGAAATGGGAGGAAATGTTTGCAGTGGTGTGGAACGTGCAGAGACCAGCCGTCTCGAAGGATTTGTAAAGATCGTCGGTCCCCGTGGTCTTTAAGATGTGATCCTCAGTCCTGGGTCCTGTGGGGGCACTTCCGGGACCACTGCTTGCCAGGGAATGGTGGGGAGCCCACCTTGCTCCAAACCAAACAGCTCTGTATTCATCCCCTTTGCACATTTAGCTTTCCTACAGCTAAAAAAAAGAACAAGTCGCAAACTACTGATAGAATCCAACTGCCCAGGTGATTTCTGGACACCGTCTGCAGACAGAGTAGTAAGAAGCTCAGATAAATGCCCCGGTCTGTGGTCCCTGACATTGTTGGGATCCTCAACGTGTAACTATAGGCAGGCGTGTTTTTTAGGTAGCTGCTCAGTGAGAGGTGTGCTTGGACCCAGGGTTGCATTTGAAGTGAGAATGCTTCGGACATATTGCCTCTAGGGGTGGGCACTGGTAATGCAGGTCTCATTGTGTTTGAAATCTGATGGCAACAGAATTATGAAAGTCTTTGTGAAGTGGCAGTTTTAGGTTTGAATATTGTAACAGCAGGTGGAGCTAGTGGGAGGACCTCTATTTCTCAGCCATTTAAAGAGCAGCAGAATGCATAAGACTTGCATTCATGAGCTTGCACTTTAGAGCTGCAGGAATAGCAAAGCATTACGCAGTGGCTTTGAAAGTGATCTTAACTACTACAGCGTGAGAGCCAAGCTGATGCAAAGTCCTGGGTCCTTTTCAGAGAAGGGGTTTGCACTTGGATACGTGTTGCCATGGAAGATTAAAACAAGTGAAGGGCATGTGGGGCCGGGGGACAACAGCGGGAGAGTGTTTACATGGTTTAATATTACTTGATGACTTCTACAGTATTGATTTCAAAAAATACGGTGAATGATCCTGTGGGAAGATAGTGCCAATGAACTTGATTGCATATGTAGAGTTATTTGTGGTGTTAGATTGTTTCTCTTTTTAAGTGGTGACAACCATACAGTTGAAACCCACATTTTCACTTTGGGAAAGCTGAAGGACATCTGCTTTGTATCCGACAGCATTGTGCAATGAAGTCCTGGCTACTTTATAGCTCCAAACACCAATGAGTTTTCTGAATATGTAATTTAAAAGATATCACTACTCATGCATTTTTTTTCTTGTGAATCATGCAATGAACCAGGAAATTGTGCTGTTTTTCCTTATCATTTCCCTAAATCAGATGCGATGATAAGACCAAATACAATGCATGCATTTCCTTTCCTCTGGTTTTTATTTATTTTTTACTATATTATATGCAAATTGGGGTCTCTGAAATGATTATTGATTTTGCTGTCTATGTTATTCAAAAGAGACCTACGTTTTGGCATTTGTTTACAAAGTTATAAGATCATTTCAAACAGATTTTAATACCTTTTGCTGAAAACTAGAAATAGTATCTCCCTATTATTTTATTTACTTATTCACAAACATTATGAATGCCTACTTACATGCAAGGTGTCATGCTAAGCACTGGTGACAGAATTTTGAGCAGTAAACAGTGCTTTCCCTTAGCGTGTCTCAGGCAAATGTGCAGCCAAATAGTTACCATGGGACCCAACGGAGTCTATGGCTGTGCTATGCTCAGAGTCATAGAAAAGGGACTCCAGGGAAAGAAACCAGGGTAGCTTTCAAAGAGGAGGTCAGGCCCTCGTTGCTTCTGGAGGGAGATGTATTGGGTTGGCCAAAAGTTCGTGTAGCTTTTTCCCTACGATGGCTCTAGTTGTGCTTAATTGTCTTTAACTTCTTTCGAAACAATTTTGTTAGATTGTATTGTGACAGCTGTCATTCCAGCATGCATTAAAAAAAAAACATCAAAATTGGTGAATTTTTGTGTAGCCATTTTAATTCTGAAAGTGGAAGAAAATATGCGAGATTTTTGGTTTATTATGCTTTATTATTTCAAGAAAGGTAAAAAAGCAACTGAGACACTAAAAAAGATTCGTGCAGTGTATGGAGAAGGTGCTGTGACTGATGCAACATATCAGAAGTGGTTTGCAAAGTTTCTTTGGCCAAGACATTTTGGCCAAGTAATTCTTTGCTGTGGGGCTGTCTTATGCATGGGAAGGTGTTTCGCAGCACCCCTGGCCTCCACCCACTAGAAGTCAATAGTGGGAGATAGCCGACATACTCAAAATATCCAAATCAATCAAGTTATTGGTGAAAATGAAAAATGGGTCTTTTATGGAAAAAAAATGGACTTTTTGGCCAACCCAATAAAAATTCACTAGGAAAGCCCTGGCTCAGTTGGTTGGAGCGTCAGCCATACAACAAAAGGTTGTGGTTTCCATTCCTGGTCAGGGCACGTATCTAGGTTGCGGGTTCGATCCCCAGTTGGGGCATGTATAGGAGGCAACCGATTGATGTTTCTTTCTCTCTCTCCTTCTCTCTCTCTCTCTCTCTCTCTCTCTCTCCTCCCCCCCCCGCCGCCTTCTTGTCTCTCTAAAATAAACGAAAACATATCCTTGGGTGAAGATTTAAAAAAGTTCACTAGGAGAAAAGGGAATGCACATTCCAGGCAGTGCGTTCCCACACATGGAAGAGCACGGAGGTAGAGAGAGCCGCCTGTCTCGGGGAAACACGGGGAAGTTTGCTAGGAAAGCCAGCGAGGCAGGCTGGGGCTAGATGGCGGAGGGCCTCCTAAGATATGCTGTGGTCAGTGAATACATTATTCAAGAATTTCACCTCGTCTAGATGCTATTTCATTGATTAGCTTTTGGTGTTCGTGGAACTAAAGTTAAGGATTTGATCCCTTGGACACCCAGCGTGATGACTTCAGTTTTAACCTCAGCCAGCAGATTTCAGTATGTTCTCTGGTCTCAGGGGTGAATGGGTGACAACGAAGCTGCATCAGCCCATACCCTCACTCCCGTGGGGGCAAACACCACATGTGCTAATTCCATGCAGTACCTGCTCATTGAACACATCGCAAGCACCGTGGTGGGGGCCGGGAGACACGCCTTGTTGCCTGGAGTACATCCGGCTGCCTGCCCGACTTCCTGCCCTTTCCCTCGTCTTTCTCATCCCTTCAGATGACTCCTCAGACCAACCTAAGCCAGAGCCTAGGGTTTTTCCTTGACATCTGCCTCCTCCAGCCCCTCAACTCTTGTGAAACTTGGGTGGAAACCTTTCTGTCTTCGGCTGCCACCGCCAACACCTAGCACCCACATCTCTCGCCGGTAGACTCCTAACGGGTGTCCCTTTTTTCCGTTTGCTTTCTTCCAGTCCCTTTTCAAGGGAACAGCCAGGAAGATCTTTTAAAAAGTCTAAATCAATTCATGTCACTTCCCAATTCAAATCTTTTTTTTTAATTGACGTCTTATTGCAAGTGTAATAAAAACCGGACGATTTCCTGTGGCCCCACCAGGGCCTGCCCGCCTCAGCAGCCCCACCTCCTGTCACTGTCTCGCTCACTACATCCCGACCATGATGGCCTTGGCCCCTGCAGTGTCCACTGCCTTGAATGCTCTCCTTCCCAGCCTTGAGCCAGCTGGTACCTTCTCATCGTTGGGGCCTTAGCTGAGATAGTACCTGCTCTATGAGATCTCTCCTCCACCAGAGGGCGCTCTGCAGGAGGATCCTTCTGACGCGCTTACAACCTCCCTGTTTCCCCTTTTTGGGTGCACACAGTATTATAATCGTGTACGTTTGCAGCTGGTCCCGTGTAACCACTCCTTCCCCCACTAGACTGGCAACTCCCTTGGGACTGGAGGGGTGTGTGTGTGTGTGTGTGTGTGTGTGTGAGATCTCTTTTTCCCTCTGTTTCCAGGGCGTGGCCCATGCCTGCACACAGTGGGTCCTAATGAATTGTGAAAGACTCATTTCAGCACTTAAAACTAGTTAAACTTTTTTAGTTTCTCAATCTTTATATACAACTAAGAAAAATGTGGAAAAATTGAGAAAATTATTTTCTATGTTTTTTTCCACCATTGGAACTATTTTAGGAAGGGAATGCCACTCCGTATCACCTCATCAAAAGGAAAAGGGTGCAAGTTTTCAGTAATTGTATGATTTGGGGCTATTTTTAAGACGGTGATACATTTTTTTTTAATTGAAATCCCGATGTATAAAAATGAACTGTTCTTTTTATCTGTTTAGGGCCCAGGTCACTGAAACGTTTAGATTCTTGGCTCTGCTCTTGAAACCCGTTACAAAGATCACATTAGAATTCATTTTACTAGACTTTGTAAGCACGGAATCCAATCTCATAGGATCACGCTGGGCTCTTTTATTATGAGAGTCGCAGGAAGCAGAGCCCGGGGCCGCGGAACAGTCACCGGGTGCACCCAGGGCTGGGGCCGGTGCCAGCCCTATTGTTTACGGAATATTCTCTCCGCTTTTATCTGTGGTGTCCAATCGGTGCGGACTTTTGAGGAGCTACTTCTTTGCCCTGATCTCCCAGTTGGAAAAAAACCTGCGGTAATGACATCTGGCTAGGATGGAAGGATCAAAGTAGCAGAAGGAAAGAAAAATTAGGAGGCCTTGTTTAATATACAGCTCGGGGCCCCTCTGTTCGCTCTGTTATAGGGAAGTGTGTTCCACTTTTTTGAGGTCACCCCCCCCCTTCGTCCCCTGGAAAAGCCCAGTGAGCTAAAACCAGCCATTGTTTTTGCTGTTGACTCCTAGGGTTGGGCCTACTTAGCATATAGCAGAATGTCTTTTCCACTTTGTAGCTCTTTAGAAATAAATACTGTTTACTGATAAAATTAAGATAAAATTTGATATGTATTACTTCTTATTTTTGTTTTGTGTTTTCTTAAAGAGGAAGGCAGTCAACTTTGGACTTTTCTTCCCCCCAATTTTTAGGTGTATCACTGGAGGAGTTTTTAAACATTGTAAGGAAAAAGAAGGAAGCTCAGGTCTATTGGAATGAAATAAGACACATCTTCACAGCTTTTGACAGATACTGTAAGTCTCTTTAAACTGTTTTTATAGTAAAAATGACTGTTAAGGCCCTCACTGGTGTGGCTCAGTGGATTGGGCATCATCCCACAAACTGAAAGGTCGCTGGTTTGATTCCCAGTCAGGGCACATGCCTCAAATGTGGGCCAGGTCTCTGGTTGGGGTTGTTACGAGAGGCAACCGATTGATGCTTCTCTCTCATATCGATGTTTCTCTCCCTCTCTTTCTCTCTCCTTTCCCCTCTCTCTAAAAACAAATTAGTACAATCTTAAAAAAAATAAAAATAATAAAAATTTCTATTAGGGAGCTATGAATGGGAACATTTACTCAATACACCAAATAAATATACTTGGAAGTTTATTTTACTGTTCTCATTAGCTATTACCTTAGGTATTGGTGGGAGTTTTTTTTTCCTCCATCATGATTTTAAATTCTTGTCATTTACCATGGATAAAATAACGTTGGCAGCTATGTAATTGTTCTTATGACTATAATCGGGACAACAAAAGGGCCGGCCGTATGGGGTATAGGTCACGAGCCACCTATGGAGGTGTGGGAGATGGTGGCATCTTCTTCGACTCCTGCTTTGACCCACAAAGTGCTGGAGGAGCTGGTTTCCCTCGCTGGATGTGGCTGAGAGGGTGACTTCAGAGCCCCCTGCCCCTTGGACCTCACACAGGGCGAAACGCTCACGGAGTCCAGGTTCAGTATCTTGGCTGCTGTTATGGCTTCCCCTTCGATATGATTATGTTATCATTCCAGCGCCAAGCAAGGGAAAAAAGTGAATCTTGAAGAATACATTGTTTTGGCGGTTTACAAAGACTTGAAGCCTGCTGCTGTTACTGCAGTGCCTGTCTCTGTAGTCCTTTCCCTGGGACCTGGGGACTCAGTGAGTGACAGGGCTGGAAGTGACCTCCAGGTCGCCCGTGGCTTCACTGAAGGAGAGCATCACTGGATCCTTAAATTCTCCCAAGGAGACAGTCGCAGTTTATCTTACATGTAATCAGCTGTTAATCACTGCTCTTCTCCTCATAGCATGTTAAAGTATCGTTGTAAGCCCTGACCAGTGTGGCTCAGCTTAGTTGAGCATCGTCCTGCAAAGTGAAAGGTTGCCGGTTCGATTCCTGGTCGGAGCACATACCTAGTTTGCAGGTTTGGTCCCCGATCGAGGTGCATGATCACTCTCACACTGATGTTTCTCTCCCTCTTTCTCTCTCCCTTACCCTCTCTCTCTAAAAAAAATAAATAACCAAAATCTTTTTTAAAAAATAAAGTAGCATGTAAGTTTTATGGCTGAAATAACAGTTTATAGGGTTCATAAAGGTAAGTGAATGTTTTATATTTTGTTTTCAAACAGATCGTGGCTATTTAACTTTGGAAGATTTCCAAAAAGCATTCAAGCAGGTGGCTCCCAAGTTACCAGAAAGGAGCGTTCTCGAGGTTTTCCGGTAAGGCACCAAAGTCTCCCCGTACACCCACCCCTTGGTGTGCCGTTCGCTTTTACAAGTTCTCGGTTTTATGGCGATCACGTCTCCATGCTGATTTTTCTCTAAGGAACATTTTCATCTCACCACATAGTATCGCGATGCAGGAGAGAAATTATTTATAGTTCAGTCTTATTAATGCACCGATACCCTCGGTGGTGGCTGCTCGCCCGCCAGGGAGGCGGGTAAGAACAGTTGGTGGGGGTGGGAGAGGGACAGGAGGAAAGTAGAACTTCTTTGTGTATTTATGTATTGCCCAGAACCGACGAAGCTTTGATATTTAACGTGGGACAGGCTGCTCGTGGCCCCCAAGGTGTCCGGAGAGAAGAGCTGGCCTGGCGCGGTGGTGGCGCCCTCGTGGCGGAGCCTGCGTGCCTGATAGAGCAGATTTGGAGAGTACACTATGTTGTGCTGATGAACCGATCCTGACAAAATGGGCAAGTGGCTTAAGCGGTTTTTGTTAGGAAGCTGCAGGTCGAAGGTCATAGGCTGACCTGAGAAAATGGTGGAGTGGCCCCTCCTCTGACCGTGAGTGGGAGCTCTTCATCGGCCCTGATACCAGGTGTATTAGTTGGGGTGGCTCAGCAGTGCGAACCAGGAAACCCCAAATAACCCAGCTCAGAAAGACAGCAGTGTCCTTCTCTCTCACGCAGACTCGGCGGTCCAGGGCTGGTCTGAGGGTGACATAGTCACAAGGGGCCCAGGTGCCTCCTTTCTTGTTATTCTGGCTGCCTCAGCACCTGGCTTCTCCCTCCTCCTCCAAGGATTGCTTCAATTTCATCCATCACACTTGAACCCCAGCAAAGTACCAAGAGGAAAGGGAGCAGAAGATACGTCCCTCCTTTTAAGGCTCTCCTTTATTCCTACTTACGTCCTCATGACCAAAACTTAGTTCCAAGGTCATGTGGGATGTGCTGTCTTTGCCCTGGGTGGTCACGTGTCCTCTAAGTTTCTGATACTGAAGAGGAAGGAGAAAATGGATATTGGGGGACATTTGGCAGGTGTTCCTGTTTGGGATAAAAGTAATTTCATGAAATCTGACCAGAAGTCAGCCTTGCCCATTAGAAATGATCAAGTAGGTTATTTGCAGTAAGGAGTTGCACTCACCGTGGTTAACAGTGACGTGTAGGAAATCCTTTCGCTGCATCATTCATGAGCAAGCCGTTGAGCCAACTGTCGGAGGGTGGCCAGGCAGTTAAGGGCGCGGGCAGGTGGAGTGCCACAGGGCAGTGTTGCTTAGATGGTTCTAGGACGAGAAGTCCTTTAAAATATAATAGCATCTTTGTAGACGCTTTGTGAGATGAGTAATGAATGTCAGTGTATTTCTATCATATGGGGTTGTTTTAACTAAAGAACAAAGAATCATTACTGTATTTTCCTTTTACCAAAAGACACAGTGTCCAAATTTGCTGGCCTTTACATGTTAAGGTCATCTTACTTCTATGAGGTGGGTCACCTCATGGAGATGGGATGCCCTACCTCTGAAGTTTTCCGAACAGTACACCTAAATATAGCCCTTCAAGGGAGAAGCAATATTTTAACAAGTGAGAAAGTACCTCCAAAGAATCCTGTGCTACGGGAGAGCATTTTTGGAAATGGGTGTTTATAAATGTGATTTTTTAAAAAGATTTTATTTATTTATTTTTAGAGAGGGAAGGGAGGGAGATAGAAATATCAATGTGCAGTTGCTGGGGGTCATGGCCTGCAACCCAGGCATGTACCCTGACTGGGAATTGAACCTATGACACTTTGGTTTGCAGCCCATGCTCAATCCACTGAGCTACGCCAGCTAGGGCTAGAAATGTGATTTTTAAAAAATGATGTGTGTCACCGATTAAAACCCTTCATATCTGCATGTTTAATAAGTTAAAAATGGAATGTCCTAAGTTTCAGTGGGCTTAGAATCCAATTTTTAAAAATTTAAAAATTTGATAGCTCTCATAAATCTTCAAGAGCAGCTAATGTCAGGAAAGGAGGACATTTACTTGCTGAATGTCAGTCAGCAGTAACAACAAAGTAATAGTTAAAAACGACGACGACAACCCTAAACCTTTTCCTAATCGGGGGATGGAATTAAAAACCGAGGGGCCGTGATGTCCTTTCTCCGGTCGTGTCTGCCTGTATCCGTGGCATGTCTCTGGCAGCCAGTGAAGCCAAGTATTAAAACAGATTACTCGAGCACAAGGGATTAAACTGCGATGTTCAGAAATAATGAAGTACATTAAATCACATCCTTGATAAATATGGTGAATAATTCCTAGTGACAGCAGAAAGCCATTTGCCATTAACAAATAAAATATTTGCATCTTTAGTTCTTTAGAATTTCCACATTATGTTTTATAATGTACCTAACATAGTAACGGAGTAGCACGTGTGCATGTAACGTATTGATAAATGTATTCATAGGCCCGTACATCTGATCTTCCCCAGGATTATGTGACCAAGGCAGTTTGGAGACCACCGCAGGGTGCGACCAAACCAGGCATGATAGTTCACTGAACATGCCCTGATTAAATTCTCCTTTGTGTTATCCTTTTATAGCACTGTAATTTCTAAGCAGAATAAATGAAGTGTGATAAGCATTAAATGAAGTTGCAAAACCAAAAAAGGAGAGAAAAATGTTTTTCCAAGAATGAATCAAAGTTGGCCAAAGAAATAGCGATGTCTAACTTCCACACATACCTCTGTTTTGGTGGCGCAGGTGGTTTCAAAGAAAAAGGAAAATCAGTAATGTAAAATTACATAATGTTTCTAGGGTTAGACACTCGGTGTTTGAGAAGCTTGAGTGGTGTTTCACTGAGTTGACCAGCATCAGTAGAGTTCATTAGCCAGGTTCCCAGTTACCCAGAAGAAAGCTGGTATCTGATCACTAAAATAAGGCAACGAAAGAGGGAGGTTTCTAGTTAGCACAGGCATCTGCGCCTTTAATGACTGAAGGAGCGAGTGTTCATCATTTTCAGTTCGGTGACTGCCAGATCCTTCCCAAAGAAACTTCTAAAGATCAAGAGCTGTCTCTTCCAGAAGTGCTTGCCCATATTACACTGTCATTTTACAAGCTAAACCGAAAAAGCACAACAATAAAACCAACCAGACAACCAAAGCCAGTGATTCAAAAAGACAGACTTGGGTCATAAGGCATCAGAGAATCATTTCACTTTATACCTTGATAGAAACACTGGTGTGTCATGGATTAAATCGGAGGGCATTCCAAGGACGAAATGAGAGACTTTTATAAGGTTTGTGAATTGGTGCGTAACTACTTCGGTTATGTCTACCTTGGTGATTTTTAAAAATTAAAAAAAAAAGATTTAATTTATTTCTAGAGAGAGGGGAATGGAGGGAGGAGGGGAAAAAAACATCAATGCATGAGAGATACATTGATGGGTTGCCTTTTGCATGCCCCAGCCAGGGATCTGGCCCACAACTCAGGCATGTGCCCTGACTGGGAATCGAACTGGTGACCTTTTGGTTCGCTGGCTGGCACTCAGTCCACTGAGCCACACCAGCCAGGGCATGATTTTTATAATGAATAAAAGCAATGTCTTTTAAAATATATACTGTCAGGGTTCATAACATTCACATTCTGTTCTGCAATCATAATCTTTTTCATTTTAACATTACTTTTACAAATAAATAGATTCACAGCTCACCTCCAGGCCTTGTGCCATTGCTTCCGTTTAGCTGAAGCTGGTCCTCTGTCTAGTAGGGATCATCAGACTATCTTCCCTGGCGTCGTTCATGTTCAAAAATGTCTGCCTGGGCCCTCGTCCTTGAGTAAAAGTACACAGTGGATTGACTAGTAACAGTTTTGCGTCACTTTCTTTTTCTTCGAGAACACTGATTGTGCTTATGTTGGACGGACGTCCTTTTACATTTTTTGTTAGTTTCTATTTCATTTGCTTGTTCTGCTTGCATGTCTCTTGGGGTATTGTCGGCAATGTCTCTTCTCCCTCGTGCTGCATCCAGTGTGGCATACCCCGGCCCCCGCCTTATGGTATTATTTTTCTTTTACACATTTCTTTCTTGAGCTGTATCTGCTGGTGTTTCATGTCCTTTTGTTATTTGGCTGTATGTTGCCATTTTATATCTCCCCTAAGCTTTTCTGTTTCTATGTTAAACTCATGTTTTATGGAGGTGCTTGCTGTATTGGGAGAAACAGTGATTTTTGAGATTTTTATTTTTAATGGGTGATCACTTGGGGGCTGCTGTTATAGCTTGTTAAGTATAAAGAGAGAAACTTTCCTAGCAAAGAAGGGATTTTGAGGAACAAGTTACTTTCTTAAGCCAAGAGATGATACCTTATGTAAAAAACAAAAATAAAAATTGGTACTAGTCTGTTTTTCCTAATGTATAAAGTATTTAATATTTGGATTTCAAAATTTGAGCTTCCTTCCAGTGTTTAAAACATAATTTCTACTTAGAGCCAGTAATCATGATTTGTATATTTGTGTTCTAAAATAACTGTTTGCGTAACTAAAATAACTTTTTCTACCCACTGCAAAGGGCAGAAGTTCAGGAGGTGTGAGAACTGACACTGCTGTTTATACAGTGGAATCAACGTGAGATAACAGGCTGTTCCTAGTACAAAAAAGGTTAAAGAAATATTTCCTTTTTCATATTAATAGAACTCACTGAAAATTTTGTAGTGCTGTCTTTTTTAAAAAGAAAAACTTCAAAATCGCCAGTGACTGTAACATTTAGCCTGGCCGTCCAGCATCCGGTCACCTTCCTAAACTCACCCTTCCTCAGTCCCCAGTTCCTGCTTTTCCTCGGCTGAGAGTGCCTGCTCCTTGAATGTGGGATGGGAGTTAAACTTGATTGTTCCCCTTGCTGGTAGCGCCCTCCCTGGTCCCCGTCTGCCCCAGTGAGTCTCAGCTTTTCACGGTCCTGCTCCACGGAGCCTTTCTTTCTTCACACTGAACGTTCTTACCTACTTTATCTAAATGTCGATTGTACTTAGGGTTGTGTATTTTTTTCCACTCACTTACTTGATAAACAGAAATGTAGTGTTTAGGATTATCTCCACGAACGGCTACCAGCTCTTTGAGTTTATGAGCTTATCTGCAGCTTCCGCTGTACCCAGCACAGTGCTCTGTGCACCGTAGAGATTAATAACTAAGTGTTGGTCCATTGTCACTCTAAATACCCAGTGACAGTAAAAGTGACAGTGTTCTCATTTGTAGTTTATGGATTATCTTCTTATAAACTGAAAAAGAGAACATTAAAGTACGCATTAATCTCCAATGGCCCCAATTTGCTTTATTTTGGGGACATTTTCCATTCACGATTTAGCCTCTGTGGTCATCAGGAAGCCGATGCACTGTCCTGGCTCGCCTCTGCTCGCCAGCGCCCCCTGTGGTTTCTGGCTGGTGTCTTTCTCCTCACGGTGTTTACTTCTCCATCCGCTCATGAGCACTGAGATCTGCACATTCCCACCACCTGTCGATCGGCAAAGAGCTCTGGGAATCTCCTTCTGCTTCCCAGCGGTGACCCTAAACGGGAATGTGCAGAAAGGCCACCCTGTGACCTGGCACTTGCGGCCCTGAGGGCACAGGGGTTGTCAGATACCCACATAGTGTGGAAATGCGGAGGCACCAAAATGCTTCCAGTCACGACAAGAGGCGTTCAAAGTTACATCTGATATTTCTGGTGTAAGAGTTCCATTCTTCATGTTACCTGGAACATATACTTCTTCTTTTGTGGGTATTTAAAATTGGTGGAAGGTAAGAGCATCGTGACTCGTGGACCAGGTAAATTTTCAGCATCCATGGGGGTGGGGGCTTAGGCAATTTTAAGAGGGACTCAGGGATATTCTCTTGGCAGAAATATTCGTATGCGCCTCACATCACAGCCACTGTGGAGGGAAGGGGTGTCGTGAGCTTGGGTGAAGCGCACTCACGGCGGAAGAGCCTCCCAGGGCCCAGGGTCCCAGAGGAAAGCGATTCAGGGTAGCATTTACTCCTGCAGATCATCTGCTTCTCCTTTGCAACAGTATTCCTCATTGTGTTCTTTAACTTCCCGTAATTCCTTTCTGCCAGCAGCTGACTCGTGAACATATGTCTTGGACAATCTCTGACTAGAATTTCCTGGTCATTATTTTGTGCATCCAGATGATTCTCTTATAAATGAAGTCATGCGACCTCAACAAAATTGCAGTTGTTCGAGTGGGGACCTGTGTGGGTGGATGTGATTATTGATCTGGAAGTAGCTACATGCTCCTGTATAGAAAAAAGTAGAGAAAAGACTAGAAATCCCATCTTGTCCTTCATACCCATACACAGCAGTCACTGGCTGTACCTGCGGAGGAGGGTAGTGGCCGAAGAAGCAGACTTCGTGAGATTTCCATTTTTATCTTACCAAGTTGTGTATCTTCTTTGCAATGGTGATGCCTTAGTTTTATTTCCACTGTTTTGTCTCAGAATTTTGTTGTCAGAGATCCCATTTTCTATTTATCCTTTTGCACACGACCCCTTTGGGGAGTATGGATTTGCGTAAGCTCTTCCAGATGACCTCAGAATTTCCTCTCTCTGGAAACAAAACCGGACTTTCAAAATCCAGCCATAGACATAATTATAGTCTGATCATTTTATGATTGAAAATCATAAAATGTTTGTTTTTCAGATGGTTTTTAATCCATCTCACTCCACGGACAAAAATTACATCCTCGCATTTGAGGGTAATCCTTTTACCAGTGGAGACTTCAGAATGGATGATGCAGGAATTAAAGCTCAGAAGCTGGACCAGAAGACAAGTAATGACTTTACTGTGTAGGTTTTCAAATAGAACGTGTTGTTTTTATTACTTTGGTTAAGTTAACTTAGTTCATGTTATCAAGGATATATTATTTAATCTCTTTCACATTCAGGATTCCAGATATTGTAGTCCTATCTGATGTGAAACACGTTCAGATGCACATGCAAATGCTACTCATCCTTCAAGGCCCAGGCGTTAAGATATTTTTCTTGAAAGAGGCCCCACCCTGTACCCTACCCACCACCTTCCAGCCCCCTGCAAGGGGACAGACTCCAGCTTCTGCTTTAAACTCCCCATCTGTCATAAATATCTTTCTTGTGTATGCTTCCATGTAGTTATTGGTGTGTACATGTCATTTCCAGTCCTCGAATGCACACTGAACGTGAACCGGTAGACCAGGGCATTCATCATGATGCTGCCCGCAGCGCAGTGTGTACGTGTTGGGTGGATGACGGCATTTTGTGTAAACGAATGGCTCCTGTGGTGAGCATGCTTTTTGTTACGTACTTTTGTTTTTTGTTACGTACTTTTGTTTTTTGTTACGTACTTTTGTTTTACTCTCCAAATGCCATTCCGGCACTGCTGTAGTAAGGTTCCGTAGCACAGGAAGCCCCGGCCGGGGCTGGGAATGAGGAGACTCGACACCTAGTCCCAGCTCTGCCACCGGCCGGGCTTCCCCCAAACCACCGAACCTTCCTGGCCTGCACTCCTCTCGTCTCGGAAGTGAGGGGTCACAGTGTATGATCGGCAAGCTTCTTCCAGCTCCGACACCCATGGATGAGGGCCGTCTGTCATGGAGAGTGGACCAGAAGTCCCCTTTATTCTCTCTGCCTGTCACAGGCATTATTCCGACACCCCCCTGACACCCCCCTCCCCGATACCCCACAGGAACACAGATGCAGGCTCTCAGTGAGACACAGCCCGCTCTCAGGAAGAAATCACTGGGTTTGACAGCTGCCCAACCCGGGGTTGAGTTTCTGAAAAGTCATTGTAACAAGTGTTAGAGCCAGTGTATCCAGTTTCTCATCTACATATGTGGTCGGGTGCACCGTTCTCGCTGTGATAGCTGGAAGGCTGTTTTTCTCATAATCCAACTGTCACATAAGGAACTGCTGCTGTGGTTTCTTTCTTGTGACCGAATGTTGCTGACCCTTTCGGTCATCCTTGAAGTTATTAGTAGCTGCCCATCATGGAGGTGTTCATGCCACTTTCCTTTATGGAAAAAAGAATCCATTGGTCATGTTTTTATTTTGTGGTAGATAGGTACATTCTGGGTGAAAATCTTGATAATGTTGTGCGTTGTATTTATAAAATAAGAAAAACTGGTACTTAGTAAAAGAAACTTCTATCTTATATGAGATATTTAAAGTAACATTGTTTTAAGATGTCAAGAAAAAATAGGGTCAGAATGAAGAGTTACACTTGAAAGTTTAGGTTATTCTTTGAACGTATAACCTAAAATCAGGACCAAAGATTTCCAGTACTGCATCTTTATAACATGCTGACCTGTGCCTTTGCTGCCTCACGTTCGTCCATCTGGTCTACCTACCTGCCATCAAACATTCTCCTCCATCAGCCTGCCTCGAATAGATGCATTCTCGTCATTCAAAGAGTGCCCCAAAGACCAACACCATCAGCATTAGGAAGCTTATAAGTAATGCCTAATCTCAGGCCTCACTCCGAATGAACTGAGTCGAATGTGTTTAATGTGTTCCCTGGGTAATCCGTAGTTTGAAAATCACTGGCTACCCTTCTAGGTAAGTTTTGGATAATGAGAATATTTCAGCATGACTTTTTAAAAAAAGATTTTATTTATTTTTAGAGAGAGGGGAAGGGAGAGAGAAAGAGAGGGAGAGAAACATTAATGTGTGGTTGCCTCTGGTTCCCACCAGGGACCCGGCCCCCAACCCAGGCACGTGCCCTGATTGGGAATGGAACTGGCGACCCTTTGGTTCGCAAGCTGGTGTTCCGTCTACTGAGCCGCACCAACCAGGGCACTATGACTTTTTAATGTTACTTCTGTAGCTCTTCATTGCCTACCAGATAACATCAAGATCCCTTGGCCTGGCATACAAGGCCCCTACCTACATGCAGAGAGACCTGGCATGCCTTTGTAACCTGTCTCCCTGCATTTCCCAGATCAGAAATTCTAGTCCACCCTTCTGACACCCTGGCTGTATACTGGTCCTGTCTCACTTCCCTTACAGCATTTTTGCTCACGCCAGGTTCCCTGCCCTCTCTTCTCTCCGTCTGACTTCCTCATCCACGTATCTAGATGGGATCCACGCCTTTGATCACTGCAGCCCACAGAACTTCTTCTTCCTCAGAACTCCCGTGGCACTTGCCACGTCAATGCATCTAATCATGGTAACCACAGTAACACTGGCCTCTGCTGACAGTTGCTGAGTATTTAGTGTGGACCACACTTGGTGCCGAATCCTTGCAGGGTCCGCATGGGTTGGGCTCTGTCCGCTCCCATTTTACAGATGAAGGAAAGGCCTGGAGAGGTCAGAGGACCTGCCCGAGGTCACCAGCTGGTGAGTAATGGAACCAAGGTTCACCCTGAGGCAGGTTGACTTCTGGGTTGGTGCTTTTAATTACTGTTCTTTTCCCCTCTCACTTCCTTTAACAGTACAAACGTCCTGAGAGCAGGAGCCATGCCTTTTTATCGCCAACCGCCTGGCATGCGGGTAAGGAAGCAAGGCATGTTTTCCCTGCCCGGAAGCGCCGCTGATAAACTGGCTGCGTAATTAGGTACCTTTCCCCTGTTCATGTGAATTGGTTTGGTTTGGGCTGCTATACTTGAGATTTCACTTGATTATCTGCACTGTAAACAAAAGGGACTGTTTACAAAAATGTACCAAAGGAAGCCGGTGCAACACTTTTATCGCGTGAAGCTGCAGCAGGCATCCCGGGTCGCATTGCTTTGATAGGAAGCCCGGTGTTGCGCATGTTGCCTTTGGAAGTCTCTGACGGCTGCAAAGTATTGTGCCAAGTAACCTGGAAAAACAAAATATAAGGTCAGTAAGTGGGGTTTTATCATTTCAAGTGGGGTGGGGATGCCAACGTGAATCCACGATTGTCTGTTTAGAAGGCAGGATTGTACGTCGACTCCCCTGCAACAGCCTTCTAATCAGTTGCTGTGAGTTGCACATTGTGTGTTATCGTTTCCAGCTTGCCCACATTATCTGCTGGTCTTCCCTGCTTGGCTGCAACCTGCTGCCCGAGAAAATCAGGGTGAAATAATAATTAAATGCGCCACAGACTTCGTGTGGCGCCTGTTAGTTCCTGCTCCTTCCCCCCTCGCCTCAGCCTGTCACCAGGAGAGACAGGACAGGCACTAACACTAATAGTCTTTACCTCTTCCCACCCCTCTCTCCTGCCCATCACTCACCTCTAAGCCTCTCCCGCCCGTGGGACTTAGAATTTGACAAGCCCGGAACTGGTTCCTGGGGGCTGAACATGGCTGCTGGACTCTTCTTGGTGGACTCCACCTTTCTCCTTCCCCCTGCTGCATCCTCCCCGCTCCCCACCTCTGTCCTCCTGAACTATGGCTAAGACCCAAGGAAGTTTATACTGCTGTCCCCTCTTTGTCTTCACTTACCACCCAGGCCTCAGACTGTGCCTCTGTCCAGAGGCCCCACCTTGGTCCTGACCAGCCTGCGGTGCCATGCTGCAGGGCCTGGGCTCTGCTGCCTGGATGTGCTCTGTGCCAACCTGAGCCCAGGTTGGAGCGAGCGTACCACGTGCCTCTCTGCGGTGCGGCCTCCGCCCCAACACACTCACCACAGTTTCCCTCTCCCTCTCTCATCAAGTGTAACATCTGAGAGGTCGGCGAGCTCTGTGTCTGTCTACCTGTTTGGATCCTGTTGCTTAGATCCCCTGCTGCCGACCTTGATCCTCTGACTGTCCATCCCAGAATGGGACCAGCCTCTCTGTTCAGGCAGAAACTGTTGCGCCTGCTTGACCAAAGAGTTTGGACTGCTCGGGCAGACCCTTCTGTGCACAGTTCCCCTCCCTGGTCCTGCGTGATTCTGAGTGCTTTCCTTTCAGTGCTGCGGTCTGGGATACCTGCCACTTGAGTCACGCAATACCCCACTGCCGTCCAGGAGAACTTGAACTCACCTGTCCTTGACTCCGCCGTTGAGGGACGGCAGGTGGTTGGCACGTGTGCCATCGCGGTGTCCTCGTGCACCTGTGGCCTGCACTCTCCTGATGAGCCCCAGAACCCTTCTTGCTATTGCACCCTGAGTCACTTCATTAGCTTTGTAACACACGAGGAGATTGACTTGCTTTCTGTCATGTTGTACCAAACCCTTCCCACTGCTGTGCGTTGCATGTGACCTTGCCTTCTGCTTCATGGGCAAGGTCATGGCCTCTGCCTGGTTTTCCTTTCTGGCTCTCTTGATTTCAGAATACCACTGCCTAATAACAGCGGTACAGTAGATGGAACTTATAGTTAAGAGAAAATGTCTAAACACGTTTAGCATTACATGTCATTCAGGGATCATGTTAATGTTATTTAGAAAGAAAAAAAAAGGTTACAAAATACTCTTCTTAACCCCAGTCTTCTTTTCGTTAGGATTCCTGGCATCCCGTTTGTGATTCCGTGTAGAAATCCCCCTGCCTCGGAGCCGGTGTATCTGTCGAGGCTCTCATCCGAGGAGAGGGGAGGGCAGTAGAAGAGTCTCGCACTTGGTCCACTTTGGCAGAAATGTAACTGTTAGGTGGAGAGATAGTAGTCAGTGAATACAAGAATGAATGAGTAATGAATAAGTCAATGAGCAAAGGAACAGAAGGAGGTTGATCAGAGTTTGTGTGTTCAAACTGGGTGTCAAATTGGGTAGATCAGCTGCTGGCCCTTAATTTTATCTGGGCCTATTACAAATTGTCTTCTTTACTGGGTTTTCAATGGCGGATCAGAGGCTTTGAAAAATATGAACTTGTCCCGGCTGGTGTGGCTCAGTGGATTGAGCCAGTTCGATTCCCAGTCAGACCACAGGCCTGGGTTGTGGGCCAGGTCCCCAGTGGGGGGCGCACAAGAGGCAACCACACATTGCTGTTTCTCTCCTTCTCATTCTCCCTCCCTGTCTCTAAAAATAAATAATAAAATCTTTAAAAAAATATGAGCTTGACCACACATTTATATAGAGACTTAAACTTCCATCATCATAAAATTATTACAGTAGTTTTATACTCTCTGAGAAAACTTCTTAGCAGAACCCTGCCATCAGGGTCAGATTCAGTTAACTGGATGCAGCCTCTTTCTTTTTCTCTTGTTCATTTTCTGGTAGAGAAGTTTCTGTAAATTCTATAGGACGGTGTCATTTATTCTGGTTACAAATGTGTCATGACAACAAGTAGCTGGATGTACTTTTCATAAACAACTTGTATCCACAAATTGGTCATCCTGGGCAGAAAAAATTGGCCTTCTTCAGGAATACTTATTTTCGGAGATGGATTGATTGTGCAGAGATCAGATTTGGCCCCCCGGGGCTCAGCTGTGTGTGCTGTCTGCTGGCGTCCATTGCTAGGTACGGCTCAATTAGACGGGGAGGAAGGGAAATGGCAACACGTGGCCCATCCCAGGCGGCAGAATCCCTCTCTGAGTCAGGACTCTTGGTGGGAAAAGCTCAGAAAAATTTAAAATGTGTAATTCCCTCCTTATTTGTATTTCCTATTAAATTAATGCCTTATATAGATGCTGCAGGCTCCACAGCATTCCGTATCATTTACTTTGCTCTTTCTCTCTCTCTCTCTCTCTTAGTTTCCAATTTTCATTATAGTCCTTACTCTTTGCTTTTGGAGTGCGAGCTTATGGTAGAATAAACGATATTAGCTTTAGTGGGTAGATTTCAATTTCTCTTAATGACTCACGAACCAAAATATACCTTCTTATGTTGAAAAGCCAAAGTGGATTATTATTTATTTGACTGACAAGGAAAGTCATTTCTAATTTTATTTAGAGACTGAAATAAATTACTTTGCTGTAAATGAAAAGTGAAATAAATGTATGATCCCCTCCTAATGAACAAAGCAGACTGGGAACCGAGCAAGTTCGCAGTAGATCTCTTCCTCCAGTTGGTGGTGCTACAAACTCTGATAAGAAAGTAATTGGGACGAGAGGTGGTTAACCTGGAGCCTTTCCTAATGAACGTTACCTTATTAGTTTTTAAAAAATTAGTACCAAAAATATATGCCCAAAGTATTGCACCTTCTGAGCTTAGGGACCAAACCTCTCTTTGACAGACAGCAGAATACATTCCTAGTAAACTGTAAAGATGTCATTGGCTCTCATACAATTCACACTTTATAAATTGCACGTTGTGTAACATCTGGCTCCATCCTGGGAATGGCCTTCAGCCCGCTGTCTGGGGAGTGCAGGTGTACTCGAGCGGTATTCCTGGTCCTACTTACGTGCCGGAGTTAGAGCGAAGAAATATTGATTCGTGTTGGCACTGCTATTTTTTTTACTACGAACGTGCTTTTTAGGGGCTAGGCTTGTTTGTTGAACCCCCTCTAGCCCTTTGTTTTTTAGCATCTGAGAAGTCCACACTACAGCAATAGTCTGCTGTTGAGTGTGTCCGAGAGGCTGCCAGAAGCCTTGGACCCCAGGGAGCAGGTTTTGAATTTCCTTACATGTTTCATCACTGTCCCTTCGTCACTTAGATAAATTCCTTGCAGCTCAGTTTGCCCAGCTTGTGAAACGGGAATAATTAACATCTTTTCCCCAGAGTTGGTATGAGCATCCAGCAAGGCACCCGGTGCTCCTTGGGTGTAGTTTATCCGCCATCCCCCGGTCGAGCCCGCCCTGACCCTGCGGAGTGGGCGGGGCCTCAGGACCGGAGAGGCTCAGTGCATCTGATCCTGCAGCGGGCGTTTGCTAATGAAAAGGCCTTTCTCGGTCGTCCAGTCCCACAGAGATTTTGTAAACACTCGTGGGCTCACATGAGAGGCACCTGGTTGTATCTGGTTCTGAGGCACTCGCCTGTCCATCCTGAGCATGTTTATGTGTTGGTCTGAATCTGCCTAAACACTTAAGACTGAGGAAGGGAATACAGATTGCTGAAAGGTGTCACAAAGGTGTCACTCAGAGCTTGTTCGTCCGTTTACTTGTTTCCGCTCACTTTGATCGAGCATCACTCTTCCAAAGAGGCGCTCCCGGAGAGCCCCGAGATGCACACGCCCGCACACGCCCGAGAGCTGCAGACCTCACAAAGCAGGCTGCTCCCCACCAGCAGGACTTGGTAGGCAGCTCCCGTCTATGTAACAGGAAGATTATTTCAATTTCTGTATTTCTCATAATATTATAAAAATGAGTGTGGAATTATAAAAAGTTTTTAGAACCTTTAATTAAATTTTTATTCAATTTGTTTTATTAAAATTTCCACCGCATATTCTGTTTGGAAAGTTGAAACAAATCCAAGGAAGGCTTCAGTAGATAGTAAAATCATAAAACTCTATTAATTAGGTGCTCTAGCCAGCATAGCATTTAAAAAGTGTAACAGTGTGAGGTATGTATTTTTTGAGGAACAGCACAAATAACGTCTTTGGTTAGATCTGATTGGTGGATTCAGACCTTTGAGATTTAGAGATTCCAGAGTCTCGGAGTCAGATGGCGGCCGAGACTTCGGCAATCCCACACGCCGTCTGTCTCACACTAGAGCTCAGAAGAGGGAGGGCTTACCCACGGCTGCATAGACCTGGGTCAGAACTCGAGTCCCCTGACCCCCAACTTAGTGCCCCTGCATTATTTTTTTATCTTCTAGAGGATGCGTCATTTTCAGCGTACATGAAAACAAGCGTGTGCTTGCTCAGCCTCAGTAAACTTTCACACTGAATGCGGAGTATCATTTCTGCCCAGTTATCAGAACGAAAACTTCGACTGCACGCAAGGCAGTTAATTAAGGTGCTCGGGTGCACATTTCAGTGCGGAGCTAAGGGTGGGGGTGGAGCAGGGCGGCTGGGAACCGCAGTCCTCCGCCAGGGCGGATGCGCGCCTGCGTCCGAGCCCCACAGGGAAGCAGGCAGGGTTTTCATTCAGCCTCCGCCTCGCCGGCTTCTCGTTTCTTGCTGCATGAATGGCATCCTGGGCCGCAGGTGTATTGGTAATTTCTGAGTTTGTTCCCCACTAAAAATGACCTCATTGTTTTGTGCTTCTTTTCCATAATTATACAGTAAGAGGGAAATAAACCAGCTCTGAGTACAGCCCACAGCAGAAATCTTGTGCTCTTTATGCAAGTTTGATTTATAGACGTGCACTGCAGAGCGGAGTGACTATGAAACATTCATCTTCCCGATGCTAGTTGCCATGGAAATCAAGTACACAGAGCAGTGTCATTCCAGTCCTGGTGATGCCTGCAGTAGTTTATTCCTTTGTTGTTCTCGTTTCTTAAGCAACTGCCCAGCCTTCTTTCATCGTTGCAATTAATCGCGCACACGAGTTTTTATCTTTTATCTCAAATAGAAAGCACTAAAAATGTACGAGTAAAATAGGGAGAATTTAAATATTTTTGTGGCGTTCAGTATGCATTTGTGATTTTTTTTTCCTCCCTCAATCCCATCAGAAAATGGGTCAAATTAAAAAAAGCATATATTAATGTACAGAAATCTCAATAAAGAGAGCAATGTAAAACTTGAGGGAGAAGCAATGCCATGCTAAGGAAATATTAAGGAACTTGGGATTCTCAGTCTCCCAGTGTTTGCCACTAAGTAAGTCTGTTATTTGGGGTCCTGCCAACCAAAAAGAGCCCCTGAGCTATGCAATATCAGTTCTCCTTTTGTTTTGTTTTGCTAGTCTCCTTAGGGGTTTGAACAACCTAAATATTGGCTGGATAGATGTGGTAATATGAAAGAGTAGGGCTCCTTTCTTTATGAAGAGCTAATGAAGTTCAAGACTTTTTTTACAGTCTAAGTGAAAGGAGTTCTTAGTCTTCCTTATTATTATTTGTGAAGACTCCATCATATCCCAGTTTCACCTAGCGTCGTTTGAAGTACGAGCCACGCCAGCAATTAGTGAGTGATTCAGGAATAAGCCTGCCTGGGTCCGAGTCTCTGCTCCTTTGCTGATTGGCTGTGATCCCTCTGAAAAGTGTCTCTCCTTGCCTTGGCTTCCTTATCCGTAGAGTGGGCAGCTATAAAATCGAGATAATAATGGGTTGTTGGGAGGGTTGTCAGACACAATTCATGGGCCCAGCTCTGTGCCTGGCACAGAGTAAGTGCTCGGGCAGGGGACTATTTGGTGGTGGTGAGGTCATCACTGCTAGGATTACTTCCTGTTCTTACCGCTCTGCCTGCTCCCGGGCAAACTGCATGCGGAGCTGTGCTCTAACCAGAGAGCAATGCCTGCACCCAAGCCTGGGACCCTGTTCCCAGCATCCAGGTGCACAGGTAATTGCCCATGCCTTGTTTTCCTGGGGCCACATGGACTGGCTCATCTCTACACTTTAGATACTAGGATGGTAGCCTAGAAGTATTTAAATGGTCTTCTTATCTGCACCAGGAGAAGAGGAGGCTGCTGCCAGTGTCTCATCTATGACCTGGACTTGTTTCTTACAGTGGGGGGTGCATGGGGTGCATGGGGAGGCAGTGGGCTGCCTGAAACAGCATCTGATCTGCTGCCTCTCCACCCCACGCTCCTTGGGCCACTCTGCAGTGGCTGCAGCCTTTCTGGAACCGAAGTTTTAGGACCTGGTGGCAGAAGCGTGCTTTGTTGAAATTCACTCTCCTTGGCGGGCCTCCAGGGCACACGGCAATGCCGATTTACCGGATTTAGCTTTTGTTTGGTTAGCTTTGTATTTTGTCCGTTTTGCCTTATGCTGTTCTTTTCCCCCCAAATTTTCATGTTTAAATTCCTTCGACTTCATTTCTTTTTATTTTATTAGCTGGCTTCACAGTATTGCTAAAAGTTGTTTGCTTTAAGCTATTACAAAATGAGTAGTCTTAGATTAATTTGTCCTGTTTTTCCCCAGCCTGATCCATAGCCACGTGAAGTAGGTGCACTTTTGTTAATGATTACAACCCAATAGGCTTGAGGGTTTCCCCTTTGCCACATCCTATACCTCCACGCCCAGTTCCCTTTGTTTAGTTCTTGGTTTTCCTCTGTGCCCCCCCAGTCAGTAAGCTGAAGTCGGTTCTGAAGGGGTAGTAGAGGGCTTTTCTGAGTTCTCGGGTTCTCTCTTCTCTGTCTTTCCTCTTGCATCTCCCCATGAGGCAAAAACTCCGGAGTCAGAATCTCACGTCTTCCAGGGGAAGCCCTCCACCCTTGCAGTGACACGGGTATTCAATAGAGGTCTGTGTTCTTGCGTTTACATTGGACACGCTGGATGTAGCTGTCAGATCACCGCCTGAAATGTGGACGCTGTCCAGGTATTTGGTAATGTTTCTACACCCTCCCTGGACCCTTGATTGTGTGTATGGTCCTCACCTGATATCTAACGTGCAGCACACCCTCTTGTCTCTGTGCCCTCCAACGGCCATAGGAGGCGGCTCTGCTCTGTGCACCTCTCCCCTTGGCCTCGTGTCGTTCTTTGTTTTGGTAACAAGTATGTGTTTGTATCTACTGCATTACAGACACTGGGAATATATGACAATAAGCGAAACAGACACTGCCCTGCCCTCTAGGAGCTTACTGTGTATTTGGGGACATAGGTAGGTAGAATCCAAGATGGTTAATCCTGCAAGGTGGCCACAGAGCATGTGGGAATACGTAGGAAGGGCGTGCAGTACAGGCGGGGGCACCGAGACGGTGATGCCGCTGTGAGCCCCGAGGGACGGAAACAGCCAGGCAGAGAGAGGGAGAGTGTGTTCTGGGCAGAGCGCCTCTGCAGAGGTCAGTAGGAGAGCGCTTTGGACAACTGAGAGTTGTTCAGAATAGCTAGTCTGCTCTGGAATACACACGTTTGGGTGGGCGGGTGGGGCCAGAAGGATGAGTGGGGAGTGATGAGCTTGGAGAGGCAGGCAGGGAGCGGATCATGAAGGGCTTTGTAAATGGTGAGAAGTTTGGACTTCATCCCGAGGACACGTAGGAGCCACTGAAATGTTTCATCTGATCTCTCCTATGGTGGTGTGGAGAGTGGCTTAAAGGTGGCATGAGTAGCCTGTCTCTGGGTTGATCCCAGGGACCACCTTCCCAAACTCACCTACTCCTTATCCCCGCAGTCCGGCTCAGCATGTCCAGCTTCTTGCATTTTCCTGATTAGCGCGACGGCTTGTTCCAAACTCCGACTCTCCTTTTCTAGCTTCCTGTCTAGAAGGCCAGCTTTTCCCAAGCTCCTGGCTGGCTCTTGCTCTAAAATGAGTGTGTCATCTGGAACACCCGCTGGGTCTCCCATATCAGTATTGCCCAGAGAGTCCATTGCTTTGCGTACAAGCTTGGATCCCCTAGGATTTGGAGTCTGCTTGCATCTAGCCTGAGCTCCTCTGACCCCTGAAATTCCTTGTAAGTCTCATGGTTGGCCCTTCCTTCCCAGCCAGACCAGACCCCCCCTTGAGAGAATTCCTCTGGCCCCTCTTTTTCCCACTGGCAGCTGAGTATCCTGGGTATTCCACACCGATCCCCACTGCACGCCCATATTGGACGTTAAATGTGGGAAGATGAATGAAAATGCGTTGAATTGGCCAATAGACTTTGGGGGAAGTTACTTCTGTGCCTCAGTTTCCTCATCTATAAACTACGGATGTTAAGAGCATCTGCATCATAGAGTTGTTTTAAGGACTAAATGAGTGAGTGCAGACACAAGCACTAGGCCTGGCCCGTGGTGGACACTCACTGTTCGTTAATGTTTTTATGAAGGTGTGTAGACTAGTCTAGAAAAAGAGGCAGGAGAACGTGAAAGGCTTGGACTGCTGGAATAGTTTGTCACAGCCAAATGGGCGTTTATCTCGAAGGTCCACTCCTCTTTCCTATGCGTGACTGAGAGATGACAGCAGTTATGCGCCCTGCCCAGGTGGGGTGCAGACCAGGGGACTTTATTTTAATCTGATGTTACATTCTGTGCCGATTTTGTTCCGCAAGTTCTCAGTTTTCGTGAAATGAAATCAGTTTTGCATTTCATAAATTATGCTTCATTCCAGACGACAGTCATGACGTTTGCCTCAGCTTTGCAGTTTGGGCCCCAAGACCAGCCCTTCCTCCTGGATAATCATCACAGTAACAGCCACTAGGCGACAAGGCAGTGGGAGACAGCTCTGTATGTTGATTTACTCCACAAGTAGTTACTGAGCAAATGCCACGTGTGAGGCACGGAGAAGGGAAGCATTGGGGCCACAGATCAGGCAGGGACCGTCTGGTGGAGTGACCAGCGGTAAGGATTTAATTTCAGCCGGGGCGGTCCGGGAACTTTACGACTGAGTTACGTCCTGTAGATTCCTTAGGGGGAACGGTGTCCAGGGGGAGGGGCAACAGCACAGACAGGCGGGTAAGGGAGGGGAGACGCAGCTGGTGAGGTGAGCAGTAGACTAGACGTGAGGGAGGGAGCAGAACACCTCACACGTAACAAGTGCGTCTCCCTCGAGCCCAGACCTGTCCCGCCCTCCAGCATGTCTTAACTCATCCGATGCACGTGACAAGCCCCCGGAGTGGCTACTGACATCACCTCCCGTTTCACAGAGGAGGAAGCAGGCACAGAGTAACTGAACACCTTGGCTAAGGCCACACGGGTGGTGGAATCTGGCCTTGACCCAGACGGCCTGACTCCAGATTGGAAACACGAGCAAACATACCCGTCACGTGAGGCAGGACCTCGCCGTCCCCCTGTGTGCCTCTCCCCACGGGCCCCCTTGAAAGGGATTTTCATGCTCTTTATCAGTCAGATCTACTGCAGTTTACAGATTTCAAAGGAAATCATTTTCTTTAAGGGCCTTTTTCCAGTTCAGTTTCAATAGAATAGAGATCTGGACAGCATATAAATTTTCATGGTCAAAAATAGAGCTATGTAATCTACGGCTATAACCCTTTTCATAGACCAAAGGCTGCGGATATATGAAAACACTCGCTGAACTGTACATTTTTCCCCCTTGATTTCTGACAATTTGGCCATAAAATCTTTTGATAAAAATATCAAAAAAAAATCTCATACTGCAACACTGTTAAATGTGACTGCACTAATGGATGAAAAAAATCCATATTTTAGACTGTCAGGACCTGCTTAAACATCCTAGTGGGAAACATTTATGGCTCAAATAATTGAAGTCCGTGTTTCTCAAAAATCTATCTATTCCGCTCAGCCTATTGTTAGATCTTGAAACAAATCACAGAATCGGCTGGCTCGAGTTTCTCTGGGGCTCTTTCCCGTCCCTTGTGGGGCCGAGGCGTGCGCCCAGGGCTGTCGGTCAGTTCCTTGGGCTCGGTCAGTTCCTTGGGCTCGGCTACCCCGTGAGCGGGAACTGATGACGCGGGCAAGCCTCCTAACCTCCCTGGAGTTCAGCCTCCTCTTTAAATGCCGCGATTCTCGGTTCCTGTGCCTTTTTGTCTTTCGACTCTTTGCAGATAATTATAATGAATAGTGCATGATCTAATGGCAAGGAAAGAAATATTAAATAATTTGGTTTCATCAATTTCATTCAGCATTATTTAACAAATGTCTGTTAATCCCCTACTGTGTGCACAACAAAGATCTGTTTATCGCTTCCCAGCACGCTAATAGTTCCGGTGTTCAATCCTCAGACTTACCCGAAGTTCGCCTTCACTCATGTCCCCCTTGTGACTGCATTATTATTGTAGAATCTTATACTGTTCAATGTTATTTTTCAAAAACCCCAGACAAAGAAGGAAGACAGGAACCTTTCATCTCAACGAGATCCCTTAGCATCTTGCAAATTATTATGACGTCATGTGTAGTCTTTCTCCTTTGGTTCTTTTCACTGTACAGAAGCCTTATTTAAACTACTGGGTGAGGCTTCTTAGGAAAACCCGTAGTCGCAGGGGACCAGTGGCGCAACGGGAAGCACGTCTGCCTCCAGATTGCAGGGTCCCAGGGAAGACCACGGCCATCAGATGTTCAGGTCGCACCCCGGCGGGTCAGCCGACGTGCACGTTGCAGTGGCCTGCCGTGATGGACTCGTCCTAGAAGGGGAGCCTCCTCCCGGTTGTATATTGCTCAGACCCAGATGCCGTGGAAAACTTACAAGGACTGCCACTAATAGAGTGTTTTAAAGTATCTGTTGTGTTGAGAGAGAAATAAGAAAAAGACCTGGTGAGAGGTTTATCAGACAGTCATGAGTTCAGGTGACAAAGAACCAGTGATTGGGCCCCTTGCCAGATGGTACGCTGGGCAGTGACAGTAAACTGGGCAGTGACGGCGAACACCCCGTGGCATCTCAGTGCTGCGGTGAGCGCCCGGTGTTGCCATTGCTTCACTGAGTCCCACGACAACCTGGAGGGCTGCACACTGTCCTTGTTCCTGTTTTACAGACAGGAAAACTGAGCCTGGAGAGGTTAGATAATTTTCCCAAAGTCACACAGTTAATACATGGTGGGGGTGTTTCAGGGAATGGTCGTCACCTCCTTCAGCTCATCCTGTTGACGGGGAAGGCCATTATCATCCTGGCCCCAAAGTCAGCTCTTCCTTTGGTTTCTGTCGGTGGTCCCGTGATTTTCCCAGACTCATTCTCACAGCCATCACTGATGTTTTTTTCCTTCTGTCTTTGCTCTAATCCACGCAGTCACCTTGTAGTCCCGAGTCCCTTTGCTTGTTCGGCGTCTTTTCGCTGTCAGCCCCCTTCCATCACCTCAGTCCGGCGTCTAGCCCATCTCAGTGGACAGGCCGAAGGCCAGACTCCTTGACTCAGAATTCAAGGTTGGCTGCCCTCTGGCTCCTGCCCTCCCCTGCGGTTCTTCTACTTCTCTCCCAGTTGATGAACTACCTACCTGAACACAGCACGCCCTTTTCCCACTTGGCCCCTGACAACTCCTTTCTGGGATGCACCTTCTGCTGCACCTGGGGAGGTCGGGTCCCCTCTTCTATTGCCCATTCTGATCAGTCCACTCCTCGGTGACCCTCTGTCTCTTTAGCACCTGTGATGGTAGTGTTGTAGCTCTCATCTCGCGCTGAGCATGGGCTGCCTGCCCTGCGTTGCGGTGCAGCTCTTCCCGTCTGGGATCTGCTGCTTGGGGGTGCGCAGGGGTGGGGCCTAGACCCCTCATGAACGCCTGGAACATTGCTGTACACGCGAAAGTGCAAGTTCCCGTGCTCTCTGCGCATGCGTGAGGACTGAAGTGTTAACGGTAACTATCCTAAGTCTCTCCCATTGAACTCACTGAGTTAAGATCTCCCATTAGTCCCCCGAACCTTCTTATTCAGAGACCCGCTTCACTGGAAAAGGACCCCATGCGTTCAGACTGCAGGTGGGAGGTGGGGGCATTGTTTGCAAGGATGGATACAATTCCCCACCCCTGTCAGTAAGCCCTGTGCGGACTGGCTTGGCCTTCTTTCTACCAAGAGGTAGAGTTTATTTCTCTAATCTCTGAATTTAGCTGACTTGTGTCTTACTTTGACCAAAGAATGTAGCGAAAAGTAGCGTATCACCGTGCCTGAGGGTGATCTTGGGAATCCTCCTCCTCCCCCCACAGAGGATCCCATGTGACGCCAGGCCTTTGACCTGTCAACCGCCCGTGGTCCCCCCACGTGCACACTGGAGATGAGGTCTGTTCGAGGTGCTCCTTGAACTGCAGTCGGTGCATTTTCAAGTTTATATTTCTATGGAAATGGTCTTAAAAGTAGATAAGAAATTGTGATTATTTATACGCCTTAATACATTAATTCTGTTTTGTTTCTTACAATTTCCTGAACGTAGTCCAAAGCTAACATTGCTTTTTAAGATGCTAATATTTTCACAAGCCTAAGTTTAAAAACACCTTGTGTTCTTGGTTTGCAAACAGCTGGAATTGCCTCTCCCTTCCTCTCCTACCCATTGTATGGAAACAAGCTCTGTGTTTGCCAAATAGCAAAACAGTCTTCACTTGACAGTGTGTATTTCACTTCCGAGCTCCCGCCATAGCCGGGTGACATTTTCTTCCACGGAAAATGACGGCGGCGTCCAGGAGTATAGATGTTATTTTTTTCTCCCCCAAATGTATGAAGTTTTAAAATGAAACTTCATTTCAGACAGAATGATATTTGCTTTTATTTTATAAAGGTGGGACTTTTTTTATGGTTCTGGGGCTGTACGAAATAAACTAATAACGAAATAAACTCATACACAAAATAGAAACAGACTCACAGAGAACAGACTGACAGCTGTGGGGGGAGTTTGGGGGGCTGGGTGGAAAAGGTGAAGGGATTAAGCAAAGAAGAAAAACTCATGGACACAGACTCATAGTCCCCGGAGGGGAAGGGGGTGGGGAAGTAGAACAGGGTGAAGGGGGATAAATGGTGATGGAAGGAGACCTGACTTGGGGTGGCGGACACACAATACAGTGTACAGATGATGTGTTACAGAGCCGTACACCTGAAGCCTATATAAGTATATTAACCAATGTCACCCTAATAAGCTCAATAACATTTTTTTAAATGAAAATAAAGCCTAATCATTGTAGCAGGTCAGCTTGAAAGATGCGGAGTTTACATTTAACGTAGACAAAATAGCTTACAATAGATTTGGAAACTGCCGGTGTAATTGTGTTCAAGTGATTCTTGATTTTGTTTCTGTTTTTATTTAAGAGGTAGCTTTCTCCTTTTTTTTAAGATTTTATTTATTTATTTTGCCCTGGCTGGCGTAGCTCAGTGGATTGAGCACGGGCTGGGAACCAAAGTGTTCCAGGTTCGATTCCCAGCCAGGGTACATTCCTGGGTTGCAGGCCATAACCCCCAGCAACCGCACATTGATGTTTCTCTCTCCCTCTCCCTCCCTTCCCTCTCTAAAAATAAATAAATAAAGTATTTTAAAAAAAAGAAAATGCAGAATCTTTACTGTTAATTAAAAAAAAGATTTTATTTATTTATTTTTAGAGAGGGAAGGGAGGGAGAAAGAGAGAGAGAAACACCAATGTGCGGTTGCTGGGGGCTGTGGCCTGCACCCCAGGCATGTGCCCTGACTGGGAATCGAACCTGCGACTCTTTGGTTCACAAACCACGCTCAATCCACTGAGCTATGCCAACCAGGAGCTTTCTCCTTCAAATGTGTGTTCAGTAACACAGAGTTGTTCAGATTCTAGGGGAGATGCAGGGGCGTCAGGTTCGTGCACGACACAGACGCAGCCCTGTTCACGGGCTTTCACGGCTGATGGCCGACCGGATGTGCTGTGTCTCCTTCTTCTGGCCGAGAGGAAGCCTCCCAGTTCCTAGGCAGCTCACTCAGGAGCACGTTCGTAGTGCGTTTCCCCTCGTGCTGCTTCTCAGACCACGAGACTACCTGCAGCATATCGAGGGAGCTCGTATCGCTGCCAGAAGAGTGCATGGTAATTTGGGTGGAAAATAATGCGAGAGCTTTAGGAACAGAACATAATTAAATTAGTGCCTCGTGTAAAAATAGTGAGAGGGTTTATTTTTAGTTTTTAATGACTCAGATCAGTGTGAGGAAAATATGTAAATTAAATGACAACATTCACTTCCGTGATCTCCGTGACTTCAGCTCGGCTCGAGTGTTCATTCTAAGAATTCCATTTTCTTCCGCTCGCCCCTGCTTTTAGGTAAACACAACATTAAAGGGTTTTGAATTTGATGAAACGGGGAATGCGTGGCTGCGGTCTTAGAAGCCTCGAGACAGAGGCCTTTTAAATGGAACAGGCACGTATTCGTGTAGCCAGCCATTCAGTAAGTGGTTATTGAGCACCTACTGTGTGCCTGGTACCTTTCTGGGTGCTGGGGGCAGAGCCAAGGACAAAGCAGACGAGGTCCCTGCCGCTGAGTTCGCGGTTCAGTTGCGAGAAGGCTGGCAGCGACTGAGCGAACAGCCTCACCTCAGACAGGCAAGGAGGACAGACCAGGTAAATGGCAGGATGAGTGGAGGAGGGGTAGCTTTAGATGGGAGGTTTTAACGTTTTGAGGGACAGTTGAATAAGACCTAAATGATGAAAAACTGCCCGCCACCTGGCAGAAGAACCACCCAGAATGAGGAAAAGCAGTTGAAGGGCCCTGAACTGGGTATGAGCGTGCAGGACTGAGGGACAAAAAGAAAGGCTGGGTTGTAATGAGCAAGAGGAGGAGCTGGGGTGGGATTTGAAAGGTAGACAGGGGCGTGATGATGCGCTCTTCATGGATGCCAGCCTGTGTTATATATATTATATTACATTACATTACATTATATTATAATATATTTTCTGTATTTTGGTATAGTATCTATTTTATATCATTTGCATAGTTATATTGTACTAGTGTTATTTGTATAACCCCCTATAAGGTTGCAGGCCTCATAAAAAGGGAGGACTCACCTCGAGATGCGTAGGTTTTTGGGCCATTCCCAGTATCCACAGTTGTGCTCGTGGCGAGGACCCTTTCTTGGATCCCCACCCTTTCCCCACGTTTGTTTGTAATTATCAGTTAAATGCAGCTCAACAGGGTTTTTTCCGAGTCCGTCCCGGGCCGCAGAACCTGATGAGTCTGCAGGGCTGTCCAGACAAGTGCTCCAGAAAGTGGGGACAGACTCGGTCAGAAAGCCGCTCTGCTGGGTTGGGTCTGTTGTTTCACTTGGGGCGCAGCCACCTCTGCTGGCATCTCATTTGCCCTGAGGCTACATAGAGTAAACTGACGTTAAGGACCAAGTATGGAGTCCGAGTGCCAGTCAGTGTCAGTGTGGTGTCGTCTTCAGTTGCTCCCCTTTGTGGGAGTCGCAAGGCATGAAGAAGTGATATTGGGGTCTGTGCATGCGAATATATATATTTTTAAGGGAAGCAGTGCAGACTTGTAGACTCTGTTCTATCATTATGGTCATGTTTCGGGGTGCCTGGTTTAGACAAGGGAGTCAGTAAACAATACAGACCGTCTCTGTGTTTCTGAAGACTGTACGTAGTGATAACCTACTGATGTAAAATTTCCACCGTATTAAACTTTCTAGGATTTATAAGACACTGAAATGCATTACCAAGAGCGCTCATCGAATCTTCCTTCAGAGGTACTTAATGAAAAGACTGTTATTTTTAAAAAAGGCAGTAGTTTAGGTTTCATTCTGGCAAAAGTAAGTTCTAAAAGCCTTTCCCTGATTTGCTGCTGGAAATTCCACTCCTTGGATGCTTGTTTTGCCTTATTCATCCCAATTCTCCCTGCTTGTGTGGTTTAATGGGTTTTCCTCCTGTTCAGAAGAAAACGCAGCCAGTGCTACATTTAGCATCTAGCTGCAGGCACGGCCAGCGCCTCTTCCCCCTGCCCTTGTTCCTGGGGACCTGGACAGAGTTTGTTCCTGGGGACCTGGACAGAGTTTGTTCCCGGGGACCTGGACAGAGTTGCTGGGGCCTCACGGTGATGGCACGCAGCTCGCATAGCTTTGTCAGCTCTGCTGTTTCTCCCGTCGATGTGCATCGTGGCACGCTAGCGTGCGTGTATGAAATATTTGAGGCGGGAAAAGAAATCCATCTCTGTTCCTCCCAGCTGCAGACACAAAGCATCCCACTGCAAACATGGCTGGAGCGCCCTGGGCCAGCCCTGCCGGGGGACCTTTCCCTTCCTCTGCCCCGGAGAGAATCACTAGCTCCAATGTCTCAAATCACTCACGCGTGTCTTTATATTTTATGACACAGAGTTATGTTTGTTAAATAACGTATGGCTTTGCATTGTGTATTTTTAAACCTTACATAACTGCAAATTGCTTTTTCTCCCATCACTGTGTATTTTAAGACTGAGCCATGTTAATACGTGCCTCTTTCCCTGCTGTGGAGTGCTCTGCTGGGGGCTCCAGGGGGCACGATATCTGGCACCCTCTTTTCGCATCTAGAATAAATGGAGAAATAGAGCCGAGGAGTGTTAGAGAGTGCTGGATAAAAATATCAGCTGTGTTTGTGAGGTGGCTCTCTGGGGGGGCGGGCTCGCTAGAATGCAGCCAGAACTGCATGGGTTTACCCTTCCAGTCCCAGGTCGTGTCGCTAGCCTGGGACTCCCCCGGTGAGGGCCGCCGCGTGGCGTGGCGGGGCAGAGCATGCGGAGGGCAGGGCGCGGCATGCCAGTTAGATAAGGCACTTGCGTCTCTAGGGCTACTGGAGGGAGGCTGGGAATGGTACTCCGGAAGGGGACCCCTTTGCTGTTACCACAAATGGGGCTGCCGTGGACGGGCAGGTCCACCACTGGGAGGGCTCCTGCGGGGCCCAGACACCTGGGCGCGGACGGCAGGCTCCTGGCTCTGCGTGTCTGCAACCGGACTGGCCTCCTGAGTCCTTCACCTTCTCACTTGTCGGCGGTTAGAGTTCTTTGCCGTCCTGTTCTTGCCAGCACTGGGGGTTAAACTCTAGTTTTGGCCAACCTGCTGGGTATGAAATGGCATCTTGTTGTGATTTTAATTTCCCTGATTACTAGTCAAGTTCGGCATCATGTGTGCTAGCCATTTGGTTATTCGTGTTATTGGCCCGCATAAAAATATTGTTGTTTTTTATATTGGTTTATAGGGGTTCTTTACATATTCTGGATACTAATTCTTTCTCTATTATGAGTCACACAGATCTTTACCTCTTAGTGGCTTGTCTTTTTCTTTTTTTAAAATGGGTTACCTTTTGATAAAAATCTGATACACACACACATGATTTGGGAATATCATTTGGCATTATATACTTATATGTATATATTTCTCCACATCCCCAGAAATAGAGGAGACTTCAAACAATAGGAAATATAAGGCTCTTTGACATGTCCAAAGTCTAAAATTATGTAGAGAATGTGTAAAGTATCACTTGAGCATACTAATAGGTTCTCTTTTGTGATTCTTCTGCCTGTTGGAATGTTAATATTACCCTTGAACAACTACTACTTTGTATTAGGCAGTTCGAGCAATATTTCTGCAAGATCTGCCTTTTCAAATTCTTTGACGTGATAGAATTTACTGCTTAATCTTTGAATCCTAATGCTTCAGTTACGCGGTTTCGCCTCCGTGTAGTCACATGAAAAGGCTATACCACAGAACACTTCTGATCCACCAGAAGTCAAATTTATCCACCTCCTGGAAACTCTCTTATGCGTGACAAAGCTTCGCATGTTAACTTGTCCGTGGTAACACCATGCTGATGCTCCAGCGGACACTGTTACCATCGACAGGCACGGGAGTCCTAAAGCACGTCACGTGCTGCTTATCCGAGTATTAAGGAAATGGCATCATGATTTCACCAATTATTGATAAGAATAGTCTATTACAGGGGCATGGACTTTTACCAAAAAAAAAAAAAAGATCCTTAGAGAGCCCTTGGTGCAGTCTCTTACTTCACACACGTGAGGGTGAGTGACCCACCCACGGTCACACACCCAGGCGGGCACAGATCAAGAATGAGATCCGGGTCTCAGCCTTGTCACCGTGTGCTTTCCACCGCCGTGGTGTCTTAGTCCATTTGGGCTGCTGTAACAGAGAACCATAGACTCGGTGGCTGCAGCAGCAGAAATTGATTTCTCACCGATCCGGAGGCTGGGACCCCGGAGCTAGGCACTGGAAGAGGTGTGTCCGGCTAGGGCCCGCTTCTCGGTTCTAGACAGCCGGTTCGTAGACAGCCGTCTTCTCGCTGTGTCCGCACCTAGGGGAAGAGCCGGAGGAGCTCTCTGGGCTCCGCTTTGCAGATAAGGGCATGAAGCGGCCCCCAAAGGCTTCCCGTCCAAGTACCATCACGTAGTAGGTTTTAATATATGAATTTAGGGGGAACACCAACATTCAGTCTGTGGCAATGGATTATAGGTCACAGAGTTATTCTCTGTTTTTCTAATGGTGTATATTTTTACAGCTAGATCTCTTTGAGAAGTTTCAGTGTACTGGGCTTTTTGTTGCTGGAAGCTTTTTAGTTTTTTAATACTGAAGGAACTGTTTATTGCACTTCCTTAAATTAGCTTTATGGAAGTAATGTATACCATATTCCCTCCTTATTCTCAACTGGTGTTTACATGCTAGTTTTTCCAGTAGGTTGTATAGATAAATTAAATGTTATGATAAATTATTCCAAAGTGGCATGTTAACAGTTTGCATAAATTAAGACTATGCTGTGATAGTTTGGTTCAGATGGGAAAAACATGTACATTTGTAAATGCATGTAGTTAATTTTTTAAGTCGTTTTTTTCATGCATGGCTATTGTTTATTTAAGTCAATGTGTTTAACATTACAATGAGTGCATTTAACCCAAGAATTAAAATATGACCATTAACTCGTGTAAACCCACGGCTCCTCTTTCCTGTCTTCATGCTCTCCTACCTGGGGAGTCACTGTCTGCAATTAAGTGATTATTATTTTCCTGCTTTAAAATTGCATACATACAAACAAACATACATACACACGTGTATACACACACACACGCGCCTGTGTACTTTCCTAATGTATAATCTTCCTCCTTTTAAAACTATGTAAATGACTGCCAAATGTATGTAGTTTTTTGGGACTTACTCTTTTTCACTCAATATGTTTCCAATATTTATCCTTGTTTTGTATATAGCTATAATTCACTCATTTTAAATGTGTACAGCGTTCCGTTGTATGACATTATCATAATTTATTCTGTTGATAAGCATTTAGTTTTTTCTCCCCATTCTGTTTGCTTTTGCTATTTGCTAATAATACCGTCCGAACAGGCTTGTATTCTTATCCCTGGTGCCCACGTGCGGGTGCTCCTCTTAGTCAGGTACTTAGGAGTCGAATTCCTGGGTTATAATGTATGCAAATGTTTACGTAGGGCCAAAACACCATACTGCCAAGTGGTGTTCCCCTGTCATTTGTATCAGTTTACACACCCAATGACCTGTGGGGCAAGCCCTGAGTCTTGACTCCTGATCTCTTCCCGCGTGGAGCCACCAAACCAAAGTTCCCATGCAGACATGGGCCCACCCACAACCTCATGGCAAATGTGGCTTTGGGTGCCAACTTCCCGCCAGCCTCTTCGGGTGTGAGCTGCCCCAAGAACACGGCCTGGCCGTGCTGTGCTTTTAACTCCATGCCTTTGAGATAGTTTTGTTTTAGTGTCTGATCCAGCATTTTTGGTTTTGGTTTTTGTTTTTTCCCAGTGGGCGTATTGATCTGACAATCCAAAAACAGAAAGTCACATTTCTCAAACGTTTCTTTCTAAATTCTCTTTCCCAGATATTGATTTATTGGGCAGAACAATGGATTTGTTAAGCGTCAAGGAAGACGGACCGTTTGTCTGTAAGAGACGTGGAGAGTGTGTAAAATGAGGGATGCATTTCCAAGGTTTAGTGACTGGCATTTCAGTCGTGTCCTGGTGCTGTGTGGAGGCTGTGCCCGACTGCCTGACCGCTGACTGCTCTCTGGAACACCATTTGGGTGTGAGCTAAATATTTATTTTCTTGTACATAAAGCATATTATCCAGAAATAGTGATATAACTCAATGGACATGCCCCTGAATCTCAACTTTTAAATTTCATACATGTTTTTAATGAGAAGAAACAATGCCATATTTTTTTCTTGCTATCCAAGTATTATATCTAAAAATCACTTTTCTTGAAATTGCCTTCAAGACGTATTTCAGTGCATTTTTAGTTTATACCTCGTATAAAATAATTAACTGTGTCTGAGTGTGTTGAAGGGTCCCCGAGGCCACCGCCAGCTTTGATGATTCACCGGAAGGACTCGGCCTGTAATTGTACTCACGGCTGCGATTTGTTACAGCGAAAGGGTACCAAGCACAATCGGCCAAGGGAAAGCACGTGGGCGCAGTCCGGGGAAACCAGGTACGGGCTTCCAAGGCGCCTCTGGCAGTGCAGTCCCACGGGACGTGCCCAGCTCCCCCGACAGCAAGGTGTGTCACAGGACACGTGAAACGTCGCCAGTCAGGGAAGCCCGCTGGAGACGCCGTGCCCAGGGTTTTTCCTGTGGGATGATCGTGAGTGAGGGCAGTCTCTCTGCCCCAACGGAAAGCAGCGTGCACCATAAACCATGTTGTTGCCCACGCTTGGGCCTGGGGACCCATTCTTAAGCGTGAACGTTGGTGGGAAACTTCTGGAAACCAAGTTCCCAGACTCCAGCCAAGGACTGCCCTCGTAAGCAGGACAGTCGTCCGGCCTGGTAGGTGGACTCTTTTCTGCACGTTCAGTCGTGGCTAAAGTTTTTATAGCGCTTCCTGTTTGCCAGGCACCGTTCTCCGTTTATTTCATCCTCACAGCCACTGTTTCGTAGATGAAGCACTGAGACAGAGAGGTTCAGAGGCTTGTCTAAGGCAGCACAGCTGATACGTCGTCGTAAACCAGGCTTCTAGCTCAGGCTTCAGAAACTCTGACTTACCCAATGCTTTATTAGTGTTTTTATTTCTTGTTTCGTTTCATCCTACTTTATGGCTAAGATATTTCATACATTTCCATAAAACTGTGACGTTTCATGGCTCTTAATTTTCAAGTTTGGGAAATGGTCCTAATTATCATGTACAAACCTTTCCTGACCTCATAAGCCCCTCTCGGCTGCTCCTGGGTCAGAGGGTCTGAGTCACTTGCTTCCGTCTTTCTGCAGGAGGGTCGCCCGGTCTTGGACCCCCGGTTAGTGCTGCTGTTCCTGCTACACCTCCTGCCGGGCTCTTGGCACTGCCGCGGCTGGGACTGCAAACAGAGACGGTGTTGCAGCTCCTTGGTCTATCACCAAAGACAGGACAGCGTCTTTGGTTTATTTCCTTTCTTGAAGTTCTTGTCACTGTGCTAGCCGTATTGTCTACCTCAGTGTCTTGGACAATGACTCAGGGAATGGAATTTAAATGCGTCTTGGACGGTCCTCTGGGATGTAGATGGTAACTGCAATAACAGAGCTGGTAGAGCTGGCCTTCCCACAAGTGTATTTGAGATTTCTTCCCTGAAATGAAGAGTCCAACTATTCGCTCTACCCAGTCCCCAGAAAGCACATTACAGCTTTAAGAGAAGCTTGAGTGTGTAACACATGTGCTGAAATATGACGCAGATGTTCAATGTCTCACTCTAATATTATTTCACTGTTCATAGTCACCTGTTCTGATCCCCGCCTAAGCTTGCTCGTCTTATTCCGTGCCACCTGTTCCCAAGAATGTATTTACAGTCTTGTCTTTTTTAAATGGATAGTACACATGCTAGAAAAAGATTGATTTTTGCCAGTGTCATTCAATAAATACCTTAAGGAGTCCTTGTTATTTTATTTTCAGTGTGATTTTATTTCAGTGTAATACTGTAATGCTGTTTTTACTTCAGTAGCATGTAAGAAGTCACGCTATATGACTGAAGTGTGATGTTCTTTAAATGTTCCTGGATGGGAGACAAGGTTTTTTTTTTAACTTTTGAAGTGAACTATAAAACTTTCAAACTACCACACGATGACAAATGTCCTTGCATTTCTGTAGGCTTAGAATGCTTACGTCTCTCATTAAGCTCAGGAGGTCCCGGGCATCGACTGTCTGAGACATTTGCCTCCTTCTATTCTGGGGCGCTGCATGTGCGTTCCCTATTTAAGCATTGCCTCACCAGAGGGGCCCTTCCCTTCCGAAGTGACTTCACCCTCCCTCCCCTCGCCCGGCAGTACAGCTCTGCCTTCCGGGGGTCTATCATTCCTGGCACCCACCAGCCTCTGGGATGGTCCTGCGTCTTCGTTTGCTTATTGTCTGCTCCATGGGAGCAGCGATGTTATGTGTCTTTCTTTCTTTCTTTCTAAAGATTTTATTTATTTATTTTTAGAGAGGGAAGGGAGGGAGAAAGAGAGAGAGAGAGAGAAACATCAATGTGCGGTTGCTGGGGGCTGTGGCCTGCAACCCAGGCATGTGCCCTGACTGGGAATCGAACCTGCGCCACTTTGGTTCGCAGCCCACGCTCAATCCACTGAGCCACACCAGCCAGGGCATCTGTTTGTCTTGATTACCTGTGGATGTTGAGGTCAGCACAAAGCATGTGGTCGTCAAGTTTTTGTTGAATGAATTAATGGATTAATTTACTAAAGACTGCCAGAAAAATAAGTTATGTTAGAGTTGGTATTTGATTCTTATCAATTTAAACGTATCAGATTTTCTTAGGGTTTCTTAAAGAGGGCATCTCATGGAAAGGTAATCCTACACTTGGTCTAGTTGCCTGCAGATGGACAGTTAGGTTGTTTGAAGTGGTCTGGACCTTTCTGTTTGTGCATATGTGCAAGAGTTTCCCCAGGGTAGTTAGTGCTTTACCGTCTTTTTCACTATATTGCCCCCATGTACAGGGCGGGGCAAAAGTAGGTGTACAGTTGTGAGTACATGAGACACGTTTCCTTTTGTATTAGCATTTATTAGTTGTTGTTGTATTTTCCACACAAACAGCTGTAAACCCACTTTCGCCCCATGCTGCAGAGTGAGATTATTTATGACACACGTTTCCGTTGACAGACAGGTTGGTATTGGCTGAGAGCAGACTGCCCACCTGCCCAAGAGACCTGGGGGCTCCATACCTTGCCGCACCTGTGAAGCAGCTGTGGCGGGTTTCGGAGAGCCGTGTTCTAGGGCCGTGGTCTTTGTGTTTCCCTGAAAGGATTCTTAGAAACTATGCACTTCCTCGTGCATTTTCAGATTGATAGCTAAAGCTTTTCAAAGTAAGTTTAAATGGTTGCATAGCATATAATTTCCAGTGTATTATAAATATTGACATTTACAAACCAAACTGTGATATTACTCTTAAATGTATCCAGTGGAATCTAAATACCACAGTGATTTGATACTCACCATTTTTCTTTCAAAAAATGTGTGAGCAAGCATTTAAAGTGATAGGAACAGATTCTTCTTTAACAATTTGAAATTTCACATTCTTCCTTTTTGAACGTGAACTCCTACTTCTATTTTTCTCCTGTCACCAAATTTTACCCTAATGTAATATTTTTATCTTTCGGCTTTCACTGGCAGTATTTTAAAGTTAGGTTCATTAAGTTATGATTTATGTACTGTAGAATTCTCCATCAGTAGGTGTACAGTCGTACAGGTTTGGCAGGAGTGTATAGTGTGTGGCCAGTACCACAGTCAACACGTTAAGTGTTTCTGGACCTCGTGGTTCTGCCTCTCTCCTCCCTTCTCTGGCTCCACCAGGCTTGTTTCTGCCCCCGTGTTTGTTGCCTTTTGCAAAAGGTCACATACATGGCACCACACAGCTCGTGGTCTTCGGCATCTGGCTTCTTTCACTTCACGTGATGTTGGGCATTCATTGGTTCCTTTCCATTGCTGCGTTGTGTTCTACTGCACATGCGTGCCATCGTTTGCTTAGCCTTTCACCAGTCGATGGACATTTGCATTTTTTCCAGTTTAGGACAATTATGAATAGTGCTGCTATAAACATTTGAGCTCAGTTTTTTGTTTGGGTGTTTGTCTTCATTTCTTTTGGGTTAATAAGTGAGATTTCTGGGTCACGTGGTAGGTGTTTTAATTCTATAAGAAACCAGCAAGCTTTTTTTTGAAGTGGCTGCATCATTTTATAAAATAGAAGACTGTTTCTTGTTGTTGCTGGCACTTGGTATTGTTAATATTTTTTTAAAGACTTTATTTATTTATTTTTTAGAGAGGGAAGAGAGGGAGAAAGAGAGAGAGAGAGAAGCATCAATGTGTGGTTGCTGGGGGTCATGGCTTGCAACCCAGACATGTACCCTGACTGGGAATCGAACCTGCAACATTTTGGTTCGCAGCCCGAGCTCAATCCACTGAGCTACGCCAGCCAGAGCGGATTGTGGTATTGTTAATATTTTTGTTTGTAGCCATTTCTAATAGGTGTATAGTGGTATGTCATTGTGCTTTTAATCTGTATTTCCCTAATAACTAACTTAAATAATTGTTTCTTGTCCTTGTTTGCCACCCATACCTCTTATAATGAAATATATGTTCAGTCTTTGGTATGTGTATATATATATATATTTGGTATGTGTATATATATATATGTGTGTGTGTGTGTGTGTGTAATATATATATATATATTCCTCACCTGAGGACACTTTTTAAATTGCTTTTAGACAGAGGAGGACACAAGGAAAGAGAGAGGGAAAGAAGGAGGGAGGGAGAGAGAGAGAGAAAGAGAAAGAGAAAGAGAAAGAGAAAGAGAAAGAGAAAGAAACATCAATGTGAGAAAGAAACACCAATGGGCTGCTTCTCATGTGCACCCAACAGGACATCAAACCCATAACCTGGGTATGTGCCCTGACCGGGAATTGAACCCACAACCTTTCAGCCTACAGGTGATGCTCCAACTAACTGAACCACACAGGCCAGGGATCTCTGTCTCTGTGTCTGTCTCTATCATCTCTATCTCTATAATCTATTTTTAAGCACTGGGTTGTAAGAGTTTCATATATTCTAGATACAAATTTCAGTCTGTAACTTTTATTTTCATTTCCTTAACACTTTCTTTCAGAGATAGAAGTTTTTTTTTATTTTGATGACTTTTTTATTGATTCATGGTTTTTTTTTTTTTGCCTTATTTTAGAAATCTGCCCAACACCAGTGTGATGGTTAATTTTATGTGTGAACTTGGCTAGGCCATGGTACCCAGTTTTTGATCAAACAGCTGTCTAGATGTTGTTGTGAGAGTATTAAGATGTGATTGACATTTAAATCCGTAGACTTTGAGTAAATCCGGTTACCCTCCATAATGTGGGTGCGCCTCATCTAATCAGTTAAAGGCCATAAGACTGAGGGCCCCCCAGGAAGAAGGTATTTTGCCTCCAGACTGCCTTTGAACTTGAGAGACTGTGCTATCAATTCTTCCCTGGACTCTGTTATTTTCCATTGGTCGACTTGTCCATCCTTGAGCCTACACCACACTCTCTAAATTATATAGTTTTATAATAAGTCTTGATATTTGTTAGTGTAAGTCCTAGGGCTTTGTAATTTCTTCAGAATTTTCTTGACTCTTTTTAACTCGTTGCATTCCCTCGTAGATTCTTGACTTTACATTCTTAACCACCACTATGTTCTACTGCCCTGTAAATGATATTAGTTTTCATTCTAATGAAAGGTTGGCCAAGATTGTCAGGCCACCTGACTCTCAAGTGTGTGTGTGCTCTTCACTAAATGCCTGCCTCTCTGTCAAAGCTATAGGTTTATAGCTAGGACATTTCTGTCATTTGTTTCCTTTTAAATAATCAGCATTTATTTTCTCCATTTTATTATTTAGTTTCCATTGTTATTTTTCAACTTCTTATAAGCCACCTTCAAAAGAAAAGAAAAATGAAAGCAAATTCTTAGTTTAGGATCAATTTGAAAGATGGTAAGAACTGAGTGTGAGATCAAGTAATTCGACCCCTTCGTCTGGCTCTGCAGGCCAGTGTTCAGGAGAGAGGAGCCGTACAATAGATGTTAAGAAAGCTATACTTGCAGATTTAGGATACGTGGAAACTAATAGTTATTAATAGGCCAGAGGTGAAAAGGGGATATACTAATACTAACATGCACCTTTACACGCCTCTGACATTTCTGATAGAACAACTTTTTTCCAGAGATTTATACATAATGGTTTTTTTCTTAAAATCCCCGTGTTGTCACAGAGGACGAATCATCACTTTCCTTTCGTTGTAATTAGAAAAGGCCAGACTGCGGAAGGTCAGAGCAGGCCAGGCTGACTGTCGGGCGGCCCTGACTAAGAGCCCAGTGCGAGCTCTGCTGAGAAGTCGTTGTCCATGCCGGCAGCAAGGGGGACAGGAGCCTGGAGCCCAGCGATGTGGGTTGGCCCAGAGATTCTGTTCGGTAAAGGCAGAGTGTGCTCTGTGTCTTCTTCAAAAAGTAGTTATTAAAAAAAAAAAGCCCTGGCTGGCGTAGCTCAGTGGATTGAGTGCGGGCTGAGAACCAAAGCATCGCAGGTTCGATTCCCAGTCAGGGCACATGCCTGGGTTGCAGGCCACGGCCCCCAGAAACCACACATTGAAGTTTCTCTCTCTCTCTCTTTCTCCCTCCCTTCCCTCTCTAAAAATAAATAAAATAAAATCTAAAAAAATACTTATTCAAACATGTATTGATATATAAAACTGGTATGTATTTGTAAGTAATTCAGGTACTTTTTGTTTGTTTTTGTTGCTTGGTTTTTTTTTTTTGTGGGAACTTTTTGTTTTTGGCATCATACTGTAGGTAAATACATGCCTTGTAATTCATTGAAAAGTAGACAAATGTAAGTTGAGTAAGTGAAGTGGTTTTACGGGATTATACTATAGTTAATATTATAATCACTCGATTAAACAAGCGAGATGAAAGAGAGAGCCGTACAGGTGTGACGACAGGGAAGGAAACCAACATCGGGAACAGCGGAAGTGATAAAAGAATAATAATAGGAAGTGGCCTAAATTTCATAGAAGAAGAGGTGTCTTTTTAATGTCTTGAGATATAAATGAAAGAAGACAAAGAGAATAGAAGAAAAAGAAAAATAGTCACATGTTAGAACTGTCCACCAGAGCTTAACAAAAACAATGGAGAATAGAAAGACATGTGGCTAAATATTGAATACAGTAGCTATTGAGTAATGATCAAAGGGCACAGGAAGATGGGGACTGTGGTTTGGCAAAAGGATGGTCAAAAGAAAGCAGAAAGTGCAGCCACGGTCAATTCAAATGAGGTGAAGGAAGAGAGGGAAATAATACCATGTAGACAATCTTTGAAGGTAACAACGCATATCCTAATGTTGTGTGTACATCACTTAACAACAAGCGATTTTGTTTTTAAAGAATAACAAAGAAGAATGAAAGAAGAAGAAGGAAGAAAGAGACATGGTCCTGGTAAATAACTGGGCACACGGGGAAAACGAGGGGAAATGGGAAAAGCCGTGCCAAAAAGTGCATTCAGTTCCCAAAGAAGGTTGAGATAAATAATCACATTTGTTCCTTGTCTCTTAGGTCAATTAAAAAAAACCAGACATTCAATGTAATAGCCATTATAAAACTGCCTAAAGCAGACATATTGATTGCTGTCAAAATGTACTTCATAGTCTATATAAAGCATTGCAAATGGATCTAGATATTCGTGTTTCAATATTTTAAGAAAACATTTGAATTCAGTATGATAAAAACAAATCTGTGAAAATGATTATTTTTAACCTATCATTTAGGAAGGCATTTGGCAATGATTTCCATCTTTCATTTTTCTTTCTTATTTATTGATTTGCAGGAGGGAGGGAGGGAGAGATGGGGGGAGAGAGAGAGGGAGAGACATTGATTTGTTGTTCCACTTATCGATGCCCTCATTGGTTGCTTCTTGTGTGTGCCCTGGCCGCCGATGGAACCTGCGACCTTGGTGTATTGGGATGATGCCCTACCCACCTGACCTACCCAGCCAGGGCCTGTCTTTCATGTTCTTATTTTGGATATAGATTGCTGCTTGGTACATATCTAATACCTCATCAAAAATATTTGGACAGCAGATAGCATCCAACATGTTGGTAAAGTTCAAAAGCACCTTTATGTAAACGATAGCTTCTAAAGGCCAGTAGACACATGTAAATAGAAGCAAATAAATCGATTCATCTCATACTTAGCAGTTAAAATAGAATGCATTTCTAATGTATGAATTTAGATTTGACCTTGTAAACACTGAAAGCAATAGAAACCCCAGACACCACAGTTACCACAGGGTTCATCTGGTAAGGGACTGCTGTCTCAAATATTTCTCAGAGCCGTCTTTCACCTTGTCCCGACTGCCAGCTAGAATGGTTGTTTCATCTTTTGAAATAATAAAGTCTGCAAGCTTTTCTCCCACCCATGCAGTGATCGGCATTCCACAGTGTTGGAACAAAAGCACAAACTTACTTGTAAACATAGAAACAATTGAACAAAAAATGATAATAATCAGACTCTTTTTGTTGAGTTTTGGGACCTGGGTGTCATTACTCATGATAGAGCATAACAGTGTTTCCTGCCAATTAGAGTTCATGCTGGCCACTGTTCTGAGTGGTAAATTAAGTGTATGATCGGCTCTCCAAATAGTTACTCAGTGTCGTAACGTACGAAAGGGTACCTTTGAGCCACTCGGTTGTTGAGATAGCACTGAGACTTTGTGTGTGTTGCATGAGCGATGTCCCCAGTGTCCTGTCCTCAGTAGCCCTGGAATTTACCCATCGCTGAAGCTGAGTACTTTTAACTGAAGCAGCAGATCAAAACAAGTGCCATGGCCTTTTCTGGAATACAGTACTATATATTAAGTCTGAGACACCACTAATTCTGGGGCACCATTATCTTCGGTGCCGCTAATGAAAGAAAAAGTTCTGCCTGTTAAATCATGACACAGTGCAGTCACAATACATCACAACTTTGGAGATTTTAAAATGGGGGAAAGGTGCCCTGAGAAGCATTGAGTCCAGAAAATGTGCACCTGGAGCCCAAACAAACATTTCACAGCTACCTGGTTCTGAACTGTTTTCAAATTTGATCTATTAAGTGCTATCTTCATCCCGTTTCCTTTATTCTGCCTTTTAAAACCCTCCTTGGTCTCATTATTTTATTTTCCTGGGTGTAACCTTGACATTGCTCAAAATTAGTTCTGGGCATCCGCCTGCAGAGCCGCTCTCTGACCGTGCGGTCACACGCCCCTGCCCGCCCCACCTCGCCTCCCACGGGGCCTGGACATCCGGTGTGGACCCTCACTGGGCTCACCCTCGCCCTGCCGGCAGGGCCTGGATGTCAGGGCAGGCAGACCTGCCCTGGCCGTGATCTCCACACAGCCATGGCCAAGTTCTCTTTCAGCGTTGGGTGGGCTCCTAAGTGCCTGGCATTGGGTGGGAGCTGTAGGTTACAATAGCGTGATGTATCCCAGCAGGCAAGGAATTCGCAGTCTGGCGGGAGAGTAAATGTGTAGAAGGCAACTGGAAGTCGCCGGACTGTAGCCTTGGCAGACAGCTCTGCAGGGGATCAAGTTCCTCTCCACCTCCTCCTTGACTCACTGTTCCTTCTTGACCCAGTTGACCCCTTCCTAATATCAGACGAAGACAGTCTACCCCACATTGCAGAGAAGCCCATGAGGAGCTGTGCACAAACGAGTCACCTACACACACGAGCACACTCCAAACAGGAATTTGCTCTGATCCGCATCGAGCCTCCCCAGGTGGGAACGGGAAGACCTCACCCCAGGTGAGGATGATGTTTGATCGAGTCTTGGAGGGATAATGAGTCGAAGAGGCCCAGTACCCTCTGACCACAGGGTGTGACCGCTGGGGCCCCATCTGCTTCCTCTCCTCCTCCGCCAGCACCAGCACCACCGATGATGATGATGATGATGATGATGATGGTGGTGATAAATAGAACCCACACTGGACCCTGCCTCAGCTCTAGCACCCACCCAGCCACACTCCTCATGAGAGGAAGCTGTGCTTGCCATTCTTATTCAACCCCAGTCTCTTCACTTCTCCACTCCGGTCGTGTGGCTTTCACCTCTGACAGCTCTACTGAGTAATTTTGCCAAGTTCACTGATAATCTCCTAAGTGTCAAATTCAGTGGCCACTCTTCAGTCTCTGGCCTCTTTTCAGCCTTCATCCCTGATGACCACACCCTCCTTGGAACACCCTTTTCCGTTGGTGTCTGTGACAGTCTGAGGCACATTCTGCGGGAAGTCTTGCCTCGGAGTGGCCAGGGGGAAATACGGCAAATGGCAGTAGGGCACACTGAGGGAAATTGTTAACACGCGAACCAGCCTCTCTTTCATATGGATGCAATAAAAAGAATATGTTCCGTGTAAGTGACGCTAGTCGTTATAGACTTTTCTCCTCCTGCGGAGCCCCCGAAGCTTTCGTAAAGGGCAGATGGTAAAATTTGCATCTTCCTGTCGTCATCGACGTGGCCATCAGTGCAGAACACAGACTTAATCACGTCCTAACGCCTTTCTAAATCGGGAGCCCTGTCCCCAGGCTCGGCGTGGCGTCCAGGGCACTCACTCTCAGCGGTCTCTGCCCCTCAGCCCTGGACACATGGTCACAATGCAGCTTTTCATCTGTTTTATTTTTTTTCCCTGGGAAGAAGAAAGAAGAAAGGTGAGTGCAAATTGCAAGAAATGCAGTACAAATTGTGAGATGTCAGTACATTAGTAGTGACGTGGGCAATCATGGGGTCGGGGGAAGAGGTGTAAATTGCAGGATAATAGAAGAGAGGGGTCAGCCGTTAGTGATTCGAGGAATATGACGGACGTAAAGAAAAGGTCCAAATTGCGGGGTAATATGAAGAAGAGGTCAGTACATTAGTAACATGGGACACCGACAATTTGGGAGGAAAAGGTGCAAATTGTGGGATAATGTAAAGGAGGGGCCTGGTGGCAAAGACGTGCCTCCGTCACGTCAGGGAGGCCTGCTGGTCTCGCCGATGCTGGCCGGGCCTTTCGGCAGCTTCATGGCTCTGTCTCGCAGCAGATCTTTACGTCGCTTAGCATTGTTAACTCTCTGTCCCCCGAGAACAACAGCTTGGCCCCAAAACGATGCCCCTAGGAGGTCCCCAATGCTTCTTCTCACGTGTGGAAGGGCAGCGCCCTGCTGGGGCCAGCCAACCCTGAGAGGCAGGACACCAGGTGACCTGTGAGGTTGCCCTTCAGTTGCTGTCATCATACTACTAGCTAAATTTATTTTATCACCTAATACAGCAGGAACCAAGCACTCTCCTTGATCTGTTTCGTTTCCTCTTCACAGCACCCCCGAGGCGGCTGGTCGAGCCCCTCTTTTGTGTTGAAGCAGGGCTCAGAGAGGCGAAGTAACTGTGTGTTCTCCTGGGCGGGGCGCAAGCCCGTTCTGCGGATTCTCAAACTCATGCTTTTAACAATGTCGGAACCTTATTTAATCCGTTCTGATAAATCACGTGAGGGTGTAGGTCTTTTTTGTTGTTTGTTTGTTGTTTTTTTCCTCGTGGAAGTCAGAATTCCACACAGTTCTGGTCTTGAGAAGTTACCTCGTAAGGACAAGTGGTGGGGGTGCTAAGATTTTGTTGCCCTCCCCGCTTTTCTTTAATCCCCACCCAAGGATATGTTATTGATTTCAGAGAAAGAGAAAGGAAATGAGTGAGAGAAACATTGATTTTAGAGAGAAACATCAGTCAGCTGCCTCCTCTGCGTACCCCAACCAGGGGTTGAACTCGCGACCTAGGCATGTGCCCTGACTAGGAACCGAACCCACAGCCTGCTGGTGAAAGGGACAGTGCTCCAGCCGACTGAGCCCTGCAGCCGGGGCCTGTCACCTGTCTTGTTAATGACTTGCATACCTATTCGTCTCACCAAAACTGTATCGTTCTTATCTGGGTAGTTAATATTTTTGGATAAGCTCGATTTAACAAGCGCATTAAAGATATTTTTATTTTGCTGAACGTGGATATATGTCTTTGAACATGCTGGCAGGAGACCGGGTGTGCGCACACTTGTTTCCGTAAGAAAGGACGCAGGTTTAAACAGTGTTTCGGTCGCTGGTATTCTCACGGATGGTAGGGATGTCATTTTCCTCCTGATTTATAATTAGTCCCTCTGAGGGAAGTCAATTACTCGATGTGAAATGGGCTTCAAAGGCAGGGTTTGAAGCATCTTTATCCTTAGTTTGCAAATATATCTTTATTCAGCTACAGGAAAAAAATAAACAAATGAATACTTTAATTTGATGCACAGAGCACTTAAAACAAGGAGCCACAGTGTAAAGAGAGCGGGAGGAAGCCCACCCCCCGGGGGTGGGGGGCGGGGGGCAGCTCCCCGTGGCTGTGTTCTCAAAGACAAGTGGTCCTGCTTCGGGAAGCCGGGAAGAGAACCCCCAGCCACACTGGGTTCAGGAGCGCATTTTACGGGAGACCGTTCACTACTTAACTCCGCAGGGTACTTTTATCTTGATGTGTACTAATAATACATGCCTTATTTTGGTGGGGCTTGATACAAAATCAAAATACCTTTCCTTGGAGTAGGGCTGTTTCATGTCATGAACTCTTCCTGCAGACCACACGACCCCAGAAGCAATAATAGCTGAAATACAATGCCTACCTTGAAATGCAGGGCTGTCCGACTTATAATCTACACGAAGGTCTGTAGAAGATGATCAAAAAGAAACCTTTAGTTTTGTTTGGTCCTCCTGGGTTTCTCCTCAGGCGCCAAGTGTTTTGTTTCGACTCCGCGGCCAGGTTGCACACAGCAGACCTGTCCGTTAAATGGGTGTTTATTGCACAGTTACTGTGGGCTCCGCTCAGGGTTTTCCCCTCTGGAAGAAACAAGGAAATGTGGCTGCTGGCTGAGGTTTGCGGCCTCGGGGGGAAGTGGAACCTGGAACCTGGAATGTAACGACTGGACCTCGGAATCCATGGTGCTTCCTTTCCCAGGCAGCTTTGTTGCCTAGCGTGGTTCACTCGGACCCAGTGCCTACAGGTCCTGTTACCGGTCAAATACTGAAAGGAGAGGAGGCGGAGCCTTTCCCCGCCAGTCTAGGCGCTGGGCCCACCCTTTCTTCAGTGCCCTCCTGCCTGGCAGGATCCCCCTGTTCCCAAGTCACCAGCCCATCGCCCCGTCTCCGTGTGCCACCCAAACTCGCAGGTCCTCCTCGTAGCTGATCTCGGGTGGGTGGTAGCGGTGAAGCATTCTGATTTAACTTATTCACACTATAGTGTTCATGACCGTCAGTCCCTTCATCCTCCCCGGGACATCCATATGGAAAGTAAGTACTAATTAAATGCTTATTAAATCAAACAAGTGTAGATTATTTAGGGTGTCGAACAGTGAAATAAGGCTGAGCAAGGGGAGCTGTGCTGGGGGACAGGAGGGTCACCGTTTAGACAGAGGAGCCCATGTGGAACTTGTTTCCTTGGTGGGAGCTCCCCTGGGCCAGTCCTGCTCTTCACGACTTCTTTCCTCGTGCTGCTTCTAACTCCTCAGTTCTCCTGGAAAAGGCCACGCGTCCACACGGTGAGGCAGCAGTCGAAGCTCCCCTGGTGGAGGGGAGGGTTGGGGGGCTGTGGGGAGGACGGGGTGTGGGCTGAGGACACAGTGACCCATTGTAGGCGGGAGTTATGCAGGAGGCAGCTGGAAGGCAGGGACAAGGCCCGAGGGGGGAGATGAGGTGTCACACTGCAGAGGGAGCAGAGGGCCCGAAATCGCTCAGCAAGTTCAGGCCCTGAAAACTGGTGATGAGCAGACAGCTTGGTCCTGCCTTCGTACTTAGGGGCAGTCGCGTCAGGAAAGAAGACTTTGGCAAACAGTTATGCTAAACCTAGACCATCAAGAATCTCAACCTGCTACGTTAGAAAAGCAAAGGATATCGTGCCTGATGGTAACTGCAGCCCTGAGCGAGATGGGGGTGGGCTGGCTGCTCTGAGGGAGGGACGTTTCGGCTACTACGAGCTGGGGATGGAGGCAGGTCCGCCAGATGCAGAGGGCGGGGAGGGCCAGGCTGTGGTGCGGAGAGCATCTCAGGCAAGGTGCACGGTGTGTGCCGAACCGGGGAGGAGAGGGTCTTCGTGACTGTGTGACTGCCAGTGAGACCTGAGAGGAGAACTCCTGGGGGCGGGGAGCCTGGAGGAGGTGGGGCAGAGACACGGCTCTGTCCCCCAGGCGTGGACCTTAGGGGCTTGGGGCCTCAAGGGTTGGGGGTCTGGTGTTAAGAATTTAGAGTGATGCCCAGGCCAGGTAGCTCAGTGGGTTAGAGTGTCGTCCCAATAGGCCAAGGTTGCAGGTCGATCCCCAGTCAGAGCACCTGTGAGAATCAACCAGTGAATCCATGAATAAGTGGAACAAAAAAAGTCAATGTTTCTCTCTTTCTCCCCTGTTCTTTCCTCTGTCTCTAAAATCAGTCAATTAAAAAAATTGTTTTAAGAATTTAAAGTGCAAGACTGACAGGTTGTACCGTGTGGCCCTGAGTGTTTGTGGAACTGGGGCTTCGGGGAAGGGGGTCCGGAGTGAGGGCTGATCAGGTCTGGAGGGGCCTGGGGGCCACCAGCGCCCCCTGCGTGTGACCGGAGAGGTGCCCGGCGTGGCCCCTGCTCAGAAATCTCTTCCCAGTCACCTCCGACATGGTGTCTGAAATCCTGTAACTGGGGAATGCATCTCATAAAACACCCAAGTTCCCCAACAACCAAGGCTTGGGCAAAATTATGCAATAAGTAACATTTAAAGAGTTCATCCGACGCCCCCTCCCCAGCCGTCCTTTTCTAAACTGCCTTTTCCCTTTCTCGTGGCGTCTCTTCTCCCTTCAGGTACCCCAGGCTTAATCTCCAAATCAACACCCGATTCCAAGGGAGACTCTGCCCCCTGTGGTTTACGAGAACTTTATGATGCGATTTTGAGCCAGTCTGTAGAATGTACCGTGCCGATTGTAACTCAGGTGCCATGAGTGGTGAAGGAGACTAGTCGGCTCTCAGGCTGAACCTTGGGGAGGTGGGGTTGGCTTTGGTGTGACTCCTCAGCGCTGGGACTCAGGCCTTACCCCTGTGTCCCCTGTGACCTCGGCTGGGTACCCGCTGTAGTTGCGACACTAACTACAGTAGCTTCGGGCCTCACACCCCCACCCTCAAGGTCTTATCTTATGCTTCTCTCTGAGGTCCTGGGACAACCCTAAACCAATTAACTGGGGCCAGGAGCGTCTCCTGATCTGAGTGAGAACAGTCACCACTAGCAAGGGCGACTGATTGGCAGATCGCTCCCCCACCCCTGAAGCTGTGGGTGTGGGTGAGGTCCTTCTTTCCAAAATCAGGGGGATCCTAGACACTCACAATGGGAGTGGGATTTAGTGGGTTCTAGGGAATCACCAGACGATGTCGGCAGAATGTTAAACAGAAGGGGAAGGAATTGTTTTTAGGGTGGACAGTGGGGCCGTCTCAGAGTCCCTGAAACTTACACTTCCCACACCACCAGCCTTCCAGTGGACACACTCAGACGGTCACTTACCTGCCGCACTGGCTCAGATTACCCAGCGGTCTTTGTCTCTGACACTTATGTGCCATGGGCATTTGAACCTGGGAGTCTGAAGTTTAAACAGGTGAAGTGTGTGGGTGTGATGGGTGGAATAAAAAAATAAAAAGGTGTAGATCCTACTTGTTTAGGACAATTATGCATTATTTAAAATTATTTGCTATTTTAAAAATTTAACAGTATCTTTCATTGAATATATTAGAATCACTTTATAAACTGGAGTTTGGCAGGAAGGGAAGGAGCTGAAAATAAATGTTATTGGTTAATGAAAGATTTGATGATCTTTTGTTCTCCGTCTTATCTAAGTCGAAAGATTTTACAATTCAGAATAAGTGAATCTTCATGTTTTTCAATGGGAATGGTTTTATTTCTTACAATTTTTAGTTGTCTAAATAATACAAGGCCATATTGAATTCCTCAGAAATGTTGCCAAGTAAAACAAAAATATTATAGCATTTAACATTTTGTAACCTTTCTCCTCAACCAAGTATATTTCGCTAACATTCACGTAAATATTTAAACGAAAATTAGCATACGTGCCCCGCTCAGCAAATACCCGTCATGCGCAGGGCGCTCTCCGGTTGCTAGAGAAATCGAAGGCCCACGTCCCGTCCTCAGGGAGGAGCACGCCATCCATTTGGGACGAAGGGCAATAAAACGGAAAATAAATAGTAGCCATTCACTGCTGGTTCCACTGGGTGAGATGAAACACGAGTTCAGGAAGAGAGCCATTGCGGGGGTGGGGGCAGGCGGGGGGGGGGGGGGGGAGAAGCCTGCAGGGGACCGGGAGGCGGGTCCTGGTGAAGAAGGGAGGCCGCTCCAGGCCACCGAGTCAGTCTGCTTTTGCAGTTACATCTCACTCTGTTTCCCCTGAAATGATGGTCAGAGCCTCTTGTTTAATTTCAGGGTTTTCTTTGTTACCTATTTCCTGGAGAGTCATTAGGGTTTGGTCGCATGGATCACTTCCCACTATTTGCGCGTTTTCCAACATTTCTGTAACGATTTCCTGTTACTCTTTCAGAATGGCTTTATGATGATATAATAATGTTGAAGACAGTACTGCCAAAAGCAAACTAGAAAATAAAACTATCCACAGTTATTTCCTAGGAAATAAACGTAGGGACAATTTATCTGTAGTTGCTCCAAACCGTCCCGTCTACACCGTCACTATTTTGCGGCCCCTTACCATGTTGGGGACTGCCGCTCCCTGTTGTCTGGGCCTGACACATCCAGGCAGGAAAATTCCAGAAAACCAAGTCTGCGATCAAGTTGTCAGAGATCTTCGCCGGCTTTATTTAACATTGAGTTGTTGGATTCGTCTTCACTTAATCAGTTCAAGAGTAAACCTGAAATTTTCCGTTTAGCATTTTCTTCTGTTTTAGTTGTCTCCTGCCCTTTTCATTTCTTTCCATCAAGCCTGTGAGCTCCCATTTGGCTGCGAATTCCTTTTGGACAGAGATCATTGAATCTCTGGAGCTTTGAACAGTGCTCGATAAATGCTTAGTGAATGAATTAAAAAAAAAAAACATTCCACACGTGATTAGAAGGAAAGAATGCCGAGGAAATTACATACAGGTACCTGTGTGCGATTTTAATTTTCACACATGATCTTGAAGCATCTTATTATAGCATCTTCCTGCCAGGAGCTAACCTTGACAGGAAGGCAGTAAGATTTGTAAGCCCAACAAAGAACTCCCGAACGTCAGTTACTCTGTGAGACAGACCCGTTACCTGTGACATATTAACTCAGATTTGAAAAGATCCTTGGCTTCCTCTTCTGCATAATTGCGTTCTTTGCAGAACGCCTTGTATCTTGTGGATTCCACATGTGTATTTCAGACTAGTCAACACAACTAAAACGCGGTCGTGATTACCAGCTTTCCACAGCCTGCCTTCATTTCCCAGCAGGCGGCTTCTTGTCAGAATTCATTTCCCGTTTGGAAAACACCTCTCTGACCCCCAGTGTTTTGGACACAAGTCATCCTTCACAGATTGTCATCCATCCTCAGCTCCTCAAGTGCCACCGACCCCTTCCTATGCAGGGTGGTGAGATCTTTCTGAAACATCAAAGGAGCGAAAGCTAAGGACACTTAAAAGATTGTATTCCAACGATATTCCGAGTTTTAAAAAGTGCTTTTCATATGTCTCCATCTCCGATTTTACAGTTTAAGAAATTCAAGTGTAACTGTTACTTTTGAAGCAAGAAGATGCGCTTTTTATTTTCTCAATCTTTATGCAATTAAAATTGAGCTTTGGCGGAGCTGTGGTGTAAGTTCAGTTTAGCGAACCTCCATGGAGACCCTCCCATCGGCCCTGCGTCACCACGGTCTCGGCGAGAGCTGCCCTTTAGTTGTACAGAGTTAGCCTGAGAGAGTGTGATCCAGGTGTGGCAGGAGATTAAAACTCACTGTGGGAGGGGCTTGCTGGGAAGGCATCCCGAGAGAAGGGATTTCTCTTGGAAATCTTGGAGTGAATACAAGATTGGACTTGCAAAGGGGACAGTCCTGTTCCAGGTGAACTGCACGGAGGCTGGAGTCAGCAGGGCCTGCACTGATTCTTGGACAAGGAAGGACGCGACAGAAAGGCCTTCACCTGGCCTCAGGCTGCAGGCTGTACCCGAGGGTGAAGCAGCCGGTCCTCAGGAAGCGTGGTGACTGTTCAGGGCTCGACCCTTGGGGTCCTGTTTGGAGGGGAAAGGAGATGGGCGTGTGAAGGGAAGGTCAAATCTTATGTGTGTTACACAGACCGACTCTGCCAGCTCCACAGGCTGATGGGATTGGGGGGAAGCCGTGCAGAGGGAGCTGCCGAAGGCAGCTGTGTGGGCTGGGGAGCCTCGGTGAGCAGGAGAACCCTGCGCACGTCGGCACGAGTGGAGGAGTGGAAAGAGGAGTGGACCCGGCAGAGCCTTGAGAGGGTGCCCGTGGCCGGCCGGGGAGCCGGCCCGGGAGCAGTCGGAGGAGAGCCAGGAACCTGCAGTCCCGTGGAAACGCAGGGAAGACGGTGCTGGGGGGCGGGGTGAACCAGGAGGTCAGGACACCGGAGGGTTTAGACAGAAGGACAGAGCGGCCTCCGAGAACTTCCGAGAAGTGGCGGAAGTAGAGGCCAGATGGCAGAGACTCGGGAAAGGGAGCGGAGCTCATGTCATTGGGGAGACGGTGATACAAGATCCTTCAGGTGTCCCCGGGAATAAATGCCTTCAAAGGAAATCCACTCCTTACCCGACGTGTTATGTAACAAAAAGCCAGCATGTTATTAATACCTGGCGACTTAAAATGCACCTATTTCTCCATTGTAACCCAAAAACATTATTTTTACAAACCATTTGGAAAGAACATTTTTATTTTCTTTCACTCTACTCTTTCAAAATTGCGCTTATCCCTTTCTGAGATTTATTTCTAGGTCATTGATTTGGATTCCAAAACTAGTGTTTTCTATAAGCTTATTTTATGCCTGCTAGAGTTTAAATTTAAACATTTTTTCTGACAGTAGCAGCCGAAATAGCTTCAAAGACATTTTTTATATGTACCTTGCTTTTTCTTTGTTGGTTATATCTTTCTGAAAATGGCCCAGATTGATAGCTCTTGAGATAGTATGCCTGTAGTAACACACGAAAATTGTGTTGTGCTTTTTAGACTTGAGAAATATACTTTGACTTCTTTCTGGTTCTTGAAGACACCCTTTATTCCTGTGAGTGAAGGAAAAGGCACAGGATGTGGGTCCTGTTCCCTTCTTTGCCGCATGACCTTGGACAGGTCAACCCTAGCGATTTTCAGCTGTGAAGTGAGAGGATTATACTAGAGGGTCGTTTAGGTCTTTAAAAAAAACCCAACAAATTCAGAATCCATGAATATGCTACTTTATTTTTCTCACTGAGTCATCAAGCCTAGCACAGGGTGTGACCCCCACACTTGGAGATGCAGTCAGGGTCCTGGAGTGTGCCCTGCCTGTGACAGCATCAGCCTCCTCTTCGTGTGGCTGACTCGGATCCTCCCAGCCTCATGCTGCCTGTGTGTTCTGGGATGTGGGGGTCCTTCCAGAACCCAGCACCTGCATGTGGTACACATATGGTGCTCAGTAAATGCTTGGTGATTAAATACATGGGCTGTGTTGTATTATTGTCCACCAGGTGGTAGGGAACAACCAGACTAAGCATCTGAATCAATTATGAGCCCTGGCTGGTGTGACTCAGTGGTTGAGTGCTGGCCTGTGAGCCAAAGGGTCACCGGTTTGATTCCCAGTCAGGGCACATGCCTGGGTTGTGGTCCAGGTCTCCAGTAGGGGGCGTGCGAGAGGCGACCACACATTGATGTTTCTCTCCCTCTCTTTCTCCTCCCTTCCCCTCTCTAAAAATAAATAAGTAAAATCTTTTTTAAAAAAAGAATCAATTATGAACTTGAAACCGTCTCCAGGACATCTCCAGGTCCCACTCCCCCACTTTGGTGTGTGAGTTTCTAGAAATAGGCCTGAGTGTGCGCATACCCCGTACCCGTGTGAGAAGCACCGGTCTCCCCTCTGTGAGTTCCTGGAGGTCACAGACTGTATAGTCTCTGTCACTTCATGCCCAGGCCCTAGGGTGACGCCCGGCAGAAATTAGGTATACAGTAGATGTAAATACGTGAATCTGAATTTTGAGATAAATATAAATGAGAATCACGTGCCCTGCCTTTTAGCTGCAAATGTAACATCCTGAGACTTCACATAATAATTCACACTACCCATTACAATTTATATTTTTAAACACATGAAATAAATTACTTAAATGCCCCAATCACCAGTTCTAAGAAAATTCAAAACTCGTCATTTGTTACCTAATAGTTGCGGTTCGGACTCCTTTGCTCCGTTTGCCCAGTCCTTACAGTGTTGTGATGCCGTTTCCTTTCATGATCAGTGCCTCGGCGTATCCCTTGCTCTATTTATTCTGTATTGTTACTTTTTCTAGTGTCACCCTTTTTTTAATGACACGTTGTAATCGATATTATTTTGAATTCGTTTCAGGCATACAGCATTAGTGGTTAGACAATCACATACGTTACAGAGTTCATACCCGTTGTTTTAAATTACTGTCTAAGCCGCCACGACCCGTCGCTGATCTTTAGTTATGTAATTCTAGTGTTGTGGACTGCAGTTTCTCACCCGGGGGCGCGGGATGTGGGGGGTGAAGCAGAAGCAGCCCTAACTCCGTGCTGTCTGGAGACCTGCCACCGTGCAGGATCCCGTGCTCCGGAGAACAGGAGCGGTGCTGCCCCGAGTACAGGCGCTCGCCTCTAAGAGCCTGCTGGTCTGTATCTTAGTTATCTACAGGCGTTCCTCTTTTTATTGTGCTTTGCTTGATCACGTCTCACAGATACCGCATTTTTTTTTAAAAAAGACTTTATTTTATTTATTTTTAGAGAAATGGGAAGGGAGGGAGAAGGAGAGGGAGAGAAATATCAATGTGTGGTTGCCTCTCATGTGCCCGCAACCTAGGCATGTGCCCGGACTGGGAATCGAACTGGCAACCCTGTGGTTCACAGACCAGCACTCAATCCACTGAGCCACACCAGCCAGGGCAGATATTGCTTTTTTTTTTTTTTTTTTTAAACAAACCAAAGGCAAGACCCTCCTTTGACTCGCTTTGTTGCGATACTCACTTTATTGCAGTGGGCTGGAACCGAGCCCGCGCTGTCAGAGGTCTGCCTGCATCTCTGAGCAACAAGTCACCCCGACTCTTGGGCAGATTGAAGCGAGGTACTTTTCACTTCTCGCCTGTGGGCCGGGGGCCTGGGGGCGGCTTAGCCTGTGGCTCTGGCTCATGTTCTCTCGGGAGGTCACAGGCAGGGTCCCGCACGGGGCTGCAGGAGCCACGGCTGAGGAGGCTCACTGGGATGCCTGGCACATCGTGCCCGTTGCTTGCAGGGGGCCTCCCTTCCTCTCCACATCTCGCCAAACCCTTTTATCTTCGGGTGGCAGGAGTTCAGCATCAGGGCTCCGTTGAGTGTCTTCCCCACGTGGCAGCTGGCTTCCCCCAAAGTGCGTGGCTCAGGGGAGGGAGCGCGGAGGGAGCCCCAGCACCCCCATTTCCAGGAGGAGCGTGAAAGCATCTGTGGACATACTTTAAGACCACCATGGCCCCTGTAAACATAAAGTGCTGTCTGCTACCTTTGACGCCGAGTCTGGAATCTGAAAAGCGTCTGGGATCCAAGTTATTTATTCCACTCCTTATCCACGAAAAGAAGGCAACTATCAGAATTTCTGGTTTTCACCTTATTATTTCCAGTGTCTACTTTCTTTTTATTTTCTTGACTAAGATAAGGAGGTGTGGTGGTAAAAATCATGAAGTGTGAGAATCAAAAGATGTCATTTTTCCTCTGTGTTCCAGACAGCAAACACTCCCTGTCTGGAACACAATTCAGAGCTCACCGTCTCCAAGGAGCCTTCGTAGTGGGGGCAGGACGAAGTTGAAGGAACCTGCCCAGTTTCCCGATGAGTCACTTACATGGCCCCCCCCCCAAACAAGCCTTCCGAGGGGCTTCTTACAATGAAAGGGGAACTCCTCCAGAACTTGAACTGGTGACCACCGGGTATTTTGTTGGTGATTTTATGCATGAACTTTCAGGAAAACAGGGGGAAGGTCAGGTCAGTAGCAGCTGTAAGTCTCCATGCGGCTCAGTTACAAGTCCACCGAAGGCATTGTTTTAAGTGAGCCTGGTGTCAGGCATGGAGTTCTTGCAGAATTATCTCATTTCTAATAAGTTCTCTCTCGATTCCCCTCCACCATCCCGGTCAGCACCCCCGCCCCCATGTGCAGTGCTTTGTCACATCTTCCAGTGCTTCGTGAGAGTTGTCACGCCTCCTGGTCTGCCTCTGTCTGCCCCACCCACCCGGCATGCGCCTAAGGGGCAGAGCTGCAGGGCCTGGCCCGTGGTTGACCTCGATCGGTGGTGGTTGACTCTGACCAGCCTTGTTGATAGTGAATGTGACTGACTCTTTTGCCCCGTGAGGCTGTTTGAGCCGACTGACGCTGTACTGTGTGTGGCATATGTGGCGGGGGTTGGGGGGTTCAGAACCAGGCCCGTAGTTTGTGCTGCGGCACAGGGGGTCTCAGAAAAACTCTGGGGGGCCCCCCTGTGTTGGGAGGATCCATACAGACCTCACCTGGGAGAGATTACTAGCAGGGACACCTGTGTTTACCCAGAATGCATCCTTGTAGTGTAGGAGGCTGCCAGAAGGGAGCAAGTTGCTGATCCAGTGCAAGGGTCTGGTGAAGAGGCAGGCCCGTGTGGTCAGCTACAGATGACCGTGTAGTGTCACCGGTTGCTCCTGTGTCTGTGTAGGGTGCTGAAAACTCCGCACACACGGAGCACTATGGGGAGGTCCCCTCCCTCTTTTCCCGTTTGTCCCAGGGGCTTTGCCCTGGCTGATGAAGGGACTGAACACGGCATTATTTAGGACACAGCGCGAGCTCGGGACATGAGAAGATGGAACGTCAGACTCGAACTGAGCCTGGCTGGGAAGAGGCCTCACTGCAGGAGCCGTGGTGGAAGAGCCAAGGCACTTAAGGGGTGTTTCATGTCTAAGCCCCCAGGGCCAGGCGACAGGGCGTGCAGTGGAGGGGGGTGGTGGGCAGCTCATAGGGCTCCGGCCTGGTGTCTGAGGGGAGGGTGGTGTGAGAGGGGACGCAGGAAGAGCAGCCGGCGGCGCAGGGCTCCTGACGATGCCAGTTTGGGATGCGCCTGTGGGCCCACGGGGAGGGGGTCCTGTCTGGAAATGGGCGTCTGGGTCAGAGGGCTCCATGGAAGAGAGGTCGTCCCAGGACACCGGGAGAGAGTCTGCTGGGTTTGGATGTGTGTCTGTCGGCGTCCCCTTCGCGGATCGTTGGGCAGAAAAGAGCCGAAGGGCACAGGCAGCCTGTCTGGGCAGAGCCGTTGTGCGGGGAATCCCTGCTGCTGTCGTCCTGTCTCGATGTCCTGGGTGAGGAGGGGAGCCACGGGTACCCTCCTGTTTGCAGGGAAGAAGCGGGTGCTGCCCTGGGGGAACAGGGCCCTTCTCTCTGCCAGGCCTCCCGCAGGCTGGGACATGGGGCCGGCTTCTGCTCGCTGGGATTTTGTGATTTGGCAATCTTAAATACCTCCTTTGGGGCGGGGGCTGCTTTTCATGTCTGTATCTGTTGGAAATGTCATTCTCTTTTCTTCCTAATAGACAACCACAAATTCATGCTTTATTTTCCCGGGGAAACACTTCTAATAAAACCATGGCTTGGTTTTCCGTGTGGGTGTTGACACAGATGGTTGTAACGAGATCTCTCTGATGAGTCACTTTCTATCCGACTCTGAATTATTTTAGATGTGCCAGCTCACTTTTTAATTTTTGATCCACAGAGTTATCCTGAGAGGTAACACACTTGGCTTTTGTTACATCCTACAAACTTTCCAGCTTTCTCTCTCTTTCTCTGCATTAATCCGATAGCGTAATTAAAAGGTCTGACTTCATTTCTTCCCTTCCAAACACCGCCTAACTCTTCTGTCTTTAATTAATGGAAATCATTCCTATGTAAACAAATAACAATTGCAGATTATACTACCCACACTCCTTCCTGGTGAGGATTTAAGTGCATCCCTTGTTTGTTAAATTATAGTCTTTTTAAAAAACCAGACCTGACATATTTTGTCATTTCGGATGACGCCGGTGGAAAACAAAGGATCGCGGCTGTACTTCCGCTCTCCTCGCACCTTCCATCCAACACTGATTCCACGAGCCGGCGCGGCAGGTGGAGGCAGGACTGGCTTTGGGCGCAGGGCAGCTTGGAAACCCGAACCCCCGCCGCTTCTCCTGAGCGGTGCAGCTGCAGATCAGTTGCTCGAGCGCCCCTCTGTGCCTCGGTTTCCCAGACGTGAGATGGAGACCATAATAGGTCGCCTCATGGGTCGTGGAGATGAAGTGACATAGTACAAGCTATGTGCTTAGCGCGGTGCCCGGCACGTAGTAGGTGCTCAATCAGTACTAGCAATATCTCTTTCTGCAGAGTGGAAGGTGCTCTCAGCTAGTGCTCCAGCTTCGAGGAAGCTTCCAGGCCCTGTGCAGAGCCGTCCAGTGGATGCCACGGTGTGGGGGGTGCCTGTGCTCGGGGGCTTCTCTCCAGGGCACGCAGCGCTTCTCCAGCTAACTCAGGCGCACTTGCTCGCACACCTGTTGGCGTTGTTCGTTCTCAAGCCTGTTTCTGTCCATCGAACTGGTTATTGTACAGTGATTATGTGATTAGGCTAACAGAATGTAAAGATTAAATTTTGAAGGCTTTGGAAAGACTTAATAAAGATCAGTCACTAAATTCTTTCAAAAACCTGAAATATTTTCCCAGAGACAGAAAGTAGAATAGTGGTTGCCAGGGGCGGGGGGACAGGGGTTGATTATCACTGAGTGGCTACCGAGTCCCGTTTGGTGAGATGAGGCGAGTTCTGGGGGTGGATGGCAGTGATACAACGCAACTGTACTTACTGTGGCTGAGCCGTGTGGTTACAACGGTTATCACGATTAACTATGAGAGATCGGGAGGAGGGATAAAAAACGTAGAGGGATTCCACATGTAATTTGTTGTCCAATGGTCTTTACGTTCTCGTGCTTTCCGGAACCCGGAACCCAAAAGAGAAAGTGGTAGGGAATGCATTTCAGGAGCAGTTTACACTCGTCCACAGGCTGCTTGTCACAGATGGAGGCGCTGACACAGGGCACAGTCTCAGGGAATGCCTGCATGTTTTTATTTGAAACTTTAAATTAGGCATTCAAGCTATGGGAGCGTTTTAGGTCGGGCCCCAGTGAATAGACTGGGCGCCCTCAGCACCTGGCCGTGCGGGTGTGGAGGAAGCAGGACGGACGAGAATTGAAGCCCGGCCTCAGCCACTGTACTGGAGTGTGCCACTGCCGACGGACCCCCGTTCGGAGATGCGGCCGACGGAGGCCGTGTGTGCGCGTCCCCTGCACTGACTGTGCACCGGGTGTGGGCTTCCTGGGGCCTGGGATGCGGGGCGCTTCATCTTGAGCGGGGTTCTCGGCTGGGAACTCTCAGCAGGGGTCACTTTCAGCCCCAGCATCAGATGGGACACCAGGGCCCCCACAACTGTGTGCATCCTTTTTTTTTTTTTTAGTGTTTTCCTGTTTCTGCAGACTTTTGAAAACTAGCTGATGGCGTGTTGGTCCAGATTGTTTCAGATAAGACATCCTCACCGTTCGAGCAGGTCCCCTGAAGGTGTCGCCGTGTCTGACCTCCCTTACGTGTTCCAGTTGTCCCACCGGTGGCACAGCGAGGCTGTGTGCCTTGATGACAAGTGGTGAACACGGGTGGCGTGTTTGAAGCTCGCGATGATGTTAGGACCGTCGCCTTTTAAATGCATTCCAGCATGTTTTGAAATTCACGGATCCTCAGATTTTTGCTTCTTAAATTTCCAGGATATTTTGGTATTTGATGATTTTTCTTTTTGTCACACTCTCCATTTTCATGCTAAAGGTCATTTTTCTCTCAGGCCCTATGACCCGTGGGTCTGTATCTGCATCTTCCTCAGTTACTCTTGCATCAGCCACAGGTAACTGTCCACTCCGGCTTCTTTTACACCTGCATTTTCCCTGCACACCTGTGTCTCTTTGTCTGGAGCCCCAGGCTCACGACATGCCTGGGGCCAGAATCCAGGATGCCCACATATAATTTTTAGCTGTATTCCTATGATCCTGAAAAGAGGAGTCCTATTTATGTGACTATTTTTGTTTATTTTTTTAACCATCTTAACCACTTTTACATGTGTAGTGCAGTGATGTTAACAGTGTTCATATTCCTGTGTAACCAGTCTTTACAACTTCTCATCTTGCAAAGTCCGGAAGTCTGTATCCTTTCAAGAACTTCCGTTGTCCCCTCCCACCGGGCCCTGGCAACCACCATCCTACTTTCTGTTTCTGTGAGTGAGGCGACTCCTGGTAATTCACGGAGGTAAAGCCCTACAGTATTTCATCTTTTCTAACTGGCTTATTTCACTTAGCATAATATGCTCAAGGTTCATCTACACAGATGCGGAGTTTCCTTCCTTTCAGAGGCGGGGGGATATTCCGTGTGTGGGCACACCGCATTTTGTTTACCCGCTCGTTTGTTGAGGGACTTCGGGTCCCTCCCATCTTTTGACTGCTGTGAATAATGCTGCTGTGAATGTGGGCGTGCACATTTTTCTTTGTTCTTAAATAGAATATTTTTTTTTGTTTCTCTCGCTTGTAAACGCTGAGTCCTTTTGCACGTGTGACCATAATGGAACACAAAGACGTGATGGTTACCCCGCAGCCACGTTGTGGCGTGTGCCGGCCTTTCAGTGGGGACACTGTCCGTCCCCACTGACACCCATCCCCACTGACGCCCGTCCCTACTGACACCCTGCCCCCTGTTCCGCTGTGTTTCCTTGGTTTCCAATTTTATCTCTTTGGGCGAACTGGGAACTGAAGCCTTCCATTTGACTTGTGACCCCGTACATTCTGGAAGCTCACATACACGTAATCGTGGAACAAATAAAGTAGCTGGAAGAACTCTTTCCTGAACAAAACCCAAGTGGGGCAGTGGGGTGCGAGCCAAGAGTTCCACAGCTACAGAGGGAGATGCAAAAAGGCTGCCTGCATTCCAGCACCAACAAATCGCGGCTGGCCGGGTGGAAACATCCTGTAGGTCATGACCAGACAGAGGGTGGAGACCTTTCCCTACTTAATTGCCTGCCCACGAAGTGAAGTGTTTACCGTGACCCCCCAAGGTCTCTGCGCCGAGTTTGTGACGGTGGTGTGCCTGCAGGGGGAGTGGCGTTGTGGCTCCTCGGACTCAGCCGAGGGTGGAGATTCTGAGGCTGCCCAGTCTGGACCCAGCCTCCCACCAAACTGCTGCGTGGTCCTCAGCAAAACGTGGCCTGTTTAACTTCCTAGGGCTTTGTTCCTCCAGCCAAAATTCTGCACTGGAAGACAAATGTAGCTACTAAGCAACTGACTAATAGTAAGTGAAGTCCTGTTTTCATTGCCTCTTTTTCAAGGAAGAAGCTTTTCATGTCCTGCAGTGATCACATAATTAAGATTTTACTGGGCATTTTGATAAGATCAGATATTGATTTTTTTTTATGTATCTACATATACATGTGTCCAGACTGACACAAAAGCAAGAGCTTGGAGTGAAGGCAGCTTTAAAAAAATACATATATATAAAGGGAATGTCCAAGTTTTTAATCATTTGTCAGTTTATTAGCCAGCACTAACAAGTGCCTAGAGTAGCGCTTCTCAAATGTGAGGTGCGGAAGTCACCCAGAAGGCTTCCTAAACGCCCTCCCTGGGGCCCGCCCTCAGAGTTTCCGATTCAGTAGGTAGTGGCCACTATCCCAACTTAATTCCCATTGGTTGATGTTTAGTCTCTTCTGAGTCTCTGTTCGGGGTTTTAGGTAGAGATTTCTGTAATAACAACGACAAGTAACATTCTTGAGTGTCAACTACGTGCTTCTGTACGCATTATCTCATGTAACCCTCCTGTGAGCTCTAAGGTGCACACCAGTGACGTGGTCACTCCCACTCTGTGGCTGAGGAGACTGAGACCAAGTGAACACCTGCCCGTGGTCAGATAGTCTCTGTGGCCACTATCCCAACTTAATTCCCATTGGTTGACGTTTAGTCTCTTGGGACTAATCCTCCGTGGCCGAGGCCTAAACTGAATGCCGAGGAGGGGCCAAGACGGTCAGAGCCTGAACATTCACCCCCACAACAGGCCGCCAGGTGGTAGCGACGTGGTTGGTGTGGAGACCACAACTCAGGTCCTAGAGTTCCAGAGGCACTTAGAGTGCCAGGGCTAAGAAGACACAGCCAAGTCCATCACGCAGATGGGATTAATGTTAACACTCGACGGGACCCCACTGCATCACTGTGTGTGCGCACACGTGTGTTTCAGAGAACACAGCACATGGTAAGGCACAGGGAACTGAAACCGTGTGATGTGTTCAGGGACGTGGAGTTTGCGTTCCTGGAGCACAGAGCTCCCGGCTGGCCACCGGTGGTCTGGGGGACAGGGTGGGGGGCGTCGACGGGAACATGAGGCTAAAGATGCCAAGAACCAGGCAGAGCTCTGATCATGACAGGTCTGCGTGTCCCAAGCGATTCGATCGTTTCCCCAACTGGTAACAGAGGGGATGGAAAAGGGAAAACGTGAAGATTCACAAGACATCTCAAGGAGGTAGAGTTAAGTAGAATTTGGCCAAATATAGTTTTGTCAACCCGATAATCTCACTGAAGTCGAACGTTAGTCCAAAGTTGATCACTGCGGTGTCTGATTTCATCAATTCTGCTCAGTTTTGTACCCCATGTGATGATTTACCTGTTCTTAGAAATTATCCATTTTTCATTATTTCCCAGGGTTTCTTTTTCTCTCCCGTGAATAGTCAGTCAGTCGTCCTTGTCCAAAATTGCTTATAATAGATAACAGTTGAGGATACAAAGACATTAACGATAAAAGTATCTTACAAAAGTAGGTTTTGTTTTTTTTTTTTAAAGATTTTATTTATTTATTTTTAGAGAGGGAAGGGAGGGAGAGAGGAAGAGAGAGAGAGAGAGAGAGAGACATCAATGTGCGGTTGCTGGGGGTTATGGCCTGCAACCCAGGAATGTACCCTGGCTGGGAATCGAACCTGGGACACTTTGGTTCCCAGCCCGCACTCAATCCACTGAGCTACGCCAGCCAGGCAAAAGTAGGTTTTCATATTACAAAATCAATGCATGCCGATAAGATGCTTATATACAGATACTATAGAAAAAAAAAGAAAAACAAAAAACAAACCCTCACATAATCCCACCAACTCTTTAGAAAATCACTGCTGACTTCCCTAGAGACTAACTAACCCCCCGGGTCCTTTCCTGGTCCTGTGCGCGTTTTCCCCCCTGAAACAGGGCCATCCCACGCAGGCTTGGAAAACTAGCGTGGTCTGTGTGAGAGCCTGCCAGTCCCTGGACATGCAGCAGTCCAGCCGGGCTCCCGCTGCGTGACACTTAGTTCCGTGTCGGCCGGCAGAGACAGTGGTGGGGGGCAAGGGCAGAGGTTCCGGGCCGGGGCGCTGCCCGTGCAGGGGCCCTCGGGCAAAGGCGGGGAGACATGCAGGCGAGGAGACACGGCTCCCGTGAGGAATGGGACGATGTGTGGGGAGGCCGGGGCAGGGAGAGGGAGGGCCATGAGGAGGGGAGGCTAAGAAATGAAGTCCTTGCAGCCATCAATCAGCCTGTAGTTGGACATCCTGGGAATGGCTGGCCAAAATGAAGTTAGCTGGAGGGGGGAAATGTAGGGGGAAAAAGCCAAAGAGAAAGAGAAAACTGTTGCAGCCTACCACGAAACAGTATTCCTTTTCAACCCGATCGCACTCACGTGTTGTTCTCACCCACCTGACACTGACCAAGTTGTGTTTGGAGATTGCTTGCAGCCACCTGGTCTAGATCCAAGGTCACGGGATTCGGGCCCAGGGGTGCGCCGAGGCAGTTTCTGGAGCAGTTCCGCCCGTCTGTCCCAGCTGGTGTCCCAAGATGTCACCTTGATAGCTTTACCCCAGCAAATGCTACAAATCCAAGAAGCTTTTTCTCTATCTGCCCCACAAGAGCCAGTTCCCTAGCACACCACCCCCTGAGGAAGCCTGAGGACGTCCAAAATCAATGTCCTGGGTTTGGGCCGGCACTGAAGGCGGTGGTGGCCTGTACAGTGCCAGGCGGAAGGACCAGCGCTTGCACCCTCACTGTCATGCTCCTGCCGTTTCCGGCAGAGTTTGGTAGTTAACTTCTCTTGGTCCCTGTTTCCTTCTGTAGAGAAATGGGGTCACTGACATTTAACTTACAGATTCGTTATAACAATTGTTGAGAGATATTATGATTATTACTGTGATGAAGGAGGACCATGAAGACATTAAGGTGATTTTTTTTAAATGTGAAGTTTGAGTTGCTTTCGGAGTTTTAGGTAGAGATTTCTGTAATAACAACGACAAGTAACATTCTTGAGTGTCAACTACGTGCTTCTGTACACATTATCTCATGTAACCCTCCTGTGAGCTCTAAGGTGCACACCAGTGACGTGGTCACTCCCGCTCTGTGGCTGAGGAGACTGAGGCCATTGAACACCTGCCCGTGGTCAGGTAGGCGGGAAGTGCAGAGGCAGGGTTTGGAGTGGCGATCTGTCTGCATTCATGGTCTACATTCTCGACCAGTGTGCGTGGGGGTCTCTGCTCGGCAGAGGCAGCTAAGCTAGGTGTTATCAGGCTGTGACTCCCATGAGTGGCTGAGCTTATGTTCAAATGAGCTGACGCTGGAAGGGTCTAGAAAGACGAGAGCAAGGATGTGGCCCTAGGCAATGCTGACATTTAAAAGGCGAAGCGAGTTTAGAGAAGGCAGGAGTGATCAGCAGTTTCAGATGACACCAGGCAATCACAAAAGGTAACATCTGAAAAGGGTTCCTTGGGTGGCAATATGAAAAGCATGGATCATCTTAACAGACATAGTTAGGGTAAGATAATGGAGACAGGCCCAATGGCTTTGGGTTGAGTGAATCAATGGTGAGATTAATAGGAGAACTGTTGTGAACTACTTTTGAAGAATAAGATGCTACAGAAGTAACTTGGAATCCAGGGAGATGTTTAACAACATGTATGTGTTGGGAAGAAATAGCAAGTAGATGTGAAAGCCTAGGAACATGATTAAAGGGGTATGTCCCTTAGGAGGTGGGAGGAGTGGGACCCAAAGCCTAGTCGAAGATTTGTGATTGGTTTGATCTCAGGTTTGGGTTTTGTAGGTTCGGTCCCAGGCAGTGGGCATTACCCATTGAGGGTAATGGTCAGTGTAACACCAGGTGTGGCACCACGGGCTCTAGGCTAGGTAGGGAATAAGTAAAGCCAGGTGAGCATTCATGAATAGCGAATGTAGAGTGGTCCAGATTCTGGGCATGTCCAAGATGTCAAAGGGAGGTTGGGGATAAATGAGCAATGGTGTTATAAGAATAGGGAGTTGAGAACAGCGAGTGTGATCTTGACATCGTCCAGTTCGTATGCAGAGAAGTTCTGGGTAGTTGACAAGGCTCCTGGTCTGGCTGTTCAAGGTCAGTTTTCGTAGCAGAATGGAGGTGAAGGTCCTAGGAATTGAGGAGATCAATGGCCTCTGGACCTAGAATTGTGGTGGAGACCTCACACCCTCTGAGTCTTCATCTTACAAAGATAGGGGAGCACAAGAGTTAAAGATTTAAACTTCAGGCATGGTTGATAGGCATCAGTGATTAGTGCATGTGGAAAGCTGTTATTCCAGGGACTAGAATGCATGAACTTCTCAGGTGCCTCCAGGAGGTCATCAAGCAATTCAGCCTTCGTGCCCCGGGGGTCTGCAAGGGATGGAGGTGGCATCCGAGCCATCGTGTTCCAGGGAGGGAATGTCCGTGACTCAGATCAAGAACTGTCTGTCAGTCAGCAGATAAAGAGATACTAGGAAAATTGCCACCGGACGGCAACTCTTACTTGATGAACCTTTTTCCAAACTCTTTACGTACACTCTCCTTCTCCCTATAAAGAAGGTCTCCTGGACATGAGAAGTTAAAACGGTTTTGGAGGGTACATAGCTCACCAGCTCCTCAGATCGCAGGCAGCTGATTAAAGTGCTCATGAAGATTTAGTCCTTGTCTCTACTGACTGGTTCTGGTAGTGACAGGCAGCACGCATGCCAACTTTTCTGGTTTCAGTACGACTACATCTTTTCACAGTACTTTGTTAATAATCCAAATGTTTATGTCTGAGGAGGTCCTTCCCAATAAGGGTGGAAACAAATCTGATAGGGAGTAACATAGTCTTTCATTGGTGCCCAAGGAATCTGGTAGGTTCTTCAACTTTTTCCCCAGAGCCTCTCTATGGGATTGGTATGGGAGGAATATAAAGCTCCTCAGTTCATTTCTCCTCCTCCTAGGGGATTCTTACACTTCCAGAATAATAATAGTAGCTGTCATTTGTTGACCACTTGCTACGTCACAGCCTCTGTGACAGGACCTTTATGTAGAGCCTTTTAGTAATGCCACAAGGTGGGTATACTTCCTGTCTCTGTTTTTAGAAAAGGCCGTTGCCCAAGGTCACTCAACTTATAAGCGATGGAACCAATATTCAAATCCAGGCCGTCTGCCCGCAGAACTCACCGTCCTAACCCTGAAACACGGCCTCCCGATGTCTGGGGAGACTTAGGTCAGCCTCGCCGAGGTTGGACGTCAGTGTATTTCTGTTTGTGAAGGAGAAGGAATGTGGCCACCCTCGAGGTCACTTGTCCCAGAGATGCACCAGTGGGACCGGGGCCCCCAATGAGCCCGCCTCGCCCCAGGGCCCATCCTCAGCCTGCTTCTCCCCAGAGCGCAGACTCCCGTGCCTTTGGGCATCCTCCACCCCACAGCACCCTGCTTTCCCACAGCAGTGTCCCTCACTCCCAGGGGCAGCGTGAGACATCGTCCCAAAGTCCCCCGGAAGTTAAACCTCTGGGCTCCACTTACAACCTTCCAGTATTTCCAAGGTCCAGCTATCGACACCCAGGGGTTGAGCCCAAAGCAGGTGTTGGGTGGGAGGAGGCAACTGGGAGGCCTGAGAACACAGAACAGAGGAGTCTGCTGTGCAGAAGGTGCTCAGCATGGGTTTCAGGTCGGGCGGGCCCGTGCCCCAGGCCGCGCTGTCACAGGCCCCCGAGCCGGCTTGTGACCTCCTTCCCTGTGTTTCTCCATCCAGCCCGGTGAGCCTCTGCCTGTGCAGATCCTAAGGGGGCTGGAGGTCAAAGCTACTCTCACCGTGCCAAGACACTGCTTACCTTGTCTCACTCTGTCGCCATTTGCATTGACGATGCAAACGCTGCTCTTAGGTAAAGCTGCAGGAATCCTTTTACCTGTTTTGCATTCACTACCTCCTGCTCACAGGTAAAAAAAAAAAAAATCAGTGTCACCTAAGAATACCCTAATGAAACAATAAAAATTATTTCATTAAATCTCAATCCTCTAGCCCTGGCTGGCATAGCTCAGTGGATTGAGCGCGGGCTGCAAACCAAAGTGTCGCAGGTTCGATTCCCAGTTAGGGCACATGCCTGGGTTGCAGGCCATGGCCCCCAGCAACCGCACATTGATGTTTCTCTCTCTCTCTCTCTTCCTCCCTCCCTCCCCTCTCTAAAAATAAATAAATAAATTTTAAAAAAATCTCAGCCCTCAAGTGCACATCTGTTTCGTGTTCTGGGACACGCCCTCGCAGCACGCCCGTCCCACGCTGAAGGACCAGGGCTGCCTCCCGGCGCGTGGCCCAATTGCCCACGCTACAATCTGAACTGGCTGCTGTTTTCACGGAACACCATTTTACTTGAGAGCATGACTGACAGACAAACTACCGTTATTCAGACATTAAGTATTTTGTCAACATTTTCTCAGAAACGAAGCAAGTGAGCCTGTCATTTCAGGAAAACAACTGACAGTATTTGTTGCCAATGATAAAATTCAGGCTCTTGAGTGGAAATTGGAATTCGGGGAAACTTGCACCCACCACTGTGAGCTTGACGGTTTCTCAATACTTAAAGACCTGTCTGATGAATTCAGGGGTGATATTAACAACTGTGATTTTTTTAATATGGCATAATGAAATCTGTTAGCATTTAGAAGATCTGTATAGCTCGGCAAATTAATATTTTTCAGATAACCAATGCATAATATTACAGAATCATGCTCGGGCAAAAGATCTATTGAAAGTACACCATACCCCGGTGGGTTTTAAGGTAACAAAGCATGAAAAGTTAATTGATATGGTTTCAAATTCTGTTACAGCTAGCCTTTAAGAAACTACCACGTATTGAGTTATCGTATCAAAAAGAATATCTCCAATGATCTGAAAAGACTATTAAGTGCTCCTCTCCTTTTAGCGCCGTATCTGCGTGAGACTGTATTTTTTGGTACGTACTATAATCACATTGCCACAAAGGGAGCGCAGACACGGATACTAGAATTTAGTTGTAAGGTATTAAGCAACACATTTAAAAGACTTGCGAAAATGTAAAATAATCCTCTTCTTCCTATTTTGTATTTGTTTTGGACAATTAGTTTTCATTAAAATATCTATCCCAATGAATAAATTACCCTTTAAAATTTTCTCCGCTTTAATTTCTTGTGTGGTAAAAGTTGATAGATATAACCCACATAAACGGAAGCTCTTTAGGGTTTTCCGCTTGGAAGAGTGTAAAGGCATCTCGAGGCCAGAAGTTGGAGGACCACTGATCTAGCAGTCCACGAGTGCCCACTGTGTACTGGACCTGGGCTGGCGCAGGGATCGAGTGCTGTGCTGGTCAGATGCGGGTCTCGCGCCCGGAGGTAACAGTCGTCTACAGTGACAGAGGTAATTCGCACAGAATGTGGTCAGTGTAGTGATGGGAGACGCTCCAGGTGACACGGGGGAGCACATTGCAGGGGCACCTGGCCTTGTGCAGGGAAGGCTTCTGGGAGAATTCCAGGGCGAAGGATGAGTAAGAGTTAGCCAGACAGAGAGGAGAGGCTGATTGCTTTGGGCATATCAGAAAACGGGTACTATGTCTCTGTGCGGCAGATCATGGCTTCGTGGCAAAGGTAAAAGAAGTGGGGTGTCACTGGAGCACGGGTGGCGGGGCTGGTGAGATGTGAAGTTGGACTAGAGGACGGCAGCCAGGCTATGAAGGGCCTTGGGAGCTGAGGAGTCAGGACTCCTCCTAGGGCAATGGAGAGTGCTGGAGGGGCTCCAGATGGGAGCATCACAGCAGGTTGCGTTTGGGCAGATGTGTCTGGCAGGGGAGAGCAGATATCGAGAGGCAGGAAGATGCGTCGGGCTCAGTGTGACAGTCAAGCAGAGAGATGAGGGAACCCGGGCTAGGGTGTGGCTGAGGTGTTGGAATGATGTGCACAGATTTATCAGAGACTTGCGTGGAGAAGTTACGTGTCTAGGTGAGTAGATTGAATTAAGGAAGGAAGGGGAGGCATCAAGATTGAATCTAGCTTTCAGGTTTAGACCCGGGAGTGGTGATCGTGGTCACCCACGGAGAGGACACAGCGGGTGCAGGTTTAAAAGAGGGGGATGAATTCCATGTGGGTTACCTGTGGCCACCCAGGAGGGATGCCCAGTCACCATTTGGGTACGTAGTTCTGAAGCTGAGGAGGGAGATCTGAGAATGAATCCAAGAAATCATCAACATACAAATGGTAACTGAGATATCTCAGAGAGGAGGTTTAAACAAGGAGGAAAGACTAATAGAGAACCATGGTAAGTACCAACATTCAGGAATCAAGCAAAGAGAGGAGAGCGTGCAAAGATGTCTGAGAAAAGTGCCCAGAGGATTAAGGGAATTCAGAAATTATGTGGTCATTGAGACCAAGGGAACAGAATTTCTAGAAGGAAGGAGGGGTCAGTGGTGACCAGTACTATCAAGAAGTCAGTACAATGAGGATTAGGAGGGTCTTGTTGATTTAGCAACGAGGAGGAGTTGTTGAGTCTCTGACTGTACCCACCCAGGACAGTGTCAGAGGGAATGGTAGGCTCCCACAGCAGCATGACGCCTGAGGAAGAGGAGAGAGCAGAGGGTTGGTGAAGGAGGGGGGAGGGGAGAGAAGGAAGGGAGGGAGGAGAGAGGGGGAGAGGAGATCGCTGTAATTCTGTGGGAAGGAGGAGCCCGCCAGAGAAGGCTGAAGACACAGGAGCGAAGAGGAAATCAGCAGAGCGAGGTCCCGGAAGGGGCGGGAGGGGAGGGGCTCGGGGAACAGGCCAAGGGAAGCCCATCTCTAGCAGAGAACCAAGTTCCAATCAAGGCTTCAGGTGGAAAGCGTTAGCTGAAGACGTTGAGGACACAGGGAAATCTAACTAGAAATGGAGGTCCACGGTGCCCAGTGGGAAGGTGTAGAAGACTGGGAGTCCAGGCTAAGGGAGAGCACACACAGAGCAGGGTGAGGAGGAACAAGGTAGGGGAGACCGGGTGGCCAGAGGGCCTCGCCAGAGTGACCAGGCCCAGCAGCTGCACGAGGAGACAGGCAAGATGTACAGAAAGCTGCTGTCTCATTTCAGATATCAGTAATTTAATTACGGCGATCTTTTTACACAATTATGCATTTACATCACAGCCTAAAAATTACCCTCAACAATGGTGATTCTTTTCTTTTAAACCAGCAAAACATCATTTTCCGGCCAATTCAAATTATCCTTATGTGTTTCTGTTGTTCCCTTGTATGGTCACCAGGTTAAGTCTTCGGTTCTGTGTCTGCCATTAACAGTTCCCTGTGTAGAAAAATCTATTCATTATGAGCACATTTATTGCTTCATTGAGTTGCCTATTTAAAATGCAGAGAACTACAAATTAAATGTGGTGCTTTTCCATTTTGAAAAAGAGCAGATGAATGGGTACCATTTTCTTGAATACATTGTGTTTGTCTTACATAATTAACAGTCCAGATTCATAGGCTAACAGATGCCAATCCCGGCTTGTTTTGATACATTTGTTCCTTATTGAAAGGGATGCTTCCTGAGACTTGCGTGTGCCATTTTCTGCACCAGGGAAGTGACAAAGCAAATGTAATGGAGACAGTTGCTTTTGGGGGGCGGTGATGTGGTCCACAGAGAGGTCGGTCCCCTAAATCTATTTCTCTGAGATTAGTTATGCAAAGTGTAAAACAATTTCTTCACTCAAATTGTAAAATAAAATATCTTAAGTAGCTTCAATATAAGATTAGCCTATTAAATATTTCCAGATTTCAAGCCTAGAGCTGCCTACTAGATATTTACTGAATTTAAGACTTCGGCGTTAAATTGTTCTGTTCCAGATACCATGCTGTCACAACATGTCCTAGTTTCCCTACATTGCCTATGCTGGTAAGAGCCAGTATACCTGTGTTGGATGTGAACAAGTGGGGAGTTCAAGGGCACTGCTAAATGAGAAACTGCAGTTAATGTCTCGTGGATCCGATCCCCAGGTCAGAGGTCTCTTGTTTTTTGTTTTAATTTCCTCCCAACGTAACCTCAGAGAGGCCTCAGGTTCCGTTACTTAACCCGTATGATGGAGTCTCCCGCCAGTGTCAGGCTGTGGCGACCAGCGGAGAGTTGTGTCTTCGAGGCTGCCTGACCCGCCGGGCTCGTGGCCCCACCGTCTCTGTCCGGCACAGAAGCCCCTCCTCTGTCCGGCACAGAAGCGCCTCTGTTCTCCCTGGTTGTCTCACCCCCATTCCACCCTGCTCCTCCCTTGTTCCCATCAGCCTCACACTTGCCCCTCTGTCAGACTTTCCAAAGCCATTTCTGGACTCCCGTTCCCATGGTCCACAAACTTGCCTACATCCTTTGGGGGTGGGGGGCTGGGCTGGAACGTGGCAGCCGCCTTCTTGCTTTAACTGACCTTTGACTCTTCCCCGAGAGCTTTGCCCAGTCGGTCTCGAGCAAACACTGCTCCGCAGGCACAGCACTTTTCGGGGACCATCACTCCCCCCGCCCCCGATGGTGGACCCCGCTCCACTGATCACCCTGCTGCCTGACTGGTTTTCCCTGTGCGCCCATGACACTGCCGTCCCCCAGCCTCCAGGTCTCCTGCATCACATACAGCCTCCTGCCAGCCTCAAAACCCTGACGTCACCCTGGGTGCTGCCCAGCACTTCGGATTTCCGGGTCCTTCACTCTGTCCTAGTGACCTTTGTCCCCATTACGTAGGCCATCTGTTCCTTTAGCTATGCCTTGGCCATTGCCAGGAAGTGCGACGTCTCTAAAATTTCACCTTCACGTAGCTCTTTCACATGAGTGGGGGCCCCTGATACAGTGCTGGGTGGTCGGGGTGGCAGTGGGCATCGTATTGTGTTTCTAGCTTGCTGTGGTGTCTCCGCATTTTGTACGATAGGGTTTTGGTGGAAGGAAAAAATCTCTTATATTTCAAATTTTCTCAGTTTTTCCATTGTAAATAGGTGTTGGACTTCTTCTTCATACATATATACATGCTCATATTTTTTTCTCCTTCAGTCTGATACTTGCGGCATTAAATATTTTCTCGTCCATTTTATTTTCTCTCTTGAAACTTCTTTTAGTTTGTCAGTGTTTCCCCCTACATATTCTGTGTCCCCTTAATTTCCCTTTCAGTCCTCCCCCCCCCCCCCCGCCCTTTCTAATCTCTGTTCTGTGTTCAGGGAGATTTCCTCGGCTCCACCTTCCCATTCATCAAACCTCTCTTAAGTAGTGTCAGACTTGCCAATTACATTTTTTTTCATTCCAACAGTTTCAATTGGTTCTCTTTTATTTCTATTTCTTCTTCTCTTACCACCTTCATGCATGTCTGCCCTGCATACCCCTTGTCCTGTGGGGAGGGACGCAGCGAGAGAAGGGCCAGACCTGAGCCTCCAACATGCAAGCCCAGGGCGGGTCCCCTCTGGCCTGGGTCACGTGCTGGTCCTATTACTCCTGACACTCGCCTTCACTGAGACCCCAGACCTCTGACCCTCTCAGTTTTTCTCAGGCCGTGAACCCACTGCCAGACTCCCTTCTTTCCCTGTTGGGTCCGGAGCCTGTAGTCCGTTATACTCTCAGCAGCATCTTCAACCTCTTGGTCCCTTGGCCTTCCATCGCCCTGACCTAGCAAGACCGCAGCCCTGGATCAACCCGCCTCTCCGTCTTCCTGCCACACGCTCAGCTTGAGTGCCTGCAATGTAAATAGTGTAGGCAGCGCCCATGTGTCCACGCCCACTGGGCCTCTGCACCCCAGGGGTTCCTCGGTGTTCTCCCAACCAGTTCTTTCCTTTCAACGATGCCACTTTTCTCGGGCTCCTGCCCCACTGTCTCCCCTGTCACTCTCAGCAGGTGGCCTTGCTCCCTACTTCCTAAGAAACTGCGAGTCACCAAAGCAACGATGTCTTTTGCTCCCCACTCCCCTCTACACTTTTACTGCCCGCTGTCGATGAGGAGATCTATGGAGGGTAACAGGTAACCTTTTCTCACCACTCACCGTTGACCTGCCACCATGACCCCTCCCCGCCGGTCGTCCCTGTCTCAGACAGATCCTTCCGCCATTGCTTCGGGTTCTGCCCCTCTCCGCCTCCCCTGGACCTGACTGCATCAGGGATCTTCTCTACTGGAAGCTCTGCGTTGAAGCCGCAGTCACTCCTGTACTTCTCATATCAAACCCCTCCCAGTCCTCTGGGATCTTATTCCTGCCCCAGCAACTCTGCCGACCAGGTTCAACAGTGGCCTCTCGTTGCTAAAGCCGGTGGATGGGCACCTTGGTCCTTCTCCGTAACATTGGACACCAGTGAGCGCACCTTCTCCACGCGCTTTTGCCCTTGACATCTGTGCGCTTCCTGCTTCCCTGGCCAGCCTTCCAAGTCTCCGTCCCTTAAATGTTGTCTTCCTCAGCATCCTGCCCTCCGCCATTTCTCTTCTGATGCTCTCCGTGCCCGGGCTAGAGAAGGTGCTCAATCAATATCAAATTATGTATGCAAATCTGCTGGTTCCGGATTCAAGCAATATATTCAGAAGTCTTTAAAAGTTTGAGAGAGGAGGAGCAAACTTTTGGAATGATACACATTCTCCGTTATAAATGATGTATTACTTATTGCAACTGGAGCCCGCTGAACGGAAAAAAAAAAAAACCATAATGGCTTATTTCAGAACTAATATGGCCATACGTAAGCAGCAGAAATGATGTAGCTATCTTATTAGGAATCCAACAAAGAGATTACTTAGCAGCTGTCTCCGCACACTGGCATTTCATTTTGCTCTGTAGTTCTTGGCAGAGAATCGAGAAAAGGAAAAAAAAAAATTAAGCCACATTGTGTTCTCCTAGAGTAAATGATTTCTGTTGTTCTGAGAAACAAATCTTCAGATGCAACGTATGTCCCATGATTGTTGGAAATGGAACGTTTGCAAAGTTTTCTTTTTCTTCCTAGAGACGAGTGATTAAACACGAGGGCCTTTTCCCTTCCATGTTTTGGGGCGAAGTTTCTCTTAGCTCTGCTCTGCTCTGTATTCCACACTCAGAACTTGAGGGCCCACACACCCAACGCCGGCCGAGGGGCCACACTTGGATCTTGAAAACCCGCTTTGCAAAAAGAATTCTGCACAGAACTATTCAGCGTTCTCTTTTTATTGAAATAAGGAGATACAACACGTAGGAAACTGTGGTGGAAATTTCCATGTAGAACATTCATTTGTTTTTTCTTTCATCATCCATTCAACAAGTAATTATGTTAATGGCTACTTATAGTCATCTTGGAATGGATACTACTGAAGGTGTGGGAAGATGCGTGGCAAACAAGGCGGCTTGTTGTTTACTTTATGTGGCCTTTACCTGCCGCTGTGTCTTCTCCCCACCTCCAGGCTGCGCCAGTCAGCTGGGTCTGCTTTGCATAGTCACCTGTATCGTGTTGTTATGCTTCCATCTGTCTCTGCCACAGTCGCTTTGACAGTGTCCTGGGTCGTGGTTTTCTGGTGCTACTCTATATGTGAGCAGGGGGAAAACTCCTACCAGTCCGGGTGAAGACGAGATTGTCAAAATTGACTCGAAGTCAGGGTTCCGCTGCCTACTGATTTGTATAGTTCACATTTTAAAAAAGATTTTATTTATTTTTAGAGAGGGAAGGGGGGAGGGAGAGAGAGAGAGAGAGAGAGGGAGAGAAATATCAATGTGCGGTTGCTGGGGGTCATGGCCTGCAACCCAGGCATGTACCCTGGCTGGGAATCGAACCTGCTATACTTTAGTTTGCAGCCCGCGCTCAATCCACTGAGCTACGCTAGCCAGGTGTATAGTTCACATTTTTACAACATAATTGTGAACTAAGAACGTGATATTATGGTCATGATTTTTATTGACCTGTATGAGAAAATGAATATGGCTAAAAGAGGGACAGATGAGACATGTGCAGGTTTTATGAGCAAAATTATTATTTACGCTCTTAACCTTCTGGCTTTACCTGTAGGCCCAAGACCACACAAGGCAGAGTGGATCACAGTGGTCAGCCCAGGGGAAGAGCATGTGCCTGTCAGTGCAGGAACATGAAATCATGGCCTACGGCGACATAAATGTGTGACTCGGGCTGGGTGTGAGGTTATAGAGAGTGGTGGGGCTTGCAGCAAACTGGGGAGCTCCCAAGTTGCCTAAAATTTGCATCCATGCTTAAAAAATTGAAAACCGCCATGCTAGCCAGAAGAAAACACGTCTAGAGATTTGTGATCTCTGAATTCTTCCAGTCGCTTGTCTCATTTCCTCTTGTTCACTCTTCTGCCACCACCGAGCACCCCAATCCCAGGCAGCCTGCTGCCGCAGACAAAAGCTGCGGTCGGAAGTTTCTACCTCGTTTAAAGGACATCTTTGGTGCCTGTGGTGAGTGTTTGCTTACATCTGAACGGAGCATCATTTAAAACACTTTAAAACTCTTTAATCTTTGTTAAGTTTTTTATATTATATGTAATACCTGTTCTTTATTTAAAACTTCCTGACAGTATGGAAATAAAGTGAAATGTGTTCCTTCCATTCCCTCCTCTGCTGATCCCATTCTGCAGATAAGTGCTCCTAACTGTCTGGTGCGTGTGCGTCCAGGCGTTTCCCTGGCATGTAAACAAACGCACCCGTGTGCGTGCTCACATAGGAGGTTAGAATCTTACTGCAACTCGACCGTACCGTTCTGTAGTCCGCCTTTTCTTATGATGTAGACAGAGTTTCGTAATTGTATAGTTGTAGCACAGTCTTTGTAACTCTTCTTCCAGCACTTGATCAGTGCACAGTAATTTATTAACCACTCCTTGTTAGTGGCATTTAATAGATTCTAGCTTTCCTTCTTTTCCTTTTTTTAAATCCTCATCTGAGGATTATTGATTTTGGAGAGATAAGGAAGGAGAGGGAGGGGAGAAAGAGACACACACACACACTGATTGGTTGCCTCCCATACATGCCCCATCAGGGAATCAAACCTGCAACCTAGGTATGTGCCCTTACCAGGAATTGAACCTGCAGCCTTTTGGTGTGTGGGACGATGCTGCAACCAGCTGAGCCACCGGCCAGGGCTGCTTCTAGCCTTTCTGCTGTTTTCTACTCTTGCTCAGCTTTCCGCATGGATGTGTGATGGGCATGTGCACATTCAGAGCCAAACTCCTGATCTTCCCCAAACATGCTTCTCTTAGCAGTTTTCCCATCTTTTTTCTTTTTGGTTTTTTTTTAAAGAGGGAGAGAAACATCAGTGTGTGGTTGCCTCTCACGCGCCCCCTACTGGAGACCTGGCTGGCAACCCAGGCATGTGCCCTGACTGGGAATCGAACCAGCAACCCTTTGATTTGCAGGCCGGCACTCAATCCACTCAGCCACACCAGCCAGGGCCCATCTTTTTAAAAAAATATATTTTATTGGTCATGCCGTTACAGTTGTCCCAATTCCCCCTCCCTTTGCCCCTCTCCAGCTGGTACCCCCATTCCCTCAGTAATCCCCCCACCCCCCCTTAGTTCATGTTCATGGGTCATGCTTCTCCATTTCCTACACTGTGGCTTTTTATCTCACTTGCATGAGATAAAAAGCCACAGTGGTCAACAAGGCCTTAAATGACTTTTTCCAGTGGTCAACAAGGCCTTAAATGATTTTTTCAGGTCGTTGCCTGTCTCTCCCATTGACCCCCCCAACCCCATCCTCAGCTACACTCTCCTACTAGCTCATGTTGCTCCAGCCACACTCGCCTTCTTGCTTTCCCTCGGACATGCCAGGCGTGTTTCTGCCTCAGGGCCTTTGCACACACTTTGCCTTCTGTCAACAACATTCTTCCCCCCAGATCTGCACACGGCTTGCTTCCTAACGCTTTCAAATATTTGTTCAGTCACCCCCTTCTCCATGAGGTCTTCCCTGGCCGTGGTGTTTATGAAGGACGTTATTTCCCAGCCTTCTCTACCTTCCTTCTCCATAGTACACATCGCCATCTCATGTACTTACAATGAAGTTTACTTTTATTTTGTTGATCATCTGTCTGCACCCTAGAGGATAACTGCACGAGGGTGGGAAATTTGGTTCTCTGCTGAATCTTCAGCACCTGGACGAGCGCCTGCCACACAGTAGGCTCACACGTGTCAGCAGTGACCATCTGTGTACATATGCATTCATGGGGCTGTATTTTCAAGGTGAATTATTAGAAGCGGAATTCCCAAGTCAAAGGGCATGTGTATTTTGAATTTCCTTCCCAAAAAGGTTGTACCGTTTGGTGTGTATGATTTTTTTTCTTATAAATAAGATACCTGGGTAAAAGAGAACTTAACCTGGATGTGGGAGGGGGCGAGAGTCCCCGTGAAGGGGCCCTTTTAACCCAGGGGTTCTTCATCCGGGGGTCTTTCCACATAGACCTGTGATGGATTTACCCGTATAGCATCTTCTAAACCTAGAAATGTTGGCAGCAAAGCGTAGCCATTTTGGCAGTGTCCGTGACTTTTTCACCAATAGGATCTACAGATGTGTCTGTCTTATAATACAAATGCTGTGGACAGCCCGAATTTCTGTTCACTCCCTCCACTGCTTTGAAACTGCAGTGCGCCTTCCGCCCCGGATCCTCCCTTCCCTTCCCCTCCGCCAGTCATACGTTGTGCCACTAGATCTTGTTATTTCGTGTATTGATAAAGAAGCACCTATGACACGTTATTGCTGATTGATTTTTTAAAATTCTCCAATACCTATTTCAGTACCGTTGGTTTCATTTTATGCATTTAAAATAAGACTCTTTATCAAACTGTCACAAGGGTCCAGGGTGTTAAAACACTTAAGAGCTCTGTGCACCGAAGGTGCCGCTATTCATTTGGAAGGAATAAGGTACTCATACAGGTAATCATAGGTATTTTGTAAAATTAAAGTGCCACAAAATGTCAGTTTCAGAATAACAGGTGCAGTAATATTCATAGCTATCACATCTTTCATTCATTCATTCATCCAATGCATATTTATTAAGCATTTCTCTGTGCAGTGCTCTGTGTAAGGGCTTGCGGGGAATCACAGGTGAACCTCTGATTGCCGCTGTAGCTCACTGTAGAACATTTACCATAAATCTAACCTGAGGCTCTGCCTCAGAGATGCACATCAAAACTGTCGACCCAAAGCCTTTCCCCCCCTGCACTCACTCCCCCTCCTCTGCCTGCCTCTGCAGGGTGCAGGGCTCACGCCTTGCTCCTGGCTCTCTTCTGTACCCACATTTTCTCCCTAGGTGATCTCATGAGGAGCTGTGACCTCTAAGTGCTGGTAATCTCCCAAGTTACGCCTTCAGACCAGTAACTCCCTAAGTTCCAGACTCAGCCATACTGACCATCTCCGTCTGGGTGCCTCATAGCATCCAAACTGAACATATCCTAACATTAGCCCCCTTCTACTTCAGTAAGTGGCATCCCCACCCATCCCAGACTCAAGCCAAAAATTGCCCAAGGGTCTTCCTTGAAACCTCCCTTTCCGTTACTAGCCCCACCCCACCCCCCACCCCTAATTCATCAGCAAACACCCTTGGTTCTCTCCTCATAATGCCTTATGACAGCGCTACGCAGAGGGCGGCCTGAGGTTGGTGCTGGGCCATGACCTTCTTGTTATTCACCCACAGCAAGTTAGGGTTAGAAATCGAGATCAGGCATTAGAAGCCATTATAGCAGTTTGAGATCGTCGTGACGGCCAAGTTCCCAGGGCCGACGCATCTCACTGAAGAGGGCACAGACCACCTTAGCACTGGAAGGCCCAAATGGCACGCCCTGTGTGTGTGTGGGGGGGGGGGCGGTGCACCATCACTCAGCACGTGCAGAGGGCCGGCCCCAGTGCGTGGTGTGTTATGGTTGGTTTGACGACTGCACCCCGAAAGTGTAGAAGTTCCGTGAACACGTAAGCAATGTATTTTTATAACTTACACTGACACGTCTTCATTTTTAATCAGAATTTTTCATTTTATTAACGTGATTAGTTCATTGGGGAAAGAAAGCTTTGCTATCAGTTATTTTCACCCTCAGTTTCCTGAAGGTAAAGCTAGCCTCACTGGAGGTTCTGTCCTTGTTTTCGTGGCAAGAAAACACTTAGGATTTCTGAAGGTGGGTAGAAATAACCAAACGGGGAAGGCGGACGTGATTCTGAAGAAACAAAGACCTGGATGTTCATAGCGGTTTCCTCAAAACTGTGACCCCCGCAGACTGGGGGGTTCATAGCTGTCATGGAGGCCGACATCCTGAAAGTCGTGTTTCGATATCTGCAGCTGTACTGCCTACGAAGGAGCGGAACCATCAAGACCTACGGGGCATTTGCTTATAAAAATTAAGTAAAAACCCACAAGCATGTTTGGAAAGAAAGGATATCATGTTTAAAAGCTGATTGAAACAGATGTCCAATATTTCACACATAAACATTAGGGTGTTCCCTTCTTAGTGAGCAGCGTGTCCGCGTGCCAAGGCTGAAATCCTCAGGCAGCTGCCGAGACCGTGGGGAGGGCTGTGTCACAGGTGTTTGCCTGGAAAGGTCGGTGAGTCCGCAGCCCAGCAGGTAGCTCGGTGCTGGTACCTCCAGGGCCCCCGGCCCAGCACGCTCGGGAGCTGGCTCGTGATATGGAGGACTCGCTCACAGAGCGATTCAAGCTGGTACCACGTTTGTTATTTTTTCCTGCCCCGTGGTATTTTCACTTTATTCCTGTGTGTGTGTCATTGCACGTGATGGTGACATGAAGGAAGAAGTCCCCTTGTCAACTTTGCTGATGACAGTCATGACTAAATCTGAGCTGTGTAAATCGGTGAAGGACGGCATCGCCGGCAGCTGTGGTTTGGCCTTTGCAGTCTGCGGAGGGGCGTGTCCTGGGGGTGCAGAGAACACCCTGGGGTTTCAAACCCCGATGAAGGGCTCACGTCAGGACGTGCATCACCGCACCGATTCCACCTGGGAGAGCCCGGTGATGAGGACCGCTGGTGGCGCTGAACAGTGGGCTTAGTGTCGTACTAAACACCACGGATTAGGTGCAAGCTGGTGTGTTAAGTTCTGGATTATCTTTTTGTGTCGTGTGATACTGTGGAAGATTCGCCACCAGCTGTTAACGGATGCTGAAGTTTGCTGATAGAGGGGAAGACAAATGTTCGAGAACGATTCCAGAACAACGTGGTGTTTCTGCAAAATCACAAGACAGTTTGGTCCTGGCCTGTTGAAGGAATGAGTTGGACAGGAAGGACAACTCATGCATCTAAGGTCTTCAGTGCTTTTAGTGGTCTTGGTACGTTCACAGGAGGGAGAAATGCAGCACGGTGCTCAACGGCAGACAGGATTACAGGGCAAAGATGAAAGGTAGGCGCTCGGAAGAAAAGTTGCTACAGATTGTTACAGCACCTTTTGTAATTTAACAATTACCCATCATGTAGGTGGTAATCTGATACTATACATCTGTGAGAAGCTATCGCAAAACACCTTAGAGTTTGATAAAGCATTTCAAATTTTATTTTCCTTCAGAAGAAGATTTATGCCTAAAAAAATGCATGGATCCAGAATCTTTTTCTTTCACCAAAAGATAATATAAATTTAACTGTACCTTACAGGATATGTTGCTGGAACTGACTTCTCATGAAGGCTTTAAAGGATTCTGAAAACTTCATAGCACTTTCTCTGTTTCATTTTTATTTTTTTATTATTGATTTTGGGGGTGTGGGGGAGGAGAAGGGGAGAGAGAGAGAAACACCAGTTTGCTGTTCCATTTATTTTATGCATTCATTGGTTGCTTCTTGTATATGCCCTGACCAGGGATCGAACCTGCACCTTTGGCGTATTGGGACAATGCTCTAAAATAAAACACAGAAATCGTTTAGATATGCATTATCCCCTACAGGTAGCCTTGTTGACAATCCCATCTAGTTAGATAAACTATCAAGCAAGAAGCAAGTCAGTTTATCACGTTAAAAACTTTAAATATCTGCGTACACTGTGCTCATTCAGAGTGTGTCTACAGACATTCAACATGGGGAATCATTTTTTTTTCCCTCAAAATAAAAAAAGTTACGAAGTGTAATAGCGAGCCTATGTATCAGTTGCCTGCGTGCATACTGTCAATGAATAAACAACACGCACAATTTCATACTTTTTCCCCTCATATGTTATGTTTACCCTGGTAATATTTATTGCAGTGTAATTTCCTATTTGTCGAACTAATAATACAAAATTACAGCTTTTATCGTGTCTTTTTTCCATTTTGTTTTTCTCCTAATTCATTTTTATTAATTTTTACCAAGTATCAGTTTGCAACAGACTGGAAAAAATTGAACAGCGTCCTTTACCACAGAGAATCGAAGCAGCACTGCCTTGTGGGAGTGAATACAGAATGAGACCTTTCTGGAAAACATGTCCCTCTGGAAAGAATTAGTTCTCCTTCGAAGTCTCTCAGACTACCGAACATGCTCTGAGTTCCTTTGTTTTGAACAAGGAAATAGTAGTTGAGCCTGAAACAGCCTCATCCAGTTGGAGGTTTTGATGCTTACAGAGGTCACCTGATGAACCTGGCAGACAAAGAAGGAAAGAAAGTTACCACATCCAGTTTCCCTGCTTGGTCCTATTAACGTATCATGTAAACGAGCCTTTAAACATCATTTTATTTATTTTATTTTATTTTATTTTTAAAGATTTTTATTTATTTACTTTTAGAGAGGGAAGGGAGGGAGAAAGAGAGAGAGAGAGAGAAACATCAATGTGCAGTTGCTGGGGGTCATGGCCTGCAACCTAGGCATGTGCCCTGACTGGGAATCGAACCTGCGACACGTTGGTTTGCAGCCCGCACTCAATCCACTGAGCTACGCCAGCCAGGGCTAAACATCATTTTAAAAGTGATACAGTGAGTGGTTACATATTGGGGATCCCAGATACTGTATATGTCTCAGGTAAACGGAAGAAAAACCCCAAACACACCTTTTATCATGTTATGCAAAAGGCTAGTAAGTGGCTTTAGGTAAAAAATTCTAGTGTCAGTGACAGGCTTGGAATGACAAAGCCCTCTACTCCTGACAACCTTGACAGATGTGAAGGTGACGTGCCCTAGAAAGCGCATTCAGTGTCTCCAAAGTGGCTTGGTGACGGTGAAAACAGTTATCAGCAGGTGGGTGTCAAGAATGAAGAAAATTATTTCACAAGTTGTGACCGTGGACAAAGCAGCCTGTGTTGTTGGTTGTGAACCTGGTCTCTCAGCCCGGAGCCTGCCTTTCCTCTTCTGCGTGGTGAGGCTGGGACTGAGACTCTGACGTCACACTCTTCTCCGCCCTCTGTGCTGCGTCTGCTCGGGCCTGTCCCCTCGGGAGGCAGAGGGTCGGGTGGCTGCAGGATGGAGGCACGGTAGCTGTCTCCTGTGACTCAGTTCTCCCGAGGGTCACCCAGCGAGTCCTCCACTCCTGCACCTGCAGTGGGTCTAGTTCCCGGTGTTCCCCACCTTGGGCCTCGTGGAGGCACCAGCTGCAGCCTCCCGCACTGTCCCGGGATGACCCCTGCCCGTCGGCTAGGTCCTAACGACCTCAGTCTCTTCCCTGTGTTTCTCAGCCCTGCTCATGAGAGAGGCTTCACACAGTCATGGTCGCTGCCGGCTTTTGGAATCTTTTTTACATTCAGTATTACTCTGTAGTAGTTTCAGGTGTACAGCATCGTGGTTAGATAATCATACACTTTACAAAGTGCCCACCTGGCACCACACCTGGTTATTCCAATATTGGGGACTCTCTCCCCAGTGCTGCACTCCGCACCCCCGTGACAGCTTTTGTGCACTCTTGGTGGGAATGCACGTTGGTGCAGCCACCGTGGGAAACGGAAGGGAAGTTCCTCGAACAATTGAAAACGGAACTGCCTTATGGCCCAGTGATTCCATTCCTGGGTATATCTGAAGAAACACAAAATACTAATTTGGAAGAATATATGCACCCCTATGTTCATCTCAGCGTTATTTATATAATAATAATGGGCAAGATTTGATTCAACCCAAGTGCCCATCACTAGACGACTGGATGAGAAGATGTGGCGCATAGATACAATGAAACGCTATTTGTCCATAAAAGGGAATGACATCTTACCGTTGGGACAGCGTGGGTGGGCCCAGAGGGTGTTATGCTGTGAAACGGCCTTTCTTTTTTCTCTGCAGTGTTGCCCTTTTGCCTTTTTAGCCCCTGACTACCTATCTAACCTATTTCTTACATTAAAGTCGCTCATTTAGATTAACGGTTGTCTTCCTGATTTCCTGACGGAATCCCGCTGGTCACCAGCTCGGTACCGTGATCCCAACGTGGTCCCAGGCGTGGTCCCAGGTGGTCTGGGAAAGGCTTGGTGTTGTCTTTGACCCTGAACCCCACGCTGAGCAGTTGCCAGGGTGAAGTGGAATGTTAGTGACCCTTGTCACCTGGTGGCCCCAGGGTCCATCGGGCCTGAGGTGGGTGACGATGAAGTGCCTTCCGAGCAAGCGCCTGGAGGCCGCTGCACGCGCCCGCTGGAGCGGCAATGACGATGCCAGCGAGGGTGGAGTGGGTGGGCGTTTCTGCCCGGGTGGCGTGTTCACAGCACACACAGGACAAGCTTGAGTCTGGACACACTCCGTTCCAGTCACAGTGGACTGTCCTACGCGGTCCTGTTGCTCTTCACCTCCACTGCCTCCACTCGGCCCTAAGCCGTCCTCCTTTGTCCCCTGCAGCTCTTGCGTGTCCCTTCTTGTCCCTTCTCACGGTCCGCTTCTGTGACCCAGGGACCTTGAAACTAGCTCCTCCACTTAAAACCTTCAGTGGCATCCTCCCGCTTTTAAAATAAAATCTAACCTCTTCGACCCCATCTCAAACTCCCTTTCACCCCGTGATGTTGTAGTGTCTCTAGCTCTGTGTGGCCTCAGGGCCCCCCACACTGACAGCTCCCTCTGGTCGGGATTCCCTTCCCCAGCTCTCTGCCCATCCGACTGCTTCTCACCGTCCCTATCTCTTGTCTCCTGATCTCCCAAGCTTCCCTGCATGGAGCTAACCTTCTCCCAGTAACCAAATATGTCTTCATGGATCCATTTATTTTCTAGCACTTACCACAGTGTGTGTACACCTTGTTTATTTCTTTGTTTGTCTTTCTCACCAAACTGCTCTCCAGTAGGGTCCAGATCTGTCTGTCTTGTTGGCTACTGTGTGTATTCCCAGGACCCTGCTGTAATACCTGTCGCATAGTAGATGATCAGTAAACACTTGTTGATCAAATCAGTTTTGGAAATAATTTTCTCCCAGTGGATTCAAAATTTCAGTTCTAAAGCATTTTAAGAATGCAGAAAACACCATAACCCACCAAGGCACCTGCCAACCAAATTAACAGACACTGACATTTTTTCCAATTTTACTTCAGATTGTACTTTTTTTCCCTTGTTGTTTTTTCATGAAACGTTAAATGTAAGACAAATTTGTCCATTTTATCTAAGTTCAAATTATGGGCACAAAGTATGCATTTTATCTCCTAATGCTTTTAGTGACTTCGGGGTCGGCCCCCTGCCCGTCAGATGACTCGTGGGCTTGTCCTTCTGGTCGGCCTCTGAGGGCACCGAGCTGTGTTCCTCTGGGTGGACACTTGGGCTTCTAACTGAGTTTTTGCCATTAAAAAGACAATGGTAAGCCCTGGCTGGCGTAGCTCAGTGGATTAAGCGTGGGCTGCAAACCAAAGTGTCGCAGGTTCGATTCCCAGTCAGGCCACATACCTGGGTTGCAGGCCATGATCCCCAGCAACTGCACATTGATGTTTCTCTCTCTCTCTCTTTCTCCCTCCCTTCCCTCTAAAAAATAAATAAATAAAGTCTTTTAAAAAAAGATGATGGTATAAGTGATTTTCTACCTAAAGCATCTTTTCACATCTTTATTGAAATATTGACATGAAACGATCTACACATATTAAAGTATACAATTTAATAAGTGTGGGCATGTATACACTCAGGAAATATCACCACAATCCAATGATGAACATAGTCATCACTATCGAAGTTTCCGTGCCGCCCTTTGAATGGGTCGTACCCAGGGACCCCTCCCACACACACCCCTGTCCCCCCTTTCCAGGCAACCACCAAACTGGTTTCTGTCACTACAGGTTAGTTTTCATCGTCTAGAATATTCTTTAAATAGTCACAAAATGCACTCAATTTTGTCTGGCTTCTTTGACTCAGCATAATCGTTTTGAGATTTATCCACGTTATCATGTGTATCCGTACCCCATTCCTTTTTGATCGCCAAGTAGTATTCCACTGTAGCGGTGCACCACAGTCCGTGTATCCATTCAGATGTTGGTGGACATTGGGGTTGTTTGGGGCCTCTGGCTGTTGTGCACAAGCTGCCGTGAACGTGCCGGTACAAGTTTTGGAGTGGATTATGTGCTTTTCCTCCCTCCTTGGCTGCATCGTAGGGTAGGTAGATGTTTCATTTCCTAAAAAACTGCCCACTGTTTTTCTTCTCTGTGTCTTCTTTAGTGAAGTGTCTCTTCGAGTCTCTTGCCCATTTTTTTATGGTGCCGTTTCCTTTTTCATCGTTGAATGTTGAGAATTCTTTATTGGGTCTATGCTTTGCGAAGCTTCTCTTCTCGTCTGTGGCTTGTCTTTTCATTCTCTGAACAGTGTCTTTTGAAGAGGCATTTTGGAAATGTGTGTTCCTCAGATACCTTTTCAGAAATAAGATTAAAGAGTCCAAACCACTATCACGCGTGTGTGTGTGTGTGATGCCGGTACGTGCTGTCAGCCTGTCTTCGGAGAAGTCTGAAGCGCTCGCTGTCCTGGAATCCAGGTGTGTCCCCGGGGCTTCCGGCTCTGGTCTCTGTCACTCGTCCCTGTGTTTGCATTTCCTCGAGTGCAAAGTGTTACATTACAGTGTCATGGCACTCCACCCCCCTGGCAAGTGGAACATTTACTTAAATTCGGCATATTTAACATTCTTTCTTTTCTAACTTTGAACCATTTATCATAGAAAATTTTGAGTTATTCTCACAGCTTTATAAGAGCTTTTCATATAATTTAGAAGTCAAAATTTACATGTAATCTTTATTACAAATATTTTCATATGAATAATTACCTTTTATCTTAGTTTTACCTGTCCCCCGAACCAACTGTCACTTATTATTTGTAATTTCTGATTTTTTTGTAGATTTTATTTTTAGAGAGATGAGAAGGGAGGGAGAAAGAGAGGAGAGAAACATTGATTGGTTGCCTCTTGCTTGTCCCCTACTGGTGACCTGGCCCACAACCCAGGCATGTGCCCTGACTGGGAATCGAACCAGCGACTTTTCAGTTCACAGGCCAGTATTCAAACCACTGAGCCACACCAACCAGGGCTTCTCCTGTTATTTAAATGGTAAACCTACATTGCCACTTGAGATAAATATATTGTTTCGTTTTCTCCTAAAATTGGGGAATCGTGTGTTAAATTTTTCTTTCCTGTAGTTTTACTATGATTTTTAGTGTGAAGTAAAAGGTCTAAGTCTATATGTCTCAGTATTATCCATGAATACCCTCTGCTCCACTTCTGTCTGCTGCACCCAGACTGCCATGCCCTAATCCTTACGTAACTTGTGTCTCAGTGCTGGGTCCTTTGTCCCACGGACTTCTGAAGTCAGCAACGTACGTTTAACGTGGCTCGCTTAGTGACACACTCTTGTTTCATAAAGCATGTTCCCCCTTGTTGTTGGAATCAGTCCCGGATTTTTAGAATGTTTATGGAACAAATTATCCTATTATTATTTGAAAATGTATTAAATATATAAATTAACTTAAAATTTTGCCATCATGACAATATTTTTGTTTATTTTGTCTTTTATAAAGTATTTGTAGCTTATTTTTATTGGGCTGCTATAGCCCACCTTAGGTTAATTACCAATAGGCACTCAGTAAATGTGTATTAAGTAGTGACCTATTTTGTCCTTGCGATGAGGGAAGTCTGTTTCGAAACAAAAAGTTAAGTAGTTGTAATTGTTAAAAGGGAATACTATTATAATTTTCTAGTATATTTTGTATGATAAATATACTGAATTATTTTATTTCCAAAATCCTTTGTAGATTACTTTGTGTTTCCTGGGTTATAACATCATGACTTACACAACTAGTAACGTTCCTTCGCTCTTAATTTTTCTTACTTGTTTTTCTTGCCTTATCACCATGGTGAGACCCTCTAACAGAGTTTTAGATAACATGTGAGACTAAGAGTATCTTTGCTTTGACCTTGCTTTTGGGAAACATGTCACTACCATTCCGATCTCCATTAAAAACAACATTAGCTCTTTATTTTAAATTTTTGTTGTTTAGTTTTCAGAAATTAAAAACCAAGACTCTTTATGTTACAATTTCTAAAATTTTCTTTTAAGCCTTCTAATATACAAATAATTGTGATTGCCAGCAAAATATACTAGGGGTGGATTAACCCTATTGTAAAAAGAGCACTTTTCTGTTCTTGGTTACTTTCCATTTTGGGTTCGCAAGCATTTCGCCTGTCGCTCTGAATTTTCCAGGGTTTTCTTTCTGAGGCGACGGGCTCTCAGCTGCCGTGTTGCTGAGGCTCCTGGAGCCGTGGATTTCTCCCCCAGAGTCGGCCCTGTCTCTAAGCCGCTCGCTCGGCTCGCCCCTCGACGCTCACTGCTTTTTGTCTTTCCAGTTAGACGCTCTGTCAAACCGGCAAAAACTCTAATCTCCAAGATGTTCCGGGAGCACTTTTCTCCTCGAACGTTTACTTCCTCACCACTGCTCAAGGCTCGAGTTTACCGCCACCTACACAGTATTAATTAAGAAGGATTTTATAAAGAAATCCCTCTAATTCTGGTATCAGTGCTTCTGTTAAATTCAAGCTTTGCTAAGGGCTCTTTTCTGAAGCACAATCCAGCATCTGTGGGAGAACAGCATAATTAAGAACTTTCATGGAAATTTTTCAATTGTACACTTACTGTATCATTTTGAAGTACCGATATGTTGAAATGTGCTTTTCCCCCACCCCCCACCCTTGAATTTTGGGAATTGTCTCTCAGCCATTCTGGGGAGGACATTCCGTGTGATGTCCTGGTGGGGGGGGGCCTTCCAGGTCCAGGTCCCGTTCAGCCCGTAAGTCTGCAGGGCTGTGCAGAGCTCCCGACCGACTGCACAGCAAAGCGGTCCTGGTCCCAGAGGTGACCCCTAGGCCCACGTAAACCGAGAATGACGGAGGAGCTGGAAGGCAGGAGTCCTGGTGTCTCGTTCCTCGTGCTGCAGGGGGCGCCGTGCAGAGCTCTGAGTGGAGGCATTCTGCAACGCGGCTTTTCCTCCTGTGTAGCAGCATCAGCCCAACGTGGACTTTTGACCAAGGTCTCCCTGGTCTCAGAAAGCCCAGATCATTAGCTGGGCGCACAGGACTGTGCTATGAATGAAGAGTCCTGGTTTTCTATCTGGTTTTGTTGCCAACTGGATACGTGACCTCTGGAAAGTTTCTGAGCCTTGACTTCCTCATCTGCAATGTGGAAAGAGCAAGTGGGGTGGTTTCTAAAGTCCCCTACAGGAAAAAGTGACTAGTGCTCTTATTACGGAGAGAGGGTCAGAATTTGAAGGTGTGGTGGGCAGGTTAGAAGTGGCCTTTCTCCCAGTGCACCGGAGCATTTGGGACTGACAGGTGACAGTCTGAAGCCCTTGACACAGCAGGTCGTGGACTGAGAGGCAAAAAAGGGATGGGGGTGGGGGGGTGGGGGTGGAGAAAGATGGCCAGCTGCCTTCTCCGGGTGTTTGTTCTACACCATGCTCCTGAGATCCTCACACCAGTGCCAAGTTCAGGGTTGCTCTATCCCTGCTTGATCCAAACTAAGAAAAAGGTTTTGTTTTGTTTTCTTCTCCCCCAGGGAGGTGATTTGCAGAACAACTTCCATACAGGGACATACTCCTTACCAAGGAGTGTCAAGTGGGCCGAATAGCCAGACCATGCGGTCACCGAAAGGAAGGGGCCTCGGGGCAGTGCGCACCCAGACGGGGCGCCCGGGAGCCCGCTCCCCTCCGCGGGTCGGAACACTCTTGTTTCTTGAGTCGTTCCATCCGCGACGACTTTCTTTTCATTCCTTTCTGATAAACTCATGTTACGTAAGCCCTCGGAGCGCTGCGTGCTTTTCCCCTGTTGGCCATCACGCTCCAAGTGACTTTATCAGGCATGAATTTTCCTTTGGCTCTCCGCTGCTCGCTGGGGAGGCTGGCAGAGGTGAGGCGAGGTGAGGTGGGGTGGGGGAGGGGGTGGGTGTGGAGGACGCACGCACGGCTCCGTGTGCCCTTGGCTCTGTGCGCCCGTGCAGGTGTGCCTGGGCGGGGTCAGGGATTCCTGGTTACAGTGCGGAGTGCTCCCTGTAGAGTATTTTGGAACTAGAGAAAAGTAAGGAAAAGGAAACAAAAGCCAACCATGTTTCTGTCAAATCGAAGGTACTTGTTAATATTTCGGTATTTATTGTTTCCTGTTTCTCTCCATGTTTTTGTTGTTACAGTAAATGAGAGTTTTATGGCCCATGCTTTTCAATTATCTTGCTGTTTTCACTTTATAAATAACCCTACAATCAACATACTTGTCTGTACTTTGGAATTATTTGCTTAGGAGCAGCTCCTAAATGTAGGAATGCCTTATTTATTTTATCATTTTTATGACTCCTAATTCTTTTTTTATCTTTGCCTGAGGACATGCACATTGATTTTTAGAGGGGGTGGGGTGGGGAGAGACAAATATCAATCAATGCGAGAGATTAACATTGATGTACCTGCCCCAACAGGGGACTGAACCTGCAACCCATGACCTTTCAGTTCAGGGGGCAACACTCCAAACAACTGAGCCACGCTGGCCAGGACCCAGTTCTTCGTATTAAATCACCTAATAAACAAATGACACACCCTCTGGCAACACTTACCCCTCACCTTTTTCTTGCCAATGATTGAATGTTAATTTATTTTTCAAATCTTTTTGCTAGTTTAATAGGGGAAAATAGTGTCTCATTTTTTATTTTATTTCACTGATTGCTAGTAATATTGAATATTTTCACATGCTTATTATTTCGTTTGATTCCCTCTTCTGTGAATTAAACCATTAATGTCATTTGTCCATTTTCTCTTCTGTAGTGAAAATGTTTACCAGTTTCAATTTTATTATATTTATTTTTTCTAGTTTATTGGTTTCTTTTTATTTTTATTACTTTTGATGTTCAGAAATTTTGTTTTCATGTACCCATATCTATACCATTTCCTTCACAATTTCTGCCATTGCTTTTATACTAAGATAATATTCCTCATCTAAAAACCAAATTAATAATCACTTCCATTTTCTTGGTTGGTTTGAATCTGTGGTACGACCTTTAACACCATTTAGCCCTTTAATATTTTTGGAATTTATTTTGCTATGTAGCATGGGGTAATCATGTAAACATTTTTGTTCTAAAAAACTATCTAGTTTTGCCCTGGCTGGTGTAGCTCAGTGGATTGAGTGCGGGCTGCAAACCAAAGTGTTGCAGGTTCGATTCCCAGTCAGGGCACATGCCTGGGTTGTAGGCCATGACCCCCAGCAACCGCACATTGATGTTTCTCTCTCTCTTTCTATCTCCCTCCCTTCCCTCTCTAAAAATAAATAAAATCTTAAAAAAAAACTATCTAGTTTTTCCATGATCATTTGTTAAGTAATCCTTTGAACAATAGTGAATAACAATCCATGGTCACATTCTGCGTTGCGTTTTTCACACGCCAGGAGGCCTCTCCAGGTCTTGCGCTCTGTCCCCTCGGTCTCCTCCTCCGACGCTGAGGGCGCCGTCCCTCCTTCCCCCACAGTTGCTGCATTACATTCTGAAACCTGGTGTTTCTCGTCTTCAAATCATTCTCGGCCATTCTTGCCTGTTCATTTTCCAGATGAACGGCGGAGTCGTTTCCGTGGAGTTCCAAAAAGCTCCCTTTGGGGTTTTGATGAAAATTGCATGCAACCTGTAAATTAATTGGGAAGAGTTTGGCGTCTCGACAGTGCCTGGTCTTCCCGTCCAGGGACACGCACAGGGCACGCCCCCCCCCCCCCCCCCCCCCCCCCCCCCCCCGCGCTTTCAGCGTCCTTCTGTGTGCCGCTGTGGGGCTCGTAGCTTTCTTTACACACGTTCAGCCTGTTTCTTACGAAGGTATTCCCAGGGTATTTTATGTTTTAGATACTATTTTTAATGGAATCCTCCCCCCCCCACCTTTAGTTTCGATCCACTGTTTTTTATTTACTTAGTATTTTTAAATTTTATTTTCGATTACAGTGGACATACAGTGCATTACTTTCAGGTGGGCAACATAGCGAGTCCACATTGTGTGCCTTACAAAGGGGTCACCACAGTAAGCTAGTGACTGGCACCACGCGTAGTTACTGTGCTGTGATATTGCTGACTATGCTCCCTGTGCTGTACTTACATCCCCGGGAACTTGTTTTGTGAGTGGAAGTTTGTACTTCGTGATCCCCTTCCCCGTTCCCCCTGCTCCCTCCGCTCCGGCAACCATCCGTTTGTTCTCTGTGAGTTTGTTTCTCTTTTCACTTTTACTCCTTCCCAAAGGATGGCCAAGCCGGACTGGAATCTCAGTGAAAAGCATGTGTGTTTTTTTCCAAGCTTGTGAAGTCAGAGATGTAGAGCTGGACCTGACCCTAAATATGTTGCTGTCTTTTTATATGTGAGAAACATGAGGCCATGAAGGGTAAAATCATGTGTATGGGTATCATGTGACTCATTGAGAGGGTATCGAAATAGGGGAGCACCCGCCCACATGTCCATATTCTTTGTCTCACGGATACGCATAACTTCAACATCCTGAACCTCATCGTCCTCCGGGTCACAGCCAGAATCCTTAAGTGGCTCACGAGGTCCTGAGCTCTTGCGCCGCATTCCCCCTCCACCCTCATTCTTCTCCAGGCTCATCTTCCCTCTGTACTGCAGCCACAGTGCCTTCTCCTAGTTCCGTGAAGGAACCCTGCTCTCTCCTGCCATGCGCCCCTTGCATGGGCTGTTCCCTCTGCCTGGGAAGCTCTTCCCCTGCCGTCGTCACCCCTTAACCATGTCCCTGCTCATCCTTCAGTTCTCAGCCCCCATCGGCAACTGCAGGGCTTGCTCCCCTGACCCCCGTGGCCAGTCCCTTCATCCCACCCTCCCACAGCGCCTCCTCTCCCTCCTTCAGGGCACTTAGCACACTGGTGGTTTTACTGTGTGTGTAGGACTGTTTACTTCTCTCCCTGGCTGGACTAAAGCTGCCAGGAGCTCTGTGTCTTCTCCGCCTGCCTTACATCCTCAGGACCCAGTGCACCTGGCTGGCCCATCAGGGGCACCTGGTGTGTCCGATGAATGAGTAAATGAACTCAAGGACCTATTTCTAAGGAGCAAAAGCATTGATGAATGTATTCATTGACACAGTTGCAAAGACTCAGGTATTTTAAAAGTCCAGCAAATAAGGAAATTATTATAAATCCATTGGATAGAATTACATAGCTCCACTAAAGAATGAAAATAATGAAGACTCAAACAGTGGGGGGGATATTTATATTATGTGCAGAATAACAGGATAGAAAATGTCTTTATGTTAATTAGAAGGGAAGGCACTGAAATGATCGTAGCAATTATTTTAAGATCACGGGATGGCGAGTGATGCTTCTTTTCTCCCGTCTCCAAACTTTCCGTGCACAGGTGCGCGTATTCAGCACACGTCTCTTGGATGCCAGCGTGTGACAGGCGCTGTGTCAAGTGCTAGGAAAAGCACAGTGAACAAGGTGTGTGTGGTCTCTGCCGGCTGCAAGCCTGCAGCCTGGTGAGGAGGAAACCCACAACGTTGATAGCACGGGTGGCCCGCTGTTCATGGACTGCTGTCCCCTCCAAGAAAGTGTGGGCTCCTCTACCACAGTGTGTGCCAGGGGCCAGAGAAATACTTGTGGGGTAGGATGCATTATTATTAGTGCATGAAAATTTTAATTGCAGGGACCACTGTAGGTGTGATATACCCATTTTCTTTAGTTTTGAGGCATTGAACGAGATTTCCTAGATTGTCTCTCTGTTTCTTAACCACTGCTTTCCATAGACTGCGGCTCTGGAAGGAAAATGTCTGCGGTGCGTGTGGACGAACTTTTCTCCTGTTTGCCGTAGTGCAGCTACATTAAAAAGATTTGTAGCCCTGGCTGGCGTAGCTCAGTGGATTGATTACGGGCTGCGAACCAAAGTGTCGCAGGTTGGATTCCCAGTCAGGGTACATGCCTGGGTTGCAGGCCATGACCCCCAGCAACCGCACATTGATGTTTCTCTCTCTCTCTCCCTCTCTCTCTCTCTCTCTCTCTCTCTGTTTCTTTCTCTATCTATCTCCCTCCCTTCCCTCTCTAAAAATAAAGAAATAAAATTAAAAAAAAAGATTTGTGTAGGTGATGGTTAGGACCCACGGCTGTCTGCCCACCTCAGGCTCACTTCCCAAACATCCGGCGGGTCCTCAGCATCCGCTTCTGGGAAACAGCAGGAGCCGAGTTCCCCCAACATAGATTCTCTTGGTTTCATCTTCCCACACCTGTGCACTCCGCGGCTGTGCCTCCGTGCTTGGGCCTGATGTAAATACTTAACTCGTTTAATAAATATCCTGAAATAGCCTCTCTGAGTTGTTACTGGAAGGGCACGAACCTTTTAAGTCACTTAGCCAGCACGGATCAACACTTAATGTCTTTAATGATGATCCAGATCTTTTTCAGTGGCCGAGGCGCTCGGTAATCAATGACGGGGCCCTGCCTGGAGGCACGGGAGACTAGATAATCGGCAGGAAATGTCACGCTGGATGGGGCCAGTGATTTGAATCCCTGAAATTGGTATTAGTGTGGCCATTTCTGGGAGAGAGCCATTTCTCCCCAAGGCTAGGAGGAGCGCCCCGACACCTCCAGTGTCCCTCAGAGATGTACACATGGATACCCCTCGTGGCCAGGTTTTGTTCTCAGGCTGAGAACTCTGAAGATTCCTCTCCCCACCCCCCAACCCATCCTGTAAGGCAGGCCCTCGCCAGCTTCTGGCCCCATGCTGGGCGGGAGTGGAGAGGCCTGTCGGGGTTGGGGCAGGGGGGTGTGATGTGCAATTCTCGAGACCTCATTGAGGCGGGTACCTGCCCTTTCTTCCCCACGCCTGTACCAACTTTGAGAATTGTCATTTCAAGGATAGAAAACAAGTCCTGTTTTCTAGCTGTTGTACGAAGAAGCACTCCCAGATTTCAGTCCTGAAATAGCCCCCCTGAACTTGTACTTGCAGTCCCTCGGTCTGAGCCTAGGATGTGATTGATTTGGCCGTGTTGACATTCTCTGTGCATTTCATAGTTACCCGAACACTTGCCATGTGCCCTCTGAACCTTCGTTTCTGCCTTCTGAAGCTCTCATATGAAGGCCTCGTGGTCATCTCCTTTGGTGTGACTGATGATTATAGGTGGATTTTTATTAATAGAGTGCTTCCGATAATCTTTGGGAATTGTTTCATTATCAAATATTCATTTTTTATGCTGTTTACCATCGTCCAGAGACCTGGAGGTTTTAAGTGCTGGGAGCATGTTGTAAATGAAAACATAAATAATTTGTTACAATTATGCAGAAACAAGACCAGATTTTCTGCTGGCTCGGTGGTGCACACCAATGAGAAATGGGCTAGGATGTCAAAATTCTATTTTCCCAAATGTCCTATTTAAAACTAAAGTGTAAACAGAAAAAAAATCTAATTTTTTTGTAAATTTCTGCATCTTCATTTAATGAAAAACGTGCCCTGCTAGAATTTCCAAGTAACATTCTTGTAAGCAAGCTCTAGGGCATAAACCCCGTGGCCTCCTGGTGAGCCTGCTCACACGTCAGAGCCTCCCTCAGGATGGGGTCCTGCACACCTTTGACGCGGGAGTGCCCCTAATTAGAGGGAGGAATGGATATTCTTTGTTCCTGTATTCTCCAATTATGATCACCCCATTGCTAGACCTCTCAGCCGTGTCTAATTGCAAGGGAGGCTTAGCCACGGGCCGTGGCTATGCCCTCGGGAAGAGAAGGCGGTGAGCTTTGTTGAACGCATGGCAGGCTCTGGGGTGGCATCAAATTCCACCCGTCCCCAAACGGGTAGCCAGTGGCCCCAGCCCCTCTTCCCGCCAACCTGCTGCATCCCCAGGAACTGGCAATGCTTCCTTCAACCTTTGCTGAATTCCTGTGAACACGTGTTCTTCTCATTCATTGACTCCTGGGTCATAATCACATTGCTTTAATTAGCCAGGCTTTATATTTTGGGTTTATTTTGATATTACTATCTTTTGAAAAAAATCTTCTGAATCTTCTTACTTTTTTCAGATAAACTTTTGGTTCAATGTATCAGTTTCCTTTAAAACAGAAAAAATGAGCAAACAAAAAACCCTACAATCTCTCTATCACATTAAAAATATACTCCACTCGAAAAATATTATGCTATTAGAGAAAATAAGCATTGTCTGACAATTGGTGTCTTCCGACTCCGAGAAAATGTGCTTTTAAAATAGCAGGCTTCCTGTCAAACCGTGGCTAACGAAGTTATTAGCAGGGCACCGATAAGTGGCTTGATGTCTGGAGTTCATATTTTGACTTCCACTCTACCTGTTGCATTAGCAAAATGAAGCTCATTAAGCCGTATTCTTTTAGTCCCTCTCCCCCAGCCCGAGAGCCCACTGCTACTCAGCGTTCTCGTCTGGAAGGACGTAATCTTTCCTGCGTGGCACTTGAAAGTTCAGCTCCTTGCTAAACCCCCAGTCAAAGACATGAACTTGTTGCTTCAGAGAGGGCACAGCTGTGCACTGAGCCATTACACCATCTGTTAAAGTGGCCAGAGTTCCTTTTATTGCCTCCTTTGTGGAAGGACTTGTACTGTAAAAGTGTGTGTTATTGAAAACATAATTTTCCTCATCATTATGCTTTCTTTCTAGCCGGATCATAACCTGCCAGAAATCTATTGAGCACAGAGTGAAAGCTCTTCGGAATAGCTGTTCTTAAGAGATTAAATGATTGCCATCTCTGTCCCGTTTCTTTTATCTCATAATCAAGTTCAAGATGATACTAGATAGCGCAGCTGAAGTGATTATATATTTGAAATAGAAATGGCTTTATCTCCCTTCATATTTCACTCTATTGAAGGTAGGATCAGCTTTTTTCCCCCCATTTGCATTTATATGTGTTTACGGTTCTTTAACAACTGTCCCCAGGATTAAAGAATCAGACTGCTTTTTAAAGGCTAACGTGGCCAGCAGGAGCTGGATTGCTTTTTAAAATGTCCTGTGTACAGAGCCACTGGCGGCGTGATAACATGCAACTCAGATCCGTCAACACATAGAGCTACAGCGAGTCTCAGCCATAACTCAGTCGTTCAGCTTGACAAGGGAGACCCTTGAGATTCACAGTGGCCAGGAGACCAGCCCAGGGTCACTCTGCCTGACAGCAGGCTTGCGGAGGCGATAGCTCACAACCGGGCTGTTTCTGGAGGGTCACCCTGCCTCGTGACACGTGGAGAGGGTTCCTTTTACACAGCTGGGGCGTGGGGGAAGAGTCGGAGATCCAGCACCCCAGAAGTCCAGGAACGAGACTTTTTATAACAAGTTCAGAGATATTCTGTTTGCCTTTTTAATTTTTTCTCTTTATCTTTAAAGCTGTCTGGTCCGTGCTCTTTTCTTACATCCCGATTTCTCTTCCAGAGAGTCAAACCGAGAAAACAGATCAGGTCACTGCTTATGAGCAGCTCTGCTAAACCCCTTGATGGAGAAGGAATATGAAACCATTTGCTGGAAACGAGACTTCGGGCCGTATGCTGATGGCGTTTGTCCACGTGCCCACGGGAGTCAGTAGTCAGGCACGCTGAAATTACACTCTCCTCCTTTCCAAGTGTTTCTAGCTTTAAATAAGAGTCTCGTTTTGAAAACACAGTGAATAGCAAAAAGTGAGTCATTATTTATGGTTAGCCCTGTTTGTCAGCTGCATTTTACATCTATTTTTTCCCTTTTATTTTTCTTGGACTAGAGAGTCTATCCTGTCTCTCTAGGGAGAAAACCGTATGGGCCCCATCAATAGCCCCTTTTGGCACATGACCGCGGTGAAGGCACTGTGCACGGAGATTTTTCTTGGATACAGGAAGAAAGTCACTTCTTTAGAATGCAGGACTCTGGACAGTAATCCAGAATCTTGCAGTAGTACCAGAAGAGAAATCTGGCTTATTTTAGCGTTCCTTTCAAAATGGAATAATCATCTCAAAAATACTATCTGTATGGCGCGTCTGCTCCATGTCTACCAAGTTCCGAGTATTGCAAGGTTGACAGGAGATTTCCGACGGAATGCCTGGTGTATCAGGACACCGTTATTTGCGAGTAGCAGGAAATCCATCTCAGACAGCCTAAACCAGTGAACTCCAGCCTCCAGCGTGGTGTGACTCAGCTCCAGCTCACTCCGCTCTTCTTCTGCCTCTTCCCCTCACCCAGCATAACTCCATTCTTGGGCTGATAATCGACACTTAAAAACACGTGCATACATTTTTGGATCAGTGCACCATTGGATCGTAGAACTGTTGTGAAGACTGCGCCCTTATGGTAGGAGAAAGGACTGTTGTGATGCCCAGCCTCACTTCTGCATCCCAGCTGTCCAATGAAACAGCTTCTTTCTCCACTCAAACACAATTCCTAGGCAAGGAGGGTGGGGTTATAATGATTGGCGTGGGCCCCGTCGAACCCCAGTTCTGCAGCTTGGGGTGCGGATCCATCCCCACCACTCACAGCCGCTGCCTCGGCTGGCTGCTGGGTCAGTAACAAACATTGTCCCCTGCGTCCTTCATCTGGTAGGAGGAGCCAGGTCCTAATGAGGCCAAAGTGTCGCCTGGCTTGTGTCATTCTCTGTTTATAGTCTGCGATCCTTTTATCCTTCACAGTTCATCCTGAATGGCCAAATCCACCACCTGCTCGTGGCCAGGCCCTGGCTGTACCTGTGCATACAAAAGGCAGAAGAACTTGCTTATATGAAGGATTATAATGTCCTCATGAAGGAGGAATACTTAATGTCTAATAATAATGCTATGCACTGTTAACAGACTAAATATTGTTAAATAAGACATGCCTATTAGACGGAGAAGAGAAGATTGCTGTTACATTTTCCCAGTTCACTCTGACATTTCAATTGCCTAGAACTTTAAACATCAGAGCTCTTTTTAAAGGCAATATTTAATTTGCTCTTAAAATCATTTTCAAAATAGAAGAACACTCTAGATCAGAGAAGAGACTGTTTCCAGTAGGGAGATCCCTTTCACCTGCCTGAGAACCTGAAAGGCGTGTGAACCGCACTGAAACTGCCCCAGGAGAACCGCATCTCCTAAGTAAACTTTCCACGTGCCCTCGCCGGGGCTCCGCCTTTGAAATCCGGAGCTGTAGATGCAGGCCTGCGTGCAGGTGGTTTGTTTGGGGAGTAGCCTCGGGGAGCAAGAGTGGGGCGGAGAAGGAGGCAAAGCCAGCCCAAGGGTCTGTTACCCAGGCTGGTACTTCCGCGAGCAACCGGAGCTCGTTTTCGCTGGAACCGTGAGCCGAGAGAACGACCTCTGAGTTATCTACCCGAGGGGCAGGAGAGAGTATTCGTCCACCAGCGCCTGCTCCCTCCTTGGTCAAGGGTTACCTGTGGGACTGACTCCTTTTGTCATAGTTTCAGATCTTCCAGGTCTGTGAGAGGGCCACAGCGCCCAGGTGTTAGAGCAAACCTTGGAGGCCCTGGGTGCAGAGTGCCACCCAGGGGAGGGACTGCAGGCTGTGGTGGGAGTAAAAGGTGGCGGAGGATGTGAGAGGTGGGGCACCAGGGGAGACCAGCACACGCCGGTCAGGGGGGCCGAGGCAAGACCAGGAATCACCTGCAGGTTGCCATGATCTTTCCTGCACGTCCGAATGGCTTTCTTAACACGCGTCTTTAAAAGGGGGAAAGTAATAAACACATTACCCACTGGATGAAAGAGAGGCAAGCACGCCGGTGAGAAGAACCAGCCGCTCCGCAGGAGGCAGGCTGCTGGGGGAGCAGCCGTGAGCATCACATCTTCGTGGGGCGGGTCCGCTCCTCCCCAGCAGGGGGGGGGGGCTCCTTGCTTAGAGGGGGATTTCTACTCTCACCCTTCAGTCAGTATGACAGCTTTGCCCCTGACACAATGGCAGTTTTGACTTCAGTTTGACTTATTCTATAAAGAATCAAAAAGAAAGAGAGTCTCTCTCCCTTTTCCCCACCCCAAACGTTCCCCTAAGAAAACTTTTCTCATCGAAGTGTTCGCCTCCACATTAAACTTCCCATTTATGTTTCAGGGCAATCAATACGGTGTCAACTTCCAAAGCCCTGTGTGACGATCTCGGCGACTCAAAATAATTGCTGTCTGTCAGTGTATTCGCTGGGAACACAGACACACAGGCCTGCCGCCGCTGGCTGTGTTATCACCCCCAGGGGCTGGCCTCTGGAGTGGGGTCTTCTCCCGCTCCGCGCTGAACCTGCGCGATGGCCAGGCTGCTGCCTGCGGACTCCTCCCAAGAAGCGCGCATGGCTCGGCTGCCCCTCAAGTCGCTTGTTTTTAAAAAAGAAATCTTTAAAGCCATTCTTGTAGTAAGTGCAGGTGTAGCTGGAATGTTCCACAATTTGCCTCCAACTTTGGTTCCTCTAGCTCGGCAGTTTTCTTCTTTGTTTATTGATTGATTTTAGAAATAGGAAGGGAGGAAGGGAGAGAGAGATCTATTTGTTGTTCCACTTATGTACGCTTTTCACTGGTTGACTCTTGGGTGTGCCTTTCCTGGAAATCAAACCCACACACAGCCTTGGGGTAGCAGGTTGACTCTCCAGCCCGGGCCTAACTCACTGGTTTTCAACGAGGTACGATTTTGTTCCCCGGGGGACAGTTGGCACCATCTAGAAATGATGCTGACTGTCACAGCTGCGGAAGGGGGCGGTGCTACAGGCACCAAGTGGGCAGAAAGCAGGCACGCTGCTAAACAGCCTACGTTGCACAGGGCGGCTTCCATGACAAAGAACCGTCCAGCCTAGAACGTCAGCCATGCTGAGGATGAAAAACCCTGCTCCAGCTATTGAGGATTTATACTTGAGAAATAAGGTCACTTGTCTAGACAATTCAGACTAAAAAGAAAGAAAATTCTCTAGTTGAAAAAGATATCAATGTAGCCCTGGCTGGCGTAGCTCAGTGGATTGAGCGCGGGCTGCGAACCAAAGTGTCGCAGGTTCGATTCCCAGTCAGGGCACATGCTGGGGTTGCAGGCCATGGCCCCCAGCAACCGCACATTGATGTTTCTCTCCCTCCCTCCCTTCTCTCTCTAAAAATAAATAAACAAAATCTTTAAAGTATTCTTTAACATTGATATCTTTTCTTTTAAGATTTATTTATTTATTGATTGATATCTAAATAAATAAATAAATTTATTGATATCTAAATAAGTAAATAAATTTATTGATATCTAAATAATAAATAAATAAATTTATTGATATCTAAATAATAAATAAATTTATTGATATCTAAATAAATAAATAAATAAATTTATTGATATCTAAATAAATAAATAAATTTATTGATATCTAAATAAATAAATAAATTTATTGATATCTAAATAAATAAATAAATAAATCTTAAAAGAAAAGATATCAATGTTAAAGAATACTTTAAAGATTTTATTTATTTATTTTTAGAGAGGGAAGGGAGGGAGGGAGAGAAACATCAATGTGTGGTTGCTGGGGGCCGTGGCCTGCAACCCCGGCATGTACCCTGACTGGGAATCGAACCTGCGACACTTTGGTTCGCAGCCCACGCTTAATCCACTGAGCTACGCCAGCCACGGCAAGAATATTTTAAGACAAATTACTCATAAGACAAAGTTTCTGTTGAGTATATGACCTTCAACTTCTACCCAAATAAATATAGATGTGTAAGTGTAATATATGTATTAGTTTAGTTTGTGTTCTTGTTTCCACTGAAAAATGTCACTTTTATAGTCTTTATATCATTTTAATAGAGAATATTTCATTGTTTTAATGTAATGAAATTCAACAATTTCCTCTTTTTTCCTTTCTTTTTTTCTTTTAAGTAACTTGGGCAAAAGCAGTTATTCCAGTGTGAAATCTGGCTTTGGAGAGCTGGCCATGGGGTACTCCCAACTTATTTTACAGCAAAAACTATTTTCCAAGAAATAAGGACTTTCAAAACATTACAAGAAATTGTTGTGATGAAAATATTTTGTACAAAAAAATTACTACTTGGGAGAAATAGTCATGGTTTACACATTTTTTAAATTAAAAAAGCAACAACTTACGTTTCTCTTGAGAGCGTATTAGAGCAACACTATGGCTTAACCTGATGAAAGGCTCAGGGTGTGAAACCCTGGCCCCTAGGGGTGGGCTTACTCACTCAGCCCCGGGTCACGGTGGCACCTCTGGGCCGGGCTGTCGAAGTCCGCACAGCACCACAAGGAAGGAGAGAACAAAATCCTGCTTAACAAATCAGGATGTGGAAGAGGCAAATGCTAAAGCTCATGCTGATGGAAGCAACCGTAACCACTTACATGATGAGTCAGTTCTGACGACTGTCGGAACTCTGCTGCAGGGGCCGAGACCGGTCCTGCCTGAGATTCTCGATGAATCCCGGTGGCGACTGAGGTCTTCCTGCATGGCAGAGTCCAGGTGGGATTGCCTGCAGCCCCTGTTCCATGTCCTGTGGGACTGTAACGCACTCCCAAGGTTTTCTGCAAAGCTCTGGGCAGCTTATGGCTCATGAGATCTTGTCTCTCTGAATTCATTCAGTTGATAGGTGGTCTTACTGTTCTGCACCCGCCTTTCCCCTCTTCCTGCACCCACTCCGACCGAACTCATCACCCAAGCCCGCACAGACACCCCAAATGCACTGTCCCCACTTAGAGTGTGTTGCACCCCTTGGCGAAGATAGGGGAGAGGTCATACCAGCAAGCACACAGTAGACACAGCCGCTAACTGCAGGACCTCTGATCATGGCACCGTGGGGGGTTTTCTTGGGCCAGTTCTTGTATAGGACCCCAGCCTCCCCCTCTCGGTAGCCCCCTCTTTCTGCACCGTCCGGCCAGACGGGCCTAAGTTGTCCATATGGAGTGACATGGGGCAGTTCAGCTCTCTGGGGTCTCTGCTCCCAGCACCAGTCCTGGGTCTTCCTCTGCATCTCAAAAACACGCAACCCAGAAAGTCTTCGACTTCAGTGGACCTGCATTTCTAAAAGCAGTTCTTATTAATAATGACAACTTCTGTTTCTCTTAAACATCTGTGCAAACTTTGTTAGCTCCTTTGATAAGCCAGTTCAGAAACATAAGCTTGTCTATATGTCTACGGTTGACCCTTGAATAAACCGGTTTGGACTGCACGCGTCCACCTGTATGTGGCTTATGTTCAGTCAATACCGTCAATGTAATTTCTCCTCCTTATGGTTTTTAAGTAACATTTCCTTTTCTCTAGCTTACTTTATTCTAAGAATACCATATGCATACATAGAGCATACAAAATCCATGTTAATTGACTGTTTATAGTATTGATAAGGCTTCCAGTCAATAGTAGGGTATTAGTAGTTAACTTTTGGGGGAGTCAAGTTATACGCAGATTTTCACTGTGTGTATGTGTGTGTGTGTTGGGGGGTCGGCGCCCCTAGCACCTGCCTTGTTCTTCAAAGGCCAGCTTACCTGTGAGAGAGTATTCGCTCACCTGGATGGACGTACTGCAGGGCAGGCTGGTCCAGGGCTCTCTCTTGGTGTCCAGTTTCCTGCTCTTGACCTCTAAAACACTCAGCCCGCCACTGGGCGGTCCCCCCCATCCCGTGCTCTCCTCTGCAGCCTCATCTTCCAGAGTTCGTCTCTCCCTTGGTCTCGCTCATACCGAGTCGGCGTGTGTCAAAGGCGCTTGGGCACGGACGCCAGAACCGACACCGCTTACGGGTCCCCGAGTGGGGGTTCCCAGGTGCCTGCTCCAGTGCATATTATTTCCCTGGCCAGTGACCAGACTCCTCAGAAACAGGGGTGCTCTCCTCTCTCTGGAATCCCCTGCGCCTCCTGGAGGACCGTCGCTGCTCCATTACGTTGTCCACTGTTTCTCCAGATTCCTCAGCTCCACCCATCCGTTCTCCCTGCACACGGGTGCAGCCTGCCTTGCACTGAGAGGTGGGGCCCCGCAGCGAACAGGAGAAAGGTCTTGTCTTCCCAGAGGTGACTTCCAGCCGGGACGCAGGGTGGCGGAGTGTTCCAGTGGTGAAGCACATCGGTGATACTGCACCGCACCTTCAAGTTTCACCGCCAGCGTAGATTCCTTCTGGGTCTGACTGCCAGGGAAACGGAAACACTCCAACTGTCCCACCTGCTGACGATTTCTCCTCCTCCTCGGCCCGCCCACCCGTAATCCCACCCACCAGCCACATCTGCTCTCTGCTCGCACAGGGATTCGAGTGTGGGTGCTGTGAAACCTTCCGCCTCTGGATTTTCATTCCTTCTGCTGTGTAAAAAAAAAGTATATTTTTGCTTATATTTTTGCTTTTAAAATCACAGCTCTGAAATGTGAATTTCTTCTGAGACAGCCAGATCTGCTCATACAGATGTGTGATGAGGAAGAAACGTCAGAAGGCGAAACACTTTACCATGCCTCCTTCTAAATATAAATATAACGTCCCTCTATTCACTGGGGGAATGAAATGCCACTCCACACCTTATGAATAAACTTTTCCATTTTAACACCTCTTGGTTATACTGTCCCCGTTTTATGATGGACTGCTGTGGCAGAGACGGCAGGAAGAATAAGAAGTGAATGCCGTTTCAATGAGGGTTATTTACTGAGAAAGTCAGGCAGAGGGATTCCCTTTTCTACAAGCCTGCGGCATCTCAGTAAGCGAATAAACACACCAAAAAAAATATTATCAGGAGCTGTTTATTCTAAGCATGACTTTTCTAGGTTATCCACGTAAGTCACCCTCTGAGATGCAGAGTTCAACCATACCAGTTCAGAGCAGAAAGAAAAAAAAAAACCATTTATCTAATTCAGTTCCTGGGGAAAAAAATACGTAGGCAACATTAAGAATCTTCAATTATCTAATTTAATAAAAGGGATGGTTTCTATTCTGTCGTCAGTAACATGTGATACTGATTATTTCTAATCCCTTAGAAGAGATCTGGCGTTCTGCTTTTGGTCCTGTATAGCATGAAATTGTCGTGTATATTTCACCGAAAGAAGTAACAAGAATAATGGCCTCCACAGTCTGCGATCATTTTATACTAACACACTGCAACATGGTTTTGCCCTGGGGCAGAGAAGTGGGGATTTTCTCTACTTCAAAAGAATGAAAAATTATCATTGCTCTATCCAGAACCATTATAGACTTCAAAGACTTTGGCATGAAATATTCAGAAAGTTTATTTTAGAATTCAATATTTTAAAAGCCTGCTTTAAAACTATTACAGTGATTAGTGGCTCTGTTACTTGGGCCAGTCTTGGCTTTAAAAAGCCCTGTGTCATGGTCATGGTCGAAACCATTTGTTGTTTCGACAGGATATGATTTGCACGAGGATGTAAAGCATTGTCTTAGAATGGTCCCCCAAAGAGGAGTTGTGACCGCCACTCATCAGCTATCCTCACAAATAGTGGTTTTCAATGAACATGACTCTTACTGGTAACGGCTGACTGTGCTGCTTACGCCCTAATTGCCAGTGTGCCCTTCTGACATGCAGTATCCTGCCCACGTGGGTGCCGTTTCTCTGCTCCCTGTTCAGGTGGCAATGCTCCTGTCCCTGGTTCTAGGGACAGGCAGGGTCAACCCAGCTGAGGCCACCTACACCTTCAGCTGACCAGCCAGAGGTTCACATCTTCACCACTCTTTTTAGGAAGCCAGAAAAGTTGATGGGTATTGGTGAGGATGTAACAGAGCTTATGAGGTGGCGACAGATGAAGCCAGCGAGAACTCCGGGAGCTAGATTTAGCCACGAGGAAATTGCAATCCGGCCGCCTCTCCTGGACGTCCTGGGTCCGTAGGGAGGCAGCGTGCAGGAGAGTGTAGAGCCCTGGTTGCGGAGTTCAACGATCCTGATTTTACTTCCAAGGCTGCCCCTTACCAGCAATGTGGTCTTTGGAATCACTTAACCTGTTTCTGTCTGTAAAGCGGCCCCGGCCCAGCACTGGCACGCCGATTGGGTGAGAGGAAGAAGGTAAAGGCAGAGCACAACGCAGGATGTCAGTCACCGTTCCTGAAATGTGCCGATCTCTTACTGGCTTATTACCCGTTCCTGTTGGGTAATGCATATATACATTTACTGATGGATCTTGGAGAGAATTTGAAGGATGACTGTAAAAAACCTCATTCCCACTTCTCGTACATAACCTGTGCATTTGGCTTCATTTCTTCAAATGGGTTGAAGACATCATTTCCATAGGTTTTGGTAAATGCCTTTTTCTTTCCGTCCCACTTACCAATGTAAGGAAAAAATAGGCATCAGCCTCAGCCTTCAAGTAGATGGATAGGCGCCTCTCACAGAAACACTCGGATATATTCTGATGTGATATATTCTCGATGCACAAGTGTGATGAAAATAACCTGTAAATAACTTCTTGTTTCATTTTCCAGGGAAGTAGATCAAGACTCGGATGGCCACGTCAGCTTTAAAGACTTCGAATACGCCATGAACTGTGGACAGAAATGAGGCCTGACTATGGGACCTGCTCATGGCAACCTCTGGGGACACCGATAGATTGTAATGTGCTTAAATGTCGACATCACGCCACCAAAAATTTAGTGCTTCATACACACTTGAGTTTCAACTCTCCATCGTGGTTTTCTGATGCTGATAGTTTCTAGCATCTCAGAGTCCTCTAAGGGTCCCTTAGTTTTTGTCCATGCAGCTTAGTATCTCCTCCTTGTCACTCTCACCCCCCACTGTGCAGGCCAGGATGCTCCGCTCCCCTACTACTCCTGGCCACCCCGCCCAGGTTCCCGGGTTCCCTGGTTCTCATCAGTTCCTCATTTCAGGAGAGGAGCCACTTCTTCCCTGCCGATGGGGCCGTTTCCTTCATGCATTCAACTCCGTCGGACAAATAACAGCGCCTCCCTGTGGCGCCTGCGCACTGTGTTCCAAGTAATGAGCAAGGCGCTGGAGAAACAAAGCCTTCAGTCTTCTCGAAGATGATGTACCCAGAGTCAAAGGCATCCTTGCGAACTGGCCCCAGGGCCCTGGCTGTGCAGGACGGAAGCCAGATTGGGCTGGCACCAGTAAGTCAGTCTTCCCCCGCCGCACACAGAGGAAAGACAGCACAGGGAAGATGCTGGGGGAAGGACTGGTCTGCAGAAATTTGTGATGGCCTGGGCCAGTAACTGCTCTACTGGGACACAGACTGTGACACTGGACGTTCAGCATGTGTTTTAGATCAACAGCAACCCTCAATACAAATGTTTTATCTCTGCATTTTCAGAATTGCTAACATCAACAATATGAGGAAGATAATGTAATTCAAATGATAAAATTATTAAGTATTTCAAGATCAAGTAAAAATGTAAGTTTGTAAAATAGAACCGTTAACAAGCATACTTCTAACACAAATTGTTAACAGATAAACCTAGTGAAAACAAGGTCTTACACTGTCGTGAATCAGAGGAGCCTAAATAAACATAATAGTTCAACATAACTTGGTATTCCAGATGAGATCCTAAAATAAAAGAGGACATTAGGTACACGCTAATGAAGTACGGACTTCAGTTCACACTGTTGCACAGTAGTGGCTCATTAATGGTGGCTAATGTGTCATACCCACAGAAAAGGCTAACGGCAGGGAGAGCTGGGTGAAGGGTGTATGGGAACCCAACTGTCTTCAAAATTCTTCCGGCAGCCTGAGACTATTGCTGCCGATGGGGCCAGGGCGGTATCGCTGAGTATCATCTGCGTTTTAGCTCAAGCTGTTCTAGCTGATGAAAAGGTCTTTCTGATTTTGGATATAGAGTTTTATTCAACAAGTGTTTTCATCATCAGTTGAAACATTGGTCCTTATTTTGATATATAAATGACACTGATTTTCAGTTTCTAAAATATCAAAATTAGGGCACCACGCCAAGTGCCAGTGTTTAGTGATTGCCGGAACCCCAGAGCCTCCTGTTGCGATCACTGTTTGGACCTCATGTCTCCCGGGAAACGGGTCAGAAGGGGAGGGGTCACTTTCTCCAGCTGATACGGGAGGTAAGAGGCAGCTGTATTGGGTGATTCCCTTGACTTTGGATTAGTTGGGGCTCCTTCTGGTGTCACAGAAACCTACTCACACTTGCTTAGGCAGAGAGGGGGTCTGGAAAGTGGGAGGCTACTTGACGGGGTCTGACCCTGGGAGGGGAGAGGTGCGGCCGGGTTTCCAGGGCAATGAGGACAAGCACCTCCGGACTCGGCCTCTGGGCCATACCCACTGTCAGCCTCACACCATTCTAACAAGCAGCTGGCCTGTGGTGTGTCCAGTTCAACGTGCAAAGACCCCGGGACGAGGCTTTGGTTGGCCCCTGAAACAGTGAACCCTGGTTCACCGAGAGGGTATGGATGTTGGCACTGAGTACTCACCGGGGTTTCCCGAGGGCGGGCTGGTCCCGGGCTGGTGTGGGGCAGGGAGTCTGTAAGAGCTGGGCAGCCACTCTATTTTCTTTCCTAGAGGAAAACGACTTGGCTGGCACCCGGCCTGGGAAGGAGAGCGCCCCTAGAACGTAGGTGCTCTGCCCTCAGAGAGCAGCAGCACAGCCCCGCATTCCTTCAGTGTGGGTGGCGTATAGTGGCCTTCTTGCCAGGAGTCTTGCAAGGGGATAGGGACAGAACTACAGTGCAAACACCTGACAGCCACCACCTCAGCCAGGATTCAGTGTATACTGGAATATTACTCAGCTATAACAATGAAATCCTGCTGTTTGTGACAACGTGGATGAATCCTGAGGGCGTTATGCTAAGTGAAATAGAAAGAGAAAGACGAAAACTGTATGATCTCACTCACATGTGAAGTCTACAAAACCCGAATTCATAGAAGAATCGTGGCTCTGAGGGCTGGGGACAGAGGGAAACGGGAAGTGTGGTCCGAGGGCACAGATTTCCCATTCGTTGTAAGATGAGTCCGTTCTGGGGATGAAATGTGCGGCATCGTGACTGTGGTTAACAGTGCCGCATTACGTACTCGAAAGCTGTCAAGAGAGGAAGTCTTAAGTGTTGTCACCACACACACGTAATCATGTGAAGTGATGGAGATGCGAACAAACCTGAGTGTCGTCATCATTTTGCAGTGCATACCTGTCTCACATCATCCTGTGTGCACCTGGAGCTTGCCATGTTGTATGTCAGCCCTGTGTCTACAGTTGGGGAAATGCCTGTCAACCACGGAGCTCCTGTTCCCTGCAGCTGGGGCCGCTCAGCTTCACGGGGCCCTGGGTCCTGGCCACGGAAACCCCCAAGGTCACTGAGGTTATTCAGGGACCAGTTTGCTTTTACAGAGTTTGTATCTTACTCATTAACGTTATAATGGTGTTTTGGTCTGTTCAGGCTGCTGTAACAAAATGCCGTAGACTGGGTGGTGTACACAGAACACGTTCCTTTCTCCCGGTTCCGAAGGCTGCAAGGCTGAGATGGTGGTGCCGGCAGGTCTGGTGTCCAGGGAGAGCCCGTGTACCCGCAGATGCCCACGTTCTCACGCTCACCTCGCAGGGCCAGAGAGCCTGTGGGAGGGGCACCAATGCCATTCACGAGGGCTCCGCCCACATGACCTAATCACTCCCAGGGGCCCCACCCCCTAATACTGTCACTTTGGGGGATTGGCTTTCAATTTAGGAATTTTAAGGGGGACACAAACATTCCAACCAGAGCAAATGGTGATAAGCCTCGTTCTTAAGCTTTCATCTCATATGCTGTTCATACTGTTTTATTTATGTCATGAATGTTATGAATCACTAAGGTAGCTTTTATAATTCTGTTACAGTTCCTTACATTTTAATTACATATGTAAGTAATATATTCAGTTTTCTTGATTGGTCTTTCTAGAGGTCTATCAGTTTTATTAATCATTTTAAAACATAACTTTGGGGCTTGTTTTCTTTATTTTCAGATTCATTATTTCTGCCCTTATCATTATGATTTCCTTTCTTCTTTATCTTTTGTTTTTGTTTTATGTCTAGCTACATGACAGGCTAAGATAATTGATTTTCATCTCTTCTCTAATATTTAAGGCTACAAATGTCTTCTAAGAACTGCTTTGGCTGTATCTTACAAGTTTTAATATGTCTTCATTATCTTCAAAATATTTTCTAATTTCCTATAACTTCTTCTTTGATACATGGACTATTCAGAAATGAATTGTTAAGTTAATTTTTTTGTTTTCTACTTTTCATTATTGAATTTTAGCTAGTTCCTTGTGCTCAGAGGACTTATTTGAATGTTTTCAAACCCTTGAATCAATTTTCTAAGACCTTCAATTCTCCAATGAAAAATACATCTTTCCATCCATTCAGGTACATTTTTACATTTAATTAATTAAACTCGATAATTCTTAATTCTCTTGAATGTTCCAACACTACTTTTAAACTTGGATTTCAACATTAAATCATAACTCTGAAGGAACTTATATTTTAAATTAGAGTGGCAAGGTGAATCTGTTCACTAGTTGAAAAGTGCTATCCAAATTGGTAGCCACCAGCATGCATGGCTATTTAAATTTAATTTGTGACTAATCAACATTAAATGAAACATTGTCTTTCTCACTGCATAGCTGCACTCGGTAGTTATATTGTACGTGTCCAGGCGCCGCACGTGGTGGGCGGCTGCCGGATCGAACAGTTCCAATAGAACCTTTATCACCGCACAAATCTCCGTGGGACAGTGCTGCCCGGACACTCCTGTAGGGTGCTGGCCAGCCTTTACTGGCTGCCCTGGGACCTTGATCCTGGTCCAATCAGGTGACAAAGTCATGTGACACCGGCGTGGTGATTTCTGCAAACAGGACCCCATACGACAGAGCTGTTGTGGGTGCCCCTTAGAAAGGGACTGACGGGAAAGACAAATAGACAAATACGCTGAGGCAAATTCCTGGTCACCCTTCGAGTTCCCGGCCAACGTCACCTCCTGTGCGGCCACTCCCCGAGCCGCTGTGGGAGAGGGGTCAGACTTTCCTCTGGACCCCCCCGAGCAGCCTCTTCAGAGTCCCCTCCCCAGGCTGTACTGTGATGGGCACATTTCCCTGTCTTCTGCAAACCTGGCATGGGCTCTCCGAAGCCAGACACCGTGTGGTTTTCATCTTTGTGTTCCGAGGGTCTGGCCCCATGCCTGGTGCATGACGGTTCTGGGTGGACGGATGTACAAGACAAAAGTGTCTCTGAGAGGCCCTGTGATCGGGCACCAAGAATCAGACCTGTATTCCACTCTCTGCTCAGTCCCTGCCTCCTGTGCTCTTCAAAAAGCCGCTTTCCCGGGCCTCAATGTCCGCTTCCTCCTCCATTTCAATGAGGAAGGCGACTTAGACAAGGTTGCTCGTTGCCTGTTACACGTAAGTGTTACCTAAGCAAAGGGGGCCATGCCAAGGGATCCCAGGAAACACTTGGTTAAGGATGATGCATGGTTGTTTTTTTACTGTGGGAGTTCACAGAACCTTGAAAATGCTGCAGTTCATTAAATGGCATTCCAAGAAGCAGGAAGGACGGGCAGTTCCCAGACTTAGGGACCATAGAACAGTGAGTGAGTGTGTGTGTGTGTGTGTGTGTGTGTGTGGAAAGAGACAGAGTCTTAAAGAACGCATATTCTATGGATCATTCCTGGAGAAATGGTGGATTAGCTGATCTCTGAAGGATCTTCCAGTTCCGTGTTTTTATGGCTGCCCAGTCCTTCCGCCCCTGGTGCCTGACTTGGGCAGTTGTGACTGCGAAGTCTCCCCCGACTCCTGCTTCCTCCTCTCCCGCTGGGCCCCTGCCCTCCCAGCCCCCAAGAGGAAGAATGGGAGCAACTTCACCTGAAATACCCGTCAGCAGGGAAGGGGCTGGGGCATATGCATTAACGCTGGACCTCCGGTAGGGAGGTCATGTCGGTGCTGACCTCAGAGAGCAGCCGCTTTGAAACTGAAGCAGGAGACAGAGAGAAATATTTTCATTTAAATCGATTTTCTCATTTCTACCTTGTCTCTTTCATGATATCATGGGTGTCCCTGTTTAATGCATCTAATTCAAGCCACAACTTAATATATCTGGCTTTCGTGCCCATACATTTTTAAAGTAGCAGTAGATTATTAATATTATGTTAATAAGAAAGCAATAATGAAATATTATCCAGTGTTCCCATTCCATATATTATTAATGAAGACCCTTTGTGTTTTGTTTGGCCTGATACTTTATGATGTTGGTGCCGAATAGATTAGAAAACGTTTTTGCCTTCTCAGCAGAGGGCCGCAAGTTAGGCTGTGTGACTAAAAAATATTTGCAACAGGTGACAAAAATGGCCGTGAGGCACTGTGGGATAGGAGGTGGTGAGCCCATTTTAATCTGAGGTTCCAGGAGTAGCAACATTTTTGTTGCTCAAAGTGAAACAGACAGTTCTATCAGCTGCCTTAGAAATAAAAAGTAGGGAAAAAAAATGGTTTCTGCAAAGCTTAGTCCTGTGCTGAATTGCTGCATGCGCTGGTCCTTGCTAGCACTGATGGTAAAAACCATGTTTATTGCTCTGGCTGGTGTAGCTCAGTGGATTGAGTGCGGGCTGTGAACCAAAGCATCGCAGGTTCGATTCCCAGTCAGGGCACATGCCTGGGTTGCAGGCCAGGTCCCCAGTGGGGGTCACGTGAGAGGCAACCACACATTGATTCTCTCTCTTTTTTTCTCCCTCCCTTCCCCTCTCTAAAAATAAATAAAATCTTAAAAAAACATGTTTATCGTGTGTCTGCCGTTGGCTGACACTGTTCTATGCATTTCACGTGCACTGTCACATTTAATTCCATGGCAACTGTAAGCTGGAGGCACAGTCTTATTCTGAGCGGGGGGAACAAGCAGGGAGGGGAAGGGCTCAGGGGTAAGTGGCAGACCTGGGGTCTGAACCTGGCCAGTCTGACCCCTGAGTGCATCCTCACACCGTCCACACGGAGAACAGAGGCCCCGGCCTCCCAGGTCTGGGCTGCTGGTTTGGGGAGGCAGTTCAGGCCAGCCCTGGAGAGCTTCAGCAGTTCTGGTGATGGGCCTCCTCTCAGCGGTCATCCCAGGTCCCATAGTGTCCCTCCAGGGCAGACCGTGACGTCGGTGTGGGTGGAGCTGCCCAGCCAGTTCTCCCAGTTACACTGTGACTCTGTTCCAGGTGGCCATGGCCATACACTCATCTCAAAGGCCACTTTGTTCTTCAGGAGGCCAATGTCACCGGAGGATTGACCTCTTGCACACGTACCCCCAACCCCCCCACACACCCTCCTCCTCCTCCCACACATGCACCCGCACCCCCAGGCAGCATCCACCCTGCACTGCCCTCCAGCACTGTGCTTCTCTCTGCACCCCAACCACCTCCTGGGGGAGACCGCCCCCTCCACCTTTGGCAGGTGACTCGGGGTGAGTTGGGTTTTGTTCAGAGAGCACGGGCCGTGTGTGAACCGCCTCAGGAGGTGCCATCATGTACTCAGAAGTGTGAGGTGCACCCAGGCCTCATCCCCTTGGATCATTAGGGAGGAGGAGGCTGTATAACCTGCAGGTTCTGAGACCCAACCATCGGGTTGCCATCTTGGCTTCCCCTTCCCCCGTCACCAGGCTTGGCCAGGCATGTCAAAATTCTGAAAAGCCCAACGTTTTCTCCAGCCATTTGATCTGGAGATGATTTGGAAACGAGAAATGATGCCTAGTTGACTCAGCCAATCCCATTTGGGCGCAGGGAGGAAGTTCATGGTAGCTGTGATTTAAATGCAAACTCCACGCCGGTGTCAGTGTGAGGCTCTTTTGTTTGCTCCTTTGCAGGAGGAGTCCGGGGAGAGACCAAAAGCCCATTCGTTCGCAGGGTTTTTCTTTTGGAAAGGAACACGCTGGCACAATTTTAATTGGGTTTTAGTTGTTGTTGTTTTAATTCTCACAGTGATGGCTTGGCGCTGTCTTTTGGGACCGCGGAGGGAAGCTGGCATCTGGTGTTTGAGGATTCTGGGGATTTGCACCATATTTACGTGTAATAACTATACAGTAAATAAACAGAATGAATAATTAAGTGAATAATGAGTTTCTCGGAAAAGAGGACTCCTCCAAAGACTTAGGAATTCTCACGTGTGTCCCACCCGGTCTCGGGGTGGCAACGACCCCCGGTCCTCACTATGCCGTTGCCCCCGCGGAAACCAGAAAGGACATTTTCGAAACCAAAAATCAAGTATGACCTTAGTGCAATTTGATACAGACAATATATTTTCTTCCAGTGGCAAGGATTTATGTCTTTTAAAATGATCTTTTTTTTACCCTAGAGAGAAATAGTTGCCTCTTTAAAAATAAAATCCATGAGATTAAATTTTATTGAACAGTGTTGCTCTGAGGGACTAAAAACTTGAAATTCTAGGAATTTGCTGTATCTAGTGAAGTTACATAAATACATATCAGCCAGTCCAAGGTGCCCTTGCTTCTGGATGCAGCCCGGGCCTCAAGTGAATCTTCCCAGGGGCAAAACCACTGTGTAGTTACTGTTCCTTTCATTCGTGCGTCCATCCATTCACCCACATGTTTTATTCATTCATGCAGCAAGGATTTAATGAGCACCTACTACAAGCCAGGCCCTTTGCCAGGCTCTGGTGATACTGTGGTGAGCAAAACCAGGCCCGATTCCTGTCCTTATGGAGCTTGTGTTCTTCCCAGGTAGATAGAAATTAAATAACACAGCGAAAGTTAAATTGCCGCTATTGGTCCTATAAAGGAGGAGGTATTAATCTGTTTAGGCTGCCATGACAGAGTATCACACACTGGGTGGCTTAAATACAGGAATATATTTTCTTACTATTTTGAAGACTGGAAGTCCAAGATCAAGATATAAGCAGGTTTAGGATAGTTTCATCTGAGGCCTCTGTTCTCGGCTTGCCATGGCCACCTTCTCGTGGCATCCTCACGTGTTCGCCCTGTGTGTGTCTGTGTCTGTGTCCAAATCTCCTCTTCTTACCAGGGCACCAGTCAGACTGGACTGGGGCCCACCCTAATGGCCTCGTTTAACTGAATCACATCTTCAAAGGCCCTCGCTCCAAATACAGTCACATTCTGAGCACCAAGGGTTAGAGCCGCAACAATTCAGACATAACAGAGAGGCATCTGACACCGGTAACTAAATGCGGATGGGTCAGATACCCAAGCAGGGACATAGATGGGCTCGCGGAGGATTAAACAGGGGTCTAAAGGATGACCGAGAGCCAACCAAACAAAGAGGAGGGAAGGGCGTGTGCCAAAGCCCCCTGGTGGGAGGGGCGTGGGAGGGAGCGAAGACCCTGTGACTGAGGAGGAGCTGTGGGCACAGCCTGTGGCCTGGGATGCCCCTGACTTTACGGAGGAGGCCAGGCCAGGGAGGGCATTGTGGTCCAGGAACGGACTTTGTCTCTTTCCCATGGGCAATGGGAAACCATCAGAGGTTTTTAAGTAACAGCAGAGGTGGCAGGACCAGCCTTGTCTTCCGGAAACATCGGTCCGGCCACCAAGTGGAGGACAGGCACGAGGGGTCCCACCCCACGGTGCACTCTGGCGTCTGAGTGAGAAATGAAAGTGGCTGAGGGTTGGGAGGTGAGGGTCAGAAAGAAACGAGTGATCAACCAATGGGGGAGCCACAGAAGAGACGTGGTGGGGCACCGGATGACGGGAGTTGGTGACAGACCAGACACGCCTGGCGTTGGGGGAGGGAGAAAGAGACACAGTTGTCCCCTGGACGTCTGACTTCCACGGCTGGATAAACACGGCACAAGGTCACGGGATGGAGAAAACTGGACGATGTCCATGTGTGGGTTGAGTTTTGATCGGAGTGACGTCGGTAGACTCCCATGGCCCTTCTGTCCCTTTTTATTCTTCAACACGGTGGCCCCTCTCACCGGCCCATGCTGTCCTGCCTGGAACACTCTTTCCTGCTTACACTTCCATGTCTCAGCCCAAGGGCCACCCTGCACAGCAGCAGCCAGGCCTTCCCGAGTCCCTTGGGCGAGGCCGCGTATCCTTTCCACGTACTCTCGTGACACCTGCACTTTTCCCTGAAAGCAGTTGTCACAGGTAAAATGACGTAATTATTTGTTTAAATTCTGCTTCTTCCACCAGCGTGTGAGGCTTACGAAGGCCAAGACCGTGTCTATCTGACTAGGAGAGCAGACTGGCGGTCCTAGAGCCAGACGCTCTGGGTTTGAATCTTGACCTCCCCGCTTCTGAGTGGTGTGACCTCGGGTAGGTTATTTGATTTTGCTGCACCTCAATTGCTTTGCATGTAGAGTGTGGATCATGACAGTGCATCCTTCATAAAATCGTTAGGATGATCAAATGCGCTAACTAGCATAAAATGTTTATAACTGTGTTTGACATATAATAGGCACTCAATAAATGGTGGCCACTATTATTACTTATCACTATATCCTTAAGCATGTGAAGGACAGGTGATCAGACAGATGGATGAACCAATGAGTTGGGTAGAGTGAAAGCTAGGATGGATACGGTGGCAGAAATACAACACAATCTTTTTGAAGCTACATGGAGTGAGCGCAGTGGAAAAGCAGGAATCCCAGTGGGTATCGTGAGACGGAGGGCTGACCCCACGCATCGAGACCTGACTAAATTCCGAGACACGGGGTCTCATTGGGGTAAACTCCTAAATGGTGACTTCCAGGCAGAGCCTGAAGCTACCGCTGTCAAGCCTTCTCCAATGACAGGCCGAGTTCTTTGTTTCCTGACTTCAGCAGAGACAAAAACATATCACCACAACCCAACTTAATTAAACTCACTGCCTATTTCCCGACTTCACTTTGAGTTCCTTAAAAGGTATAATTTTAAAAATTGAGTTTAACCTGATTTAAATAATACATGGATGAATTTACTCATTCTTGTGTTTCTCCCTCGAATATTTATGCGATTCCTACTATGTGTCAGGCACCATGATAGGTGCGGGGTGGTTACCAAGTCAGATAAGACATCACCTATGTCCTCAAAAGGTTCAGAGTCTGAAGAAGCTCTATAAAGAGGTCGTAAAGAAACATTTATGATCTGTATCCCTGACCAAAATAAAGCAAAAACAGAAGCAAAAGCTGCTCTCGGAATGGGGCGGCAGACTCCGGTGGGCTGTCCTCTCACTGCTGTTCGCCCCAGCACCCCCCACCCCCGGTCCTTAATGGTGGCGCCACCCCCTAGGATAGCCGCTCAGCCCCAGCTGCAAGGAACCGTATTTTCTCCTCTTCCTTTCCTCTTTTTTTAATCCACACCAGAGGGTAGGCTTATCGATTTCAGAAAGTGAGGAAGAGAGAGAGGGCAACAGCGATCGGTTGCCTCCTGGACACGCCCTGACCAGGGCTCCAACCTGCACCTTTTCTGATGCACAGGATGGCGCTCCTACCAACGGGGCCACCTGGCCGGGGCTGGGAGGTATTTTCATCCCTGTCACTGTATTTATGGAAGCGACTCATGTCTGTTATCTTCCTTTTGCCCAAAGGATTCTCTTTCTGTAATTTATTACAGAACCCAGGCCATTTCATTAGGGAGAAAAGCGTCATATCATTATTATAACAACTCCCCCTATTTTTGTTCCGTTTTGAAACTGACAATCTAAAGACTATTTTTAGCTCAGTCATGTGAGATTATTTGTTTCCTTATTATGAGTTTTTCCTTCGGACTAGTTAACATGAATTTTATGCTCACTTATTATGTCACATGCTCCAATTCAATTTATTTTAAAGCAGATTCTTTGGAGGAAACTGTAAAGCTAATTTGAATTGATTCTTTAGAGATTCCATTTTAAATGAAGTGCTATAAAATTGGCAGACAAAGTGAAAAAATGGAATTGAATTTTCTTCTTCAGCTACTCATTGGATTCAGAAATCTTGCTTTTTGACACTGCCAAGGGTTTTGATATAATGTTTCATGCAATTTTCATAACATTTATCTAAAACTCTACTGCTCTTCGTTTGCTTGTTCAACTCAAAATGGGTTCCCGATATTTCCATGAAAAAAAAAGCAGAGTTCTTGCTAAAGGAAGAATTGTGTGCTTTGAGGCAAACTTCCATCCACAGTGGTACCCGGCTGCGAAAGAGCTGATGTAAAGCAGGTGTTTTAGCTCCGAAGTGATTGTTGTGGACAGGCTTGCTGAGGGAGGTGTGGGATAACACTGTGTCCCCAACGTCCTCCCACTTGGCCCAGCCTATAGCCCCCCTTTCACCCTTGATGGGGGCGCAGCTTGTGGAGAGCATGGGGACAATGGGCAAGGTGCCTGATGCCTTCATTTCCTGCCCTCCCCTCCCCCGGGGCACCCGTTGCTAGTCAGGGTAGAGGCCCCACGCTAATCAGAAACAGCCCCTCACCAGGTGGGGAAGGGTCCCGAGCATTGGTCCACTTGATTCCCCTCAGTGATTTATGTCTGATTATTAAAATCTAATGGAAAACACATAGAAAACACATGTCTTCAGCTTCACCTTGAGATGCATTTGTTTTCTTTGATGTGTTTTTAAAAGGGAGGGTTTTTTTTTCCCCTCCTGAAGCCCCTAAATAGCAACGATCATTCCTATTGACCCAGCTAGTCAGCTCAAAAGCAGAGACTCGAAGGGTCTCCAGCTAGCTCTGCCCCGCTGCCCCCGAGTGCAGCGTCAAGGACCTGGAGTCAGTCCTCCCGCCATGGCACTGGGGCAGGTGTTGGAAGACGGAAACCATTGATGCCTGTGGGTTTGCTCCGATGACAAAGAAGACGGTGTGTGGAGTGAGTGCACCTGTCAGCAGGCACCGGTGGTGGGGGGGGGCGGGGGGGAGGGGGCGGGGAAGGCGCAGGCTCAGGGCCAGCTCCCCCGACAGACCCACAAGGCCCAGGGCCCTGGTTACCTGCAGGGCCCACAACGCCTGACTTTCCATTAAAATGAGAGTAATGGAAATGTTGAATGTTAAATAGTGAATCCGTCCTAGATAATATTTGTGTTTATACAAAAATAGCTTTCAAATATCAACGTAAAACAATTTTTTTTAAAGAAGGAAGGGGCTGGGCACATGATGTGTTCAGCCCTGAGCGGAACCGTGGTGCAGCGTGGCGTGGGGCTAGACTCTGTGTGGCCATGGGAGCTGGTAGAGCCGCCTCAGCAAGCTGGCCTAGGCCTCTGTGTGTGGTGGGCCTGAGGTTGCTGTAGGCCTCGAGGCCTCCAGTTGCGAAGAAAAGTGGGGTATGAAGACAGAGCTTCCCAACCAGGGGTGACTTTGCCCCCAAGAAGACACCTGGAGGGAGTTTGGCTTGTCACACGGCGGCGAGGGGCACTACTGGTATTTAGGGACTAGAGGCCAGGGATGCTGCTAAGCCTCCCACAATGCACGGCACAGCCCCCACACAACAAGGAATTGGCTGATTCAAAACAGCAACATCGCCCAGGGTGAGAAACCTTGAGGTTAAGGTAAAGAAAGTCTGGGGCCTGAGGGGTCAGCTGGAGTCGGTGTCTGTCTCCCACAGAAGCGGGGGACTGCAGAAGCGGCAGGAGGAGATGGGGCATTTGCCCCGACCTTTGGGGTCCACCAGCCGCTGCAGCCACCTTCCAAATCTTGTGCTAACTTCTCTCCAGGCCAACCCTAACTTGGGACCATCCAGGGAAGGGATCTCCAGGTAATGTCATTCCAACTTAGCGAAGGTGACAGAGTACACAGCCTCCCCAGTAGACCACGTGGAGCTCTGCCCACTGGCATGTTTTACTGATGAAGAGGCTTTTCCTCCCCTCATTTCCAACCCCGCCTGCATTTAAACTGGACTTGGTATTTCGCTCATTTTAACCTGCAAACGCCAGGTGTGGGTTAGACTGCCAGTTGCGAGCCAACATCTGTCCTTTCCTTCAGAAAGAAGAGTCCTGGCTAGACACACAGCTGCACGGACCGACTACACGTCCCAGCCTCCCTTGCTGTGTGTTAGATGAGGCCAGGCCCCTAGTGACTGCCCACGTGACCGTGCAGGCCAGCGGTTGTGCCAGCACCAGAGCTGGGCCTTCAGACGCCTGTGGTGCAATATTCCATGTGTCCTTTCCCACTTCCGGCTGGAAGCCAAACACGGGGGACATCAGCTTTGACCGAACAGGACGAGAGCACAGCAGCAAGAGGGAAAGATTCTGGAGACTTGGAGGTCCCTCAGCATCCTATTCCTTAAGGAGTTCTGAGACAGCATCTTAGTCACTTAAGTTGCAGATGATAAAGGCCAATTCAAGTTCACTTAAGCACAAAAAGGGACTCTATTTGCTCACATAATAAGTTTCAAGGAAGAGTTTCAGGCATAGCTGGATCTAGGGGTTCAAATGACGTCATTAGGTCTCTCCATCTCTCCAAGTGGGCTTTCTGCAGAAGTTCCAGGAAGAAGGGCCTTGAGAAATTCCAGGCTTGCAATTTCCTTACAGCTCACGACCAGGAGAAGACAGGGGCGCCTGTCTCCCCACGTGTGTGCGCTTTTAGTTATGCAGAACAAACACTGAATGGTCCCGCTGGGATGGCAGGCTCAGCCCGGAACTCATGGCCATGGGCCCCGGAAGAGCGAGAAGGAATTTGTAAAAATTAGTAATTGCTACAGTCCACTCCGGAAGTTCATCAGCAAACATTACCAGGAGCCAAGACAGCGCCAGTGAGGGGTGAGCTCAGGAGGTGCGGGCTGGGGTTCCGAGGGAGGGAAGCCACGCGCAGCGGGGGTGGCTAGAAACGGCTTCACAGCAGCCCTGGGCCTTGCACTGGGCATGGAAAGACTTAGAATTGAAAAATGGATAAAGAAGAAAATCTTGCACTTTGATTCCTGCCCATTTCTGAAGGCTCCGTAGCCCCCATGGGATGGGAGGGATCCTGTTGTGTTGTGTTTCTCTCCTGCAGTGTCGGTGTGGGATGAGAAGTGTTTTCCCGCGAGCGCCGGGTCCTCCCAGAGACAGGACGGAAGGGGAGGCGGTCTGGCTGCCGGGACACGGATCTCCCACGTGAAGCGAGAGGAAAGCCCTGTGCTTCTGCATAACCTGAAGAAAGGTTGGCTAGTGTAACTGGCAGTTCCCTTAATCAGTCCGGAAGGGCTTGTTACATAAATAAATGATTCGAATATGAAGTGACTTACCTTTGCAAACAGGCATTTCTCCTTTTTGTATCTCGTGTTCCTTGAATGCTTTCTTTCAGGTTTGGAGCGGGATAGGCTTGTAATTTTAATACACATTTATTAATTTCAGAACTGTCTAGTGTTAGGATTTCAGAAATACATTTTGTTACGAGGTTTCAAATAGCTTAGTGATTTTTTTCCCCAAGCAGCCAGGCAACCAGAGCCTATGGCTCATTTCTTCAGTGCAGAGGTCAGTTTTTTCAGGATGGAAATGCCCCTCTGGCCAACCAGGATGCTATTGGCTGGGTTCAGGGGTGCAGTAGCTGGTGACCTTCAAAGGGGGCAGTGGTGACAGTGACGAGGTGATGAACAGCTCCCTTCACAGCAATCCAATATCTCCTGTAAGAAATTAACTCCTTTGTTTGCTTGTATTTATTGTTTGTATTATATTGTTTATTTATACTCTCTGTTTGATTAGAGGTATGAGAGGAAAGCCAGACTGTGGGTGTGGTTCTTCAGAAAACAGACTTTGAGGCAGATATGTATTGGGGTGCGGTTTTGGGACGAGCGCCCATAAGGGAGTGGAGGAAAGATTGGGCATAGAAAGAAGTTGAAGCTCAAAGCAGCTACACAAGAGGACCCCGCTCATCTCGTGGGAACTCCGAAGAGGGGAGGGGCCGTCAGAGACGTCTCCAATCGAGGTGAGGGGCCGGGTGCCTTCCTTCTGGGGGCGTCTTGGCAGCACATCGCAGGGTCCATCCAAGATGCACGGAAGGGTGTGGGCTGCTCCTGGTAAGACTGCGGGGGTGGTTCCCCTCAGCGTCTGCTGCTTCATCTCTGGGACCCAGAACCTGAGTTTGCTTTATATGTTCCCAGATAATTAGCTTCTCCATGACAAAGCCACACTAACGAAATTCAGGAAAAAACTAATAAGTATGTGGCAAATTGATTTGTCTACAAAGACACTATCCTTTCTCAGTGATCAGAATGTTTGTGTTCTTCAGCTCCAACACCCCTTTTCCCGGGTCCAAGTTAAAACAGGAAGTGAGTGGGCCCTGGGGAATCACTGTAAGGAAAAAAATTGAAGGCATTAAATGTATCAGTTGGAAAAGTAAGAAGCTGGCAATGTTTGTGACACGGTGAAGATAACATGGTTCTTCTCTCAACAAAAGAAAAGTGTAAGAAGAACTCAAAAAGGTACAAGAAAATCATGGTCCAACTAAAATAAACCTTGGTTTTGAGCTTGGTGGAGAGTACTGGAAGAGAATCGGGCTGCCCTGGCCGAGTCATTCCGTTGGTTGGAGCATCGTCCCATCTGCCAAAAGGGTTGTGGTTCGATTCCTGGTCAGGGCACGGACCTAGGCTGTGGGCTCCATCTCTGGTCTGGGCCCGCACGAGAGGCAGCCGATAGATGTTTCTCTCTCACATTAATGTTTCTCTGTCCCTCCCTTCCTCTTTCTCTCTAAAAATCAATACGCATGTCCTTGGGTGAGGATTTAAAAAAGAGAAAATCAATTTGACCACATTACTTGGGAACCTTCTTGGAGTCACCCAAGAGTGGTGACCTTGCCGAAGAGGAAGAAGTGGGGTCCTCCCATAGTCCTCGGCTCCCCAAGGAAGCACATCTACCACCCCAAAGCGATGTGAAGGCAGTTTTTGGTCTTCAACTCAGAATTCACCTGTAGACCAAGCAGACAGGACTTCTCGTGGCTCCAGAACAGAAGGTAAAGCTGTTGATTGGAACAGCGGGAAAGCACGGATCAGACTGAGAGGAGTTGAAAGGGGGTCATGGAGGAGCTGAGGCCTTCAGCTCACAAGGGCAGTTGAGGAAGAGGGTGTCACGTTGATGGAGTGGGAAATAGAATTTTAAGGACATTAGTTAACGTTATAAAAGTAACCAAAAGCAGAAATAAACATGATACTATGACTGCCACACTTTGCAAAGAAGAAGGGGACGTGGACAAAGGGGATGTGAACTTTCATTTTCAGTTCTGGTAAAATAACATACAATATTGACACATCAGGAAAGAGGACTAAGCACATTGCTTATGGTTACGGGGCAACCAGCAGAGGATGCAGAAAAGAAATGAGCAAGCGGTTGGCTTTGGGATGCACGTGGAGGTGGTTTGAGGTTAGAGAATGTTACTTCTGTGGTATTTTTTTAATCCTATATATGTATTCCTTTCAAATTTTGAAAACGCGTGTTAATTTTAAAATCATGAGGCAAAGCCTAACCAGAGGATGTCTGGCAGGTATAACCTCAGCACGATTTGGGAGACAGATTTCTCATGTTCTGGGAGAGCCCCGTGAAATCCCCCTCATCTGCAACGGCGACCACAGCTTTGGCGTCTCCTCAATTTTAAGACGCGCCTGCCCCGAAAAGAGCTGGGTCCGCACAGGCACGTTTTAACCCGAGGGACTGCACTTCCTGTACTGACCACTCCTGAGTGTCCCGACAACAAGAATCAACGCGAGTCACCCGACTCCCCCCCCCCCCCCCCCCCCCCCCCCCCCCCCCCGCCCCGAGATGTTTCAATCCTCTGTTGCTCAAAACAGGGAATCACTGGTTCCCAACTGTGGCCACGCAGTAGGTTCTCTTGTGGAGTTTTGAAAATAGACCCCTGCCCAGACCCCACACCAGACCAATTGGATCTATGGCCCAGGCTTTAATAGTAAAAAACAATTCCCAGGTGTTTCTATCGCGTGCTTAGAATCAATCATCCTTGCTGCAGTAGTCCCACGTGTTGCTCCTCAGAGTCTTCACAGGTCCGCCTCAAGGGGGCGCTCGCCTCGATCATCACTCCCCAGCACCAGTGCTGCTGTTTTTGCCCAGCACCGCATCCGAATCTCCCGGCAGCTCCAACCGTCATAAAGCTCTCTCCCACACTTCCTGCGACCCCCACTCTCTCTGACCCTCCTCTTCTCCGCTGAGCCATCTCAGCCTGCGTGTTGGGGCGCCCTCCCCCGCCCTCTTGGGGCTTTCTTCTCCGTATTGCCCGCGTTCTCTCACTTATTTTAACCACCTTCTTGACCGTCATTGTCATCTCTCTCAGGATGGCACGCACATGGACACTTCCATCTCCGACTTCTCCCCTGAGCTCTAGGACTGGATACCTAATTGCCTACTGGACCTTTCCACGTTAATGCCTCATAGGTACTTTGAACAAATGCCCCCCGCCCCAAGGACTCATCATCTGCTGCCCAACACCCTTCCTCCCCTCTTTCCCACCATGTTGCATAGCACCGATTATCCAACTCCGGCTACACAAACCCAAACTTCAGGAATTCCCTAGACGCTTCCCTTTTCTTTCTTTTTAAAAAATATTTTATTTATTTATTTATTTATTTATTTATTTTTAGAGAGGGAAGGGAGGGAGAAAGAGAGAGAGAAACATCAGTGTGCGGTTGCTGGGGGCCATTGGCCTGCAACCCATGCATGTACCCTGACTGGGAATCAAACCTGCGACATTTTGGTTCACAGCCCGTGCTCAATCCACTGAGCTACACCAGCCAGGACTGACACTTCCCTTTTCCTCCTCCAGCCGACACCCAATTCATCCTCTTAGTCAGCCCCCTCCTGCTTTCTCTCTCTACGGCCCAGCCCAGGTCTGTCCGTTGTCATCCCTTCCTTGGCTGTCTGCACCAGCCTCCCAGCCAGTCTCCCTGCCTCAGTAACGCCCCCTGTTCAATGTTCACTCTGGCCAGTGTGATCATTCCAAAGCACAAATATGACTGTGTCAATCTCCTGCTTAAAACTCTTCCATCGCTTCCTCGTGGCCTTCCAAGTCCAAACTTAGAAAGGTCCGCCAGGCACATAATAACTCATTCCTCCCCGCCTCTCCGGTTTCTGCACCTGTTCAGCACCGCCAACAGATGCCCTGTGCATCTCGCCATCCCCGTCCACCGTCCCCCCTGGTCCGCCAGCCTGCTTCCTCCCTGCTGTCCCCTGCGGTCTCCCCGGCCTGGAATGCCTTCGCTGACTCGCAGCTGTCTCCTGCTCACACTTCAGAATTTTGCTCGCCTTCTCCAAGTCACCTCCTTCTTCTCAGTATACGCCCCAGGGCCTAGAAAACAGTGGGTGTGCTCAAGGAATGTTGACAGAATGAATACACAATGCTATGAATTTCAGAGAGGGAGCAGAATTACTGCATAAAGAAAGTGAAAAAGAGGATTATGACTTATCACTAATTCTCCAATATGTTGACTTTAAAGGGAGGTTTATAACGTGCTCTAAACAACCCTGGGGACCTCACGGAGCCCCTCCAAAAGCCCCCAGTAGGGATCCCCACTTTAAACGAGATTAGTACTCATCCCATCTATTTTATTTGTTGGTCTTCTGAGAAAGGTCTCCTTTAAATCAAGTGATTTGTGGCAAAGAAATATTTGAAAACCAGTGGCCTAAAGTATTCAAATAATTAAGGTGAAGGGTAATTTTTATTTGATTACTCCCCCCAAAAAGTTCTCATCCATTTATGTTTCTGTTTAAAGCAGACTAGCACAGAGATGCTTTCTACGGGTTTTACTTCGCATGTCTTAGTGACATACTCCCTCTCTTTCGCTTTATAAAGAAATTATTATTTTGAATCAGTAATATACAGTTACAGTTAAGAAATTCAGTGAAACATTAGCCTTCCCACAAACACCCATCCTCCACCCTCCAGAGTCAATACTATAGCCGGCTTCCCCATGTCTTTCCAAAGATTTCCACGCAGGGGTCACTGCTCTGGTGGGCAGAGGGCACACCCCCTCGCTATGGAACATGGAAAAAACAGCCCTTCCAGATGCCACTGCTGGTTTATTCATCCCAAACTCAGAGTGGCCCCAGAGAGACACCTGCCCGTGCTATCCAATGACGGGCAGGAAGAAGGGCTTACCGTCCGCTCTCCCAATATCAAAATCATTTTTGGCAGACGACCTCTAGCATTTGCTTGGCTCATACCCAAATACTCATTTTAGGTCACCGTATTTACTCACCCAGGGGGATACGTTGCTCTGAAGGCTCCTCTTTTGGAGACGTTATCCAGAAATTACACTACTTACGATGAGACAGTCCGCAGGTGCTTTTGGGTTTTTTTAGAAAGGTGACTACAGCAAGTGCTTGATATTTCAAGACGGTGTTGGGATGACAGGCGGGGTGCGGGGGCACATTCACACAATTTTTATTACAGTGTTTTAAAATGGGAAAGAAAAGAAAATTCCTACCTGGCCCCATCCCAGAAATAAAGATGTGCAAAGATATAAACGGGGAAGGGGGAACCATTTGAAGAAAATAGAAGAGATCACCATTATGAATTTTGGAGAAAAAAGGCTTCTTTTTTTTAAGATGACACACAAAAAGAAAACCTATAAAGTGAGGTACATCTGACTGTCAAAATACCACCGTGAACAAGATGAAAAGACGGGTGGTAAGCAGGAAGAAGGTATCTGCAAACCTCCTAACAGAGGATTGTTATCCAGAGCACATGTAATTAACCACAAATCAGGTAGAAAGAGCATTACCATCACCACGACCCCCAGAAAAACAATGAAGGGGATGAATTGAGAATTTATAGAAGAGGCGACAAGAACAGGCAATGCATGTACAAAAAGAGACTCAACTTCATATATAATTGAGGAAGTGCAATGAAAACAACATGATTTTTTTTTTGCTAATCATATTGGCACAATTTTTGAAGTTTGAGAATATCCAGTGTTGGCTGGCATGTGGGAACACTGGTATTCTCCTTCGCTATTGTTGAGAGTGTAAATTGATACAAATGCTTTAGAGAGCAGTTTGGCAGCACCTTAACAATGTGAAAATGTGCCTCCCTGGTAACATGGCAATTTCACTTCTCGATATTACCCTGGCGATACTCCCACACGTGTGCACGAGGAGCATGTGCAGAGATGCATGCTCCTGCTTAGTTTCATCTAACTTCCACCACAGGGGGAGTGGCTAACACAGCTGTGATACCTGTATTCTGTGGAATATTTGCTGCCTGTTACTATGCTCAGGTGACCATGACAAAGTGCCACAGACAGGGTGGCTTAAACAACAGGCATTTATTGTCTCACAGTCCTGGAGCCAAGATCGAAGTGTTGCAGGGTTGGTTTCTTCTGTGGCTTCTGTCCTCGCCCTGCAGATGGCCGTCTTCTCTCCATCTTCTTATGGTGTTCCCTGTGTGTGTGTCTGTGCCTTAATCTCCTCCTGCATAAGGACACCCATCATATTGGATCAGGGCCCACCCTAATGGCCTCATTTTAACCTAACACGGGTATCTCTTTAAAGACCCATCTTCAAATAGTCACATTCTGAGGCTCTGGGGATTGGGACTTCAACACATGAGTTAGAAGGGGTGGGGGGTTGGGGTGGGGCAGGATTCATTCCACAACGCTGCCCCTACCATGAATGAGTGAGATCCACGTGTAACAATGCAGCTTCCTCTCCGAAAACAACTGACGTGTGAGGGCATGAGGCATAATGGTACATACCATATGCTACTGCTCACTGCTATGGCCATGCAACACACACAAACTCACACAGAGACCTTGTGCGCATGCAGTAATCCTCCCCGATCAAGGTCAACCACAGCTGAAAACTTAAATGGAAAATTCCAGAAATAAACAATTCATAAGCTTTCAATTATGCACCATTCTGAGCAGCAGGATGGAATCTCGCAAGTCCCGCTTTGTTCTCCCCCAGACGCGAGTCAGCGTCCCCACGCTGCAGACACTCCACGCCCGTCGGTGGCTGGGAGCCAGCTGGGGTATCAGGTCCCCTGCCCAGGGATCTTAGTGCTCGTGTCCGAGTCATCCTTATTTTACTGAACAACGCCCCCCAAGGGCAAGAGTAGTGGTGCTGACAGTTCGGATGTGCCAAAGGGAAGCCGTCAAGGGCCTCCGTTGAGCGAAAAGGTGAGTGTAGCGCGATAAAATATTTTGAGAGAGACCACGTTCACATACGTTTTATTACATTGTTTTAAAACAAGAATTGTTTTATTTCACTATTAGTTATTGTTAATCTCTTACTATGCCTAATTTAGAAATTAAACTTTATTATAGGTATGTATATATAGAAAAAGTGGTATATATAGGGTTTATGACCATGCGAAGTCTCAGGCATTCAGTGGGGGTCCGAGGGTGTACCCCCGTGGTGAAGGGCAGACTACTGTGTATAACAAACACTTCAGTGTTGGGAGGGTCCATTCGAACCCATTGGAGGTTGCCTCTGTGTCGGTTAAACATGACTTTGACTATAATGTTTTGTTTCTTTAAAAATACTGGGAGCAAATACGGTAAAATGTGGATGGTTTCTAATGCTGAGTCGTAAAATAAGGGAGTTTGGTCACTGTAGCCTTTGTACTTCTCTCTGTGTTTTCCATTTTTAAAGAAGTTTTAGAAAGCAAAAGATGACCAACCCATCCATTGCTCGAGATACATTGGCTTTATTCTGGGAAGGAGCCAAGCCGTGAAGCAGCTGCAGAGCGGGACTCCTCCTCCCCCTGCCTCCCTAGAAAACACTGCGCCTCCATAGTGTCGCAGGTTCGATTCCCAGCCAGGGCACATGCCTGGGTTGCAGGCCACGACCCCCAGCAACCGCACATTGATGTTTCTCTCTCTCTCTCTCTCTCTCCCTCCCTTCCCTCTCTAAAAATAAATAAAATATTTTTTAAAAAAGAAAGAAAAAGAAAACACTACACCTTCTCCCTGTGTTTCGGGGTCATGCCACTGCAGGAAACGTTAGGGTCAGCCCTGTGCACTTCCTCTTGAATTTGTTATGGGGAGGCAGGTGATGACCTCGGCCACTGTCTCACCCTATCTCTCCCTCACGAGGACTCATTTGCTCTGGAGATACAGTCATGACTAACTAAAATCCTGTTAGACTGAAGAGGGGCATACGTTAATGAGTGAGTGTAATATCAAATGTCATAAGTATTTCTCCGCCGGTGGATAACAGGCTCGTGCCTTTAGAGAGATGAAAGCAACCTGCGGTACTGAACTCCCACCATATGCCAGACACTCTGCCAGAGGCGCTAAGTAATTGTCATTTGAATGTTAATTTTCATAACCTTATGAAGCAGGTTATGAGGAATAATGAGCCTCCGTAGCTTGTCCAAAGTCACATAGTCAGTGACTAGACCAGGGTTACTTCACATTCCAACAGAATATGTTGAGGGCAAACTAGTGGAAAACCATGGTGTTTTATGCCTGTACAGGGAATGGGGGAGGGGAAGACACAAGTTCCCGCTCATTTGTTGAGAATCCACTTCTAATGCGACAATTCTATGAAGCAAACATTTTTAAAGATTTTATTTATTTATTTTTAGAGAGGGAAGAGAAAGGGGGAGAGAGAGAGAGAGAGAGAGGGAGAGAAACATCAATGTGCGGTTGCTGGGGGTCATGGCCTGCAACCCAGGCATGTACCCTGACTGGGAATCGAACCTGCGACACTTTGGTTTGCAGCCCGTGCTCAATCCACTGAGCTATGCCAGCCAGGACCCTTGAAGCAAACATTTTAATCCCAGTTTTGAAATGAAGAAACTAAAGTTCAGAAAGGTAATTTTTTCAGGATGATACAATAAATGAATCTATGAGGTGGGTCTATTTTTAGAATGGAAGGTTCAAGGGAAGGATCTTCCATAGAAGACACATGTAAGGCCCCACTTCTTTTGTCCCATGTATCAGTTTGTAGGGCTGCCGTATCGCAGTACCACAGACTGGGGGGCTTCAACAACAGAAACTTGTTTTCTCACAATTCTAGGGGCTGGAAGTCTGGGGTCAAGGTGTTGTCTGGGTTGGTTTCTTTTGAGGCCCCTCTCCTTGGTTTGTAGGTGTTTGTCTTCCGCCTGTGTCTTCCCACTGGGTTTTTCGGAAGGACACCAGTCACACTTGGATTACAGCCCATACTAATGACCCCTTTTGAACTCTACTTCTTGAAAGACCCTGTCCCCAAATACAGTCACATTCCGAGGCACTGGAGGTTAGGACTTCACCCTGTGAATTTCTGGGAGATACAATTCAGCCCATGACACCCATCATTCATGGTTTGGCTTAGCCCATAATACCGAGACAGGATTTTTTAGGAAGCTTCTAGGGTCTAGAGAGTTGGTAGTTACCCACCCCACCGCCACCCCTATGCTCCTACAAAAAAAAAAAAGAGAAACAAATAAAAAGGAAAAATAAAGAGCCCTAAGTCATAGATCTCTAGAGGGATGATTAGGGTAAAAGGCTGCCCTTTGCATAATGAATAATTCCTTATGAACTAGTCTTCATTTCAATTAATTCATGTTGCGTCCTACTTTAGCTATGCCACTCTTAAAGTGTTCCGACACAGCCGACAAAAAGAGAAACTATTTCTGCACGGCATAGATGAAATCATCAGGCGCTCAGGTAATGGCAACCTGTGCTTCCTACCCAAATGCAACAGCAGACGCAAGAAGGACAATCAAACGCCAGCTTGAATTGACGATTCTCTTTGTCATTATTTCACCAAAGAGATCCATCTGGGGTGAGGGGAGTGGTTTTCCCCAAACTAAACAGAATGAATGACTTCTCATTTCCTGGGGATATAAATCTTACAGGAAAACGCCTCTATTTGGCTAAACAATCAAGGGATTCGGTGACTGTCTGCAGAGGACCAGGGCCTTTCTTGCAAGTGATCTGTGTCTGTCTTCACATCATTCAGCAAGGAGGAAAATCTCGCCCCGACCGCTTTATGTTTTTAAAATCTCCATTTCGGAAGTGACACGTCACATGGGACACTGTTGTTCCTCATTTCTATTGACTTTCTCTCTTGGCACGTACTGAGTCTCACCGTTTTAATTATTACTTATCTACAGATGATATTCAAATTTACACCTCATTTCCAGCCCTTTCAGATGATGTCACCCTTTGCCTCGCCCCGAATTTGGCTCACGTCTTGTCTTGGATGAGCCACAATTTTCTCTGATTGAATATGGATGAGACGGAGGCTTTGCAGTCTAGTTGTAAATAAACTCTGAATGCATCGGAGTTAATTTACCTCATTGATATCCTGCGCCTCCAGTTAAGAGCAAGGGTGTTCAGTGACTGGCTCTGAATTATTCTCCTTTCATCAGAGACGACTCGGCCAAGGGATTAATCTCTACAAAATTATCCAAAGACATGTGACAGTTCACATCACTCCCAGTTTTGGCCAGAATTTTGGTTATCTCAACAGCTGAAATTCTGCCATGATTTTTTTTGCAAAGGCCTCCAATAAACCTCCTGTTCACGGTCCACTTGGAATACGGCTGCCCTTTGGCCTTGCTCCGTGTACCCGATCCCAGCACACGTTTTCCTTTGGGCAGCTGTGCTCGTTTCTTGTGCACCGAATAAAATGTCATTTGTCAACATCTCGGCCAGATTCTCTGCCTTCACACAAACCAGCTTTTGAAATGACTTAAAATTATGGTCCCTCCTTTTCAAGACGGGCTTGCTGTCTTGTTGCATCATGTGGTCAGAGATGAGCCCTGCCTAGCACCTCAATACTCGTAGAACATGCAAGTTGAAACAAAGAACGTGTGTTTGGAAACACTAGGAATATTGCATTATGATCATTCGCCAATGAGAACCTGGCACACAAAAAGCAGTAACCACGCGGTAAATTCTCACTGGAATAAAGACTGAGTAAATGGATTTGTAATCCTTTGACCCATTTGTGGGTTTTGCTTCTGTCGTTATTTATGTTTTGATCTACCTCTTAGATTATTATGCAACTGTGCCTGTGTCATTTCAACGAGGACACGTTGGAAATCTCCATTCACATAACTGAAGGGTATAAAATAGAATGTTCGGAGTTGTCAATTAGCCAATTTGTCTTGTGTTGTTTTTCTTCATTCTCTCGGTGCAGCTAACAGTTCGCTCAGCACATTTTAATTAAAGACGAACATATGTAGGTCTGCTAGGAGCTCCGGTGTCTGCGGCGCAGTTAGACAAGGATGGCAAATATTTCTAGCGGTGGCCATCTGATATCTTCCATTCCTCTCAGCAATAATCCTCCAAATCTAATTATTGGGAGGATGGCAGCTGCACTCAGTTAGGCTTTTCTTTATTTTTACTGAGATGCCTTTTTCCAGCCTGTGGTGTTGCAGACAATCAGCTGCTGCTGGAGTCCTCTCCGAGGCGGGGATCTCCTGCACTTTCCCCCAGTTCCTTCCCATGGAGACACTAACCATTTGTCCCCGCCACGTGCCTGCGGGCCTGATGGTGTTCCAGAGAAAAGTCCAGTCTTATGACAAGATCTCCTCCTCTGTTTACGCATATATGTTACGTGTATTATTGTGAGCTAACGGTAGAACCACGGAGCAGGTGTTGTCACGGGAGCCTCACAGGACAATGTGGCACTGTCCACATGAAGTCACCACGTCCCAGAGGCCGGGCTTTAGCTCCGCAGACTCAGACGCGTGGTTCTAGCCGTGTCAACAGAACGGCTGAGTTTCTTACGAAGTAAGGGCACAGAGAATGTATTCATTTAAAATGAGAACTAGAGCAATTAAAAAACAGTCACTTATACGGATGTCCCTCTGGTTCTAGCTGAGAACAGGGACCCTGGAGGCAGACGACTGGGGGTCACACACGGTCTGTGTTGCTACCAGCCGTGTGACCTGCAGCGCATGGCTCGTTTTCCCTGAGTGTGACGGGCAGACTTTAAGGTGGCCCCGTGAGCCCTGCCTCCTGGTCGGCAGCCACACCTTTGTGTCATCTCCCTCTTCACCAGTGTGGATGGGACCTGTGATGTGCTCCTAACCAACGGGAGGTGGCAGGGGTAAAGGGGTGAATGTGAGTACGTAAGATCGCACCCCCATCTTGGCAGAGTCCCCTCCCGGCCTTGGCAGTGAGTTGCCAGGTGAGAAATTCATCCGCACTGAAGCCACCGTCGTGGAACAAAGACCTGGAGAGACTGAAGAGAAATAGAGAGAGATGCCCCGGGGGTGGCCTATTTTTCAACTGAGTTTTCAAGTGCAGGCCTCAGACGCATGTACGACGGGGCCCTAAGGATGATCCAGCCCCGCTCACGTGCTGACTGCATTGACGGCGAGATCAGCCCCAGCTGAGAACCACCCAGCTGAGCTCGGTCAGTTCCCAGAACGGTGTGGAGGAAGAAGAGACGATTGTCACTGTTTTAAGCCACTGCTTTGGGGTAGCTTGTTATGGAGCAATGGAGAACTTGAAAATACACACTTATCCAAACTCACATTCGTATGCATACCCATTCACACGGACACATGTTACATTCTATGTTCTGTACACACAGTCCCAAGGCTTGGTGATAGTCACGTCAGCGCTGTTGTCACATTTACTATTACACCGTAGACACGTGCCACCCCCCGGGGCGGCAGGCATGGTTGGGATCACTTGTCAACCCCAGAGCCGTGCTGCACAGTCATGTGCGTTTTTGCTGAGCCACGAGTCTGAGTCGCAGACGCGTGGGCGGCAGCAGCGTCTCATCGAGTGAGCGAGCCTGGCTGACGCTGGTACAAACGGGGTATTGTTCTCCACAGTAGCTTCTTATGCAGTCAGTTTTATGATGTGAGTTTTAAAAACGTTTTGCTCTTTTGTTAAAAAAAATACACCCCCCTCCCCCCACAAAAAAGCTCTAAAAATATCAACTGACTCTAATCTTTGTGATACAAATGAAAAATTAAAGAAGTCCAAAAAAGCGAGATTCCCCACCCGGTAACAGAAATGTCAAAGAACAGAACGTCAAATGTGGTGGCAGCTGGGCTGTGCATCGTGAGAACAGTCAGCAGAGGCAGCGTCCAAAGCAGCGAGCACAACGGGTCGGCCCACGCCGGTGAGAAGAACCCAGACCAGAACGTGGGAGCGTACGGAGTCATTAGTTGTCTGAGGCGCCGTTTGTAGTTTTTAAGGTAAAGCTCACTGCATTTGGGGGAGGAAATTAAATACTAGTCATATTTAGCAATTAGTGGGATATTCGCCCCTTGAATGTCAACAGCACGTGGTCCCTAAACGTCACATCCCAGAGGCTCTGCTAGGCCTTGCAGCACTGAGAAAAGCTGAAGGTGCTCGCCCTTGGGAGTCCCACGGCGTATCCAGGTGAGGGGTGTTGAGGCAGGAGGGGGAATGAGAAGCCGAAGACAAGTTAAAGATGATCGGTCTCACGTAATCACGCAACCAGGTGGTGAATGTGGCTTCTGATTAGCTGGGGGAGAACAAGGGCTGTCAGTTCGGAGGGGAAAAGGCGAGAACTTGAGATCTCCCAAAGGGCCAAGTCCAAGCTCCTCGGCCTGGCATTCAAAGCTTTGCAATCTCTTGCCCCAGTGTTCTCTCCAACCTTCTCTCTCAACAACCGCTGTGCAAAACAGCGCTTCCAGTCAATCTGGCTGATTCCTTAAGACATACACCTGCCTCTCAATACCCATCATGTTAATGCGAGTTTGAAATACAATGAAAGAGAAACGGGTAACTTTGAAATGGGCTTTTAAGTGTTATTATAACGCTTTTTAAATGAAAGAGAAATGAGCAACACACAGAGACGCATGAAATAATTTCAGAATAACAAATTTGAGCTGCCTGCCAATTGTTTTGAACAAAAATTCCTTCGCCATAGTGAAAAAACGTATCATGCGTGGTCTACCATGCCCCCTTCCCCCTTCTGGCTGAGAGGCAGTGAAGTTGAGCCCCAGGGCAGCCTGGGAGCTGCACGGTGAAGATGGCAGAGCCCCCAGCAGCTGGGTCCCTGAACGAGGGTGTGGGGGAAGGGCACCTAGCAACCGGGATGGCTCCCGTCAACCCGCTACTGTGTGAGACACCAGCATCTGTTGTTCTTGGCCTTTGAAATTTAGGATTTGTTCATGACGACAGCTAGCTTCGTAGGCAGTTTGCATCATTTTAATCAATACATTCAGTTAATATGAAGACGTAAGAGAAAGCCATCACGACTGGCCTCAAAATAGAGATTACCGACTGCTTTGACACAGGCTAATGATGGGACAGTTTCCACGAAGCGTGTGGAACCTGGCAACAGACTGAAGGATTGAAAGCCAGTTCTACTATTTACTGGGCATGTACCTTGGACAAATGTATTAGGCCGGATTCTCTAGAGAAATGGAACAAATAGTGTGCGATATCTATAAGTTTATCTATAAAGAGATTTATTTTAAGCAATTGGTTTTTGTGATTATGGACGTTTAGCAAGTTAAAGTTTGATGGGGAAGCTTGGCAGGCTGGAGACACAGTTTGAGTTGCGATTCGAGCCCAGGGGCAGTCTGTCCGTGACCCAGGGGGCCAGGGTGGCTGGTGGGGGCCGAGGGCAGTCTGCTGGAAGACTTTCCCCTTGCTTAGGGAAGCTGGTCTTGTCACTCCCCTTGGACCTTCCGTTGATAGAATGAGGCCAGCCCAGCAGTATGGAGGGCAGTCTGCTGTACTTCGAGTAAATGTAAATCCCATCCAAAAACACCCTCCGAGGAACATCCAGAATGATGTTCGACCAAATACCTGAGCGCTGTGGCCAAGTTGATACATAAAGTAACTGTCGTAGGAAACTGCCCAATCTTCCCCACGCCTCAGTCCCCTCATCGGTAAAAGGGAAATAATAAAAGACCCTGTCCAATCGGGTGAGTGCAAACACTGAACGAATCCACGTATGTGGTTAGAACGGTGTCCGTACACGGCACTCGGTAAGTGTTTGCTCTCGACTATTATTGATGATGGTGATGATGATGATGATGAATTATTATTGTTACTGGCTTTGGCTGTATGCTTCACTCGGACAAGGACGCTAAGAAAAAGTTTAAGCAGGGCCACCCATAGTAATAGAGTGTTTGGTCTGGAACATCATTAATGTGATGGGAGACTTCATCCATTAGAATTCTTAGCGTGTATAACATGGAAACTTGCATACCAGCATTTGCGGACTGTATTAGCGAGGGCTCCATTAGTCCGTGGCTATTTTTTTCCCCTGTTGTTATTCCATGAATAAATTTTAATATATTCCGTTTCCCCCCATAAACTGTTTATTTACTGCTCATGTGAATGCAGTATGGCAAAAACATTTACATGACCGGAATCTTTTGAAGTCTCCTAGTGCATTTCCCCAGCTTTTCATTCTCTTCATTTCTGGTGAGAAAATTCATTTTCGCTCTACATGTTTTTTAATTTACTATTACTTCGCAGGCATGCAACATCAGCATCAATCAAAAGGCTGCTGTAGAGTGCTTCCGAGTCCGGCTTGGGCTTGGGCAAGCCCCGGCTTCTTCGGAAAGGGTTGTTGTGAAGTTTGAATGGGGACTCTCAGCCCAGTGCCTGGCACTCAGGAAGTACTCGGTGAATGGGGGGACTAGGGTGATCCCTCTCACTGTACTGTCTATAGGGTGGTGTTGATGTCCTTCCCCGAGCCGGGGAGACCTAGCATCCTGGGCCCCTGAGTAACTGTGTGGAGGAAGTCGCCTAGCAACCAGGATCGCCCTGTCACTTTAGTGCATATGTAGGAAGTAAACTTCTACATGGGTTAAGCTTTTACCTTTGGGGTTTCCTTAGAATAGCAGCTAGCTTGTTAGGCACTGTGCACCACCTTGACCAGTGTGCTCAGTTAACAGGGCACGAGGGTCACTTACCGTTCGTGATGTCGCCTGTCCGCCTTTGCAGCCGCAGAGGCCTCAGGCCCCCGTAGGAAGTGTCAGCTGTGTAGCCTATTCCCTCCCTGTTTCTACTGCCAGTGTCAGCTCTCCCCCTTCTGTGGAGAGGTCCTGCTTCCTCAGTGAGACGGTAGTGCAGGTATTGATTTCAGGGTGCAAAAAGATGTGACTTTATTGCATTTCTTTTTTGAGTTTCCTGTGTTACTGGCATAGCAGAAAAGGAATTCTGGTTCATTTGGGTTTTTTTCTCATTTCTTTTGAAGTTACATCTACGTTCTGGGTTGTGAGGGTGGGCTTCTGGTCTTTGATGCCATCGTCTGGTGCAGGTCTGATCCTTACTTCTGTCGGCAGTTCATTGTCATTAACTCGGGAGTTTTCACTCGCTTGTGGCTGCAAGGCCTCCCCCCTCTGGCCCCAGTGTCAGCATTTTCAAGGCACTTACAGGTGCCTCAGGATAAAGAGGCCGGTGTGAAAATCTGTCTTTGGGTCAATGTGTAGGAGAAGGTACTAAGGACAAAAAAATCAGTTAATATTTTAATATTTCAAAAATACAATTCTACCACAAAACAAAAGCCCCTTGAGGGCAGGAACTGTACCCCAGCGCCCTGGAGAGCAGGGGTGTCCCACCTGCGGCCCGCGGGTTGCATGCAGCCCAGGATGGCTGTGAAAGGGGCCCAACACAAAATCATAAATTTACTTTACGATTAAACGTGATGAGATTTTTTTTTTTGTGATTACATGTCATAGTGTATTTCATGTGTGGCTGGAGACAACTTCCAGTGTGGCCCAGAGACACCCAAAGGTTGGACACCCCTGCGTAGAGCAAATCAAGTCTACCTCATTAAATAGTTGCTGCTGCTGTTCCATGATATAGAGCAGTCCATGTGCCATAAAGGCAGCAGAAGAAAAGGTTCCCAGTCATTTTTGAAAAAGTATCTTCAAGGATGGAAAGGCATTGTCATAGGCTGGATTGTGTCCCCTTCACATTCATACGTCGAAGCCCTAACTCCCAGTCCCCCAGAATGTGACTGTATTTGGAGATCGGGCCTTGAGAGAGGTGATTCGGTTAGACTGAGGTTACTAGGGTGGGCGCCAGCTCCATCTAATGGGTGCTCTTAAAGGAAGAGGTGATGGGAATACAGACACACACAGAGGGAAGATCAGACGCAGACATCGGGGTTCCTTCAAACCTCTGCGGCGGCTGCCACTGCCCAGAGGAGGCGGCGCTGTGCCTTGTCAGGGCGGACGGAGCCGCACCTCTGGGTCTGTGCTGAGGGGGTTTTTATGCCAGTCACACTGTATCCGTTTTTCTCTCAATATGCAAATGTGAACGCATTACTTCTGCTTTTAGTCATATTGGAACAACCAGGACTACTTGTTTTCTTCCCCCTGTAAACAGCCAGAGGACGGCACAAACTAGACGAGACACTTGTTTGTGGGCAGTAAACAGAAGGACCACAGTCCCTGGGAGGAGGAAACAAAACCGGGTGAGGGAACCAACAGGGAGCCCTAAACCACCGAGTCGGGGTGGGAAATCTCACCGACACAGTATTAGTTTCCTTATGGCTGCTGTACCAAAGTACTATACATTTAATGTCTTTTTAAAAAAAGTTTTTATTGAATTTATCGGGGCAACATTGAGTAATAAAATTATATGGGTTTCAAGGGCACTACTCTATGACACATCATCTGCATATTATACCGTGTGCTCACCACCTAAAGTCAAGTCTCCTGCCATCACCATTTATCCCCACCTTTGCCTCTTTCGCCTGCCCCGGCCCCTTTTACCCCTGAGGGTCACCATACTGTTGTCTGTGTCTGTGAGGTTTTTTTTCTTAATGCCTTCACCTTTTTTATACAACCCCCCCCTTACACACGCCTCCATTCTGAGAACTCAGTCTGTCCTCTGTATCAGTCTATTTCTGTTTTGTTTGTTTGTTCTGTTCATTGCATTCCACGCATAAGTAAAATCATACGGCATTTGTCTTTTTCTGACTGGCTTATTTTACTTAGTATAATACTCTCCAGTTCCATCCATGCTGTCATAAAAGATAAGATTTCCTTCTTTTTTATGGCTAATAGTATTCCATTATGTAAATGTACCACAGCCTTTTTTACACTCATCTACTGATGGGCACTTGGGCTGCTTCCAGATCTTGGCTCTTGTAAATAACACGGCAATGAACATAGGGGTGCATATGTTTTTCCGAATTAGTGCTTCAGGTTTCTTCAGATATATTCCCAGAAGTGAAATCACTGAGTCATAAGGCGGTTCCAGTTTTAGTTTTCTGAGGAGATTCCATACTGCTTTCCACAGCGGCTGCACCAGTCTGCATTCCCACCAACAGTGCACAAGGGTCCCCCTTTCTCCACATCCTCTCTAACGTTTGTTGTTTGTTGATTTCTTTTTTTAAAAATTTTTAAAAGATTTTATTTATTTATTTTTAGAGAGGGAAGGGAGATAGATAGAGAGAGAGAGAAAAACATCATTGTGCGGTTGCTGGGGGCCATGGCCTGCAACCCAGGCATGTGCCCTGACTGGGAATCGAACCTGTGACACTTTGGTTCACAGCCCACGCTCAATCCACTGAGCTATGCCAGCCAGGGCTGTTTGTTGATTTCTTGATGATGGCTATTCTGACAGGTGTGAGGGGATATCTCATTCTGGCTTTAATTTGCATTTCTCTGATGATGAGTGATGTTGAGCTCAAAATGGGTTTAAACGCTTAAGAAAAATAGAAGACTCAAAACTATACAAATCCTACAAGAAAACACAGGCCATAAAATCTCAGACATTTCTTGTAGCAATATTTTTTTCTGATACATCTCCTTAGGCAAGGGAAACAAAAGAAAAAAATAAACAGATGGGACTACATCAAACTAAAAACATTTTGCACAGCAAAGGAAAACCATCCATCAAAGGAAAAGACAACCCACAGAGTGGGAAAACATTTTTGCCAGTGACATATCTGATAAGGGGTTCACATCCAAAATTTAAGAACTTACACAACTCAACACCAAACAAACAAACAAACAAACAAACAATCCAATTTAAAAAATGGGCAAAGGACCTGAATAGACACTTTTTCAAAGAGGACATACAGATGGCCAAACAGGCATATAAATGTAATGTCTCAAAACAACGCAGATTTATTATCTTATAGCTCTATCGGTCAGAAACACGGATCTCACTAGGCTAGGACCGAAGGGTTGGCGTCGCACATTCCTTTACAGAGGCTCCAGGAAGGAATTGGTTTCTCTGCCTTTTTCACCTTCCAGAGGCTGCCCGTCCTCCTTGGGCTCGGGGCCTCTTTCCTCCCTCTGCAAAGCCAGCAGACTTGAGCTGAGTCCTTCTTGTGCGCTGACTCTCTGGTTCTCTGTTCTGCCTCCTACTTCAGCTTACAGACCCTCGGGTCCACCTGGATAACCCAGAATAATCTTCCCAGTTTAAAGTCAGCTGATTAGCACATTTAACTGCAGCTGTAATTCCCCTTTGTAATTTAACACGCTCCTAGGTCCCAGGGAGTAGGGTGTGGACATTTTGGGAGGGCCACATTTCTGCTTCCTAAAACTACTGAGGCATTTATTAGAGACCCCAGAACAGTTGTGCCATCGTGGGGGAAATACACTAAAATGAAAGCAATGGATACTCTAGACCCAGTCTAATAAGCTTAAAAATAAGCTTAAAAGAATAAACTGATCAAGTAAATTAATGCTTGTCAAAATAAACTTCAATATGCTTTAAAGAAAGACAACAAATTCCAGACACAAATTATAATCCCAGTCAAAATTGACTGGACCTTCAAAGAGCCGGAAGATACAATTCGCAACCTGGAGAAAGATTATTCAACAGACTCAGAAATAAGAGCAACAGTGGAATTATCAAATGAGAGTTTTAAAATAGGTCTTATAAATATGCTCAAGAAAACATGATTATAATGAGGGAAATGCAAATTGTAAAAAAGAAATGAATGCAATTGCAATACAACCAAACTAAATGAAAAAAATCAGGATCAATTTAACAGAAGATTGGATACTACAGAAGAAAAGATGAGCGAACTTGGAGAAACTGCAAAAGAAACTATTTAGACTGAAACACACAGAACAAAAAACAATATGAAGAAAGCTCTAGTGACCCATGTGACAAAAATCAAGTGAGCTAATGCATATAAAATGAAAGTCCCAGAAGAGGGGGAACAGAGAATCTATTTGGAAAAATAATGGCCAAAATTTCATCACTTTTCATGAAAACTATGAAGAATAGATCCAAAAGACTTAATGAATCCCAAGCAGGAAAAAAAAAATACGAATAAAAACACATCGCAGTACTTCATAATAAGATTGCTGAAAACAAATGATAAAAATGCTCTCACAAGAAGCAGAGAAGGAAAGAACATTATATTACAAAGACAAGAATTGCAACAGGCGTCTTGTGAGGAGCAATGTGAATCAGAAGACGATAAACATGCACTGTCATCGTGTTGGAGGGAAAAAAATGCCCAAGTAGAATTCTATATCCAGAAAAAGTAACCCTCAGAAATGAAAGCGAAATAAGACTCTCCGGCCAGGAAACCTACGCGGCAAGGAATGCTAAAGGAAGCTTTGCGGGCTGGAGGGAGAGGAAGCCGGCGGGACACCTGGCTGTACACCAAGGAAAGGACACTGGTGGTGGTGAGTGTGTGTGTAAGTATGAAATGTATTTTCCCTAGGTTACAGTTTCCTTGTAAGATGAGTTGAGTGTGAAAGGCAAAAACAATAGCAATGGATTGTGGAGTTTATATATAGAAATAAAATGTATGGCAACAATTGCATAAAGGACCCAAGGGGAGAAATGGAAGCATACTATTGTAAGGTTCTCAGGTGATACATTATGAGGTATATTATGATTTGAAAGTACACCGTGATGTTAAAGATGTATATTGTGAACTCTATACTCTACTCCACCAAAGAATAAGACAGGTATATATATAGATAATAAGGCAATAGAAAGAACATAGAATCTAAAAATACTCAATCTAAAAGAAAGCATGAAAAGAAGGGGAAAAAAAATAACACAACCTAGAAGGAAACAAAATGTAAGGTGGTAGATGTAACTCTAAGCATATCAGTAACTACATTAAATAAAAACATTTTAATTAAAAGCCAGAGACTTAATTAGAGTCAGACTGGATAAGAAAGCAAGAACCAATTAAATGTTGCCTACGAGAAATCTACTTTAAATATAGAGACACAGATAGGTTCAAATAAAGGAGTGGAAGAAGATGCACTACGTAAACACTCACGAGAGAAAGCTGCAGCGGCCGTATTCACATGAGACCAGGTGGATTTCAGGGTGAAGAATGCAACCAGAGACAAAGCAGGATGATTCACAGTGAAAAAGGATCAATTCATTAAGAAAATATAACCATCCTAGATGTGTATGTACCTCGTCGCAGAACTTCAAACTGCACAAAACAAACATTGAAAGAACTGAGAAAAGATTTTTAAATCCACAGTTATGAGTGATTTCAAAACTAAAACTAAATACATGTTCACTTTCAACAAATGGTGCTGGTGAAGCTGCCTATCCCCACACAAAACAACCAAGTTAGACCCTGGCCTGATATGATACACAAAAATTAACTCAAAGTGGACCAAAGCCCTGAACATAAGTGCTGAGACTGTAAAACTCCCTGGAGAAAACGGAGAGCAAAAACCTCCATGACACTGGATTCGGGGATGAGTTTATGCCCAGGGCACCTAGAGCGCAGGCAACAGAAGTAGATGAGCTGGTCTACATCAAAAGTAAGAACTTCCGTGCAGGAGAGGGCACTGTCCACAGGGTGAAAAGGCAACCCGTGAAATGTGAGAAAATACTTGCAGAGCAAATGTCTGATAAAGGGTTAACACTCGGAATATATGAAGCACTCTTAGAACTCAACAGTAGGGGAGGGTTGGGTGGGTGGGCTGGATTGGGAGTAAAAGGGAGAAAACTGTATTTGAACAACGATTTTAAAAAAAGAACTCAACAGTAAAAAACAACCAGATTAAACGTGAGCAAAGGACTTGAAAAGAGGCAAAAAATATATCCGAACGGTCAATACACTCAAGAAAAGATGTTCAACAGCACTAATCATTAGGGAAATGCAAATGCAAACTGTAGTAAAGATACTACTTTATACCCTTGAGATAGGTTAGTTAAAAATTAAAAAAAAAAACAGAAAATAAATTTTGGTGAAGATGTAGAGAAATTAGAACCATTGTGCATTGCTGATAGGAATGTAAAATGGTATGGCCACTGTGGAAAACAGCATAATGGTTCATCGAATAATTAAACATAGAATGACCCTATGGCCCAGAATTCCGCTTCGGAGTGTCCACCCAGAAGAACTGAAAACGGCCAGTCAAACGGATCACACCCACGTTTACAGAAGCACCAACCCCAGGAGCCAGAACATGGAAGCAACCTACGTGTCCAAGAACAGATAAATGGGTAATCACAATGTGACACAGGCACACAATGGAATATTATTCAGCCTTAAAAAAGGAAATTCTGACACATGCTACATTGATGAACCTGGAGGACATTATGCTAAGTAACTTAATAAATGACGGAAGGATAAATACTCTATTATTCCTCTAATATGAGGTTCCTAGAATAGTCAAATTCACAGAGACAGAAAGCAGATGGTGGTTGCCAGGGGCTAGATGGGGGAGGGGAGGATGGGGAGTTCTTGCTTAGTGCACAGGTGGCAAACACAAAGCCGAACCCGGCCCTCCACCTGGTTTTATCCGGCCCAGCACCTTGTTTCTACCCAATGGCAGTACCGAGCTCTCGCTTAACTGTTAAGGAGTAGTTCCATTTATACAGTCCTAACATTACATTCGGCCCTCTGAAGGCAACCACGAGGCTCATGTGGCCCCCGGTGAAAATGAGTTTGACACCCCTGGTTTAATGGGTATAAAGGAGTTTCAGATGAGAAAGATAAAAATTCTGGGGTGGATGGTGGTGAGAGTTACACAACAATGTGAATGTACTCAATGCCACTGAACAGTATGCTTTAAAATGGTTAATACGGCCCTGGCCCCATGGCTCAGCTAGTTGGAGCATCATCCCATACACCGAAAGGTTGCGAGATCGATTCCTGGCCAGGGCACATGCCTAGGTTTCGTGTTCAATCCCTGGCCGGGGCATGCGCCAAAGGCAACCAGTTGATGTTTCTCACATCAATGGTTTCTCTCTCTCTCATTCACTCTTCCTTTCTCTCTCTCTAAAAATCAATTTGAGAAAAAAAACATCACCTCAGGCAAGGCTTAGAAAAATAAATAAATACATACACAAATAAACAAACAAAATGGTCAATACTGTAAATTTTATATTATGTATATGTTACCACAATAAAAATAAAAAGGAGGAGGAAGATAAAGGGTTTGGGGGGAAAACTTCAATATGTTTTTGAGCGAGATGATTACATTTCTTTTTTTTCCTTTTTATCCGCATCAGAGTGGAATTCCCAGGTACAGAGTCCAGCCCGGCTCCCCTCTGAGAGGGCTCCTGCGCGCTGGACGGCTGTGGCCGAGCGGGCCTGCGGGGGTGTGTGCTGGTGCATCAGCTAGTTTATTCTTACTTCCCGGTTTAATTTAGGGGACGGCACTTCACCGAAGTGCTTAAACAGGAAGGAGAAATTACCGACGCTGTTATTTTCTCTTAACACAGCTTCAAGATTCAAGCTAAAGCTACCATTATCCTTTTCCCTCCGTTCCTCTAAAAATACCTGTTTCCCTGGTGGATTCCACAGAGAGTGGAGCTTCGGCTGGTTCCACGGGTGCAGGCGGGGCCCTTGGCCTCCTGGTCCTTACAGGCTGTTGCACCGTGTCCCCCAGGGCCTCTCGTTTATCCTGGGGTGCTCCTCTTCCATTCGGGTGTCCGGCCAGATCCCAGGCTTGGGGGTGGACTTCCTCTTGAATGACTGAATAAGTGACTAATTTATTCAATAACTACTAGACCCCATGGACAGTCCATTCAGCTTGGTAACAATGAACATCTGAAGCCAAAGTGTTGCTGTCACACAGAGCAACAGAACTCTGGCATTCATGTAGCCATTTCTTAAATGGGAATGACAATAATAGCAATGATATCGGCTAACATTTGGGGTGTTTTCCTATGCTGATTTATTTCATTCTCACAACAATGCTATGAGGCAGGTTTTACGATCACCCCCATGTCACAGATGCGGAGACTCAGGCTGTGAATTCACGACTCACTCATGCACCACTCAAGAAACTGAGTCACTGCCATATCTTTACTTTTATTTTGATATTCGCTTACTATTTCAACAAATATTGGTGGAGCTCTAATGATACATAAGGACCTTGAAATACAGAAGTCAATCAGCACCCTGGCCCCAGCTCACATTCCAGAGAGGGGGTCAGTGTCCACTAGCATTTAATGTGGATTTACTTACTCTGTAAATCACATGAAGCTTTTGCATATGAGGTTGGATTTTCCTATAACGCCATGGATAGACTTTCTAAAGATAGCAGGTAGTCGATGAATGTTTGCGCATTGCTTACATGACAGTAAAGATTCATCCTCCTGTATCGTTATTTTTGCCCTATTGTTTATCTGCTTCTAGACCGATCATTGTGTGGTTGATGGAAACCACCAGCCGTGTTTCCAGGAATAGTGATGTAATGGCATTTCATACATGTGATGGAAATGGAATTGTTTGTGATGGGAACCCCGCATCATGTATCAGTTGCATGGTGGTAAATGCGTGTGGGAATGGGAACTCTCGAAACTGCCTCTCTTCCCTGTCTGGATTGTTGCTACCTTTGATGTGGAATTTTAAACTCATTGGGTTGAATTATCTCTGGTGGGGTGTTCAAAGACTTTCAAGTATCTCTGCCTTTTTGAACATTACCTTCTTTGCAAGGTGTTTTTCCCCCTAATTATTCCAAATATAGTATAATGACTGCGAACACAGAAAAAAAAATTATGTTCTTGAATTTGATTTCATATGCACAGCTCCCACTTAATACCTCTCTCGTTATTTGGTTCATTTCCATGTAATTTCTCAAACTCGTCAGCGGTATGCCCTACGGTGCATTTGGGTTCCTTCCTAGCTCTGTTGTCCTCCAGCGTGATCCCTTTTCCTGCCTCTCCGAGACACTCACATTCCCCTGAACTGAAGGGTTTTAGTACTTCAGGTTTCTAAGAAAGACAGTTTACTAGGAAACTCGGTGTTTACTCAAGGCTGCGGCCAGTCCCACTTGGCCAGCAGGCTAAACAGGATTCCTCGAAATTCTGTTCCCAGCATGGGCTCTGGGGAGTGAAGGGCAACCTTTAATCATCAATAGGACCATTTAAGTTCCTTCTTTCTACTTGCCTTCTTAAGGAGGGCTCGGACAGGGTTTGTGCTGGTATTCTGTAGAAAACGCACCTGCCTTCCTGCCCCCTAGAGGTAGGTGATTGTCACAAGAGCCACCCATTTCCCGCGCTGGCTTCCTCTGTGCTTGTGGGTCCAGGCACCGAGCCTCCCAGACGTGCTGACTTCTCGCAGCCTCAGCCAGGTGACGGGGTGGAAGTGCCGCTGGCCGTTTACCATCGGGATTCAGCTCCACGTCTGGATCTTGTTATGCAGGCATTCTCCGCGCATTACAGCTCAGCTGTGAAAGCACTGCGGCTTAGAGCAAAAATGCCGTAGAACCTCGATAATCTAACAACTTAATAACACTTGCCACCCCTGCGCAGCAAGGACTTAACAGTAAGACTCCGAGGGAGGCTTCGTGCTTTCGGAATGCGCAGGAACTAGTTCCACCGATGCCTGGGTTATCAGCAACAATCTCTACCTTTGCTTGTGAGAGCCCGCGAAGCAACGTTCCTTGACCACTGCGCCGTGCTTTTCGCTCAGCCATCGCGGACGGTTTCACCATACCTGGAACCCGACTTTGACATCGTGGCTCGTGCTCTGCACGCTCCCCCTCAGGGCCAAGGCTCGCTGGGAACCGCGCTGTGGTCCTAGGGCGTTTGGTTTCCTCGGGTGCCTGGAGGCAGTCTTTCCAGGAGTGTTCCAAGCACAGTTCAGACACAGACGTCTGTGTTAGATCATTTCTTTTAGGAAGGACTTTAGTCCTAATTCTTTGACCAGAATAGGTGAGCCTATTTTCTCTCCCTATGGTGCGAGAGTGAGAGGGACCTTCCCCTTCATACTGATGTTTCCAGTTATCACCAGGTAATTTCCATGGCACATACCAGTTCAATTTGTTTTCTCCTTACCGTCTTCCCTTTCATCAAACAGCTAGTGTGTTTCAAAAAGAAGACCGACTGAGAAAGTCTTTGCTATTTTTGAAATGTAACTGATACCTTGTAAAATTTTGCTAACTCTAATCAGGATAGGAAAGTCGAAAGGGTGTGTATGTGACGTTGCTATAGCATTCTTTTATACGAGGAAACTGTACAGGTGCTGGAAGGCAGCCCCCAGGAATGGCGTTTAATGGAAACACAAGATGGAAAACAGGTGACTCATGTTTAAAAGTCCCCATGAAAACGACCGCCAGTTCAGTCAATGGGTAGCTTTTCAACTAAGTAGAAGGCTTGCACCAGAGTACAATGTAAATACTCTGTAAAAATGGACACGGGCTGGTTAAGCAGCTGCAGAAATGTCTTGATGGCTGGCGGTATGATCCAGGGCTGTGTGAGCTCCCTCTGTGGGGGGCTGTAGGAAGCCTGGACTTCGGTCAGCTCAGAGTGGGGTCTAGGCATAACCATGTGAACTGCTTTGTGGAGATCCCTGTCTTTGGGGACAAGTTGTAAAAAAAAAAAAAAACTTCCAAAGGCATTGTTAGTCACTTTCTGGCTACTTCCTGCCGTCACCGGACAGGGACTGGGCCCGGACCGGGTCCGTGCTGGGCCGGTGTGGTGTGTGGGTTCTTGAGTTCACGCCGGAATGGTTTCACAGCACAAGCCCGGGTGATTCTGAGAGTCTGTGGATCCCAGCTGGGAGCAGTGACACGAGGAAGAGCTTCAGTGAAAGGAGCAACGGGAGTGCCGGCCCGCGGGGCTGCCTGGCTCCCTGGAAACGTGGGTCTGCCTCCTGACTATTCCAGGAAGCTTTTCTAGGTTTCATGATCAGTGTGCTCGTTCCCATGGAATTCTTGGGAGTCTATAGAAAATCGGATGTACCTTTAAAAATTATCTTTTAAAAACAGCTGTGAGACTTGGTGCCTGCCTTGCTCAAAACACTCCTGTGAATCCCTATGACATTCAGAAGAAAATTCCGTCCTAGCCATTCCTCCGAGGCCCGCCATGAGCCGGCCCCTGCCTCGGCCTGCGGCATCCTCGCCTCCCCTGCGGGGCTCTGGCCACCGTGGCCTCCTGGGAGCTCCAGCCTGGAGCCTGTGTCTTCTGCCCCAAGTGCACCTCCTCTACGTGACTCTCTCTAGGGCCTCGCCTGTTCCCTTATTCGGGTCTCTGCTGAGATGTCCCTCCTCCTCAGACAGCCCGTCCCTACCCTGCATCATGACTGAATTGTGTACGCTCCCTGGCCAACACATGTGTTGTAGCTCTGACCCTCAGGATCTCAGAATGTGACTGCATTTGGAGAGCAGGGCTTTAAAGAGGTGATAAGTGAGAATGGGCTTGTGAGGGTGGGCCCTGATCCACTATTTCTGGAGTCTTTATAGTAGTTGGAGATTAACACGGAGAGAGAGACCCCAGGCACACACAGGTGCAGAGAGAAAACTGAGCGGACACAACGCAAACACAGGACCATCTGCCAGCAGAGGACAGAGGCCTCTGGAGAAATTGCACCCGCCGACACCCGGAACTCAGACTTCCAGCCTCTAGAATGGAGAGAATGTTAATCTCTTGTTCAAGCTGCCCGGGCTGCGGTGTTGCGTTCTGGCAGCCTGGGCAGACTAATACACCCCCCACTGTCAGAGTTCTTCCCTGACTCTGGTCCCCACCCTGCTTTACAGCTCTTCAAAGCACATGTTAATGTGAACTGTTTACCGATACATTTATTAATGTCTAGCTCCCCCCTCTACAACGGAAAGTCCTCGAGAGCAGGAACTGTTTGTTCAGTGCTCTAGTTCTGATATCTAAAGTAGTACCCGACACATAGTAAGTGTTCAATAAATATTTGATTAGAGAATCCATAAGTGCATTAAATAATGCACAGTAGCCCAGCCTCAGGCATAAAGAACAATAGGTTTCTGGCCCCCGACACCCAGATCAACAGGAAATATGACAGCCGTACCAGCCCCAGCTGGTGGTAGATCTGGGCTTTTCAGAGCATATATATTCCACTCTGAAGTGTCTGCTGCTGAGACAGACCAGTGGAAGGGTCTGAGACAAGAGGAAGTGCAGTGAGGAAGTGAGCTGCCAGAGCACCCACGGTGAGGAAAGGGGGCTCGTGGAGCCCACGGCCTTCATCCAGATTCAGCCCATGTGGGCCGGGGGATTTGAGCACGGCCCCTGGAACCAGACATGCGGTTCCAGCCCCGATTCCACCACTTGCTGGCTCCGTGGTCAGGTCTTCCAGCTGGTGCTGCTGAGCTGAGAAAAAAACAGTCTATCTCTGAATTAATCTGCTGCCAGATTAATTTTCCAAAAGCACAGCTTTGAACATATCTTTCTGCTGTTCAGAACTGGCAGGGGCTCCCAACCACTTAGTGCAGTTGGTCCACCGCGGGCCCCGGGGACTGAACGAGTTAACCACCCTATGCTTGACTCTCTTCTTCTTCTAGGAAGCAGAGATGATACTAGTGACTGGGTATGCTGGGATAGGGTGCAGGTGTTCCCTAATTGTTCAATCAGGAAGCCCTCACAAATGTTGTATGCCTGGTAGTGGCATAGATAACTGGCTTATTCATTAGAAGCTGAGCTGGAAATACACACTAGGACTTGCGTTAGTCCAGTGGTCCGCGCATAAGACCTCAGCCTGCATGAGACCTGCAGGAACAGAAAAGGTCCCACCTGTCCACGGGGTCCTGGGAGAGCCCGTCAGCCTCTGTAGCATTCTCTCTCGTGGTCTGTAATATGAGGAGGTTAGACCAGACCATCCGTGTAGCATCGTCCAGGCCTCACATCTACATACAGTTCAGTAAGACCGTCCAGACAGCGAACAGACCCAGGGGGTGGTGTGTGGGACTCGTGGGGGCCAAAGTGGGTCTGGGAAAGGTGCCGCCTGCTCCTGCACTGCCTTCTCCACCTCATCTCCGAGCAAGTGCCTCCGGCAGAGATGAGACCAGGCGAGCAGCTCTTTGCCATCCCGAGGCCTCATCGTCTTTTAATAAGTGATTAGTTTGATGTTTGGAGGTGTTTTAAAATGATCTAAATTTGTAAAATGTAAATGCACATAAAGAAGAAATTTAAGATCCCATAATCCCCAAGCCCAGCGATTATCCCTGTTACCTTTTTGGTAAATATCCTCCCAGGTGTTGTCTATGAATTGATGTGCAGGGTTTTTTTTTCTGGTCGAAAAATGAGACCATGTTATACATCACTAGTTCTATATTTTGATCTTCTAGGTTTTTAGAATGTCTTCCTTACTTGTTTGTGTTTTGGTTATTTTTTCTCTTTTTTCAGTTTTGAAGATTTCCTCACAGTGGTGTCCCAGATTCTGGTTTCATTGTAAACTCTTCAGACAAGAGACAGGGGTTGGCCTCTGTGGCTGGAGGAGAGTGTTCAAATGATCAGAATATGGAGAGCTCGTGCCGGCTGGTGTGGCTCAGTTGGTTGGAGCACTGTCCCACAACCAAAAGCTTGTGGGTTCAATTCCTGGTCAGGGCACATGTGTAGGTGGTGCAGTGAACTACCTAGGTTGCAGGTTCGATCCCGATCTGGACATGTATGATCCCTGGTCCAGGGATAGGACAGGGGAGCAACCAATCCACATTTCTCTCTTACATCCATGTTTCTCTCTCTCCCTTCCTCTCTAAAAGCAATGAAAAAATGTCCTCAGGCACCTATGTACACATACAGAGAGAGAGGGCGTGTGCAAGCGCTCTTGGGAGGGTTAAAGCAGGAAGGATTCTTACCAAGGTGAACTGTCCCTTGGTAGGGGGGTCGAATTATGTACCCCCAAAGATATCTAGATCCTAGCCCTGGGGACCTGTGGATGTGACCTTATCTGGAAGTACAATCATGCCTTGGTACTTGGCTTCAGAGCTTGTTAAACTCTGTACTTGCCACATTTTGATAAGAAAAGAATGTTTCAGCACTCGGCATGTCCTTGGGACTCGTCACACTTGTTGTGAAGTAGGGATGGTCGTAGTCACTGTAGACACTGGGATGGGGGAAGGCATTCAACACTTGTTCACATTGCCAGAACTTGTAGGAGTCACGACGCTGCCCCACAGGAGAAAATGCTTCATCCTTCGGTGCTCTGTGGTTTTGGCACTTGTCACGAGTGCTGGAACGAATCAGCAACGAGTACCGAGAGGCACCACTGAAGTGTCATTGCAGATGTAATTAAGTCAAGGATCTTAGGGTCATCCTGGATAAGATATTTGCATATTTGGAGAAGGCTAGGTAGGCCCTAAATCCAGTGACCGGGCTCCTTTTGAGACAAAGGAGAGGCAGATGTGTGATGCGGGCGGACGCACGGAGAAAGGGAAGTGTGGTGTGAAGGCAGAGCAGAGATTACGGAGATGCGTGTACAAACCAAAAAGCCCCAAAGCCGGACAGAAGCACCGAATGGCCTCTCCCGCAGAGCCTCCAAAAGGGACCAATCCCGCCAGCACCCTGATGCTGGACTGCTGGCAGCCGGGGCTGCAAAGGAACAGGCTGTAAGCCGTGAAGTTTGTGGCAGTTCCTGACGGCAGCCCTAGGAAGCTAACACTTCCCCTGCATCCCGTGCTGTCTTTTGTCCTTTTCTAGCTCGGCTTGCGGTGAGCCACTGAGTGTCTGTTCAGCAAACCTGGGGAGTGAGCCCTGGTAAGTGGGGCGAGGACTCCTTCAGCTTCCCAGACAAAAATGTCATGGGTCGCTTTTTCCCCCAGAATAAGAACTACAGGATGTCTAAATTGGGTTCTCCGGTTCTAAAAATTCAAACTGATACAGGCAGTTGAAGACTTCATGGAACCCCAGGAGTGATTTATAGTTTATAAGGTATTTAGACCCAAGCCCGTCAGAACCTTCAAAATGCAAATAAAGACCACAACTTCCTTAGCTCCTGGTCCCAGTTTTGAAGTCACTGGGGGCCAATTAGGAACACCCCTAAATTACGGTCTCCTCTCTTCTCTTTGGTCAAACCGTTCCTGCTGCCGATAATAGCTGGGGGGGGTACCAAGGGCAGTAGTGTGCCCTGCAGGGAGAGAATTCCCTTCTAAATAAAAATCAATTGTGCTCATAAACACTGTATTTTAGAAGAGTTTTTAGATCTTCTTAGCTATTTTTCTCCCCTGCACTAGCACTGTGTGAAACAAATCTTGCGGTATTTACCCTTCCTTTCATTATTATGCCAGCAGAAAATGATGAGTGTCATCCTTTCTAAGAAAAGTTGCGAGGGAGGGTGAGAGGCACATCTCCGTGTGGGCTTATTCCCATCTGATGACGGGGGTTTGTGCGAATTGAAAACAGGCTGATTTGGAGGCAGTGCTGGGTTTAAAATTTGAGAAACTTATTTTTAAACGTGCACTTGAAATTATAGAAATGGATTTTATGCCGCTTACATTTCAAAAGTTAATTTAATTTTGTTGTCAGGAAATTTTCTATTGTGCGAATAGCTTTGATTTCACTTAAACTGTCATTCGTTCTGAATGAAATTTACATGCTCTACTAATTGCAATTTAGAGCCAAAGCAGACGCATGAAGGTTACGAGAGAATAAGGAGAATACTCATTCAACAGAGTTTTTATTGTGTGTGTTTTTAGTGTCTCCTGCAAGCCAGCCGCCTGTGCTGGGTGCTGAGAGTCCTGGCCCCCAGGGACCCTGCAGTCCAGCAGGAGAGTGGGACGGCACTAATGAAGTGGGACCTGGTGGGGGCGCGCACCCCTCCCCAGGGCGGCTGTAGCTTCAGACGCCGTGACATCTCAGTGGGAAGGTAAAGAGGAGATCAGGCTGGGGGTTGGGAAAGGAAGGCGAACAAGACAGACAGACCTCCCTATCTACCGCTTTGGAGATGGTAGAAAACCTGAGAAACCGAAAATAGAGCAGAAGGGCAGAGACGCGGAGGCCGGGGAGTGGGGAACACCTCTGAGAGTTGAAGTCAATCAGCGGAGTAGGGGGTGGATGGCAAAAGCCTTGGATAATCAGGCCAGGAAGTGCGCTCTTCGTCTCAAGGGGCCTGGGAGCGTCCGTAAAATGTCTTCAGCAGAGCGCGGTGGCTCTGGATTTGTGTGGAGGGGCTGGGATGGCAGTGAAAGGGAGGAGAAAGGCCGAGGAGAGAAAGCTCAAAGGGCACCAGGACTGTTAGGGGGCAAAAAGGCAAACCTCGAATGGCGAGGTCCACTTTTACTAAGTTAAGGATGACCGCGTGGTGAGTGGAACTCCCCCAGACACCTTTTGCCTGTGTTATGACCAAAGCAACTGAATCCTAAAAATCTCTAAATAAATAGACTCTGAATCTAGTAACCGAAAGTAATAAAATAGGAGAAAAGACTTGAGCTTCTTTTCTTGCTATGAAAACACTGTGTGGCTAAGGCATTTGGTGTATAAAGGGCCCATCTTTCATTTCATGTACGTTAGCAGGCAGGCCTAAGGAAGGGTGGCGGTGGAACATTTCAAACCAAATTCTCTCAGTGGAGGGTGTTAAGCAACTTGTTATTTCAAGCAATTTGGACCGATATTTGCATATTCAAGGAAGCACATTCTTTGAACCGGCCCATTATATAACCTCACTTATCTCTGCAGGTAATAAACTGCTACAAATGCAGAATTAGATATAATCCAGGGTTCTTTGTGCGAACATGGGTAGTCAGACCAATCAGAAATAAACACACTTGTTAGGGACAATAGCTGCCTTCCACTTCACTTACCTCTTGTGAATTATTTCTCCTCTCAACTCCTTATCAAGAAAAACATCATATTTCCTAACTCGTGCTCTCAGAGAAGCACCAGAAGAGCTAATACTGATGGCAACTGTGCGGAGTGACATTTGCACGTGTGCTGGGGGAATAGCTAGACATCGAGAATTCTGTTGTTCCCTTTCCTTTGCTCACCAGCTCCTAGCTGAAGTGTCTCATTCATTCACTCATTCATTCATTCAACCAGCTTTTTAAAAAAGATTTTATTGATTTATTTTTAGAGAGGGATGGGAGGGAGAAAGAGAGAGAGAGAGAAACATCAATGTACAGTTGCTGGGGGCTGTGGCCTGCAACCCAGGCATGTGCCCTGACTGGGAATCGAACCTGCGACACTTTGGTTCGCAGCCCGCGCTCAATCCACTGAGCTACGCCAGCCATGGCTCAACCAGCTTTTTAAGGGTCCACTAGAGCCATGTTTTGGATATTAAAGGCGAGATTCCATGTCAGACGAGGTACATTCCTGACCTCCAACAGCGGACAGCTCCAGGTGAGGAGCTGGAGCTGTGACGGGGCATCAGAACAGGACGCGTCTGTGTGGCCCTGATCCCCGTCCCGTCTCAGTTCCAAGCAAGGCAGCGCGAGCTCTGGAGCCAGGCTGCTCAGGACGTGCGTCCCCGCTCTGCCACTCCTACGTGTCAGGCCTTGGCCGGGCATGCGTCCTCTAGGGGCCTCCTTTTCCTCGTCGGAGATGGAAAACCTGATAGACTCTATCTGATGTGATCATTGTGAGGATAAATGAATGAAAATTCGTGGAGTGCCTGGAACATAGCCAGGCACATAGTAAGGACTCAATGTTTGTTATCATCATAAGTGCCTAGAGTCCCTGCCCAGGAATAATATACTATGCCATTACTATATACAGGGGCACACCCTCGCTGCTGCAGGGAGTCCAAGGTGGGCATGGCATTCTGGCAGGTAGATATAACCTGTACACAGACAACCGTATACAAGGCAGATGTCCTCCAGCCACAGGCCAGCTGCAGAATGCTAGTATTAGTTACCTATTGCTATGTAAAAATTGCCACAAAGTTAGTGGCTTAAAACAACATGCATTTATTATCTCAGAGTTACTATGGGGCTGGGCTTGGCTTAGCTGGGTCCTCTCTTAAAAGGACCGCTTGTGGGCTGCTATTAAGGTGTTAGCCAGGGCTGGGTTCTCATCCAAAGGCTCAACTGGGAAAGGGTCCTCCTACTCACGTTGGCAGAGCTGAGCTCCTTGAGGGCCGCTGGCATCAGGGCCTCAGACCCTTGCTGGCAGTTGGCTGGGGGCCTCCCTCAGTTGCTTGCTATGGGAGCCTCTGCAACACGGCAGCTTGCTTTAGCAAAGTTTGCAATCCAAAAACACAACAGAGAGTCTCCCAGCAAGATGGAAGCCATCATCTTGTATAACCTAATCCCAGCAGGTAACGATCTTCTCAGGGCAGTGAGGACGCAGAACGCTCCACGGTACCCATCCCCCTGATGCTCTGAGTATCCATGCGCTGTATATTTACCCCGCCCCCATCAACACACACGGGGACTCGGCCTCTCTCTGTCTCCCGAGTGGCTTTTACAGTTAGATTCTAGAAGGAGGCAGAAGCCCCCCTTAACTACCATCTAGTCCGAAACCAGCAGCTCCACATCAGTCATTCGTATGTTAATCTTAGCTCCTTCGGCAGTTGTGGTACCCCATCCATCTAGATCCCTGGAAGTCCCCCTGATCGGTTCAGCGTAGCCATCCCCCAGTTTCTGCAGGCTTTGCTTCCGAGTTCATCTCTGTAACTTCCTTCATCCAGTTGCCCTGGGCACCCTGGAGCCAGTTCACTCCGATGCCGCCAGAACCAAAAGAACCCGGGAACTTGCCCCCGTGGTGGCCTGTGGCTCGGGGCTAACTGAGGCGGAAGTGTGAGAACCCGGCTCCCTTACTTACATGCAGGGTGCACTCTGCTGGGTGATTTATTCTCTGAAACTCCTCCGGGGTCCTGGTTGAGCCTGGAATTTTACTTGAAATCACAACTTTGCCTGGCTAATTCTGGGTCCCTATTCTTGGTTTTGCCCTTCCTTACCAATTTCTCCTGCGGTAACTTGCCGAATAAATCAGTTAAACACAAATCCTCTCCTCAGGGTCTGCGTCTGCGGTACCTGCCCGAGACAGCTGGTGCCTCCAGTCTCCCCAGGACGTGGACTTCAAGGAGGGTGTCGTGGGTGCAGCTCACTCACCGGCAAGATGCAAACGGGAGTCCCATCCCCGGTGGTAGGTGGCATTCTGTATTTATTTTTTTTTGTATTTGTGAGAAATTCAGCATATCTTTATTTTATATAAAGGAAAATTGCATGTAATAATATCTCATTTTACTTAGATTTAAGGACATATATAATAAACCTTTAATTATCCTATATGATAAAGCATCAAGAAAGCAGAGGTTTTACACACCTGGAATTAACTGTGGCATTCTGTGTCTCCGTATCAGTGCAGTTACTAAGACTTTCATTCTTGGTGAACTGCGATGGGGTACACGGTAGGAGATGCCCCGGTCTGTGCAATATCGCCAGGTTTTGAGAAATACAGAGGAAGTTACAACTGTAAGGACTGTGTAACTGGGTGGAACTGGACTCAATCAGGTCTAGAACCTGTGCGTGAACTGCACGAAGTGGGGCACCCCGAGCCCTGTGTTGTTCACTAACCAGTGCGTCTCCGTCAGCTCACGTGTGGCCCCACTGGGTATCCCCTAGGACCAGCTGACAGGGGAGAGATCCCAAGCTTGGCTCACAAACGGATTGACTCGGTACATGGGTGCAAACTAAAAATGAACCGCGGTGCACTATAGCCCCTTCCAGAGGTGACTCTGAAGAGACCAATAAGGACAAATCATTGTAACAGGTAGATCTCTGGGGATTGCACCTAGTCATCCACTTTGTATGGAGAGACGGGTGGCCCGACGTAAGGCTATAGATAGACTCCTGGGCAGTAGAAAATGACTCCCTTGGTGGGTCACGGGGCCAGAAGGAGCAGAGCTGGAAGGAGAGGGGGACGGTGTTCCGGGGAAGAGGACCTATGAGAGTGAAGATCTTTGTGTTGCCTGTTAATGCCTACAGGAGAGCGATCACAGCAGCAGGGGCATGAAGTAAGCAGATGGACAGGATGATTTGCCCAATAGATGTTAGCCAGCCTTTGTCTCTAGTTACTGTAATCTTTGTCCAGTAGCCACAGGCCTGTGACTGTAGTAGCTACAAGGACAGCAGCTATGCCTGAGTCCGAAAGCATGAGCTCCTGCTCAGCACAGCCGACCTAGCTGCTGGCACTGTCACCAAGAGAGACTGGCTCAGGGTCCCCAGTAGAGTGTCATTCCTTGAGGAGACCAGAGACTTAGTGGCAAGTTGATTATATAACACCCTCTCACCCTGGCTGTGGAAGCACTTTGTTTTAACTGGAATTGATACAAATTCAGTGTATGAACTTGTCTTGCCTGCCTGAAGCGCCCGGGCAAGACCCACGATTCGAGGGCACAGAATGCCTGCTTTACGGACACAGAACCCCACAAAACATTTTCCGCCCATTTTTTGGCAAAGGAAGTACGATAATGGGCACAGGACTATGGGATCCACCAATCCCACGACATACCACACCATTCAGAACCTTCTAGCTGGATATATTATAAGCATCTTTGAAGGTAGAGATAGACACTTGCTTAGAAATGATACTCTGTGAAGCTGGGGCACCATCTCTCAGGACGCAGTCTATGAGGTCTGTCCAGAGAGCATCCAGCCACGCACTATGGAAAATAGAGATGTTTATTGACAAAGATACAGGATACAAGACACATCATACACAGGACAATGATGCCTCAGTCCTCTTTAAAGTAGGCACTTTGGGACCTCACGCAGTTCTCCCAACTGCAGTGTGATGTACTGGGGTAGCAGAAGCCATGGACCAATTTTCGCCACATTTCACACCAAGACCCTGCGTCAGAAATCTCAGACATGGTAGTTTTTGGAACCCCCAGGTCAGCTTCTAGTTCTCTCACTGTCAGTCACCGATCTTTGTTGATTGCAGCCCGTGTGCGTTCAACATTCTCTTGAATGTTGTTCTGCTTGTTGCAGGCTTTCCAGCACATGGATCACTTTCAACAGATTCTTGAACATCTTTGAAGCATTTGTGCCACACTTTTATTTGCGCCGCACTCATTGCATCATCCCCAAAAGCCTTCTGAATCATGCAAATAGTTTCCATGGAGGAATGTTCAAGCTTAGCGCAAAATTTGGTGCAAACTCAGTGTTCTACTCGCACATTTTGAATGCAACCACCACACAGTACACATGCTCACTCACCAATGTCTACCACCCCCAATGACTAGTACAGTGAAGTCGTCATTGTTTGTACACAGCCTTCTGGTCCCCTCTCCTTGGCTGCCAGGTTACACGGATGTTGTGTAAACTGCTCTTGTTATATTAACCATGGCTGGAACTTTTCTGGACAGAGCTTGTATGCATTTACCCAACAGCCATTGTATTGTGCTGTCTCTCCAGTGAGTTGAATACATAGGTCTGGGAACCAGGGGGTGGAGAGACAGGTGGCCTGGTTCCCCGTCACTCTCAGTGATTTTCTTGGGGAATGCATCTTTCCTGTCTTCACCACTCTGGGCATTGGGGCTAGAGGTTCTAGTTCTCAGAGGGAGACTGCTTCACACCAAGGGGCACACGAAGAGTTCCACGAAACTTCAAGCTACAGCCCTGGCCTGTGGTTAAGTAGGTTGGAGTGTTGGCCTGTGCGCCAATAGGTTGCAGCTGCGATCCCTGATTAGGTCACATACCTAGGTTGTGGGTTCGATCCCCAGTTAGGGCAAGTTTGGGAGGCAACTGATGGATGTGTCTCTCTCTCTCTCAAATCAATAAACATATCCTCATAGGAGGATTAAAAAAGTAAATGAAAATTAAAAATAAAAAACCTAAACTTCTAGCTACAGCTGCAGTCTTATCATTTTGGACTCCACGTAGCTGAAGCAAACAGTTACCACAATGGCAGGGGGAATTGACCCCGATCTTCATGAGGAGATAAGGCTGCTGCTGTACAGTGGGGCCAGGGAAGCATGTGTTTGCCATTAGCTGATCCACTGGCATCTCTCTTAACTGTCTTAATTGAAAATAGGCAATTGCAGCAACCAGCACCTGACAAAGACATGGGGGTGAGATGCTCAGACCCCTCACACATGAAGATTTGGGTCACTGCACCCGGCAAGCCACCTACACTAACTAGCAGAAGGGCTAGTTGAGGATAAGGGGAATTTGGAATGGATGGTAGAGAAGAGGGATGGTAGGTATTAGTTATAGCCCTAGGACCAACTGCAGAAGCATGGGCTGCGGTTAGATCTGTGACCAATGAGAGTATGGTAGAAGCTGTGACAAGACGAGAATCACAAGAGACGCACGTGGACCTGAGTGGTGCAAGGGGTGGACTTTAGAGGATGCTTTTCATGCTCTACCCAGACCCCTTTGGATCCCCTTTGGTTCACTGTCGGCATTCCCTGGCTTCTGGGTGCTTCTCTCCTAATGCCTCACCCCTCTAACCTATTCCAGAGAGCTACCTTCCCTCAATATATGGAAGCCGCTTCTCCCAGAATGACCCCAGACACAGAAATGCTGGGTGTGCATGTCTCTCACACCCCCGTCCAGAAAGGCCTATGGCCAATGGCTCTCTGGTGCAGGGTAGGATCAACCCACTGTATCACTTGTACTCCAGAGCTGCCTTTGGGTCAGGCTGAGGCTGGAACTTGACCTTAAATTGCTCCCCTGCTTGCCTTCTTCTCCTGCCTTATTCTGTTTCCATTATTCCTGTGCTCGTTTCTCCTCAAAGCACTTTCTTAATAAATCCCTTACCAACTCAAATCCTTGACAATACAAGACATTCCCTAGTAATATAGAAACTCTTTGTGGACAGCACAGTTTAGACACTATTTTTAAAAACATCTTTCAGTCTCCCACAGTATCTGGCCCAGCATGGGGCACCCACGGGAGTCAGTATGGGTTTTAGCAAACTCCTTGGCTTAGATTCTCTTCCTTGACCAATCTGAGGACCCTCAGCGGTGACTGTGGTGGTACACTACAGACTGGGACTTCTATAAATTGGCAGTGGAGAACCCTGATTTCAGTTTTTTAATCCCCTTGTCCAACCACTTCCAGACAGTGCGTCCCAGTTGGTGTGTGTGTATGTGCGTTTGGACAGAAAAAAGGGATGATAGGCTAGCCAAGAGGAAGCTGAGGCAGGACACTTAAGCATTGTAACAAAGCAGAGACCTTGAAGTTAAGCAAGACCGGGCCTCAAATCCTGGCTGCACCCCAACCAGCTGCAATACACTGGCCGCATTTTATGCATGTCCAAATGAAGGTACTAGTTCTTACTTTACAGAACTGAAAATGAGTTACCGCATGCAAAGTGCTTAGAATTGCTATTTGATATAGTAAAGCTCCAGAAATGGTGCCTTTCAGAGTGGGGAGGACTGTGGAAGTCTGGGGACGTCACTGTCCTTAGGGAGGTAGCGTGCGGGGGGAGGGGGGAGGGGGTAGACAATGCCAAAGGGTTTTCGTTCATTTTTCCATCTAAGGCACAGTACACAATACTTGTAGGCCCAAGGGAAAGGGCACGTCATCTTGCCCGGAAGGGCCGACCTCTGAGGGGAAAGTGACTGAGACCCCTCGCCTCCACGTGGCTTCTGGACCGCCCTTCTGACCCTCCCCCACCTCCTTTGCAGACTGAAGTAGGTGAAGGGTGGGAGCCAAGAAACCGCGGAGGCAGACGCCCTTCGCTTGTTTCCTAGCAACGCGGCGACCCACCCCGTCCTGCCCAACACAGCTCCGTGTAGGGAAAGGGGCACTGTTGCTATGGCAGCGCGGCCGCTGCGCCTGACGCCAGCGGCGCCTGCAGGAAGCGAGAGCTCAGACCAGTGTGGGTGGCGGGGCGGCGTCGCTGCTCCTCTGGCTCCTCTGGCTACAGGGGCTCGCCAGTAGCTGTTGGGTCCCGGGATTGTCTCTCTGCTGGTCGGGCCGCAAGACCAGCTAACCCTGCTCACTCCAACGCCGGGTGGGTCATTCAGCGGCCTGGCGACCTTTCATCTTGTGTCGTGGGGAAGGAGTTGGTCATCCAGGGCCTGGTCTTGGCTGAGTGAATTGTTTTGGTTTTGGAATCGCATCGGACCTTTTCCCCACCTATCCAAGAGACGCGTGTGCGCTCACTAACACACACACACACACTCACACACGCACCCAACCCATCCCCTCACGCACTAGGCCTAACCTCGCGACCTTCTTTCTCAGGTATTTTCACCCGAAGGGTATTTAATCTTGGAAAGAGAATATGCTGGAAAAGGAGCAGCTTCCAAAATTAACCTTGCAAAACAACTCTAAAAATAAGTATCACATTTCTCGAGGGCCATTTTCAATTGAAAACGTCCGTGTCTGGAAGGGCTTTCTGGATTCTGGACTTAAAAACTTGCATTCCTCTTAATCCCTCTCTGCGATGAACGGCGTTTGGAGAATCCAGTTATAGAGTATTAAGTTTAAACACATACCCCTCTAGCTAGTGTTATGATTTCTCTGCTAAAGGACTCACTCTCAAAGACAAAGCCACACGGATCTCAGGCAGTCGCCGGTCTGAGTATTTTTAACAGAGATGGAGTCACGTGTTTGTGAGTTTAATCAAATTGACAAGGGCTCTGAGCGCGAAGAGCTTGCTATCTAATGCAAAGACTGCATTAGGTACATAGAGATGCATTCTCTTTGGACTTATTTGAATCAGAGCTTTTCAAAGAGAATCTTCACTTGCATATATTTTTCTCAATATGCTGCAACTGGAAAATTTAAATCAAAATTCGATTTCTTATATTCATTTTTATGGTAAATGCGGCTAAGCTGAGATGATGCGTTTTCTCGAACAACAAGGAAATGCGCAGCAATCACTGTGAGTTGAGCACCTTGCTGATTGAGCAACACTTGAACCCGGAGGCAGGAACGACCATCATCTGAGAAGAATCCTCCACAGTTATTTCACCAGCATGTTCACTGCTCACCTTTTCCTCTCCAAAGGATCAGTCACTTGGAACTTTTTTATTCTTCGCTTTGTCAGAGTATTTACTCTTAGTAAACCATTTTCACATACTTTCTAGTTTGAAAATGTGATTGTGGTTAGGCGAGTAATTATTTAAAATATAATAATAAGTTATAGTGAATATAAATATCTTTTTCTCTCCTAGATCATTTATTTCCCCCAGAGCATCAAAACAGAACCTTTAATCTGCATGCTGGACAGTAGAGGATAAATTCTCAAAGTTAATTTAAGGATCTGAAAATAATAGTTTCATGTTTTACACTATTGAGGAAAAAAGAACTTAAAAACTGATATGTACCTAATGCCATTTTTGTGCATAAGACAACTCACTAAAATATTCTGCTTCAGATTGGGTAGTTTCCATGTTACAGTAGCGAACACAATAACATTATATTTTGTAATAAGATATTCGTGTTTACACACATTAACTTTTATTTGGTAATATTCCTAATGTCTGATTATTCATTTGTTATCCTAAAGCTTTTCTTCCCCACAGGAGTTATTAATCAGTATAAGCCTGACCAACCTGATCACAAGACGTTGGTAAGGGTCCCTCCGTGCCTGGCAGGGCGAGTACAGCTGGCCAGAGCAGCCGTTGGACTGGCTAGTTGCTCTCTGTAGGGAGAAGTTTAGTTATTCACATACGTTAGTCCCACCTTTATTCTTCAGACTTCATTCACCACTTTGGAGCATTCAGTCGACACTGGAGGAGTCCACAGGACTCCGTAGGATTGAGTCCATAGGATTGAGTCTATAGGATTGAGTCCTTAGGTTTGCATACCCTGATTTATCAGTAATGTGTGAATATCAAGAACCTTACTAGATTTTCCCCATAATTTGCGAATGTGGGAATGATTTCCATACAGCTGGTCCATTTACTGTATTTTGCTGTGTATAATGCCCACTTTGTTTGCCCAGATTTTTGAGGGGAAAATAAATGTGTGCATTATACGTGGGTTGTATCTGAAATAGCTTGTACCTGTTCTCGTGTTTTGTAATTATGTTACATAATATTTCTTATACCATGATATGTTCTAAAATAAATGCCAAAATTCCTTTGTAATACAAAAAAAAAAACAAGTGTCTAAATATAAATTAATTAATTTAAAAATTGAAAGATTTTTTCCCCTGAAAGTTTGGGCCAAAAACATGGATATGCGTTATACACGGCAAAATACGGTAGTTCCCCATTTTTATCACTTACGATTACTGTTTCCTCGGGAACCTGATATCTGTCGAAATCAGATCGCCACTTTGCACGCTCACCTTCTTCTCTCTTTCAGATAGTTGGTGACCTTCAGCTTTGAGCATCTTGTCATTATTCCCAACTACCCGCTGCTTGTCAAATTCCACCTTGGACTTGACGTACTGAGTTATCTGTACTACTGTACTTGTTTGGAGGTTTCTCATAATATAGATTCTCTTTTTTAAGATTTTTATTTGTTTGTTTTTAGAGAGGGAAGGGAGGGAGAAAGAGAGAGAGAGAAACATCAATGTGCGGTTGCTGTGGGTCATGGCCTGCAACCCAGGCATGTACCCTGACTGGGAATCGAACCTGCGATGCTTTGGTTCACAGCCCGCGCTCAATCCACTGAGCTACACCAGCCAGGGCATAATATAGATTCTTTAGTGAAATATTTTATCATAAGCATAACCTTTTCCCATTTTTCCAGATTTCTCCAGTTTTGCTCATTTATTTATATACCTTTATCCTTCTTTAACGAGTGATGTTTCCCAGTTTCCCTTCTTCTACAACAAAATAACCCTAAGTGCATATTTTGTTACCACAAAAATGACCGTGTTACCTCAACCCGTGGAATGTCTTTGCTCAATTCTTAATGACTTATATTTAGCTCTCCTGATCTCAGTAATATATAAATGCTTTTGTTGCTAGAAGACTCTCCCATCCTGCAATCTTAAAATACCTTTCCCCATCAGCTGCAAAGTCTCCTAATATTCTTGAATCACTCCTTTGGATGTGAAGAGGCAACACAGTACAGTAGGTCGGAGCCAGGACTCTGGGCGCAGATCAGGATTCAAGTCCTGATTCGTACACTCACTAGCTGTGTGACTCTAATCAAGATTTTTATGTTTTATTTTTTTCCTGCTCCTCTAGGCCTCAGGTTCTTCACGTGTAAAATGGAGATAGTAGTAGGTTTGGGGATTTTTAAGGATTAAATGACACACGTCTTGTAAAGTTCTTGGCATGCGGTCAACACTCAGTAAGTGTCAACAGTGGCTATCATCATTATTATGATCAGCATTAAAGCATTGTTTCCACTGTCACCAATTAACATAGCCTGAATTAGTTTATTGCATTAGGCTGCCCACAGGCAGACAGGATTCTGACAGGACGTTAAACAGACGCTTTAGTTAATGAGGGGAAGGGGGCAGGAGAAGGGAGAGGTCTGGAGCAGGAACCAGTGCCTGGAGGGGGGAACCGAGACACCCGCAAAAGCTAAAGCACAGCGCGGGGCCACTGGGCCAGTACAGCGAGAAAGCAGAATTAAAAATAGAGCCCACAGTACAATGGTGTTCATCAAAGTGGCCACGACATGGACAAAGCCATGACAGATACAATTTTTAAATATATGTAAGATTGTGAGCTCTACTAAATAGGAAAAAACATGAAAAAATGGAGGACACTGGTGCATGCCAAAGACTTAAAACCTCGATGGGAAGCTTTTAAAAAAAGATTTATTTATTTTTTAGACAGAGGGGAAGGGAGATAAAAAGAGGGAGAAAAACATTCATGTGTGAGAGAAACATTGATTTCTTGCATGGCCCCAAGTAGGGACCTGTCCCACAACCCCTGGCATGTGCCCTGACTGGGAATCAAACCCCTGACCCTTCATTTCGCAGTCTGATACTCAACCCATTGAGCCACAGCAGCCAGGGAGTCTGTCCCCTCCCCTCCCCTCCCCTCCCCTCCTCTCCCCTCCCCTCCCCTCCCCTTCCCATCTATCTATCATCTATCTTAGTGCTCAACCCATTGACCACACCAGCCAGGGTGTAATCTATACATCAGGATTCCCTGGCAGAGATCAGAATCCACTGTAGGGAGTATATGCAGAAAGAAATTTATTACAGGGTGACAAATGGCTTCCAGACTTGTGCTTAGGATGGAAGAAACGCTCTAGGTTGAGCTTCGGGACTGACGCTCCAGAGCGCACACCGGACCAGGCCATGGCGGGAACCGCTGCCTTTGGTGCAACAGGAAACAGCCTGCCAGTCGGGAGACGGTTGCCCCAGCGCAGCATGGGAGGCGCTCTGCTAGCGCCACCATTGGGAACCCCCGGCGCCAGAAGTCTTCGCTGCTGCTGTCAGCTCCAGAGCCCTGGAACCTGCAGCAGCAAAACAGATGCCCTCCTTTGACAATATACCCAGTGACCGCACCTGGCACTTGTGTTAACCCTGCCCAAGAAGCACTCCGTGGCTGCTTGACCGTGTTCGCCAGTAGAAACAGCAGGAACCCAGAAGGGAACCTGGAAGGGTGCCAGTGTGTGATAAGAACCCACATGACACCAGAACTTTGCTTTAGGAAGTCTGAAGTACAAGTTTGGGTGTTCCCACCTCGGCAGCCCAGGAAGATGCACAAAAAGGAGGTTGAAATAGCTGTTGAGCACTAATCCTTGTCCACTGTGGGCCAACCCCTTGGTGACTGAATGTCCGTATATGCCCTCTTCCCAAATGTAAGCTTCCAGATGTTAGCAGTAACCACAGGTCCTCCCTAACATACACATACATTTATTTGCTCCTCGGTCTCTGGGCAGTGTGCATGTTTCCTCTAGTCAAGTCGCAACCCCTTCTTGACATCCCACAACCTATGGAATGAATTGTGAAGTTAATCACGCCCATAAAACCCTTTATAAAACATTAGGGGCAAAAAATAGGGAATAAATAGGAAAAGTTGTTCATGTGGATGTGATACATAAGAAGAGCAAGAAAAAACATAAGTAGCTACTGTAATTCTTGTTTTTGCTGTTGGTCACAGTTTATAGTTGGTATTTATGGCTTCCTTCCTCTGCTCCCCACCCCATGTAGCCTTTGCTCCCAGCAGGCTGGTCCGTGGGCCCGACTTCCTTGTCTGGTGGCATGACCTACACCTTCATCCCGAGGTGTCTGAGCTCTGGGGTTGCTGGGGTGTTCTCTAACTTCTGACACTGAACGTGGTAGGACTAGGAGGCGCCCCAGAGAACCTGCTGGCCCTCACCGCATAGCAGCAGCGTTAATTGCTCCTCCGAGATCTGTATGTTGAATTGAAGACCAGTTGGCAACTTTTTCTGTAAAGGGCCAGATATAATAAATATCTTAGGGTTGATGGACTCTGTTGCCTCTCCTGCAACTACTCAGATACGCCGTTGTAACACATCGACAATATGTAAATTGATAGGTATGGCTGCGTCCCAATAAAACTTTATTTACAAAAAATAAGCATCAGCCAGATCTGACCCACAAGCTACAGATTGCCAACCTCTTATCTAAGAAATTGAAGATTTTCAAATGCAAGTTTTTAAATTTATGCTTCGGTAAGCCAAATGTTAATCATGAAAACAAACGTAACTGCTAAATAATCTTCCCTGTGCACAAAAGCCACCTTCCAAGGCATTTAAAAGTTCGGACTGTGATGAGCTAGATGGCATCGGGAAACAAGTGACATGGTAGAAAGAGGATGAATTTTGGAGCTTGGGACCTGGTTTCCAGTTCTAGCCCTGCTACTCACGCAACTGCACTGTTTGGGAAGAGTCACTTGGCCTCTGACCTTTGTAAAGAAAAGAATATAATCTCCACTGCACCTACACTCACAGGTTTGTGGTGATAGTCAAACAAACATATTGCATGCAAGTGTAATCGAAACTAAAAAAATAACCCTCTCTTTCAAAAATACAGTATTATTATCACACAGTGTAAATGCATTTGCACAAAATCTTGGTCCACAAAATATAACAGGAATTTTAAACAATTTTTTAATCATACTTATTACCTGAAAAATTTTCATCCCAGTTGTAACTAATCTGTGATGTTCTGCTAATCAGAATTTGAATTAATTTAGTTCTCAGAAATTTGCTTAACATCAAAAATATTTACATAGGCACTTTATACTTTCAAAAGACTAAACATGAATTTTTTTCTAAGACCATATTTTTTTCCAGGGAAAGCCAAGTTTTTAAAATTTAATTCATATTTTTTGTGCCATAGTTTGTTACGTTCATTTTAGAGCTAGAAAGAATCTTAGAAATCGTTCTATTCAATCCTAAAACCATTTACAGATGAGGATTCTAAGGCTCTGATGGGCTAAGGAGCTGCCCAAGAACACATTAACAGGAGCACACTTATTACTTAATGATGCTATGAGTTACAGTACAGAACCAGTGATGGTGGACCCTTTGTATGTGTAGGGCCTGAGCCTTCCACAAATAACATACAACTGGAAAGAGTAGATACGTGGTGTACAGAGGGGAATGCATACTACCGTCCTTTCAAAGTCTATTAAAGTGAAAAATTTGGAATCACCTAGGTAGGAAAAAGGGATCAATCCTTTGGTTTCTTTATTTTTCTCATTGTTACTGTAATTCCTCTGTAGGTTTCCTAGGATGTATTTATAGAATAAAAGAGTAAACACATCAAATCTCACATTCTTTTTTCGTGTTTGTCCATAGAGGGTTTGCCTATTTACCACATTATTTTATTTGGTCTAATCGGGTCCCTGCCAGAAACTGGGGACGATTGTCCAAGGGACAGGTTTTCATGCTGGCACTGAAAAGCGTCAATAGATGTTACATGCGGAAATCCCAGCATGCCGAGGTGCGTTCGCAACAGTAACGCATCATCTTCTCTCAAGGCTTTTCAAATCCGGAGGGTTGAGAACGGCTTGTGAAACTCAAATATTTATGTCGTTTTGACAGTATCAGAAAAAGGAACTTATGTTTATTATTTCTTTCGTCTTAGTCTTGTTTAAAAGTTTACAACACAATCTACTCAACTGGGTTTTCCTCTTGTTTGGGGACACAAGTCCCCAGATGTCACAGGCAGGCACTTGTACGACCAGCATGAATAACCAACTCAAGTTAGTCCTTCCCTTCCCACCAAGTTGCCATTCCTATTTTCTGTTTGTATAGAAGGCATATTACATATAAATGGTCTGGTATGAAATTGGCATTATGCTTATATATTGTTGTGCACCCTGTTTCTGTCACTTAATATGGATGTGTTCCCCAGTGATTAAATGTTCTTTCGCAGCACGGTATTTAATGGCCACATGGTATTTCATCAGCCAGACGAGCCATCATTAATTCATGCACTCCGTTGTTGGACATTTGTGGTTTCAATTTTTCACTATTATAAATAACGTTGTGATGAATATCCATGCACATAAATCTTCGTGCCCAGTTCTGATCATTTTTATAAGATAAATTCCTGGACGTAAAATTGCTGGTCCAAGGAATGAGAATGTTTGTAAAACTCTACATGTAACGATCACAATAATACCATTTTTCGGACTGTCTGTACTGGGCACCGTGCTATAAAAATAATCTGATTTAATCCTTATGATAAATGTATCATCTTAGTACTATTAATATTCACATTTTTTTCAGAGGAAACTGAGGCTCGAGCCCAGAAGATGGTTAATACACGACAGCAGTTGACAGACACGGCATTTGAGCCCAAGTCTGTCCGACTGCCAGGCTGATATTCTTTTTTCTTTTTTAAAGATTTTATTTATTTATTTTTAGAGAGGGAAGGGAGGGAGAAAGAGAGAGAGAGAGAGAGAAACATCAATGTGCTGTTGCTGGGGGCCGTGGCCTGCAACCCAGGCATGTGCCCTGACTGGGAATTGAACCTGCAATGCTTTGGTTTGCAGCCCGTGCTCAATTCACTGAGCTACGCCAGCCAGGGCTGATATTCTTAATCACCACATTATATAGCCACTTTCCATATTGCCAAAATATCTCCCCCAAAAAACATTATTACAATTTATATTTCTGCCAGCAGTACATCAGTGTGCCTGTTTCCCTGTCCTGTTGAGGACACTTTGATTACGTGGGAAGCTAGACAGACTTTCTCATGCCTGGTGGCCGTTTGTGGATGGGCGTGTCCGCTGCATAGGATACATGTCTGAAATCTTTCTTTTTAAAATAAAATATTAATCATATATTTGGTTTTTGTTTTTTTAAATTTTATTTTAATCGTTGCTCAAGTACAGTTTTCTATCCTTTACTCCCATCCCAGCCCACCCACCCATCCCATCTTTCCTTTTGAGATAGAAAGTCAGAGAGGACCTGAATCCTAATCGCAGCTCTGTCCCTCACTGGTGGAGCAAGGCCGGGAAGAAATCACCGTAGAGATCTGAGTCTCCATGTCCTCTTGTGGAAAAGTAGACGGTTAAATTAAATAATCTCGTTGGCCACCTCTAAAATTTGGTGATTCTATCCATCAGTCCCCCCACCATCAGTCCTTGTCGCTGGGCAATATCGGAAGCAACAGGAGGCCACCGACACGGTATGTCTTTGTTTATATATTTTAGGAAGGGCCTCTACTCCAAAACACCTCTCCCAGTCGCTGAATTCTGAGCCTGAATCCTGCGCAGGGAGAGAGTCCTGCTGAGTGTCCCTTTCCAACCTGAAGGTTTCTTGTTCTTTGGCTTCCCTTTCTTACGGTTTGCGCGTGCCCAGGTTCCTTCTCAGGTTTCTCTTTCTTTTTCCTGAAATGTTGGAATTCCCCAGGTTTGCCCTTGGCCCGCGGCTCTTTTAATTAGATGGCTCTCAGCCGCAAGGATCCAGATGGAGTTCTTTGAGCACGCCATGAGTCTTTCTTCTGCCTCTGAACCCTTGAACGTGGGGCTCCCTCTGCCTGGAATGCTGTGTTTTCTTTTACTAACCTGAGCCCAAATGTGTCTTCTGGAAAGCAGCCTGGGTAAAACGGGATACGCAGAATTGGAGTCAGTCAAGTTCAGGTTCCAAATCTACCGTCTACTAAATGTGTGACCTTGGGTAAGTGAGGCATCCTCCCTAACCTCCGTTTGCTCAGCTGTATAATGAGATTAAGGGTAGTATCTACCTCTTAAGATTATTGTAAGGAGGACATGAGAAAATTCATGCAGTGCTTGACCCATGATGCTGGATTTTTTGAGCTTTCACAGCACCTTGTGTACACATCTATCAAAGCATTTAACATACTACATTCTGAATATTCATCTTTTTATCTCCATTCATTAGCACTGTGTCTGACACACCGTAGGCATTCATTGACTGATTGTTGAAGGAATAAATGAGTCACACTGAAAACACCTTTAGGAGACTTTTTGTGGTGGTTATCTAGTTTTCTATTGTTACTCTGGTTGGTTTGTTTCTCTCAGTAACACCCTATCAGGAATTGCTTCCCAACCTGACATGTGCAGAAGCAAAATTAACTCCCCCAAAATGATGGCTGGGGAACAAGGTGCCCGACCCGGAGAGCTGGAATGGCAGCAAGCAGAGAGGTGAGAGTGTGTTGAAGACAGAATTTACCTCTCTTTGCTGTCACTGTGGACACTCTGAGAAGATTCCCTAATGCCCTGCTTATCTCCCTAATTCTGGCAGAACCTTTGTCTATGTTAGTTCATCATCATGGGCAAGTTCAAGTCCGTCCAGACTTAGAAATGCCTAATGTTACCTGTTTGCCCCTCAACACAACCTCACAGAGAAAATGAGCGATAAAATATCTCAAACCAAATATTGTCACTAAAACTTTAAAAAATAGCATACCTATTTGGAAAATGGACGGACTGCCCAGGATGGCGGCTAGAGGCTAGAGACGGCAGAGAAAGCGGGGAGGGGGGAGTGTGTGTGGGAGGAGAGAGGCCTGGGGGCTTACTGAAAATTGAGATGTCTTCGGGGGAAGAAAAATCAATATGGGCTATGAATCTTTTAGTATAGACTGATGGTGAAAGCCTCCCAGCAGCTCTTTTTTTAAGATTTAAAAATAATTATCTATGCACATTAACTGGTGTTTCTCTTTAGAGAAAAGAACCTCAAAAAAAAAAAAAAAAAAAAAGAACCTCACAAGTACTGTCTTTCCAAAAGATTTTCAAATAGCAAAATTGCCTTCCATGTGCAAATTGATGCCTGGTCCCTCCCTAAAGTGCTACTTGGGTTCCTCTTCAGTTCTGAGAGCCTCCGACACAGGGCTCTTTCTCATTAAGATCGGTCCTGGCACTCACTAACATGAAACACCTAGTCAGTTTTATAAAAACAACATCTACCTTCCCTCTACGTCCCTCCACACTTCCCACAAACCCAGTCTTCCTAATGCCGTCAGAGGGTTGGATATATTTTGTAGAATTTTCCCCTGGAAACGCAATGCCCTTTTCTTATCTGTTGCCTTCCCGTCTCCCATGTGGTTTTCATTAGGTCTTCACAGCCAGTGACCCTGCAAGACGGCACATTATCTGTGCCCTGAGTGGTAATTCGAGGCGTTCACATAAGCTAGAGAACAAAGAGCGTGTGGTGGTAGAGGCAGGTCGTCTGCTGAGGACATGGTACTGAATTTCTGGCCCGAGAGACTAAAACTCGTGGCGAATCCAGGAATTACTCATGATATAGAAGACACAGCCCAGCCTTCCACCTACTTGTAATGCATTCTTTATGCATGTACACAGAGTTACATATTCTTTTGACATTCGATAAATGCAGTTGTAATTTTTTTCTTTTGCTACTTTTTAGTGTTTTCCCTTCATCTTTTACCATTTTGGATGATTAATTTTTTTAAAAATAAAGAGAACTGCTGTGGGGGCAATAGTTTGAAAGGGACAATAGGACATATACCTCTTTACCTTGCCTAGAGTTCCCTCTTCTTAGTTATTTATTTTTATTATAATTGACATACAATATTACATTAGTTTCAGGTGTACAACTTAGTGATTTGACATTTATGCACCTTATGGTGTGATTATGCCAATGTGTAGTAACCATCTGTTACCCGTACAAAATTGTACAATTATCATTGACTCTATTCTCTATGCTGTACATTACATCCCTGTGACTTATTCATTTTATTATAGAAATTTGTGTCTCTTATTCACCTTTACCTTTTTCACTCCCTCTTCTGTGGCAATCATCAGTTTGTTCTCCATGAGTCTGTTTTGTTTTTTCACTTGTCTTGTTTTCTTTTTTAGAATCCATGTAAAAGTAAAAATCATACAGTATTTGTCTTCATCTGTCTGATTTATTTTACTTAAGATACTGCCCTCTAGGTCCATCCATGTTGTCCCAAATGACAAGATTTCGTTCCTTTTTTATGGCTGAGTAATATTCCATTGTATGTAGGTACTGCATCTTCTTGATTCATTCACCTATTGATGGACACTTAGGTTACTGCCATATCCTGGCTATAATAAATAGTGCTGCAATAAACATAGGGGTGAATATATCTTTTCAAATTTGTGTTTTTATTTTATTTAGATAAATGCCCAAAGTGGAATTGCTGAGCTGTATGGAAGTTCCATTTTCATTTTATTTTTTGAGGAACTTTCATACTTTTGATATCACCCACATCTACTCATCTTGAAGACTCAGGAGAAGGGCACGTCTCTCTGAGAATTGCTCCTAGACTCCTCCATCTCTGTTAAGCAGGACTCCTCTGAGCTCCTGGAACCTGCTTTATGCCCCTACCTCATCGTCTCCCCCAGCAGACCACAGAGTCTGGGGCAGCAAGTATTGGAGCTTCCCTGTCTCTCTCTCCAGCACATAACCTGCCACCTGCTACACTTCAGCCAGTATTTGTGTGATGAGCTACTGAGTGGATGAGTGAATGGATATTTAAGGCAGGAATAGAAAAAAGGTGGCAAGTAGTAAGCAAGCTTCAGAAAGTAAGAAACAGGACCACGAACACTCATTCAAACAACTTAAATATGGAGAAGTCCTGAAATAAAACTAGTGTTCAGCCTCCAGTGGGGGAGCTGTTATAAAGATTCTTGCCCAAAGTAGAAGTCACTTCCGAGGAAACTGCCATCCCCGTTAAAACTGAGAAACACAGAGGAGCTGAGAGCTGTATTCGAGCATACAGTTATAGCAACTCGATTTAAATACAGTAAAAGCTGCATTTCCAGAAATTCCAGAAAAAAAACATTCTAGGAAAAAAAATCTATTTCTTTTCATTGTAAATGTACATATTCAAGTGAGTACATTATCGCACACTGAAGCTAATACATCGGAGAGATCTGGAGCAATAGTAAAACTTGCGTGAATGCTGAGGGAGGGAAAAAGACACCTACTAAGAAGCGCTCCTGGTGGCTAACCGGGCTCATGAAAAAGCAGAGCCCAGCAGCCGCTTTTGCACAGACAGGGCCTCTCGGGCACACTGCCTGCCTTTGCACTGAGCTGCCTGCCTGCACGGTGTTTCTGCCATTAGAGCCAGGACTTACAAAGGTTTCCTGGAATCCTATTTCAACCAAAATGATTGAGGTTTCCCCTATCCAATCGGAGCTGTGCAGCTCTCTCCAATCAGAACGGCTCTATCCTGACCAATCAGGACAGTGTCTTTTAGGCCACTTCGACGATTTCGAATCCTTATTTGCATGAGGATGGACCAATCAGAGACCAAGGGTATGGACTTGTGTCCATATAAGCCAGCTCCCTGTTGGCTGGGAGAGTGTAGTTCCCTTTCCAAAGAAGAAAGAAGATTGTGTCACCCTAGCTGAGCTGAAACACTGGCTGGATGTCTCACCAAACGGGACCAGAGCAGAGTGAAGCAGATCATTCTGGAGCAGAGCCCACCAGTGCAGTACAAAGCATAGTGCAGGGTAGAGCAGTCTAGCCAGAGAGGGGCCTGGCCCCAGAGCTATCCTACAGACCTGCTCTGTTCACATTTGAGCTGTTTTGCACTGAATAAAGTTTCCTTCTTAACCCCGCCCCCAAATTGAGGATTTTTGTTGGGGTTGAATTGGTGCCAATGACCATTGGTGGGCACTTGGATGGCAAAAGCAAAGGCTGATTTACTTGCTAGATAGTAGTTTTAGCATCAACTGTTTTTCCTTCCCAAATGCCCAGTTTTCCCTCACCTAGAGCTTGAAATACCCTTCATAAGAAAGTACGTTTTTAGAGGGTTCTCATTACATTTCTAGGAACTATTCAATTCAACTGAAGTTCAATTAAATTAACTTGTATTAAGTGTCTAGGAATGAGGCACTAAGATATCCATTGTAACACACAACACCCTTGTACTGATTAAAAGGGAGCACGTTAGGTTTTGATGAAATAAGATGCATGAATAGCCTACTACATTCTTCACATTGCTACTGGAATTCTCCTCCTAGAATACGGAGCTGATTATGTCACCCCTCGCAACTCAAATGCTTTTGATGACTCTGTCTCCTACAGAACAAGTGTCAGATTCCCTAGTGTAAAAGATGTGTATTTGGCTTATCCAAGTAGGAATGCCCCTGGTGCTATCCCAGCTTGCTCCAACACCCCATCTCATCTCCACTTAGTAAATTATCTTAAGAATTCTTACCAGGAGAAGAGCACAGAGACCATTCTGGTTGATTTGATATCCCTTCTTTAAAAATCTGAAAGAGTTCATAAAATCAGAGCAACAGACAAAAGGGCTTATTGCAAAATTTCTTTTTTAAAAAATATATTTTATTGATTATGCTATTACAGTTGTCCCATTTTCTCCCCTTCACTCCTCTCTGCCCTGCACACCCTCTCCCACCCACATTCCCCCACTTTAGTTCATATCCATGGGTTGTACATATAAGTTCTTTAGCTTCTACATTTCCTATACTATTCTTACCCTCCCCCTGTCTATTTTCTACCTACCATCTATGCTACTTATTCTCTGTACCTTTTCCCCCTCTCTCCTCCTCCTACTCCCCTGTCGTTAACCCTCCATATGATCTCCATTTCTGTGATTGTGTTCCTGTTCTAGTTTGCTTTTGTTTTTGTTTTAGGTGTGGTTGTTAATAATTGTGAGTTTGTTGTCATTTTACTGTTCATATTGTTTATCTTCTTTTTCTTAGATAAGTCCCTTTAACATTTCATATAATAAGGGCTTGGTGATGATGAATTCCTTTAACTTGACCTTATCTGAGAAATACTTTACCTGCCCTTCCATTCTAAATGAAAGCTTTGCTGGATAGAGCAATCTTGGATTTAGGTCCTTTCCTTTCATGACTTGGAATACTTCTTTCCAGCCCCTTCTTGCCTGCAAGATCTCTTTTGAGAAATCAGCTGACAGTCTTATGGGAACTCCTTTGTAGGTAACTGTCTCCTTTTCTCTTGCTGCTTCTAGGATTCTCTCATTTTTAATCTTGGGTAATGTAATGATGATGTGCCTTGGTGTGTTCCTCCTTGGGTCCAACTTCTTTGGGATTCTCTGAGCTTCCTGGACTTCCTGGAAATCTATTTCCTTTGCCAGATTGGGAAAGTTCTCCTTTATTATTTGTTCAAATAACTTTTCCACTTGTTGCTCTCCCTCTTCTCCTTCTGGTACCCCTGTAATTCGGATGTTTGAACATTCAAAGATGTCCTGGAGGTTCCTAAGCCTCTCCTCATTTTTTTGAATTCTTATTTCTTCCTTCTTTTCTGGTTGGATGTTTCATTCTTCCTTCTGGTTCACATTGTTGATTTGAGTCCCGGTTTCCTTCTCATCACCATTGGTTCCCTGTATATTTTCCTTCATTTCACTTAGCGTAGCCTTCATTTTTTCATCTAATTTGCAACCAAATTCAACCAATTCTGTGAATGTCCTGATTACCAGTGTTTTGAACTGTGCATCTGATTGGTTGGCTATCTCTTCATCACTTAGTTGTATTTATTCTGGAACTTTGATCTGTTCTTTTGTTTGGGCCATTTTTTTTGTCTTGTCACGCCTGTTATATAGTGAGGGGTGGAGCCTTAGATGTTCACCAGGGTGGGGCAACTTAGTCCCTGGGTTGTGATGCTGTATGTGGGGGCGGGGTCTGAGAGGGAACAATGGTGCTTTCTCCACTCTCTGCCAGATTTCAGTTACTTCCCCTGCTTCCTACAAATGAATTGGGCCCTTCTGATGCTAATTCCCATGTGGGTGAACTTGTGTACATTGTAGGACCCTGTGGGTCCCTCCAATGAACTCTCCTGTGAGGCTGGGAGTCTCTCCTGGCACCTCAACCCCCACAGGTGTTTTCAATCAATGGTTTGAGGCTTTATTTCCCTGCACCAGGGCCCTGGGTTGCATGGTCTATTTCACTCCCCAGTTGTTCCTCCTGGTTTATCTGCATGTGAATGTGGGTGGTCCACAATCCGCCACCTGGCCCAGTCCGCGCACTGCTGCCTTGCTGGTCAGTTGGAGCCTTGCATGCCCCACTCCACAATCCACTGCCTCACTGGGTCCGCCAGCCGCTGCCTTGCTGCAAGTCCTCTCTTCCCGGCTGCCCATCCCCACTCCTCCTACTGGTCAGGAGGAATATGTCTTCTTTAACTCCTGAGTTGTTGGACTTCCATGCAGTTCAATTTTCTGTCAGTACTGGGTGGTTTTTTGTTTTTAAATTGTTGTCCTTCTTTTGGTTGTGCGAGGAAGACACAGTGTGTCTGTCTACCTACACCTCCATCTTGGCTGGAAGTTACTGCAAAATTTCTTAAGGAAAACTATGGCTGATTTCAGTACATGATTATTGAACAGCATGTTAACAAGCACGGTTTTAAACAAAGCATGTGTTCTGTGCGCAAATGTGACGTTAACTGCCCACCTCTCCTCAGTCAGCACCCTCTGTGTACAAGGTCAATGTTTTTAGCTCTTATCATTGTCTGAAGTTTAACTCTGGAAACCTATGCATGTCCACACAAGATTCACCACCCCCTTTGTACTGGTGCTGAAATGCACCAATTCATTGAGAGTGTTCAAGCTATCTTGTCTGCAATTTCTCAGATCTCCATTTTTTAAATTCAGTCTTTCTGCCTGTGCTACAGAGAGTTCATCGACTACCATTGATATATTTATATAGTCCACTCCTATTCTGTATGATTGGTTCCTGACAAATCCCAGGGGGCCCTGAAACAGTGGGTCCTGCCATACAGGGTCCTGGGATAGCGGATTTGGTGGAGTCTTTACTGTTGGACCGTTTCACACCCTCTGCACGTGGGTGACGTCAACACACCTTCCCAGCCCTTCAATACTCGACTCTTCCTGCTATTCCATCTCACCTCCTGCTACCTGCTCTTCATCCAACTGCCCTGGGGCACATCGGTGTGATCAGTTTTGCTGTTCCACATTTATATCTGGAATGGCAGATGTTTATTTATTTTGATTTCATCTTTATAGTATTTTTTTCAATTCCCATTTAGTCCCCTTATGCACCCCTCCCCCCAGCAATCACCACACTGTTGTCTATGTCCATGAGACCTTTTTCGTTTTTGGTCCGTCCCTCCACCCCCTCCACTAGCTGTCTTCTGCTCTCTATCTACAAGTCTAGAAAAGCAGGCATTTATTATTGTGTGCCATGCACTTCCAGGAAAGTCACGTGCAGTAGATTTTTTTTTAAAGATTTTATTTATTTTCAGAGAGGGAAGGGAGGGAGAAAGAGAGAGAGAAACATCAATGTGCGGTTGCTGAGGGTCACGGCCTGTAACCCAGGCATGTACCCTGACTGGGAATCGAACCTGCGACACTTTGGTTTGCAGCCCGTGCTCAATCCACTGAGTTATGCCAGCCAGGGCTACGTGCAGTAGATTTAGACCAACATTTAAATTTGGTCTTTAGTACCTGATATCTCAGGCAAGTCTTCCAGGGCTGCTTTTAGTTTTACTTTTTAAAGCTTCCATTTCCTAATCTGAAAAATGGAAATAAAATACCTCATGGTCTTAGAATACACACACACACACACACACACACACACACGTATAGTCTTTGCTCTTGCCATTTTTTCATACCTCTGGAATGCTTTGTCTCTGTCCTCCACCTGTCAACACCCTACTCATATTTCAAAGCCCAGTGAAAATGCCACCTTTTCTAAGAAGCCTTGCCAAATCTTACAAATCAATTTCTCATAGGTTCCCACAGCTCACCATTTACATAGTTTGTACCCTGGGCTTTCCAGGGCACATAGACTTGGTATAATAGAGCAATCACAACCAGCTTTGTTCCAGTTCTGTCCCTACCTGCGGGTGTAGGAACCTCTATACCCAACTCCCTTTGCCCAGCTACATTTTGCCTCAGAGAAGCTTTTTATAACCTCCCAGATGACCTTGGTCCTAACCTCTTTATACTTCCCAATTCTGTACCTTTCTTTCATATCGCTTACTTAATGAAATAACTCAAGAATGACTTCATATATCTGTTTGCCTCCAGCAGATCATAAGCCATTGAGGGTAGGGGCCAGTGTCTGACTGGCTGGTCATTGTATCCCCAAGGCCTAGTCCAGCGCCCCGCACACAGGGGTGCCCAGTGAGTGGGTGGTTGTAAATGGACACAGCCTCTGTGGGTTGCCTCGGGTTGTTCATCTGCAGCAAGACCTGCCCTCCAGGATGCTCATGCCCCCCGCTCCCGCCCCTGGTCTTCTCCCTGTGGTGTCGCCAGTCACTGTGAGGGCAATATCGCTGACACCTGCCAAAGAGAAGCTGTTCAAAGGAAATTCTATCTTCTGAAGCCTCCAGGATGCCTTTGTGGATCCCAATGGCAGATTCACGTTGTCCTCCCGTGCACCTTTTCTGCTCCAACTGCTGGCTGGACTCTTCAGCTGCTTAAAACCATGCGTCTGTGCCCTCCACGTCTATGTGGGTTCCAACAATAACCCCAGTGGGGTATGAAACGTCCCCACCAAGGACACAATGTGACCTTGGGCACTGGCTGCCTCCAGGACATGTCATTGATGGAGAGAGTTTGTCCACTCAGGCCTCACCCCTTAGGACTTAGCGATGTGGCTGAAGGCCGTGTTGTATTCAACCTGTCTCATTACTCTGACTTTGAAATGCTGAATTTGCCGCCGTCTAATGCATCTCTACTCTGTCTCCCCGCGTGATTATTTTTTTCCAAAAGGCCTCTTGATTCCTCGGATATACAGATTTCTATAGGTGTATCCCATGGGACTTCTAGGCACTCAGAGATAGGCCCTCTCCCTAGGGCATTTTCGGGTTTTCTGCTGTACAATTATAGCACTGGAGACACTCAGTATTTTATCACAACCACCACATTATAAATCCCTTTAAGATTTTAAAGTCCTTTAAGAAAGTTTTTGTACCTCATTTTTCTTTGCCTCCCTCTCTTCCCCTCCCCCTACAACCTCCTCCCCCCAGCACCTAGCCCAGGCTTTGCACATATTAGTTGCTTAGTAAATATTGCATGGACTGATGAATCAAGAGCTGAGCAGTTATCAAGGTTAAAACAGGCTGGGCACAGTTCCACAGAGTCCGATGAAACCTCAGGGGCACGTGGGGAGAGGGGAAGGCAGAGAGCGAGGCGGCAGCCCGAGGAGACGCGTCTGCTACCTGACAGTTGTGTCTGTTGGAATGTTTTCCTCATCCCTCTCTCTCCCACAGTGAAAAGGAAGGAAGAGAGCTGTGGATGTCTGCCTTACAGGGCTTCTGCAAAAATCAATGCTTTCTGTTTACAAATTATTTTCTTTCCACTTATGTATAGGTCTTGCAAACAGGAAAGGAGACAAAGAGCAGGCGAATAACCTGAAGCTTGTGGCTGGGGAGAGGTCAGCATGAATTAGCAGGTCTGTTGGCCAGGTTTCTGCACTAGCCAACGTCCCTCCATTTCCCCAACACCAGGTAGCAAGACTTTCACTCTACTAATGTACCCATACACTTTTCTTTAGGTCAAATACTTTGAAAAATACATTTGTCTAGAATGATAGCTTTTTTTTGGCATTTTACATTTGCATGCACAGTCATTCTGTTCTAGTAGACACCATTTACCACCACTATGCAATACGTCTTTCACTTCTTCGGAAACATGCAATCTATTTTTACAGTTCCCACTCTCCGCGGTGAATGTGAAAGTCCCAGAAGGAGCCTGCAGAGAAGGTGCGGATTTATGTACTAGCCACGCTCCTGCTCAGGGGTTCATGGTACGCTTCATTCTTCGTAGTTTTTGCAAGTGACATGGATGGTGGGAACTTACTTAACTTAATCTAAGTTTTCTAATTAGGACAAAATCTTTGACTCACCAAAGCAGGCCTTCTTTATAGCCGAAGGCTTGGATTTTTATACAATATAAAAATTAATTTCTCCTCCCCACCCCTCCTTTTCTTTTGAATGTTGAAATTAAACTGCCCCCCCCCACCACCAGCAGCAGCCGAAGGATTTACTATTGATGAAATGCTTTTAATGGCAGATTCAGAAGCTAAGCTACCTTCTGAAGAATGAGCAAAACAAAGTATGTCCTTGAGTTCAAGTGTGTTTGAATTGCTGTGTTGTGTTTCTTAAACCTGCTTGAGAAGTGGAAGACCTGAAATTAAAATAATGAAATCTGAGTCCTATGCAGCCTCGGTCGTCCTCCCGGTGGACAGAAGACACTTACGTACACCTTAGTCAATGCCTGGTGGTTCCCCATCTGAAAGTGAGGCGCTGGACTTCAGGATGGGTAATGACCTGATAGTTTCTCAGGCACAGGGATGCTCTTTTTCTCGTTGGGCTAGCAATAGGACGTGTATATTGGAAGCAGGACTGGAAATTTGACCCTGATTTTTCACAGAATCCCATAGTACCTCCTCAAACAGTGTCACAGTCCTATCTGCCGAAGGAAAAAGGTTTGAGGGAAACAGGAATTGTCCTTGAGACCCAGGCTTACTGCTCATGGTTTCAGATATCTGGGTGTGTAGCTGCTTCCACTCGTGAAACATGCTGGCGATTCGTTGTGTGTTTTCCTGGCATTCTAATGCTGGGTGTGGGGGAGGAGGTCGCACCGCAGGATTTGTCTTGCGAGGTGGGCACAATTGAGCTCTGTGTGCACTCGCCACTCCCTTCTATGGCTCTGTAGTCTTTTCTTCTCTCTAGCAGCTGGTTCGGAATTTCATGAGCTGGCCCCGTGGTGTCCAATAAAAACATAATGTGTTAAACAAAAACCTTCAAGACTGAAAGTTTTCTGAAAGAAAGGGTTTACTGAGCTCTGGCTGGTGTGGCTCAGTGGATTGAGTGCTGCTGGCCTGTGAATCAAAGGTTTGCCGGTTCAATTCCCAGTCAGGGCACATAGCTGGGTTGTGGGCCATGTTTCCAGTTGGGAGTGCATGAGAGGCAACCACACACTGATGTTTCTCTTTCTTGCTTGCTCCCTTACCCTCTCTCTAAAAATAAACAAACAAAATCTAGAAAGAAAGAAAGAAGGAGAGAGAAAGAGAGAGAGAGAGAGAGAAAGGAAGGGAGGAAGGAAGGAAGGAAGGAAGGAAGAAGAAGGAAGGAAGGAAGGAAGGAAGGAAGGAAGGAAGGAAGGAAGGAAGGAAGGAAGGAATGGAAGAAAAGAAAGAAAGGGTTTACTGTGCCATGTGCTAGCCAGATAAAGGGCCAGGTCTCAGGCCGTGCATTCCAAACCACTGGCAGCAGCTGAGCCAGATGAAGAAGGCTTCCTTGGGCTGAGGGGTGTCCATTATACAATGTGTTTGGAGAAGAAAGATGTGAATTGTTTTGAAAGAATTTACATTAGCAATTGATAAGGGGTGGGGGAAGGAGAAGCCGGTGAGCTCCGGGATAGGTGGAGAGTCTGTAAGGAAGGCATGCTTGCTGCCTCTGGATTCGCTGTGGGCAACAGTCCATGAAGCTCACGCATAAGCAAGATATGGCGGCATTTGTCTTAGGCAGCTCTTCTTTCTAGATAAGAGCTGAAATAGTCACTGGACATTGATTCACAGTTTCAACATATATCCAGGAATGTGAGCAGTCTGTGAAAAATGAGGGTCAAATTTTCAGGCCTGCTTCCAATATACCCAATCTTGTTGTGTCCTAGTTCTGACCCAGCAAGAGAAAGAACATCACTGTGCTTGAGAATTTGTCACTTCATTACCCAACTAGATTAGCCTCCCTCGTCTCTTTCTCCCACTCTCTGGCCCACTGTAACTTAGTTGAAGACATCTCAGAATTTCTCTCTTGTCAAATGCCACATAGGTAATTTGAGATTTTTTAGTATTCATATTAAAAACAGTAATAAAAAAACAGATGAGATTAAGTTTAATAATATATGTAACATTTAATAATATATCCAAAAGGTTATCCTTTCAGCATGTAATCAATATATACATTTGACTATTTTACATTCTCTTTTTTACACCAGGTCTTGGAAATCCAGTGTGTATGTTAGCCCTTACGGCATCTCAGTTCAGACACTTCCAGTGTGATACAGCCGCAGGTGGCAGGTACCTTATGGGACAGCACAAATAGGGAATATTTTCATCACCGCAGAAAGTCCTGTTGGACAGGGCATATACCTCGCCCATTCATGAAGATTTTTATCTAGAAATTGGTCTCTCTGAAGAAGGCATCACCTGTCATCTTCGCTCTCTAAAGAGCCTGAGGCGGTGTCTTTCTTGTCAGCAGAACAACAAGAAAGCCCTTTTCTGACTGTTTGGGCCTGTGTTTCCTCAGGGCTCACACTGCACTGTCATTCCCCGAAAGCCACGAACACACACGCAGGCCAAGGCTCTGCGGCTGCCCAGACGCGTCTGCTCCCTGGAGCTCCGTGGCCTCTCCCTCCCTCCGTCAGTCAGCTTCTCGCTGCTGTAGAGTGAGTTTAACTTCTCATTCCTTAAAGCTGCCAAGCCTCATTTTCAAAGGGCCCCCCCTTCCCAACTTCTCAAAAAAGTGGAGTGCTTGTAAATGTTTAATGATTCACTGGGAGAAGGAAGCCCTGGCTGGTATCATTGGCCAATTCCTGTGGTGTAAATACTCCCACTACTCCCACTACGGTCAATGGCTTCAAGCTACCAAGGTGACCTCCCTGAGCTCTGAGATGGGCAGAGAGGCCCATGATCTGGAAAGGAGATGCGGCAACGCGTCCGTGGAGCCTAGGGAAGTGTATGTGGCCCCTCCATTTCCAGGAACCTGCAGAGTATGTATCCTGGAATACCCTTCACACACAGTGCATACAAAGCAAACGTGTCCAAACACTTCAGTGTGTTGGGTAAAAGTGAGGTATTAAGCATAGTTGAATTTAGTAAGAAGGCTCACAAGTTAGCCTAGTAAAATATATAGAACATTATGTATTTACTATGCTTATATTCCGTGTATATGCTCTTAATTAACAATATAGGTCTAATCAATTTAAATATAGCTGGGGTAAGCAAGATAACTCAGATACGGGAAGACAACTAACTACTGCATGACGTCACTTATATGTGGGATCCGAACAACTTAAGGCTGTGAGAAACGGAGAATAAAGCGGTGGTCACCAGAGGCTGGGGTTGGGCAGGGGGAAGAGTGATGGTGGTTAAGGCATTTAACTCGTAATGAGGAGTAAGTGAGCCATAGAAATCTGATGCACGGTATAATGAATGGAGATAATAATACCGTACCATAATTATGTACTATGATAAATACCACTACATCAGCAATCCCATCACAGTAGATAAATGTGCCTCAAACTAACGCAATGTTACATGTCAACTTTGTTCCGTTTTAAAGAAAGGTAGCTGGAGGTGAGACCAGCTTTCATTGGCACTTTTTTATTCTGGTCAGAGGACAACTCTACTATCTGTTGCTCCCTCAAAAGAAACAACCTCAAATACGTAAACAGCTTGAGAATGCATCTGCATTTCTCATTGACCCAGTCCCCCAGAAGAACATCAGGTGTGGTCTGTGGGGCTGAAGTAAAGGTGCAAAGGACAGGCGGTCCGCCTTCAGCGTGAAGCTGTAGGTTACAGAGTCCGAACTGCCTCTGACAAGCCATAAGGTCTTGGGTACATATTTAAAACTACTCAGGGCCTCATTTTCCTCATCTTAAAGTTAGGGGTTGGACTAAGCCAGTGTTTTCCAAACTTTAGTCATTCTTACATATGACCATTACGATTCTTGTCACTTTTATATGCCACTTGCACACTTATTTTCTCAATGTTTTTCTTTAATCAACTCATCTTTTACTTCAGTTCTGAGCCCTTTCTTAAGTGATAACATTTACTCAATCATAGCTTCAATATGCTAACTATTTATTTCTCTGATACACATAACTGTAAATGTAACCAAGTGTGTGCGTACTTCCTGAAATCATGTACCATGTGTGGCTAATGTTGTACCTACGAGGTGATCTGTGGTTTGAGAGCTGCTGTGGTCTCAGCCACTTTCGTGGGTACTGTGGAAGTCCCAGGACTGGTTCACATGGAAGTGACCCTTGTCAGTCAAGGAGACGAGTGAAACCAGTGGATCATCTAGCCCTACTGTTGTCCAGGTCCCTCGTCACAGAGAAACATGGCTCGAGGCTTCTATGCTCAAGTGCATTTCCTCCCGCACCAATATAACTTGCTTGTTCCATTAAGCAACAGAAAAATCTGATCAAAAATTTATATGAACGCATTTTGCATACAATATTTTGTCTCTCACTATTAAGCTCTGTAAATAGGTTAAAATCTGCATATAAATCATTTATATCTGCCTAGTTGTCTCTATGCGGTTGCAGTGGTGATGGTTTAAGTATCACATGAAATGTTAAGTGATTGCTGGGCACGAGAGAACTATGAAATGATTTTTACTAAAAAAACGAGGAATTAGAAAGCAGGACTTTCCTCAGAGTTGATGTGGCTGAAATAATTTCAGCCAGATGAACCACTGTCAACAATTTGCATTTAAAATATAATTAACTATGTTAGTCCGCCTGCTGTTATACTAGGAAATTAAGATACCATACATGTTTATAATAGGAAATTTCTCAATTGTCTTTTTTAATCCACCGCGAAGCTGCACATTTATTTCCACAGGAGAAAAGTAAAACATATTACGCTAATGTAATACCAGTCTTTTCTAGGATTAAGGATCGGTGGATGGTTTGTGGGATTAGTGATTTCTATTCTCAAATGAAAACCAGATGGACCCAACTGATGGCATAAACAGCTGAGAAAAAAAAATTGGCAGAAAAAGTCAAATTTGATTATTACATTTGTTTTAACACATTCCCTTATTTAATGAGATAGTCAGAAGGGTGGTTTGTAAGAGATTGTAACTCCTGAGTTATGATTTAACCTAATAGCAGTTCAGACTCCATTTCATTTGGGAATGATTAGGTAATGATATGATAATCAAGTAGTTCTCTTTATTAGAAATAGGAAATTATAACCCCCCCCAAAATTTCAGGAAATGTTTATCCCATTGTTCATTTAAATGTATAATAATCAGTTTATGTATATGTTTATACTAAAAAATAAGTTAAGCAAATTTAATGTACCCTCTATGGTAAATGTGTTCACAATGCCTAGGCAATCACTAACCATGCATTTAGTAGTATTCAGTGTTTTAGCATAAGGGCAAGGAGCGAATTATGAACTAGAGAGTAGAATCAGTTATGTTAACCACTCAGCATCTTAGAGAACATGATACTGAAGACATAATGCATGGTCTGCTATTTAATCTGGGCAATTTGTCTGGAATCCCAGAGTCATTGACTCGCACGTTTATCCACATTCTGCGACAGCCTACCATGAGGTGGATGCCACGGTTACCCCCACTGTTCAGAGGAGACTGAGGCTCTGAGGGGCTCAGGCAGTTGTGTAGGTTTGCCCAGCCAGCACGTGGCAGAGCCGGGTTTGAACACAGACGCTCTGCAGCCGGGCAGTGCTTGGAGCTCCTGCTGCGTGCCCAACACCAGACTGAGTGCTGGGAACGCACAATGTGTTAAGACAGGGTCTTGAGCTTAGGGTGGGAAGACACATGGAAATTGTCTGGCCAAACTCCCTTTTATCACAGATGAGAAAGCTGACCCAGAGAGGGTATCTTACCCTCAGTGTGTATGGTAGATAAATACATAGATAAAAAGTATGAATTGGTTGAAGTGCTGAAAACGTCATTTACTAACTACTGTTGATCTGTGTGGCTTGCATATGTATAACCTAGTACTTTAAGCCTGTTCTTTGCTCAAACATATGGTGAGAGTATGGGTGCCAATGAGTATTATAACTATGGCTACAATAGAATTAAGAAAATGAAATAATAATTCTGGTTTATTTAGTCCAGTGAATATAAATTGGGTGCTTATGTGCTGAGCGCAGAAATAAGTGCCGGATAAATAACGATGAACGAGATGTACGAGGTCCGCCCTGCGCGGGCTGCTCAGTTGTTCGGAGCGTCACGCCCACGTGCCCAGGCTGCAGGTCAGCGCACACACAAGAATCACCCAGCGAATGCACACAGAAGTGGAGCAACAAATCAGTGTTCCCTTCTCTAATAACAATAATAATGATAATTTTCAGAAAGGTGTACAAGGTTCTTGTCCTGTGGCTATTACCGTGCAGTAGGAGAGACAGATAATGAGCATAATTACTGTGCAGTGGGATAAGGGGAGGTTCGGGGAGTTGTTAGTAGGTAACAGGGACACCTAGCCCAGGGAAGGGACAGCAGGGTTCGGGGGAAAGCTGGGGAGAGGGCAGGAAGGGGAAGGCTGACCCAGACAGAGAGGATGTTCGTGGGCCACCCCCTGTGAGAGGCAGTTGGACCCACTGAAGGTATTTGTGCCACATTCCTTCCGTGTGTTCCCAAGATCTAACGCCCGCCCTTTGCCCCTGCTCTCCAACGGGAGACTCGCTTGCAGGGGCTGCATTTGTGAGTGACAAAGGGCCCAATGGCTGCTAGTTGGGTTCAGCCCCTAGGGATCCCCAGGAGGAGAACTGGGTGGGGGAAGGAGAGTGGGCCCATGTCCCCGTGGGGTGGTTTCTGGCTGGCTCAGGTATCCTAGGAAACCTCTTCACCCAGCTCTTCCAGGGTCCTGTATCTGCTCCCTCCTTCGGGTGATAACAGCCCTCAGAGACTGCACTATGCCTACAGTTTCCCTACAGCCCACCCACCTCTTGGTACATAGCCCCCTTATTATGCCTCCCTCGAATGGTCCCAATTTCATGTGCAGGGATTCCTGAAAGGGAGGATGCGGAAGGGAGGAGTAGTGTCAGTGGAACTGGCAAGGTGTGTGGGGCTAGTATCACCAGGAGGTTTACCATCTAGGTTAACAAAGTTCAGAATACGGACCCAAGGACAGCCAGGATTGGGATCCAGGAGAACCTCGTAGGCATGGTGGATTTTGGATTTTATTCCTGGTGGGCTGGAAGGGGTCTGGAGAGTCTTCAGCAAGAAAGTGACAAGATCTGATTTATGTTTTTCAAAGGTCTCTCTGTCTGCTGGGTGGCTAAGACTCTTGAGGCGCAGGGTGGGGACCGTGAGGGAGGTCATTGCCACAGCCCCAGTGAGAGACTGGGTGAGCGCTGGCAAGGGCATGAGAAATGGTTCCATCCTAAATCTGTTTTGAGGTCCAGCTGACAGGGCGTACTTTTACATCAGATGTGGTGGTGGTGGCCGGAGACATGGAGAGCTAAGATGGACATGATCATTGCCTTTCTGGAGCTTTTATTGTAGTTGGGGTGTCAGACATTAATCCAACAGTCGTTGTTTACATATACGAAAAGTTCTAACTATTTAAGTGCTCCGAAGAAAAACAAACCCAGGACCTCTTGTGAGATAGGGAATCTGATGGGGTCACGGGGTGGAGTAGTGTCAAGGAAAACATCCCCTCGGGTCGAAAGATCCCTATGCCCTGACAAGATGCCTGGGCATGGTGGGGAAACCGCAGGTGCAAATGTCCTGGGGACAGGGGGGTGGGGAGGGAGGGAAGCATCTTGGAAGATCCAGCAGGAGGCCAGGGAGAGAAGCTAGAGGAAACCTGAGGAGATAAGCCTGTGTGTGAGAGAAAGAGAGCGTGGCGTGACTTCTGAGTTACATGAGTTGAGAAATGGAAACCAAAATGGAAGTTGAGATGATCTAACTATTGAAATCATGTCATTATCAGCCTAACGCAGGGACCAGACGTGGGAGGTGAGAGCAGGAGAGGTGAGACTCAGTTGTTCCCATTGATAAGTCATTGATACCATTGCATCAACTCTACCTTGCTTCTTCTTTCATTAAAATGGTTTACTCGTATAAAAACCATTTCAAGAAAAACTAATGTAGAAGTGAAGACATTTTGAAAGGGTGGTTGTTTGCCTATTACCTTTAAAGAGTTATTCCAAGAAGATCTAGACTGGAGGGTGTGTGTGGTTGACTCTGAAACCCCATTTCCTGCCCTCAAGTCTGTGCTGTGGACTGGCTTGACTTCTCATCTTGCAGCTCTGTTTTTCTTAAAAATATTGAGGTGAAATTTACACCACGTAAAATCAACCATTTCAAATCAAACTATCAGTGGCACTTAGTACAATGGTGTGCAAGCACTCTGTGTCTAGTTTAAAAATGTTCCCATCGCTCCAAAAGGAAACCCCATTCCCCATTAAGCAGCTACCCTCCCCGTCTCCCTCCTCTCAGACCCTAGAAACTGCTAATGTACGTTCTGTCTCTATGGATTTCGCTATTCCGTATTTTTCATGGAAAAGGAATTAATGGAATTTTGTTAAATACTTCTGCTATATCAATTGAAACTATTATTCTGTGACTTTAATCTTCTGTTAATGTGGAGAATTACAGTAATTGATTTCCAGTGCTAAACTAATCTGGCGTTCCTGAATAAACTCAACTTGTTCATTACATGTATCACATTTTTGCACATCACTGGAGTCGGTTTATTATTATTTTGGTTAGTATTTTTGTATCTATGCTTGCGGGTAAGATTTTTTCTTAAAATTTGTTTTCTTATAATATACTTTTCATGTTTTGATATTAAAGTTATGTTGGCTTTTTAAAGTATTGTTGAAAAATATTTTCTTCTATTTTCTGGAAACTACTGAAGTAAGAAATGTGTTGGCACTTCCTTGAGTATTTGAAATTTGGTAGATTTCCCCATGGAAATTAAGTGCATCTAGAATTTTCTTTGTGGGAAACAAATTCAGTTTCTATAGTAGATGTAGGACACTTCAGATTTTCTATTTCTTCTCATGACAGTTTTAGCAAATTTGTTTTTCAACAGACTTGTGTATTTCATTTTAAATTTTTTAACCTATTGATGCAATGTCCCCTTATCTATTTAATGTTTGTAAGGCCTGAGAGGTTCTACCTCTTCATAACTAATACTGTCATTTTTTCCTCTTCTCTGTTTTTTTCTTAATCAGTATTTCCAGGGCTTTATCAAAATTGTTGGACTTTTCAAAAACCAACTCTTTAAACTTTGTTGATTCTATCATGTTTGTTTCCATCTCATTAATTTCTGTTCTTATTTATGTTATTTTCCATCTTCTCCTTTCTTTATTATACTACTCCTAATTTTTTGAGATGATTGCTTAGCAAATTGATTTTTAGCCTTTTTATTTTTGCAAGTCTATGCATATTAGGATAAAATATGTTGCTAAACACTGCTTTAGCTATATATTACAAGTTTTGATATGTTGTTTTTATTATTATTCACTTCAAAATATTCTCTCTTTTGCATTATGCTTTTTAAAACCTATACTAATTAGAAACTATGCCATTTAATTTTTAAATACTGCAGAGAATTCTAATTTATGATTAGCGTTATTAACTTCTATTTAATTCAGTTGCAGTCTGTGAATGCTCTTTATGATTTTAATTGTTTTAAATTTGTGGCCCAACATAGGGATACTTTTGGTAGCTTCTCCATATGTGTTTGATTAGAATGTATATTCTGTAGTTGTTGGGTAGAGTTTTCTACACATGTTCACTGAGTTTCCTAATTCGCACTGTTCAATTAAGTTATCATCTTACTGATATTTTGTCGCTGTTCTATTAATTACTGAGTACAGTATTTAAAATTTTTCATTTTATTTATGAATTTATGTACTTTTCCTTTTAATTTTGTCATATAGAGATATATAACTAAATATCCCTTGTTGTCTCCATTAATGCTTCTTGCTTTAAACTCTATGTTGATATTAGTATAGCTACATTACCTTTCTTGTCATTGTGTTTGCATAATGTATAATATTTTCTATTTTTACTTTATTTATTTATTTATTTATAGAGAGAAGGGAAAGGGAGGAAGAGAGGGAGAGAAATACCAATGTGTGATTGCTTCTCATGCGCCCCCTACTGGGGACCTGGCCAGCAACCCAGGCATGTGTCCTGACTGGGAATTGATGAGGCAACCCCCTGGTTCGCATGCTGGCACTCAGTCTGCTGAGCCACACCAGCCAGGGCTATATTTTCACTTTTAAATTTTCTGTGTCCTTGTACTTAAGATATGACTAGTGTAAGCAGTGTGTTGTTGTTTTAGTCTAGTCAGAATTTTCTTTGTCTCTCTACTGGAGCATTTAGTCAATTTACATTTAATGTAATTGCTAACATATTTGGATTTAAATCTTCCATCTTGCCATTTGTTTTTCTATTTATTTTACATTGTATGTTCCTTTTTTGTCTTCTTTTTAATAACCCCACTTTTATTGTATTTTCCAGCTCTCCATGCTTGTTACTTATACATTTTTAACTAATTTTAAGTAGGTGGCCATTAGATCACAGCATGAGTTCTCAACTTACTTAAAGAATGATATAATGGTTACTTTGACTTCTTCGATAACTCTTAAAACTTAAAACATATTAACTCCATTTAACTTTCACTTTGACTCAATTAACTTTCATTTTGAGCTACTATTATCATGTACATTAATTATAATAAACATATATACACATATATATCAAGCCCCATATTATTAATATTCCTTCAGACCACAGGTGGCAAACACAAGGCCTGCGAGCTGAATCTGGGCCTCCACCTTGTTTTATCTGGCCTGGCACCTTGTTTCGACCCAGTGGCAGTGCCAAGCTCTTGCTTAACTATTAGGGAGTAGTTACATTTATACAGTCCTAAAATTACATTTGGCCCTTTGAAGGCAACCGCAAGGCTGATGTGGCCTCCCAGGGAAAATGAGTTTGACACTCCTGCTTTGTACAGTAAATATTTATTTAAATTTATGCACATGTTTATCCTTCATTCTTTCTTGAAAATACCATCTAGGATCATATTTATTTTTCCAAAAAATCTCTTTCATATTTTCATTGTGAGGAATACTATAGCTGGGCATAGAATTCTATCTGGGTTGGCAGCTACTTTCTTTTAGCACTTGGGAGATGTGAGTCCGCTGTCTTCCGTATTCCATTGTTTGTTTCTGTTGAGAAGTCACATGTAAATCTTATAATATTGCTTCTTGAAGCAAATATATTATTTTTCTCCCAAATGGTAAGGTTACATCTTTGTCTTCGATCTTTAGCTGCTTTACTATTGAGCACGCACACACACATAGTGCTTGGGTGTTCACAGCCCTTTTTGAACCTGTGATACACTAACATCTCTGCTCACCTTCTCATTCTCTCGGTCTCGTTCCGCTCCAAACACCAGGCTTCCCTCTCCTGGGTTTCCTCTCACTCAGATATTGGTCAGACAGATTCTCTCTGCTTTCGTATTTACATAGTACCTTCAGAGGTTTTGATGTGTGTGTTTTAATACTCTCTCTGGGGTTTCTAGTCTTTCTCATAAGGAACACGAGTAGAAAACATCTCATTAGTCACTGCTGGAAGTTTCGATGAATCTTTTTATAAAATTTATCTACTATTGAATATCCACATGTGTACTAAATGGCCATGAACTTGTTTGCAGTTATCCGAATTTAGAGAAACAGATAGGTAGATGGTTAGAAAGGGAGGAAAGTAAAGACTGATTTGAAACAAACTGTAAGAATTTTAATTTTTTCGAGTTCACGTACTGCTCTAGTGGTGATAAAGCACAATATAATCATGAGTGGAAGGTAGAAGCCACTGGAGTTGATGTGTAGAAAGAAAGAGGGAGGTAGAAGTTGTTGGCAGGACTCCCACTTGGAAGCCAAGTGTCCCCGAAGTGACTGTAGGACTCCCTCTCCTGTGGTGGAGAGGGAGCCTGAATTTTCTTTGATGAATATGAAGATCGAAGATGAATTATATTGATTATGTCATGAACTTCTCTCTTTATGAAGCGCTTTTACTATGCCAGCTTCCATACTGGTGAATGACCAACCCTAGGAGTGGTAAGAGGCTACGTCATTGGATGGCATGAGGCTTCAAGAGGAAGACAAGACCACGTGCAGGTGAAGAAGCAATGATGTCAGGAGCTTAGGGAACACTAAGCCCTTCTTGCTCTTGGCCCACCTCCACCTCCCTGTCCCGTCACGTGTGGTCCTGTGAAATAAGCAGCTTCTTCTTGAGATTCCTATAAACAACACTCTTGTCCTCAAGACAGAGCAGATTTCATTTATAATTAGAAAGCAGAAGGAATATTTTGTGAAGTAAAGGATTAGGTTAAGAAATTTGCCTAGCGTTTAGCGAAGGATGGAGTGGAGGGCTTCAGAGAAAGAGAAGTACCCATATAAACACTCCCCTGCCGTTTGAAGAGTGTGGTGATAGAGTTAGGGCTGAGATACTCCAGCCATCGACACTGAGACCAGAGACGCTGATTCCCGACAGTGTGAGAGTAAATTGAAAAATGGGTACTGACAACACAGCATCCTCCAGATTGCCGAGAGCCAAGGGGATCTACAGATGGCCCTAACCCAATCAGGAAATGAGTAACGTGATAGCAGGTATACGTTTTATAAATTATGTACCTGGATAAGAATAACTCGGAGCATAATGATTTACCTGTTTGACTTCAATTGCTATAAAAATAACTCCTTAAAGAAAAAAGACACATAATAGCATGTGGCACGGTGTACTGCTATGGTATTACATGAGATACACAGGGATGGGCAAACGTAGTTTAATAATAATAAATACAATAAGTATTAAATAATAATACAAGAATAAACTTTGTGTTTTGTGCACCCACTACTATAAGCCTACCTTTGTCCATCCCTGTGTATCGAAGGCAAGAAGCAGACCAAGCTAAACAGAAGACAACAGTATCAACATCATTCTGAATTCCACTGGGCACATCGATGACATTCCCATGTCTAGAAAGTAGAGAATAGGAAAACCGAGAAAGGGCAACACAACGAAGAGACTATGACCACACTGAGAGGAAACGTTTTGAAAAGCTATTGTTGCAAGAAAATAGAGCCTAGAGCAAGGGGCCTGTTTGGGAAAAGGGATCATTTTTTAGGAAGTCGCAGGTGCATGGAACCCTACTCAAGCACACAGTCTCAGGCCGGAGACCATCACTTTGCCTCTAGGATGCCTACGGGCTAACATGGCCTTTCTAGAACAAATGTGGCTCGTGAATGCAGGAAAATATGAGCATAAGTCATTGCTACAGTTGCCCCTTATCCCCGGATACTGTCACATCGGTCATGTTCATGGTGCTAAGTTCATGGTCGAGAGTGGGCACAGGGATGGCATATAAAGCCTTTTGTAATAACATTTTACGACCAGCATATTTTTTTTCTTTTTTAAGACCAGGCACTATCTTTTCTTCCTAGGAAATTTTTTTCCCTGTGTAAGTTCTCTTTAAATAATAAAATCCGTTTTCTTACCAGTATGCGCTGCTTGTAATGACTTCAATGAAACATTTAGGTCATTTGGAGCACAGAACTGTTCTGTGATTCACATCATTACGAAATATTTCCCATTAACATGATGCACAAGCTGAACTGGAGTTAATGAACCTACATTCTTGCAGGATAATTCAAACTTTAAGGGTGATATTAACTTAAATACAATAAGAAAGGGAAGGGAAATCAGGTTCATTGTACACCAGAGATCATGATCTTGATCCTCTCAGCTCATAAACGCGCATCTATTGCTCGGTTACTCTCAGACCATTATGAGAGCACATACATGTGTGTAATGAAGTAGCCCTCTGTGGCTGTAAAAGGACTGAACATGTTTCCACCATGCACACGTGGAACTTGATTCATAAACTTGTACGGGAGAGTGGATACCTTTAACCTTTAAGGAATGCTACAAGGAAATGGGTGGCGTGTCTCCCCACTCACTACACAAAGCAAGGATAGCAACACGACAGCCCATGGCCAAATCCACCCCACCGCTTGTGTCGTAAATAAAGCTTTATCGGAACACAGTCACACCTATTCATTTACATATTGTCTTTGACTGCTTTAGCCCTGTAACAACAGAGCTGAGCAGTTGCAACAGACATTGTGCGGCCCAGAACATCTGAAATATTTACTCTCTGGCTCGTAAGGAAAAGGTTTGCCGACTCTCAAAGAAAAAATCTCGTTTCATACCTGTTGGCCATAGACAGAATTGCAAAATGAGGAAAACCTACATTAAATGAATCAAATATTATTTCATAGCACAAGACAGGGGTGAGCAAAGTAGGCTCCTAGCTGTTTGTATGGGAAAAGACATGCAGGCTGTGGTTACGACAACAGCTTTCTTAGCTTGTGTTTTGCATAACCACAACTGTAAACCTACTTTTGCCCACCCCTGTGTTTACACGTCATCCAGCATCAAGGTTCTCAGATCCACTTGGCCTAGTTAGGCCAAAAGCCTTTTTCAAAAGGCTTGGTGTTTGACAGTCTTCTGTGGTCAAAAATTAAATTAATAATTAATGAAAACAATAGCTGCTCGTTTTTTGAGCCCTCCTGAACCAGTGTCCCGTGTTGCCCTTCAGACTCCATGGCAGCTGTTGACAATGAAACACTTTCTAGCGCTGTGCTGACATCAGTCCGCGGTCGTGCCCGGGGCCGTGTGGCAGCTCGCATGCCCTGTGCCCGTGGAGCCCGATACGATGAAACGGCTTCCGTTAAAATGAACTCCATTCACCTCGCAGAGGGAAAACTAACTTTGCCAAATCAAATCCTGCCTATACCAGTGGGGAACGACCATTTTCCAACCTCTAAAGAGGTAATTCAGGCACAGGAGGGGAAAAAAACAACAACAAACAACCCTCCAAAATTAAAATGATAAAACAAAAATTTTGCTTGACAGCAAAAGTACTTCCAAATGTATGAAATTGAATCCCAAACTGAGCCTGCCACAAATTTCACTGACAAGAAAGTCTGCATAATGGACTTGGTTTTGTTATTAATGCTAATACGGGTGCATTTTCGTTGTGCTGTGCGGACGGCCAGAAGACAAACGCCCACCGAAGACACTAAACTATCTTCACGCTGTTGAAACGCTGGTTGGACTTAAATGCACACACTTGGTCTTCCCTTGCGGGAAGAAATGTTTTTTAAAGGAAGTGCTGCCGTAGAGGCCATTTCAGAATCCGGTAGAGCTTTGAAATGGAATTTCTTAAAATAACTGAATACAATATTTAAAATATTGTTTCTCTGTGAAATGTAAAGTTACGTGGTATGATTTTATCAAAATGACAAATCTATTCCTTCCATGATTTTGGTGAGAACTCCTTTAAAATGCATAATTAGCCTCCCGTAATGGTTGAAGTGTACACCGGGGCACCCAGTTCAAATGGTGAGAACGCTTTCTTCTGTCAGCGCACCTCTCCCTGAAAATCAATAGGTAAAGTCCTCTCGTCCTCTAAACCCAAGTCACCCTGCAGGTCGAGCAGCAGCCAGACAGGGGCCGTGAGAGGTGGGGTCTGTGCCACCTTCAGGCTCGTGAGACAAGGATTGGGGATCCACAGTTGTCTGGAGTCCGAAGAGCAGGAGGTCTGGGAGCCGGGGAGGTCAAGTCAAAGCCAGAGTGTCTCGAGCCAGTAAATCAGTTCATCTGAGAAGAAGCAATTGGGCTTTGGATGTCAGGACTCACACACAGGTCAGAAACTCCGGGAGGTTGGTAACAGCAAGGACAGAGAACAGGAATGCCAGTCCTGAAGCTAACATCTATTTGTATCTGCTTTTACGGGTCTTGTTTATACTCCTCCACGGTTGCATGCAGAGGAGTGGTTACAGCTACTCTGAGAGTGAAACGACCCTGGATAAACCTTGATCCTGCCTGCAGCTAGCCTTTAATGATAAGAAGGCTGTTATGGACCATCAGGGCTGTAGAGATGATTTAAATACCAGCGACACCAGTGCTCTAAGCCTGTGCTAATCATTCCAAATTCTCCCACCACTTGACTTCTTTCTTTATGAATGTATTTTAACCCTTCCTACTTTCTAGAGTTCCATCTGTAGTAGACAGAATTTTAAGATGGCCCCCAAGACGCCTCACACCTTGGTGTACATACCCTCTACAACCCCCTCCCCTTGAGAGTGGGTGAGCCAGTGAGTGTAGTGAGATATCGCTCCTTCAATTAGGTTACTAAGCAGTTTATGGAGTTAGTAAAAAAGGAAATTATCCCAGTGCATTTGACCTAATCAGGCAATCCTTTAAAAGAAAGAAGCCCCAGGCCCTGGCTGGGGTGGCTCAGGGGACTGAGCACCAGCCTAGGAGCCAAAGGATTGCTGGTTGGATTCCCAGTCAGGGCACATGCCTGGGTTGCCGGCCAGGTCCCCAGTTTGGGGTGCATGAGAGGCAACCACACATTGATATTTCTCTCCCTCTCTTTCTCCCTCCCTTCCCCTCTGTCTAAAAATAAATAAAATAAAATCTTGAAAGAAAGAAGCTCCAGAAACATAATATTTTGGCAGCTTCAAGGAAAAAAACCATCCGGCCCTGTTGTGAGAGGAGGGGAGCATGTTGTAAGGACCTCAAGGTGGCTTCCAGGACCTGGAAACGGTCCCGTGGCCTCACAGATACAACAAAATCCTGCCAGCAACCTGTGCGTTTGGACAAATACTCTGAGCCTCAGCAGAGACCCCAGCCCACACCTTGACTGTAGCCTGGTGAGACCCTGAGCAGAGGACCCAACTAAATGTATGTGGACTCCTGGTCTATGGAAGCTATGAAATAACATTTGTCTTGTTCTAAGCTACTGGGTTTATGGTCATTTCTTCTGTAGTAATAAGAAACAAAAACACTATTCAGTAGAACTTTCCATCACAATGAAAATATTCTGTATTCATGTTGCTGATGTGGTAGCCACTAGCCACATGGGGACTATGGAGCATTTGAAATGAGGCTAATGTAACTAAGGAACTGAATTTTTTATTTTATTTATGGTTAACTAATTTAAACTTGAGTAACCATATGTGGCTAATGGCTACCCCACTGGACAGTGCATTTCTAGGTTAATAATAATGAAGATGATAGCCTTTTGGTTTTAGTGGTCTTCACTACAAATAGTTCTTTTCTGAGTTTCCTTTTTGAAATTTAATGTTAAACAAATTCTCTATAAAGACCAAGTGAAAAGCGATGCATGATCTAGCCCCAGCTCTCTGTCTTTGGCTTATTTGCTTCTCCAAACCACGGGGCTTCTTGCACCAAGTTCTTTCTCAGCTGAAATCTTCCCTCTATCAAGATGCTTTTCCCTTCATTCTTCTTCTGTGTAATACTGACTTGATATTTAGGTCTTAGTCCAAATGTCACTGTCTTGGAGAATTCCCTGATGAGTTGTGTCAGTCAGCTATTGCTGTGTAACAAATTATGCCAAAATTCAAGGGCTCAAGAAATCATATTTTACTGTACTTCGTGCAGTCAGCTGTGGGGCAGCTGAGTCATCTGATATAAACTGGGCTCGCACATGGGAGCTGGAGGCTCTGCTTTAAACTGGGATTGGCTAGAGCCCATCGGCAGGGTCCGGTCTCTGGGTGTCTCTCTCCCCCCTGGGACCAGTGAGCTAGCCTGGGCATGTTCTTTTCATGGCAATGGCAGAAATATAGCAGGGAAGCAAAAACACACATAGTCTCAAAGCTTAGGCTCAAGGCTGGTACAATGTCACTTCTGCCTCCTTCTGGCAGTCAAATCATCACCAGGCCAATGCTGGAGATTGCAGGTGAGAAGCGTACTCTGTTCCTTTTGTGGAAGGAACTGCAATACTCATGTAACAAAGGGCTGAGAGACAGGAATGCATGACGAATTGGGATCAGTGATGGAGTCTTTCATATTTTCTTCATTTAAATTGGACCCCTCATGCTTAATATCCAATAAGAAACACGTTTCTTTCAAGGCACTTCTACGTGGTAATTGCACACTTATTTATGAGATTATTTGTTTACTGACAGTCTCCCCCACAATACTGTGAGCTCAATGAGATCAGAAATCACATTTATTTTATTGACTGCTGTATCACCAGAACCTATGACACTCAATTATTTATTGAATGAATGAATAGACAAAATGTCTGTGGGACATTTTTAAAGCTAAATGTGTTCTGATAAGCAGTATCTGAGAACAGATAGTTTTGAGCAAAATTTGGTAGCTATTATCAGAGCATGAGGAGGTATCATTTAACAAATTGATTTATGACTGGCAAGAGAAGTCATTGAAAAATAGTGGAATGCATGTATGCCTGTATATACATGTACGTGAAATCTGCATGTGTGTGTATGAACATATAAAGGCAAGGGAGTCAGAGGGAAGAAAGGAATAAAGGAACAAAGAAAGGAGGAATGAGGGGGAATTGACAGGTTATAAAAATAATAGACCAGGTGTAGCTATCCTCGCAACCATAATACAAAAATCCTGCATAGTCAATGAGTAATCAACCAGAATATACTCAGGCAGGAGCCAGTAATAGAACGACAGACTCTGTGTGCACCGTCTGGTTTACATTTGAAGATGCTGCTTTTCACTTATGCAGGTGTCTCTCCAGGGGCAACTTATACGACAAATAGTCCTACAGCCCATAAACTCCGCTTTTTATCTGCAGTCATATCAGATGTTCTAATAGACTCTCTTTTTTCTCTTCAACCTATGGGCTATGCAGAATCTCAAAAATTTATAAAGCCCCTCCATCTCGTATCACCATATCCCAATTATTTTGTTATTTGGGAATACTCAGCCATGTTCTCAGCAGTGGTACTTAAGAGTGAGTCTATTTGGGGGAAATTCATGAAAGGTAAATGGAAAGGATCCCTGAAATACAGTTGTCCTTGCTTAGATGCTGCATTGCTGGGATGAATGTGGAACCATCTCTGATTTTCACGGACCCATGCAGAATTTCAAACGTAACACAGCCTTTTGGTCAATCTAGTCCATCTTAGATGACAGTAAGGATTTCATATGTTTCTTTCTTTTACCTGCATGCATGATATATATATATGCATATATGTCCTTTTTCTTCAGAATCACAAATAGCTGCAAGATGTTAATGACTTTCTTTGCTGCCAGCAACATCTTGAACTCTGAATCACTGTGAACAACCTCAGTGTAGTGATGCGAGCCATTAGGGCGCAGGGTTTCTAACTGCCTTAAGGCATAGACTAATGCCTTAGACTGCCATAGACTAACTGACCATACAGGCACGGGTTTATTTCTGGGCCCTCTATTCTGTTCCTTGGTCTGTACGTCTGTTTTTGTGCCGATGCCATGCTGTTTTGGTTACTGTAGTCTTGCAGTATAACTTGATATCAGGTAGCATGATACCTACAGCTTTGTTCTTCTTTCTCAGGATTGCCTTAGCTATTTGGAGTTTTTGATGGTTCTGTATCAATTTTATGATTAGTCATTTTGGTTCTGTGAAAAATGCCATTGGTATTTTGATAGGTATTGCTTTGGGTAGTATAGAAATTTAATAATGTTAATTCTTCCTATCCATAAGCACAGTATATCCTTCCATTAATTTGTATCTTTTTCAATTTCTTTCTCCAGTATCTTATTATTTTCTGAGCACAGGTCTTTTACCTCCTTGGTTAAATTTATTTTTATGTCCTGGCTGGCGTAGCTCAGTGGATTGAGCACGGACTGGGAACCAAAGTGTCCCAGGTTCGATTCCCAGCCAGGGTACATGCCTGGGTTGCAGGCCATAACCCCCAGCAGCCGCACATTGATGTTTCTCTCTCTCTCTCTCTCCCTCCCTTCCCCTCTAAAAATAAACAAATAAAATCTTTTAAAAAATTTATTTTTATGTATGTTATTTTTGTTGATACAATTATAAATGAGAATGTCTTCTTAATTTCTCTTCCTGATAGTTTGTTATTGGTGTATAAAAATGTAACTAATTTCTGAATATTTATTTTTGCTACTTTACTGAATTCATTTATTAGTTCTAATAATTCTTTTTTTATGGAATCTTTAGGATTCTTCCTATATATAGTGTCATGTCAACCACAAACAATGACAGTTTTACTTCTTCCTTTCTGATTTGGATCTGCTCTTTCTACTAATGTAAAAGCATGCAGAAATACTTAGCGAGCACCTACTATCTTGTGCTGGAAACACTAAGATTGATGACCAGACCCTCATCTTCATGGGACACACAATCTAGTGTGTGTGGCGTGTGTGTGTGTAAAGTAATGACTCCAAAGGATGTGTCCAAAGTCGGTGGGCACTCTGAGAGGGGGGTGATGCTTAAGCTTCATTTAGGGTGGTGGGAGTTTGACAAGTGGGTAAAAGGCAAACGAGGCAGGAGACAAAACTGGAGAGATGTCAGGGTCCAGACCATGCAGGGCCTGTTTTGTTCTGAGAAGTCTGGGTTTCACACTCTAGGACAGCAGTTCTCCAAGTGTGGTCCCCTGACCGGCCCCATCACCCTCACCTGGAAACTTGTTAGAAACGCAGCTTGTTAGCCCCCGCCTCAGACTTCCTGCATCAGAAACCCTGGGAATGGAGCCCCATAATCCCTGCTTTAATGAGTTCTCCAAATGAGGCTGATGCATGCTTCAGTGTGAGAACCACTGCCCTTGGAGATGAGGAGCCATGAACAGGTGTGAGTGGGGAAGCAGCTGGATCAGCTACAGACTTTCTGAAATGTATCCCTGGTCGTGAAGTAGAGGGTGCATTGGAATGGAGAGAGGAAGTGAGGGTGAGCGGAGACAGTGAGACCAGTGAGGAAGCTACTGAGAGCATCAGTGGAAGGTGTGATAAGTAACCGGGGGTCCAGAGGGAGGGTCTCAGATTCACTCTGATTAAAACAAAGAGACCTTAAAAGCATATAGGTTACTGAGAGGCTTCACACCCCATTAATGAAATCAGTGGCAGAGGCCCTGGTTGGTGTGGCTCAGTGGATTGAGTGCTGGCCTGTGAACCAAAGGGTCACCAGTTCAATTCCCAGTCAGGGCACATGCCTGGGTTGCGGGACAGGTCCCCAGTGGGTGGTGCATGAGAGGCAACCACACATTGATGTTTCTCTCCCACTGTTTCTCCCTCCCTCCTCGCCTCTAAAAATAAATAAGTAAAATCTAAAAAGAAAAAAGAAAAATCACTGGCAGAGGGGCCCTGCAGCTATTGAAGAATTACCACAAAGGGCCTATGAGTGCAGGTAGCCACCCAGACTAAATCAATCACGGAGCTCACACGTGTCTGTGCTGTTGTTCCCAAGAGTGCACGGTTGTTTCAGTAATAATATGCACATTCATTTAAAACAAATTGCGAAGTCTTAGTAACTACTTGTCATTATGTGTGTTTACATCAAATACTAAATTATGGCTACCATTCGTTAGGGGAGCTGGGAATTTGAAGAGTGTTATAAGGAGTTCCTGTACCTATAAACATTCCCAAGCCTAGATGTGGTTCCTTGAGTGCCACTTTGTTGTAACGGTTGGTGATAGAGGCCCAGCACCGCATTGGAAGTTCACGCAGACGTGGAAATTTTACTGCGTTGGTTCTCTGATATTCTTTTCACGTTGTGGGGTGGAGTTTGCAGGCTCGGCACTCAAAAGGTTGTTTAGTTGCTCTTAGTACCTTGTAGATGGTTAGGGTACTGACCGCCAAGAAAGTGACGATTCTTACATTAGAGCTTTACAGTCTAAAGAACCCAGATCTCCCAAAGGTATGCTTACCTGAAAGATTCATTTATTCTACCATCTAATTGTAATTTCTCTTTTACAAAGAAGAAATCTCTTTATTAATACAGATAACAAACGTTCAAGACCAAAGAAGATAGCCCCCACAGAGCAAATTACGAAAGAAAATAAATGCCTGAGTACATTCACTACATTTCTCACCCATTTTTAATTCCTATCCATCGTTGTTAATCTTTGTTTTATTCTGAAAGCTTTAGACAGAATTTCTCTTTCGGTCATTGGGGTCTTTGTGCTTCCAGTCAAAGCCTCGGGCTGCTCTGTCTGACGAGCACCGTAGCTTTCCCCAAAGTCCCTGGCTCTCCTGGAGTCACCGGGATGCAACCAGCCCAGATGCAGAAGCATTGTAAACCAGGCCCGAGCTTTCTCCTCCTCCGGGTGATCAACAGGAGCTCCCCAGGAGACCGGAGCTGTGGGCTGGGAGAGAGATCTGTAGTACGGCAGGAGGGGGAACCCAAGGAGGAGTTGGTGCTGAAGTCTGACTCCCCAGGCAGTCTTCCGACAGAATTCTCTTCCTTCGTGGGGCCGTCTTTTCAGTTATTGCCGTCAACTGATTTGGAGAGGCCCACCGCATCACGAAGAGTAATCTGCTTTACCCGAAGTCTACCAATTTAAATATCTGTCTTGCCTGAAAAATATCTTCACAGAAATATCTAAAATAATATTTCACCAAATAGCTGAGTACTGTGGCCTAGCCAAGCTGATACATAATATTAACCACCATAATGTTCTTTCCTAATAGGGAAAAACCTGTCCTTCCTCCCACCCCCTCCCCCTTCTTTTCTTCCTTCTTGCACTCCTTTCTTTTTCTTTCCACAAATATTTCCTGAGAGCCCTCTAGGTTCCTAATCCTAGAAGCCTACTGATGGAGTTGCGCGGTCTCCTTGGTAACCATCTCTAAGTCAGAATGGAATGCAAAGCGTCTCGGAAACAGACTATCTTCTCTAAAGGGATCACATGTCCCTTTCCAATTTTAAACCCTAACTTAAAAGGACACAATTTTATTATCTCTCTTAAGCAGAAAAGTAACTTTTAAAAAGATGACTGACACCATTGTTGAGCTGGTGGGTGCGCTAATTCAGACACTTCCGATTTTCAATGTGTCATGGTTTGGTCCGAGACGGGCTCAGAGATGACTCTGGTATTGCAGGATTTGGCATGGAAATGAATGGTTTGAAAATGTTTCAGATGGAAATGTTAACCCCACTTTGGAAAATAAACTGTTTTCAAGTCCTTCAGGTAGTTGAATGTATAATTAATGAAGTATGTAAGTTATACTACAATTAAAAATAGATGTATTAAAGCGGATCCAGATCTGTCTTATTTGTCAAAACCAACTCAAAAAAAACTTTGTAAATCTATTCTGAATTAGTATCTTCCTCATAAACTTATTTATCACGGGGGATGCTTCTCTAGAAGGGGGACTGCTGCTCATACCAGTCCTGGGCGGACCGTGGAAGCTCTGTCCCTGTGGTGTTGCATGCCGCCATGCTGCCAACCTCACGTCTGTTCTGTCCAAGTCTGTTCTTTTGAAGATCTTATTTATTCATTTTTAGAGAGAGGGGAAGGGAGGGAGAGAGACATGAATTGGTTGCCTCTGTTACACGCCCCGACCTGGGACGGAACCGCAACCCAGGCGTGTGCCGCTAACAGGAATTGTACTGGCAACCCGTCCCTTGCTTTGTGGGATGATGCCCGATCCGTTGGCCTCAGCAGTCAGGGCACCGTGGCTATTTCCATGAAGGTGTCTCAGACCCCTCTAAAACTGACATTTAAAATCCCTTATGACACTGTTCCCTTGAAATCAGGTCCAGCTTTATCCCAGGTGCACCTTTGTCAGCCATCAATGAGTCAAAACTGTTAACCGTGGCACAAAATGAGTGTGGAAAGAGAGGCCATCACCAGCCAAACCACACATGGCAACAGCTGGTTAAGTGACACAGCAGAAAGCTGATGGGCTGAGAGCACAGTAGACCCGTGATCAGCACAGAAGTTGGGGCGCCAACCCAGGTGCAGTCAAAGATCTGCGCATAACATATGACTCCCCCAACACTTAACAAGTAGCCTTACTAGTGGATCAGGAGCCTTACCTATAACATAAACAGTCTATTAACACATATTTCTTATGTTATATGTAGTATATGCTATATTCTTACAATGATGTAAGCTGGAGAAAAGAAAAGGTTCTTAAGAAAATCATAAGGCGTCCTGGCTGGTGTAGCTCAGTGGACTCAGCTTGGGCTGTGAACCAAAGTGTCGCAGGTTCGATTCCCAGTCAGGGCACATGCCTGGGTTGTAGGACACGGCCCCCAGCAACCGCACATTGATGTTTCTCTCTCTCTCTTTCTCCCTCCCTTCCCTCTCTAAAAATAAATAAATAAAATCTTAAAAAAAGAAAAGGAAAGAAAATCATAAGGAAGAGAAAATACATTTAAGTATTTATTGAAAAAATCTTCACATAAGTGGACCATGGAGTTCAAACCACGTTGTTCAAGGTCAACTGTGTGTGCTTCATAGTACAGCAATGCTCATTGGACAGGAGCACATGGCACACAGTCTGTCACATCCCCTCTCATTGGCTGAGAGCACACGGTCTCCTCAGAGCATGAAGCAAACAGACATTGCAATAGACTCTAATGGCTTGTGTGTGGAGACATGGAGTTTTCCTTTAAAATTATGACTACGAAATCATCTCAGAGAAAAGCGGTTTTATAACAAATTAGTGCTGCATGGGGCAGTAATAAATGTAGCATACCTGTACTTGAAAAGTCATTTTATATTAAAATAAATCATCTTTAATGCAGATATTTCATGATTTTAGGTCTACTGTTTCCCCTATGCCAAACTAGTTCAATAATTACAAAATAAGACCATGCCGATTTTTGGACAGGAACAAGTTGACGACTTGTGCCAAGCTTTCTCATCTTACGGGGTATTTTCGCCATGTGGTTACTGTGTACGCAGACATCCCCAGTGACCGATGGCAGGGCCACCTGCTTTTGTAAGTCACGTTTTATTGTAACACTGCACACTCATTCTTTTAGGTCTTGGCTGTATAAAAACAGAGTTGAGTGGTTGTGCTAGAGGACACTTAGCTCCCAACACCTATAATGTGTTCTCTCTGAGGCTGGGGAGAGGAGTTTGACTCCCTGCTGTAGACACTGGTATCACCTTTGTGCTCTTAGACAGAGAGAGGGGATTTCATGAACTCAAAACATGAATTAACATAGACTACGTGCCTCTGTTTCCGTGAATAGAGCAGTGCTGTTCTATCTAATAGGCAATTTTAAATTTTCTGGTAGCCACACTAGAAAGGTAAAAAGAAACAGGTAAAATTAATTTTTAGTACTATGTTTTATTTAACCCAGTCTATCCCAAGTTTTATCATTTCGACATGTGATCAATAGACAAATCTAGTAATGGCATAGTTCTCATGCTCTTTTCATTCTAAGCCTTCCAACTCAATGTATATTTTACGCTTAGGGTGCACCCAGGTCTAGACTAGCCACAGCCCCAGTGCTGTGGGCCGCACAGGGGCAGTGGCCGCTGTCCTGGGCAGTGCAGGCCTGCCAGTGAGGGGAAGCAGATGACCTCGATGTTCCCTTTGTTTTTACTTATTCATTCAGCTTTCATGCAACTTTAATAAAAATCCCTTAAGTCTTACAAAGGTGAAGACAGAGACCCTGTTCTGAAAGAGTTTAATTCTTTCTTAATTGCGCATATGCTTCTATAGTTATTTTACACTTTTCTTAGTATCAAACAGTACGATGATGGTGGACATTGGGAAAAGCTTGCTAGGTTTCTGGAGGGACTGTCACTTACCCGCATGTAACAAAAGCATGAACAGGGTCGCCAGAGAAGAAGACAGGAGGAGATTTCAATCAGGAAGCACCTTGTGTAAGCTAACCTTTTCTTTTAAACCAGAGAAGCCACTAGCTGGTAGTTCTCCCAGCACGGCCCTGGTACCTGGACGCGCCGATCCAAACTAGGCGGAAGTAAGCTCAGGAGCCCAACATTCCTTGAACGATTGAGTACCTAGATATAGTGACGGGCCACATCAGGAGGCTTGCGTCAATGACAGACCATGTATGTGACAGTGGGGTACCACAGAGCCTAGGTGTGTGATAGGCTCTACCAGCTGGCTGGTGGAAGTACGCTCTGCGATGTTCGTACAACTGCGGTATCTGCTAATGATGCCTTTCTCAGCATCCCCATCCTTAAGCAGCACGTGACTATAAAACATTCCTTCTTCTCTTTCTTTCCTCCTCTGACTCCTTCTAAACAGTTGCTCCCCTCCCATTTAGTTTCAGTCCAATGTACCTCCAAGTTTATGGAATTATATGGATAATTAGTTACTGCGCCACGAATCATAACATTTCCTGTTGGCCAAATTTTTCAGTCTCCCACCATTTCATAATCTGGCTGAAATGGCTCTCTTTGACTTAATTTTTTTAACAATGTTCAGAAAAGAGAGGTTCTGACTATATCAGGAGCTAGGTTAAGAAATGGAGAAAGCTTCCATGGAAACAGATTTTTTTTTCTCTGTGTGTGTGATATGAAAAGTATATTTTCGATTCCCAGCCAAGGTACATGCCAGGGTTGCAGGCCACAGCCCCCAGCAACCGCATATTCATGTTTCTCTCTCTCTCTTTCTCCCTCCCTTCCCTCTCTAAAATAAATAAATAAATCTTAAAAAAAGAGAAAAGTATATTTGTGTTAAATACTCTTTAGACCCCTTTAACTGTGTCCATATTTTATATACTCCACCCCCTAAGTGGCCAAGAAACACCATCCTCTTCAAATTCAGACACAAAATAGTTGCATATTGCACGGGCAGGTACTAGATGGCAGTGGCTGACCTTTTGCACAGACAGAAGAAAGAAGAAAGGTGAGCATGAACCTGGTCTCTCCTGGTTGACTGCAGGCAGTGTGCAGGGGTCAGGTGGTGATTTTTTGGCACAAATATTTCCATCACTCCTGTCTTGCGCATGAAAGATGTCATTAATCAACCACCACATTCCTTCCTGCTGAGCACAAATGTGAGCCCGGAAACTTCCTAAATGCAACACTCCAGGAAGGCGTGATCGAAGGCTAGGAGTTGGCATACAAGATAAGACCTGCTTAACATCTCGGGGATACAAAGTAGGGGTTAGTATCCAGGACAGTGGTTAAAAGATAAGGAGCTGCTTATACCCTACACTAAAATGTGGCCACCTGCAAACGGCCTTACGAAGTTCTGAAGGCTAGGGGTGAAAGACGTATTTATCAGGAGGTGGGTAAAGAATGGGCAGCATTAAATCAGATGAAGGGCACTAAATCATTTAAAAACATTTTGTTTATTAATTATTTATTGAACAATTACCAAGAGTGTAAACATCTAAGCCTTTAGGAATTTCTTCCCACTTTCTTGTTCTAAATATTTTACCAGTAGGTTTCCATTTTTAAATGTCTAACTATACTTCAAACTACAGATTTTTAAAATTTTGATTTATTAATTTTTAGAGAGAGAAGAAGAGGGAGAGAGAGAGAGAATATCATCGATTTGTTGTTCCTCTTACTTATGCATTCGTGGGTTGATTCTCATACGTGCCCTGACTGGGGATCAAACTTACAACCTTAGTGTATCGGGACGACATTCTAACCTACTGAGCTAACCAGCCAGGGCCTAAACTGCAAAATTTTTAAATAATGGAAACTACTCTTAATAAAGTCATCTCTTCCCCACCTTCTCCATTCATGAGCCATTGATATCTCCTAAGTTTTACAAATCTATTTATATACCAATCTGTTCTTTGTATAGGTAACCCTTTTAGGCATTGTGCTTACTGATACTTTGTTTTGCTTGGGGCTTGTTTTATAATTATAAAGGACATCTAAATTAATATGGGCCCTGCTACTCTGAAGTTCATTTGCTGTTTATTGACTTTTCAGTGTTATGAGTAAACAACATTCATTTTTCTATCAACTTAGCTATTCATATAATGTGACTCAGTTTCCGTCTTCTTTGTTACAGTGTCTTGCTCCACCTTTTTATATTGTTTGGTTTTTTGTTTGCTTATTTTTAAACAAAGAATCCATTCTACAAAGAAGACAGAATGCAGTATTAGCTGCCATTCGTATTCATTTTAAGGGAAACAATGCCTTTTTTGCAGCTATAACTCATCTACCCAGAGGTCATTTTTCCAATCACGTCAGTCACAGAGAACACGGCTCAAAGGAAAAGGCCTCGGAGAAGCTAAAATGAACGGCTCAGATCTCACTCGCTCTCGCATTCTGTTTTCACTTTCCAACTCTGTCATTCAGCAACTGTCTTCCCCCGGGTTACACACGGTCAAAACAAACCTGCTTATGGAGTCTCTTAGCCCATAGAAGATTAGAAATGGCTGATTCGAAGGAGATCAAGAGGCATCTAGAAACCAACATGATGGCTGGTAATGAAGGAGAAGGTAGAAAAAGACCCAGATTCACAGCGTCAAACGTTATAGCAAGTAGGGGGTCGTTTCGTGTTTGGTGAAAGAGTCCTGCGTGGTGCACTCATCCCCAGGCCCCTGGGGATCGTGCTCCCGGCTACGCCTCTGAGTCGTTGAGTGTATTTCCTGGCCAGGACTCTCTACTTAAGGAGAGGCAGGCAGATAATCCACTCCGGGAGACTGCGGAGTGGAGGTAAAGTGGTCAAAAGGAAAGGGGACAGACAGGCTTGGGAGCAGAACAGATCTTTTGGCTTCCCACCGCTGCCTACTTCCTGTGGGACCGACATCTCTTGGTCTCCTTTTCTTTATCGATAAAATAGAGAAAGTCATTGATGAGATACTGTTGATCAAGTACCTGCCTGAATAAAGGTGGGCATTGGAAGCCCCCAACATGAAGCCTCAAGTCTAAAGGAATGAATAAAGAGAAAATACTAGAATCCAGTGGGAACAGTGTGAGGAAGGGAAGGTCAGATCGAGCTCCGCAGGGCGGGGCGAGGGCGGGGTGGGGGTGGGGGTGGGGAACTTAAACCGTGCAAGGATCTGTAAAGGCCACAGCACCCTAGAGAAGGAGGAAGGGCTCCTAGAAGTTACCTTGTGGACGAGGAAGGAACTATTGAGAAATGGGAAACGTTTTCCAGTTTGGGAAATGTTTTCTTTGTTGTTCAGTTTTAAAGATGTTATGTGATTTTATTTATTTGTTTATTTTTAGAGAGAGAGGGAGGGAGAAAGAGAGGGAGAGAAACGTTGATGTGGGAGAGAAACATCCATTGGTTGCCTCTAGCACCACGCCCTCCAACTGCGGACTGAACCTGCAAGCCAGGCATGTGCCCCGGAGGGAACTGAACTGGAGACCCTATGCCCTGCAGGACCCGCCCAGCCCAGCCATGAGCCTTGCTGGTGAGGGCCGAAAGGCTTTTGTTTTTGTAACAATAGTCTAATTGAAGTTTCCACTTGGTGTGGGGAAAGTGGGTGCCTGTTTGGGGCTCCTGGTTTTAGCTGGCAAAAGGGAGTATAGGAAGCATTTCACCTCATTTCTTTTTTCTGAGTATTATTACTTTTTCCCCCCAGAATTGTTTTTGAAAGCAGTTTCGAGTTCACAGCAAAATGGAAAGGAAGGTTCAGAGACTGCCCACATACCCTCTGCCCCAGCATGTCCACAGCCTTCCCACCATCAACGTCCCCCACCAGAGCCGCGCACTGGTGTCAGCACCTGAGCCCGAATTGGCCCGTCGTTATCACTCAAAGCCTGTTCTTGACGGTAGGGTTCACTCTTGGTGGTGTTCATTCTTCGGTTTGGACAAGTGTGTCACTAATGACATGTGTCTGTCACCATGTATCCTACAGAGTAGTTTCACTGCCCTAAGAATCCTCTTGCTCCACTGGTTCCTCCTTCCCCCATCCCAACCCCTGGCAACCACTGATCTTTTTACTGTCTCCATAGTTTTGCCTTTTCCAGAACGTCATGGAGCTGGAACTGTACAGTATGTAGCCTTTGCAGGCTGGTTTCTTTCACTTAGTAATATGCATTTAAGTTTTTCTCCATGTCTTTTTGTGTTTTAATAGCTCATTCCTTTTTGGCACTGAATATCATCCTTTGTCTGAATGGACCACAGTGTATTTCTCCACTCACCTACTGAAGGACAAATTGGTTACTTCTAGTTTTGGGTTATTATGAATAAAGCTGCTATAGGCATCTGTGTGCGATTTTTTTTGTGTGTGTGGACATAAGTTTTTAACTCCCTTGGGTAAACACCAAGGAGCGCAATTGCTGGATCATATGGTAAGAGCATGTTTAGTTTTGTGAGAAACTGCCAGCCTCTCTCCCGCAGCGGCTGTACCATTTTGCAGCCCCACCGACAGTGAGTGAGAATGCCTGTTGTTCTGCAGCCTCGTCAGCATTCGGTGTTGTTGGTGTTCTAGATTTTGGCCATTCGCATAGGTGTGTGGTGGTATCTCATTGGTGTTTTAATTTGCACGAGGTGAGCCTGTTTGTGAAATGTTAAAGAAATTTTTAAGTGAAATGCAGTCCTCTCTACCTGCAAACCACATGAAGTTCTTCACATGCTGCAAGGATGTCTTTTCACTCATTCACTCAGTTTTTAATACATTTAATGTGCCTACTGCATACCAGGTACTTGGGCGAGTTGCTTGGTGTACAATAGTGGAGTAACTGTAGTGGTTTAAGAAAGAATAATAACACTATCAGGAGTGTTTCCTATTTTACCAAAATCCTGAAAAAAACGAAAGCTCCCCACTGGACCCCTCGGCGTGTGTCCAATTTGAGTGGACATGTAATTGGGTCAACATTTAGTGGTGACGGAGGGTGGTGTTCAGTTGAATGTTTCCCCAAATGTGAAGAATTAGCTGAACTAAGGAAGATACAGGAAGGGAGGACTTGGTCTTGAGTGGGCAATCCGCAGCCAAAGACTTTTCCTCCGCTCATCTTCTGCCGACCGTCGGTGTGGCATCAGCCCCTGTGAAGACCTCGCAGATTGGTTGTCGGTCTGCAGGAGAGAAGGTTTTCTCACTGACAGAGTACAGCCCCTGGCTTTGACAGGTGGTCTCTTGTTTACCAGCAGAACATCAGGGCAAGGCTTTACGTTAAGGGCAGTCTCCTACCATACCTCAGTAATCTCGGCAGTGCAGAAGATCCATCATTTGTGTTTTCATCAAATCGTTCATCTGAGATCATGTTCGAGAGATGGATTTGTCTCTTGTAGTTACTAGACATGATGACTTTAATTTAAAAAAATGATGTTTCCTACTTTAAAAACTCAATGGAATACCAAAGAAAAGATCGTTTAATTTGGGGCATCAAGAAAGGGGGTCATGGATTGAGCGTGGGCTGTGAATCAAAGTGCCTCAGGTTCGATTCCCAGTCAGGGCACATGCCTGGGTTGCAGGCCATGACCCCCAGCAACCGCACATTGATGTTTCTTTCTCTTTTTCTTTCTCCCTCCCTTCTCTCTCTAAAAATAAATAAATACAATCTTAAAAAAAAAAGAAGGGGGGTCAAAGTCAAATGGTTTTCCAAGTGGCCAATCACAGCTGTGTCTAAGCATAAGAGAAGAATTTAGTCTCACATTATCTTAGAATTTATTTTCTTCCTTTTATTGAGTTTGCCTCGGCAAGTCTTGGAATTCTGATTTCAGAGGCCCTGGGGATTCCCAAGCAATCACCTGCCTCATCTCACTGATCAGGAACTGAAGCTCCAAGAGGTTAGACGGAGCTCTGGCTGCCTACGGCACTGGTAGCAGAGAGTGTGCTGGACACGGACAGGCTCGGGGTGGGGGGGGGGGGAGGCACAGCTGTTGCTCCCTCCTCAGGAAAGACTCTCGGGCAGAACAGCATCTGGAGCGTGATGGTTGGAGTTATCTGATGTAGCCAGTGAGAGTTTCACAGAGAAGACAGAGGTACTTTCATGAAAGGAATGATCGACTGGTTGTTGCCACCTCATTTTATCTGCAGTACCTAGATGAGCTTTTCTTTTTCTGCTGAAAATGGTAGCGGTTCACATCAGTTTCTGCCTTTGCCTCTCTCACCGTCCTGGAAGTGCGCCACCGTGAAATGCACGGGCTTGTTCCTTTGCATCTCACGGTTCCCTTCAGTACCACTTTCCTTCCGCAGCAGGCCACCCGCTTGCTGTTTATCTAATAAAACTGGAAATGCGTGTGTGTGCGTGTGTGTGTGTGTGTGCGTGCATGCACGTGCGTGTAAAGCCCAGTGGCCTAAGGAATTTTACTGGCCGGTTTAACAACTCAGTAAAAGGGATTTTACATTACAAGCTTTTCTCCCCCTTCTGTGTGATGAAGAAACGATTGGTCTTTTAATTTACAGCCTTCTCTTAAAGAGGAGGTTGCATCAGCTACAATAAATTCTGGATAAAAATGTTTCTGCTAATTCATTTTTCACCGAACCAACCAGTCTGCCAACAAGCTGCTGCTTTATTTGAATTCAAACTGATAGTGAAATATTTTAACGCAATAGATCTGTGGCTTCTTTTAACTTGTTTGATCATTTAAAATCCCGTATTGCACAGAATGTAATTACCTCTTTCAATAAATATTTGCCACGGTTTTGGAGTTAAGTTGTACTGTTTCCGAAGCAGAAGGTAAGTAGAAATGCGCCGAACCAATAGTAAGGAGATTCAAGACGTCGATGGACCATATGATTATAAAGCCAGGACACAAAGGAGTCTGATCTAGCCCAAGGCTTCAAATGGCACCCAAATGTTAATGATTTCCAAGTCTTTAGCCTCGTCTCTCTCTGGAATGCTAGATGCACGTACCAGAGTATTTATTTGCTGTCTGCATTTGGGCGGTGAGTAAATGTTTCTAACTTAACAGGGCCGAGCAGTATTCCCAGTTCACCCCTCTGACCTCCCAGATGGCTCCGCTTTAGTTTCCCGATCAGTGGGCCGGTGTCACCGTCCACGCACTTGCTTAGGCCAGAAATCTGTGGGTTATCGTCCATTTCTCTCTCTCCTTCCCCGCTGACATCCAGCTATGGCTTCAAAAGTTATCCCGAGCCTTTCCACTACCATTACCCTCATCCGGGTGCTCACCGCCCCCCTCCTGGACCACTACAATTACAGCCCAACTTGTTTCCCAGCTTCTAATCTTCCCTCTCTGCAAACTGCTTTCCACACACAAGCTAAAGGGAGCTTTTCAAAATATGAATCAGACCGTGATATGAATCAGCCTGCTTCCACTCAGCAGTGGCTTCCCCACCACACTTAGCAAAAATCTGAACTCCTCACTCTGACTTACGAAGTTCTAAACGGTCTGGTTCCCGTCTCGCCCGCTGCCTCATTTCTTTCACTTTCAACTCCCCCCATGTCACTCCACCACCTCTGACCTTCTTTCCTTCCCTCTCACGTGCCTGTGTTCATCAGGGGTCTGCGGAGAGAACCAACGGCGTGTTTATGTTCACGTGCGTGGAGAGATTTACCACCGGGAATTGGCTCCGTGCCTGGGGAAGGTGAGAAGTCCCGCTGTCTGACTCCACAGGCCCGAGAACCAGGAGAGCCGATGGCGTGAATCCCGGTGCAAGAGCAAGAGAGCACCAATGGCCTCGGTCAGGTAGCCAAACAGAGAGAACCCTCCCTCCCTCCACCGTTTGGTTCTATCCAGGCTCTCAGTGGACTGGGCGAAGCCCCCCTGCACGGGGGGAAGGGCGGTGCACTGCATTCAGTCTACAGACGCAGATGCTAGCACCTTCCCAGACACACCTAGAAAGAATGTTTTCACCAAATACCTGGGCGACTGGTATATCATGGCCTAGTCAACTTGACACAGGAGTCGAACCATCACGGATGTCCTCTCTTCTTCCTCAGATGCTTCTCCCACCGCTGCACAGCTGGTTCCCTCTCGTCAGTCAGTGATCAGCTCGAGGGCCATCTTCGCCCGATGAGTCCTCCCCCTGGCCATCCCACGTAGAGTTGCTCCCCAAGTTTCTCCACTTATCTTCGCTACTGGATTGCGGTTGAAACAGGAGGAGGGGGAGAACAGTTTGATGATCTCACAGGCTCTCTTTAACCCGAGGCCTGTGGACCCCACAATTCCCTGAAACAGTGGCCACATTTGCTACATCTTTGAATATGTAGGTTGTTGCCTCACATACTCACAAAAGAGTGAGATCCATACACCTGTCAGGGACATTCGAAACGGAACCGGCGGCCCACTCATTGGTGCCCATCTCTCTTTGCCCCCCGTCTTCCTTTTATATAGAAAATTAGAATTTACATTTTATACAGCAGCCCAGGTCATTTCCCCCTTGACACCCCTTCTGGCATCCAGGCAGAGAAAAAGCACCTGTGTTCACTTTGGACAACAACAAGAAAGTTCGATCCTCATCAGCCTGAGGCAGTTCTGAGAAGACACGCAGCCCTGCATTTCTGACAGGCTGTTCTAATCTCGTCTTATAATTCGGCTCTTACTAAAATACCAATCCCCCGGGACGGAAAAATAAATCTCTGTATGAGTTCTTTAGTGCAAACAAACATCTTGAAAGAAATGTGAATGAAAAACCACATTGACATCATTTCAAAACTACAGGAGGAGAAGGAATGACCAGAAACCCTCCATCGCCACCACCGAGGAAGGGCAGGGGCAGGGGCAGGGGACATAAGTGGCTTGTGTAAAGTAGGGACAGCCGAACCGGGAAGTGGGAAGGTGGCGAGGCACAAGTCCCTAAATCCATGAGCTGTGTGACCATAAAGTAAGCCACCGACAAGAGCTGAGATTTTTCTAGTGACATACATTCTAGTGTGACGGCCCAGCAATAATTTTTAGAGCGGTATTCAAACATAGCCACCCAAGGAAGTCAATGTGCCTTTTTTTGTCGTTAACAAAAGTGAGTCCCACTGCATGATCTAGCCTATATAACGCTCTGCCAGTAAAAGATATAGACACATCAGGGAGTTTCAAAGTCATAACTACCCGAAGTGATGAGCTTCTGATTTTTTAATTTTTCTTGGCAACATCAGTAGCCCTGCCCTCCCACAAATTAAAATACTAGACTACACAGAGCCCTAGCTGGTTGTCAGTGCTTTCACGGGTGCTTCTAAAGGGTCTCGTTTCCACCAAATTCCCATGAAAAGGAAACATGGACTGAGAGAGTGAAGTTGGGGCTCTTTTTGTGTCACTAACTTTGTAGGCTCAGTTGCCCATTTTGCTCGGCAAATACTCTGAAGAGGCGCCCGCGGCGATCGGTTCCAGTTTTCGGAGAGCATGAGCCAGGGTGTGCGACACGAGGAAGGGCGCCGCCTTCACAGTAACGGAACGGGATGTGTTTAAGGCAGAGTCTGGCCTCGGACCCAAGGGAGTATCCGGGACTGTCTGGTGTATCCTCCCTGCGTTCTACCGCAGCCCTATGAAAGGGGGCACCGTTCACCTCTCGGAATCTTACCATGAGGATCATAAACAGGGCTGATTTCTTCTTTGTGTGTGTGTGTGTGTGTGTGTGTGTGTGTGCGCGCATTTTCCGGGGCAGCAGAGCACTCATCATGCTCTTTGGAGGAGACCAGAGAGCCCCTCCTCACCTTCTTCCACCCCCTCCCTCAGACTCAGACTGTCCCTGGCCCAGCTGCCTTCAGGTCCCTTCTGTGGCTCATGCAAACAGTAGGCGCTCAGCAATGCGGTCACACAGTCAGAATGAAGATGCCCCCTAGGCCGGTAAAGGCTCCCTGGACTCTAAGTTGAGTCTGAGGACCTTTGTTTGGATTCCCCGAAGGATGCCCTCAGGACATCATCTGGTAGCGCCACTGCAGAATGGATCGCATCGTAATGTAAGTTCCCTGTCCATCTCCGTCCATCTTTCCCAGCGGATTAGGCACTCCTCAGGGGGAGAAAGCTGACTCCTTCCCTGGAATCGAGTTGGCCCATGGCTGGCTCTCAGCGTTAGTCCAATGACTAAGTGAACGGTCTAAACAAACAGGTTTGAGGAGTTGCAGGACAGGATTTCAGGAGGAGAAAAGGCATCAGCACAACGTTGTGGTTGGAAAACCGAGATCAGCAGTTCCATGTGGCAGAGGAGACAGTGATTTGGGCAAGTAAGTGGAGATGCACTAGAGAGAAAGGCTGTGAGGGATTATGGGGGTCGTGGGGTGCTGGGGGGATAGAAACTGTATGCTGTGTACTCCGGATAATGGGGAGTCACCAAAGATTGGGGGCCAGAAAGTGCCGGAACCAAAGTGGTGTTTAGGGCAACTAAGTACACAGCCCCAACCAAGTACAGAGCAGCTTCCCTGGAGTCCACAGCGAGCGGAGGCGGGCGGCCGTGTGCAGACCGCGGGCCAGCTGGGGCCTGGCCTGGCGGCCGGCAGAGGCAAGCCTGGCTCGGATAGCATAACTGTATCAAGCATCAGAATTGTCCAGGGTCCTGACCCCCGGAGAAGTCTTTGTCCTTTTTCCAGCTCCCATCTGCTTGGCCTCCCAGGTCTGATGGGCTTTCCTCTCTTGGCTACCCAAGCAGCACACGTCATCTGGTGTGAGAATAACCGGGAAGCCTCGTGGGGTTCGCGAGGGGCCGTGGCAGAGGTCAAGAGGTGAACGAGGCTGCCCTGAGGTGGAGGCCATGGGGATGGAGAGGAAGGGCCTGGTTTAAGAACACTTTCTGGGGCAGAACCCGTAGAATTCGGTGAATGAACGTGGAGCACGAGGGAAGGGCATGCGAAGGCTCATTTTCAGGTTCCTGGACACTGGCTGTAGGAAGGCAGAAAGAGGAAGCTGAGGGCAAGAGGGTGACTATTTCGGTTTCAGATGTATTAAATTGAAAGTGACAGCAGAATTTCCAGGTGGAAGGGTCCAGGCGCTTTATTGGGGACAGAGAGTTGAAATTCGGGAGGGAGGTGGGTACCGGTTATTGGTGATCGATCATTCAAGGCATGGAAATGGATGCGATCACCCAGAGAGAGCAGGTGGAAAGAGAAGGAGGCAATGATAGAACACCAGTGTCGGGAGATGGGGGTGGGAGCGGGGCAGAGCCAGTGGCAGCGTCTAGGAAGGCCTGGCCAGAAAGGTAGGAGAAAGCAGAGTGCGAGGAAGGCCAGAGTTTCCAGAAAACGAAAGGAGTGGCTGTACACAGCGCAGATGGGTAGGGAGAGCTGTAGGGTATTCATTCACACGTTAGTGAGAGCGACTTCAGTGGAAGCCAGGTCAGGGAAGGCATGGGAGAGGCGGTGGAACCCACAGCCCCACTCTTTGCAGTGGTGTGGAGGGGTGCTCCCCTTCTTCACGGAGTAACAGAGTCCCTGGACGACTGAACGCAAAGGAATCCAGCGTGAAGGCAGAGGGCGGGCCGTGCCTTTCACTGAGACCTCCCCTCTGGCTCTCTTCACTCTGCCCTGCTTTCATCTGAGACCCGGAGCTTCGGTTTCGGGGTGCATCCGTGGCTGTTAACAGTAGTGGAAGTGAAAGGCTTAAGGATGTTTTTGTCTTCTTGTTTTGTGAGAAATTGTTCAACTTCCACTTTTAACATGCTGGGGGAATCGTATGAGAAACTCGCCTTCCTGGTTTTTATCAACGGAAGTTCATATTGTCGCCAAGACTCAGCTCTTGGCTCGCTGAGACAGAATGCTCCACCTCACTTCGAAAATGTCTCATTGTCAAGTCCAATGGCGTCAAGAAAAGTCGGTGGATGAATTTTAAGTATTCACCACAGTGTGATTTCTGTAAGGCAAAGAAGGAAGACTGAATACAGACCTTGAATATTGAAACTGTTTCTTCTCTATTAAAAAAAATACAGCAGAAAAAAATAATGTTTTTTTCTATTATTATGGAGGAGGTTCGTTTTACTTTTTGTTTTTGGTCAAAGCTCTAGTGCATTACATTTTTTAAAAAATTTTATTTATTTATTCTTAGAGAGGGAAGGGAGAGAGAGAGAGAGAGAGAGAGAGAGAGAGAGAGAGAGAGAGAGAAACATCCATGTGCGGTTGCTGGGAGTCATGGCCTGCAACCCAGGCATGTACCCTGGCTGGGAATCGAACCTGCGACACTTTGGTTCTCAGCCCGCACTCAATCCACTGAGCTACACCAGCCAGGGCTGCATTTCATTTTTTAGTGTCATTATAAAAACTCTTCCCTGCCTGTGGTGTCAGAAGAATGTATAGCAGCCCCCTCCTCTTCTTTTGGGGCTACGTTCCTAGAACCTCAGTGGATGCCTGCAACCATGGATAGACCTGGACCCTAGATACACTGCCGTTTTTCTTACATAAAACATACATACTGTATACATACCTTTTTGCTTACAGGAAACACTACAGCTTCTCTTTGGCATATCCAAATCTCCAGCATTACCAGGCTTATGCCTTGGGGGCCATCATTACGTAAGATGAGGGTTATCTGAACACAAGCACTGCGATACCATGGCTGTCCATCCGACAACCGAGACGGCCACTAGTGTCTAACAGGTGTGTTTCGTGTACAGGGTGGAGACCCTGGACAAAGGGATGATTCACATTTGGGTGGGATGAAGCAGCATGGCTTACCATTTTGTCATTCTACCCACAACAGTATGCAATTGAAAACTCATGAACTGTTTATTCCTGGAATTTTCCATCTAATATTTTTGAACCTCAGATGACTGCGAGTAACTGTGGGCAAGTGGAACTATGGAAAGTGAGACCATGTATAAGGGGGGAACTACTATCCGTAACACATTCCCTGTTTTATCCATGCGAAAATGTACCTGTGATGAAATTTGCTCACATTTCTGGTGTATCCCCTTAGCGCCAGCAGCCAAGGGTAACTAGTTAAATCCGCCTTGAGAGCGACTGGCTTATCCTATGACGACAGAAGGCCCTCCGCTTGAATGTGTGTTGTTACGACAAGCGGGGTCTGGAGAGAGTGGGGGGCCCACGCAAACTCAGCGCTGCTGCACGTACCACAATGGCTGGTACAGCTGGTCTCCAAGGGGGAAGCCCTGGGACAAGGCCCTCATGTCAGTCAACAGAAGCTGACTCTGGCTGGTCTGAGAAGAAGGGGCATTCACGTACAGCGCGGCGGGTGGCCCGCAAGATTCCTCAGGAGGGCCGGAGGACAGCAATGAGGTGACGCAGCCTGGATTCGGGCTCAAGCCCCACAGCAATGCCGCAGACTGGTCTGCTGACTGTCCCCTGCGACGGACCCGACGATGCTGCACTTTGCCCTAGAAGCGGCTGCCACCCGCATGGCTGCTGACTTCGGCACTGGCCCTTCCTTCTTGTTGCTAGCCACAGAGGAACCTCACTTATGCCCCTCCCCCACAACCTCAAGAAAGGCTGGGAAGATGGTCTCTGGCACTTCCAGTCTTTCATGGGGAAGTGGCTTTGCCTCTTAAGGTTAGGGAATCCCCGGGCGCGGGGAGAAGTTCACATCCTGGGCAGCTACAAAGAGTGACAAATGTCATTCTTGCACTTGAGACGTAGGAATATATCTTCACCTTTTTTATGGGCCCAGACCCAGCTCAGTGCACTGCACGTAACAGGGGCCAGCCACACTTTCGATTAGGAACACTCTGCCTACTTACGTTCTGGGGCGAGTTCCAGCTCACAGACTGCTGATAGCCTCGAGAGCTGAGCAACCGGACAACACAGACAGTCTTCGCTTTTTAAAGCTGTGGCTCTGTTGCCGCACCCGTTGCAATACGGCCATACGGTACTCACACTCTTTGATGGGATCTGTGTCAAAGCCACCAACAAAGCTCACCAGCCACTCGGTGGAAATCTTCCTCCGGCCCACGTGAGAACATCCGAGTTTGCATGGTAGAGGAAATGGGTGTCGAAATCCTCTGGTCTCTATTGAGTTGGAGAGAGAAAAGATGCCACTGGCGTTTTAAGATGAACATCGCAAACGCTGTCTGCAGGGTGGCCGGGGTATCGCCCACGGTGCCATTGGACAGGATTGTTCTCGCTAGTCACTGCCCGCCGAGAGGAGGGGTGTGGAGCTGGTGGAGTGGCGAGCCACCGCTTTCTGTGACTCGAGGAAAGCGCTGGGGGCTTTGATGGTGAGGTTCTCAAGTCCCTACCACCGAACAGCAGCCTTGAAATGACTTCCACATGGGCAACGTTTTGTTTTTTGGGTTTGCCCCCCAGCAGCCATGTTTGCTATTTTAGCGTACAATATGATGCCTTGCAGGCACTGGACACTGGGTGGCTTTTTTTTCTCGGTGGTGATAAGAACTAGAGATAATATAAATTGCCTCTTACTTTGGTAAAAACTTGCTACATTTTTGGACCCCGAGGAGGGATTGTAATATAGTATGCTACACATATAGGTGAAGTATTAGACCCACTGTGTAGGCATTACTGATTTTGATGCATTTTGATGAGATTATTGCTGCTGTTGGATGAGCATTTGTTGTCGGGATAGAATAGAGTAGGTGCTGTACACTACACATCCAACTTCCTATAATGTTAATACCGCAAATAACTGTGATACATGTATCAAAGCCAAGAAATTGACATGGATACAAGCTGTCAGCTAAACTGCAGGCTTCATTTGGATCCCCCTCCCATGTCTTGTTCATTTTTTACTACTAATTTGAGCTGCTGGCTATAGAGTAGAGCATTAATTCAGGGAACGGGGGTTAGACATACAAGTGGCTCAGAAAAACTATAAAAACTGCCATTTTATATGACACACATAGATGTGTTTTAAATTTTGGCCCCAACTATTTTCCATGTGTGATCTGATTTCACCCTCCCCAGAAACCAAGGGGGCAGGGGTGGATGCCGTCATATCCACTTTGCAATTAAGACAGAAGGACTTGGGATTCCAAGCGATTGTTTGCAAGACAGCTCAGCTGGGAAGAGCCAGAGCCAGGGTGTGGACTGAGGACTCTGTGACCCCGAAGCCCACCACAGTGACACTGTGGGTGTCAGGGCTACGGAACAGGCTGGAGGGCATCGTCCCAGGTGTGATACTCACACCACCTCTCTGTCAGCAGTGTTGCCCAGACTGTGGCAGTGGCTCGGGTGGGGGAGGTTGTCCTGTAACAGTGACATGTGACTCTAAGTGAAATGTGTGGTGTGTGGAATTGGTTCCACCCTTGACACCCTGACCTTGCACTCTTGAACAGGAAGTCCTCCCTGGCTCCTTCCTCTGCAGGGTGAGCGCCGGGCTGCCTGCGGCTGGCCAGCCCTGCCTGCCAGAGTGGCTGAGAGGAGCAGAGCGCAAACATCCATCCCCACGTGCCTTTTTGCTTTTCTTGCCGGAGTGTTTCAAGGCTTAATTAACGTGTGCAAAGTGATCGGAAACGCAGAAATAAAGGGAGTTGGGGAACTGTCGAGTGTTGACGATTACCTGAGGCCAGGCAGCTGCAAAAGGGAGGCCCAGGGAGACAACGAGGGTCTGGGGAGACGCAGAGGCCTTCAGCTCGGCAGCCAGCTGGTTGGCCCAGAGCCAGCGCGGGCTGTTTCTGCAGCTTTTGCCCCCAGCCTCCCTCTCAAGGCTCACACACTGCAGCTCTGCTCGGGAATCAGACCTGGGGATAAACAATCCCCCAAGGGCTGAGCCGGAGCGGAGGAGACAGGGTCTGAGGACACAAATGGCAGCCAATTCCGTCACTGGCCCGGTAGAGACAGGGTCAAATGTCACCTGTCTCCCAGCATTGTCGACGCAGGCCCGTCCCCAGATTACTGGGTTCAGTCAATGAGGGAGTAAATGTGATAAATATCAAAGATCAGAATGAAGCAAAGTGTGCTCTGTTCATTCCTTTTGACAAGCATGGATTCACAGTAGTGATTTAGTACTATCACCTGTGGGAGGCAATAAATCTCGTGTAAAGTGGTGGGTAAAAATAATGAAGTCTGAGTCACGTGCTGTTCCACCGTCTCCTGAATGTGCGTTCCTGAAAGGGCAAGGCTATTGGTTTCGTGGAGAATGTGAAAGCTTGTGACTCCATAGGGTGGAGGCGGGCAGCGTTTCATTGCAATTTTAAGCATACGGAAAAGCGAGTGGAAAATCTTGCAGTGTATCCCGATACCACCTGTATCTAAAAAGTTAGCATTGCAGGGTTTTCTCCAATGGAGTGCGGCTTTTGGTGCACATGTATATAAGTGGTGGCTATGTATACAGCCTGTTCTAAACTGTTTACAATAATGGAGGGGAAGGGTTTATTTGGGTAATCCAAAGTTTATATTAGGCTTTCATCATGTTTTTACGTCCTGCCTGGCCTGATAGTTGGGTTGTTATCCGTCTCCCGAGCCTGCAAACTGAGGACGTGGCTGCTGGAAGCCTCCTACAGCTTGGCATGGGGCCAAGGGGCGACAACGTGGAGCCAACCCCATGGTCAAGGAGGGAGGGTCACACTACAGGACATCCTCCCCCATTCAACACCAGGACCCTCGTGTGAAATGGAAGGTCTCCAAAGTGACAGATCTCCAGGCAGCCACCCCCACTTGCATCTGCTCCCTGAACAGTCGGGGAGGCCAGAAGATGCTCTCGTCCACAGCTGTAGCAGGGGGGTGCTTCTTGACAGCCTGAACCCGCCACAGTCATCCAGTTTGTTCCTTCCCGGACATTGCACTTGGACTCATTCCTCGTGCAGTTGTGTCTGTGGCAGTCTCTGGGGTATGTAATGCCCACAGGACTGAAGGATTATCCGAAACCACCAATGATGGCTTCCTTCAGGTCTGCCTCTGCTCTTGCCAGGACTACACAACGATCACCTCCTAGTAAGTCTCCTGCCTCTGTCTCGCTTCCTTCTGAATGATCCTCCGTACAGGTCCTAGGAGGATCCTTCTAAAACACAAAGTCCCTGGCAATACTATGGTGGTGAATTTTGTGTATCAACATAACTGGGCCACAGGGTGCTCAGGCATTCAGCCAAACATTGTTCTGGTATGTCTGTGATGGTGTTTTGGATGAGATAAACATTTGACTCTGTAGACGGAATAAAGCAAAGCAGACTGCCCTTCTTGGTGTGGGTGGGCCTCACCTAACGTGTTGAGTGTCTGAATGGGACTGAAAGATGGAGTGAGGAAGGACTCGGCCCGCCTGACTGCCTTGAGCAGGAACGCCGGTTCTTTCCTGTCCTCAGACTCAAGCGGACACGGCTGTGCTTCCTGGGTCTTGCACCTGCTGGTGTTTGGGCTGGAACCACAGCACAGGTCCGGGTTTTCACCTTGCTGGCTGTCAATCTTAGAACTTGTGAGCCTGCATAGTCGCATGAGCCAATTACTTATAATAAAGCTTTCTCTGTGTATTTAGGTAGATCCTGTTGGTTCTATTTCTTGGGAGAACCCTGACTGCTACAAATACCTTATTATTTACTGACTTCACTCCTTCATTCATTTAAAAAAATCAGTGAGCACCTGCTAGGGGGACAGAAACTGCTTTATGTTCTTGGAAATCAACACTGAACTAAACAAGGATTCCTAGCCTTAAGGAGCTTCTGTTCATGTGGGCGGGGCTAGCGGCGGAGGGAGAGAGGCAGAAGGTAGTACGTGCAAGGGAAAAAGGACAAGGTTGAGCAGGATGGGGAGGATTGAGAGAGACTGAGGAGACATTTGGACAAAGGCTTAAGGGAGATGAAGAGGTTTGCCAGGGGGAGAGCAAGAGAGACCTCAAACCTGGTGGGCACTGGCCCCTGCCTGGGGGTACCTACAGGCACTTTCTCGTCTGAAACCTCCGTTTCAGCCCCACTGCCCTCCGTGCAGCACCCCGATCCACCTCAAACCTCCATCCCTCCGTGCCTCTCCCTGGGCCCAGGATGTCCCCTCGACTGGGACCTTCTCCCCACTCTTGTTCACCTCTCACCTCTACTTGTCCTTGAAGACTCGTAGCTTCTACCGAGGCTGTCTGCCTCGTGATTTCCTGAGCCTCTTCTGGTGTCCAATAGACTTGGATCTGAGCTGTAATTCTGCCCCTGAGTATCTGTGCCACTTTGGGCAAGTTTGTTCATGTGTCAAATGGGAATAAAAATAGCACCCTGCTTATAAAGAACCAGAAAAGAGAAAATGCAGGTAAATTGATTCAGTGACTCTCGGCTGCTATTATTATCGTTCTTCCTCTTCCCCTCCTCCGCCCCATGCCCTTCCTCCCCTCTTCCTCTCCATCTGTGCTCCTGGGGAACCCAGGGCCAGCCCCGCACCCCCCTCCAAAAGCCCTCCGATTGGCTCTTGAAAGCAGGCCGGAGTCTCCCTTCTTAGGCCTGGGCCCTGGGCCCTGGCCCCACACCCTGGCCAGCTGCCTTGGCTTCCTCGCTCACACCCCTCACCCCTGTCCCATCAGCCTTGTCCCAGAGCCCACTCTGGCTTCAGATCCAGGCTTTTTCCTGGCTTTCCAGAGCAACTTAACTCATGGCTGGAATGTCTCTTGTGAAACTCCCTGCTTTCAGAGCCCTGTGAGAAAACCCTGGACCTGCTGGACCGGGCCTGACCCCTGCCTGGGGCGGGAGGCAGCCGGGCTTCTGCAGCAGGGAAACAAAACCACTGGAAACGTTCATCATAGAACAGATTTTTAAAAATAGAGTTTGTTTCTTATAACAGTTTTCTTTTTACAGAAAAATCCTGTTCGGGCCCACGTACCTCACACCCAGTTTCCCCTGTTAGTAACATCTGACATTGTACCGTGCGGTCCATTGGTTCCAGCCAGCAAACCCATATTGATAGATTATTACTAGATGAGTCCATACCTTATTCAGATTTCCTTAGCTTTTCACCCGATGCCCTTTTCTGTGCCAGGATCCCACCCAGCACACGGCAACACCTGTAATTGTCTTGTCTCCTTAAAGGTCCTCTTCGCTCTAACAGTTTCTCAGCATCTCCTCGTTTTTGATGACTTGGATGGTTTTGAGGAGTAGTGCTCAGGTGCTGTGTAAGATGCTCTTTCCCTGGATTCGCTGATGCGCACAGAAGGAATGTAGTTCAGGGGGCCGCTCCTGTAGGTGATGGAGGGTCTGAGACGCAGACAGGGGAAGGTGAGGTTACTCAGGCTGATTCCAGCAGAACGTCTTTAATGTCCCTGAGCTGGAGCGTTAGCAGGAAGTGGCAGCGCTACCTAAGCCAGGGCCTGGGGTCCCTTGGAAGAAGGCTCAGCCGGATGCAGCCACTGCTGGAGATGCCGTCAGAGGCGAGAGGGAGGGAGAGAACTTCGTCAGCTTTTCCTTTCCTCCCACCTCCACTCTCCCTCCAGTCAGCCTGTAAGAGGCTGCTCCTAACAATGCAGTGCAGAGGGCATGGCTGGGAATGGCTCTGAAGACACACTGGTCCAGACTGGGACAGTTGGCGTTTGAACACGAGCGCCTGGGATGTGGTTTTATTGCAGCACTTACCCCTCTGCTCTGCGAGGCAATGATTTGCCTGCGCACGGGCTCTGAGTGGTGACTAGTGCTTTGAGGGCAGTGTTTATGTTTTGGTACTCACAGTCCTGGAACAGGACCTTGCTCATAGTAAGTTTCCAGCATTTGAAATACACACAATCAAATGAATGAATGAATGAATGAATGATTGGTTTCTTTTGACTCCTACCTCTCTGGTGTGCTCTAGCTTTGAGGAAGGCTCACCACCAGCATTTCTTTTCAGCTTCATCACCTCCTACTGGTGCTAAGATGACTTGGAACCTAGCATTTGCAACATTTGAAGGCCATGCGGGTGGTGTGACTATCAAGTAATTAGACCAGTTTGCAACAAGGAATCAAGTTGTGCATTAACCCTTCTAAGGGAGGGTCATGTTCCCAAGGAAGGTCGTCTGTATCTTCCAGTGAGCTGGCATGCCTAGCTTCTTCCTTAGGAGCTACACAAAACAAAGGAATGAATCCTTTTGGAGAGTAAAATGTTTCTGTCCTTACAGCTACATGTCACCCAGCCCTCACCTGGCTGGTACTTGTCCGAGAAGTTACATTTCCTCTCGGCAGAGGGGAGAAGGAAGTGGACTGCCACAAACAGAGCTGACTGACGGCTTCCCATGGGTGCAGAAGGGCTGAGCAGTAACACCCTGGTTGCCACCAGGTCTGAGCCAGGGCACCCTGGCTCTCACTAATAGGCCCTCGGGTATCTGAAACGTCTGACGTTCCAGGGTTTTCGAGGACTTCCAGTGCTGGGATGCCACCTGAGAAAACCTCATTTCTCTGTGTACAGGGTCCACTATTAGCCTCTGGGAAAGAGCAAAAAGGTGCCTAGGTGACGGGAGCATTGCTCGGCCCTAGAGTGGAAGGTGTTCTGTTGGCCAGGGTGCCCTGCGGACAGCCTTGGGACAGAAACTTGGCCAGCCCAGGCCCACTCGTCATCTTGTCTAGCGGAGACTAGAATATTTTCAGCTAGCCTCTTCTTTCCATTCTGCTAAGTTGCTGCTCTAATAAAGGTGAAAAATGATGAGTACGGAAGCCTCCCTGCATTTACCTTTTGGGTGCCTCTTTGTCCGCAGTAGTTATAGAGAAATTATAGCTGGGGAGCCAGTGGTGTGCTTGAAAAAGCAAAAATCTGGCCCTGACCTGCTCACGTGGTTGGGTGTTGCCCGGCAAAGCAAAGTGTCCCTGGTTTGATTCCCAGTCAGGGCACATGCCTGGGTTGCAGGCCAGGTCCTCAAGTTTGGGGCATGTGAGAGGCAGCTGATGTTTCTCTCACACAGATGTTTCTTTCCCTTTCTTTCTCCCTCCCTTCCCCACTCTCTAAAAATAAATAAATGAAATCGTTTTAAAAAGAAAGGGAAAGCAGAAATCGGTTGGAAATGTTATGATTTTACTACAGTTTAATACCTCTACTTTCTCATTTAACAACTGGGAATCATATGTCCGTCTTACAACAGGTGTGGCAAAGACCGCACGAGATGTAGGTGAGAGTGCTTCGAAGATGGGCAAATGTAACACGTTACAGCTCGTTCTTTGCGTGGACATAAGGCAGCAGAAAAGGTGCTTTCGACATTTAATTAATACTAAAAGTCCTCCATTACCTTTATTTAGCTACAGTTGGGAAGGAGGGGGCAAGAGTACGTTTCAAAGGGACTTTTTCTGCTCCAAAAATAGAACTCAGAAAACACATATTTGATTTTCCTTTGGGTGTCAAACCACAGTGCCATTGTTATTAGCAGTTTTACAGAATCGTGACCTTCAAACTCGGAGATATCAAAGGCTGAAAGCAAGCTCCCTGTCTTGAAGCCTTTCAAACAGGCTTTTCACAGTAACCTGCTTTTATTTTGAATTAAGGGCTAATAAGAATTGTCCTCTTAAACGAGCACTTGCAAGTTTAAAAGTTGCCTTCCAGGCGGGTTTCAGCGAATGAAGGTGTTGAGGGGTCACTGACGGCCCTTTTGGGGGACAGTGTGGGTAATCTGTTATAGGGGGTTCATGTAACACCCTTTCCACATTTTACAAAAATAGAACTTGCATTTTTCCTAAGTGTACAAAAGCTGCTTCGTGTATATGCCTAGAATCATAATTTACTTTCAGTTTACTGAATTTGTGAATTTTTGCAATTGTTTTAATTTGTAATTAAGTTTTCTCTAGAAGGCACACCATATGCCGCCATTAATTCTTGTTGATTTCTTAAGAGATACACTAGTGCACATTTTGATGGGATTTTTGAGGTCTCTTGAAAATCAAATGATTGCATGTTTAGCCATATGGGCCTTTGTTATTTAAAATAGCGTATGATAAATAAGAGACAGCAAGATGCAAAAGGACTTGCTAGGGAAAAAAAATGGAAAAACTGTTTAAAACATTGCTTGCCTTTCTATTTTGCGTTATATTTTTGACACCTATCTTGGTCGATCCCGCACTGTCTCTTACCGTCTGTGAATATACAGTATCACACGTGCACCGGCAAACACCTACGGAAACGTTACTGCCCTGTTTTACACTGGAGCTGCAGCTACCAACAGCCGCCTTCTATGAGTCCAGCTGTAGCAAACGGTTTTCTTTAGCATCTCACTCCAGGATTTAACAGTAAGCTCCAGTTCATTCGCACATACGGCGTCCGGTTTAGAAAGGGGCCGACGCGCGTTTCGGTTTGCGCGGGGATTCACGGGGCTCAGAGCTGCCTGCCCTACAGCGGGCGCAGACGCCGCCACCGGCGGGCTCGCGGCGCGCACTAGGACCCAGCAGGGCTCCGGGCCCGGGGAGCAGCCGCGCCGCCGACCCCGGGCGGGCGCCGGGGCTGGAGCCGGGGTTCCGGCCGCGTTCGGCTGCAGCTCCGCCGGGAGACGGCGCGACCCGGCAGCGGGGCCACCCGCGAGTCCAGTGCCGCCGCAGCCCCCCAATGCAGCCGCGAGAAGCAGCGCGGGGGGCAGGCGATCGAAGGTAACGAAAATGGGGCTCATTTCCTGCCTCCTGATCTTCTGCTCTGGTTCAGCATTGTCACGAGAAGCCCTCACTATTCAGGCTGCTGCATTTTGGGGCACCCTTTGATTTTTTTAAGGGGTCCGCCCCCGTATTTCCACCTGGCTCGATTGATTTATAGCCTGCAGCCCATATGGGAGAGGTCCAGGGATGGCAAGTTGCATGTTTTCATTAGTTTTGTCTCAAAAGTAAGTTTATTTTTTTAAAAAAAAAAGTTTCTCAGAAATTTGTGCATAGTCGTTTAATTTTAAAAAAATGTAGCAGAGAAATGGCTAATTTAAAAATTTCTCAGATCATTGACGTGATTTCTGTTAATGACTGACTAGGGCTTTACTTTTGTGGGCTCCCCAGGCGTTACTTTTATTTTCAGGGAACTAGCGTGTTAAAGGTGGAGTTGGGCTCGAGCAGAGTTTCCAGCATTGCTGTCGCAACTGTTTTGCTATCCATTATAAACAGAGTGTCCAATCTGTGGGCAGCCCAAGCCTCTTCTCAAATACTGTAGCTGGTTATCCTGATGTGATACCTACAGATGCGAGTTTCCTCCGAGGGCCGTCAGAGTATTTCTCGTTTTGGAGAAACATTGTTTCGAGGAGAAAACCATGACGCCTAGCTGGGGAAGGCTGAAGAGACTATTTTTCATGCTTTGTTTGTACTCTCGGGGATGACATTTGGGGAAGGGAAACGCATTCTTTCTCGGCAGCTTTTTGATTGTGGGATTATTAATTTATGTAATTTATTAGTTTCAATGGGTTGGGCCCCGGCCGTTCTCTGTCACACAGGATGTGCTTAAGGTGACACGTTTGCCAGCAGTTGGGACACATGATTGCCAGTGTAAAATGTGCCTCGTCTGAAAGGACTGGGTCTGCTGGGAGCTTCCGTGTGCAGCCGGGGTGGGCAGGGTGCGAGCGGCCCACTGGGGAAAGAGGGAATCGTTTTCCTTAGCTGAGGAAGAGACCCCGTTCTATTCCTTTTGTTCCCTGTTTTTCATTGATCGCCAGCTCTGCCTTAAAGAGGGGAGTGCAGCCGGAGAGCGCAGAGCTGGGAAGCCTGCACCGCTGACTGTAGCTCACTTCAGCTCTCACCCTGATTGGTCAGGGAGACGGACTTGGGAAAACAGTCACCCCAAACCTCCTGGTACAACCGCGCTGTAAATTCAGATTAGCCGTCTCGCGCCCAGATTCCTGCAAGATTGGTTTTTAATTCAGGTGCGGTCTGCCCGACATGCCTTTAAGTTTAAATTTTTTTTTTTTGTCGTTGTTGCTATCAAGATTAAAGTAGGCCATTTTGTTGACAAATTTCTTTGCAGACGTCAGCCGCTGGCTTACATTTGGAGACATATCACTTTCCAGTCCATACTGGATGCTTTCTGCTCAGGAGTTGTAGCATGCAAAGTTGTTCAACTTAGAGTAATTTTTCCTAACCGGTTTTTGGTCTGAAATAGCACCATCAGCAGATGGATGCTTACTTTGATAATGTATCTTTTACTTTGCTAATGTGTCTGTGCATTAGCAGCTAGCATGCACTAAATTTAAGTCTGCAACAGTGGGGCAAAAAGGCGACGAAGAGCAGTCAAAATTGGCTTCTGGGTTGAGGAGAATGCATTTCAAATCCAAGAAAGAAAAGGTATTCTTATGAGAATGAGTTAGTAAATGATGTGAAATATTGTATGTATAAGAGAAAAAATATATAAGGCTGGTGGACATCTCCATTTGAGCCTTAAAGCACCCCAGTTAAAGAAGCCCCCTCCCAGAAGTTGTTCAATGTATAAACACTTTTCTGATTGGCTTAAAAATTTAGTCACAGGAAGTGGATGGTATCTAGTAACCATGAGTGGAGACATGGTTGTCATGGAAACTAAGAAGAGTAACCCCCCTCCCCACCACACATACACGACCATAACCAGCACTTTAAAAAAAAAAATCCTGCATGTCATCACAGATGCCTGGAGAACATGTTGGCTTCTGTGAGCTTTCCCACAGCATCTGTTGAAACCTGAGACCGTGCCTGTCAAATCAAGGTCATTTTACCACAACAACCAAAAATGCAGTCTCCTAGATTTCATAACTATATTTTATGGAAAATACGAGAGGGGGGAAAAAAAACCCTTAAAGCAAGGGTGAGCACACGTGCTTACTTGGCATTTTGCTGCTTCTGAGTTGTGCAAGGAAAGCCGAAAAAGGTATTTGAGCGCTTAATTGTGAGTCAGATTGATTTGTATGTCTGCTGTATGTTGGAATGAAACTCTTTTCAGAGCTGTAAAGACCAGTAACATAACATGTTACCTGTGGATGAAAGGTCGTCGGGGGGAAGGTGTAATGAAGGCTCTCCGTTGGCAGGAGGGTTCCCAGTTGAACTCTCGCAGCTGAATTCCAAGAACTGTGGCATTTCAGAAACCGCCCCAGGGCTGCCTGTGCAGAGGTAAAGAAGGGAGGGCTGTGGCTGGTGCTCTGGGGGAGGGAGGTGTTCTCAGTAGCTGATGGGGAAGAGGAAAACGAAATCTAAAATAAGAATGGTTTCAAAACTGCAACTGTTATTATTTGGTTAACTTAACAAAAGTTTCCTCTTCTTTTGTGACTAGAGAAGAACGCCATTAGTAAATTTTTAGGACAAGGAGAGGTTCCCAAAATCAAGATTGTGAATCTTTTCAATGTCTTGGTAATGGTTTCAGGGATGGGGTGAAGAAAAGCTTGGAGACACCCCCTCCCCGCCGCCCCACTTTCCCTTTGCTAAAAAAAATAAACCAAGGAGGCCCTCTCCGAAATTTTGGCTCTGGGGATGAACACTGAACCTTCTCAATACAAAGACATTGTGTTTCTTGTATTTCTCTAATCTTGCCAATGGTAGTCTTTCCATTCAAAGTTTTTGATATTCATTTGGAAATATCTTCCTTCCAATCATGATGATTTAGAGCATTGTATTGCTTTATCTTAATTGAAAATGGTCAGTTTTAAATCTCATTTAATTAGCACTGATCTTTTAAAAAAAAGCAGCAAATTCACCTTGTTTTCATCAACTAATTGCCTTGGGGGAGAGAGGAGTTGGAAAGAACCCTAACATTGTTGGGGCGATTTAGCACATATTTCATGATCCCTGCTTGTCAGATGTTGAATGGATTGTGAGCTGGTGAAAAAGGTTAAGTTTCATGGCACAACTGTTCTCTTTTAGCAAAGGATTTCCTGTAAGGAGCTTTCTTATCTGTGGCTGTGTTCATTGGCAGGAAACATGTCAGTTGCTTGTTTTTACAAACCGAAGGAAATGAATGGGATTTGTTGGTCTCTAGAATCTGCCTTCATGTTCCATTGTCTGTCAGGCGGTTTGCGCAGAACGCTCCATTTCCAAAGGGACTTCTGAGGATCACCATGAAGTCACTGGAAATCTTTGGCATTTCTGTTTGTTTATTTTTGGCTTGGGGACCAGAAGAACCGATCTTTATGCTACTACGTACGACTTATTTTACCAATACAAATGAACAAGATACTCGGTCAAGTTCCCGTTCATTTTCAGTCGTCCGAAGTACACATATGCACCGCAGCAGGGATTTTTGGGTGGCCGTGCTAGATTTCTAATAATTAGTCTAGAATACCAAGCGAATGCCAGCCTTGATTTTGGATTAGCCTAGAGAGGGAAAGGGAGCGAGGCAGCTGCACTCTCTTTGCACATAAGAAAAAAATGCATTGAGACTACATGTCAGGTATATGCCTACTTTGTTGGTAACAGAAATCTGATGTTGGGGAAGGGTTAGAAATGGAAACTAGGGCCATGCTGAAACCAGTGTGAGTCCATCTGAGAAGACCGGTCTTAACTCAGAAGATTTATTGTGCAAAAGTCTGGATTATTGTTGGATGTTGTACACACACATAATTTGTTGTAATTGATGCATGTTGCAAATTCCGGAAGAAGAAACAGGGCGGGTTTCTTCAAAGGGCAGTACGTCTATAAACCCCATCTGAGGGGAGCAGCCTGGGGAGGGAGCTGAGAGTGCCCGAGCAAGACAGGACCGTTCGCTGCCACGATGGCTTTCGCACCTTTTCGGAGACCTCATTTTTTATTTATATTTAGCACCAAGTGAAGTCTTACGCAAGGCCCTAATACATGAGTGGAATGAAAACAGAGATGCTGCGAGGGAACCAAGAGCCAGAAGCCCAGGGCCGCTCTCATCCCCTGTGCCTGGGGCACACCCTGGAACCCTAATACTGCTCTGAACACAAGCTGAAAACCACGGCTTTTCAAGCGCCCAGAATATTCTCCCAAGGCTGGAGGGAAGTCCTGGACCATCTTAGATGAAGAGAGAACTTTCGTCCTGCCAGTTTAAGATGGTGCTTGTGTTCAGAGGGAGCAGGAGCCAGGTGTGTGATACCGTGCAGTCTAATGAGCCAGCCTGCAGAAAGACTGGGCTGGCCATACGCATGAAAAAGCCCAGGTCCAGTCTGTAAGGAGGGAAGACAAAGAGTGTCTTAAGGGTTGCTCACAAACCAGGGCCCCCCTTTCCTTACAAGTTATACAAACGTAGCACAGAGTGTTTGAGATCCATTGGTTATGACTGCACCAGGATGCATGAGTTTATTCTGACCACCTCAGGGTATGTTCTACCACTGTTATCCTATCTGTCACCGAAAGTTATTTCATAGTAAGTGTCATTCATGAAATGAAAGTTTTTTTCCCAAGCTATATAATCTGCCTGGCAGGCTCCCTGGTGTTTTGAGTGTTGAACACGATGATAACACACAGCTGATATTGGAATATCATGAAACAGATTCAAATGACCGTGTCTAGTTATGAGACTGACGGAAACCACAGTGCTGGGATTGGGCTCAGTTCCCCTAGTCCACATCCCAGGGGCCATAGGTGCTAAGATCTCTGGTGGCGGCAGGTGGAGGGTCCCCTTGAGTTCCACTCTCGGTTCTCACTGGCCCTGATTCACAGACGCACGGTTTACGGAGGTGGGGAGAAACCAGCGGAGAGGGCCAGCAAATTAGAGGAGCGTCGTATTTCTCAAGGCCACGGCCAACCTCCCTGTGTTGTTTCATGGAGGCTGAACAGTTGGGGCGTTTGTAGAAGGAGAAAATACACATTCCTCTCAATGTTTGCCTATTCCTTCCACGGTGCTTGCCGTGTTTCTCTTACCTGCGTGGGGGTAGAGATGGTGATGAAAATCATCGGTGTCCCGGGAAGCCCCAGTTCTTCCAAAAAGTTGTGCTAGAACATTTTCTTTTTCTAAATATTTTGCTCATTTACTTTTAGAGAGAGGGGACGGGAGGGAGAGAGAGACGGGGAGAGAAACATGGATGTGAGAGAGATGCATCGGCCTGTTGCTTCTCCCAAGCGCCCCGGCCACGGACTGACCCTGCGACCAGGGCACGTGCCCCAACTGGGGATTGAACCTGTGACACTTCATTTCATGAGAGGAGGCCCAACCACCTGAGCCACACCAGTTAGGGCTGGAACGTTTTCTTTTTTAGGGAAAATCTTTCCTCCGCAAAGATAAAACTAGTCTAAACACAAAGTAGTTGCCTGTGGGAGTGGATGAAAATGATTGTGGTTAACTTTTATTTGTTTAATTGTATTGACTAAGATGTTCTTGTTTAGGCTGTTTAAAGCTATTTTATTCCTCCTCCCACCTGCCATAGAAAACCAACAGAACTGCCCCAAGGTGTATTCATGATAATAGACCAGTGATTCTTCCTCTTTTTTTAAAGACTTTATTTTCATTTATTTTTAGAGAGAGAAGAAGGGAAGGAGAAAGAGAGAGAGAGAGAAACATCAATGTGTGGTTGCCTCTCATGCACCCCTCCCACTGGGGACCTGGCCTGCAACCCAGGCATGTATCCCGACTGGGAATTGAACTGGTGACCCTTTGGTTCACAGGCCTGTGCTCAGTCCACTGAGCCACACCAGCCAGGGTGGTTCTTGAGTGAGCATTTAAACTTTGCTATTTTGGGGGACTTAAATATCTCCTCACACTCTGAAGTTTCCCGATTAGGCAAACTGAAGCATTTTTGCAGCCTTTAAAATGAAAACAATTACCACTTAATGACAAGTTAATACATGCCCAAATTGAGACTGCCATATTGTTTTGTAGGACTAGATTTAGCATTTAGAATGGTGTCTTGAAAAAGGAAAACATTACTCTGGGTAAGTTTGGCAATATTGGATAATATAGAAAAACCATATCACACTGGTAAGGGGCTCTCATATATCTGGTGTTGCCCCTGCATTATTTTAATTGATTCTTATAATAACCTAGAATGAATTACTACTACTACTAAGTAATGGCAATAAACATTAACATCCCATTTGACAGATGAAAAACTGAGGCAACTGTGTTCTCAGAGCCACACTCTTTGGTCGCCACGTGGTTCTTACCCTGACTCCAAATTGCAGGTGTGGCCACCCCGCTGGCTGTCTCCTCGAGGTCCCTCTGTCTCTGCCCCTGGGTCATGACGTCCTTTTCCAGGCTGATGACAGAGTCTCCTCCTGGGAATAATGGCAGGGTTGGCTGGGGAAAATTTGCCATGACTCTGGCAAGAAAACAGGGCCATGCTTATCATTCTGTGTCCCCCGTCTGACCATCAGTGATGGGAGGGACTTTCTGGTTAGTGATCATCTTCGTAAATCATCGCCGTGTGCCGCTTCGTCTACACCCGAGCTCATTCGCCCCTTTGGTAACTGGATGGCCCTTTCCCCAGGGACACGGCTTTCCTGGACCACTGATGTTACTCTTAGGCTTTCTGCTGGTGGCATCCACAGAAACAGACTTCCTAGACCACCTTCACCGTTGTCATTTGCATGAACTGCCCCAAAACTCCGGGGTGCAAATGCGTCTCTTTAATTTCTTCCTGAGTTAAAAAAGCAAACAAACAGTGGGCTTCAGTTGTCAGATTAGCAGGGTGTCCAGTATCTCCTTTGTGGGTCTCCCTACCCCTAAACCACACCAGCCCCACATGGGCTTAGACAGGCCAAGCGGAGGTCAGTGTGACTTCCTCATCTAAGCCAGGAGCTCTGTGTTCGTTTCTGTCTTGGGAGCTGACTCCGCTGAGTACACACACAAATTTGGGGAAACCAGTCACCCAGCCATTCATTCAGCGAAGAGTCATGGGGCACCTGCAGCACACCGGAACTGTGCTGGGGACGTGAGGGTGCAGAAATCACTCCCGCCCAGCCCACCATCTGTTCTCTCACTCCGATTGGCCTCTTACACTGTAAATGTCCTTCTATTGAAGTTCATGTTCTAAGCTGATACTGACAGATGGAAGTGATGCCCTCCCTGAGTTCCTTCCTTGGGGCACATGCCTTTTGTTTTTATTTAGAAGCTGGCCTTGCAAGGCCGGTTCCCGGGTAGGTCGGTTACTTGGGAAGACACCAGCCAGGGCAAGGGTGGGAGATGAGAAAGGGAAGGCAGCCAATAGTGACGTTTCTCTCCAGTCACCCCTGTGCAGGGGAGCTAAGGCCCACTGCAGCTTGCCAGAGCTGCTGTCCAACATGCCACATGTCGCCTTCAGTCACCGGTGGACGGCTGCTCTCGGGCCTTGCATCGCCGCACTCGAGGATGGCCGTGCGAGCTGGCGGAGTGGGTTTTGGCGAAAGAGGTGCTCAGACAGATGCTTGTGGACGCCATTGGTGCAGCTGACGGTTGCATGGCTGTGTGCTAAGAAAGTAGGACCTGAAAGGGGCTCAGCCGGGGCATCAGCTGCTTCTCTGACCTGTCTCTACTCTGGAGCTCCTCCCACAATCTCAGAAAAGTAGACACCTTAGAGGAAAGATTGTTTTTTTCCAGAGGGCTCCAAACTTCCAAATGATTGAAGATCCTGGGACGGTGGCTGTTCAGTGGGAAGGGAGCAAAGGACATGGCCTAAGTTCAGAATCCAAACGTTCAGGCAGAACTTTTCAATAGGGCACTCGTTTTGTCTGTTTGCTTTGCCTTCGATGCGACGACCGCAGTCCTTGCGTCCCAGGTGGAAAGCTTGGGCAGCACCTGGTTTACGTCCCACCATAACCTGAGGTTCAGTGACATGGAAATCCGGAGGCGATTATTGTGAAGGCCAATCATAAAGCCCCTGGGAAGCCCTTGGCACACAGCCTGGCACGCAGTTACAACTGAAATTATTGTAGCTAGTTTTATTTTTAAGTGGTCATTGTTGTCATCATGTCTCTCTACTTGGGACCTGTGGTGGCTTCCCGTGGGTCACCTTACCCAGTCTGTCCTCCTCAGCCTAACCTTCAGGACCTTCTGTAATCTGGCCCTACCCATCAGTGCTCAGGAAATGCCCTCAGTTCTGGGCAGGCTTCACTCGCCTGTGAGCTCACCTCGCTCCTTCCAGCCGCCTGCCCTCGTGCATCCTGCCCCCGGCCCCAGCTGGCACGTCCCCTTTCACATGCTGCAGGGTCACAGGTTCCACCCACTCTGCAGCTCAGTGTGCAGAAAAAGGGCCGTTGGTTTATTTTGTCTACGGCAAGTCTTCCTCCCCAGAAAACACCCATGGACACCAGGGGAAAGAGTAGTCACTCTGGATCCCATCCATTTCAAAACTTAGTTTGATCTAACAGCCCAAACAGTTGCTTAAGATGACTCTGTCTTCCTAGGAACACAATGCCCGTGTTGTCCACCTCCTTCGCCCGTGCTGGTGTGTGGGGGACGGGGCGTCCAGGGTGCTCCTCCCTTTATTTCTCAGGGAGGACGAGCAGGCTCAGGCTCCTTGGAGGGGGGTGGGGTGCTCTGCTCTAAGGCCCTAGGGCGCTTGCCCACTGGTACTGCTTGTTCTGTGCAGTAGGTCCTTGAATAACAGTTTTATTCAAGGTCATTTTGTTATAACATTATAACATTTTAATGTTGATGAAATGCCTTAGGAACTTAGCTCTTGTTTATATCAATTAGCCTATGGTAAACATGGTGTTGTTATAACATGTTGTTTCACTTAAAGGCACAGAACCTGTCAACGACATTGACAATGACAATGACAGTACTGTACTAGCAATTGAGAGCTGTGGCTTCTATAACCCGTAGTCTAGTGCGGTGGCTTCCACAGACTCACAGGGAGATATAGATAACAGTGTCATGAAATTCTAGTAAGCATATAGGACAAATGTGTGCATGGATGAGCGATACAGAACTTTTACTAAGTAACATGTGTGGCTGAAACATAACTTTCACAATACGGTATTATTCTTGCTACACTGGGAGGCACTCTTATCTTTTTCATTCTGTTTTATTTAATGAAAGAAGGTAGCATGGGTTGGGACCCAATAAATGACTCCCAGGTTGCCACATAAGTTGATAAGCTGGTTGTCCTCTCAGCTTTATCAGAACCCTCCGCGGCGTCCCTGCTGACTCCATCCCGCCTCAGCTGCACGCAGCAAACCCTGGGTGTTGGCCACACCCTCCATCAAGCCTGCTGGCCTGGTGGTCTCTGCAAGGGGTCCCCTCCTGTGGCCAGAGCCTCCTGAAGCACCACCTCGTAGCTCCCTGTGCTGGATCTTGCGGCAGCACCAGGCTGATGACGCTGCGCCCCAGACGGGTACAGGCCGTCTCCCCTAGCGATGCAGATGCGCAGGGATTTTTCCCTCTGCATGCAGGAAGTGGAGTCACCCGGGGGTGAGTCGGCACCAGCAGCCAACCACCCCGCTGTCTCATTTTCTTATCCCCTCCCCCATAGTTACCCGGAATGCAAAAGGAGCAGGTTCTTCTCTTCTTCCCACCTGTGATCTCATTCTTTTACTGCTGAGTCAGAAAGATGAGGGACTTGAAAATCCCTAACCGGTGAAAGCAGCATCTTCTACAGCCTTCGGGTGAATTATCTGGGCTGGGTCCTCCAGACCCCTATTACATCGTAGAAAATCCTATCCCAGGGCGAAGTCTGACTTTCAAAGCTATGGAATCTCTGCCTGTGGAAGAGTCTACTCGTGTCTCACCTGTGTCCATTCTCCCCACATTTTGGCTGGCAGCAGCTAATAACCACATTTGTAAGACTCCCTTGCAGCTAAGAATGGCAAGATTGTAGTCATTAGGATATTAGTGGATGTGAAATGTGTCGTTTCTGGTTTGTGCCCATGGTTGTTGTTGTTTTTTTAACAGTTTTACCACATTTTTTACCCTGAAACTGTATGTGTTGTAGTTTAGGTGTGCATGCTTTCCTACAAACAAAAACATTACAGATACGCCTGTACCTATCCACAAAGCATCCAGCTATGTACTATGAGAAATAGAGACATTTATTGAAGGAGATACAAGATACAAGAAACATTGTACACAGGACAATGACACCTCAGTCCCCTTCAAAGTAGGCCCCTTGGGACCTCACACAGTTCTCCCAGTCACCATCAGCTGCCCTGTTGTCTTTCCCTGAATCTCATCAACAGTCTGAAATCTCTTCCCTTTCAAAGGTGATTTTAGTTTTGGGAAAAGGCAGAAGTCATGGGGCACCAAATTGGGGCTGTAGTGGGGCTGAGTCCCCTGGGTGATTTCATGTTTTGACAAACACCTCTGAACAAGACGAGATGCATGAGTGGGGTGGTTGTTGTAATGAAGCTGCCAATCACCAGTGGCCCATAGCTACGGCCTTCTGAACTATCTGAATAGTTTTTGCCTAGATGAATGTTCAAGCTTCATGCAAAAAATGCAAGCTTTGATGCATATTTGTTGCTCTACTCACTCAGTCATTTTGAATGTGATGGCCACTCAGTACACATGCTCACTCAACAGGGTCTGCCACCCCCACTTAGTGCAGTGAAGTCGGCATTGTTCACACATGTGCATTCCTGTCCACTGGCCTTGGCTGCCAGGTTACATCCATGTTGTGCAAACCATTCTCTTATAATAACAATGGTTGGACTTTTCCCAGACAGACCTTGTATATATATATATTTCTACAATTTTCCTTTTTGGTTGTTGTTCAACATTATGTTCCTGAGAAACACCTGTGTTATTGAGTGTAATTTAATTTATTCACTTCTTTACTGCTATATAATATTCCATGGTGTGGATATACTAAAGTTCATCTGTTTTACCATCAATGGACTTTTGGGTTGTTTTGTTATTACAGCATTGCTATGAACAGTCTTAGTAAAGTCTAAAGCTAGTTAATGTCTTTCCTCTCAAATGATGCAAACACCTTAACGCCAGTCATACCACCCACTTTGCAATTTAGGTCCCACAGGTCAGACATTCTCATTTAAAAATAAAAGTGTTTATTCATATTTATCCATACATTTTCTGCTTTCTTTGCTTATAATTCCCCCTCCTTCCCCCACCCCTCAGATGACCTCTCTTCTTAGATTTCGTTTAGGGAAATCAATTGAGGGAAAACTAATTCAGTTATTGTTTGTTGGAAAATTTTATTTTTTTATGTTTTCTTAAAATATAGTTTTGCTAGGTATAAAATTCTAGTTATTTTTTTTTTTTCAACACACTGAAGATGCCCCATTGTTTTCTGGCTTCTGCTGAGAAATCAGCGGCAAGTCCAATTGGCACTTGCCACGGAAGGTAATCTGTTTTCAAGAGTATGTTATGGCTGCTTTGAAGGCATTCTTTTTGTTTTTCACATATTGTAAATTGTCTAGATGTGAATTTCTTATGTATTTCTTTTTTAGCTCAGATGTGTGTGTGTGTGTGTGTGTGTGTGTGAATTTTTGGATTACTTTTTTTCATTAGTTCTTGAAGATTCTCAGAATTTGTCCCTGCTCTGTACAATTCTCTTTTACTTCTGAATTTCAGATTAGGTATATGTTAGCGTTTTGTTTGCTGTCATTTTTATGTCTTAACTTCACTTTCATACTTTCTGTCTCTTGGTATATCTTTATGTGCTAAAGTCTAGATAATTTTTCAGTCTTCTTCATTTCCTGCATTTACTCTGTCTAATCCTGCTTGCAGTGTGTATGCTTGTTTCCTCCTCTTATTTATTTACACATTTATTTGTATTTGGATTGGTGATGATCCCAGGCACCTCGTAGAGACAAATACAAAACCTAGAGAAGTTCACCTTCAACTCAAACCCTCAAGAATCCCCGCTGATAAAGTCTCAGAAAGACAAGCGTAAGGTCCCAGTAAAATAAAACAAAGCAGAACAAAAACCATAAGCATACACACATGCATAAGGAAACAAGGCATCGTGAACAACAGCTAGCAGAAATATTAGGTAGTGGAACTGAACCTGCAAACGCTTGATAATTTTAAAATCTAAAAAAACCAATAAAAATGAATACATAAAAAACAAAATGGGTGTCCTGATTAGGAGGTGGCTCCCGTTTGGGTAGTGATTTGGAGAGCCAGACGCTTTCCAATCTGTGGCTCTGCCATTTTTAACCCGCGGCTCCCAAGGTCATTGTGTTTGTTTGGACCCACTGGCAAAAAGGAAAGAACACGGAAACTCCTGAGTAACAGGTTTTAGCAGCCTGTGCTAGGTGTTGCGAATTCTGCTTCCTCTCCTATTCCATTAGGTAATACTTGGTCATATCGCCCGATCTGGCTGCACGCAGGGGCTGCTGGGAAAGGCCGTCTGGGTGGGAGCCTGGGGCAGAAAGGAAACGGGTTTAAGAAGCAGCAAGTCCTCCCTCTTCTACGTCTTTCTTCTCTGAGACTTCAGCCTGACCCGATTTTTCTCTCTCTGAGCTGCTGTTTCATTTATGGTCAGGCCACCAAGTTTAGGATCTAATTGTCCTCAATTATTTCATATTTGTATAGTTTAAATTTCCAACTATATAATAACTTCCTTGAAGGTATGAATTTTGTGCTGAGCTTTTTTAAAAAAAATATTGATTGATTTTAGAGAGAGAGGAGGGAGGAGGTGAGAGAGAAACATTGATTTGTTTTTCCCTCATTGATGCATTCATTGGTTGATTCTTGTATGTGCTCTGACCCCAGATCGAACTTGCAAGCTTGATGTATTGGGCCAGTGCTGTAATCGCCTGAGCTACCCAGCCAGGGCTGTGCTGCCCTTTTGAAAATGGCCCCTACCACTCCGTTTTGAACATGCAGTATGTTCTAAAAAAAATAATTAAACCTCTGAATGAAAGGAGAATGTTCTTGTTCTAAGGAGATAATTGCTGACCTATTTAGGGATGCAGTGTTGTCGTTTGCAACTTATTCATTATATTATTCCTTCAACTTTGCTTCTCAGATTTGAAATTTGTCAAAGTAAATCTTTAGAGAAAAAAATTAAACCCCTGAAGTTTGGAAGAGACTTTACAAACATCAGTGGCCTTTCCATTGCGGAGGTGGGGGGCGGTTAGTTTAGTTGAAATCAGCGCTTTCGGCTTCTGCTGGGTTGTTCAGAGAATTCAGTCAGTCATTCTAGGAATATCTGTTGACGTCCAGATACTGTTGCGTGGTTGGGGACGGGGAGATGATCGACACAGGTAAGACCCTGCCTGCCCTAGAGTGGATTAGATGAAGCAGCGTCGACAAATGGCTGTGAGTGGAGAAAGACCTTTATTTACAGTTGACTTGTGATTGGAATGGTGGTCGTGAGGTTCTAGGTTATTTGTATGATGTAGAAGAAAACAGCTGGTGCTTTCTCAAGTCGTTCGGTAGAGGGCTGGCCCTCCTTCCCCTCTGGCTTTAGGCCTTGCTTAGCGAGGCCAGCCTTTCTTTGGGCCAGTATTTTAGCAAGTCGACAAGCAGAGGAGTTCAGCTCTCCGATATTCCTCAGGGCCACAGATAGTCTAAGCTGGGCCGGGCCCTGGGTCATCGGCCTTAGTGTCTCTCTCCACTTGAGTTTAACTCGCTACGTGTTGCTAGGCTGAGTGTCTTCGATGCTTGATTTTCAATTTCGGTTGCTGTTGGTCTTAGTAAATGAGAATGGCATGTGGACCTCAGTTAAGTCATTGGAATTGTGACTTGCTTTCTTTTCACTGACTAGTGTTCTTCCTCTGCTGCACTGTGTGGTGGATGGGAAAACGCACTAACATCTCAGTAACTAATCTATTACCCACCTGCTTGGATACAAACACCAGGCATGTGGCAAATTACTTTACATGCCGATGAAGCCTGTGTTTTGGAAAAATGTTGGGCTGTTTATACACAAAACATTGTTTTGGATCCGCCATCTCAAGTACGCAGATGAAGAATAGGGAGCTGTATCCTGAATAGGATCATGGACATTCCGGGAAGGGTCAGGTTGGAAAGTACAAGATGTGGCGAGTCTATAATTAGGTACTGACCGTGTTTTATTTGCTTGAGCATCTCCTTGGGCTTAGCTCTGGCATTGGTCACGAACAGGTCTCCAGCCCAAAGGCTTGCAGTAGGATGATGACTCAGGTGGCCAGTTGAGCTCCCCAGGGGCCAAGACAGAACAAGCTCTTCGCTCGTTACATTGTTTCTTTCATGGAACAGAGCGTAGAGTTTCTGACAGATGAGAGGCCAGTGCACCATTTCCAATGAAATAGATGGAGTTGAGGAGGGACAGTACAGAGTGCTCTCCTTGGAAATTATGTTCACTTTCTTCTCAACACTAAGGCGTCTCTCTTATCTTTTTAGGAAAAGTTCTCTTTTGTTTGGAAAAGCTTTGCAAACTACTCTTTTAGAGATACCAAGTCTCAGCCAAGGACTTTCATGAGAAACAGAGTTTGGAATTAGCCGGCTGGGTAGAATAGTTAACACCCTCTATTGATTCAATGAGCTGCTCAATGGTCTCTTCCCACATTGAGCAAAGGGTCATTTCTATCCTGAATACATACATATTCTGTCATACATACTCAGTCATACACAGGAAAGAGATAAGACTTCCATATTCTTGATATGGCTAATGTGATTTTGAAATAATTTAATATTTTTAAGTGAAGTATCCCACGTACTATTATTAGGAGGACCGTATATCCATTTGTTTGTGGTAGCTTTGGCTTATGCCTATGGCCCCAATGTAATTATTCATAGTGAGTGCTTCCTTTCATTTTTCAAAATTGTCCTGGTGTGTGATAAATTGTAGTCACCTCAGTTACCATGGTAGTCCGTGTATCTATCAACAGTAGATCAGTTTTGTTTAGATCAACTCTTCTACTGAGAGAAGCTGCTTAAAATTAAAATGAAAAAAAAAAAAAGAAGTCCATTTAGAATCACTGGAGAGCCATCAGGTGATGAAAAATTGCAGAGCCAAAATGTGGGAGGAGGAAAAGCCTGAGGTGAGCCTAGCTTTTGGATATTTTTCTCCAGATAATTGTCCATTCCAAAAGTGGTGGCTAAGAGACTAAGAAGCTTAGCAGAACTTTCAACAAACTCATCGTGTTTGGAGGCATGGTAACTGTATTCAGGACCTGCCAAAAAGCAGAATCCCTAGTAAACAACTCAGACTTTCTTCGGGAACCCTAAGTCAAGATGAACCAGAAATAGAAAAATTCCCACAGGGACTGAAGTCAAAAATAAAATATTTTCGGATTAGTGTCCCCAGCTTAAGTGCCTGCCAGAGGTCAAAGGACAAAGCCTTTTGGGAGGAATATAAGCCTTTCAGAGCTGCGCATTATCACTAGAGTTTTTCATGTACTATATCTGTCACCCAGTGAAAAAGACAAGACATGATTAAAAACAAAGAAAAAATTGATAAATGAGATAAGAATCCAGATAGTGTATTAACCATATATGGTCTCTAAAATGTGATAAATATATTCAAAGAGTTAAAAGATAAGATTTAAAAATTTGCCAGAGAACTGAAAAATAATAAGAAACTAGATCAGAAAAATATAGTTACTGAAGTTAAAACCTACATAGATGGGCTTTTTAGGGTATCGCAAATCTTTAAAGTCTGCACAACTGAATTAATATACTGAGACCACTGAGTAATATACTGAAACCAATATACTAAACCATTGAACCCACTGAGTGTACATTTATAGTAGGTGAATTTTATGGAATGGAAATTATACTTTAATAAAGCTATGGGTTCAATGGAGCAGATGCTGTTCAAGAGAGAGTTAATGAACTAGAACACAGGGTAGAAGAGAATACCCAAAATAAAGAATGGAGAGGCAGAATGATGGAAAATAAATACAGGGCTCTGAAAGACATGTGAAATAGGGTGGAAAGCCCTAATAGACATGTAACTGGAACTTTAGTGAGAGAGGAGAGAGAAAAATGGAACAGAAAAGATAATTGGGAAAAAATGGCTGAGAATTTCCTAAAACCAACAAATGATACAAACCCACAGAATCAAGAAGCCTTAGAACACACAAGCAGGCTGAGCACAAAGAATCCTTTACCTATAAACAGCATAGTGAGATTTCTGGAAACAAAAACAAAGGAAAAGCTGAAAAGCACTCAGGGCTGGAGAAACAGGTACTTTTGCCTTCAATGGAGCAACAATAAGATTGACAACTTACTCTTCAACTCAAACAATAGATGTCAGAAGGAAATGGAATGATATCTTCAAATTGCTAAAACAACTGTTAACCATGAATTCTACCCCTGCCTAAAAGATTTCTTAAAAATGAAGAAAAACTAAACATCTTTAAAATTATTATCATGGCCAGATATATACTAAAGGAAATACTTAAAAGCATTATTTGGACAGAAGGAAAAGCATTCCAGATCAAAGCTCAGAGATGTAGGAAGGCATGAAGATCAATAGAAATAAGAATTATATAGTTAAATAGAAGTATATATCAACTGTATAAAAGAATAATTTGTCTTTGGAGTTTAAAATATATAGGGAATAAAATATATGATCAAACTAAAACTTAAGTCTGGAGAGATTAACAAAGTTAAATTGTTCTCATGGCCTTAAATTGTGTAGGAAGTAATACAAAACTAATTTGTATTAGCCATTAATAAGTCAAGGATGCATGTTTTAAACTCTGGATAATTTTTAAAAGGACAATGAAGGGATACATAATAAGCCAAGAGAAGTGGAAAGTAGAATAATAAAAATACTCAGATAATTCAAAAGAAGGTAGAAAATGGGAGAAAAAGGATCTAAATAAAAATTAGTTTTGCCCTGGCTGGTGTGGCTCCGTGGTTTAATCACTGACCTGAGAACTGAAAGGTGCCGGTTCGATTCCCAGTCAGGGCACATGCCTGGGTTGTGGGCCAGGGCCCCAGTTGGGGGCATGTGAGATGCAGCTGACTGATGTTTCTCTCACACATTGATGTTTCTCCTTCTCTTTTTCTCCCTCACTTCCCCTCTCTCTGAAAATAAATAAGTAAAATCTTTTTTTAAAAAAGAAATTTTAACATATCTCTCCTAGTAATTATTATAGCCAGCAGACAAAATCAGTGAGGACAGCACAGTGTGAACAAAGTTAATTAACAGATTCGACCTAATTATAAAAGTAGTGTACTCAGCAAATGTAGAATACACATTCCTCTCCAGAGCACATAGAATATTTGACATCACCCATATTCTGAGTCATTGAGCAGCTCAGCAAATTTTAAAAGATTGAAATTATACAGAGAATACTTTCAGATCACGGTGACATTAGACTAGAATTCAGTAACAAAAAGATAATGAAAAATTCCAATATGTTTAGAAATTATCAATCATGGGCCAGTGAAGAAATGACAATGAAAATTAGATGATGTTTAGAAATTAATGACAATGAGCGTGTGAAATATGGAATGCAGCTAAAGCCATGATTCGAGGGACATGCATAGCCTCAATTACATACATTAGAAAAAAAGGAAAGGCTCATGATAAATAACATGAACATTAATTTCAAGCAGTTAAAAAAGAACAACAATTAAACTTTTTTAAAGATTTTATTTATTTATTCTCAGAGAGGGAAGGGAGGGAGATAGAGAGAGAGAGAAACATCAATGTGCGGTTGCTGGGGGTCATGTCCTGCAACCCAGGCATGACTGGGAATCGAACCTGAGACACTTTGGTTGGCAGCCTGCACTCAATCTACTGAGCTACGCCAGCCAGGGCTTAGAACAACAATTAAATTTTAAAAACAGGTCTGAGGAAGGAAATAAAAATAAGAGAAGAAAGTAATGAAATAGAAAACAGACATCCCATAGAGAGACTCAATAGAGGTAAAGGACTAATAACATTGATAAATCTTGATGAAACTAATCAAAGAAAAAAGTACAAATGACCAATATCAGGGAAGAAAACAGGAACATCACTACATTTAAAAGATAATAAAGGGAAAAAAGATAATAAAGGAAGGAATATGATGAATAACCCTAAGGCAATATTATAAAATTTTCTTTTCCTTCCTCCCTTCCTTTCTTTTCTTTCTTCCTTCCCTCCCTTCCTTTTCTTTTCTTTCTTTCTTTCTTTCTTTCTTTCTTTCTTTCTTTCTTTCTTTCTTTCTTTCTTTTTCTTTCTTCCTTTTTGTTTCTTATCTACTTATTTATTTTTGAAATGAAATTTTAAAAGAACTGAATGAGTTTTCTAAAAATGCCATTATCAAAACTGATATAAGAGAAGCAACAGTCATAGTAGTCCTATATCTACTCATGTGAACGTGTAATGAAAGCCGTACCACAAGGATGACTTCAGACCTAGATGACTTTTGTGCTTAATTCATTGAGTATTTAAGGAAGAAATAACACGTATTTTTCACAAACTGTGTCAGGTAATGGAAAAAGAAGAAACACTCCCAGCTTGTTTCAAGAAGTCAGCAGAATTCTGACACTGAAACCTGACACTGTGAAACAGGCAGAGGAGCACCAGCGCCGTGGCCCTGGGAGCCACCGCTGTGGACTCCTGCCGCCCCCTTGGCTCAGAGGGAACAGAGCAGGTGCTGGAGAGGTGGATGAGGTCGCTCTGGAACCGAAGCCCACAGAGCTTTTCCTTATTCTCTGCACACATAAAAGTCTCCCAAATGTTCCTCGAACCCTAGGGAAGGGGAAAGGTCCCTGAAAACACAACTGAAATTAAATTTTTATCAAGTGAGGTCCAGAATTAATTAGAAATAAAGTAACGGCATATCCCTTGCACTCAGCTTGCACCAAATGTGGGGCAAATGTATGCCTATTACACATAGAATCAGCTCCAGGTCCTGAGGGAACCCATATTTGGGGGAGAGCAGTCTCACTTCTGGATTGGGGATCAGGCAATCAGGTGTTGGTACAAAGAATCATATAGAAGGGGACTGGGCAGGGCTGGGGGTCCCCTTTAAAGGGTGTGGGGCAGTGGCATCCACTTTTGGTGGTGTGACGTGGCCCGTGACTCTTGCCTGCATTTGCGTGGTTACTCAGATGGACTGAGAACCCCACACAGTGCCCAGAACGAATTTTAGTTAGAAGTCCTCAGCAGGGTGGTCCTGAAGCACGGAGAACTTACCAAACTCTTTGTAGTCTGGAATGAAGTCATCTCTCCTAGAACCTTGATGAGAAACTCATTTTGTTCACCCACGTTATAGATGATGAAGTTGTGGTGGAGGGAGAAGTTCTGAGCCTAATACAAGTTCCCAGGCCATTTGTTTCTGGAAAACCTTAAGAGCAGAGTTCCTCTTCTTGACTGACTTTCCAGACTTCACTAGAAACACTAATGTGGTGTCTGAAAAAGATGGGCATTGGAGTTAAATAGATTACAGGCTTAAATTCGGGCTTTGCTGCCGATTACCTGGATGACCTTGGCCACAGTTCTGGACACCTCAATTTTGTCCTCTTCATAATAGTAATAACTTATCTCACAAAGTTAGGAACAAATATAGGGAAGTCTATTTACTTATTCATATTTTACTTATTGAGCAAATAGTACTGGGTATCTATGCTGTAGCTAGGCAAGAAGGCAGGCAGTGTTCCTGTTACCATAGAGCTGACAGCCGATAGAAGGGACAGGGAACAGGAACTAGCTGAACACAACTAAGGTAAAGAATGATAGCGAGGCCACTTTGATAAGGGTGACAAGAGGAGAGTTCTCAGCCCTGGCTGGCGTAGCTCAGTGGATTGAGCATGGGCTGCGAACCAAAGTGTCGCAGGTTTGATTCCCAGTCAGGGCACATGTCTGGGTTTCAGGCCATGACCCCCAGCAACGCACATTGATGTTTCTCTCTCTCTCTCTCTCTCTCTCTCTCTCTCTCCTTCCCTTCCCTCTCTAAAAAAAGTAAATAAATAAAATCGTAAAAAAAAAAAGAGGAGAGTTCTCTCGTTATAAAGCACCAGCCAAAGGGCACAGTGCATGCCAAGGCCCCGAGGTGGGATCCCAGATGCATGTCTGAGGAACGGGACGAAGGACCCTTGTGGCTGGAGGCTGGTGAGCCGTGGAGTGACTAGAAGGCGAAATGGCAAGGCCCCATTGCTCTGGGTCTTCCAGGCAATGGACGTGTGGACGTTGTGATAGGTGTCCCAGATCGAAGGGGAAACTGCTGGAGAGTTTTAAACAAAGGAGTCACAGAGTGTGGTGTGTTTTATTTATTGTGTTAAATTTATTTATTTATTTATTTTTAAGATTTTATTAATTTATTTTTTTAGAGAGGGAAGGGAGAGAGAAAGAAACATCAATGTGCGGTTGCTGGGGGCCATGGCCTGCAACCCAGGCATGTGCCCTGACTGGGAATCGAACCTGCGGCACTTTGGTTCACAGCCTGCGCTTAATCCACTGAGCTACGCCAGCCAGGGCTAAATTTATTTTTAATTGTAGTTGACATGCAATATTATATTAGTTTCAGATGTACAGCATAATGAGCGAACATTTATACACCTTGTGAAGTGATCGCCATTATAAATGTAGTAGCCATCAGTCCCTGAACATAGTTATTACAACGTTATTGACTATATTCCCCATGCTGTGCTTTACATTTATGAGACTTAGTTTATAACCGGAAGTTATAATTTAATCCTTCTTAATCCTCTTCCTGTTTTCTGCCCATCCCTCTGGCTACCATCAGTTTGTTCTCTGCATCCAGGTTTTGTCTGTTTCTGTTTTGTTTGTGATTTATTTTTTAATATTTTTAAATGTATTGATTTGAGAGAACGAGAGGCATCGATTTGTTATTCCACTTATTTATGCATTCATTGGCTGATTCTTGTATGTGCCCTGACTGGGGATTGAATCCACAACCTTGGCATATTGGGATGACTCTAACCAACTGAGCTACCCAGCCAGGGTGGTGATTTTTAACTTTTATTTTTTAATTAAATTTTTTTAAATCCTCACTTGAGGATATGCTTAGAAAGAGGGAGAGGGAAAAACACTGATGCCGGAGAAACATTGATTGGGTGCCTCCCCTACTCACCCCCACCAGGGATCTAACCCACAGCCTTTTGGTGCATGGGACGATGCTCCAATCACCTAAGCCACCCAGGCAGGGCCATGATTAATTTCTTAAAGAGAATGTCCTGGCTGCTACATGGAGAACAGAAGCAGAGAGACCAGTTAACACACATGGACAGTGTGTGGGGGAGAAGGGACTTCACTACAGTGGCGAAGTGGAAAGGTGAGAAGAGGAAGGTTCAGGATGTATTTTGGAGGTAACACTGATGGATTAAAAGTGGAGGGGGAGGGGGAAGGGAGCAATGGAGCATTATTTTAGGATTTCAGGAGGCAGTGCGATTTCCTGAGATTGGAAAGGGAGATGGCATTCAGAAGTTGTGTTCGGGACAGCCTCGTGGAGATGCTGGCTGGGATGTCAGGAAGGCAGCTGGGTCATTTACGCGTAGAGCTGGCGTGGGGGAGAGTCACTGGCTCCAAGGTGGTGTCTGCAGGTGTAAGATTGGGAAAGACCACCCAGAGAGAGGGAGCAGGGAAGGGAAAAGGGCTCAAGACAGAGCCCTGTGGCACCAAAATGTGCAGGTTGGACCCAAGAAAGAGGAGCTAGCAAAAAAAAAAATAAAATAAAAAATCATTGAGAGGAGCTTTCACTGAAGTTAAAGCAGCATTGGGCAGGCGGTATCCCAGAAGTCGAGAAGCATCCCGTTGACCAGCCGTCGCTGGACGCACAGTAGACACTGCGTGATTTAGTTTTCCCTTAATATAAATCGTGTCTTTCTTTTATCTTAGGTCTTTCAGGGGGTAAAATTTTACTTTGCTTCCCAGTGTAAATTCAATTTGCAATGACATTTTTTACCTCTTTCCTAATGTCTTTGAAAGCTGAAATACGGGGCCCCGCAGAGTTGTGGCCCGGCCACCCCACTTGGAAGGCACACACTTAGCAGCCTGCAAACGCAGCAAGTGAAGGCTCCTCCTCTGCCGTAAGTTCACATGATTTAATTTGTCTGAGTTAACCTGCCGTCGGAGGTTTCCTTCGAGTCCTGACATCGAGCAGAGTAATTAATGCTTTAGGCTTTTAGGAACTGTTTCAGGTTTTTTTTTTTTTATTCATCACCGTAGTGATTGCACGTATGAATTATGAAGGAGTTATTTTGGTCGTTGGATTTCCTCCCCAGAAAAATTTCCATATTTGTTCATTATGAACTGATTGCCTGGAGAAGAAGAATAAAAGTGGAGAATGTTCCTTGGGTCCTAGGCGGACATTTCAAATTACCCAGAGTGAGGGCTAGTTCATAGTAAACGGAAGTGCGAGTTGTTCGAAGTTGGTAGTTAAGTGCTTGCTCTTTCCCTCACTGTCAGTGCGAGATTCTTTGTGACTGCCCCGCATAGACGGGTTTTTGTGAGCTGTTTGAAGGGGCGTGAACATCAGGAGGCGTGCGCAGGTATCATTTGGCTTGTCTGCAATTCCCGTCACCGGAGGAAGGCGCGCTGTTCTTTGGGCCTTGTTCCAGGAGACGGAGGTATCTAAGTAAGTGGAAAGAAACAATTCCTTCTAATTTTATTTGGGGAAAGCATCATGGATTTTCCAAACTGTGTGATTTTATTTGAGACCAGCGTATGAAGAAGAAATGGGATGGGTGGCGTCTAGTCATTAGGAATCGATCTCAAGTGTAAAAAACAAAACACAATAAGTGTTTTGTGTGAAACTCCACTGTCCTGCCCTCCCCTCGCCCCCCCCCCCCCCAGCCATCCATTTGCCCCAGGCACAGGCGGGTTTTCTGCATAAATGCTACTGTGCCTGCAGGTGGGTCCTGCTGGCTGTTTTCCTTGGCGTGGGGGAAAACGTAGGTTTCCCCTGTGTCTCCCGGAAATTTTACTCCATGCCTTTCACTTTGACAAGAGACTCGCTGCTTTGCTGGGAACAGGGCTCTTTTCAATGATTAGAGCGATTTTCCATGATTCTGCCATACTTGGGGAAGATTTCTGAGACTACAAATAAAAGACGGAGTGGTTAAATCAGTGTCTGGATGGAGGCAGCCACTCTGGGAGTAGGCAGGGCCGGGGCTGTTGAGCGAAAATACCTGTTATTGCTCTAACTGCCGTCTCTACTTCTCCTAAGTGGCCGGTTGGGATGAGGGGTGGGGAAAGGGTCTGGATTGGGTGGGAGGAGGTCCATTTGCAAAGTCGACCAGGGAAGTACTCAGACTGGGCAGCAGACCCCCGATCTGCATCCTGCCTAGATAAGGGTTTGACACCCAGCAGACACCGCCCTGCTCCTGCTGGGGGAGCTTGCTGAGACGGACTGTGCACTTCTAATCTGATGGTATTTTCATCTTAATTTACTTGCAACCTGCTTTTTTTTTTTGTAGGTAACAGCATTTCTGACAAAGGTGATAAATTTGCTAAAGCTTAACATTAAGATTCTTTCCTCATATGCGTGTTATATAATTATATATACATTTGGGCTCAAAGGTCCCAGTCTAACACATTCCCTTCGCAGGAGTACCATTCGAGAGCCCGTTCTCTCATTAATTTTATTTGACATTTATGTCAACATTACATTCCTAGCCTAAAGGGAGAAATCACATGTGTACACAGGGGTGTATTTTAAAGTGGAGTATTTAGTTTGGCAGTGAAAAGCAGCCAGCTAAGTCTGCTAAAGCAGAATTCTCTAAATTAGTTAATAGAAAGTGGTCTAAAAGCACGAAATCGAACTTGTTCTACAAAGTGCTAAATGCCGTTTCGGTATTTGTTACATTTTTTTCCCTCTGGGGCTCCCCCGGAGTTGACTTTAAAATGGTGTCTGGCAAGTTGACTTGGGGGCCATCGGAGGCCAAAGAAACGGTCCGAAAAGAAGTCCCCACGGCGCCGGGAGTGCAAGTTGCTAACGTGAGACCCGGCGCAGACATCAGCCCCGATGCCTCTCCCACTTACGTGGTAACTGCAGAGCCCGGAGTTTATCAGCGGAACCGCTCCCCACTGCTGAAGGAGGTTTCCACGGACTTGGCCGTGGAAGTGGGGGGGCAGTTGGGAGCCCCGTCCGAGCATCATAACTGTGTTATTTCTCCAACCAGCCAGCTGATCACGTGGCCGCGACGTTTCTTGGCGCTTCCAAAAGGAGACTGAACCATGATCGCGGGGGCGGGGGGTGGGGGGGCGGCAGGGGTTGTCAGCCCGAAGCCAGGAATGATTGTTAGACGACTGTTGATGTCCTCTGCCTTAGGGGTCTCGGTTGACTTTTGAGTCAGTGGGTGCCACCGGAGAGAAAAGCAGCTACCCCCCCAAGCAGCATCCAAGGGCCTCACTTGGGCAGTTCCTTTTGGTTCCGGAACGCTGACTTCCAGGTTCTTTGCAGTTTGTGGGTTCTCGAGCTGCGCTTTGTGCTTGGCCTTAAGGATGAATGGCAGACCGGCGCTTTGTTTTGCAGGGAGCTCAGCAGCGCGTCGGGGAAGACCAGCCTTGGGCGCAGGCAGAGAGCAGTTTGTGAAGCCGTCCTGCGTCGTCTACATTCCAGCACCCATCTCCACCCCACTGTGGCCTCCCTGCCCTGCCAGGGCTTACTGACCCACGGCAAACATCCCAGTCCCTTCCGTGCTGTCTTCATAGGCACTCTGTAGAGTCCAGTGGTTGGTGACCCGCAGACCTGCGAGCCTGTCCAGATGGCAAGGCCCCTCAAGGTCCTCACTAGAGAGATTTTAACTGTGACCTTCTGGTATCAGTGTCTGCTGGGGGTCCGTTGGTGGGCTGGCCACCTAATGCCTCTGAAAGTTAGGAGTGCTGTCCGGGAAGATGAGGAGGGGTGCAGTTGAAGTTCATGAAGGAGAAACTCGAGTCTGGATCGGCCTCAGCGGCTTAGACAGCTTTGTTCCTAGCACCTTAGCTTGGCTTTGAGGGTGTCGTGGTTTTCTTCCCTCACCTTTTCTTCGTAAGCTCTGGCTAGGCCCGGTGGGTGCATTTGCATGCAGGGTAAGCTCTGGTGGTGGTGGTGGTGGTCTCTGTCTGTGTGTGGGGGGAGGGGGGGAGGTGCTTGGCTGCGGAGTTCTGATATACCCTTGCAACTCTCTTATAAGCACCTCACGTAGAACTAAGAAATTCGCCATTCTCCGGCAGTCAGGGCAATTCTGGATTTCACAGAGAGGAGGTTTTGAGAGCTAGAAAGGCCCCGGAGGTCTGAGCCACTTTTGCATGTAGAGAGAACCCCAGAGAGGTTCTAAGGGCCAGGTTTCCTGCCAGTTGCCCTGTCTTCTTTTCTCCTTACAGCTACCGCCTATAGGACCATCAGAGAAGCTTCCTATGGAGACACCAGTGCAGTGGGGTGGACAGTGGCAGAAATTCCTTGACTGAGAGCCGATACGAGTTGTGTTCCAGCACGCTGGAATGGCAGGGTCTTCCAGACCGTGGATCACACCCTGAGGCCATAGGCTCAGGCTGGCAGAGCTCTCCCTGGCCCTTAGCTTAGTTAACCCTGCCGCATTTTCTGGGTAGGAGACGATTCCAGGCAGCTGTTGGTGTCCTCTCTCGTCTCTCCCGGCCAGCCACCAGGCATACCTGTTCCAGGCCTGTAGCAGCCCCAAAGACGGCCTGATACCGTATCGGGGAGTGTTTGCCATGGAACTGATCCGTCCTTGTTGAGGCCATGCCTCTGTTTTAAACATAATTCAATGAGCTACTATTCCCTTAGAAACACCCATTTTTCCGGCATTTTTGCTGCCGCCTCCAGCTGCCCTTGGGGGTCTGAGTCCATTCAGGCTGCTGGAATAGTACCGCTGCCTGGTGGCTCATGAACAGCAGAAGTTTCTTTCTCGCCGTGTGGAGGTGGAAGTCTGAGGTCAAGGTGCCAGCATGGTGGGGCGAGGGCCCTCTTCTAGGTCACAGACTTCTCCACGGCAGCAAGGGCTAAAAGGCTCTCTGGGGATCTCCTGAAAAGGGCACTAATCCCCATTCACGGGGCCTCCACCCTTGCGACCTAATCACCTCTCAAAGGCCGCACCTCCTAGCACCACCACATTGGGGTTAGGACTCCAATGTGTGAATTCTGAAGGGGACACAAACATTCAGATCAGAGCGAAGGGGACACTCTTCAGCCAGGAAATGGTGAGGATCTGCTCTGGGGGGGCTGGGAGGATTGGGTGGGGGCCACAGGGAGAGGGCTCAGATCAGCAGCAGTGGAGGACAGTGACCCTGGGGACAACCCCCTCTGCCTCGGGTCCCGTTAGGAAGTAGTCTGACACGGAAGACCGCGCTTTACACACATGCCCCCTCCTCCCTTGGCCTTCACACATGGCTGGATAGCTGGGGCTGACGGGCCCATGGTGCCTGGCCCCAGTGCCTGCTCACCTGGCATCCGGCTTCTTGCTTGGCCCGGCCCGGGCCCGGCCAAGCAGGGAACATGGGTGTGTTCCTACTGTGCGCTGTGCAGAGGGGCGCTGTCGGGCAGCTTTCTTCCCCAGTGCAATTTAGAGGTTGCCACTGGACCGGCTCTGTGGCTGGAGGGCCCAGTCCCTTCTTTTCTTTTCTTTTTAAACATTTTATTTATTTATTTTTAGAGAGAGGGGAGGGAGAAAGAGAGGAAGAGAAACATCGATGGGTTGCTTCTTGTCCCAACTGGGGACTGAACTTGCAGCCCAGGCACATGCCCTGACCAGGGTGAACTGGCGACCTTTTCTTTGCAGGGTAGCCCGGCCCCTTCTGTAATGAGATATTTGGAAAGCAACAAGTGCAGCCGGTTTTCTCTAAGTGCAGCTTTATTGGCATCTGGCTTCTTGTAATATATTTTTAATATACTATGTGTCCTGTATCTGAGTAAATCAGTAGGTGTGTTTTGAAATTAAATATTTGCCAAGGGCCAGGCTCTCGTGGTGTTCAATTATTGATAACAAATTTCACAGACACTGTATGAGAGTTGATGATATATGATTTTCAAGTGACCTGCCATTTATTAGACTTTATCTGCCCATGAAATCCATTTCCAATTCAGACCATATCTACTGTGGGGATTGCTTGCCAGAAATCTATTCCCAGGTTTCTCCTTATTTCAGTGAAATATCTCTGTCTCAGCACCTTTCCCAAGGTGGCTGATCTAATCAGGGCCCCAATCACTTATCGCTTCTCATTTCCTTTGGCAGGTCTGTCAAACTGGAAAGTGTACACTCGGAAGCAATAGGGACCCACCCCCTTTGCCCTTTTCCAGCATAGCTGGGGTAGAAAGAGAACTCCCCGAACCAGAGCCCAGCTCCAGGGTCCAGAAACAGAACCAGGACCACCTCTGTGGTCAGAGACACAGAGGTCGCCTGCCTTTCCCTGCGTCCAGAGCTGTCCCGCACGTTTCCTGGGCGAACAGGGCTCAGCGACCCTGAGCAGCCAGAGCTCATTTGCATGGCGTGGCAGGCCCGGGGTCCTTGAGCCTCCTTCAGCTCCCCCTCCTGCCCACCTGCCCTCTAGACAGGTACACGCTTCTGGCTGCTGCGAGGGCCAGCTGGCAGGACGACTCCGACGTGTCTTCACAGAAATAAAATTTGTCACCTCTGTGTTCTCCACCTCTGTTCTTTCATGTTTAACCAGCACTCTGAATCTCCAAACATGTCAGGGTTTCTATTTTGTTTCCTAATTAATTCAGGAAAGGAGCAGAAGATATTGCTAATGAAAGAAGAGAGAAAGGGACAGGTAGGGCCGAGGACGGCTTTTATTTTTCAGTTAGATAAGCTAATGGAAGGAGTACATGCCCACAGTTTGAGAAATGACTTGGGCCTGCCAACACCTGGCTGATTCTTGGCCTGCCCTGGACCTGGACGGAATTTATGAACACGTCTAAATTGATCAAATAGGAAGGCAAGCCTTTCTTCTCATACCGATGGACAGTGACACCTCATTTTTGCCAGGCCCAGGGGAGGGTACGGGTTTCCACATATATTAATTTTTTAATTATTTGAAATGTATTGTTTTAGCGCCATTTCTGCAATCTACATCCTATGAGTACATTAAACCTAATTTAACCTTTGTCTTGATGATTCAGAATCATCTTTGTAAATATCTGGAGCTGTGCACTTTAATGATTGCAGAATCTTAACACTCTCAAGGGTGTAGGGTTTTAATTAACTGAGCATTTCCTCCATGCCATTGTTACCAAAAGGCTAACATAATAGAATGCAATAATGGAAATAGTTCTAAATTTGGAGCCAAAACTCTGGTTCTCATTTAAGTTTAATCATTGATTAGCTGTTTGACCTTTAGCAAGTCTCCTAACCTCTCTGAGAAGTTACTTCTTCGTCTACAAAAACGGGGACTTGGACCATAACATTCCCAATGTATTTAGATTGCTAAAATTTATAATGTTATGAGGAAAGACCATGCTATTCTGTGATTCTAGTTGTCTTGAGGGCCCTTGAAGTTAGGATTTTTAATTTATTTATGATATGGCCCCAGGTTGTTAGCGTTTTCTAGATATTGTGTTGGCTTTGAAGCTTTTCTGTATTTCACGTGTTGCAAACCGTAGCCTCTGGTAAACCTGGGCCCACCACCTGTCTTTGTAAATAACATCTTACTGGAACACGGCCCATTCATGCATTTGGTATCGTCTCTGGCTTCTTTTGGGGTGACAGTGGCGGAGCCGAGTAGTCCCCTTAGAGAAGGCAGGAGTCATAATGCCTAAAATATTTACTATCTGCTCTTTAGCTTTCCAGGCAAAGATGGCCAGCCTCTGCTTTATTTTTATTTATTTACGTCTCTCAGTCTATCAGTTTTCCAGGAATCTGGTTTAACTGACCACAGCTACCGGGCTGGGGGCCGAGAAACCAGACAACACAGCTCCTTAGAACGAAGGTCCAACGAGGGTCCGCAAGCTCTGAGCGGAAGTCCGGGTGGACAGTCTTTGAGGATAGCACTGAGAGCATGGGCTCCGTAGCTGTTTAGAGGTCCTTCTCTCTCATGAAGGTTTCTGGATCGTTCAGGGTAGTTAGTTATTCTGTATAGTGGAAGCCTTGCCACAATTTGAAATATCTAGAAACAGTTGTTTTATTTTGCTGACAGAGGTCACGGATTTGCCATAAAATCCGCTTCCTACCTATGTGTACCACTTCATACAGGTGGTGTCGCTGTCATGGTCAGTAGGCTCAACGCAAAGGTAGCAAACGGAACCTTCAATCAAAAGACCTGGGTTTCCATCCTGCTCAGCGGCCCTGTGTCTCTTTGACCTGAGGCCATCCCTTCCCTTTGCCAAGCGTGTTTCTTCATCTATAAAATGGGAAGGATTCTAAATTCGTCACAGGGTGTGCTGCAAGGGATATTGTGTTTCAGTTCTACCCTTCCACTGCCTCTCCGGCCACTTGGAGCGGTTAGCACACTGTCATGCCAAATTGCAGAGAATAAAGTGGGCCACAATGACGGGCACGCTCATGGTGCCTTCGGATTTAACACGGGACTCCACAATCTCTCCTCTGTGGCCAGGTGAGCAAGTCTTACCAGAACCTTGCATTGGCCGAGTTCATGATAAAATCAAACTTGGGTTCTGTTACGCCCTGTCCCTGTGCAGAGCTCCCTGGGTGGTAAGGGGCAGGAGCTGGGGTAAGGGGCGAGATACAGACATTCATGGGACTGTAGTCTCATTAGCATCAGCCCCACTTCCTGTCATTTACAGGTGATGGCACTGTTTCGTGGGCATGGGCCTGAGACCAGGTATGCATTCCTGCCGTGTAGATGAACCGCCTCTTTCTCTGGTCTCTAAGTTCCTTAAAGGCAGGCAACTGTTTTTGCTTTTTGTTTTTTTTAAATTTTAGCTCCAAATCTCCGTCGACAAGAACAATGTTCAGCTTCCACAAATATATGTTGAATTGATTTGTCATGACCAAGGTTTTCTGGCAGCATAAAGATGTCTTAGAGGTTTTTGTGTTAACTGTGTATCTAGGTAGACTTCTGTGGCAGCCATATGTTTTAAATTCATGCAGCGTACAGTGCTCAGCATAAAAGCACAGCCACCCCATGCGGGAGGTGCCCTTCCTTTAGGAGACAGGAATGGAAGGCAGGCCACAGCTGTAGCTACAGCAGAGCTGGCTGAAATCTCAGTGGGAAGGCTCGCCTTAGCCTGTTGCTCTCCCCAGATCACCATCTCCATCCTCTCTGTGACTCCGAGGCCGGCCCCCACTTCTCACCTCCATCCTTTTTGCCCCAGTGCTGTCAATGGGTAATGTGGGTCAGATGGTGGGGAATAGACAAAAATACTAATATACAACTCAACTTGAAGCTTACCTAAGGCAGGGCCAAACTGTACCCTGGTGACTGTTGTGAATAAAACTGTGCTGCATATTGGAAAGTTGCTACGAGAGTAGACCTTAAAGCTCTCATCACCAGGAAAAAACACTCTAAGTAGGGTGACAGATATTAACTAGACTTACTGTGATAATCATGTAGCAATATATACAAATATCAAATCATTACATTGTACACATGAAACTAACAATGTTATATGTCAGTTATACCTCAAAAAAAAATAAAAAAATAGAAAGGGCCAAATCATTCATGATCCAAACCACATGTAAATACATATAGGAGTTTCTTCCTGTTACATATGTTTTCTTGGGAAATGAATGACAAACACTTGATTTATTCATTTTAAAAAATATTAAATCTCTGATGGTTGTTGGCGCAACAGCAGTGAAAAGGACAGAGGAGGCCTTTGCCAGCAAGGAATTTGTAGATAATTAACAAGTAAACAAACAAATGAAACAGTCGAAGACTGTGGTAAGAAGTGATGAAGGACATAAACGATAGGGGCCACCTCTGTGGAGGTGACATGTACAGAGAGTCTGAGAAATCCAGGAGCTCCTTATGCAGGTGTTGGAGAGAAGAGCTTCCAGGCTGAGGGCACAGCATGTGCAGACACCCGGAGGCCGGTGGACGGAGCCCGGTTGTTTGTGGGGTTGGAGCAGCGCGAACACAGGGAAGAGTGTGGCTTAGGTGGCGGCGGAGGGACGGTAAGGGGCAGGCTGCTCTCGGAGGAGGTTGGGTTTCCCCTAGCTGCTGTGGGAAGCCGTTGGTTAGTTTCAGCATGAGAATGGCATGGAGAGGTTTCCGTTTAGAGCATCACCTTTGCTGTTGTCCAGAGCCTGGTCCTGAGGTGAGTGTGACTGCAGCCATGGAGACCAGGGAAGCGATGTCCCTGGTGCAGGTCAAGGTGCGAAGAGAACTTTCAGGTTTATTGGAAGGGAGGGACAAGGATCCAAGGGGTTGCATTTATTAAGATGTGGGAAACTGGGGGGCTGGTGGAAGGACAGATTTGGGGGGAAAGTCTAAAGTTCCGCATGTTCTGATTTGAAATCAGGTGTGTGGATGGCACAAGGCACCCTTTGGAGCTGGTTCACCTTCCCTGTCCATGCCACTCGTGAATCGTCCCTCGGATGAACAACGAGGCTTGTTCTTACGTGTGAATCTTCCCTAGGTTTTGTATCGTGTGGCACTCACAGTGGGTGACATAACCACTTGCTTGCAGTAGGTGCTCACTACGTAATTGGTCATGACTGGCTTGTTCAAAGACTCGACTCCACAGCAAGAGGAAGGAACCGTGGCTGGGGGAGGAGGGGCACGTGCAGAGGGTTTATTTGGTGTGTGTGTGGTGTCGGTGAGGAAATGGCCAGTTTTCTGGAAAGAGACATTAGATGACTAAGAGGAAGGAGTGAAAGAGAAACTAGTTTGAGGGAACATACCTGGACATCGGCTCGTGGTCACCTTGCTTGATCCCTGTACCTGTACCGTCGGGCTGGCTGTTGGTTGGGGTCAGGGTCACATGTATACACACCCCTGTCTTCCCTTTCCCTTTCCACGTGTCCTCCTTTCTCTGCCCTGCTCTCTGATCCCCTCCTTAGAGGGGGACAGGCAAGGTGATGGGGAGGAGGAGGAGAGCAAAGCCACAGGCTCCATACAGGTGTCACAGGGGCAGGGGACATCGTCTGAAGTGTGCTGTAGCTGCTGTCACACACACATGTGACTCGGTCCTGAACAATTTCATCTCCCGAAAACCAGCACGACGGGCGTCATTTTCTCTTCATGGTCTCAGTGTTCGGGGAGATCGAAGCTGGTGGTAGCGGCACCACTTATTAACTTAAAAGTGCTTTTCTGTGATATGTCCCATGTCCCAAACTAGTAATTTTTGACAAAGCACAATAATGAGGGCAATGTCTCGTGATTTTTAAAAGCTAAGCGTTTGTTGCATTTTTTAAAAAAAAATTCGTTATTTCTTCTCTGTAGGAAAGTAAAGAAATCGGTGGTAAAAATAATAATTAAATGCTGACAGTGCTAAATTTCTACCCAGCATGAGCTGGCAGCAGTTTCATATCAAAACATTAGGTCATTTGAAGAAGAAAAAAATCTGATTAAATACCTCTGTAGGCTTTTCTGATTAGCCGTTCTTAAAAGAGTCCGTGACAGTAATGAAAGGGTGTAATTTGACAGCCGCAATTTACTCTTGAAAGAAAGGTAAAATAGAATAGAGCGTATGCATGAGGTTTTACAGGAATTTCGTGTGGGTCTTTACTAGCGGGGTTTGTTTTACTAATGATTAGTTGCGAGCCGTTCCGAAGAGCCCACCAGCCAGGGGTTATGTGAGATGACAAGTACGTGGTGTCGCCGGGGCGAGGGTTGGGGGGACTGTCTCCACGCCGGCCTTTCTTCGCCTTCTTTCTTCTTCTCCTCCACGCAGGCGGTTTCGTGTCCTTGGGGTTAAATGACCTTGACGGGAGCAGGTTTGGGAAGGGAAGTGTAGGTTGCAGAGATCCTCCTCGCATCCCGTGTATTAATTTTCTGAGTCTGGCAGCTCCTGGCGTCTCTTTGTATTAACTCGCCGCGGCACGAGGGCTGCGGGCCAGGTTTGACGTGGAGATGGAGCGCTTGTGTGGCATATGGTAAATGCAGCCGCCGCTACTAATTAGTCTTTCTCTTCACTTTCCCCTTGACTTCGGCTGGTCTTCGAAGGTTTCTTGAATTTGGAAGTGTTCTCCTTTTTTCAGCCCCCGTTACACCCTGACCTTCGGCAGGTAGGAGAGTGAATGATTTTCTGGACTATGATGTGATAGACTCATATCTTCCACCCTAAGAGAGGCCTTAGGGCTCGTCCAGCCCAAATACTTCATTTCAAGGACCAGAACACTGGGTCCAGGGGGTTCACCTGGGGGGACTTGGGGAATGGAGCCTGGAACGCAAGCCTCCCATGCTTTAGACGAGCCCGTCTGTGGTTTTTCTTTCCTGTCCTACCTACCAGAGCTGAAACGAAGCAATTGTATTAGTGTCCTCTGGCTGCCGTAGCAAAGTTCTACCCACTGGGTGGCTCTGTTCTCTCCTAGGTTCTGGAGGAGAGCATCCCAAATCCAGGTGTGGGCGGGGCTGTGCAGACCTCCGCTCCCCGGGAGCGTCTGCTCCGCCCTTTCCTTTCTCCGAGCGTCTGGAGCTGCCGGCGTCCTTGGCATTTCTCTTCTGTGGCTGCGGCTGCGTAGCCCCGGGCTCCGCCCTCACTTGCTGTGGTGTTCTCTCTGTCCGTGTGTCTGTCCGTCTGTCTCTGTCTCTTATGAGGACACCAGTCGTATTGGATTGAGGGCCCACCTTACTCCAGTATGATCTCATCTTAACTAATTGCATCTGCCAGATCCTATTTCCAAATAAGGTCACCTCCTGAGGTCCCAGGAGCTAGGGCGTCAACATACTTTTTTTTCCCCTCAGTACTTTTATAGTTTTCCTTTTTACTTACATTTTTTTGTTGCACTTAGAGTGTATTTTTTTAATCACACTTTACAGTCAATATTATTTCCTATTAGTTTCAGGTATACCGACATATCTGTTTAGGGGACACAGTTCAGTGTGTAACAGGTGAGCTGGGGTCAGGCTCTCCGTGACGAGTCCGGGAGACAGTTGACGGCGATGAATCATTATCACCTTCAGCTGCACTTTCAGGGCTTGTTCTGTCTTTATGCTTTTCCTGTCAAGTGCAGGAACCCGAGTCCTTTCCATTTATTATTAATGACGATGATGTGTAGCTTTCACTTTCAGCAGGGAGTGAGAGCATGTGAGGCAACCCGGGGATTAGCCATAAAGACAGGATGAAGTTAGAATGCAGAGACAAGATTTGAGTTGCAGATTTTTTTAAGATTTTATTTATTTATTTTAGAGAGGGAAGGGAGGGAGCTAGAGAGAGAGAGAGAGAGAGAAACATCAATGTGCCGTTGCTGGAGGTCATGGCCTGCAACCCAGGCATGTACCCTGACTGGGAATCGAACCTGCAACACTTTGCTTTGCAGCCCGCGCTCAATCCACTGAACTATGCCAGCCAGGGCTAGATTTTTTTTTAGAGATTTTCTGAGTAATCTTTTCACTCCATATGAAAGCCCTTCAATTTGGAAAGTTGTTTCTACCCGTTTTTATATTCTGTATTTCTTTATAATTTAAAATATACAATAATTTATAGTTTTGATTCTATAATTTATTCAGTAATCATGGTTATTCTTTCTCCTTTTTAAAAATTCATTGATTTTAGAGAGAGAGAGAGAGAGAAATGTCAATTTGTTTTTCCACGTATTTATGCATTCATTGATTGATTGATTGTTGTATGTGCCCTGACTGGGGATTGAATCCACAACTTTGGCATATCGGGATGACGTTCTAACCAAGTGTGCTTCTTTCTCTTTAACTATTATATTTTCACTATTCCTCACTCTAAATTCACCTTCTGGAAGGCTTGACTATTTTAATTTCTTTGATCCTATCACACTCTGCACATAATCCATAATGGCTCTCCATTTCCTGCCATTGTTATCTCCTAGCAGCGACCTTATCCAGCCTCCCGCAAGCGCAAGTGAAGCAGGTTTACTTCCCGATCTCCAAACAGACCTTGTACCTCCTACCTCCTTGCTTTGCTCGGGCTCCTCTTGCCATCTGAAATGGTGTCCCCCTCCGCTTTCTGCTTCTCTGAATACAGCCTACCCTCAGGGTCTTGTATCCATCATCTGCCCTTCATGGATGCTGCCCCAACAGGAAGTGATCTTCTCCTGAGTAAATGCTGTTAGAACTCCTTAGCAGTGCCTCATTTGGATCCCACAGGGCTGCCTTTTCCTGCTGTCTCTTTATAGAGGTAGCAGATTAGCCGTCAGGAGACCTGCCTTCTCCTTGTGGTTCTGCCATTACAACTGCCTGACTTTGGGGCACTTCCAATATTGCCTGCCACCCTGTGGTTCTATGAGAATCAAATGAGAGCCCTGGCTTGTGTAGCTCAGTGGATTGAGTCCAGGCTGCGAACCAAGGGATCACCAGTTCGGTTCCCAGCCAGGGCACATGCCTGGGTTGCAGGCCAGGTCCCCAGTGAGGGCCACATGAGAGGCAACCACACACTGGTGTTTCTCTCCCTTTCTTTGGTAGAAAATTGTACTGCAACAACAATTAAAATAAAATTAAAAAAAAAGAAAAAAAAAAAGAATCAAATGGGGTCGAACATTAAAATTATTTTTTGGAACTTATCTGTGAGAAGTACTATTCAAGTATTTCTTGCTTAATGTACCTCAGTTTACTCACTTGTAAAATGGACCTATTAATAATAATAATAGTACCTAGCGAGGACTAATTGAGTCAAGTACAGAGGGCGGAACCTTGTTTAGAGTAAGTTGTTTCAATAATAGTTAACAGTTGCCATCATTATCATCACCCTCATCATATCTGTATGCCCCTTAGGAGAGAGACCGTGTGCTCTCCTCCGTGCGTAGGGTGCGCCCTCATCTGGCTGCCTGGCAGACACTTGCTGGCTAAACGGGGAGTTCCGTTCTTGTCCTTGTGTGCGGTGCTTACACATACCTTCTCTTTTCCCCTCCCTTTTCCCGAGGCATTGAAATTCCCACTGATCACTCGTTAGCCTGGAAGTTTTCAAATGAATAGAAATCAACTCTCTGACAGCAGTGTTGATTCCGGCTCCGACCCTTAATTACTTTGATAGGTAAATCGCTGCGGTGGTGTGCGGATGCCATCATTCAAAGTGGTCCCCATTCATTTTCTCTCGATACCTCCTCATCGGGATGTAACATGGGCCTGTTTGAAACGGAACATCCTCTGTTTAATTGAGTGTAGTTTTGACAGCATCGAGGTTTGTGGGGTGTCCTCCTAGTAACCCTTTGAAGGTATGTGTGAGAGCAGAACTGTCTTACCAAACGGCCGGGCAGAAAATTTCTTTTTGTGTGTGTGTGTGTGTGTGGTGGCTGGTTCAGTGAGAGCTGGGAAATGGGGAGACACAGAAAAACCTTGCAGATGACTGTCTGGAAGTCAAAGTCTTATACATCGCCTAAAAATACACGGCACAATCTGCTCCCCCCGACACACAGGTTTGTAAATTACATGCTTTTAGATATCGGTACAAATTTCAAATTTCCTTGAAATGCACCCCCCACCTTGGGTAAATAAGGATACCCCAACCCCCTGCCTTGGGTAAGTCTTACCAATACACTTTCTCACCAAGACCAAGTCCGTTCATCCCTTGTATTTTTTTTGTGTGTGGATGGAAAGATAGAAACCCCTTTAGGGACTAATGTGAATATATTTCTTTTCATTCCATATATCAGTATGATGCCCCGAAGGACCCTAATGCCCAAACCTTCTGACAACCGACTCTCTTTTCAGGACATGTGATTTCAGTACTTTAACTAAGAATCGATGGTGCGACAGCAAAATTATCGATGTGTATTTAGGAGTTGTTTTTCCTATAAGAGGTGGACTGAGAAAATGTTCAAATCCTACTGCCTAGGTACAGGTGAGGGAGGAGTAGTAGATACTGCTGCAGGGGGTGCTCCAGGAGGAGACAAAGGAACAAAAAAGGGTCTTGTTGTTGTGATGTGATGGTGAGTTAATATAACAGTCACACCTGGACCCCTTCCCCTACACACACACACACACACACACACACACACACAGGCACATACACACGCATGTGCATACACCATTCCTCCCTACTAACTGGATCACACCAGCCTACCCAGAGCCTTTCTCACAAATGCCACTGTTCACAGTTACACAGACCACTCTCCTTCAGATGCTTTTGGAGCACCGTCTCCTCTGCCACCATGCTTCCCCGGTGCCTGGGAAACCAGGCAGTGCCTTTGAAGGGGTCCCAAAGCCATCAGGGATGCCCCCTCAACATGGCATCGTCCCTTTCTTCCCCTCCAGAGCCTCCCCAGATCCGCACCTTCTGCTCAAGCCCAGGGGGCCTTTCTACGCCTCACTCATCTCAGCTGAGGCTGTACCTCCTGGGCGCACTCCGGAGGTCGTACTCTGTCCAGGCTGATTTCAGCCGGAAGGCACCTGGACCCCCTCACCCATCATTTACTGCCAGCATCCTTCCCATTTGGTCTGGGCGTGGTTCCATGTTCTAAAGGATCCAGAGCAAATCTGTCGGAGATTTCCGAACCAGACTCTGTGGAGGCCACAGAGCAGAGTCAGAAGGGGGAGACCTGGTTTCCAATGTCAGCTTGTCTCACCGGCTGGCTGTGTGACCTTGAGAAAGTGTGTCCTCAGAGCCAGACGGGAAGGGGTATGTGACGCGCTTGTCTCTGTAACTGGCCTGCACACACCTAAGTGGTAGAGCCGGTTTTATTTTCCTTTTGCCTGTCCTTAGAGATACCAAACAGTGAATCACTTGAAAGCAGGTAATATTTGCTGGGCCATGTAATTTTTGGTCCAGAACGATAGGTCATTATAAAGTGATGAGACTTAGATCTGTAAACTGGCTCTTGGAGTCACTTCTAAAATCAGTGACAAGATACACTACTGTTCATAAAACCAGCGTATTCCAGGGCTAGCTTTTTATTGTCCAAAGCTTCTGTACCAGGACTGAGCTGTACAGGTAACTTGGGGATAGGGTACCGTTCCCCATCCATACATGTAGTCAGCACAGGCTGTGTGAGGGGGTGGACCCCAATTTCTCTCCCTATCCCATCACCAGTGATCCAGGGGCTACAAGGGGACCAAACCCGGCCAGCCCCCTGCCTGTGCTCATTTGGTCTGTGCAAGGAAGACTAGCCTAGGCGACCTTCGTTGGCTTTGGAAGGCCCCCCCCCCCCGTTTGCCCCAAGTATGTTTCTGAGCTAGTTCTACTGCCTCTGTCCCCTCCTCAGCTGTCAGAGCACCAGCGGGGCGCCAGAGCTACAGAGAATAACTTTACCTGGTCCTCGCACCCTCCCTCCCTTCAGTGTTAAAAGGAGAAGGTCTGAATCATTGTATTAAAAAAAAAGAGTCCTATGACTTTGTAATCACACTTTCCCTATTACTTTTGGTAGCACTGTGCCTTCCGGGGGAGGCGAGCGAGAATCTAAAGTGATGAATAGCAAGAAGATTCATGTTAAGAGAGGCCTGAGCCTGCTCCAGTGTGAGTAGGTTTCATGAGCGTCACTGAGTCTCAGCCAGGTGACAAAAATCAAGCTGCAGCCCATCTCCGTCCGTTGTCACCCCTACTTTGCAGCTGGCTTTCCGGGGCGCTGTAGCCATTGTGATGGAGCCACCTGCCTGCGCTCCCCACTTGCCTCTGCAAAGCCTGGGTCTGCCAGACCCCTGGGCTCCAGACCCAGCCATCTCCTCACTGCACAGCTGAGGCTGGCTCGGCCTTCCCTGGAGGGTGGGGCTCGCCCAAGACCCAGGATGGATCTTGACCTGAGGCAGCGTTTAGGGAGCTCGATCCACCGTGTTTCCTTGATACCGTGTCTTGGTTCTTTTCATTGGTTCCTCATATTGGTCCCCAAGTTCCTACCATTTTCCTGAGCCCGAACCTCCTGTCGTGCTTTCCTGGTTGAGAACCCAGGAACCAGGGCCTTGGTCTCAGCCTGCCCTGTCTGTGCAGTAGGGCCTGTCTCTCAACATTAGCCCAACAAGTGTCCCAGCGGACTACCTGTGCATGAGCCCTGAGGCTTGCACCGCCACTTTCCTGGTCTCCCTGGCACGGCCTTCTGTTTGCTGACTTGGTACAGCCTTTCTCCTGCACTGACCACTGTTTTCTTTTTTCTTTTTCTTTCTTTTTTTTTTTTTTTTTACTGCCCTGTCCTTTGTATTCAGTGGAGATACTTCATGCAGATTTTAACCATATGCTCCAGGCAAAGACAGACAGACAGACAGATAGATGGACAGATAGACAGATACAGACAGATATTGTCTGGAGAAGTAGAAACAAGCCTTCAGTATGCACAATACACATTGTGGATCTTTACGTCTATAAGGTCAATCCACTTTAAAGCAATGTTTAAATTTCAAAGTGGTTTTGTCCACCCTAGTTTTTTGCCTTATGTTTTGACTTTAGCTGCTAACTTCTGAATAACATGAGACCACGTTTTGTGTGACGTCAAAGCTTCCAGTGCTTGCCACGGAAGCTTTGTCTCCAGCGCCTGCTCCACCCCGGTGGGCACATCTGCTGACGCCCTGCCAGGGGGCCCTGTCGGCAGCTAAGCAGGCACCCAGGCGGCAGCGCGGGCTCTGGGCAGCGCCCAGGATGGCAAGATGAAGCCAGGGGTAGTGGTGCCAACAAGAGCGGTTGGGTGTCCTTTCAGCTGTTTAGCCGAATTGCATGTCGTACCCGCCCTGTGCATCGGATAGGAGCTCCATCCGACTACAGTGGAGTTTCCAGACAATCTTAATGTGCTTATTCTGCTAGGATTTTTCAACTGGGTGAATATTAACCCTTCAGTAAGAATGGTAAATGGGAAAAGTTTTTCCTATATTTCTATGGGAAGAACTACTCTTGAAAGAAATGAACAAATTCATGTAGTAATTACATTTAAGAGGGAGAAATTGGTACCTATCACTAAAGGTATAAGCTCAGAGATATGAAATGTCGCTCATCATATGGTCTGGCCACTGGGGTCTTGAAGATAGTCAAGAGTCTGGGTGACAGTCTCAGGGCTTTTGAGCCAAGTCCTGCCCAGTGCAGTGCGGTACTGGAGCCTAATACCCACAGCCTTCTGGCCCTGCCGCTGTGCTCACCGAGCCCTTGCCTGCTCTACATTTTGTACCATATGTAGATATTGCCATTGTTTGGTTAGGTTCTGTGGCTGCATCCCAGCCCCTCAGAGGCAGCTCTCAGTGGGTTTGCCTCTGTTTTTGCTCCCATTGGTTACCGCTCTGGACCCCCTGCCCAATCCTCCCCCTACCCTCGACCTACACCAATGTGGGCAGAACATGGTTCTTCCTGCTTCTTTAGATCCTTCCTGTCTCTTTTTCCAGATCAGCTTGACACTTTCCATCCCAAAGCCCCTTTCTGAAAAACTAGAGACCAGATCTCTGGGGGCAGGCCCCCAAATACTTAGGAATTAGTAACCCAGGTTGAACCCAGAAGCCGTTCTTGTCAATTACCAAAAAATGACAGGCCCGTGTGGTGTGTGACCTTTTCCTGTGCTGTTCCGGGGTCTCCTCCTTCCTCCCTCTCCTAGGAGTGGATATATTCATCCCCTCCCCTACGGCATTCAATATGAGAATTCCTGTAACTCCCCTCCGCCCGATACTCTGCCCACCCAGGTTGATAATAACACGTCCATACACTGGTGATGTACATGGAGTCAGGGTTTGTCTAGGCTTTGCCTCAAAGAACAGAACGAGAGCATACAGAGTTTTAGTATTTCTCATTTGCTTGTTAGGCATGAAAACTAGCCAGGTAAGTAGGAAATGCAAATTTATCATCAAAGAAAAAGAGAGTATTTCCTTTCTACCAACCAAGAATCATTTTGACATAGTAAACACACACAGAGACACCGTTAGACTTGAAGGTCAACTACATGAGTTCTAGTCCTGATCGCAAACTTTCAGGGAGCTCTTTGGTCAAATGTGTTAACCTTCTAAATCTTGGCTTTTGGGGCTCTAAAATAGGAGTCATAATTTTATGCCTCCTGACTAGCTTATTGGAATTATTAAGTTGAATAATATGTGAATGGGCCTAAAGAATTATAAAGCACTATACAAAAGACCAGTTTGGGTACTATTTGTTAGGAAGATTGCTTTTAATAAAGAAAAGGGCAGAAAGTCACCTGGGACAGGGAGATGCAGTTGACAGAGAAGGAAACAAGTGGCTCTTAAACATAGGAAAAGTTGGTTATTCTCAGTGCTCATCAGAGAGCTATAAACTAAACTAAAAATTTAATACGTATTTTCACCTGTCAAGTGGCGAAGTTCAAAATAGTTGGTAATACTCTGTGTTAGCCAAGGTGAGGAGAAACATAGACTCATTGCTGATGGGAGTATAAATTGATACAGTTTCTAGGAAAAGCACACTGGTAGTACTAACTGAATTAGAAAATGCATATGTCTTTGGTCTGGTAATTCCATTTCTTAAAATTTATCCTGCAGGTATGTTTGGACTTGTACAAAATGAGACAGTTCTGTATATACTGATACAGAATGACCTCGAATATATGTTAAATGAAAGTGCAAAGTACAGAACAGTTCATACAAACCATTGTTTTATTTTGTTTTTTTTTTCACAAAGGAAAGAAATGTTAGTATTTGCATAGATTACATCTGAAAAGATAAACTAGATTTAGATAATTGTTTAAATTTTTTTCTTTCTCTTTTTTTTGGTGGTAGTGTTTGCTTTTTTTTTTTTCCTGCTGAAGAGTGGAATTGCATGGCTAGTGACACAGGTGATAAAATTACTTACTTTTCACTGTGTATCCTTTTTGAACCTTTTGATTTTTGTACCATATGTAGATATTGCCATTGTTTTTCCATTGAAACAAAACAAAAGGAAACCAAAAAGTGAACAAACAATATATTGTCCAAGCTCCAACTCTCCTATTTTCCTCTTGCTAAAATAAAATAAAATGAAAGGAAAGGAAGAAGAAAGTCACGTTAAGGGGAATTATTCCATTTTTTTTTCTTTCTGCCCTTTATCATGTTTGACTCTTTCTTTGTTGAAGTGAAAATATTTTCGTTCTACTGTTTGGAAAATGAAGCCGACCCCTTACAACTACAAAAAGTGATTTTATTCTCACCACTCTAATAAGCCAGACAGTCATGCCTGTGCTTTTCCCTTGATCTGCCAATCTTTATTTCTGAGATCTGAGTAACCCTTGAAACGTTGTGAGCATCAAACCGAACCTAGATACGCATTTTCCCTGACTTCCCAGGGAGCCACGGAGTGGGCTGGAGCGCACCCCTGGGGTCCGCCGCCCAGGGAATTAATCTCCGCAGTAATTAGGTAGCTGTTCCGGGGCCGTGGATCCTGAGTGGGTATTGAATATTTTGTTAAGAGACTCAAGTATGGCCTTCCTGCTTTATTAGAAGTTACCAGTTGTATATTTGGGAATGAGGCCTCCCGAGTTTTGCTTTCTGTAGTTTACTCTTTTTTAAACTTTCATGTTGTTTAAGCAGAGTGCGCCTTTAATTAGGCTCGTCTTTTTAACTCCACTGACAGGCACTGCTTTATAGTTCGTGTACCAGACTGTCCCCTTTGTGTAATTATGGGGAAGCACGTGGCCTCTGTTGCTAAGAAGGCCAAGGGGAGCCCCTCCTGCCATCAGATGGGGTCTCTCTTGAAGAGTTTCAGAGGAGGAGGCCCTCCAGGAATGGGTGCCAAATGGGGTGTTTGAAAGAGCCCATCATGTTGACTGTCACCTTCGATTAGGAGAATGTACCACGGCCCCCTGGGGTGACCCCCTCCCGGGCTCAGTAACGAGCTCGTTTTCTTGTGTGCATAGACGATTTGGAGTTAAAGGCTAATACTTCCACTAAGGGTCACGTTTACTTTCCTATTGTGAGCTGTTTGTTTGAATGGGGTTCAGCTCGTTTATACATTATTCATACCTGTAAGTCCGAGATAATATGTGCGGTTGTGACACACATGTGAACTGCACGCTTCTATTTGCTGACGGGACTCGGTTTGGCTGAGGTTTTCCGGCAGTCTTGACTGCCCCACTTAAGCAAACAAACAGTGAGATCCTTCACAAAACAACAGAGCACGCGCTCCTGAGCGGTCTTTCAGATAGTCTTTACAAGGATTGGCCCACGGCCTGCCCTAACCCCGTGCACTGTAGAAGCAGCTCGGAGTTCTTTGAAGAACAAAGGTAAATCTCAAAGCAACAGATTTCCTTCTGTTTTCCTTCAGTGTTTGGCTCCAGTTCAGTAATTAATTTTACAGGGATCCTCAAATCGTGATAACGATGGTACATTGTATGATTACTTTTTCCTAGGGGACTCTTCCTTGGACTCTGGAATCTCTGGGTTCCTAGCTTTGTGGGGTCTCGCATAAGAACTTATGTCATGGTAGGAAATTGTAAAACAAAAACAAATCAACTATACTTCTCTGGCGGGAGAGGCTTCTGATAGCCAAGCCTGAGTCATGGACGAGGCCCTGGAAATAGAACGTGCCCTAAGACGGGCAGCTATCTGGCGGGATGGAAAGCAAGTGTTGGAAGTGGGGGTAAACCAGGACTTTGTTTTACAAGTATGAGTACTCACTGCACAGGGCGGAGCAAAATAGGTCTACAGTTGTTCGTATGGAAAATAATATACTAATGAATAAATAATGATACAAGAATAAACTGTTTCGCCTACTCAGAACTGAAAACCCACTTTTGCCCCACACTGCACACTGAGCACCGTGCCATCCAGGCACACAGTGTGTGGGAATGGAGTGGTCGACCAGATGGATAGCGCCCTCCCTAAGGAATAAACACCAGTCTAGATGCCCTGGAGAGCCACATGGAGGTGCTAGTGGGCACGAGGCCCCCAATATGTTAACACCTTGGATTCCCACTTGAGAGGCAACATTGGAGGGAGCTGGGGTGCTCTTTCGTGAGGGGAGTCAGATGAGATATAGTGGCATCGGTAGAAGGACCGGTGTGGGTAGGACCAGGGAATGCGGAAGCGTCAGAACCTATTTCTGCTCTATGACTTTGACTTTGAATCTCGCAAAACTGAGTAGTACAGAAGACTAAAAACGAAGGGGATTAATCCCCCAAAGTTAAAGAACCCAGAGCTCTTCATCCGCTTAGCGCTTAGCACCGGGGAGTGTCCGTGAAAAGGATGTTTTCCCCTACCTCACCACCCCATCACTTGGCTGTTTTAAAAAATTGGCTCTTTTGCCTTGTGCTGCAGTGAAAATATTTCCTCAATTCTTGGTAAGTAAATGGAGTCTTAAAGCTTAAATCTCTGCCCCGGGCAAGGAACCAAAGGATGTCATTGTGCATAACTTCAAAGGCTGATAAGATGTTTAAGGTCGCTGCTCTCTGAAAGACTTTCTTTCTTTTAAGGCCAGCCAGAAACCTTCGTGTGCACGTCCCACCGTTATTACAACACGAAGCAGAAGACTGTTTCTTTATTTCTTTACTGCACGTCCATGGAGGCTCTCGCTTGCTTGCCTCTACCCCACAGAATGTATTCTCTCTCTGACTGTCCTACAATGATTGCATTGTGCTGTGGGTGATGGATGGCCAGTAAGCATGACATTAAAAGCAGTACCTCTTCTGCCTGGAAGAGTCAAGGAAACCGTGGTCTCTGTTGCCCCATTTCTGTGTTTGCAGAAGCAGCCACCCAAGGGCATGGGGATCTTGGCTTTGTTTTTGATTTGGGGGGGGTTGTGACTGGTGAGGTGCATGCTGGTGAAAGGTAAGCAAGCTGCTTGCTTTCTCACCGTCTCTGATCATCCACCACTTAAAAGTCTCTTGGTGACAGGTCACACACCAGTTTCCTTCAGAGTCAACTTTTTGTCAAGGACACTTTCTCTCTCTCTCTTTCTCTCTCTCTCATCAATTTTCTCTCTGGGCAATGCAGGCTCTGTTGGTTTCTCTCTGTCACCAGCGGACCCTTTGGTGAGACAGACACCCTTAACCTATGAGAGAAGGGGGGGGAAGTTTCCCGTGATTGTCTGGGAAGCGGGGAGACACTGGCCATGCTGCTCGCAGTGTATACTATTATTGGCTGTACACGTTCTCCGGTAGAGTATCTTCCAGCTGTAACAAGTTCTTTAATGCATTTTGACTTTGAAAATGGAGGCCTGCACTGTCAAGTCTAGGAGGAAAAGGCTTCAGAAGAGAAAGAATGGAGTCCTTGGAATGACTCATCACCCCAGACGTGGGCAGCGGGACACGAGTGCTCTGACGGCCAGAGACGGTGGCGCCTCCCGTGCATCTTTCGAGCACAGTGCGTGGGGCTCCTCGCCGCCCAGTAAATGCCTGGGGGTGGCTTAATGGAAGCACAGTTCAGGGTCCTGGTGCTTGCGTTGTTCCCTCGTCCTTTACGTGAATTCCTGGCTCGGAGGACAGAGACAGAGCTCCCTGGCCCGCCCTCTGAGGCTGCTGTGCGTTCGTTACTGTAGTTCAGGAGCATGTCATTGCCGCCTTCCATTGTGACGGAGCGTCAGCCAGCCTGCCAGAAAAAAAATGTAACAGAAATGAGAGACTTGGGAACCTCACGGTCTGAAGCGCTCATTCTCGCATTCCAGACTGATACCCTCAGGCACGCTGGCGATAGCTTAATAAAAGCATATTTGTAACACTCCGGTTCCAGCCAGATCAAAGGGCAGGGAGCCTTCCCGGGTTGCAGCCGCCCCGATGATCACTGGGCCCTGGCAGTGAGCCTGGGTGACTCGGCCATACCTCGAATCCGAGAAGATACACCAGTTCGGTTATGGGTGTTCAAGCCCTCAGATGGAGACTTTGAAGTCTCTTTGCCTATAAAAAATTGGTTTCAGGCTCCCCGGTCCCCACCACGTCCCCACCAGCTTGGGCTAGTTTAAAATATGGCTGGTTGGCTGGTTGCTTGCAAAGTGGCGCTTTTCGTTGCAGGTGTTGGAACGCAGGGACTGAACAGGCACACGCCAAGGAGGTGCTGGTGTGCGGGGGGCCAGGGTGGGCCCAGCTCAGAGATGGGATCTTTTGGAATGTTCTAGAAGTTACTGTGATTGGGATGACTTGGAGGAATTAAAGCTGTAGGTAAAGAGGAACCTTACTGTCTTTCCTCAAACAGACTATGGAAATGTTGGTGTTTTTGTTGCCTGGATCAGCTTTTCTCAGACTTTTAGATTCCATGGGTTAATGAAATTTCAAAAGAAAAATTTCTTACTTATTTTTTTTGCAAGTAAGGGCTTTAAAAATTACCATTTGTTATCACGATAAACTTACCAAATGTTATCACGATAAATGAGTGATCAAAAAAAATCAGTAAGAATTTAACTAGAATAAAAGCAGTCTTTTAAGTATGGTATATTTAGTATTATTTTTTATTTTTATTTTTTAAATATTTAAAATTTAAAAAAGATTTTATTTATTTATTTTTAGAGAGAGGGGAAGGGAGGAGAAGGAGAGGGAGAGAAACATCAATGTGTGGTTGCCTCTTGCACGCCCCCTACTGGGGACCTGGCCTGCAACCCAGGCATGTGCCCTGACTGGGAATTGAACTGGCAATGCTTTGTTTTGCAGGCCAGCACCCAATCCACTGAGCCACAGCAGCCAAGGCTAGTATTTTTTTTTTAAACCTTACTACATTGTAATGATTTTCATCATTTTTGCCTCTGGCCAGTGAAAGCTTTCTCACTGACCAGTACTGGTTTATGAACAGGTATTTGAAAACTATTGTGTTAGGCTACATACATTATGTAATATATATGTATACATACATCCATACACACAAATTGAAAAAAATCATAATTATTATGGTAATAACTCACATTTACTTTAGGCTTTTAATTACAGAGTACTTTTACATATATTATCCCATATAATCAGCTAGTGTATGCCTTTGAAACATAAATTAGTCTTAATAGCTTAAGCTAAATAGAATTAAGAATAGAAGGGAAGTCTAATGTTTAAACTGTTCGTGTCCTAGAGTCAAATATGAATAATTTTAAAAATTATCTACTGCTTTGATTTTCCCATGCCTCTGTTACCCAGCTACATTAGCAAGAATAAATAATTCTACCAACACTACTGCGATGATATACACTACTGCGATGATATACACATGTCTTTATAAACATACACACAGCCTACTCACATACATGCATATATTTATGATGTTTTTTTTCTGGAGAAAAATTAAAACATGTATTCAGACAAACAAAAACATTGGTGTGGGGACTAATAAACTTATCTGAAACCCAGTGTGAGGAAACCTGAGGAATGAGTGAGGCAGGGATTAGGAGCGGGGTGGGAGGGGAGAGGGAGAGAGGAGGGGAAGGGAGGGAGAAGAGGGAAGGAGAAGGAGCAGGGAAGAAGACAGAATTGCAAGTGAAAAGACAGTTTTTACTTTAAGCGAATAGGGGTGTTTCTGGTCCCAAACTTATATTTAAAAACAAATATATATATTTGACTTTAACTCAAGCGTCTCACGAGAACATCTGAATATAGGTGTGTCTGGTTTGAATGTCGTCTTTGAACACAATAATAAAGTATTTTCTCAATTGCCAGCTTCTCTTTCCAGCTCCTGCTTGCGCTCTCAGGATTATAGGCTCCCTGAGGCTTCCTAAAAGAGGGTGTGAGCTCCAGTATGCTGTTTGCAAGGGTTTCTCTGAAGCAAACTCTGTTGCAAGGCCAGCAGCCTAGTTGCTAAATTAGTCGTCTTTTTGTGAAGACCCTCAACCAAACAAGAACTTCAATTAGGCATTAATTAATCAGTCAGTTAATTGAATCGGGTTTTGTTCATTCAACACATTTACTTACTGCCTCCTCCAGTCGGGTTTGGGTTGGTGTTGGGCAGTGGGGTTACTGGTGGAGCTCACGATAAAGTAGCTTCCAACCTTAGAGAACTCCCAGTCCCTTGCAGAGAGACACAAACTAGGAAACAAAAATTAGATACAGATAGTGGTGAGTTCCTGGATAGGGAACAGATAAGGGGCTGTTGTCAATAAACTTGAAGGAAACAGTCTTGCAACCTCATCAGGTAACGAGAAAATTTGACAACCAATGATTGACAGCTGATACTCTGTGTGTATGTATATGTGTGCACACATATGTGAGTATGTGTGCATATGTGTGTGGGGGTACCTATGTGTATGAATATAAATATATATATATATGTATTTCTATATAGTCTCTCCAGAAAGTATCCAGCCGTGTAATATGAAAAATAGACATTTACTGATGAACATACAAGAAACATTGTACACAGGACAGTGATGCCTCAGTCCCCTTCAAAGTAGGCCCCTTGGGACCTCACACGGTTCTCCCAATCGCCATCAGCTGCCCTGTCGTATTTTCCTGAATCTCATCAACGGTCTGAAATCTCTTCCCTTTCAAAGGTGATTTTAGTTTTGGGAAAAGCCAGAAGTTGCAGGGCGCCAAATCTGTGCTGTAGGAGGGCTGAGTCACCTGAGTGACTTGATGTTTCACCAAAACACTCTGTATGAGATGTGATCTATGAGTGGGCACATTGTTGGGATGAAGCTGCCAATCACCAGTTGCCCATAGCTGCAGCCTTCTGAATCACCTGAATAGTTTTCATGCAGGAATGTTCAAGCTTAGTGCAAAATTTGATGCAGATTCATTGCTCTATTTGCTCGTTTTGAATGCGACAGCCACACAGTACACATGCTCACTCAACAGTGTCTACCGCCCCCACTGAATGAAGTCATCATGGTTCACGCATGTGCATTCCAGTCCACTCTCCTTGCTCGCCAGGTCCCATTGAGGTCACGCAGACTGTTCTCGTTATGTTAACAATGGCTGGACTTTTTCTGGACAGACCTTGTATGTGTACATACACACACATGAAAGAGACATAGGTTTAAGACACGTGCATTGTTTTATTACATAAACGTTTTAAGAAGGAAACCCATTAGGGAAAAATGATGAACTCCTAGTGTTCTCTCGGCCTCCACTCACTGAGCAACTGCCCTGCAAAGCCGCTGTTCCCTAGACTGCCTCCAGGGGGCGGAGGGCGCCCCAGTAGGAAGGGAAGAGTCAGCGGCCGACTTAACCCACACAGCACAGACTCCCCTTTTCATGACAGAGCTCTGGTGGTTTGACCAGCTACCCCAGGTTATCCATAAACTAAAAAAAATGTACTTTTTAATGTTCGGGATTATACCTACATGCCATTTTGTTTTCTTTCAATACAAATGAAAATCGTCTCACATCCACTGAACATCTTCTCTGAATAAGGCCCTGAGCTTGCACTTGGGGACCCAGTGATGCACGTAGCGTAGGAAAGGTTCGGTGCAGGGGCAGAGCTACAGGTAACAGGGGGAGATGAGTTGGGGGAGCGGGGCTCAGCAGAGATTTCAGGGGTGGCATTGGGACCAGACCTTAAAGAGTGGGCAAGTGGGCCACGCACCTGCTCAGCCACCTCTACAAGCTCACGGTTTACCCATTAAGTCTCTTTTCTCATATTAAAACGAGCAACTCTTTGTTTCCTGAGGGTATATGTCTTGTTAGGGAGCAATAATAATATACCAATTCCCATCAAGTTGCATTTTATCATCATAATGGCTACAGAGGAGGCTGCTTTTAGCTCCTGCAGTGCATTTTAATGTGTTGCAAGAAACATGGAAACTGACTAAAGGCATAATGGATCCGTAATGGACGAGGAGCTGGCAAGGCCACAGAAGGGACGGACCGTGGCTGCAGTGTGAAAGCGCTTTGCTTGAAGTCCTGCGCATTCTCCACATCGGAAGAGGCCGCCGGGCACAATCTGATGTCACCCGCCGCTCCTAGGAGACAACGTGGGCCAAGTGGCTGGTCCGCTTGGTCTGGGTGCGTCTGCGGTCCGTGTGTCCTGTGGCGGCACTGTGCCCGCCGAGGATCGCAGGCTCAGGCTCGCGTGCGAAGAGGAAGTGCTCTGTCAATGCCAGTGTGCGCAGCTTTCTGAAGAGGCTGTTGTGGAAGGAGCTGATACATTATGAATGCTGCGCAGCATGTTTTCCTAAAGGAGAAGCTGGAGATCAAGTGTGAGTGTACTGTGTGGTGTTCGGAGGCCTGGCGGGTCGTCCCGTTTCGCCCCTGAACCCTGCGATCAGAGAGGCGTGGCCTTGGAGCTGTCACCCCCAACCGTGGGGGGAGTCTGGGCACCTCCGCCAGCGTATCTTCGAGGTGGTTTCATAAACAAACACAGTAAACGCCAAACTAGCCTTTTGCAGAACTTAGTGGGTGAGAAGAAACAATTTCATATGCCCTAAGAGTAAATGCATTCTAAATAAGGACTGACCGAAGGGGCTTTTTTTTTTTTTTTTTTTTTTTTTAACCACTCCTGCAGCACAGGGATGGGACCTCGGAGCCCCTAGTGAGCTCTTGCTGATTGTGGACTGAAGCACACAGATGTTCACCAAAGACGCTGCGAATGCCTTCACCAAGACCAGACACAAAAGTAGATGTGAATCTAGAACTCGTTATCTTGGGGCTCCATGATATAACACTAATATTTTCCCAAATATTCTTGGATACTATTTTTTTTTCTCATTGCATTGGGATATTCTTTTTTCTTTTTAGATTTTACTTATTTATTTTTAGAGAGAGGAGAAGGGAAGGAGAAAGACGGAAAGAAACATCAATGTGTGGTTGTCTCTCATGCGCCCCCTACTGGGGACCTGGCCCACATCAAACTAGCAACCCTTTGGTTCACAGGCTGGCACTCAATCCACTGAGCCACACCAACCAGGGCAAGGGATGTTCTTATTAAAACAAAATCCTGTGGATACTAGAAGGTGCAAGAGATTGGTCACCCTGTAGAATGAATTTGGGCAAATTCCACTTTTCCTGATGTTAGTCTTTCACTGCGTGTTGGGATATTGTCTGTCTCTCCCTGATTCCTGCATTTAGAAGTGAGTAAGTTACAGCATGTTTTGATTCTAGTTTAATCCATCAAAATCAAGTTAGTTATAAGTGATGGAAGAGCTTACTTTGTGTAGTCCGGGCTGCCTGGAGATGTCAGCCACATGCCAAAAGCTTGCTCGTTGCCTGGCAACCGTGCCGGAGGAATAGATTTCCTGCCACTGGCTCCCTTTTTAGTTGAGGTGGAATCTATTACCACTACCATTCTAGCAGAGACAACCGGAGACAGCCAGAGTTTAGCTGAAAAGAAGGCCAGAGTTTTGTTTTTGTTTTCCCTTTCTTTTTGTTTGTTTTTGATAACCCGGCACCGTGTTTCTGGCTTTTGAACACGACTGCTAATTTTATTGGCTTCTTCATAAAGACTTAGAGCTTATTAACATGACTCGACGTTGCTGAAGTTAAGGAGGTCAGTCTTGTACCTCCTTGGCTCCCAAGGAAGCTCATTGTTTAATTTCTGTAGAAACCCACCATGCAGGGAATGGGTGGGGACCATGAGCATCCATGTCGAACGTGGAACAGATAAGAATGACTTCCTTTGCCCCCACACTTTTCTAAGTCCTCACCGAGGATACTTGTAGGCTCGTGCTTTCTGGAGGCAAATTCATCATCTGGCTGTTGAAGCTGTTATTTCTTCGAGTGAATACAATCTAGCTCTGATTGAAAAGTGCCTGCGCATTCCTTCCTCGTATGCTTCCATCAGAGGATGTCTTTTCTCCTTTTGTAGCTAAATATTTCACCAACAGGATTGATGGGTTCCATCTACCAGGGCGGGGGTTTGCGTTGCTGTCAGCTCGATTGTTTTGCTTATGCTCTTAATGTAATAGCTTTGGGTTGTAGCAAGGGAAGATGATGGCTGGGCCCAGGTCAGGCGGCTAGCGTGGTTTGCCTCTGCTGAAATGCAATTTTAATAATGGACTGTATCAGCTCGATGTGTTTTCTTGCTCCTTTGTAAAACAAAGGAAAATCTCAGCGCATTAACCCATTGCTGGCAGGAAGCATCCACATTGCCAAGAACCACTTAATTAAATGACACTTGTGTCTCCAGTTGGAAACCTTGCAGACTGGGCTGCAGGAATTCTTCGGAGAGGAGGGGAAAGGGTGGCACCTTTTTTTAGTGAGCGGACACTGGCCACCTCATCATTCCCACTCTTTCTGAGGGCCAAATGCAGAAAAGTACAGTTTGTGATTTGGCAGTGAAATGAACCGTCTCAAAGAAACCATGACTAACTCAATAAAACAATCCCGGAATGCATTCATGTGTTCCTGTTATTCTAAACGTTATTAATTATGATAACTCAGTCATTTGGGTTTATGTTTTCCCGAGTAGTCTTAGCCTGTCACTGACACAGGAGGCCTTTGAGAGTGTGGTTCAAACCCCCGGTGTTGCAAAGAAGGAAAGCAGGGAAGCACAAAAGTTGATTCGGGGATCCACGGCTATGCCGAGAATGACAAGGCAAGGACCCCCGTCCTGGCTGGTTGACTCAATGACAGAGCCACTCCATCAACGATGTGTCTGAAATGAAACGGAGAAGGAAAAGCCCTAGTTGCATAACTCTGACTCCAACCAGATACCCAACAAATACGTAATGCCTGCCCACCACGGTGTGTGCGGGCACTGGACGAGCTGCTGGGGGAGGCAAGGTCTTCGCTTTCTGGAAGTTACACTGAAAGGTGGGAGAACCTCACAGTCAACAATAAAAACAATGTAAGGAAAGTGCTGGTTGTGATAGACATACTCAGCTAAGATGCCAGGTGAACGAACACAGGACCGCTGGTAACAATGAGATGACACAGTGTTGTCGTCTAGTGAAGTGCCCAGCTCTTCGGGAACACCTGCTGATGGAAACTGCGTCGGAGACACGGAAGCCTCCAAAGTGATTCATTGTCACACGTTACGTGGTGTCGCCGTGCGGGGGTCTGCCTGGGGAGGCAGTGAGCTGCCCCCCGGGTACACAGTGTGCAAAACAAAATCCGAATTGGTGGGGATCTGAGAACTCCTCCCCCTCAGACATACTGTGACTCGGCTACTTCATTCATTCATTTGTGCACCCGTTCATTCAATTCCGTCACACGGCAAATAGTTCTTAGACACTTCCAAGTCACTATCGAAAATCTCTGCTCAACAAAAATATTTCCAAGACTCAATTTGACTCACGTATATCGAGGAATATTCTATACAAGCTTCTGTTAGCAGCGGTCTGTGGACGTTTTATCATAATGGAAGTTGAGTGTGGAAGGCGTACTGTTAACTGGTTGCTTTAGTGCCCCGGGCAACTTTATATGCAGGATTCTTTTTTTTTTTTTTTAAATGTGCACTGTGAAATTCTAGTGTGAGGACTGCTTTAGTTTTAGGTCTGTGTTCAGCAGGCCTTTGCGCGGGCACCGGTGAAGATTAATTGACTTTGCCAAGTAGAGCACGCTTTCAAAGTCTTGATCTTATCACGCACCACATGGTGGCTTGTTGCTGGCTTCCCCTCTTCCCGTGTGGTTCCCCAGAAACGCCCTGGTCCTGGAATCTGCTGCGCATTTGCCGTGGTCGGTTCTGGCATTTCCTTTCACCACCGTGCTGCAAGCGCTGATCGGAAGGGATGGAATGAGAAAACAGGGAAAAGCATTTTTTATCCTGCTGATTTCTGCGTTTTCTTTGTTCTCCCGAAACAGTGCGCTATCTGGACATCAGATTTCATGGAAAAGCGGACCTAGCCGAGGGCACTGTTTTTGTAATTTCATACTAAACTCATTTCCTTGAAAAGTTGGCTGGAGAGAACTTTTCTTGAGACTGTTCTTCCATCTTGGCGTGTTTCTTTTTCTTTCCCCCACCTTGGCCTGCCGAGCCTTTCACTGGCGTTTGATTTGAGTGGATTTTCATTTTAGCGTAAGAAGACGCAGCTCCTCGGACTAACCACACTCTCGGGGGCCTCTCAGGTCACCCCTGAGTGTCACTTGGGGTGGGTTTTTGCCCTCTGAAGTTTTTCCCTGCTCTAGACCTTCTGCTGGAGGGTTAGACTTGGCCTTGGGGGTGGATAATGTCATTATTCCCATTCGACTCTGTGGAGCCTAAGGCCGTGGAAATTCAGGCCAAGGTCACACGGTGTACACGGTGAGCAGGACCCAAAGCTGCAGTAGTTCTGTAGTTTCAAAGCCCCTCTAGGACTACGGGTGCTTGCTATAAGTTATTTTTCCATTCTAGGCAACCTCTCTCTTTTTTTTTTCAACTGTGACCAAGTCCTTATAATAAGAAGAGGAGGTGATGTATGTATCGTTTTCACTAAACCAGTATTTTCCGTGTGTTTTCGACAATATTAGCCAGCTAGATGCTTCTGAAACAAACAAACAAAAACGGTCTTGCGTTAGACTAATGCGATCAGCACCGCACACTGGACCCTCTCCTGGGAGGTTCTGAGTTCACCTTTGCGTATGAAAGGTCTGAGATGCCCTTCTGCCAAAAAAAGTATTTTTATTTTAAAATTCAAAACTTGTATTCATTTCCCCCGATTTCCATTTTTTAAAAAATTTAGGCATTCATTTCCGAGAGGGAGGAAGGAAGGGAGAGAGAGAGAGAGAAACCTCAGTTTTTGTCACCCCACTTCTTTCTGCCTGTGATGGTTGAGTCTGGACTGTGGCCTGCCCGGGGACTGAACCCACAACCTGGCGTGTCGCGTCGACATGCTGCCTGACTCAGCTACGGAGCCAGGGCTCCCAAATTTCCATTTGACCACAGGACCTGCCCGCGCCGTCCCCCAGTGCCCTTTCAAGCTCAGTTCGGAAACGTCTTCAGTGAGAAGACAAGCCTGGAGTTGGTGCGTTCCACGAGGCAGTTGAGTTTAAGAGAAGGAAAAAACAGCGTTCCGAGGCCCCCCAAGGTCATGGCTTCCTGCTTGGCCCTGTCCCGCTTTAAAAGTGAGCTCTTATTTATTTATTTATTTTTACCAAGATTCCTGCAAGACAAGAAATGGGAGCCCCCTCTTCTTTATCTCCTGCCTGCAGACTTTATTTATTTATTTATTCATTCATTCATTCATTTATTTATTTCCGTATTTATCTCGTCACTTGCCGGAGTTGGGACCAGGGTCTTCGCCCACTGAGTGCCTCTCCCCCACCGACCACCTCTCCCCCACCAGTGTTCCTTAAGCTCCTTGAGGGCAGGAACCGAGCTGTGCCGTCTTGGGGGTCTCACAGCGGCTCACTTAGAAAGGACGCAGAGGGACGGCATCTGGAATAAGAGAACGAGCGCAGGATGAGGACCTGGATTTGTGAGTTGATTCTCACCCAGTGAAGAGCCTTTTCTCTTTGGGTGACAGTGAGAAACCTGAGAGGCTGCAGTAATTCATTTACATCGCTAGGGCTCCATTTGGTAAATGACACCTCCTGTTGTCTAATTTAATTAGTAATTGTGTTTTCAGTTCCGATTGAAAGCCTCAGAAGAAAGGATTGCAGTAAACGGTGGTATTCAGTATTATTATTGTTACCTAATTATATTTACGGTTGTGACGGTTTTAGATTAAGGTACTTTTCAAGAAAGAACTAACTCGTCGGTCTTGGTTTTTCTCTGCACCTCCCCACCTTCCGTGCATTCTGAAGTCCGGTATCCCACATGAGCCCTCTTTTGCAGATACATAAATAGATACACACAGTTCTGTTGGGGTTTTTTTGTTTAAGTATGGCCTGAAGTGATAGGCAAGTGTGTCGCCATCCTCAGAGGCTGAGCCGTAAGTCTTCTCCGAGATGTCACCGCGCATGGGCAAAGGCAGTGTGGCCCCAGGGAAGTTGGGAGATGCGGTGCCTGCTTTGGCTCTGACACTTACCTGTTAGATGGCTTTGGACAGTCCATTCATTTGTTCATCAAACACTTCATGAACTATGTACGGCGCCAGGTGTCCGGGGCTAGGCAAGCTGCTAGCATCACAAAGACGAACGGGACACCGCCCTTGTTAGAGTGTAAATCCAGACACATTGCCCAATGTGTTCAGGAAAGTGCCAGGGTGCTTTATGGGAAAGGTGTCCAGGTGGAGTGAGAGCCCAAAGCAGGGGGAGGGGCAATGGTACCTGCAGCACCACAGGCAGGCTCAGTGCAGAAATTATTGGGGGGAAATATATATATATATATATTTCAATGTATATATACGTATATATATATGTACGTATATATACATTGTATATATACAATGTGTATGTATACAGCTGCGTATATATACATCGCAGCTGAAGGGGTTATGCCAGGGTGAGGAGTTTGGACTTTATGCCTCTGATTTCCTGCTGATGGGAGCCACTGACGAGCTTTCAACAGGGAAAGGCACTGTCACTTTTGTGTTTTAGAAAGACGTGTGTGGAGGATGAATTTACTTAATCTCTGTGAGCCTCACTTTCCTCATCTGTAAGATGGACACAGATAACACCTACTGTTCTTATCTCACGCGTCTGTCTAGGTTACGTTTTTCTCTTTAAAATGTGCCCCTCCGCCCTGGCTGGTGTGGCTCAGTGGACTGAGTGCTGGACTGAGAACCTTTAAAGGGTGGCTGGTTCAATTCCCAGTCAGGGTACATGCCTGGGTTGCGGGCCAGACCCCCAAGTAGGGGGCATGCAAGAAGCAACCACACACTGATGTTCTCTTCCTCTCTTCCCTTCTCTCTAAAAATAAGTAAATAAAATCTTTTAAAAAAAAGTGCCCCTCCTTTTAGAATAGCTAATGTGCACTCACTACTTTCTAAGATGTTAATTCTCACAACCACCCTCTGAAAGTTATTATTGCTATTATTTACATCTTAGAGATGGGTATGATCAGAGAGGCTGGATAAGATCTGACCCAGGAACACACAGCTGGTACTAGGCACAGCCGGGATTTGAACCCAGGTCTGCCAGATTCTGGAGTCCCATGCCCTTCGCCACCATGCAGTGCTGTTAAGCCGTTGGCAAGTTTTTCATCTGCCCATCCTTTCTCACCTGAAACAGCGTGGCTGGTGGCTGTATTTACCTCCATTGACCTCAGCGAAGAATATCAATGTATTGGAAAGACTCAAGATCAGCACCAAACAAACGTGCCTTTATTTACAACTATATAATCTTTGTACTAATGTGGTCTTCTATGAAAATAGAACCAAATTCATGGAGTAGAATGTGTAGCTCTAATTCTCTTGCACCAACTGGTATTACAAACAACCCGTGTTTCTACGGGCGCGTCCATAAATCTTCCTTCCAAGGTTAACAGAAAATCAATCGTGACTTCGCTTCCATTCTTTTGAGGAGCTCCTTTGAAGGTCCACACTGCGGATAGGTAAAAGCAAAATTGAAGAGGACGCGATGAGGTGGATGGGAGCAAGGAAAAGACCTTACATAGCAGAGGCCTGTCGAGAGGAGTTGCCAAAGAACAGACGAGACGAAGGTGTACGGGTTGGCAGCTCGGCAAGCTCTGCGTGTGGAAAGACGGTCTGGAAAATCGTCTAGAAGTTCACACACAGGGTGTTGCAACCCGAGGACGAGCGAACAGCGCTTCTTTGGTGAAATGTGGGTTTGTTTACTCTCTTTGCTCCGTGCTGGGCCACCGTAGGGTGCGTGTCTGCTAACCGTGAATGAGCGCCTGTACGTGCCACTGCTCGAGGACTCAGGAGGTTCGAGAAGAATCATTAAAATGTTGCTGCGTGTCTTGACCTGTGTTCCGTGCGCCCAACAACAGCCCTGAAAAATACCAAGGTCACACATTTTGTGGCCTGGGAAGAACATTTTGATCAGCTTTCAACTGCTCATAAAAAATAAATACCGCTGTGTTCTTATATGGGCTGTTTCTTGAAGATCTTTGAGAGTAGATTTCCAGCTGAAATTTCACCTCGACTAAAAAGAAAAAAAAAATGCCGGGCCTTCCTTTACACATTAGGCATGTCATGCCAGAGTAAAATAATGGAGTCATAAAGAGAAAATGCTCTATTGAGATAAAACAGCTGTCCTTTATACTAACTGCTTAAGTATAATTCATCTGTTGTTTGTAGGTTATGCTTTAATGGGAAGGAATATGGAAGGAATGAGAAAGCATTTCTTTATTAAGTGGAAGAGCCTTGCAAATGTGTGTGTGTGTGTGTGTGTGTGTGTGTGTGTGGCCCCACTTGAAGCAGCTATTTTAGAAGAGCAGGTCCTAGAATATGGGTCAACGTACGTTCCCCCAGACCTTATGACTCGGCTGCCTGGCGCGTAGGAAAGTTGGAGTGAGCCCAGGGTGTGCGGGGCCATGGACAGCCCTGACCTCATGGCATCCATGCAAGGCAGTGGGTGTCCTGCCTCTCTTATGGGTTCTCAAACTGGGATGTGCATGGGAATCACCTGGAGAGTCTGAACTATGACGCTTGGTGTGGGAGCCTGCGTCGTAACTCTGGAGCAGAAGTCTCCGAGCCAGACTCATGGAGCCGTGGGTTAAGTCTTCAGTTTGCTAGGCCCCTCTCTCTAAGGCTAAAAAAGTGAAATTCTAGTGTTCCTTTGAAAATTAGATCTGCTATTTTTTTTTTCATCACAGAGAAAGCCTGAGTATATTTTCTCTGAACCTCATAATAGGAAAAAAACGGGAAAGAAAACCACATCCAGATGTAGGCAGAACTCCAAGTGATGGGAAGATAAGTGGGGTGATGGGGATCCAGGTGACTCAGGGAAGTGGGTCTTGACCCTAATTTGCTGCTGTTAAGGAGAAAAGAAATAGAGCTTCGTTCTTGCATACGGGTCAGACGGTCAGAACCGCAGATCCCAACTTAAGTGGGAGCTTTTCTCTTTCCTTTTTGGGATTTCCGGGGAATATCCGTGTGGTGTAACATAAATAAGAACACACACGGCTTTTCCGTAGTGCTTTGCTAATGATCAGTTTTGACCTTCAGTAACTCACAACTTCTGTGAGGCTGGTTTTTCTCAGTCTGTAAAATAGGAGTAATACTGTCTCTCTTGTCTTCTATTCTCAAATTGGGCACAGTCTGATAAAAACCAAACAGACAGGTAATCCCTGACAAGGAATGTCCTCCCTAGCCAATTGAAATGGGTCTGTTCACCTCAACACCAACCAGAAACTGTCAGGGAGTCACAGCGGGTATCCAGGTGGATCCAGGAGGCCGGAAGCAGCCTGGAGTAGGGCTTCTCGAATGGAATGTGCCCGCAAATCTCCTGGAGAGGTTCAAGGACAGCCCCCGATGCAACAGCATTTCCAGGTGATGCCGAGGACACCGATCCCTGGGCCACTTGCTGAGAGGCATGGCAGTTCAAAACACCTGCTGGTGTGAGTGCCTTTCTTAGGGCAGCCGGAAGGGAGGGAAATGTGGCCCGAGAAGACGTGTGTGCAGTTGCTCCCTTGCAGGAGAGGGACGAAGCACAAGCACAATAGCAGTGCTTTAGCTTTGAGTTCACATGGCCCTCAAGCCCCTCGGCATGATCAATGCCTACTTATGTTCTCGACTGCCCTCTTTTTTTAAGATTTTATTAATTTATTTTTAGAGAGGGAAGGGAGGGAGAAAGAGAGAGAGAGAGAAACATCAATATGCGGTTGCTGGGGGTCATGGCCTGCAAACCAGGCGTGGCCCTTGACTGGGAATCGAACCTGCGACACTTTGGTTCGCAGCCCGCGCTCAATCCACTGAGCTACGCCAGCCAGGGTCGACTGCCCTCTTATAGATACTGATCTTTATATAGTTTCTATTGTCTGTGTGCCCTTCAAGGGAGCCTGAGCATAAAAATTTAGTTTTTCTCCATTAATATTTTTCCAACTTACTGAATTCTCACATGTCAGTCTCCTAACTTTCTCTGTTTGTGACTCAATCTAATATTGGGTTGGCCAAAAAGTCCATGTAGTTTTTTTCCATAAAATAAAAGACACATTTTTCATCCTTGTCAATAACTTTATTGATTTGGATATTTTGAGTATGTCGACTGTCTCCTATGTGGTATAACACTGATTGTTCTCGATGAACACCTTGATTTGTTCGCTGTCAACGTCACCTGGCCTGCCCGACCATGGAGCATCGTCCAGTGGGAAATCTCTGGCACAAAACTTCACGAACCACTTCTGACGCATTCAGCCAGTCACAGCACCTTCTCCGTACACTGCACAAATCTCTCTTGCATTTCAGCTGTGTTTTTACCTTTCTCGAAATAATAAAACATAGACTCTGAAAATGTTGCATATTTTCTTCCACCTTTCAATTTAAATGGCTGCACAAAAATTCACCAATTTTGATAAGTTTTTAAAAATATACACTGATATGACAGCTGTCACAATAGAATCTAACAAAATTGTTTTGAATGGAGTCAAAGACCACTAAGTGCTACTAGAGCCAGCTTGTGGGAAAAACCAAGTGGACTTTTTGGCCAACCCAATATCTCTCTTCAGCCTTTGTTACTTACATGTATAGAGAGACCTCTTTTATCTGGTGCCCACAGTAGCAATTTAAAAAAAAATAAGTCTCCAGGTAAGTGGCAAGCTAAGCATCCCATTGGCCTCACCCTTATTGGGTTATCAGTAGAAATACTGGGGTAAAATCAACCTGTCAACATCATTATAAATAAAATCTTCTAATTGTGTTGTTTGCCCGACTGGTAGGTTTTTGTTTTGCCTCCATACATCAGGAGCTGTGTCGTGTTTTCCCGATTGTTTTGCAATGTTCTCACACATTATTTAAGGTTTGCGAAGTTTAAGAATAGATGTAGTTCTGTGCGTTCTAATTTAAACAGAGTTTGGAAAGGGAAGAGGGTTTTTAGAGATACGGCTGTGACATGTTTATTACAAACACGTGGAAATGGAGCCTGTGATTATGCTGGTGGGATATGTATTGTACCTTGTCAACAAGAAAGCTTTTATGTGTAAGAGGCTGACATGTGAGAATACATAAGAAAATTAAACAAATTTCTTATGTATTGGTTTTAGAGAGAGGAAGGGAGAGAAAGAGAGAGAGACTGATTTTTCGCTCTACTTACTGATGTGCTCATTGGTGGATTCTCATATGTGCCCTGACCCTGGGGATTGAATCCGCAGCCCTGGTGCATCGGGATGACGTTCTAACCAGCTGATCTAACTGGCCACAGTAAAAGCTTTTTACGTGTGTGTATTTGACATGGCATTTTCCTCTTTGAAAACATTAGAACTGATGGTGTCTCTGGGAAGACTTAAACATTCCATGGTCCTTTATAACCAGGCTTCTTCTTGAAGTCTCCATGGCTTTCTCTTAGCACCGCACCCCTTTTGAAGTCGAGCTGTTTTTCACTAGCCCCAGTTGGTTATCCCTCATTCTCTAAGCCAGGGGTTCTCGGAGGGCGGCATGCCACAGAACCACCCGGAAGGCTTATTAACGCACAGCCTGCTGGGCTCTACTGCCAGGGTTTCTGACTTAGGAGGTCTGGGGTGGGGCCTGAGAACTTGTGTTTCTCCCATATCGCCAGGTGATGCTGACGCTGCTGGTTCGGGTGCCGCTGCCTGTTAAGCCCTTGCTGAGTGTGGTGTATAAAGAGCCAACAGTGTGGACAGGGCGGGGCAAGAGTAGGTTTACTGCTGTGAGTACACGAAACACAGAGTTTATTCTTGTGTTATTATTTATTAAGTACTGTATTATTTTCTATGTGAACAGCATTATTTTCTAGATGAACCTACTTTGTACATTGCTGATGCATCACCGAGGAGCTTGTCAGAAGTGCAGAATCTCAGGGTCCCGTCTGGGCCTCCAGAATCAGAATCTGCATTTTTTTAAAGATATTATTTATTTATTTTTAGAGAGGGAAGGGAGGGAGAAAGAGAGAGAGGGAAACATCAATGTGCAGTTGCTGGGGGTCATGGCCTGCAACCCAGGCATGTGCCCTGACTGGGAATCAAACCTGCGACACTTTGGTTCGCAGCCCGTGCTCAATCCACTGAGCTATACCAGCCAGGGAAAAATCTGCATTTTTAACAAGAGCCTCCTTTTGGAAGGAGCATTCTTTTTTATTCTTTTTTTATCTCCTTTGTTCACTTAATAACTATATTTCTTTATTATTTTAGTCATTGCTTTAGTATTTGTAGCATATATCTTTAACTTATCAAGTCTACCTCCAAGTGACATTATACTAATTAATATATGGTATAAGAACCTTAAAAGATGTACTGCTATTTCTTTTCTCCTGGCCCTTGTGCTATTGTTATGTGTTTTACTTCTATGTTTGTTGTAAACCCCACCATTCATTGGCATTATTTTTGCTTTAAACAGTCTCTTGTCTATTAAAGAGATTGAAATAATAAGGAAGATGTATTTTATGTTAACCTACGTAGTCATCATTTCTGGTGCTCTCCATCCTTGTGCGCATGTCCAGGTTTATATCTGCAGTCGCTTTTCCTGCTCCTGAAGGACTTCCTTCAACACCCATTGTAGTGCCATCTGCTTGCGATCAATTCCTTTAGCTTTCGTATGTCTGAAGGAGTAGTTTGCTTTGTTTTTGAAAGTTATTTTCACTGGGTATAAAATTCTAACTTGACAAGTTTTTTCCTTTCGTCATTTTAAACATGAGGCTCCACTGTCTTCTGACTTGCATTGTTTCTGACGAGAAATCTGCTGTCATCTTTATCTTTGGTCTCCTATATGCTTTCCACCCATTCCGGGGGCATTCATCATGTCTTCTGATTTTGGTTTTTAAATCATTATTTCCTCCAAAAGTTTTGAGTAGGATATGCTTGGATGTGGTTTTCTTTGCATGTATCTTGCTTGGTGTTTACTGATCTTAAACATGAAAATTTATGTCTTTAATCAAATTTGGGGCATTATATCCTCAAATAATCTTTATGCTTCATTATTTCTCTCCCGTCCTCCTCCCCTGTCCTTCTCAGACCTCGGTTGTGGTGAACAGATGGGTGGGTACATGGCTGCATGCATAGACAGGCAATTAGCTTCATAGGCCCCCGCGGTTCCTCAGTCTTTTTAAGTCTTTATTTTTCTCTGTTTTATAGACTGAATAAGTCTGTTTTGTCTTCAAGTTCATAGATTCTCTTCTAGTCTCTCTGTTCTGTTCTTAAGCCCATTTAGGAGATTTTTTTTTAATTTTAGGTTTTTATTCTTCATTTGGTTGCATTTGGTTCTTGTTTATTTTGAGCCTCTTTTGTTTATATCATGTGTATTGTGTTTTGTGGTAAAATATCATGTGCATAGTTTTAATAGGCTCTTAAAATCCTTGTGTGTTAATTCCAACATCTGGATCTTCATGGGGGCGATCTTTTTTATTCCATTTGACCTCTCTGTTGAGTACAGGTCACATTTTCTTGTTTCTTCCTGTGTCTCGACGTGTGTCTAGACATTTTGGATTATACCTAGATTTGGGGGGGGGAAACCCTGTTATTGTTTTTTTAATTAAAGATTTTATTTATTTTATTTTTAGAGAGGGAAGGGAAGGAGAGAGAGAGAGAAACATCAATGTGTGGTTACTGGGGGCCGTGGCCTGCAACCCAGGCATGTGCCCTGACTGGGAATCGAACCTGCGACACTTTGGTTCGCAGCCCGCGCTCAATCCACTGAGCTATGCCAGCCAGGGCAAAACCCTGTTATTCTTGAAAAATGTTGATTTGTTTTATTTCATCCAGCAGTCTTTCTTGTGGCAGGCAGCAGCCAAATTTCTTTTCCATTTTTTTTTAGCTTTAGCCTTTGTGCTTGTGATCGTCCCCACACCTGAATACCCATAGATTTGGGCAGAGTTTTTACACAAAACCCGGAACTTCTGCCTCTCAGATACTCTTCTTCTTGGATTTCACGCTTCCCTTTAGAGCTGCCGTGGCCGCCTCAGACTCTGCCGTCTGGCCCTGCAGCCAGTAGCACCTTGCGTCTCCACCCGAGCGGTAAGCTCCTCTCGTGACACTGGCTGGTGAAGAGTCCTAAAATGCAGAAGGTCCCCCAGTGTTTGCCACTTGGTGTTCCTCCCTGCCTTCAGGTGGTAATTTTGTTAGTCTCTTTGCTCATTTGCTTGTTTTTTAGACCTAAGGTTGGTAGTTGTTATCTGTAAGAGGATCGATTTGTTGGAAACTGTTCTGCTCTTATCAGGAGCAGAATCCTCCTCTTTCCCTAACTTTTAAAGTTGTACCCCTGGCTCTAGGTTCTGAAGTCTCCCTGGGCTCCCTGCCCCTGGCCCCCTCCCTCACCCTCAACAGAGAAGGCTTTAGTGTCTCTCCCAGCCCATCGCAGGCCTGACTCCTGCTTTTCCTTGAGGGTCTGTGGGCTTGCTTCTCTTCATTCCCGTTGGCCTCCTCGTCTCAGGACAGGCTTTCCCCCTCACATCAGACCTTCTGGCCTGAGGCTCTCCTGTTCCAAACTGCCTCCACCGCCTTCGCCCAAGCCTGCCTGCTGCATCGCATTCACACTTGCCGCCTTGCTCGGAGAGCACCCGCGGCTCCCCACTGCCCCCAATGGCCGTCTCCTCACTCATGGACTGGGACGTGTCAGTGGTGCTGGAAGCCAGCGGGCCCCACCCCCCGCTCCTTTCCCATGATTTTCCGCAGCTCCGCAGCTCCACCCTTAAGACTTGACCATCAGTATGTAGCAGATACACCTTAGACCTTCCGAGAAATGAGCAAACGCGGCTTTCCCTTGTGTGTGGGGGCATCCTCAGGTCTCCGCAGTGGGGCTCCCGCTCCCGCCGGGCCTCAGTTTCCCCGCCCCTCCCGAGTCACCACGTCCTCTCCCTTGGCCCCCTTCCCTTCAAGCAGGTAGGCAAGCTGTTCCCATTCATGTGTCTGAGGATGGGTGCTTGCAAAGAAGCCATTCTTTAAGGCCAAATTCCAATTCCTGCTTCTGTTCTCACATGAAGGCTCCCCTGACTGTCCGTGGCTGGAAGTCCCCTCTCCCTGGGCTGGGCCCTTTTGTTTGTGTTTTCGAATCATTTAACATGTTTCGTCACCAGTAACAGAGACCCCTGCAGACAAACTTAGTTTTTCCTGGGGTGGAGAGAATGTATTATAAGGAGACGTGGGTATGTGACTGGCTCCCATCCTCTAAATCCTGATTCCTTGTTCCTGGGAAAGATCGTCCGATTGGCCTGCTTGAGTCAGCCCAGGCCTGGAGAGCAAGGTTGCATGATAGGAACATGGCGCCTGATGCAGGGGGTTCGGGTGATTTGGGGGTGGTGGAGGGGAACGATATGACCACAAGGTGGCAGTAGCACGCGGGTAATACTTCCCGCAGGTTTGCACAGGATGAGGCGGTGGGGTTGGGGGAAAAGCCCCTCAGGTTACAGCAGGAGAGTTGGGGGTTGGTCCTAAGGAAGGGAGGAAGATAAGGGAACTCCAGGGAAGAGGGTATTGGAGAAGGAGCTTACCTGTGTCCGGGTGATGCCATTCAGCCACAGCATGTTGCAGAGGAGTCCGTGAAGTCTCTAGGTCAAAGAGTCCCTCCAAAGGGCAGGAGTGACTTAGAGTCTTAAAACCACAAGGCCGGGTCTTATCAATGGCTGGCGGATGTTGGGTGTCGGATGTAAAGTAGGCAGGCTCTACATGGCTGGAAATCTGCTTGCTTGGGCTTCTACAATAATCGGATGTGTAGAAATTGAGTTTGGCGCCAGGCTTTTGAGCTGACAGTCTTCAGACGGTAGTGAAGAAACAAACACAACTCAGGGGCCAGTGTCCACGGGCCGTCTTTGCCTCCTTTGCGTAACGCCCAGGCTCGTCCCTGTTGATTCTGGTGGCACGGAGGGGAGTTGAAAGCAGAAGGAGACAGTTTCCAGAGCAAGGAGAGACCTCCACAGTTTCCCTCCTGGCTCTCATCACAGCTGCTTAAACGCGGTCGATGTTGGCATGTGCACCGCCTCCTGCAAGCTCGCGGGCGTCTTATCTCTGCATTGGCTAGCGGACCCTTTACCTTGTTACCCCTGGTGAAAGCGAAATCATGTTATTGAATGAATGAGTGGATAAATGCATAAACGCTTCGCTCCCCTCTGACATGCCAGGCATCTGTGCAAAATCTTCTTTCTGGCTCTTTCCCTGGCCAGTCTTTGTATTTTTCTTCCAGGCTCTTCTATACCATTCCTTTGGCATGCACTGTCTTCTGTGGTTATGTTCGGATTCCTACCAAGGTTGTAACCTTCTGGAAGGCTTGGGGTACGGCCTCCATTTCTTCAACCTTTCACGCTGTTGCTGTGATGCCCCAGCTGGGGAGTGGGGCACACGGCCCCATCTGGTTGGGGTGCATGCCAGCTGCAGGGCCTGGTCCTCGGTGGAGCAGGCTGAGCAGAGTCCGAAACTGCAGTCGTGTTTCAGGAAAGCCTAGGTGGTGGCCAGGATGACAACCAGGTGTGACCTACAGAAGCAACACATGCAGGAAGTCAAGCGATAAAGTCCGTGCTGGGGAGGGTGTGGAGGAGGGCAGGCCGGCCCAGCTCCCTGGACAGGTCAAGGGGAGCCATTCGGAGCTGAGACGGAGAACAGTGACACCTGGCCAGAGCGTCTCATTTTCAGGGTGTCTGTGTTACAAAGCCACTGGGAGGCTGACATTCTCTTGGTTTCTAACACAGAGCTTCACAAGCACTAGGGGGCCACTGAGTATCATTACTGCATTTTCCTGAGTCCTGGGAGGCACTTGAATCCCAGAGCTGAGAACGCAGGCCACAGCAGAAGGATAAGTTGTTGTGTGCAGAATACTAAGCCTGTGCTCATCCTTGACATTTTGTTTGCTTATTTACTTCTGCACCTTGGAGGAGTGGAAGCTTGTGTCTCCACCCGGCCCATGTCAGGATATAGAAGATTAAAGCAACACAGAGCACGCAGAGAGGGGAACTTCGGCCAGATCTCAGTTTTCTAAAGCCCCTGGAGCACGATCTCCATGCAGAGCCGTCTCTGCGCGCGCAGCGTCCGCACACAGATAAAACGCCCACTGTGTGCAGGCGCCGCATATGCACAGGCTGACTCCTGCTCCTCTGTGATGCACAGCACAAGGAGGACATCAGCCACTGTCCTGTAACAGTCGGGATGCTTCATGTGGACAGTTGGATACTGGGGTTTTCTTTCACACGTGGTGGCATTCTGAAAACCCTACAGCCGTCTAAGTGCTGTGGCTGTTGACCCGGGCCATGCTGGAGGTCAGGAGCGCACCGCCTGACGCCTGACTGCCCCGGGTCCCAGAGGCAGTCAGTCACGCTGCCACAGTCATGACCCTTTACACTGGGGTGTCCAACCTGCAACCTGTGGGCCTCGTGCAGGCCAACACAAAATCGTAAATTCCCTTAAAACATGATGAGATTCGTTCATGATTACATGTCACGATGTATTTAATGGGTGACCCGAGACGACTGTGCCTCTTCTTCCAGTGTGGCCCAGGGACACCACACGGTTGGGCACACCTGCTCTCAAGGCTCCCTGGGTCCCCAGGGTTGCAGGAGTGGTTTCTGCTGCAGCCCGGGACCCTTGGCGTTCCTGACTGGGCAGTCTAAAAACTGACCCTTGGCCTTTCATTGCAAGTTTTTTTTCCCCATTGTAGTTTGCATTCAACATTTTCTTTTTTTCTTTTTTTTTTAAAGATTTTATTTATTTATTTTTAGAGAAGGAAGGGAGGGAGATAGAGAGAGAGAAACATCAATGTGCGGTTGCTGGGGGTCATGGCCTGCAACCGAGGCATGCGCCCAGGCTGGGAATCGAACCTGGGACACTCTGGTTTCCAGCCCGCACTCAGCATTCAACATTTTCTGTACTAGTTTCAGGTGTACAGCATAGCGGATAGACATTCCCATAGGCTACGAAGTGTTCCCTCCGGTGGTTCAGGTGCCCACCCGGCCCCACAGACAGCTGTTACAATAGTGTTGGCTGCATTCCTACGCTCTACCGTATGTCCCGGGCCTGTTCTGTAAGGACCCATCACACTTTGTAATCCCATCACCTTTTGTTTTTTAACCTCTTCCCCCAGCACCACTCCCCTCTGGCCTCCATCAGTTTGTTCTCTGTGTCTATGCGTCTGTTTCCATTCTGTTTGTTCACTTCCTGTGCCCCTCGGAGTCTACCTACACGTGATGCCATTCGGCACTTCCCTTCCCTTCCCTGGCTGGCTGATGTCACTTGGCCGGCGCCCTGCAGGTTCCCCCCCTCCTGCCCGCCATGCCATGCACGCACACACTCTGCCCGGCTGGTTCCTTCCTGAACGGCCTTCACTGTCCTCGGAGCGCTTCTGTGAAGCGAAACCTGAGGCCTCTCCGAATGACAGCGCGCGGCCTCGTGGACGACGGGGGTCGCCTTCGCAGTGGCTGTAAGTCCTGCAAGGAATTCTTTCTCTGCCCGAGCCCGAAGCGGGTTATCAGTCCGGCCGTGGCCCTTCAGGCGGACATGAGACGCGCTTGGGGGGGACGTTTCCCGTCCCTGTGCGGTTGGAGTGACAGGCAGAGGGGGATCGGTTTAGACTCCCGGGCCTCCCTTCTTCTCAGGGGAGTGCCACAGCCAGATCGGCGGGAAGCACCGCGCAGAGCGAAGCTAGTGGAATGGCAGGATGCACAGATGGAGTGGGGACTCTGAAATTCCTCGAAAGCGCGAGCGGGATGAATGTGAGATGAGCTGAGATGAAATCCGGTTGTGCGAGGCAGCGAGAGTGGTGGAGGCAGGGCTGTCCCGTGACTGGCGTAAGCTCTGCTCGTGTGACTCACGTGACCCGACCGGCCTCTTGGGGCCTCAGCCTGGTTTGAGTAGGTGACGCCCGTTTCTGAGGCCTAAGAGCGTGGCTCTAAGATTGTGTGATTGGGAGCAATACTTGGCAGTTTGACTGTCCTTCGCCGAGGCGACACGGCTGTTGTCTTGGCGTGTGATTTACATGGGTGGGCCCCAGGGAGGAGGTGAGGACAGCCATGCGCTTATAGCTCCAGAGGCGAAGGTCTCAAGGGTGATTGATGCTGAGGCCTAGGGCAAGCTCATTCACGGCGGCCCGCTGCCTTTGAGATCTGCGGCAGCCGAGCTCAGGGAAGAGCAGAACGTTGCTCCGTTGCCCCAGCCCTGGGTGACTCTGGAGAGCTCAGTTACCCGGCTGTTAGCACAGCTTCTCACCACTCTCCACCCTCCTCTTCCTCCCTTCGCTGCTTTCCTCGTTTCCCAGCATCTTCTCCTCCGTTCTGGCTTGTCTCGTTATTATCTTGTCTTCCATCATCAGCATCATCCCCGGGTCCTCCAGCGGCCCTTCCACGACGGCAGCCTGCATCCCGGAGGAAAGAGACGAAGCTAGAGCACTGCCCCCTTCCTCCCAGCTCACCTGGAGATGCCACCAACTTTCCTCTGAGTGCAGGAGAGGGGTGTGTGTGTGTGTGTGTGTGTGTGTGGAGAGAAAGACAGAGAAAGGGACTGCTCCATTTGGTGTAACAGTGGGTGGGGCTTAGCCTTAAAAAAACAACCCTCAGAAACAGTTGTGCTGGAAACAGCATTGAACACCGTGGAAGCCGCACTCGGGAAGGAGGGTTTGGGGAAGCTGCGCTGCCTGGTTGCTCTCTTACGTTTCACTCCTGTCACCCAACACGTGCGAGGCTGCCCTGGGTGCCACCTGACGGCCGGCCGCAGCTGCAGCGCTGCAGGGGGCAGAACCTCCCGAGGGGAAGGCACCTGAGAATCGGCGGGGGTAGGGAGGGGCTCGCTGCCCTCCTGCTCTCTCCCTGAAAGCAGAGCAAGACTTTCCTATGAGAAAGGAGCCTTCCCTTGACCAGGAGAAGACCGTTCTCGTCGCCGGAGACAGGGAGTTAAAGCCGAAAAGTGTCTGTACGACCTTGCTAGAACAGCCCTTATCTTCCCTTGGTGTCCCCTACCTATTTCCCAGTCACTTTCCAGCCAACCCTCTTTTCCTTTCCCTTGTCACATCCCCACCATTTATTAGTCTTCGTTAAAGTGGTATATAACACCGCCTGGTCTCACCGCTTCTGGTGTGGGTTCGCTTCTTTCTCTGAGGCCCCCTGTGCCGTGTCAAACTATTAATGTCGACTAAAATTTGTGTGTTTTGTCTTGGTAAACTGTGCTCTGTCGGTTCAGTTCAGAGGCCCCAGGTACAGAACCTGAGGGGGCAGAGGAGAAGTCTTTCCTCCCCTGAGGTTCCCCAGCAGCTGGTCACGCTGCCCCCTGCCCCCACCGCACCCCCCAGGGCGTCCTGCCCTGTCGTGGAGGGACGCGGACACAGGTCTTCGTTCTGCGTTGCAGGCAACTGGCTGCGTGCACTCGCCATTCCCAGAAGGCAGCGTGCTCTTCTGGGGAGTCTGCACCGTTCGTGTCAGGACTGCAAACCCTCGCTAAGCCTGGGTCAGTTTGGGTCCAGCCTTTTGGGGGTGACCTCTAGGATTCGGGGCTAACCGGGCTCTGAGAGATGTGGGTTGCAATGCGCAGTGTGAACCAAGCTGGTGTCCTGAAAACACTGCTCCCCTGGGTGGTTGGAATGCGAGTTGAGCAACCCTCAGTCCCCCGTGATTGCCCGCATGCCCTCTCTGGCCAGGTGTGCACAGGGGGCTGGAGTGGGAGCAGAGGTAGCCTTTGGGAGGAGGCGTGGTGGTGACCTTGGTAATTCCCTTGCATCTGTGACTTCGAAGTTGCCATGGCCAGTCTCCAACAATACCCTTTCGTTCTGAATGGGATGGTGACTGTGATCACGGATTTTCCGGGAGTGTAGGTGAAGCCAGCCCCCGCCCCCACTGGTCTCCTGAATGGCTGGAGATGCGCACTGGAGGGAAGCTCAGCCAGTCAGAGGGCAGCGTGGGTCCTGGACTTGCTCTGGACACATAGTCTCGTGCTCCCCTGCCCCCACTTAGCTATGGCTGCTGGCGGTGCATATGCAGGATTAGCTCCCAGGAATGCCGACTTTCTTGGGCTCCACGGAGGTCATGAGACTTATTGAGGACCTCTGTCCTGGGTCTTGGAGTAGACGCCATTCTCAAACCAGGTCCCAGGTTCTGTGTATAAAGAGAAGCAGAGTACAAAGAGTATTGGGATTTAGGAGGCATGGGTTCGAGTCCCAGCCCTACCACCAAATGGCAGTGAGACCCTGTGCAAGTCACTTCTGGGAGCCTTAGGGTCCTCATGAACGAAACAAGGAATTCTCCACGCTGCTTTCTAGCTTTTCTCAGACCATCCCCATGTGTGTGCCAGGGTGGGAGGCCCCTCTTAGGAGGAGGTCTGCCTGCCAAATTAGGTCCGCTCTTGTCTGTGTGGGCCCTGGGGTGGGGGGCGGGAGGAGGAATCCAGGCTGCATGGTGAGGGGGAGCGGGAGAGCATGGGGAATGCCTTTCCCCACCAAGCCCGAACTTTCATGGCAAGATAAAAATAGCTCCCACAATCTGTAACAACTGATCCTTTTGAAATCGCAAAGAAGTAGTTTTGTTTTGTTTTTTGTTTTTTTTTTTCAGATTGTATCAGATGTGAGCAAACGATCAGTGAAATCCTTGAGGGTGATTGTTGGCACTTTAAAAATTTCATTAAAAATTAAAGTCTTCCTTCATTCCACAAATATTTAAAGACTTATTATGTACCGCACGCTGGAATCCACGTGGCAGTGAGCAAAACCGACAAAAACCCTAACCACTGCGGACCGATATGCTAGTGGAAGGGGGGACGGTGATTCGCTGTATCATGTGCAAATAGCGAGAGACGCTGTGGAGAAGGACGCAGCAGAGAAGGGCCCAGCAGAGGTGCAGGGGTGGCGGCTGTGGCTTTAAACCGGACGTCTGGGGCAGGTCCTGCCATGGAAGGAGGCGAGGGTTTGTGCACGGCAGGTGGATGCCCAGAGGAGGAACTCTGCAGGGAGAGGGGACAGCAAACATGAGGCCCCAGAGCAGGGGTCTGGTGCAGGCCAGGAATGGCCAGAGGCCAGTGTGGGTGCAACAGAGGGAGGGAGGAGGGTGTCTGGTGGGTACCCACGAGCTCAGGGGGGGTACAGTTGGTGTGGTGGTGGAGGCGGATGTTGGATGATATAAAAGTGGTGGGAAGGTTTGGGGGGACATGATACGATGCTCTTGAACCATGCATGGGTTAGGGGTGCCGACCTGCCTTGCGTTAAAAAATCTGAGTTTAAACTTTTCACTCCCCTCAAGCTTAACTACTAATAGCCTACTATTGACTGGAAGCCTTGCTGATAAACATAAATAGTTGATTAACACAGATTTTGTATGCTATATGTATTATCTACTGTAGTCTTATCATAAAGTAAGCTAGAGAAAAGAAAATGTTATTATGAAAATCCTAAGAGAAAATGCCTTTACTGCATGTATTGAAAAAAATGTGTGTAAATGGACCCGTGCAATTCAAACATGTTCACACATCACCTGTACTTGAAAAGGGTCAGTTGACAGCGGTTTTTTTTTTTTTGTCTTGTACAAAGCCTGTCCTTCGGAGCAGAGGAAAAGCCTGAAGTCACGAGGTCACAGAAGGTGTGGTGTTCTAGATCCTGCCACCCAGTGTGTGGCCCACGGGCCGGCAGAGGGGGCGGCCCCCGAGCGCTTTTAGAAATGCGGACCCTCAGCTCCACCCAGACCCTCCGAGTCAGAACGTGCATCCCACAGGCCGGCAGGGGGTCTGAGGGCGCCGTCAGGTTTGAGAAGCACTGGTCTAGAGATGTCTGCGGCTTTGGGCATCCGGAGCCTGCTCACACCATGTCCGCCAGGGTGTCTCTTCCATGTGCTCAGAAATGTGCTTTCCTCTTGGCAGAGTGCTACAAAGGTACAACGTCTGCGCCACGGTGGAAAGAGCAGGGAGCATGCTTTGAGCAGAGTGACGGGCGTGGCGGCGAAGCTCTGTACTAAGTTCCATCATCTTTCTCCCCCCCGCCCCCCACCCCATCATCTTTTGTCAGGGCCCATCCTGGGCCCAGAGGTCCCGGATGCAGGAAGAGCGGTTGCCTGTGAGAGTGCACGGGCACGTGGCTTCTCCTGACAAGCATCAGCATTACAGGGTACGGACTGGTCCGCGCTGGCATCAGGCCCCGCCTACTTGGCCCGCCCACCGGAAACAAAGCACACAGGCTAGAGTCTTGGTGATCTAATTTTGGTTCAACTATTATTAACTTCTGAGCAAATCACTTCACGTGCCTGGATGTCAGGCTCCTTATTGATAAAATGAGGTTACGATCATTGCTACTTCACAGGCGGGCTTATTGAAGGCTGCAGCCTGTAAGTGCGCTTGAGGGCTGTCTTCCGCGTGTGGTTTCCAGGCTGGAGTCCCTACGTACTAGCACACCTCAAAAAAAAAAAAAAGTGTGAAAGCTTTCCCTACTTTGTTCATTTAATGATTGCAGCATTGACAACAGATAGTGGCAAATGCCTATTAATGTTACTCCCAGATTATTATGGGTTAAGAAACAAATTAAGCATCGACCTTTCTTGGCTGTCTCTGCATTAGTCACACTTCCCAGCATGTGTGGATGTCAGCGGTATGACCTAAAATAACGTGAGAGTTGAACTCCTTCAGGATATGTTTTAGATTTCTCCTTACAATAAGTTAAGGCGATCGGATGTGCGGCTTGCCATCCAAGAGAAAGACCTTTTCGGCAAAGCGCTAGCTCGACGAGGGTGTTTTTATGGAACGTTGGGTTTCTGGATGGGGTTGAATTTTCAAATTTTTCCAGTGTCTCCTGGCCTGCTAAGGACTCCGGCAGAAAGCAGTCTTCATTTGTCACTGCCATTTTCCACCGGTGGGGCAACTCGATAGGGGCCCTTGCCCTGCGTCTTACCTTACCGCCTTGGGACTCCAGATCCACATGGCGCTCGCTGGGGTTGGGTGTTTTCAGATCTTTGTGCCATTGTGCCGTTAGGTGACCTTCTGGGCTCCCTGGCCGGCCACTTCATCAGTTGGGCTGTCCTTGCTGTATAAGGCAGGTGGCTTCGGGGGCGGTGTTTTCATCAGCTGCGTGATTTTAGGCAACTCACTGAGTAAGGCAAGCAAGCGAGCGAGCAACACAACTCCAATAGTCACCACCAAAATGCCCTTGGTCACGCCAGCGTCTCCCGTCAAGCTTAGGCTGCGGAGATAAGATTCGACCGTGACAACTTAGCCAGGCAGAAACCGCGTAGGGGCTGCATCTCGGATCGCACATCTTTTCCCACCCGCTGCTGTTCCGCCTGATTTTCTGTTTCACTGCACGAGCGGAGAGCGTCCCAGACCTCCAGGGTGCTCACGGGCCCCTTCGGGGAGGAAAAGCATCAGGACAAGTTCCCGTCTGGTTCAGGGGCCGCTGGCAGGAGTGGGGCTGGATGCAAGCACTTTGGGTGCCAGGTCCCTGGAGAGCTCTTTGGGATTGGGGTTGTGGTCACAGCTGGTCCTGGGTGTCACGGTTCCCTCCGGAGGGAGTTTGGTCTAGTAACGGTGTAGCGTGTCATGGTATAGAAGGTTTATACCGAGACAAAGGTTGCTGCAGAGCAGTGAGAAGCCACCTCGGAGACGGCCCCCAGACCCAGGGCGTTGATTAGGGTTAGGGTTGGGGCATTAGGGAGCGAGGCAGAGACACCCCAACCTCTCGTCGTGCAGAGATGCGGCCCCTTTTCACGCTCTTGCCCTCTCTGGTGGCCCCGGGGAGAGCACCAGTCTCCATGAACTGGGGCAGATGAAAAGGTCAGGCCCTGGTGAATTGTTCCGGGGCAGGCCCAGGACTCTGTCAGCTTGTTCTCCCAGCTTATCAACAAGTTGGCCGAAGGTTGCTCGCTTCTGCCGCAAGCCTGGCCTTCCACTTCTTGTTTCCAGATGCACAGGCATGGAAACTCTCCCCGTCTGGACCGCCTCGTGGCGTCGTCAGCATCCTGCATCGCATGGGCTGCTCCCTCGACACTTGTTTGGGGAGGTGAGCTCGCATGAGGCCATGGATTTCAGGCTTCCGTGGGCTGGTGTCCCCCGAATGCACATGAGTGGATTAGCGATGCCTGTGACCCCTGGGTTTGTATGTTCCCTTCCTGAGTGACCCAGATAGAGGCCTGGCCCAGGGACAGGACGAGCAAGGCCTTCCAGCTGGGGCACGGCGAGGGGGAGGGCGCAGCTCCAGCCATCCTAGCGAGGGGTGCAAACAAGCGTGAGAGTGAGCGGGGGAGAGTCCCTGCTGTTGGTTTGGCCCGGGGTCATTTTCTTTCTGGTATGTAAACAAATAGAAAGAAAGGAGGAGAAAATCCGATGGGCTTGATCCTAGAGCTTATTCCATTGTGAGTGGTCTTCTGGTCTTTCGTCCAAGTGTCCCCCAAACTTGAACAATTTAGAGACTCCTCCATGTGTTCCTGTGCCCGGTGGAGCCAGAGTCACTGTTGTGCCCTCGTTAGGGACCAAGCAGAGCTCCAGAGCGGCCCTGACCCAGGGAAAGCCGCGCCCTCGCAAGGAGCCGGGCTGCGCAGCAGAGCCCCACTGTCTGTCTCCGTCTGTCCCACGATCATCTCGGACGGCGAAGCCGCTGATCTGTAAAACGTGTGGTTGCTATGAACTGCTGCTGTTGGTAAGGGGAGTTGGAAACACTCTCGTTTCTAGATTACCTTTCAAATATTCAAATTCATGCACCAGTAGCATATGGCTGGAACTTTTATTTTTTCACTCCGATGTCTTCCAATGCGCTTCATTGAATTCCAAATCCACATCAGGTTTTAATTTTGAAAATGCCAACTGGATAGTCACTGAATGTGAGAAATGAAGAAAACTTGCATGAATTTTTTTTTAAATTGTGGTGATTTATTTTTCTGCATTCCTATAAACCAGCTGTATGGATTTCCTCCCCCCCTGCCATTTTGGTTCCTTTGCATCTTGAAAATACTGAGGAAACAATGTTACCAGTGTATTCTCGGCTAATTTCCTGGGAGGTGGTGTCACCGTAGCACCTACATCAGGGACGAAGGGACCAGGGCATCTCTTCTGTCACCTCTGCTGGCCAGGAGCATGGCTTCCCTGTGGGGGGTGGGGGAGCCTTTGTGGTCCAGGGGCGTGGGGCTGAGTTCAGTTTGTACGTGCTGCCTCTGCTTTTGTCTCCTACCAGGTGAGAGTTTGCAAGCATTTTAGAACTAATAAAGAAGGGCTTTTATCTGCTAGAGTTTCTTCTTCAGTTGTGGAGAAAATGGGTCCCCCGCCCCCCCCCCCCCCCCCGTGTGGGTATGTGTGGGTGTGTGTTTTAAGGACCTCAGTTAGAGGCTGTCAGTGGGAAAGAATGTGGCCCTGAAAGTCAGGAAACCCCCCAACAGGGGGAGCCCAGGTCCGGGTCGCCTACTCCGGAGACATCCTCCCCACCCCCTGCCCCCAGTCACAAAGGTATCCAAATGCACCACAATCCCCCTGATGTATACACTGTACATCTTCGAATCTAAGTTTGCATTCATTGTGAAAGGTAACATTATTTTGTGTATCACTACGAAAAATGCTGCCTAATGTTATAATTAGCTGTACTCATTTCAGAGGGTTCAAATGCAGAAAAATGTGCCTTTTAGGATTGGAGAAATACAGTTTCATTGTGAGTTGAGTTGCATTTGGGTCCTGAGATAATGCTAAATTTTGTGAGTTGTATGGTGATTTATTTCTTTGTGTGTGTGTGTGTGTGTGCGAGTCTATTACGTTTATTAAATAGTGAGTTCCCACACATGGCTTTTTCTTTTTTTTTTAATTTTATTTATTTATTTATTTTTAGAGAGGGAAGGGAGGGAGAAAGAGGGGGAGAAACATCAATGTGCGGTTGCTGGGGGTCATGGCCTGCAACCTAGGCATGTACCCTGACTGGGAATCGAACCTGCGACACTTTGGTTCGCAGCCCGCACTCAATCCACTGAGCTACGCCAGCCAGGGCTTTACACATGGCTTTTTCAATCACCCAGGCAGGTGGGAAGGGAGAGGATGACACAGTTGGAGCTCCCCTCCCCCCAATATGCAGTATGTACATCCCAGCAACTGGACAATCCCGGCTCAGAAGGAGGCAGCAAGAATCCAGAAAAGGTGGAGAGGGAGGCTCCAGGATAACAAACGAGACTTATTCCCCTCCCGCCCCCCCCAAACCCATCCACCCCATCCTAGTGGACTCTGGTGGTGTCTGTCTCCCATGCCTTCCCAAATCTTGGAAGTAGGGTTTCTCCCCACCAGAATAAGTGCACTTGGAATAACAGAGTAGAGTCCCTTCACCAAAAAACAAACAAAAAGTTAAAAAAAAAAAAAAGCCCTGGGATGACAATAGGGCATTACTTCCCCCAGAAGAAGCAACCCTGGGCTAAGGCAGGCAAGCAGTGGGACTTGATGTGGAACCCTAGACTAAAGAGTCCCTTTACTAAAATAACGACTACGGGGGGTTTTAAAAGGAAAGCACCCTTGCCCAAGTTAGAGCATTTGAACTAAGTTTGTGGGGTGGTAGCAGGCAGGAGGTGCCAGTGTCAGGGTTTTTAACACGTCAGAATAAGAGTCCTGGGGCTCAGAATGGAATTAACTTCAACCAGATAAACATCCTTTGCAAGGATGTTTAACAAGAAGCCAGGAAGCCAGGAAGTCCTCCCTCCAGAATAAAAGCCATAAATTCTGGGAGGAAGGCTCCTCATCAGGATTGGGATGGGGACTGGGCAAACTTGGCTTATGTTTTTGGATCCCAGACCCCCAATCTCTGACCCTGGTAACACTGGATTTTTAATAACCTGTAAAACCAGGTCAACAGATGTCCCTCTATCCTTGCGGCATGGCCATGGGACGGCTATCCCAACGAGGGCAGCAGGGACCAGGCCAAAGGGGTAGGACCCCTTCAGAGGCATTAGGGGGTGCATCCTCGGCTGGTGTCTGCATCCAGGGACCCAGCAGGATCTCCTCCAGTTGAAGGTCAGGCAGAAGGTCTGGGGGCCAGGCACTGGCGGACCAGGGCACAACAGTCTGGGGATGCATGGGCAGGGAAGTGGAGCTCAGCCTCCAGAATCTCCTGGTCCCTCTCAAAGGGGATGTCCCCGCACACCGTGTCACAGAGAAGGATACCCAGTGACCAAACAGTGGCTGGGGTACACGGTACTGGTTATGAGAGATCTGCTCCGGGGGGCTGTGCACGCTTGGTCCATCGTCAGTGTAGGGTTCATCGTGAAGCAGGATGCCGGAACCGAAACCAATGAGTTTGACACAGACTCGGCGAAGGTCGATCAGGATATTCTCATCTTTGATGTCACGGTGGACAACTCCAAGGGCGTGGCAGTGCCCAATGGCTGCCACTACCTGAGCAAAGAGGCAGCGGCTTCGGGCTTCACCCAGTGGGCCCTGTCCCACTGTGATGCAGTCAGAGAGATCCTGGGCAGGCAAAGGCCGCTCAGGGACCAGCATGAAGCCCTCTGGTGTCTCAGACCAGTCAAGCAGGCGGATCACACCAGGGTGACCCCCGCCTGCCCTCACCTTCCACAGCAGTGCTACTTCCCGTGGGCACGGGATGGAGTCTGGCAGTGTGGACCGGCCCACCACGCGATTCCGTGGGATCACTCTGGTGGCCACCTGGAGTCGGTCCGTGATGCGATGTCCTGCGAAGACAGCGCCAAAGCCCCCCTTCCCCAGCAGGGGGCCAAGTCGGTACTCGGCCTCGACTGCTTCCCGATCCTTGCCTCCTGGCAGCTGCGTGGGGGCCACGGGGGCCACTGCGAGCCCCTGAAGAGGCTTGCTCAACATGGAGGAGGAGCTGCACAGTGTAAGCCCACTAAGCCCGCGAGGTGCAGACGCCCGGGGCAGTGGGGCTGGAGAACCAGGACTTGGGGGCGCCGGGGTGGAAGGTAGGGAAACTGGTGGCCCAGAAGCACCCACAAACGGCGCAATGCTAAGATTCCCCGCGCACTCCAGCCCCAACGCTTGTGATTTATTTCTAATATAAAAAAATCTAAAACGCCATCGTGCCCATTACCCAGCTTTGACAGATCTCAGCATCATCCCATATTTTCTTCACGTACATATTTTCAAAAAACAAGAAACAGAAGATACAGTTTCGGGCCCCTGTGCCCACCCCACCCCCAGTCCCAGGGCTCACCTCTTCCTTGTGCCCCGTGTGGCCCCCGTCTTGGATTTGGTGTTCGTCACCCTTGCACCTGTGTGTAAGCTCTTAGTAAGTGTCTCCGCACCCATCCGTGCACGCAGCGGTCTCAGAACACGGCTGCTTGCCCACCGGACTCCGTTCTCTGCGGCTTCCTTGCAGTAATAGAGCCCGAAGCTGTCTCTGGACGCCTTGTGCCCCAGTGGCCCAGCGACTCTGGCTGGCGGAGGAACGCGGGAGGGATGCGGTGATGTGTGCGTTTTACCTTGAAAACGAAGTAGCGAGCCCTTCACATTGTCTTACATCTGTGCTCCTGGGTAGGACAGGGCCAGGGTGAGAGTGTGCTACTGAAAACCAGCAGGTGTGGGAAAGACCCTGGGAGGTAGCCGAGCAACAGGAGAGAAAGATCCAGAGTCCCTGCCCTCAGGGTACCTCCACCCCCCACCCCCGCAACCCCCGCTCTACTGCCAGACTGCCCGCCATCTTGGGCTGTTGAGTGAGAAATGGACAACATACTTGGCCCGGCAGGTGTGGCTCAGTGGATTGGAGCATCGTCCTATATACTAAGATATTCAGGATTTGATTCCTGGTCAGGACACTCACCTAGGTTGCAGGTTCGATCCCCAATTGGGGCATGTATAGGAGACAACCAGCTGATGTTCTTCTCTCCCACTGATGTTTCTCTGCCTCTCTCTCTGCCTCTCTCTCTAAAATCAACAAACATATTAAGAAAACCAAAACCTTATTTTTACGTAAGTCAGTGTTACTTGGTCTTTTCAAAACAGGCCCCCAAAATTGTTCTGATAGAAGTGGTTTCTATTCTGGTTATGTATATTACTAGTGACTTACCGTATTAAAAACTTCCATTTTTATTAAGTGGGGAAGATTAGGGTAAAACACACTAATGTAATTCACCACATCCTCAGATTAAAAAGAAAAAAAAACATTGTTTTGTGACTCCTCCATGGCTGGGTGTTAACATCCAGTCCTGGAGTGGTCACAAGCCCTTGGAGGGTGCATGCACTGAGCTCCCCGATCACCTTCCAGGGAGAGACCAAGGGAGTTCACACCCTCTGAGGACAGCCAGCTGCTCTGTCCCCAACCGGGGATATTTAAAGCCAACCTCACGGTGATAATTGCAGAGTGAAAAGTTTCCATTCCCAGGAGAATTTTCTTCCCAAATGCTGACTGAGCATCCTCGTGAGTGCCAGGAGAGTGAGGCCTTCCTGGTTCATTTCTCTTCTCCAGCAGCTGGGTGGGGAACTCCTCCCAGCTGTCTGACCGCCGGAAGAAGAAGACACCCAGGAAGAAGACGACCCTCACTGGCTGGTGGGCACCCTTGCAGCGCGAGGCCAGGAGGGTCCCCTGCTGGCTGGGACGCTTGCTTTCCGCAGAGTGGTGATGGGCTCCGGGGCTCTCCCCAGAAGGGCAATGTCGTGGCAGAGCCTTGATGGGCAACTGGGGACGGGGTGTGTACGGGGACCATCTTTAGGTCTTTCCTGTCCCGCTCTGCAGCCCATACTGCCTGAGGAGGAGCCCACCCACCAGCTTGTCCCTCATGTCACATGTCAACTTGGCTTCTGACCTTAAGGGCAGGTCTGGTGTTTGCTTTCTCTCCCCAAGAGCACCTGGAACAGTGCTCCAAGGCATCTGGCCTCTCTCTCCTTTCGACTGGGGCTGGTGCCATCAGTTCCAGTCATGCCAGATACACCTTCACCCTGCGCTTTCCCCGCCCTTGCGTTAAGCACCGGGCTGTAAGGGGATTCTCAGGCTTCCACAGCCTGTGCGTTGCTTTGATGCCGAAGACCACGGTGCCCGTGTGCTCTGCGTTCCCCCATACAAACATGGAACACACACCGCAGAGGCTCCTGGGTAAACGGGAGGTGAGGCCTGCTTTGAGTAGGACTTTACTTACAAGCTGAGCTTTGCTCAGAGGTGCCCATAAATTCAGTTCACGGTGGGCAGAAACAGAAGCGAGCCCTACAGATTCCTTCCCTTCAGCGGAGGCGGGGCCTGAGCCGTGCAGACTCCTGAGTAGTAAGAAGAAAAGGGGTCTGGGTAACTGTGGAAGTCCGATGGTGCATTCCCGTCTGACGGAACACCAGACTGCCTTCGACAGTCTTTACATCCTGAAAAATCAGGATGTAAACACGCCCTGAAAACCGGTGCTTGTATTGATCAGCCCAATAACCAGTTCACCAGAAAATTCGGTTCTATTTTGAGTGTTTTTGCATTCATCACCTGAATCACAAACAATTATTGAATTAACAGAAAAGGAAACATAAACTAAAATTGGAAAGCAAGCTGGGACTCTGACCCGTGTGGCTCAGTTGGTTGGGTATTGTCCGCAAAGCGAAATGTCGCTGGTTTGATTCCTGGTCAGGACACATGACTGGATTGCAGGTTCAGTCCCAGGCTGGGCAAACATGAGAGGCAACCAACTGTAGGATCATTTCTCTCTCACATCGATGTTTCTCTCCTCTTTCTCCCTCCCTCTCCATCTCTCTAAAAAATAAATAAAATTTTAAAAAAGAATTTAAAAGCTGGTGTGCCCCAAGGAAACCTGATTTATAAACCTTATAATGCCAAAGAGATGGCAAAGAAAAAATAAAAAGGAAGAAAGGACATGCCGAAGTAAAAAGGTTTTAAATTATAGGCAAATTGCTCATTAGGTGGCTGTCTTTAGGCTAATTGACCTAGAGCCAATGGCATTTGAAAGCTGACACTATTGTGACGGGGGGGACACTTTCCAAAGCCTGTATTCATCTTATTTCACATGAAATCCTGGTCACCTCTCTTATTCGATTTCCCGGCTGCTGGCATAGTAGATGGGAATCCAAGTAGGGAGGAAACAGGGAGAGCTGGCCCGCTCTGCCTGGTGGGAAGGCCAGCCGGTGCCCTGACAGCCAGGGAGGGCCGAGTGGCGGCCAGACAGAATTAAAATGCAAATTCGAGGCTTAGGAAATCACCGTGCCGTGGGGCTGTGCCTGTGTGGGCGGCCTCCCCGCCCCTGCTGCTGTGGCTTCTGAGAACTCCGCTGTGTCACAATGTGCACGGCGCCCGCCAAGTCGTGAGAACCGTAGCGGGCCACGGCACGAGCTGTGTGCTCTGCCCACTTCATGGTTCCCTCATACAGTCCATTCTGGAACGCTTTTTATCCGAAGGGGCCGAGTCACTGCCTCGAGCTGGACCCAGTGTGTGTGAGGGCGCCGGGCCCCCCTGTCCCTCTGGGGGGTCTCCCCAGGACGGCCGCTGCGCCTCGGGAATGCTCTGCTGCTGCTTCAGGGGCACCCGGAATAAATTCAGTCGGCTGGAAGAATTTACTTCTACCAAGACCCCTTTCACCAAAATGTAGCTCGACCAAGCCCATTGAACTCCTGCTATCAAGGGTGATGCGCGTAAGAGGTCATGAATAGCCTGAGTCACGACGGCACCCGCTTCCGAGGATCTGGTGGTGGAAGGCCCAGAACGCCTCGCTCCCTCAGGGAAGGGCATTACCCCGAGCTCCCCAGAGAAGCATTGCCCGGGCTACACAGACACACACGCACACCCACACATTTTACATAGACACACACACATATGTACGTCTGCACCCCAAATTAGCTTCACAGGACGATAACTACTTTCCTGCTGCTGCTTGCTGCTCCCAGTCCTCCTCTTTCACCCCCAAAGCCCAAGGGTCCTCTAGCCATCCGGTCCCTGCGAGGCCCTCCTTGAGGAGGGGCGCTCAGGGCTGGGGGATGTGGGACGGAAGGGGGCTCAGGGGTTTGTGAGCAGGCCGAGGTCATCTGCTTTGGAGCCAGCGCTGGACTCAGCCTGTAGGCTGGGTGCTCTCCGCCCGCACTTGGGAGGAGAGGGTGGGTGGGTGAGGTCAGAGAGGAGTGTTAGCTTAACCAGCAGCCATAGTTAATATCTGCACCAATTGCCATATAATGTGCCCCCATGTATAATGTGCACCTATGTTTTGGGCCCAAACTTCCAGGAAAAAATTTTCTCATTTTAATTTTTCAATTCGATTATTTATTTATTTGTATTTAGAAACAAAACTGATCCTCATATTCCAGGGTATTATTTTGCATATGGATATCATTACTGTTTTCTAGAGTTATACTTTTAATGCATAAGCATATATGAAAGAATTAAAAATATTTATGTAGATATGGAATTAGTACTACCCATGTATAACACATATCCTTATTTTTCCCTAAAAAATTTGGGCAAAAAGGTATGCATTATACACAGCAAAATACGGTACACTGATACTTTGTCTCTGACTTTTTAGAAATTATTTTTTAAAGTTATGCCCTGGCTGGTGTGGCTCAGTGGATTGATTGCCAGCCTGTGAACCAAAGGGTTGCCAGTTCAATTCCCAGTCAGGGCACATGCTTGGGTTGTGGGCCAGATCCCCAGTAGGGGGCACTTGAGAGGCATCCACACATTGATGTTTCTCTCCCTCTCTTTCTCCCTCCCTTCCTCTCTAAAAATAAATAAAATCTTTAAAGACAGATAAAGTTATTTTAAGTTCTTTACGACCAGCTGCATGTGTGAGCCCCCTAGAGACAGAGTGGCACATGGACAGAGCATTAGACCAGGCAGCAGGGACAGGCTTCTGCCACTTAGTGTGTGACCCTGGGCCAGTCACCGACCCCCAGAACCGCAGCGCTCGGTACTGTGAGGCGAGCCTGTGGATACTCGTCATGCTAATTCACAGTATAACCTTGGGACAGTCCGATGAAGCGACCTATGTGAAAATGCCTGGCGACACTCGAGGGATGTGCATACAGAAATGTGACATGTGTCAGGAACAATTGCTTTTGATACTGTGGCCCCGCTCCTTAAGTTGGTAAGTGCCGGTCACGATTAGCCACCGTTAGTTAACGAATTCTACCTGCTCTGCTGGTGCTCCTAGGCGAGACTTAGTACTGGACCCTAACATCATCCTGGGATTGCCTTTAAGAAGCAATTTATCTCTTTCACCCATACAGTTTGTGTATCTATTTTCTGTTTTGCTTTCCCTTAGGGATGAGTTGATTGTTATTGTCATCGTGTATAGCCAAGAATGATTCAATTTAGAAAATAATAGAAAAATTTTGCTTAGCTTTGGTAGGATACTTTTGCCATAATTCCCACAGATAAAGTAGTGGTTTCTTTAAAAAATGCCAATTCAGAATCATAGATCTGCACTTTTAAAGCCTACGATTGATTGTTTCGTGTGAAAATTATATTCAGATGAAGTACACCAGCATGCAAATCTGAAGTGTGGTCATTTTCATCTAGATTGAGTATTATTAGCTAACCCAAGGGATAGGGTGTAATTCGGATTTCAGGCAGCTGACTTTTGTCTACTGTGGTGCGTAACCCCATCATTTAAAGAGGCATGCCAGTGTGAACAATAGCACGATGTCCCAATGCACCGAAACCTACACGTTTCGGTTTTTAGGTGTATTGAAGGCATTGGACTTTTCTCCATGGGTCCAAACATTTGATAAGATCAAAGATTCGAACTTGCAGCAAGTAAGAGAGCATTCGGATTCCGGGAAAATGACATTTCTTGCTGGATGATGGCAGATCCCCGTGTAGTTACTCACTCATTCTAACGCCTTCTACAGGTTTAGAAACAAAGACCAAGCAGCGACAGATGAAGCCCTGGTTGAGGGTTTATGCTTTTGCCTAATTAAAACCATTGGGTTCACAGCCTGCTAACGCAGCTCTGGTTGGAAGGGAACACAGCTTAGCCCAGGTCCACTTGAGAAAGTTCGCAGAACCTCCCTCTGCCTTTCGCAGAACTGAGAAGGCACGATGCGGGTAGCATCTTTATTCTGCAATGACTGTTCTCAGGTGAGACAAAACGCTCACCATCGTGTGGGTGTTCTCCCCACACCGTTTGAAAGGAGAGACACAAAGTTCTCCATTACTCCCAGGAGAAGTTAGTGAAAGGGTCTACTGCCTAGTGGCACCACCTTAAGCAGGCACCCAGCAGGCGAGGTTGGCACACAGCTCAATTTCAGCCACCCGTATTTTCAGGTGTACCATATGTATTTAGTACCTCATTTGATAATGCTAAAAAAAATATATTAAAGCAGTGTGAGACTAAAGGAGAAAGAAGATGAATGTTAGCATTCCCCTGGGGTTCATGGGTGAAGGAATTAACACAGCGTGGCACTCTACCCTAGCTGTGTTTGTTTCCATGGCAACAGCTACGTACATGTTTCAGACTATCTACAGTGACACAGTTGCAGAAATAGTAGCTTGCAGGTTTCTGATATCGCATCAGTGGACAGGCAGCACGCACTGTATTAAGTAAGTGTAAAAGAACTTAAAATATAGCTCTGATTCCGCTGAGCAATGAATTGGGGTGGGGGTTGGCATTCCCCACCCCTCGCAACGACAGCAAAATCTGGACAAAGTTGAAAGTTGCAAGATTCCAGCCAAACAATTGTCCTTGCTTGGGTAAATATCATCCAAAGAGACAAATGTGAGTGAGTTACAGAGGTAAGAAAATGGCCTTGGCAGATGACATATTTAAGAAGGATATTGCTAGTGAAGCTAATTTTTTGGAGGGGGGGGGGCTAGTGGTGGGTAAGGAATACAAGCTTTGGTTGAAAATAGCCGAGTCTTAAAGCAAATCTAATGTGCAACAGAATCTTTGACTGCTGCTGAGTTCATGGCAACTAAGGTCTTTGAATGTATCATTGTAGAAATTGCTTTTATATAAAAATGATCAGGCGAGGAGCGGAGAGGTTGATTGGGTGTGCAGTTAAAGGGAAATTGGGGCTCCATTGTCTTTTCTGAATGCTTATGTAAATATCTCTCTTCCCTGGGATGACCCTGGTTTGTCTTTGGCATTTGCTGCTACTTTTTGGTACCATTTGCTGGTCTCCGTGTTTATATTATGCTGCCACACTGTAGCTTGATAAGACTCGAGTGTTGGTTAGAGAGCAACCGAGTAAAGATGATAGACTTTGTAAGTGTGTGACTTTGCAATCAAATTGCCCAGTAATTTAGGGGAAGTGTACAAATGGTTATTTATTTACATGCCAGACCTCTGCTTTTTGAATAGCAGCCTAGGTATTAGGTTAATAGATTTCAACGTGCACGTTTTGATTGCGGGAGCTTTCAAGTATGTGGTAGTTCCATTTATACTGAGTTTTTAATGTCAAAATATTTTTATATGCCCATTCTTCAGTGTAAGCCTGCGTTTACCTTATAGTTTTATTATTCGTGCGTCAGTGAAGAGAATGCAAAATGGCATGGTAATTCAAGCTAATCTGCTCATTTGAGGAGGATTAGTTTTCCGACCGTAGGTGGACTTGTATGGAAAGTGGCACGTGAGACACGCGAGTCTTTTGTAGTGTGCGAGACTGTTTTTTATGCGCATGGGGAACTACCTACAGCTGCTGCTACATGTGTTTCTTCACAGTAATTATTTGATTAGACGTTAGGAGAACGTGGGGAGGGGTGTCTGGGGCTCCCCGGACGCCTGGGTAATATGGAGGGGCAGAACATACTTTGTGTTATACGTCAGGGACTTGAACCCTAGAATGTTTGACCCCCCAGGGGTGGGGTGGTGCGATGTGCCTTTCTAAACAAGGTGATCCAAAATGAAAGTAATGTTGAAGCTCCCCATTGAAGCCCATTTGTCGTCGGAGTCACCCAAAGATGGGAAGTGAAGTTTGTGAATTTTTTTTTTTTTTAACGGTGGCTCATACCAAAGGGCAGCTCGGTGCTCGGAGACTCACCTGCCTGCTCCCACGCTCATCCCTGTGCTTTTTGAGACATGAGACCGTGTTGAGGGGCCCTCGGGAGGATGGGCTTGCAGACCCCTCCCCCGTGCCCTGGCGTGCCTGGCGCTCGCCCTGTGTGCCCCTGTGGTAGGCAGCTTCTCTCGGTGACAGCTGCAGGAAGCCACCTGTGCCTGGCCCCCCGCCCCCACCCCCCCAGGCAGAGGAACCGAATACCATTGGTATGAGGGTTTACATCACGTTCTGCTATTATTACATTTGAGGGGCCTGGAAACCTTGGGCTCATTAACCTTGAGCTCGGAAACTGGAAATCAGAAAAGTTTCAATGGATGCTTTTGGGTGACTGGTTCAACATTCGCCCGTCTGGGAGTGCTAGAGCAGGCAGGCCCTTCCAACGGTCACGGCATTTATGTATTGTTTTCACCGCCCAGAAATATTTTCCATGTTAAAAAAAAAACCACCCACCAGTCTATGCCATGTCATTTAACTCTTTTGTAAGAACAGAAAAACCGCATGCATCTAAATGCCAAGCCCTAGGCCGAATCCCGTCATTCGAATTTCAGCCCTGGCAGGGCTTGTAGGAAACTCCATTGCTTCCATTGGAAGGGCCAGGAAATTGATTTGGAAAAAAAAAAAAAATGTGAGGGATTCCCAAATAGTGGCAGCATGGAATGAATAAGAGAGACGGGAAGGTACAGACAGATCTTATTAGCAGTCTGCGATGGTAACGGAACTGCCGGAGTCAACTTCCCCAGGCACAGCGCCTCTGGAGTCCCCACCGCCCGGCCACTGCTGACCGCTCTCGGTGGTCACGGGGTACAAGCAGGTCTGCGGGCTGGCGGCCGGGGCTCTCCGCCCCGAGGGCCTGCCAAGCCTGCCCTCTCACTGGGTCCTCTTTCCCTTGAGCATCCTCAGCTGCCCTCGGGTGCCAAATACTGTGGCCTGGCCTCGCCAGGAAGCTTCTAGGCCTTTGTCTTGCTGCTGCATCTGTCCAGAAGCCTTTGCTCCCGTCTCTGCTTGGGAAGACCCGGCTCCATTTCCAGTTCCTCCATGAAACCTTACAGATCTCTGCTGCCCGCCCCCCCGCCCCCCCACCGTCATTAGAATGATTTTCCATCTTCCCGTGTCCCCATAACAGTTTCTTTGCCTTCAGTTAAGGCACTTAGTTCCCTGTATTAAGATGAGTTGTAGCCCTGGCTGGCGTAGCTCAGTGGATTGAGTGCGGGCTGCGAACCAAAGTGTCGCAGGTTCGATTCCCAGTCAGGGCACATGCCTGGGTTGCAGGCCATGACCTCCAGCAACCGCACATTGATGTTTCTCTCTCTCTCTCTCTATCTCCCTCCCTTCCCTCTCTAAAAAGAAAAAAAAATGAGTTGTATCTCTTCTTAACTGAGACGAAGCGTATTACAAAGGACCGTGGCTTCGGCCCTCCTGAGCTTTGGCCACACCTGGAACAGTACGTTGAACTGTGGCATTTCATTGCCCTCTTGCAGACTTGTAAAGCTACACGTCATTGCCGTCTTCAGACGCTCATGTTCTGTGCGTAACGAGAGTCTGTGGGAGGCCGCAGCCCCTCGGGCCCCGTCTGCCGTAGCCCCGAGCATCTGAGCCAATGCAGGCACTTCCAGGGGCTTCCCCACCGTCAGCTGTGTGGTATCATCCAAACGCAGAACCAAGGGGATGGCTGGTTGTTCGTATTCATAGTGTCACGAGAGTTTAGAGCCAGAAGGAACCTTGTAGAGCTGAACTCCTCCCCAAAGAGGGGAGAATTGTGAACCTGAACTAAGTGCCTTTTCCAAGGCCACAGGTTGGTCAGTGACCCAGGTGCGTGGATAGGGCCCATCACGTCTCACATGGGCCTGTCTCCTGAGCCTCTCTGACCGAAGCCTTGGGTTCCACTTAGGGTAAGGCAGTCAGCCCGTGCTTTCGGCCCGCGGTTGGGATTGGCTGGCTTTCTGTATGTAAGCACTGTCCTGAGACGACAGTCCCATTCAACTCTTTGCTGATATCTCTGGGGTAGAATTAAACACGAAAGTGGACTGAGAGTTGAACTTGGCGGTGCGGGGGGGAGTGGGAGCAATGCTAACGGGTCATTAGCCATCGCCTCCCTGAGGTTGTGGCAGCTGCTGAATTCAGTCAAGTTCAGACCCTTAAAAAGAGTGGAAAAAAGAAAGCACATACTTTCCAGAGCCTGGGCACCGCACAGCTGGGCCAGCTGGGCGCAGCACCGTGGCAGAAAGATCTCTTCAGCCTCAGAAATATGAGCCCCGAGCCTGCACCCGGGGAGGGGCCTGCGGCCGCAGCGGGACCTGATTTGGCGTTCCGTTTCTGGGCTTGTAGGTGCCTGCAGCCGCATTAGACTCGGCTCCTCGGGGAAGCCCATGAGTATCTCAAGAAAGAACCAGCCCTCCAAACTGACAAGTGCAGTGAGCTCTGTGTGTGTGTGTGTGTGTGTGTGTGTGTGTGTGTGTGTTTAAAGGCCCGCGTCTGAGGCCCACAGGCTTTTTCAGGGGAGCTCTTGGTTTTCTGCATAAAAGTGTGCTTCCCCTTGTCCGGAGTTAGCCTGTTGAGGGAATAAAGCACAATTCAGGTTTCCGAGCTGGAAGACGGATGAATCCCTCCGCCAGTTACATATGGAAATAAATTAGTAAATGGCCCATCTGGGACGAGACTACTGCGGAGATGATAAATGATCGCCGTCGCGCACGTCTGTGTTGCCGGAGACGGAGCAGCGCTCCCCCGGCGCTGCCGAGAGATAACTGGATGCTCTGTCCTGGTCAGAGGCATGAAATTTTTTTTTTTTTTTTTAAATCACAAGTAAAAAATTCACTGTGAAATGTTTCATGGGAGAGTGCTTTGGCTGATGCCCAGTGTGTTCCTTAGAAGTGCGGTGTCTGCAAATATTTAAAAGGAATCTCAAGGGCAAAAGGAACATTGTACTTTTAGATTTGCAAAGGCCGATATAGTAACAAGTATTAACGAATCTCCAAATGTTTCCATGAGTGGGATAATTCTATACCTCTGCCGTGGCATTGCAACTTTATAATTTTCATAGCAACTTTATGTCTGTTTTCGTATTTAAGTTTCAAAGATGTTGGGGCAAGTCAGTGCCTCTGTTTCTTGATTCATGAAACACTGAGGCTTAGCGGGTGAGTGCCTTTTGCTCACGACGACTCGGGGGGCCAAATGGCAGAGCTACCGGGTATCACCGGTGCCGAGTCCAGCTTCACTTCCTCAGAGCCCATGTGACATCCGAAACGCTTTCAGTGTCCCATCCTGCATCTGGCAGCCTCCGGCAGGAGAGCATTCTCTTTATGTCAGGTTCCTAGAAACTAAAGCCATACCTTCTTTTCCTTTCTTTTTCCCCAAAGATTTATTTATTTATGTGTTTTTAGACAGAGGGGAAGGGAGAGGGGGAAGGGAGGGAGAGAAACATCAATGTGCTGTTGCCTCTTGCACGCCCCCTACTGGGGATCTGACCTGCAACCCAGACATGTGCTCTGACTGGGAATTAAACCTGTAACCTTTTGGTTCACAGGCCGGCGCTCAATCCACTGAGCCACACCAGCCAGGGCTAAAGCCATATCTTCCTGATTGAGAAAATAATTATTTCTCTATTTGGAGATCTTAAGGATCAGTTTAACTTGTTTTTTTAAAAAATATGATTTAAAATTTTTAATTGAGAAATAATTGAAATATAGCATTACATTAGTTTTCAGTATATGACCTAATGATATATTTGTATACATTGCAAAATAATCACAGCAATAAGTCTAGTTAGCATTCGTCACCTTACAAAGGTACAATTTTTTTATGTGTGATAAGAGCTTTTAAGATCTACCCACTGAGCAACCTTTAAATAGGCAATAGAGTATTATCAGTCCTAGCCATCATGCCGTACATTACATCCCCATGACTTATTTTATAACTAGAAGTCTGTACCTATCGACTCTGTTTATCCATTCCTCCCCTCCAACCCTTCAACTTTTTCCTGTACCTAAGGCACATCACGGCTCCCTTGAGTTGTTTTATAAAACTAAGACCATGGATGTCCTCGGGGGCTCTTTAGGTGTGGTGAGATCCTGCCCCTTGCAGAATGGCCTGAGGCTGCTGTGACATGCAGAGCCTTGGGCTTCCTTTAAAATGTTCTTTTGTGTGTTCCTCCTGGGCCAACCTTTAGCAGTTAGTCCTTGAAGCAGCTGAGATGCTCCCCTCTAGAAAATGCAGTACAAAAAAAAATACAGAAAAGCAAACTGGGTTTAGAAATCGGTGAGTCACCCAGTTTGTGAGATGTCAGTTTCTAAACCGAAGCAACGGATGCCGCTGGACGGTTTTCACACGAGAAAGAGGCCCCAGGGCCCTAGCATTTACCTGCCTATCCTGGAAAGTAACCTTGTCTCACCTGGATCATCTTCAAGGGTCTCCGGTAGCAGCCAGACCTGGCTATTCTGTGCAACTGAATAACCTTCATGCATTCTTGCTTCTGGGCCTTTCTTTGCTTTAGCGATTACTTGGTCTTCCTGGTCAAAATCCTGTTCAAATCTCCACGCCCGTTAGTATTGTTATTATGTTGATACTTTCTTTACCTGCCCCTACTCCAACCCCGCCACAAACACGGGTCCCCTCTGAAGTCCTCTAGCTGTTGGTATAGGAGACAACCCAGTCTCTCTGTATTTGAGTTGCCTACATACATGTTTCGTCTCCCATAGTGGACCACACACTTCTCAAAGGTGGCGATTTCATCCTCCTCTCTCTGACCCTCCCGTCTTCCTTCCAATCCCCAGCTCAGTACTTTGCCCTTAACTGAAATTTAACACGCATCAGAGCAAGGTAATTTTGTTTTCCAGCAACAGACTAGCTGTCTTTGGATGCGCGGATAAAGATCTGAAGTGTATGGGAATCGCCCGAAGGGCTTGTTAGATCAGATCCCTGGACCCCGCCTCCAGATAGTCAGAGTCAGGTGGTCTTGGGCGGGAGCCAAGGGTTTGCATTTCTCACTGACTCACAGGTACCGTCCACGCTGCTCTTCCAGGGACCACCATTGGAGAGCCACCAATGTAATGAGCTTCTTTCCTAACATTCTCACATTAAAGCTCATAGTGTAACACCCTTGTTTTTACTAGACGGACTACTGGTCTGCCTTCCTTGAGGCAGAGGCTAAAAAACTTATCTTCCATCAAGTTATGATGCAAGCCGTCGCATGTACCAACTTTCCTATTTTGCAAGATGATTGGTTAACTGTGGCTCAGAAACTTGCAGCCCCTCTAGTGAGCTTTTAGTTCAAAGAGATCTTCCTCCCCAGGAGCAGAGCCAGGGTCGTTTCATTTCACAAAAACAGAACAGGGAGTCGCTGACATCGCAGCCTGTCTCCCTGTCTTCCCCGTGGGTCAGGGCTGGTCCACGTGGTGGCACACTGGCCTTGAATGCCCCTTGGTGCCCTGGCGTTTCTCCTTTATATAAACCAGTGTTTCGGTGGCAACTCTAGCAAAATGAAATGATCTCGCAAATGTCTCCATAGCCGTGGTAGTAAAATAAGGTAATCTCATAATGTCTGTGGCATGTATTTTCAAACGTCTGAGTCCTTGGACGCCCCGTGAGGCGGTTTCAAGAACACTCCACCGCGGAAGACGCGGGGCTTCAATAACTTCCCGAGCAATCACGCGGCACTGTTGCAAGTGACTCTCTCCCTGAAGTGTGTCCTCGTTTAGAGTGAGGCGAGAGAGACATCTATCCATTGTGGCTGAGAGGGGGCCTCGCTCTTCCTCCGCTCTAATCCCGTCTTCCTTCTGCTCCTCTCCGCCAGCCACTAGAAGCATCATCTCCTGGAAGACCCGAGTTCTTGGGATAATGGAGGCTTCTCGGTCCTGTCCGTGACGGAGCAATGCCGACCTCGGTTTCCTGGACCCGTTCTGACTCAGGTAACCACGCCCTGCCCTCCCCAGCTCGCTCCCACCTCACCGACAAGGGCACGGAATGAGTGAAATGCCAAAGCTATACTGAAATGCCAATGCCCAATTGATTGTTTCTCCATCCATGGGTATCCCTCCTTCTTCCTCCCACCCTTCTTAACGATCAAGGTGTGCAGCTGGTCAGACTGACAATGCAGTCAGTCCAATTGAGGCATGAAGAGAATGAAAACACTGAATCACGTCCCCATTGAACGTTTGGGCGTGGGTCGCAGACTCGCAAAGCGAAAGGAACGCCGCCACTGGGAAGTTTTCGAATGGAAACTAGATTCTGCTGTAGTTCCTCTAAATCATTTCTCATAAGACCATGTTTTGCTTGAATCAACCTTTCTAACGCTGCACCTTTTCACTGAGGACAATAAGTATTGCTGAGTATCAGCTGGTTGTGTGTTCTTGGGACAGATGGGGATAAAAAGCCGAAGACCAGGAGCCACTCTTGAGGAGGTGGCGGATGGTGGCGCCCCCTGGAGCTGGGGCTGGGCACTGACGGTAGCTCTGTGGTTCAGGGAGCTGAGAGACATGTAGGATTGGGATTGAATTCTTGGGACAGGGAGGGCCCCAGGTGGCCGTGGTCACTCACTGTAGACCATTAGGCCTAGAGGTGGGAAGAGGAGCGGCATGGGGTCCGGGTGGGTAGATGGGAGTGAGCCTGCTGTGAGCCCTGGCAGCAAGGGCCCTGGCTGCCTGGACCAGGACCCCGGTCCTTCATCACAGCCTGAGCTACGCTCCCCCGAGAGCCTGGGCCCCTTCAGGTTTCCCTGAGGAAGCCCCACCTACCCTGTTAGAGTGGGGCCTTGGCTGGCAGCTTCCTTTAGGGACAGCCGTCATTGTCGCCCCAGCCCTGGCTTGCCTGCCATTTTGCTGGACTTTTCTGCTTCTTTGGGTCTGTCCATGCCCAGCCTCCGCCTGCCTACCTGATTGTTTAGTCTTCTCTCACACACCTGCATCTTTCCCCTCCAAGCTCTGTCTGGTGGGTGTGGCTTAAAAAGGCCCCGGATGAACCAGGGACTGTGTGAGGTCAGTACCTGGTGATTCACACGGTGCTAGTCTGAGCTGAAAAGTGGAATTGACAGGTAGGATGCATAAGCCAAGAGCACGAGTTTTATAAGTCGATGCTGAGAGCGTTTCTAGAGAGTTCTGAAAGCTGGAAGTCAGAGATAGTCTCAAGGCTGAATAAGGAGTCACAGTCAGGGATGGGGAGCCAGATGCCCTGATTAATTTTGGGATGGCCCAGTATACCTTCTTCCAGCGTTGCTTTTGGATAAACTAGTGGCGGCTCTCGCTGCCCTGGGTCTTGAAAGCACCACCAAGATTTGTATTCTGAGGCTCCTGCCCTTCCTGTCGGGGCTGCCCTGGCCACACTCCCCGCCCCCCTGCCCTGCTTGGCATGCACTGGGGCTCCTGCAGCGAGGTTCCGCTTGCCTAGGAGTTTGGGCCTTTCTGGAAACAGAGTCTTGCAGCACTAGCCGCCCCGGTGGCTGTCCTGTGGCCAGTGTTTTGAGACTACAGGCCTCCTGCATCTTGTGACACGTACGTCTTAAAATGTGGCTTCCTGGTTGCTGCAACACGTGAAGAAAAAAAAAAAAAACAGTCAAAAGCACACACTCATTCTTAAGTGCCTTAGACTAGAAATGACCCCAACCAATTCCACACCCACAGCCCATTGGCCGGAATTGTCACGTGACCCCGTCTCGCTGCCGGGAGGCTGGGAAGTAGGGTGGGGCAGAGGAATGCTTGGGGTCCCCACTGCCCCTGCCGAGCTTGTCACTGTGGGAACACCTACACTTTTTCTGTGCTTCTGTTTGCTCACTATTAAAGGGTAATGAACCCAGCCCTATATTTTTTCACACAGTTTATTAAAGGTGCAAATAAGATATATGAAAGAGCTCTAAAAGGTACCCTGCGTAGTAAAATATCCAAGATAAAATGGTCACTGAATTGCTCTATTGCATCTTGAACGGTGAAGGGCTGGAGTTGGGGTGGTCACATGCGCCCCAAGACCGGCCCCCGCCCCCCCCGTTGACCCAGCCTAGTTGCCATACAATCCTCCCTTCCTCATCCGGAAGTATCGGGGTGTGGACAGCAAATTATGAGATCTCCCCAGCTTGACCCCACTGGTCACCTTGGAGATTCTTGTTACCTGCTGTTTATCGAGCTTTTCCTAAAAGTCAGGTACTGCTCTAAGCTTTTACCTCCTCCATGACTTCGTTTAATCCGCAGACAAACCTGTGAGGTTTTTAAGATGAGGTAACAGATGCGGGAAGGGTCGAATGGCCCATGATCAGACAGCTATCAAGTGGCAGCACTTTGCTCTGAACCTGGGTCAGTCTGGCGCTGAACCCCCAAGTGCCCCGCGGGGTCCCCTCACTCCTCCTTGACCACGTGGGCCCCACTTTCCGGACACTGCCTTGGGACTCTGTTCCCAGACCCCAAGCTGGTAGAGAGTTACAGCCCTGAGCAGTAAGTTTAGCCCCTTATGACCCCGACAAGCAGTCAAGATACAGGATCGCTCCATGAGTCTCCAGAACCAGCAAGTAGCGGGACCGGGGCTGGCGAGCGTGTCTCCTGGCTTCCTGTCAGTCCCTTCCCATCCCTGCTACCCTCGAGTTGACACGGGCTGCTTGCTTTAAAACTGGGCGCTGCCTTGTGTGTAGGGAGAAGAGACGCTCTTTGGAAATCTAGGGTGGAGTAGAGAGCTCCAGCCAGTGCAGACTCGCCGTGTGCTCTGCAGTTGATCCAAACAGGCAGCCGCCCAGCACAAACAGCCAGGAGAAACCGAGCTCTGTTTTCAGGAAGTTTATTTACAAATTTGTTTATTAAAAAGAAAAAAAAAAAAGCTGGACCCCAACCAAAGACCAGTCTGCTTGCAAAATACTATCAAACGAAAAACCATCTACTCCCAAGCTGGTATTCATTGCCCTGGTTCCTGGCCTTCCTGATCAGAGTTCAAAACCAAACCCGTGATATCAGAGGGAAGAGTCCCTGAGAAAGGAACCAAACGCGGCCGAGCCTCTATTGCGCTGCTCGCTTCAAGAACCCCCGCCCCCCCCAAAATTACATATGTGGTTTCTCAACGTACAAAAAAATGAAAGGAATTCCATTATGAAAGAAAAATTAGATGGAAATTTCTAATCCTATCTCACAAACAATATAGGAATAACTTTAAAATATTCTGCTTTAAGCATGCATTTAATTTGTGCTCTGGGAACCAGATAATGTTGCTAAGATAAAGCATTCTAATAATGATTTATGTAAATTTATTTGTACAAAGTAATGGTGTAGTTGCCTATAGCAAATTGCTTGGAATATGAAATGATATTTATGAAGTCTTTTTTTGTCCTCTGAATGAATACAATGGAGAAAATGAGAGACTCCAGGAAGGGAGAGAAATCCGTGTTCAAAATGCACTCCGGTGCCTCCAGAGGCGGAGACAGCTGGACGGGCCAGGGGGTGTGTGAACAGTCAACAACTCAGTTCTGTGTGTTGTCCTGTGGTGCTCGCGTTATTGAAGCCGTTTTAAATGCCACACAAAGAGTGTGTGTGTTGGATTCTTAGAAGGCTCGGACCCTCTCTCCCGGGGATCAGGAGCTGCTCCAACACCAGAGCTCTTGCAGAATAGCCAATGACAGATCGCTTGTTGTCACGGTCCCCGGGTGGACTGGATGCTTCCAACGTGGGGTATGCAGAGGTCAAGTGCATTTGAAAATTGGGCCACGCATGTCGGTTCCCAGGTACTTTAATAGGAAGGAAGTTATGCTTGAGTCATCAAGGGGACCCAAATGTTAACACACACAACAAAAAACTCGCCTGAAGACTGATTCATAGACCTGCAGGGAGTTTTCCAATGGGCGGCCCAGGTAGAGCCTCTGATAATGGCTCTAGGTGTTTCCCGAAAACGTTTGAACTGAATGGAAATTCCCACGTAAGTAACAGATCGTGCCTTGGCCTTGTAAGTGCCTGGTATTTGCCATAACCTGTACTATTTGGAAATGGCAAGGTGTTAACACCTTAGTTTCGGGAAACATTACTTTCCTTTTCCTGAAAACATTTTTTACTGTCTCACTCGGTCATCGCGACCGTTTCCGTGAGCTCGGGTGAGAGTGTGTCTTCTGTACATAGGGAAACTGAGAGCCACGGAAGTCACCAAGCAAGACATCATAGAATGGAGGGGACAGCTTCCTTGCTAGCATTTGTCCTGTTGCTACCACAGACGACAGCAGATGAAAGAAATTTGTGAATTCGGAGGCTCTTGCTTTATTTAACACAAATTCAGCATTTTGGCCCCTCACAAGCCGTTTTGGATTGACACCAGCTGCCCGGAGGGAAATGGGCTTGTTTAATGGGACAGAGTGACTTTGCAGTTTGGCTGTGAGCTGCAGCGGGCCAACTCCCCGGGCTGAAGTCGGAGCTCCCGGGGGAGGGGCGGGAAGCCTGAACGGGTCTGCAAAGCAGAAGGAAAACAAGGCGGGCTTCAGGGAAAGAGGGCGTGGCCTGGATGTTCACGCGAGCCGGGTCTAGGGGCTGGGCTGTGGCCTCCGGCAGGGCTGGTTTTAGTGCCGGGGCGCAGGATCCCTGGGGGGAGGCACTGGATGTGAGGGGGAGAGTGTAAGCCGAACTTGCAGATCCCAGTCCTCCTCCTTTCCAGCTGAATGACTTCGGGGGTGATTTCTGAGCTCTGGATTCCCAGACAATATGTAAGGCGCCCGAGCCTCCATTTCCCCGTCTGTAAAATGGGGGTGATGAGTTTACCGTCTAGAAATGGTGTACAATAATTCTCAGAAAATACTTGGCGCAGTGCTTGGCGGATAGTAAACACTCATGGTAGCTGTTAAAGTGATTAGAATGGTTTTTCTTTAAGAATCTATGGCCCTGACTGATAATGGGAAATGAAATTGAAACCCATTTTTATGTCACTGAGGATTAATCTAAAACCTTTCGAAATCAGTTGCTGGGAACCAAAAGATAACAAGGTAACTGTAAATTGGTTCATTTGTCCATTCAACCCACAGCTCCTGGTGTCCAAGGGCCTTGGCACACTGTTTGTGAGGGCGGAGGAGGCTGGGCACAGAGTTCTGGGTAAGGGAGATTTTTGCACGTGGCAAGCAGGCACTGCGCAGGCCACTTTAATATAATGGTCTTTGTCTTCCAAGAATTCAGAAATTAAACTGGTCTGAATCCTTAGTTGTCGCTGAAAAGGGCTGGTTCTGGTCCAGACTCTGCAAATTGGTTTCCTTCAGCACAGCCGTCCTGGCTGGCTGTGGAGCAGGTTTATGTCGAGACGAGTGGATGGAAAGTCTGTGGTCATGCACTCCTTCTGCCTGCGGAAGACGGCACTCACGCTTTCTACACATGTGTTCTTGGCCGCTGCAGGGCAGGCCCCTGGCCTGCAAGTGTGAATACGCCCTTTCCTTAGAATTCATTTCCCTGAGAAGCATAGGTATACACTGCTTTCTTACCTAGGCTTGAAATAAATACAACGTAAAGCATGTTGACTTTTTTTTTTTCAGACGGCTATGTAGTTATGTTTCCTTAGAAAGGGTGTTTCACAGAAATTTCTCTGAGGGAAGATAAGGAAATGTGAAATGTCCTCCAGTGAAAGGAGAGAATAAGTAATAATTCTCCGAGTCTGGATCCAGTCTGGTCAAGTTCACGGGTCTCCCGTGGGGAAGGCAGAGGGGGCTTCCTGAGGTGCACCCTTGAGTGTAGAGCGTGATGCTGGTCAGAGTGGGGATGGGGGTGGGGTGGGGTGGACAGACAACTACACACAAGTGAGTGTTCAAACGTGACCTCTTCCCCAGTCCAAGGCAAAGAAGAAAATAAGCACAAGGTAGAGAGTTCAATATCCTTACTTGGCAAAATAAAAAGTTGGCAATCTACGCTTGTTCCCGAAACTATTTTTGAAATTTTATGGCAGGGCGAGCTCACGATCTGGGAACTGGCCGGAGTGGGTGCTCTGGCCCCTTCTCCTATGCACAGGGTCACCTCCCTGTCTCCCTACTGGGCTCCCGCTTCTGCTGGCTGGGGGTCTGCAGCCTGTGGCTTATCCTCCTCATTAAAAAGGAGGTTAGCGAGTGTTAAAGGCATCACAGCAATTAAAACTTCTTTCCTGGTTTAAGGAGGGAAAACAAGCATTTGAAAAGATGAGTGGTCATCTGCCCGTAGTACTCCACAGTCAGCCCTGGCTGGGTAACTCAGTTGGTTAGAGCATCGTCCTGATATGCCAAGGTTGCCGGTTCGATTCCCAGTCAGGACACATACAAGAGTCAACCAAGGAATACATAGATAAGTGGAAAAACAAGTCGATGTCTCTCTCTCTCTCAAAATAAATAAGTAAATAATAAAAGAGTACAAAGCCCCACACACTGATCTCCTGGCAGAAGCCTGGCAGATCCAGCCCCTGCCAAGGCAGAGGGTGAGCGCTCAGTCCCCACAGAAAATGCTATCGTGGGCCGACTGCTTCCCTAGAGTGGATACATTTCTGTGTCCACAGTTTATGTTACCCTCACTCGGGTGTGTGCATATGAACTCTTACATGGGTATGTTAGCATTAACCAGGGACTGAGTCTTTTGGGTCCCATCTCATTACTGTGCTCGGAGCTCGGTGACCGGGGGGGGGGGGGGGGGGGGGGGAGTGACGCGGCACAGGCGGGAGCTCCGGGGTCAACAGCGGAGCAGCGGGCTCCGAGGCAGAACTGGAACTCGGAGCGGCGGCCTCCCCCACGGAGGCCGCAGAGCAAGAGCGGTTTGGAAGTGGATGCTCCTTGAAAGGGAAGGGCATCCAAACCGGCCCCGTCAACATGGAAAAGGCGTCGCGTCACCCCCAGCCCAGGCAAATGGCCCCCGAACAGTCGCACTTTTGCCGGGTGCTCAGACCCGCGCGGAGGGTGCATTGGGGCGGTGAGCGCGCCTCCGACAGCCAGCAGGCTGCGCCTCCGCGTCGGCGTCACTTTATTCTGGTTAGACGCTGAGGACACTTCGCTGCCCGTGACTCTTTCCCTTGAGTAGCAGAGCCTATCATCGCCTCACACGTAGTACATGGGTTTCCAGGTGAACCGCAGGAGGCAGGAGACTGGTCGTAGCAGCGACTGGAAGGTCAGAATTACTCACCAGCTATAGAGTCTAACAGGCCTTCCCCGCGGGCAGCTTGGTCTGGGGAAGGGTCACCTCTCCTGAACCCGTCTTGGGTGAAATGGTGGTGAAGCAGGCAGTGCTCAGTTCTGATTGAGGGCTGCATGGTTTCCAGAGAGTTCCATCAGGGTCTCTTTAAGGTAAACAAGGAGGTGGCCTGCTCTTTTGCAGAGCGGTGTGTGGCTGTGTGATAGGTAGGTAGGCATGTGCTTGATAAATGCTTCTAAATAGTGACAGCCTATTATTATTATTATTATGGCATTTTACTTTATCCCTCAGGTGAATGTACATGGAATATTACACATAGCTACCAGAATCTATTGTTATATATATGTATATTTATGTAATAGATGTATGTAAATATATATGCCTGTATATATATGCACGCATGTACAAATAATGTCATTTGATTCTGGGACAGTTTATAGGATTCACTGTTTTCTTAAGATGTGGAATTATCTGAGTTACCACCATTGTCACTAGTGCCACTTTGTTATCACTTGGCCTCCGGTTCTTTTTCAGCTCTCCTGTATGTGTGCTTAACTCACCGAAAGTGTAAACAAGCTGCTGTTTATTTTATTAAACATCTTGAGCAGAGATGTTTGGTCTGATTGCCGGAAATTGTTAGCTTATCATGGAACTGTCCCGATAATTCATATTATTCAATTTGCATCACTTATGATAATAATTATTACTACATAAAAGAGCACGGTGCTTTTATTTGTATAGTTCTTTCATTAATAATTTAATTGACTATTACGTTCAAGTGGTTCTGCATAACACATATCAAAGTACTTAGAGATTGGCCCTGGGCACCTTGGAAAGCCAGAATTCAGCTGTAAATTGTAAGGCTGGGGTTGGCGATCCGAGTGGCCTTGACATTCAGTTGGTTGGCTGTACACATCCCCTCATATTTATTTCCAAGCATTTTATTGACTCATCAGCAGTAACTCTGATCTGGTCATCGTCACAACCTAAGACGCTCCATCATGCTGTAGTTATTTTGGTCACTCGAATGACTAGAGTGATACTGATTTATCGGTTGAAAAGCTAGTGATGGCTAAAACAATGAATCTGACCCACTGCATCACCAGCTCCGTGTACCCACGGGCTGGGTCTCTGGGGCCTGTTCTGTAGAAATGGGGAGATTTCATTGGCCATAGCTTAGCCAATGTTCCTGCACAACATTACAGCTGGGTAAGACATGTGGTTTTTTTTTTTTAAAGATTTATTTATTTATTTATTTTTAGAGAGGGAAGGGAGGGAGAAAGAGAGAGAGAGAGAGAAACATCAATGTGCGGTTGCTGAGAGTCATGGCCCACAACCCAGGAATGTATCCTGGCTGGGAATCGAACCTGGGACACTTTGGTTCCCAGCCCGCGCTCAATCCACTGAGCTACGCCAGCCAGCGCTAGACATGTGTTTTGATACATTTTGCTACGAGGAACTTAGTTTGTGGCTTTTTGTAGAGTAGGAGAGTACTACCAAATGTTCTACTTCGTGTTGGTATACGCAACAAGATGATGCATTGATACATGCCTCTGGAGGCACCAGAAATGGGGTGGGGTCGGACTCTGGGTGCCCACCCACAGTGAAGTTCAAGCGGCTGCATTTTAAAACTCTGGATTTGATGGGAAAAAGAAAGCCGGCAAAGGAATTCCCGTTTGACCAGATCAGCCGGCGTCTGGGAGGATGAGTGTGTGTTGACCAAGAGCCTCTTGGAGGAAGTCTTCCACGCCCGTCACTGGAGTGTGTTAGACGGAACACCCCTCCCCCGCCGGTGGGCGGCGTGCTTGGGGCAGGCATTAACGCCCGGCCCCGGCACCGGAAAACGTGTTCTCTGTGGCTCAGGAGAAGAACTGGAGGCTGTGCAGCTGTTTGAGAGCACCATTTAAAACTTATCTTTTGGAAAAGAGTTTGCTTTCTTGTCATTAAAAATTGTGTCTACATCTGTAATAAGCAATGGAGTTCCTAGGACAGTGCGCTCCGTGGGCACACAGGGTATTTCAGTACAGTTAAACCCTTGACAATAAGTTACCAATTTAGGTGAAGGAGGGCACCTTCTGGTGGCTAAGTGGTACATATGACATCGGTCCAGAAAGTATCCGGCCATGCAATATGAAAAATAAAGACATTTGTTAAAGAAGATACAAGGTATAAGAAACATTGTACATAGGATAATGATGCCTCAGTCCCCTTCTAAGTAGGCACTGTGGGACCTCACCACACAGTTCTCCCAGTCACCGTCAGCTGCCCCATTATATTTTCCTGAATCTCATTGATGGTCTGAAGTCTCTTCCCTTGTAAAGTTGATTTCAGTTTTGGAAAAAGCCAGAAGTTACAGGGTGCCAAATCTGGGCTGAGTCACCTGGGTGATTTGATGTTTCACCAAAAAACTCAGCATGGCGTGATGCATGAGCAGGCGCATTGTCATGGTGAAGCTGGCAATCACCAGTTGCCCATAGCAGCAGCAGCCTTCTGAATCACCCAAATAGTTTCCACGGAGGAATGTTCGAGCTTAATGCAAAATCTGATGCAGATTCATTGCTCTATTTGCTCGTTTTGAATGTGACAGCCCCACAGTACACATGTTCACTCAATGACATCTACCGCCCCCACTGACTAGTACAGTGAAGTGCTCACTGTTCATGATGTGCGCTCCAGTCCACTGTCCTTGGCTGCCAGGTTACATCAGTGTCACATAAACCATTCTCGTTATATTAACAATGGCTGGGCTTTATCTCTCTATCTGGACAGACCTTGTATGTGTCACTCTGGATAGACTACTTTGGGGTAACAGCACCCAAAACTCATAAAACATGGAAGTTTTATTTCTTGCTCACCCCATGTGTCCGTCGAGGCTGGCCAGGGACTCTGTCATCCTTGTTCTCGTCCCCAGATGGAGGCAGAGTCCCCATCACTGTGGCTGAGAGAAAGGAGAAAATGGCAAAGCACATGTTGGCTCTCCAAGCTGTCCAGCTGCAACATGTGTCACTTCCACTCACATTTTATTGGCCAAAGCTACTCACGTGGCCACACCTAACTTCCAGTAGGTGAGAAAATGTAATACAGCTGTATACTTAAAGGGTAAAGAGCTGCAATACTTATAAATAGCTCTATGACACCCACAGTATAGACCTTCAATACTAGAGCTAGGACTCAAGAGACCTAGCTCAACTGAAGCAAGTGAGTAGAATTTATGAGCAAATTCTTTATAATCTTCAGAAAATGGACCAATCATGTGAAGCAGGGTTGTCTTGTGTCTTCAGTACTGTCCCGTTGAGGAGGGGGGCTCTACCCCAGCCCCTCACACTCTCCATCTTACACACAATCACAAGCCACTCAAACAGTCGGGGTGCTTGTCCTGCAGGTGCAAGAGCACGTGGGGTCCCCTAGCCATCCTTCATGGCCAACCCAGTGCCCCTCCAAGCTCCTCCTACCCAGACATTCTAGAATGGCTGCAAGTCCTTGGTTCCCCTCTTGGGTGGTCACTGTGGAGTGTCCCAGTGTTGGAGGTCATCCTTGAGAAGGCTTCTTCTGCAAGGATGAAACCGGGCTGGTTGGTCTGTATGTCCAGCTGACTGTAGGGACATTGTTCCTCCCTCGCCAGGCTGGGGTACGCTCCTGTTGTCCCCGCCTCCATTCTCCCTGGTCTTCTGTTGGCCTCTGCTCGGGGCCCTTGTGGAAAGGCTCCCTGCCTGGGACAGAACCCTCCGGTCTGGGCTTGGGTTGTTGGTGTAACGAGTTCCATTGGGGCCTTAATTATGTTCTTTAACGCCCCCAAAGGAATTGATATCCACACAGGAGAGCCTTATTTAGCCAGAGAATTCAGCTATCTGGAATATAGCCAAGAGTTAGCAAGAAACAAAACATATCTCAGAGGACAAAACAGCTTTCACGAAACCCGTGCACTAAACTTGAAGTAAGTGGATCCTTACGGGTGTTGTGTTCTTAAATGTAGACACACTCCTGATTAACTTGGTTTTCTGAGTCTCTGTCCTGTCAGCGATGACAAAGCTGAGGCACAAAGAGGTTAAAAAGGATTTGCCTAAAGCCCAAAAGCTCTAAGTGGTAGAGCAGGTTCTTGCGATCCCAGACTTAGCTGGGTGTTTGTGATGGTGGCAGAGAGATAAGGAAAAAGGGTGAACTGTATTTAACTCTTTTAAGAAAAAGAAAGTAGCAGAGGAATATGTAATAATTATAGGACGATTCCCTTCAAAATGGACAGTTTGGTTTTTTCACTGTAATGTGCGATGAATATTCGCTGCCTGAGAAAATCCAGTAAGTGGAGCTGTGCTTCCTGATTCTACGAAACGCATATGAAGTTTCTGCAGTTCTCCTCACGAAACATCTAGTTTAGCTGGTATATGCATAGGCCTTATGAAATAGGTCCTTGCACAATCAAGATAAAACCTCGACTCAGCCCGTGTCACGAGGACAGGCCTGGCTCCAGCATGCTCAGGTGGGCGGCGGACGGCCTCGGGAACACCTCGGAGCAGGGGCCAGTCCTCTGGTCCCGTCTACGTGACTGAGGACATCAGGGAAGTTCTCCCACTGACGCCAGGGGCCACCAGCCCCCGGGGCCCTCCCGAAGGCCCTCTGTTTGTGTGGAGCCTTGCAGTTTCCAAAGCCCTGGCAGGGACACAGCGCGCTCTGCTTACCACCATGCCTTGTGTTAGGCAACGCAGTCATCTGTGTCATTTCCATCACTTGGGCGAGGCTGAAAGGAAGGTACCCAAGGCCACAGGGCCGGTATGATGCAGGCTGAGTGCCTCGCCCAGACCGGGAGCTGGTTCCCCTCGGGTGCTCTGTGAACACCTGCTCTGCGCATGCCTGGGGAGGGCCCCCAGAGGGGAATCAAGGGGAGCCCGCCCCTCCTTCCACCAGCTTCCTTTCCCGGTTCGGAAAGTCCAGTCCCTCAGAGGAGAAAGGGGAATGGAAGGGAGAGCTTCCAGTCACAAGAAGACCCACTTTGCTCTCAGACAGGAGCAATGTTTAATTAAGGTGACGTGAACTGGAGGAAAAAACACCGTGGAGCCTTGGGCAGTTTGGGAGCGGCCTTGCATTCCCAGAAGCCCTATGGCCCTGCTTCCTGGGCCAAGGACAAGGCTGAGACTTCCCCCTCCGGCCAGTGAGACACACGCCCCGGGATTGCTGGTCACTAGGGAGGCGCTCGAGGGAACCCCAGGGGCGGAGGGCGACCGAGCCCGGGTGTGCCCTGAATGTGGGAAGAGAAAGACGGCTGGCAGCTGGGTGTTGGACTCTCCTCCTGGTGCTGGGGGTGAGGGCCCCCTGGGGTGGTCCCAGACCCGAGACCTGGTCCCTGCTCATCTCTATAAATACCTCAGGGGTAGACGTTTAGCCCATTAGGGGACTTCTGGCTCTGTTTTCTCATCAGCAAATTAAACGGTTCTCACCTTCACTCATGATTTAAAGAGACTCAAATCTACCCAACAAGAAGATACCATTTGTCACTTGTCTGACTAGCAGATATCATGGAATTTGAGAACATCCATTTCTCGAGAGGGGCTGGGAGACAAACACCCTCTCTCGGTTTTCATGGCAGGGCACATCGGCGGGCGTGTGTGTGTGTGTGTTGGGGGGGGGCGGCCTTGGCAGTATCTGTGAAAAGCTGTATGCACCGACCCAGCAAGTTCACCTTTAGGAATGTATCCTGTGGATCTACTCACCGAAGCGCCAGGAACTGGGAAATGCCGGTGGCTTGGTATTGTTTATAACAGCGCAGGGGGACAAAGCAAGCATTCTGGATTCAGGACTTCGGTCATGGCCTTCTGTCTTAGTCCACTGGGACAGCTGTAGCAAAACACCGTACCCTGGGTGCCTTGTAAGCAACAGAAATGCATTTGCCACAGCTCTGGGGGCTGGACGTCCAAGATCAAGGTGCCAGTGTGGCCCAGGGAGGGCCCTTTTCCAGGCTGCAGACTTCTCGTGGTGTCCTCATGTGGAGAAAGAGGCCGGGGAGCTCTGTGGGGTCTCTTTTATAAGGGGCACTCGCCCCATCTGTGAAGGCTCTGCCCCATGCCCTAATTACCTTCCAAAGGCCCCACCTCCTACACCATCACACTGCGGGTAGGATGTCAACATGGATTTTGTGGGGACACAAACGTACAGACCATACTCCTTCTTAAGTGAGACGAGCAAGTGGCAGGAAAGTGAGGTTCTGTTTATGTAAAAAAATCAAGTCATATATGTGTGTCTATATAGGTACACGCATGTATGTGCTCATGTTTTATCACTATTTTGGCAGGATACACAAGAAAAAGGTGGGCAGGACAGAGAGCTCAGGTGGGAGGGAAGGCGACTTGTCGTATATCACATTTTGCCTTAAAAAAAGCAACAAGTGTGCACCCCTCAGTGTTGTGCTTTTAAATGTTTTCATGGGACTGATGTGTTTAGGCGATGGGACGATGGACCATTTATATTGAAAAATTTTTTCCGTATTTAAAAATTACCTAGTAAATCATTGCATTTTCGAATGAAAAGGTTGGACCTCACCCTCTTTGAGAGCCTCTTCCAGTTTAGAAATTTGCTGGTGGCATGGGATTCGGTGAGCCCATGCCCAGCCGTTTCTTCTCGTAGCGCGTAACGAAGCCCCATTCTGTGCCCACAAGGTGCGCAGGGTCAGAGCGGTGATGGCGGATGCATGCTCTGCCGGAGGCTGGCTTGCCTGGCTGGGCCAGAACTCGTTTTTCTTCCCCAGGAGAGAGTGGAGTCTGCGCCGCGGATGGGGAGAGCCGCTGAGACGAGGGGCCGGTCAGTGTTGTGCAACCGTCCGCGCTTGCGCCTGGGGCAGCCCCCAGCTTGGTCTGGGTCCCGCTGAATTCCCGATTGTTATCACCTCCAGCAGAGGGGCGCACACGTACCTGGGGCCAGGGGCTGTGATAGTCCCTTTCCACGCAAGTGTCGCAGTTCCTGTTTTCCTCCCCTTTCTATAGTGGAAGATGCAGGTGGGCCCCTTGCTGCTGCCGTAGCTTTTCAGTCGTGAACACGCTGTGCCCCTGCTCTGCTGTACGCCTCGGGGGACCGAGGGCGGACTGGAGCAGTCACTGCACGGAGGAAACCCCCCAAGAAGGGGAAATGCAGGGTGGTCCAGTTCTCGCTTAACTGCAGAGCCGCCTGGCATTCTCTGTCTCATGGTGAAGGGTTTGCTTCAGTTACGGAGGCCGGGTGCCTTGCCAGCCCTCTGCTAGCCTGCCCATCCCGGCGTCACCGCACTCCCCAGGCTGTACGGGAACCGGGCTGTGCGGGCCTGGTGGGCAAGGCCTCGATTCATCAGGCTGACCCGCGGGCCTAGAACTGGCCCTTAATTAGGACTCCAGGAATGCCTCCAACACGGGTAGGGTTAGTTAGTGCTCGCGGGCAAAACAGCTGTTGGAGCAAGTGACACAAAAAAACATCCCCCATGCTTGCTGTCAGTTGGAAGAGAGATGAAAAAGAGGAGGCCTTTTATTTTTTATTTTTTTGTCAGACAAAGTCATATTTGGTAGCAAAGTAGCTGCTCCGGTGGGGGTGGGGGGTGGGAAGGCAGGGGCTGAATGATTGGTTACTTCCATCTGAGTTTGCTTTAAGCGGAGTAATTTATAGGCCTCAGAGCCCTGAGCTGTGATTTAGGAAAGGGCAGACACGAAAGGAAAGGAGGTGAAAAGGAGGGAAAATAAGTGATGGGCCAGCGGCCCTGGGAGGCCGGAGCACCAGGGAGGCCCCGGGAGAGGTGGGCCCCGTGTGTGCTTGCCGATGTCTCCCAGCCCACACGCTCAGCTGCGCTCATGCTGGGACGCATTTTGAGACAGCTGGTGGAAACTTGCGTGTGTATGCATAATTGATAAAACTGAATAAGGCTAATGAGATGGGGACTACCCCGATATCCTACTCGAGTAATGAGCCTGGTGAAAGGAACACTTCATGAAAACCTAAAAACCGGCATAAGCATTTTGAGTTAATTTCATCATACAATCCAGAATGATGCCCTACGCCTAGGGCATGTAGACAGCTCCCAAGTTACGATTTAAATGGAAATTCCCAGCGTGCCTTCACCCCAGTCCAGGGCACACGGATCAGCCTTCACCTACTAGAGGGAATGGATGTGACCTCCCAGCGCCTGGTGGGACTGACGAACGGCTCAGGTGGCAGTGCTAGGTCCCCCTTCATGTTCTTTGGAATGCTCCTTTGGAAGAAGTGAGTTCCAGGGAACCCCTTCTGCATGTGCTCAGTGGCGTGAGACCCATCTTATGGGGTCCCCTTGAGGACTTCCTGCCGGTTGTCACTGAGTAGTTCAGCGAGTGGAAGAACCCTCTTCAGAAACGGTTAAGGAGGCTTTCCCAGCGCAGGTTTCTGGGAAGAGGGAATGGCTGGGAAGCTTTCCAGGTGCCGCTGGAAAGGGAGCTGGACGCTGTGGCCATGGGTATACAACACCAGGATTGTGTCTTAGTGAGGGGGGTGGGAGTGGGGCTGAGCACGGAAGAGTAGACACCCGAGCTGCCTCTGAGCCCACGTTAGTGTAGGAACTGCCCCCCCTAAGGCCTGGGGAAAGTAAGAAGGCAGGGGTGTTGACACCCCTGCCACACACAATACTTCCTCACTGTAGGTGCCCCCGTGCCCACCCAGCTGATGGGATCTGGAGAAGGCTGGGGTCTGTTTCATCTTCACTGCAGGCCAGTGGGCTGGGTACCCCCAGCCCTGCGCTGGTCCACAGCCAAGCAGCAGGGGAGCCCCCCGCCCCGCCCCACCCCTTCTCAGGGCCCTAGAGCTTCGTGAGACGGCTTTTGACAGCATTGGCCATGCATACCTCTTAACATCCCAGTCGATGCATGTTACCTCGGAAGCTGTCTCCAGTATTGGGGGTTCCCTTAAGGGAGGAAAGGAGGAACTTGACTTCCACCTGCATGATCAGGAGAGAGGTCCCCACAGCGACCCGCCCCACAGCGACCCGCCCAGCAGTGGAGGGTTGGCCCCAGAGGGCCACGGATCCCTGCGTCCTGACCCAGGTAGGAACCTTCGGGCTTTTCCTCCAGCCAGCAGGACTGGGACGTACGGAGGTGCAGTCTCTAAGCTGTCTGCCGTGTCAGGAAACGTTCGTTAATGAAAAAATCGGTGTTTATAAGTCTTGTTTCACTAGACAGAAAGCGGATGGTCTGGAGCAGAGGTCCACGCGGGCAGGGCCTGTCTCTGGCCTTCACCGCGGGAGCCTCGGCCCTGTGCACGATGGGCCACCAGCTTCCTAAAAGGACAGGTGTGGGCCTGGACGCCGCTCAGGTGCCCTTTCATACTGGGTCCCAAGCTCTGAGACGCCCTCTCGCCCTCCCTATTTTGACCTCTCTTTAGATCCCACCGCCTTCCCATGTCTGCCGGACCCCTGCCCACCGGACGTCCACCGCCATCATGGTGGCCCCGGGGGCGGGATCTGCCTTCCCCTCGCACCCACTGCAGATGCCACTGTGTGTGTTTCCAATCATTTTCTGTGAATCATAGTGAAAGGGCTATGTTTTGTCAAGGACTTGCCTTTTATTGTTACTCTTTTTATTTTTCATTTTTAAGATTTTATTTATTTATTTTTAGAGAGAGGGAAAGGGAAGGAGAAAGAGAGGGAGAGAAACATCGATGTGTGGAAGAAACATCAATCAGTTGTGTCCTGTACACGTCCCGACTGGGGACCGAGCCCGCACCCCAGGCATGCCCCCTGCGCAGGAATCAAACCAGCGACCTTTCAATTTTGCAGGACGGACGATGCCCAACCAATGGAGCCACACTGGTCAGGGTTATCGTTATTTTTAGTTAGAAAGGCATCAAGGCTAATAATATCACCCCCAGCATTAGTTTCTAATACACTTTCTTCATTCATTCATTCATTCATTCATATATTCATTATTCACTCAAAACTCGTTCCTTAGGTTTGTGTTGGGTACTTGAGATTCAGGGGCGCGGTGCCCGTCAAGGAAAGCTGTTCAGAAGGGGCGCTGGAGTCAGCCGGGTAAGAGGGTCTGGAAGTGCCAAGGAGAGGAGGGGACGAAGTCAGCCCGGTGAGGGTAGCGGGTTCAGTGTCGGAGGGGCGCAGTGCCGGGCCGAGGGTTTGGGACAGCAAGCCTCTCTGTGGGTTCCTCAGCACCAGCCGAGGCAGGAGCTCAGTGTCAGTGGTCTACCGGAAACTCTGCTTCCCACTTTCTCTCCCATCCATCCGTCAGAGCAGCAAAGGGCAATGTCTCCTACGAGCCCTTCTGACCCGGGAGAGACGCCCGGACGCAGCTTCGCGAGGCCACTCCTCCCGGGCAGAGCTCGGAGTGACCAGAAGCCCGCTCACCGTCCGCTCTGGCACACCAGTGTTTCCTGGCGAAGTGCCTGTGTTTGCATATCATTGACATTTGCTGTACACAGAGAAACGAGGTGTAGGGTGCTGTGTCGGTGTTTCCTTCGAGTTTTCTGAAGAGGGAGAGAGAGACACCTGTCAACTGCCGGGTCCACACAGATTACAAACAACACCCATCCTCCCAGACAGGAGTGGGCCCGTTCGATCGAAGCACTTAGCGTTCAGCTCTGACCTTTCGAACGTGTCGTCGGGGGCAGCAGGCTGTTAGACACAGCCTGCGGGGCTCGGGAAAAGGGCTGACTAGGATGGCCCTGTCTTTTCGAACAAAGAGCAAGAAAAAGGAGCCCCTCTCCCTCCCCCCATGGCCCCATTGAGAAGTAGCTCGGCTTTCCAGAGAAAGGAAAGAAGGAAAGTGAATCACGGATCCCAGATAAGTGTGCTGTGGGCTCCCGAGAGAATTCCAACCCCGGACTGGGCTGCCCGGGGTCATCTCCGCCTTCCGCAGCAGCGGGCAGAGTTCACGTCTTCCCCTCCTGTGGTCGGGCTGACCGTCCTGAGCCAGATGTCACCCCATGCGGGTGTGTACCTCACTTGCTCATCATGCAGTTCCCTTTGCATCATTTGTCTGGCCTCGGTCACAAGTCGTAGAATGCAGCCCTGGGTGGGAACTCTGACACCGTCGAGGCCATCACCTTCCCAGCGAAGGGTCCGGGTTCCATGATGCACGGGATGGACCCGAGCAGCCCTCTCGTATGGGACCTTCCGCTGCGCCTTGCAACGGTGCTTGAGTGCGAAGTGACTTCCATTAACAAAAGCCTCTCCAGCCGCTGCTTCCCGGGCGGGGCTGTGTGGCGTGCAGCGTGTGTGTAGCAGTGCAAGGAGCAGCTGGACGGGGCGGCCAGTGCCCCAGGCTCGGGGCCACCCCAGCCACTGCAGGTTCTAGACGGGCGGGCCATTTAACCTTGCAGGACCTCATTTTCCATACCTGCAAATTAACAGCTACAGACCAGATAATCCTTAGATTTCTTCCAAAATGAATATGCTGTCATTGTGCACAAAAGGCTAATGGTTTGTGTACAGATTTCAGTTCACCCTGAGCTCCCTGTTGATTGCCAGGAAACAGTGCGTCCTTTTTGGAGTTCTGTTTCTCAGGTTTCCCAAGCCTTGACTGATCTAAAGTAGCAGCAGTGTCATTGTCACTATAAGTGACCATGAGTTTTTTTTAAAATGGCCTTCCTGCCTTTTGAGAGGACACGTCGTGCACAGCTCTTTGCTGAACCCTCTGTACGGAGAGTTTGTGATTCGGAGATGGAAATGTTGAGATTCCCTCCAAGTCAGGGCACACTCGCTTAGCCTTCTCCCAAAAGGAGACGGACAGTCTGCGAGGTAGGGAATGACTTTTTCTGGCCTGTTCAGAGGGCTTGCAAATGAAATTTGTTTCCTTTTGTCCTTTTCCACTCGGCAAATAGCCTTCGGCTCTTGGCTGTGAGTGGGCTGGCATGAGCGCGGCTAATCTCTGGTTGAGGGCTTTATCTCCTCCAGGGAGGGAGCAGCCAAAACTTTTTGCTGCCCTCGTTGGCTGGGGCCCGGAGGGGGTCTTGGTGGCTCTGGTCGCTGAGGCTCAGATGGGGCTGGCCGAGAGGGCTCCACACTCAAGACAAAAGTAGCTGGCAGACTGCAGGGGCCAAGTGGATAACTTTCTGATAATTATTCATTTTCAGGCATGCCAAGGCCACACTTGAAACTCAAATTATTCACGAGCATAATAGCCAAGCTCTCAGTTACGCGGTATTTCCCTGCTGAGTGCGGAAGGGATAGGGCAATTTTCTGAGAAGCGCACGGGGAAACCCTTTGTGAAAGGGCACCAAAGAGGCCGTTGGTGTGCGTGGTTGACCTGCCTGCTGAGATTTGGGGGGAGAGAAACGCGCTCATCCCAGGAGGAAAGGAAGTTTCTCGACAGAGAGCCCAAGTGGCTGTCTCCAAAGATGTACCCTGTGTGTTTCTGATATAGGAACACATGCAGCTGAGCCTGCAAGGCCCAGCGAGCCAGCCCTGTTCCAAGGCAGAGGGGAGAGACGCAGGTGGTAAGAGACACAGAAAATGACGGACATTTATTTGGGTGGCCAAAGCACTAGGAGCCACGGTCATCTGTGGTCCGATGTCTCACCGTGCCACCCCCCTTCTTCCAAATTTCCTAGTCAGTCCCACATCAAGAGTGATGCTCGTGCAGACAAGACAGATGTCCTGAATGACCTTCCCGTCCTCCTAGGACCTCACCCTGTCCACTTCTTATTTCTCCAAATCTCTCTCACCCACACTTCTCTCTGTTTGCTTTCTCTGGCCTCTTCTAAAAGCTGTTCGGAGGAGTGGCAAAGGCCACTGAAAGTTTCAGAAAACTTCTGTCCAAGTCTAGACTGTACAACCCCTATCTCCCCCTTTGAGTGTTCCCTCCAGGTCTTTATTCATTCATTTGTTCATGCCACTTTTTATTTGACATGCATTTATTGAGTGCTTACTGTATTCGGGGCACGGTAGGCTCTGAAGATCTGGCGGGGAGCAGCACAGAGGAGCCCCGGCTCTCACGGAGCTCATGTGGGCTGGCTTATTTTTGTGGCACATACTCTAATACCTAAGAGGCATCACTGTGTATTTGCTGGCTGGATGAATGGTTCATACCTCCTCTGGGTGACCTACCCAGAGTTAAATATCCAGACTCCTCAGTTGGGGAGTGTCCCAACTGGGGAAAAAAAAACAAGGTAGCCATAACAGAAACTTCTGTTAATAGAGATTCTAGCCCCCAGTTTCAAAAGTGCCGAGAACTTCACTCACCTTAGTTTGCCCTTAGTTTGGGGTCAAGCAGGTGTGATGGACGGCCAGGGTCTTTCACTCATGAACCGGTCACTCATTCAGGTGTTCACCGAAGACCTGTAATGCGTCAAGCACTCTGCTTATGTTCCCGTGGAGGCATCCATGGCATCACCAGCTGAGTCCTTCCTCCACACCTCGGAGAGGGCGCAAGATGATTGCAGACATAACAGAAACGTAGAACCTAGGACAGAGTCTCCGTGGAAAAGGTTGCTTCAGGTAGGGTTTCTGCCGATGGGCTGATTGATTTCGTGGTTTTCCACAAAGCCAGGAAAAATGCGATCTTCTGCTTCCTTCTCCCCTCCCCCCACATAGGTACTATTATTTTGTTGTTCCCAACTTTTCAGCTGAGCAAACCAAGGCTTTTTGTGGTTAGTAACTTGCCCAAGGCCATCCAGTTCAGAGTGGTGGGGGTAGGATTTGAACCCAGGTCTCTGCCTCCTGATTCTACACTTGCCGCATTGGATTTTTGTCAGTGAACAGGCTCAGGTCTCAGGAGGCCAAATTAAGCCTCAACAGTCTGGGCCTAGGCTGAACCCGAACTGGCCGCCGACCTGCTGCTTCTCCTTGACCCATTTGTGGGGCCTCTGCCCCACCTGCCTGTTTAGGCGCTCTGGGAAGGTTCCCAGAAACCACGGATGAGCTGATAATGTTCTGAGAAAGGCCACTTCAAAGGAGACAGGAGAAACATCGTGTTTGCAGAAGAGCCGTTGCTGCGTTGGTTATTAACTAGTAGCTCCCAAAGGGCAACTGGAACTGAGCCGTGTAACTTTGCGGTGACCTCCGGGGTCGGTGGAAGTTATTAATAATGGCGATACAATGTTCGTTCCCATTGCCTTTCTTTTTCTTTTGTTTTTACTTTGCACTGGTTTCGGGTGTGCTGGTTCCCATTTTCCGAGCGCCTGCTGTGGACGAGGCCGCTCCCGCTGGGTCGTCCTGCAGTATTACCGTCTTCCCCAAAGCCTGGAAGTCGGTTCCTGTGATTCAGCTCCACAGAAAAGACCCAGAGACTCAAACGTTTCAGTGACTCGCCCAGGGCCACACACCCCAGCTCTGATCGCCTGCTTAGGCTGTGCTTTTGCCAGTACACCATCCATTTGTAAACGCATTTCCTGACACCTAGCATGTGCCAGCCTTTGTTCCCAGGACTGGGGGTGCCTCGGGGAATACGGTAGCGAGGTCTCTGTTTCCTGGAGTTTACACCAGACAATGGGGGCCTGCCAGGGCCTGGGACCCCCACTCAAAGTAGGCAAGTGGGAGAACAGGGTCCAGGACGTGATAGGAAGAAGGCCTCGAGTCTGCAGGGCCCAAAGCCTCTTTGGTGGGCAGGATTTCATCAGGCGTGTAACTTTCGAGATGGGGGTCCTATGATGAGATTTAATATTTATCAGTGTTTGTTAAAGGGGAGGAGCCGGAGTGGGTATTTTGAGTTTAGGGGGTTTGCAGTTGTGCCTCCTCGCTTTCCTTCGCCACCCAGCCAGCACCCATCTCCCACCCAGCCCTTCGTCAGGTAAGGAGGCTGATGGCTGCTGGTCTCACCAGTACCGCTTCGTGTTACTCTGGGGGCTGCGTGCATGGAACTGGTGTGGGGCTGTCCCGATCCTTGCGGCCACTTGAGCGCCTCGGCCCCACCCACTCACTCACTGCTGGTGGCAGCTGCATTTCTTTCTCCTTGTATTATCACAGCCCAGACCATCTCTACAGATTCCCAAACCTCCAGTTCTTCAGGTGAGAACCTCAAAAGGCGCCTTTCTTTATCCCTGCATCAAAACCCTTTTGCTCTCTTCCCTGGGCTCACTGTAGTCTGCACCAACTCTGGGGATGCGAGACCCAGAGACCTGTGTCAGCTGGTCCTTTTCCCACGGCTTCCTGATCCCAGGCCCTGTCTCTGGCCTCCTGTGTTTGAGCAGGTGCCGACTGAGCACCCCGTCCCTGGAGGGTCTGGTCAGGGAGGTCAAGGTCTTCCTCTGAGAGAAGATCAGAGGTGATTCCTTCAAGCCCTGAATGTTACTGATGAGGAAACGGGGACACGGGAAGGAATCTCGCCCGCGCTGACCACCCCCGCCTCCCCTCGAGTCACAGCCCTGCATTCCGTCCATCACACCGGCCATGCCTTGGGTACGGACTGTCTTTCGTGTGAAGGTGTTTGGAAAGCTGGAGTTTTGAGCCATTATTAGAGGGATAATAATGGGATTAAATACAGAGTATTCTCTAGAACAGACAAGAAGCACAGTCCTTGCCCCGCCTCCAGGGTATGATATGGGGCAAGGATGAAGTTGCAGATAGTTAAAGCATTTTTTTTTCCTTTTCTGATTACGAGTTATTGTTCAGGGTTAAACATTTAAAACATTAAAATCCTCACCAGTTTGGAACAACTGATCATGGAAAGTTTAAAATCCCCAATGATCCACCCGTCAAAGATTTTCCGTGCATGTATTAACATATCTAACACTGTTTTGCAGAAAATAGACTTGATATGTACTTCTGCAGCGTGCTTTCCTCTCTGAGCAACTTTTCCCTCCAGCGCCTCCTTTTCTCCCTTCTCTTTTAAAAGCTGCCAATTTCCGTTACATGAATGGGCCAGGGTTGAGCTAACGGATCCCTTTTTGATGGACGTGGTGTTCTTTCCAGTTTTCTACTCCCGCCGCGGATGCCGAAGTGACTCTCGTGCAAGGGTATGTTTGCACAGTTGTGTGTTCCTGGGCGGTGAGCGCCTGTCAGGAGAACTGCTGGGTCAGAGCCAAGGTGCATTTTAAATATGTCGGAAAGTGCTAATTATTGCCCTGGCTGGCATAGCTCAGACTGAGCACCGGCTGCAAACCAAAGTGTCGCAGGTTCGATTCCCAGTAAGGGCACATGCCTGGGTTGCAGGCCACGGCCCCCAGCAACCGCACATTGATGTTTCTCTCTCTCTCTCTTTCTCTCTCCTTTCCCTCTCTGAAAATAAATAAAATCTTTAAAAAGAAGAAGAAGAAAGATATTTTTTAAAAAGTGCTAATTATCCCTCTAAAAATGATAGGACCTACTAATGTTCTCTTCAACCATATGTGTTCCTATTTCTTTACATCCGCACCCAAATGGGTTTTTACTGATCTTTTAAATCTTGGGGCTAAGTGTTTTTAAAGAGGCAGCATAATTCTTTGGTACAATTTAAGTTCATTTTTAAATGGTATTCTCTTCCGTCATGGTACTGAGTTTATTTATTTCTTTATTTATTTAAAAGATTTTAGCCCTGGCTGCTGTGGCCCAGTGGGTTGAGTGCTGGCCTGTGATCCAAAGGGTCCCTGGTTCGATTCCCATTCAGGGCACATGCCTGGGTTGTGGGTCAGGTCCCCAGTAGGGGGCTCACCACACTACAGGCAACCACACATTGATGTTCTCTCCCTCTCTTCCCCTTTCTAAAATAAATAAAATCTCTAAAAAAATATTTTATTTACTTTTAGAGAGGGGGAAAGGAGGAAGAAGAGAGGGAGGGAAACATCAATATGCGAGAGAAGCATTGACTGGTTACCTCTCACACAGGCTCCAGCCAAGGGCTGGGCCTGTACCCCAACCATGTGCTCTGAGTGGGAATCAAACAGGTGACCCTTAGCCTTGCAGGACGGTGGCCAACTCACTGAGCCACACTGGTCAAGGCAGGTACAAGGAGTTTAAATGTACAGTGGTTACATTTTAGGTAGGCATTCCTTTTTTTTTTTTAAGTTTTTATTTATTTATTTTTAGACAGAGGGGAAGGGAGGGAGAAGAGAGGGAGAGAAACATCAATGTGTGGTTGCCTCTCATGCATTACTCTCCACCAGGGACCTGGCCCACAACCCAGGCATGTGCCCTGACTGGGAATTGAACCAGTGACCCTTTGGTTCACAGGCCAGCACTCAATCCACTGAGCCACACCAGCCAGGGCTTAGGTAGGCATTTCAAAGAAGGTTTTCATTCCCGGTTTTTGGAAACCTGAAACTAAAGCCCAGGCCCTTCCCAACACGTGTTCCAGCGTCTCCTGCTGGAGCTGACTTGTTCACGGGGCCCTGGCCCGCAGGCTGCTGAGTGGGGACACGTCAGCCTTCTCCGAGCGGCGGGAGGAGGAAGAGCCAGTTTCCGAGGCCCCACATTTCAACAGGCACCAGGAAACTCCTTGAAGCTGGCTGGTTTTTAAGTGAAGCTCCCCATCAGAATGGCTTCTCCCAGCAGGCTTTAGAGCACGCATTTCCTAACCCAGATGGCCTTGCCGGCCCGGACACCTGGCTGGGACGATGAGCTGGCACCTCCTGCGTCCGAATTAGTGCTGCTCCTGTGACGGCGCTGCCGGTCTCAGCTGTGCTCATGGCCGCCCTCCCCCAGGAGCGCCGGGGGGATGGGGATGGGCTTGGCCGGGGAGCCTTTGCCCAGCTCCACTCAGGTGCCCACAGAGCCAAGGGCGTATGAACCAGCCTCCCGTGGAAGCTCATGACCATGGGATGCTCCCCTTTGTAAAACCGAACTAGGGAGAGGTAAAACCACCTCTGTGGGAAAACCGTGCAGTGGCCTTGCTGTTCTGGGTATCACCGCCTGTTCTTTCTGCCTTTCTTCCATTCCACCCTGCCTCTTAGAACACACCCTGGCAACACACCTTTACACCTCCTACAGCATGGGGATGCCTGTTTTCTCTCCAGTCCTGTTTCAGGGAGTGGCCCTGGTATTAGTCATTTACACTCTAGCATGAATGCAAGGGACTGGATTTTAGACATCAGGTAATAGGGGTGAGGAACGAGCTTCCCGTAGGGGCTTTTCAGATGTGGCTCCTTCTCATTCTCTGAACTTACTCCAACACAATAATCCTCTCCTCAGTGTTGAGGAGGTTCAGTGAGCTGAGACATTTAGACAAAGCAGAGGCAGGGTAATAGTGTCCTCCTCTGGAATCGGAACAGTGCTGAAAACCACGCCGTCCCTGAGCACTCCTGTTTGAGTGGCAACTGCCAAAAATATACTTTGTGCCTTTTAAAAGCTCTTTTAATTTGAACCGTACGATACACGCGCAAGCCATTCAGTTTGCTCAGATGGGCGGCGAGTGAATCCACTCAAAGATGAAGAAGCGAGTGTGAAGTGTTGAGACAGGCAGGCAGGGGTGATGAAGATTTCACCTGCAGGGCTGTCGTCCTCGGGCTACGGGGACTTCTCCAGAAGGAACAGAGACGTGGCAGTGCCCCCTGCATCTCGGCCTGTTCTCAGGCGGACGTCTGCATAGTGACATGTCTGTGACAGGTGACATGGAGCACTGAAGACATATCCGTGTCAAGGCCAGCCAAGGAAGATCCTGGTAAATTATCACATGGTCCAGGAGTCCCATTTCCAGATTGTTGGCTGAGGGACAGTATGTGTGTGTCCAGTGGTCATTTTTAGGGCTCAGGCCGTGGTTTGAGGAATTAATATTTCCCCACAACCAGGCATGATGTTCAGAGCAGGATGTTAGCAGGTGAGATTCACCTTATCTGATTAAAACGGGTCCCCACTGGATGTCCCCCGGGGCTGGTTGAGGGCAGAGGGCTGGCCCACTCACCCTGGACCTGTGTGAACATCGTCAACGTGTCGACATCAGCAAGCAAGACGAGAGGGAGCTGATACTCGTGTCCGATTTGGGGTGTTCCCTCCACACTGGCTTTTCTCTCTTCCTGCCCCAGCTCTTGTCACTTAGCTTGAGATTTCTTCTTGCAGAACCCTGACCCACTCACTCTGAAAGAGGCCCTAGGACTCACCGGTCTTCCCCACCAGCTGCAAACGGGAAAACCGAGACCCTTAAAACCAGTGCAGGGAAGATGCAGCCTCCAGGCCCGGCGATGCCCTGCAGGTGCCAGGAAAGAAGGCTCGCCCTGGGGGGAGTGCTTCCTGGCTCGGTCCTCATTCCAGACCCATTTAACAGGCCAGCCCGGGAAGTTATTTCTGTCGGAGGCATGGGGAGCAGAGCTTTAGGAAGATAATATGGAGCATATTCATTTTCTCACCCAGAAGAAACCTTGGAAAGGAGCTGGTCTTGCTCCTCGTTATCAGAAAATGACACTGAAGTCCAGAGTGGTTCCTGGGCTCCTTCAGGGGGACAGAGCTCTGAAGATGACTTACGACTTACGGCGGGCTGGGTCAGGCTCCGGGGAGCTGCTGAAGTTTCCACAAGGGTGCCAACCAAGACCTGGAGGAAGGGGATCCTTTCAGTGGGGGCACAGACTCTGAAGCACCTGGGGGAGGGGGTCAATGGCAGGCGTGGGCCACAGGGGCCCTTTAGGGGCCTGCTCCTCGGTGGGTGGGTGCCGAAGGGATGACTACTGGCAAAGCTCTCGGCCCGCCGGCTCCTCCACGCAGCAGTGATGTTGGGAGCTCAGTGACATAGTGCCTCCCGCTGGACACGTGTCAGTAAGTCCTGACGTGGGACATTTCTGTGGAGGCTGGTCTGCCAGGGAGCTCCAAGTGGTGGCAGGCAGCTGTCTTGGCACAGTGGCCCCTTTCCCGCCGTCCTCTGGCTCAGTAATGGAAGCGGGGGCCTGTCAGGAGCTGCAGGGTATCTGGGTGTTTCCTCTGCCCAGCTCTGGGCCCAGGGCAATTGCCCCCAAAGGGTAGAAAGTGGGGTGGACGGGGCCATCGGCTCTGCCCCATGCAGCAAGCAGCTCCTGCTCTCAGGGCAGCACGTCGGTGGCTTAGGAACAAGGGGGTATGGTCACCGTGCCTCTGGTGACAGGGGTGCCCTGGTGTTTGGTTCTGCTGAGTCCTCTTGCTGGACCAGCCACTTCCACACCAGACCCCTACGGTCTGTTCCCCTTCACTCGAGAAATCATACTGTTTGGCCAGACGGGTGTCTGCAGAGGCAGCTTCCCGGCTCTCCCCGTGCGCCCACCCACCTGCCCGAGAGGCCGCCTGGCGGCAGACTCCCTTTCAGCTGCAGAAGGAGCAGGAGTCCACGGGCACGGATGTCAGACCCCAGCGGTGACTTGGCTGAGCCGTGTGCCCGTGGGGCTGTGGGCCTGGCAACGCCACCGCTGCAGAAGGGAACGCGTGATGTCCTGTAAGTTGGCCTCCTGCCCCCGTCATCGTGGTAACTCCAAATGTCACCTTGGCATTTTCTTTTCACATGAATTCAGTCTTGTTTGTATCACAGGAAAACAGGAAACAGGCTTCAGAATGTCTGTGTTCCTCTCTCAGTCCTCTGATGGACTTGCCGTGTGTCGTGGTGAACTATTAATTTCCCTCGTGGATAAATAGGAACATGGGCTTTGAGATTTGGATCTGTGGCGTACTGGGGCCCCGTGGTTTATTCTGAGTCAAAGGAAAGCATTTGGATGTCCACGTTGTTTGAATGTGTGTGTGTGTGTTGGTAGGAGAAGGAAATAAGGTGACAAGTCACTAATAGTGATTGATTGTGAAGAGGTATGTGGATTTTTAAATCTCACACTTGCAGCAGAAGCTAAGGAGATGCCCTGGTAACATTGCCATCAGAAACTGAGGTGCGGGGCGATTTGGGTAGAAGGGCGGTGTTCGATGGTCAAGAAAGCAGAATCCGCAACAAAGGAATACACTGAATTGGGAGAGACGCTTTGCCTTTCAGAACACATGAAAGGTTTTAATGCTGCGGTGGTTTGTAAAGTTCTTGGGAAACACCTAAGAGAAGCAGAAGTCACCCCGATGTGAAGATGCAGAAGTAAAGACACAGGAGCTACTGTGGACATAGGAATTCTGTGACCAGGGAGGAATTTGAATCCAGGGCTTCTTTTCTTCACTTCCCCCCCGCAAAGATTTTATTTATTTATTGTAGAGAGAAGGGAAAGGAGGGAGAAAGAGAGGGAGACAAACATTGATGTGCAAGAGAAACGCGGATCAGTTGCTTCTCTCGGGTGCCCCAACCTGGGCCCTAACCTGCAGCCCAGGCACGTGCCCTGACCCGGAATGCAACCTGAGCCCTTGGCTGTGTGGGACGACGCCCAACCCACCGAACTACGCCGGTCGGGGCTGAACCTGGGGTTTCTTACGCAGAGGAGAGAAATAATTTTTCATCTTTTGCTCAGTCTAAAAAGGCTTTGGAGAGAAGCTAGTGATTTCCCTGAGCAGTCAGCTCAGCACTGTGGGAAGAGAGACTGGAGAAGGACGGGGTGGTGGGGGGGGGCGGGGGGGGGGGGGGATGGAGAATCAAGGTCATTATCATATCCTATCAGGAGCATCTTTCCTGGAGAACAGCTTGGTGGGTGCAAGCGGGACAGCACAGGTGGATGTCGGGGCATCTTCCTGGCTGAGATGCTTCTGCCGGCTTCCAAGGGACCGCAGGCCACGGATACTGCGGGCTTGGCGCTTCCTGGTCAGGACCTGCACAGCTCCTTGACCTAGAGGGGAAAAGAAATTAAAACACTCCAGGAGATATATTCGTTTGAAATTTACTTTCCCGATTTTACATTAGGAAGAACCAAACTTTTTCCAAGGATCTAACATTAAACGTGAGTCTTTCATGCGTGCGTGCACGCGAAAAGGCATTTAGAAACCACTGTGGACGTTTGCTTTGAACTGCAGATATTTATAGACAAGTTCAAGCCAAACGGGCCGGGGGCCAGGGACGCAGATTCGGTGTGAGCCACTGTTTACATGGAAAGGTTGGCTTTGCTGTGCCGCGTCCTAGGAAACCCAGGGCTCCTAGTGGAGCGAGCATGTTTCGTAGCATAGCACACGTTTATTTGGATGGTGGGGAGTTGGCACTTCTCCTTGTGGCAGCATGAGGGGCCGCAGGGTGGTTTTCAATAGAGAGGACATTGCGGGGAGGCTGGTGAAAGGTCAGAGACACCCTGTGCTGTGTGGGGGGTGGCTGGACCCCCAAAGCACCTCCAGCCCAGCCCTCGGTTCCTCGTTACAGCTCCTGCTGAGGGACTCAGCAGTCCCCCTGGACTCACAGGCTCCCTCTGTGGAGAAAACCTGCGCCTTTCCCTGTCCAGGACCACTGGTGGGGGCATAAATTAGAGTGGCCTTTCTGGAGAGCAGTGTGGTACAGCAGGAACGCAAGGCCTTTCCGTGTGAGTACTCTGAGCCAGCCACTACTCTCGTAAGGCTTCGTTATAAGGACATAGAGCTCATACGGCTGTTCGTCCAACGTTGTGCGTATTAGTAGGACACAGGGGACACCCTCCACATTCAAGAGCATGAGGGCGGCGGAGTCCCTGGCCGTGCCACACGACATCTCGCAGGCACTCACTCCCACCTCAGCCGTTTACCAAGTGCCTGCTATGTGCCGGGCACACAGTAGGTGTGATATCTAGGCTGCTGTGGTCTCAGCCCCACCGAAGCCCAGACTGTGTTGAAGCAATCGATCTCAGACATTGTGAAGCGGAAAGGAGCAGAGTACAAGGCGCGTTTGCGGGTGAGATCTCATTTTTGGTGCAGGAGCAGAGGACCCCTCCGAGACCGTCGGAGTTGTTGGTGGACGTGGAGGGGCATCCGGCACTGGGGGGATCTACACGCCTTTCCCCTCTCTTTACTGCTCCCTCGTTTCCAAGTTTTCCACAGGAGGCCACTTTGATTTTCATAGTTTTTAAAAATGTGACTTTGAGGGAAGAGAAAAGGAAATGAGTAGAGCTGGGTTCTAGCCCTAACGCTTCCTTCAGCTGGTAGTGAGATCTTGAGTGAGTCAGACAAGCACTGGAATCTCCTCGAAACTGCGGGGGAGAGGCCCGTGAGGCCTCCAGCTCGGGGTCCGGAAACTCAGCCGCTGCCTCCTGTGCAGACGCTGGGGACGTCGCTGTGGGGCTGGCCAGCCTCAAGCCCCCGAGAGACAGGACAGCAGCCAGGCTGTGGAAGCCCCAACCTCGGACACTTGATCTCCAGGGCTGTGGTATCTCTGGGAACCCGGGGGAGTATGCAGACGGGGAAAGGAGTAGCTGTGTGCGGCGTATGAAAATTAAATTAAGGGAGGACCGAGTTGGACTAACTCAGCCCAATGTCACGGCTGTCCGAGACACCAATGATGGCAGCCCCATCGATGGAGCCTTACCTGGGTGCCAGGCACAGTGGAAAGAGCGTTTTGCAGACTTTTCCCTAGTCCAGGCTTATGACACCCCCCGGACGTAGGTACTCCTCAACCCCATTTTATTTTATTTTTTTAAACATTACACCAGTTTTTTTTAAGATTTTTAAAAAATATTTTATTTATTTTTAGAGAGGGAAGGGAGGGAGAAAGAGAGAGAGAAACATCAATGTGAAGTTGCTGGGGGCTGTCACCTACCACCCAGGCATGTGCCCTGACTGAGAATCGAACCTGTGATGCTTTGGTTCCCAGCCTGCACTCAATCTACTGAGCTACGCCAGCCAGGGCTCAACCCCATTTTAGAGGTGGGGACCTTGAGCTCAAAGGGCAGGTAATCTGAGCTGGTCACCTGGGTAGAGGAGGCTGGGATTCGAACCTCGGTCCCTGTGCTCCGAAGCGATGTTTTAACCTCTGCTCTGCGCCTCCTCCCCCTTCAAGAGGCAAGCTCTACTGTAACCATAAAAACAGACGTCTGAAGGCAGGGGAATGAACGTGTGAGGACTGTCGTAATCCATCAAGTGGCAGATCTTCGGCGGCCTGAGCAATGTGGAGGCTGAGAATGGGCAGCACCTTATTTCTGATGAAACCTGATGCGGAGAAAGTTATTCTTAGCTGCCTTTCCTGGTTGGGTCGGGGTGGGTAGGGGGTGTTCAGTGATGAAGCTGGTGTGGGGAGAGAGCGAGCGAGCCCAGCCACCCTCATGCTCACTATAATAACCTCATCTCCTACGTGTGATTTCAAATCAAAAGGCCACTGTTACACCTTATGTACTACACCTCCCCAAAGAGTGATAACTTCACCAGTACCTGACTTTTTTTTCTTGAAATACTTTCCTTGCTGGGCTCCAGCTTTGCTATTTATCAGGTATTAAAAGATTATAAAACTCATAGGAGATACCAGAGACAAACAGATAGGCAAATTTAAGTTAAAATGAGGAAAAGAAATCATTTCTTTTCTCCACCGAATAACTGTTTCAATGTGATAGATGCTGTTTGCTGTGTTTCCGTTCCGGTTCCTCTGTAGTTCAGTTTCTTCTGATTCATCTTACGTACCATGGCCAGAGTGACCTTGCTAAAGTACTGCTCCCACCCTGGCTGGCATAGCTCAGTGGACTGAGCAAGGGCTGCAAACCAAAGGGTCACAGGTTCGATTCCCAGTCAGGGCACATGCTGGCTTGCAGGCCATGGCCCCCAGCAACCACACATTGATGTTTCTCTCTCTCTCTCTATCTCCCTCCCTTCCCTCTCTAAAAATAAATAAATAAAATCTTAAAAAAATACTGCTCTCATGATGTCATCTCCTGCCTTCCCGAGAATATTCAGTGGCGCCCCATTGTCTAGGATGAAATCTGAACTTGTGGGTTTGGGATTCAGATTCCTTCTTGGCTGATTGATTGATTAATGTGTGTGAGAGAGAAACATTGATTTGTTCCACTTATTTATGCACTCATTGGTTGATTCTTTTTTTAATTTTTATTTATTGATTTTAGAGAAAGGGTGGCAGGAGGGAGGGGGAAGGGAGGGAGGGAGAGAGAGAGAGAAACATTATTATATATTTTTTGTTCCATTTAATTATGCATTCATTGGTTGATTCTTGCATGTGTCCTGACCAGACATTGAACCTGCAACCTTGGTGTATTGGGATGATGCTCTAACCAAATGAGCTACATGGCCAGGACCTAGATACTTCCTCATTCTGGCTTCAGTTCTACCTCTCCAGCCATCTTCCGTTATTCCCATGAGTGATCCTTTTGCTCAGATGAACTGGTCTATTCCATGGTTCTTTGAATATGTTGTTCACCTTTCTTACTTTGAGCATTTGTTTTAATGTTCCTTGTAGTAAAGAACAAATGGAATGTTTTCTTTTCCCTTTTCTTTTTTCTGAAGTCCTACCCTTTCAGGTGCAATTCATAATTTTCCTTTTTTTAAAACCAAACAATTTCGAATATCCCAATTTGGGATTCCTTTCCTTTTCTTTTTTTAAAGTATTTTCTATTGGTTACACTATTACAGTTTTCCCAATTTCCCCCCTTTTATCCCCCCTCCACCCTGCCCCCCCAACCCTCCAGCATTCCCCCTCCCTGCTTAGTTCATGCCCATGGGTCATACGTGTAAGTTCTTTGAGTCCTCTATGCCCCATACCATTTTTTATCTCTCCCTGTCTATTTCATGCCTACTAATTATGCTTCTTCTTCCCTGTACCTTTCTCCCGCCATTCCTCCCTTCCCCCTCCCCACTGAACTCCCTCTGTGTGATGTCTATTTCTCTGATTCTGTTCCTGTTCTGGTTGTTTGCTTAGTTTTTGTTTTTTATTGTTTTTCTTTCTTTTTAGGTTCATTTGCTGATAGTTGTGAGTTTGTTGTCATTTTATTGTTCATATTTTTTATCTTTTTCTTAGGTAAGTCCCTTTAACGTTTCATATAATAAGAGCTTGGTGATGATGAACTCCTTTAACTTGACCTTATCTGGGAAGCACTTTATCTGCCCTTCCATTCTAAATGAAAGCTTTGCTGGATAGAGTAATCTTGGATGTAGTTCCTTGCCTTTCATGACTTCAAATACTTCTTTCCAGCCCCTTCTTGTCTGTAAGGTTTCTTTTGAGAAATCAGCTGATAACCTTATGGGAACTCCTTTGTAGGTAACTGTCTCCTTAACAATGAGGATGTAGCCAACCTGTCTGATGGAGAATTTAAAGCCCTGGTAATCAAAATGCTCACAGAACTGATTGAGCTTGGTCAAAAAAATGAAAGAACAAATGAGAGATACCCAAAATGAAATAAAGCAAAATATTCACGGAACCAACAGTGACAAGAAGGAAACCAGAATTCAAAGCAACGATTTGGAACAAAAGGAAGAAATAAACATCCAACTGGATCAGAACGAAGAAATAAGAATCCAAAAAAATGAAGAGAGGCTGAGGGTTCTCTCGGACAACTTTAAACGTTCCAATGTCCGAATCATAAGGGTGCCAGAAAGAGAAGAACAGCAGCAAGAAATTGAAAATTTATTTGAACAAATAATGAAGGAAAACTTCCCCAATCTGGTGAAGGAAATAGACTTCCAGGATGTCCAGGAGGCCCAGAGAGTCCCAAAGAAGTTGGACCCAAAGAGGAACACACCAAGGCACATCATCCTTTTCTTTCTTTTCTATTTTTTAAGTCACGAGTGGCCAAGAACACTTTATTTTTTCTTTTCGACATCCTGTTCTGTTGCTCCACTGGCTCTTTTTGCCTGGATGCCGGAGAGCTGGGCACTGGCAAGAGCCACGCGAAGATGGCGAATGCCTTGATGTTGTCCTCCTCTGCCGTGACTCTGGCTTCCTGTTTCTGGTAGATATTCCGTATGGGCTTGACAGGTCCTGTCAGCTGGGCAGCCAGCCTGTGTGTCTTCAGCAGAGCTGTCTCCCTGCCCGGAGGCCTGAGGGCTGCCGGGGGAAGAGGATGAGCTCGGAGCGGAACCTCTTCAGCCTTCAGGGACTCGGTGGTCTTGCTCTGCCCCCTCGGATCTGATAGACTAGGCAGTTAGGCCAGGTACGGCATGTCACCAGGGCAGAAAGTCCCAGGTGCCGGGTGCCTAGCAATGGGCAAAACGATAGAAAACAACTGTTACAGGCTAGGACCTCACCCTCAAGGTGGCCTTTCTTCCCACAGCAGCATTCTTTAGTCATGTGACTTAGATTTCCTTAGAGGAGGAACAAGGGGCCTGAGTACAGCCTCAAACTGTTCCCCTTGTACAGTCACTCCCTAAGCATTAAGCCCTCGGGACAATGAGGGTCTGATCAGTATCAGATAATGTCAGGAACAAAGCCTTGGGTCTCTTGACCACAGAGACAGAGTTTTCATCAAACTAGAGATAATGTCTAGTTCTCAGTTCTGTTTCAGCTCCAGGCCCAGGAAAGCAGCCAAACTAGAAGCAGTACCCCACAGCCGTCATCCTTAGGACCAGATGCACCCATGAGTGGCCCTCCACTGCAGTGGTGGAGGACACCCGTGGAAAGTTGATGAATATTCTGCTGAGATCCTTCCCCAGACCTCCCCTAAAATCTCCACCGGAAGAAGACAGATAAAAACCCTTAAGGCAAGGGACCCGCTGTGCTCTGTCTCTCTGGCTCTGTCTCTCTAGAGCATGCCTGTGTCTTTCCCCTCTTCTTTCCTGAGGTGTGTATCCTTTGCTTTCTTTCCTCTAACCTCCATGGGTCCTTCGTTTGCCTCAGTAACTTGTTCCTGCTTCCATGCAGCCCCGCTGGCTCACTTCTTCTGCCTCTGTGACCTTCTTTCTAAAAGGGCTGCATAAACCTCTTTTACTAGAGTTCTGGGCTCTGAATTCTTTCTTAGCCAAACTCAAGGACCGCGGCCTAACATCTCTGCCACCAGATCCACCCAGGCCAGCCACCTGAGCCGCCTCTTTATGAGTGCTGGCCACTCTTCCAGCTTCTAAATAGGTCCAGATGCAGGGCATGTGGCGATGTGGCACCAGGCCTTGTGTCAGTGTGTCCTCTGTGCTGGGCAGTTAAACCATGTGGCAGTGCGCCACTGCCAGTCCTCGTGGACGTGGGGCTGTAAGGTCATGCCGTTTGACCTGGGCACCATGGCTGCCGCCCACAGGCCTTCTCTGAAGGATAATAGCCACCGGAAAAGGGCGGTTTGGGATTTTCCTTATCACATACTGTCTTCTGTTGCAGTCCCGTGTCACGTGGGGCTGTGACTAGGTCATTGCATTGATTACCACAGGGGCTCGATAAGCACCTAATGAAAACAGCATTTCCTGTGCAGCTGGCTTCAAAAGGAGCACTTCCTGTCCCAGCCCTGAAGTTCTGCTCTGCCAAAGGGAAGACCTCTTACCCTTCAGTAAACAAATAGCCAAGTCTTCCTGTCTTGTGTTCAAAAGGCACGTGTTGACGTATTATTTGTCATGCATTTGCCACCCATGACTAATCCTATTTTATGAATGAAATGGAGGCAGAGAGGTGACATACTGGCCTGACCCCACAGAGCTGAGCCGTTCGTTAGTAGAAACAGCACTTGAACCCATTTCTTCTGCTAACTTATTAGGTGACTGTGCCTTTTACATCATGAGTCGTAGGCCATCGGGAACTTCTGTAAATATGCTAGTGCCTTTTCTGATCCTCTCTTCTTTTCTCTGAAGGGCCAGCTAGTAATTAGTTTAAGCTTTGCAGGCTGTGGTGGTTTCTTTGCAACTGCTCATCTCTGCCCCTATAATGGGAAAGCAGCCATGGGTAATTCATAAACTAATGGGTGTGTCTGTGTTACAATAAAACTTTATTTACAAAAACAGGCAGCAGCAGTAAACCTGTTTTTGGCTCAGTTGGTTGGGCATTGTCCCGCAAAGTGAAGGGTTGACAATTTTATTCCCGGTCAGGGCACGTGCCTAGGCTGCGGGTTTGATCCCCGGTGGGGACGTGTGCAAGAGGCAGCAGATCAATGTTTCTTTCCCTCTCTTTCTGCCTCCCTCCCTTCCTCTCAAACAAACAAACAAACAACAGGCGTGGGCTGGATTTGGTCTACGGTCTTAGTTTACTGACCGCACCCCCCTGCCCGCGTTAGAAGGTTTCTTTCTCTCTGTTCCTAATGTCGGGTTGGAAAGTCAAGTTAGCCATAGGAATTTTGAGTTTTACACCTGAGCAGGCCCTGTAGTTGGATATAGACTAATGTGTAAGCTCTGTCCATGTCTGGGAAGACCAGCCGTTGAGGATGACATTGGGAAGTTCAAGGACAGCCTGCACACCCAACCAGCAGTAGAAGGCAGCCACTCTGTGAGCGTGGGACCTGGACTCATAGGAGGCTGTGGAGTATTCAGGAGGTGGCCAGCCCGGTGTCTTCTCTGCTGTCCGGGGGCAGAGTTGTATCGTCACCTGCAGCCTTAGAATGTTCCATCGTGGCCAAAGCCTATGCCTCCAATCTGCAGGCTGTTGCATTTCTCCATTGGAACGTGGATCCCAAGAAAAATCAGAATTATGACAAATGCGTTGCAACGAGTCCACAGCACTGAGCAGTTTTAACTGGCAGCAGAGGGCTGGGGGCGATGCAGTTCCGCCGCATTGAGGTGCCTGGTGGGCAAGTGTCACAAGAGATGGCTGATACCTGTCCCCCAAGGGGAACAGGTAGGCTTGAAAACAAACACGTCTTAAAAACTAGTTACCTGTGTGTTCAACCCCCTGCTCTGCCAAGAGTGTCCACATTCTTTAAGGGCAGTCTCCTACGAAGGGGCTGGAATTTAAGGGTCCGGTCACTAAGAGAGGGCAAGTTTATTCCCCTTTTCCCTGTGCTGAGAGCCAGAGCTATTTGCCCTTTGAACAGAGACGCAGCTCCAGATTGGGATTTGGGGGAAGTTTTCTAGTGTTGTTCAAGGGTTGTGGAAAATATCGGGAAATCCTAGTTCATTCCAGGAAAGAATTTCAGTTGTTTCTTGATAGTTTAAACTGTCACAGGTGGGCGTAGGTAACCGGGTTCTTGGTGATCACAGACAAAGAACTGAACCGAACACACAGAGTTCATAGCAGAAAGAGAGAGAGAGAAGATTTATTAAGCAATAGTACACTCCACAGAACATGGGAGCGGGCCAACTCCGAGCAGAGACTGACCTCAGGGGCTGGAGAGATTCTATTCTTATAGGGAGGATATATATATCCTGGCTAGTTTTGGTGGGCTTTTATTGCGCGTGTACAAGCAGTTCTATTACTTTAAAGCTACTGTGCATGTGGTCTCCCATGATTTTCCTTCACTGGCCCCTGGGGAAGGGGATCACACAATGTTAATTTATTAGAATGCTATTATAATGAAGCAGGGGTCATGTAGCACCTTCTGCCCAAGTGCATTCAGGATTCACCATGATTCAGCGCTATTCCAGAAGGCGGGAACAACCGGTTGGTTTTAGAACCGGGTCTCTGTCCTGTATCGCTGGCCCTGGGGCACCTCTGGAGTTTTCCCCTTTCCTATCTCCTGCCTCACAACTACTGTATGAAGAAAGAAAAGAAGAGCTTTAATCATTCTGTCTAGGAGAAAAGAGACCAGTTCTAGGCAAAATTAATGTAAATAATGAGCAAATAATTCTTTCAGTTAACTCTCAGCTCTCATTCTGTTATGCATCTCTTCATATGTTCTACAATAATAGCAAACATTTACCCTGCGCCACACATCCCTGTGGGCACTTTACACATGTCAACTTATTTAATCCTCCCGGCAGTCCTACGAAGCGGGTAGTGTTCCCTTCCCATTTCACAGGTGAGGACAGCGGGGCACCGACAGGCAGGATGATGGCCCGTGCCCGCACAGCGTGAGCAGGGCTGCACACAGCCTGTGTGGGTAACCCTCCTGCCTCCTAGCCTCTCGTCTTTTAAGTGGATATTGTAGCAGTCAAAAAGAAAGTATGAGTGTATTCTTTCTAACGGGTCTGTTGTTTTTTATAGCAGACCGATCGGTCCCTCATGCAACTTCCTACTTGGCAATGATTTCCAGCACTTGCCATCTGCTGGGCAGGACTCTGCCGTTTAGCTTGTTCAGAAGGTAGGGGTGTCCCCGTGGGCCTTTCTGGTGCAAGGAGTGTTGAGGGAGGTGGAGAACTTCCCCGAGTGACGTCACTTTCAGCTCAGAGTAGCAGACCCGTTTCCCAAGGGTGCCCCTGTTAAGTAATCTCACAGGACAGGTGTAGCAAATCCAAAAGGCCAAAGGTATTAATTTATGGTGAGAAGTGTTACTGCCTGGAAGTGGGCTGGTGAGCTTAGGAATGGGGAAGGGAAGGTGAGATGATTTGAACATTGAGTGCCATTGGAAAAGTCAACTGCTCAGGGTCCCTGTGTAACCCATGCTGTTGTTGCTGACACCCCAACCTCAAGGCCAAGGTCAATGCTGCCCAGTGTGCTGGGTGTGTGGGGCTTGGAAGAGGATTCACCTTTGTGGAATTTGTAGGAGCTTCCAGCATCCTGACCGCTACCCATTTCCAGCCCTACCCTTACTTCAGGGGGAAGCTTTAGTTCTTTACTTATGCTAATGAGGTCCACTCTTTAGAGTCGGGGAACTGGGCAGGTTCTCCTTTTCTCTCTCTGGGACTTTGCATATCTATAGCCCAGGGTAGAAGGGGGCCTTTTGTCTTCTAAAGGGTGGCTCCTGTAGCAGAGCTGAGGCTTCCAGGGTGACTAGGAGCACCAGTGATTACCAGTGACACTGTTTTCATGGCCAAGTCCAAGGCCTTTCCTTGCACTGGTTCCCTAGGCTCCTCTTGGCTTGGTTGCTCACTGCTCCAAGATGGTAAGTCACAGACCACCTTGCAGTTGCATCACTGATGACATGAAATGAGTGACGCCAGAAGACAGCAGGTCCAGTCCTGTGTGCAGGGAGGCCGGGTGGAAGAGGGTTCAGGGAGCCGGGGAGGAGGGCCCCAGAGGAGGCACCCAGTTCATCAGACACCAAATCGAGTCTGCAGGGCGTTCTCCCTAGACTCAGAGCTTTCAGCCATTACGTGGACAACACTGTGGTTCTGAATGGAGAGGGGAGGGATGGCCCGAGGCTGGGGTGAGATCTGGGGAGGGGTGGGTTGCGGAGGAAAAGGAGTTGGGCTCTCTTGCCCAGCTCAGGGCTTTCTCTTCTGCTGTCACACTGGTCCCTGCATTCTCCCTAAAGCAGCCAATGTCCAGCCCTCACTGAGGCTTGGCTATGTGGACCCAAAAGGTGAGCCGCCCCATAGTCTGCTGCTGCCCCCCAGGGTCAGGGTTGAAGCCTCAGCTCAGCAGTGAGGGCTCTCGCTGCTCCGTGGGTTTGAGATGCCCCTTCTTCCCTGGAGCCCTCCCTGGAAGCAGCTGCAGCAGCAGCCAGAGACCAGGAAGGCACACCTGGAGAAGGGGTGGCCCTCCCTTTTCTCTCCTTCTGGTGGGCGAGCCCCAGACCAGGACGGGTAAGGCGGGATGGGGCCCTGGCCAGGAGCCCTTTGGATCAGGCCGCCAACCTTGGTTAGAGTGCAGGCTGCTTCAGGATGCGTGAGGCCCAGGTCCCTGCTCTGTACAATGGGGACAGTAGCGCCTGCCTCAGATAACTGCTGGCAGACAGTCCACGAAGAGCTATGAGTCTGGCGTGCAGTGGGCACCCAGAAGGTGGAGGCCGGCTTTGCGTGGCCCGAAGCCTGTTTAGTCTGGGCGGTGAGGGTCTTGAGGGAGGAATGTAAAATTGCAAATAATAAAATCAGGTGTAACAGTAAAGCATTTATGTCAAATGATGAAAGAAAACACAGAAGGTAGAGCATTCAAAAGTTGGCATCCCAAACATCACAAAATATAACATAAATAAATACATACACAACCTAATATTTGTAGTCAGCTGTTCCGTGTGTGTCTGCTTTACTTTTTTTCCTGACATTCTTTGCGCTGTGTACCCTTTGCCCATTTCATGTGACAGTGATTGTGGAGTGTCATTTCCTCCTGAGAGAATAGCAAGACAACTCACTCATTTTCCTAGCACGATTGACTAGGATTTGCATTTTATTTTTTTCATCGTCTAGTCAAGAAAGTTTTTTTTTAAGATTTTTAAAAATTTTTATTCACTTTTTTTTAGAGAGAGAGAGAGAGAGAGAAACAGAGAAACATCAATGTGCGGTTGCTGGGGGTTATGGCCTGCAACCCAGGCATGTACCCTGGCTGGGAATCGAACCTGGGACACTTTGGTTCCCAGCCCGAGCTCAATCCACTGAGCTACGCCAGCCAGGGCTCAAGAAAGTTTTTTAGCTTCTCAACTGACTATGGATAATGTCATGTAAATTTTTAGGGCTGTCAAATTTGGGGGACCTTTCTCAAGTTTTTTTTCATATGTGTTTCCATCAGGGTTTGGAGCATGTTAAGGCTATTTTTGTGCAGTGACTCATCTTAGATGCTGAAGATGCTCATTGAACATGCTCTGGGGTCCTTCCCACGGTTGTGGGGAGGGCCTGTGTGAGTGATGGGTGCTGAGGTTCAGTATCTCATGGTAAATTCTTCTATGAGTATTCAATAAATGTTAACTAGGTCCCGTTTTATTGTACTTATTGACACTCATCTTTTTAATGTGATAGTTTCAGACTTACTAAAGAAAAGGTTCTCACTGACACTAAATATAATCTTGAGTCAGTTAAGTCATTCATTCGGTGTCATTTGTTAACCCTCTGCTTTGATCCGCCTCCCCTCGCATTGATCTTTGGGAGCATCTGATGACACAAAGCAGGTAAAATACAGCTCGGTGTCTTCATGTGACAACTGCTGGTTAAAAACCAACATTCAGTTGAGTACAATTGAAGGTGTAATTGGCTTTTTGAAATGACTCACCAGCCGGGCAGCCACCCATGCAGCCAAAGAAGGGAGCTGCTGGAAGTTGTCTAGAGTGAGGGGAAGGTGCGTATGGGCAGAAACTTACTGTCAAAAGGAAGGAAAGGATCATCCCAGGCCAGGCTGGGGGCTTATCGCGCAGATCAGGACAATCCGGACGGGTTTGTCACATGCCTGGGAGGGGCTGACTTTCCCTGTAGCCTCGGTTTGCAGTCCCGGGGGCAGGGAACTCCACCCTGTTCTTTGTTTCCGTCCTCACCTTTCTCTCAGGACGCAGTCTGGGGCTCGGCACTTGGGGAGGTAAAGCTGAGATGTCGTCCCTTTGGGAGGTCAGAATGGGCCCGGCTGCTGGTCACACTCAGACCCGGGTGTGAGTCCCCGACTCCCCCGTGAATCAGTGAATCAGAGCCCCGTGCTCTCTGCAGCGAATCTACACCCGTGGGTAACACTCTACCAACACAGCCACATTCACACCCTAAGCCCTCCTTTTAAAGTGCTCAGTGGTCCTTAATGTCATGCTTTGCACCCACATCTCTTTCTTCTTATCAAGTTCAGCCACTAAATTTGCTGAAGCGTGGTTTTCTGTGTTTTGTACTATTAAAGACTGCTACGGCAGAAACATCGCTGGATAGGGATGGCTCTTGACTAAGGAGTGGGATCCCCCTGTAACTACGTGATTATCTGTTGGGACGCTTTGGGCTGCAAGTGATGGAAAAGCTGGTTCAGTGTCTAAACAGAAGAAACCTGTTGGCCGGTGCCCGAAAGTCTGAACTAGACCTCCAGCCCCAGTCCAAAGCCTCTGGAGCGGATGAAGGGGTCCGTTCCACCCAAACCACAAGGCTGAGACATTTGGGGTGCTGTCGGGAAGGGAGAGGAGAAGAGTAGACACCAGAGAGGAAACTCCCAGTGTGTACTCTGCCGTGTGGGCCTAGCTGGGTCGCCCCATTCCGTTAGGGGCTTGCCCGACACCATCAGCCAAGTCTTTCCCAAGAGCAACCTTTAAGATTTTATTTTCTTTTTGTATTCATTGGTTGTTGTAAGGAAGAAATAATCCTTTGCTGGCGAGTGCTGTAAAGCTAAGTATGTCATCAGTAAACAAATAGCTCTGTTTAGATCAAATGGCAAGTCGGGGCAGCCGGGTGTCGGCACCTCGCTTCCTTCCCGCGAGTCGTAGATTTTGATCTAGAAAAACGCGATGGAAGATGTGAGGCAGCAGCCATAGGCAAAGGCGTATGAAACCTGCTCGGACTTGGTAAGCGTGTGTCTGCGCGGCACGTGTCCCCTGGCTGCTGGTTCACAAAGACCGGGAAGGTCTGAGCAGCTTCCTTCCCTTCCCATAACCACGCGCGGTTCGCCGTGGTGCTGGTGTCACGAAGGGGCCACGAGAGCTTTGATCTGGTTTCCGAGGGAGCTGGTGTGGGCAGAAGCCAGAGAGTGACTCCGAAAGGCAGTGGAATCACATCCCTCCGGATCGCTGAGGGTTCCTGGGGACGGAAACCACAGACCTCAGCCTTCTACTGGGTCCACTTTCTGCAGAGCCTTTGGCTAGGCTTGCGGCGAGACTCTGGTAGCGGCCCGTGGAAATCTTTCAAGGAAGCGTCTGGGGTGGGTCACAAGGGAACCAGCTCCTTGGCGTGGTGCTCAAGTCCATTCGGCGGTGCCATGGGTGCCGGAGGGGCAGTGGGCTGTGGGAGCGTGTGCCCACTCCATGTCCAGGGCGCAGGGCAGTGTGAAGGCCGCAGAGGACCTATGGGGCATCGGGCTGCCTTAGTAGGGGAGTTTTCCCTCCTGTGCAGGTGATACGGGAAACGTTAATCCAATCAGTAGTATAGTTGGTATATTTTCGAGGTGGCTGGCTAATTTTGTAACATATTTATACGGTTGGCAAAGGTGGATCTGGGCCTTGACCTAATTCTCTGTAATAAAGCTTTTGGAAGAACGTTCTAGCGTGGTCGTCGATGGTGTTTCCACACTGGCAGACAGCCACCTACCTTGGTGGGCAAAGTGCAGAAGAAATTGTCTGAAATTGTTTTCTAGTCAAATGTTTGGACTTTGGAAGCATTAACTCGCAGTGAAACCATCAGATCTTTATCCCTGTGGCCGGAGGATACTGTGAGAAGGTGCCTGGTCGGCCTGGGGAGAGTGGGATGAGGCGGGGGGAAGAGGAGACTGTTTTGCTGTAGACCCCTTCCCAGCGGCACGTCCCTCCTGAGGGTCTGTCGGGGCTGGGGGGGGGGGGGGAGATGTGGGCCACGCTTAGAGTTGCAGACCTGGCCTCTGGAGTTGTCGACTGTCCTGAGTTGGTTTTTTTCCCCCCTCCAAAGTCTTTCGTGTTTTATGATGCAGAAAGGGGCAGAGTGCTGGTGTGTGAGCCTCGCCTGGGTATCTGGGTATTTTGCACATGTGCCTGCCTGTTCTGGGAGTGGGGTCCGTGTTTGAGAGAGCACCGGGAGCCGAGTCTGTGTGGGTAGAAAGGGCGTCTGTGGTTATTGGTCCCTTTGAAAAAATGCTATGTCGCCCTGGCTGGCGTAGCTCAGTGGACTGAGCGCGGGCTGCGAACCAAAGTGTCACAGGTTCGATTCCCAGTCAGGCCACATGCCTGGGTTGCAGGCCATGGCCCCCAGCAACCGCACATTGATGTTTCTCTCTCTCTCTCTCTTTCTCCCTCCCTTCCCTCTCTAAAAATAAATATTTAAAAAAAATGCTACGTAAAAAAACAAACCAAACCCCAAAAGTTGTAACAAAGAAGCCCAAGAGGCAGATTGTCAGCAGCAAGTTCTGTTCTTTGACCTTGGCAATGAGATCTTGGATCACGTGAATAGACAGGAGAGGGCAGTGGGTAAGAGGGTGGCCTCTTCAGGCCAAAAAGACGGGGGTGGGGGGGGTCTCAGCTTTTCATTTCACCTCTATGAGCACCAATTGTTGACCCCGGCCCATGACTTAAGTTCTTTAAGCTTCAGTATCCTCGTCTGTAAGAGAGGACGGCAGCACCTGTGTGTGGAAGGAGGAAATAAATAATGCAAGTAAAGCTCTTGGCGCGGTGCCCGGCCTGGAGGCAGCCTTGGAGAGCTCCCGTCCTGCGTGTTTTGTAATCCTTTGGGGAGAAGTACATCGGGGACTCTGTGATCGCTGGTTTGGCTGAACCTCTTCGGGCCAAAGGGACATTAATGTGTGACCCTCTCGAGAAAATTGGGAGAAAGATGGTATTAGGACCACCTCTGGTCAAGCCAGATCTCCCTCCTGTGAAGGGAGAGGTGACCTCTGCCTGTCAGGCCCGTTCCCAAAAAGAAGCCACATGGGGCTTGGTTTCGACACGGTGTTTTGCCCACACCGGTCACGGAGGGGTGACAGGAATCTGGTGGGAGGAGGGCTGCAGAGCAGCTGGGGCTTAAATGGGATGTCATTTTAGACTTCTCCATTTCCTCGGCATTGGGTTTTTACATGGTGATTGATTGAAAAAAAAAAAAAAAAAAAGAAACAACTGCAAGAACTCTTGCACAGAGAAGGAAAGAAGGGCCTTCTACCGGATACAGAAACGTGCATAAAAAACATGCTAAACAACAGGTGAGCACCAACCGGACTGCTGTCCACCAGGCAGCCAGGTCCTCGGCTGTAAACATGGCGGGACTCCCCTTTCTCCGCTTCAGAGAAAGGTGGCTTTGCGTCTCAGACGGCAGAAAAGGCTGGACAAGCCTTTTCGTTTGTGGGCAAGAAACTGAAAACCACGTGGAGATTTTCCTTAAGTGGAACCAGAGCTGGTCCCCGTCTCATTTGGAAGTGAAAGCCCTGGCCTTCACTTGCCTCTTAGTTTCTTTCTCCTACGTTAGGCAAGATTCTCCGGCCCCCCAAAATCCATTCATGTTTTACCCCCCTGCAATCTCGAAGTGTGCGTGGGGCCCCGGCCAGCTTCAGACCTTTCTGCTTTCACTTTTGGTTGCTCCGAACCTTCATCTGGCAGCATTTGAGTGTGCGTTTTCTGTGGCTTCTCTGGGGCTCCTTTTCAGAGTATTCAAAGCAGTTTAAAAATACACAATGTTCAGCGATCTGACCGAGAACTCATGTAAGTACTTATTCGGGGAGTGTTTTTAAGGAAAAAAAAACCTATTAGATAGATTTGAAATTCTTAACTCTTACTTGACTGCATCTTGGACATCGATTTTTGAGGAGGTTGGAAGAGCAGGGGACTGCTTCTCCCCAGCCAGCGATTCTCGTAGGGGCAGTAGCAGCACACGGCAGCGTTCGTGAGAACCGGGGAGCTAAGGTGATGTATTTAATATTAAACAGGAAACTGCCAGTTGTCTGCAGCAAACGGCGGTGGGTTTTCGACAGACCTGCTGCTGGGTCTGTCTGGGCCGAAAAGCCTGACTCGAGGCCGGCCGTCTCTTTTTCTCACGTGACGACCGTGCGTTTTCGTGGAAGTCTTCATGGAAACATGAGCACGGGAAGCAGGTTCTGTGCCGTAAGGTTGGGGAGCGGCGTGTGTGCACCGGAACCGAAGGCGACGTGGAAGCCAGCAGAGGCCCTCTCCGAGGATGGAGAATGCCGTGCGCCTTGGCTGCAGCCTGGGCTCAGGGCTGTGGCGCCCCCGACACGTGCGTCTGAGCATTCTTTCCGAAGACCTGGGCTTCGTCGTAAGGTCAGCCTGCAATTTCTAGAGAACAGAACTGGCTGCTATTTTTAGAGCATCGTGATTGCTCATAATAACTAATGGGGGGAAAAAAAAACTCAACAGAGAAATAAATGTGTAACAGCTGTGTCTGCTTAAACTTGATTAAAGGCCGTTAAAAAAAAAGTAAACAGAAGAATGAGTGTGACAATGGACGAGGCGGAGACAAGTATCTCTTTCACTGTGAAAAGTTTTACAGACACAACTCGCTGCACTTCGGCGGCCGGCGTTGCCTGTGTTTAAAGTTTACTTTACTGTTTGTCTGGAGTGGGATCAGTGTTGTAGTGAATAATTTATAGCCAGCATGAATGAGCTCATTAGTCACCTTTTCAGACTTTAAATGAGTTTTGTGGTTGTCATTACTCGAGCCTTCTGTTCAGCCGCCGAGCAAAATGACAGTTTGGCAGTTGGCTGCCTTGTCGAGGGGTGGCCTGCTCCGCTTCAGGTCTGTGTCGCTTTTGTGTCTCATGGAAACCTGCCCTTTCTGCCCCCGCATGGCTCCAGGGACACGCTTACGTGGCAGATGCCTTTTGCACCCCAGGTTTAAATGAGAAGTTTTTGGGGGGGATTAAACAAAAACCATCTTTCAATGGCATCTGCCAGACGGAAGGAACTGGACGGAGTGAGCTTTCTCAGCAACGGCTGCGTCTTATTCCCTTTGTGCTCGGTTTGATATTCTAGTTATTCCAAAGCGGCGAGCTGGGGAGTGTGGTGGCGCCTCTGAGCCAGGCTCTCGCACACGGTGGCAGGCGTTTCAGACCCAGGGGTGTCCCTGGGGTCTGGAGGGGGCAGGCTGGTTCAGAGTGGGTTTGCATTGTCACACTCCTGAACATCGGTGTAATGGGAGTCTGTATGGATGCAGAAATTGACCCCAGCAAATCTACCTGACCAGATTTCCAGGCCAGAGAAGACCACATTTTTCTTCTATAATGGGGTCAACAAGGTGACCTTTCAGGATCCCCCAGCCATCTCAGGGGTCCAGGTCATTGAGAATGGCCATTCTTCTTTCCCTTCTACATGTCCTCCCGCCGCGGATCCATGGGGGAATGCGAACTGTTGCAGCTGCCGGCTCATCGTGCCCTTGGAGACTTGCCTGGGAAGCTGGTAGGTGGGGAGGACGAGCCTGGGCATGATGCTAGCAGGTGGCGTTTCTTTGGAACCGACGTCATGAGGTTCATCCCTCCCTTTGAAGCCGGCCTGGGCAGCCTCTGGAGAGTGCTGACATCCGCTCTCTGGGACTGGACTCCTTCTGGAAGCCCAGGACACCGGGGTGTGCCCGCCTCCGCCCTCACGCAGCTCCGCTGGTACTCTGGGTGCACGGGTGCCTACCTGGGGCATCTCAGCCAACCGCCTGGACCCCTGTTTGGGGGGCACTTTGACATTCGCAATGAGCAACAGGCACTAATGACTGCCATCACCCACGTGGGCAGTACCCCCTTCAGGGATCCATATTGGTAGACAGCTGGCCCAGCGCTGTGTGAGGCATGTAGCAAAGATGCTCAGTATTCTTCTGTGGAAAACATGCCAACTTAAAAAGGACGCCTAGTTGTTTGGGGGCCAAAACTTTGAAGCGAGTCAGAGTCACATGTCTGGCTACGGAGAAACGAGGTGGTTGGTTGCACCCACAGCGAGACAGCAACCATCCGTGCGGCTACTTCCTTTCCCGCCCCCACCCTTGCGAGGCTGAGTGCAGTGTGCACTCCTGCTGCACCTGAATCGCGACTTTAAAGGCCCGAGCGATGCTATTTTTGGAAGGGGTGGGGTTTCGCGACGGAAAGTGGTGGTGAACTCCGCTCTCCAGCCGAGGAGAAAAAAAGCCTTCAGGTTTGGCTGTTGTAGTTAAGTGGCTGGTCTTCCTAAAAGAACTTGGTACAGTAGGGAAATCCTTCGGTAATGTTTAAATCTCTGTCCTGTGTCCCGGAGAGTTCATCACACGGAGAGCTTTTTTGTTTTAAAAAGACAAACTTCAAGAGAAGACTTGATTGTTTTCCTTCACATCCCTGTGCACCAGAAAGAGAAGGGAAGTCATTTCTTGGCCCGGCGGGCCGAGCCTTTGGCAGACGCAGGCCCCGGGGCGCAGGAGGCTGCCTGGTGCTGGGTGTGCTGGCTGGAGAGAGGGAAACAATGAAACTCCGGGGGAGGAAAAGGTTGATGCTGCTGCTTTGCTTTGACTGATCTGTCTAGTTCTCAGATACCAGGATGGGAGAGGGACAGAAGGGAGCTTCTCATGTTTCTGTTAAGGGACCCGGGGTTTAGGCAACGGCTGTGCCACGTGCTATGAGCAAAGGGGAAGAAGACAGGGTCCTTGCCGCTCCACACTCCAGTGATCTGTTTCGCGCTCAGTGTCTAAACCACTGACTTCTTATTAGAAAGATACACTGTGTCACATTGGTTATGACATAGAAGCTGAACTTCTGTTTTTGCAAGTAGTACCTTTTCATTCAATGTAAAGGTTCCCTTTCCCTTCTTCCTTCCTTCATTTCCTAGTCACAGTTTTTCCTCCCTGAGGCTCTGCTGCTCCTGTCCTTCTCGTCCTCGAGCCCCAAGAAGTTCCCTTAGAGGCCAAAAAGCTCTGGATCGATCTGAAACCTCCTTTGATGCATTGATAGGAAACTCAGACCGTGTGGGTTCAAATCCCGGCCCCATCAGTTACCAGCTATGTGACCGTGGGCAGGTGGCTAAATCCCTCTGTGCTTCAGGTCCTCATTTATAACTCGGACATAATGGTATGAAATGAATGAAGCCTTAGAATACTTTCTGGTACTGAATAAGTGCTATTTAAGTGCCTTTGAATACAGCTGATCTTCATTATTCACAGGTTCAATATTTGCAAATTTGCATTCTTGCTAATCTAACAATCGCCAGAGGGGAGGGGGGAGGGGATAATGGAGGGAAGGGTTTTCAGTAATTACTATAAAGGACACGTGGACAAAACCAAGGGGGAGGGTGGAAGCAAGGGAGGGAGGTGGGTTTGGGGGAGGTGGGAGGAGGGGGAGGGAGAAAGTACAGACAACTGTAATTGAACAACAATAAAATAATTTAAATTAAAAAATTTATTCTAACCCCCAAATCAAAGATCATGGCACTCTCACGGTCACGTGGACATAACGTAGCGGGACGAAAGTTTGAGTTGCCCAGCACACACACACACACACACACACACACATGCACATACTTCCAGCTGAGACAGGGCGAGGTGGAGATCTGGCCACTTGCTTCAGCTCTCACGCTGCACACGGGTGTCCTTGCCATGCATTTCGTTGGCCATGTTGCTGTTTAAAATGGGCCCCGAATGTAGTGCTACAGTGTCATTCAGTGTTCTGAGCATGCCAAGGCTGATTGCTGTTAGGCAGACTTTGTTGCAATGTGAGTTATAGTTCTGTTGGCCGCAGGTTCAATGTTAATGAATCAACAATCGATGCCAAATAAGGGTCTTTAAACGGAAACACAGAGAAAATAAGGTTATGTGTTGGTTAGTTAATGAGTAAGTGACCACAGCGCACGGAACCTAACCCTGTATTTCCTGCAGGAGCGGTGGCTCAGTATTTGCTAACTTCATCCTTTGTGGAGACCGTAGAACACAACCAACCAGAATGACCAGACTTGACTCCAGGTGAATGGGGTCCAGGAGTTCCGAGTGGGAGCCTCTTCTAGGGCAGCTCCTGGCTGCAGGGAGCATCCTGGGGAAGACAAGATAAAACCGTAGTTGGTCTCTTGTAACCATAAGTTGTTACAGAAGAACAATCTGGAAATAGAGAGTAAATGTCCTCCCTACCCCCATAAACTCTTAATTCAGGCATATTTCCTCTCGTCTTTGTGCCTACTTAAGAGTTTGTGGACAAAGTTTGGTCCTCAAAGCCTGTCAATTGAAAGCCTCCCTACAACCAGACAACAGACCTCAGAGTGTAGACTATAATATTGGTTACACTTAATAATTCTGTTTGCTTGGAGCACCAGCCCTTTCAGAAAGGGATCATTTTGTCCCTTCAAATCGAAAAGATTAAGAAATGTGTCAATTTGGTGAAAAGCTCTGATAACATATTTTATTTTCCCCCAAACACTTACTTTGTGAAACGTTTGCAAATGGTTTCACATGTCCAGTATACAAGACTGTGAACGTGATTCACAAAAGGGAAAGGTCCACTTAAAACGGCTTGAAGCCCTGGCTGGCATAGCTCAGTGGATTGAGCGCGGGCTGGGAACCAAAGTGTCCCAGGTTCGATCCCCAGCCAGGGTACATGCCTGGGTTGCAGGCCATAAACCCCAGCAACCACACATTGATGTCTCTCTCTCCCTCTCTCTATCTCCCTCCCTTCCCTCTCTAAAAATAAATAAAAAATCTTTAAAAAAAATAAAAAATAAAATAGCTTGAAAATGCAATGGCAGGGAACAAAGGGAAGCTGGGGCACTGGGGCCCATACAATAACACGCCTCTAGCCTCTTCTTTCTGCCATTTGCAGGTTTTCATGATTTCAAACAATGTTGCAGCAAACACCCTCCTAGATACATTGTCGCATACCTCCGTGCTTTCATTCAGTCTATACTGAGTGATAGGCACGGGGCAGGTGCTGTGTGCATTGCTGAGCAGCCGTCCTGCTTTCCTGGAGCTCATTGCCTCCCGTGGGAAGGCAGTCTGGTGGGGAAGTTCACTGGCGTCAATTCCTAGCGTTTGGAAACTTGGGGTCAATGGCAGTGCTCGCTTAAGTTGTAGTTCGGTTTGTCAGAGGTCCAGCCCTCTTGCAGGGTTGTACCAAGCCCCTTGGCTCCCAACGACCCTCACCAACATTTGATTGTTCTTTTTAAGTCTGTGCCGACCTGACAGGTGAAAGGAGATACCATAACCACACTCTGCACTGCTATGCTTTTATTTAACTGAGCGTCTTTTCATGGGTGTATCACCATGTTTGTTTCTCCTTTTGTGAATTTGCCCTTTTAACATCGGGGTGATAAATTTTTTTTTTCTCGGTTGAGTTGTAACGGTTATAAATTTAAAATATTAATCCTTTCATAGGGATGTCAACTATTTCCTCATTTTTGATTAACCTGATTTATGACTGCTGGTACTGTACACAAATTTTAAATTGTTATGCAGCCAAATATGTCCGTAATTTCCCTTTGGTTTATAAGATTTATTTAACAAAAGTAGCGCTAAGTGCAAGGGCATTATCATATGTTTTTTTTTTACAAGTATTATTTCATTTGATCTTCGTCACAAGCCTATGGAATGGGTATTGCTATTGGTTTCTCCCTCCCACTCCCTTTTGAAGATGAAGAAACTAGGTGCAGGGAAAGAAGTTAAGTGTCTTGGCCAGTGTCAGCTGGTGAGCCGTGGAGCAGACGGACCCAGCCCCGGGTTCTGACGCTAGCCACCGTGCTGCGCCATCTCTGGCTGTGGTACTGGGCTCTTGGCGTGTGTATTTGTAGTTGCTTCGTGAATGCTCGCCGAGTCTCCCCCAGTCCTTGTTTCTCTCGGTTCCTTCCCAGGCCCCTGCACACACAGTCACTAGATGTTTGATAGATACTTGGCGGCTGCATGGATCGACTAAGCCGGCATTCTGGATCGTCAGCTCACACTGGTGTTTATGCTCCGGGAGGAGTTGACAGGTTCTGTGTTTCCATTTCGCCTCCAGCAGGTGACTTGATAAGCTCAGGTTTGGCTCTGGCACCTGAGCTAATGCACTTCGCTGCACCACCGGTTGGGCTGTACTTTCCCTTCCCACACACCCCTCCTTCCCTCATCAAATAAGCTTCCTGGCTCTACTCCCTGCTGGAGAAATCTAATAAGCCTTTTCCCAGGCACCACCCTTCGGAACCTGTCACGTAAACACCAAGAATGCACAAGAGGAAAACCCCAAGTGAAACTCCAAATGACGCCTGGCCAAGTTTTGGAGCTCACCATGAGGCAGAGGGTCTTCCAGCTGGGCGCTGGCCTCTCTTCTGCACTGGAGGGAAGGAAGGAAGGAGCTTTTTTTGTCATTGCAAAGTGCATTCTCAAGTTATGCCCAAGAGACTCTTAGTCCGCCCAGGATGAAGGAGTTTCCTTTGACCGTAAGCACCCCCTCTCCTCTCATATTCAATCACTGGGCAAATCCTCTTGGTTCTTCTTCGGAAGGTTCTTGTGCATTCTCCAATTCAGCGGGTCTCAGAGTACAGACCCTGGAGCAGCAGAAGCAGCCACCACCTGGGAGCTTGTTAGACATGTGAATTCTCAGGTCCCAGCCCAGACCTACGGAGTTGGAAACTCTGGGGGTGGGGCCTGGCAAGCTGGGCTTGGACAACCCTACAGGGAATTCTGATGCACACCCCAGTCTGAGAACCACCGCTCTCTAATGGACCCCCCCTTTTATTATTAGATGTTATAAATGTGATAGGTGCTCAATGGATACAATGTGGAAAATATAGACAAGGATGAAAGAAGCAGACAAAAAAAATTACCCAAAACTCTACTAGTTAGAGGGAACCACTGCTTTAATATTTTAGCATTTTTTTTCTCATTAAAAACACACATTAAAAATAACCTTTATTCACCCTGGCTGGCGTAGCTCAGTGAATTGAGCGCAAGCTATGAACCAAAGTCTCAGGTTCGATTCCCAGTCAGGGTACATGCCTGGGTTGCAGGCCATGAGCCCCAGCAACCGCACATTGATGTTTCTCTCTCTCTTTCTCCCTCCCTTCCCTCTCTAAAAATAAATAAAATAAAATCTTAAAAAAAAAGAACATAGTGTCTCCAATTAAAAAAAAATAACCTTTATTCTCTTTTGTGTATGAATCACTGCAGTGTTTTTGGAGAGGTTCTGCCTGGTTTGGTCTTCTGTTGTCTCCTTTCCTCTTCCATCCTGGATTCATCCTGGAATTCATGTCCCCCGCTCCTTCCTCCCCACTCCCTTCTCCTCCAAATTGAGATATACTTACATGTGACACTGTGTAAGCATATTGATTGGATACATTATATTACAATGTGATTGCCACTGTAGCTTAGCTAACACCTTTATCATGTCACATGATTTTTTCTAGTCTTGGGAACAGCTGAGATCTGGTCATGTAGCAACTTTAACATTTATAATAGTTGTGCTCTCTGCAATCACTGTACTGTGTATTAGGTTTCCAGAACTTATTTGCTAGTTGTAAGCCATTCTTACTTCAAGTGTTTCTGAGAGTGCAACTTCTTGGACTCAGAAATATTCAATGTTTCCTCTTGTCCTCCCAATGACTGCATATGAACTGCTCACCTTAGCATTCAAGAAGTTTGTGATATGGTATTTACACTTTACCCACTAATATGCATGTTCTGTAAGAAAGAAAGAAAGAAAAAAAAGCCTTGTATCTCAGGCACCTGTCAGAGTTCCATGTAATTGGTAGGCACTCAGTGAATATTTGTTCAATGAACAAATGTATCTTCTAATACAATCAGGTCGTATTTGATAAATCTGTTTGTGCCATTCATTTCTACTTCCTGGAACAGCAGTTTGTGCTATGTGGTGCTTTGTCAATGCACACGTCTGGGACCCACCCAGGGAGAGTCTGGTGCCTTCGGTGTGGTGCCCTGGATAGCCCTACTAGAGAAGCTCTGGTCTGTAATACCCCTTCCCCAATTCCATGGGTCAAACACCCACCCACCTACCTATAGGAGATATTCCTCCTCCCAAAGTCATCTCCCTCCCCTCCCAGGTCCTGTTGTACTTGCCTCAGCTGTTAGCTTGTGGGCAGAGGGGAGGAGTCACCTGACTTGGGCTAAGCCAATCAGATGATTTCCCTGAGAATTTGAACTCTGTTATGGAAGACTGAGGCAGTCTGACGGTGGTGAGTGCTAAAGTGAGAAGATCCTTAGGACTTATGTACCAGTTTGAAGGGTCCTGGATGAGGAGACCGTCTTCCTAGGCCTGCCTCAGCTTCCTCCTTAGGATGGACAGTCCCTCAGGTCTTCCCACCTGCAGCAAACACTCTCGCTGCTCATCTTCCCCAGCCACTCCTGCCAGGAGCAGGATCACAGGGCTTTACACGGGCTGTTCCACAAATAGTCACATCGGCCAAGTAATCAGCAATGGGGGAGGGGCTTTCATGTTCCGGGGCAGAGAAGAAGCTCGTTGGAGAAGAAAGCGAGAACCGTCGAGGGGAGAGGCATTCCTCCCGGTAGAGGAGGAGCCTCAGGCCCCACACTGACTGCTGGAATGGGGTGCGCCTGCTCCCAGGCCCTCTGTGCTGTCTGTTCCAGGACCAGACGGAGCTGCAGACTGAACAGTTCCATCTAGTCCCCAGTGAGGGAACTGGTGCTGGCCACGGTGGCTGCTAGGATACACATACAATCCTGCTGTCAGATGTGTTTTCAAACAGTTCCACTTGCATCTTTGAGACTTCCCAGGACATAAGGCACAAGGGTAGTTTTTGAAAGTTCCAGAGGGGAATTAAGAGGGAGGTTGTTTCTAAGCGAGTTTGGTCCCTGTACCATTTTGTCAGGTAGCATGTCCCAGAGCCGGGGCTCTATGGAATTACAAGGTGCCAAGGCCACACTAAGCTTTCCTTTGGCTTTCAGTTAAGGCCTGGATCCCCTGTTGCAGGCAGGCAGGCAGGCAGACCTGTGAGTTCTGCAGTCTGAATCAGGCAGGGCTGGTCCACCACTTCAGGCGATACCCTCCCACTTTTGTGATAACAGCAAGAGAGATTAAGATATATGCTTGAGAATGGAAGAAACCCAAACAACAACACACATGAAGAAGGCGAGCTACTAAAAGGCAGTTTACCTCACTGCACTCCACCCTCTGCCTATGGCTTCTCCTGGCCCAAGGCTTGCTCATCTTTACCTCTCTGTTCGCCTGGGGTGGCTGGTGCAGACACTGGAGGCTAAGAGTTTGCACAGAGAGTTTCTCAGAATGACATATTCCATGTGCAATAACCTTCAGGTCACATCCTCCCATTCTGAACTCTGAGTAAGAAGGAGAGTGCTGGGGTGAAAATAACCTGCCGCCTCTGCTTTAACGTAAAAGAGGTTTCTAGCTCTCGTGTGAGTGTGGTTGGGGATTGGCAGGGCTGGTAACCGACTACTCCTCCTGGCCAGTGAGGGGTGGGGACAAAGGTCTCTCACCTTGGTTCCTTTGATGGGAGATTCGGCACTCTCAACTGATATGCAGATGAGGGGTGGGGACCTGCACTAGATGAGCTTCTGTCTGGGCTTTGTTGCCAGTTCTGACTTCAGAGATGACCTGGCGTGTTTCTCTTACCTCACACCTTTTCCTGGTGGCTTAGGGTAAGTCACAGCTAGTGCCCAGTCATTAATGGGGTGGGGCTGAGTGAACAGGGCTGCCCCTCAGCCTCTACCTCTGAATCATCTTCTGGCTGAGGTTTGCCGTCCTGCTGGTAAGTAGCACAGCCTGTGCTGAGTATTCTCACTGAAGACTTGCCACCCACCATCTTGAAGCTTTGTGAAGCTTTAGAGAGTTTGGGGGGTTCCTTAGTTTTGAAATTAAGAAAAATTTCAGACACCCAATGGGACTTTTCTTCCCCTTTGGCTGGGTTACAAAGTACTGCAAGCCAGAGGGGTTTCTGATGGCAATCACCCCGGGGCCTTCTTACTGTTTTTATTTATTTTTTTCTGTAGTTTGCAAATAGCTCAACATGGCCTTTCCACTGGCCCAGGTGGGTTCAGGTAGGGGTGGCAGGAGTGACCTGGACTTCAGTGGAGGAACCTGCTGATTTGGCCACCTGGGAGAATTGTGCAATCATATTTTTATTTGTGTCACCACCAGGGTGTCCTGTAGGACTCGCCTCCACTCCGAAGGCTGCTGCTAGCCATGACTTGGGCAGTGGGTGGCCATTCTCTGGAGGAGCCTAAAGACTTGGAGCGGTGGCCGCCCCGTGTGCTGGGTGGCCGTGTGAAGGGTGGGTTCTTGAGAGCTTACGTATGAAGGAGAGGAAGCTTGTTATCGCTCGAGGTTTAGAAGTGGGTCGGGGAGTTGGGGACAACGCTGTGGAGAGGCCCCACTGGCGTGGCCTCTAGGACGCGCCTTTTGCTCTGTAATCTGTAATGGCCACCCTCCGGCCCTCGGCAGACAGGCGCCGGCAGACGCCTGGGGGAGCGGCCACCTGGGCCGGAGGGTGCGGTGCCTTTGTGTCTTTTCTCCCGGGGCATAGGTGGGCGCCAGGGGAGCGCCGGTGCCGGCCCTGGGAGTCCCGCCAGGACGCCGTAGTTGGGGAAAAGTGGAATCTCGTCTCCCCCTTGCAAGCCTCGCCCGCATCCTAATTCCTTTTATTTTACTTTCGAGCCATGTAAGGCATGCGGATGGGGTAGGAGCATTCTGGAGACACGTAGCCAGCGGCGCAAAGCCGGCCCGCTCGCGTGGCTGGAGCCTGGGGTAGGAACAGGCCTCCCACAGTCACGGACACACGGGGGTCGCGGGGTTCCAGCCGGCCACCCCGGTCCCGCGGTGCCCCGATCAATGCGGCCCAGCCCAGTCTCGCCCCAGCTGCGCCTTGGGAACGCCCAGGGGAGGGGCTGGTCGTGGAGTCGGGGGCCCAGCACGGCTGGTCCTGGCGTGTTGCACCCAGCGCCCCAGGCCGGCCCGGCCCACGTTTTCCCTCTCTCCGGCTCCCTCCGCCTTCTGCGCTCCGTCCCTCCCCTTCGCCCTCCTCCCTCCCTGCGCTTCCCCTCCTCCTGGCTGGTCATGTGTCGCCTTTTTTTGTTTGCAGTGGAAACAATTTCTCGCTGCTCTACGCACCCCGGCCCGACGCGCCGCGGCGGAGGCGAGCGGGAGGCGGGACGGGGCGGGGAGAGCGGCGGGGCCGGCGGGAGGACGCGCTGTGCGCCGGGCGGACGCCGCAGGTCCCATGCCGCGCCGCGACCCCCGTGCCCCTGCCGTCCGCGCCCGCGGCCGCCCCCCCGCCGCCCGCTGCCCCGGACTTGCAGTGCCGCGCCCGCGCGTCCCTAGCCGGGCCACCAAGCGATGCCCGCTGGGCGCCCGCGAAAGTTTGTCGGTTCCCACTAAAGGGCAGCGGCGCCCCCGCGCCCCCGCGCCCCGCTCCAGCCAGGTGAGTTCGCTCCGCGCTCTCGCCGGCACCCGAGCAGGATTGGGTGACCCGGGCCGCGGCCACTCGTCGGAGGAGGTCCTGGAGGCTCTGGGCAGACAAGAGACTCCACGGTTCCTGGGGGAGCGTGCGGGGCGGGGGCCTGGCCGGGCGGGGAGACGGGATCCCCGAGCGGGGAACTTGCTGGGTTGGAAGAGTTTCTTGCCCCGACGTGCAGGCTGTTTCCCGGTGCCTGGATTCCCAAAAAGACGCCCCAAAGGAACAGTGTTGGTATTGTCCTAGGAGGACGGGATCCCCGCCGTTCCGGGCCGAGGGAGAGGGTGCTGATCCAGGGGACACCCCAAGATGGGAAACAGGATCCTAACAAAGATACCCTCCCCCCACAAATTGTGCAGGCTGGGCACCGACCGGGAGCGTCTCCCAAGACCCCCGCGGCCCGACCCCTCCTCATCCCGGACCTCTTTGAAGCCCTTCTTGGGTCCTGGAGAAGTTGGGGGACGGCGGGCTTTTACTGATGTGTTTTTAAGGCTCGCAGCAGTGCGGCCAATAAAAGGTTTATGACATCTGACCAGCAGTGAAGGTATGCGAGCTCCCAATTGCCCTGTATGCGGGGAGAAGAGCAGTTTCCCTGTTGCTTGGCAACTCCGCTGATTGACGCGAGACGCAGCCAATTGCCGCTCCCGCAGGTCCCCTTGAAATGTTTTTGACAAGTACAGTAGACGCGAGTGGAGCGCGTGCGTGTGTGCGCGCGCGCGCGCCCGGAGGGTGGGGGTTCTCCACCCCCCGCCACCCCCCACCCCCGCCCGACTGCCCTGCTAGCCTTGGGGAGGATTTTTCAACTTTTTAAAGTTCACATCGAACATCTGTTCAGAGCTGGGCCAGTAATGTATTTGTCAGTTATTTGGAGACAATTCTGATAGCCGGCAAAAACCCAGCCTTCCTGATGCCTATTCTCTGTTGAAAAGCAAAGAAGATAACCAGACACGTCATGCACAAGAGAGCGAGCGAGCGAGCGAGTGTGTGGCGGGGGACCGTGAGCCACCAATAGCAGACTGAAAAGTTGTAAGGAGGTCACTAGTAAATAACTCCTGGTGTGTATGGTGGGGCGACCGTTCTCGAAGCCGATTACAAATGTTTTGCTTCACTGCAGACTCACATGATCCGGATTCTCCCCCCGCCACCCCCCAAAAAAAATTTGGAGGAAAAGAGATTTGGCGAATTATGTAGTTTGAGAATAATAATGGAAAACTCAGCTGTGGTTTCTGGGAACTGTTTTTTAAAATGGAACGGGAGTGATCAGCAGCTCTTGATCCGGTGGCTGTAGAATACGGCTTTTAGGGATGCCCTGCTCGATCGGACGGCCTGGGTGGGGGGGGGCAGACGCAAAGCAGGGGAACGGTGGGGGGACTGACCCTGCCACCCTGTTTTCTTGACAGCGCCGTTTTTCTAATAAAACCGTATTGCTGCCAATGTTTGTTTAAGACAAAAGAAAACATGGAGAATAGTGTGTTAGTTCCTTTGGGAAGCTACTGACAAATAAGCAAACTAAAAAGAAAGAGAGCAGCATGTTGTCATAGCAACAGTGCAATTAAATTACTTTACTGTCAGCCATGATACAATTTCCCTGTTTGGAAGCTCAGGAGACATAAAACTTTCGCGCAGAGCTAAAGTTGACTTCGGTGGCTGGGTAGTTGTTCCCTTTTGTACTGTGCCGTGTGGATAGTCCTGGTTATCAGAAAATTTGTGTGTTTTTTTTTTTTAAATCGGGATCTGAGGAAACTTTGAGAGGGACAAGCCTAGCTTTGATTTGTTTATAAAGAAGGTAAAAAGCCTTATCAGGCTGGTCTGTGTCAGGCTCCCAAGCCTAAAGACACTAGCTTATTTTTTCCAGTGTGTCATGACTCCCCAGGTTAGCCCCCATGGATGAACTCCGAGGTTTGCAGACTGTCCTTGGTGTGGGTCTTCGATGCCCATAGTTTCCTTTGTTTAGAAGGGGGCATCTCACAGCTGTTCCAGAGAGCCCCCCAAGCCTTCCGTCGGTGGGTTCTGTCTGACCCCCTTTTGGAAGCGGGAGGGTCCTTCTGTTCTGGAGCACCCTGGGTGGGCTGTGTCGTGCCTCCTTGGCTTTCTGGAATCCCTTTCGAGAGCTTCCCCAGCTGAAGTGGCAGTTATTTTAGGTGTAATGTTGGTGGACCTTTGGAACCCTAGAATGATCATTTCTTTGCTTTTGATGTGGTTTTTTCCCCCCTAGATAGATTGTTTGATCTTCTCACTTATGGGGGGGGGAATAAAACAGACACACTTCTTAAACCAAGAGCATAGGTTGAGGGCCACACACAGAGGTGTGGGAGACACCTCTTTATTACCTTCATTGCTCTTTCTGTCTTACCTGGAGTCCCAGGGGGTTGAGCAGCTTTGTATCTGCCCTGGTCATTCTGTCAAGGACCTGCTGTTTCCCCATTTTCTTCTCTCATCAGATATTTTACTCCCTGTTCTAGGTCATTGATAAAAATGGGGGGGAGGGTGACAGCAAAAGAGAATTCTGTAGCAGTTTTTGTTGGATTTGCTTCCCTTTGTTGAAGCTGCCCCTTTGCTCACCTGACTTTTTCTCCCAACTCTAATTTCAGTTAATGGCTTGTCTTTCATATTCCCATTTATTTGTGTGGTGTCTGAAGTTGCTCACTTTTTTGTTCAGAGTATAGTGTCGAAATAAAATGTACTCCTTCCTCCAGTTCAAATCCACAGGACGGCAATGTAATTAAAGTTGCAGAGTGATGGATACTGTTCGTATAGAAACTCTGAAACAACTGGTGTTAAATTTACAGGTGTTTTTGTGAGAACAGTAAACAGTGAGACCTATCAGCCGAAGAGACAGGGTTTATGCACTATACGTAGTGTTTATCATGAGGCTTGAAATATTTTTACCTGTGTATATATTCATATATAATGGATAAAGAGAAGCAGCAAGAAAGAACGGATTTTCCCAGGGTCACGGTGAGAGGGTGCGTAAACCCAGGAGGAAGGCATTGTGGAATTTCCCATGCTTTCTATGATGCATTTGCATGTTAGAGATGCGGCAGATCCCTCCAGTCTTGCCGTATTGACCGGGGCAGGTCACGGTGCTGCACGCATGGCGGACTGACTTACTTACAGTGCGTCTCTGTGGTAGAATTGTGGGTTTGCATGACGCAGTGTCGGAGCCATGAGGTGTGTTCCGGGGCGTGGGGGCGGGGGGTGGCAGGGAGACAGAAGAACTAGGAGGAGAGCACAGCTGCTTTCTGGTTTGGGTTTCACTAACTTCTCTTTTCTGTGTCCTGCGTTTACCAGGAGCCTTCACGTAAATGGGTCCAGTCATGCCTCCCAGTAAGAAGCCAGAAAGCTCAGGAATTAGTGTGTCCAGCGGGCTGAGTCAGTGTTACCGGGGCAGCGGTTTCTCCAAGGCCCTCCAGGAAGACGATGACCTCGACTTTTCTCTGCCCGACATCCGACTAGAAGAAGGGGCCATGGAGGACGAGGAGCTGACCAACCTGAACTGGCTGCACGAGAGCAAGAACTTGCTGAAGAGCTTCGGGGAGCCGGTCCTCCGGAGCGTCAGCCCCGTCCAGGACCTGGATGACGACACGCCCCCGTCCCCCGCCCATGCTGACATGCCCTACGATGCCAGGCAGAACCCCAACTGCAAACCCCCCTACTCCTTCAGCTGCCTCATATTTATGGCCATCGAGGACTCCCCGACCAAGCGCCTGCCGGTCAAGGAAATCTACAACTGGATCTTGGAACATTTCCCGTATTTTGCAAACGCACCTACTGGGTGGAAAAACTCAGTGAGACACAATTTGTCGTTGAATAAGTGTTTTAAGAAAGTGGACAAAGAGAGGAGTCAGGTAAGCCTCTGCGTCTGGAATTCAAGGGTTTCCTTTCTCTTTTTCAAGTTCTTAATCTGCCTCCATTAAAAAGAAAATTGGTGTGGAATATGAAGTCACCCCCCCCCGAAGTAGCCATTATAAATGCATACGTATATTTCATTCATTTAGATAGTTGCAAACTTCCTTTCCTTGAACACATTAACTAAGCGCTGTGGTCGGCGTTTGTGCCGGACGGAGGCTTTCCCACTGCGGCATCTGACTATGATCACAGGAGAGCGGCTGGTGCACTCTCGATCGGTTCTTGTGTCAACGTGGATGGGTCGGTTTGGGTTTAGAGCACCAAGAGCCACTAGCCGTGAGGTGTATCCTGGGATTAATGGACAGTAGTGGGCATCGGGAGGCGACTGGGGCATGCTTACGTGCTCCAAGACTAAACACAGACGGACGTGAATTGCCCAGGTGACTCTTGAGATCAGAGGTCTACCTAAGTGTTCAGCAACTTTGGAACTCCCTGAATATCAAAAAATTAGCTCAGGGTAACATTCCCACTAGAGAGTGACTTAAAAAAAAGGTTGATTTTTTTTTTTATTTTAAAGCCTTAGCTTGAGCTTGATGGTCCACTCAAAGAGACAGTTTTGATAATCGGCTCTGCCTTTCTTAGGATAAAATAGGTACGACAGAAATTGGGTCAACCGTTAAGAGCTGGAAAGTAAAACTGATCTAACTTGGAGTTCCGTAAGGTGGCGTGGCCACAGCTAAAATGAATCGCCAGAAAAGGTCTCTCAGCGCACGTCCTGTTGTGTGACCCTGCGTTCCAGCTTTGTTTTTCACTAGTAATGCTGAGGGTCTCCTTTTCCCCTTTTTGAAGTTCAGGTTCGGGCTCAGGATCGCCATTGTGTGGGGTCAGCAGCTGTGCAGGGTTGGGGCCTTTACTTTCTTTCCAGAAACATGTTTCTGTTTCCATCCGAATCTTGAGCCTGAGAAAATTCTGCTTGGGCACGGAAGAATATGAATAGGGACGTGGTGGAGCCGTTTTTCTCCTTGAACATGTGCAGCTGGACGACAGTTCGTCTGCAGATGCCCTTGACCTAACCTAGCGTCTATGTTCGAGATGGGGAGTGGGCATCGTGCAGGGTTGGAGGAAGGGCGGTGCTGGGGGAAGGCAGGTGTGGACACCAAGGGGCTTGTGCCTTTGGTCACTGGTGCCGGCGGTGCCTCGGTCCGGTGTTGCCGCGTGAACACTTGTGTTCTGGGCCCCTCCTCTGCCATACCCACCCATCTACATCACTGTGGCAACCTCGGGGTGCTGCTCTTGTCCCTGGGTGTCCGCCTCTCTTCCTCCTCCCCGCCATGTCTCAGAATGGGCATTTGGAGACCAACCTCCAGACTGGGCTCCGTGGAGGGTTTTAAGATCAGCCACTGAACGGAGCAAATTCGCTGCTTTCCTGTGAGGAGCCAAGTCTGTGTTATTCAAGGCTCCCATTCAGGTGGGTCCCGGTGGCGAGAAGGCACAGGTCTCAGAGAGCAGTTTCAGATTCGACTGTGGCGTGGAAGCGGTGTCCGGCTCTCCCGAAGCCGCATGTCACACGGGTAAGGTGGGACACGGGACTTCGGTTTGGTGAGAACTGATCATACGAGTCACCCCGTGCCCGTGTCTCTGTGTTTGCAGTCTCGCCGGTGCGCATAAAAATAGCTCAGCAACCACACCGCCTGAAATATGTGCACGAGCAACTCCGGCCTGTGCACGGAGCCCGGGAGGGCCGTTTGCGTGCAGGTGAGGGGTCGCCTGTCTGGGGGAGCCCTTTCCTCCCCCAATGCACCTCCCCCCACCCCCAGCCACATGTTTCCAGGGGTGACAGTTGTCACTCTGAATACATGCAGATGTCACCTGTTGAAAGGGGACAGTTTTAAGGACTGAAGATTGTGAATCTTAGGAAATGTTGAGTTCTGCCATCCTTCCCCTGGTTGACCTGTGTTGACATGTTTCTGATCCGGTGCCGGCAGTCCTGTGGCTGAGAGGCTGTTCCCAGGGTTTGTCCTGCTGTGTGTGAGAGCAAAGCAGGGAGTGTAAGTTTTCCTTCCCCTTTTCTCCTCTTCCCTTGGGTTGCCCTGGGGCGAGCTGCTGGCGGTGCTGAGACGCCTAGACCCTCAGGGACTCCCAGGACGTTTGGGGTTTGCTCCAGGCTAGCTGAGCAAAGAGGAAGGCATTTCCCTGACACTTTCCTCAGTGAAACCTCCTTCGGCCCCTCAGGTAACTTGTTTTGTTTTTTTTCTGGGAGGTTGTGCTTGGTGGCTTGGCCGCACGCAGTGCAGTGACAGGGACTGAGTGTACCTGAATGCTGGTGGGAAAGAGGGGAGCCGAAGGGGGGCGTGGAGGCCTTGCACGTTGTATTCACAGAGTTAGCCACTCCTTTCCTTGGAGAAGTGTGGAACACAGTGTCAAAGCCGCTGTCACTGTGAGAACACGGAATGTCGCGTGATCCTTGTCCCTGAGGGGGTGGGAACGGGCAGGAATGTCCGAGGCTGAATGCATCAGAGCCGTCCGTGCCCCTCACACATACGGACCGAGTCTCGGCCCCTCTCTGGAGATTCCGATCCGGTGGGTTGGAGGTGGGTTGGGGAACATCCGGTGTCCCAACCGGCTGCTTTCCTAGGTGTTTCTGGCTTGCAGCCAGAATCGAGAATCCCCCAGCTTAGATGCTTCTGGGCTCTTTCCAGGGCCGAGATTCCATCAGGAACATATTGTCATGAATGAGTAAGTCAGGGGAAAATAGATGGTTTTGCTTCCGTTTTATCTCCCTGTCTCTCCCTCCTTTTTGGTTTTATCTCTGGAAGGAATTGAAAAGATCAGAGTTTTATTTTTTTAGTCGTGAACTATTTAAACGAGCCCAGGGAGGAAGTAGTGTGATAAATCTGTATGCCCATCACCTCCGATGCTCGCACCCAGATTCCGCAGTTAACAAGGGCTTCCCTCCCTTCCCTCCTTCATGTTCGTTTTGCTGGGCCTAAGTATTCCGAGGCAACTCCCAGACCTTACGTCACTGCAGCCCAATATGTTAGTGTGTGTGCGTGAGAACCATCAACAGTTTCTAGCACCCCCACAATGCCGGTATCCCCCGTTAACCAAATGCACAGCTCTCCGGCATTACCTAATGCCAGGGCCACAGTCAGCTCCCCCGGTGGTTTATGAAATGCTTGTTCGAATGAGGGCCCGAACTCGGAGTCTGTGTTGCGCTCAGCGCTCCATGGGCAGGCGGCAGTCCTGCCCCAAGCCCCTTCCGTGCCCCCGTCCCTGTTGCGCAGACCCGTCCTTCAGGCTGTGGACTCCCCGGGCCTGTCTGTGTCCTGTCTGCTCCGTGGAGATTTCCCCAAGCTTGTTCCTCTGTATGTTCTGTGATGTGGAGGCCGGTGCTAAAGGCCAGATCCCGTCCTTGGCTCGGTTTCCCCTGAGGATGCCTTGTGGGTGGCACGGTGTGTGCTCCCGCCAGCAAGCCTGGTTGCCCCTTCCTTGGGAGGACTGAGCTCTCCCTCTGGGTTCACGTGGGGTCGGCTGCTCCGACCTCTGTGAAGTTCCCTGGCAGTCGTCCCTCTTAGGGTTTCATCTATTGAGTACCTTTGCCCGAATCAATCAAGATAGAGTTTCAAAGTCGGGGATTAAGTTTTATGCCTCCTAAATACAGACCTTAGTTAAGACTGTAAGATTAGCAAGTACTAACCTCTCTTGAATACTTGTAAATGAGAAGGAAAGGGCAGTTATTTTTTTATTGACTGGATAATAATGGCTCAGGTATGTGTGTTTCTATTTCTGTGTTTTTTTCCAACTTCCCCTCTTGCCACTTGAACAAAAAAAATGTCCTAAGAGGGTTTAGAATGGAAACGCTGTACAACAGTATGTTTTGTATGTCCAGAACTGGGTGCTTAAAATATAATTTTGGTTGGAAAAAGACTGGATTGGAAGCCAGGGTACCAGCTTTTATTTTGGGTGCTAATGGTATGTCTCTTGGGCCTCCGTTTCCTCATATAAAGAAGCAGGAGTTTGTGGTCACTTGGTCTTGTTCTTCTTCCTCCTCCTCCTCCTCCTTTTAAAGATTTTATTTGTTTTCAGAGAGAGCAGAAGGGAGTGGAAAGAGATAGAGAGAAACATCGATGATATCCAAGAGATGCCTCGATCAGGGATACATTGATCGGTAGCCTCTTACACGCCCCCAACCAGGGAGCTGGCCCGAAACCCAGGCATGTGCCCGGACTGGGAATCGAACCATTGAGCTTTCGGTTCACAGGCCAGTGCTCAATCCACTGAGCCACACCAGCCAGGGATCTCGGGGCTTCTTAATGTGGGTCTGTGGGTGTCGAGGCTCTGCAGACAGCCTGAAATTATTGACGGTGTGTCATGTGACTATGCGTATTGCATTTTCCTAGAGACTCCCAGATTTTGTTGATGCACTTCTGTTTATTTTGTTTATTTTGCTTATTTAATGGACCCTCTGACTCAGGAAAGGGAAAGAACTACTGGCATTTTATAACAATAGTTGCCTCTCCCCTTTCTTCCTTACTATAACCCTATGAGGTAATTCCATTTTCCTTCTTAAAATACACGATGAGTTAAGCTTAGAGTGGTTGAGCCACTTGTTGGAGGGCACGCAGCTAGTATGCAGCAGGACAGGAATGCACCCTAGGTCCCTCCAGCTCTGAAGGGTATGCATGTGCTTAAATGAACCCTGGAGCCTGGCCACACCTTCTTCGTACAGAGGCTCTTGTAGATGGTCCCTATGGGCTTCCTCAGGATGCTCTATATACAGGAGTCATGGGGGACCGAAATAACCCAGCTAAACCCAGAATTCACTCTGGGGTGCAGGGCAGAGAAAGGTGAACACAGAGCATGTTTTTGTGCTGTGGCGATTGGGCCGAATTCTGTCTTAGTCAGCAAATGGAAGGGAAGATGTCACACTTCCTTGCGCAGGGCTTATGATCGCTGCCTTCTCTGCTTTCTATTTCCAGGCTCTGCCCCAGGCCCCCTGCCTCCCGGGCCGTCTCCCCTGCGACTCCGCCCAAGTTCAGAGCCCCTTCTCCCTGCACAGACACTGTCTGTACAAGTCCCTGCCCCGGCTCCCAGCCCCCGGATGTTCATTTTTCCCGTGGATGAGATTCCTTTCCCAAGGCGGCTTAGAAAAGGAGGCATCACCCTCGTGTGCCCAGTGGGCCCTGGTTTTTTCCTCTTGGTGGTGTAAACCCAGAACAAGGGCGTTGCCTTTTCCCATGACACTAGTAACATACCGGTTTAACTGATGATTGTTTTAGGGAGGAGAGATGACTGGGTTTTTTTCTGAGAGGTGGATAACTCATGCTCTTGGAAACACAGTGCAGCCTAGTCTTGGTGGATAAGTTCCTAAAAACCAAGGTGATGTTGGATGGTGGGACGTGCAGAAGTGTGGCGAGGTGTGTAGGAGCAGGCTCCGGGGCACGTGCCGACCCCACTTCCTCCCTCAGCTGGTTTCTTCTGGGCCCCAGGGCCTCATTGGTGTAGCTGTCCAGTAACTGTTCCGGAAGCGCTGCATTCTCTTTGGGAGGGCTTTGTGGTACCTGGGCGAGTCTTTGAGATGCTCCTTCATTGATGTACTGCCTGGATGTCCGGCCAGCGAGACATTGTTCTCAGAGCCTCTCCCCTGTTGAGCTGAAGAGGCTTTGGGATTTCCCTTTGAAATCACTTTAGCTGCAGGATAATTCTCTGCAGTAAATAACACAGGACGTCGGCACACTGACCTCCTATTTGAAAGTCACGGGCTTTGCTTCTTTCACAAATAGTGATGGGTCATTTGGATTATTCCATACTCTCCCACGGAGCCCGTGGCCACCTTAATGCTCCTCTTAAGCTTTGGCAAGACGACGGCAGGTTTTAGATTTCATAGGAAATTCCCAATGGCCCTTTTTTTGTTTTTTGTTTCTCGTTTGCACCTGACACAGAAGATTGGTATATATTTTAAAGAGGCTAATGTAATGTTTTGATGATACTGTGTTTCTTAGGCAGGTCTTCTCAAAGATTTTGGTTTCATGCCCCTTTAAATTGTTTTATTGTTGTCATTTTAAACTTTCTTGCTGCTTATCTCAATGAACGCATCTAACTGGCTGTAAGAATTTATCCCTTTGCTACCTTTGCACGCCAGTCTGAGGTTTTCTGATTGTAGAGATTTACTTGGGTTGCTTCGGTGGAATGCCTCCCCATTAGAAGGACTATATTTCTGGACCCCATGGCTTCTAATTTTGGGGACTTCAAGCAGCCTCTGCGTGTTAGAATTATTTGCTGATGTTAAAGGTGAAAAGAAAAAGTGAGATTTGGTTCTTGCCTTTTAGGAGCTTACGTTCCAGGGAAACAGGAGGCACACATAGCGCACCATAAAAAAGAGTAAAACCGCCCCCAGCGCAGGAAGCTCTGAGGTCGGAGCGGCGTGAGGTTCCCCGGGAAGTTTCCCTTCCCCACAGAGGGCCTTTTGGAGCTGAGCTAAAAGAGAAGCAACGAGCAAGTTTTGAATATTCCTTTTGGGGGAGCACTTGAATAAATTGTCAACGTAGCACTCTTCCTCGGAGGGAATGAACCTGAGAATGCCAAGAGTGGGTTAGTTAGGATGAGTCTGGCTGTTTGTTGTAGAACGGCCAGGTTCCTAGTGAGTTAAGCGCAGAAGTGCGTTTGCTCTGTCACACAAAGTTCACCTTGAGGAACTGGACGCAGACCCACCGCGGTCCATCTGTCTTTCTGCTCCACCCGATTGCAGTGCCTTGCTGGCTTCCGTTCTCGGGCCTTCCTGTGGTGGGAGATGGCAGGGGCTAGCTTGTTTCCATTTTAGGAAGTGGGAAGAGGAATGCACGGAAAGACAAAAAAGAGGGTTTTAGTGAGTTTCCAATTTTAAGGTGCTTTTCCAGAAACCCCACACTCTGTTCTCATCTCATTGGCTAGAGCCTGGCCCTATGATCCCTCTTAGCTGCAAGGAAGTCTGGGAAATGTATTTTAACGGGGCTCATTGCAATTTCAGGTGAAATGTTGGTTCTGTTACTGAGCAAGCATGGGATTTTCTGCAGGAGAGTTCTAGATGTTAGGAGATGGTGTCCTGGGCCCAGAGGTGTGTTGGCACATTATCAGAGAAAAGGGAAGCAGATGGGTGGTCCTGGAGGTTATATAAATAGGAAGTATGAGGAAGTATGTAACTGTAAGTATGTGTTGGTGGGCAGGGGGGGCTCAGATAGGAAGGGGAAAACTTTAAATTGCTGTAGTAACTTAACTAAAGCAGAGATGCAGACCCATTTCTTAAAAGCATTTCAGTTAGCCAAGGTTTTGCTTCAAGATATTTTGGTTAAATTGCACTTAATATCTTCCGAAACATTAGCCTGATAGCGATGATGATGATGCGTTCTGTGCCAAGCACGATAAGAGGAAAAGCAAGGAAATGTGAGGTCGAAGATGGAGAGCAGTGTCAAGTTCTTCTTTTAATAATAGCCCGGTGGGTTGCCGTACGAGGTTACGCAGGTCCAATAACAGAACGAAGTCCTTGGAGTGTGTGCGTGTGCTGGCGCATGCGCGTGCTCGTTTGAGTGCCTTTGCGTGTGAACCCAGCCAGAGACCAGTGAACACAGGCAGAGCAACCGTGCTGCTTCTCCAGGGTGAGGGGGCTCTGCAGTTCACCCCCCTTCTCCCTTATCTCCCTGCAGGCTGTGCGGGGCTCCCCTCTGGGCCTGGCGGGGTCCACTTCAGCCGTGCCTTCCATTTATTGGAGCTCTGTGAAGGGCCTCACAGAAGGCCATGCCCGTCCTCCCCAGGGACAGGACCGATAAGTGACTTAACTAATGTTGTTAGACAGAAAGCAGTCCGCTAGCAGGGCGCTGGCAACACTGTGTTTTCAGAAGGAAAGGCCGAGTGAGTCACGTGACTGCTGGCTGCAGTCATGGAGTCGGCGCGGAGGGGGGAGAATCCAGAGTCTGTTGGAATCAGCACAGGCACTGTGGCCCAGAGCTGGGGTGCAGAGTCACACCGAGTACCTCACGGAGTGCCGAGTTCCTTCCAGAATCTTCCATAGCTGCAGTTATGTAAAGTAAGAACCTCTGTTCATAGCCGTGATTCTGAGACCCTGCAGAGGCCTTAGTTGGCAAAGTACAAATTCGACTCTGCACTTGAAAGCAAAGTAGCTTCAGTCATTTCAGAAGGATTTTCAATGGTGCTTCCTTCAGGCCATACATATTTGTGGAAGGCCGGGCATGGTTCTGCGTGCTGGGGGTGCGGGTCTGACCGGGGACAGTTCCCTGGCTGTCCTCCTAGACTGTCCGTGGGGCGGGGAGTAGGTGAGGGGGAGGCACGTGAAGAGCAGTAGGTTCATACATGGACATGCAGGTGATGCAGCAGATGGTGATGCACGAATGAAGAAGATGAAACAAGGTGATGTACTGGAGACGGGTGGGGAGGTAGGTGGCAGTTTCCCAGAGAAGGGCACTGGCTGTGCCTTGGCAAGAGGGATGCAGCTGTGCAAAGACCTTCGGCAGAGAGAACAGCAAGTGCAAAGGCCCTGAGGCAGCAGATAGCTTGAAGTGTTCAAGGACCAGGACGGAGGCCTGTAGGAAGTGTACTAAAGGGAGGAGAGTGAGATGTTTAAGGGGACCTCAGGGGAAAACTCCTGTTTGGGGGTGCAGGTTAGAAATGTCGGAAATGACGCTGGCTTAGAACAGGATTGGAGTTTGCCACTGAAGTGTGTGGGCAGATGAGGACTGGAAAGGGGGAGGGAGGTGAGGCCAAAGATTTGAGGTGGCTCTTTAACGTGCACGTGGAGCGATCAGGTTAGAAGCTCAGTGTGTGAGTTTCAGGCACAGCAGAGGAGTCGGAGCAGAGGTATAAATCTGGGATGCATTAGCGCTCCGCTGGTGAAAACCAAAGAGGATTTCTGGATTATGTCTCCATCAGGAAGGAGGAGAAATCAAACGTCTGTTTCAGTTCTTATAGGAAATTATATTTCCAGTAGAGTTGACGAGAGAATTTGTTCAGGAGTATGTCCAGCACGGCAAATAAAAACAGAAGAGGTTCATGCTTGGAGGAAGACGTTCAGAATCATTTCAAAAATAACCCACCTGTAGTTTTTTATAGCGACTCCCTGTAGTTTTGCAGGCAGAAGGGAACCAACCTGTGCTTTTGGTAATGAGGGCGGGACTTCTGAACGTGCTCGGGGCCAGTGGCATCTCTGATATGATGAGAGAAATGCACTCCAGTAAACATCCCATTTAGCAAAGTCCTCTAACCCATGACTTCTGCGAGCTCCCTGCCATCTGGTCCCTGGCTGCAGAGAGGAATTTTTCTTGTATATGCGTCTCCATAGCAACGAGTTTGCAGTTGATATGGAAAGTAAGCAGTTGCCTTAGCAACAGAGTTGCTGATGTGGTGGCTCCCTTGCTTTCAGGGAATGGATAAGCTGACCAGACTGGATTAGATGCATCGGGCAGGGCTCTGTTAAAGCAGAGTTGTACACGCTGGCTGTGCCAGGGTAAAATCAGCCCCGCTTTAAAAGAGATCGCAGCCCCTCCTTTTTCCAGAAGGGAGGGCTTACAGAGGTAATAAATCAGACCCAAGTAGCTGCTGTCAGTTGAAATAGATTAGAAGAGGAATCTCCTGGTGGAGTTTATTTAGTTGCTTCGAAGGAGAGTGTTGTAGTCAGGACACACGTGGCTGCAAGGAAAAGGAAGCCCCCCGAGGGGGCATAAGGAGAAGAGTGCTCGTCCCAGGCACGTAATGATCAGCCCCGCAGAGCAGTGGTGAGGAGGAACACAGCACAGCCTCTGGTCCACGGTGACTGGAACTTTTCCCCGCGTCCCCCTGCGGCCACATGGATGCTCGTCCCTGCCTTTCTCTGGGGATCTGGTCCAGTGTCCTCTTTGCAGCCTGGCCTCCTCTGTGTGGCTCTCGATTTCTGCCTTCTCATACCCCTGGCTTGCCGTGGAGGGGTGTTGGTGCCAGCCCTGCAGTGTGATGGCTCCGGTGCCCAGTGACACTGACCTCACCATCTGTTGTCGTTCCAGAGGCACCGGCTGGTTCTTCCTGGGTTAGATGTTTGGCTCTCGCCAACACAGGGGCAGGGTCCCCGGCATGAGGAAAGCTCCCAGGACCGTCCCTTCTCCTGAGACGGGGCTTGGCCTTGGGCTTGAAACATGCCCACACTAAAATGTTTCCTGGAAAGCCTTTGGTCTTTCAGACACACTTCCGTAATGAACATAGGAGTAATGTGGAACTTTTGAGTGTTTTGTACTTTCCTGTTTCCTTTCATGTCCCCTCAGGGCAGGTCTCACAGGTGACAGGGATGAGCACCCCAGAGAACCCTGGGACTTTTCCCCGAGCCTCTGTCCTGGTGCTTCTGGTCCTCTGTGATGACCTCATCTTTCCTGCATTTCATTTCCGTAGATTTGGGGCTGGTGGTTCCCAAACTAGCAAAGTCTTTCTTCGGTGGCTAGTTCTTCCTGCTAGCTGCCCTCAAATTGCCGGTAATCACAGGGTTGAGCGAGACCAGAGCTTATGAACTGTAGCCCCCTGTTGTAGACAGGGATAAATGTCGGCCATCCAACACAAGTTGTCCTGGTTTTCTAGATCAAGAGACTGGGTAATGGTTCTTTGTTAACCACGGTGGACTGGTCCAAGCCATTGCTTTGAGGTTTCCAACATGGGGGAAAATGCAGTCATTTTATGCTGGGAACTGGAGCTATAAAGAGAGCACAAAAGTCTGGTGGAGTAGTCTAGGCACAGATAAAAAGAGACCAAGAAGCTTAAAAGTGCCATTTGCCAATTGTCAGGGGACTGGTCCATGGCCAGATTACACGGTTTGAGGCTCCAAAGGAGAAGATGCCTGCTGATGGTGAGCAGAGCCAAACTGGGGCCCCTGGGGAGGAGGCAGAATTTCTCAGGGGGGTGGGGGAGGATCCTTCGGGATGGCCAGGAAGGGGGCTGGAGACGGGAGAGAGGAGGTCACCTGAGTCATCGGGGTTACCTTGGATATGGAGGTGGAGGTGTATATAAGGGGGAAGACTGAGTGTGAAAATGGGAACTGACATTTTCTGGGGGCTTGCTGGGGCTGTTTCAAATTGCTGGAGGCATTTGCATCCGTGATCTTACCGCTTCCAACAACCGTGAAGCCGATAGTATGTCTCTTTGGCAGGGGAGGAAACTGAGGCTCAGAGAAATTCACCCACTTGCCCAGGTGACCCAGCCAGCTGTTGAATCCAGATCTGAGACTTCGGTGGTTTTCGTTTACTAAGTCGGCTGAAGCAGAGGGCTCTTGCGTGGGGGCGGGGAGGATAGGTTTGGGAAGCTAGATGTTTCTAGCTCACAGATCCTGTTTCCACTGACCATCGCCTTTGTTTGCGGGCATCACGACTTCCTAGGAACGTCTTGACCGTTCTGGAATTCACAGGAGTGGCGTCAGTGACAGGCTCGCCCCCTCAGCGCTGCCCTGGGGATTTTGCTCACTTTTTGGTGTTGGGTGGGTTTTTCTCTCTTCCTGTTTCCAATGGTGACTTCTCTTCCCCTTTGGCATGGTATGTAGGGAAACAGTGATGTTCACCCCTTTCATTGTTTAGGAAGCAGGGGGGTCAGGTAGGTGATGTCACTCGTTCCTCTGTCCTTTCAGCCACGTCGGGTTCTTGGAATGTGGAGGGTGTTGTGCTGGGTGCTAGGTGCTCTGTGGGCACGAAGAGGCACCAGACCTGGTCCTTGGGGAGCACTGTGTGGTCTCCCCCAGGGCTTCCCGCTTCTTCAACCCCTTCCCCAACCAGGGACAGAGATCCCCGATTCTGACTCCAGGGTGTCTCTGGGACGCCCCTTCCTCTCTGGCCCCGCCCCTCCTCTGTAGCCCCGCCCCTTCCCCTCTAGCCCTGCCCCTTCCCCCTCTAGCCCCGCCACTGGCCTGCACTGCTGGCTGAGAGGCGCACGGCCTCTCGCCCCGCCCCCCCCCCCCCCCACTCTACTGCCTCCCTCAACTCCATCGAGTGCAGGGCCGCCCTGTTTGGTCGCAGCCGTTCGGTGGCTCCTTTTACCCAGAGTGCTTTGCCTCAAAGAGTGGCTCTGACCATCGGCTTTAGGGCGTTTAATAGAAATGTAGGTTTCAGGGCCATCGCCCAGACTTACTGACGGAGAACATTTCTGGTAGCGCTGCCTGGGAATCTGCATTTAAGTAAGTTCACCGAATGAGTCTTCTTTACAGTGAAATTTGAGAAACAAGCAAGGCCTAGAGGGGTCAAGTTCATACCCTTCAGCAGGGCCTGTAATGCCTGCCCATTCTTACCCATTTTGTTATGGAAGAGTTCAGTACTGTAGCGTGATAGACTGTCATCCACAATGTGACCATATCATGGGGGCCCACATGCACACGTGACCCCCCCGCTTCATCCCGTCTCCTCATGCCCCTTGTCAGCCCCTTTGCCGGGTTAGGCATTTTTACCATCGTGTCTACAGATCTTTCAGAATGGACCTGTGATGTGTAACGCTCATGCACATGCGCACGCACGTACACACACAGGCACACATGCACGTGCACACACACACACACACACACACACACCACAAAGCCATTATCATGCCCAAGAAGAAATTTACCACAATTCTTTACTATCACCAAAATCTAGTCTATTTTCAAATTTATCTGATGCTCTGCTAAAAAGAAATTTAGCAGTGGTTTGTTCAAATGAGAATCCAGACAAGGTCCTCATTTGTTTGATGTATCTTTTTAAAAAGTTTTCTAAAAAATTATTTTTAGAGAGAGGAGATGGGACAGAGAGAGGGAGAGAAACATTGATGTGAAAGAGAAACATTGATCAGCTGTCCCTCGCACTTGCCCCCACTGGGGACCTGGGCCGCAACCCAGGCATGTGCTCTGACTGGGAATCGGACCGGCAGCCTTTCGCTTTGCTGGGTGACACCCGACCCGCTGAGCCACGCCGGTGTCTCTTACATGCTTCTGATCTGCCCCCACCCCCCACAGACCATGTGGAGGGAGCCGTCTTCTCTCTGCTTCATCTTTTCCTATCATCATCCCGACACTCCGGTCCTGCCGTGGGCCAGCACTGGCTGTTTCTGCAGAAGGCTGTGTGCTCTAATGCCGGCTCCCACATTCTGCTGCTGCTCCTCTCCTCCAGGCGCTGCTTTCTCGACTTGAAAGACCCAGCAGAGCTGAACCTCTGTACACCTTCCTGCAAGCATCCCTTCCCACTTCCGATTTTGTTCTCCACTTCTCCATGATTCTGTAGTGTAGTTATTCCCTTAGTGTCCCTGCCACTGTCTCCCTTTACTGATCTCCCCATCCCCAGCTCGAGGGCAGCGCCATCCGCCTTGTCCATGTTTGCATCCAGCACATTGCCCGGCGTCTCGTAGGTACTCCTGAAATGCCGTAGGAGACAATCGATAAGCCATAAGCCACCAATTCTAGTGTTTTATAATTATGTTCAGCTTTTTTGGGAACAATCAAGTATTTACTGTTAAGAAGGTATGCATATCCTGTATTTAGGATGAACACAGGTCACTGTTTTGGTTTGTTTTTTCCAGTCCATTATGATACTGCAGGTTCACCCAGATACCCGCCTCTCTCTACCATCTGTGGCCACCAGCTGCCCCCCTTTCTTCCTGTTTTTGGCCATTACTACCACCCTCTTGTCAAGAATGAGTAAAAGGAAGAGAGGAAGTCTAAGTCTCAGTACTGAATATGCTGGCCCAAGGATGTTTTACAGTTGCGGGAGCAAAAGGTGGTTCAAGTGAGACAGGAGAGCCGACCCCGCCCTACGAAACGTACTTCATGGTAGAAAGCACCCAATGGTCTGCGGCTTTGTCGACGTGAGTGGGAGCTCAGCAAGCGTGTACTCACTGACCGTGTATGCAGATCTGTTTACCGGGGTACGAGAAGACCTTGTGGCTACATAGATGAAGCGTCTGAGGTCCAGATAGTGCAAGTGACTTGCTAAAAATCCGTACATCTGGGCGGGGAGCCCGGCTCTGCTGCCTCTCGGTCCGATGCTCTCTTTTCTGTATCATTTCATGGCTGTAGTATTCTTCCAGGGTTCTGATTAATCGGAAACAGACATGAACCGCTGTCGTGTACATGGGATTGTGTTTTCCATCATGTGCCTTCTTTTGGGTTACTGAATGTACTAGATTTTTTTTAAAGGCGATGTATCATTTCTGTTTGTGACCTTTGAAACTATGCTTACGTCTAACACATTTTTATTTTATGAATTACTCAATGTTCTTGAATTTTTGTCTTTGAATGAGTTTGTGAACACTGTTTTGAGTTCTCTGCTAATGCGTATTCTAACCATTGACGACCCACACAGTTCCTTCCCGGTGTGAGCCGAGGGCCCGATTCTGTCATGGATAAAATGTGGACAGAATGCAGATTGCCCAGAAGTGGCAACGGGTGTAATCGGAGACCATCGTAAGGTCTTTTACTGAAGTATCTGTCGTCATTCAGTCTGCCTTCATTATTGCTGGGTCTTTGACTTATTCTAAAGGTTTTTCTCCCCATCCTTAGAGATCAGTTTATATTTAGGGGGGTTGTTCTCTGATATAATACTACTAAGTAATAAGGTAATGATACCACTCCTGGGCAGTGCCTGCAGCTTTCTCGTAGCTCATTCATTCACCCAGCGGATGTTGATTTCATGCTGATGCACAGGCTTTGTAGTAGGCACCAGAAAAACAAGGATGATTCCTGTCCAGTGGGATAGAGAGGCTTACAGAGAAACACATGTGCAGCGTGACTTAGAGCATCTATCCAAGGTGCTGTGGGACGGGACAGAGGGCCGTCTGACCTCAGGTGTGTGCGAGTTGATTGACAAGCTATTTCTTGGATGGAGAGGGTTAGTAGAGAGAAAGCTTGGGTGGTGTACAGAGCACCGACGTTGACCTTAGGGGGACCTGGTCACGAACCAGCTCTGCGACCTTGGACGAGTTCTTGCATCTCTCTGAGCCTCAGATTTCTTCACCTGGTTCAATAAACTCCCTCGTGGGGGCCCATTGTATTTATTCACTCAGTTTATTCAATAGTTAATCTGTAAGCTGCGTTAGCCTAGATCCCTGGTTCCCCAACTGCTGGCCACAGAGAAGTCTTATTATCCTCGTCGCTCCATACCTTTGTCAGACGCAGAGGTTGCCCGCCAGGAGGCACAGGTTCTGCTCAGCAGCAGGCAACCAGTGTGCTAAGAACATTTCTGCCAACGCACGGGACCGGATGTGGCAGCGTACACAGCAGTGTTGTCCTTGAGTGTGTGACTTCCGAAAGGCTCTGGGCAGTGGTGGGAATGGAGCCCCGTCTTCTCACTGCCAACCCTGCAGAAGACCCTGTCCGTCTGGGAACAACGGGCCTGTGCTGGGCGTGACCTGCGAGTCCTTTCCCATGCCATGGTTAAGGCTATAGAGTCCCATAGGCAGGGACTCAGCAGTGGTGCCTCTGTTGGGTCTTGTGTCTCCCTGGTGCCCACTGGGTCTCTCGTTCTCAGCTGTGTCTTAGAGTCAGTGGTGGGGGCCGAGCTCTCCTGAACGCTCCCTCAGCGCTCACCTGACCCCAGCGTCGGAGAACAGCAGCTCCAGCTATCCTGTTCCTGCGGAAATGGGATCGCAGGTGTGTGCATGGCCACACGGGCACCCTTGGCACACACGTGTACTGGCCAGAGCTCTTGGGCAAGGCACGTCCACACGGGCTACTGGTTTCTTTGCACATTTCTCTTGACGATGTTGACTCTTTACCAGAAAGCACTTAAAATAGACTCCCGGGGAGGCCCTGCAGGGCACATGGGATGCTCCTCATCTCTCCTCCCCACGTTCCTGCTCTAGACACGCCACACCTCCGGGCTCTCTCTCCACTCCTGCTGCTCTGTGACCGCCACTCTGGGCAAGCTTGCCGTCTCTGCAGGCCTGATTTATTGCCAGGTGGCTATTTTATTAGCACTGGTTGAGTTTGATGAAATGGAATCCCAGTTGGTGTTTTTGTCCTCTGTGTGAAGTATTTGGCGTACACACTTTCCACCGTGTGTTCACCCCGGTGCTGAGGTGTGCACGGAAGGTGGGGCGTTCACGGCTGCCACCTGGCCGTGGCTGATGGAGGTACCGGTTCCCCTCAGCAACTCGGAGACAGCCAGCCAGGTTTTCGGGGGAGTCTGTTTAGCCACGGCAGTGCAGTCACGCAGCGTCCTTGATGGATTTCTCCGGGGGCCTGTGTTCACCCAAGTGAGGATTGCGGCTTGAACTGTGTCTCTCAGAAAGACACGGTGACGTGCCTACCTTCAGTACCCATGAACATGACCTTATTTGGAAGTAGGGTCTTTGTAGATGTGATCAAGTTCAGATGAAGGCAGACAGGATTTTGGGCGTGCTTAAGTCCAGTATAATCGGTGTCCTTACAAGAAGACAGAGATGCACACCCAGGGAAGAGCGTGTGACGATGGGGGCAGAGGTTTGAGTGATGGGCCGACCAGCCCTGAAGTGCTGGGAGCGAGGTGGGGAACGCGCTCTCTTCCAGAACTTTCCCGAAGGAGCCGGCCCTGCCGACGGCCGGACTTCGGACTTCAGGCCAGAACTGTGAGGGAATCGATGTCTGGCGTGGACACTATTTTAAGCCACCCAGGTTGGGCCCTTTTTTTAACAGCAGCCCTTGGACACATACAGCAACAGAAGGAAGTGGCGGAGAGTTTCTGCCTCTGCGAAAGACTCGAGACTAAAGCCCGACCAGAAGCACTTGGGAAGTGTGCGGTGGGACTGTGTCCTTCCACAGAAGAGGGGACTGAGGCCCAGACAGGGGCCGGGGCCACACAGTGGGGGCTGGTGATGGACGGAGGCTCCAGACCCCATGTCTCCCGAGGCTGGGACTTGCCCACTCCGAGCACCGCCTGTTCCAGTCCACGTGAAACCGACCGCATCAGGGGGCGGGGGGCGTCTTTTCCTCTTCAGTGTTTGGTGGTGAATGACACTGCAGAGCTTGACGACAAAGTGGGGAGAATTTGGAGGGTTCTGGTTGTGTTTGCTATATGGACTGCAGGTGGGGCGCACCATGGCACAGACCAATGTGGGGGGTCATTATTCCGGGACTGCAACTTAGTGGTCATGCACTTGAACTTTTTTCCCTATCAGAAATGATGTGTATTCAGTCCCCCTGTGCTCTTCTTCCTTCCTCTCCCCTCCCCTGTTTTCCATAAATGAAAGCATTTTATGAAAGATCGTTTTCATTGTTTCTCTTAGACGAAGGTGGTATAGGTGATGGAGTGGGAGGAAGCTTTGTTTTTTTTGGATTTATTTGGAAATCCGAAAAGGTGCCATCCTGTTTTAAACTCATGGCACTCACCTCACCCTCTCAAAACCCGGTGCATTCTTCAGAAGGCGCCCTTCCTTCCAGCACCGGCTGGCCTGGCTCCCCACTCCCCGCTCGGTGTTGGGGTGTTCACGGGCCCGGCTCGGTCTTCTCTCCCGTTCTTCACAGTCGGGGGTGGGCTCTCCCCCTGGCATCTGTCTCCTGGGCCTGCTCGCCTGCCATCCGTACCCACAGCAGGGTGTTACAGGCGCTGAACCTGTAGGTGGTTCTTGCTGCCTAGCCATCACCTCGAGCTGCTGGTACAACTAGGTGCCACACCCGCCCAGCATTTCTTACTCTGAGCTGATCTAAACCTTGCACTTGGACTTGGAGTGACTCACGTTTGGAGTAACGTGTGCTTAAGCCGAAGGTCCCCTTGATTGAAACATGAAATCACGACACTCGGTTTGCGTCCAGCTGCGAGGGCTCATGTCTGATGAGCTCTCGGTGTGGATGCGGAGGGGCCGGCTGCACCCCTTTAGGACCATTTATGTATCGGCCCTTCTGTTCCCCACGACTCCGTGTTTACACGACCTCACTCGACTGAGCTTCGGAAGGCCCTTTTGTCGAGCGTCTTCAGTCGGCCGAGGGTACAGTCATGTTACGTCCGAGCAGCAGCCTAGCCCTCTCTGTGGGCTGCTGTTCAAGGAGGAGGAGGACCCACTGGCCGCCCTTGAAAGCCAAGGTCGGTCCGGGCTGGCAATGGACAGTCGGGCCGCTCCCTGAGTTCGGGTGATTCTCTCCCCCAAAGCCCTCGCCCTCCTAACAGGCCCCAGGCGGCCACACGTAGGTCAGTACATGCAGTTCTCTGCAGGCCGTCCTCTGGACGGCGGTGGGACGGGTCCGCCATCCGCCTGGCAGCCTGAGAGAGAACTTGCCGAAGACACGGACTGTCGACACCGTCCTCTCGCCCCTTCTGAAGCTCTGAGCGCCCTTCCTTTCCACAGTGGTCTTTCACGCTCTTCCCTACAGAGTGGCGAGGGCACGGGCTCCTGCCAGGAACGGGGGCGGCTAAACGTAAGGGCAGACTATGCCTTCGAGAAGGTCACCCCTCCCGTCGCGGGGAAGGGCAGGGACTTCACGGCGTTTCTGGAGATTGGGGTCATCCGCATGGATTCAATTACTTTGGAGCTTCCTCGTGCCATTTTTTACTTTCTTTAATATGTTGTGTATTATTTTGCTAGCCTTTCCCCCCCTAGAATAAAGGCGCGTTCAATAATACGAATTCTCTAGTATCCAATACAAAATGATAGTGTTGTCAGTTTGAAGAAGCAGCAAATTGTCTGCTCTGTGGGTTGGGATTTCCTCTTTTTACAAAAAAAAGCAGCTTAGAGAAAAATCCCTGAACATAGTCTCCTGATTGAAAAATATATTAGTGGATTTCACGGCTTTATCATTTTCTTAAAGTAACAGTTTTTCTTACTCTTAGAACATTGCATACCCATATACAATTTTTTTTTTTTTTTGCTATTGAAGCATACAGCTGAAAACATTCCCAGTACAGAGTTTTTTTATGGTGTACAAAACTGAAAAAGTCTTTATTTTGTAAAATTGCCTAGCTGGAGAGAACGTTGTTATTTCTTATGTCCAGCCCTGTGCCATGGGCCCCAGAGGGCAGGAGGCCCCGAGTAGCCAGCCGTGAGCAGCCTGGGCCTTGGCTGTGACCTCCAGGGAGGGCTCGCTGGCACCACGTGCTGACCCCTGCAGACAGCCCTCGGAACGCCGAACGTCACTGCCCACACGTCATCCTCAAATGGAGGCTTCTGGCCGTCCCGCCTGGCCCCCCAGCTAGCACAGTGGCTTCCTCAGCTTTTCTGCTTTGTCTTTGTAGCACGTGCTGTGTGTGTAGCCATTGGGACGGTTTGTGTACTTTGTCCTGGTTTTTATAAAAGTCAAAAACTAAAAAGGTTTTAGATAAGAGTCACGAAGAACCTAATTCTCCTAAACAGGGCCACTGAGAAAGCTGGGGCTCGCGTGGCATGGCTCTTGGCTCTTGATCGGGTGGCTGCGGGAGTCGTGGGCTGTGAAGGGAAAGAAGAAAGTGGGAAGGCCTGTGTGAAACGCTGTGAAGGAATCGTGGGATCAGAAGGTCCGGTCTGTGTAGGGGTTTCGTAATCGCTCTGTTCTCGTTTTTTGTTTTAAGCGCTCTGAGACGGGACACGGGACACGCCTTTATGCTTGTGAGCTGTATGCTGTGACGTTCAAGTGCCTGACTTTCTGCCTTTCACTTGCAAACCCCTGCTCGGGAGGGTGTCACAGATGGGAGGGGGGTGTGCCGTGGGACCCAGGCAGACCCCTAAGTTCCCGCTGCTGCAGCCCTGCCCACTGGAGCGTTCCTGGATGTTTCCCTTTCGTAGCAGCGAGAGGCCGTAGCGGTCAGCCCTCAGTCACCCTGATTCCCCTCCCCAGTGCCTCGGAGGTCCCGTCTCCTGGGTTGGCTCTCTGGCCCACCTGACCGTGAGCTCCTCCCTTTCCCTGGCTGCCTGTGTGGGTGCCTCCTGGCATCGCGGCAAGCCCGGGCCGCTACCCTGCCGGGCCCAGTGGGCCTGTCCCTTAGAGCCCTTTCCCAATGCCTGGAATCTGCCCCGTTTCATCACGTCTGCCTGCAAAAGGCTTTGCTGCAGCTTCTCGGGCATCTCACCCAACCTGGTGCCCTGTCATCTCGCAGCTCCCAGCTTTAATGGCGCCTCTCCGGAGGGGTCTTCCTTAGCCCCCCTGCTGGGCTTCGTCAGGACTCTTCCTCCACGGGCACTTAGCCCCACGTGTATCTCTACATGTACTCGTTACTTGTTTACCTTCTGTCTCTTCCAGACAGAGCGCAATCCCTTGCACTGGGAGCTTGTGAGGTTCTGCTAAATGGGTGAACAGCACCCCCATTCTCTGGTTGCTCTGGTGCTGAGCCTGGCACTTGTCTTCGATTCCTGCTCTCCTTGGTCATCAGTCTACTGAGAACTCGGAAAGGGCAGTGCCCAGCCCCGCCCCCTCCACTCCTGAGTTGCAGGTGCAGCTTTTCCTGGCTTCAGGCTCTGTGCCCTGTAGCCCCTGTGTTGTCACCACTGTATCCTCTGCTCCGTTGTCCTCACTGGTTGTTGCCACCCATGGAAGTAAGTTCTCGTCTTGTCCCTGACTTTCTGGACCCTTCAGAGTCTTCACCCAGTTACTCTTTATTTGGGAACCGCCCTACCTGGTTTCAGAAGCTGTAACCCCTCCTGTGGCTAAGGCTGAGTAGAAAGACCTTGGGACCATAAGCCATTAAGGAGACAAAGCTTATCTTCCTTGTAGGGGCACTGCCTCTGCCCCCTTTCTCTTTACTCTGTTTGGCCCCAGGAGGATGACTGGTTAGCCAATGACGGGTAAGATTCCTCAAAGGAGGGATGATCTAAGACAAGCACAGTCGAGAAGGAACCCTTGGGGAAGGACTTGGGGACTATAGAAAGAGGGGGTGATGGACCCTCACCCCTCAGCTTTCACATAGCCTGAGTCCTCATTCTGTGTGCAAGAAGTCTCCTAATTTCTTGTCTGCCTTACTTCCCCTGCCTGACTTAAGCCTGAAACAATGCTGGAGGTGGGTGCGGCCCTGTGCTGGAAAGGGAGAGTTCCCTGGGGTGATCAGGCCTAAGAAAGAATGCATACAATCCTATGAAACCTACTGTGCGAATACCCTCAATTTAAATGATAAGGGTCCAAGCAGGAAATGAGTTTGTTCCCCAAAGTTTTATGGCCATTTAACTACCTGACCCTGACTCAGAATGAGCCCTCAGAGTTCTTTGAATGTTTTCTATTGTTTGATCATTACTCCCTGACAATGATTGATGAGCTTTGTGTATATACACAGCCTGTATTCCTGTGCAAACTGAACCCAATAAAAGCTTGTCAAGGCAGGGGTTGGGGCGCTGTCCTCTTCAGAGAGCAGCTAAGGTGCTCTGAGGTGCTCTCCTGGGGATAGAGTGGCCGTGCCGTCCCTTTCTCTCTGCAGGAGAGCCTGTCCGTGGGCCTGGCTCCTGTGTGCCAGACCTGGCTTCCCACTGGCTTTTGCGAGTGGGGGCTGGGCAACATTCCCACACCACGCAGAACGGTCTCCTGCACTCTTGATTTTATGTTGCTTCTCTACACATACCCCCACCAGAGACGAGCGGGGTCTTGTCTGTTGTGCAACACCCGCCAGGCACGGTCCTCCGCTCGTGCGTCTTCCCCGAGACCCCTCTGCCTTCTCCTTTCCGTCTGCCCCTACCCAGCTCTTTCCTGGGGGCTCAGTCTATGCAGCCCGTCTCCTTAACGGAATCTATTCCCCTTTCTCTGGCCCTGGGCGTTTTTGGCCTGTGGCGTTTGTAGTAAACGTCATATCAAAGCCTGCCCTCCCATGAAACACAGGGCAGCGCAGATGGTTTTTAGGAGCGTGGATGTCGGAGTCGGAGAGGCCCAGGCGTGAATTTTTGCTTCACCATTTGCTCGCTGGGTTTCCTCCAGCAAGCTAGCTGCTGCTCGTGAGCTTCCCCTTCTCTTCTGTGACACGGAAATAATCATCACGGCTTTCCCACAGGAGGAGGGTCTAAAGACTAAAAGACACGCTGACGGTACAGCACCTGGAATATAGCAGACACTCGGTCAGCGTGATGCAGATGGGCGTCTTCCCTCTGCCGGCGCCATGGTCTGCACCGGCCCCCCTGGGACCTGTGTGTGGGGGTCCTGGCCCCACTGTGACTGTGTTTGGAGCTGGAGCTTGTGGGAGGCAGTTCGGGTGAAATGACATCACGAGGGTGTGGTTCTCGTCAGTAGGATCGGTGGCTTTATAAGAGGAGGGAGAGACAGACATTTCTGTCTCTCCACACTCGCACACCCAGGAAGGGCCACGCACGGTGGCCGTCTGTAAGCCAGGAGGGGAGAGAGGCCTCACCAGGAACCGCATCAGGCAGCATTTTGATCTTGGACTTGGGAGACATAAGTTTCTGTATGTTGTGAAAACAGTGTGGGCTGACTAAGGCACTTGGCTTTCCCTCTAATTAGATAACAGGTTGTTGAGCTGACGTTAATTGAGCACGTACTACGTGTCAGGCAGTTTCTCATTTGACCTCACACGTGTCATTTCTCGGTTCTTGTAACCACCTGCGGAGGCTGGCTCGGTCGCTTGCTGGGCGCCCCGCAGCCCACCTGTGGCAGGATTCGACCGCCTGCTGCACGTGCGCACCTCTGCGACCCTTCACAGTGACCTGATGGGAGGCCATGTCTCTGGCTCCGGATGATAAATGCCTTGATGGCAGGGGCAGTGCCTGATACTTCATCTCCGTGGGCACTTAGCAAGCGCTACGTGCGTGGGAAGCAATTACAAATAATGTTTGGCTGGCTAATTTCTTCCAAACAGATCTCCTCTCGCTTCTGGGAACAGAGTGACGTTTTCTGCCCACCCCAGGTCCCCAGTGCACGTCCCTCGAGCAGGTTGCCGTCAGTGAGGGCACCTGAGTGCTGAGGCGGAGAGCCCGCCCAAGGGCTTGCTGAGCTGAGGAGCATGGGGGGGGGGGGCAGGCCTTCGTTGGTTGGACACGAAACCATGGTTCAGTCTGGATCTTCGATTCCTTCCTTCTCTCGGTGCGGAGAGGTGGGAGTCTGCGGGAACGGCCCTCGTGGGGGCACTTGGCACGTCCGTTGCACGAGCGGACCTTGTTTCGCTTTCTTCTCCCTCTCTCGTAGCAGCTCAGCATAAGGGACCAGAAGGAACGTGAACCAACTCTTTTTTCTTTCTTGGCCTTTTTTTTTTTATTCAGAAATAAATTTGCTTCATTCCTCAGGACCCAGATGGCTTTGCTAGTAATTAATTGATCCTTTTCTTCTCGAGAGTTGGTGGGTTTGGGCTCAGATTAGCCAAGTAAAGCCAGCTCAGGTTCCGAGGGCTGGGGCTGTAGCTCTTGGGCTCCAGGGTCAGCTCCACAGACAGCGCGTCACTCCTTCTCGGCGGCGTGTTTGTAATCGGGCCCCACGTCCTTTTCAAAGGGGTTGCATAAGACAGGTTGCAATAAGGATTGCATAAGACAGGTTACAATAAGGCTGTTAAAGTAAAAATTGAATACAGACTCCCTTCCTCCCCTCGCAGGGAGGGGGGGAAACCAATCTTTCAGATTCTCTGGCTGACAGATTTGCTGCGATTGAGGGTCCTGATAGCCAAGGCAGTGGTGGAGACCGAGCAGGTTGCGTAACTCTGCGTCTCTGGTAAAATGCCAGTTCCAGAGAGAGTCATAATTCTTGGGGGCTGGTTTCTTAAAAGAATACATTGTAGAACTCCTTCTCCAAGGGATATAAAACCACATAACTTACAACAGGTACGGGGAGGGTCCCTAGCTACAGTTTAAGAAATAATCGAGGCTTTTGCTTCTGCTGTTAGTTATGGCCCTAGTCTTCTTTGCCCCTGGACAGCTCCTGTTCATCCTTTAGATTTTGATAGGGAGGGGTCACCTCCTCCAAGAAGCCTTCCGTGATGTTCTCTGTCCAGGCTGAGCTGAGTCCCTCTCCTCCGTGGGGCCATCATACTGTGGGCATATCTTTATCTCTCCACCTCCACACTGCTTTCACATTGTCTCTTACAACGAGACCAGGTGCTCCTAGGACTCATCCCTGGTGTTGGGGTAGGTGTGTGGCTGTTGTTTGTTAAAGGAAGGAACTTTATTGATCGAGGTTAGAAAAACACTTTTCTAAATGGGTGAAACAGATTTCCGCCATGCAGGTCATCAGCTGATATTTCGTATCTGCTCCTAGTAAGTAGCTTGTCTGTGATGCTGGAAATTGTACGCCAGTCACTGTAGGAGGTGGAAATGCTGGTTGCCAGGCGTGGTGGATTCAGGAGACCTGGAGTCAAGTCCTTAGTCTTCCACCAAGTGGAGGTGCGTCCTGAGCGTTTCTCGGGCTCGGTTTCTGCGCCTGCAGAGTGTGCATGCCGAATCAGGGCGGAGATGCGGAACCCACCTCCAGTCCTTTGTCCCACGCCCCGGGCGGGCGGCCCGCAAGAGCGGCAGCTCTTGCCGGAGTTCAGGGTCAGGCTCCTCCTCTGAGTGTTGTTCCCGGAAGCCACTGCCAAACTTTGAGGGTCCGTATCAGAGAAGAAACCTATTGAACACCTGTTGCAACCTTTGAAGCCCTTTGCTTAGCGCTAGTGATTCTCCAGAATTTCCTGACTTTTCCCCCTGTCCTCACCGTAGAGGGCTTAAGACTGTGCCCCCAGAATTCGTGCCTGGAGCCTCAGAACGTGACTTCATCTGGCTGTAAGTTCTTCACAGACAGAAGTGGTGAACATGAAGTCACTGGATGAGGGTGGGCCCTGATCGGATGACTTGTGTCCCCGTGAGAAGAGAGGACACAGGCAGAGGGAGGAGCGCTGAGTGAAGTGTGATGGTGGAAGCCGAGACTGGAGTGGAGCTGCTCCACGCCGAGGAACCGCCAGACCTAGATGGACGGACGGACGCATGCAAGAAGGCGTGGTCCCGGGCGCCTTAGGAGGAGCGTGGTTCGGTCAGCTGCCTGATCTCGGACTTCCAGCCTGGGAGAGAGGAAGTGCCTTTCACTTCAGCCCCCTGAGTTTGTGGTGATTCGTTGCAGCAGCTGTCTGTCAAAACCCCCGAGTGTGCTCTCTCACTAGCCCTAGTGCATCCCTCCCCCTGACCTGGAGAGTGGAGAAGGCTGGCCTTCTGGAAGGTGGCTTTTGCTGTGCTGTGTGTGGTGGGAGGAACCAGACGTTTCATCCAACGGACTGTTCGTAGAAATGTAAGGCATGGATAGCAAGCCCCCTTTCCCAATTAATAGATGAAAGCATATGACTTACTTTATAGTTTTGTGGGACATATGTTCAGCTCAGACTCCCCGAGGTCTTATTCAAATTATCGAAAACCTGGCCTCGGCCATGGAACTCACAGATGGCACTGGCTGTAGCCAAAAAAGGAAAAGACGGGGGGAAAAAAACAAACCCTCGTGTTCAAAATGTAAAAATACTTGAGCACTCTGAGCAGTAGGGTGTCGAGGGAGCGGCGCTGGCGGGGCCTGCCCGCCGCCCTTTGTCCTGAGCCGCTAGACTCCTTCCTGGAGATGGGGGGGGAGGCCTTCCTACTGCCCTTTTCCTCGTCTTGTTCAGTGAGACCCGCAAGCGTCTGCCCATGGTGTCCCTGCCTCGGAGACTGCCCTTTCTGTATCAAGTCTTTCCCTAGGTTGTTCAGTGATCTCAGCACCCTGCAAAGCGGGTGATTATTGCCCCATTTTACAGATGGGGAAACTGAGGCTCGGAGATGCGGTTGGGGGACCTGCCACAGGTCTCACGGCTAGGAAGCAGCAGAACAGGGTCTGTGCTGAGCCCACACCCTCCCGCCCACGTCTGGGCCTCTGCGGAGGGGCAGGGAGCATGGCTCGAACACACTTGGGTGGACGTGGACCAGTTTGGAGAGGAAGCTGGTGGAGCAGGAGAACGTGAGGGACCGGGAAGGGGGCGGCAGGGCATGAGGTCAGAAAGCTAAGAATATGTCATGCTGAAAAGGGCCAGACTCTTGGGCCTGGAAGGGAGGACGTTTTCTGTCTACACCGGGGTGCTCTCGAAGGCTTGGAGCATGGAGGGGAGTGGCGTGTGACAGGAGTCTGGGGCAGTCACGTCTGGCAGCGGGAGGGAGAGGGGTGGATGGGCTCCGGGGGTGGGGGTTTGGCTGCGGTTATGAGGAGCTGAGTTCGGCTGGCAGCTGTAGGAAAGTCCTAGGTGACCTCAGACCTGCCCTCCCGGAGGCAGAATCCACAGGCTGTGATGATGACAGCGGAGGGCGGGGCCGTGGGGTGGGCAGATGAGGAGAAGACGTTGTTGGGTCAAGGGTTACGAGAGGGTGGTGACAGGATACACCGTGACCAGTGACAGGAGGAGAGGGTGGGTTTGGGTGGTGGTGGGAGAAGGTGATGGATTCAGGCCTGGCCATGGTAGACTCCAGGCATGGGAGGGTCATCGGGAGAGGATGACCAGCGGACAGCCGGATGAGCGGGCCGTGGGTGGGCCCGGGGAGGCTCCGGAGATAGCGAGCGGATCACGCCCACAGGGCCTGGGGTCAGCTCTGCTGTTGTTGACTCAGATGCTGAGAAGCCCGTCCTGGACTGTGGGCACCAGATGCGGCAGGCACCCTGCGGGGCCGGGCTGTCGGGGCTGCGCAGGTTGTGGGGGAGGGCGGTTATGGTCCTGCCGCCAGATGTTGTGGGGAGGCTTTTCGTAAAATTAGGAACAAGCCTGTCATCTGTGTGGCTTTGCAGGCGGGGCCTTGGTCCGAGGCACAGTCCTTCTGTGCGTCCCTCGCTGCAGGAATCCTGGGAGCGAGTCAGTCCCCAGCACAGCGCCACGGCTGCTGCTGCTCTGCAGGCGGCAGTTCGGTTACCTTGCTGGTGTCCTCGTGCGGTTGGTTCTCTGAGGAGACAGCCTTTCCCCTGTGGCTGCCGAGCTGGAGTTCAGAGTTATTGGTGACAGAGCCCCTGCAGGCATCCCGGGGCTTTGCCTTTAGTCCACGTGGTGAGCATCCTCACACGTGCTTCTGAAGGCGATTCCTAGGACTGTCCTTGAGCCCTGGGGCCAGGGAGGTCCTTACCTTCCACTGGACACCTGGTGTGTGGCCTCCACGCTGAGGGAGAAGCCGGTGACCCCCTGCTAGTGGCTGGGCTTTTTGGGGACGTGGTCCGAGTGGCCATGCCAGGAAGGACAGGGGCGTGGGGTTGTGGGACGGTGCTGTCGGCGCCGAGTTCATTCTGAGACATTCTCGAGAAAGCTGACTGCGTCTTGACATCCATGTGGATGAGGAGGGGACGCTCGCATGGAGTGCTCTGGCATCCCTGGAAAACAGGGCCTTCGGGGGGACGGGGCAGGGGAGGGAGGGCCTGGGCCGTCTGCAGGGGGGAGGGCCTGATGCCCGTGGGGGGAGGGGAGATGTTTACCCTGCACTCCAGCTGAGCTGGGGTTGGGGCGTTCTGCTGTCCTCTTTGCTCTTCTTGGGGATTCACAGACGATTTAGTAGTTTATCGTGCTTTGGGACAGAGGTTCTTAACTGGAGGTGATTTTTGGCCCCCGACCCCGGGGCGCTTGGCCTCGTCTGGAGACTTGGATGTCACAGCTTGGGGGAGGGGGTCCTGCTGCCGTCTAGTGGGTGGAGACCAGAGAGGCTGCTCAACCTCCTGTACCACACAGGGCAGCCCCCCAGCAGAGCATTACCCTGCCCCAAGTGCCAGTAGGGCGGGGCTGAGAACCTGTGGTCCAGGGTTCCTACAGAATCTTTCCGTCCTCACGCCTCTCTGCTGGGGTGGCCTCAGGGCTCTTACCGCAGCCACGGGGTACAGCAGGGACTGGGGTGCAGCAGGGAAAGTCCCGGAGTGAAGGTCAGGGCCGAGACACCAGGGCCAGGCCACTAGCTGTGCGTCCTCGACAAGCCGTGCCCATCGGAGGTTCGGTTCCTTCAGGGCGATGAGAGGCAAGCAGGGGATGGTGAAGACCCTTTGCGGCACCTCCAGCCCGAGATTCTGGAGCCGGCCCTCTGTCCTCCTCGCCCAGGCGTGATTCCGGGACCCTGAGAAAGGAGGCTCCATGAGACATCATTTTCTTTGCCTTTCTTATTCGCTTTTATTTGCATTTCTTTGGTTCCAGGAAAAGTCATTGCATAACATTAAACACCTATTTAAAAGGTCCCCTTATTTTAATATTGAAGAGCCATGATAAACCTAAAACTGTTTCTTTTATTCCAGTAAGAAATGACTAGAATCCATTTCACACGCGTCTGCTCGGGGAGGAGCACGTGACGTCCGATCGCTCCCAGCAGACAGACGTGTGTGTTTTCAGCATCTCTCCCGGGGTGCACCCGGGCTGCGGGGATGTCCCCAGACACCCGTCGCTGGCTCCGAGAGAAGGCGTCCTGGGAACGCGCAGGAAGCCGCGGTGCCAGGGCGCCCGGGTATTCCCCAGCTGATGCAGCAGACGCTCAGTCATCCCGAGAAGCTGTTCCCGCTCCCACCCCTCTCCGCACGCACGCACGCACGCATGCCCGCGCACGCGGTGTCCTGGGAGCCCTTGATTTTCCGTACCAGTGAATGGATAATGCGCACGAGGTGCAGGAGCTGCGTCTGTATTCAGATTGGACTAAGGAACCGTCTTTGTCTGTCCTGGAAGTCTTCCCTACTGTTTCCGTCCGCGCGGGGTGCCGTGACAGGTATCCCAGGCCGGGGGGCTTAACCACCAGGGTTTTATTTTCTCCTAGTTCTGGAGCCAGGCCGCCTGAGATCAAGGTGTGGGCAGCCCTGGTTTCTTCCGAGGCCGGCGTCCCTGGCTTCCGGATGGTGGTCCTCCCCCTGTGCCTTCACACGGCGTTCCCTATCCAGTCTCCTCCACTTATGAAGACACGAGTTATGCCTCCGATTAGAGCCCACCCTGATGACCTCACTTTAGCTTAATTTCTTCCGTCAAGATCCTGTCTCCAAATGCAGCCCCATTCTGAGGTGCCAGGGGTTAGGACGTCACCGTGTGCATTTGTGGGTCGCGGGGGCCGTTCGGCTCGGTCCGTCTGTGGGGGTGGGTAGAGCACCGGTTCTCTCTGGGATGAGACTGCACCAGTGGTGGCTCTGTCACCTTAGTGGCCTTTCCCCTCCTTTTCATATTTTTATTATGAAAACCCTGAAACCTAAGAAAAGCCACAGAAGTAGTCGAGCGCCCACCTGTATGTATACCCTTCGACCGAGAGCCCACAGTCGTCAGCACGCTGGCCGTGACGCATCTGCACGCGGGGGGTTTGTGAGCCACAGAGGGGAGCTGCGGGCATCGAGGCGCTTCACCCTGGGAGACGTCAGCGGGAGTCTCTCGGGCATGAAGACCTTCTCCTGGGGAGCCTCAACGCTAGGACCATTCAGACCCCTCCCATCGTCCCTCAAAGTCTTTTTAGCTTTTTTGTGTTTTGTTAAAACCAGGATCTAGTGAAAGTACAGGCATTGCCAACCGGGTTTTTACCTCCTCTGTCTCTTCCGTCTGGAATGATTATACCCCCTCCCCCCTCGCCCCCTCCCCCTTTCTTCAAGGAGATCCAGGCCAGTTGTTTAGGGATGCCTCGCATCCTGAATTTGGCTGGTGGTTTTCTAGTGGTATCGTCCAACTTGTCTCTGGGTCCCCTGGAAGTCAGATCCAGATGCTCATAAGTGCTCATTCAAGTTCAAGCTTGTTTAAGCAGTTGCCAGGTGATGCTGGGTGCTTCTTAAAACCAGATCTTACCAGCGTGCCTCACTGTTAGTGATGCTAAGTTTGAACACCCGCCCGGGGGGGGGGTGTTTTTCCCTTTGCAATTAGCCCGTACTCTGTGGGGAGATGTTTCAGCACCGCGTGCGTATCCACTGGTGGCTCTTGCCTGAAGAACTTCACTGGGGGTTGCAAAACGGTGATTTTTCTAATTTTATCATTAGTTCTGCATGCCAGTTCCAACTCCAACGACCGTATTGTAGGGGGAAAAGATTGGTGTAATCATTATCTCGGACGGTGGCAAGTAACTCTCGGTGAATATTGCCGTGGACTCAGAGGTGTTTATGCAGTCGGTGTTCTCGCATCAATTGTCGTCATTGTTTTTGGTGCCCTCTTTTTTTTTTTTTTTTTAAGATTTATTTATTTATTTATTTATTTTTAGAGAGGGAAGGGAGGGAGAAAGAGAGAGAGAGAAACATCAATGTGCGGTTGCTGGGGGCCATGGCCTGCAACCCAGGCATGTGCCCTGACTGGGAATCGAACCTGTGACACTTCATGCCCTCTTTAAGCTGCTCTTTATGTCTTTGAAACATGTCCCTTCTAGTCTCCGAGTACTTTCTTGCCTTTTTTGCACAGAAATGTCCCAGGCTCATCTTCCTTCCCATTGCCAGGCAGGGAGTCATCTGTTTCTCCCCCAAACCTCTGACTCCTTTGAGCGGAGAATGGAGAAACGGGACCCAGGTGCTAGGGGTGTCCACTGGCCATGGGTGCTTTCAGGGCCCTCAGGTGACGGAACTAAGGAAGAAGTAGGCTCCTGAGTTCTTTTGATCTTTCTGAATCGCATTAACAGCCCTGGGTTTTCCTTTACACCTTTGCTTTTGTATTCATAGCGCTTGGCTTGGCTCCTGATTCTGTTAACTGCCAACGCATTTACTTTTTCTTTCATACATATCATACATTTCTTACATATCTTTTTCAAGATATGTAAACTACAATGCATACTTTCAAAACTCTGTTGCCTGTTAATAATCCTGATGAAACATAGTATTTTTTTTAGTTTATTTTGTCCTTGGTATGGACACCCCACTAGAATATAGTTATTATCGAGTGCAAAAGTCACGTGAAAGAATTACTTTCCCCTGTGAGGTTATGTTGCCAGCTTGGTCCTCTAGTTAGGTCCTTTTGTTTGCTTAACAACATCTTTGAAAAGATTTTACTTATTTATTTAGTTTTAGAGAGCTGGGAAGGGAGGAAGAGGGGGAGAGGGACATCATTGTGAGAGAGAAACATTGATTGGTTGCCCCTCGTATGTGCCCGGACCGGGGACTGAATCTGCAGCCCGGGCGTGTGCCCTGACTGGGAATCCACCCAGTGACCTTAAGTTTTGCAAAATGATGCCCAACTGAACCACGCTGGCCAGGGCTGCCTTTTAACATTTTTATTTTAAAAGCTCTGGCTGGCATAGCTCAGTGGATTGAGCTTGGGCTGTGAACCAGGCATCGCGGGTTCGATTCCCAGTCAGGGCACATGCCTGGGTTGCAGGCCATGGCCCCCAGCAACTGCACATTGATGTTTCTCTCTCTTTCTCCCTTCCCTCTCTAAAAATAAATAAATAAAATCTTAAAATTTTTTAAATTTTAAATGTATGGTGTGCTCTTTTCTTTTTTATTAAAAAAACTATTGAGGCATAATTTAATACATTTATAATAAGTGCACCATTGAAACTATCTCGATTAACACATACACACCTGTGTAACCGACTGCTGTGGTGGAGAGTGGAACACTTTCGCCACCACAGGCCTCCTGGCGCCCCGGGAGTGAGTCCCCCTCTCCCTCCCCCACGCCCTCAGGGACCTCCTGATCTGCTTGCTTTCTCGGTGGATTAGTTTTGCCTTTCCTGAAATTTCTCATGACTGAAATCCTAGAATGGTGTCCTTTTATTTCTAGCTTCTTTGACTCAGCTTAATGTTTTTGAGAATCATAAATATCGCGCGCATCAATAATGCCTTCCCTTTTATTGCTGAGCAGGATTCGGTTCTGTGGGGACACCGTAATTTGTTCGTCCTGTCACCCGCTGATAGAATTTAGATCGTTTGCTGGTTGTAGTTTTGAGGAAAGCCGCTCTGAGTACTCATGTGCAAGTCTTTTCTGCAGATGTATGAGTTCATTTCTTGGATGAATTCTAGGAGTAGGATGGCTGGGTCGCGTGATAAGTGCATGTTTCATTTTATAAGAAAATGCCAAGCTGTTTTTTTTTTTTTTTTAAGTGGTTATGATAGTTTACATTCCTCCCAGGGATTTATGAGCGAGTGTTCCAGTGGCTTCACATCCCGATCAGCACTTAGTATTGTCAGTGGTTTTAATTTTAGCCATTCCAGTGGGCGTGTAGTCACGTCTCATGGTTTGAATTGTATTTTTGTCCTTTTGATTGAATTTTTTTTAAGTTTCTTTTTTTTTAAAGATTTTATTTATTCTCAGTCAGGGGAAGGGGAGGAGAAAGAGAGTGCATGGTTGCCTCTCACGGGCCCCCTACTGGGGACCTGGCCCCCAACCCAAGCATGTGCCCTGACTGGGAATCAAACCGGTGACCCTTTCATTTGCAGGCCAGTGCCCAGTCCACTGAGCCACACCAGCCAGGGCTGAATGTTTATTTTAAAGACTGAAATACATCTTAGTTCCCAAGTCAAAATCCTGTGAAGAAGTACATTTAGTGAGGTCTCACACTTACTGCTATCGGAGGTGTGGTTTAAGTGACCAGTCTCTTGAGTACCTGTGTCTGCATGAACCCTGGGTCATGGGCAGAAATGGAAATAGTCCCTACGTTCCCAGAGGGGAGGGGAAGAGGACAGGCATCCAAAAACCTCACAAATAAAGGTAAAATCATAGCTGCTTTGTGCTGTGTTGGAAAGGGCTAAGGCTGTTGTATCAGGATTTCACCATCGTTGCACAAGAAATTGTTTATGCGCTCCCTTTCTTAATGCTTGTTGCAAAATTTCTCAAGTGCTGTTACTCCGGGACCTGTAGTGGCAGGTCAGCCCTGGGCAAGCAACCCACACCCCACGGGTGCAGCCCCGTGTGTGGGAACGCTGTGATCAGCCCTCACGTGATCACCTGGCCGTGGTGGAGTCACATGTAGGCTTGGCCCCACAGCGCCCAGGTGGAAACACACTTTCGTTGTCTTTAAAACTCTACTGGGAACACATGGTTCATATGGAATTCATTAAATGCTTTTTTAAATTTTGTTTTTAACATTGTAGACATACGAGATTAGAATCATTCCTTGGCAATGAAAGAATGTCAGTGCATGTGATGTAGTCAGTGTTTTGCTTTTTAAAAATTGTGTCTTGTCCTGGCTGGCATAGCTCAGTGGATTGAGCGTGGGCTGCGAACCAAAGTGTCGCAGGTTCGATTCCCAGTCAGGGCACATGCCTGGGTTGCAGCCCACGGCCCCCAGCAATCGCACATTGATGTTTCTCTCTCTCTCTTTCTTCCTCCCTTCCCTCTCTAAAAATAAACAAAATCTAAAACAAAATACTGTGTCTTATAAATTTGTCAGGGATTTCCCCCCCTCCCTTCCACCCATGAGACAGATCATAGTTTTTAGATTTGAAACTTTGGTTTATGTTTTAATTTCCTGAAGGTCAACCTGACCCAGTACACAACACTAATGGGTCTTCATGATGAGGCTGACAGTTGTCTCAAATCTTAGAAGTTTTGACTCAGGGTTGTTACAATAATTGTGTCCATACCACATTGCTGTTATCTACTCCATGGCATGTTTAGGGTAAGGTGTAGTTTAATCAGTTCCCGGAATAGGACACTTCCCTGCCACCTGTCCCATTGGCAGCTTTTGTGCGTGGTAACTGTGACTCTGAAACGTAACAGTAATCAATGATGATGCACTTACAAAGCATTCTACGGAGAATATTCTTAGTAACAACATACTTTTCTCATGCCATAATCTAGTGCTTGTGCTTGAAAGCTTACTTCCCTTTTTAAGAAGACAGATTCTGCCCTTTCAAGGTATGCAGTGGAGTAAATTATTTTGGAAGTATTGGTGGCATTTTTTTCCTCTCTGCCTGATGACTATCCCCTGTGACTTGGAAAGATTGCAAGGGAATTATTATGGACATATTGTGGCGTGTGGATTCCAAGAGTGAAATTGCTAGGGCGATGGGTCTGGTTTTTATTTTGCCACTCACTATCCTGGCAGGACACACACTCAAACTGAAGTAACCAAGGAGCCTTTAATAAAAGGCTAGCTCCTGGAAGTGGGCAGGGACACGCGAAGCCAGCAAGGATGGCACAACCCCCGGAGGGGAGGGCCTGGTTTTCTTGAACTTGTCACCCCTCAGTCTGGAGGGGCAAAGGAAAAGTGTAAGTACTGGGATGTTCAGGACAAAGCAGCTGAGGTCAAGGCCCTCAGGAGAGGCACAGCCTTGGTTGCAGGATGCAGTTAACTCCCTGGGGGGAGCCAGGGGTGTGAATACCCACCCTCACTCCCACCTCCACCATCACTTCTCTCACGGTGCTCCCTCCCTTTGGTGGGACCGGACTGGAAGTCAATGGGTAAGGGAGCCTGTGGGGACAGGTACCAAAGTTAGTCTCCTGGGCAGGGAGCAGAGTGGAGGAGGGCGGAGGTGTCTCCGTGGGGCCGGTGGAGTATGGCCCACGCACCCATCAGGTAGACCGGGTAGGACCAACAACTGCTGGGGCCGTTCCCCTGCCCTGAGGGCCTCGTGCGGGTGCACGTGGGAGAGGAGCGGGGTTCCTGGTGGTCAGGAGGGTCACGATGGTTTCTTTTTTTTAAATGTCTAAGGATCTTTCTTTAATTTAAAATACGTAACCAGAGCCCCACACTCTTTAGCAAGGTGTTCTGATAGCCTTCATGGTCAAGCAATGGACAATCACATTCCCACCACTGGAAGACAACTCTTCCTTCCATTGTCTTACATGGTGGCTAACAGCGTCTTATATATGCTCTTGTAAGCACTTACTATGTATGTAGGTTAAAGACATTTGCAGCAGACTGGCCCTTCTCATGCAAGCAAACTGGTTTAGTGGGAAGAGGGAGGCAGCTCACAAGACCGAGGTTCGAATCCTGGCTCTGCCTCTTGCTGATCATGATCTAGGGCAAGCCCCTGTCTTGTTGGAGAGTGTTTTCTTGTGTATAAATGGATTTAATCTTCTCGTATTCCTTCATTGAGTTGTTTAGGGCCAAGGGAGATAGTTGATCACCCTTTGAAATTTGCTATACAAACGGAAAAGTGATGTTTTGTCTGCTGATGGTTATGTGCCAGCAACACAAATATCAAGTCATCATAACAGTAACTTTTGACTTTTTCACCTGACAGGAGGGGTTAAAGAAAGTGTGTGCGTGTGTATCAGAAAGCACTGGTAGGCGTGCTCCATTTAGCACAGTAGATGATCCCCAAATCATTTGTGATTTGACTTGGAAATGTGTGAGGTGGTTTTATTGCAGTTGGCTACCCACCTAGCAATGGCGTTTGTCACAGGCCTCATTCTGGTGGTGAGGGTGTGAAGTTCCCAAGTCAAGACTGGTTACATTTGACCTTAGGCAAGCTCGTTAACCTGTCTGAACGTTAACTCCCTTATCTGTGGGGTCAGAATACTCCCCGCCTTGTGGGTTTGTCGGGAGAATGGAATGAAGTAATGACGAAGAAAGATGGCTGGGAGGGCGCACGGCTCATGGTCAGCTCTCAGTCAGTGCTGACGCCGATTGCTGTCGCTTCTTTCTGCTGCCGGCCCTGCTGCTGCGTCTGTGTACACCTTGAGTTCCAAGTTGGACTGACTTCTAAGCCAGGTGACTCAGCAATATACTGAGTTGAAATTTCTTGTGTATAAAATTTCCACGGATAATTAAGGGCTGGCTGTTTTTGGAAACCTACATTAATCATGGTGGTTGGTAGGGATCCAGGTGTGTTTCTGGACTGTGCGCCCAGAGCTCCTGTCCCCTCGAGGGAGGGGAGGTCAGAATCCCCACGGAGGGAGGTCTCCCCGAGGCCTGCTGCAGGACTAATGAGACGGTGGTCAGAGGGGACTCGTACACGCCAGATGAAAGGCACTGTGTGAAGTGCTTGTTAAGCTGGAGATTTTCCCCCCCATGCCTTGTAATCAGGTAACTCAGAACCCTTGGCAGGCTCGCTCTCTGGCAGTCCTCTTGTTTGCTATCATGTCGCCTTGTGTAATTGTCAGTTATTAATCAGCCCGAGGAGCTCCTGGTTGAATCCCCGGAGGAGTGTTCTTTGTGTCCCGCGCCTCAGGTTGCAGCGCGTTCTCAGGTGAGCTGAGAAGTGTCCTGAAACAGAAGTGTTGTCTCAGGTGCCCTGTGGCCCAGTAACAAGCTTCTAGGTCACTGTGCCTGTAGCCCTGGTGAATCCCCATAGTGACCAGTGCTCAGCTGCGGCAGTGGCCTTTCCAGATGACACATACCGTATCACACGTATCGTCTGGTCACCGAAGCTCCGCACGCAGCTGGATAGATACGCAAACACTGAGGTTGGCAACCCCCACCTATTGCAGGACCTCAGAAGCACAGTTTGTGAGGAAGATGTGATGACAGATCGGGGGCCAATGTAAAGGGCTTTTTCAGTGCTGTGAAGTGGGCCTGGAGGAGAGTGGGGTGAGGCCAGCAGGGGCGGGCTGAGGTGCAGGGGGTGGGGTCTAGACGGCCACCGAGCAGACCACTTGGCCCCACCCACGTTTTCATGTGCTCTCCCGTGGTTCCTCGGCTCCCTCCGGCCAGCTTGGGTAGACTCTGTTCACTGAAATGTTTCCTCAGTCCCCGTAGCATTAGCCACTGGATTAGCTCATGCTCTGACTCCACCTCCCTTTTCCTCTCTGCCTTCACTCCTCTCTTTGCCTGCCTGGAGCATGGTAAGGTCAATGGTGAGTTCTGGATTTCTCCTTCACCCGCTCTTCCCCTCCTCCAACAAAGCTGGCCCTGCCCTCTGCTCCCCGGGGCGCTGTCCCTGTCTTGACCAGCATCTGCCAGACCTGAACAGGAACCTGTAAGACTCACAATGTCCTCTGGTCATTGTTGCTTTGACCACAGGGTCTGGGGTGGCTTCAGATTTATCTCTGTGGCAGATGCCACAACATCAGGGGTCCAGGCTGTGCTCACACACCCTTTGTTGCAAGGGTCTGCTTTGCTCTTGGGACACGTGTGCTGGAATTTAATGGCACTGAAAAGGCAGTTTCTCCTACAAACTGGGCCCGAGTTGCTATAGTGAGGGGCTGTGGGGAAGAGCCAGATTCCCAAACCAGGACCTCCCAGCAAAGCCCCCTTCTGGACCATCGGTCAGGAGGAGGGGTGACCTGTGGGTCCCATGGCCAAAGCCACTCCTTACAACACAAACCGATCAACAACCCCGTGTGCATGTTTTACTGAGACAGAGGGTCTTCATGGCCTCCCCGCAAAATACAAGGCCATAACCCCAGCTCATTACACACACACACACACACACACACACCCTGTACCTGGCCAACAACTTTTAGTTCTGGAAATAAGGCGATCAAATTATATGTGCCAATTAGATAAGATCACATTGGGACACTTAAAAATAGATGAGTCAGTACCGACGACGGGAAGATAGAGTGGCCCTGGGTGGGCCAGCTGGAGCCCAGCCGAGAGTGTCTGGGTCGTCAGCCCCGCATGCGCCTCGCTGCCCTCCCCAAAACACGAAAACACTGTGTGGTCGTCCGCAGCATCTGAACCGCGCAGGAGAGCAGACGGCCCCGGAGAGGGGGCCAGCGCGTGCAGGGCCGGGGCGGCCGCTGTCTTCCACTCTTCACCCCACTTGGCGTGGTTATAGAAGTGCTTTGCTGGGTCTTGGCTTTTAAAATAGCTGGGTTTTTGTTTCTGACAACAACGAATGGTGAATTTTACCCCATTTCACATCTGTGAGCTTTAAGTCAGTTTGCCTTTTGAACTAAAGAGAAAAAAACCGCATGTAAATGGCAATTTACTATATGTCTTTGATTCCGCCAAATTTTGGTAATTTGCTTATGGCAATTTTTAGCTTTAAGGCTCTGTTTAAAACATTTCGAAAAAGGATTAGAGCCACATTTCAGACAACTGTATCACACCATTGAGCATTCCTCTTTTATCGATGATAAATAAAACCTTTCCGATTTGCATATCTTTGTTCCCGTAATAAAGTTATCGGCAGTTAAATGGTCGTGAAGGATTTGTGTCTCTGTCCGTATACCCTGTGCCTCTGGGAGGTGGCGCGCAGTGGGTTGAATTCATTTGTGTGGTGCCCTTCTGCGAAGGGGAGGGGCGCGGCTGGCACCGGAGCTGTATTGACGCCCAGCTTCTTACCCTTCCTGTGTGCTGCGTGGGTGACATTTAAAAAAAGTGTTTCTGTGTCTGTCCTCTTTCTGAGCCTGCCTAGGTAATGCCGCGGGGTTTCAGATAGGGGAGAATAGTTACCTCTTTCTTGCTAAAGGCCCCCAGTGGACGGGTTGGTGACACTAATTTGGGGGAAGGCAGGTTGGGTAAGAGCAGTGACTTCAGGGATGCCGGCGTGGAGGGGGAGGGGCCGCGTGCGGCTCTGCGTGTGGTCCCTTTTCTTTTTGAGAACCCACCAGCGTAGGGTTTGACAGCATTCGTAGGTAAATATATCGTGGTGGTTTTGGTGATCATTTTAGTATCGCTTGTTGTGAGCGCACCAGCTCCTGACTGCCTTTGGCAGTTGGGGAACAATAGTCCCGAGAGCACAAAGAAATAACTCATGTCAACCCAGACAGACACTTCCTAGCTCTGCCAGCCTCCCCAAGGTGATGTGCTTCGGATTTGGGGCCCCGCCCCCAAGCCCGTGGAGACCTCGCCCGTGGGTGGTGGAGGGCGGGAGGCAGAACCGGACTGCATCCATAGTGAGCGGAGGACAAAGAGAGTGCTGGGAATCAATAAACCCGACCCCCCAAACTTCACCAGGCCAGGCTGCCCCTGGAGATCAATTTGGTTGTAGGCAAATCTTGGGGCTCTTTTGGTTTTGTTTAGGTGCTAATGCAAGGGAATCTTGGACTCTTCTTCCCCCATTGATCCAAACACTTCCCTGCATACGCACACCTGTGCAGCCACCACATGCCTGGGCAGCCCCTTCCCCACCTCCACCTGTCCCGCCTGCATTCCCCGGCCCCGTCTCACAGACCCCCAGCGAAGGTGCTGCGGAGTCTCCACGGAACGCCCGTGTCTGAGCACGTGACACGTTCGTCAGGGTTTCTGCCTCTGAAACTCTCAGAACGCATCTACAAAGTAATAGCCAGACCATGTCAGGAGCCAAGGTGATTTCTGTGTCCGATGTTCAGAGGACCCACGGTGCAGTGAGTTTGAAGTCCTCAGTGGCTGTGGTTTTCAGGGGCTCTGCACCTGGGATGGGGGGCGTGGGGGTGGCTGCAGAGCCCCTCCCCAGAACTGGTGTAAGCCCCAGGCACACTGGGCCAGCATGGTGAGAGGGAAATACTTGCCCGGGCCAGGGGTAGAATTCCTCTTTTCCCTCCTTCTTTCTACACTTTTCGGGGGTGGGGTGGGGTGGGGTGGGAAATCCCCAACCCCCCAAAACTACGTGAGCGAGTGGGACACTCATCTAAAACACTGCAGATGGTTGTTAGGGAATCCCCAGTGTCCGATGGGACTTCTTTTTAAATCTTCCTTTTGGAGTAATTGTCTGTTTTCCTATGGCAGATGAACACTGGTGTATCAAGAAGGAATGTCTTTGCAATGACTGCGTTTCTTTTCCTCCCTCTCCTTCATGTACTTGGCTCTTCCTCAGGTTATGTTCTTAATATTTTTAAAATTCAAATATTTCCCCTGATGTTTCTAGGCTATAATGTACAGGATTCTAGGACAAAAAAGGCCTCCGAGAATCACTCACCTGCTAAGTGTTTTGTTGTGGTAGGGCGTTGGGGTCATTCATGAGAATGGCTTTTTATTGTTCTATTTGTTTTTTTTTTCCCGTGTCACTCAACTTCTCATCTTTTGCCAGAGAGAAGAATTAAAATGTTTGCCTTTTAGATGCTGGAGATGGTGTTAGGGGCATTCTGTCGGTTTTCACATTTAAGCCCAACCGGGGGCGGGGAGAAGACCGTATTGCCTTTAGCACGCAGGTGAAGAACCTGCCGGCCTGCGGGGGTTTGTGGTGGATTCCTGGCGATGCCACAGGGTAGCTGCGTAGACCAGAACCATACAGGGTGATCCCTTTGTTGCTTGGGAGCCTCCTGTGGGGATGCATTCTGGAATGTCCCCTGGGAAAGCCCTGACGATGCTCCTGGCCCCAGTTGTGGGCACCCTTGCCACCCACGGCCTGGAGAGGCCCAGGGAGTGTGAACCTGAGGGAGTGGGAGTGTGCAGGGGGTTTGCGGGGACGGTAAGAGGAGGTACATGGGAACAGTCTCTGGGGGGCTGTGTATTGCAGCAGCACAGGTCCAGGTGGGGGCTGGCGGGCTGCAGGCGGGGCGGGGGGGTGGGGTGGTGTCACTGCAGGGGCCTGCAAGAGGAGCTGGCCTCGGTGTGAGTGTGAACGCACGCGTGTGTGGCTTTAACACTTTCGTGACCCGCAGGGGTCATCTTCCCCTCCTCTGTCGTCCTGTAGCCTTTTGGCCAGCAAATGTGGTCACTTCCAGTTTAGTACTTGTCCTTTCTGGAGGTTCTGCACCCTAAGACACAAAGCCATCCTGTCCGCCCTGGTGGCCCACCCAGCACGTCCTACTCCCTTGGCTCCAGTGATGTTAAACGACTTCCTTCCAAATGAGGCCCAAGGGGCCTTTTGTTAGGCTGTGGAGGTGTGGATGGGTTTCTCACCTGTTGACATCTGGGTTCTGGCCTTATCTGTGGGCTGACACTGAGTTTGGTGGGAAGGGGAGAGCCCGGGGGTCTGAGAGTGGCAGCCCCGGACTGCCCTCCCCACTGCCCTATCCCCAGTCCCTCCTACCTTCACTTCATTTCTCCTTCATGCCAGTGTGGGCCTGAGGCCCTGGCAGAAGCCAATGGGCAGTGGAGGAGGAGCCAGCGGGGGGTGGGGCAGTCTGGGGGGAGCAGAGCCAAGGCAGGACTAGGCGTGGGGGGTCCACAGCAGGCCGCCCCTAGGGAGCTAGCTAGGTTTCCACAGGGACACAAACCTTGGTTGTTACCAGGGAAAGACTCGAAGCCCGCATTCCAAATCCTGGAAAAACCCCTATATTGGCTAGTGAGGCCAAAAAAAAAAAAAAAAGAACAAATCATTCAGCAACTCCAGAGCCTCCTGTCTCCAGAGCTCCAAGTGTCGGAGTGAGTGCTGAGCGAGGGGTCCTTACCCCAGTTTCCAGCGCAAGCCCCCGGGCCCCAGAGAGAACGGAAGAGTGGCCTCCGGGGCCACTGCTCCCTGACCCAGCGCCCTTTCTTCTCTGAAACTGCCCTTCTGCCCATTCCAGCTCTGGCCGCCTTGCCCCAGCGTTGTTCTCTGAATCTGCTCTTCCCCCTCCCCGCCTCAGGGCAGCCTGGAGGGCAGGGCCTCTCCACTCGGGGAAGGTTGTAAGCTCGTAAGGATCCCCGGGCACGCGGGGGGCCTTGATGCCAGAAGCAACTCCAAGCACACGCTTCCTCACAGTCTCTTATCTGAGTGTCTGGTCCGGTCCCGGCTTCACCCAAGTGACCAGGTCTTGCTTTGTTTTATCTGTGTCCTTCTATCCACCTCCCTCTGAGTGTATCTGACACAAAATGCTTCCTCTGGACCAAGGAAAGTAGCGTCAGACAACGGAAGACAAAACGTCATGAGTATCTGCATCATTTCCCAAATCCACAGGTACCTGCTCCGTCAGGGCAGGGGCACGTGTTTTGGAGCTCGGTATCCGGGACAGCTGGCTGTTTGTTGACCTTCTGTCGAGTGCCAAGAGCAGAGCTGTCTCCTCTAACCCTCACGACAGCCCCGTGGAGCAGGCATTACCCTTCCCCCTGCCCCCCCCCTGCCCGCACCTTGCAGATGAGCACACTGGAGCTCGGAGCACGGAAGTGACCCGCCCGAGGTCCCTCAGCTGGGAAGTTGAAGCAGAGCTTGGTCCCAGGCCCCCCTGACTCCAACGTGCATACCGGCCAAGCAAGGGTTACCCTTGGAAAGCTCGGCAGTGTGCTCCACTGCCTTGACAGATGCGTGGCACTGGGCAAGGACAGAGAAGTGTCTGTGCTGGGCAGCTCGGAAGGAGGTGGAGAAATGCAGGCCCGCGTATACCAGTTAGCCCATCGTAACATGTTCTCAAAGCAGAGAGTCACGGGCCTGTGGGCTGATGTGGTGTAATCGCCTCCTGTATCGATGGGGAAACAGACTCAGAGAGGTCTGAGAGACGCACACACACAGTGACTCCAGAAGGCGCTGATGTCAGGTGCAGCTGGACAAGCAATCTGCTCCTACTGCTAGTGGCTCCCTTATTCCAGTCTGTGCCTGTACCTCCTCCCTCCCCCCAGCCTCCCTGAGCATCCCCCTTTCCTGCCTTGGAGCTCTTGACTTAGATCCCCATTGGCACCGTCCTCCTAATCCCACAGGACCCAGCCCTGCACCCCTAGCCCCAGGTGACCCCTTTCTTGGTTTCAGATCCCCCAAACCACAGGAGCTCTGGATGAGAACCCTGGGTTGGAGTGCAAAAGCTGTAGAACAGGGGTAGAGAAGGCTGGGCCGTGTTTTGTGTGTGTGTGTGTGAATAAAGTGTTACGGAAGCACAGCCACGTCTGTTTGTTATGTCTGTGGTTGCGATTGTGCTGCAATGCAGAGCTGAGCCGTTGCGACAGAGACCGAGTGGCCCACCAAGTCTAACATGTTGACTCTGACCCTTCATGGGAAAGTTTATCAACTCCCACTGTCGAACCTCGGGCTGACGTTAAACCTCTGAAGCCAGACGGCCTCAGACCTGTCTTCGTGCGTTCATGACCTTCCCCAGAAAGGCTGGGGTCACTGAGGGCACAGCAGAGGGAGAGAGGTGGCCTGTGTCCGTCCAGCAGGTCTTTCAAATTCCTTCGTTGTTCCTAATACATAAACATCTCAAAGTTCCTACATTCCAAGAAGCACGGGATTTTTCCCCTCCTCACAGTCTTTGATCTGCCCTAGCGCTCAAACCAAAGAATCATTTTTTTACTTTTTCTTTACCTGCCACTTCCAGTCCATCACCAGGTCTAGCTGGTTCTCCAGAGCACACACCCTGGAGCTGTCCTCTTCCCTCCGTCTCTGCTGCCGTGCCCTGGCCGCCTGGGCCTGGCTGGAAGGCTCAGCTCCTAGCAGCTCCTGTCTTCTAGCTCACGGGTCTTTGTTTTCTTCCCAGAAGGCACTGCAGCCTGTCATGATCTGACATGTCTTTTTCTTGTTTATTCTCTTCTTCCCCCTCTCGAATCCAGGCTGCAGAAGAGCAGTCCCTGTTTGTATTGTTTTCTGTTCACTGACATACCCCCCGCGGTGCCTGGCTTGTCCTGGGTACCAGAAGGACAAGGGGATGGACGAGGGAGGTTGGTTTTGGAAACACTCCCAGAAATGGCTTATCGCAAACACCAAAAGGGATTGCTTCACATTTGCCAAGAACACATGTCCAGCTCCCTGCTCGTTTCGATGTGGGTCCTGCCTCAGTATCCCCCTTCCCCAAGCACGGCCTCTTCCTACACTGGGTGGCACATTGGGAGAGCCCTCCATTATTGCTAGAAGTGGGCTTCGTACTCTCCCCCTCCCCCAAAGTGACAAGAAGACAACAAAAAAATGGAAACCATTGTTCGAGACCCGGGCTTCCCATGGTTTTTAGTGAGAAGTGGACGTTACCTGGCGACCCCATGTGCACCTGTATACGTGTATACACACTCACACATTGTGGTCCTGTTGTCTTCCATTAAAACAGTGCTGGTTGTTCCCCATCCCTTTGACCCGTTCGTGTATCCTGGCCCACAGTTCACAGTGCTTCAGACTCGGTGCTTTGAGCTCACAACCCATAACCTGGCGAAGAGACCCCAGAGGACGGCGAGCTGCCCAGCGCTGTGGTGCGGGCCCAGAGGCCTGTGGGACCCGGGAGGGTCACGAGCCGTTGGAGCAGCCCTGGGTGGGTCTAGAGCTCCCACGAAAATGGGTGTTCCTGTGGAAGTTAGATTTAAGATTTAATTTAGTTATATTCTTATCTCTTTCTTTTTTTAAGCCTTTCTCACTAATCAGTTCTTTCTACCATAGAGGATCTTCTGTTTGTCTTTTTTTTTCCTCTTATGTACTAATGTTTTCATTGCCAACAGGGAGCTGTTTGTTATTCCCCAGGTGGGTTTTAATTAAAAAAAAAAGTTGGCCTCCTTCATATTTTTTTATTCAGTTTCCCCCTGTACTTTTCACATTAGTTTTCTCAAATTCTTTGTGTGTGTGTATCAAGTTTAAATATATACATTTAAGATGAAAGTGTATCTATGAAGAAGATCTTTCTTCTCTTACAATTTTGAATTCTTTAATATTTAATGAAAAATGGCCCCTACAGTTATTAAGTTTAAAAAAAATTGTTTAGATAAGATGCAGATATTATATTTCTAAAAGCTCTTACTCTCAAATATATATTCACAACTTTAATAAAATTACACCCTTCTCTCCTCCATTAGGGGCATTAAATGCACTCTTTCTTGCCCTGAGAAACTTGAGCATTCTCTCCTCTGCCTATTTCCATTTGAGAAGTTTTCAAGCAAACCTTCTTTCTGCTCTGAACCAAGAGTAGAAACCAAGGAGAAAGCTTGCAAATAAGACCGGGTGCCTGCGTCTTTCCTGCTTCTTCCACGCCCCACCTGTGCTCGCTGCTGTCGGACCGTGGGACTGACGGCGTCGCCACGGGTGTGTCCTGACGATGCTGCTTTCCTTTACTTTTTGTTCTTTGGAAATTCAAGGTATAAGATCCTGACATTAGCGTCTAGCCTGTCAAAAACCTACCAGTGTTTCCAGACCCCCCCCACCCCTGTAACAGGCAGCACTAACGAAGGTAGGGACCCGTATGATGCAAAGCCCGCGCAGAGAGCTGCAGAGGGCGGACACCGCGGTTATGTGTGTGCCCACCGGGTTTGCGGTGAGACCTCGGCTGGACGGCCACTGTGCAACGGGCGGGCCGAAGGAAACCCCCGGCGGCCGCCTGTCGTGAGCCGGAACTGGCGTCCTGAGCAAGGGAGAAGTTACAGTAGAGAAAACACGGAGAGAGGGGTGCACAGAAGGCAGGTGGGAGCTGGTGGGGTCCTGGGGAGGGGGATCCGAGAGAGCAGAAAGGCTCTTTGCATGAGTGTGCTGAGATGGGACCAACAGCTCCTGGGAGTTAGTTATCCTGGCCCTGCCCGCTGCCGCCGCGGGCATGTGGTGCTGCTTGTAGGACAGAGGGCTTGGGGGAAGGCAGATTGGATTTCATAAAAGGCATTGCACACCCAGGGTTGGCCGCTCTTTTTTTTCTGTGAGAAAGGAGATATTCATGGCGTCGTCACTGTTTATCGAGCACCCGTAGGTGCTGCCACGTTCCAGGTGTGTCACGCCATGCCATCGCTGGGCTTTGCTCCAGTGTCTAAGGGGTCTCTGTTTTGCCCACGACTTTCTGTGGGGCCACAGTTTGCCCAGGGCCGCACAGGCAACACCCGGCCCCAGGACTTCTGTTTCTGCTGTAACTCTGCCCGCTTCTCACACCTGGGTTGGTTTACCTTGTGAAATGTAACCCCTACCGCACCCCCGTCCTGTGGTTTTTCCATTGGGTTTGTAAATAGTGCTGTGGTGTAATGGACAAGCTCCTTGGGTCAGGATTAGGGAGAAACACATTCCTGGCCTATTGTTATTTCCCTGAGAGGGTCAGTGGTCCTTCCTTCCTCTGCCGTGATTTTTATTCCCTGTAAAACTCAACAGCCCTACCCTGAAAGCCACCTTGCTGGACACAAAAGCTGTTAGGTTCCCAGGCCTGAGATAATCTCTCCGCGGAAGTGTTTGGATTGCGTGTGAGATTACGGGGAGCTGGCTGGGGGCCCCCTGTTCCAGCGGATCAGAAAGGCGGGTCCCACCGCCTCCGCGCACAGCTCTGGTGCAGGCAGGGCAGGACCCCGCCGCTGCGGAGCCACTGGCTGCTGTGGGCTTCTGTGATCTGTTCCACGTCGTCCTCATTTGGTGGCTGCGGTCCACCCTCCCTCCCCACGATTCTCCACTCCTTAGCTTTTGGCTTTCTTCTCAAAAGTGTGCCGCGTGTCTCTTTTCCAAAGAAAAGAAACAGAGGGTCCACAGTAGGTCCTTCGGCCACCTGGCTGCTGGACTCAGAGTCCACTCCGTTCCCCGAACTCGTCCTGGCTGGAAAGTGGACCCACGAAAGGGGACATGAGGATGCGGGATTTTCCGAAGTTGAAGTCTCGCGTGTCTGTAAACAGCGGGATAACGAAACTGGGAACTTTGGCCTGACCAGGGCCTGTGGCGGGGGTCAGGCCTGTGCCCGCCTGCGGGTGACCGGGTGACGCGGGCTCCTCCCCTCTTCTCGGCGCCAGAAAGAGCTCTTTTCGGTGACACTGCCTGCTGGTGTCATGGGTGGTACAGAATCTGAAAGAGTTCTGTGACTAAGTTTGTTAGGAAATGATCTGGTGAGAGGACTGGCACAGAAACATTTTAAGGTTTCTCTCAAGATGTTAGGACTCCTTTCCTGAAAGATTTTTCTTGGGCTCTGTCCCCATAATAGTTAAGCAATGTTCTTGTTTGCTTTCTAAATCTTTCTGGAGTACAATAGTTCCGAAAATAAGAGAGTCTGTTGGCTGGAAGCATGGGGTGGGCACGGGTTTATGTAATTTGACTTCTCTTCTCTCCAAACCAGTAAATATTTACAAATGACCTTATCAAACAGCTTGGGTACATTCGGTCACTTGAAAGCGGTGGGGGCAGTGACTGCCCATCAGCCAGCTGCAAGTTCCCGGGGGCCTCATGGGAAGGACTCTTTTTTTTTTTTTAAATAACATGCCCTCCACGGACCAGAAGCCTCCCACAGAATGTGGGCCTCGCCAGGTCCCTCACTCCATGCCACCAGTGTCACGGCACGTGCATCTCGGAGACTGACTGCTGAAGACCAAACCCCCGTTAGGAGCACGGGGAAGTGAGGGTGCGGAAGACAAACACCAGCTGGCTCAGGTTCACCACGGCCACCTGGCTCTTCCGTCTCTCCGGGCAGATTACAGGGTTCCGTGTGACGCTTAAATGTCACACTCGTGTGGGTTCGCAGCAGAGAAGACGGGGAGTCCTTGTCTGGCTCTATAAAGTGGCACCAGTGGAACAGGGTTCAGAAACGCAGCTCTTGGCTTTTAAAGCAGAGGCGGCGTTAGGAGGGTGTCTTAACCCCCCTTTGCTTTTCTGTGTTTGAAATCTGACATTTAAAACCAATTTTTTTAGAAGAGAATACATGTTTTTCAAAGTTGACACCGGCAAATAGTAAAGGCATCGAAATGTTTTTGGTTGTTCGGATAGGAAAATTACAATGTTACTGTATCAGTCTCACCCGGTAAGAAATAACACGTTCATTTTTGTCTGTCAAACTCAGTACGGATTAGACTAAAGTGCATTTTATGGTGTTCTGTTGTCAGGGCATGATATCACACTACTTAAGGCAGGCAAACAGCAAGTAACTGAAGGGGCTTTTAACACAAAGGACCTAGGATAATAGCCGTCTATCTACTTCATGCAAAGCATTCAGTGTTCTGTGTATTCACGACGCTTGTGTTCCCATTCTCTTCGCAGAGCATCGGGAAAGGGTCGCTGTGGTGCATAGACCCCGAGTACAGACAGAATCTAATCCAGGCTTTGAAAAAGACACCTTACCACCCACACCCACATGTGTTCAATACACCTCCCGCCTCTCCTCAGGCATATCAAAGGTAAGCCACTCAGTCCGACTCGTACTGTTTGTCTCCTGAAGTTGCCTTACTCTGCGGCACAGACCGGCGCCCACACTAACGGAAGGGGCTGCGTGATTTTAAAGACAGGTAAATGAGACAGAAAGGAGGTATCGTTGGAGGTGTAGCTATGGTTGTCTCTCTGGCAAATCTTACCGCGTTTGCTGCTGGGGAGGAGAGTGTCTCCAGAAGGCTTGGCGCCCGGCGAAGTACTGCTGTCTCCTGGGTGGAGAGATTTACACGGACGGGTAGACGCCGTCACGTCTCAGGGCGCCCCAGTCTGCTGGAATGAAGGAGGCACAGGAGTCGAGTCAGCGACTCCACTGTCCTCTCGTCCGTCCGACCACGAGCGTCTCCAGGTGTGCACTGCAGGGCTCAGCCACTTGTTGTCACTCTGGTCTCCGTGTGGACGGAGCTCCCGAGTGACCGTTGTGTTGTGGTTACTTGGTGTTTGCCTCTGTGAGGACCACGGCGGAGGACAATGGGTACTTTCCTTCCCCTGCACTTGCCCATTTGTTTTGAGGCAGGGAGGCCGTGGGTACCCTCATTACGGAGATGTAATTGGAGGGGTGGGTGTGCAGCTTGTTACTTTTTAAAAAAATTGTTATTAGTGTTAGATTAAAATAGCCACCTAGAACAGAACCAAATTTTAGCACTGAGTTTATCTTAGCGCTTGGCTTTGAAATATAGCCCTCAATTCTACCAAAAAAAAAATGTTTACTGTCTAGAGATGTTTCTACCATAACCACCCAGCGAAATTATCCGTAGACTATAAGTGTATGTTAATGAGAAATGGCGCGACTTCTCAGATTTCAGTAGTTTTACAGCCCACCACTTGGCAGATTCTTTCTCTAGGCGTGCGCTCTGCAGAAAGGAGCACAGAGTGAGCCTCTGAAACGGCGTTAATGAAGTTCCTGTGCCTCTCAGTTGAGAAGCATTCCATCACAGGCCCTAGACAATCAGTCTTCAGCAAGAGACGGGGAGGAACAGCTGAGCTCTCTGAGAAGACTGCTGTACGTCTGCCTTTGCTAGGCGATTAGCGTGATGGTCTCCATAGCAACTGGAGCGTCTCCATAGTAACGCGTAGCAGAGACAGGTGCAGTTGCATCACAAGGCTGTTTGTTGCCTGGCAAAAGGACAGGCCATTAGTACTTAGATATACGCTGTTGCCTTAGAAACAAATAACCCTACATGGCAACTACAGTTGGTTTGAAAGATTTGGGGGGAAAAAAGAGGTTGTAGCCGCTTTTGTCTGTGCTCATGAAAATCAGCGGAAGCATACTTGATTGGAAATGACAACTTGAGGTCATAGAGCTGTAGGATATAAAATGGGATTTTCCAGAGCGACCCAGCCAACGTTGTAGAAATGTCCAGAAGGACAGGGCCATATGTTCGGTTTTCTTCCTGTGGCTGTAGCCACTCCTGAAACCTGGAAGGGAGCTGGGATTGGAGGGCAGAACCGGCGCCATACGAGGTTGGCGGGGGAGCAGACGACACTAGTTTCCGGAATGTTCCCCCGATTCTCTGGTTCCCTGGTTCCTCACTCCCCCTACCCTCCAGACCCCACAGAGCGCCCCTCACTTTCCTCCCTGCTTGGTCCCTTGGAAGTATTTCGTATCCTTTTGCTTCTAGGAAGTTAAGAACGGTGTGTTATTCACTGGGTCATATCGTCGGTCCATTTAGACCAGTATTCCGTTGCCAAGAGTGACCCCAAGGGAAACGCAGTAATTATTTAATAATTGGAAGGATTATAGCTGAGCGCCAGGGGTTGCAGGAGGAACGCACGCTCGGGCGAGAGGCTTTCCGAGCTGGCCTGAGCTTAATGACTTCATTGGGTTTTTTAATAGAGGCATAAAGATGCAGACGGGCCAGAGCTTCGGGAATGAAAATTATTTCCAAATAAACACTTCGTATCCTGCACTGTCACCTCCAGTTCCTCGTCACCCAGTTGGCCGAGGGCAGAAGAAAGTTCCTCTGTTTGCCCAACACGGGTGCTTGGCTTTCACCCCCGTAACGGTCACTGGGTGTGGAGGAAGGCGACAGACCAGCCTCTGGCCTGCCCGTTCCCTGTCTCCCCTCTGTGGGAACACGCCACTTCCTCTTGCCTGGGGACGAGAAAGCTAAAGGCACTAAACACTGGACGATTGTTCAGTGTTTGTACAGGGGGATGATGGCGTGGTATTCAGCTCCGTTCTCAGCCATCCGCTCCCTCGTGGACGTGACTCAGGGAAGGTGGCAGTGGGAAGGGGGGCAAAGTGAGTCATTTACACGGGGGCCAGACATGCCAACCTGACGTTGTATGGCTGGGTCTCATGTGCCCCAGGGACTCAATCACCTGTCAGCTCCTTGCAGGATTGCTGTGTGGGGCGCCTGGGAGGTGCTCGGTTCTCCTGGAGCCGGCACTCAGCGTGTGGAAGATGGCGATCACACTGGATGGGCGGTTAGTGCTCGTGCTTGCAGGTGCGCTTGGCAGGATGCGCTCTGAGCTGAGCTGCAGGTGGCTGGAGATTCTGCCCGGGAAACGAGTATCCGAAAACCCTGCCTCCGCGTTTGTTCGGGGCCAGATAAAACGCCCAGTGCTGTGGTGCGTGTGCGCGTACCTCTGGTTTCCAGTATACCCTTTTGGATGTCTGTTAGAATGTTCTTTTTTGTTTGTGAATTGTTTTTGATGGAAATGCAGAGCTTAATGGCATTAGCTCTTCATTAGTTTGCTAAGGCTGCCATAGCCAAGTCGCAGCTGAATAACAACAGGAATTTATTTTTTTTTTCCGTTCTGGAGGCTTAGAAGTCCAAGGGCAATCGAGGTGTCAGCAAGGTGGGCTCCTTCTGAGGGCTGTCACCTGGCTCTCACCTAACTTCTGGTGTTCTGCTGGCATTTTTGGCATCCCTTGGCTTGAGGAAGCATGAGTCCAGTATTTGTACGGTGTTCTGCTGGTGCACTGCCTGTGCCCACGTTTCCACCTTTTCTAGGCACACCAGCCCTATTGAACCAGGGGTCCACCCTACTCCAGTGTGACCTCACCTTAGTAATTACATCTCCAATGACTCTTTTCAAATAAGGTCACATTCTCAGGTACTGGTGGCCAGAACTTCAACATGAATTGGGGGATGGGGAGGGGACACAATTCAACCCATAACAGCCCTTTTCTTAAGTGAGGCAGTGTTGCTGATGAAAACGTGGAGGGGAAGAAAGTAGTGAACGCGGTCCATAACCAAAATGATGAGGCGTGTCGGAGGGCCAACCTGGCATTGCTCCCAGGGGCCAGCGCTGGGGCGAGAGAGTAACTGGCAGAGTGCTGGGTTATAACCCCAGATATAAGGCAGCTATCTGTGTGTCCACACTGCTATACCAGGAAATACATTATTGGATAAATGGGTGTAGAGACAGATTCCCCACACAGGACGACTTCTGGCGATTTATGCAGGTTCTTCTCCGCTCCCGCGGTTGGCGCTTAGCTCCCCATCCACACGGTGGCTGCGTGAAGTGACTTGTCTCCAAAGAGTAGACGATGGGAAAAAAGGAGGGTTGTCATGGGAAAACCGGGCACACACTACCTAGGCCAGGTGATCCGAGCTAACACCCGTCGTGTGCAGTTGACAGCAGGCACCTTTGATGTGACGTGCTGGTGTTGGCACCTCACCTCTGTCGTCTTCCTCCCCCGAGTCTGTGACCCCCATCTACTCAGTGGAAGGACATTAGACAGTAGTTTCGTCCTCGAGGGGGGCACATCCGACAGCATACCTGACCAGCACGCACTCCTCAAAGCTGTCAGGGCCGTCAAACCCAGGGACCGTCTCCGAAACTGTTGCAGGCCAGAGCAGCCTGGGGAGACGTGGGTGATGCGCAGGGTGCAGTTTAGTCCGTACGGATGTGCCATCGTGGGTTCCCTAGCTGTGACAAAGGTGTCATAGGGGCATAAGGTGGTAGCAGTGGGGGACTGAGTGAAGGGTGTGTGGGAACGGTCCCTGCTCTCTTTGTAACGTTTCTGTTGAACAAAAAGCGGTCCCCGACACACAGGCTACTTGAGTTTGTTGATTTTACCCATTTTAAGTATCCAAGTTGTTTTTGGTGTAATGAAACGTAAAGTCATTGCGTCACCAAGCGGCTGCCGGACCTCCGTTAGTGTCTGTCTCTGTCATTGGTACGGTGTGTTTGAAGAGCTTGTGATCCTCGGTGCTCACTCCCACCCACTTCTCTGTAGGCTCGGCTGAGCTGCGTGAGGGGCACCGTGGTCACTGGGATGCAAGAGTTCTCGGAACTTTATTTTTGTGAAATGACACTCAGTTGTGCTTTGCAGGGTTCCCATGGCCGCGCTCAGAGAACTCCGGCCAAGTCCACTTCCTTGGGGACTCCAAACCTTTGTCAGCTTGGCCCTTGGACTTTGGAAGGAGGAGGGGTGGCGGCACATTTGGGTTTCTTGCCCACCCCCCTTCAGAAAAGTCCTATCGTCTAATGGTCATCTTACATGTGCCCCCTCTTTCCTAGATGTAAATTTCTCATTCAACGGTATGCACATTGTAATACTTTTGATATAGCTCTTGCCACATTGCCTTCTGATTTTTACACTCTGTTCCAATCTATAGTCCCACAAGCTTTCCAGGAAATCCCCATTTTCTAACCTTTCTCTATGTCTGATGGTTAAATAATCAGTTTCCCAGTGGGTGGCTTGAACTTCTGTGAATTTGGTACTTGATAGTAGGGACATTTAAACTTTACAGTATTAAATTAATGCCCTGTAAATGGCGGATATCCACTAACAATGTTTATAATAACAGATTGTTTTCCAAAGTTATGAATGTGGATCCTCTGTGATATATCCTCTGGTATAGGCACCAGTCCCAAATCAGTGTACAGAAGTCCCCAGCAGGTAGAAGTCAGCTTTGGCTGAAGGAGTGAACTGGTCGTGGCAGATGGGGGTGTGGATTGGGAGGAGGCAGAGGAGGGTGAGGAGGGAGAGGAGGGTGTGGGGAGCTCATCCTTTTAGACAATTAGACGATTAGAAAATCCTTAGCATGTTAAGCTCGTTAATTCACCCACTAAGATGCTGGATTTGCACACAGCAAGGAATCGGCTGCTTGGATAGCATCCAGTAATTTTTTAACTTATAAGATGTCTCTCGTTGCAGTGGTTTGAAGTGGTGTGCGCATTAACAGTTGCCGGAAGAATGGCAGAGCCACCGGGAAGTCAGGGTTGACTCGTGTTCGAGGGGTTTCGCTGTTAGATTGCTGTGTTCCCCTTCAGTCAAGCAGAAAGGAGGAGCATGAGGGCTTCGCTCTGTTGCCTCATTATTCCACTCCTCGTGTTTACCTGGAAGCAACAGATTTGGTGGAAGCTATAAATACTTTTTAAAATGCTCCTCCCGGTCAGTGCACTTGTGTAAGTTTATTGGAAATGGGTGAGGTATTAGGTACTTTGAAAGGGTATGCTTAATCTGCAGCTTTTTGCTTAGAGGTATTTTTAAGAGAATGGTAACTTTTAAAAATCATATGAAGCTGCATTGTGCCCAGTAAGGAGAAGGAAGCGCTGGACTGATGTGGTACAATGGGTGTGGGATTGAATGACCGGGTTTTCTAGTAAGTACTTACAAATATAAACTCAATTTTGTTAAAAAATTGGAGGAAACATAATGGAGAAGGTTTAAAATTGTCAGGGGGGTCACTCATATGACAAAGAATGTCATTTACAATGGGAGCTTTACAAACGCATTAGTTGGCTATAATTTTATTTGCATATCAATTTGTTGTCTGTTGACTTCCATTATGTTTTCTGAGTTGGTCTCAGAGTAGTTTTGACCCCAGCGTCTTGCCGTCACTGTGCTGTCCGCTGTGTATTTCATTCTCACTCAGTCCCACATTACTTCGTGTGAATGGAAACGGCCCCTGTCACTCTCCGAGCACTATGTACTAGGCATGTCACATGGATACTGTGTCCAGTCGTCCAACTTCATTGTTTTCACACTCACCTCCAAGTGTTTAAGCAGCTGGGCTGATGGTATCTTTTTGACTCAGGTGCTGGTTAAAACTCACAGCTGATAAGAGTCACGTGGGGGGACTTTTTCATCCTCTGAACTCTCGGAGTTCCTGGTTTGTGCAGTAATAGCAGAAGCATTAGGTCCTCTTCTGGTCTACTGCCTATGGGTTTCTGTTGCTGACTCCTGGGATGATGGATAACAAGGAGGTTCTGTGTGCCTAATTCCTGGTTAGAAAGTTGAAGTGTTGATGGACTCAGTAGGAGTCTGGGCTCTCTGCCGACTTGCTTCCTCCGTATTTGCTTCTCCAAAAGCTGGCAGAGGACCTGGCAGACCTGATCGGAGCCTCTTAGGTGTTGTTGGGGGTGGGGAGTGAGTGGCCGCTGGATGGGGCTGGTGGGCATTCTGTACCAAACTCTACCCTTTTCCGGGGGGGGTGGGGGTGGTGAAATTGATCTCCTTGTCAGAAATGTGAAAGAACTGTCCAAAAAAAGGCACGAAATGAACAATGCTCAATGTGAAAACAACAAGGCAGTGTGTTTTTTGTTGTGTGCCGGTGTAAAATAGGCCAGTTTTTCGTCACAACAGAAAATAAAAACGTTATCACTGCTGTGTTTAAGCTTCTCGTTACACTAAATGCTTCTGGATTCTAGAGATTAAACTGATGGGGGGGTGTTAAGAAGTGAAGGTGCAGTATAATTAGATTGGGCAGTGGAATCCATTGTTCATAAGAGACTTGAGGAAGATAGAATGGGGGGAGGATTAATTTTCTCAGCAGTGAATTCGATTGGTCAAAAGGTGGCCATAGGTAATATTAATAAAAGGTAAGTATTTGAACAAGTGATGCGGTGGCCAGTGATTCCCACTTCCAGTGTGGATCAGACCTCACCGGAAGTTCCATCCAGGTGGGAGGGAGCACTCTGACATCTGACGTCATGAGGAAAGCAGGCAGGTGGGCTGGGGGGACCTGTGGTACTTACTACCGAGGAGCTGGGAATGCGTAACTCCGAGAACATCGGAAGGCACCGTGCTGGGAGAGGTTTGGGTCCAGTGGGTAGACATTATAGGATCGAAAGAAAGGTTTGACTTCAATGAAGATCTCTCTGAGGTCAGATTCTGTGCCAGGCACGGAACAGGGGCTGGGTAAACGTCTGGGCTGATGGGTGAGTGAGCTACCCATACAGAGGCCGATCAAGGCTGGACAGCCAGCTGCCAAGAGTCTTCGAAGAGATTTAACGTTTGCAGGGAGGACTTCAAGGTAATCCCTTCCAAACTCTTGAATGTGGTAAGTCAGTTGAGTTGCAAGGACAGCAGAGTGATGGGCTGTCATTCTGTACACGGGGTTTGTCACTCTCCAAGCTCACAGTGTAGGTTGGAGACAAACAGGGAAAATATGCTGGGCTTTGTTACTAAGAAATGAAAGGTCAGGTTCTTCTCTTGAAATCGCTGAGTCCAGATTTCAAGACAGTGCTGGGACTAATTTAGTTACTCTTCACTCTGTGTCATCCAGCGTTGTGGTTCATGCCCTGTAATTACCTCCCTTGCGTTAGTGACACTTCTTTGCATTTCCTTCCACGCGAGTAAAATGATCACTGCAGTGTTTTGCCAAGCAGAAGATCATTCCCAAAAGCTGTCCATCAAATCCTCAGACCTTCCCCCTATTGTTTACCCAGTGAGTGACCCACCCACCCTCTGTGTGCATCTCCGTGGGGGAGCCACACTGGTGTCCTTGTTCTGTGGGACCACATGGTGCTGGCTGGAGTCTCTGATCACATTTTTAACCTTTTTTCTTTCATGAGGTTCGTGTTGCGTCATTTGTTTGCACCGTCTTTGAGGCTCTGCCATGTCTGAAAGTTGCAGGGAGAGTGTGAGAGTCATCAGAAATTCCATATTAATTGCTAACTTCTGGTTTTTAAGTCATCTGGAGATATTTAGATATTTAGATGCATTTGTGTGTGTGTGTGTGTGTGTGTGTGTGTGTGTGTGTTTTAGATTGAGCCGCTTAATCACAGTAGTCCAAGTTGAGACATGTTCGCCTTGTGTTTATCTACTTTCAAATGGAAAGTTTTGGTCAAAGTCTGTTTACCACTTTGTTTTTGCCACCCATTTCCCTCTAGCAAACTCAGTACCCTTCACCCAATACACACACACACACTTGCCCTCTAGTTTGGCAAGAGTAAAGATGAATGGAAAAAAATACACTCAAAGGGAAAAAAACTAAAGAATTTTAGCAGCTTTCCCTACCTCCTTCCCTCCCCTCCTCCTCTTCTTCCTCCTCTCTCTCTTCCCTCTGCAACTGTGAGGCTTCTGAAAGAAAAAAATTTTTTTTTTTTACTATAAGGAGAGCAGAGCTTCTTAGGATTCTTCTGAGTTAGAAATTGACACACACTCCCTTTCTGCTTTAGAGAAACTGAGGCACATAGAGATATTCCGCCCCTCCCAGTCCTCCCCCACCTGCTTCCCCCCACACACCCCTTTCAAACTGTCCAGCGCAGTCGCCCGCTGGAGGTGGGTGTTCTGGCCTTTGCGATGAGTCCTCAGGCCCGCAGGCCCCTGCCCAGCTGGTGTCCACCTGCACTAGCTGTGGAGGGGCCCGGCTGTCCCTGCAGCTGGGCAGACGGACACATACAGCAGCTGTGAGGTCCTGGAGAGGAAAAGGACTTCAAGTCTGGGGACACAGTAAGGATGCAGGAAAGTCAACAAGATCGAAGGATCTCAAGTTGGCTTCCCCTGCTCACTGCCACCGCCACCTCCACCCCTGCCTCCCTGCCTGTGAGAATCCTGCCCTTGGGAGACCTGAGGTCGGACAAGAGCTCTATCCTGCTTCTGTCTTGGAGTGGTTTTGTCGTCCTTGGGCCCGTCCTTGTGCCTCCCTGGGCCTCTGCCCCTCCTGTGTAACAGGGTGCAGGGTGGATGGAATGAGACATGAGAACCCCCCACTCGCCTGCACCGACTGGGATGGGAGGGTCCCCAGGCTCCCTCCCAGCTCCTGCAGGTCAGCCCCCATCCAACCAGGCCCCAGGCAAAGCTCAGCAAGTCCCAGGAAGACCCGCAGGTGAGGGCTTAGCCTGGGTCACTTACTAGCCATGTGACTTTGGACAGGTTACCTGCATTCTCAGAGCCCCCACTGTGGCATTAAATGAAGGAAAAGGATGTACCAGATCCTTAGCGCTGTGCCTGGCCCGCAGAAAATCACTGCATTTTCATTTCTTTCTCTACAGTCGCCAGACTTTGTTTCCATAATTAAATAGTTTTGTTTTTGCAGACGCTGCATACCAACTTGGCCTTTGCATATAGGGGTTTGCATTGTAAGGTATCCTTTTATACTTTACATTCTGTAGTTTCTACGAGATTTAAGATCAGTGAAAATCGGGGACTCTGAGTTCTCGGGCCTGTGCTTTAAACACAAACTGCATACCGGTGATATTTATTAACAGTTCTTCCTAGAAAGCATAGCGCAGATTCTGAAAATGGTGCAAAAATGTTCCCGTCTACTTGCTTGGGGATTGGCTGTCCCCCTCCCCTGCACTGTCCCAAGACAGGGGACATGTGGAGGGGGAGGGAGAAGCCCCGCTCTCTGCCCCTTGCCTCTGAAGGTACTTGAGCGATTTTGCAGTGTTGGTGTTTCTGGCCGTCCCCGTCCTTTGCCATCTGTCTGCCAAGGCCCGGCGGTACCTCTGGGCGTCACAAATTTGGACCGGGTCGTTCCTGAAGCCTGAGAGGCCCATCACACCACCCTGGGATGGGAGGCTTATAAATTCCAGGCTGTTGACTCCAAGGCAGCAAGTATCGTCAGAGGAGTAAACATTTCGAAGCTGTCGTGGCAAATGCAAACGTGCTCAAGGTGGTGCTGGCCAGAATCGCTCCTGCTTTGTGGACCCCGCTCTTCCTTTGAAGAGAAGCCTCCCTCTGCTTCTTACTGGAAAGCAGCTTCCTCCTTACACTTCTTGCTCAGCAGCGCGCTTGAAAGGTAAGGCGCTCCGCTCTCCCTGCCCTGATGGCGATGGGAAAAGTCGCCACCGTAGGCTGGCCCCGACCGTCAATTGTGTCCCTTCTCCGGCAGATACATAATCCGGGTTTAAATCTCTTGGCAGTCAGTCATTAGTTTCTTCCCCCTCCCTACATTCTTTGCTTTGATGAGAACAAAGCCTGTCTCCTCCTTGCTCTGCATCTCGCTTCTTCCTCTCTCCCAGGAAACCTCCGTCTCACTCACGTCCCTGAAGGAGAAAGTCACCTAAATGTTATCCTTCCCTACCTGCTAAAAGATGAAGGTCTCTGCTCTTTGTACTTTAACATATCCATGCTCAGAACTCACACATACGTGGTGGCCCGGGTCCTGGGCTCTGCCAAAGGCGTTCAAGCGATAAATGCCGAGGCCCTGCTAGCGAAGGACCCCTCGCTCGGCGGCTCCTCCTCCCGGCTCTTTCAGGGGCCGTTCTTGAGAAAGGGAGGATTGGACAGATGGTAACTCCGGTGGAATTTTATTCTCATTAAAGCCCTTTGAAGTTCCCTTCTTCGAACACTACCCCCTCTCGCCCTCACCTCTTTCTTAGATGGAGCGTATTCTATTGTCAGGATTATGGAAGTCCACGTTACAGAAAAACCAGCCTGAATTGCTGTGAAACAAGTCTTTGATTCAGAGTCAAACAAAAACCCATCTCTACCCAATATTCTAGACTTCTAAGAAATAAACTACGGACGTAAGCTCTTTAGCACCATAGGAGTATAACGAATTTTAAATTTAGTGAATTTCCCCTGTTTTGGATGCTAAACCCTTCTGGATTTGGGGTGGGGGGGGCAGACAGAGCGTTTATTGAACACCTGGTGTGTGGTAGGCTTGGTATCACAGGCAGCGTATACACAGTGTCTGCATACTTGTAAGAGCCTGTCGACATTGATTGTGTCACCGTTTCCGTGGGAGAGGACTGGCTGAGCTCTTCCCACGGGCCCCTGGCACCCTGGGGCCACTGTCTTCCGTGGAAATATTCTCAGGTATCTCATGGCCGACGAGGGGAGCCTGGAAAAGGAAGGAGGGCATGCCACTTTTTAAAAGGCAGGTTTTGTAGCGTAAGGAGGGTGGGGCGAAGGGGGTGGGACCATGCAGGAGGCCGTTACCATAGATCCAGCGAGTGGTGGTGAGGGTCTGAAGCTGGGGCTGAAGAGGAGGGAACAGGGACCACTGGGGGCAGGTCTCAGGGCTTGGTGGGGGAGGGGTGGACGGGAAGCTGAGAGGGTCTAGGGAGTGCAGATGGAGGAAATGACTGAAGATCACTCAGTCTGTGTGCACACGTGTGTAAAGGCTCACTTCTGTTTTAGACAAAGTAGAAAAGTAAATGCAGAGTGGGGAGAATCATACAGTATTTTCTCCAACTTGTGATTGGAGCTGTATGATCTTGGAGATTATGAATGCCACTTAAAAAGAAAAAAGAAATTCAGGGTTTACAACATTAAAGAGCTTGCCTTGTCCATGAATTTCATTCTTAGAGTTAATTAGGAATTTTCCTTTTTTTCTCTAGGCTTGCTAGAATAGTCTGTCATCCTCAGGAATCAGAGGCCATACTTCCACTATCTTTCTAGTCCTTTCTGCAAGTAGTTTTTATTTGTTTTGTAATGTCTGCAGGGAGAACTGACGGGCTTAACCAACTTCTCAGGTTGAGTGTGCTTTGTGGTCATTGTTGTTACAGTTAATATATTTTGTTAACATTCTTGGGGGGGAAAAAAAAAGCTCTCTAACCGTTGGCCTGAAGCTCCAATATGTACACACTCAGTAAATATCTGTGAAATAAAAATGAATAAGTGTAATAAGCCTCCTTTATTTAGATGTTGACGTCACAAAATGGATTAAAGACATCAATGTTTGTTAAGGAATAAGCAGTGAAGATTCCAGAAAATACCTGTCTGACTCTAGTTGACCCAGATGTATAAAAAACTCAGCTCTTAATAACTATTAAGACAGTGCTCTGAAATTGCTTACGTGCTGTGGCAAAACTCAGGGTGGAGGCAGGGGTTAGCACCTCTGGCCATTGGGGCTTGTATGCGCCAAGTTGAACGGACCACTTGGGTGGCAAAATGCGACACGCGGGAATGTTTGCAATAGCTGAAAAAGGTGTAGGAATGATACTAAATTTGAGAGAATCAACTGAAATTTATATGCTAGACCATGAGTGGATTTGCAGTCAGTCTTGGAAAATTTGGTTTTAACCAAGTCATCAAGGGACAAAGGGCAGGGTATCGGAGTCATTTAGAGGGGCTTTTTAAAATCGTATATGATGTCGCCCTGGCTGGCGTAGCTCAGTAGATTGAGTGCGGGCTGCGAACCAGGCATCGCAGGTTCGATTCCCAGTCAGGGCACATACCTGGGTTTCAGGCCATGGCCCCCAGCAACCGCACATTGGTGTTTCTCTCTCTCTCTCATCTCCCTCCCTTCTCTCTCTAAAAATAAATAAAATCTTTTAAAAAATTGTATATGATGTCGATGGAGCAGGCTGTGCACACTGGCAGGGGGAACTTCCCATTCAGTTCGCTGTGAAACTAACACTCCTTCAAAATGTCTTCAAAATAAAGATTGTTTTGGACTATAAGATGCGCCCAGGTTTTAGAGGAGGAAAATAGGAAAAAAAATTCGAAGCAAAAAATGTGGTAAAATATTTAATAATATAAATAACATAGGCCACCCCCCTACCGGCCCAGCAAGCCAGGTAAGCTACATTCGGACTATAAGATGAACCCCCATCCCCCCTAAATTTGGGGGGTGTGTCTTTATAGTCCAAAATACAGTATGTTGTTTCCTTTTAAAGTTACATTATTTATATTAACTATAAACGTCTATATAAAGTCATATATATGTATTTATCATGTATATATGTAGTCAGATATGTATGTGAAATTACTGCCTTACTTGGGCCTTGGCTGTCGTGGTGGGGTGGGGGTGTGTGGCTCTCTGTACTGAGCAACAGGAAATCCGTGTTGAGAGGTGCTGTCCTGTAGCACAGAACATCCGAGCCGGAAAAAATATAAAATTACCCTGTGTGGTGTTCCACATACGGGTACCACAGCGAACCTTTGCAGAGACGTTAAGACTACTTTTGAGTATGCGTGAGGTCTTCCATGGTCAGTAAGTTTGGGGAATGAGCTCCTTAACTTCTTCCTAGTGAGCTAATTCAGACGTTTCGCACATTTTATTAAAGGCCCTTTGGGGGGAGGCGGCACACGCTCATCAACATATTCCAAGGAAGACCAATTTGGGAAAAAGTTATCTAAAATAGGCTGTTTCAAAGTGTTGGTTGCCACTTGCTAATGGGCTATGAAATCCATCTAAGGGTTGCAACCGACCTTTTTTTTTTCTTGTATGAACTCAGTCATAATGAAAAGTCTATTTCTTCCTGTAGATGACAGCCCCAGATTTTGGAGAGCGCTGGTCTCATTCAGGTTCTCGGTTTTATAAGCGAAATACTGACATGAGTCTCAAGATCACATGGGGAGTCAGTGGCATAGGATCTGAGTCTCCACTCTCGTTAACCTACACGGTTGCCCTGCCAAGTTCATGAACCACCCCCACAGGTAAAGAGCAGCACCGCTGGAAGCAAAGGAATGGACGGACAGACACATGCGGTTGATACGTACAATAGAGTTTCATTCAGCCCTTATAAAAAGGGGTGCACTTCTAATACAGGCTGCAATGTGGATGAGCCTTGAAGACATTATGCTAAGTGACATCAGCCGGTCCACCAGGGACAGATACTAATGATGTGATTCCACGTTGTTACCTGAGGTTCCTCAAATAGAGACAGTCAGTTAAAGGTTACCAGGGACCGAGGCAAGAGGAGAACCGGGAGTTAGTGTTTATTTAATGGGTACAAAGTTTCTGTTTGGAATGATGAAAAAGTTCTAGAAATAGATGGCGGGGATGGGTTGCCTAGCACATGAATATCCTTAGTGCCACTGAGTCGTGAACTTAAAAATGGCCAAAATGGGAAATTTAGATGATGTGTATTTCATCACATAATTTAAAAAACAATCCAGGCACAGAAGAACAATAATAATAAAAGCAACACAGTGGTTTGTTTTTTTTTTTTTTAAGATTTTATTTATTTATTTTTAGGGAGGGAAGGGTGGGGGAGAGAGAGAGAGAGACAGAGAGAGAGAGAGAAACAGAGAAACATCAATGTGCGGTTGCTGGGGGTTATGGCCTGCAACCCAGGCATGTACCCTGGCTGGGAATCGAACCTGGGACACTTTGGTTCCCAGCCCGAGCTCAATCCACTGAGCTACACCAGCCAGGGCTGGTTTTTTTATATTTACTTATTCATAACATGGTGTTCCTTTCATGTGTGTGTGTGTGTGTGTATTTATGTGTTTATGTATAACACAGTGTTTCTGTTAGACAGACCTTGTTCTCCGCTCTGACATCCATTCATGCCTTTGGACCTGCCCCGTGTGGGCCAGGCCTCGGCACTGAGCATTCTGAGGCTGACAAACAGGCTCCCCGCCCTTCGGGGTCCTCGAGCACAGTGGCCATGGTATGGCCTTGACCCCAGAGTCCCTGGCCGCCTCCGGCCGCCGACATTCTAACAGGTGACGCATTTGACGGCAGCAGGTCCCCCTCAGCATGTGGCCTTTCCCGTGCTAATCGCTCCGATTTTCTGGCATTTGCAGCATTTGGATGAACCCACAGCTTGCATCTGAAAGGCCAAGCAGACACAGATTCCACAGTTTTCTCTTGGTTTCACCCTTTCATCAGTCGGTCTTTAGCCCCGACCGACTGTCGACAAAGAGCCTTTTTCTCGATTTACTCCCCTCTTTCTTCACAACACCGCGCCCGGGTTCGGCGTCAACAGCAATTTAAGTGAAATGCCACCCCCCGAGAGGTGGCTGCAGTGGTGCCCTCTGTCCCTATGCCCTGCGCTGGCATCACATGTTTGGGTGTGAGAACCACAGGGACCTGGTGAACCAGAGAAGAGGCAGGGGTGGCTGGGTGGCGGGAAACGGGCGCCCGTTGCTTCCTTGCAGCTGATGGAGGCTTTGCAGACTCCTGATGCCACGCAGTTGCTGCCCACAGAAGTTGCAGCAGGTGGGAGTGGCCTGTTGGCGCCGACTGAGAACTTCGGGGGTTTCTCACCGTCAGGCTGGCACCCTTTGGCTTCCGGTCCCTGCACAGGTGTTGACAGATGGCAGGGCTGTGCCTGCAGCTGCCCCGCGGGCATCTCTGCGGGCCTCGGGTCGGCACCTGCAATAAGGGGAACTGGGAGAAAATGCCTCCTACCCACCCAACCAGGGGAGGTGTGTCACTGGGTTTACCGGGAGCTGAAGAAGTGCTTCAGAAGTAGTGCATTGGAACGTGCCGCACATGGGGGGGAGGCAGGATGGCTGCTAAAATCTTCCAGAATTGGGGCAACACACCGTAACACCGCCCTCAAAATCTTTTAGCTTGGGCTTGCGGGTTTGGGGGCTCCCTCAGGCCCTGTGTTGGGGGGGCGGGGGTGGGGGTTGTCCTGTGCATGGTGGCATGCTCAGCATCACCCCTGGCCACTACCCACCACAGGCCAAGGTGCCCCCTCACTAGTGCCGATCAGAAACGTCTCCAGACGTCACCAGATGTTTCCCAAAGGGGCAAAATCACCCCCGGCTGCGACCGGCAGGCAAGCCCCAGACGCCAGATTCTGCCGTGTTCTAAGTTTTCGGCCTCGAGGAATTTGTCAGCTGTTGTTCTGGAAATAAGTAATGGGTCAAGGCTTGGGTTTTTCTTTCTGTTTGTTGGAGTTGAGTCCTGCGTTGTTAGCCCAGAGCTCAGCTCTTGAACGTGTGTGTGTCACGTGTCACCGACTGGGAACAACGGACAGCTCGCCCCGGTGTGCGACGGCCCCAGTACACGTGCGGTAAGCGTGTCCTGCGGTGGGTGTTCAGTGTTGAGTTCGGGTTTGGTGTGTCTGCCGGAGGTTTGCGTTGTGGTGCAGGTCTGGGGCCCCTCTCGTTTCTTCTGCGTCGCTGCTTCTCCCCAGTGCTGGGGTTCTGTGAGGCCACTGAGAGAACAGGAGCCAGCCAGCGGAAGCTGCTGGAATGTGCATGGCAGCTCCTAAGGCCGCCTGCCCTCTTTCAATGCCTGTGCTGCTCGCTGGCTGAAGGCTGTGAGCAGGCCATTCATTCAGTTCCTCTCCTCGTACCTTTCTCTCCCTCTGAACGGAGGATGAGATGCACTCTTCATCTTCCTCAGCGGCCGCGATGTGGTCAGTTCATCTGTGGAGCTCACCTCACGGAGTGCTCTCCGCTGTTCGAGACCCTGGCATTCCTGTGGTCTGATTACCTCTTCCAGAGCCCTGCCTGGATTCTCACGTTTTATTTCCTAAAACGCAGATTTGCTGTTTCCTTCCCCAAGGCAGGGTTCCCTGGAGTTGTTTCTTTATTCATTCCTCCACTGTTGCTGAAGATCCCGTGTGCCTTGCTTTGTGCAAGTCACTTGGGACATTTAGATGACTAAGCCAGGTTTCCTGTCACACTCTAGTCAGAAAGACGGGTTTCTAAAGTATAATATGAGAATGGTTTTCTCTTGCCTTTACAAAGTGCTATGGTGTGACTTTCCTGCCCACTTAGAAACCCTTCTTAAGCACTGAGGAACTGGAATGGTGAGGACGAGTTCGGAGGGCATCATATGAATCCTCCTGCCTGCGGGAGCACTGCTCTGGGAGTCTGCAAACCCGGGTTGGCACGTAGGCACTGGCCCCGAGTAGCTGTGTGCTCTTAGCCGGCCGCCTCACCCTCTGGGTCTGCTTCCTGGGCTTCCGGAGTGATGTGCATGGGCTAGTGCATCTCAGGTAGCCCTTCCAACTCCTGCAGTCTATGCTTATTACAGTAATAGTTACGTTGTAATTTTTAAATAATACCATAATATGTTTAGAGCTGGAAACCTCACAATTAGCCAGTCTTTGTGCGGGGGATTCATTGTGAGTTTTTCAAATGGGTTCCCTGCTCACTCGTGCCCGGTGGGGGCACTTGCATGACTCCGGTAAGGTCAGAGGCCCTGCGACAGATGCCCTGAGTTCCCGATTAAGGAGTGAACCAGAAGTCTGACGGGTTGAAACAGATGTCTTGCCCTGAAGCTTCGTAAGAAAAATACCACCTCTAGAAAGACCCATCAACTTCAGGGGGCTTCTTTCCATAGGCCCTGTGAGTCGGGGTGTCTTTTACCAGTATCTTTCTGCCCAACTACAGAATTACTGTATGAACTCATTGGGCCAAGTGACCTGTTGCTTCCACCTGAGGCTGTAGGTAAGTTTGCTGTCCAGTTTAAACCTGTGACACCCATCCCTTCTGGGTCCTGTGGGCTCCAGCCGTAGTCATACACGGGTCACATAACAACGGGAGAGAAATACTCAGAGCAGCCTTCTCTCTTTCTCCAAGAAACAGCCTATTTGTTGACATTTCAGCTGTGGTCCTGCAGGTGAATCTCGCCTTCTCCAGAAAAGCATCATGCAATCTTTCACTGTGCCATAGAGTGCTTTCCTGAATCACCTGGGGGGCGCCAGGCAGCTGCTGCCTGGCACTGTGGTCCCGTGTGATCACGTGCTCGTTCTCTTACAAGATGGTGATCGTCCACACCCGTGATGGGATGTAATCACCCAGGAAGACCCTGTGGGTGGCCCAGGTCCGACTGTGTGCGCATGCATGCATGCTAGGTACATGGTACATCCTGGTGGAATGAATGGGTGGATCCGGTATCAGACACTGAGAAGCTCTCAATAAATAGTTGCAGCATTGGGCCGAATCGTGAGCGCTTGCAGATTTCACAGCTCCCTGGCCGTTCTACTGAATGCCGGGCACTGCGGGTCAGAAAATGAGACAGAGCTGTGTGCACACACTCAGGAGTGTAAGTGCTTGCTGGTTAGCTCGAGTGCCGTGGCGCTTTTAGCTGTTTTATAGCGCTGGGTCTTTTTTTTTCTTTTCTTTTTTTTTTAAAGCAGTGTTTACTATTTCTGGCCATTATGTACACACTAACATAAAAATTTAATTAGACCCTTTCTTTTCAATTAATTATTACAGCCCTGTTTGTTTGCTCTCTCTCGACAGAGCCTACATTATGGGAACAGGAGAGATCAATTTTCTGTCACAAAATTCATTACTTTTGACCACACTCCGGTGTGTTTGTGAGTGTGCGCCCCACTCTGGGAGGCTTCCCGGGAGGGCAGAGGATTGTGGGTCGGGAAACGGGCGAGTATTCAAGGGGCCTAAGAGGGAACAGCCTTTGGAGCTGAGCGGAGGTTCGGTTTGCTCGCTGTCCTTCTCAGAGCAGTGCGTGAAGCAGAGATAAAAATCTGTGCAACTCCTGGAGATTAACAGTGTTCACATGCCTTACTCATTCCTCATTGTTTAATCTTTTTTTTTAAGATTTTATTTATTTATTTTTAGGGAGGGAAGGGAGGGAGAAAGAGAGAGAGAGAGAAACATCAATGTGTGGTTGCTGGGGGTCGTGGCCTATAACCCAGGCATGTGCCCTGACTGGGAATCGAACCTGCGACACTTTGGTTCGCAGCCCGTGCTCAATCCACTGAGCTACGCCAGCCAGGGCTGTTTAATCTTCTTTTAAGTATCTAGAGTTGCACTTAGGTATAGAATCACATAGGGTTCCGGTATAGGAGAGGTCCCTTCCTTCCATAGGCCCCATAAAAGGAGGGGGCTGTCCCAGGAAGGCAGGTACCTGCAGTCCTGTCTCTTTACCTCCAGGGCCCACGTGGTGCCCGGTGCATGGTAGGTTCTCTGTAAGTATTTGTTGAGTGAGAATCTATGACATAAATAGCTTGTTTTGTTTTTATCAATTTATCAGTGTTTTCTGGATCAAAGGCTCTCTGTGACCACGTCTCTAAGTCTCCATGAATAACACCTTGGATGGGGGTGCCTTCCAGTGCTGGGAGATACTCGCACACCCATCTTCGAGAGCTGCAGCTATGCTGTCAAGGGCAGGGGGCTGGCCTGGTTCCCAAGAGGCACAGGGATGCCCAGTGCAGCTCACATAGCCCCTAGGGACAGGGCATGAGCTTTGGGAGTCACACACCTGGCACAAAGCCACCTGCCACTAGCTCTGTGACATCGGGGCAAGTAGCAAAACCTCTTCTGTTGTCTGTTCACTGATCTTGTAAATCTGCACAAGTCACCCCGACCATCCAGAGTAGGTGGATGGACGTATTAAACACAGTAGCAGGTGATGTCCTGGATACTGACCTATGTATGCTTTAAATGTATGCATTCACAATTCCTTTACCTTTAGTGGTGTGTTGCTTTCATGGATATGGTGGTTCTTCACTTTCTTTGGAACCAAGTGGTTTGCCTCTTACTCTTGCATGACGTGGGAAGGATGGGAGGAGGGGTCCCAGTAACTTCGGTTCACTGGTGCTTTAAGGAACCTTTGGTATCGTGCAGAGCTGGCAGCTAAAGCATCAGTGCAGGAAGGCTGCGTGCTGGTGCATGTGTGTGTGGGGGGGGGCAAGCACGGGAGAGCTCCAGGAGCAGTACTGTCCGGTGGAACTCTGTGACAGTGGAAAATGCTCAATATCTGGCTGTCCAGGGCACGGCCACTCCCACGTGTGGCTACAGAGCACTTGAGATGCAGTCAGTCTGACTGAGGAGCTGAAGTTGAAGTCCATTTGATTTTAATTCGAGTGTACGCGGCTAGCGCTTGAGACAGCACGGCTCTGAGGCCCGGTGAAGAAGGCTCCAGGGCTGTCTCTGGCTGCATTTCCAGGGAGCTGGGAGAAGTACAGAATCTCAGACGGCACCCCGACCTGCTGGATCAGAACCTGCTTGTGAACGAGACCCCCAGGTGGTTCGCGTGCACATGGCCATTCAGAAACCCTGGGCTGGCTGGCGGTCGCGCTGTTCGGTGTTCCCCGTGGGCTCCGTGCAGCTGGGGGGCCGGTGCAGGGTGGAACCTCAGAGCCCAGGCTCCTGACGGTCGCGGCAGCCCGCACAGCCAGCTGTGGTTTTCGGGGGCTGTGCACGCGGGCCTCTGCACCCCTGTCCTGCAGACAGCCGAGAAAAAGTTCCCTAGCTTTCAGCTCAGGATTAAATGCTATTTTGTTTCTTCCTCCTCCCAAATTCTTTAAACTCTCTATTCCCAAGTTTTCTCCCCAAAAGGTTGCTCTCCGTTTATCCTCCCACTGTATAGCCCCACTATCAGCTTGTTTTCACTTTCCTACTCGTTTGCCTTAAACCGGTAAAGATGAGAGAGTGCACGCGTGTGCACACACACACACCTTTTAGACACACACTTTTGAACCAAGTCGGCATGTTCAGTTTGTGGTTATCTTAATGCTTTCACTCTGGCTAGTAATAAATATTTCAAAAGGGTAAATGGCATTTTCTCTTCGAGTGAAACTGGAGAACTATCTCCCACCTCACTGAAAGTATTAATACTCGCTCTTCTGTGATGGGGCTTCTTTAACCAACGGGAACACAAACAAACCTTCCCCAAGTTCTTTCACCTCGGGCAGTCAGATCCCGGTGGCTAATGGGGGTGTGGCTCGGGGCTTGTTGATGGTTAGCCCGAGCTGGGGATTTGCTTCTGTGTGTATTTTCATGGAGACTTTTCATCTTGTCCCCTTGTAAGTCGTGAATGGCTCACGGACATCGTGTGATAATGTCGTCTCTGTACCAGATGTCGTCTATGTGATGATGTCAGTAGGAGGCTGTAGACTCTGAGGTCTGCATCTGTAGGTCTTCCAAGGGCCCCGTGAGGAAACTGAGGCAGCAGGAGAAAAGACACTACAGCAGGGTCTGTGCCCCTGTCATGCGTGCGCCCCTGAAACCAGCTCCCGGTCACAGTGCCCATCAGTGATGGAGCCCAGATTTCACCGCTGGCAGTTCAGTCCCAGGGTACACGCGTGTGTGCACGCCTCAGCACTGTGCGCCTGCCTCTGTGCTCTGCCGGGGACGGGCTCACCCCATAGCCGTGGTGCTCCCTCCTCCCGATTGTCACCGCCACAGCTTCAGGTCCTCTCGTCCTTCAGGTCCTTTCTGAGATGGCGCCTTCCGCGGCTGCTCCATCAAGGCTAGTGCACAGGCACACGTGTGTGCTCACCACCCCTACACACACATGCACTGGTGTCCTTCTCTGTTCCCGGTGCTCTGCTTTAATTTTCCTGTTAGCCCTCAGTATCACCTGCATCCTACATTTTTTTAAAAAAAGAGTTTATTTGTTTTTAGAGAGAGGGGAAGGGAGGGAGAAAGAGAGGGCGAGAAATGTCAATGTGCGAGAGAAACATTGATCAGTGGCCTCTCCAATGCGCCCCGACTGGGGACTGGACTCTTGACCCAGGCATGTGCCCTGACTGGGAATTGAACCGGTGACCTTTCACTTTGCAGGGGCGACGCCCAACCCACGGAGCCACACCAGTCGGGGTGCATCTTACATCTTTATTTGTATGTCCCTTGAGAGCAGAGACTTGGTGGTGTTCACTGCTGTATCTCCCAGGTCTAGTGCACTGCCCAGCCCGTAATAGCACTAGATAAATATTTTTGGCTAAACCAAGGAATGAATGAGTGAATGAGTGAGTGAGTGACTCTGGCCTGGATAGGGCTGTCACCTCCCACTCGGTCTGTGCTTTGCATCTTTCCCGGTGTGCCCCCCACGACCGCCCGAGTGATCCCGCTGTGACCCCTCTGGCTTCTGCCTGCCCCAGCAGCTCCTTCTAGAGGCTTCCTTGTTTTCCTGGCTTAGTCCCCTTCTCCTCTTTCTGATTTCCTTTATTCCTTTGGCCACGCCTCACCACACTTCTTTTCTCTGTCCTTCCCTCCGCAACCCTGCGGGCCCAGGCCCTGTGTTCGCCTATGGTCCACAGGTCGTCCCTCTGGCTTTCACACATCACAGCCATCTCGGGCGACTGGGAGTCTCATGAGGGCAGGAGCCATCTCCGTCTCGCTCCCCTTCACCCACCCACCCCGCCCCCACCTTCAGGCTCAGCGCCCGGCCAGAGTGGGCTCTTCATACCTTTGTGTGTTGGAGGCTGAATGAGGCCACGCAGTTCTACGGGGAGATCCACACAGAATTTGCTGGAAGCAAGTCTCACTCCTCTAGAATTAAGTGTTTCTTTGGCACCACGAGGTCTTACTGTTCAAACTGTGAGATTTAAAGACAAAATGCTTCCTGCTAATTATTAGCAGTTGCCCTGCAAGAACAGAGCCGCTATGGGGCCCTGAACCCTGGCACGCTGCCCCCCCGTCCCCCGGGGAGTGAAAGTGGAGGCAGCCGCGGCCCTGGCACCCGATAGCCCTCAGATTACCCAAAGAGGATTGCAGTCTTGGGGCCAAAGGAGTAGGGAGTGGGTAAAAGGATTTGAAATGAGATTAAAGGACCTAAGAGCGCCTTGCTTTTTGTCTAGGAAACGCTGCGCCGGGTTTCTTCAAGGCAGCGAGGCAATCGCGTTTCGGGCCTGGAGCGGTGGATCAGAGTCCCGGGGCTCCTCAGACACTTACAGACTTGTTGGTCCGCAGCTATGCTTACTAGGCTCCTTGTTTTAAAAAAGGGGCGGGGGGAGAAGGACAAAGATGGACACAAGTTCTCTGAACAAATATGGTTGAACACACAATCTGTTAAGAGCATATAAAGACAGCCTCCCCTTAAAGATCACCGTGCGTGGTCCGTGCCCACCGGAGCCCAAGTCTAGAAAGGGAACGGACCGTGTGATCAGAATGCAGCTGCTGTATTTTGACCCCTGGACAGAAGGGTCATTTCTCCGCCCCCCTGGACCCCAGCTCCCTCCACGTGAGATCATTCATAAACGCGCTGCCAGTTTGGTTGGGGCTGAGTTAGAATCAAGCTGGGGTTCTCGCTACCATTTGTAGCGGGTTTTATAGCCGTCATAACAATTCTCTTAATGCGTTCAAGTCTTTTTCACTTGTGATGCTTCCTGGAGGTCTATTTCGTTTGGCTCTTGGCCCGGGTGCCTCTTATAACCCTAAATCTTCGTTAGCGTCCTCTTCCTCACACTGTTGGCCTCCCTGCCTCCTCTGAAATTTTTATTGATGTGATGTGGCTTTTTGCCAATGGGAGAGGGGGCTTTCCTGTTCCTGTCCCTCTGAGTGTGACCAGGGAGGCACCAGGGATCCGTCCCACTGCTGACAATACCCGACGCCGCCCCTGCTACGCCGCAGGGGATTCGCTGACTCACAGAGGTGTGCGAGAGAAGACCACGTGGTCTGAAACTCACCCCTAAGGCTGTCAGGTTGGTCCCACCCCCAGCAAGGGGAGCAGTTGTAGGTGATTCCGAAGAGAACATTGGAGAGGTTCTTTCTACCACGGGACCCCAAGGTAACACGAATTTCGGGAAGCCCGGGGACCCTGGTGACAAAATATACTGCCAGACCTCGTGTTTGAACTCCCTTTGTTAACAGTGTATGCTGGGCCTATGGGACTGTATCCGGCCACGTTTCCGTTAGAATATTCTGAATGAAGGTGGTGTGTTGGAGGACATCCCGTTCGGCCTTTCCGTGTCTGGTTTGTAATTATGTGGATGTAAAACGTGTGTGCTCTCTCGAGGGGCCGCAGAAAGTGGTTGTCCTGAATAAGTCCCTGGTAGAAGCGTCTGACGTGCCCCCTTAACAGTGAAATCATCTCTATCTTCCCGTTCCCCCGACACCTGCCAGTGTGTTTTATTTGAGGATGAGGGCTAGCAGCATATCAGTTAATTAAAGTTTTAATTGTGTTTGATTGTACAGCAGACCTACTGCTTATTTACTTTAATAATGAAATGCAAAGTGTCACCCGTCTCCAGCTCACTGTCTGGCCGGACAGCCAGGAGGGCGGAAGCAGTCCCCAGACCTGCTAGTCCCGCCCCGCCTGGTGGTCTGCATTTGCTGTTCGGTTTTGGTGTTATTTTCGTAGCTGAGGACGGTGCTGATTTAGGCTTTGTTATCTGAACGTAATTCACGAACTGCTCTAAAGCCTAACATTTGAGTACTTATGTGTTGGATATGAAATATCACCTGTACTTGCCCTAATGTGCGGAAAAGACTTAGCAGAGCAGGGCATGAGACCTGTTCTCCTTAGAAACTCCTGCTTGCAAGCCTGGCCCTTGGCTCGTAGTATCTGGAGACTTGGGTTGTGGAAGGTTTCCCACCATTCTCAGAACTGAGAGCAAGAATGGTTCACTCTGTGTGGAAACATGGGGATCTGCAGGAGGGTGCCCCTCAGCAGTGCCCCCAGGAACAGTCTTGGGCATTGACTCTCGGATGCCCCTCCCTCGTAGACAACATGTCGCTTACTTGTCACAACCCGTTGCTGGGGGAGTGAAGCATGTCTTGTGTGACTGCACCTGAGCACAGGGGGACCCTTGGAAGCTCGCGCCGGCTCCTGTCCCAGCCTCGCCCCATGCGTGCTGATTGCACGCCGCATCCTTTTGCCGAAATCCATGATCGCCATGCATGTGTTGATGCTGTCTGCTGAGTCCTGAGAGTGCTAGTGAATCCCCCATCTGGGGATCTCAGCACACCTTCCAAACCTGTTCTGTCTCTCATACCTTCTTCCTTTTTATTGAATTTATTGAGGTGACACTGGTTCACAGAATGATACAGATTCAGGCGCACAATTCTGCAGCACATCATCTGGCCACCACTCCAGCCCAGTCTTCGTCCATTACCGCCAAAGTTTTCTATCTTGGCAGGTCTTTCCCTTGAACTCTGTATCTATAGTCTGACATCTTGGAATTGTTTTTGATTCTCCCCTGGATTCTGCCATCAGATTCTGTTGATTCCCCATGGAAGTGTCTTCGATCCAGCCTTCCTACAGCCCTTGCCACTGGCCTCGTCTGGGCGCTCACCACCTCGGCTTCCCCATCTTGTTTTCCTACCTCGATCCTCCACACCAGCCTGGCTTTCTGCCACCTTCCTCCAAAACCTAGGTTGAGTTGCTGTTACCGATGAAATAAAACCAAACACAGATGCCCCAGGAAGGCCTCCCGGGGCCCTGGCTGAGCCTCACCTGGCTGCGACGAGCCAGAGGGGTTGGGTCTGTGTGGTCGGCGCCACACCCACCTGCTCTGCCACAGGCAAGTTGTAACCTCTCCCTAGTCAGTGCCCTTATCTGTTTCTGAGGATAAAAATAATACCGCCTCTTAGGAGTGAGTCAAAGATTAAATGAGTTCATGTTTAAAATCCTTAGAACCGTGCATGACACAGAAAAGGTGTTCGTTCAGTAACTGTTAGCTGTGCTTATTTTTATGATTATCTCTTGGTATTCTCCTATTCTCCCCTCTGGGCTGTGAGCCACCCCCGGTTAGTGTATCTGGCTATGGCTCTTTAATAGTCAGTTGCTGGATGGGTGGGTGGATGGATGGATGGATGAGAAAGGGAGGGGGGGGAAGGAGAGTTGGTTAAGACATGGTTTGTACTCTCAAGAAGCTTATTAGGAGTCCAAAGCTCAAGGCAACCAGCTAAAGAGGTTCAGGTGAGGTGCTTTGCTGGGCAAGGAGAAACTCTTCCTTCCTCCTGCTGTTAAAAAATTGCACCTGGACTACAAAACAAACATCACCCAGAACTGTCAGAAAGTTGACCTGTATGGAAGTCCAACAAGCAAGGATTTGAGGAAACCACATTCATCCAGATGGGTAGGAGGGGCGGAGATGTGAAGAGAGGTGGAGAAGTGGAGAGAGGCACGGAGCCACAGAGTCACAGAAGTGACATGGAGAGGCAGTGGAACAGGTAGTCCCCATGTTCACGTGTGGTGGATAAAAATGGGAAGGGATACCTCGGGAGCAAGGGATTCCAGCCCCAAACCAGACCACCCAGCTGCCCAGGGTTCCAGTGCCAGGAAGATGAATCCCCATGACTTATGGCTATAACAACTTTTGGGGGTTGGGGTAGTGGAAGAAACTGCTGGGCTATCATGTACTCCTCTCTTAAAGGGACCACACAGAGTTAAGACTTACACAGACCCACCCACTCTGGAACTCGGCACCAGGGCAACAGCTAAAAGGGCACAGGTGGCATCCAGGGAGAAAGTGAAGTAACTAGAAACAGGGTGAGTGCTGGGAGACAGTTTCCTCCTGGGCAACCTCCAGAAACCAGGCAGCAGCATTGTCTCCTCTTCTGGACCTCTGCTGACACAGAGCCACAAGGTGGCAAAACAGGTGGTCATGTCCTGGTGGTCACCTAAGGCTCCTCCCCACACAATTTACAGGTCCACTCTTCTACAGTAGACCACACTACTAAGACATGGAGTCAAAGCAGCTCTACCTAATACACACAAACAAACACAGGGAGACTGCCAAATTGAGGAGACAAAGAAATATGGCCCAATTGAGAGGACAGAACAAAACCCCAGAAAAAGAATGAAATGAAATGGAGATAACCAACCTAGCATGGTGCTTGAGTTCAAAACACTGGTTATCAAAGAACTCATTGAGTATGGCAACAGCATAAAACAGACCCAGGCAGAAATGAAGGTTACATTAAATGAAATTTAAAAAAATATATTTACAGGGAACCAACAGTGGAAGTGATGAAACTGGAAATCAAATCAACAATTGGGAACAGAAGGAAGAAAAATGAATTCAATCAGATCAGCAAGAAGAAAAAATAATTCAGAAAAGTGAGGATAGACTGAGAAGGCTCTGGGACATCTCCGGATGCACCAACATCCAAATCACAGGGGTGCCAGAAGGAGAAGAGCAAGAGTAGGAAACTGAAGACTTATTTGAAAAAATAATGAAAGAAAACTTCCCCAATTTGGTGAAGGAAATAGATATACAAGTCCAGGAAGCACAGAGAGTCCCAAAAAAGTTGGGCCCAAAGAGAACCACACCAAGACACATCATAGTTAAAATGCCAAAGGTTAAAGATAAAGAAAGAATCTTAAAAGCAGCAAGAGAAAAGCAGAGTTACTGACAAAGGAGTTCCCATAAGACTGTCCGCTGATTTCTCAAAAGAAATGTTGCAGGCAAGAAAGGACTGGCAAGAAGTATTCGAAGTGATGAAAAACAAGGACCTACAGTGTAGATTACTCCTACCCAGCAAAGCTACCATTGAGAATGGAAGGGCAGATAAAGTGCTTCCCAGATAAGGTAAAGCTAAAGGAGTTCATCATCACCAAGCCTTTATTATATCAAATGTTAAAATGACTTATTTAAGAAAAAGAAGAAGACCAAAATTATGAACAGTAAAATTGCAACACATTCACAGCTGTTAACAACTGAATCTTAAAAAACAAACCAAATAACCACAACAGGAACAGAATCGTGGATATGGAAATCACTTGGAGGGTTATCAGCTGGGATAGGGAAGAGGGAGAATGGGGGAAGAGGTGCAAGGATTACAAGGCATATTTGGTAGGTACAAAATAGACGGGGGAGGTTAAGAATAGCATAGGAAATGTGAAGTCAAAGAACTTACACGCACGACCCATGGACATGAACTAGGGGGGTGGATTGCTGCAGGGAATGGGGGTATTGGGTGGAGGGGGGCAAAGGGGAAAAATTGGGACAACTGTAATAGCATAATCAATAAAATATATTTTTTAAAACAGAAGTTTGTTAGTTGGGGGGTATAAGGTACACTGATAGATGAACAGGACAAGGGGAACCTGGGTCAGTTTGTGTGTGCCCTGTAAGAGAGTCAGAGAAGGGAGGGGCCTGTGTGGGGCGGGGCAGAAGGCAAACCAGAGGGTCAAGCCAAGTTACCAAACTCATGCTTCGCTGCCGTCTCAGGCCCCACAGAGACAGAGAAGTATTGGGATTTGGTGTGCTTCTAAGAAACAGTGATAAAAGTGAAGTCTTCCTACGGGACCCTTAGACTTTACTCCTGCAGAAGCTCGTCTTTCTCTGGGGTGACATTTTGATCTACTTAACGGGGTGCGCTCCCTTCCAAGGGTACAATCACTGTATAATGATTCCCGAATGCTTCTCACCAGGGCGTCTGGATTTCCTCCCGTCTCTCTGAGGCAGAAGGAACTCTCAGGGGCAGGGAAATTGGTCACTGCCAGAGCTGCCCCCCAGGTCCCCAGCCCCTAGAGCGTGTCTGGGGGAGCGGGCTGGCTTTTACCAGGGCTTGCACAACTGGTTGGTAGGTGGAGGGGGGTCGTGAGTCAGGGGCTATTGGGCGGAATGCAGCTGTCCCATGTGGAGCCGATACTTTTGTCCCGTGAGCTACCTGGGGAGCTGCTGGAGGCCAGATTGCAGAACATGGTACCTGAAATTGCTGTTCTGCTTCACTTTTTGTGCAGTGGGCACCATCTAAGTCACCACGGGATGTTACGTCTTGGCAGCTATGTCACAGCCTCGGGATCACGGTTTATTGCGTGGGTTCTGTTGAGTAGAGTTTCATATCATTTAGCTTCTGCTGCATAACAAGTGCCCCCAAGCTCAGTGGCTTACAGGAAGAATTATTTCTTTACCCATCATTCTGTGTGTTGGTAGTTTGGGTGGGACTCCGCTTGGGTGGCTCGCCTCTGTTGATGGCTGTGTTGTCTGGGCTCGCTGTGTCTTTGGACCTCAGCTGAGAGGGCTGGGACAGTTCTCTCCATGGGGTCTCATGTTCTGTAGGAAACTGTTCCAAGCTTATTCACATGGTGGCGGAAGGGTTCCCGGCAACAAGAGAAAACAGGCCCCATTTCACAAAGCTCTTTTCCAGTTTCTGCTTCTGTCATCTTCCCTCATGTCCCGTGGGCCCCAGCAGGCCATGCGGCCAAGCCAGAGTCATTGTTGGCAGGGCCCAGCTGAGGGTGTGGATGCAGGGACACGTGTTGTTGTCGGCTGCTAACTGCAGCCATCTACAGCAAGGAGTTGTCTAGGGGCTCGCCAGAAATTAAATCATTAAAGTTGTCAGCTCTCTTTGCCTTTCTCCGTCAGACAGTCACCTGGGATGGGTATAGTCAGTGGTTTAGACACCCTGTCCCTCTGTCCGCATGGGGATCCTCTTATCATTACTTCACTCTATGACCAGCAACTCTGCAAAGGCTTAAGCCATCTGGCTCCCAGATTGGTGGGCACGCCTCGCCCCGGAGGACCTGCCAGGAGAGTGTGGCTGGATCAGCACAAGCCTGATGTTAATGCTACAGAAGGAACTCCAAGCTGATCTCCAGTGAAGCCAACGCCAATCGTTTTGACAAAATGACATCTGAAATCCCCGCAGTAGTTGTTCTCAGCCTGCCCCGACCTGGGCGATGGCCTCCCTCCGTCCTGGAGCATCTGGAGGAAACGTCATCAGCTGTCCTTTGGACACCTGACAGTGCCTGAACGACACGGATGGCAGCAGAGCCATGATGAGGGACAGTTTGGGGATGGTGTGGGACGCTGGACACACAGATTCTTTCGTTGGCTTTGCTGCTAGGCGACTGCGATCTTTGGTCGTTGGGCTAATGGAAGGGTACACTGAGCAACTGGATTGCTTTTGTCCCAGTCTAATAATCTGACTGTAAAATGTGTATCTTTTTAGGGTTATGCTGATATATTAGAGGTTAATATTTAGCAAATATTATCAAAAGATTGCCTCGTGACGCACCAAGGAAACGAGAATCGAGGGAATGGTCTTGAGATCAGATGCTGTTTTCCTGCAGAGCTGGAATGAGGAGGGGAGGGGAGAGGAAGGGTGGATGGTCTTCGGGGCCTAGAAATGAGGCTGGGTCCTGAGCAGTGAAAGACACAGTCACCTCTCTCCTCATTTGGCTGAGCCAGGCGAGGTACATGTAGGGCCAATCTGGCATGGAGAACTCCCATCAGGGCTATGAGGAGGCTTCCGAGGCGTGCTTCTCGGGTAGTGACTTCTGCTGCAAACAGGGGAGAAGACTTCCCTGGAGCAAGGGTGGTTTTCCATTGTTCTCATCTGAGATTATGATAGTGTCTCTGGTTGAGTAAGTCCAAGGGTTAGGTTTACTGCCCTTCTTAATGGGAACTGTCAAGGTTCTAAGTTGGCTGATTTCAGTATCTTTGAGTGTGAAAGATGTCTGAGCGACCACATGTGTGTGTGCTCATGGGCACATGTGCACACATAGCCTGGTGTGGAAACCCAGTGGAGCTCCTCGCCAGCCCGTCCGCCTCTCATCTGTCCCGGCTCGGTTATGGCCTCAGCGCGGGAGCCAGGAACTGAGCTCATCCTGGCCAGCGTCGTGTCTCCAGGGCTGTGCGTGTTTCCGGGCACATTGTTAAGCGCGGAAGAACGTTCACTGAATGAATGACTCAAGAAAAGCTGGAAGGGGATTTTTGTTCAAAGCATCTTTACATGGTAATTTTTACAGAATTAACCCTGGATGTTGTCATCAGTCCCAGAACAATGGCTGTTGATGCCTTTTAAGCTCTTTTGGTGGCAGTGAGATGAGAAATGAAAGGAAGCCGGCAAAACAAGCGGCCAGAGTTAAATTTATCCACAATTAAAAACAAACACACACACAAACTGCTAAAAACCCCCAACACTTTATTTATTTAAAAGACTTTATTTATTTACTTATTTATTTAGAGAGGGGGAAGGGAAGGAGAAAGAGAGGCAGAGAAACATCACTGTGTGGTTGCCTCTTGCACGTCCTTTACTGGGGACCTGGCCCGCAACCCAGGCATGTGCCCTGACTGGGAATCTAACCGGCGACCCTTTGGTTTGCAGCCCGCACTCAATCCACTGAGCTACACTAGTCAGGGCCCAACACTTTATTTAGAGTACCAGCCATTAGTAGTAGAAAAGTACACTATTTTTACAGTGTATTTCTGTTTTTCCAGGATTAAAATAACTTCATTGTATATTTCAGATTATTAAGTAAATACATACTTACATACAGTGGTTAAACAACATACCAATATAAAAAATTCATAAAAATGCCCTTATTTCCAGGCTGTTAACGTTTATGGAAAAAAGTTTAAATAGTGTTAAAAAAAACACATACTGTAGAATTTACCACCTTAGCAATTTTTAAGGTGTAGGCTCCAGTGACATTGAACACATTCACGTTGTTCCCCACCCCCACCCCGACCCTGAGTACCACCCTCTACTTTCTGTCTGTATGAATTTGACTGCTCTAGGTAACCCATAGAAGTAGGATCACACAGTGTTTGTGTGTGTGTGGGCTTATTTCACTTAGCATAATGTCTTCAAGTGTGATCCAGGTTGTCAGAATTTCCTCTGCATGATATACTCCACTTTATATGTAAAGAGAAATATGTATCTGTGTAGATACAGATATAGATGATATATATAGATATAGATACAGATAGATATAGATGTCTCCATTGTTTATCACGAACCACCGGGGTTGTTTCTGCCTCTGGGCCATTGTGAACAATGCTGCTGTGGAAGTGGATGTTGAACCCCCTTTAACCTACCCCTTTCCGCACTCAGTCTTTATTTATAAAAAGGATCCTACTCTGTGCTGCTCCATAACGTGCATTTTTACTTAACATTCAGCCAGGTACATCTTCTCTGGTCAATTAATATTGACCTCGGTGCTCTTTTGTATGATGTTCCTACTGTATGTGCCCTGGTACGGATTTATCTGTGTGTGGTTGGGCATTTAGGTGGTGTTTCATCTCTCGTGACTGTAACTGTGCTGTGGTAAACATGCTGAGGCTCACACCGTTGTCCCCTTGCTTCGTCGTAATCATCACAGCTGTTAGGGCTGATGTCGGGCTGGGAAGGCGCCAAGCCTGAGACGGGGATGATGGGTCTGAGTGATTTACTTGGGAGGTGTTCTCGGGAGAGGAGGGTCCGAGAGGAGGGCTGGGGAAGGGCCGAGCAAAGAAGTCCTGCAGTCCAGCCCTTTGCCTTATTGGAGCAAATCACGCTGACGGGGTTGCCCCCTTGGGTCGGGGGGCCTGTTAGCCACTACAGGCTCTGTGACTTCACCGGCCTCTCGGGCCCTCATTCAAGGGCGGTTCTGGAGAAGGTGCTGGCTGTGAGCCCAGGGTGGGGTGGCACAGCCCCTGGTTGGAGGCTGTGGGTGGGATGTCACCACCAGTGATGATCACACACTGGGGTGCCTTCTTTATGCCTGCAATGAAGCTTGGTGCGATACTGAATTTAATGTATTTTAACAGTCCCGTAGTCCAGGTGCTTGCATACTTCCAGTTAACAGGTGAAGAACCCAAATTGAGCGAAGCTTGTGTGGGGTGGTTGAGACTGGAAGGCAGACTCTGGGCTCTTTATTGGGAAGCTCAGAATCTAACAATGAACTCCTAGAATCGAAATACCTGAGCCAAAGGTAGAGACATTTTAGATGCATCCAAGATTCTCTTCCCACCCCTACCAGGTGCACTGATTTATATTCCTGCTAACATGTTGATTGCCATCCCTGGGTCTTGTCTGTCTCTTAGACATCTGGCAGTCCAACTGGGAGACTTTTCACCTTGATTTCCTTTTCTTCTTTCATTTTCACTGAGATCAGCACTGTCCCTCATGTTTATTGGCCAGCTGGATTTTTCTTTCTCAAGGCCAAGTTTTTGGTCAAGGCCTCTTGCACTGTTTGGATGGTCCCTTTGCACTAGCGTTCGTCTCTTCCACATCTCCCCCGGGGGCTGGGACACAGCGTTTGTAGTGCCCTTGTTCCATACTAATGCCTCGTGCTACTCTGGGCTTTCACTGAGTTCTCGGTCTAGTCTGATGCTAGGACCACTACTCTTTTAAATACTCTAAAGCTTATTTTAAAAGATATAAACTTGTAGGGTTTCTTTTTGGTCAGCTAGATGCTAACTGAAGGTTGCCAAGTCTAGGACGTTTATAGGCCGTCTTGCCTCGCAGGAACAGGTAAGTCTCTTCATCAGCAGGTGATAGTGGTGTGTACGATGCTGGGTGCTGGTAGCCACTTTTCTTCAGTGAGGAAGCCCCACTTCTCTCTCCAGCCCTGCCTGTGACAGTTCCATTTGCATGGCAGACGCTTTCTTTAAAGGTAGTGGCAGAGGAAGCCTTGAGGTTAGTCTCCATTTGAGTTGTCCAATCTATCAGTTAGTACTCTATTTGCAGTTGAGTAAATGTGACTCACAGTGGCTAAGGGACAAATGAAAATCTGTTTTGCTTTATCTAACTAGAAAGTCCAAGAGGAGGTGTAACTTCAGGCAACACTTACTCCATGGCTCAAACAAAGTCATCATTCTCTGTCTCTCCCTATATCTGTTGGCTCCAGGCTTAGGCAAGCTTTTGCCTCGTGGAGGCAAGATGGCTGCCCAATCGAGCATGAATCCTTGAAGGTCAAGTCCGGTGGTAAGAGAGAGGACCTCCTACCCCCAAATTTGAGCCTCACTGCCACTGGGCTAAAGACTAGCAACTGTGACAGAGAACAGTTGACTTAGGCCAACCTTGCCCTTGGGGAGGGCTGGCAGCCAAAGGAATTTGGGGAGCTGTTACAAGAAGAAGAGGGCGTGGCTGGTGGCTGGCCAGGAACACCAGTGGACACCCACCACACCCACACTGGTGGAATGGGCCTTCGTGACGTTTTATTTTCACAATACAAAGCTCAGAAAGGGCAGTGTTTGTAGAGAACAGGGCTTGCCGTGGTCTGGTTACTGGAGGACGAGGGAATCCCCCTTTCAAGTAATTCTGCGGACCATTTGGAGAGCCCGGGGACATCGAGGTCATCGGTGACCTTCGGCAGAGGCCAGTGGGATTCTCATCCTTTTAATGAGCCTGCCATTTTAGTATTAAACCGAATGATTCCTTAGCACACTGCTAAATCATGTATGGACCAATGAAAAACTACCAAGAAAAAGTTTAAAAGACTTTAAATGAAAATGAGAATATACCCTATCAAAACTGGTGGGGTGCAGAAGCAGTGCTTCAAGAGAAAAATTAGATCATCGGATGCAGATACTAGGGGGAAAAACAGTCTAAATCAATAATCTAAGTTTCTAACATAGGAAACTAGACAAAGAAGAGCAACTTAAATCTAAAGTAAGCAGAAGAAAATAAATAAGAATTAAAGCAAAAATCAATGTCATTGAAAACAGGACATTAGTGGAGAAAAATCAGTGAAACCAAAAGCTGGTTCTTTGAAAAGATCAATAAAATTGATAAGCCTCTAGCTAGGCTAGCTAGGCTGACTAAGCTAAGAAGAGGACGCAAATTAGTAACATCGCAAAGGAAAGGGAGGCTATCACCACAGATCCCACGGACACTAAATGGAGAGTGAAAGAATACTGTGAACAGCTCTGTGCCCACAGAGTTGATAACCTGATGAAGTGGTTCAATTCCCTGACAGTTACAATTGCTAAAGCTCCTACATGGAGAAATAGACCATCTGAACAGGCCTATATCTATTAAAGAAATTGAATCAATTAATAACCTTTCAAAACAGAAAGCACCAGGCCCATATGGGCTCACTGGTGGATTCTACCAAATAATTAAGGAAGAAATTATATCAATTTTGTATAATCTCTTATAGACAGTAGTTCTTGACTCATTCTGCATCCACCAGTACCCTAATACCAAAAACAGACACAGGCATTACAAGAAAAGAGAACTGCAGGCCAGCATCACTCATGAACATAGATGCAGAAATTCTCAACAAAATATTGGCACGCCAAATCTAAAAAAATGTATAAAAAATAGTAATACACTGTGATCCAGTGGAAATTATCTCAGGAATACAAGGATGCTTCAGCATTTGAAAATCAGTATAATCCATCTCATCAACGGGCTTAAGAAAAAATACAAGTATGTGTGTGTAAGCACACACACATGGTATGTAGACTATCATAAGAAATAAGAAGGCTTTTGTAGTACTACTGGAAACCCCATTCTCATCCATGGCACCCCAGTGCAGGCTTTAAGGGCACTAGCACCTGGTACTGGGGACACGCCAGGCTCTTCTGCTCCCCCTCCAGCTACCTCTCAGCTTCAGCCAGCCCTTGAAGTCCAGTGACGCCCCGGCGACCTCCTGGCCTCCTCCTGGTGGCTTCTGCTTCTGTGACCACTTCCCTAGAGTATCATTCCTGTCCTGATGACTCGGAAGGGCTCAGCTGGGCCAAGTAGGTTAAAGGCCCCCAGAAACTGGTGACTTGTGGTCTGGCCCAGTCAGCTGTGGACATTGGTGTGGGCTCGGGTGGAGTGTGTGGCCAGCAGCACCAGCAGGCCACGGATCATCAGGCATCCAAGGCTACCCCGGGTACTGGCCATCACCGAACGCTGCTTTTCCCACTTCTGCCTGAAGACGCTCGGGTTGTTTCCCGGGGAGACTGTGGGCCAGCGGTGGAGAGCCATGTCGCCTGTCTAGAGGCGATTCAGAAGATTGCGGGTCGTTTTAGGAGAGGTAATTCTAGCCAGGAGGATCTGGGAGATAAATACATTTTTGATGTCAATCGCTCTTCATGCTTTTCTTCCAAAATTGCCACAGTCTGAAATACTGAAAGAACTTGAAGATCTGTTCTCTGTCTCAGGGCAGGTGCGGCGTGTCTCCAAGTTACTCATATCGGCTACATTTGGGCTTTCATTAGTGGAGATGGCTTTAGGATTGGCTGTCCGTGATCCTGGAGAGCCTGAAAAAATGGCACCCGCAGGTGGGCTTGGGAAGGATGGTGAGATGGTGAGGACCATAGTTACACACACACACACACACACACACACAAAGTGAACCTTAGAACACGCAAACCACGTGTCTCTGCTGTATAAACAGAGGTGCAGGCGGCAGGGAGCTCCGGAGCAAACACCTTGCTGCTGGGTAAATGGAGAGCCCTGGGGCGAGGATGGCAAAGGCAGAGGCTCGTGGCCATTGCAGACGTCAGCGATCTTGCGTCCGGACTTTCATCGCGGGATCAGCACTGTCCTAAGAAAGTCCATGGCCGTACAGCATGACCCGGAGGGCCGGCTTATTTCCACACAGAAGTATAATTGATTCCACATTCCTCTCAGACCTGAAAACAATACGCGTGTTTGTTTTTAATAATGAAATTACTTCGGTTCAGAAAATGGTGTAGATCGACAGTGTCTGATGAGGAACTCGGATTGTTCTGCTAGTAACCCAAGAGAGGAGAAGCAATCCAAGAGAAACATTTTCAAGAGAATTGGTGTGTGTGTGTGGAGGGGTAAGGGAAGGAAGGTTTGGTTGGCTGAAATCAGAAAGACTCCAAGTAATGGCGGTTCAATTTAATACTAATTAAATTAGCTTTCCCCCGGACTGTGTTCTGGAAGTTTCACTAGTGCGTTCACCAAGCAGCCCAGACTCAAGGCCATTCATTCGGTGGGAAATGGCTTCTTTGCTTTGTTTTGGTCATTTTTAAAGTTAATCCAAAATCAATTTCTTTTTCAAGAACGAAAACGTCACCGGTCTCTGTTCCATGCCGGAGATCTGCAGACTTTTTGTCAAGGGCCAAATACTAAATATTTAGCCTGAAATAGACATATCCACAAACAAAGGAGCACTTTGTGTCCTAATACAATTTTATTTATACACACTGGAATTGGATTTTATATAAATTACTTTATATCATTTTTACATGTCATGAAATATTAGCCTTCTTTTGACTATTTTATGTCAAATGACTTAAAAATGTAAAAGTCATTCTTACCTCTGGGCAGTATGTTTGGCCAACCCCCGCGGAGTTCTTCGCCCGACTCTGTCTTTTGGGAGGGAATATTCCTGCCCTTTGTGTTATGAGAGGGGGCCAACGCCAGTGTGCATCCCCGTGTGTCCCCTGCTCTTCCAGCCCCCCCGCTGGGGGATGGAGAACTTGGGTTGTTCAGGCCTCGGCCCCCCCAGCACCACCGCAGCCCTGGTGGGAAGGGAGGCCGGCCTCAGGGACGCTGAAAAAACCGGGGACTCTTCCTGCACCTGGAGAATTCCGAGCGGCTCTCGACACAGAGGCAACTGGGAGTGCAGACAAGGGCAGAAACTTGAGAGCCAGGCTGTGGAGCTTCGGTCCAGGTATCTCTGGGAGAGCTGCGAGGGTGGCCAGTCCGGCACTTCTTCGCAAATAATAGACATTTTACTAAAAGCCCTAGGTGCGCCTGGCTGGCTTAGCTCAGTGGATTGAAGTGTCGCAGGTTCGATTCCCAGTCAGGGTACAAGCCTGGGTTGCAGGCCATGACCCCGAGCAACTGCACATTGATGTTTCTCTCTCTCTCTCTCTTTCTCCCTCCCTTCCCTCTCTAAAAAATAAATAAATAAAATCTTAAAAAAAAAAAAAAAGCCCTAGGTGCCTCTGATGCTTCCTTTCCTCCTTCCTCTAGAGGAGTAGGCAAAAGGCTTCTGCAAAATGTAAGCACATGGTTCTTGTTTAGTACAATATTTAGGGAATTACAAAAGTTGCAGAAACACCCCGTTTTCCTCAAATGACCCACATAACGTGTGACAGTGGAACAAGGACAGATACGCATTGCGTTTGGTTAAATCAGTCTAATAGGAATCATTCTTATTAGGGTGCCCTCCCAAAACCCTTCGTAAATATGAAGCTTTAAATATTTGTCCCATTTTGTAATTAGTCTAGATTCAGCGGTGGCTGGCTCTTCCTGGTTTGGGAGGACGCGCGCTTGACGGTTGCCAGGCAACAGCTAATCACCATATTAGCTGCCAGCAAGCTGTTGGCAGTCACTGTAAATTCTTTTGTCTTGTTAACAAAAAAAAAAATCAGTGTTAAAGATGCTGCGGTATATAAAGCCTGTCCTGTTATTCAAATATATGTAACTCAGGCGATAAGTTCCCACACTAATGTGACCTCGTTGTGCCGCTACAATGTGGACAGGATGGAGAGGACCTGTTCGTCTTGTGCGTGAGCCACACGCAGTCCGCTGTTGGCAGCTCGCTGAGCGGGACAGTGATGTCATGGAGGTATTGTTTTTCTCGAGGTCCACAAAAAAGAAGCTGAAGTTTTTGTTAAGTTATGGGCTGTGAAATGTCCGAGGGCTCACAGCAGAACAGTCCCAAGTGCGGACTCTGGTTGGTGAGCTGGGGCCACCATCATCGATCGATCTGTGTGTCCGGCTCCTAAGGGCCCGAGGGCGCTCCCGGGGCGTGCGGTCCTTCGGTCCTGCTGCAGCCCAGCCCTCATCCCTCTCCACCTCCCGCTCCGCCAAGCCTGGTGCAAGGTGTTTAGGACAAAACCTCATGAAACTCATTTTCACCTCGTAAGCAAACATGGTGTCAGTCATCCTTTGGTTGCACAGAATGAAGAAGGAAGAAAAACCACTGTGTTTTGTTTTGTTTTGTTTTGTTTTTCGATCAGTCCATTTTTTAAAAATGTGAAACTACCCTGCAGCCCAGCCTTGACCCCAGACCATCGTCAGCACCCGCAGGGACGTGTCTGCAGAGGGCATTGTTGGCTGGCTGTGAGGGGGTCGTCCCCTTCGTCAGGCACTTTGGCACACATTTGTCCCTTCACTCTCAGACCTTGTACACAAGATAGACACAGCAGGTCTCTCGGGCCAGAAGGGGAGGGGCTGGAGGGAAAGCCCCAGGTCCCTGTCTTTCAAGCCCGTGATTCCTCAGTTCAGGTCTGGTCTTCAGAAGACATCCACAGAGGAGGCCCGTTTGCCCGGTAAACCAGTAGAAGGCATCGAGGGAGCAGCCAAGATGTTGAGTGTATTTCATTCTTCATTGCCTCGAGTTCTAAAAACAACTCTTGGACGTCTTTTAACGAGTTAGAAAAGCACCCCGTGTTTCGAAGCCCCCTGTTCTCCGTTACCATTTTCTTTGCCCCTCCGCCGCCCCGACCCCAGCAGAGCAGAAGCCCCTCTCCCCTGCCTCCCCCACAGCTGTGCTCGCTGTCAGGCTCCCCGTCAAGCGGGACAGTTTGGGTTTCCCTGCCGGCCTCACTGTTCTTCCCGGGGCTCCAGCTCAGCAGAGAGTGCTGTCACCAGAGGCTGCAAAACCATTTCTGCCCCTTTGCCGTGTTCTTCTCCGCCCTGCCCCCCGCCACTTTTTTTTTTTTTTTTTTTTTGTACTACGAGCTGAACTCCTTGAGCATCATGTAAACACGTTTGAGTGTGTTAACAGCTGCCTCCCTTTTCAAGTTGAACAGGCTCAGAACTAAAAGGGGAACTGCTTTCAGGTTCTGCTCAAGTTTGCATGTGACAGCATCAAAGCTATTTTTAGTGGAGTGATCACCGGCAAGAAGCTGAAAACTGCCGCTTTCAACTATAAACAGTGGAAAGAAAGGATCATTTATGCACTGCTGCAGCTCTCGAGTCCATTTATGCGGGAGACAAAGGGGTGTGTAAATCTCTTCTTCAAAGTCACGCAGGCATCTCGTGCCTGCGCAGAGCCCCACCGGCTCTGCAGAGAGGAGTAATGTTAATTTAGCGCTTGGTTGCCCGGGCTCCGGGTTAAGCTCGATGCACTGATAATAGTGACTCACAGGACTGTCCTTTGGGTGTCCATCCTGAAAAGAAGGGAATGTACAGGTGCTCCGAAACATCCAGGAAACTTTTATTTCCTGTAGATCACAGGACTCGGGAGACAACAGGAAACGAGAGGTGGGTTACATAAACGCCGCGGTGCCGTGGAAACAGCATGAGTCACTACGCGCTGCAGGACACTCGTGACTCTACCTTGCAGCATTAAGTGTTCTTAGCTGCAAAATGAGGATCCCGATACCAGCTCTTGTTACTTTTATAAGATGAGGGGTTTTTTTTCCCCCCAGCAGACCTTTGTTGAATGCCTGTTCTGTAGACTTTCTTTAATGGGACAGCCGTGGCCCTCAAGGGGCACAGTGTAGCCACCTAATCAATGTGTTACATGTAAATCCAGTGCAGTGTGAGGCATACAGAGGAAAGGCCGGGCCTGCTCTGGGCACTGAGAGAGGTGGGAAGAAGACAGAAATGCTCGAGAGTGTGCAAAGAGGGGAACGGAGGGACGCATGGTTGAAACTGGGGCGGCTGAGTGAGTGAAGACCGAAGGAGGTGGCGGTCTGCTGTGTCCAGGGGTCCGTGAACAACTTGAGATTGCCGGAGCCAAATGAACAAACAAACAGACAGACAAACAAAAAACAAGACGGGATGGCAGGACGTGAAGCTGGAGCCCGCTGCGGCGTTGCTTAGCGCTAAGGGACTTGGAAGCGCACAGGCCGCAGGGAGCCAGGGAGCGGCTTTGAACTCGGGAGTGCCTGGGCTGCCCAGAGCGCGGCGGAGCTCCTGAAAGCCGGCGCGTGTCCAGATGGGAAGCGGTCACGGTTTAGTGCGAGCGCTGTAAGTCGGCCCTACGCCTGAAGTCCGTCCCCGGGAAAGGCTAAGGCCAGGACAGCGGTCTCAGCACTGGAAGGTGCGGAACTCCGTGGGGTGCTTCCTGTGAAGGGGGGCGGCTGGAAGGAGCAGGGGTAGCTGGGAAGACCTTTTCAAGCCCCATTCAGTCAATGCCGAGCTCTGCAGGCCAGTGTGGGGGCGACTCATGTCCTGCAGGAGCTCGCGGCCCACTTGCCCCACCGAGGAAGGAGCGAGCCCTGGCCTGGAGGGGAAGTGCGTGCTGTGTGCGGTCAGCGCACACACGAAGGTGAGCAGAGTGGCCGAGGCACCAGGAGGTACCCTCTCTGTGTGGGAGTCAAGTTCCCCTAAAGGTTTCAGGAAGCGAAGGTTTTCCTGAATATGCTCAAAGCGTCAATGACTGGAAACTCTTCTTCTTCTTTTTTTTTTTTTTTAAGATTTTACTTATTTATTTTTAGAGAGGGAAGGGAGGGAGAAAGAGACAGAGAGAGAGAGAGAGAGAAACATCAATGTGTGGTTGCTGGGAGTCATGGCCTGCAACCCAGGCATGTGCCTTGACTGGGAATCGAACCTGCGACACTTTGGTTCGCAGCCTGAGCTCAATCCACTGAGCACAGCAGCCAGGTGGAAACTCTTCTATGCCATTGAAATTCAAGGAAGGGGGACCTGCAGAACAACAAAAGCCACACACAGCTATACTGTTTATACCCAGGAAGAAATGTTCTAAAAAGTCACCACGTAGTTCCAAACTTGCACGCGCCTCAGATCAGTAACAGCGGCCCAGAAGTAGCATTACTGTATTGAAATGACGTTCTCTTTGAATGTAATCCTGTCCAAGAAGTTGAGCAACATCATTTGCTTCCTTTTCCTTTAAGGAGAGGAATGAATGTTTCCGTAAGTTTTCTGGGAGAATCCCATGGGTGTAAGGTTTTAGAGAGTCGGCTCCTGGCCCTGGCCTGCATGACGTGGGGCAAGCACCAGCACGCTTGAGTTTCCCGACCATTTTTTCTTTGCCTTTTCCGAGCAGGGCTCAGGGTGCATGTGGGGTGGTTTGAGAAGAGGAGAAAGTCTCAAGTGAGCAGTGACTTGGTCCAAGTGGTGGGGAGGTGGCGGAGGAGGGGGTAGGGGAGAGCCTGTGAGGGTAGGGCCAGCTCTTCATGCTCACTCAGAAGCATCGGGACCAAGACATAGTAGAGGTGCTGGTGCCAATCACAGTATTTGTTGCCTTGGCAGACGTAAGTGATTACTTTTTGGAAATGGAAAATTGCTTTTTTGACACTTCAAAGCCAGCCATAAATAGATGCAGTAAACCGCAGGGAAAATGTCTCATAAAAAAATAAACTCCTGTGCCGTTACGTACAGCTTCAGCCTGGATTTGGTACCCTCGGTATGAAATCTGGACAGCGGTGTCTGGCTCCGTATCATCATATTTCCCAAATCAGCATGTTTCCCTCCTTTGTGCCGGGGTGGGGGATGGGACGGACTCTCCCAAAGAGAAAAGGAATCGTCAAGTCAAGTCTCAGCTCCCCCGCAGACAGGTCACTGTCCTGTCTGTGCCTGGCTTTTAGCTCCCGGGATGTTCCAGTATTGAACTCGTCAGAACATGGATTAAATGTTTACATCTCCTGATCTCGGGCAGCCGGGAAGATAAGTAGGTTGTCGTAACCCGTTGACTGTGTTGCTGAGGGTTTTCTCTGAAAGCCCTATTAGTTCAACAAAGTAATCAGAGCTAACATTCTGCGCATTATCTGTATCGGGCAGCGCGTGGCTGTCGGTTGCGGCCCGAAAATGATGTGTCGTCTTGGGGTGCAGTGAGGAACGTGGCCGCTGCCGCCCTGCTTCTCGGTGATGGGAGATGGTGCAGGGATTTATCAAACCTGCTGCTGAGATCAAGGAGAAATGGTATTTTCACTCCAGAGGTGTTTCCTCCTGAAGCAGTGGATTTTTAGATAAAGCTTTCCCCCTGTCACTTGTCTCTGGCGACACTGGCACTGTCTGAAGGGCCCAAGAGGTCCCACATGTTAGGCGGAAGCCCTTTCCCACCATTTTCAAGGTCTCTGCAAAACCACTGCCAAGGGAAGGCAAGCAAGAAGTCTAGGGCCCCCCCACCCCGGCAGGGCCAGAGGGGAAGGCCTCAGCGCTGTCCCTGTGCCACCTTCGGCCACCCTGTCTCAGAGACTCGCCGTCCCGAGCGGAGCTGCTCCCTGAAGGGGCTTGGTGTCTGTATTCGCAGAGCGGTGACGCTGAGACAGAGGAATTCCGTGGCAAAGTCTCCGGGTCCGGTCTCTCCGGGACTGCCCCTGAGAGTGTGCGGAGGGGCTGCTCCGTGGGCCGTGCCGGCAGCCCGTGTTCACCGAGCACTTACCCGGGGACCGGGCCCTGTGCCGAGCACCCAGCAAAGTGGTGACGCCTTTGGGGCTGGAGACCAGGGGTGTTGAAGCCCACACATCGACGGCAGCACTGTCGGGCCTCCAAGAGGGGACAGATGAGGGTCACTTCGGGGGGTAGGCCTCATGGAAGAGGAAAGGTTGTTGATGAGTCCTGCCCAACAGGAGGGTCCTTGTCCAGCAGGCGCAGCGTCGTGCTCAGTGTCACTCACAGCGCAGTAACTGGGAGACCCGAGGAGAGCTGCGTGTCATCCTGTGTCCAGCCCCGTGTCCGTTATTCAGTCTGTCTGTCTATCCGTACCCCATCCCCTTGGAGGACAGGACAGTTTCGTCACTGCCGTGCCCCCGCAGCTTGTCCCGGGAAAGGACGAGCGAGAGAGGAGGAGGTGGGCAAACTCCGCTCCCTGCTTCCAGAGCCTTGGGGCGGAGGGGCAGAGCCTCAGGAAGGGTGTGGCCCACTGTACGGGAATGCCTGTTCATGTGTTTACTTATTGTTTACTTTAAAATTGTCGAAGAGCACTCAGAGCATACATTTGTCCCCTTAACCATTATCAATGCACAGGTCGCCATGGCATTGAGCACCTCACACTGCCGTGCCGCCCCAGTGCTGTCTCCAGGACTTCTTGCATCTCGCACCACTAGGACTGCCTTGGCCGGGACGCAGCTCCCCGCCCTCCCCTCTCCCAGTCCCCGGTAGCCACCTTCTACTGCTGTCTGTCACGGATTTGACCGCTCTGGGTCCCTCACAGAAGTGTCAAGATACAGTCTGTGTCCTTTTGTGACTGGCGTATTTCACTAAGCATAAGCAAACCCCAGGGTTCACCCACACTGTACCACGTGTCAGAGTTTCCTTCTTCTGTGGCTGACGGGGGAAGACGTGAATGACATTCCACTGTGTGGGCATGGCATAGCGGGCAGTTAGACAGCCTGGAGCGGAGCAAGCCAGGTCGCCAGGCGGACAGCCCCAGGTGCCCAGTAACAGGCAGCGCTGGGAAAACGAGTGCTGTAAGGCGGGACCTGGCCCCCACGGTGACCTTTCCTCCCCTGGCATGTGGTCCGGACCTTCCCCTGACCTTCCCAGTCCTGGCTTGTCGCTGGCCGTGGGGGAGACCCCTTCAGAGAAGGAACAAGGGGCCTGACAACAGCCTCACGGGACTCGCCACTGAACCAACCGCTCCTGTGAGCACTGAGCCCGCAGCAAATAATCCTTGGCCGTCTTTCTCCCAAGCTCCAAGGACCCTTCTGTTGCCTCTGTAGCTCCTTTCCTGGGCTCCCGCCGCCCAGCTGGCGCACTTCAGCCACTGTGACTTTCTGAATAAACCTTCCACTTGTATTTGAGTTCTTGGCTCTGAATTCTTCCTTAGCCAAACTGCAGGACGGAGGGTCCAGCTTTGTCCATAACTTCTGGTGTGGATCGCCGCTGAGATAGACCACATCTTCTTTGCCTGTCCACCCTCCATCGAGGGACTGGCTCCTGGTGGCTCCCACTTTCGCTCGCCTCTTGTGCCTCACGCTGCGATGGACATGGGTGGACACCCACCCCTGCCTTCGTGCTCTCAGTTCTTTTGCATGTACACCCACCCAGAAGAGGAACTACTGGATCACACGGGAATTCTACGTATAATGTTTTGAGGAACCACCACACTGTTCTCCGTAGCGACGGCACCACTGTAAGGGGATGTGTCAGTGACTTCACTCTTCGTGTATGAGTCTTTCCTCTCTGAGCTCTACAGTTGCAGTTCTTCTCCCTTCTGCTTCCGTTTATGTCCTTTGAGCCAGACCAGTTCCAGGGCCTCAAGTCGGCTGGGTGGGCCACATGGGCCCAACCAGCCCAGATTCCTGAGCTGCCCCCTGCTCTCTCCCAGCCGCCTCCGGACGAGCTGACTCCGTCCCAGGCAGGTGTTCCCTGGGAAGCCCCAGGCTGCTCCGGAGATTCCCCCGGAACCAGACCGGCCCTAGACGCGGAGCTCTCGGAACAGCTGCTCCGGCTTTCCGTTGATTCCACCATTTTAATTGTGATTAGTAGGTTCATTTGCATCTAAAAGGAGCAGTCTTCTTATCAGCACCATTGAGTTGGGAGCCAGTGTGCTCCATTTACACAGAGTGGCCCATTTTAATCGGACCCATTAAGCAGTAAAAGTAAATGTGGGTGTTTTACAAATGCAAATATATCATGCAAATAATGTACTGTATGCTGAATGATGCCTTGGTTTTCATATGTAAAATTAGAAACTGTGTAGCACAAAGATAATGATAAACACCTTTGCATCTGTTCTGAAGATGCAGCGTGAGCTGTGTGCATCTAAAAATTGTAGCAGAGGTACCGGGCAGAATTTCTTCAGCACACCCAAACACGCATTCCATATTATCAAAAATATACGTGTACTTATCTAGTTATTTATGTATTCCTAAAGTAATCAAGAAATTGCGTAAAAGAGTAATCCAAATTACCTAACCTCTTACCATCAGTGATGAGATTTATAATTGTGTTTCCTGTTTTAAAGATTTTTCCGTTTTTATCTGAGCTGATGATAATGAAGAAGAAACGTTACTGTATCATCTACCTCCATTCTAAGAGACTTGACTGTGTCTGTAAGGGATACTTTCAGTCCTCAGTGTTGGAAATAATCCTGTTTGGGGATACACAGGTAGCTATTTTATAAAACCACTCCGTGGAACAACAGCGGCCCCCTGCTGTGTGCAGGGAACTCAGCGGAAGTCCTAGAAGGGAGGTCCCCTGGAGCCTCCGCCCACCTGGGTTTCCTCTCCGCTCCTTGGAAAAGCGAGAGGCACACCTCTCGCGGAGAGGGAATTGAAGGTTTCAGATGATATCGGATCAGGAAATGGCACCCAGTGAGATCCGTTCCCAAGGTGGCTGTGCAGACCGTAATTACCAGACAAATTCAGAGGTGGGGGAGGCCCCAGGGTTGCAGTGACTGGAGAAAAGTGTCCCTGGGACGGGGGTTCTGAGTGGGAGCTTCAAGGAGGGATGGGTCTGGAATAGGCAGAGAGGACAAGTAGGACGTTCCAGGCAGAGGGGAACGGAGTTGGCCAGAACGAGCCTGGAAATACAGGGGGCACCCGTGTGTATCTGAGATCTACGTCAGGCGGCATATTGGGGAGCCACAGGAACACACTGGGAAGAGTGTGGGGGATTCTGAGGGTTGGAGAACCTACTGAGCTTGACCTTGTCCTATAAACCACTGGTTCTCACACACCTTGCTCATCACCAAACTCTCCAAATGGAAGCATATGTGGGAACTCAATGATACGTAACCCACGTGGAAAACGAAATGCTTTGTTGGCGTTGGGGCAGGACCTCATCTAGACACCTGTCCCCCGTCCCCACCGTTGTCAGCACTACAGGCTCGTCCTGGGGGTTTCCCGGAAAACAGTTTGCAAAGCATGAAGGCGCTGTTCTTTGAGAAGAGGGCAGCTGAGGCGTTAGGCAGAGCGGCCTGGGGTGGGGAGAGATCAGAGTTTGGGGAGGCCTGTTACGGTGCTGGGGGCAGCATCTGCAAGCAACTGGCCCAGCAGAGAAGAAATGCAAAGGAAGGGGAAGTGCCCAAGGCCTGAGAAAGGAAGGGGCAGCAGGAGTGGGCGACAGGCAGCAGGCGGAGCGGGGGGAGGAAGGTGTTCGAGACCGCACGTGAGTCCCTCGGCAAACATCCGATTGGTGCCAGCTGAGTTCCCAGACTGGAGCAGGTGATAAGAAGTTAGGGAAAGACAGTCAGGTGTCTCGGTATTGTAGGGAGTGAGCCTTCCTCTGGGAAAGGGAGGCAGCCATGGACATGTTGTGGGTTCGGTTGTCCCCCCAGAATTTGCAGGTTGATGTCCTGCTACCCAGTCCCTTAGAATATGACCTTATTTGGAAATAAGGTCGTTGCAGATGTCATTAGCTACAGATGAGGTCAGGCTGTGGTAGGGTGCTCCCCTAAGCCAGTACCAGAGGGGGAAGTTGGGGGATGAGCACACACAGGGAGAAGCTTGAAGGCAGAGACTGGGGTGGGTGATGTACGGGTAAGCCAGGGCATGCCGCAGGTGGCCAGCCACCGGCAGGAACTAGGAGAGAGGCCTGGAACCCACCAAACTTGATCTTGGGCTTCGAGCCTCCAGGGCTATGAGACCAGAAATTTCTGTTGTTTAAGCCACTCATCTGTGCTCCTTGAGACACTGAGAAACCCCGGGTTGTGTGGAGCGTGCGCATGGATACCAGCAGGAGAGGCGGCGGTGGGGAGCTGGACCCCTCCTGTGAGGGGTTGGGCGGGGTGAGGGTGACAGCCAGGTGCTGCGTCAGGATGCGGCCAGAGATACCATCCAGGTCTGGAGACAAGGTCGGCTGGAGACGCAGAATCAGAAGAGCTAGGGTTTCTGTGAGGCCGGGAGCTCCCCTGGGAAAGGAGTATTGAGGAGAAAAGAAGAGTGGCTAAAACTCTAGGAACGCCCCTAGTTGGAGGGTTAAAGCTGGACGGAGAGCTAGCTGAATGTTTAGAACAGAGGGTGGGGGGAGGAGAACCAGTCTAGAAGGATATTTTGAGACTAAAAGTTGAAAGGATTTTAAAGAGATAATGTCAAAAGTTAGAGTTTATGTAATCAGAAAATAAAAGCACGCTTCCCATGGGAGCCCACGGGGTGGGGTGGGGGGAGGGGCTACTCTAGTGCCATCAAGGACCCTTTGGCCCTGACCGGCCTCTGGTGGCCCTGGTGTCAGAGGATGGCGGCCAGGCCAGGGAGACGGTGACGCAAGGCAGTGGAGGTCAGGCCCTCAGTGCCTGGCCCTTGGGCTTTCTCAGTGCACGGCGGAGTTACCGGGCCGAGAGGAGGCTGGGACCCTGGCAGATATTTCATGACGGGTGAGGCCAGACGCTGTTAGTCCCGGGAGCGGGGAGGCGAGTGGAGACAGGTGGTGGAGGGAGGCATGGTCCCAGAGGAAAAGAGGGCGATCACAGAGTAACTCAGGTGGAGGAGAGGCAGATGCCATGGAAATGATGAGGGTGAGCAAGCTATGGGGAATGGCTTTGGTTTTAGAAGCGAGGGGGGTGACATTGGCTGAGGAGGGGCAGAGGGGGGCTTTCAGACTTGGCAAGAGGGAGAAGTTTGGGCTCAGCTTCTCTGGGTTGCTGATCACCGTGCCAGTGGTTCTCACGTTGGGGAAGTTTTATCTGCAGCACATATGGCAGTATCTGGAGACATGTTTGGTGGCTACCGCTGGGGAGGGGTTGCTATTGAGTTCTGGTGGGGAGAGGCCAGGGCGCCTGCTGAATGCCCTGTGTTGCCCAGGACAGCCGCCATGACCAAGAATCGTTCAGCCCCAGCTAGGAAACCCTGTCGCCTTTGGTCGACGGTTCTCAAACGTGTCCCAGGAGGAAACCCTCAGGTCGTAGTATGCTTTGTGGGATGTTGTGCAGCACTGATGTCTTTTTTTTATATATATAATTTTTTAAAAGGATTTATTTATTTATTTATTTATTTATTTATTTATTTATTTATGGAAGGGAGGGAGGGAGAAAGAGAGAGAGAGAGAAACATCAATGTGTGGTTGCTGGGGGTCATGGCCTGCAACCCAGGCATGTGACCTGACTGGGAATCGAACCTGCGACACTTTGGTTCGCAGCCCGCACTCAATCCACTGAGCTACTCCAGCCAGGGCTGCAGCACTGATGTCTTTAAAGAACACGGTAGATGTTACTCCAGAGCAGCCGCCTCGCTCAGGTTCTCGTGGCCGTTCCAGCCCTCAGCACAGCCCTGGCCTTGGCCGTGATGGGCACGCCAGAACCAGTCAGGCTGATCCCGTGGGAGTCGGGATGAGTCTCCAGTGTTAACCTCTGAGCGAGGTAACACAGTGATTGATTCCTGTCCTTGTCACCATGTACGTTTAGCCCTCAGCGTGCTCTTGCCACACTCCCAAGCGGTGGTGTTTGTGGTGCCGCAGGGCTGTTGTCTGCTCGCCTCCGCGATGCTTCCCCAGCCAGCGTCAGCCTGCGACTGTGCGACCCTGAAGGTCTCCGGGGGCAGGCTCGCCAGTTTGGAGCCACGCAGGATTCTGTGCAGCATTGCCTTTTCTTTACCTCTCGATCAGGTAGCACACCTGTGAAGCCGCTTCTCCCCACCTGTTGATATTCAGAAACCGGTCAGTGCTACTCTGGACTGAGGACCGTTTGCAACGAGATGATGTCAGAGCATCCTCGAAGGAAAGAGGAAGGGAGAGGTGTGGTTACCTCATCCGTCGCCAAGAGCCAGACCGGGTCCACAGGGTGTAGGCGGCAGTCCCTGTCTGAACTGCAGTTTTCTTGTCGTCGAGGCTACCGCCGGTTTCCTGCAGTTTGCCGAGGGCCCTCTGCAGGTGCATCAGCCCGTTTCGGTACCACACACAGAGGCCCTCGTGGCCTCCAGTTTGCAGCGTGGAATTCAGATTTTCAGCCTGCGTTTTGCACAGACAGATGCCCTGAATCCAAATCTTCGGCCATCCCGGCCACCCTTTGGATGGGACCAGGTGGCCACTGAGATCCCTCTGAATGTCCACACGCTCCAGTTTTATTGCTTAGAAAGTTTTCAAAGTGTCCCGGCAAACTCCGAGCTCTCGGCTGTGCTCTGCAGTGATGCTCCTCACCTTACGAATGGAGACCACCTCCCACGTGTCTCTCGGTCAGACGGAGCTGACTCCTGAGTCCCAGACGTCTGCCACTGGCATCCTGCACCCCAGCAGTCCGGGCGGGTGTGCAGCGTAGGTCATGCTCGTTTTTCTGTTCTTTCCTAGGGATTAATCCACAGTTAGAATTAAAGCAACAGAATTCCAAGTATTCCTTCTTTTTCAGGAATTGTACCTTCGTTACAACTGCTCAGGGAAGGCAATTGTAACGAAGCCGGTTGGTAGATGTCTCCTGTCCAAAGGGACCGCCGTCACACGCTGTTTCCAGTGTCAGTGACGCGAGTCTGCTTAGTTACCGAGAGCGCAGCGAGCGAGCTCGGCCTCTGTAAGAACTGGATGAGGACAGGCCGGTCCCTCTTCACGGCTGGTTTGTGCTCCCCGCGTCTCAGTGTGCGGTGGGGCATCCTGGCGGAGACGCCAGCTGCTGGCGCCACTCAGAAACTCAGCACTTGGGTCCCTTCTTCGCCGCCCCAGACACTTGAGACGTCGGTTCACTTCTTTCAGAGTCTGCTCTGCATTAATCCTTTCTCTCGTTGTACATTAAAAAGATGTTTAATGGTGGTAAGATACACGTAACATACAATACAGCACCTGAACCATTTTACAGTTAGCCGTCCTGACTGTTGTGTTGCTCATCGTGTTAAGTATCAGGCCGGCTAAAAAGTCCATTACGGTTTTTTTCCATAAAAGAAGAGACACATTTTTCATTTTCTCCAATAACTTTATATAGATTTGGATATTTTGAGTATGTTGGCTTAGCTCTTGCTATTAGCTTCTAGTGGGTAGAGGCCAGAGGTGCTGCTAAACATCTTCCAATGCATGACAGCCCCACAGCAAAGAATTATTTGGCCGAAACATCAATAGTACCAAGAAACTTCGCAAACCACTTTTGACATGTTGGATCAATCACAGCACCTTCTCCATACACTGCACAAATCTTTTTTTTCTTTTTTTTTGCATTTCAGTTGTGTGTTTACCATTCTTGAAATAATGAAGCGTAATACGCCGAAAATGTTGTGTATCTTCTACCTTCAGTGTTAAAATGGCTGCACACAAATCCACCAATTTTGATGTGTGTTTTTTTTAATGCACGCTGATATGACATCTGTCACAATATAATCTAACAAAATTGTTTCAAATGTAGTTAAAGGCAGCTAAGTGCTCCTAGAGCTATTGTACGGAAAAAAGCTAACGGACTTTGTGGCTGGCCCCATACAGTCACATAGCCGTGCAACCAGTCTCTGGAACTCTTGTTTTCCCTGCAGAACTGAGGCTCTCACCCCATTAAACAATCACTCCCCAACCCCGTTCCCTCTAGCCTCTGGAAACCACCGTTCTGCTTTCTGTCTCTGCAAGTCTGACTCCTCCAGGGGTCTCTTGGAAGTGGCATCGTGGAGTATTATTTGCCCTTTCGTGCCAGGCATATTTTACTTAGCACAGTGTCCTTGGAGTTCATCCACGTTGCAGTATCTGGTTTTTTCTTTAGCTACGCCAGTTCACACTTGGCAGCTGGTTTCTTAGAAAAAAACTGCCTTTCTTAATTTGCTTTTCATTCGCCTTACAGAACGTCCAGGCTGGTGAGTGCAGGTGTGGGGGGTGCCAGCGCCCCCCAGGGTCTCGGTTACAGTCCAGCTGGTCTCACGACAACAGGAGCTCTTGGGTGTAGAGAAGAAAGCACATGGCAGGTCCCATCATTATGCCCAGAGCCACCTTAGGACTCTACAGCCCTTGGACTCGCGGTGGCCCCCCGGGAGTTCGCAGGAGCACAGCTGCGAGCAGGAGGCTCCGGGAGGGAGGGAGGGAGGAGGGCGAGTCTCCGGCCGGCGCTGGGCGTGCTGTTCCCGACGGTATCACTCCTCTCTCGGGATGCGCTGGCTCGGCTCTGGGCTTAATGATCAGCAGGATCGATGTCCTCAAATGCCAGTTCTCAGACTGCCTCTCTGTCAGGTGAGGCCCCGTGAGCCTGTTGGTTGGCTTCCTTTGTCACAAGGCGGGCTGGGCTTACAGCCACTGAAGGTCGTGGACTTTTATTGGCGCGTTACTGAAATGAGGCATTTGTGGCGCCGGCGCTGTGTTGTTTCTGCTGACAGGGCCCGCCCACGTGTCTGTGTTTCTAACATGTGGTTAGCCCGGTCGCTTTGTCTAGCCTGGGATTCTGCCTCGCAGAGGTTCCTCGTGAACCGCCATCCATGGCCTTCTTCCACGGAGAAGGGTAGCTAGGAGGTCCGTGCGAGGAGCCTGGAAGAGGAGAGATCGAGTCGGGCCATTAGTGTGTGTGTGTGTGTGTGTGTGTGTGTGTCAGGGCAGCGTGCTGGCCCCAGAAGCCCTGGTCTGGCCTTGGGCTGATCAGTACATGACTTGGGTGAGCCCCTTCACCTCTCGGAGCCCCCATCTCCTCAGGTGTAGAATGGGCAAGATGGGCCCTGCCCTGCCTCCCCACCCACCGGATCGGAGGGGGTCCCTGGAAAGGTGCCGATCACTGTCCTCTGTGAATGGGGATTTGCTATCCGACCTTCAAGCAACGTCAGCACCATCGTATGGTGATGAAACCCACTTTGGTAGATTGAAGGGGGTCCTGGTAGCCATTTCTCGTGGCAGTGACCATTTGCAAGTCACCAGCATTTAAGTGACTGAGTGTGGGGAGTCTCCCACCCTCCTTGTGATTTGCCGCATGAGTGGCTGGTTTCTATGGTGACCTCAGGTCCTCCCACAACGACCTTGAACACAGCGTATTCTCTGGAAGATTGGGGTGGATACATACTTTAAACTAACTTCATATAATGGTTTTAAGCTGACTTGGAGCTTCAAAGCACAGTCAGCCCAGAACATCTCCACGTTGGGGGGCAGGGGGGATCAGTTTGCATCCTCTCCAACCTGCAGCCGCTAGGACCATAACTGTTGACCTGTCTGTGGGCATTGTTTCTCTCTTTAGATAGAATCATAGGAAGTTGGAGCTACATAAGTATGTCAAGAAGTTCCTAAAGGCCATAAACTAGGGCTTTTAATCCCCCCTCCCTCACCTCCTGTATCCTTCTTAACAGCAAGCAGGGTTCTCAATAAGCACTTAATAAATCCCCGAATCTACTAATAGATGACACCAGTTTTAGGGACCACCAAAAAAAAAGTGTAGACTATGGGACCCAGGAGCTCAGAAGCTTTGTAATGAGCACAACAGGAAGCAGCCTAGCTGGAGCCAGAAAGAGCCCTCGGTGAATTCGGTGAATTCGGTGAATTAGGCAGCCACAGTGGGTGCCGGGGAGAGCAGGTGGGTGGCCAGTCCGCATCGCTCCCTGACTAGTGCATAGATTACACAGCTAGCACAGCAGGGTGTCCGGAATAGCAGTGATCAGTGACATCAGGTGCATTAAAAGGATGTTGTCAGAATCTTGAGGTCGATTGCTATCGCGCAGAGAATTTTCCTGATCTAAACCACCGGATTTTCCTGCCCTCAGCCCTCCATTTACTCCTTCGCTGGCATCTGCTCAGTTTTCAGCCAAATCAAGGTCAGGCTAAAGAGGAGATTTGGATGGAAGTAAGCTGGCTAGCCAGACTCCTGCAGTAATGCTCAGTGATTGAATTCTCTGAAGCACCAGCTCCTCTGTAATGAAGTCCTCAGTTCTTAAGTATCTTCAGCAATCAGGTGATTCGGTATTAACCACAGCCAGCTTGTTGTTTCCCCGTTTTCTTCCAAAAATAAGATGGTGAAATCCCAGGAGCTAGCTGGGGTTGCAAAAAGACAATCTGAGGCGTTTTCATGCGTGCTATTCCACATGCAACTTTGAGCCTTAAAAAGCCTCGGTGGAACAGGACAGGAACAAGGCGGGAGAGAAATCAGCCTGCCGCCGCCGTCACCCTGGGGCCCCGCAGCCCCAGCCAGACCTCCCGTTGTCCAGGCAACCCCTGGCCGCTCAGAGGCCACAGCTGCCGGAGTGGGGAATCGGGGCTGCAGAAAAAACCCCGTCGCCAAGAGGCATTATTCCCGCTCACTCTGAGGACAGCAGGTCCGAAACAAAATAAAACAAAAGGTTCATTTACAGCACGGTTCACAGCGTGTTTTCCAGCACATTTGACATCAGCCTGATGTTGGGTCTTTTTTTTTTTACACGGTAGCTCTTCTCTCTACTCCTTCCCAGTTATGTAACACGTCCCTCTACCTGCTGTGCTATGTGTACCCCTGGTGGTGACGTTTTGGTCGCTGGCCTTTCTCCTTTTGTTAACAGTACTGCATTGCTAGAGACCCTGGGTGACGGGTAAAGCGTGTATTGTGGAGACCTTCAGACTTCCTGTCCTCATTCTCCAAGCGTGTTTCCAGCAGCCGAATTTGCAAACGAGTTCTTCAGATTTTTTATGTTTTTAATGTTGAAGGTGATTGATAATGCATTCACCAATATCATTTTCCATGGACTGTTTTGGCAAAAATAGTTTATGCTGCCTCTGGAGCTGGATGTAACGTTTTTGACTGAGGGCTTTCTAGCATTAATCTAAACCAGGGCTTGATTTAGAATAACCTACTTTCCACTCCAAGGATGTTTTACTAAGACAGGCTTGGTTATAAAGTTTTTCACTGGGTATTTTAAAACGGTGAAAATGCTTGTCTGTAAATGCAGTAAAGTGTCTCGGTGATATATTGATCTTCCTTATTTTCTTGCCTCTCTTCTTACCAGACTGTGGGTGGTAACATTTGAAAAATGTTTTATAGGATTTGGAGTGCAACATTTTAAGCCAAGAAATTGAAAACAGGGGACAAAACAAGGAGATAGGGGAGGGAAAGCATCGATCAAGGTCACATCTGTAGATTAAGGATTTGATGGTAGCAAAGCTAAGAAAGGCAAGTTTGTGTTTCTTAATAGGCAAGCGGCACCAAGAAGCATTGGAGAACCCACCTGGTCTCAGACGTGAACAGGCGTTCTCTGCCACATAAAATCCTAAAATTATGGACAAGTTAGCAAAAGTCCCAGGTTATGGCGCTGCACTGTGGGAACTTACTAGTCTGTTTACCTGCAAATGACTTCGGTGCCCAGGAGGGAGCCAGGGTCAAGACGGTGGGTAACTGGAACCCCCACACGGACTGTTCCCGTGAGATCCAAAGCCCACCCATCGTGAAGGAAGCACCACGAATGGTGTCAAAGGTGCATTTGCAGAGGGTACAATAAGGCCTGCAGGGGAGCGGGTTCCAAGGCCGTGTGGAGTGACGCCTTGGGAGGAAGGGCTGTCGGGAGCGTGGGCGAGCGGGTGCAGGTGAGCTGGCCCTCACGCCACTGTCTCTTCTCTTGCAGCACATCGGGCCCACCCCTCTGGCCGGGCAGCACCTTCTTCAAGAGAAATGGAGCCCTTCTCCAAGGTAAGTCCCTCGAAGCCCCTCTCCACCTCACCCCTCTCAAGACTCCCCTGTGCTCCGTGTTGATCCGCAGGGTTCTGCCCTGTGGACGAGTGCGACTGTCACGGGCTGGGTCTGCTGGCCCGGTTGTGTCTGTCTCTTCCTGCGCACACCTCCCGGTTGCTCCGAAGTGTTCGTCTGGAGCCAGGACTGCTCCTTGGGTCTGCCGTTACTGGTCATATTCTAGAAAGGAGTGTTTGGCTTGCTTTGGTGCAGCAGGAATTGCGTGGCTGTTGGGATGTGGCTGTAGCAGGAACTGGGCTGGTGAAAACCAAACCCCGTCGCGTGTCTTCGGTGCTTGGGCCGGTGAGGGTGGTCATGGGTGTTTGGGCACTTTGGTCACCGTGGATGCCCCCGGGTTCCTGGCTGGCATGTCATGGCTGTGTGTGCCCGGGAGGGTGACTGTGGGCTTGCTCGGAGGCTCAGAGTTCAGACACCCCTCCCCTGGCCCTACAGGCACCCTGTGCAGGGGGACATCCCTCCTGCTGTTCAGCTCATGGTCAGCTGCTCTGCCCAAGTTCCTATGCTGTGTGCTCAAGGGATTCACAGTGTCTTTCATCTCCACTTTCGCAATTAAGTTTCTTCCAAAGTCGCCAAAATGAAAGAATAATAACTGGCTAAAAAAATAGCAATAAGATATATGCTCAATACTTTTAGAATTTACTTTGGGGTTACTGCTGTTTTGAGTATCTGCTGTATACATGAGCTGGAATTGGCGGGCTCCTTAAGGATCTTCCAGGTTCCTGTCCCCACCAGCCTGTGTTGACTGGCCAGGTGTCGGGGTGGCACAACAGGCCGACAGCAGGTGGATGTGGTTGTACCCGGGCTTTCAAACTGTGCTGGGCCTATGGTGGGGGCTCCAGTGCGTTTGGTTGGCTCGGAGCTGTGTGGTGGGTTTAAGCCTCCAAAGTATGTGCAGAGGGATGGAGCGGGTGTGAAGAGAGTAGAATTCTGTGAGTGTGGCTGAGAACAGTGGCGTTCATCCTCGGGGTTCTGGGGCAGCTCGGACAGCTGTGAGAGCCGGCACGGTTCTGGGCTGTTTTACCAGCTCTGCAGTCGTCCACCGTCGTTCTCCCAGCTTGTGAAATCAGGGAGTGAAGAATTTCTTTGCATTTTTGCTTGGTACAGGGTGACACTTAGGCAAGGAGGTTTGTTCAGTTTTAATTGTAATGACCACCCTAGACATCATCAATATTTAAGAAAAAAGGGAACTCCGTCAACTTGCAAAAATTCATACGTGATTTTTTAAAGATCTGTCCTCCCTTCAGATAGATACATGGAGTGTGATGCGCAATAAGCCTTCGGCCTTCTTCAAGTGCATTGCAGCTGTGTGCCTCTGTGCTTTGCCTCTCTACATCGACAGCAGTGACTATCGTCTGGGTTGGGACTGGTTTCAGAAAAGGGATTTTATTTACTTAGACTGGATTTTATCAATCCATTATTCTATAGGATTTTTACTCATTAAGTTTCGCATTGGATAAGATGTGCTCTAAACATACTGGTTTGGGGTTATTTCAGGCAAAAGCATGAGGGAAAACATTGATAAGTTTTCCGAAGTGGAGTGATTTTGCCGTGAGAGTCTCATCTCACGGGTGGGAGACCTTTTCCCCTTCCCGGGAGGGTTACCGGTTCTGATGACTCGGGGCTTGGAGAATGAAGTTACCGTGGATGTCAGACGCTCGCTGAACCCACATCCGGTTCATTGCCGCCCATTTATCTAGTCGGATATGCGAAACTCAAAAGGAGTTTGGAGAGACTTGGGGAGTGTGGGCAGGGATTTCTTAACTTTTTATCAGTGATATTTTTTCATTTTCTGGATCTGCATGTTAAGTTGTTGAGACGTTTTTATCGTGACACGATTCTTCGAACGATGTGCCTGTCCTTCCTAACCAATGCCTTTGTGTTCCTTTGGTGGCGCTGCTGGCTCCTCAAGAAGTCACTCGAGCCCACAGGCAAAACTTACACAAAAAGATACAGGTGTGTGAAGAAGGGGGTCGCCCTGTCATCCCAGCAGAAGGGTCAGGTCGTTAAGGCATTACCTGACTTAATGCTCGCTTTTGCATCTTTACACTTGACATTTAAAAAATATGCACACGTACTTTCTTGTTTTCCTGTAGCAAGCAGGAGGACATTTTTCTAGAGATCAAACTATAGGCAAGAACTCTGGTAATAGGTTCCAGCCACAAGGAGCAGGGTTCCCTAAAGAGCCCAGTGCCTAGACGTGGGATAGAAGATGAAACTCGGTCACTCTGGGCAACGCAGACCCAGGGACCAGCCAGCATCAGACGCAGACCTGGCCGCACCTGCTACACAGGGAGGCCCTGCCGGGCGGAGTGGTCTCGGGCTGAGCTTACCAGAGTGCAGGGGCCGCAAAGGAAGCAGACCTGTCACGGTGTTCACAGGACAGCCTTGTGTGTGTCAGGAGGGCTGGGAGCCTAGGGATTGTCCCTTTCGGGGAGAATTGACACTTGGGCAAGGCTTTGAAAGCTAGGTAGATGGGGGCTGTGGCAATGGGAAACAGCGTTGCCAGAAGGGGAAGCAGCAAGAGTACACAGGTGGGAGAGGCTCACGGGAGCCTCCGCGTGGGGACCTCCTGGGGGAGGGGCGGGCGGCGAGCGAGTCAGGGGCACTTTGGGATAATGACATCACGCACGCCAGGAGACGCATAAACGGAATAACGGGGTGTCTGAGGAGGAATAAATGGACGTTAAAATCTACAGTGAGCGGAGCAAAATGACATAATGGTTACAGCGTTGTCTGGCAGTGGTTTGGTTTACACGCTGTTGAGCAGAAACGTAGCGCAGTTAATTTTTTTCCAGCCTAAAAACCAATTGCGGGAATTAACCGGGAGTACTCGAGGTCCTACTCGAGGGCGGGCCGTGTTTTGGTTCTTGCAGAACCGCTGGCAAGAGGGCCCGCTGAATCACCTCGCCGTTTTGAGGATAATGGGGTAAGATTTGGTTTGGATTACACCAGGCATGGGTAGTTAACATAATTGGTCGTTTCATCAATTCACAGCATTTATTTTAAAGGCCATTTAGGCTGCTAGAGACAATTTTAGAATGCGAGCCGTTCGCGTCAGCTAGAGAGCACTTCAGCGCTTGTCCCAGCGACGGAGACCCAGCAAAGTGCCGGCAGGGGACGAACCCCTTGTTCCCCGGGGGCCTGGGGGCCCGGGTCCCGGCCTGCAGAGGAGCGCGGCTCCTTCCGGGCCCTGCAGGGCTGGCCAGCTGACAGCTGTCTCCAACCGTCCCCTCTGCGCGTCTCCATTTGTCTCTGTTTTGGGTTTTGTGTGTCCGAAATAACATTTTTAATTTTATTAAGTAATGATGTCTCTCGTTTTCCTAATTAAAAGGGTGAAGGGTTTTATAACTTTTCCCTTTTCCAACCCCCCCACCCCCCAGTCCTCCTCCTCCCCCCACCCCCACACGTTGCATTCCCCCATCAAACTTAAAACTAGGTGACGTTCAACATCACCCTCAGGTGAATTATTTTAATGATCAGTGATTCCTCGTTAAACACATTTCTCACCCCTGGCCTGGCCCTTCATCTGGTCCCCAGCGGTTTCGCCCCAGCGCAGCAGACGGCATCGCCATTCTTGTTTGGCTCAGGCCTTCTCCTGGAGGTGGCTGCCGGCCACCTCCCCAATCTGATGCGCCCAGCTAGCCTTCTTGGGCCCTCAGGTCTCAGGGCCCCCCCGGGGAGTTTTGTTCCAGGACAGGCTGCTGCCTGCACAGCTCTGTGCCAGCTGACCACTCGGACCTCCCCCTCCCCCCGTCTTTTACTCCCGGCTCTCCTCTGAGCAGGCGCTCCCTGCCCACCCACACGACCCACCGGCAAGCATTTCTTTATTACCCATCGCTGTGTGTCCGGCACCGGAGGAGACTGGAGTTCCCAGGGAGGCCCCGGGCCTGCCGCCTGCACCACGCACAGCCCCCTCTGGGGTCGGAGCACACGTCCCCGCCCTGCACAAGGAGGGCTGATGCAGCCACGGCGCTGACACCAACACCGACACCCTGCCAGCCCTCCTCGCCCTCCTCCCTCCACCTTCCTTCTCTCTTCACCCTGGGATCAGGCCACTAATTAACATTAAATCCATTTCTGTCGGATCCAGTAGCGGAATTACAACAAATTCCATAACACACATAACAGATTTTTGTTTCCACTCACTTCTGACAACCCGCTGGATGAGCTGATGAAACGGAAGGAAGACCCTCCAGGCGTGTGCACTGGGCAGAGCAGGGCAGCGCTGCGGCAAGGCCTGAGAACGGGGGAGAGGAAGCCACGGTCAAGGCTGTCGGGTGGACATCATTCCTGAGGGTGCACGGAGCATGGCCCCTGGGGAAACGTGCGTGAGGTTGACGATGGCCAGGAGATGACTTGCTTGGGGGGGAACGCAAGTTTCCCAAGTTCTAGGCTGGCTTCGCATACTTCCTGTCCTGGGAGGCCTGTGATGTACCGCCCCCTCTGCACAGCCCTTATGCTCAGCCGTAGCTCTGCCAGGCGTTTTTACTGCCGGAGCGTATGCGGCCCCTCACTTTGGCTGCATTCCATGCCGTGGCAGTCTCGAGAGCAAGTGCTCAGTATATCAGAAACACGTTAGAGTGGGAAGTGCACTGGATTACGAGTCGGGGGAGGGGCCTGGCTTCCAGTTCCAACACTGCCACTTGGTGAACTCTGTGACCTTGGGCAAGCCACACGGCATCCTGAGGCTTCATCGTCTGACCCGGGCTTGAAGGAGCAGACCTCGGGGATGGCGGAGGCTTCCTGTGGAGCACCAGCGCCATTCCGTTCTAGCAACTTCCCTAAAAGTAGGTCAGGGTGGATTCTGAGGCTTAGCTGTAGCCCAGCGGAAAAGGAATGCTCCCCTCAGCCAGCTGTGTCTGCAAACGCAGCCAAGGAGCGGGAGGAGGGTGGTGCAGGCGGCCAAGGATCCTGCTCCTCGGACAGGATGATTCTCAGAGGTCTCCCGGGTGATTACCGGTTTGGGCAACCTGGGCTCGAACCCTCTCCTGGCTTCTTGGGCAACTGGCTTCACCTCTCTGTAGGGATAACGATAATGATGCTTACCTGTCTCAAGGGGTTTTTGTGAGGATTTGATGCATTCATGTTAGTAAAGCATGTAGAACATGCCAAATTCCCAGTCAGAGTGAGTCGTGATATTTGACAAAACTTGGGGACTCTTGGGGAAATAGGGCTAACGTTTCCTGGGTCCGCGAAACACTTCCCTTGTCCAGTGGGTGGGGCAGCAGTCTGGGGGGCCCCGAATCCTGTTGGATTTAAACATAGATCTGAGAGACAGGTTGTGCATCTATCTCTTTGTCTCAGATCTCTTACAAGTAGGACCGCTTCCTGGGGAGGTCACAGCAGGTGCGTGGATAGCTGTGCAGAAGAGCACAGGTTTTAAACCACATCAACCCGGGTTCAAATCCCTGCACCTCTGGGCACCAGCTGCTTGATGATCTGTAATGTGGGGCCATGAGACATGTCTCCCAGAATCTCTGTGGACGTGAAAGGGCAAAGTGAGCATGCAAATGGCCACCCAGTCCAGTGACCGGCACCTCGCAAATGCTTGATACAAGCGAAGGTTTTAGCCTTTGACGCTGTTTCATGCGTAAGGTTTCTGGTCACTAACCCTGGCTCCTGTGTTCCAGGTGAAAGTTCCAAAACCTGTCCAAGGAGGGGTCTCCCAGACTCCTCTTCACGTGGCTCCCACTCTCTCCACCAGCCCCACTGGTGTGTCTGCTCCAACTGAACCAGGACAGTGCTGCCGGACTCTGGGGTCTGCCAAGGCCTCAGGTCTCTCATCCCTGGTGCTGCTCTCCTAAGGGTCGTAGGATCCCAGCGTCTGTGGGGTTTACCCACCCTCCCCAACACCTTTCATTCACATTTGGTCGCAGCCCCAGGCTCTTTGGCTTCTTTGATCTAATCTGTTCCACAAGCTGACTCTTTTGTCCATTTTGAAAATGAGGGCATCTCCCTAATGCATGAGTCTCCTGATTCTTGCCCTCAGGCATACCAGTCCCCGCCCCCCACCCCCCCAAAAAACAGTAATAATGGAAAGGAGAAAAAGAACCCTCTCTATACTTCCCCCCGCCCCCCCCCCCCCCCCCCCCCCCCCCCCCCCCCCCGGTCCTAATTGCCTTCTGTCCTCTTTGACCGAGAAGCCCTTTGGATTTTAGGAGGGGCCCTTTCTCCTGGCATCGTTTGCCGTATTGTTCTGCATGGAGGTATTGGGGAAGAGATTCATGTAATTGCAATAACAAAGTCAGCTGGCTGGTTCTGTTTGCCATCAGGGGTGTCGGAAGGGGTTCTGTTCAGCTCTTCTAATGGCCCACATTCGAGGTGGCCCCTGAGAACATGTTTTTGAGTTTATTTTTTAAAAGACATAAGGAGAGCTATTTTTAAAGAAGCATTTGGTCAGTTCTGACCTTCACTGTCTCTTGGGATCCCAGAGTTGCGCAATCTGCAGGTGCCCCAGCTGCCCGTGTGCCAGCAGCCTGGCGTGGAATCTGCCAGAGCATCAGGTGATAGCCCGTGTCTTCCTGTCTGACCTTCATGCCAGCCACTCCCTCTACCACTGGCCATTGTAACCATTTATCCAGCATTGCACCTGAGACGGCAGCAGTCCTGCAGACACACAGGCAGGGCGTCAGAGTCGTTGGCAGCCCGCCTGGGGACGTGGCCCCGAGAGCTTCCTCTGGGCCCTGTCGGGAGTGAGGGTACATCCCTGAAAGGAGTTGCTCACGCTCGTGTGTGTCTTTCCACATGCCAGGTTTATCAAGGGAGACCCCCCCACCCCCAATAAGCCAGTAGAGAGCCACAGACAGGTAACGCACAGGGGTGGAGCGGAGGTCCTGCAGGGCTTGGGACACGACCCGGGGTGCAGCCTAGCTCAAGTGTTGGGTGGTCAGAGCTCTGAGCTCTTGTAGCTCAGGAGGGGTGGGGGTCACATTCAAATCGGTGTCGAGATGGAGTCCTTATCTTCGTGTCCAGACTTGTGGTTTTTCGGTGTTCCGGGCCCTTCCCAAGAGCATTCACGTTATACCCCATTTCCTCAGCCTTGACACAGCCCTTGACATCGCTGTCATGGCTGACAGTGACTCCATATTAAATTGTCAGCGGTGTCCAGAAAGTCTGCTCTGCTCTTGCTACAGACAGCCGGGCACCTGCTGGGCAGGTGCCTGTGAGCAGACCCTGCCGATTCAGGGTGATGTTCAGTAGGAGGGGGACACTGAGGCTGGAGCTCAGGATGGGGACATTCATGGTGGAGAGGGAGCTCTGGAAGTTGCGAATCCAGAAATGACATTGAAATTACATGCGCAGATGAGAATCTTAAGGGGTATAGAATACACAGAGGAGAGGGTCCACGCCGAAGACCCAGATTTACGAAAGAAAGAACGGTACCTAACAATGATGATGACAACAACAACAAAGAAGTAGCTTAGTCAGGAGCTGGAGGTCACTGAATGGAGGGCACAGAGTTTCAGAAGGAGGGACGGGCAGAGACACCAGGGGGATGGGGCTGAAGAGCGGCCCCCAGTGGGCTCTGACCACTGAAAGGGCGCCAGGGCCTTCCGTGGGCAACCACCGATCTGCTCTCTGTGTCCGTGGACCGCCTGCTCCGGACATTTCATGTCGGTGGGATGGTACCAGATGTGACCTGTTGTGCCTGGCTGGATATATTCCTCTATGAGCCTTATGCAGTAAGCAGGTGCTGCTACTCCCATTTTGTAGATGGGAAAAGTAAGGCCTGCGGCAATTTCCGTGCTCAAGGACACCTGGACACACACTAATCGTTGGCTCGGAATGGCATACATAGGTCTAAACAGCTTTCCACTTTAGGTGCTTTAGCTATTCTGAAGTATTTTGCAGACTGGGGTTGAAGAGAATCCTGTTATCGTGCTTAACTACACTTTATGACCCAATGACAAGACAAAAAAGTGGGGAATGAAAACTTGTGTTTTCTTCCATTCAAGTCATTAAGGCACCACGTTTCTTTTTGTCTCCACACATGGCTTCTATAAACAGCTAACTTGGAGATACTTTGCAGACTGGGTAGAGAGCACGGGGAGCCCTGCCCTTTGTCAGAGATGAATGTCTGTCATGAGGGGGACCCACCCCTTAACACAGTGACTATGTCCTTTGGGTCTATCTGAATTTGATGCTGTTAGGTAGATATAGATATTATTATACCGATTATAAATCACCCACAGACATATTTCCTTAGAGTTTAAGCATTTTTGAGCATTTAAAACCTCTGGAAGTGTTTTATTGTCTGTGAGATTATGTGAGCCAGATTATACAATGCGGAGATTAACGACCTTCGATCACGGTGTGCTGGGGAACCCGCCTTTGTCGGCGAGCTCGGTCTTACACACAACCGACTGCAGGGTCGTTCCGCTGGAAGTCCTGTTTACCTTGCTCAGAAGGAAGTGCTGAAGTATTTGTATACAGTTGCCAAGAGGTTTATGATGAAGAGTTTTTAAAAACATACTCAGAGTGAGCTGTTCACGTTGCAGTTTCAGAAGTGAACTTAAAAGGATCCACCTGTAAACTGCAAGAGGTCAAGTTTGTATTCTTGTTTGGTTCCCTCGACAACTGAAAGGTGTAGCTGAGAGCAGTACGTGCCACTGTGCGTGATAGGTCAGGATGCTAGCATGTGTGCATGCTGGTGTGTGTGGGTGTGGGTGTGGGTGGCCCTTGCACTCAGGCATTTGTCACTGCTTGTCGTGAGTCCCCATGAATAAATTTTTCCCTTCCATCTCCCTGCCCCTCTCCCTCTGGGGTCTCCATCCCACCCAGCTCTCCTTGTGGCCTTCGCAAATGATGGCATGGAGATCAAAGATGGCAGTTTTTAAGTCAGACGTACCTGGGTTCGTGTCCTGCCTTGCCACCTAATTGCTGTTGTCTTTGGAAAAGTTATGTGAAGTTTTGTGAGCTACTGTAAAATACAAAAATACCAGTCTTGCAAGAATTGTATAGTTATTGTGAGGATTAGGTGATGACAGTCTGTTTAGCATGTATATAGCATACAGTGGGTGCTTCAAGTCCAGGTGTCACCGCACGACTGGGAGAGACGAGTATGGACCTGGGAGCTGGCCAGTGTTGGCCGCAAAGACCAACGTCTGCCTCGCACCTGCCACGTGACCTTGAGCGAAGCATCTAATCTGTTCAAGCCACCCCTTTCCAGGCAAACAGATAGGAGTGCTTTGTGGGGTTCTGTGGGAACAGAGACAGCGTATGTGCAGGGCTGGCACAGCACCTGGTGATTATTGAGCGCTCAGGAGACAGAATTCATTATGTTTATGGTAGCATATTTGTGCTTTTTGAGGTTTTTCATACCTTTCCACTCCCCAGACAACAGGAACGTAAAAAGTCCTTCCCCCGTTGGCTGACGTTGTGCCTTCAGGAATATTTAAGACCGTTTTCAGGCTCCGAAGCGCCTGCCGCGCTAAGGCGAATGCCCACGAGATGCCCACGGGAGGAGCGGCGTCTGAGTTCTCAGCAGCTGTGCTCACTGGCACCTGTGAGTGCGTGACTGCGATCTTGCAGAAATGTGACACGGGGAGAGAAGGTCCCCTGGGGGCGGGGCTGCCGTGGCTTTGGATCTGTTTCTTCCTCCCCTTCGCATCTCTGAGCCGGAATATGAACCGTTTGCAAAGATTCTAGACAGAGATGAGGTGGAGGGAGAGTGGGGTGGGGAGACGTCCTTGCAGCGGTGGAGAACTTGAGAGAGTCATTGAAGGGAGCGTGCTAAACCGGTCCCCCACCTCGTGCTCACCGTGGCACACTGGGCCAGCCCCCTTTGGGCTCCGATTTTGTTTTTTACATGGGGCCTTTTCAGGGTGAGCTCACGGTGCTTATTCGACACAAATTGTAGTGAGGGCTTCGAACCACAGATCCGTGCCTGATGGCGTCTGCCCGCAGAGCTGCTGTGACCCAGTGTCGTTCCTACCCTCGGAGCAGGACGGTGAGCACAGCGGGGCCAGGAGAGGGTGACGCGTAGAAAGGCCACGTCTGTGTTCATCGTTTGTGGGTAGCATTTCTCAGACTCGGAGAGACTTCATTCTTTACGTTTTGTCACAGTTGGGAATTGAAACAATGAGGGAGTTTTCGGTCTCTAACTGTAGCGGCTGCAGTGGGCCCACGTCACAGGGCTAACTAACATGGGCGCCAAGAGCACCTCAGGGCATCAAGGGCACCCTTCTCCTCTGGCAGGGGCTGCCGTTTGCCCACCCTCACCCCCAGCTTCCAGCAGGTATTCCAAGTGGGAGGTGCCGGCTTCTTCCTACAGGAGCTCCCTGGCCCTGGGGACTGCTTGAGGGACAGGCACGTGACCCAATCCAAGCAGACTTCCACCCTGGTACTTCTTCTGTTGGATCTTGAAGCTCTGTGGATGCACTGGCACGAAAAGGCCTACTGTGTGTGGTCGAGCAGTGCTCCGGACAAGGCACCAAGGCAAAGAGGCAGGGACAAGGGGCGGCCACTGCCCTTCCCACGGTTGGATGAGAAGAGCTCCTAAATCCCCCCTTTTGCTTTACTCAGCTTGATTTTGGAGGAGGGGGGTTTGTTTTTGTTTTTGTCTGTCTGTCTGTTTTTCGGTATATCCAAGAACCCTGGCTAATAAAGACTCTCTAAATGAATAGCATCAGTTAAACTAAATATATATTACTGATGATTTCTGTGTGTCAGCGAAATTCCAAACTCTCTATTGTCCTAAGAGGCCCACTCAGCGGTCTGGCTGTCACTTGAAAGAGTAGAAGATGACTTGGAGAGCTTGCCAAGACGGCGACTTGACTTCAGCAAACAAAGGGTCCCAGGGATGATAACACTCATTCTTTCTGTCCCCCAGCTCAGCTTTGCCTCTGGTGGACACAGGCATGGAGAGGCTCACATTGAATTCACAAGGTGGCTGTAACCTCTTGTGCCACACACATCAGCTTTGAGTGTAACATTCCCCCAGTGTTTCCAGAAAACATTCTGAGCATCACTATAATTAGACTAGTCTGGATCACGTGACTCCCCGGACGGACCCGTCTCGGTGACCAGAGGGGCGGATCAGTTTCCCCTGGGGGTGGCAACATCACTTGGAAGCACAGGGAGGGATTTGGGGATGGAATGTTCTCCAGCTGCAAGGCAGGGTCAGTTCCCGAAGAAAGGAAAAGGAAATGCTCGTTGCAACAGTACACAGCCACTTTAAAAAAAAAACAAAGCCACGGATACAAAAATGTTAGGTTGCATGTGCAAGTATAGGTAGCTAGCAAGGGGAAGGTCTAAGGCCAGAATGCAGATCTTCCTATTTGAGACTCTTCCAGCTTTCTTTTCACGATAATGGCCGTCACCCTTGGGTGTGCAGGACTGCCAAGGTTTCAGGGCATATGGTGGTGTCGGTCAGCGTGATTTCCCAGAGGCCGAGTCAGTGATGACATTCACTTTCACTGGCAGGGCTGGGATTGCTGAAACGGGCTTAACTAGAATTGCCTCATTGGTGCTAAAGCTGGAAGGGAAAATGGGACTCGGCCTCCCCTTACTGAGGATTAGCCTCGAGCAACCACTGTGGACCTCTGTGACCTCAGGACCTCTGTGAACCCCCCTTGGCAGCCAGAGTTGATCCCCAGAGTCCCGACGTTAGAGTCCAGGATGCTAGGATAGCGGGCGAGCGTCTCAATCAGCTGGGGCTGCCGTAACAGAATACCACAGACTGGGTGGCTTAAACAATAAGACACATATTTCTCACAGTTCTGGAGGCTGGAAGTCCAAGTTCAAGGAGTGGGCAAGTTTGAAGTCTCCCGGGTCTCTCTTCGTAGCTTGCAGATGGCCATCTTCTCACCACATCCACGCCTGGCCTTTCCTGTGTGTGTGTGCTCGGTCCCTCTGGCCTCTGCTCCTCCTTATAGGACACCAGTCCTGCCGCACGAAAGCCCCACCTTTATGGCCTCATTCAACCTCAAATGCCTCTTTAAATGCTCTAGATTCAGTTTCAGTCCAACGGGGCCTTGGGGTTTCAATATGTGAATTTTGGAAGGGGCACAGTTCAGTCTGCAACAGGGAGCTACATGCATGTGTCTCACCAACATTCCGTGCTTTTTCCTGCAGTGTGCTGGGTCCCCCTCGGGGTGTGGGGATAGGAACCTGCATCTGGCGACAGAGACGGTCACTAAAAAGCCTTGATGGCTCCCTCGAGGAAGGGCTTAGATGGGGTGGAGGGAGGAAGTCGGGAGCCAGGGGGGCCTTCCCTGAAGGGCGCTGCTGGTGCAGTTTTCGGCTGCTGACCCTGCAGCTCGTGAGCCTGCCCCCCACCCCCGAACTGTTCAGCGTGGTCAGCTGCATTTCTCCATGCCAGTGCTGCTCCAGGCCCTAATACAAGAAGGGTGCCATGATATTTGCAGCAATGGCAAAATAAAAAAAATAAAAAAAAAAAACAAAACCCCCCCCCAAAACACTGATTCAGTCAAGCTCACAAACTCACGAAGCCCACGGCCAAGGCACAGGCCACAGATGGGGCGCGTGCAGCACTGTGGGTCCTGCGATGTGTGTGCTCCAAAGCACAGGAGAAACGGGTGAGCCCGGAGGGAGCTGGGGAGAGTCCCATGTCCCTTTTGGGCAGCTTCACCTGACCCTTCCTGTTCAGAAGGTGGGGAGATGACAGAAACGTGTTCTGGGCAGAACTGTGGGAGACGCTGATGAGCGTTGACTCTGGGGAGACGAGGGTGGCCGGGTGGTGGGGCCTCGGGGGGGGGGGGGTGTGATACAGATCTCCTGGTGACATGGGCGTATGCGGAAGGGTGAGGGACTGTGTCCCCTGATCACATAGGGCGGGGGCAGGGTGACTTGACTTGCAGCGGTCAGGGCTGGGGCTGGGGCTGGGGCTGGAAGGAGGTGTGAGCAGCCGAGCTGGCCAGGCGTGAGAACGGTGGCTGACCAGTCAGTCTGGGTGGAGTTGGCGGTGGCAGACAGAGGAGGAGGGTGGGGGGAGGTATTAGAGCCCCAGATACCATGCGTCTAGGATGCCTTTGCATTTCTCCATTACCCAGTCTACTTAGGAGAAAAAAAATGATTAATAATCACATCCTAAATCAGTATAATTTAAAAAGTAATGAAATTCCAGTTCAGAACCAAATGCAGCCTCTTCAATCTCACTTGCTAGTTCCCAGCTTAATTTTTAAAATTAAGACACCTCTAACGAGACTCGAAATTGTTCACCATCCAAAATGTAGTGAGGGGAAGACAGGCTGCTAACTGAGAAAATGGGGTCCATTCCCAAAGCGTCACTGGCGTGTGTGAGTGCATGTGTTGGGAAGCCAGGGGGCGGGGCGGTTCTGCTCCGTATGAGGCCATTTAACTATAAATGGTGTTTGTTAGACATGTGAGTCAATGAACTTGGAGAAAAACGGGATTGCCTAAAATAGCTTCTGTGCTACAGAACTGAGTTTGGCATTAGAGGGGGGCCTGGCTTTGAATCCGACTCTGACAATCATTCTCATTCTCTCTCTTTCTCACACACACACACACCACACACACACACACACACAAAACTACACACACATACAGCTACACATTCATTTACATATTCACGCCTTCTGGCTTGGTCAAATAGTAGACCGTGAGCTTCTGTTTCATCATCTGTAAGATCAGGATACCACCTACCTCTCAAGAGGTGAGTGGAATCATACGCCAGCCCGCACTCTGCGGCTGTGACTGGGCGGTCAGCCGCCAGGGCTCACAGGGAAAGTGTGCACCCAGCAGTCAAGGGCGGGGCTATCCTTGGGGTGTAGGATGGCAGCTGGAGCGGGGGAGGGGGCTCCCGGGGTGCTGCTCGTTCATCTGGGTGCTGGGTGCTTGGGTACATTGTGAAAATTCGCCAAGCTTTCCTGGGTATGTCGTTCCCATCAAAAGTTTAAAAAACGATGGGGCTGCAAACATTATATCGCGCCGGCCTGATTTCAGGTTTCTCATTATGCACGTGAACTGAACCTCGGAATTCTGACATGATTAAAGGAGACTGTCATAGATTTTATTAAATCGGTGCTGGGTGAAACACAAAACAACAAGAATTTCTTTCACAATTCAAGCGTGCTTTATCAAGGCCGCCGAACCTCCTCGGTATTGATATTGTTAATACAATATTTAGATTCCATTTTGAATGTGCCAGCTGGCAGAGATTACTGAAATGTCAATCTCTCCCAAGAGTGGGTTGTTGTTTTTCCCTTAACCAGCATTCATAACCAGAAAGCCAGGTTCACAAATGTACGTTACGGTGAATGTATGCAACTATAAGTGAAAGTAGGGGGGGAAAATGAAAACTTTTTAACAAAAACTTTGAGAAGATCTTAGCCAAAACACATAGAAAGCTCATATAAACTTTCAAATTTTACCTAAACAAAAGTGGTCTTTTTTTCTTATTCCATTCTCATATCTTGATGGACAAATATGTTGGTGAAGTAATTGATTTAGAAATTATTATTTAAATCTTGAATTTCAACGCAAGCATTTTCCTAGTAGAGAAAACACTGTTTTTGAGAATTTTTGAGATTGGGAAAAAAAAAAAGGCAGACCAGGGTTCGGGGAGGGGCAAATGGAGGAAGGGAGTCACAAGGTACCAACTTCTGGTTATGAAATAAGTCAGTCCTGTGGGTGTGAAGTGCAGCATGGTGACTGCAGCGAGCCACACGGCACTGCACAGGTGACAGTTAGGAGAGCGGATCTTAAAGTCATCACGAGAAAAAAAAAAATACCGCAACTGCGTAAGGGGATGGCCGGTAACCAGACTTTGGTCATCATCTCCGAATAGACACAAATGTCACGTCGTTGGGTTAAACACCTGAAACTAATGTAATTTTAGATGTTAACTATATCATCTCAATAAAACCAAAATCAAAAGTAAAATAAAAGCAGAGCAGTTCCCCTGAGATGTGTAGCCCCCGGCGGGACGTGGAATAACGGATCCTTTTTGAGAGCACGGACGGACCTTGGTGGCTGTACCATCGAGGGTGGCTTCGTCTGCAGCATCCACCGGGATGATGAAGGTGGGTGGGGTGCCTGCCGGACCACCGGAGCATCCGCTATCCTCGGTCAAACTCCATGTATCGGTCCTTTGTAAAGACTACATGGCTAATGCGGCCTCTTCACTTTTCTTTTTTTCTTTTTTTTTAAAATAAGTTAAAGGAAAGTATTTTTAAGTTTTTTTAAAATTTATTATTTATTTTTAGAGAGGGAAGGGAGGGAGATAGAGAGAGAGAGAGAAACATCAATGTGCCGTTGCTGGGGGTCATGGCCTGCAACCCAAGCATGTACCCTGCTGGGAATCGAACCTGCGACACTTTGGTTCGCAGCCCGTGCTCAATCCACTGAGCTATACCAGCCAGGGTGCCTCTTCACTTTTCAAATCTCATAAGAATGTGTTGTGATTTTTTAAAAAATGTTAGCATCATTATTATGTATATACTCAGACGTGGGTTTTGCCTCGAGTGTCCCGGCAGCGACGGCTGTGATCCTCCCGGTTTTCCAGGGCATAGGGAATCTCGGTGATGCCGGTGTTTGTTTTCCTGAAAGAGTTGAGAGTGTTACCGTATGTTTTCCTTTTTCAGTGAAGGTCGGGTGCCCACGTGTTCGGATTTTGACTTAAAGGTCGAAAGCCCATGAGAGCCTGAGTGGTGAACACGGTTCCGTCACCTGTTGGCATTCCTACCAGGCTTGGAGGCATCCATAGTGTGGTCTGTGTTTATACTCTGCAACCGGGGGTTCCGTTTTTTTTTCATCTCAGTGGTAGTACGAGATAGTGCACACCCTTGGCTTGGCAGGACGTGTCGTGAAACAAAATTACATTGTGGGCGGTTCTTCCTGCTTGTGTTTCTTAGTTCTCGTAGCATAGTTTCCCTCTTCTGATTTGTCCTCATCCCCTCGTGGCTAATAAGATAAAGTCCTTGCTTAACGTCGTTCCATAGAACAGGGTGATTAAACGGTGTCGCCTCTGTGTTGGTCGTTGTTATCTGGTGACAGCAGCAGGGACCACAAGTCGCATTGGCCTCACTGGCTTCTGGTAGGTGTGGGATGAGCCTGTGCAGGGGCCAGCCGGTGTCGGGATTTCAGAGCTGGGAAGTTTCTTAGCTGCCTAGCTGGCCACGCCCTCCAAGAACAGACGAGAGCCTGAGCCCAGAGAGTCAGGGCCTGTTCTGGGGTCACAGAGCAAATTGGTGGCCACACCAGCTCCCCTACCAAGGCCATCCATTCAGATTGGTGTAAACTCCCTTTTTCTTCTTGGTATGCTCAGAGATATGGAAAAGAAGAGAAGACACCCCAAACTGTGCATCATCATGCAAAACAGTGATGTGAGGCTGGTGTTTCTTCTCACACTGATAGCAGTCCTGGCCTTGAATTCCAGCTTTTCTGCTCGCTAGCGGTGTCTCAGTTTCCTCATCTGGGAAATGGGAGGTGAGCCCCACTAGGCCAGGTCTCAGAGGGGGGTTACATGGTAGGTACCGTCTCAGTGCCTGGTATACAGTAAGCACCCCATAATTAGAAACCACCACACACAACCATTGGTGGGTCTAGCTCTTCTTAGATTCCTTCTGAGAAATTGAATGTCCCCACCAGCCCTGGGTTTCAACCCAACACACTGCTTATATGTATATATTTGGTCGGCCAAAAAGTCCATTATGTATTTTCCGTAAAATAAGAGACACATTTTTAAAATTTTTACCAATACCTTTATTGATTTGGATATTGTGAGTATGTTGGCTATCTCCCACTATTGGCTTCTAGTGGGTAGAGGCCAGGGGTGCAGCTAACCACCTTCCAATGCATCAGACAGCCCCACAACAAAGAATTATTTGGCCAAAATGTCAGTAGTGCCAAGAAACTTTGCAAGCCACTTCTAACATATTCAATCAGTCACAGCACCTTCTCCACACACTGCACACATTTTTTTTTTTTGCATTTTTACCTTTCTTGGAAATAATAAAGCATAATATGTTGAAAATGTTGCATATCTTCTTCCATCTTCAATATTAAAATAGATGCACAAAAATTCACCAGTTTTGATAAGTTTTTTAAAAATTGTATGCTGATATGGCAGCTGTCAGAATACAGTTTAACAAAATTGTTTCAAATGAAGTTAAAGACAGCTAAGCACTAGTAGAACCATCGTACGAAAAAAAGCTAAACAAAGGCTTTTAGCTTTTGGCCCACCCAAAGGTGTCCACGACCCAGAGCTGGCTGAGGCCGACCCCCACGCTGGCATCAGCCAAAGCCTGGGGGCAGGTGCTGCAGTGTCCACTGTAGTTATTTATAAAATTAGAGGGTTTTTTTTTAAATTCACTGTTTACTGGTTGAAATAATATGCAATTGGTTATACAACTAAAACATATGGAAGAGTAAAATAAGTTGTATTTTATATTCATGAGGTTATTGTTAATGGTTAGTTTAGACTTTCACAGATCAAGCAATGTCTGTGAAAGTGTAAAATGGCGCACGTTTGGGGTCCTCTTGGCTGCTTAAATGTTAGAGAATAGGGAAGCCGTCCCCTCCTTGCGCCCAGTATGTGTGTCTGACAGTTACTGTCTTCCTCGTGAATATGACCCATACCCTGACATCGTTACACGAAGGGAGGAACTAAGAGCGGTGACAGGAACAGGCCATTGTCCATGCACATGCAAACCCTGGTGTGCCCCGGCTGTGCCCTCCCGGAGACCATCACCTGGTCCCCACCTTCCTGGTGCCCGTGGCAGAGTGAGGGCTAAGATGGACAGGGAGCCCCTCTGGGTTTTAACAATGCGTGGCATCCCCCCAAGCACAGGGGTCTTCCCCGCAGCCCCAGGCTCTGCTCGGGCTGCCACAGGGCGTGCGTGGACCCCCCAGGCTCCAGGCAGCGGCAGGTGTGGCCTGGCTCCGCACCCAGGAGGACGGGCCCCACACAGACACAGCAGAGCCTTTCGGTATCCGACAAGGGTCTTTCTGATCACGTTTGGGAACGGGCCGTTTTTGGGTCATTACTTCAGTTAAAAGCTTGGAGGTAGGTCATGTGGGGACGTAGCGTGCAAGCTACATGACGTCCCCAGGATTTTAAAAAAAAAGAGTATGTGTGCAGACAACTGGAAAAATGTTCCGGTATTCTACTACACGATGCATTCGTATTGCCCGATACACGAGGCCACAGACTTCTAGCATCTGTGACTTCTTGTACATAGCTCAGTAGACCCTCCTGTCGTGCTTCCCGAAGAACCGGAACCTTTGAGGTTCTGCATGTGGGCGTGCTGGCTGGGGCTGCGAGACAGTGGGTTCAGAACTGATTATCCGGGTCCCTGGGTTTGAGTGGGTATAGCCATTTTTATTTGTCTTAAGTATTTTCATAATCATAAAGCATTTCAGCCCTGACTGGTGTGGCTCAGCGGGTCGCACATCGTCCCGCAAAGCGAGAGGTCGCCCCTCGGGTGCCCGGTCAGAGCGCACGCCTGGGTTAGGGGCTCAGTCCCCAGTCGGGACACACGTACGAGAGGCAACCGACTGATGTTCCTCTCTCACACACATGTTTCTCTCCCGCACTTACTCCCTTTCTTCTCCCCTCTCTAAAAATGAATAAATAAAATCTTTTTAAAAAGTAAATAACTATATCAATAGAGCATTCAGCACGTGGTCCAGATAGGCCTGCAGGTGCCCTGCGACAGTCAGAGCCAGAAGGAGGGCTCCTTGCGTGGAAGCCGACCCCAGCGCCGCAGTTTCCTCCGAGCCCGGGTCTCTACCTGGGAGCTCATCGCCATCTGCTGTAGAGCCATCAGGCTGTGAGGGGCTGTGAGGGGCTGCATGTCAATGACTCCCTTTAATTTCTCTGTCTAGCACCCCACCTTGTTCTAAAGAGAACTTGCAGCTTTGCAGTGTAACTACAATTTTTTTTAAGGATGTGCAGAAATCAAGAGGAAGTGGGGGAGGGAAAGTAGGAAACCCAAGATAGGGTTGGGGGATAACGTTAATATTTGAAATTAGTATCATGATAATGTGAATACTTACAATTAATTAGCCTTCTCTGGTAAGTTCTTTGTGTTGGTTTAAAGGGTAGGGTGGTCAGTCATGAATTTGCCTCTGGGCTTCCCAGTAGCCAAGGCGAAGAGAGAAACAAAGGTTTAAAGATTAAACTGGACTCATTACTGAGGAGAAACCCGGAGGTTTCTGGTACTCCTCTGTCCTTGAGATCCCTAGAGCCGGAGGGACACCAATCCGTAGTCACACAGCAAGGTGCAGTTCTCTGTAACATCCCTTTAAGTAGGGGGGCAGCGGCAGCAAGGCCTTCAGAAGCCAGCTCTTCAGCAGCAGCCCAGGGACTCATCCTCTTCAGTCCGAAGGACTGTGTCCAATGCTAGAGCCCTGAGGTCTGTGACTTTAAAAGCTCCTCGGTGATTCTGATGTAGAGACAGGACTTGGTCATCACTGTTTGAGGCAGCGAGAAATCTGTACCTGAACCAGGTGAGTGGCCAGAGCTAGAAACACTGGCTTCTTGGTCAAGGCGGGGGGTACCGGGCAGGTGGGAGGTGGTGAAGCTCACCCAGGAAGTGAGCCTGGTGGGGGAGGCGGGAGCGGGGCGCGGTGAGTGAGCCTGAAAGGACACCTGGGGGGAACTGAGTACACTCTCAACGCAGGCCTCTTCTCGTCTTTTTTGTTTGTTTGTTTGTTTGTTTGTTTGTTTTTCATTTTTTTTATTTTTAGAGAGGGAAGGTAGGGAGAAAGAGAGAGAGAGAGAAACATCAATGTGCGGTTGCTGGGGGCCGTGGCCTGCAACCCAGGCATGTGCCCTGGCTGGGAATCAAACCTGCAATACTTTGGTTCGAAGCCCGCACTCAATCTACTCTCTTCTCACATCTTAACCTGCCCGCAGTACGGGTTAGAAGAGGAAGTGGTACCGGTTGGAAGGGCATGCTGTGAAAGGGAATAGAGACGTTCACAGTACCTTTGAATGTGTCTTTAAATCAGGTCCCTTTAAATGTGAAAGTATAAGGTTTAGTAAATGTTTACCGGTAACTGGGGCTGCGGTGATGATGCTGACCACTCACAGGGGCTGCCACTTACTGACCCGGCCTGTTGGGTGCCAGCATTGAGCTTGGCACCCACCTGCACCCCCTCACTAGAGCCCCCGCCTAACCCTAGGGGGTGAGGCATCCCCGGCTCTGCCACTGGCAGGCAGGACATGGGGGACATGGGGGACCTGGGCTTTGCTTCAGATTCTCCCATTCCAGGGGCGCCCATCAACCTGGCACGCCGTCGGTAGTTGGTAAGATTTCCTTTTCCTCTCCTCCCTCCCCTACCTTTCCTTTCCTTTTTTTTTTCCTCCTCCTTCTCTTGCTTCTTCACCGAAACCTTCCACAGAACTCAAAAAAGGTAAAACAGGAAATCAGGACATCAGAGCTATTCTGGTTAAACTGAGAGATGTGGGGACCAAGAGCCCCCGGCTCAGTGATCCCCGCCCCAACTCCATGGTGACCCCCGCAGAAGGGTCATGGAAACACCACCGTGCGATGACGTCACTGCCTCCCCAAGCGGTGGCGGTGGCCCACAGCACCTTGGTAATATGGCTCAGAGCCCCTCCTCGTGGCTCCTGTGTGCATGCGCGTGTTTGCACGTGTGTTGTGTGTTCACACGTGTGTGCGCATGTGTGTGCCGATTTTTCAATCAAGAGACGGATGGTTGGATGATGGTTTCCTATTCCATTTTTATGATACCTCGTTTACTTTCACAAATTAGCAAAACAAACACTAAGTCTCTGTTATGCTATTAGGGTGTGGTGCCCAAGGTTTGGCAGAAAGACCCACCCTCTTGTCCTGTCATCAGTGCCTTCTGAAGAAATGCCACCCTCAGCGAGTGTGCGCAGGCCCCCGGCTACGCACTGCGCCTCGCGCCGAGGTTAAAGCCCGCTGGAGCTCTGTGGCCGGGCGGCATCTCACACCGGGGCCTCCGCCAGAAACCAGCCAGAGCGTGCCAAGCGTTTTATGGTGAAAATTCAACCCCGTGGGGAAGCCAGGGGGGATTTTGAGAGCTTTTCTCATCTAGTCTCCTCCCCCAGGATTGGATTATGCACAAATTGGTACTTACAGGTGGTAATTAGTGCTGTTCTTAAAAGATTTCTCTGGAGGATAGTTTTACAACTTTCTTCAATAGTATGTTTCAGCCTGACTTTCTGGAAGAATCTTCTCCCCACTTTTCTAATTGGAACCTCTCTTCTTATGGTTTAAATACAATTTCCTTTACTTTCATGCTGTGTGAAGAAAAAAAAAACAAATTACAAAACAATACCTCGAACATGTCACCCTCACCATCGAACACACCCGGGACCACCTGGAAAGAATGGATGTCCGTGTGTCCATGTGAGTCCTCAGCGCAGTTGACAGTAGCGACTAACGGAGGGCACCTTCTCCTGCCCCAGAGGGCCCCCCCCATACCTGCATGGCGGATGTTTGGGAAACAATGGCGTTTCTCTCTGATCAAAGGTAACCGGTTTATACAGAAATCAAGCCTGTGGCCTTAGAGTCATCAACTCCATGTTCCTTTTCCTGAGCGGGCCCGCCACTCACAGAGCACAGAATCTGTCTGCAGGACGAGCAGGTCTGAAATGAATCACTGGAGGAGTCTACACTGCGCTGCTCTCTGTAGGCTCCGACTCCTTGCAAAGAAGGCTCGCAGAGGTCCCACCTGCTCGGGCGCCTGTTGGCAGGGTATCAAACCGTGGTCTCATCACCAGGTTTCTCCTGAATAATGAATGAGCCGGTGTCAAGGAAGTCAGAAATAGAAATCAATAAAGCTAAATTCCACCACCAAGAAGCAGTAGAATGATTGAGCATTGAGGCTGGTGGATGCCAAGTGCAATAATGCACATCCTTAAGCTCTCACGCATCAGGGGAAGGAAAGAAGAAAATGTGTGACTTGGGAAGAGTCGTTAGGGATCAGAGGTTGAGGATACGCCTCGCTCAGCCGGAATGAGGCGGGCTGGGCGGACAGCCCGATGTTTTCCAGCTTCTCCCCGGCCGGTAGAGCAGCAGCCTGATGCCCGAATCTCCTCTGGCCGAGCACCAGACATCTTCATAAATCCTGTGTTTGCAGCTGTGTGACAGAAATAGACCCACACATGGCCTGTTTGTCCTGGCTCCATGGAACGTGGCAAGACCACAAGGTCCGAGAAGGCACCGTGATCCCTGCCTTGGCGTCCGTCCCTCAGCGCGAAGCTGCCCATCAACCATCTGCTCAGACCCGCCTCTCCCCCACCCCCCCACCCCACCCCAGCGCCCCGGCTTCGAACGCTGGAGACCAGATATTGCAAACTGATTGGCTTTAGTTGGGGGGAGGTTGAAGCACATTACGTGGAGAGTTCTGTTCATGCCCGGCTACTCATCTCCCTTCGTTACCCACGACCGGTAGGACAGGGTGGGGTGGGCGGCAGCAAGGGCTGGGCTGTGCCAGCACACCATCCTGCTTAGCCGGAGGGCGAGCAACCAGAATTAGTCCTTGTGTTAAGGACATTTCAGGCATGCCCCTTGGGAGAGTGTTCGGCCCGCCTCCAGATTCCCTGTGAGTCTGCATCGTCCAGGGGGAGGGGTCTCGTCTGTCGGGTGCACTGTGACATCCGAGAGGAAAAGCACAAGAACCACCTGAGAACCAGTCTATGAGGGTGGCGCGGGGGTCACTCTGCAGCGACAGCTGTGGGTTCTCACAAGGGCCTTTTTCTTGAGGACTTTGATGAGTGCCATGTTTTCTTGAAGGTCACAGTGTGCGGAGGTCTGAGCTTGGATGTCAGGCCTCGCTAATGGCGTAGTGGGAATCCTGTTTAGAATGTTCCTCGGGGCGCTTTGAAAAGAGCACTGTGCCAGGCGCAAGGATTTCTGGTTCTGTGTCCACGCCGCTCTGTCGCAGCCAAACGGACACGTGCAGGCTGTGTTCAGCTCTGTGTCTCTGGTCGTCATCGGGGGTTTGGCGGGGTGCGGGGGTGGGGGCAGTGGTTCCTGAGGTCTCATCGAGCCTCTGGCATTCCCTGGTTGCAGGAATAGACTTTCACCGTATTTCACTTAGGTTTCCTTGTCATTCCGGAGCCTAGTACTGTGTCTGACATGGAGTGAACCAGTCGATGCAGGGTGAATGAGTGGGGATGCATGGCGAATGAGTGACGGGAGGGAGGGACGGAGAGAGGCAGTACAGACCAATAGTGATTTGTCTTAGTAGCCAGCCGGTGCCTTACTTACATACAGATCTTGGTTTCCTTGCGTTTGACTCAAGTCCACAGAGTTGGAGGAGATCCGGGCAGCTCAGGGGCTGGTGGAGCTAGAAAGGTTGGCGTGACTGTGAATTCCTCCAAAAAGACACTTACTTCACAGTGTGCTGTGTGCCTCCGGCAGAACTCACCGGTGCCCGGGTCGCTGTGGGCCAGGAGGACTTCGCAGAGCAGCCCCCGGCCTCTGGGTGCTTAGCCTCCGCGATCCTCGGAGCTGCTGCAGGTGGGCCGTGCTCAGGAAATCCAAGTGAAGGAATAAAAAAAGCTCTAAATCGATACAGGAGAGGCATAAAGCACTTAGCTCTCCTGTGGCTCCTCGCTAAGTGCCTCTAATGCATTGTTGGAGGGGAGGGGAGAGCATCAGCAGAAGCCCCCTGTGCGGTCCGGGCCTCGGCCGGGAGGGTGTGGTCCGAGAAGCGGGCCTCGAGGGCTCTCTGAGACTGGGGGGATGAGAAGGACCCGCAGCTCTTCTGGAGCCGCCTGAGCAGGCCTCGCGAGAGCACAGTTTGTAAATGACCCGCACCCCACGGAGGGGAGAGCCCAGACTGGTGACCCTGGGGGTCGAGCTGCGGCACTGGCCCACAGATGAGTTTTATTTGTCAGCCAGCGTGACTTTGAAATTTTGAGTTCATTGCCAGTGCTTAAAAAATCAGGGCGTTTGACATAAGTATCTAGATTTCTGGCTGTCCAGACGACAGGGAGATGTGGCCCGTCCTGCCACAGCTGGCTGGCCCTGAGTGGCTGCCCTCCGCATTGTGCACGTGCCAGGTTCTGAACGCCACGCCCCCCACTCCGCTCAGGCACTTAACTTTGAGCCCCTGATTAGAGAGCAAGCTTCCTGCTTCTGCTGGGAGGTATTCCAGGTTTGGGCAATGAAAGCAGCCTTGCAGGAGGCACTGTCCATGCGGTGGGGATGATTGCAGCTGAAACACACAGAGAAGTGCGCACAGCCCTTGCTCTGGGCACTCTGCCTGCTTCGACCCATTCATTGCCAGAGAAGCCCAGGGAGGCAGGTGCTCTGTGACCCCTGTGTTAAGACCGGGAAACTGGAGCACAGGTTTCATAATTAGAAGTAGTAACTGCCCAATGGCGTGCGGCTTATAAGTGGCGTAGCTGGGCTTGTTGCCCAAGCAGGCTGGTTCCGAAGTCTGGGCACTTGACCGATGATGACCATGAACCGTCACTGAGCACTGCTGTGGACCTGTGCGGGTTCTTAGTGCTGTGTGGGTGCCACTGCCATCGACTGTTGCACAGCCACTGGGACATGCGCTCTGCACAGATGAGGAAATGCTACTTGGAGAGGAGGGGGGTGTCCTCAGGGACACAGCTGGAGTCCTAAATGAGGAGAGCAGAGTCAGGAAATCCTGGGGGATTTCAAGAAGGAAACTGGAGGCTCAGAAAGCACGCTGATGGCAAGTGACAGTGGTGCGGAGACTGGAGGGAGGAGGCAAAATATTCCTCAAAAGGACCCAGGCAAACATGCCCATACATTCCCTTCCTCGGAAGCAGTGTTGGATTGTGGTTCTCTTCTGGTTATTTGTCCTCCATTCTTGGTGCTCCAGCCTGAAGGAATGTGCTCCCACTAGCCAATTTTACCTCAGCAACTGGCTCTGGGAACGAGGAAAGATCTGATCTCCCTGTGCTCTGCAGCCCGGTCTCTTTCCTGGGAAAAAGCCTTTTGATCTCCCACGTGGCAGCACTTGAGGGCAAACAGGAGGGACCAGGCCTCATGAGTGATGAAAACTTGAATGGAATCTCCACTTCAAAGCAGTGCGAAGATGCCAGGCTCGAGCAGCTTTCGCTGAGGAGCTCTTGGAATTCATGCTTCCAGAACCTTCATGCCCTGCAGTGAATCCAGGTTCCTGCCAGAGCCCTGGAACCCTTCCATGAATAAGGCAAAAGGGCCCCTCCAAATGCATGCTCCTCCATTTCTGGCCCCCTCAGGCCCTGAACTGGTCAAGCCTCTGGCCACCAAGAGGAGAAGCTCCAAGTGGAGAAGCTTCTCCAAGAGGAGAAGCTCGGTGGCTGGAGGCTGACCAGTTCCGTGCGGCAGACTCTCCTCCATGGAGCCGCCCAACGAGATCGGCACGGAGACAAGACCCCAGACAGCCGGTGCCTTTGGCAACCCCCTCCAAGCTCCAGCTGACCTTGTCGGCTGTCTCTGTAAAAAGACTGTGCCCTCGCCAGGTAGATCAGGTGGTTCCCACAGTCCTCAGCCTCCCTCTGCCTGGGGACAGAGGGAGGCTGGAGAACCTCTGCAAGGTTTGTGCTCTATTTTGTACCGTATCAGAGTATCTATTGATATAATACTATATCAATAGACACACTGGAACGTTTGGAATAGAAACGTTGGGGATCATTTACTTCCTTTTAATGATCCCCAATGTTTCATGTAACATGGAAGTTCAGATAAAAGGTATCTTCTCCATCTCACGGCTTCCTGAATGTCTCCACACCCCTCAGGAGGAGCGTACGGTCCACTTTGAGAAGCTTGTGCAGTAAAAGTAACCCCAGGCTCCCCAGCCTGGCTTTGGTTAGTACGGCACTGCTTCTCAGTTAAGGGACCTTTGTCAGGCCACTTAACCTCTGTCTTCAAACCTGTTAAATGGGTATAAGAATCACTACTTTGTAGGGTTGTTATAAGGACTACAGATGATTGTTTAAATGACTTAAGACAGTTTCAACCAAACCATACTGCCTGAATTTTTAGCTGGTCTATTCCAATGCTACTTGACGCCTTTGACTTGTTTAACTTTGCATTTTTATATTACTTTCGACCCATGGATTGTAAATGCTTCAAAGTCGAGGACCATGTATTAAGAGTAGTTTGCATTTCTCATGGCACATCATTGGTATTCTGTAAATTATTGGGGTATAGAAATGATTTTATGGATCTAAAGCAGCGTGTCCTATCAGAGTACAAGGAAATAACTTAAAAGTGGAAAAGGGTTTCATAAAGGACATCTTAAGCACTTGGTGAGCTCTGCGCACTGTCAGTATTTGGAGGCCCTGCCCTGTGTTGTAGCAGACTCACCGACGTGCACCCCCTCCTGCACTGAATGCCATGGTGCGTGACCTACGTGAGAGTGGAGTTCTTCTTGGCTGGTTAGTGTGGTGCTATATCGATAGACATTTAAGTGAGCATTTGCTTCCAGTTCTCAAGGGGCCTCTGGAGCGAGCTTGTTTTTCAGGTCTCGCGGTCTCCTAGGCCCCCAAAAGTGTGGCGACCCTAAAGCCCTGGAACGAAGGGCCTGGTGGATCCCAGGCGGAGGGGGGTGGCTCCGTGAGTGAGGCCGGTGAGCCCAGGTGTGTGCCGGGACCGGCTCACCGGGTGCGGCAGGTCTGGAGGACACATCTGGGACGTGGAGGGTGGGAGAGGCTGGGGGGCGGGGGATGAAGAGGGAATGGTGGGTTCTAAGGCACCGGCGTGCTTTACGGGCAGGGTTGTTTTGTTGGAAAAAACCATAAATCTAGCACTTTCGGGTCCTATTTGTTTTCCTTCAGAGAGCTCTCAGTGAAAATTATTTTTTCCCCGCTTAGCGGGATGCCATATAAATGAGTTTGGGGATCGCAGGGGCATTTTCTCTTGGCTGTGTCATTCTCTGTGGCCTCACAGGGTGACTTGATCCCTCGGGGTCCAGGTCCATGTCTGCAAAATGTGAGGCCAGGAGCCACCGGAGCCTGTTGTTTTCCGTGAAAACGGACAGGGTTATTGTGGATCCTCTCAAAATTGTCCCTTTGCTAACTGTCACCCAGAAAACTGGAGTCAGAGGTTTGCTTGTGTACCGTACTTTATAGAACAAAACCCAGTAGCCTCAGTCCTGCTCACTCGCTCTCTTTAGTCCAGGGGCCGGCTCATGTGCTCCGCAGGTGGTCTGTGCTGTAGGCTTCACGGAGCACACAGCCCAGCCACAACCTCTCAACTCGGGGGCAGCTGTGTGCAATTCATTGTTACTTATGGCCACGGAAATTTGAATTTCATAGAATACTCGTGTGTCACAAAACATCATTGTTGTTGTTGTTGTTTAACAATTAGAAAAGATACACATCATTGTCAGCGGATAGGCCATCCAGGCAAAAATAGGCAAAACTGTAGTTTGGGCTGTAGTTTGCAGACTTTTGAATTAGTCTATTCCTCCTCTGTGGCCACAGGACTGGATTCAAATTCCCGCTGGAGTCCTGACTGCCACTGTGTCTTTTCTGGCACTGCACTGCCATTGGGTCGTGGCTGTTTCTCTCCCGAGCATCTGATGAGCAGGCACCGAGACCCCCCTCCGCAGCCCCACAGTCCCTGGTGTGCAGCAGGTGCTCACTGAATGCTTTCCAGACGAATCCCACAGGAATTACACTGCTCGCAGGATGACCGTGTCTGCGTGGAACTTCGGGAAACCATTGTTTCATTTCTAGACTGGAGCATCTGTTTGGATGGATCCGTATTGAAATGATAACGTTGAGTGCTATCGCAGTGTCTGCCTTGTTGAGTTGCCCTCCCAGCCTCTCAAAGGCCGCTGTGCTCGTGAGGAGCTTCTCTTTCCCCAACAGCCGCCGTTCCGAGAGTTACTCAGCTGAGGAGCACGGTGTCTGTGCTTCCGAGTCAGTGGAGGTGCTGCCAGACGGAAGGGGAAAGGCCTTGGGGAAGGAGGATGGAGTGGACACAGGGACGACAGCAGCCTTGGCCGCCCCAGGTGTTCTGTGAATGCACCGTGTGGGTCCGCGGGCATTTCCAGGCACCGTCCTCCCCTGCGGCCAAGCTTTTAGGAGCTCGGCCTATCTGTTGAGTCCAGACTCTCTAGAGGCTTATTTGAATGAGCCCCTGAAATGTTTATTTTAGCCTCTGTTTGTAATTTCAAGGTAGGAGCTCTATAATTTCAGCTCAGGGATGACGGTCGGTATTCAGGTTTGGCGGTGTTTGTGCTGGCTTCCTGTCTCCAGGGAGAGAGCTGGGCCATCGTCAGGGGAGAGAGCCACGTGCGGGCTGCCGATCCGGAAGGTGGGACGCCGGGATGCACAGGCAAGAAATTACCACCATTTACCTGTGTGTTATTTTTCTCAATTTGAAGCACTCACATTCCAGAGCTCTTAAATCAAGAGGTTGAATTCCTGGCATTTGAAAGCAGACCACTTGAATAAGCTGTTTAAACCATTAGAATGGTCTTTTAAAAAATTCACGCGTTTCTCAGATCCTTTGCTCTTGAGATTTACTTAATTGAAGTTTTTGCCTTTTCATTTTACTTCAAATCAAAATGATTTCTATAGCGAAGAAAGTTTTAATTTTATTCCCATGAGCAGAGGAGATTTCAGTCTCCAGTCTCTTCCCCCACAGGTGCACGCAGGCTGTTTTCCACACACCCGACAGAGCACCAGGCATGCGCACGTCCTTCGGATTCCAGCTCAGACCCCCCGCCCCCCGCCCCCACCTGCCCTGGCCCCCCGGGCATCATATCTGTAGATACAACATCGCCGCCTTTTCAGGGATTCAGGCCCTGATCGGCTCAAAACGGTCTTTGGCGAAAGCCAGCCATTAGGAAAGAGAGTAGATGGGGATGGGCAGAGCATTAACGATGAAGTTGCAAAGTTGTCCGGCTGGACGGTCATTATAGATCATTTGCTTCTGTTGATGGAAAGCAAAATAGTACTGAAATCAAAAAAAGTGTGGAGGGTGGGACTAAAATCAAAACCATCTATTTGCATAAAATGACTGTTGATCCATCAGTCACTGTATTAAGCCCCGAGGAGACAGCAGTGAGTAAGTTACAAACTTCAATGAATAAGTAATGAGATCTCTGCCCTTCTCTGCCCTGTGGCATCTATATCTTAGTGGAGACACAGAAAGCAGACAAGGCGAGAAACAAATATGTAACGTGATCTCCGCGGGGGCACGTGCCGGAAGGAGAATAAAATGAGGGGAGGGTGGAGTGGTGGCCGCAGCGTTCTCCTTCAGGTGCTGTGGTCTGAGGAAGCCTTTCTGAGGAGTTGATGTAGGAACCAAGGTGCTGAGAAGGTGTCAGGCGTGTTACCCTCAAGGAGGGGCGGAGCTTTCTGGGCAGAGGTCGGGTCATTGTCACCCGTGAAGCAGGGACTGGGTTTTGAGGATGAAGGCCGTTTGACCAGGGTACCAGTGGCAGGTGGTCGTTTACCGTCAGCTCTTAGAGGGTAGAGGCCTTGAACGTATATGCCTTTTCTCTCTCTTCGCAGAACTCAGGCCCGGGTTAAATTGTCTGTTTCCACTGAGCCCAGTAGTAAGATCTAATGTGACACCTTCTAATAATTCCTTTCTAGCTTTTCTTAGGTCTCCTGGGTTCCAGAAGGCTCTGCCAACCCCGTTTTGTTTGTTTGTTTGTTTGTTTTGGTTTTATTCATTAAAGTTTACTTAGTCCCCAGGCAGGAGTGTATACCAACCCTCGATGAGCGTTCAGGTAGGGAATGGGGCAAAGAAGTAAAACAAACAAACAAAAAAAGGATACCTTTTAGATTTTTATTCCTATAAATTCTACTTCAGTTCTGTGTAGCACTTTGAAATTTACAGAAATTATTTTATTTGCATCACTGATTTCTGCACAGGAGATTGCCTCTTGATGGATGATGGGTGGATGGACAGACGGATGGACAGGATGGCTTGGCAGACTGTTGAGTGGATGGATGTTTGATAAGTGGGAGGAAGGAAACAAGTGTGGTCCGTTCCCCTCTTCTGCTCCCTGGAGTTGGAGGGATGCGTTGTGAGAGGCGTTATTCTTCACTTGATTAGATTTTTCTCAGTAATCCAGATTGGAGCCTTTCCAGCCATGCACCACCCCCCCCCCCCCCGCCCGCCACGCCTTCTCTTTCCTTCAGTTCCGCAGCTCCATCCCCCAAACAACGTGAGCGAGGAGACAAGGGACTGAGACAAGATTCTCTGCCCACTCTCGGCAGCTGCCCTTCCCTGGGGTTCTCAGGACGCTGTGCTCCTCATCGGCCTCTGACCTGTCGTAGTGCAGACGCCCAGGCCTAGAGAAAATCCTGCCCCGGGAGAGCAAATCTTTTAGTGCAAAGGTTTGTTCCATTAAAATGTGCACAGTGGTTCTCAGCATGAGCCTGCTACTGTGAGGATAGACAGGGAGAAAGACCGTTGACATTTGGGGTTGATGAAGAGGGTGACTTGGTGGGGATAGAAATCACCCATCCTCTTAAAGCACTGGTTTCCGGTGTCATCGTGGTTGTGTAGCCATCACCACGGTCAGGTTCAGAATCTTCTCATTGCCTGGCGGGGGCATCCTTTACCCGGCCCCCCACCTCCACCCCTGTCCCTGCCATGATGACTTATTTAATCAAGTTTGCAGGTCATGGACCTGCTGGGATTTGAGCCGTGATTCTAATCACTGAGAGAAAACACCTTGTGAGCCAGTGGGAAGGGGGGGAGGGCAGGGGATGGGGGAGGGCAGGTGCGGTCTGGTCCCCTTGCTGCGAGCAGTGTGTCTCATGGGGGTCGCCATGTCTGCTGGTGTCCACGAGAGGTTGTTTGTGTGTTAGACCACTTTCGGAACACACACAGAACGCAAACACGGAGGCATTCTGTCCTCTCCCTATTACCTGGACGTTTCTCCTTTCTCACCACCCGGCTTTCCCCGGCGAGGGCCTTGGCGGCTGGAACAGCCTTCCCTTTACTGTAGTTCACAAGTGGTTTATAGCCCTGGGGCTGAGGACTCCAGATTAAAAAAAAAAAAAAGATGGGTACAGCAAGAAAGCGCCAGTGAAAAAGAAGCACACTGGAGACACCAGCCTCCCGTCTCTCTGTCCTTTTGCCCTCCAGTGCCTTTCTGCAGCACTGTGAGGCCGCGAAACTGGGGAACGCGGAACCCACTCGGAAGTGGGAATGTTGTTTCCCACTTTCCAACAAGGACACCGGTTCTTGCCCCGGGCACTTGTGCCCGGGGACACTCTTCGGATACTTCCACTGTCGGGGCGAGGATCAGTGCAGCATCGTAAAGGGGGAAAGAACACCCCGCAGTGCCCACCCGAGTATCTTGCACGTGCTTCCGAAACTCGGCCATGTGCTCATTATTCTCAGTGTTCTCTTTGCCTTTATTAGTGCTTTAGTGATACTTTGCTGCATAAAAAAAAACCCCAAGCTTAGTTATCCGTTTCCCCCGCTGCCTGCAAGCAAACTGTGCAACCTGACGCTTCGGCTTGCTCTTCCGTAAAAGTCCTGGGGTAGCGCCTACCTGTGTGCTCCATGCATTCCACCCGCCGGGCAGTCCGTGGCTCCTGTCTTCTCGTCACGCCCCGAGGACGTCAGCTCCTAAAGGCAAGGACCTCCCTTGTTGGTCATCACAGGGGTGAGCCCAGTATTTGGAACAGCGCTTGGTGTGTGGGAGGGGCTTGGTTAGTATGAGCTGAAGGAAACGGACATTCGGGTGCTAAGTGAAGTCAGGAAGGGGGACTTCGGTGATCCAGAAGGGCCCCGTCCACCTTAACGTTTGACCATCCACACTGTAAGCTCTCTCTAGAAACTTTCTGATGCGTGTGTGTGTGTGTGTGTGTGTGTGAGAGAGAGAGAGATAACTAAAGGATCGGGGTTTTCACAAGCCCCCATCCCAGCTTTTGGTGTACTCCCTTCTCTAGAACCTTTAGAAGAAAATTGAGTCTGGCCATCTTTATTCTTATAGCTCTGAGAAGACAAGGTCAGAGGATTTTGGGTTTTGGTTGTTTTTTTTTTTAAGTAGTTTCCTTTGAAGTAAAATTCTTATTCATGCCCCTTCTCTATACTCTTTAGAAGAAAATTAAGTCTGGGCATCTTTATTCTGGTAGCTATAAGAAGACAAGGTCAGAGGTTATTTTTGTGTGTGTTTTTTTAAAAAATAGTTTCCTTTGAAGTAAAATTCTTACGCCTTATCCTGAAGGGCAAATTTCTTCATAGGTGTATGTCAGCTTACCTATTAGCACAGGGTTGGACCCATGGGAAGTCAGACAGTGGACCTAAAAGAAGTCTAGTGAGTTTGCCTTTCCATACCCTTCACACTTGGTAAAGTTGTCACGACAGTTGGTGGGTGAACGCTGAACACATTTGGCCATAGGTAGATTCCTGTGTCTCTTTGCTTACAGAAGATACAAGAGCAGGAGTTGTCCATGACATTTGTGGGTGTGGGTTAGACAAAGGAAAATATTTGGAGGCTCTTGGATTATTTTGGGAACTTGCCTGGGGTTGCATTTATATTATAAAGTCAAATTTAAGGTTAGGAAAGGCCCTGAGCCTAAGAAAATATGTTGCTTTTTGCAGGAACTCAATTTCGTTTTGCTAGGTTTCTCAGGGTGATTCTGCCCTGATTCCGTACAAAGAGGATTTCTAAGGGATACCCAGGGTATCCAGATGAACTGCAGTGTCTGCTAGTTGCCTCTGCGTTGGTTTTCGAGGTTGGTTCATGGTAACTCTTTCCTCTGAGCCTCTCTGTCCGCATTGGAGCAGAGAATTTCTTGGGTGGGCAGGGCTGAATATAGCTCCTCATTGTTTTCGTTCTCCTGCACGATGGAGCTTCGGGGAGCCCTTCTGTGAACCGGTGTGTCCCGGAGGGAGCGCCCACAGGGTTCCGTTGGTGGACGCCGTGCAGACGGGGTCCAGAGCCTCACCTGCGAGTTGCCAGGCGCTCCGTCCTGGCGTGCACACGCTCACCTCCGTGGGTGGTGGCAAATGGCCAGAATGAGATTGTTGAGCTAATTTTTTCAGACCCTGTTATTACGGTTGACATGGATCATTTGCTACTTCGATTGTGTTCCACGATGTCAGATTTACTGTATTTACCTGTGGAAGGAGGGAAATAAACCCTTTCAGAGAAGAAAAGGGCAGCATTATTATGTGTTTATGAAGTCATCGTGCGGCCTCATTGTCTGTCGTCGCAGCCATCGAGACGCATCCTTACAGCACAACACAGCGAGGCTGACATACGGAGGTTGTGGAAGGATGCACACGGGCTGTCAAAGCTGCGTCTGGGTTAAAACGTGTAGCCGCACTCCCAGCCCTCCCTCAGAGGGGCTATTTACAATACAGTGCGGGCATTTGCGCTCCTTGCATTGTGTGCGTCCTGAATGAAGACTCGGCGCCTTCAAAGGAACATTAGAAATGAAACCCGTGTTGTGGGGATCTCGCTGAGGCAGCCCAGAGAGCTCGCGGGTGCCTGAGTGGCTGCTCGTCTCCCAGGGTTGCCCGAGGCCTCCTGTGGGTTGGGAGGTATTTTGAGCCTTCGGGGAGGGAAGGTTTGCCTCCTCCCCTGTCTCAGTGGGCCTCCCCCAGCCTGCGGCCCCACCAGGCTCTGGGTTCCAGCTCGGGCCACTCCGCTTCCCTCTCCCATCAGGAGGAAAGACTGGCTGAAGAAACTGGTACGAAGAGAAAGTATAAATGATGCCTCAGCACAAGCTGTTTTCAAAAAGGAAGTACCCTGATTCATGGACTCGGCCAACCATTATGTAAATACTCTAAGTGGCTTTTAAAAATAGGTCTTTTGCTAGGCTGTTTTGGTTCAGGGTGTGTGTTCTTGGGTGGTTTGTATAGTTTGTTATGCACAGCATTGATAGGAAAATGTCGAACTCCCCCAGTAATCCACGCAGTATTTAGATTGGACACACTCCCTTCTTTCTCCCCTTGCGCTGATTTCCTGACTTTCTCCTCTGCCTTCTTCCCCTGGCGCTTGAGTGCTGAGTCTCGGGCATTTTCCCAGTGTAATTGTTGATTAAGTGTTGCACATCCCGTGATGATTATGAGAAGATTACTGTATTCAGCTTTTAATCTTGTGAGTGTCAAATATTTTGCTTTGATGGTATCTTTATTATTATTCATAGCTCTTTCTGTTTGAGTAATGCAATCAGGCAAAATAAAGGTAGTGCCACAAATTCGGCTCTTTTAAAGTCATTCTTTGTATCAGCATGGAAAGTGCCGTCTACAGGCCCTTCTCCGATGCTGAGTGGGAGCAGGGACAAGAGGATCCAGGGGTCCTTTAGACTTCTTTTGGTTGCAGATAAGTAGCCTACGAAGACACAGAGGTGGGGAGAGGCCCGGGAGAGGCTGCCTGTGGCCCTCCCAGGACCCGGGGCCAGACTTGAAGCCAGGGAGTCATCCGGACAGGGAGCCACACTGATGCCTCCCCTGCTTCTTTCTGCGTGTCCTCCGTGTCCTTGCGAACATTGCACATGGTCAGTGGTCATCTGTAGCTTTCCAGGTAAATGTCCTCTGTGGAAGAGAGGAGGCTGGGTGGCCTGGCCGTCTTTCGGTCCCAGTTCCCTGTCCCCAGGAGCAGTGGGAACCCCAATGGGAGTGACTGGATCGCGGGAGCTGGGCCAGTCAGCTGGGCCAGGAGGTCAGGGCCAGGAAGTGAGAACACAGGGACTGGGCAAAAGAAGCTTATGGCGAAGGCCCGGCACCCCCAGCAGAGCTGGGCTCATGTTTTCTCTCGAGGAGGACAGCATCTCCGACCCCGTCCAGCCTTCAGTGATGAGCCCCTATTCTCCAAGAGCTGAACATCACGTCCCAGAGCATCCACTCTGAGGGCAAGAGCGTGGGGCTCTGAAGGGACTCTCCAAGTGTGCCTTAGTGTCACTGCCTATTGCTTAGCTGGATGAAAGGAACCTGTCCTAGGAATACCTCCAGTGACTGTAGCTACAGCACCGGCAGACTTTCTGGTTCTTTCCTTAGGTATTGACGTCTCCAGTTTATAGGTGAGGAAACCAGGGTTGGAAGGCAAATGTTTCGTGGGATGTCATACAGTCGGGAAGCGGAAGGCCAGCCCAGTCACCCTGGCTGGCTCCAGAGCATAGAACCCGTGGTGTCCGCTCCCACCACGATGGAAGCTTTGCGTGCCCACAGTTGCCGCCGGGAGGCTGCGTAAGGAGAGCAGCAGGTAGTGAATAAGGGCGTGGATGGGTAGGTGTAGGACATTTCCTGGGAACAGTCCACATACTGAGTAATATTTGTGCACATAATGCGGACTTAACCTTGGCACGGACTCTCTGTACAGAAACCTAAAAACCATCTACACGTTCTGTTCGGGCCTCCAGTCCGATGGCCTGGAGGAGTCGTGTGATTATTTCACTGTGGGTGGAGTGTCACAGGGATGGAGTTCTGTCTGGCCGGCCGCTGTCCTTCCCTGCTCTTCACGCGGAGGACACCGCTGTCAGTGGTATGGGGGATGGCACTAATTGGAAAATGGAGGCTCATCAGAGTCGGTGCTAACTAACCAAACCACGGAGCCAGGGAGGCTGGCGCAGTTTCTCCGAGAGTGAGTGTTGGTGGCAGATATTGAGTGGCTGGGCCAATGCGGCTGCCGTGGGCAGAGCGTGGGGCTGGGAGCCGGGCTCCAGGAAGCCAGGCCCGGCCCCTCCACCAGCCACCCGTGGGACCCCAGGCACATCACTGCCTGCTGTCCCACTCGGGCTCCTTTCTCCTCTTTATTATGTTACGCAAAAAAAAAAAATCCTGAATACATAAAATGATGAAAAGAAAGTTACCCTCCTTTCAAAGGAATACAGCTCTCCGGTCCCCTCCTCAGCGGCAACCTGCACGATTTGTTTCTTACGAGCCGTTTGACGGCTGGTGTCTCTGCGTGCCTGAGTGTGTGTGCGTGTTTCTGCCACGTACGCATGCTGATCATGGGGATGCTGTGTCAGTGCCATGTCGACCCGTCCCCCTCTCTGTGGGCTCCAGAGTATGTCAGCGTGCGGACGGACGCAGCCTCTGGCAGCAGGCCTCTCACCATGCTGCAAGGTGACACCGTGTTACTCACTCTCTTAACTGAGCGAGCTCGCAGGCCCCTTGTGTTTCTGTCCCTGCGTGCTTCCTGCTCGTGCCCCCGGCTCCTTTCTTCCCCCATCCAGCTGTTCTGTTCCTTAGTCCACTCATCTTCCAAAGAGGTGATGATCCGAGGACCTAATCAGTTTTCCAGTGCGGAATATTTTAGTTTCGGGAGAGCGAGCTGATGGACAGATATTCGCTGGGAAGTCGGGGTTCCGAGGAAAGGACCCAGCCCCAGATGCAGAGGCTGCCTCAGTTTATCCAGTCCCTCCTCTCGCCCCCAGTGTTGCCAGCAGGGGGCGGGGGGAACAGGCCCTCAGCGAGCCGGGACGGGCCTTTGAACATTTACTGAAGGGGAAGCCTGCACGACACAGAGGGTGACTCGACCGCTTCTTGCTGGTTGAACGAGAGAGAGAACACGGCATCGCAGGACAGGGTTGTCTTTGGGTTCAGCTGGTTCTCGAGACTGTGGCCTGGGTGCAGATTCCCTCGGCTCCAGAATTTACGAGCCCTGTGGGTTTTTTTCCCTGGATCTCAGTTTCCTCATCTCTAAGATTAGAATCATAGTACTAATGCTGCTGTGGCCCAGTTGTTTTGAGCAACAGACGGAATGTCCTGAAGTGCCTAGCCCGTGATAGCTTTCGGTCCTTGACAGCTTCTCCTGTCGGTATCGTTGTTATGGCCGTGACTGTTGTCATCACCATACATCAGACGAAGGACAGGAGGGGCCTGGGCAACAGAGAAAGGGTGGGTTTGAGAGGCGGCCACATCATTATATTGGACTTGGACTTCGTGCACCTGTTGCAGACAACGCAGTCCGGTCTGCACCTTTGCCATGACCATGAATTTGCACCAACGTCCACGTCATCTTGGGGCTCTGTCACTCTCTTATGGGCCTCGTGCTTCTGTTACTACACGTGGTACATAATGTCCGTCCAGTTTTCTGGCTTTGAAAAGGGAGAGTGGCTTGCAAGGATTCTACTTGAATTCTAAGTGGGAAAGATGTAAAAACTCTCCTCCCCACCCCCAAGAAGTCTGAGAGCCAACCCCCCCCCCAGAAAAAATAGATCTTTCTCTCTGCTCTCTCTCCGCATCCATTAAACCCAATTTACGAAATCAACAAAGGAAGATGGATAGACTGAAATAAGTCTCCCAGAGAAGAGAGGGGAGCCTCCTAATTGACTCCCACAAAGCTGCCGGTTATTTACAACCGGGGAAATTGCCTGCCTGCGACACCGGTTCAGCGCTCTGGTTCCGCGGGCCGACAGGGCGCCCCGGCTGCGCCCGGCTGGGCTCGCGGGGGGACGACAGCGGAGGGAGTCACATCTGCCTGTTTAACACCATCATTCATGGAGTTCTGCCTTTTCCCCAGTCGATCATTTGCAGGCCTTTTTTAGTATATAATTGTTCATTTTAAATTTTCATGTTTGCTGGAGCTGGGTGTATGTTAATTACCGGCAGTCTGTAATTATGTTGTCTGTTTGTCATTTCCGGGGCGGCAAGGGTGGTAAGCTAGAATCCCTCCAGGAGCAAGAATTTTCGTTTATAATTCTCCCCCAAACGATTTAGAAATTGATACGTTTCGCTCGCACTCTTGATGGAGTTGAGTAAGTGCCGCGTTATTGATACTCATTATCGTGTTTTAAGCTCGGAATACTCATTTATCCTGCTACTGCGTATCAAGTGTCTGCTATGTACTAGGTTCTGGGATTTCTCTGAATGGAACAGATGAAAATAAGATATTCTGCTTTCTGTGTGTAACTGAAGGGACTGCCCCAGTGATCCCTAACGCCACTGTCCCATTGGGGGCTGCCGAACACGTGTCCATTTCCAGCACTGCAATAATGAGGAATCTGGTAAGAAACGAGAAGCCACTGACCTCATTAAAGTTATTATTTCACATTAAAGGCCCCCTATATGATATTGGCAGCTGAGACATACTTGGAAAACACAGTAATTTAAGGATTATCAGATTAGTTCCAGACATCCCCAGGATCTGTGTGCAAATTAAATTAGCACTATATCAAATTGTTCCGACGAAGTAACAGGGCTGGGATTTAGGGGGCATGTTTCTGCCACATGGGCCAGGTACACAGACTGACCGAGGCCGCCTTCCTCAATGGAAGGTGCCAGCCCCCTTGCCTGAAGCCGATCCCCGGGAACAGTCCCCAGGGCGAGGCCCTCCTGGTGCCAGGAGTGTGGAACGACGGGAGCTTGGGAAGGGCCGAGTCATGCCGCAGACCAAAGGGCCAGCAAAAACGGGACTCGGAGAGGTCCTGCCGGTGGATACGGATGAAGAGCAGCCCCTTCCCGAATTCCTTTCCCCTTGGAGACGACCATTGGAAATGCTCTATCCAAAGAGGCACATGACTGAGTTTCCCATATGCACTTAGCAACTTTGTGTAGTACCTGTATAAGGTGCTGGAGTGTGAACAAGGTAGCAGTCCTGCCCACCGTGGAACCTACATTTCAATGGGGAAAGCAAAGCCAACAGGACAGACTGATGGACAGGTAGCCAGATGGGATATAATGTAATGTAACACACAGTAATAAGTGCTGCAGAGGATTATCAAGCAGGGTAAAGGAATGGAGTGATCTATCCTTCCCGTGTTTTACTAGATCTTCCCCATATGAGAAGAAAACATGGGGTGGGGGGAGGGTGGTCAGTTTTTGGTGTTTGTTTTTGTTTATTTTCCAAATCAATCCAGCACTTTCGTTGCATCTTTCAGATGTCACAGGTAGGTCCGAGGACCGTCTGGCATCTTGTTCCTGTAGATCTTACTCAGCCTGCTGTGCTGTTCCTGTTTCAGGGACCTAGATACCATTGAAAGTGTTTCTGGTATTATTTTTTAAGTGTTGTGGCTTGCTGAATCAAAGCAGCTGAATTCGGTGCGAGTTCAAGAATTAATGCATCTCTCTGGGCTTGAGACACTGAGCGAGCCGCACTTGGCCTCCTCGGAACTCGGTGGCTGTATTTTTTTCAACAAGAGACCCGTTCTCCCGGACACCCACATCGATGGGGGAGTGAGTGTGCGCAGGCCGCACCTGGTAACGGACACCCAGTGTGACATCCTGTCTGTACCTGGCTACATACAGGTAGTGTGACTGGTAGCAGCCCTTTTCTCTTCCCCACCGCTGGTCAGTCCCGAGCCCCTTCGTTTACCTGTCCAAGGAGACCGAGTCCTACATTGATGAGATTGAAGTCCATCAGGCCAAAGACATCTTAACCCTCCGGGGCTTCAGTCTACCCACCCCCATCGGGAGGGGGAAATGAGCTCTGTATTAGTTTCCACTGCTGCTGTGACAAAGAACCACAACCTTGGAGGATGCAAACCACACAAATTTACTGTCTTACACAGTTCTGAAGGTCAGGTGTCCAGAGGGCTCTTAGGGGACTAAAATCAAGGGATTTTACAGCGTGTTGGTTCCTTTTTGAGGCTCATTTTCTTACGTGTTCCAGCTTCTAGAGGTCACCCAGGTTCCGTGGCTTGTAGCTCTTCCCTCCATCTTCCAAGCCAGCAGCGACGGGTCGAGTTCTCTCGTGCAGGCACTCTGAGCCCCCTCTTTCCCTTACAAGGCCCTTTGTGGTCAGAGCAGGCCCACACAGACGTTCCAGAAGCCTCTCCCATCTCCAGGACCTTAACTTCACCTGCAGCTTCAGTTCCCTCGTGTGCTGTAACTACACGTGTCCCCAGGTTCCGGAGGTAGGGACGCTAACATCTTCGGGGAGGGGGCATTATTCTGCCTGCCGCCCTCTCTAAGCCCCCCTGCAACTCAGCGTGCTGCGGCACCCAAGACCTGCTGGGGTCCCGAGTGCCGGCCCTTGCCCGAAACTTTCAAGGTCACAGCCACTGATGGGCCCAAGAGCTGCTGGTGCCAGCGACGTCGTAAGCAACCTTGTGTGGGCACACACCCTCCCATTCTTTAAGTGGTTAGCTTATCTTTCAGGCTTTCTTACGATTTCCAAGAAATACGCCGTGCGGGCAGAGGTTACAGAGATTCAGGGAGGGAATCAATAGGCCAAAGGTTCCAACTGCCCCTGGTTTCAAAGGGCTCTCTCCATGGTGATGTTTTCAAAACAACAGGTATTTCTTTCCTCGTTGTCCTCCTCTTACCTTCCTGCTGGTTCATTTTAGCAAATATTTGTGAGCACCTACGGTGGGTACGGTGACTGAGGAAGAAACAGCCTGTGCTCTCGAGGAGTGGGAGGCAGAGAGAGCGTGCACAGGACCATAGTTCAGGTGTGAGCAAGGAGCAGACCGAATGCCTTCAGCAGTCAGAGGCAGGCGACTGGCAGCTCTGATGGATGAGCTGGAGCTTCCAGAGTGAGCAGGCTTCAGCAGCTGGGGGCCGGGGGCACTGCTGGCAGGGGGGACCGGGCGGGTTACGGTGGGAAAACACAGGTGTGCCCGGGAGCAGAACACCCCACGCCCCAGCTCCCACGTGCCCAACCATTGCAAGGAAGTGTTTTTTTCCCCATTAGCACCGTAATGCCTTTCCAATGACCTCTTTCCTTCCACTTTGCCTCCCGTGGGCTTCGGCCACCCCCTCGTGCATCTGTACACTTGAGTTTAGTCTTCAAAATGTGATTACCTAGTGGTATGGATTGAATTGTGTACCCCCCCAAAACACAGGGAGTCCGAACCCGCTCCCCCTTCCCACCCCTGGCACCTGCGAGTGGACCTGATTTGGAAATAGGGTCTTTGCAGGTGTGATCAGGTTAAGAGATGCTCGTCAGGACGGGCCCCAATCCAGTGCAACTGGTGTTCTTATGAGAAGAGGGAAATGCGGACAGACACACACACGGGAAGAACGCCATGGGATGACGGAGGCAGAGACTGGAGGGATGCGCCTGCAGCTGGGGACCGCCCAGGGTGGACAGCCACCACCAGGGGAGGAAAGGGGGGGTGCTCCCCTACGAGAGGGACCAGGGCCCTGCCGACACCTTCACCTTGGACCTCCAGCCTCCGGAAACAGAAGGCAGTGCGTTCCTGATGCTTTAAGCCCCCCGGCGTGTGGTTCCTTCTTACGGCAGCCCCAGAAACTAACGCGCCTACTTTGTACCCATCCTGCCCTGGGGGATTCAACTGGAGTTCTACGCCAGTGGCTTTAGTCTGTCAGGGAAGTGCAGCTGTCCGTTCAAGTCACATGGGTGGCCAGCAGGTGGAATCTGATCGTCACAGGGGTTCCTCAGTCATCTGGCCTGTAGGTGGAGGTCTCTGGGATCTGCATGAAGGACAGTGGTCTGATCAGGAGCTGGAATGAGCAGGCACAGACGATTGCAACCTGGTTCCTAGTAGGAAACTGGGGTTAGACTGGAATTGCAGGGTTTTAGGGCAAGGGACCTCGGACTTCATTGAGTGCAACTTCTCCCCTTGACGGAAGACAAGCTGCCCTGGGAAGCCTCATGTGACCCGTCCAAGGTCACTCACCTAGTAGCCAAGGCAGGACTCGAATTCAGATCTTAAGTCTTATATCCATAATTTCTCTAAGATTTCTAGGAACTCAAAAGTCTATGGTGCTGATTTCTGAAAGTTTTCTTTGGGACACGGAATTTTAACTCAGGCCTTTAGACTTCTGCTGGGGGATGGGTGTGTAGCAGAGGGTTTTTAAACCAGAGAAAGGCTAAAAGGGGAACATGTTGACCTTCAGGAAAGGGATTTGAAAGAATACGTTTGTGACCTCAAGAAAAAGTCCCATAGGTATTTAGTTTTACTATGTGTCACTACCCAAAAAATAAAAATAAAATAAAAATCTACCCCCTCCTGCCCCAGCCTCGGCTGGATGGGAAACTCCAGCTCACACCCAGGGATTGTACAGTGTGGGATTTATAAAGTCAGCAGCTATTATACGGCCTCAGACGCCACCAAGTAGCACTTCTGGCCTTGTTTGGACTTTCCTGTCTTTCTGAGGGTGAAGTGGAACCACTAATGTCATTTCGATGGATTTCAGCTTTCCAGGCTCGCTTTAACTCATGAGTGTAGAATGCCATAATGCAGATTCATTATGGTAGCAGCGATGCATACCCGGCATCTTGGTAGCTTTAAATCAGTATCTCTCCTGAAGGCTCCAAGGAATGTCCCATACAAGGCACATCGCTTGCGTGAGTGTCCTTTGTGTTGGGTGCCCTCAGATGAAATCCCTACCCGGGAGATGTAAAGGAGACATGGAGAGGGATCATTTTGCTGGGCAGCACACCATGAAAGGAGCAGGGGTGGTTTTTTATTTTGATTTTTTTGTTACGATTATTGCTTCTTGGGTTCCTCCAACAAAGAAATGCTGTGTGGCTTTCAAAACTCCCTCAGTGCACATGCTTCCTATCACAAGTGATCCGTGTCCTGCCATTTTGACGCGGCAGGAGTGGCTCCCGCAGCCCTTACGAAATTACCGCCGCCGCTATGCCAGGAGCTGGGTCCCAGCCTCTCGGAGAAATCGACGCCCTCGTTTACTTCCTGGTGCACGTCTGGTCGTTGTCACCGGTGCTCTGTCGCTTTAACACACTATCGCCCTGAAAAGAGGTTGCTTCATCCAGTGGTGTGGAAAAACAAGGGTAGAGAGGAGCACAGGCTTTTGTTGGTGCTGAGTCAGCGGGATTAGTTAAACCAATATGGAACATGGTTTGCATGGCTCTGGGCGGCTCACTTCTGAGAAGGTGTGCCCTCTCCCGGCCCTCCTGGGCACAGGTGCAGGTGAAGTTGCACCGGGACCTTTGTTACATAATCCTTCCCGGTTATGTAACTAAGGGTCCTGTTTTTTCTTGCCCTGATTTACATCCATTGAAACGGGGATGTGACGGTTCCCAGGCTCCTGTGATCGCCTGGGAACCTGGGAAAGGTGGTGGTTTTATTAATCATGCACGTGGGTCTGTTGGTTGTCGGGAATGCTGTGTGTGAGAGGCACCGTATGTCCAGTGAACAGCTGGTGTTTCAGGAATGTGACGGGAGTTGCGGACATGTGTATCATCCTACAGATGAGCTGTTTGAAAGAACTGACCTCCAGATTCTGGCTTACCAGAGCATCCTGGGGTCTGCTCGTGTCTCTAGCCGGTAGGGAATGTGAAGCAGGCCGAGATAGGGGAAAGTGCAATATGGGAGTGACTGTTGTGGCAGCCGTGACTCCTTCCTGTGACTCTCCTGGGACTTTTCCCAGGCCTGACCCGAATACAGTTGGGAAATATTGATATAGCAACCTAAGGGGCATGTAGGAGTCTTCACACTGAGGTCCACGCTTCCTGCATGGGTGAGCTTACCTCCTTCTGAAATGGCTTCTAGCTCCTGCTTCCACCCTGGCCCCTCCCAGATCTTTCAGGTGTAAACACAGTAGCCACGGCTCCCGACCCCCCCCAGCCAATCAACTGGAATAGACTTAGAAATCGACTCCCCGCCCCCACCGTCCTCCTGCCCTCATTCACCTAGTCGCGGAAGGACTGCAGAATAGGCAGCTGTGGCCCGTGTCCTTGCTCGAAGGCACCATCAGCTAGACGAGGAGGGTGCAGAAAGCGGTATCGCCTAGGGCAGCCATGCCCTATTACTTGGCCTTCTTCCGTCTCCAGAGGCAAGGGTTCTGTGTCTTTCTCTTCCAGGGCCCTGGCACCCCACCTGTGTGGCTGTGACCTCCTGAAGGCCGCTGGTCCTCAGGTGCTGTGTTCTGCTCTGACAAAACTCTAGTCAGCTCTGTGGCAGAGGGCACCCTTGTCACTCCGCTGGGCAGATCAGATCAGACCCTACTCTGCCCCTTTACAACCACTTGGACTGGGACCAAATGGCCTCTTCTTCGTCCCCAACCACCCTCCCTCTCATGGCCCCGCCTCCTTAGCTCCCTCCAGCCTCCTCTCCCCGCCCTCCTCCAGGCCTGGACTGTTACCGACTCCCAGAATTCCGTGTGACCAGCGCGGCCGAGAAGTCCTGCAAACTAACCTCTTTCTGCAGAATGGCCCGACTTTGCTGCAAATGCTTCTCATAAAGCCTTTACAAATACCAAAAGGGGTTGTGGGTAATTTCAGTTTTCTTCTTGAGACTCTTCTTGTCTTGTAATCAGATTTTCTATAGTAAACACGTACTACTTTTTAATGGAAAAGGAAAAAAAATATTTTAAAGTACCAGTGTGGGAGAAAGCAAATAAAAACAAATCATCATTTTTGTTCAGTCGTGAAACAACAGCAACAAAGACACTCAAGGTAAATCACTGCAGACATAGGAGGCGGGCCTGCTCCTCCTCATCAAGTGACAAATGGCCTCTCCCAGGTGAGGCGGTGTGGCATAACCATCATTACCCTCAGCCTCCAGCCCGGATGGTCTCGCGGGGCTGCTGGGTGTGCGCTGCCCTGGGGGCGCCGTGGGGGTTTGTGGCAGGCTTGTCGGGAGACTCAGATGAGAAAATAGATGTGAAAGTATTTTATAAGTAGAAGCTATTACTTTCAACAAAAAGTGGAGAACTTCTACACTGGGAGACAAGACAGCATTTCAAGGGTGTTTATACAACTTAACACAGAGAAGGATGTGGCCTTCATCATCTAAGAACCCACGGAGTGCTTACTGTGTGCCGGGCACGGGCCTGAAGCCCTTTACGTATGTTTAGTCCCAGACACCCTATGACCTGTGCTCCTCGACTTACAACAGGGTTACCTGCCGATAAACGCATTTTCAGTGGGAAGTTTTTTAAGTCAGAAATGCACTGAAAGCACCTAACCTACTGATGTCACGGTGTAGTCTCGCCTACCTTGAACGTGCTCAGAACACTCACGTTAGCCTGCAGGTGGGCAGACTCCTCTCGCTGCTGTTGCCCAGCACCACGAGAGACTATTGGACCTCGTATGGCTAGCCTGGGAGAGGAACAAAGTTCAGAATTTGAAGTCTGCTTTCTACTGACTGCATATCGCTTTCTCACCATTGTCAAGTCAAAAAACCTTTAAGTTGAACCAACGTGAGTCAGAGACCGGCTGTACTGTTATCAACCCCACGGGGGACAGACACCCACCCAGAGGTGAAGCGGCTTCTACGAGGTCATGGGGCTGGTACTGCTGGAGCTGGTGTTGATCTCAGACAGCCCGGCCTTTGTCGCAGAGGATGTGAGCGGGGGATGAGCAGGTGGGGAAAAGCAGCAGCAGGGCCCTGGCCAGTGTGGCTCAGCTGGGTGGAGCACCGTCCCATGGACTGGGCATTTGTGGGTTTGACTCCCCGTCTCAGGGCAATGTTGCAGGTTCAGTCCTCAGGGTGCACACGGGAGGCAACCGTTTGATGTTTCTCTCTGCCCCTTCTCTAAAAGCAGTGAAACAAATGTCTTCGGGTAAGGATTTTTAAAAAGAGAAAAGAAGGAACAGGTGGGGGATCACCCAGTCAGCAGATTGCCTGAGAGCCCCGTGCCTGGCATCGTGTTGCCTGCCCGGGATGCAGAAATGCAAGGGGCGTCACCCTGCAGGGGAGGGGTTCATGGTCCCCTGGAGAGAACAGAGGGCACACAGTCATGTCAGCAAACCAGCAAACCGCGTGGTAACAGGGTGGGCTGTACCTTCCTCCTTGGCTTCCTGAATAGCAGAGATTCTGTGCTGCAAAAGCACTGGTTTCCATGACACTTTACATGGCGCCGGCTGCCATACCTTCTTCCAATCAACGCTGGCAGCGTACCCTCTCTCTCTGCAGAGCTTCCAGGGGCAAGAGGCTGGTCCAGTCAACAACTCCTTCAACTAGACTTCAGGTCACAAGGCCTTCCTGAGCCCGTCTCCCGTCTGCATCATTAGGGCCGGTTCAGTTCCCCTGGACATCCTTCTGTTCCGCTGGTGCCTGTGCCGGTAGCTGCTGTTCGTTCATTTGGTCTGCCTGCCCCCTTTCATCTCTCATTGGCCTCTGTGAGTGTCACACAGAGGTATGACCTTTGGCGTCCTCCTGCCTGTACCCAGACCTGCCCATGGCCCTCCCCCGAGAGACTGTCAGGGGATCAGCCAGGGAGAGTGCATGCCTACTAAAGCCCTTGGAAGGAGATTTCCCTCTGCTGAGCGCTCAGTGGCACCGGCTTCTTGCCCAGCGGCAGCAGGTGGACTCCAGCGGCCTATCTTCCTCCTGCAGCTGGGTGTCGTCCCAGTGGAGACCTGGGCAAGGGTGGATCTCGGTTTTCTCCTAATAACATACAAAATTGTCTTTTCCTCAAATCTGCGCTCTTCTGTGTCTCTAAGCAAGCTGAAGATGATAAAAATAATGACTCCGGTACAGATGAAGAATGAAACAAATTACTTAAATTCACATTTCAAACTGTAGAAACTGGCTAGCAGGTGAGCCTTACATACTGTGGCCTTGTTAGTTTCCCCGACATTACCAAGCTTTGCGGTAGATTTTATTGACTAGACAAAAAGGACTCATTACTTGGTGTCCAAGAACATTTTGGGGGCTCACTGATGAGTTTTAGAGGGCCTACACAAATCCTTGAAATTATATTCAGAACATGTGCCTTACTGAGCTTTTCTAGTTAGAGATTCCTTTTCTTTTTTCTTTGCATCAGACCCCCAAAGGACATCATCATCACTGTATTAACTTTCTTGGTTGCACAACAAATTACCACACAGCACACAAAACAGCACACATGTATTATCTCACAGTTGTCCTGGGTCAGGAGTTCGCTACTCACCTGGGTCCCCTTCCCAGGGTCTCACCAGGCAGAAGGCATGTGTCAGTGGGCCGAGGTCCTTTCTGGAGCTCGGGTCCCTTTTCAGGCTCATGGGGCTGTTGCCAGAGTTCAGATCCTTGTGGTTGAAGGATGGAGGTCCCCTTTGCTTGCCAACCGTCAGGTGGGGCCCACTCTGAGCTGCTAAAAACCCGCACAGTCCCTGCTGTGTGGCCCCTCACCGGCTCTCACCATCACGGCAGCTGACTTCAAGGCCAGCAAGAGCATCTTTGGTTCCAGTTGCTACAACACGGTCATGTATGATAGAAGGTAACCCTGGAAGTGACTGCCCACCACTTCTGCTGTATTTCATCACTAGAAACAGTCTACACTCACCTGCACTCATAGGCAGGGGGATTCTGCCCGGTCATGACCTGCTGGGGCTCACCGTGTTTGTTCGTCGGCCACGGTCACTCCTCAGAGCCCAGACAGAAGAACCAGCACTCCGGACCCTTTGAGCAACTGTGTGATTGCCATCCTGCAGACATTCTGTTAGCTCGCTGGCTAGTTGTATTATCACGTGGGCAGACACCAGACGGGACTGGGTGGGAAGAGCTGGTCAGTGTCATTTTTCCTAGACCGAGCAGGTGCCACAGGGGGTCCTGTTGGTGTGACATAGTAAATGAGAGGAACAAACCCCGTTTTATGGTTTATGTCAATAGTTTGGCCACCTTAGCTCTATATTTTGAGACAGAAAATCATGATTTGGACCAGTGGGAGGAAGCCAGACCCAAAACAATGTAAAACTCCTCATTCCTGGGTGCTGAGGGGTAGCAGCCTATTGGCTGAGATCACGCTTGTTTTATTTGGAGTCTAATTCAGGGATAATAAAAACGGTTGAAGTTGAGTGCAAGTTGGTCTGTGGCAGACTTCACTGGGTCATTCCCAGAACTGCGTTTTCTCCTGGCTCGGTTTACCGTAGCATGTCAGTTTGCTAGGGCTGCCTTATACATCCCACAAACTAGGTGGCTCAAACGGTGGACGCTGATTCTCTCCCAGGTCTGGAGGCTGGACGTCGGAGGGCAGGGTGTGAGCCGGGCCGCACTCCCCGCTGCTGGTGGCCCTCAGCCTGTGGCGGCACCACGCCTGCCTTCACGTGGCATTTCCCCTGTGTGCATGTCTGGGACTGTCCGAACGTCCCTTGTTGGTAACGACATCCACGTTTTAGATTGAGGGCCCACCTTACTCTGGTATGACCTCATCCTAGCTGATTGTATCGGCAATGATGCCATTTCCAAATAAGGCCGTACTCTGAGGTCCTGGGAGGACTGCAGCGTGTGAATTGGGGCGTTGGGGAGTGGACACACTTCAACCCGTAACACTTAATGAAGAATCATGTAAAAATGTTCCCGGTAGTCCTGCTGCTCTAGAAGTAAATAAAAGTCTCCAGGGAAGTTGACCATCAGAGAGAAAGACTGCCCGCTCTCCCCATTTCTAATTTACTGTCTTCTCAGTGGAATGGCATCCTCACCTATGGGTTTAATTTTAGAAGGAAAGCTGCTCTCGTGCTACATCTAAAAGTGGTTCATCATAAGCCCATTTTTGGGAGTGGGCTACTTCACCTATCAGGGGGAGAAGGAGGAGTCAAGCTTACAAAGAAAATGTAAAGACTGTTGGGCAACGATGTGACAACCTTCATAAAATAAACCCTTTTCTAGGAGAGCCCTAAGGACTTGCACTCACGCCTTGTTCACCTTTCTACTTTACACATACTCTAACAGACTTCTCAAACCCGAGTTTCCAGCCCTGGCTGGGTGGCTCAGTTGGTTGAGCGTCATCCTGTGCACCAGAAGACTGCGGGGTCAATTTCGGGTCAGGGCACATACCCAGGTTGCAGGTTCGATCCCCAGGGTGCACATGGGTAAGCCACGATAGATGTTTCTCACGCCATTGTCTCTGTCTTTGTCTCTCTTCCTCTCCCCCTCGCTCTAAAATCCATAAACGTGTCCTCAGGTGAGGATTGAAAATAAATAAAGTCTGAGTGTTCAATTCACAGGACAGTAGAAGCGTGAGTATGTCTGGAGGGCAGGCTCAGGGCCTCGGGATGTTTGAAGGGAATCTTACAGACCCTAAAAAGCAAGGTCCAGACTCGATCCAGTTCAGACATGACTTCTGTTTAATGCCTTCATCGACGTCTTCCCCTGAGTCCTGACACCACCTTATACCTTCATCAGTCAGGGATCGCCGGTTTACTGATGCATTATTTATTTATAAACGTAGTGTGATCTTCCCCTACCAGATAATCATAAGAGCCAGGACATCCTGTCGTGCCTCGCCCAACACCTGGCACATAGTAGGTGCATCGGTAAACTTTACCAAAGACTGAATAACTAAAAAAAAAGATAGAGTGGAGTTTCCCAGCCTTTTGAGTCAAAAAAAAAGATGATCCTGATATTTACTTTTTAAAATTAATTTTTATTAAAGTTACAAAATCTAAAACGGTACCTTCCCTTAGGCTTTTAAGAGCTACTCAGAGATCTCATTATTTTATTTATATAAGCCTAGCAACTTTTAACAGTCACTTTTAGAGGGGGCCTTTTATTAATGTTTGGTCTGATTTGCAAACTTAGTTAATTAAACTCGCTTAAACATTTTAAACTGCATTTGTAAAGGAAATCGAACATATTAAATTTATAAGTACTCAATTGCCTGGCTCGACAAACAAGCCTCCCCGAGCTCTTAAGCAATTCTTATAAATCTAATTAAGCTTATAAGTGCATTACACCTTACGGCCTTCTAGGTTTTCTTATGCTATAGTGACGCTTTGACTTAAAGTCGGTCTAACTTGTTTATTTAATTCCACACTTTTCATTTGATGTTTTAAGGCCGGTCCTTATTCTTGTAGCTGATTTTCTCAATGATATCACATATTTAAAATATTAGATCTGCATTGATTCCTTATTTTAAAAAATTAATTCCACAGATCTGATATGGTTATACATTTCTGCGCTTTACTCTAAATCTCCTTCAGGTTAAAAGGGGCTCACACAGATTGTCCAAAAAGAGAAAGAAGGACACCCCTCCCCTCTGCCTTCTAGAACCTTCTGCACATCAGGGATCTATGGAAATTTCTATTCACCAGCATCCATCCTACCCAGGACTGTCCCGTGAGACAACTACCACAATTCCCCACCAGGTGCTCCTTGAAAGGACCTAGCGGGAGCTTCTGGCAACTTTGACATTGTCTGAACAATGGAGGCTTCTGGGAGCTACCCAGAATCCCAGCTCGGCGGCCAGGCTTTCTCAGGGTTCCCCTCCTAGAGAAGCTCATAAAGATGGACAGACAGGCCCAGCCCAGTGGTTGGGGAGCATCAGCTGCCAGTGGCTGGACGTCTCCCGAGAGAACCTGTCCACTCCCCTGTCCCCTACCCTCTGGCTGCCACGAGGAAGGATGTTTTGCAAGTTGTAGATCTAACATATGTAGATGTCTTTCTATGCGAGGCCAAAGACCTTGAAACTCTGCAGGCTTGTCCGTCACCTTCCCGTGATGCTGAGCACCAAGCAGGGCCGGTGGAGGCCGGGTCTCCCCACCCCCAGCCGGCTGCTCCACAAGTGACATCTGCTCTGGAGAGGATCGGGCATCACAGCAGTGCCCAGTAATGGGTTTCCATGGTGATGGCGAGTCCTCAGGAAAGGACTATGTAACAGGGAGGTATATGATGCGATTTTTAAATTTTGTCAAAATACTTAAAATGTTAAAGAAAAGATATTTCAAGAGGCAATGCTTCATGTATTGGAAACTTCTGTTACAGGGAACGCTTTATGTCCCAGCCACGCGGCTAGGTGGGTTTTGGCCGCATGAGACAAACGTTTGTAAAAGTCTGACGAAGACTCTTGACCCAGTGAGGAAGTTGGTAAGAGCAAGTTCTTTGTAACTGTGTTGAAGAAGAAAAAAAAAAAAAAAAACAGAATAATACAGTTGGGTTATCATTCATTTGTCATAAAATGTTAAGGGATTTGCACGGCTTTCTGGCTTTGCTACATAGATCGAGAAGCAGTCACCGGAGCTTCTGTGTACCATGGTGTGAATGCAGCATGGGAGTGATAACAGGCTTTAGGAGAGAGAGAAAAGAAGGTGCCTTTTAAGCACTGTGTGGCATTTCCTCTCTGCCACGGTGATACACGATACAGTGCTCTGTGGTGTGCAAAATGTGACCGGTTGTCATGGCAATGGAACACCCCATCCCCGAGAAGGGAGGAAACACCAGCAGCAGACGCTTCGCTGGAACAGAACCACAGTTATTACAAAGTAATCACTGTTAACACCGTCTTTATTGTCAAACAGTAGAATCCACACTACATTTTTTTTCCTCTTAGCAGTAATTCCAAGTGTCCCTGACACCATCCTAGGACACGGATCCCACACACAGTCTTCTGCCTTCGTTGGAGATTTCTGTCCCTATTGCCTCTCATGCTTGTTGGCGTAAAAACAGGTTATGTTTTTAATGCTGCCCTGAGCTCACCTTCGGCCACCGGCCCCACTCCATAAGCTTCAGAGTCTGAACACCTTCCCCACAGCACTCTGTGGTTAATGTCTGTGTTTCTGCTCACCGTCAGGATTGCCTCCCCTTGGTCATTTATCGGTCATTGTTATATCAGGTTCGACCTTGAGGGGACAGCCCTTCCTCCAGTGGGACCATCTAACTGAAACCCCTGTTTACGGAGGGCTCTCAGGGCAGGCCGCTGCTGGCGGAGTCTCCCGTGTGCTGGTGCCGTCTTCCCAAACCTGCGCCTGCGTGCAGTGGGTGGAAACTCCTCTCGCCGGCTAACTCCAGAGGGCTGCTAGGGGCCAAGGTCAGAAGTACTCTTTGGGTCCAGATCAGTGTTCTTTGCCACAGTCCTGGCTGCGTCTCTGCTCCTGATCCACCAGCCCAGAAACACATATTCTGGACCCTACACGGGGGATGCAGCATAAGCAAGTGTGGAAAGGGTCAGAATGTGCACTCGGCCATCACAGCACCCAAAGACACGGCCCCCGCAGGTCCTCCTTGCTTCGTGCACCTGTATGGGATCCTCCCCACAGTGCGTTTCACAGATAAGGTGGCTGGTGCGCAGAGGGGCTGAGTGTCTTGACAAAGATCGCGCTAACGATGGGTGTGGAGCTGTCCCCAGAACTGCGTTACCAAGGGAGGTCCCAAATGCCGGCGGAGAACGGGGCTCCTCCTGGGATTGCCACTGGGGTCTGTGGTGCATGAGGAAGAAGAAAAATGTGGTGGTGAGAAAGGAGGAAGAAGGGATGCAAAAAGAAACAAGAAAGTATAACTAGCAAAAAGCAAAGTAAAGCAGACCAAAACAAAAGTACTGTTTGTAAGTTGCCGATATGGAGTTATGCACCATTATGATAAAATGGATAGACGGTTGGCACTGGGGGTGGTGAGGAGCCTGCCACATTCCTGTCCTACAGTGCCTGGCACATCTAGCCCCACGTGATCTCAGCACTGCACCCCAGCAGTCTCAGGGGTGCCCCTGAGCACAGCATCCCCTTGATCAAATGGAATGGCAAACTTGCACAAGTAATAATGGTAACTAATTAGCAGCAGCTGATTTTAATGGACCGTTTCTGTGTACTAGTCATTGTTCTGAGGGCTTTGCATGCGTCAACTTGTTTGACCCTCACAGCAGCCTTGTAAGGCAGGGAGGTGCTCTTGTTGCATTTTCTAGTTGAGGAAACTGAGGCACAGAGAGATGACTAAGTCAGCATGCCCCAGGCTGCACTCCCAGCTCCTGACCAGAGGAGCCGTCATCCACTCACCGGATGTCTGACGAGAGCCCGCTGTGTGCGGACACTGCTCCCGGCTCCCGGGATGTGGTGCTGGCCTTTCAGCAGATGAGGCCTTCCCTCGTGGGGCTGACAGTTGCTCTGTGATGCCCATGCATGCCCGTTACAATCTCTGAGCTTCTCTGACGCTGTCTGTCAGGTATTAAACAGAGGCAGGGATTTCTTAAGGGAGGAAGGAAGTTTACAAAGGTGCAGGATCCATGGGAACAATGTGTCAGGTAAAAGCCGAAAGGAGCCCAGAGAGTGGAAGACCTGGGAAGGATAAGACGAGCCCTGCTGGGGGCCGGACTGGGAGTAGTGTGTGTGTGTGTGTGTGCACGCACGCGTGCAGAGACAAAACTCCCTCCTCGGCCCCGACGTCACAGTGCGTTCCCGGAGAGCGAGGCCCAGAAAGTTTCTTTGAGATGAATTTGCTGGAAGAGCTACCCTACGTGTGCTTGCTTTCGCCTTCTTTATAGAAGCCAAAAACTGGAAACAACCTCAGTAAATCTCCACGGCCAGGGGAATGTTGAAATAAACTGTGCATCAATGAAAAGCCGTGAGCTATGTCCGTCTTTACCCCAGATGCGGAGAGAGGCCACGACTTACTGTTAAATGAAAAGCAGCAGCAGGAGCAGGAGCAAGTTGCAAAGCAGTATATAGTCTGTTTCCATTTATGTGGGACAGTAACAACGTTTAGTTTTGAAAGATACAGATTCTTGTCTGCTCCTCCAGCAGAGGAAAAGCTCTGGGCAGATAGATACACACACACCAAGCGGTGAGCAAGGCTACCTCCAGAAACGGGGCAGGGCAGGAGGATCAGGGGACCTCTCTGTAATGGCCTAACTTTTAAAATAAGCTCCTGTATTCTTGTACTTGTCACCTGGTTAAAAATTAAGTAAAAAAAGAAAGAGGCAGGGGCTGGCTTGTCCGATTGTACACGTGGAGTTAGTTGAAAAGGCACGTCCCGGACCACTCAAGGCGCCTGGCTGCGGATCCCCACTCAAACACCCAAACACTTAGGCACGGGGCGGGGCGTTGTGGGGAGGGGAGGGATCGAGGGCTTCATGACCAGCCATGTATGCATTGCCCAAGAATCCCAGGAACCATACAAATGTCAATGAGTTAAATAGGGTTTTGCTAAATGAGTGCGTGTTTTTTCAAAAAAAGACTCCCGCTTCTAATGGCATTAGTATTCCAAGCAGCTGAATCCCAGGCTGGAGAAAGGTACAAATGATGATTGCTCATTAGCAAATAGAATACAGATGTTAGCTTCATTTTGCCTGAGTGCATCGGCACCTTGGGGAGCCACCAGCACAGCGAGCGAGGCCCGGCAGCTACGCTGCGGGCTCTGCGCGGGGGAGGGCTCTGCGCGGGGGAGGGCTCTGCCAGCGAAGGGGACAGCGGCCCCTGGGAAGCTTCCGGGGCTGGGCTTCCTCCGTCCGTTCTCCTTCCTCGTTCGCTGGGGCTTGTTGGTGGGGGTGGGAAACTGGCACTTCTAGAGCAACTGACCCCAAAAAAATTTTTAGCATAGTTTTTATTTTCTAATTTTTTTACAAAATGTAATTCTTAGCAACCATCGTATGCACTAGGGTGCCTGGTTGTCTTCGGAAAGGAAACAGGCTCAGAAAGGTGAAGCGACTCGCCCAAAGCCACACAGCCGCTGAATGGGAAATTCGAACCCGGATGCGCGTGGCTCCAAAACTCACATTTTGGTGCCCTTCTCGCTAGTAATTAGGGGTGAGGGAGGCAGATAACACACATGTAAGCATTTTGAGATCTTACCTTCTTATCCTTCCCCTAAGACACCTGCTCCTCCTTTGAGCTATTTTCAGGACTCACGCAGCCCGTTTGCTCAGGTGTTCTGGTAAAATCAGCGCAGCATATGTTCAGTCTGGGGAAGCATGGATGCAGGGACTTGTGAGATGCTAGCTCAGTGCTCCTCACCGTCCAGAAGCGTCTGGCCTTGGGGCGGGGCCCTGAAGATGGGTACCAGGGCCAGGGCAGCAGCCATCAGCTCACCAGGTGTCTGATGAGAGCGGCCGTGAAAGGGTTTGTCGGCAGTTCCACTGACAGGAGCGACGTGTGGACGTTGGGTTTTCGTTAAGGGGCGGGTACAGTTTCCTTAGGAGGAGCGGGCGGGGGAGGGGCCTGGATCGCTGGTGACATGAGGTGCCGTGTCCACGAGGACAGCTGGGGCTGTCTGTGGCCCCCGAGAGGCTGGCTGGAGGAGCAGGGTTGCTCCAGGGAGCATGGCCAGCCTTGCGGCTCGGAAAGCCAGGCGGGAAGGTTGGACCTGGGCTTGTGGGGTGAAGAAGAGCTGCCAGAGGTTTGCGGGAAAGGGGCTCTTGAGCCTGGTCCCGCGTGGACAGTGGTTTGCCCGGGAAGCCTGTTTCACGGTGGCATCGATGAGCTGCCATAGGAGCTTAACTCTTGTTCATGCCAGCTGGTGTTCGGTAAAACCGGGGCCGTGGTATGTGGTTGCACCTAACGACGGCTGGCTGCCATTCCGTGGGCCCGGGCTCCTGCCGGTGAGCGCGGAGGTCAGCGGTGTGGCTGGGGGCCGGCGCGCATCCTGATGCATTTGCGATGCGACTGCTCGAGACTCCTCATCTGCAGAGACATGTTCCCCACCCATGACCCCCTCCCTGCAGATTATTCTGCCTTTGGCAAAACTAGGGGGCCTTAAAGATTTTTGGTTTTGATCCGGAAGTGAGGACAGAAAGTTCATATCCAGTGATGTCTTTCCTTACTCAAGTGCTGCTCCTCCCTCCCCCGCACCCCTCACCCCCCTACAAGCTCTCCTGGTGTGTCTCTCCGCTCACTGATTCCTGTGAATGCCCACTCACCAACCGCCCTGCCAACAGACTCGTCAACCCCGGGCCTGTGGTGTTCCGAGCTAGACTTGCCGCCAGTGGCCCGGCCTGGTCATTTTTCGGGGTGCTCACTTAACCTCTTGACCTGTTGGCAAACATGTCCCACGTCCCACTTCTGACTTTCGACCGGAAGAGGTAGGCATGCCTCTCAGCAAGTCAATAAATTCAGTCAGGGGTACTCAGGTTACTGTATTGAGAAGATCCTTGTCCATCTTGAGTGTGAGAGGAAGAGTTTCAGATGCAGGAAGCTGTGCTCTTCTTCCACCATCAGACTTTGCCGCCGTCCCGCCGCCACCACTAGACACACGTGCACTGCGCACCACTCACCGTAGGTCTCTGGGTCCCGTGAATGCTCTCCACGGCCACGCCCCTGAAGGTGCACTGAGAGGCCACTTCCTTCTGCATCGGGGCGACAGGGATGCCCCACGGGGAAACAAAACCAGGCTTCCAAAACACATGTGACCCGCGACTTCTTGTTCTACCTAGCCTGAAGGTTTGTCCTGCCATTTTCATAAACTTCTTGAGCAAGAACTTTTCCCCCTTTATTAAATGCATGGAATTCAGCGTGGTCAGGTGCCTGCTGCCTTGGGGGTATAATATTAATTTAGATATGGCATTTTAAATAGTGGGAGCCTTTTATATAATGATGTGAAAATTGTTCCGCTTTTGAAAATCAAACATGAAACAGTATGTGTCTCTGAAAAAGAAGTTGGAGAGCTTGCTGGGGTATTACTTTGGCTTCCTGCCAAAAAAAAAATATTATTTATCCTCCTAGCTCTGAAGAATTGAAGCAAAAAGGTATTTGAGGCAGGAAGAGGGGATTGTGATTATTTTATCTTCCAGACAAGAAGCCAGATTTGCAGAACAGCACTTTTTTTTTTTTTTAATTCTAACCCAGACAAGAAAAATTGGGTGCCTTCCCGCAACAGAATCCCTACACTGTTCCCAGTGAAAGCTTGAATAACTAGTTTGGGTGCTGGGAGCTGTGGAAGACCCTGCCCATCGCCGACTGCAGTTTCGTTACATAATTAACCCACCAATCCTGTTTGGATCTGGCTTAGACGACTTGCAGAATAATGGTCCACAGGAGACACTGCCGCACTTACGTCCTCTCTTGCTTTTTATAAACCGTCTGGAGGTAGATTCTTGTAGCTCTCTTGCTTTTTTAAAGGGCTTGGCTTGCCTCACCTTCCCCGATAAACAGTTTTACAGTCATAGGCAGGGTCCGGCCCTCTGATAGGATCAGAAAATGGAATTGTGTTGCTCCGGTTCACGCTGCTTATTGTGGCTGGTGTTTTTTCTGTTGACATACTCCGCTCAGATAGAAGGTGCTCCCCTTACTTGGTCCCCGCTGGGCTGAGAAAACAAATCTGACAAAATTCAAAAGAGACGGTGAACTCCTACCTTGGGGGGGTGAATTCAGTGAGAGGGGCTGCATCAGGGGGCTCCCCCGCGTGGGTGAAGTACCAGCCCTGGAAAGGGTCCTTGGCATCCCTCCCTCTTTTCACAGCCGGGACTGAGTGAAGAGGATCACCAACTTGACTTACAAAAGCTGCTCTTTGCTCCCTGCTTGTGCCCCAAAGCAAACCAAATAGGCAGGTTCCCAATTTGGAGCCTGAGGGCATGAAGCCCAGGCCTTTGTTTGCTGTGGGGTTGTCGGAGCAGCAAAGCAAATAGATGTGAAGAGATTAACCAAACAAGAAGGCCCAGCATGGGCGGCCCTTGCTGTCCAGCCCCTTGCTGTCCAGCCCGGGAAGTGCAACCGGCCAGCCGGGCCAGCTGAGCCAGCTACAGGGCAGAGGGAGCAGGGAGGAGGAGGCAGGGAACTCGGACTTCCTTCTGCAAACCTAGGCCTGTCTCAGCCTTGGATGAGTGCGTAGGATTGCGTTTGCTTCAACAGGGGATTAGAATTGATTTTAGCAATTTAGTTTAATACCCTTATTTTACAAGCAAAGAAAACTCCCTCATTTAATGGACAAGGAGACAGAAGCCAGTTGTGCTGAGTAATTCGCCTGGGACTAGTGGGTAGATAAGGAAAAGAAGACACGGCATCAAATCGGAGAGAGCACACTGATTTATTTGTTCATCTCAGGGACTTTTCTGAACTCATCGAGAATGTCACGCTCCTTTTTTGCTTGCACGTTGCCCCGAGAGACTTGGTTTTCGGTCTTCAAGGATCCCTGAGAAAGCTTGTTGGGTTAAGAGCCCCAAGTTGACAGAGTGCAGGGAGAGTATCATCGTCTTTGATACTGCCAAAGTGAGTATAAAATGTAAAGGAAACAAGAGCCTAATAAATTATTAGGTATGCCCTTGAGCAACTGTGCCCCAATTTAGGTATTGCATGCCTTTTTCCGGAAACTCGGCTGTCAGATTCCCTCCGGGTGGCAATCTTTTCGTCTGCACAGAACAAACGGGAAGGCCTCACCTGCTACTCCTGCTCGGTAGCCCCCACCTGGGTGAGCTGAGAGGGCCGTGTCCTCAGGCCACTGACCTGCCCTAAGGAAGTGTTTTGTTTTATTTATCTTTATACCTCCCTCTCTCACTCTTAAAAAAAAAGGTTATGTATCATGATAAAAGCCCCCCAAACAACAACATTCATCATTCTCCCCGTAAGAATGTTTAAAAGTAGCTGTGTGAGGAGGATAGGGAGAGAAGGGCACTCTGAGGGTCTGTCCTGAAAGACTGCAGGCTGAGAAAATGACGGCGGTTGATTTAAAACCCGGCTCTGAGTTTCCTAGCAGCAAAGGCAAAGAGAGAAATGGGCTGGTACTCACAGCTCTCATGTGTTGTGCAAGCGCCTGTACCAGTGAAGTGCCTGACTCTTGAGAACAAAGGCGATTGGTTGCGGCCTCATAGGAGAGGGGTAAGAAACAATGACTTCAGGGACAGGTGCAGAGGTTCCGTGCTGATCCCTCAGCAGAAATTGCATGCGGAGGATGCGGAGTGATTCAGCTTGGTAGCCAGGAACGTGCCCAGTAGGCACTTCTGTGCCCAGAAAAAGAGTGAGATTTCTCCTCCCTCTGTCAGACTCATGAAACTGGAGACATTTAGTCCATTATTGAGTATCTTCTTGAAGTTGTGTTAGTTAAAAAAAGATCTGAGCTGCCTGGTTTATCTCCTTAAAAACAAAGCTACAGAATGTAACTGCTTCACACTGGTTCTAATTTAACACCCTGAGACGTTCCCTGGATGCCCTACTGGAGGCAAACTGCTCGCTCTCTGCTTTTCTTCATTGGTGTCCTCGTCCTATGGCCTGGGATACAGAGAAGGGAATGACAAGTATTCTGAGTGGCCATTGAAGTAGAAAGAGAGGCCATCCAGGGAACTGAGTGCTTCTAACATGTTTGGACAGCCCAGAGGAGAAGAGTCCAGTTTGGTATTTCAGGAGTGGTTTCCATAATCCTAAAGACCCAACTACTAGGGAGGCCACCATCCCTGGAACTGTAAGGTCAGGAGCATGCCTCGTGTCTGTGACCCGGAAACCATTGCCACGCCTGCACCTGCCATTGACATCCTGGGAGGGTGCTGGAGGACGGACACGGGACTGCCACAGCAGGAAAACCCGGTATCTCCCATGTTCCTGCATGCCCGTCCAAACAGCCCAAGGGGGCCTCGCCTCACCTGTGCCTTCAGCCCACCTGCATGCATCTAATTAGTAGAGTGAATTCACACCCAGAACCCTAGCTGCAAGAGAGTCTGGAAAGTGAAGGGGTTTTGTTTGTTTGTTTGTTTGTTTTTAACATCCCAACCTCTCTAGCTAGAAGTCTGGTGGAATACAGGCAGGGTGATCCACAGTGTTCACTGCATGCAATGTTTGTGAATTACTGAATTCTGATGATACGACCCCCACCTCCACCTCCATCCCCAAGGAATGTTTTAGCTTGTTTTGGCTGCTGAAACACAGCACCACAGACTGAGTGGCTTCAACAGAAATATGTTGTCTTAGTCTGAAGGCTGGAAACTTTGAGATCAAGGTTCAGTAGGGTTCGGTTTCTAGCAAGAGCTTGCCTCCCGGCTTGCAGATCACTGCCTTTTCCCTGTGTCCTCCTGTGGCCTTTTTGCTCACATGGGGAAGAGGGAGATTCTCTCTCTCTCTCTCTCCCCCTTACTCCCTCCCCCAGGTCTTACAAAACCACTAATCCCATCATTAGGGCCCGCCCCAAATGTCCTAATCCAACTCTAATTCTTTCCCAAGGGCCTTTTCTTCAATACCATCCCATTGTGGGGTTATGGCTTCAACGTAGGAATCATGGGAGCATGCACATATTCAATTCTTAACAGATGGTAGCTTTCTGGGCATTGCAGAGATCCCAAACTCATCCAGACCAAAGAATCATGAAGCTTTCTTTCAGCGCCAGGAAGGCATTTAGTCCTGTTCTAATCACACACTGCCTAGTGAGACTCAGCCTCCACGCGTGAGGGCAAAGCCAGTGATCCTCACCCTTTTCTGTGTCGCCCACCCCTGAGAAGGGTGGGTAGAAGCTACGACTCTCCCCAGAAATGTGCACGAAATCTCAGCGTTCACGGGCACTTTCTGCAGGCTCCATACAAGTCACCCTGTTGACGACAGCTCCGCCCTCCCCTCCTTCCCGGTGGTTCCCTGCCCTGTCTTCGGTGTCCGCATCTCTTCTCTTGCTCACAGACTGCCTTGGCTGGCGGTCATCAGGAGACCGCGGTGCTGCTGATCAGGCCCCCGGGGCGCTAATGAGACTCGGAGGCTGGAGGTGAGACCCGTCTGTCCACATGCGGAGGGAGAATTGGTTTGTGCAGCTGCATACACCGAAGCTCTGATTAGGATCTTTCCTATTACCTTTAGTTAATAAACATGACCGAGATGACTTGGCCACTTTGGAACATGAAGATTGTGATAAAAAATGAATTTACTTGGGAAGCTTAATCTCCAAAATTGCTTTGAGTTTGGGTTCTCATCTCCCCGGCTCTGGAAACAGCACGGAGAGAAACATGTTTGTGGGGTGACCTCAGCTGGCTTGGTGGGGACGCAGCGCCGTCCAGATGAAAGATAACAAAACAGAGAATTGGATAAATGAGCAATTGCCGTGTGAAATGGGATCAATGACATTAACTCCGTTTTGGATTCATTAGCGATGCTAAGTGCTGCAATGGAGAAAATGGGCAGCTAGAGAACGCGAAGAAATGTAAAAATTGTGTTCTGTCTTCCAAACTGGAGAGTTTCTTTTGAGAATAAAATGAAGCAAAATGGAGGGAGAGGATTTGCCGCTCAACAGATGCCAGGATTTTAGGAAGGGGAAGGAATGTTTCACTTCAACCTGTTCCATCTGCTGAAGAGCCAGGAAGGGGCTGACCTAGTAGCTCCCAACCCGCACTGCGCTGTTAACCCTTTCAGCCACCAGGCGCCGCAGCGGCCCAGCTGCCGTGTGGCCAACAAAGAGCTGAGTGACACGTGCACTCAGACCCAAAGTTTAACTGGGGTTTGAAATGATGGCGTTTAATTTGTGGCTTGTTTGTGTACATTAATACAGCAGATAGCACTGAGGGCTAAATGTGGTGGGCCCTGCCTTACTGAGCAGTGAGGTAAAGCTCTAGACACCCGAGCCTGAAACTTCACTAGCATGTCTGAGCGGGAGCAGTGTGCTAGCGAGGCGGCACCGTGCCAGGCCCAGTTCTGGGACCGTGACGTACAGGCGCGTGCTTTGCAAAATCCTTGTGGAGCATGGAATTGGAGTTTCTGGACTGAGTAACTACATGAAATCTTCCAATAAATCGTGTAAACCTGAAGAATCGACCACGGAAACGCTCCCCCTTCCAGGGGTCAGATGAGCTGCGTGAGTGCACCCGCCCTAGTGAGTCACACAGAGAGGCAGGTGAGCTGGCCTCCACTCAGCGCCTTTGCTGTGATGCGCTAGGGACTTGTTCCTTGGACTTCTCTTCCTGAGCCGAGAGGAAATCGTAGTAAAGGAGTATTTCTCAGTAGTGACGTGCCTACGAAAGCAGGGAGGCAATTATTCTTTTATTTAAACTCTGGTTTTGGATGCCTCTGAACAGTAGTTGAGTTTTTCTTTTCCAAATAGAGGCAGTTTTACAAATACAGAGAACCGTCATTCACTCCCAGGCTGTTCGATTCACGAGCAGTGTACCGGTCAAAATCAGTGACGACGATCCACTTCTCAGGGCCATTGATTCGAAGCCCGGCCCTCCAAGCGGGAGTCGGCACTGGCTGTCCACGCGTTGTCACTTGACATCGTCTCACCCATTGGGAACTCCTTGTACCAAACTTCGGAATTGTTAGCTCCTTCTGTCAGCCGGGAAGAGATTGGCCAGTGCTGCCACTTCCCTTTCCCGTGTTCCAAGCACTGGCTGGGGGTTAAGCTCCTGCCTGTCGGGGTTGTTTAAGGGCTGCCGGGGAAAGGTGTGGATGCAGAAGCTCCCTCGGAAGGGGAGAAGAGCGACAGATGAGCTGCATGGGCTGCGTTTCGGGAGCAGGACTGGAAGTGACGTGGCCACCCAACACGGGGCTGACCGCAAGGGGGGCATCAGCTGTCGGTAGGAGTTCCTCACCCGTCGCTCTCTGCCACTGCATTTGCTTCCCCTCCATCTGGACCCGCCACGGGCATTTCATCTGGCAGATGATTTCACAGGGTCTCCTAGATCGCGAACATTCCAGTATTCTGTGCTCAGGACTGAAAGCAGTCTGGCTACATGAAAATCCAGATAGGTTTTATTTCCCGGCAAAATTATTCATCCCATGTAACGATTTGGACTGCACAAGGTAGAAATAGTACTAGGTGAAGCCGATTATGAGGTGTCATAAAATAACAGTAAATCAGAATTTTTTGAATGAAGTTACAGAGGCTCTGTAGCAACTTTCCAAAACACTAACGTGGAAAAATGACCAGGAATTGATCTTTGCGACGTCACTATTCCATGGGCAATTGGACAGGAGGTGCACATGACTGCCGGCGTGTTCATTTGAGCGGTTGCTTTTGCCTTTTGCTGTGCTCAGAAAACATTGTGTAAAGCCCTGGCTAGTCTGTGTCTATTTAAAGGAGAAAAGTGTTTCCCAGTGAAAAATGATAATTACTAAACCCCAAACAGATCGAAGATCTTCAGGGAATAAGCGTGGACTCCTGACCTCAAAGACGGCGGGGACGGAGGGGGGTGGACTCTGGCTGCCCATCACTGGACGCCAATGGGTAGGGCCCATCCCTGCCTTTTATGTACTTCCCAGCATGTAGGCAGCACCGCCACAAGAGGTCAGTTTGGATACTGTGGTCACATTTTAAAAAGAGAACCGTAATTATGACCTCTAATTATGTACAGTTATGCCTGCTGAGTTAAAGATAATGGCGCCTCCTGCTTGGAAGTATGAGTTAATTGCCTACAGGGGTCAGAAGGGTGGTGACCCCTCTCCCCTCCCCGCACACACCCCCCACCCAAACCAGGCACGCACCAGAAGACAGGCTGAATCGGCCTGCTGCGCCTCATCACGCTGTGGAAGCGTCGGCTTGAACCACAGCGCAGCACTCGTGCCAGTGTGAAGCTGAAGTTCACGCGTGTCCAGGAGGGACATGAAAGTCCAGCGAGTCCGGGTCTGGTGTGCACTCCCAGAGGGCCTTCTCAGAACCCGGTGTCACTTGGAGTTCCCGGTCCCAGCCCTGTTTGTATCGATGAAGAGCGTGTTCTGCATCTGGTACAGTTAGTCTGTATATTGTGCCACCATTGTTGTCTAAGTATTAAAACTTTTTAGTATCAGACCTTTCAACATACTGCAAAGAATAAAATAATGCGCTGCTCTTACCTTTCACTCAGTTTGTCATCCAGCCTCGGGCCAGGTTCCATCTGCACCCCTCCCACTGCCCAGCACCTTCCGCCCTCCAGCAGCGGGGATTTTGGAGCAAATCCCCGGGTATCTATAATTTCTTCTGTATCTCAAAAATATAGACACTTTTTAAAAAACAAAAACAATCACAATACCAATAACACACCTTAAAAAACATAATTCCTCAGTAATTTCCATGTTCACTTTTCCCCAGTTGCTTGTAGTTTTTTTTTTTTTTTTTTTTTAACTATTTGTTTTTTGAACCAGGAAACAAACTTCATACATTGAAATTGATTGGTCTGTCTCCTGATCTGTAGGTTTTCTTCCATTATTATCTATCCACCTCTGTCTTTCCTTGTTGCTGCTGCTGCTGCTGCTGCTGAAGAGGTTGGGTGGTTGGCTCTGCAGTTTCGGACCGTCTGAATTCTGCTTCACCTCGTGTGTCATTTAGCATGTTCGTCTGTCCCCTGGGTTTTCTGCACGTTGGTGGGTAAGGGCTGCAGCGGGTTACTCAGCCTTGGCACTTGGTGTTTGGGCCAGAGAAGTCCTTTCTGCGTGGACCGTCCTAGGTATGGTAGGCTGTGTATCAGCGTCCCTGGGCTGTGCGCTCGCGAGCACACACACAGTCACTGCCGTCAGAAATGCCCCCGGACATGGCCAGGGTCCCCACGTGACCACATCGCTCCCCAGCATGAGAACCGCTGCTCCGGAGCCTTGAGGAGACTCAGACTGAAGGCCCTCTGGTGTGGGGGGCAGGGTTACTTCTACGGGGGCATGTTGGACCACTGTCCGGTGATTCGTGGCGTCTGGTTTTTCCTTTTTCTGACAGTAGGCCTTTTGATGACCATTGTGTAGATAAACTCATTCATTAGGGGCTGAAAAACAGGGATATGATTTTATCCTTTCTTTTTCTCTCGAATAAACAGGAGAAACATCAGCAATCACTTAGCGACTCCAGGGGCGCTTTCTGTAGGAAAGGCAGGGTAATCCCCTGGTTTATTTCTTTTACCAATGTTCAAAGAATGAGTTTCCTAATGCTTCCCAAAGGTGACCAGTGAGTTTCAATATTTATGAAGTAATTCAATTTAATATAATTATAGGAGCTCAAAATGTCCCATCTTTGGCCAGTAGGAGCCGAGCCCTTTAGGCGTGAAGCTGGTAGGCTTGGAGAGGACCCTCACGCTCTGGTGCTAAAAGGTGCCTGGGGCTCGTGTGTCCAGTTCCTGCTCCAGGCCAGGTGTCAGCCTTTCCCCCGGAAGCCCTATTTCCTCTAGTGAGAAAGGGTAGGAGCCACAGTACGCTGCCGTCGGTCGTTTTATAAAGACAAGGTTGTTCCATTTGAGAGGGATCTCAGACTCTACCCGGACAAGTTCTCAGCACCTCGATAATACGTGTGTCAGGTGAGGCTACAGACTGCTCGGAAGGACGTGCTGTTCGTAAGATCCCTGAGCCCCCCTGGAGTCCAGTCCGAGCAAAGTGTCTTCAGCCTTTGACGTCAGCGTCCAGGCTTGACCACCGTATATGGAAATGTCAAGCCTGGTAGCCCCAAGGAGGCCCTCGTGGTTGAGTCATGTGATGGGTTCTAGAAGTTCACCTAGGCGTCCATGGAACACCCTCAAAAGTCCATTTCTGAGGTCTCTTGAGGACCAAAGACCCTTGGTTAGAGCAAGCTCTTGACCAGATCTTGGCAACCAGTTGGGGTCACTGTCTTTGCTGTTTGCCAGCTCTCTGTGGCAGTTCAACAAATACAAAGAGTTTCTTTCTGGTTCCTCCACTCAGACACCTGAAGCCGTGGCTCTCTCTGTCAGAAGGTACGGCCACTTGTGGGTCCCAATGCATCTTCTGCTTCTTCCTAGCATCTTCCCTCAACCAAGACTCCATTGGCAAAGGATTCCTTCTTTTTCCCAGAATGCAAATAAGGCAGGCTTGTTAGAAGTGACATGTCATTCCAGACGACAAATGCTCACTGGCTTCCTACAGGGACTGTGGACAGGATTGAGTGTCCCTACTGACAGGGGAGGCCACCTCTTTGGGAAGACCCTGTGTGTGCACAAGAGATATCAGAAGATAACCCAAGGCAGATTCCAGGTCATGGTAGGAAGAGCTCTGGGTGTCTGGCACGGGGGAGACCATCACCGTCATGTGGGAGGTTTTCACAGGAGGCTTTGTAGCAGGGCTGCAGGTGCTGGGCACAGCCAGCCACGTGCACCCTCACCTGGGCACAGAGCACCAGATGACAGATTCTGAAGGTGAGTTGGAGGCAGCCAGTAGGGACGCTCAGAGGACCATTGGTCCTGAGGCAGGTTTCCCAGGATCTGGTTTCATTCGTAGTTTCGATGTCAGTGTCAGCAATCTGCCTGCCGAGCACAGCAACCTGGGGAAAAGTCACTTTCGGGGAATGCTGTGTTGACTGTGCGGGTTCCATTTTAGGGGAGATGGGCCCTGTGAAGAAGAAAGCATTTTTCAGAAAAGCAAGGACCTCTTTCTTACCGAAGACAAACAGGGAGACATACATGCCGGGTTGCAGGTGGCGGGGTGGGAGGAGTTAGGCCTCTCCACGTTTTCCCTCCATTGTAATCCAAGCCAAGCCCAGCTCTGTAGAGCGCCGGGGTGTTTAGTCCTCACCTCTCTCTCCTGCACCCCACCCGACCTCCCCCACCCCACACACGCTCTCGGGAGCCCAGATCATGTTGGCAGGGACAGCAGGCTCGTGGCAGTAGGGCCGTCCTGTGCCTGCCTGGCCCACCACCCGCCGTCTCCGTGGTCAGAGCTTGCAGACACAGGCATTTGGAGTTGCTTCACAATATGCCCTGGGAAGGACTGGATATGCTTTAAAAAGGATCCTTATTTTGATTTCCCCCTCCCGCCCCTCCCTGTGCACTGAAAGGACGGTGCCACAGGGACATCTGGCGCAGCCGGAGTCTGAGGGCCCCAGGCAGGGCTGCAGTTCAGGGAAAAATGGGCCGAAACCCTTCCTAGAAGAGCCTGACAGGGTGAGCAGAAACCACAGTGCTGGCGTGGTGACAGGGCCGGGTTCGCCTTCTCTGCTGCCTGGCTGCCTTTGTTTGGCTTTGCTGGTGTGATGCCCGATGCAGCTTCTTGTCCCGTGGAAAGGTGAGAGAATGAACCCCTCACCAGAACCCCTCACTCTACGAGTGACCTGCGCCCCCAGCTGGCCAGGCTGGCCTGCAGAGCTGCCTCCAGGGGGCGCTGTCCTCGCTGCAGCCCTCTCAGGGGCTCCCCTTCCCCCCACACTGGCACCTTTTGTCGCTTTTAACTTCGGAGTCTACCAGGGCCTGTTGATCCCCTTATCAGGTCATTGTGGTCCCTCCTGGCTTTTCCACAAACAAACGTGCCAGACACAAACGGGAAACCTTTATTTGGCTTAGCATGTAGAGTTCCGGGATGGATTCTAGCATCTGCAAGAGGAAGTCAGTTTGGCCCGAACTCCCCTCCTTTGAAAGCAAGCTTCCCCTCGGCACGTGGGCTGCCTGGCTGGCTGTGGTGTTCGTGTGTGTACCTGTGTGTACGTGTGTGAGTAGGCAGGGGGCCCATCGGTCTGTGTTTTCTCCTGGCTTTTGGATCAGATGCCCCAAACGGGATTTATGTGACTTAAATTTTAGTAGCAAACTCCGTGACGCTTCATCCAGGGCGTGCCCACAGGGCATCTGCTTTCTTGCAGCTAAAGCCATGCAGAGGTCCCTGCTTCGCTGGCGCACTGCTGGTCATCTGCCCTGGAGGGACGGGGACCTTCAGACTCGCCAGAGGGACACCGCAGAGGGCTCAAGCCTTCGTGGACTCTGCCTGGCCCTTCACCGCCCCGTCCTGCCCCCCACGGCCCAGCGCCGGCCCTGTCAGCAGGCCTGCCTGCCCTGTGTGTGAACCAAACCCCGGTGCCACGCACATCAGCCCTTCCTGACCACCCGCATCCGCAGTGCATTGCCCCCGTGAGTCTGCTGTGTCGGGGCGGGCTGCCCCCCCAGTTGCCGCAGACACAAGACCCCATGGAAGGGGGGCCGGCTGATCTGAGCTTTGGTGAACAGACAGGTGCTGCTCCAGAGAGTACCCTAAACTTTTCCTTTAGAAGTCAGTTGTAGCAGAACGAGGGAATTCTGCAACATGTACTTAACCTCAAATCCCCGGTGGTGCAGGCACAGAGGGTCACGATCTCCTTTGAAGTCCCCCCTCCTCCCCCACTCTTGTCTAATGATAAATCGCTACTTACTGCATTCTCTGGTTCCAGCCACTTGGGGTACCATGCTCTGGAGGTGCTGTAACTGATTCCTTGGTGATGTGCACACAGAAGAATTACTTTAACTTGTTCTCGCCCCCACCCACATCCTCTGACTTCAGATAGGTTCTTTAGATGCCCTCTGACTTGTCTTGAAGTAGCCGAAGAAAAGTGCTGGGCATCACTCCCAGACAGAGTGTAGCAGTGCCCACGCTGCAGCGCCTCATGGCTGTGGTGTCCTCCGGAGGGGCCTGAGATCTGGGCCCCAGAGCTGCGGTGGCCGCCCCTTTCCCGGTGTTTGCAGAGCAGCGAGCTCTCTAGTAAGGAAGCTGATCTCGGTAGGAAAACCCCTCTTCAATGAAGAGATTATTTCGCCCGAATGATCATCTCCATCGTGCGACCATGAGGAGGCCAGCACGGGGCAGTGTGTGTGACACTGGGCACGGTGGGCCCGGAAAGCACCAAGTAAGGTTTCGTTCCCGCGTGTCTCCCTGATGGCAGTTGACTGTCAGCTGTGGGGAAACCAGTGGTTCCGTGGTCCCTTCTGACGTGCTCGTGAGTCCGTGTAATGCACACGCTCCACAGTGAGCCGGCCATGGGTTCAAGGTCAGCCCTCTCCCCCTCCCCTCTCTGTCGCTGGCACACTAGAAGGAGGACAGTCAACTGGTGCCAGGGTTCTGGGCGACGCCCACTCGGACTCCCGCACCTGCCGGTGTCGCTCCAAGATGGAGCCCGTGCTCCTGGAAAACAGGCTTTGCGCGTCTGCCCAGCTGAAGACGGGGCTTGTGGGAGATGCCGAGCAAGAGGAAATGTTTCATTGTCAGCGCCGGCAAGGATCGCCCTGCCTGGTGGGGGCCGGGCCACCGTGAGGACAGCTGGGGCTGGGGGAGACTTTGTGCAGGGGGTGCCGGCCACCCCGGGGTGGGGGCTGGGCAGGAGTGAGCTTCAGAGGGCGGGGAGAAGTGGTGGGTGGGGAAGGCGCTGACAGTGTGGAGGGAGAAAGACAGGCTGGAGGTGGGGGTCCTTGTGGTCCCCTGACACATCCTGCCAGCGGCAGGTCCAGCCCCCCTGCCCCTCCACTCCCCGATCAGGGATCTCCCGGCCCAGTCAGTCTCTGCTCCTGGATCTGGCACACCCTTCCCCCGAGGCATCAGTGTGGCAGGCCCTCCGCTTCTCGGGGCTCTCACGGGCGTCCCCATCCCCGTTCCTGTGCCATGGAAACCGCCTCGCACGCAGGGCGAGCTTCCTGCTCCCAGCCGGGTGGGCGGCCTCTGGCTGTTCCAGTGGTCGCAGAAGCCAGGAGCCAGCAGAGGCTTTCAAAGCAGAGCAGAGCAGAGCAGGCGTCAGTGTTCGCCCCCTTCTCTCCTCCCTCCCCGTGCCGGAATCCCCCGCACAAAACCCCCAGCGCCCCCTCTGTTCACGGCCGTCAGTTACGGCACACGGGGTTCCCCAGAGAGGCAGGAATCAGTGAGTACACTTGCACCTGAATGGGGTGCGGAGGGGAAGACACTTCTGGGGAACGCACAGTTTCTCATTCACCTGCAAGACGTTAAAACAATTATTTTTAGACCACCACAGACAGCGGCTGTGGCACAGCTTCGGCACGGCCTCCCACGCCAAACCGCCAAACCACCGAACCAGAATGCCTAGCCACTTCAGCAGCGGTTGTGACCCATGACCCTCGCTGGGTCTCCCGTCGCCTTTGCCCCCTGGCCTTCAGGTTCTGGAATTGAAGAGCTCGTGTATTGTCAGGCCCGGCCCACGTGGCTCTCCTCCTCCCAGGCAGCTGCTAGGAAGATTTCCACCACCTGGTCCTTGTCACCCGGAAGACGGGGAGGGCCACACGATAGAGGCGCAACAGTGTCTTGGCTGACAGAAGTGGGGTGGGCCCTACAGTGTGGTCCGGGAAAGGGCTCGCGGGGTCGTGTTCATCGGGGACACAGACTGGGAAAAAGAGGCCACGGAATGCAGATGCCATTGCAGAAGCAAACGGGACGTTGGAATTCAGGGACTCGGAAGACATCGACGTTAGAGCGTTTCTCGTTGCCACGGGAGACAGAAGTTGGGAGCTCCTGCTTGGAGAGTGTTGATGAGCTTTCCTGTGTCTCTCAAGCGGGGAAGCAGCAGCGGCAGGGATCGTCTCCTAGAGTCGGAGTCCCGGGGGGGACCCCCAGCTCAGCCACCCTGACGCCCCACGTGGAGGTGGGACGTCTGAGATGCAGAGAGAGGGCAACCTTGGCACCTGACTCCCGACCCAGGGTACACGCGGAGCTGTGAATTCACCTTCCAGAACCTTCTCCTCAAGTCCCGCCGTGCGTGGCGTGGAGTTGGGGGTAATGCATGAGCGGCTCGCACCAGGAGAGGGCTGCCCCCGACGTGCGGCTGACGTGGGTGCACGCGCTCCTGATGCGTGCAGCTGGCGGTGACCCGGCTCCGTAGGACCTTCACTGAGGTCACCCTTCACTGAGGTTCACCCCAGTCACTGGTTTGAAGCCAAGAAAGCCTCCAAAGAGGGGTGAACGGGAGCCGAATCCAAAGACCTAAAATGCACATATAGGTCATTCCCTTCCCGCCCCCAGCTTGAGTTAGATTATCTTTTGTTGCGACAAACAACTGTTAGATTCCACTTGCTTAGTCGTTCGTCACTCGCCTCGTTTCCTCAGAGCAGCAGGAATCTGGAGTTCTTCTTCCAGGCGGTGTTTTGGAGGAGAGAGGCTGCTCTTGGTGTTCTCCAACGCCACCTCCCATCCTAAGGACCATCTTTGAACTCACAGCTTGGAGTCAGTCCTCGTGTGAGGCTTTGAGTCCCTAAACTCCCATCAGTTGTGAAGATCGGCCACGGGGCTCAGCGGTATCCCGTTGTCCCGGTCCGGCTGTGTGAGAACCGTAGGTGTTTGCAGTTCATAGCATTGGTGAACGCCGTCTTCGCAGCCTTCGGCCAGAGGGGGAGTGGCAGCCGTGCCCGTGGGGAGTGGCCCCCGGTGGGTCTGCCAGCGCTGCCCTGGTCTGCCGCCCTCCAGATCAGAGGCAGCCGGGCTAGATGGCTCGATTGATTGCAGCAGCAGCAACGGCCAAAGACGACAGTTGCTGCTGCTTCAGTGGTTTCAAAGGCGCGAACGTAGGTATCCTCTCTCTGAGCCCACACCTAGGGGCTTTGCAAAAGGAGAAGAGAAGATGTCAACAACAAAGTGAATTTTGCACCTATTTGTTTACCTTTGATGTATTCTTTCTGAGAACGTTTGGTTCTAAGGACTGCCGTTCTTGACTGTAGCACCTGTACCTGTAGCTAAGCTTGGTACGAAGTTTCTCACCCTCAGCACTGTTCACTTTTTGGGTAATTTTTTGCTGGGGTGGGGGCTAGGCTGTAGCCCCAGAACATTGAGCAGCGCAGCACCCCTGGGCTCTACCCCCTTGATGCCAGGAGCACCCTCCCCCTCCCACTCACTCATGACAGTGAGAAGTGCCCCTAGACATAGCCACAGGCCCTCGGAGGGAAGGGGTGCAACATCGTCCCCGGTCGAGAGCCACCGACTTAGTGCAGGGTCCCTTGGGCGGGGGTCTGCACCGGTACCAGCTTGCGCTTAGCTGGCTTACTGGGTGGAGGACGAAGCCCTGGTGATTACCTTCGTCTTCACTTACTTGTAAATCTGTGTGTCGAACCCAGGTAACGTTACATTTGATATACTAACAAAGAGAATAAAAGACACTCCTCAGGAGAAAATCATTGTGGCTTTGAAGTAGGCACAGATGTCTTAGTTGGGATGCATAGAAAGCACTGAGTTATAAAGAGATGGATAAATTGGACTTCGTGACCATTTAAAACTTCCGCTTATTAAAAGACTCCATTGAGAAACTGAATGAACACGACATGGACTGAGAAAAAAACACTTCACAAAGGACTTCTATCTGGAATGGCTCAAGAAGCCTTACAGTTGTAAGAGGTTGAACAACTTAATGTTAAAAATGGGCACAACCTTGAACGAGCTTTTCCAAAACTGGTCATACAAACGACCACTAAATGCATGAAAAGATGCTGAACATCATTTGTCCTCAGGGGAATACGAGTTAAAACCACAATGAAACATCACTGCACATCTACTAGAGTGGCTAAAATTTTAAAAGGTTGACAATTTCAAGTGTTGACAAAAAATGTGGGGCAACTAGAACTCCTGTACATTGTACAGCCTCTTAGAGAAAGAGTGTGTCAGTCCCCTAGAACAGGGGTCCCTAACCCGAGCCTCGGACCAGCACAGGTCTGTGGTCTGGTAGGAACTGGGCCACACAACAGGAAGTTGAGGCGGCGGTGGGGGGCGGGGGGGGAACTTTGCTTATGTTACCTCCTGAGCTCTGCCTCCTCTCTCCCCTCCCCATCACAGAGAGCTCTGCTCTCTGTGGAGAAACTGTCTTCCACGGAACCAGTCCCTCGTGCCAAAAAAGGTTGGGGACCCTGCCCTAGAGTAGCAGTTTTCGACTGTTTTCATCTCATGGCACACATAAACTAATTATGGAAGTACTTGCCCTTTTTGCTCCAAAGTAGCTTTTTAAAAAATCCGGTGCCTATGCGTGTACATATAAGGATTTCTGGTACCAAGAATTAACCAATCAGATGCAACTTTATTATGTGATGTGACCAATAAAATGCGACTATTATATGACCCCTATATTATATTACTATTATATATATTATGGTTCAAGATGGGGCATTCACACCAGATGACTATTGTGTTGGCTGTTGTCGTTTGTTACTTGATAATCTAAGAGAAAAGAGGCCTGTGCCCCTGACTATAAATAGTCAGGTACTGCACATTTTAAAAACGGTGTCTTGTGGCACGCCAGTTGAAACTCTCTGCCCTGGAAAGGTAAACATTCACTTACCAGCAGTTACACAGGGGAAATGAAAACGTGTTCGTGAACCATCGGCACAAAAGTCCCTAGCAGCTCTTCTGTAGAATCCGAAACTGGAAGCTTACACAGATGTCCTCCTGCAGGTGGACAGATAAAGTGCAGTTTATCCACACAACAGAACAGCACTCAGTAACAGCGGTAATAAAAAAAAAATGGACCACTGATGACCACACTGCGGGTGAATAAGAAAGCCAGTCAGTAGTTGCCCGGGGCCAGGGTAGGGATGACTGCAAAGGGGTTGCAAAGAGAACTTTGGGGTGACAGAAGTCTGTCTTTGTTCTGCTCTGTATCCTCATGGTGGCCATGGTAGCACTGGAGTAAGTTTTGTCAGGACTCAACAAACCACACACCAAGGATGGCGCTCACCACACCTGAGGAGGGCAGCCACTCCGTGCACACACTCGTGTAAACACATAAGCACGTTTTCTCAGACCATTTGCAGTTCTCACGCTTGCCAGTCCACCTGCCAAGATGCTGGGCGGGGTGGGGGGGTGGAATCCCACTCCTTGCCCTCCGTTCCATTCTGCCCACAGGGTTTCATGTTCAAGCTTACAGCCCCTCCCCCGCCCCGGGCACTGGCCCGTTCAGAATGGGGAGCGGGGCTGGAGGCATGGGTTGCGAGTGAGCCCGTGAGAGGGCGGGGCACAGCACCTGCCCCAGAACACCTGGAGTCCAGCAGCGGGAGTGCTGCGAGCACCAGCACCGTCATCCGTGAGGGCCAGAGGAGGGGCAGATCTGGGCGGCAGGAGGTGGGGGGGGCTTGTCCTAAAGCATCGTTTTTCACTTACGCTGCGTGTTCATTTGGCTTCCGTGGGGTCGTGGGCGGATGTCGCGTGGGTGTGAAGACCTCCTCAGGTTGCCCTTTAGGTTCTGCAAAGTTCATGGGTGTTCATTATATTCTCTTCGCTTAAGGTCTCTTCCTCCTTCCTCTCTTATTTTTTTCCCCCATTATGCCTTTTACACCTTCCAGAGGTCCTGTGTATTTTTGAAGAATATGCAAGTACTTTCTTTAATTTTCTGGCACCATAAATAGGAAGAGACTCTTGACTTCTTACCTGTATTCCTGTGTCTCCTCTTGTCCTGCCCCCCATCAAACTTCCTGGTGGCTCAGGAAAACTCTGGGTAAGAGTCACCTGAGGAGGCAGGGACCACACAGTTGCCTGGGGCACTTGCACTCCCAAAGGTGGCACAAAGCTGAAAGAAATAGGCCAACCCCCTCCAGGTAGGAAAGGACCCTTTTCAAAAAGATAGAGAAGGGAAAAGGGGGGATTCCCCCACAGCACCTCCCCACAGCATCTCCTGGGGCTGCCTGCCCCCCACCCAGGCTTGGCTCACGAGGCGGGGAGGTCAGTGTCTTGGCAACACGTGCTGGGGGTGATCAAGAGCGCAGGCGCAGCCGGAACGCTGCAAAGTTTTTCTGTTCGTCCTTCAACTAATATGTATTTTAATATCTGTGGGGAGCCGTGGCTGTTTCAGGAATTTCACCCCGGGAATTGCCCAACAAGTTAATTTACCTGTTTCCCCTACAAGGTACTTGTTAAAATAAACTTTCACTCCCTTACAGAGTGTAAGTGACGGGCCTCCTGCAGGCAGCATAGAAAAGGGCTTGCAGAGTAAAGTTCCTTTACTTCTTTCTGAGACATTGTCTTCTGGAGCCAGCGTCATCTATATTATTAATCACTCATGGGGCTTTCTGCGGCTTCCCATGACTCCTTTGGAATTAAACTGCACATAGGAAGTATGAAAAATGTGCCTTTTGAAGTCATTTTCTAGCATAATACCCCAAATAAAGTGCCGTGGAGCCATTAGTAGTAAATTGAATTTTGGGGTATGTAATTTGTACAAAAACTGACAAGTGCGATCCCCTCCCCCGTCCCCCCACCATTTGTCACCGGGCTCAGCGGACACAGAGGTAATCTGCAAGGACAGGCATCTTGATGTCGACGTCAATGGCACACTTCATTTATTTGGACAGGGCACAGGCGGGCCTCTGTGGCGGCGGCGCGGCACCATTAGCGCACCTCGCCCCAGGGCAGCTGGGACGCAAGGCTGGGGCAGATGTTCTTTTCAGCCTATTCAGTGGCCATTCCTGGGGGTTGTTTACCGTTGCCATGGCGGCTTTCATTTCCATGGCAGCGGCGCTGCTGTTTCTGGGAGGAAAATGAATTTAGTTATAAAAGGATAATATTTTTCTCTGTCTCCGTATAACCTGCCATCTGTCGACCGGTGGATCAGGAAGGACTCAGAAACCTATTAAGAATTACAGTGATGAAGGGATGAGTATTTTTTCTTTTTTTTTTTTTTTTTTTTTTTTTTTTTTTGGCCCTATATTAAAAGCGATGATAGAGGTAGAAGCAAATGTTGTGCCCTCAACATCATAACTTTAATTTTTTATGTATGTTTTTAAGCGTGTGTGTTTTTTTTAATGCCCTCACCACCTCCACCACCACGGTGTGCACGCGCACACACTCATAAAATGCAATTTACTTTCTGCTGACAGATGGAAATGACCCAGCGTCTGGTCTGCATCTCACGCGATGCAGGTGTGTTGAACGCTTTCTCCCCGTGGTGCTGTGCGCTTCCCCAGTTCGTTGAAGATTCCTGTGGCTGAACTCCCTGTTGCCACCCCACAGTCCTGCGCCTTTGTGCCTGCGCCCCGGGGCCACGGGCCACGCAGGTGCGCAGATCAGCACGGTACCCGAGACATACGGCACACGTTACGAAACAAGCCAAACGAGAAGAGGCCATGCTTTGTTTGAAAAACTTAGGCACCTGCCCCTTAAATCTCGTTCTGGAACACCTTCCTTCTTCTCACAGCCAAGTGGGAAGGATGTCCCTTTTGGGATACTCATCTGGTTTCTGGACTTTTTTGTTTGTTTGTTTTCTCTGTCGCATTCATAAGCATTAACGCGCAGGGGGAAAAAGCCAGACACGCACACCGGCCCCGTTGTAAATAATGTTATTTATTGGTTGACTTTTCCAGGTCCTGACATTGATGCTGCCAGTGCCATGATGCTTTTGAATTCTCCCCCTGAGATACAAGCAGGTTGTGAGTAGCTATTTCTATAGCCTTCAGCACCACAGTTTGTGAACTTAACCTTCTCATGTACATGCCAGGCCGTAGGAAGAACTAATACCGCTCCAGCAGAACTGCCCCTGTGCGGCCCCTTTAAAACGACCTCAGTGCACGGTCGCATGCGTAAGCCTACAGACGTGCAGCCGAGCACAGGCACGAATGAATGAATGCTGAGGTGTGTTTCCACGATGGCAGTGTTGTGATACAATTTCAGGGCTTGAGACTTGGGGGAAGGGAAGCAGACCCCGTAACGAGTCCCCGTGGAGGGACCTCCTTTGCTCCTGCAGGAATTGCCTTTGTGAGTTTGTAGTTTCTACCAGAAGACACGACAGGGGGCCAGCCCAACAGTCGTGGAGTGAGCCCTGCCCGTTTTTAGAAATTTCTTTCCCTTTTGGGATCTCATTAATCGCAGGCTGGCGCTGTATCGGTGGACAGGAGGGGGAGTCTGGCTGAGGTGGGTGCTGTGCAGGGGCTTGGAATATCCAGTGGTGCCCCCGGGGTCACCCCGCCGGCCGTGCAGGCTGCCGTTGGGAGAAGGGCAGGCTCCTTCGTCATGTGCTGTCGGCCCTTGAGCGAGGTCAAGCTTGACACCGCTCTTCTCCTCCTTCCTTGAACTTTCCTATCCACCACCTGATGTTTCCTTTCCTCACGTCTAGAGCGAGACTACATACATAGTTGTTAGACAGCTCTTCTTACCGAGTGATGAAACGTGACCTTCCATGGAGATGTCTGCCCCTTCTTCCTCCCGACGGGAGGTTTCTTACTCTGCCCACATCTGCCGTCCCCAGCCCTGCTGGGCAGACAGCCAGCTGGTCCCCTCAGCTCATCCTCAGGACCTTGCTGCATTGCTGCCTCCTGTTGAGGAAGCGCACAGGCCCCACGCGACACCAGGGGCTGGTGTCCCCCTGGGTCATTCCTATGGCTGAGCCTCCACCTCTTTGGGGGCCCTGGCTCTTGAAGGACTGTAGGGTCTCCCCGCCCCCCCTTCCCCCAAGAGCATCCAGCCTCAGACTCACAGCAGGTTGCCTCTTGTCCGCAGTGGACTGGCGTGGAGTTCCGGAACGCCCTTCCCCGCCCTACACTGGCCCCCGCCTTCCTTCCAACAGCTTTAGGAAATTTGACTCCATGTTTTCTTACTTGTTCCTTTCTTTTAAAAAAAAAAAAGGGCACAAAAGATAGAGTCAAGCATGCTCAGGAGGGACTGTCCCTCTGGCAGGTGTTGCCACTGTCCACTCCTAAAGGTGCAGAATTCTCAGTCTCTCCGGCTGGGCTGAGACCGCCGGCCCCTCCCTCCAACGGCAGGCTCGCCCCCTCCGAGAAGCGGCCACGGCCCAGGAGACGTGTGCAACGGGCACGGTCCCGTAACTAGCGGTTCACCTGCAGTGCGGTTTTCAGTGATGTGTGAAGTTACAGAAGAGTGTTTTTTAAAAACTGCATTCTCAGATGACATGGCAGAAAGGGTACAGACCGCGTCACAATCAAGGTACGGTCTGAAATGGTTTCTCAAGTCCAGCCGTGAGAGTCAGCACGGGGGCCAGCATACCACGTGCACCAGAGCTGTGTAAGATCCCAGTCTCTTCCGAGGCATCCGGCCACTGTGCAGAGCGATCAATGGTTTAAAAATAAAGAGCACTTTTGTCCTGGCTGGCGTAGCTCAGTGGATTGAGCGCGGGCTGCGAACCAAAGTGTTGCAGGTTCGATTCCCAGTCAGGGCACATGCCTGGGTTGCAGGCCATGACCCCCAGCAACCGCACATTGCTGTTTCTCTCTCTCTCTCTCTCCCTTTCTTCCCTCTCTAAAAATAAATAAGGTCTTTTAAAAAAGAGTACTTTAATTTGGGGCAGGGGGGGAGCACTTTTGATGAACTGGAGTGACGGAGTTCGGCGGGGAAAGGCAAGGGGACTGAGCCGTGAACAGAGGCTCAGCAACTTCCATGAAGCCCATGCCACTGGATGCTGGGCCACAGGCAGAACAGGAGAAAGGTTTCTCCTGGTCAGCTGATAGGTTCATGGTTTTTACTGCTCTCGTGACTAAGTGAACTTCTCCCCTCTCCCTCGCTGTAACACTCACACTGTAAGGAAGTATTTTTCAGGGCATCCACAGCCCTGTGTACTTTGAGATGCTGAATTTGAGTTTTCAAAGCCCAGTGTTCACGTGCTGAAGCTGGAGGCTCATTTTTTGTAGACTCTCCTCCCTCACTCTCGGCTCTGGGAGAGCCCAGCCTGGCCTTCCTGAAGGCCCCAGGCCCAGGGGGCTCCTGGGAAGGCAGGGGCAGGGACGCCCACAGATGTTGTGGAAGGAGGAGCAGGGAAGCAAGTTTAAAGGCTAGGGAGAGGGTGAGGACACCGCCTCCATCTCCACCGTCCCCTCTGGCCCCAAGCCCTAGTAGAGCCCCCTGGAGGTCAAGGCGGAGCATAGTCAGTGGCCTGCGGTGGCCCTGGAGGTTAGAGCTCTGGGTGTCTGCTCCGTGTACTTAGCGAGCCAAGCTGGCTGCTGCTCCCCAGCCTCCCGGTGAACACAGTCCCCGGGGTCTGTGTGTCCACCCTCCACTCCTGCTTTGACCTTCCCTGCTCCCCTCTCCCTTTGCCTCCCTTTATTTTCCTGTTACGCTGCCTAACGCTCCTCACCCTGGGGTTGGGTGCAGGACCTTGCCTCCCAAAGGGAGAAGCTTTAGAGACATAATGATGTCTCCGACTGATGGCACCTCCATCCCCTGCTCCGCCAGCTTTGCCCAAGGCCCAGAAAGGATGGGAGGGGATCCTCAGCAGCATGGTTGAAAGGCAGTAGACCCCCAGCCACCCTGTCGGAGTGTGGGCAGCCTGCCTTGTGGTGTTTGCGTGCATGTGTGCGTCACGCAGGCTCGAGTCCTGACGCTGTCCGCGCTGGGGAGTGTGGGCTCCTGTCTGCGCTCCTCCTGCCTGCATTCGTCCCCCGGCTGGTCTGGAGCCCGGCTGTGCAAGAGCCCCCGGTGTGCTACTGTGTCCAGCCTCGTGTGTTCACCTCCAAGGTTGTCGGGTGCTCCTGTTTGAACCGGCCACCAACCTAATGGGCCTGCCGCTGTTGCTCCCAGCTATAAGAGGACGGCCCAGATGGCCTGAGAGGCTTTTCCTTTGTCATCACCCTTCGTAGCCACCCCACTTCAGGTCCCCAGGCAGCAGCCACTGATATCTCTTCCTCTCATCCTGCCCTTGCTCGGCTTCTTCAAAGCTAGCTCGGGCCGGCAGACTGGCCACAGTCCGGGGTCCGAGCTGGGTAGGTCATGCAAAGGAAATGACTCAAGGGGCTTGTGAGAACCCCAGTCAGCCGAGCCCCTTGATCTCTGGCGAGCCCCTCACCGTCCCCAGGGAGCTCAGCGCGCCCTGTGTGACTGCAGCCGGACCCCCTGTGGGTCCCCCTTGGCCTCTCACCGCAGCTGATGCTTCCCTTTCAGTGAAGCGGCAGTGTGCATCTATCTGGTACAAGCCCAGGCTCCAGCGCTCCGCCGTGTGCCGTGCCACCCGCCGGCGGCACCAGGGGTGGCACTCTCGTCTCCAGACTTTGCCAGTGCCCAGAGTGAGGGGCATTCTACCAGAGTGCCATGGTGTCTCCCGTGCTAGGTAGGACACTGCTTCCAGAAAAATCAGTGCAGAGCAGTGCTGCCTCACAGTTCTTAGGCTTGGGTTATGCTTGCAGTCGAATTCACCCCCCTCTCCCTCCCTCCCCCCCCCCCAAAGTGGCTGTGTAGACTAATTTAAGCTTCTACAGTCTACTTAAGTACTGGCTTTGCAGTCCCCTTTGACAAGCCCTGTGAGTCATCTTGAACCCCAGTGGAGGAACTGCTTAGGAGCCAGGAGAAGTCAGATCACCATTACTCATCTTCAAAGGCTTATATAATCCCTGCTTGGCCTGTTCCCAGGGAGGACTCCAGATAAACAGAACAACAAGATGGGTGCCTCCTGCACCCTGACTGGGCCTGGGGACGGTTTCAGGCACTCCAGGCTTTGGGGAGGGGACAAGCAGCAAGGCGGCCCCCCTCTCCCAGGTGCGTCCCCAGCACCCTTCCAAGCCCGCAGGTGGGGGAAGAGGAAGGATTGTCAGATCACCTGGCTGCTCAGCTTATGGCCTCTGGTAGGTTGGCCAGGGCTGCCCTCCAAAGGCAGCAGCAGGAGCTCAGAGGCTAATTTTAGAAGCTGTGAAAAGCAAGGAAGCTGAGCATCAGGGGGCAGCCAGGGTGGAGAAGTGCGGGTGGTGGGGGGCACAGCGTGGAGGAAGGTTCGTCTTGTGCCACGGACTTTTTTTAGGTCCTCAAGATGATCACATTCAGATCACAGGGAGCAGTGTTGCGTGATTCGGCTCTCGTCTGGGTGTGAGTGTTGCTTTCTTGCTGGTTAAAAATAAACCGGTTTTGAGTCAGTCCGTTAACTTAAAGAGAAAGTGGTTGATCCGTTCCACCGCTGACGTCGGTGGCACCTGGTTCCAGCAAGTTGAGGGTCTCAGGTGTGCGTCTTCTCACCTGTCAACACCGAATGATACATACAACCAAAAGGGACGGTCCTGGAGGCCCGTGCCCTTATTGGGGGAGCCACAAACCCCAGCTCGCGGTTGATTTTTAAATGTCCAGTTTCTCATTACATCTCTTCTCTGGCTGGAGCCTAGGTATAATTCAGTACGTTGGGTGGGGTGCCTGGTTCTTAAGCAGCGGCCCTCAACCTTTGGCACCAGGGACTGGCTTAAGACAGTTTTTCCACCGACGGGAGGGGAGGGCGGGAGGCAGAGCTCAGGTGGTAATGCGACGGAGGCTTTGCTCACTAGCTGGCCCTCCGCTCACCTCCTGCTGTGCGGCCCGGTTCCTAACAGGCCACAGGCCAGTGCTGGTCCGAGGCCCAGGGCTTGGGGACCCCTGCTGTAAATGGCTTGGGCTTTCCGTGTTCTGAGAGACTTTGAGGGAAATAGGGAGTACGGGGGATGGAAAGACAGATGTGCTGGTTGAAAAGGCCCAGGGATGGACTTCACACTCCTTCAGGATGTCGGAATCAAAAAGCGGTGACACACAGACCTCCGAGTGCCTTTCTCACCCATGGTCGACGGCTGGGGATTCGCCTTCAGAAGCCTTGTTCCCGACCCTCGGGGACGGAGACAGAAAGGAGCAAGGGGGGAACCGTTCTTCAGGGTCACGGCGGGTTTCTGGCAGTCGGGGAGCGACTAGGAACACATCCACCCCGACACACACTGCCCGCGATAAGGACTGAGAAATGCCGGCGTTGGCGGAGGCGGCGATCGCTGCCGCTCCTTGGAGAACATGCCCCAGGACTCAGGAGCAGAGCCCGGTTTCCCTGCCAGGAGGCTTGTGAGGTTCAGGAAATAGCTCGGGGAACGCCCTTTAGTGCTGCGGGGCAGCTCTGTCCCCGAGATTCTCTTTGAAGTGAATGCAGTTAGTTCATTAATCAGGACGATGTTTTCATGGGTGAAGGCAGAGTTGGGGGTAACTACAAAAAGCACCAGAGGCTGCGAGCATTTCCCTGCGCCCTGACCTCGTTCGACCCTGCGCTCGGCAGACAATTAACCGGAGGATGTCGGGGAGGTGAGGCGGGGTGCTGGAGGGGGGCGTGTGATGGCGGTGATGAGCGTGCGCGAGGGCCCCGCCTCTGCACTGAGCGGTGTCTGTAATCTGTCTTATTTAGCCCGCCCCGTGAGGCATGTGGATGCGAGGTTCACAGGTGAGGACACGGAGGCTCAGAGCGGTTACAGCACGTGTGCAGAGCCGCAGAGCCCGTGGTGGGGCGAGACTTTGGATGGAGGCCGTGTCGCCTCATGGGTCCTCTTAACCATGGCGGGATCCTCTTCCCTGAAGGCTGAAATGAGAGGAGCGTCAAAAGAACGTGGTCCCCCCTGTCGGTGCTGGGGGGTGCTGGGGGGTGCTGGGGGGAGCGCTGGCTTCCTCCTTTCCCTTCCCATCAGACCTGCTCCTGGTGCTACAAGGTTCTGGGCGTGGGGCACTGTCCACGGGCTGCTCTCTGTACGACTGGCAGGTGATTGGCTGGTTGTGCAGAGTCCCTGAGAGCAGGTACTGGGACTCCACCTGCTCTCACCAGGTCCCGGAGCTCCCTGGTCCTGCCCCAGGGAGACCAACAGGACGGATTAAGGGCCGGGGAACAGAAGCCACGGGACAGCAGTTGTGGTTCTTTGGCAACTTCGTGACCAGGGAGATGGCTGAACCCTTCCAGCATAGTCTGGCCTTGTTCCCATTTTGTTCCTCACGGGCTCTCGGCTCACCTGGGATGGAGAAAGCACAGGCTGCCTGGGGCTCGCCCTGTGGGTACTGTGCTGCTGATTATGACCATACAGATAACTAACATGTAATTTTCCAAATAATAGCGTGTTTACTAACTCAGGTCTCCAAATACTCTGTGCTTAAGTAGTTTTTCCGGAGGACCCAGGCCGTCAATGACAGAGACGGCATGCAGACCCAGGCCGTCCGCCCCCGGGGTCCGGCTCTGAGCCACTGTGACTAATTCAGATCATGTTCCCCCCCTCAGAAAGCTTCCACGGTTTTCTCGAGACCCATGGGGTGAAACCCAAACGTGCCTCCTTCCTGCTAGAACGATATGCTTCCGCAAAAGTAGTTTTCAGTTCCTGTGCACAGCGTGCTCTTCGTCACTCCAGGCCTTGTGTTTGTCGTTCCTCTGCCTCCAGGAAGTCTCCCGGGAGGCCCCTGACTCGGGGGTGGGTGTGCCCACCCTTCCTCGGCATCATTCACCCTTCCCACCCCCGGTGCTCACCTTCGGGTGCTTTCACCGCCACTGCCCCGTGCTAGCCCCGTGTCCCCTTCACCTGACACATAGGCAGGCACTTGTCAAAGATTTAAGCCATTAGTTGATATGATCTGTATGTGGGGCGGTAATGATTTTTACTGGCAAGACTTACAAGTGTGGTGCGGGTTTTAAATATCTATTTATCAGGTGGCCTGCTCCATCCAGTTCGCTTGCCGCGCTTGACGAGATCCCAGGGGTGGATACAGTGGGCAGCAGCGTCAGGGTGGGACTGAGTGTGGTTGTCTGCCGATTTGAGGAGAGGGCCATGCAGCAGGATAGTTGAGAATCCCTTTCCCTCCGCCCCTAAAACCCACAGAAAGCCCGTTCTTTCGGACCACACACATGTGTGGTTGGGGGCACCTGTCTTCGGGCCCCTGAGTTCCGCTGAGTTTTGCGTGTCTTCCCTTGAGAATTCTTGATATTTTCTTCTCAACGTTGTATGATGTTAGTTCTTATATTTAGGTTTATGACCCAATTCTAATTAACTTTCACATATGGTATGAGGTTAGGAACAAGGTTCTTTCATTTTTTTTTCCCCCCTAAAAGGACCGTCAGTCGTACTAATTCTCCTTTTCACCATGGTGTTTTCTTCATCCTTCTGTCAACAGCCAGTTGACCGCGTGTGTGGGGGTCTAGTTTTTCCATCGATCTCCATGTCTGTATGTCAGTACTTCACTGCCTGGTAGCTTTACAGGAAGCCTGGAAACCAGGTTGTGTGAATCAGGTAATACACACTTCAGACGCTCTTTCTTATGGAGAACTCATCCACCAAGCAAAGTATGCTACTCAGTATGCAGTGTCATCACATTATAACAGGTTTCGTGCTTTTAAAATACTTGGTGAGCCCTGGCTCGTGTAGCTCAATGGATTGAGCATGGGCTGTGAACCAAAAGGTCGCCAGTTCGATTCCCAGTCAGAGCACATGCCTGGGTTGCAGGCTGGGTCCCCAGTGGGGCCCACGTGAGAGGCTACCACACATTGATTTTTCTCTCCCTATTTCTCCCTCCCTTCCTGTCTCTCTAAAATAAATAAAATCTTTGAAAGAAAAAAAAGAGATACTCGGTGAGCGTCCTGCCTTTGGTGATCTATTATTATCTGAAATCGGGCTAATAGTAAAGGGTGGGCAGGAATTCCTGATCTGGTTGAGCCCACTCTCACAAGTAAATCTGGTGAGAAACAGCACTAATAGGACTGACTTTAGGCACTAGTTTCAATTTCCTCTCCCTCCCCCAGCTTTTGTAAAAGCTAGTAACGGGAGCCTTCTGCCAGCCCGTAACACAAGCGGCAAAAAGGCTAGCAGGCGCCCCAGAACGCCCCGGCAATCAGCCTGTAAAGTCACCCCATATCAAGAGTGGACATTCATCCTTCAGGATGAAAGGTTTGGAATATTTATGCACGCATTCCGTCAGAGACCTAAAATTTGTATCAGTAAAAAAGTATGTATGTGTTTTGTGAAAAGTATTTGTCCTACACAAGTAATATCGGCTTTAAAAATTTAATACCCAGAGTAGTTTCCATTTTGGAATATATGATTTTCAAGATTCGTTTTCGGTATGGTCTTTGAAGAAGCACAGTTTATCCACCTTGTTTCCGTATGAAACCGTGCCAGGGTCTACAGGGACACAGCCGGCGCTCGGGGACGCTTAGGGTGCTGGTGGCCGAAGGGGTCTTCGTGGGCACTGCTCAGGGAGGGAAGAAGGGACTGTAGGGCGTGCACAAAGTCACGCGAGAAGAACTGAAATTAATTCCCGGGGCACCAGCGTTCTCACGCCTGGCCCCACAGGCACATGGAGCGGTGCTGGTAGATGCCATCCGAATATTTGCCTGAACCATAGGGAACTGCTTTTGCATGGCGGGGGCGGGGGGTGGACAAGGAAAGCCCACTGCCAGGGGTTCCCTGGGGTTGCCGTGTTGTGTAGACCCTCAAGTGCAGGTGGGTATGAAGCCACTGTGAGCTTGTAGGAAAATGGACAGGATCTGGTGGCCACGGGCGAGGATGGCTTAGGGTTGGGCAGGCTGGCCGGAGAAGGCGGAATGTCGAGGGCACTCAGGAAATTGGCTTTGGGGAGCAGCTTGAGGAAGGAGCAAGCCGGGCGTCCAGAGTGGGCCGTGGGGGACCCTGAGGCACCAGCCAGAGCCTTGCTGCCCACCCTCCCTGCCCGGGGACACCGCTGCGGCCGTCCTGGGCCGTCCTCCGGCGGCGGTGGAGACACGGGGAGGATGAGCCCTGCTGTGAGCCCCGAGGTGCCCAGCGGCCTGTAAAACCGGCTGTGCTGTTGCTTCTGGCTGTCTTTTCCTCCTGCCAGACTAAGGACAGGTAGAAGGGTGTTCCCAACCTCTGACCGTGACCGGAGGAACACGAGGGAGTGCTTTTTGTTCAGCACGTGGTTCTGTTGTCCCCAAGTTCCAAGATCTTGGCGGGGCCTGACGGGTGGCAAAAGCTTCTGCATATTCAGTCCATGCGAGAAAACAGGGTTCGGAGCGGCTGTGAGCTGTGGGTCTGAGCTGGCTGGCCGAGCCCCCTTTCTGGAGGTGTGTGGTGTCTTTCCCTCGTCCCGTCTGCGCTCGGGGTCGCCGGCCCCGTGTCCGTGTGCCTGTGTCTTTGCCTCTGCTTGCCCTCCGGGCCTCTGACTCTCTCGCTGTCCTTCCTCTCCTCCTCTCTCCATCCAGACCTTCGGGCTCAGAGCGGAGGACGTCCTCGCAGCCGAACTCACGTGCGGTGTCTTTCTCCTTTTTCTCTTCCAGTTCCCCCAGGAGTGATACAGAACGGAGCGCGGGCTCTGAGCCGAGGGCTGTTCCCCGGAGTCCGGCCACTGCCAATCACTCCCATCGGGATGGCGGCCGCCGTGAGGTAAGGGGGGTGTGCCGGGCTGCCCTGCCTGGGGAGCGGGGAGGGCATCGTGGGTCCCCGGGGGCTGTTGATGGGATGGAGAGACCTGGGCTCGAAGCAGTGAGCACGATAAACCTGGTTTGGATGCTTGAAAGTCAAAGTAACTCCCAGGGACCCCAGTCTAAATGCCAGCTCCTCCTTCTCAGACTGCCCAATTATCCTGGTCTCCCTATGATGAGGAGATGACGAAAAACCATATTAAGTTTTTCGTTTGTGTTTTTAATTCTGAGAAAGCAGGGTGAGGCGGGCGAGGGACACGGTGAGTACGTTGTTCGTGAGATGCTGCACCGAGGGGCCCCGTCACTCCCCGGTCTGGCGGCTGTGGGTGATGTCTGACCTCTCGGGCCTCAGTGCCCTCCTCCCAGAGCGCCTCTGCCTCCTGCGGGGGGTGGCGGTGAAGGACAAACGCGACATCGTGTGTGCAATGTGCTTTGGTACTCGGTCTGCAAGTAAGAGGTGGCATCGTTTCCCTGCTCCCAAGAACCGGGTCAGTCGCCAAACCAGAGAGCTCCTCCTCCTCCTCCTTGGGGGGCTCTCTCCTCCATCCCCTCCCTCCACCGCCAGCCCGGACTAGGGCCCCCCCCCCCGGCCCCCACTACCTGAGGACCTTCACATGCGCCAGCGTGGGTGCCTGCTCCTGTCTGCTCTGCTGGGTCTCTGCCCACCTACCCCCACCCACCCCCCCACCCCCCCACCACGGCCAGGCTGAGCTCCTGACACGTGCCTCTGCAGAACCTCCCACATCTCCCGCCTCGGTGTCACCCAGACGTCCTCCCTGTCCCCGTCCTCCTGTCCCCTGGTGCCACATGTGGCGCCAGTGTTTGCCCATCCCATTCCACCGGTTTCCTCCGTTCAGAACTCCCTCCGCCTCCACGCGCGGGGCAGCCGCCCTTCGAGGCCTGTCACAGACGCAATTCCCCCACAGACCCTCTCCCCACACGGCCTCTGACCCAGCATCACATCCACTCTCTTTTCCTTGGACCCGTGCACCCCAGGCCCTGGTTGTGTCCCTCTGATGAGGGGCCCTGCATGGGAAAGGTTCCCTGTCTCTCTGGTCCTGGGTGGTCTGCTGGCAGAGGACAGGGGCTGGGTCTCCCTCGGGGGACGGACACCTTGAGGCACTGCACAGGGCTGGGCCCAGGCTCAAGCCTAGAAACATGCCCGTCATGCTGAGCGGCCTCCCTGCACGGCATCCCCTCCTTTTCCCTGCACATGCAGGTTAAGTCTGAAGGTGATTTTGTTTACATGGTGTTCCAGACCCAAGGGAAACCGACCCAGGGAGCCCCTCCCTCAGGTGGGGCCCGAGGGATGCGCAAGGTCCGGCCCCCCCACGGGAGTCAGCCTCGTGGGGCTCTTCCACGCGCCCATGTCCTTCCAGCAAACCAGCCGCCTGCTGCCGGGGTAGAAGCCACTTGGTCTTCAGGGCAGGTGCTGGTGTCTGGAGCCTCATACGGAGGGAACTCGGAAGGAATTAGACTAGTAACAGAAATTATAAAAGTACTTACTATTTCTGCTAACGCAACACGGTGCCGCTTTTCCAAAAACACGCAGAAAGGGCCTTTATGTCCAGTACCTTCCCTCGTTGTTCTTAGGTCAGTAGTTCTTGAGCTCATGAACGGTAGGCCCTTTCACGAAGTCAAAACGTCAGTACCGTTCCTCGCATGACAAGAGAGGTCGCCCTGTTTTCCATTCGGAAAATCTTGTCTGCCTCACCTCCCGGTTCACCCGATTGGTTGGGAAGGCCGTAGACTGTTTGCCTACAGAGCAACCACGTTCCCGTGAGCAGGCGCTAAGCACAGACTCCAGGTTGTCGTCCAGAGCTTCTTCGGGTGCCCTCCAGAGTGGCTGTCCCTGCGGGCCCAGCCGTCCCCGGGGACGGACATGGGAGAGCCAGGCAGGGGTGTGGGGGCAGCCCTAGTTTAAATTATTACCCCCGTGCCATATGTTCTTACCAGTTTGACTGACTAATCCCCTCGAGAGGCATATTTAAAGCGCGGATTTTCCATTTCTGGTGAGAAGATAACAAGGCACTACAGGAAAAGAGGGAAGCCTTGTTTCTGGTTAAAAACAGGTTTCCCCTCGCCCAGTCCAGCAGAGCGCCTCGCTTCGGCCCCTTGCACAGCCAGAGACCACTTCAGAACAGCTTCCAGGTCCGGTCCGGAGACAGAAAACACAGTAGGTGACGGGTCTGCACACGGGGAGACTCCAGTGTAAAGAACCACTGACCAGGGAGAAGGTGTTGACCAAGTAACCGGCAGCGTCAAAGGAGAAGTCAGGGTATCGGGGAGCGAGCCGTGCAGGACGCCTCCCCTGGGCTGGGGAAGCAGGGACGTGGTTGGGTGGTGGCCTCCCCCTCAGGGCAGGCCCCGCTCAGCTGGGGCGGGCATGTCTGCGCTCAGAGCAGGGATGTGGGGAAGGCCAGAGGGGTCTCTGAGGACAAGAAAGCTCCTGGTGACGCAGGTGCCTCGGAGGGAACAGGAAGACATTGGTTCTCCGAGTGCGGGATGAACCACGGAGTGGGTTCAGCAGCTGCTGTAGGAGCAGACCGCCGCTGCAGGGGGAGACGCACCAGAAGGAGCACGGCCCTTCCTCCTCCACCCTCCCCTCCCTCCCCTGTCTCTCCGGACACCTGTCCTCTGAGCCTAGCATGGAGCCGGGTGGGGCAGCAGAGAGGTGGCTTGCACAGCCCTGCCCTAGCCCCTTCCTAGGAAACCCTGTGGAAGGGTGGGCTTGGGGCTGAGTGGCAGCAGCTCCTGGATGGCACCACTAGCCCAAAGCCTGCCCGCCGCCGAAGCTCACGTAGCCTGAGAGTGACCTTCCCGGGATCCTAGGGGTTTGCAGCAGAACCATTTCAACCAAGTTTGCTGGAACGAGACAGGTCACCGCTGGGACAGACCTGACAGTTTTGGAAGGCCACCGTGCATTTCCAGCTCACCGTCCCAAGGCTGCGTCTCCCAGCCCCGTTGTGGGAGAAACTGGACGGAGATGTGGTGCAAGCTCTGTAAGGTCAACGACCCTTAGTGTCAATACCTTTGCCCTCCTTATGCCCCCAGTGCCTGGCCAAGAGTAGGTACGGAGATGCTTTAGAAAACAGTGAACATAAACACAGCTACGGAGCTGTTTGCAGAGTCAGTGTGTGTGTGTCATTACGACGTGTTTGGGGGAGAAAAATCTTGGTTTGCTCTTTCACGTTCATGGCCATTGAAACGTCTCTTTAGTTTGGCCACGTGTCAGTTGACCCAAATTCAGCCTAGGTCAGAAGGAAAACAGTCTCCCGGAGACTAAAACAACAGCAGCACACGTCCTCGGCCGGACCACGCGCGGTGACCGGGGGGGCCTGGGGGTGTGCAAATGTTTGCCGTGGCCGTCCCTGTGGGTTCAGCTGGGGCCGGAGGGAGGGCCCCAGCAGGAGGCAGAGTCATTAGCACCCACGAAGGACCCATTTCCTCCTCTGCGTTGTGTGACAGGTTTTCTCTGTGAGTCTCGGCGACGTCTCCTTAAGTGAAAATATTTGTCTTTCAGAGATTTTTTTTTCTCTACTGAGTGGCAAAGGCCATGTTTGTTTGTCTTAACTCTGAAGCCGTTATTGACATAGATGAAGTGTTACTTTTATTAGCTGATCATTACACGGCTTGTGTTTGCTGGGTTCCTTTGCATATAATTATGATGTGAAGTCTCCTTGTAAGAGTATCTGTCAATAGTGTAATTGACTTTACAGTGTTGACTTTTTACTCAATAACCTCTGAGATTGGCCCATCCTTACATGTTGGAGACCTGCTTATTTTTAAATCTGCCTGGGTGTGGAGTGCGCAAGACACGCTCTCCTCAAAATAGCCACTCACATGGCCGAGTGTTATGCTGGCATCTCTGGCCCTTCCCCAGTGACACTTCTTACAGAAGATACATCGACTGGAGCAGACAATTAGAGCCCTAGCAGGACTGCTTCCGGCCCTCCCGGGAAATGGGAGCCCCACAGTTCTTAAATTCACGGCACTCGGGGCTGCCTCCCAGGTAGGGGCCCTGGACCTGGGCCACCTTGCTTTCAACAGTTAGGGGTCTTTGTGACCCCCAGTAACCACTCGGGTGGCAAGGAAGAGTTAAATGCTCAGGGCCTGCCAAGGAATCAGAGAGAACTGGCAGGAACGGGGCTCTTCCTTTGACAACAGAGCCCAGAAATCGCACACATGAGTACGGGAATCGAGTTCCCCGGGTTTGCGTCCTGATGCTCTATGACTATGGGCAAGTGGACCTGGAAAGATCAGCGCCTGCCCCATGGATTGTTAAGACTAACAGTGACGTGCCCGGCACATAGTAGGTATTATGCAGATGTTTGATAAATAAGGTGGAAGAACAACCCCATTCAGAAATGGGCAAGGAGCTGGAATAGACTGTTTCTCCAAAGAAGGTATACGAATGGTCAGTAAGTAAGCCCGTGAAAAGATGCTCAACCCCTCTAATCAGGGAAATGGAAACCAAAGCTACAGCCAGACACCACCTCACGCCCATTAGGCTGGCTCCTGTCAGAAAATAGCACGTGTTGCCGAGGCTGTGGAGCAGCTGGAACCCTGTGCACTGCTGGTGGCAGTGTGAAGTGGTGCAGCCCTCTGTGGGGAATGGGGTGGAAGTTGCTTAAAAAAATTAAAAATAGAATTACCACATGATCCAGCAATGCCACGTCTGGGTGTATACCCAAAAGGATTGAAAGCAGGGTCTTCTGGAGATGTTTGTGTATCCGTGTCTGTAGCAGCCTTATTCACAGTGTCTAAAATGTGTAAGCGACCCAAATGCCCGTCAACAGGTGGATGAAGAAAAATGCGGTGTATGTGCACACGTGGAATATTACTCAGCCTTAAAAAGGAAGGGAGGTCTAACATATGCTAAGTAGGGATGGACCTTGAGAACATTATATTGAGTCCGTCACAGCAGGACAAATACTGTAGGAGAAGTCAGAATCATAGACAGAAAGTAGAGTGGCAGTTGCCCGAGGCTGGGAGGAGAGAGAGTGGGGAGTGAGTGTCTTAATGGGTGCGGAGCTGTCGTCGTACAGATGCAGAGCTCTGGAGGTGGATGGTGGTGACGGCAGCAGCCTAGTATTACGAGTTACTAAAGTTGGGGGGGAGTACAATTAGTAACATGGAGAGCACCATGGATTTACCCAGCCCGCCCTCGGGAGACCTCCCCAGGTCACCTTTCTGGGCACTTGGGACCCAGGAGAAGGCTTGGAGCACGCCTCTTAGGCTTCCTGCAGGACATTTGCACGTTCAGGGCAAAACCACTGGTTTCGAGGAGCCGAGGCAGGAGGCAGGACCCCAAGTCTAAACCATTGCGTGTTGTAGAACTATAGTGCAGTTCCACGTAAGCACCGTCTAGGGCTGCTGGATTTTGTTTGAATCTCCCGGGACCTCAAGCGAAAACTTCAATTCCCCTGGGACGTGAAGCAAGTCAGGAATTAATGGTCCTATTTATAATACAGAACATTAATATTTAAGTTCCTGTCAAAACAGAGTCATCAGGAAAACCCGTATCAGCCTAAGATCTGCTCCTTGCAAAGATGTTTGTAACAGGTTTAAGGAGCCAGCAACCCTGGCATTCAGGTCGGGTGTGGTCCCATCATACAACCGGAGGGGAAATTTACCACTGAACCTATTTGGTGTTGTATTTTGTTTTGTTTTTCAAGCCCAAGCATCTGTCAGCTTTTGTCTTCTGAAATCATTCTTTTAAGGCAACTCTGAAACTCAGTATTAGATTATGCTGAGTGTATGACAGGAGGAAGAGGAGGAAATACTAAAGGGGTAGGGTAAAGGCAACAGGAGCCCTGGGTGGTGTGGCTCAGTCGATTGAGTGCAGGCTTGCGAACCAGGGGATCGCCAGTTCGATTCCCAGTTGGGGCGCATGCCTGGGTTGTGGGCCGGGTCCCCAGTGGGGAACTCACAAGAGGCAACCACTCATTGATGTTTCTCTGTCTCCCTCCCTTCCCCTCTTTCTAAAAATAAATAAAATCCTTAAAAACAAAAAAGGGCAACAGGGAAAAGGAGTACCCGGAGGGCAGTGCACCTGCGCTTGAGCTCCCACTGGGCCTCCGTCTGTTCTCGTCCGTACTGTTGGCTCTTCTGGCCCAGAAATCTGAACAGTGACCCGCGAACTTGCTGTGTGTGATTTGCTCATTCCGGAGCTGCTTCTCGTGTCTTACATCCATGGCGCTGGGTAAAGCCTTCGAAAGTCCTGCTGACTTTCTATTTATTGTGTCCGAAAACCCTCGGAACTCCCGGAGATTCTGGGATGTGCCCAATGCAAAACTGTGGGTGGAAGAGAGTTTTAGGGTTGTCCTCGTGTTCTGTGATCTGATGCCGAGAGGGGTCCCACTTATCTCAGTGGTTTAGGGGGACAATGTGCAGCTCAGGGGAGAAAACTGCCCCCCAACCTTACCCTGGAGATGACTTGAGGCCAAACTGATAAGACACTCGTGAGTCCATCCTCTGACTGAAACATGAAAGCATTACTGATACCTTTGTCTTCCCTGGAATGTAACCACAATCCCAAATTTTGTATACAGGGCGGAGCAAGAAAGGTTTACCATTGTTAGTGTGCAAAACACAAGAGTTTATCCTCATATTATTATTTATTATCGTATTGTTTTCTATAAGAACAACTGTAAACCTACTTTTGCCCACCCTGTATGCTGCATCCATGTTTAATTTTGCTTGGTTTTGTGTATTAATGTAACTGGAAAAATACACTATATGTCTCCTTTTCTAACTTGCTCTTTTACTCGTTACTAAGTTTGCTCTGCTGCATGCAATTATAATTGAATGATTTTCACAGCTGTACAGTATTCCATTCTGTGATTATGCTGCAGTGTGTATATTGGATATTGGAATCATTCCTTTGCAAATACAAACAATGCTTCTATGGAAATTCTTTTGCACATCTCCAGTTTAATTTAGGATGCACATCCAGGTACAGAATTGCTGGTTGGTAGGGTATGCACATGCTCCACTTTATGAAAAGGGTGAGGAGCATTTACACCCCTACCGGCAGAGCATGATGGCCCCATCCTCTGCATCCGCACGGATGTTAGGACCATCACACTCTGTTTCAGCCAGTCTAGTGACTACATAGTGGTGTCTCCTTGTGCTTCCAATGTCCACTTCCCTCGTTACTGGAGGTGGTGCGTTTTTCCATGTATTTAAGCAGCTGTTTGAAGGTGCTCTCTGATGGGTTGCCTGGTTATCATTTTGCTCACTCTTCTATAGGGTTATTTCTCTTTTTCCTAATCATCTTAGTTCGTTGTATATTCTGAATATTTTGACTGTATATGTTGCAAATAACTTTTCTAAGTTTGTGGATATTTCACTCTAATAGGATCTTTTGTTGAACAGAAACTCTTAATTTTCATGCTTACTAGCCATTTTTTATGAAATCTAGTATCAAAAAAATCCCTACTCTGAGATCATCCAGTCTTCTATAGAGTTTTTCTAAAAAAACTTTCAAGTTTTTCCTTTCACATTTAAGTCTGTAATCCACCTGGAGTTACTTAATTGTATATTGACATTTTTTTTTTTCAGAATCCTTGCAAAATAAACTGCCTTAATAATTCTAACAATATCTTCTGTAAAGAATGCTGGAGAGTTTTCTTCCTAATTCTTATCTTTTATTTTTCCTGCCCTGTACCATAGTTCAGGATCTCAGAGTAAAGTAATGATTATAGACATCTTTATGTTGTTTTTTATTTTAAAAGGGGCTATGTTATTGATTCACAATTAATGAATGTTTATTAACACCTTTTACAGAAATATACTTTATCATAACAAAAATTCTATTCTGAGTTTGCTATGATATTTTATTACGAAGTAAATACGAATTTCATATTTTAAAAGTTTACTTCTCTTCATTTAACTGTAAGTTTTCTTTCATTGTTTTGCTGTAGTGACTTACATTATAAATTTTACAGTTTTAATAAACCTGCACTTTTAAATACCTACGTATAACACATTACATATGTGGTTTTATTTATTTTTTTAACATACTGCTGGATATTGGTAAGTCAATATCTTATGTGTGAATTTTGCATTTTTGTTTATGCCCTGTATTTCTCCAGGGCTCCCTTGACCCAGCTTTAGTGTCAAAGCTACATTCGTCTCATAAAATGAGCTGAGAAGTATTCGCTCTTAGATCCTCTGAACAACTGTATGTGAGATAATGTGTTACTTAATGCCTGATCAGACTCGCTTGCACAACGGCCTGGGGCTGATGTTTTCTTTGTGAGATGACTGTGAACTATTGGTTAAATTTTTTAATAATTACAATATGGCTTATTTTTTTATTTCTTTTTGAATTCCTTCTGGTAGTTACAGGATTTCTGTTTCACCTAAGTTTTCAAGTATATTCCCATCACAAGTTATGCATAATGCTACCAGTCATCTTTTTAAATATCTTTTGTAATTTTGTCCCTTTTGTAGTTATTTCATTTTATCATCTCTCTCTTTTTTTTTTTTTTTTTTTTTTTGTTTAATCTTGCCATACTTTTGTTTGTTTGTTTTTCTCAAAGAGTCAACTTTGGGGTTTGTTAATTACCTGTATTTTGTATGTTTTCTCTGCTTCATCCATTTCTGCTATTTTCTTTATAATTTCCTTCTTCAGATTTATGTTTGTTTTTTGGTCTGGATTGAATACTTTTATTTTAAACCTTTTTCTGTAAAAGGTTGAAGTTACCATTTACTTCAAATTATTACTGCTTAGTTATATCCCATTAAGTTTTGATACCTTGTATTTTTATTATTGTTAGCAGATCAAAGTATCTTCTAATTTCCTTTTTTATCTTTTTGACCCATTGGTATTTTTAGAAGTGTCTTTATACATTTTCAAACCTACCAGGAGGTGGATGTTTCTTTTTTTGGTTTTTAGTTACCTCTTCAACATTGATCCCTAACTTCAATGCACAGTGGTGAGAAATTGATCTGTAAGATACTGCTGCTTTGAACATTTTGGAGACGGGAGGGCTTCGTGGTCTGGTGTGCATCAGTTTTATGAGTATTCTGGGCACTTCAAAATAATACACCTTCTCCCTTATTAGCACATGCTCCACACACATTTACTAGATCAAATCTTCTACATACTAAAGTTGCGGGGGTGGGGGGGGCAGCAGGAGCTAGTCAATTGAATGGGAAGGACGGTGCATTAACATCTCCCATCACAGTATGGATTCGGCTGTTTCTCCTTGTCACTCTTTCCGTTTGGGGGTTTGTGTTTCCAAGCTACCTAATGGGAGGAATTCGTGTTTAGAGCTGTTTTATCTTCCTGGTAAATCGAACCTTTATGAATGTTTAATGACTCTCTTTATATGTAGTAATGATTTTTGCCCTAAAAACCTACCTTCTGTGGTTTTAATATAGCTACACCAGCAGGGGATGGCAGTGTTTTCCATTCTTTTACTTTTAACCTTTGTCTGTATGTTTTAGGGTTGTCTCTTGTAAAAAGCATACGGTGTGTGTGTGTGTGTGTGTGTGTAAATGATCTTTACCTTCTGACAAAGACTTTTAGCCCATCTTTACTCACATTTTGATTTATTTCTGCCATCTTGTTCTGCATTTCTGTTTGTCCCTCTTTTTCCAGATTCTGTTTCCTTTCTGGCATTATTTGAAATTGATTGAGATCCTCCCAGTCCTCATTCCTTTGGTTTTTGTTTGTTTGTTTTCTTTTCCTTTCTAATGGTTAAGACGTTGTACCTTTTGTTTCTCTTCTTTGAGTGTTGATCCAGGGACTTCTAACACGAATGTTTTAAAATGTTTAAAGCTAGTATCTTTAACCTCCAGATCAAGACCGGCCCTTGGAATGCATTGACTTCTGATCTCTGCCTCCCAGATGACGGGCGTGCTCCATTTGCGGGTACTTTGGTCCTATCTCAGTTCATTTTCCGTTCTTTCCTTTCCTCCTCACCCCTCCCCTCCCTCTCTTCCCGGTCCTTCCCTTCCCTCCATTCCTTCCTTCTTTCCATCGTCACTGGGACATTATCATTGTATCTTTCAGTCAATACTTGATAACATTTTCTTTGATTAGTATCACTTCTTGTATCTCAAACCTCCTCTTTTGAATCATTTTCCTTTTTCCTGAGGTATATTCTTAAAATGTTCCTCTAGTATCTGCAATCAGTTAAAACTCTGACTTTTTGACTGAAAATATATTTATTTTGCTCTATTCTTAGGGGTCGTGTTACTGGATATACATTGTAGGTTGACGGTTATTTTTCCCTTCTCACACTCTGAGGATATTGTTCCACTTTGTTTCATTGCTTCATCTTAATTTGTACTCCTCGTTGGGTGTGGCATATTTTGTTTCTGTGACTTTTCAGTATTTGTCCATTTTTCATTGCTGTACAGTTTGACTACAATGTGTTAGACATGGATTTCTTTTTATTTCTTCTCCATGGGGTTTGTCAGCTTTCTGGATCTTCTCTGTTTTTCGTTTTCAGTCTAGAGCTCCAGGTAGAGTTATATCTTACTATACACCATATTGCCCAGTCTTTCTTTCATATTTTTATCCCATTGTCTCTCTCTCTGTTGCGTTTTTATATTCTATCTTCAGATCTGTCTTCCAGTTCACTAATTTTTTTCTTCCAGCTCAAATTGAGTTCTTCGATTTCAGGGATTATATTTTTCATCTTTAGAAATTCTATTTAATGCGTTTTTCCATCAAGCTTAATCCATCAGCTTAGTTTTAATAATCTCTTCCTCACAGCATGGTCTCATTCTTTCTCCTGTTCCATCGCACACACTCTGCCTCTGCACTTAGCTGTTTCAGTGTCTGTAGACTTCACAGTTTAAAAGCTGCAGGGTTTTGGGGTTTCTTTTTCCCCCTGTTGCCTCTTGCTTATAGTGACTTACTTCTTTTGTCTTGAATGAGTTTTGGATGATGAACCTATGTTTCTTAACATCTCATCTGTGGGAATTCTTTGTGACCCGGGTTTAAAGTTAGGTTCTGCCAAAAAGGGATTGTATTTTTTCCTAGTGGGCACTGTAGGGCACTTCAAATTTAGCTTGTGGTCTTGGTCCACACAACTGAATTCGGGCTTCATAGCCAGAAGACTTCTCAGGCTTGTGGTTAAGAATTCTCGGGTGGCTTTTCTTGTCTCCAGCCCCACCTGGAGCAAAGGCTACAGCTGCCTTGATCTGTGCTGGCTGCCTGTGAAGGGCGGTGGCGTTTCCCTGGGACCCCATGCAGGGTGCCCCGTTCTGGCGCCCTAGCTTGTTACGCGATGTTTTCACAGGTATCCATCCATTCCTAGTGGCCTGTTTGCCAGAATGCTTGCTGACTTCAGATTAGGAGCTTCTTTCTGAGTATTTGCTTGAAGTTAATCTGTGGAAATCCTAGTGACCTAAAATCAAACTCCCTTTTTCAAGAGAGGATTTGCTTTTAAAACTTCTGCTGGGTATCTGGGGACCACTTGACCCCCACCCCACTTTGAGGGGCCACAGTCATGGAGCTGCCCAAATCAATCTTCCTGCTGGCCCCTGTCACTCACAGTGAATTTGGGTCCTTGTCTCACCATGAGGGTTAGCATTTGCTCCAGGGAAACCCTGGCTTTCTTGGTTGTGTGCGGCTCACCTTTCAGAGTAGGTACCTTTGTTCTTTCATTTGTCACTTTGGAGCGTGAAGCTGGTACCTGTGTGTCTGTGAGACTCCCCTCAGTGCGGTGAACCCAGCAGTGAACTACATAGCCGTACCCTGTCCGGGATCTCTTGTGTGACGGGCCGGAGGGTGCCTTCCAAACGTCTCCCCTCCGCCCGGCTGCAAGCGGAAGCCGCTGTCATCCATCTCTTCTCTCCCCTGTCTCTCCTCCGGTGGGCGGTGTGGACAGGACCGCCACTCCAGCTCTAGGGCCGCGTGGACAGTCCCATTAGTCCCACCTGCTTCTTCGCACGTGTGGCACGGGGTCAGCATTCTCAGGTAAACCCCGGGAAGGACAGCGTCACCCTCAGGGATAGCCTCCAGGTCCAAAGCCATGGGCGCCAGAGAGGACGCTAGCGCCCAGGTGAAAGGTGGAGGTGTCACGCGCCGACTGGACCACGATGGAGCAGGTAGAGAACTGCTACAGAAAACGGCAGGTCGGCCGTGTCCAGTCAGGGGCTGGACCGTAACTTGCTGGCGGCAGGCACTGCTCATCCTGGGCCTGAACGAATGTGATCTCTCACCCCCCTTTGATGAGAGGATGAATACCAGGTGTTCACTCGGAATTACTGAACTGTGGTTTCTTGTTGCGGCTTACAAAGTCAGGTGGCTTTAATTTACACTAACATGAGAGCTTTGAGTATTGTTACTTATAAATTCAGTTCAACTGAAAAACGGCAGGCATTTCAAATGTAGCCTGCGTTCAGTTTAATGAAGGCTATCGGCAGAGGTGGTTAGAAGTTTACCTTCCGATGTGCTCGGGACGGCTGGGTTCTCCCTCCAGGCACAGCCCGGTAAGGACTGCCCCCTTGGGGGGAGGTTCTGACGCCTGGTCAGTGCAGCCGGCACCCCCATGCACAGCGTTGCGTCCTTATCAATAACTGAAGGCGCTGGTCACTTCCTGCTGGGTTTGTGCGTCATTTATGGATTATGAGCCCATACTGGAATCTCAGGGGAAGTTCATTTTTATCAGGTGAGAAAGAGATATGTTTATATTTTCATTTGAACTCCTAGAGTTACATCTGTGTATCCGTTTTCATCCAGAAGTGTTGTCCGTGGGTGTCTTCGTTTCCTGTCTTCATCGCCATAAACTTTCTTCTCCAAGGGAGATGTTTCAAACTACTGCTTGAATTTCCTGCCTGGATCATCTTTGGGAGCTAGCTGGGCCACCCGGGGCAAGTCACGGGGCTCCCCAAGGGTGTGTTGGGTCCAGGGTGAGGGTCGTGGAGTCGCTGTTGGCGTGCAGTGTGGGTCTAGGGGTATCAGAGACCTGCGTTGCACGGCCGTGATGCGTGGGTCGTGGAAGTGACTTTCTTTTCTCCTTTAACTCCTGTGATGTCCTTAAGACTGCCTCGGTGTGGTTCCCTGTTGTCTTCCAGGGCCTCCCGCAGTAGCGTGGAGCTGAACTGTTACATCACCGCTTCCGTTCCCGTGTGTTTTTCCCACTCCCCACCCCAAACTTATTATTGAAAAAAAATTTTTAAGCCTGTGGAAAGAGAAGGGAGGGGGAAAGCACACTAAGCACCTTGTGCCTTTCGCCTCAGTTCACGTGAGCGTTAGATTGTTGCACCACTTGCCTTATTTCTCGCTCCTTTGCTCTCCTGGTTCCCTCCGTCTCCACGCGTGTTTGGGGAAGCATCATCTTCTGCTGAACTGAGGTAGTGGAGTCGGTCACCAGCCCGTGTTCCTGAAAAGGGTTCAGAACTGACTGAACTTTTCTGAAAGCCTAACGCGCCCCAGTTCACCCGTCCAAGTGTGGTGGGTTCTCTCTGAAACCGTTTTATGCTAATTCAGTGTACTCGTTACTGAATTAATTTTTAGATTTTACAGTAAGTACTTACCTGCAGCAACAAAGATCAAGAGAGGCATTGTACGAGACTTTTCATTTCCACTTGCTTTCATGACTATTACTAGCTGCCTATACGGTTAATGATGTTAGCCAAGTTTCAAATCTGGTAATACCTCAGAGGAATCCCTAACCAGCCACCGCTGTGTTACCCGAGACAGAGCCAAGAGATAGGAAGTCTGCGGAAAACAGGTGCCTCGGAAGCCATTCCCCTAAGCCCAGGGCCCGTGTTTACAGGCCAGCCCCCGAAGAATTGTTCTCTCCAGGGCCTCCTTGCTCTTACTGTGTGCTGTCTTCCCTCGCGTCCCCTGAGCCAGAGCAGGGAGAACGCAGCAGCGCTCAGGGGAAGCATGCTGTAGCCGCGAGCCGTCTGACAAGAGAGGAGACCAAGTCGGGATCCCCCCATACCCATGGGAACTGTCCTGTGGGCTCTGGGCTTTGCATTTTAATCACCCTGCGCTGTGGAGGGCGGGGGGGGGGGGCATGCTCTGAAGGTCACCGATAGACACTGCTGGGGTGCGAACTAATGTCTGCCTGTCTTGCAAGCCAGGCGCTTTCTGTAAGGACCGGGGAGGAGGGGGCGTGGCTCTGGGATCAGAAAGTACAGGGCCATCTGGGGCCCTTCCAGAGCCTGCGAGGACGCTGTTTCGCAGATGCACGCACTGCGACCTGTGGGGTTGCCCATGGTGGTCTGGAGGCGTCTAGCGCAGGTTGAACTTTGATTCTGGCTCTCAGGCATTTTGTTGGTGCATGTCACCAGCCGCTTAAATTGAGCAGAACATCCAGAAGGAGAGAGGCCCCTTGACCTCGCTCCCTGCTGCACCACCTATAGCAGGGAGTCTCCTCCCCTTTCACCCGCAGTCGGGGCTGCAGTCAGGGTCTCGCTGAGCCTCGTGGCCCACGGGGATGGCAGGAGAGAAAGGGGCAGGGCTCACGACTGTATCGCACTGGGGCACCTGACCCCATAGCCCTTTCCACTGCCCCTGTCCTTAGGAAGTGCCCGATAGGGCACGTTGGTGGAGATCCAGTCACCTTCCTGTGCTCTCTGCCCCACGGTTCCCTCTGCCTCTGCCTTCTGTCTGTCGTGTGTCCCTTCTGGCCTGGCACAGTGCTAGCCCCTGGGGACACCTCCGTGACTGCACCCTGACGTACAGACGGACCTAACTCTGCAACAGGGAGCACAGGCATGGAACAGCTCGTCACGCGGTGATAGTGGGAACTCCTGTCTCCGGAGGACTTAGACGTAGGGTTGCGCAGGAAGGAAAAGTGTGCTCCTGTTGCCCAGATGGCCGAGAATGTATCGCCAGGTGGATGAGCTTACAAGAAACAGGGTGGGCACGGTGCAGGACCGCGTCTCCTCTCTGCCCCCTCCAGCTGCACGTGACCCTCCCCTCCTGCGAGGATCCGCCCCGCTCAGAATCACAGCATCCCCACAGAACTGGTGCCCGCCCCAAGCAGGGCGCGGCCTCCCCAGGCCTGGGATGGGTCACAGTCCCCACTCTTTGGGCAGGTGCTGGTCCAGACGCCTGCAGGCACTCACTCACGCCCTTGGCCCAGTGACCCTGTGCTGTGGGTGTGACAGCTGCCCCCGCTTAGCCCCCCGAGGACTCACACAGGAGCTCATTGTGCCACTGGACGTAAAGAAACCATCGGAGACGTGATGGGCGCTGTCGGGCCCTGAGGGGGGTGTAGAGCAGGGGACCGAGGCAGGGAAATCAGCCCAGAGAGTCAGACTTCGGTTCCCATCCCAGCTCTGCAACTTCATAGCTGTGTGGCTCTGAGTAAATCAGTTGACATCTCCAGATCCTTCTCCCAGCATCTAGAAAACAAAGATGCTCGCGCCTGCTTTACAGAGCCAAACACAGTCCCCCGTGCAGACTGCGCACGGCACCAGGCAGGTGCTCCCCGCCCTGCAGTGTCCCCGTGGCCGGACCATCAGCGTCTCCGTGACAGTGTCTGTGTCTGACCCCGCCTCGGGGGCCTCCCCAGGCCCCTCCCTCAGGCCGTGTGTTCCTGTGGGGTGTTCATCGAGTATTTGTAGGATGAATGAGTGCGGGGGGAGTTGCGGGAGTGAAGATCTGCCACCACCTGGCAGGTACCCCTTTTCCCTGAACCCTGGCTTCCGCCTTCTGACGAAGGGCTCCCCGTGGGCAGGGCAGAGGAGGGCGGGTGTCCCCTCTGAAGGGCCCGGCCACCGTGGCCCGGCAGGGGCTCCCCCCTGGTGTCGGCGGGCCCACGAAGGCTGACACAGCTTGATTTTGATGGCTTCATTGAACGAACCGTGCGTCCACCTCGGTCCCTTAAGAGGCATGCTGTTTTGATGTCTCAGCCGCACACATTGAGGGAAAATGCCCGTGGCAGGAAGACAGAGGTGTCGGGACTCAGGGCCCTGTCTTCAAAGCAGGTGGCCCCGCTGGCCGCTGTGTGGGCACGCCGTCGGACCGCCCGTCGGGGGGCCTGGTATGTGAGCACGGGGGCTGCGGGTGTCCCGTCGCGGCGTCTAATCCGTGTCCTCTCTGTCTCCCATCCCTCCCCGCCGTCCCCGCCCTGCAGGAACAGCCTCGCCGGCTGCAGGACGCGGACGGAGAGCGAGCCGTCGTGCGGCTCGCCGGTGGTCAGCGGGGACCCCAAGGAGGACCACAACTACAGCAGCGCCAAGTCTGCCAACGCCCGGAGCACGTCGCCCGCCAGCGACTCGGTCTCCTCCTCCTCGGCCGACGACCACTACGAGTTCGCCACCAAGGGGAGCCAGGAGGGCAGCGAGGGCAGCGAGGGGGGCTTCCAGAGCCACGAGAGCCCCAGCGACACAGAGGAGGACGACAGGAAACGCAGCCCGAAGGAGGCCAAGGAGGCCCTGGGGGACAGCGGCTACGCGTCCCAGCACAAGAAGCGCCAGCACTTCGCCAAGGCCAGGAGGGTCCCCAGCGACTCGCTGCCCCTCAAAAAGAGACGCACGGAGAAGCCCCCCGAGAGCGACGACGAGGAGATGAAGGAGGCGGCGGGGTCGCTGCTGCACTTGGCGGGGATCCGGTCCTGTTTGAACAACATCACCAATCGGACAGCAAAGGGGCAGAAGGAGCAAAAGGAAACCACGAAAAATTAAAAACAAGTCATTGATTTGTTTTGAACTTAAGGCCATTTGGTTTCAGCATGTCAGGAGATTTCTAATGATTTGTGGCAATATCAGCAATTTCTTTTTTTTTTTTCCTTTTTTTGGGGTTTGTTTTTCTTTCTTTTCTTTCCTTTTTTTTTTTTAAATTCGCCCCCCTCCTTTGTTTTGTACCCTTGAGAATTTTATTTTTAAAGGAGATTGAAGCCATAGAACTCATATTGACATTCAGCTGTTTTACAAAAAGCTTTTCGTTATCTGAAGACAAAACCGAAAAAGCCAAAATGACCATTGCTTCCTCCAGCGTGTGAGAAACACGTGGCTGAATTGCAGGGATGTCAGGAAAATGCCGCAGAATGCCCACATTTGGCGCCTAGGAGGCCCGTGTGCAAAGTCTTCATGGCTCGGGCCCGGCCGCTAGGTTTCAATGGTCAGGATGCCCGCCCCATGGGGTTCACTGAGTGCACGTGCAGGAGGCGACTGGGGAGAAGGCAGGCCCCGCCCACCCTGGAGCAGACCCCAGCCGGTGGTGCCACGCGGCATGTTGTGTCCAGAAAGACCTTGGCATTGCCGCTCAGCTTGAGGGGGCGGGGGGGCACCTGTCCCCCGCACTTCTTAATCGTCACGCCTCCTAACATCTTACGAGGTGGACACTGGACCATCCCTGTCCACTGGGTGTCAGTGACTAAGGAGAAGAAAGGGGGTCAATTTGTAGCGCTATTCCTAATCACCGAATTCTGGTCTATGTTAAAGTAGGAGACTGTTCCACAAGCCATAAGCCTGTAGGTGGCCCTGCACACACGCACGCACGCGTGAGCGAGAAAGAAAACGTGCAGCCAACAGGCTGTGTTTTCTTAACTGCCCAAGTGAAAATCAAGTCCAAGAAATTACAATAGCTGTTAAGCAAGGAAATAATGGTACATAATCTTTTTCTGTCTGTCAAAACTGTTTGATCTAAGTGAAAGCAAACAAGCAAAGAGCTACGGAACCTGCCATTAGTATTGTGGTATATTTTTAAAAGATGAAAGGCACATTGATGGACAAAAAAAAATTTTTTAAAGGAAAACATGGCAAAAAAAAAAAAACAAACCAAACTCCTATACTGCCCTCAAAATGGAGTTTGCAAATAATGTCAGTCAGGATTCATTTTTGCAAAAATCGGTGATTTCCACATTCAGCCAGTGTAGCCAGCAGAAATTTCTGATCCACAATGCATGGATTCCTTCTAAAAGAAAAAAGAAAAAAAATCACAAAAACACAAACTTTTTTTATTCAAAAATAAAGTTCTTGTAAGGTAAATAATGTATTTAGCATGAAGCATGAATTATTTTCATATAAATATAGAAAATAGAGAAAAGGCTATGCCTCTAATTTTTAAGCCCTTAGGCTTAGAGGTTCTTTGGGTTTTCTTCTTTTTCGTTTTCTTTAGTTTTGTTTTGTTTTTGTTTTTTTTTTTCTTCCCAATCGTTTTGTTTTGGTTTTTTGAAGCAGGTGTTTAAGGTTTAACCTTCTTCAGGGACAAATTCTGACTGTTGGGGAACTCACTCTGCAATATAAAAATGTCTTCGTGTTCCGGGAGGGCCTGCCTTGTCTGCGCTTCAGCCCCGACCCCTCTGGTTCTGTGTGGAGAAGTGTGTCCTTTCTCTCTGTCTGGACATGTTTTATCACGACGCAATAATTCGAGGGCAAACTTGGTAGTACGTGTGTATGATAGAATCAAGAGAACTGGGGGACGCTGACTCGAGAAAACCGTCACCACCATTTGGTCCTAGGAGAAAGGCAGTGAACGATTATGCAAATTCGCCAGGAGAAGGGAAACACGCTAATGGGCCTTACTGGATGAGGGTGTGAGGTAGGGGGCACGCGAAGGCGGTGGCGGCGGCGCGGGCGTGGGAAGGACCGGCCCCCCGCAGCCTTCTGCCACACCAGCTCGGTGGGAAGGAGGGGCCGGCCGTCTCCACCACCCCCGCGCACGAGCCCACCTGCAGCTGAGCCCGCCTAGAGTGTGAGAGCTGAATTTAGACAACAGGACAGTGTCACGCAGCCCAGAAACCCCTGTGATCTTTGCCTGACAGAAATTATTGGGGAGACCCAAAGAGAAATCTCTAGAAGAATGTGGTTTTCCACCCAAACGGAGGGGAATTGTGTGGTTTAAATGCAAACGAAAACACCCACTACCGTGGGGCTCAGGATACGATGGTGGTGAGGGAGAGGGACAGAAGTGGGGGGATGATATTTTTAGAAACGGGACGTGTGGGCCCACGAGCCGGCACCAGGCGTGGTCGGCACCTCCGCCGTCGGCACAATGTGGTCATGCACTGGTGCCCGCCCCGTGCTCATCTCCCCCTGGGCTGTGGATGGGAGACCCTGGCCGAAATCGACACCTGTGCACTGGTCAAACTGGTTACCTGAACCCTTCCAGCCTGTTCGTTCAGGGGGTGGATGGGAATCTCACCAGATGTGTGCCGCCCCAAAAGCCATCCACAGCTCTGGAACCTGAGGGACACTGCTTGGTGTCGTCCCCTGACCGAGCCCAGGAGACCCCACCCCCTCCCCTGAGAGACAGTTTGGACTTCCCTCTGAAAGGCAGAGTGCACATCGGGGCCTGTCTCTGGCAGGGGGCTTCTTCCATTAAAACCCCCGCAGTGGGCTGTCTCCCCTCATTTCGTTTTTCTAAAGGAGCAAAGGCCTCTTTTAGAAAAGAATAAAATGCAATGTGTGTGATTTACTTTTCTGATCTCTTTGAGAAATAGATAAATATCTTATAAAGTGTGTTCTTAACTCCAGAACCACTCTTTTTGCATAAATACCTCATTGGGCAGCTTTCTAAGTGTTATTTTCCCGGAGCCTCCCTCGGCCCCCCGTGTAGGGACCCCGGGGAGACTTACAGGGGAAACTTTAGTGAGGGTACTTTTTTCTATTTTTCTTCTGTTTTTGGAGGCATACACATTATGCATAACCAAAACAATGGCTCAATTGTGTTTAACTTTGTATTTTGATTGTTGAGAAAAAAAAATATCCATGTGTATGTGGCCGTTTGTAGTGAACTCATTGCAGAACGAGGTTGTCCGTGTCCTCACCAAGCCAAGGGGCAGGCGGCACCCTCTCCTACCCCCTCCTCCAAGAGCAGTAGAGAACTTAAGCACAAGCCTATTCGTGAAAAGACTATTTTGTTCAAGTGTAACTCACTCTAGTCTTGGAATTCCTTCCCAAGCGTCAGGTGTTCTTTTAGCTTCCGAACTAGCCTATGTATCCATTAGTCCGACAGGTCGCCTGAGCACACCGTTCAGGGGGCGTGGTGGTTCTGCTTTCGCTTCTCCTGCGGGAGAGGCGGCGTTTCGTGTGTCATTCCAGTATCTCACATACTCACGTGGGGCGGGGGGCGGGGGAACCGGGGAACTATAGCAATATTTCAAGATGCTTTGGAAAACAGCCGTGAACACATCAGCACCGTGGCATCTACCATTACTCGCTGTCGGCCCTTGGACACATTTAAGAGAAAGAGACTGCAGCTCTTTTTCCTTAAATGACATACACGTAGACAGTTACTTTTATGCTACTACAGTTGTCTTGAATCTCTATGTAGTGCTATGTGGAAAGGATTTGTTTGCATCGTAGATTTTTCTTCCCAGCCTTATAATGTACCCTAAGCTCCTACTTTTCCTCCCCCTCTCCGATCAGTCAGTATCCTTCCAAGAGCTCTCCGGTGAAGCTGTCTGTCTGGACCGGAAGCCAGCCACACCCACGTGCGGAGGGCGGTCGCAGACAGCTGTGGCGGGTTTCGGCCTTGCGCGGGGCTGAGTTCTGAAGAAGGCGCATGTCCAAGGCCTTTCCCAAGAACTGACCGCCCGTAGGCGCACTCAGCGTGGGCACAGCAGTGACCACCACGGGACGTTCTAGAAGAGGCCACTCCCCTGCATGGTGTTCCTGCCTGAGGGACAACGTCCGGGCTGGGGGCTCTGTAGCGTGAACACCCCCCGGGTGGCTTTTGTGCCCAGCTCCGCCCTGGGACACACCAGGGCTGCTCGGCGCCAAGCTCTGCACCCCACACCGCGAGCACGGGCACCCAGCTTCTCAAGGAAGGGCCCTTGGAGAAGGAATCAGAGCTGCATACGTACACGGGAGGGTTTTCCACAGGGGACTGGTTTCGATTCGATGTGACTTGCCTTTCCCTTGAAACTCGATGCAGGTTGGGAGTCCTTTCTGTCTGGTGGATCACAGCTGCCCAGATGTTGCGGTTTATTTTTACGTTTCCATAGAGAAATACTTTTTTCCTTTCATCTTCAGGATTTTTTGCCACCAAAAGAACACATTTTGAACTCTGTGTCCCCTCTTGATTGTGACTTACCAGTGTGGACAGTTAAATCCTTAGTGTCCTAGGTCCCGGCCCTCCAGTACTATATCAAACACTGTTATGCACATAATGCAGCACTGTGATCTAATTTAAATAATACTTTTTTATTATTTATACTACTATATATAATATACATCAACACTTTTGCTATATAACCTAAGTGGATAACCCTCTCGTAGTTACCTGCCAAACGTGGGGCTTCGGTTCATACTGCAGTTAACACAGTTACCGAGTTGTAATGGTGTCTTTTTTTTTTTTTCCTTTGTAACGGAATGTGTAAATCAAAGTATATACATTGTGTGGTGTTCCTGTTTCTGGAGTTTCACGAGGATTTACACATGGCCTTCAGTGTTGTGTATAGACCCCCCCCCTGCCTTTGGGACTCCATCTGTTACCCCCTCTCCCTCGAAGAGAGCGCCCGCGCTGGTGGGGACCCCCGAGTTCTCTCCCCCCCACTGGCCGTTCTCGACCCAAGCACAGACTCAGCTCTGTCGCTTCATCGTGGAAAACGCGTGTGACCTTGCCATTCTTCCACTGTTCCGCAAACAAGTGCTAGCTTCACTGACCAAAAACGAAGGAAGGAAAATGCGGTTTTTAAAACAATCCATCTTCTCGCAGCCGAAACCGACGTGTCTATGGTGCTGTATCCCGCTGTCTGTCGTACTTCTGACATCAGACCTAGGTGAAAAGATCACTTCTGACGTAACTGTGATGTGCTCACAAGTCCCCTTCCCGTTCGTTCTTGTCGGCGTCGAGATCAAGACTATTTATTTGGGATATATATACCACAGTGTTTTCCACTGTGTCTCATTTGCAAAAGTGGAGGACGGCCTTCCCTGCCTTTGCAAATAATTAATATTCCATATTGGATTCTCAAAGACTTCGATATGGTGAACCTATCAAACCTAGAAATTGTATTTCATCCTTTTCATTACTGTGGCCTGAGTTCCCCAAACCCTCCCTGCCCGCCCCCCACCCGCCGTTTCCAGATGGAACTTAGCACCATTTCGGTCCCGCGCACATCCAGCCTACCCTGAGCGTGCACACTGAGGCCCTCAAAGCTCATTGCTGATTCAGTGCCCAGTTCCCCGTCCTGTCATTCACACTCACGATTTACACTGCCGCGGTGAAATGGGGAGACTAAAGTAGCCGTGTGTGTGTCTGGGGAGCATTCTACACTTGTCCATTTTTTAATCCTCTGATTCTGTAACACTTCGAGAGTTGGTTTTGTTGGACGGGACAGTAACAGTGATAAAGCAATCAGAAGACCAAGACGTTTACTGTCGATGCTTAGGGTCGCCTGGCCTTCGCTTGGCCACTAGACCTACATGGCCAAATTAATTTACTAGAGTAATAATTTCTTCAAAAGCCAATTTTCTTTTCTGTACTTGCTATATGAAACTGCCAATATCACGACTGGAAAGGGAGAGAGCCAGAGAGGAGAAGGAAAGTGGTGTTCGGTGGCGTTCACGGCGTGGAGCGGTGTGAAGGCAGGCGCGGCCGGCCGAACGTAGGGACCTGACGGTGTTGCTTTGGAGGTATCCGTACTTGCATTTTGCATTCTTCACATGTAATCATATTGCCAAAGACAAACTTTCATCATTTATTGTAAATAACACTTCCCCCCAAACCTACCATAAAGTTTCTGTGATGTATTGTCTTCCAGTTGCAATAAAAATTACTGAGTTGCATCAATTGGAGAGAAATGCCGTGTTGTCTTGCGTGCACTGCGTCTCCATGGGCAAATGCTGAGCGTGAGCAAATTTCTCTTTTGCTCTGGCACCTGCACCGCGGTGTGCCACTTTCTCGGTCTGGTCTTAGGGCCTCGGCCACACGGACGGTGCCCGTGTTCGTGTCACCAAACAGCAGCTGGCGTCCTGCTGCCCACTGAGGGACGCCAACTTTCTGTATCACCCTCCAGGCAAAATTCCAGAGGCAGAGATTTGGTGACAAAGGAAAGGAGTGTTCACTCAAAAGCTTCGCAATTTTGGAATAATAGCTTTCCACACGCATTAGTCACTTGAGCCTGTCAATTAAGGTTAAACTCGAACACCTGAGTTCTATCATTCCCCCTCCCATTAGTTTTAATTATGTTATTTCTATAGAGTTAGTTTACAAACTAAAACAACATAAGATACAAAAGCCACACAATTTTGGAAGAATGGCAGGCTCCTGCCTCAGAGGTTGTCATCTGCTCTAGAACACCCAAGAAAGGATAACCCCGCCACCCCCTGCCGGGCCAGCCCGACCCTAGGCTGCACCTGGAATTCCATCCTGAGCAAAACACCGTCTTTGGGAAATGCAGGCAGCTGCAGCAGCATCCCAGCATCCTCGAGGAAGAGAGCCAGAGCCCACCAGCTAGCCAGCCAGTCCAAGAGCCCTTTTATTTCGAATCTTGCCCATAATTCCATGGGCTCTGGAGGCATTCAGCTTCTCAGCCAATCCCATCCTGGACTGTTTATCATTGCCTGGGGCGAACTCCTTCAGCCTCTTCCTCCTCCTCCCCAGGTTTCTGATCAGATCTTTCTGTAGCACTCAGGCTTGCTTTCCTTTTTCTGAAAAATCACACATCTTCCTGCAAAGCAGTGCACAGCCCAAGGCTGAGCTCCCCTGTGGCCTGGCAATTCCAGCTTTGGACAGCCGGCCTCCCACCACGGGCCCAGGAGCTTGTGGCTAAGAGAGCGCACCTTTCATTCCGAAGTTGTCGGTATGAAACAATGAACTAAAACCATAACTCTAGGGCTGCACCCGGCTGGCCTGTCCCAGGCCCTGAGGGTTTCTTGGGATGACTCTCCTAACCCTCTGGTTTTCATCTTCCAGGATTTAATCCACCATCACTGAGATACCCTCCCCGTCCAGCACACACAGGGCAGGAGCCAAGCAGGGAGCTGATGAAGGGAGGGGCTGGGACACGTGAGGGATCACAGGGCACTGTCACCAAGCTGGAGGGGCAGAGCGACGGTGTTCTCACAGAGCTTTGCTGTGCTCCTTTGGTGACGGTTTTGTGCTTTCATGTGCTCAGTAGATCTGCAGTCACCCCAGCAGAGCTGGCCTGGGCCACTCCTCTTCTACTGGGCCCCCATTCACTGGTGTCACCAACGATGCCAGGCTGTGCCTCCTGTGGCCTGGGTGTCACCGGAAGGTCAGTGGTCCCCTGAACATCCTCTGTCTTCCAGCAATCCTGCCGTCTCCATTTCTGCTGTTGGAATCACCTGCAAAACGGTGGTGTGCCCTCCTAGATAAATATTTAAATATTTCAAATATTTCAATATTTGAGAGCAGCTGACTGGGAGGAAGAACAGAAAGTCATCTGGGTCACATCAGGTGGATCAGGTAGTTGGCCAAGATCACTAATGGTTAAGGCCACAGAGAAGGCGTGGCAGCATGCCGTGAAGCAGCCATAACAAACGCTTCCTGCACGTGATTCTCACAGTGGCTAGACGGCAGACACCAGGTAGAGCATCGTAATAGGTGTCTAAGGAAACTCGGTCAAAATGATACCACCCGCAGAATTCTGACCTGACCTCCAGGCTACACTGAGCATCCCACAGAAAGGAACAAAACTAGGGCAGTGGTTTGTGGCCCACCGGGAAGACCCTCGTGGAGGGCCTCGGGGCTACAGCATGGTGTAAGTGGGAAGGGAGACAAGTGAAACAGACAGAACTGAAGTAACACTGCATGACAATAGAAAAACTGCCCCCAAAGTCATATTCGCCGTATCACTATTTATTGCCGGTGATTTTCATTAATGATTCATTGGCTACCCTCATGAGCCAGTTCACTTTTTTCGTTCAAGAAGCACCCATTTGGCACCAGCTCCCTCCCAGTGACTGCTGGGTGACAGCGACAGGTGGAGCCGGTCTTCAAGGGGCTCAGAGAAGAGGAGCCCCAAGTTGCCTCTGGAGGCACATGTTCGGTGCTCGCTTGGCACCCAGAAGTGGGTGGGGCCGGTCTTCCTGGAGCCGAGCTTCCCGAGGGTGAAGCAATGGCGATCTTGTGACAGTAAATGCAGACAGAGTATTGCCAGGTGACTGATTGGAAAGGACAGCACTCGCCATGTCTCTCGAGGTTGCTACGTGTGTTCAATCACTGGAGGTTCAGGTGCCTCCCCGTCCGGCTTCTCCGCCCTCATCCAAATGGCCCCGCAGCCACCGGTCCCTCCTCCCTCTGTTCACACTCCAGTTCTTTCCCTGAAAAGAAGAAAAGCAATGACCAGTGTCTTCATTTTATTAAAAACAGTTTGGGATAACACAACCAAGAAGTCAAAGGAACTAATAAGCTCAGGCTCATAAGCTGCGTGGTTTCAGCCTCAGCATTTGCGAGCCTGTGCTGTGCATTTGGTTGGGGGACCATACATCTAATGTCCTGTGTTTCCCTTGAGCCAAAGACAAGCTTCTGGACGCTGCCTCAAAGATGCGATGGTTTGCCAGAGAGATGCCTCATGCACATATTTAAATACTCTACACGCCCTCAGATTGTTAGGTAATCTAGATGTAGGCTATCCTGTGTTCTTTAATTTTTTCCTGGACAATTGAAAGTGGGTTATTGCCCTGGCTGGTGTAGTAACTGGTTGGAGCACTGTCCTGTAAACCAAAAGGTCATGGGTTCGATTCCCAGCCCAGGCACAGGCCTAGGTTGTGGGTCTGGTCCTCAGTCAGGGGGCATGCAAGAGGCAACTGATCGATGTTTCTCTCGCACATCAATGTTTCTCTCCCTCTCTTCTTCCCTTCCACTCTCTCTAAAATCAATCAGTATGTCTTTGGGTGAGGATTAAAAAAAAAAAAAAGAAAAGGGGTTATTTGCTGAAAAGAGCAGACAACAGTGTCTTCAAAAGTTGTACGAATTCTCAGGGCAGTGAACCCCACTCCACCCCCACGTACCGCAGGTACCCCAGGTACCCCAGGTATGTGTTGGTGCTGTGCCAGTGGGACGGGTGCAGGTGAGGGTGCTGCTGCCCCGACCAGTTTCTCTTCCTCTCAACTCCTCTGCCTGATGAAAGGGCAGTGTTCTTTATTCATTCTTCTAGAAAGTTCTGGACAAATGATGGCAATTTCAGAGGAAGTCTGACACAACTAGGAGCTTTCTACGAGCTGAAAGCTCAGGTCCCATGCTGCTTCCCAGTTTCCCAGGAACTTACGGTCCCACACAGGCACAAACCTACGTGTGTTTGGACCATTTTCTTCATTGGGCTACAGAACCGGGGCTTCGGGAACCAGGTAAGGACACCTTTTTTTTTTTTTTTTAAGAACTCAAACCTAAGTGAATAAATCCATTTACTAAATGCTTACCTCTTCCCTTGGTGTAATGTGAATGAATCAACCTCCCCAGAACAGTGCCTTTAAATACCGCTCCCGGCAGCAGTACTTGGATTTGAGATGAGTCCTGTGCGTTTGGGGTGAAGGACCCTCATGATTAGAGAACCGTTTCATGTTCCGCCACGACAAAGTGCTCACGGAGTAGATGCCCAGGTCCCCTTCGATGCGCAGCAGTTTGTGTAAGAGGGGTCAAGGAATTCTATATATTTTTTTTTACTCATTTCAAGACTGATCTCTAACGATCTCTGATGTGGAAGAACCACAGTTTCATGGGGAAAGTCAGAAAACAAGGCGCCGGCTGTGCCCTCAGCCCTCTGGGCATCTGCTTCTGTACTAAGGGCCGTTCTATTCACTCCACAGCCCCGGGGGATGGCAGGGACCACTGGATCCCAACTCCCCAGTTACAGGCCAGCAGCTGACGTACAGGAGAGTTAAGGGATTTTGCCAGGATGACGCAGCTAGCTAATGGCAGAGCTGGGCATAAAAATAGGAAATTTTCCATTTTTTGTCATATCCATTCATTTGTATGTAATTATAATAATTACATCTGTACAATGTTGTAGCTGGCAATCCCCGTATATACACACTTAACCTTGTGTCCTGTGCATTTTGCATATAGCTACGGTGACAATGACTGTCTTTTAAAATGATAAAATGATACATAACATGCCATTGAGTGGTGGCCTGTCATCTTCAACGGTTACCTTACTTCCCATGGTCTAAATTGCTTCCAGTTCCCCTCTGTTGGAAGTAACAGCACAGTGACCATCTGGCATGCGATTGCCTGTTTTCTGCTTGTCCTTTGGCTCGGCAGCCTATCAGACTGTTGGAACAGGGGCATCATCGGCGTCACAGCTCCTTACAGTCGGGCTTTGCAAAAGGCACAGGTGCCGACTTCGTGGCATCCATGCCAGTGTTGAAATTGTTTTTTCTCTTTCATTTTTGCTGGCAGACAAAAACAATGCTTTATGGCTGTTGCAGCTTTTATTTAATGACTAGCAAAGCTATATTATTTTCCATATGTTTACTGGCCATTTATTTTTCCTTTTTCAGAACCAACTGTAACAGACTGTCCAGGAGTTCGAAAGAGAGGGAAACGAGACGTGTGGTCCCCTCTCCGCGAGGTTCCCGATGAGCCTTTAGGCGGTGCTGGGGTGACCAGACACACTCGCTGACCTCACATTGTCCTTCCATCCTCGGCCCCTCCAATGGTGCTTAAACTGACACAAAATCCCAGTTCCTAAAACTTGGACCCGAAGCTCCTTGGACTAGCCTGGAAAGCCACAAAAAAACGCAAACCTAAATCATCTTGCACATGGCAACCACGTACATGTTTGGAAACAGGAATAATCTCCTCCCCGAGTCCTCCCTAGACTACACCTTCCCAGCTCTGTCTGGGGATGCGTCCCTTTCCTGGACGTGTCCCGGTCCGTGCTCAGGACTGAGTGCTGACAACAGGCTCAGTCGGACAAGGAGCAGCTGTCACTTCCTCCGTTCTGGTCGTCCGGTTCTATGCATGCAGCCACGACTACTTTTATTTGTTTCTAGAAGTCTCGTCACACCACCGATTCACACTGTACTCGCTATTGACTGAAGTGACACAGTCACAGCTGTCAGCGTACCTCTCTCCAGGTGCAGGACTTTCTGTTTAAGTCACCTCCTTAGATGCGGTCCACGGTTCAAAGCCAGTTGGGATTAGGTCCTGCCCTGATTTTGTCATCCGAAACACTTCCTCCCCGCCCCCCCAGGTATCATTGAGTCACACATTGGGAAATGCCTTTTGTAAACTGACTGAGATAAAGCTGGAGCCAGGCAGCACTGCTCCGGAGTCCCCTCGGCTGGCCAACTTCCATTTCACTCAGCCCTTGGAGGGCGATGGCCCAAGTAGCTGCTCACAGGCACGCCTGGCTGTAGGAGGACGTAGCCCGCCTTCCTCCATCCAATCAAAGTTGGTCCAGTACGTTCTTGATCTGCAGGTATAATCCATAGTCTTCCTTTATAAAAAAGGAAGCAAAGTCATACTCTATGTTAATACGAACGATGCAAATTTGAAATAAAGCAACGGGAAAGAATAAAGTTTCACTTACTGTACAAAAGTGAAAACAATGTAAATCCTACTTTATTCCTATTGGGGATTAATCTTGATTTATGCATATATGAAATGATTTGAGGTCTTAAGAAACATATTCCTCCTCCAAAAAGCAACCACAATTTATTCAACCGTTCCATTCACTCATTCACTTACGATATCTGTTTTATTGAATGTCTTGCGGGGGGACATTGGTTAATGGAATCATACGGGTTTCAGGTGTACTCACTACATCTTAGTGAGCCCACACTGGCTTCCTTGCCAGAGGCGGACGAAGCATTCTTGTAACAATCCTCGCCAGAGGATGTTTCCAGGGTGCGGCGCGGAGACGAAGGTCTGCAGACAGCAGACGCTGTTCTGTTTGCGGTCTGAAGTTTCAGCGTAACTCAGAGCGGGTGTCTTCACTCTGTGCGCATGCCTACTTCGGAGACTTCCATATCGGGCATGGAGTTAGGCTGTAAAAGGTGTCAAATGCATTTAAAATAATGAGTCCTTTTAAAAAAAACCTCAGAGGTTGAGTTTGGTCATTTATTTTTATTTTTTAAATATTTTATTTATTAATTTTTAGAGAGGGAAGGGAGGGAGAAAGAGAGAGAGAGAGAGAGACATCAATGTGCAGTTGCTGGGGGATGTGGCCTGCAACCCAGGCATGTGCCCTGACTGGGAATTGAACCTGCGACACTGGTTCTCAGCCCGCGCTCAATCCACTGAGCTACACCAGCCAGGGCCTGGTTATTTATTTTTAAATATTTGACACCTTACCCAGCACGGCATACATATTGAAGTATCTAGAACTTTAATAGTGTGAAAGACTCCAAGACATGAAAGACTAGAGAAGAAATTAGAGAAGAAATAGATTTCAAAATTTGCAAACGGATTCTCTCCTGTACTCGTGGTCAGCCCACACCTGCTTTCGAGCCACTGCTACGTGCCATGCCTCTCCGTGCTGGGGACGCAGAGGAAACACCCGGCTCCTGCCTTCAGGTAATGCCACCCAGATCCAGCTGTGGTGACGGATGGGTAATTGGGATAAACGGCAGCTGACAAACGCCTCAGCAGTGGGTGGCCTTTCTTAGACATAAAAACGCTTGTTGCAAAGACCTCCCTCCCTCTCCCTCCCTTCGGGTTGCTGCGTCGGCTGGTGAGAACGTAGGTAAGAACCTGTCTGCCGTCTGCGGGCATGGCCACGCCTCCCCCGGGTGACCGACTTCTTGCTGAGCTAATTCTTGCTCAAAGTTCTCAGCCCCTCCGCTGCCCGGCCCCGCCCTGCTCTCTCTCCCCACCTAGCCTAGACTCAAAACACTTCTCTCCGGATTTCCTGTTTTTTCACATCACGACACCCCTTCCAGGCACTCAGAGGCCAGGGAACTACAGCCCGCAGGTCAACTCCTGCCTCCGTGTTGTAAGTGACATTTTGGGGACCCTGCCCTACTCATTCCTTTACACATTGTCTAGGGCTACTTTTGAGCCACGGCAGCAAAGCTGGGACTTTGAGACAGAGCCCCGTGACTTACAAAGTCTAAAATATTTACTACCCTGCCTTTCACAGAAGAAGTTTGTGGGGCCCTGCATTACCCTAAACTCACCCAGAGTTCTCTGCACCCTCTCCCCCTCGGTGTCCCCAGGTTCCATCCCTGCTACAGTGGTAACCTCCGCTCAGAACTTCATCCCTGCTCCCTTGGGTTCTTCCAGTTAGAGAACTTGCACCACGGCTTCCCTTCTCCCCTTGGAACACAGTCAAGTTCAACCAGGGAGAGCATACCACTCAGGGAACTGGCTGCACAGGTGGTGGAGGAGCGGAGAAGCCAGTGACGGGGGACAGGAGGCCGCCCAGAGGTGGGCGGGCAAGAGCAGAAAGCCATCACCAGCTCTGAGGCAGAGGGGCTAAGGGGGAAGCAGGGCTGTCAGTAGGGCGCAGAGACCCGCCCAGCAGAAGCCGGAGCCACGGAGGCGTCAAAGCCACAATGCTACAGACAGACGCCACCTGCCAGCAGAGCTGGTGGGAGAGCAATGCCCTTTCTCCCTCCCGTTTTCCAATCACTCGTCGGGGCTTCCCAGGGGACAAACCCAGAGGGAAGCCAGCTGACGTGAGAATAGGAAACGCAGTCTCTGGGGCCACCCCCTGCAATGCCGAGCAGAGCTGAGGAAGGTCAAGGAATGAAACAGGAACCACACACAGGCCTGGGGCCAGCACCCTGGTCCTGCCCCTCTCTTGTCTGTCCCCTCTGCTGCAGGCGGGACGACCGTTCCCATTATCTGACACAGCACCCTGCCTAAAACCCGTCCATCCACCCTGAGCTCTGTCTGGGTTCCTCACCCTGGGGCAGGAGCCCTTCACCCCGGCCTCTCCTGACTTGCTGCCTAATCTCCTGTCCCTGCCCACTCCCCCACTAAGCTCCAGCTGCTCTGGGGCGTTGCAGTTTCTGGGGTGTCCCCTGCCGCCCTGTCCCTGTGCACAGACCGTCCTCACCACCTCTCTGGGATGTCCTCTCATCCCACAAAGCTCAGTCCCCACATCTCCCCTCTGTGTTCAGCTCCCACACTCTTTCTACCGAGATAACTTGTAGCTAAAATTCCTGTATTCTGGCACTTCCCGTGTTTGCCTGTAGCCATTGATTTCCCGGTCCGTCTATGTCATAAAGGGCAGGCCTCCATCCTGTGTGCATCTCTCTCCCTGGGGCCTGCCCCAGCACCTGCCATGCAGTGGTCCCTGGGTTAGCGTTTCTCAGATGCGTGAATGGCGGCACAGGCACAAGATGTCGCTTGGATCCTGGCCTGGCTGCTCTGCTGCCCAACCACAGCCAGAAGTGGGATGAGGGGGAAGCTGCAAGTGCCTTCGGGAGCCCTGGAGAACACAGGGTCACCCCAACTTGGGACACCTCCTTGGGGTTAGGCCTCACTTACCAGCCTGCTCTGGCCACACGGGTGAGCAGGGGATGCTTTGGCCTGGCTTGTCCAGGCCACACCGACAGCCAGGTGCTCCATCTTCAGATGGTGCTGCAGCTGTGGCCAGCAGGGCAAGGGGACCGCCCCCTCCCACAGAGCCCCCCAGACCCAGAAATGTCACAGCCCCAAGGGCTCTCAGAGCTGCTGGGCAAACAGAACCAGTGGGGAAGAGACAGCCCATCCCCCAGGGCCCTGGGGGCTCTTACACCTCACAGGCCAGCCCAGCCCCCTCTCCCGCTGCCCGCGGGGCGGGGCGCGGAGGCAGGAAGATGTGGGCGCAACCTGGGCCGCCCCACCCTCTGGCCAGGCCTGGGTTTCCTGCCCCTCTTCCGTGGACTGGCCGCCCCGGAGCCCGTTTCCACGTGGGAAATCACGGGGCAATGTCCCTGCGCCGACGTTCTCAGCATGGCTAAGTCAGAATCCTCAAATCATCACGGGGGGACAATCGATGCTCTTGTCTGGCTTTTAATGACAATCAATTCTCTCTCTGGCTCTTTGCTAAATAAGTGTCATTGAGAACAATTGCATTTTGTGAACCTGGTCGCCGGCCTTGAATTTGCAGCTTCCTCCCGCTGATGAGAGAACATCTTGTTACTTCTGCTCTGTTCTCAGTCAGTCACGCCGTGTGCTCCGCTGTACAATTAATGTTCTTTTCAGTCTGTGTTTTCAGTCAGTGTGGCAGCTCCATTCATCAGAAGAGAAAGTCCACCCGTGTGCACAGGCCCCCAGGGACGGGCTGGGAAAGCCTGGGTGCCGGCCGGGCCCGAGTAAACGAGGCAGAGTGGCTGGTGTCAGGCAGACTGGACTTCCAGTCCCAGTCCTGCTGCCGACCAGCTGCGTGACCTTGGGCAAATCGCCCACCCTCTCTGAGGCCCTGTGTCAGCATTTACAGACCAGGGCAATAGTACTGACCATTTAGGACTGGTAAGAGGAAAACATGAGATGCTGTGTGACAAAGAGCGTTAATAGTGCCTGTGCCACATCTAGGAAGCTCAATAAGCTATCACGATCACCGCTGGTATTATTTTATCTGTAGGCGCCCCAGGACTGCTGAGTCCGGACTCTGTCTGTGCTGACGCCGACCACTGCTGGAGCCCCAGCCACAGGCGGCCACTGCAGAGCGGCAGAAATGCAGCGTCCAGTTTAAGCTGTGCTCTAAGTGTACTGGATTCCAAAGACTTAACATGAAAAAGTATAAACTATCTCATTAATATCTTTAAAGATATGCATTTTACAATCATGTTTAGACATATCGGGTTAAACAAAATACGTTATTAAAATTAATTGCACCTGTTTCTTTTCACTGTTTGTTTTTTTAAGTGGCTACTCCTAGAAAACTTCCGATGATAAATGTGGCTCAAGTTCTATTTCTCTTGCACGGCGTTGTTTTATCTGAGTCTCTTTCAAAGAAGTCTCATCAAGTAGATGCAAGTTAGCAACAGCAACCACAAGAAAAAGCAAGCAACAAACAAGATCCCAGGGATTCCAATTTGTAATTTGTTTCTCTTAAAAAAAAAATCTATGCATCATTAATGCTTTTCATATTGCCTTTTCTCCCTTCCTAATTTCCTTGCCCCTGGTGCTATTCTAAAGCCTTTAATTCGCCACTTCCACAGCCCACCACCGAGTACAGACGCACACTCGCCTCACCGCAGTACACAGGACATTGTCTCCTGTTCAGCCAGCTCCACGACCGCCCTCTCTGTCTGCCCTTCCTCTCGCCCTCCTCTCAGGCTCTGTCTTCTCCTGGCTGTTCTCTGAATTAGCATCTCTGGGGAACTGGTCTCTGGATGGGGCAGCTGCTCCCAAAGAGACTTGGGTGGGGCAGAGCAGACTCCCACTAACCCGGGTCGCAGAAGACTGATGGATAAACCAGATGGCCAACGGGTTCACTGACAACCGAGAGAGAGTCCTTTCCAGGGACGGCGTGCCTCCTCTGCACCTGGGGAACTCTGACCCTAGGTCCATGTCCTAGGACTTGCGGGGTGTGCGTTGCACAACACCAGGGGACAGCATTTACACACAGTCCACCGTGAGGTGAAATGTGCAACATGATGGCTGCCAGTATCAGCGGCCCCCAGAAGGCGCATTAGTCAGTCTGGTGAGCTCGATACCGTAACCAAGAAGGTCTTGAGGGAGAGAGTTCATCAAAGCCGTGGAGAAGCCGAGTGCAGCCACACAGAGGCCAGAGTGTCCACGTCCCCAGGTCTGCTGACACTCCCTCTCTGTCAGAGCTGGATAGACACTGACACATTCTTGTTCTTTAGCTTTCTCGTCTCCCAGGCTTCAGGAGGCATCTTGCTGTTCAGATGATAAGGTTCCCCTCCATCCTGAACATGAGACATTTGATGGGTTTCAGCTCAGTAACATGTCAGTTTTTCCTCCTCAGAGTACGGCCTGATTTGGGGGTTCACCCATGTCCTTGGTCACAGTTATAGGTTGAACTGTGTTCCCCCCAAATCCATACATTGAAGTCTTAACTGCGGCGGTTCAGAATGTGACCTTTTGGATCTGCTGCAAGTCTAGCTCACATGCCCAAGCCGTGCAATACTGGGCCATTGAAATGGGGAGAGGACTAGTATCTGGTTCTTAGAATTTCTTTGAGGGTTAAGTGACATAGACCTTGAGAAGGGTCTGCACAGAGGCCGGGGCAGAGTAGCCCTTCCGTAACTGTGAGCTGTCATTACCCCTCTGCTGCTTCTCCTGAAGCCCCGCAGGCCCCTGGGCCCCAGGAGTGTCCAAACACCCAGGTCATGCAGGAAGGGTGACATGGAGCTTCAGAAAAAACTCTGGATTTGAACTGGGAGAAAAGGGTTTGGATGCAGCTTTACCACCAACTAAGGACATGGAACCTCAAGGTTTTTTTGTGAAATGAAAATGTAAATACCGATCTCACAGGGCTGCTGCGGAGAAGAAATTAAACAATCTGTAGACAGCCTCTGGCAGTGAATCTAGTTATGCAGTGGGTGCTCGGCAAATATTTGTCGAAGCAAAAACAGGAGGGACAGAGTTTGGAACAATCTCCTGGGGCGATGGCACGTCTCCCATCCCCAGGGCATGACCCCAGCATGACTCGTCACTGTTAAACCTCCAACTTGGCCGTGGCCCTCTGCCCATTGGTGCAGCCCCCTGCAGGGGTCACCCCAGGGCCACCGAGGCCCGAGCAAACAAGAAGAGTCAACAGGTGGAAAGGTCTGGCCTTCTGCCACTCTGCATGAGGTGTGGCTCCTTGTTTCATGCCCAGCCGGGAGTCAGTACCATTCCAGGGGCCCAGATTTCTCACTGGGCAAGGCCAGCAAGAACCCTGGGGTACTTCTGATCCTTGAGAGGCTGGGCAGGACTGTTAGGTAGTCTTGAGCAGAACGAGGCATTGTATTGCACAAGGAGGTGTGTTCTCAAGGGATCTCTCCTACCCTTAAGAGGGGAGGAAGATTCTGCATTGAGAGGGAGTGGAAACACAGACCGACTGTCTGAGAAATAGCCTTCAACCCTGCCATCAGCTGGGCAGGCCTCAGACTCCCCAATGAGCAGCTGTTTTCTTGGAAGGGGCTGCAAAATTGAAACAAAACCAGTTGTGTTGGTAGGCTGCTTTAATTTTACAAAGGGTTTGCTCTATATTAGCTTGTATTATCTTCACAATCACATTGTAAAGTAGCCTGGGACATAGTGCCCCCTATCTGACAGGTGAAGGACACTGAGGTCCGGAAAGCCAAATAATTGACTTCAGTCATTTGCTAGGGGCTGAAACGAGAGGAATCTCAGCTCTGTGACTTCTCCCCTCCAGAAAATGGGTAAGTTAAGTGGCAGAAGGAGAGCTTCTGTGTTCATTTTAGAGGAATCTTAAAAGCAAGGAGAAAATTCTTCTATGTTCCTTCACACAGATATCATATCCAGTGTTCTTCATGCCTTTTATATAAATATACATTTCCATCTAGTATCAGTTGTCTTCTGCTCAGATGTCTTTCTTTGACACTTCTTAAAGTTCAGGTCTTCTGTGATGGATTCTTTTGGCTTTATTATGTCAGCTATTGTTTATTGAAAGATATTTCAGCTGGGTATAGAATTCCAGGCTGCTGGGTTTTTCTCTCTCACTATTTTAAAGACACATCTCCATCGTCTCCTGACTTACATTATTTCTCACGAGAAATCTGCTGTCATCCTTATCTTTGCTCATTTGTGCACAATGTGTACTTCTTTCTCTGGCTGCTTTGAAGATATTCTCTTTATCACTGGTTTTATAGAATTCAATTTTCATTTGCCTTGGTGTAGTTTTATTTTCTTTGTGTGTGTTTGGGACCCATGGATCTTCTTAAATCTATGAGTTTTTAGTTTTCTACAAATTTGAAAATATTTCTTCAAGCGTTTTTCTGTTCTTTCCTACGCTTCTTCAGGGACTCCAATTACACATAAATTAGGTTGCTTGAAGCTATTTCACAGCTCAATGATGTTCTGCTCACTTATTTCCCCAGTCATATTTCTGTGGTTCATTTTGGATGGTTTTGACTGCTATGTCTTCAAGGTGATTAATATTTAACTGTGCAGGTTTAAGCTGCTGTTAATCTCATCCAGTGTTTGTTTTTTTTTTTAATTGCAGACATTGTATTTTTCATCTCTAGTAGTTCGATTTGGGTCTGTTTATATATCTTCTGTGTCTCTTTTTAGCATGTTCATGCTTTTCTCTACCTCCTTGAAAATATGGACTACAGTTAGAATAACTGTTATTGTTCTTGCTTACTAATCATATTATCTGTGTCATCCCTTGGCTTGTGTCTATTGAATGATTTCACCTACTTTTAGTTTGTATTTTCCTGCTTCTTTGCCCATCTGGTAGTTTTTCTTATTGGATACTGTGTATTAGGGTGCTGGTTATTTTTGTATCCCTTTAAATACACTTGAATTTTGTTATGGGATGTAGGTAAATTGCTTCAATCCTTTTGAGACTTGCTTTTCAGCTTTGTTGGTTTGTGCCAGGCAGACATTAGTCTGGGGCTAGTGTTTACCTACTACTGAAATAATGCCCTTCTGAGGACTCTGTCTATGTGCTGTGTTATGACTTTTTTTTTATTTTAACTGGTGGGAATGTGAACTACTCTGGGCCCTGGATGTGCCCCAAGGACTGGTCGGCCCACTCTTTTCATTGGTTCTTTTTCCAGCCTTGGCTAGTTTTCTCACATGCTTGCACTGATCGGTAGTCAATGAAGAAGAATTTCCCGCAGATTTTTAGCACTGCCTTACTTTGCAATACTCTCCTGTCCACGCAGCCCTCTTCTCTTAGGTGTTCCGCATTGTGAATTGTAGCTCCCTGCTTGATTCTCAACTCTGTCTTCTCAATTCAGAAAAATCATTAGGCTCTGTTTGGATCACTCTCCCCTCCCCACCGTCCTGTGGCCTGGAAATTTTTTCCCCTCATTTGTTTCTCTTTTCTCAGGGGTCACTTTCTGCACTGACTATTGCCTAACCTTTGAAACTGTTGTTTGATATGTTTTACCTACTGGTATAGTTGTTTAAGGCAGGAGGGTAAATCTAATCCCTGTCAGTCTTTTATAGCTGAAAGCTTAAGTCCCTATAACATTTTTCATTAAAAATTTTTATTGTGGTAATATCTACATAGCAATATTTACCATTTTAGCCATTTTTAAGTGTACAATTCAGTGGCATTAAGTGCATGTCCTCTGCCTTAATTTTAAGTGAAAAGATGCTTTTTTTCTAATAATTACTAAACATTTGCTAGGTGCCAGGTATTGAAGTAAATGTGACGGTCACGCCCATTACAAATACAAGAAATGTGAAGCTTACAATGTAGGTCACCCAGGATCTCAGGGAAGTTGGTGGTATGGTCAGGATTTCGTCCCACAGAGCCGGACGATGAGCTTCATCGCAAAGGGTCCCCACATTACATGGCCTTCTCTCGTCTGCAAGGACTGCCATTGGAAGGCTGTTTCTCGGCATGGAGCAGACCTCCCAGAAATCAGCCACCAATCCATGATGGCAGGCGCCCATTCACCCATATAGCAAAGCAGCACTGGGCCTGGGCCATACTGATACCTGAGTGACAGCCTCTGTCACCTTGGTGCCAGGACAGACCCAGAGAGGGGCTCTGTCCTTGAGGGGCTCATCCTTGAGGTGCTGCGCAGGGCAGGGGTGCCCTCGGAGTCTGCATGCGTGTGGTGCTCACAGTACACATCAGCCTCATTTGCATCACTGGCTTACCTTAAACGACAGTTACAAATCTCCCAAAATCCCCAGTTAACTTCTTACTGGCTCCAAATGGACAGGTTAGCAGCCATCGATCCAGGACATCAGGGATGCTTGCCTTCGAGGCGTTCATCCCTTTATGTACGTGAACGAAAGCAAGACTCCTGTCTCAGAAATACCCTGGTGGCCTCTTTGCAAAGGTGGCGGGTCACTCACCCCTGGCACGTTCCTCTGCACGGTTTCAGTTTGCGTCCAATGCACTTTAAGAATCACAGGTGGGTTTTTTAGTGTTATTACTCACTAGCAACTTTTGACACTTGGAGCATTTTATGGATGCTCGTTTCACAGGTGGCAGTGTCCAGGCCGAGGGGCATTCCTTCTCTCACAGCCTCTTCAGCCACAGCCCCCAATTTGGAGGCCACACTCTTTCCCCCTGAAGTTCTCCCACGGATCTCTGCTCGCTCCCAAGCCAGCTACGCCTGACCCTGGGTGAGGAGCCCTCTTGGTCCTGGAGGGCCCAATTGTGCTTATTTGTCTCTGTTTCCCTCCCACGTCTGGGGCACAGAACCCAACGTGCTCTTAAACAGAAATGTGCAGCCTTCATCACCATGGTGCTGTCCTCCAGCAGTTGCGGCTTTGTGGCATCCAAACCGCTGTTAGTATTTTCCTCCCATGGTGTGCAGGGAAGTAAGCAGGCCAGATGCTACCTCTTCTTGCCCTGTACAAATTTGGCATAAAACTCAACCCCAATATATCCAATGGAGTAAGAGCGATGCATTTGGTAAAATAACGACTTTTTTTTAAAGAAGGTGTGGAAGTGGACAGTTCTGGGGAATCAACTTTTCTGATGCGCTGAGGTCCACAGCTCGCTCAGCACTTTGGTTGCGGCTCCCCAGCCAGCAGGGATGGAGCCAGCGGCACCTGCGGGGCTCGATGGAAAGGGTGAGGGTGCTGGCGCCTTCATTCTGAGCGGCAGCTCTTCTCCGAGAGACGGTAGATGCGGCAGCCTCGGCTGCAGTTAGGGAAAGGGACCAGCCTGGAGACCACGGCGTTCTCAGCACACTGGACATCCGGAACCAGGGCCAGCTTCCTGGGCGTGTGACCTGTGCAGCCACCCGGGGCCCCACACCCCAGAGGGCTCCAGCCAAGTTGGGTTTGCTGCTCTGGTGTCGCCACCTTAACACACTTAGTCATTTTTGAACAAGGGACCCTGCTCTAGGCCTTTGTTCAAAAGTGAAATCATATCGTCAGTCCTGCCTGGAGCAGATCGCTGCTTAGCCCCTTCTTGCTCTGCGGGACACAATTCTTTTCGAAGTAATCATGGAGGGAAATGAAAAATAATGGCCAGAAGACAAATGCAGACATTGAAAAACAATTTCATTGAACTTTGGTCGCATGATATATGAGTACAATTTAAAAACAAACACAAAAAATAAAATAACTATTCTAGCACAGAAAGGAAAAAAGTCAACTATTTGTTCAATAGTTTCAATATTTACCGAATAGTTCAAACTAATGATATGATTCTTTAGTAACTAATAATTGTTCAATAGTGTTTATTTTCTCGGCCTGTTCTTTAGTTTCTAAACAATCAACACTGTAGAAAGAAGAACACATTTCAATTTTAAAGGTAGCATTTAAATTCAGTGAAGTGGTGTAAGGCATAAACTAAAACTTGCACTTTAAAATAAAAATACGACACCTCACAGTCTGTACGTTGTTTTCCCTTTAACTTTAGACACAGATTGAAATTCTAAGTGGCCACATGGAATGAAGTCATTCAAGTTTTGTGCTATCATTGTTTATTTCAAATTTCCGTTCCAACGCAACCACCTGCAGGCCCATGGAGGCTGGGTGTGAGATCCGCGCCCCGAGTAAACGCAAAAGACCCCAAGCCGTCAGGAGTCAATCTGGAAAGGAACCCGAGCACCTGCCCCACCTGCGCTCCACACCGGGCTCCCCTGCACGACCGAGAGCCCTGCAAATGACCTCCCGTGCAGAACACAGTTCACATGAAAGGATACGTTTAAAAATGCACAAACGGTAAGGTTATGTATAGCTTATGGAAACTCAACAATAACCACAACTGTTTAGAACTTAGACCCAAAAGGACCGTCTTTCAGGAGTATTTATTACCGCTCAGGTTTAGTATTGCTGACGCATGGCACTGACAGAAAGCAGACCAACCCAAGTACATCTGATTCCTTTTAGATTCTCTGCAGGTGACGTGCCCTCTCATTGCCCGCACCTGAGCAGGTGGATGGCGCTGCCAGGACCGGCCCTTCTTGTTTTGCCATCAGCAGTGACACATTTTTTTTTTTAAATTGTACCAATAGTATCACCGAGGGTTCCAGGCTGCTAGTGGAAACACAGTTTTGAGGCAGGACACCGTGGCAAAAGGCCCTTCGACTTAGAAATCTTGCTTCAGGGATTTCAGTCTGAGCAGGTGATCATGGGTGTGTTTAAAGATTTCACAGTAAGAATATTCATCACAGTATGGGTGCGAGTAGTGACACTGGAATTAAATTGGTTGAATAAATCACAGTACATCTATGCACTCGGATTCATGGCAGCCATTTTTTAAGTGCTGCCTGAAAATATTTAATGTTATGGGAAATTTTCCATAACACATTTGTAAGTGAAAAAAATCGGCTTATAAAACACAATGTATTATATTTTCCTCCTTTTTGTATAAGGATATGCGTATAATTAATACGTGCCACCCACTTCCCAGCTGGAGCACAAAATAAGCTTATATAGTCTTTTATACCCAAATTATAATGATTCCTGGTCCCCCAAAGATCACAGGAAACCCACTTCTGTCCAAGGTCATTCTGGGAAGTGTGGGGGGGATGCCTGGCAGCTCACAGATCCAACCTGCTCGCTCTCCCCAGCAGCCAGGCACAGCACAGTGCACCTCCCAGGCCTAACGGTCCCCTCCCGCAGCTGTTTTGGGGAGTGGCTCTCTTTTCCAAGCTGCTGGCTCCAAGCTGGGCCCCACCTGCCTCAACCCAAGTTCGGGTGTTTAGCATATCTTTGTTAAAGGCTTGGGCGAATGACCCCAAGTCAAATGTCTTGGCAGCTCAGTCCTTCCCCTGCCCTTCGGGACTGGCAGGCCCAGAGCCACCCGCAGGGGCAGGCAGCACCCCAGCCCTCCGGCACCCCTAATGAGGTAAGGCGGCCCCTCCCCGGTGCAAGGGCTGGTGGCCCTCCCACCCCACCCCAACGACTGCAGGAGAGAGGATTTCACTCCTTCAGGGGAAACACCCCATCCCCAGGCATGTGGCGTTTGGCGTGACCTCTCTGATTTAGAAAAAGCAAAGGCAGCCCTTGTCAGCACAATTCCCAAAGCCAGTTACGTAACTGTGAAAAAATACTACACCACCAGGAACACCAACATTCCAACCCCAATTTTTCATTTAGATGAAAATCATTTCTCCAACTCATTAAAGGCAGAGTCAGGCTAAAGAATCGCCTTGCTTCCCTCAGTAACCGTGTCACACTGTACAGCTGCGGTCATATTCGTGGCAACTTTGCCACTTTCAAGATCCCGGGTAAGCCCTTTACCTCTGTGGAACTAAAGAACCCGGACTGAGTCTTCTAAAAACATTCAAAATCTGCTCCAAGGGAGACATGACATCTCCACCAGCAGCAACGAAACACTGCCAACTCGTTTCCAATGTCACACTCACGTTACAAACGTCCATGGGAAAGGGGACAGGAGAAGGGGAGCATCCCCAAAGTCACCCAGCTACCTGCCAGGCATGCGTGTGCGTGCACAAGTCTGGCGTGCCCATGAAAAGCCGGTAGCACGCACATGGAATCACAGATGGCAGCTAAATCAAAGTGACAAGGTTGTAGACAGTATTAATTTCTTTCTTGTTTGGGGACTTCATTTTGCTTGAATTTTAAGATGAGCCTGAAAGGGAGGCCCGCAAAAAACCTACACACCAAGCTGAGTGTTTTCAGGTTCCTGTTGGTGGTGAGCCCTGAATATTCTGTTTTTTCTTCCCTTGATTCTTTCTCCTAAAAGCAAAGCCCCACAGGTAGGATTAATGGACGCGTTCAGGTAGTCAGACTTTGTTAGGCACTGACAGGTGTCTCAGGCCGTCCTCTGTGAGCGGCCCTGCCGCACCACGGGAGGCGGGGGCCTGTCTGATCGGGGAAGGGTTCTCGGAGCACAGCAGGCTGACTGCGGTGTTCCCTGAAATCCATGGGATGTGAAATCGGAAGAGTTTGTTTTGGAAAACATTCCTTTCACCGAAAAGGGAGTTGAAATCAGTGACATTTACTTAAAACTGCACGAGGAGTTTTCACACCCCAGGGGCACGTGGATGGTCTTGTCCGTGGCCCACTTTCTGAACGTAAATCTGATTTTTTTAGAATATTAACTTTGAAGATTTAGAGCTATTGCTTTTGTCTCTGTGCATGAGCCGTCGTCCATCTGTCAGGTGGCCAATGGGCTGGTGCCTTTTAAAACGCTTTTTTAAATTTCAAATTGCCAAAGGAATACATGTTCATTGACCAAAATATGACAAATACCAAGAGCTCAAAGAAGAACAATCACCCACAGTCTCACCGTGCTGCTTGTTTTGTGGCTTTTACTTCCCACCTCATCCACACACACAACACGCACAGGCCCGTACATACAGACACAGACATACACACACACAGACAAAAACAGGCGTGCCTGCATGTAAACACACCTCTACCTAGTGACAGGGTCATCCTGGGCACACGGTGCGGTTATCTGCTCGTTGTGGTTTAGCAGTACGTTGTAAACACATCTTTAGATATTCTTAGCGTCTTTTAAAGGGCTGCATTGTGCTCTACCATACTGTTGGCTATTTGGATCGTTACTAATTCTTTGCCATTGTGGCTACTTCGGTGCATATTTTTGTATATTCCTTAACTATTTCCTGTAACTCATTTCCTTAAAATGAATTACTAAAGCAAAGGAAATGTACGTTTGTAAGGGTTTTCTGTTCCTGTTGACAAATATCCCTCTGGACACGTTGTACTAAGGTACACTTCTCCAGGTCAAAGGTGAGCGCATCAGTCCCCCTCCGACACACTCCAAACCGCCATCGATACTGGGCATGCCAATATATTTAAATATTGTTGGTTAACGGGCTAAAACACCGATACATTAAGATCTGATTCTGATTCGGCAGTCCAGAATGGGGCCCTGGGGCGCTACCCAAGGATGAAGCAGTAGCATGCACCAGTCTGGCTCCCTGAGGCTTACAACTGGACCCCGATCCTACGTCTCACTGCACCACTGCGATACAACGCGCAGGTGTGCGGCGTGTGGAAACAGTAGGACACTTCCCGTGGAACGCCACAGCCAGGGGAACGCCAGCTGGTCTCCTGTATCTTCTCAGCCCACAGCTCTGCGCAGATGATCAGGATCTGCAGGGCACGCAGGAGCCTCACCCCGCAACGCAAACCTCGGGGCGGGGCCTTTGCCAACATTTTCAGCAGCAGGCTGGGCGTGGGGGGAGTTGGCCAATACGAACTTATTTTCAGCGTGTGTAATAAAGAAAATGAAATAACCAAGACAAGAAATTAAAAATACAATAAATGTATTTATAATTTATTTATGATACACTACATGATATGAATGCATTGTATTCTATAAAAATAGAATATAATAAAAAACTCATAAAATACCTACTCTGTAGTCTTCCCACACAACGATTTGTACATAAACATCATTCCTGGGCCATGTCCTTACAAGGGTTGCAGGCAGTAAATCAGATTTGCGTGATAACTGAGGTTTGGCCCCCAATCCCATCCCTTCCTATCACCCATGGATCAGAAATTGGTGGAACCATTTCTAACCCCTAGAGGGGTGACACTCAGCCTCACCTGTGCATGGGATCATGCGGGGAGTTTTTTAAAAATGCAATGCCCGGTGGATGGAAGGTGCCGTTGGGTTGAGTACGGCTGGTCCAGGACACACTCAGCCTCAGGCTCCGGCAGGTACTGTTCATCCCTGGGGGTGGGTAAGGGAGGGGCCTCCCGAGAAAGGGGTCCAGGGAGCCCATCTGTCTGTGTCATCGGAATTCTTAGGGTCCCTCAGGGAAGAGGGCCTTGTCGCAGGACCGAGATCCACTAGGCACGTGGTTACCGCATCACCTGCTTACAGGGCCTTCTGTGGATGATGCGAAAGGGTGAAAGAAATGGGGTTGGTTGTTCTGTTAAACAGCTGAGAACATGGAGAGAGTTTTAAAATGTTGAAATCAACGTTTAAACATCCACTGTTGCCTTTGAGCTTAGGGAGTTATTTTTGAGCCTGGGAAAATGTGATTCCGCATTGCCGTCTGGCTGGCTTTCCACGGGGTCTTCTTTTCTGAAAGCGTGGCCGTGGAGAAGCCTGGGAAGGAAGCAGGAGGCAGGTCTCTCCCGGCTGGTGCTGGGCACAGGGAACAGGCGTGGAAGGGCGAGGTCCGTGGGCCGTCCCTTCTCTGCCGTGGTCACTAGCGTGGCCTGCTGGGGCAAGAAGGAGGGAAGGTGCACTGTGCAGGTGGGGGTTGAAGGGGGCGTGAAAGATGCGGGTGTGTGGGTTAGAGGTCCTCATGACAGTGTGGCGGAGGCTGGGAAGTGTGTCCTGGTCGTGCTCTCCAAGACAAGACTTAGCGGACCTTGGGATACCGTGCAACACGCCTGGCTTCCATGTCTTCCTCTGAAAAATGGGGAAGGGGTCCGAAACAGATGACACCTGAGGCTCCACCCAGTCCCAACATCCCGGGAGACAGTAAGTTTGAACACGAGGTTGCTGACCGGCTGCTGAGAGGGAGGAGAAAGAAGAACTCTGTGGAGGGATTCATGCTCAGGAGGGTTTGAAGAAGGAGCAGAGGACGTCGGGTGGCACTTGAGGACACAAGGGGACCTCAGGACAGAAGGAAGCCCGGGTCCTCAGGCAGCTGGCTCTGTCCCCAGTTTTCCCTGCCACCTAGAAGCTGCCACTCGGCTTGTGAGGCAGAAAATGGTGGTGGGACCCGCTTCCTCCTCTCCGCTTCTTAGGGACTTGGCTGTTACCATGGCGATGGCTAGGTGGTGCGATGTGTGGCTTTGTGCTGTGACCACCTCCTTTGTTCTCCTCCCAGCTACAGCCACTACCTTTGGGGCCGTAAGAAAGGGTCCAAGTAGGGAATTTCTGCGCTTGTTCGGTGCACCTCAGGAGCCACTACTCTCTCTCTCCTGCCACGGCTGCTGCCCTCTGAACAATTCGGTCTCTTTAGAAGTTCAGGGCACTGAGGTCCTAATTCTTGAGGGAGGCAGAGAACAAAAATCTGAACTGGAAAACCCACTCCATGCAGACGGAATCAAGTTTGGTCTGCCCCCCCCGCTCTGTCTTTCGCAGTGGTAGGAAGAGACGCTTTAGAACAGAGCGCAGTGGTCGCCTCCGGGGAAGTCAATTTCTAAAGGTTAGCCATGTGAGCCTCTTTGACTTGCCCCTTAATAACTCACTCTGGCTCTATCATTCATGTGAGCTCCTCTAAGCCCTTCTGGAACTTATTTATTCTTTCAGCCTTTATTGGATTCCACATGACGGAGGCAACCCCTGAGCCCTGTGGTGGAGTCCTGGCCTCATCCGTCAGCCGTGGACTGCAAGGAGAAGTCGCGTTTTCTAGAGGAAATGCTCTGCTGGGGTTCTTCCCTGAGCTCTGCCTCTCAAAAGCTGTGCCTCCGGGCCAAGTCCTTCCATCTCTCTGAGTCGAGGTTTCCCATCCTAGGAAACAAAAGCAGGAGCATCTGACAGTGCCTGCCTAGTGCATGGGGTGGTTGCATTTTGATAGGAGAAACTGTGCCCTATTCATGGTTGCATCCCCAGAGCCCAGCACGGCTCCTGGCACATCACAGAAACTTTGGGGATGCTTCCCCAAGGAAACAGGTAAAAGGAACAATCGTTAGTGGTGATATTGCCCTACCAGTTGGGATTCCTGGTGACAAAGGACAAAAACGAATTCAAACCAGCTTCGGCACACACAAGGAGTCTCCATCTCACGTAACCCAGAGGTCCAGTGGTGGGGGTGCTTTCGGCCAGGACTACATTCCAAGGGCTCTAGAAAGCCATAAGCGCACAGACCCTTCCAGAAAAAAAATTAACTGCTTTGAAGCCCGTGTCTCTGCAGGGGTGGAAAGAGGCTAAGTTTCAGAATAAAAAAACCACCTGGACTTGTCATGCTGCCTGCCCCTTCCAAAGTGATTGACCTTGAGTGAGTCACTCCTTCCTAAGGCTCTGAACCCTCTGAAATAAGAATAAGAATAGTTGCTTTGCATAGAGTGGCTGAAAGCTCAAAGGAGGTAAGAATGTGAAAAGTTTCTAGTAGCCTTAAAATGTAATTTAAATGCAAGATGGACGGCATGTATATGGGCGGTTTAAGTAAGCGTGAAAGCCTAATTTACTTTGAAGGAATTCATTTTAGGAACTATGTTCAGGACACCTCTTTATGTAAGTCTATGTCTGTGCTGATTTAGACCTAGTATTTATTGAGTACTTTCCATGGATTATCTCATTTAATCTTTACCTAACTCTGTGTGGTAGGCACGACTATTATTAGTTCTATTGAAGATGAGGAAACCGAGGCTTTATGCATGCGTGAAACTCTGCCAAAGAATGCAATAGGTTGTGGAGGCGGGAGACCAACACTCAGTTCTGACTGAGGATCCAGCAGGTGTCACACCTGGGGCTTGAGGTTCTTGGGGCTCTCCTTGCCTCACATGACATGTTCACGCCGGACGGGACTCAGAGAGCGTAGGGTCCCAACATCCCAACTTACCAAGGCTCAGTGGAGCCAGGACATAACCCCAGCTTTCTGACTTCCATTCTGCATCTGCCAGAGCTTCTAAGAAGAAACCCTAGAAACGTCAACCCAAGGAATGCATTCAAGAAGGGCTTGCATATTTGCTGGAGAAGCTGGAGAACCAGGCTGGCGTCCTGCCTTCAGGAGCAGTGCCACTCATGCTGCAGAACTGGCTGGTAGGACACCCCTTCAGCGCTACTCTGCACCAGACACAGCAATTGGCAGCACCAACACTACCAGTGCTGGACACCGCCCCTAGCCCCCGGTCCATGCCACTCCCTCCCCCGTCCCCTCCCCGTAACTCCATCTTTCTGCATATTCTACTGCTCTTGCCTTCGTATTTCGCTGACCCTTGATCCAAAGTCTGGCTGGGTACATGTGATGGGTAGAGCCTAGGTTACATGCCCATGGCCTAGCTACAAGGGAGGCTAGAAAGCAATGTCTGCCAATTCTAGCTTTTAGGGTGAGAGGCATCAGTGCCAACCCACCACTACTCAAAAAGGTGAGTTTCCCAGACCTCAAAAAGAGATGTGGATATGTGATGGCCAAAACCAGTGTTCTTGAAACTCCAAATGAGAGTAAATGGGGTCTCAGGCAATGTCGGTTTGCTCCCAAAACCCTTGCCCCAGGAGCCAAAACACAAACACCATCAGGCCCTTTCCTGCCTCGTGGGAGCGGGGCATGCGCAGCCCGTGGCTGTCAGTTCCTCCGCAAGGCGAACGCGCAGCCCTTCTCCTGGGTCTGACTCACGGGCATATGGTGCTGTGTCATGTTGTTGTAACATAAATAAAAATATTTTACATAGACTCTGAAGGGATGACAGCTCTGGAGCCCCAACCCCTACCGGTGGCCTCAAGCTGTGAAGGGAAGAGTGCGCTCGGTGTGCAGACCGACTGTGCCTCCGGGGGAAGCTGGCCGAGGGCGGGGGGCCTAGAGAGGTCTTTCTCCGCACGCCTCCGCCTCCCCGATCCCAGACCCCCAGAGCCAACGGGCGGCGTGGCTTGAAAAGGAAAAGGCAGCCCTGGCTGGCGTAGCTCAGTGGATTGAGCGCGGACTGGGAACCAAAGTGCCCCAGGTTCGATTCCCAGCCAGGGTACATGCCTGGGTTGCAGGCCATGACCCCCAGCAACTGCACATTGATGTTTCTCTCTCTCTCTGTCTATCTCCCTCCCTTCCCCTCTAAAAATAAACAAAATCTTAAAAGAAAAAAAGGAAAAGGCAGAGGCTCCCTGCGTTTGAGGCACGAATTTTCTAGGAATCGAGGAGGAGAGAGCATTTAGGCTGTGGTCACCCTACTGGTGGCCGGCCCAGGGCTCTCCCCACCCTATCGGCCAGTCTTTTGACCCTGCTGTGGCCCATGCTGTGGGTCATCGACAAGTGTCCTGCTCCTTTAAAGGACATGAGCTTTTGGCCTATCTGATTTAAATGCGTATTTTAAACAGATTCATCTCTGTGGTGTTTATGACATGTCAGAGACCTCCCTCACCTGACATCTCACGTGCCGCTAGCACAAAGTTATTACCTCTTATCATAAGCAGGTAAAGTGACAGAGAGGGAAGGTGACGGCTCCTGTCGCGTGGCTGGTCCTTGACAGCGCAAACACGGGGACCCAGGTTGCCCGACTCCCAGAACCAGAGTTATTCTAGACAAAAGATTTTGAGTCAGAAGCCACTTTAGGATGCCCTTCATTTTATAATCGAGGAAACTGTGGCTCAGGCTGATGAAACAACTTGGCCAACAGTTGTTGCACAAGCAGCAGCCAAGCGGAGACCGCACTGGCGCAGAGTGTGGCGTGCAGAGTCAGACAGACCCAGGTGCCAGCTCCGCCTGTGCCTCGTTCCCAAGCAGCCCACCCCCGTAACATGGGCAGTCACATCCATTCTGCAGGGCGTTGCTCTAGCAGTTACATGAAGTAAAAACGCTGAACCAGAGCAGTAGCTAGCACGCAATGGCATGTAACACACGCTGTTCCTTCTCTTCCCACCCCATCTGGACTCCTAGTCCAGTGCTCCTGCTGCTGCTTTGGCATCACTGCCCCCGATATTAGAGACACTGCCGGTCTCCTGCCTTGCGGGGGCCAGGCTGGCCAACCTCCTCATTAACCACAATAACTTCGATTTAAGTGCCAGCCTGTCATCCTAAAAAATGTCACATTATCGGGGCCTATTAGAATCCCCAGTCGCAGCCCAGGAAACCATCCTCAGAACATCCAGAGAACTGAGATGTCCTGTCTTGTTGGCCAAGATTTTCGTAAGCAGTGACGGTCATCTTCATTTTTTCCAACTTCTCATTTTCAGGGATTATTTATGCACACACCCCGCAACTGTGTGTCCCCTGCGTTCCTGGGGTGGCGATTTGAATAGCCGCCTCCCCCCTCCCTCCCAGCCCTGATTTTTGGCCCTGTGATATCTCATTATATTCTAAAGAGCCATCCACGAGGCAGGGCACCACGGATGCAATTAATTCTGCCTCTGTAGCAACACTGCTCTTAAGCAAAATATATTGATTGCCGAAGCTCTGGACCCACTTTAATCAAGTAATCTAAACAGGGCTTAAGCTTCAAAAGCCGAGCGATGTGCCCGGCTTCAAAGCGCTTACTTACACTGAATTAATTTACCCGGGATGTACTGATACTCCCTGCAGCCCCGTGGATTGTAATGTTGGAGGTTGCAATCAGGGCTCTGATAATCTCCCCCAAGCCCGGCCTCCATTGATTATCATGTGCAAAGACACAGAGGGGAGTGGGGTGCAGGGGAGGAGGGAACAAAGGGGTGGGATGTGACTGAGTAAGGCTGAAACATCGCCGTTCTACTTGCTGTCCCAGGGCCTGCTGCCTCTGCCTCTCCTGTCCTCCAGGGCTAGTTCTGGGAATGGGGTTGGGAGAGGGCGGCGGTGCTACGGCAACGGGACGCTCCAGCTGTGATTCTGAACGGACGCCAGAGGGGTGGCTCCCGCGCATGGGTGCGTGCTTGCGTGCGAGCGTGCCTGTGTGTCGCAGGGAAACGGGACACCTGCCGTTCTAAAGGCCAAGCTGCCCGTCACCCTCCTGCCAATAGGGAGGATACCCCTTCCCGCCAATTTAGTCGGGGAGCTGCTCTCTTGATCTCATTTCCGTCTTTGGCGCGAGGCCCCGCCCACACCCCAGATCTAGAACCCGTAACCCCATCTTTTACTTCTTGAGGACTCACCCTGTGCCCGTCCTGATTCTAGGTCCTGGGGACACAGCAGAGAACGGGGCAGACAAAGATGCTTGGCCTCGTGGAATTCACTGTCCTCTGGGGTATGGCGGGAGAAGATGCACACCCTGTCTTTTTGACTTCATTATTTGATTATAGAGAAAATCAGACAGGAGCCAGGGATAGGGAGTGTGAGGGTGGGTGATGGTGGTGCTGTGAGTGTCTGTTCAATTTCAAAGTCAGTGCTCCGCATTGGGAAGGTGGCATCTGGGCAGGGACCTGGTGGAGAGGTGGGAGGAAGATGCCATAGGCTGCGGGGGGGCAGGGGGTCCCAGCAGAGGGGAGAGCGTGCGCACAGGCCCTGAGGCGGAGCGTGTCTGACGCATCTGAGGGGCCACAAGGAGGCCGACGTGGCTGAGACAGAGCGGGCAAGAGGAAGAACAGGATGACAAGAAGCCAGATGAAGCAAGGGCCAGATGGAGGCCAAAGTCAACCATGGACTTACTTTTCTTGGCCACAGTGGTTGGCTCAGGGATGGACCAGGGACTTAAACCACGAAGGAGAGGGGCTGTGTCATCAGCAGCTGTCTTGTGGCCTTGCGGAGCCTGAGGGTAAAGCCGAAATGGAGGACGGTGCAACCCAGAGCTGGGTGACATCGCCTGAACTCCTGCATCCTTTCGAGCCCGAAAACTCCATGACACTTGGATTTTAAAACAATGTATGGGAGCCGGTAAATCTTCCTTTTTGCCTGACCCATTTTGAATTGTTTTCCTAAATAAATCTTGCAGCCAAAGAACCCCATCTCTTGACACACATTTCAGAGGCGGAGCACCCACGTACACCCCCTGCGTCGTGCTGAGGGCATACCTGGCTCTCCTCTCTCCTCGGAAATAGGGGGGTGCTCTGGGACGCAAGGCCATGCGAATAAGAGAGGACACCGCCTACCCCCCGAGGCCTGGCCCCTCTCCCTTGGTTTTCCTCTCTCTGCCTCTGCAGAGCAACCGGGTTAGCAGAGATGGGGATGGGAGCACCCAGAACCCCTTTCCAAACTCCATTTCACTCCCTCCTGCTTCATCCCCCCAATTCTTGTTTGACCCAGTCGGCCCTTTTCTCTCTTCCTGAAGTAGGGACGGTATTAGCATCAATTAAGGACCGAGTATGAACCCGATTTTCCATACGTTGAGTTTTTACATATGTTACTGCATCTTTGAAGTTTATTGATAGCTTCAGAAGCTCTGATATCCACCACCATTATCAGGATGGTGTGCAGGCCAGCATCCTGTTCTGATGGCTGGTGCCCACGCCACACAGGCTGTGAGAGTGTCAGATTTGACTCCTGGTTGCTATGGCCTCCTTGTATCCCAGGTATCAGCAGGGCCCCCCTGCCCTTTAAGATCGAAATTAAATGGATTCAAACGCTGTTCTTTGTGTGGTCACAGGTGATCGTGGTTCCTCCAGTCTCTCTAGGGCTTTGTGGGGAGTGGAGGTGGTGGCTCACCGTTTCCAATTCTCCCCTGTTTTTGAGCTTCTCTGAATGACTAACCACATTGCCCAGGTGTGGACCACCCATATTATTAACAAGGCATACTATGAACACAAGGCATTTGCATGTAAAAGACCTTACTGAAGGTTTAGTGATGGAGAGAGATTACATCATAGTATCAGGTAAGAAAAGAAACCCACCATCATGCATCCCTCTGCATTTGTTTGGTTTTTTTTGGCCATTTCCCACAGTCCCTGTGGGAAATGTTCTTTCCCTTAGTCCCTGTCTCATCTCAGCCATGCTGCTACGCCCTGGCTCTTCTTCCAAACCCCTCACTCCACACTTTACCGGGTTCATCACCTTTTCTGTCTTCTTTCTCACTCCTTCCCTCCCTTTTCTCACTCAACTCCCAGTCACTTTTGCAAAGAAAAGAAATTAGCTCTTTGCTCTTGGTCTCCTTAACAAGTGTGCTCATCCATGGGACAGTCACTCTGTGTCCCTCTTCTGAGCAACCCAGAGGACCCGGCTTAACTTTGAACTTTGTGTCTCCCTTCTCCCAGCCACCCCAGTCTCTTCCGGGGAAGGTGTGGGCTAGTGAGCCATCCCCCGGTGTTATTTATGAATGATTCTCTCACCCGCAGGAGGCAGAAGACGCCACCACAGCCAGCCTGTTTCAGGAACTAAATTCTCTCTATTAGACCCATGTTAATGAGGAACAATGGATGCTCTCGAGGTCAGGCAGGTACATGGCCAGCCCAGACCAGCACAGCCGAGTACCCAGGAGAGAGGGGATTTGAGTCCTGGCATGGCGATGGTGACGTTATGCCATTCCCACCGCAGCACCATGGATTCAGCACAAATTGCATGCCGTGTCTCCCTACACCCATCCCTGCACGTTCACGGAGCGTTTCCTGCGTGACAGCACCAGGCTGGGAAGGTTGTGGCAGATGAAAAATAAATAATCCCTTTCCCATAGGATTCTTCGTCTCACACAGAGGTAGGCCAGATGGCACATGTGAAAGGGAAAATCCAGGAAGTTCAAGAAAAACAGGATAAAATACTCAAACAACTCTTCACTTGTTTATTAAAGGGGCAGGGTTGTAGTGATTACACGGTTAACTACGAACCCCTTGCAAGCGGTATACTTCCCTGCCCTGCACCGTACTTTTTTTTTTTTCAGTCGTCAAACAAAGGTAGTAACGGGACCTCTCTTACAGGCTTAGGAGGGTAAGTGGATAAGTCCATGTAACATACTTAGAACAGTGCTTGGCACACAGCAAGCGCCCATACATGTTAGCTATTATTATTAAATAAGGTATGGCGATGCGTTTGGCCAACAATTATGTTACTAGATAAACATCACTATCCCTGGTTGACGGGGGAGGAGATTAAAGCCCAGAAGTAACCTCCTCCATGTCCTGGAGCCACTTCGGGCAGAGGCAAGAATAGAATGCAGGTCTTCGGAGGCTGGGCTGGTCCGGTTCCCAGGGTCTCCCACTGGGACAGAGGACAGGACAGACTGTGAGGCGAGCTTGTAGAAAAGGTGCACTGATCTGGGATGGAGCAGGTTGTGTTTGGGGATGGATGACAAGGAAGGGTGGTGTGATTAAAGCAGCTAGCTGCCTACCGGAATCCGTCCCCTTCATCCCCCACTGCGATAGTGTTGCAGCTGGACACAGGCTGCCCAGTTAGGAACTACATTTCCCATGTTGCCTTGTGGTTAGGGGCAGCAGCCCTGCTGAAAAGTTCTCACCGATGGAACTGGAGTAGAAGAAAAGGATCTCCTTCCAAGCTGGCACCTTAAAGCAAAGGGTGTGCCTCTTCCGTGTTCTTTTCCTCCTTTTTGCTGGCTACAGAACTGAGCAGGCAGAGCACCAGGCTCTAAGGCAGTGATTCTTACGCTCCCCGTGTGGGAGAACTGGGTGTCTGCCCCCCACCACACCTCCAACCCATCACCGGCTAAACTTTTGTTCTACAACCTGCTCAGTGAGTCCACTGTTCGTACGCTCGGGTGTCATGGAAACGCCAAATTGCAGTAAAAGTTTCTGCAAGTCTAGTCTCAGTGTCATGACTCAGTTCACTGTGCTGTTGCCAATCAGGTCGTGGCCGGGACGCATCTGTGTGGCCCACACTTTCAGTAGCGCAGCCCCGGGATGATGCAGAGGCCAGATGGAAGATACCGGGCCCCTGACGGCTGCATGGAACAGAGAGGAAATTTTTTAAAATCTATATTCTTCAGCCACTGCATTATAGGATGGCGTTGTCAGGGAGGTGTGCTCTGCCCTGAAACAGGTGGGTCACGCCATGTGTTAAAAGGAAGAGTGGACGTTCCCACCAGGTGCAATGGCCCTGGCAATGGCCCATACGGTCGCTGTGTTGTCTCTACTTGCTGGGACAGCGGCGCATCTCCACGTGACACTCCTGAGCACCCACTGTGTCCATGCACTGAAGGGTGACACCAGGGTCTCCGGTTTCCCACCAGCAGCCCCTTTGCCCGCAGCCTTATAATCTGCGAGTTCTTGGTACACCGTGGGATCATTTAGATCCAAGTAACTCTGTGTTCAAATCTGAGGCTTGCGTAGAAGCATAGGCATTGAAGTGCTTTGAGAAAACAATGATAAACAAATTTCAGTTCGTAAAGCAGCTGGGGATGAGAGGAGATTGAGGTAAGGACTTAGGAGCCGCATGAGGTCAGAGAGACCCTACGGGGCAGTGCGTGGGGCCTAAGCTGGGACGTGATCCCCAAATGCTTTTGATTCCTGGAGTCACGAATTCCAGCTGCGTGTCCTCAGGCCTCGGGCGAGTCATGTGGCATCATGAGGATTGCCATGATGACATCGCGGGATTGGCGTGAAGGTCTGTGAGAGGAAGGACCCTAAAAACCCGGGTGCACCGGTGTGCCGGCCAGCGCCTGGCAGGAAACAGATGGCACACTCGAGCTGGGCAACTGGAGACAGTTAGACACAGGGGCAATTGACAACGGTGTGGCAGGGATGGGGGGACTAACCAGGGGTAGTGCGCACCTGGTGAGCAAAGGTGTGTGTGAAGTGTGTGTGAGCAGCCGTGACCTTCCTGAGGCCTGGAGCGGGGAGGAGGGAGCAGTGCTCAGAATCCAGAAGCTGCGCTGCATCCAGGGGACTGAGAGCACCACCTAACAGAAGTGGCAGCCCGCTGAGACCACGGCCGCCCACCTGGAATGAGCTGGGAGTAAATACCCTGCCCTTCCTCTCGTTCCACTCTCCTAACTCCCACCTCTGCCTTCCTCCGGCCAAGGTTCCCTGGAAAGCAGAGGGAAGGGGAGCCTTCCATGCCTGTCCCCGCCCCCGGCCCCCACCAGACACAGAGGAAGGTGGAGAAGCTGAAGGGAGCACCAGTGAGCCCGTAGACTGCGTCCCCCGCCCCCCCAACCCTATAGACAGAATCTGTCCGATTTACAGGAGCACTTAAAAAATAAAAAGGAATTTGCAGTTTCTGGATGTAACTGCAAATGAGAAGGCTTCTTCCCAGGCGCCACTTAACTGAAAATCGGACCTCCTGGATGCCAGGCCTGCGGGTCTGTTCTCACCTCGCGCAGAGAAGATGAACAAACGGTCCTTCCCCCACTGGCCTCCCGCCAGACAGACCCTCTTCCACCTCTCCACTCCTCGTCCTCTGTCGTCCTGGCCTCAGAAACCGCCATCTGGCTGCAGCCCGGCTGAGGGAGGGATCGGCGAGCCGAGGGCCTGGGGTACGTCCCCCGCTGCCTCCAGAGATGATTAGTGGCTGCTTGTCGGCAGATGTAGCTCAGTGGCGGTTTAATATCCCGAGGTCCCCCCTCAACCCTCACAAGGAGGCTGCGGACTATTGAAGGCATTTCACACAGAGAGCGGTGATTGCCACAGCAATCGTTTCCTTCAACAGCCATTAAAACACTTCTGAATGTATTTTAAAAAAGAAAAAGAAGCGGAAAAGGAGTATGTGTGTTGGGGGTCGGGGGAGGGAAGGGACAGGAGTCCTCCTATTTCCTGGCCAATATCAAAACTCACGGAGTGAACTTTCATCAGATGGGCTTTTAGTGTCAGCCTGTGTGTGGCTATGAGTGCATCGTCAGTGCCCACCTTTCATCCTCAGCACAGCCTGCAGGTGTGGGTGGGGGCAAGTGGGAGACCCCTGTGGGCTGCCCCTGAGGCCCCGAGGTAAGGCTCAGGCAGAGCCCGGCCGTCGCTGGGATGGGCACGCTGGGGATGCGCACCAGCAAGCTCTGATCCAGAGAAATGTTAAATGCGCCTTCTCAGTTCAGCTCCTTCATCACGCACAGCAGTACATCACCTGGCCAGGGCCTGTGCTCCCACCTGGAGTCCATTTACCAAAGGGGAGGGTTGTGCCTTCATTCATTTACTCAGTAAGTAGTTATGGAGGGTCTACCAGGCGCCAGGCGCTGAGGTGGCAGCAGGGAGGGTCTGCAAAATGTTATACTAAGAGTTGTCCAAGCCCCAGCAATGACCAGCTAGAACAGAAGGGAGTCCAGGGCTAGAACAGGTTCTGGGAGGCCCTGTGGGCCCAGGAGGGGGGCCAGGGGAAGCCTGAGGAGAGATGAGACAGTGAGGGGTGCAGGGGGTCACTCGGGCCACAGGACAGTGACTGTTAACTGGTTTGGAAGTATTTCAATATCTTGCCAGTTGTCATAGCCCTGCCAGTCTGTGCCACCGAAAAAACACAATAGCTCCCAGTGGAGTTTATTTTCTTGCAGTCAGCTTGTCTTTTCCATGCTTATTGTAAGGATGTTGTTTTAACATCTTGCCAAAAAGTATGGGCAATTTCATTCTCTGTGCTGGGTCTATGTCGACGCTAAAAAAAATGATGAGACAAATGTTTCAGGTCACCAAGGCACAGGGGTTGTTGGGCACAACGCGCTGGTCTTCGTTTCAGGCGAGACTGAGCCGCACTGAAGACTGTCCTCACCATTTGTGCTCGAGGGGGCCCTAGGCGGCTGTCACCAGCACCCCGTCTGCCGCCCCCAAGGAGGCGCGTGAAGAGGAGGTCATCCACACATCTAGGCATGGGGCAGCTGCCTCAAAGGAAGGGCATGTTCTGTTTTCTCTTGTTACTTCTCTTGGGACCAAGATGATGGGCCATGGTGGCATCCAGCTAGAGCTTCCAGTGTCATCTGCCACACCGAGAAGCTGGCCTTCTCCACCGGACCGCTTTCTGGAGAGAAAGCTCTTGTCTGTGGACAGGAAAGTCTTTCTCATGGCTACACACAGAGTCACGTGGTTCCTCACTTTGGAGCAATGGTCGCAGATGATGAGTCTGTTTTGCTCATGGAAAGTAAGAAGTGTGACATGGTAGCGGGTGGCATCCCCTGTCCATGAAGGGGCTTATCCAGGCACTTTGTAGAGCCACCACCCATTACTGCACCCTGGACCCCTGGGTGCCCTCTGATCTGAAGGCCGCTAACGCTACCAGGAAGGCAGAAATGCCACATAGATGCAGCAGGGTGCAGAAAAGGCGGTCTACTGTTTACAAAGATAGAAGCAGCACCATTACTATTCTTAAAAATCACCAAAAGGGAGAATAGATGCCGTCTATGCTCCTCTGGGTTACCCTGAGATCAAGCCTGCCCAGCATTTGGTGACATACTGGTAAAAAGCAAATGACAGAACAGTAACTGAAGTATGCTTCATTTGCATAAAGGGGCGGTGTATGCAAATATATGTAAATCGCACCAGAATGTGTGCACACACTCAACTGCATAGAAACTGTTGGAAGGATGCACACTTTAGCAATTCCCTGTGGTCTTCAGAGGCAGGAAAAAAGCTTTCTTATCTTTGAGCCAATGTATATTATACAAGTCATCAGGTTTCCCTTTTTGCTTCAGCTGCTGGGGTGCTCAGATTTAAATCTGTATCCTCATTTTAACGATGGTAGGCTCCACTTGAGAACAATGGTTCTCAACTTCCGCTGCAGATTACAATCACTGGGGTAGCTTCCGTGAACGCTGATCCCAGACTGCACTCAAGACCAATCATGTCAGAATCCCTGGGGGGTGGGGTGGGGTGGGGTGGGATCCAGACACCGTATTTTTAAAGATCCCTGAGTGACTGTAATGAGCAGCTATCTTTAAAAACACTACTCTGCTCTGTATGTCTGAATTCTGACTTTCCCTGGTTAAAAAAAATTGCTTATCTTTATTTACATTTTCCTTGGGTCTGATTTTTTACTGACGTGTAATTTTTCAATTTAATTTTGTGTATTTTTGTAAATTGCCTCAAGTCCTTCCAGGAACAAGATAAAATATATAGACAAAAATGATTAATTTTTGTCATGTGTTCAGGCCACATGACAAGCAGCCCAGAGCTGCACAGTTTGGGTTGGCAGAATATTCTCTGTAGGAGGCTCCCTCCAGAGGGATGAGGGGCCCGAAATCCCATCATGCCCCAGCCTGTGGGCTGAGTCTGCCCGACAGAAAAGTCCTGCCTCTGAGACACCCTTTGGACTAGAAGCTGCCCCGATAGACCACCTGTTCATAAGTGGAGCAAGGGGGCGTGGGGAACTCAAACTCTGTAGGAAGTAAGTTCCAGAACTTGTCAGTATATTATCTTCCTGACTATCTGAGAAAAAACTGGACCTGCTAAATAAAGCTTGTGTCCAGGTCCAGGGGACTGAGAAAAAATGGATCCAGCTCCCTCCTGAGGTGAGTGATAACCATCACAATTTGCTACAATGGAGCCAGTTGGGATAATCACCTCCCATTGGAAGGAAAGTCACTGTTTCTGGGGAGGGAGCCAGGTGGGACGAGCCCTGGGCTGGGGAAGGGGAGGAGGCCATTCTCCCCTCCTGCAAGACTGCCCCGTTTTGAATTTTCACCCTGTAAGTCTGCCCTCAGTCGCCTTTAATCAACCCATTGCTTGTGTATAGGTAGGATTGCAGATGCCTTGACCTTCAGTTGCAAATTCAAATGCCTACTGAGGAGGGGACCGGGGGCAGAAGGGCAGAGACATGTGAGCTAAGTCTCAGGGTACCAGTGGAACAGGGAGTGGTGGGGACTGTGATGAAAGGCATCAGGCAGCGTATGAGGGACATGAAAACTCATACCAAAATGGGGCGTCAGTGGGAGGGGGTTGTTTGAGGGCAACAAGTAGGGCGAGAGCAGAAGCTTCCAGAACCTGTGGATCTAGTGTGAGCCAGCTGATTGCCCAGGAGACTGTACTAGAGAACTTAAAATAGCATCTTCTATAATTGCTTGAGTCTCCGGGTATTTAGTAACCACGTCTGGCAGTCTATACCCAAGACAGGCTAGCTGTGGGAAAGCCACTGTTAAAATGAAATCATTAGCATAATAAACTTGATGAAAAGGGTGGCAAGATGGGAATTTCCTCTTGCAATATGTGCTCCGCTCAAAACAGTCCCCGAGCCCTGACCGGAACAACACCCAACCAACTGAGCCACACCAGCCAGGGCTCGGGGTCACTGGTGACTCCCAGTTCAGGGCACATGCCTGGGTTTCCAGTTCAGTCCCTGGTTGGGTGCATATGAGAGGCATCCAATCAGTGCTTCTCTCTCACATCAACATTTCTCTCCTTCTCTTTCTCCCTTCCCTTCGCCTCTCTCTGAACAATCTTTAAAAAGAAAACAACAGTCTCTGAAACCAGTAGGCCACATTAATGGTTGACTGCAGTGCCCAGTATCTCTCAAGCTGTTTTTCCCTTAGGGACCTAACAAACATCACCTCTGGAAACAGCTTGAAGCCCCAACATTTGCAGCATCAAGCAGGGCTGGTGTCACCTAACTTCTTTCCTTTCCTGATTTATTTATCATTTGTTTTGTTTCCTAGTAACAAGGTGTGCACAGACAGACAGGCACACACAGGTGCCTACACTTGCACGGGCACATGTTTTGCTATTTTCCCAGGAAAAGAAATGTCAGCTAATGGACCTGAGCACATGGAGCTGGGAAGGTGGTTAGCAAGGCCAAGTGCTCAGTGATGTCAACACTGTAAAGAAGGCCAAGCTATTGTTCTTGGAGGAAGGATGCAATCCAAGAGAACTGCGCACACCCCGCAGGACCAGGACCAGGTGGAATCTGTGGCAGATGAGGACTGAAAGGCGAGTCCTTCTGAAACCTACGATGAACGATGGCCGGGAATTCTTTGTCCACCTCCCTCCCAACCCCTGCACCCATCAGGAGGTGGAGATTCCCCCCTCTGCTGACTGGCCCCAGTGCTGCTTTCGTCAAGAGAAACCACTTTGCCGGTTCCACGTCTGAGTCCCCACGCACTTCCCCTTCGTGCTTTTTGGGAGCCGTGAACCACCTTGCTGGAGAGGCCTAGTGGGCAGGAGAGGCTCTGAGACCCACAGACAGGGAGGGGCCCAGTGTGCCACTGCCGAGCATCCCGATGACTATGAACCCAGCCCCATCTGGCTGCAAACACAGGAGAGCACACCCACAACCAGCAGAAGGGCCACCTGGTCAACCCACGGAATTGACAGAGAGAAAAATGACTGCTCTTGCTTCAAGCTGCTAATGTTAGGGGTGGTCGTTATGTAGAAAGAAACCATCAAAACACTGCCCAAGCAGAAACAGAGGGTACACTTACTGATGGACATTTTCCAGCCACTGTCTAGCCCACTGCTGCTTGGACCCTGACTATGCCCTTCCTTGGTTTTCTAAGTGTTTCCTTTTCCCGGTTAACGGAATTAGTCACAGGGAGACAGGAGTCAGGGCCCAGGAGGAAAGGCCTCTTTTTAAAAATGGCCGTCTCTTCAGATTAACGGATGGCACATGGCAGGGAGGCCCGTAGGCCAGTGGCATGGGGGAGCTGTCAAATGCAGTGGCAGGCAGGTACGGCAAAACACGAGTCCTGATAAAAAAGGCAAGAGGGGGTCTATGTCAAGCAGGAGAAATGAAGGCGACAGATTCTAATCAAACAGGCCCGGCGTGTCTGGGAAGACTGGTGGCTGTTCTACAGTCTTCACAGCATCGTTTTGCCAGCCAGCGTCTCAAAACAGAATTATGTGACTATAACTCCAGTTCCTCCTTGGAGGGAAAGGAGAATGGTTTGGAGCAAGGACTTCTATGCTAAGTATGGGACCAGGCACATTTCCATACGCTGTCTCCCGCATTCTACAGAGACTGGGGGCACCCAGGCTAGCTGCAGGTTGCTTGACATCCTTACTATCTGCTTATAGTTATCAACTTGAGCCTTGAGTCTCATGTTATATTTACTTTAAGTTAGTCCCTTTTTCATTCAGGGTAAAAAGAATATGGCAAAAAAATCATACAAGAGAAACAGTAGAAAAATTCACTTGTAGCATTTGCTACCTTTGATAGAAGTGGAAACATAACAACATAAATGTTTGAACAGTACATCCTCCCTCTTCAAATATAAATGCACCAAGAGACATTTAAAATGTCCCTTCTCTTTGATTTTCTCATTCACATTTCACCCTGACATCTGGGCAGTTTCCACACAAGATCACAGTAAACCACTTCCTTCTTATTTAATAACTAAGTTAGGATTTAAGGCATCAATTATATTTGAATACACCAAAGGCTTGCAGAGGGAGAGAAAGACTTTTAAGTACTCAGTTACTGTTGACCTATAGAGGAAATTGTCTCCTGCCACTCATGAGATACATAAAGGTGATTGAACGGAAGAGTTCACAAGAGGGATGACCTGTTGTTTTCTGCGTCGACTGAAAAAGACTTAACGTACTGAGAGATAAAAGGACCTCATCACGGAGAACCATTAAGCACCAGAACCCGCTTGAGCAGTGATGAATGTTTTTAGGGCGGTTTGGGAATGGCAATGTCTGCAGGCAGGAAGTCAGGTGCAGCTTTGTTATCCTGCTGCACTTACTGATGAGTCACAATTCACTTATTTTTAAGAGAAGCTGTAAATAAAGCCAGGACATGCTTCCAGCACTGTGTAGACTGAAAGATTCATTTGCAATTTTTTGGAAAATTATTCATTGCTGGAGTAGAGCAATTAATAAAATATTTTATATCCATTGGCATCCATATATTGGAATGCCCCTCCACTCAAGATCTCTCTAACTTTAAATAATCTGTCTTTAGAAGACAGTATGTTTGGTCTGAAATATATATGTATTTTATATATATAGTATATAATATATGTATTATGTGCATATATATCATGTCATATATAATGCATATATGTGTTACACATATAATACCTATGCATTAAGACATGTAATATTGTGTGTGTTATATATGTAATATGTGATATAATATATGTTGTATATTATATTCTCTATATAGTAATATATATGTATATGACTACATACATATGTATATAGTCTGATATATATGACTGCCTGAACAGCCTCTGGGGACCTGATGAGGGTGAGTAAGTGTCCCCTACCAAGGACAGGTCCTTATTTCTGAGGCTTGTGCTGTCAGGGGCCATAAACTAGGGTGGGGTGAGGCTCAGTGGTCCCCAAGGACACTGCAACAAGGAGTCTTCCCTAGGGTCAGGGCAGATGGGGTGCTCCCTGGCATGATGGTGGCCTCAGGTGTGGAGAGGACCATCTGGGTAGAATATTTGTTTTGTGAGAACGGGACCCTTGAGGATGCTCCCTGTTCTGGGATACCTGGACAGGTGACTGGGTGGGGTAGCCTCTTTGTCACTTGGAACTCAGCCCTCATTACGGCCATCTCAAATTTGAATCCTTAAAACAGTAAGATTTTTGGACATCTATGGAGACAAAGTCAAGATGTGGATGTGGTCGATTGCCCTATTTTTTCATAATTCTTTCATCTCTCCCCATTCTTGCCAAAGTTCACTGGGGCAGAATCTTTCCTCCTCTCCCACGGCCACGTTGCTCCAGCCAATAGAATGTAAGAAGTAGAATATACACCACACTGACTATAAGTTTTCAAGGTGTTTATGTGGATTGGCTCAACCACAGGTACTCCCGCCTGGCACCATGAGAAGAATCCGCCCCAGGTAGTGGCTGATCTTGGAGTCCAGGTCCTGGTAAAAGATATATGAGGTAGACTTCGATTCGACCTGAAGCCTGAAGCCCAGCCATGGCAGCCAACTCACAGACCTTTGAGTGAGCCATAAACATTTGTTGTTGGAAGTTGCTGAGATGTTTGGAGTTCTTTGTTACACAGCATTAACTCAGCCATTGTTGGCTAAAGTCGGAGTTCTCAGGTGATTTTAAAATTTGATTTTATTTTTGTATGTGTGTATTTTTAAATTCTCTACAATGAACACATTTTACTTCATTTATTCAGCCAATGGTTACATAGTGAGCACCTACTGTATACCTGCCCCTGTGCTAGGCATTGGGAATGACACGGTGAAAAACAGCTGACATGCCTACCCTCGTGGCACTTAGATGCTAGTGGGAAGGCAGGTCCTCCTGCAGTCACCACCCACGTAAATGTGAACCTGCAACCACTGCAGGGTGATAAGGCCCCCGGGTGGGAAGTGTGTGGGCCTGGGCGCATGTTGGCAACAGAAATGTGACTCAGACAGAAACACCAAGAAAAGCTTCTCTGACGATGTGACAGCTGAGCTGAGAACCGGGGAATGACCGGGAGTTAATGAGGTGAAGTGGGGTGACTTAAAAAATAGCTTTTAGGAAAATAACTTCGTTTTTATCGTTCAGACTCTGCCGGTCTGCTGTAATGGTAACAGGTGATAATTAGCCTGAGGACCAAATTACCAATGATCTCACTATGAATAGCCTCTGTGTAAAGCAGGGGCACGCAGCTGTCCATCCAAAGCCGTGCCGCCCTCCCACAGGACGCACAGTATAAAGCTGTTTTTGGCAAGTGGCTGCTCAGCCAGGGACTCATTCCCCAGATCCTCTTGTGTTCTGGTGCCATTGTCCTTGCCAATGGAATTGGGCCCGATGATGGGCCTCATTTCTGGGCCAGGACTGTTGAGGAGCAAGTGTGCCTTCTCCACATTGGTCCCTTTCCCTTCCCCCAGAAGATGAAACTGACGACAATGTGACCCTGAATGACCACTTAGATGGAAGGTATCCACCAACCAGAAACACCTTCCTGGAACTACTCACTCATTGTTATGTGACTAAGAAGTAAACTATTATATCAAACTCCTGAAATCAGGGGGCCTATTTGTTATAGCAGCTATATTATGCTGATTAATAGAACACATATTTTAAAAATTGATTCCGTGTTTTTCTGATTCACACACACATACAACCAACCTTTTAACTGGGTAGAATATTTGTTTTGTGAGAAATGAACTTTGGGCTCAATTTTCTTCTTTTCCCACCTGGTGGGACCTTTGCTGGGTGGGTCCTGCATGTCACAACGGATTGGCAAGTTTGGGGAGCTGCTTACTTTTATATACTCTTTACTTCATTTGCTTCTCCACGTTCCTGAGTTCTTACGGGTGACGCTGACATTTTCAGCATGAAGCATGTTTTATACAAATCAGAGGTGCTCTGCCGAAACCTGAAACACATTGCCTGGAAAGAAATACCATATTTACTGACATAAATCTAAAAGGCCACATTTGCGAGGCCAAACAGCCTGATTTGGGAGGCAATCGGGAGCCATTGGAGGTTCTCCAGTCGGGGAGTGATAGGGCTGAAGAGGTGTTTTGGGAAGACGAATCTGTGAGTTTTGCATAGAAGAAATGAGGGGGAAAAATAGCTCAGAGGCATAGGGGCCAACTGTGGCACCAATCCAGTGCTGAAATGAAGAGGCCTGGTCTGGGATGGCGCCAGCGGGAATGGAGAGAGCAGGTGACTAGGTGAGGCTGCAGAAGTGCAAGAGCAACAGCTGACCACGGTTCCCAGCTCGCCCAGTGCTCTTACCAGACCCCAGAGGCGCCACATACCAGGGTCCTCATACGGCTCCACCAGCACCATCTTCCCTTAAAAATAACAACACCTACAGGTTTATTAAAGGGATAGTTTGGGTGGGTTTTTTTTTAAAGAAAGTTCATAAGAAAAAAGGAGTAATTGCTTCACTAATTTGAAATGAGCCAAATGAAATGTTTTCCAAAGGCATTGCTAGTAGCTGCTACTCCCTAGGGATGAAAGGGTAGTACATCTCAGTTGGAGGGGCATATCCCCAAAACACAGTTTTAACCTGGAAAAAATAAAATAAGGCTAGGAGACTAGCATGAAAGGAAGGAGAATGCCTGAAAACGTTTTTTGGAAGCATTGGCCAGTTGCTTCTGGGCGTGCTTTGCTGCAGTAAAAGCACAGACCACCAGGGCTGAGGCCTGGCTCTGCCTTCCTCCCCGACCTCAGCCCCCACCACGCCGCCCTGCCCGCTGGGCTACCAAACAGGTCTGCTTTCTGTTCCCCAAATGCTCACTGGGGTCTCTACCCAGCTCTCCTCTAGGTCAGAAACACTCTTCCCACTGGCTTCTTATTGTTATTTACAATTCACCTTCAATAGCGCCTTGGAGAGTCTTTTAACTACCCAATCTAAGACAGCCACTTCCCCCTATCATGCCTCCTTATTTTAATTCTCTCTGAGCATTTATTTCTCCTTGATATCCCCTCATGTATCTACTTGTTGGTTTGATGACAGTCTCTCCTGCTGGAATGTGAGCCTCTGGCCAATCAGTCCCCACACGGTCTCTTCAGCACCTGGAACAGTCCACACGTTTACTGGGAGTCCAACCAACACCTGTTCTTCACTGAATCACCGAGTCAGAGACCACGGAGGAGAACACCTGGTAAGTTTCCCCCAGAATAAACTCTCTGTCCTCGGAGGAGCGTATTCAATGAAAGGTCTCCCCCACCCCTGTCCATGGTTATATTTGATTAAGAAATATATTTTCCCAATTAGGACTGAACTTTCCTAATCCGTATTTCATATCAGACAACGAGGCTCTAGGAAAATGTAAGATTTCTAATCAAGGGGGAAAAAACCCAAACATGTTTAAAATTATCTCCGGGGGAAGTGTATAACCCTACATACAAGTCATGAGTTTTATGCGTGGCCTTCTCTGCTACTAATTAGCTTTTTCTCCCCCGCTTCTTAAAGGTACAGCATCTCCTCGGTAGTGCCTATCACAGGGTTATGTGCACATTCCAAATTCAGGCAACACTGAGCCAAGGGTGAGGAGTCGGCAGTAGTGGTTGGTGGGTTTGGGTTCCCACCTCTGGGACACATTTTCAGATGCTCCCAAGCAGAATTGAACTTCTTCTGCTCTCATAAGCACTATTCATTTGACTCTATAATCACCCTAGTGCCTGATACCTGGGCCATACTTAATAGGCACTCAATTAAGAAGAGGCATAAATGAATAAAATTAACATTATATATGGAACAAAAATTAAGGATTGGGACAGACTTTAGAAATCATCCACGCAGTGTTTCCCAGAATTCATTCATTTGCGTCCTCCATCACAGTTTTGGCATACTATTAATTTGTACTTATTTCTTCAAATCAACTTTCCTACTACTTAAATACATTTATATTCTAAGAAAATTGTGCATCATAATCATAAATGGAAAGTTGCCACGGCTTGCCACAAGTAGAAAGCAATCCCCCCAACAACCAGTGAAAGCTCACCTGTGTTCTTAAAGCTAAATAACATCCTAAAAATCTGGTTTGGTATTATTGGCTGAACTGTGTTCCCCCCAAATTCCTATTTAGAAGCCTTAACTCCCAGACCCTCAGAATGTGACTATCTTTGAAGATAGGACCTTGGAGGTGAGGAAGTTAAATTCAGGTTGTTAGGGTGGGCTCTAATCCAATATGACCAGTGTCCTTATCAGAAGAGGATATTAAGACAGACAGACAGACAGACAGAGGCGCACACACAGAGATAATCCAGTGAACACGCAGAAAGAAGAAAGCCCAGGAGAGAGGGTTCAGAAGACACCAAGCTAACTGACACTTGACCTTGGACTTCTGCCTCCAGAGCTGTGAGAAAACACCTTTCTGTTGTTTAAGCCCCGCCCCTGCCCCCAGCCTGGGGGCTTTGTCACGGCAGCCCTGGCAGACTCCTACACGGGAAAGGATCGCCTACTAAAGATGCTGAGCCCAAAGTCTGCTCTCGTTTTGTTGGAAACTGAGATTTTAAGAGTAAGGGAAGTGTTAAAAACCTACTACCATCAGCAGAGTCTTTCTCCTTGACAAAACCAGAAGAATTAAGTAGAATTTAAAAGGAAATGACTTTTTCACTGTAAGATTTGTATCAGTGGGGCTGAAATACGCTGCCTTAGAAGTCATCTCTGTGCTAGCACACCAGAGGTGGGTTTCTCACTCACGCGGCGTGTCCCACGCAGGCTGACAGGGGCCCCGCTCCACCCAGTCACTCAGGGCTCTAGGCTAATGAGGGCACCCCTGGAGCTGCGTCATCGGAAACACATGGCGCCCCCGTCCCCATGTGGGGGGGAAGCGAATTCAGAGAATTGTGCACGGCCTTCCTGTGTTTCAGACTAGAAGTGACGTACGTCGTTTCTGCTGGCATTTCATTGGCCGGGACTTGTTACAGGGCCCCAGCACATGGAAAGAGGACCAGGAAATGCAAGCGCACAGATTCTTTGGGGTGTGGTTTTATCCTTTCCACAAGACCCAATACTATTTAATGTCATATTTCTATCCTTAAAGAATCATCTCAGCCCTGGCTGGCGTAGCTCAGTTGGATTGAGCTCAGGCTGCAAACCAAAGTATCGCAGGTTCGATTCCCAGCCAGGGTACATGCCTGGGTTGCAGGCCATGACCCCCAGCAACCGCACATTGATGTTTCTCTCTCTCTCTCTCTTTCTCTCTCCCTTCCCTCTCTAAAAATAAATAAATAAATCTTTAAAAAAATAAATTCAAAAAGAATCATCTCAAGTATATCTCAAGGATTCATCCCATGTTTTGTTTTGTCGGAGGGAAGATCTGGACCAGCCTCTCAACTGCATAACTGAAGTCCACAGTGTAAACGTTTGTTTGCTGTTATAGACCCTCTCCGTGGAGGATTTGCAACCAGGTCTTTGGTCTCTTGAGACCTTTCCTTAAGCTCTGTCCACCCAACCCCGTAAGCACAAAGTGGTTGTAACTAGAACAATTGGGATGTCTATTTTTGGTGCAAGAACGTTTCATTGTTCAAATAAGGTCTCAAAGGGAAATACTTTAAAGACCAATCCTGATGTGAAGAGCATGAGGGCAGCTTGTCCTGTTAGACATATCATCCAGAACACGCAGACACCTTTCCCCACTCGTGTTCAAGGTGACCACCTCTGCAGAATCCATGAAAACCTATGATGGCCCAGTGTGGTCTGGTTAGCATCCGACTGAGTGCAGTGTATTTAGTTTACATCTGGAAGACGCATACGAGAGATTTCCAGGAACAAAATGAGAATAAATTGGCAGTGCAGTGAACAGAAAAAATTAATGACTTGAATTATGGAGCCTGCGAATTGAAGTGGACAGTGGAGGGACAGGGGGAGAAATGAGGGTGCGGATGCTCACCATCCTCTGAGGACAGTCCTGAGCGGGGCTGGAAAAGCAGTCACCGTCCCTGCGCCTGCCACGTCCTTCATCTCCGTGGTGAGGCTGGGCAGTGTGGGTCACAAATGTGTCACAGTGTCAGGAGAACAAAAGCTATGCCCCCAGACAGACTCCAACAGCAAGTTCCTTCTGGAGAATAGATTCAACTCTTCAGTTTAAGGGGGAAGTGGGGGCGGTGACGAAACCCAGGGGAAAGGAGCAGGCACTGGGGCTTTGGGCCTGCCTCTCTGCTGATGGAAGGAATCAGTATTTATTGAGCTCCCACTCTGGGCAACACCTATTATGTGTCAGGGACCTTCACACACGCTGTCCTATTCATCCCTCAGGATTATTGCCAATTTTAGAGGCAGAGAAACTGAGGTCAGAGAGGTGAATGACCCTCCCCGGGTTAAATTGTGTCCCCTCAAAATTCGTATGTAGAACTCCTGGCCCCCAGGACCTCAGCATGTGACTACTTGGGCGTAAGGTTGCTGCAGTTGTAATTAGTGAGAATAGGGCATCTTAGGGTAGAATGGGCCCAAAGCCAATAGGACTGGTGTCCTGGTGAGAAGGAGAAATTTGGGGACAGACATGCACGCAGGGAGGATGCCACACGAACATGAGGGCAAGGACCAGAGTAATGCTTCCGGAAGCCAAGGGAGCCAAAGATTGCCAGGAAAGCCCCGGAAGCTAGAGGGAGTCCCCAAACAGATTCTTTCTCAGTTCCGGGGCGGCGGGGGGGGGGGGGGGGGGGGGAACAGCCCTGCCGACACCTTGGCCTCGGAGCCGGAGCCGTGGGACAGTAAGTGTTACTGTTTACACCCCTCGGTCTTTGGTACCTTGGGCTGGCCCCGCCAACAAGTTACTACAAAGTGGTTACGAAGCAGAGGACCACTGGGTCCCTCTGCGTCTAAATCTGGTCTGTGAGGGCAGGGTCCGCACCCGCCTCGGCACCTGCTGTCTCGCTAGCGTGCAAACGTTTCCACTCGTTTTATAAAAGGAGGAAACTGAGGCTGAGAGGTCAGACTAGCCTGCCCACGGCCACACGGCCAGGGAGTTCCAGGCGGAGGCAGATCCTCCTGCATTTTTTCCTACACTCTGTCACCCTTCTTCTCTTCGTGGCTCACTTTTCAGGGTGTTCTGAGCCCGTTTCTTGGATTCCTGATCGATCAGCAGCAGCACGCAGAAGAATGTTACTGGCCTGGAAGTGTCCAGAACCTTTGGGAGGTTAGGGTTTGGGATCCTGGCTGGCAGGCACCTCAGCGCCTCCTTATGCCCTACAAGGAGAGACCTCACCCAGGCCAGGGACAGGCCCCCTGCGTCGCCCTCACATGTCCCCACTGGGAGCTCAGCCCAGTAGAACTCGTTGCCGTTCACTAAGTGCGTGGGGCTCTCTCCGAGCCCCTGGCTGCGGCACGTGCTGCCTGCCCCTCCTGGAACACCCTGCCTCTCCCTTGCCCTCGGCCACCTCAAACCAGCCCCCCAATTTTGCTTGAGATGGCACTTTCTCAGGGGCCCCACAGCGGAGCCAGTTTTCCCTCCTGGGCTCCAGGGATTCAAGCCTTCCTGCTTCGGGCGGCTCCTGTAGCGTCCTGAGATCAGCTCCTTCAGTGACGGGGAGCGTCCAGCTCCCCTCTTACCCCCAGAGCCCACCACCGCGTCTCCCTCGTTCTGTGTCATCTACTGAATGAATGAATGCCTGCATGAATGAGTGAATGAATGACTAGGAGCCCCCGGGGTGCTCCCCAAAGGCGCTAATTTTGAACAATTATACCCTAAGAGGGCTGTGGGCTAGTCATCCCTTCTCAGCCCAGGTGACCCCCCACCAAGTGAGGGGTTCGTGGCTCCAAACAGCAGGAAAGGGGGAGTGCACCGGGATGCCACTGAGCCATTGAGTTAAACCTTGCCACAGGCAGGGGTGGAGGCAGTCATGTCGTGGGTCTTTCAGTGACTGGTATGTATTTTGGAAATGTGACGTTGTCAACAGAAAGAATAACTCCCAGGAGAAGACAGCCACACTGCATTGGGAGTGGTGGGACAAGGACACCAGTTTGGTCTCAAGCAGTATGAATTCAAGTCCCATTCGCCCCTCTTACTAACCAGGGGCCCGGAAGGAGCTCCGTCCGCTCCCTGGAACTGCATGTCCTCAGTGGTAAAGCGGGCCTCACTGCATGTCCTCCCCCGGCTTGTTGTGACAGCAGGGTGCAACTTCACGTATGAAGATACTGCGAGGCTGTGAAGCCACCGAAGGGAGCGGGGCTGGCTTGCTCTTGCTGGGCTGACGCTGTGACAGGCAGTGCCGGTACCGGCTTGCAGGCGTGTCCTAAGAATACAGTGCGCAAAGCGTTGTGTACAGTCGATTCGTCCTTCTCAGTGCCCACTCCCGACCGGGCTCCCCGGGTTCCTGGGAGACACCAAGATAAATAGGCAGTTCCTACCTTCGAGGGATCTATAATTAAGTAAGGGAGTTAAGACCTTTAATAGCCACTTAAATGTGCTAATGTATGACTCCGGTGTCAGCCATGATCTCTTAGCCCTTTAAGATCTAAATAAGATTTGTTTAAAGCTCTCAGTCAGTATTCCACACAAGTCTGAAGCCATCCCCAAGACGTGTGAGAAGTCCCGGGAGAACCACAGCCCCTCGGTCACCGAGCTGGCTTTGTGTCGCTGCTGCCTCCCATTGTAGATCACTTTAAGGACCGGCTTCCTATCTGTTCATGACCTCAGTGAAGCAGACGGAGCTCAGCCTCTTCCTGCACCAAAGGGTCCTTCCTAGGACACAGTCAGGATGTCCAACCCGAGGCCCGTGGGCTATGTGCAGCCCAGGTTGGCTATGAATGCAGCCCAACACAAAATCATACATGTACTTAAAACATTACGAGATTTCTTCTGATTGTGTGTCGCGATGTATTTAATGTGTGGCCCAAGACAACTCTTCTTCTTCCAGGGAGGCCCAGAGACGCCAAGAGGTTGGACACCCCTAGTTAGGGGATCCCACATTGATACTTCTCCTACTCTCCTGAGCTGTTTAGTCTGGAATCCTCTGAAATAAACTCCCATCTGACCTTTCCATGTTTCTGGAGTCCTCTCTTCCCACCTGCAAGTCTGACCCTCGCTGGCTGCTTGCTCCCAGGTCACCCGGCCGGGCCCCCGCCCCTTGGACTCAGGGAGCCTGGGCACCAGGAGGCTGGGTCCTGCTCCGTGGGGATGGCGGCAGCTGCCAGGCCACGCTTCCTCCGCCTTGCTTATTCTGCGTTTTTGGGTGAGCCGTTTTTGTTTAATGTAAGCAGAGCAAATCCATCCATAGCAAAATCAGAGAAAATAACTTGTTGATGTGTAAACCGGGATGTCACAAATAACCTTGTTTGTTTAATTATAGCAGGCTGAGCGCTGCGAGCCCGGAAGGGGGTGGCGGCTGCGGCGGCGGCGGTGGCGCTGCTGATGGGTGTTCAGGATGCCAGGGCCTCGGCCCAGAGGCGCGCGGATGAGACTGTGAGGAAAGTGGGGTGCCTGGAGCCACGTGGATAAACTGGGGCACATATGGCGCATGAGTCAAGCTCAGCCGAGTGGGTAGATGGCTTTCCGTGCTAACAGGAGCTTGCTGCAGAGTCGCTAGACAGAAAAATTAAATCGTAGGTGAAAAGATAAAAAAAGGTATGTGGAAATAATAAGTCTGGGAACGTCGGAAGTTTCGACTTTATGAGTCATCACTTTACAAGAAGTTTGTTCTCCATGAAATGCACCCACCTGGGGCAGAGGACCCTGGGCATGGGAACAGGGGTGCCCCCAACCCCACCTGCCATCGCCTCCTCTTGCATTTCAGGAAGAACATGGCAACCGGGACTTCAGAAGAGCTAGAAGCCAGACAGTGTAGCATTTAAGGTCCTGGCTTTGGATTTAGGGGGGCCTGGGTTCAAGGGTCCCTTCTTCCCTAGGTGCCCGTGGGAGTTCCCTCACCCTTCATGCCTCAACTGTTGTGGGGTGTTGGGGTGATCCCGTTCCAGGGGCACAAGATCTCAGCCCTGCACTGGGCACAGCGGTGATCACCGGTGAGTCAGGCATAGATAGTAGAGTGGAAAATGAGCGCCATGAAGGAAATCGTGGGTCTGAGGCAGGCAGTTCTCCCCCAGCACACGCCAGGCATCTCTCTCCCCTGCATCCCCTGCATCCCCTGCGGGTGCTCTCATGAAGCCTTTTAAGGAAGTGACTATTCTAACTGGCTAAGGCTCCCTTTCCTCAGGGGCAGTGACACTCTGGTTAGCCAGTGCGGGTGCGAGCTGACCTTTTTTGGAAATGACAGGACACTCGCCTTCAGAAATTCAGGGGAGGGCTTTGAGGGAGAAGTGGGGTGGGGCCACATTATAACTTTCCTGGGCTCATGGCACCCTTGCCTTTTTCGTCATTTAAAAAAGCATCATATTGTGTCACAGAATATATCATATCATATATCATATCATAATGAATATAATATGGCTTGGATTCATTATTATATATTCATCTGATAATCATTATTTTTATTCTGATTTTAAAAGGAATTCGAACATTTTTGTGGTCCCTCTGCATGGTGCCTATTAGTGGGCGGAAGTCAGGAGCATGGAAAGTAAATGCTTTTTCTAGCCAACTGAAGTTTTTATAGAAACAGGAAAATGTATTGCGTTTTTCACAAAGCTCCCTTTAGTTCAATAAAAGAGCTCTTTCTCTGGATACTTTCTTTTCTGTTTTTGTTTTGTTTCATGTGCGAAATGGGCTTTCTTTTAGGAAGTGATCATGAAATTACAAAGTAATTTTATTCTAGTTATTGGATTGCGTTTTATTTAATGTGTCGTTATTCTGACAAGATAAAATCAGCTCTGGTTTCACATATTGCTTTTGCCTGCTCAGGTTCCTTATTAGTTTTTTGTGTAACAACAACGTTCCTTTGATGAGTCATTCTTCCCCCACTCTCACGCAGATTTGGGTGGGGCTGGCCACACCCCCTTGAGCTGGCCTGTCCAATCAGAGCAGTTCTTCTCCTGGGTATTGATTGGTTCAGTGATAATGAGCACCTGATTCCAGACAGGCCAGTGGGAGCAGAACCTGGGATTCTTGCTGGTGATGTGGGAAACAGGAGTTCTCTTCCCGTTAGGATTCCTGGATGTAAAGGTAAGTTTTCAGCCCCTGGTGCTACTGAATGATAAATGCACACCAAGAGCGAAGCCATCTGAGGAACGCAGAACAAAGAGGCAGAGAGAGAGGGAGAGAGAGAGCTCTCTGATAGTATTATTTGAATATGTGGATCCAGTTATGTCTGAAGCTCATTATCCTTGGGATTTAAGTTACAAGAACAAGAATCCATCAGTACCCATCACCTCTCCACACTAAGAGGCCTAGGCCTCCACGTTTCCTGTCTCTCCTCCCTCCCCACGCACTCTCCTCTCCCCCATTGCCAAGTTCTGTTGAAACCTCTGGAAATTGACAGATGGAATTTTTTCTTAACTCAATAAGCTTCATAACCATATTTTAGGTGGTCATTTGGGTTTTACTGGTTTTACTAATTTCTTTGCACACCCTGTATTTCGTGTCTTGTCTTCCTCTTTCTTGCATTCATTTTTCCTATTATTGGAGTATATCCTCTAGAGAATCTTTCAGAAAGGGTCCATGGAGAGAAACTTACTGAGTCCTTATTCGCCAAAAAATAGATTCTGTCTTGCCTTTAAATAATATTTTGCCTGGGTATAGAGTTCTAGATTCAAAATCATTTTCTCTGCACTATGGCAGAGAAAATGAACGTCATGGCACTATGCCTTACCGAGTTTTATACTTACTGTACTGAAGAAGTCTGACGTCCCTTTGTTTCTCCTCCTGTTGAAGTCAAACTTTTGGGTTTTTCTTTTTTCTTCTATTTTAATTGTTGTTCAAGTATAGTTTTCTGTCTTTTACTCCCATCCCAGCCCACCCCCAAGCCCTCCCCACCTCCCTCCCATTTCCACCCCCACCCTAGTTTTTGTCCATGTGTCCTTTATACTTGTTCCTGTAAACCCTTCCCTTTTCCCCTGAAATTCCCTCCCCTCTCCCCTCTGGTCACTGTCAGCCTGTTCTCAATTTCAGTGTCTTTGGTTATATTTTGCTTGTTTGTTTATTTTGTTCTTTAGGTTCCTGTTAAAGGTGAGATCATATGGTATTTGTCTTTCACTGCCTGGCTTATTTCACTTAGCATAATGCTCTCCAGCTCCATCCATGCTGTTGCAAAGGGCAGGAGCTCCTTCTTTCTTTCTGCTGCATAGAATTCCATTGTGTAAATGTACCATAGTTTTTTGATCCATTTATTTACTGATGGGCACCTAGGTTGCTTCCAACACTTGGCTATTGTAAATTGTGCTGCTATGAATGTTGGGGTGCATAGGTTCTTTTGGATTGGTGTTTCAGGATTCTTAGGGTATAATCCCAGCAGTGGAATTGCTGGGTCAAAAGGCAGATCCATTTTTAGTTCTCTGAGAAAATTCCAAACTGTTTTCCATAGTGGTTGTACTAGTCTGCATTCCCACCAACAGTGCACTAGGGTTCCCTTTTCTCCACAACCTCTCCAACACTTGTTGTTTGCTGATGTGTTTATGATGGCCATCCTGACCAGGGTGAAGTGGTATCTCACTGTGGTTTTAATTTGCATCTCTCTGATAGCTAGCGATATTGAGTGTCTTTTCATGTGTCTCTGGATCCTCTGTATGTCCTCCTTGGAGAAGTGTCTGTTCAAGTCAAGTCATTTGCCTATTTTTTAATTGGGTTGCTTGTCTTCTTAGAGTGGAGTCATGTAAGTTCTTTGTATATTTTAGAGATTAAACCCTTGTCTGAGGTATCATTGGCAAATATGTTTTCCAATATGGTTGGTTCTCTTTTTATTTTAATACTGTTTTCTTTAGCCATGCAGAAGTTTTTTATTTTGATGAGATCCCATTTGTTTATTCTTTCCTTTATGTCCCTTGCTCTAGGGGACATATCAGTAAAAATGTTGCTGCATGAAATATCTGAGATTTTCCCGCCTCTGTTCTCTTCTAGGACATTAATGGTATCATGGCTTATATTTAAATATTTTATCCACCTTGACTTTATTTTTGTGTATGGTGTAAGTTGGTGCTCGAGTATCATTTTTTTGCACGTAGCTGTCCAGTTCTCCCAACACCATTTGTTGAAGAGGCTATTTTTACTCCATTTCATGTTGCTGCCCCCTTTGTCAAATATTTATTAACCATAGAGACTTGGGTTTATTTCTGGGCTCTCTGTTCTGTTTCATTGGTCCATGCACCTGTTTTTATGCCAGTACCAGGTTGTTTTGATTACAGTAGCCTTGTACTACAGTTTGGTATCAGGTATTGTGATCCCTCCTACTTTACTCTTCTTTCTCAAAATTGCAGCAGCTATTTGGGGTCGTTTATGGTTCCATATAAATTTTTCAAGTGTTTGTTCTGTGTCTGTGAAATAGGGATTTTCTTTCTTTATTTTTACCAGCATGCTTAGCGCCAAATCCTCCACGCCCCCGTCGGGGGTCTTCTCAGTGCTCTGCGGGCCCTTTTGTGTGAAGGGGTGAGACTCTCTTTAGCTTTGAGAATTTTTTTTGTATAGTTTATTTCATTCTTTTCCCTATCCATTTCCCTGAGACAGAGGTTGGAACTCCTGATTCTGATTTTTGTATTCACTTTTTTATGTCCCACTTTTTAATACTTGGATCTCTGCAGCGTGTTCTGGGTGGACCGCTCGCCTCGTGCAGTCCAGTGTGTTAACCACATTCCACACTCTTTAGTTGTGTGCATTCTGTCCACCAATTCATCTACAGGGGGATATTTTTACATTTGAATAAGTTACAAGCCATAGGAGATTGCAGGAGCTAACATAGCAACCCCTCCATGTACTCATCCCTGAGAAATAACAAACATTAACATTTTGTCCTATTTGCTCTGGTTCCTTTCTAACAAAATAAAATGCTACTGATAAAATTGCAGTTTATTCCTCTCCCTACTAAATTTATTCCTCTCTTTACTCCTTTTTTCCATCTTCCCCGGAGTAATTACTATCATAATTAAATATATGCACATATATATGTACACACACACTCACACACATATTCCACCATCCCTCAGTCTTTCCCAATTTTTTTTTCAGCCATTTAAGGTAAATAGTATCACACAACAATAATTCACTCAATAATTTTGGGAAATTCATTTAGGTTGTGTCCTACCTAGTAGTTTGTCCACTGTAACCCCCGTGTAATAGGCTACTGTAGGAGCAGGTGCGATGCATTTATTCACTTGCACTAATGATGGACATTTAGGTTGCTTCTAAGTTCTGTGCTAGGAGCAATGTCACTGCAGAGAGCGGCATGTTCGAGAGTCTCTCTAAGGTTTGTATCCGGAGAGGGAATGGCTGGGTCAAAGGATATGCTCGTCTTCAAGGTATTAGGAAAACTGCGAAGTTGCTCTCCAAACAAGGTTGCGCTCGCTCCTCGTCTCTGCCAGCCGCGCTGGCGAAGCCGCGGCTCCCCCCGTCCTCACCAACCCCAGGTAATGTCAGCGTGTTCATTTAGGAAAACCGGTGGGTGGAAACCGTGTCTTCCACGGGGCTTTAGTTTTTGTTAACCACGATTTTCGTTTCGTTTCCAAGAACTCTTGGTTTCCAAGAACTACTTTTCATAGAAGTTTTGCCTGTCTGTCTGACTATGCAGCTATCTCCAATGTCTGTCTCCAAGGATATTGATTATATTTATTATAAACAGTTTCTTTTTTTTCTGCTTCCCCATTGTATGAATTCTGTTTCTTTGGATGCAAATTTTTCTGGAGGTGAGTTTGTGCTTCTCTTTCATTCTGTGAGTTTTTCTAGAAGTTTTGGCAATCCTTGGCCATCTCCTCCTTCTTCCCTATTGCTCTGGCTCATCGTGGGTCCCTCAGCTCACAGGAGAGGTTCTGCACCCCGCCCCCTGGCCATACAAACAGGTGCTGAGCGGGAAACCCACTGTCCTTGAGTGGGGCAAGGAAGAGGCCTATGCAAGGGGTTTGTGTTACCCGCGTGAAGTCTCCTGCCTGCTGTGCTGGCCTTGGAGGACTAGGGCGCCTCTGGACTCTTCTAGCCAGTTTCTCCCTATGTTTTCACTTGACCTTCTCTCCTCTTCTTATAAGGATGCCAGTCACGTTGGACTAGGGTCCATCCTAGCAGCCTCATTTTAAGCTTATCACCTCTTTCAAGGGCTACTCCCCAAATAACAACACGTTCTGAGAGACTGAGGGTAAGGACTTCCTTTGAAGTTGGGGAGGGGAGACACAGTTCAGCCCATAACACTGCTATTCTAGGGCTCCGCTAGGGGCAACAGTGTCTGTTGTGAGGAAGGCCTCTCTTTTTCCTGCCCTGTTTATACCATAGCATACAGACTGCACAGTCTCATGGATGTTAGCCAACTTGTTTAACTGACTCCTGTGAGGACATATTTAGTTGTCCTTCCCCCCCCTCCCCCCGCCCCGCCGTCCTTTCTGCTGCAAACGGTCCCAGTCATAGATTTCTTGCGGCTAAATACCTGATCATAATTATTTTCTCTTCCACAGGTTTTCGTAATTCAAATGAGATAGAACATGGTAGATGAAGTCAGGAAAATCATCTGCATTGCAGGGATCTCTGGATTACAATTCAAACACCTTGAGAAACGTAGCAGCAACGTGTAAGGGGAACCATTATGGAAGAATCTGGAATGAACAAGGGAGCTCTTGGAGTGCCGATAATGTTCCGCCCCTTGATCTCAGTGCTGGTGGTATGGCTCTGACTGGTTGGCGAACATACGTATTTCCGCAATAATAGTATGTTCCAGTAAAAAGTAAAAGAGAGAGCACCTGCAGGGCTGGCAGCAGAGGCACACCGAGTCTGGGTGCTGTTGCTGAGTCGGCGTTGCATCGTTTAAAGACAGTTATAAATTATGCGCTGAGTGGCAATGTGTTTCAGTGGCTGGGCGATTCTGAACTCTGGCTGCACGGTAGGTCATCTGGGGATGTGTTTTAAAAATACGGCTGTCCAGCCCGGCTCCAGGTTGGAACCTCTGGGGGCGGGGCTCAAGCTCCAATGTTTCTGCAAAGCTCCCCAGTGGTTCTAACATGCAGCCAGGTTTGAGCAAAAGTGGTCTTCAAGGGGAATTATGTTGATTGCCTGTGTTCCGTGCAGATTTTTCACAGTGATTTCATGTGTTTTTGTCAGTTCAGACCGACTGCTTCATTTTGCAATAATAAAGATGCACATACTGTAGAGTTAAATTATGCTTTATTACTATAATTCTTCCAGGAAAAAAAAATAACTTTATACTGTGAATGTGAATTTAGTACCTACCTACCTCCTTTTGCTTTTAAGCCGCTGAAACAATTTTTTTTAATAAAGCAAGTTTTGTAAACTCAGGAATGTGATTATTGTGTTGGATGGAAAGTATTTCTTTAGGATGCATTCTTTTTATTTTTTTAATCCTCACCTGAGGATATGTTTATTGATTGTAGAGAGAGGAAGCAAGAGAGATAGAGACATATATCTCCGTCATCTCCCATACATGCCCTGACTGGGGATCGAACCCACAACCTTTGGGTGCACCAGATGATGCTCCATACCACTGAGCCACCCTGCTAGGGCTAGGATGCGTTCTTGGAAGTAAAACTTGTTGGTTCCAATGGGTATTTTATCTTACATATTTTAGCTTCTGGTATTGCTGAATCACCCACTGACATTCCCACTGTAAGAAGAGCAACCTTGCTGCTCCCTCGCCTTGCTGCCTTCCCCACCTCCCTTCTTTTTCAAAAGAAAAATGCATCCATTAGAAAATCCGATTGTATATAAAATATGAAGAAGAAAGTTAAACCTGAGGTCTACCATCTACATAACCATTCTTAACAGGTTATTGTCCCATTACCGCAGGTTATATACAGATTTACACAACATGCAGGGAGTCAGGTAGTAAGATGGACTGAAGCACCTTCCTTCCCATCTGCCGCCTTCTCCCAATCCACTGTAGTGGCTTGAGCCTGGTGCCAAGCTTACTGTTATTATTTTAAAAGAACTAAGGATATAATTATTTACGTAGAAATATCTACATATATGCACACATACATATGTACATACAAATACAGTAAACATGCATACACAATGTTTTCTTTTTCTTTTTGGAGATGTAATTGACATATAACACTGATTTAGTTTTAGTTGTGCAATTTGAAGATTTATTCTCTCATCTATTGTCTTAGAATTCTGACAAGCATTGTCTGACATGAATCTGACGGGGCGAAGGTCAAGGTGTCGGCGGGATGCTTCCTTCTGGACGGTCAAGGGCAGGACCCCTCTCCTGGCCTTTTCCAGCTTTGGGAGGAGCCCACACTCCTCGGCTACGGTAACCACCCCGTTGTGATCTCCAAGGCCAGCAGCGCTGTGTCTCACTGACCGTGCTCCCATAGTCACATCTCCCTCCCTGACAAAGCTGGGAAGATTCTCCGATTTGTGAGATTGGGCCCATCTGAATGATCCAGAATAATCTCCTCACATTGAGGTCTTTCACCTCAATCACCTCTGCCAAGTGTTCTTTGCTGTCTAAGGCCACACATGCACAGTTCTAGGGGTTAGGGCATGGGCATCTTTGGGGGAGAATTATTCTGCCACAACCTCCCCAAATCTCTAGTCTCGTCTTAGCTAGGCTGGAGGAGGGGATGAGGGTTGGTAGTCATAGGCTGGGCTCTGCCACATTTCAGTAATTTCAGTAGGGGCCACTCTGTTAGAATGCAGGCTACTCATCGCCTGTCGCCCTCAGCTAGCTTTAAGGCCAAAACCGAATTCCAGGCATCTGGAAAAGTCAGATGTTCTACATGCGAGCCGAATGCTTGTCCCCCCTGCTCCAGGCTGTGAGATCCCTGAGGGCAGGGTCTGTTTCTCCTTTGTCAAATCTTGGGGCCAGGCAGAGTTCTGGAAAAGCTTGTTGTGTACACAACTGAATTGATAAAACTGTCACCTGCTTTATCTCTTAGAGGAAATAAGGATGTATGACAATCAAAACTCCGCTGGACAGAACGGTGTCATGTGATTATTTAAAAGAATAGGTGGGCTTTAGACACTTGCCAAGAGGGAACAGGGGCGTGAGACCCTGTGGGTGGATGATGCTGTCTTGGTTGTTTTCACGAACAAACCAGTGTGGGAGAGAATCCGATGATGTTTGCAGAAAAGTTGGAGACACTGCCCAGGTTAGTCTGCTGGGCTCCTGGTACTGCCTCAGAGCCATGGCTTTAAATCCTATTTCTTCCCTTAAATAACCACAGTTTCCTGCAGGTGGGTTATGTTCAGTGCTGCCTTCGGGGAAGGTGGGCTCACCCCACCTCCTATTGGCTCACATGGAATTGGGAGTCAGTGCCTCAGACCAACCGGCTCTCACCTACCGAGAGTGCCACAGTGTAACTCTAACTGAGTGTAGCTGTAACACGCGGTTACAGAGCCAGGTAAACCACTCTGGCTGCTCCCTCTTATTTATGTTGTATCCCCAGGCAACCTGAAATTCCTCCATGGGGGGTGGGGCGGGGAGGAAGCCTGGGCTGGGGTGGACTGGGGTGGAGCCAGCCTTGCATGCTCTGGCTTCCTTACTTTAAATACTGTGAATGTTGGAAATTTGGTCACACCCAGATTCAAAACACAGTGAAAATCCCCAAATAACTCTGTGGTGTGTGTGTGTGTGTGTGTGTGCGCCCACTTACACCGTTTTCCTTCTTTATTTGGTGCACTAGGCTGAATAGTAGCCCCCTAATGAACAATAATAATGGGTGTCAGGTAACAAGCCCTGGACCGTGTACAAGTTACCTTCTGTGGTTAAAAATTAAAAAGAGCTTTGCAGAAGTGATTAGGTTAAGGATCTGGAGACTGGGAGATTATCACCCCACACTTTTCAGCGTGAACCCTAAATGCAGTAGCATGCATTCTTGGAAGAAGGAGACAGAGGGAGATTTGTCAGCCACAGAAGAGAAGGACACGTGACCACGATGGCAGAGATCGGGGCAATGTGGCCACAAGCCAAGGGCTGCCACCAGGAGCCCCCAGCAGCTGGAAGAGGCAAGGAACGGATGCTTCCCTAGGGCCCCGAGGGGGTCCCATCCTGCTGATACCCTGATTTCAACCCGGTGGTACTGATTTCAGGCCTCCACCCTGAAGAACTGTAAGAGAATAAATCCCTGTTTTGAGCCAAATTTGAGATAATTTGTTTACAGTCTTAGGTAACAAATACATTCTAGAGCTGAGAACTGATAATATACAATATTCATGCATTCAACAAATATTCACCGTGCTGCTGGCACCCATGACCCAGGGGAGTCAGCAGGAGAGGGCAGGGGATGCTGGAAGAGGGGAGGGGAGGGGCCATAAAGATCCACAGGGAAGGGAGTTCCAGGGAGAGGGAAAGGCAGTGCAAAGGGCTGGAGGGTCGTGAGCTTGGCTTGCTGGGTGAGCAGCCAGCAGGCAAACTGATTGAAACTACTTCTAGCTTAGCTAGTAAACAGTCCAGCAATAAACCCCAGGGAACCCATTCAAATGAAAGCTAATTTTTTTCCTAGTGATGTTGGACCTCATGAGATCAAGGGTCCTCAACCCCCTGGGCCCTGGACCAATGCTGGTCAGTCCATGGCCTGCTTAGAACTGGACCAGGGAAGCTCGCCTAAGCTCCGCCTTCTGACACCCAATACCCGCCCCCGCCACAACCCATGTTCATGGAAAAACCTGTCCCTGGTGCCAAAAAGCTTGGGGACTGCTGCATTAGATGGTAAATTGTCCCCAAAGGAAGCTCTGCTGGGTTGTTTAGAATTCTGTTTGAAGAAGGAAGAAACACATGCACACTGATAGGCTGCACCGAATAAAGCAATCTGGAAGGCAAAGTGGGGCTTGGGTTTCAGGCACATGGGAAGGAAGAAGGAGGCAGCCCCGTAACAGAAGTGGGGTGGGGGAGGGTTGGTTGAATGTTCCGCTGAGTTTCTGTGCGTGTTCGTTTCCAGTCTTCGGTCACTAGCCTCGGGACTCTGTTCCCAAGTTCCCTATTAAACACTGATGATCAGTAATTACTCCTGTTTAGCGGTGTCAGGCGGACACCGGGCCCTGGAGGTTTAACCGGGGAAGTGCCGCGCGTGACCCGGGAGGACTTCCGTCTGAGCCCGCGAGCCGGCGTTGGGCCTTCGGAAGGCCGGTCCCCGGGATCCGGAGGACGGTGTGACCAAACATGGATCCCTGGAGGGCCTGGCCTCGCAGAAATGAGATTTTCAGGGCCCTGGCCCCTGAAATGCTGTTAGGATGCTTGTGCCCAGCAATTCGAAGGTAATAAGACTCTGATTCAATTCCACAAATGGAGACGACTGAGAGGCACAGGCGTGGTGATACGGAGTTTGACTCGGAACAGAGCGGACCTGGGCTGCAATCCCAGTCCCCCTGCTCACTCCTCGACCTTGGGAGCGCTCCATCCCTCCCTAGCGACTGTAGTGGGGTGAACAGTGTCCTTCTAAAGTCCGTGCCCACTTGAACCTCAGACGTGCTGCTGGGCAAGTCCGAGGAGGGTGAAGGCTGCTGTGGGGGCGGTGGGGGGATTTGTCCCCACGCGCCTGCTGGGTCCATCTTGAGAGCTGAAAGATGAGAAGGAGCCAGCTTTTGATATTTGTGTGTGTGAGTGAGAATCCATTACGCAGTCAAACTAATGAAGGGATGATTGACATCTTTATAATATTGATTTTTTTTTAATCCAAGAATAGGACTAGCCTTTTCATTAATTCGGACTTCTTTTATGCTAGGGGAAAGTTCTGTTTTCTGGATTTTGTTTGTTTGTTGTGTTTGAATGTTTGTTTATAGTCATGAACTCATTCATTGGAAATAAATAAGATAATCATGTACCACCTGTGGACACCATTCACCGGCCCCCCCTATATATGTGGAAGACCCTGCCTCCTGACTCTGTGGCGGGGCAGGGTGGGGGGGCACTCCCCGAAAACTGGACTTACGATTCCTTGTTTTCATGTATCCCTTCACACCTTTCTATGTATGCCTGAGTAACGGATTGTCTAGTTTTGCTTATTTTCTGAATTCCATGTAAGTGGAGTCACGTTGTAAGCTTTCTTTTGAAATTTGCTTCCTTCACTCACGTTAGGTTGTTGAGTTGCACCCGTGCTGTGGAGGCGGCTGCGGTCCCTTCCTTGTCCCTGTGGCCAGTGTTCTACCAGGTGACCGTGAGGTAGTGGACGCACCCGCTCTCCCCTTGGTGGCAACTTGGGTTGCGTGTGACTCCTGGTGCACAAGTGTAAGAGTTTTTCCAGGACACTTATCTAGGCGTAGCACTATTGGAGGGCAGGTATGTGCATCTTCCACTTTAAAGACAGTGCCAGCCCGTTTTCCCAAAGTCACTGAACCAACTGATAGTTTCACTAGCGGCATGTACAGTGCCCTGGGCTTTGCATCTTTGCAAAGACTTGGTCTTGTCAGTGTTTATAGTCACCTGGGTCAGTGAGGGTGTCACCTTGTAGTGTTTATAGTCACCTGGGCCAGTGAGGGTATCAAATGGCATCTCCTTGTCATAGCAGTTTCCTGTGTGCTGAGGCCAACTGTCTTGTCACGTGTTTATTAGCCATTGTGTGCTCTTCCGTGAAATGTCTTTCCTTGTGTTGTCCATGAAAAAATTGAATTGCTTGTCTTTTATATATCGATTTGTAGAAGACTTTAGATATTTTGGATACTAACCCTTTGTTGAATAGATGAGGCAGGTACCTTCTTCCAGTTTGTGGAATTTTTTTTTTTAAGATTTCATTTATTTTTAGAGAAAGGGGGAGAGAAAAAGAAGGAGAGAAACATCAGTATGTGGTTGCCTCTCGCACACACCCAACTGGGGAACAGGCCTGCAACCCAGGCTTGTGCCCTGACTGGGAATTGAACCAGCAACCCTTTAGCTTGCAGGCCAACACTCAATCCGCTGAACTACACCAGCCAGGGCCAGGTTATGGAATATCTTTTTAGTTTCTTTATAGTATATGTGATGGGAAAAGTTTGTAATTCCAATCTAGTCGAATTTATTGTTCTTCTCCTTCATGGCTCAAATTTTGGTCTTGTTTAAGGAACCCTTCTCTACGCTGGTGTCACGCAGCTGTGTATATATCACTGATAATATGGATTTTTGCCACTTTTCTGCTATGGACCCTTTTGCATGTTTTTAAATGTGTAAAACAAAGCTCACAGAATTACAAACAAAAGCAAGCATACTGAAATACAGGTATCAAAATAGTTAAAATTATGATATGTAATAAATATGCTTTTTAATACATTACATAAGAAGTCCTTGTCCACAGTCCTTGGCTTGCAGCCCCTTCCTCCACCTTCAAATCTCTCTTTGTTTTTATTGTCCTGTCTATGTGAGGATCCTTGCCCACGATCGGGCCCGCCCTGATGACCCAGGATAATTTCCTGTCTCAAAATCCTGAACTTAATGGCATCTGCAAAGACCCTTCTGCCATAGAAGGTAATAGTCACAGGTTCCAGGGATGAGGGTGGGCCCATCTTTGGGGTCTATTTTTTTGTTCACCAAATCTTGGCATGGCTTTGATTTTAAAAAATGGTTGAATATTGGCAATTCCATGTAATTCAACCTAAAGTTTCTCAAAATATGGGAGTCGGTGCTAATGTCTAAAACAAAAGGGGGGATGGGTCTACCGTGAGCAGCCGGTTCCGGTAGGCTCTGTCCCTGGCCTGAGGAGTAGCTGGGCAGTGTGCAGCAGAGCCCTGAACCTTTAGTCCTTCCTGGGCAACTCACCCAGGAGCACAGGTAGGTCCCTCTCCCCACAGCCACTTGTGCCCCCGTGGTTTTGGAAGAGGCCTGCTAAAGGCCTGCAGGAAGGTCCTCTTTCCACAGAAGAAGGGAATCCCTCTGCCAGCCAAATGATCTGGTACTGCCCTGGGCAGGTGGCTCAGTTGGTTGGAGCATTATCCTGTGAGCCAGAACGTTGCAGGTTCGATCCCCAGTCAGGGCACCTCTGAGAGGCAACCCATTGAAGTATCTCTCTCACATCAATGTATCTCTCTCCCCCTTCCTCTCTCTCTCTCTCTCTCTCTCTCTCTCTCATCAATAAATATATCCTTGGGTGAAGATTAAAAAAACAATAACTCTACCCCACAGCATAAACAGTCTTTTGAGGAAAAAGCAGCTTTGAGTGTCTTCCATATTGCAAATGTGCGTGAGGCGGGAATGGAGCATGTGGCGCCCGAGGACAAAGGAAAGAAATCAGTGACACTGATCCTGTCTTTGTTTAAATTTTTGGTATTTTATTTGCCATGGATCTTTTTGCATTGGTTTAGGCATTTTTTAATGTTTCATTAAAATATTATTTATCTAGCCCTGGCTGGCGTAGCTCAGTGGATTGAGCACGGGCTGCGAACCAAAGTATCGCAGGTTCGATTCCCAGTCAGGGTACATGCCTGGGTTGCAGGCCATGACCCCCAGCAACCGCACATTGATGTTTCTTTCTCTCTCTCTCTCTCTCTCCCCTCTCTAAAAATAAATAAATAAAACCTTTTAAAAATATATTATTTATCTTGATGACTGATTTGGGGGGATGCCCCCTTAAATTTTTCACCTTAGACTCCACTCTCCTCCCCTGGTTCCCCACCCTGGCCTGTGGGCCTGTGGGCCTGCATTTGTAGCTGTTTTCTCTGACGGTAGTTTTGGGCACTCCCAGCAAAAGTTCAAACTTTATCTGTAGGAAAAAAAATGAAAACCACAACGGCTCAAACTTACCAAGATAACAGGAGGGGAAGGCCGTCTCTGAACCTCTAAACCGCCCATCATCCAAGTGACTCTTTGCTGCCAATTGCCTCCTACGAGTGAGAAAGAATAAACTAATTTCATACCTATTCAGCCCAATAAAGCTCATTGCACTCCCTCTACCTCCAGCGATAAGAAACAGGAACAGTTCATTTGCCATTGCTAAGCAACGGCGAAAACAGCGCACAGCACCTGTGCCCTACCTAACTGGCTGACAGGGATCAGTGTCTAAAGTTCTTGTTTGCATTTTGAAGTCAACAGTAATTGCGGTTGTCTATTAGTGTTCATTAAGTTGGTTTATGGCTGGACCAACTCCAAACTCCACTTGGCGCTTTGAATGCGTTGTCCTCCTAGGGAAAGAAATATTTGGCAATAAAAACCCTGTGCTGATATCCTCAACTGATTTCCCCTTGCAGGGCTGGGAAACTGTGGCCACGGACTGCATGTCTCTAGTCTGGGAGAACAAGGCCTCTGTTGAAGATTCTTGAAGAGCGGGGTGGACAGCAGGGTGCAGAGGAGCTGGCTTCCTTCCATCCTACACGAGAAGTAGGCCAGCGGAGAAGTCTGTTACGTGAGCCCAGCCTGGGGCAGCACTCACTGCCCCTTCCCCAAGGCTAGCGCTGAAGTCTGCAAAGAGCCCGCTGAGCCTCCTTCTGCGGACTGGAGCCAGAGGGAGGCACTACTCAGGCGCATGATCAGCTGCACCGCCCTGGCCTGGGAACAGGTCAAATGGTGGCCTCAGTGTAACGGGAGAAAGTTCCAGCCAGCTGGAAAGTGCTGCCCTTGAACACCACTTGCCAGGTGTTGACTCACCTGGGTGGCCGACAGGCCACGGACCCCAGCTGAGGGTCAGCCCACTGCCTGCCGCAACCCTTCCTTCATCCCCAGTGCTCAGAGCCAGGTCTGCTCTGAAAATGACACTAGAAAACGAGTTCAAGCAATTCATGAGGATGCTGTTCTCCTTTCTAGACCCCTTCCTGAAACAACACCCTTCCACTCTCAGCACTCCGCAGGGCTAGGCTTCATCTCTTCTCCCTTGCCGGTGGGATGTGCTAAGGGCTGAGCTGGATAACAAGCTTGCTTGCACCCCCTAGTGTACAAGGAGCCCGGCACTGGCCAGCGTCATGCAGCGCCGTGTCTGGGTGAGGCAGGTGGGACTGTAGACATTTATTACAGTGACGGGCTGGAAGGTCTGATTCCATGAGGTCTGGGTCAGTGAGAGGGCGCCGCATTCACACTCCTGATTCAGTTCACGGCCCAGGAAATTGTGCTTTTGAGTGTTTCCTCCCACGCGTTCTTCTGAGTCTAATCTGTCCTCTGCTTGCTGTGACATAAGAGGCGGTCTGGGCCCCCGTTGCTCAGGGGAAGTGAGGACCAAGCATCCCAAACACTGTACTCTCACAGAGAAGCTGTAGAGTAATCCTGACTTACGGTTGATAGGTGCAGAAGCCTGATCGTCGTCAACCGAGAAACTCCTTCAATGGTGTTGAAAAAAGCCCAACCCCATTTTTCTTGCTCCTGCTGTTACAGTATGGGCTCACTTCTGTTGGGCACAGAGACACACTAGTGCAATGAGTCCCAGACAACGGCCACGCTGTGGAATGGGCGAGAAGGTGCAACCGCTAGTTTAGGCAGATGTGAAAAAGAAGCAGTTGTCAGGATAAACCGATGCAGGACGGGCGCCAGAGCATGAGGTGAACACCAGGAGCCACGCAACCTTTAAAAGAAGCATTGACAACATCCTACCTAGGATCGCTGGAAGCATTGACAACATCCTACCTAGGATCGCTGGGACGCTTACCTATCTAAAAGCTCGTGACCACACCCTGGCTGGTGTGGCTCAGTAGACTGAGCACCGACCTGCAACCTGGGAATCACTAGTTTGATTCTCAGTCAGGGCACATGCCTGGGTTGCGGGCCAGGTCCCCAGTAGGGGGCGTGCAAGAGGCAACTGATAGATGTTCATCAATATTTCTTTCCCTCTCTGTCTCTCTCCCTTGCCCCCCCAATAAATTAGTAAATAAATCTTTTATTAAAAAACTTGAGACCTCAACCAAATGGTTACTTAAAGAATCTTTTCAGGTTGACTATTTTGATTGAAAACTCAAGAACAGGGATGGTAAATGGGTTTTACATTACATACCAACTTTCATCACCTGAAGAGCCTCAAGCACTATGTTGAGAGTATTCCAGAAGGTTCAATTTGAGGAAAAGTATCATGGTCGATTAGTGATGTCTGCCATGAACACAGGACACAGAAGTGGTGGTGTACATGCCAACAAGGCAAGATTACAGAGCGTATTATAAGAATTATAATTATATTAATTATAATTATAGGAAATTATTAAGAAAGCTAAGTCATCTCGCCCTGATCTTGTTTTTGGTCCTTCCTGCATCCAGAGATTGTGATGATGGTGTGGTTTTTCCAACTCCCTGCACGAGGGTGCAGGGGACTTACTGCTTCCATCCTCTCCTTCCCTGGTTTGCAGTGATTCTCAGCTGACTTGAAGGTTGAGCTGGATTGAAACAGGATGGAGGTAAGAATGCATCTGATTCTCGCCTTTCCTGAAGTCAGAGACGGATGGCTCAATTGCCAAGTACTAACTGAATCTTGACTATATACCCAGTAGGCTGGCAAGCGAGACAGATATGCAGAGAAAAAGAGGGAGGCACAAACATCATAAGTTTACAGTCTGCTGATCCACAAGAGGCGAATACAGAACGGTGTTGTCGCCTGCACACCTTAATCTCAGAAGAAACAGAAGAGGAAGGGGTGATCAGCAGGTAAAGCAGCCAGTCAGCTCCCTCGGATGCTCTAGACCCTCAGGCAGCCATGGATTAGAAGGCGGAGAGCTGCCGAGGGTCCGGCTCAGCTCTGAAGCTGTGCACCGTGTCCAGAGGGCCCCCACAGACTGCCACGAAGCACCAAGGAGTCCTCGTGTGCTCCTTCCAAAATGTGCCTTGAATTTTCCACTTCATCACTGCTTCATCACTCCCATGTCCATCCTGGCCATGGTCACATCTCCCTGGACAATGCACTGGCCCCCTAACAGCTCTCTCTGCATCTCTCCCCCACCCCTCGGCCCCCCTCTCCTCTGGAGTCCACTCTCCAAACAACAGTTAGTGGTACAATCTTTTTGAGCACAAATCGGACTCTATCATCACATGCTTAACTCTCCCTTGGGGCTTCCCATTTCCCCCCTAAATCCTGCACTATGGAGCCACAACCTCCTTCTCCCACCCATATTCCCTACACCCATCTCCCCTTTGCCTTTGCCCTTTAGCCACACCAGCCTTTATGTGGCTCCTTGAACCATTACCTCTGCCCTTACGCAGCCCCTTCTTGCCTAAATTGCTTGCCCCTTCTCTACTTCCCTTTTATACTTTGCTAACAGCCACCTCCTACTCCTCCATCTCTCAGCTTGAATGTCACCTGCTGGGGGAACCGAGCTAGCTTAGGTCCGTGTTGTTATAGGCTCACATAGTACATTATACTCTCCTTAGGGACATCAATTGCAATTGTGCTTTATGTCTATTCCTGGCTGGACCATACCCCCATGAAAAGAGGTCTGACAACTAGCTGCAGCATCTCTAGGACTTGCACAGCCCCCAACATGGCCCCTGGCATGTAGTGGGTGCTTGGTATTTATTGAATAAATTAATGAATGGAAGGACACATGGGCAGATGGGTGGGGCTTCCTGAGATTGAAGTCGATTTCTACCCCTTGGCAGTCGTAGTGGAGGAGGTAAAGCCTGTAGCGTCACCAGGACAGGCAGAGGGTGGACCACCCGAATGGAGGTGTGGTTCTGGATTGCAGCTCCGTGGTCCAGAAATCGGAACCTTGCCTTTCTAAGACTTCCAGGGATGAGTGTCTAGAATTCCACTCCTCAAAATGGTGTTTAAAAGGAAAACTCCAAATGAGAACACGATGGATCAGAAAGAAGGAAAGCAAACCCCGAGCATGGATTCATGGTGCAGGGGAGCGAAGGGAAAACAAGTCACTTCTCACCTCCATGGCAGCGCTGGAGCCACGCCCGCCTTCCACAGCAGCCTGACGGCCGCACGTTACATGGCGTCGCTCAGGGGCCTTCTGAAACGCAGGGAAGCAAACCAGTGTAGCAGTTTCACAGCCTATGATTTTAGAAGACAGACTGCAAAGACCCCTACCCACGACTGGCCATGCCAATTCCTACCTCGTGTATCAGCTGGAACGCAAGGGAAAGGGGAGTGTGATGCTGTTCCGGGCTCCCCGGGATCTAGTCAGGCATCTCACATTTGTGCAGACAGCCTTTTTGGTGGAAGGAGAATTAGGGAGTGGGGTTTGAATGACTCAGCCGTAGGAAAAGCCCAAAGGCGTCTTCCAAAAACTAAGCCTGGGGACAAGTTCAAGGATCCAACCGTGGATGCCACCCTCCCTCCTCAGGGCTGGGTCTCTACTCCTGATGGGCATGCACGTTGCATTGGTTCTCCTGGACTGTATCAGGTTGTGGGCTTTATTCTGCCACAAGGGCCCATCCATGGGAGCGCTGATGGGCAGGAATAGTGGAAGTCTCGGGGGATGCGGTGTCTGCAGCCGTCCCCTGCGGGACTGGGGTGTGGACAAGGGGGCATCCTTTGCTAGGATGCCACAGATAGACAGAAGCGTGGTTGGGTGACGTCTCACCCCGTGCTCGCCCAGCGCCCTGCAGGCCCCTTCCCCACACGGTGCCCACCGTTCACAGGCAGGGTGTGCTCTGAGCCAAGGGAGCAGGCCTGCCTTCTTAGAGCCAGGCCCCGTGCCTGGGCCCTGGACGCCGATGAGCCTATGTTTGCTGATGACGAAAAAATACAAGAACGAAGCTCCATGGGTGTAGATGGGGGCTGAATATCTTCAGAGCTTCCCGATCGTCAGAACGGCCCAGTGATGGAGTGGGCTGCCTTGACAAGGACCCTTCGGGGTGAGTGTTTCATCAGCACACATTCTGGTTAGACTGGAGGGACCCAAAGCGTTGGGAGGTGGGAGACAGTGGCACACGGATGTTAGGTCTGTGGGCTCTGCAGTCAGACAAAGCTCCTGTGGTCGGGAGACTTGACGACAATTTGCCTCGTCTGCATCTGTAAAATGGGGGCAACAAGCCAGCGTGGGTTCCTGTAAAGAGAGCCCAAGACGGGGATGTGAGGGCAGGTAGCTTACCTGTCCAGGAAGCAGGAGGGAGGCAGCAGTGAGGAGGAGGGCAGGGGGGGAGGAAAAGCCCATCCAGCGGGCCGGCAAGTGAGGCTCGCTCCTGGTGAGGGGCCCAGGGGAACTCTGCAGTGGGTGTTTCTCTGAAGGATGAAAGGCCTGACATCCACCACCTCCCTTCCCCAGGCAAATGCCCTGCTCACCCAGCTGCACCTGCTCACGGGATGAGGCCTCTCCCTCTTTCCTTCCCCAAATCAGAGGCTGCGGGAGGTGGGGGGCTGTCCGTCCTGCCACCGCTGCAGGCAGAGGTGGGCCAGGGGAGGGACGCAGGGCACTGCCCTGTGTCTGCCTCCAATATCCCCAGGGTCGTAGAACTGGAACGGGAGCCTCCCGAGGGAGGGACTTGTCAAGGCCACAGACATTCAATGAATCTGTTTGGTATGAACGTATTATTATAAGGATTAAATAAAATAACGTTCTGAAATGTTTAACACGGAGCCTAAAAATAAAGTGCCGCAGACAGCTGCTGTTATTATCATTCATTTCCTTTTGTTCATAGACAATGACACTTTTCGAGAGGAACGGGGAGCATTCGGGGCAGCACCGCCGCTGGGGGCGTGAGTATTTGCCGGGAGGACTCCTGGTTCTGGAGACGAGTAACACCCTGCTGGCCTTGACCTACAGGATGAGAACTCCAGCCAGCCTCACAGACACCGGCGCACACCGGAGTTTCTTGTCTGGCTTTTAGTGAAGCCGCGGCTCCTAACGCTCCCTGGCATGTGGCTTAATAGTTTTCTGAGTTAAACTGACAGTTTTAAGGCAGGAACAATAGGATTATGTCAGGGAGAATTACCTGGTGACCCCAGACGTCCGAAAACGGTGGTTTAACTGGATGACTTGTGGGGGGGAAGTGCAGAGTGTGGCACAGACACCCCCATGCTGTGGAGCTCAACAGCACCCCAAGGTGCAAAAAGAGCAAGCGACTGAGACGTTTTTCTCCCCGTAAATCCATGCCTTGCATGCCATGTGGCCCAGCTGCAGCCACGTCCACTATCACACGCTCCTGAATGAAGGCAGAGCCTCCGGCTGAGAGAAGGGGGACACAAGTGGCCAGTAGGCAGGACCCCCCGTTTCCTGATCGATGAGGCCCATCGTGTAAGACTGTCTTTTAAGCCTCCGGTCCTGACCTGGGCACGTTCACTAAAGGAAACCTCTTCCACACCCTGGACAGACCGGCCTCGGAGAGCAAAGCAGGCGATGCCGCCTGGGCAGCCCGTGTGCCAAGGAGACTGTGGAGAGAGAAAACAAAAAAGATGGTTTAGAAGGAATTCAAAGGGATGACCCACAGACACCTAGGCATGGCCCCCCTCGACTTCAGAATTCCCAGGGGACTGATCCCTTCTTCTGGGGACCGGGATGGCGGGGGACGGGGGACGGTGACTTGGGTGGGAGCCGGTCGCAGCCGCCGCACTGTGGCGTCTGACACCACCCAGCTGGTGTTCTCACGCAGCACCTGTCCACATCCCGCCGAATGTCCACCGTGAAGACTGACCGTCCTCACTTTCAGGTATTTGCTGTTCTGCGGGCCCAGAGAGACGGATGCCGGAGCCAGCTGCCTTTCCTTCCTGTTGTTTAAGGGGCGCAGCCCCACCGCCCCCCACCCCGGCTCCCCAAGCAAACACACCTGGCTCCCCATCCCCCCAGCAAGGTGCGGCAGCAGAAAGGGGTTTTAAAAACACATCAGCTTGTGCTGCCTTGTTGACACTAATGCTGATTTCCGGAAGCAGAAGGTGGCCCCCGGGACAGCAATGTCGGGTCCGGCGTTCAAATATTTAGTGGCCGAGTAATTACTGTAATAATTAATTTCCGTTGCTTAATCCTGCAATCAGGCATGTCGCTTTACACATGGGAAATGTCGGTCCCTGTAGGGGTGTGTGTGTGTGTGTGTGTGTGTGTGTATAAAATACAGAGCAGCGATTGCTATTTGGTTGGGATCCGGAGACCAGTTTGTGGAATAAATAAGACATGTTTCGTGTGGTTTGGACTCGTAGGTTTGGGAGAAAAGCAGGAAGGTGAACAGAGGGAGACAAAAATGAAATGCTCCAAATTCAGATGTTAATCTCGTGAGAACTCTTCCAGTGTAGGGTCTGATCAAATGTTACAATTTGCAGCTTTGAAGCCGGCGACTTGAAAGTGGGTCACGGCACCCCAATCCTGCCCCGCACTGCCCAGAGCCCAGCTGCTCCGGAGACAGACCCTGCAAGCCACACACGTAATCTTCCATATTTTCGTAGCCACACTTTAAAAAAGTAAGAAAGAGACAGGGAAATTATTTTTAATAATAGATGTCGCCTAATGCACAAGATCTGAAATACCATCATTTCAAATATGATCCATAGAAAAAAATGTTAATGGGCTATTTCGTATTTTTCCTTCATACAACGTCTTTGAAATCTGATGTATTTTTTAACACTCTCAGTTTCTAAGTCTCACTAGCGACAACTCAAATGCCCAGGAGCTCCAGGTGGCTAGAGGCCTGCAGAGTGGCCAGCGGAAAGATACAGATGCTGGGCAAATTCGCCTCTGTGAAGCCGTCGCTTAGATAGAAAACATAACATTGTCATTAAAAAAAAACTGGACCATGTTGCTTTGTGTATGGAAGGCTGAGCTGCTTCCATTTAAGCAGTTATTAGGCGCCTTGATGGACCGCGGTCGGGATCCTGGCTTTCTCCCCCTTCACCCTCCCCTGCACATGCGCTTCGGTGCCCGCGTTCATCTCCCCAGGGCGGGGTACACTGTGGGGACCCAGTAAATGTCGAGCGAATGCCCGGCTTGGTGAGATGGGGGAGGTGCACAAAAAGGAATGGAGATGGACTCCGAACCGAAGGAGCTGGGCATCAGGAGGAAGAGGCCCTACCCAGACACAGTGATGGCAAAGCACCACCAACCAGCGCAGAGTTCTGTGTGGGGTGAAGTGCGGTTAAATGCAGAGTGAAAGGCGGATGGGAGCAGAGGGCGATGATGGCGGTCTTTAACAGGGATAATTCCTAGGGGATGCCCGGGTCCTTCACAGCTGGGCTGGGTTCCCGCAGGCCCAGAGGAAAGGCGTTTGGGGACGGGAACGCGCGCAGTGCACGCGGTGCGGCCTGCCGACCGAGCACCCTCCCGCGAAGCTGGAAAGCGAGTCTGCAGGTGCCTCGCAGCCGGACACTGGAGCCGCTGAGACGCACCGCCCATCAGATGCGCCCCGCTCCCTAACAGCCTTCATTTTCCCTTGGGCCCTCGGTTTTGACTTTTCTTTCCCCGTCCCTTCTGCAGTCGTCAGTGCTGCCTGCCGAGGGTTTCTAGTTCCGCCTCTTCTGGTGGGATCACACTGCCGGGCCCCCAGGGGGTGGGGCACGTGTCCGGTTCTGGTCAGCGAGCTGTGAGTGGGCGCGCCGTGGGTCGCTCCCAGGCCGCCCTCCCGAGCTCTCTTGATAGAACCGGCTGGAGACAGTGGCCGCTCCACTGGCACCTGCCATCATGCGAGCCCTTCTACCAACTTGCAATGAGCACATCATGGGAGGTGGAGATTCACCGTGTGGTTTTAAATCCCATTCCAAAGATGTCGTTACCCTGATATGGCCTAGCCTGCCCTGAGTGGCACAGCCCCAATGTTGAGAGGGGACACGATCTTTTGGGGATGGGTGGGTTCGAAAGAGGGGCCAGGAGAGTCATGTCTCTAAATAGACATTTGGAGTCCCCGGAATGCCCTGCTCCCTCTGCTGAGGGGACCCCCCTCCATGGCCACCTAAGACGTGGGGGACCTTCTCAGGGTCAGGACAAACCCACTGCCAGGGCCCATGGTGTTGTCCAGCACATTTCACAGAAGACAGGCTGAACCAGGGCGGGGGGTGGGGAGGCGGGGAGACACCCAGGTATGTCCCAGAGAAGGAGACTGAAGAGGAAGATGGGGGGGGGGGGGTCTGGCCCACTGCTGTTGAGGAAAACTAGGGCTCAGAGTCAGTGAGTATCTTGGTTGACCCCGGACCTGCCACCCAGAGCACCCCACCTCCCCTGCAGCCCCCATTCCAGACTGTCCTTCAGTCAGATGTTACCTCCCTGGGGGAGCAATGGGTCTCATGCGTTTCATCAGTCATTTAACAAAGAGGTTTTGAGCTCTGGCTGGTGTGGCTCCATGGATTGAGGGCCAGCCTGCAAAGCTAAGGGTTGTCAGTTCGATTCCCAGTCAGGGCACATGCCTGGGTTGCAGGCCAGGTCCCCAGTAGGGGGTGAGCAAAAGGCAACCACACATTGGGAGTTCTGAAGAGGAGGAGCCTTGCCCTCAGGCTGGGAAGTCAGGGAGGGCTTCCCAAGGGAGGTGGGGCAGCAGCCACTGGGCACAGTGAAGGGAGGGGCACTCCGGGCATGGGAAGTGAGGAGTGCCAAGGAACAAAGGAATGAAGTGGGCCCATTCAGAGAAGGCTAAGTGGCTGGGCAGGCGCCGCACCGGAGGTGCCGTGGGTGAGCAGAAAGATATTAGGCTGAAATGGAGAGGGCAGGACCCAGTCACCAAGGGCCCAGTAACCATGGCAATGGAGATGAGCACAGGCTAGCAAGGAGCTACTGCAGAGACTTAAGCAAAGGAAGACCTTGGTCAAGTTTGTGTGTAGTTGGGAAGACCAAGGAGTTATTTTGTGTGCTGGCCAGCCAGGAAGAGACTTTTTTTTAGGGTTTTATTTGCACGGTGCTGTGTTTATTTGTGTTCAGAAGAACTCCCATCTGGCACAGGTGACACGAAAAGACAGACCCCGATATGGGGACAGAATGAGGGAGCAGGGCAGTGGGAAGATGGAACAATTCTAAACAAGTTGGGGGAACTTGGTATTTGCTCTGGATAAGGGGCCAGGGAGCAAAGGGAGGAGTGGGTGGTGAAGAGAGAGACCCCATTAGACACCAGGAGCCCGGGCAGTGAGTCCACGCACCTAGGAGGTGAGGGGGACCAGTACTCACCAGTGGGTCAATAGCTACAACGTGGACAACACGGTCACAGGTGCTGGCGGGGCTCTTTCGGCTACAAAAATCAGCGTAATGCTGTCTATGTGAGAGGCTAAAGTGAAGACAAAGTAAAGGTGTAGGAAGACTGTGCTTCAGGAATCACCTGGAGATGTTGCAGGGCAGAAAGGTGCTCAGACCTGGGGTCCACGTCCAGAAGGAATGTGCATGGTGGGTGTGGAGAGGTGGTCAAGTGACCTTCAATTTGCCCTCGGACCCTGCAGCCTCCATTCTTGCACTAGCTCCTAGGAAGGGACGGGAAAACGCAGCTGGCCGGGACAGGCTCCCCGACCCGGGGCGCCCAAGGTCCCGCACCTCTGTCCCGCACCTCGGCCAGCGGGCGGTGCGGCAGCGCCACCGTGTGGCTGCACGACATCAAAGCGCCGCCACTCGGGGCTCCTGGGTCCGCGGCAGCCTGGCGCCTCTTGAGACCCGCTGGGAGAGAGCGCAAGGGGAAGGGCGTCTCTCCGCACTCCCGCACCCCAGTTTTCTTGCACATCCACCCCTCGTGGAGCTGTTTGCACCACCAGATACAGAGCGGACGGAGCAGGGGCGGTGCCCCCTCCTGAGCCCCTACGGCGGGCGGGCGCTGGTGCAGAGGGCACGTCGGGCGGGCACGGTCCCCTCACATCTTAGCTGACGGAGGACACCTTGGGGAGGACAGGACCCTGGCACTGTAGGTCCGCGCCTACCTGCGTACCTCCTGGTGGGAGCGCACTGGTCCTGTAAAGCGGGTTCACAGGTTCGAGTCTCACTGGGTCGCCCCGCGCGGTTGCTCTCCTCCACCCCGGGGCAAGTAGATCGCCCCTTTCCGGTGTCCAGGTTCTGCGCTCCCTCTCGGATCCCGCGGGGGCGGCGGGGGGTGGGGGGAGAGGAGTAACGGGCAGCTCCCAAGGAGGCTGCCCCGTGAACACGGTTGGAGGTGAAGGGCACACAGCTGCCGGAACCCGCGCTCGGCTTTGGCAGCAGTCGTCCAGGTCCTAGAATGAATGGCACCTTGTCCCACGGCCCGCGATTCCCAGAATCACCCCAGGGCGCTCCACCCCAGCGCTCCGGCTGCTCCGGACCCGGGAGTTCTCACGCGCTTTGCCTGTGAGCTCGGGAGCGATGCAAGAGGAAGCTCCCTCTCCCCCAGCCCCGCCTAAGCCCTGGGTCAGCCATTGTGCTAAATTCCCCCAAGAAAGGACCACTATGGCTAAGGAGTATGAGGCCAAAAAAGGACTAAGTAATTTGCCCACGGTCACCCCGTTAATCAGTAACAGTCTGGAAGGCCCAGGTCAGTCTGTCGGTCTCCCAAGACCACCACCGTCAGAAGGAGACCCCCTTTGCTTTTTCCTCCCCAGCCTTGGGGGTAATGGGCTTCCGGGCGGCGGGCAGGGGGGTGAAGAGCTTTTGTATGAAGCCAGGTCAGGGAAAGAAACCTGGGAATTGGGGAAGAAAACTCCCATCTATGAGAAGGGTGGGTCTCCTCTCTGCTCCCTTGGCCCCCACCCCCCCGGGGGGAGCTCGCCAGCAGCTCCCTTGCCTGTAAAACCAGAACACAGGAGGGTTCCCACCCCCCACCTTGCCACACAGCCTTCTTTCCTACCACTTTTCATCTTGGCTGTTTCAACTCTCACACTTGAGGGAAAAGAGACACAGGAGAAGTTTCCGATGAGAGAACCCAAGGTCATCCGGCCTGCTGGGAGGATTCTGGAGGTCACTCTCAGGGGCGGCATCACGATTAAATCCCGCCCAGATGCGGTTCCTTTCCAATTTGTGCGCCTGCTCTCCTTGGGGCTGCTAATGACAGCTAATGCTCTTAAAGCCCCTGTCGCGTATAAGCTGGATCTGTGGATTAACAGTTAGTGTTCACTAAAGTGTTATTAGTGGCATCATTAGCCCCATGGTCCCCACAAGGAAACTGAGGCACAGAGAAGTTCCATATTTTGCGCAGAGTCACAAAAAGAGCAAGTCACGGAGTCGGGATTCAGACGTAACCCCCCTGGCTCCACAGCGCTGTTGGGGAAGCCACCCCGGGCCTCCCCAGGGGTTTCCTGCCGCCGGGAGAACAAAGGCGTGCTTCCGAGGGAACACAGTTTGTGCAGCTGCTCTGTCAAAGTCCTCGGTGTGCACATCCAGGAGATCTTGTTCACACCATTCAGGAGGAAAAACACCTTAGAAAGGAGTTCTCCCTGTGCCTTTTGCTGCGCGTTCTCTGCGGGAGGAGACCCTTCACCCTACACGCAGAGCACGGCGAAGCCCCAGCCACGCCTTCCACGCAGCGCGTTCAGTTCATTCTGCAGGGGGTTAGACGGAGAGGGGGTCTTGAGGAAAAAAATACCTGCCCTTTTATAGCTTTTAAGCCAACAGGAAGTAAAATACATGTTTGTGTATTCTACCATGGACAGTTAGGTGGGATGGCAGATTAGATTTTCCAAAAGTGGCCGCCCCAATCCGTTCCATCCCATGTGCTCTTAAACTATAATTGTGACACTCCCCTTGAACCTGGGGGACCAGTTCATCATGGCAGAAGGGTTATACACCTTCCCAGGCTGAGTCCTAAAAATGCCACACGCTCTTGGGACACTTACCCCTGGAACGTGGCTGCCGTGCCGTGGGAAAGCCCATCGGCCACTTGGAGAGGCCACGTGTCCATACTCTTGCCAACAGCTCCAGCTGCGATGCCCGGATGTGTGGGGAGTGAGTCTTTAGATGATCCTACCTCCCCCCCCAGCCTTCTAGCTGAGCCAGAGGATACCACGAGGAGTGACCCTGCCAAGCTCTGCCCCAACTGAAGATTTGTGAAGAGAATAAGTTGTTGTTTGAAGCCACTAAGCTTGGGAGGTGTGTTACACAGCAAGAGACGACAGGAACAGGTTCCCCACGTCTTCTTTGCTACTATGAACTGTTTCACCGTGAACTTCCTTAGGCCTCTCATCTTCTACCTGAAGGTTTCCCCAGGGAGACAGCTGGAGGCAGCGTGGGTGGGCCAGAGTGTATGCCTCACAGTGAATGCTGTAGAGCAGTTACATGAGCCAACTGTATGCACACCCAACAACATGGGGTCATTTTGAGAATAACGTCAAGTGAAACGTGCAAGTAGTAAAATGACACAGTATGGTATCACTTCTGTAAACGTCTGAGGATACTGAGGACAATGATTTTTTTTTGTTCATGGAACTATACATATACTGCAAGTGAAAACACACAGGAGAGTGACACACATAAATGAGCTTTAGTAGCATCTGTAATATTTTATTTTAAAAAACAACTGAAGGTCTGAAACAAATATTATACTACCATGTTGACATCTGTTAAATCTGGATGTGGAAATATACAGGTGTTGTTACTATAAAATTTCCCTTCCATTTCTTATATATATATGTTATGTACTAGTAGTATGTTGTTTGTAATCATATGAACATTTCATTAATTTAAAAGCATAGCCCTGGTCAGGTGGCTCAGTTGGTTGGAGCATCATCCCAAACACCGAAAGGTTTCGGGTTCGATACCCATCAGAGCACATACCTAGGTTTTGGATTGCACCCCTGGTCGGGGGTGGGGGATGGTACAGGAAGCAGCTGATTGATGTTTCTCTTTCACATCAATGTTTCTCTCTCTCTCTCTCTTTATCTCTTTCTCTCTCTCCTCACCTTCCTCTCTCTCTAAAATCAATAAATATAGCTTCGGTGAGGATTTTTTTAAATGTAAAAAAATCTCAACTCAATATAAAATTATGGTCAGAATAATTTTGTCCCTTGTGACTTTGTTTTAGATGTTTGATCACAAAACTAATTGATTGGAGCAAGACTTTCGACCTTTGATGGGCTTATCATTCAGTTCAAATAGCACAGCCTTCCCACCCCATGCCCCTCACCACGACCACAGGTGAGGACTCCCTCTTGAAGAAGCAGTCCGCGCTCCCCAAGCTTCCCTGCCTTTACATGAGTTGGTCCCTCTGCCTGGAATAATAATCAGAGACTTAGCTTCAGAAATCATTCTCACACCTCCCATCCCCTCTGACCTTCACCAGCTCCCTGTGACAGTAATGACAGCCTGACATTTACTGGGGGCATGATAGGTGCTAAGCATGGCGTCAAGTGCTTTACACGGGTCTTCTTTTTAAGTAGATCTGGTTCTTGTCTTTATTATTTTTTTTTGCAGAAAATAAAACTTCGCTTAAACATCAGTTACTATTACTGTTATTTTCCCAAAATCTTGGTGGCAGATCGAGAGTCAAGGCCAGGCCTGCCCAGGGGTCACACCCTTGGCCGTGAGACACAGCCCTGCCTCCCGTGAAGAAGCTGTCCTTGTTGCTCTCAAATCACAAAGAAACAGATTCCGCGTGTTTCTCGCCTCGCCGGCCTGATGAGCCATCCATCCTTCTAGACGCAGAAACATCACCCCATGTGGGAAAGGCTCCTCTGGCCGGTCCCTCCGTCAGAGCCGTCCACCCCGCTCCACTGCGGACTGTATCCAGACCTCCTCGCCACTGGGAGGAGGTCCTCCAAGGCAGAGCCTGGCCTCTGCCCATTGGTATTTCCGGCACCTAGATCGGCATCTGGTGTGCTATGGGCACCTCGTCCTTCCAGAACTGAATATGGATTGACACCTGCCGTGCTCAGCCCCCGAGCTACACCCACGGCCGCTAACTCCGCTGAGCGTCTCATCTCACCCATGTGCACAGGGCACAGTCTGTGCGAACCGGCTCACGGCCATCCCGGCTCTGCCTCTAAAGCCAGCAGGACGAGGTCCCACTCGCCTGCACCGAAGAAACCCCGCCCACAGGGCTGACAGACAGCTTGAGAACGTGAATCCGCAGATAGAGACCTGGAAACTCCGCAAGAGGAAGACGAGCAGAACAGAGCGAGTGCGTACTGGGCAGTCAGCGTGTGCCGGGGCACAGCGTGTGCTAGGTGGCAGACGTAGATTTGACTCTAGGACACAAAATGAGCTGTGGCTTTTCTTCGAACAGTGAGCGGTGTGTCCTGGTTTCGATGTCAGCGAAGGCCCAACCAGAGTTTGCAGGGGGAAAAGGTCGAGGGGAGGAGGCCACGTCTCACCTGCAAACCTTGCCTTGTTATCCTCGCCGGTGAGCAGAGTCCCAGCGGTGCTGCTCCTCTGAGCCGCGGGTGGCATTTGTCATCTCCTGGGGGCATGTGTGGCGGTGCCATTTAATGATGCCATCACGCCATGCTTGTCAATATCTCTTTTCAAACTGCATCAAGGAGTGACAGGCGGTGCTGTGTGGCATGATCTGCATCGTGACATGAGCTCCTGACAAGGTCTTTCATCAGCCTTGCCGTGCGCAGGAAGTTGTGAGAGAATGCTGGCGTGGCGCTGCTGACTCTTCCCCCTCGACACCCCATCCGGTTCACTCACGTAAACCCTCCTGTGAGGGTGTGCACGGGCTGCTGGAAGGCCACATGGGGACAGCCGAAACCAGCGCCGCAGGTGACCGCAGGGCTCCGTGTCTCCGTTTCTTGTCTGACCTCAGTGCTGGTGTCACCCTCATCTCTGTCACTCAGCATCCTCCGCTCACCAGGGAACGGGACGGGAGAGAGGCCAGCTGTCACACCCGATGGTTTTGCTAAAAGGCAGAGATTAACTAGTAAACGGTGCTTGTCCAGTCTGAGCCATGGGCCAAATACGTACCTGGTTCTGTGAAAGGTGCAAGGAAAAGTCAAGGCTTGGTCTCTGCCCTTGAGAGGGATTAGCCAGGAAACATACGAACATAACATGTGGATACAGACACCAGTGGTGACAGCCAGAGGGAAAGGGGGTTGGGACCAGGAGGAGGTGGGCACGGGGGCGGGGGGGAAGAAGGGGGATGAGAAGAAGCTTTGTTTGGGGTGACGTGCACACAGTGCAGTGGGCAGATGATGTTTTACTGAGTTGAACGCTTAAACCTGTGTGGTTTTGCAAACCAACGTCATCCCAATAAAGTCAATAAAAATTAAAATAAAAACAAAAACAAAAAATAATAAATTTAAAAAGAGAGTGCTGCCTGACTGCACAAGCAACATAAAAACCTATGAAAAACTGACATGTCAGTTGAGGTCAGAGTATGTCTTAGGCCCATGTGCAGTGCCCATGAGTAGAAAGTAGGGCTTGGTCAAGATGGAAAAAAAAAAACAACCTGTTTCTCATTTTAACCCCATGTTTGTTTTTATAGGTCACAGGGAAACTCTGGTCTGATGGTCATGAAACTCAGTTCTTGATCTTCCAGGTCCAAGCATCCACTAAAGGAGGAGCCAACCCTTGAACTTCCTTTAAGCCACTAGAGGACAGCTCAGACAGTCTGAGGGGAGGGCCAACTGGCGCTGAAAGTACAAGGAGAAAGGGTTCCCCCTCTCCTTTCCAGTCGGCACCGGGCGGAACCCAAGCGTTCCGTGCTCAGGACACCTCTGCTCCATGCTGCAGGAGAGCTGGAGGCTCTAGGAAAGGAAATTAGGTTAGAAAGACGGCATCCAGATGGGGAAGGTCTCCAGTTTGATTCCCAGTCAGGGCACCTGCCTGGGATGCAGGTCAGGTCCCCAGTTGAGGGCCTGTGATCTCTCGCATACTGATGTTCCTCTCCCTCTCGTTCTCCCTCCCTTCCCCTCTCTAAAAGTAAATGAATAAAATCTAAAAAAAAATGAAATAAATTTTGAGATGGGGAAATTGCCCTGGAAATTACCCAGGTGGGACCAATGTAATCACCAGCGTCCATATAAGAGGGAGACAGAGATTGGAATAAAGACACAGGAGAAGAGACCATGTGATGGGAGCGGAAGGGAGCGGAAGGGAGCGATCTGACAGAGTAGATGCCACAGGGCAGGCTTTGAAGACGGAGGAAGGGGCCACGAGCCGAGGAATGCAGCTGGGGAAGGAGGACAGGGTACAGACACAGCGCCTGTCCAGGAACCTACAGAGGCAGCGCAGCTCTGCCAACACCTGGATTCCAGTCCCCTGAAACCCCTTTGGACTTCTGCTATTTTAAGCCATGAAACTTATAGTTGTTTGTTATGGCAGCAGGGGGAAGGTTTGGTGCTATGGAGTGACAGGGGAGCTGCCATCCCCCCTCACCTCTGCTCTCTGACCTCCTCAGCTGGTCAGAGCAATTCCCCTCGGGCCCCAGGCTGGTGCCCTCACCCAGCAGAACAAAAGCCTTGCTGCTCATCAGACCCCACTCTTGGGAAGGTGACTTAAGCCACCATCTGTTACAATTAGCATGTTAAGGCATTTCCTCCAGCCACCCATGGAGCTCACTGAGAAGATACAGACAGATAAAACTTGCCACATCTCCCTGCATTTCCGACTGTGTTTGGTACTCCCTACAGACAGCCCTTGCAGACCTCATGTGTACGTACATTAACATGGGATTTTCACACAATTCCCTGCACAAAGCCGTAAGGAGAGTGTGAGGAGCCTAGTTCCATGTAAACTGGGGGCAGTATGACTATCTGGTCTGTGGGAGCAGGAGGACTCCACCAGGGCTGTCATGGTCTCTGGGGAGAGGAAGGCGATCCGTGGTCGTGGGAATTTCTGTGAACTGGCTGGAAAGAGCTGTGGGTTTGGACGAATCGTATCTGAAAGCTGGTACATGCATTCAAAAGTTCAGATCTGGCTGTGGGCGCTGCCTGAGGGAAGGGTGGGGAGTACGCCGCTGAGCAAACACACTCCCAGCAAAGCCCTTTGGGACATATGAGTGGTGGAAGGTTGTCTGCGGTTTGCAGATAGATGGAACTGCTCCATTCAACCCACCTTGGCCATGTCAAATGTCAGAAACGTCCCTCCTCCTTCCCCTTCCACCCACCCGGTCTCCGGGTCCTGGCTCACCAGTTCCTGCTCTGGGCCACGCCGGTGAGAGTTACAGGGGCGTCTGCTCCCAGAGCCCCCTGTTAGAGTCCTCTGGGGCCCCTCCACACCCCCTTCCCGGGGAAGCGGGGCAGGCCGCGCAGCAGGGTGACAGTCTAATCCTCGCAACCATCAGAACCTCCTTCTGTGTCTTCAATCCACCTTGACAATCTGGTGGTTTGTCACTTCGAGGCCTCTTAATTGGCTGCATGATTGGCAGAATGTGGGGGGCTTTTATTTTAAGAACCGAAGAGAGCCTATGCCTTCAAAATTAGCTCGGTGATAGGATGCCACCGACCTCGTCTGCACCCGACGTGGGCTAGGATTTGGTATTCATGCTCGCACGCATTCTAGGTCACCGGCCAGGATGACGGAGAGAGAAACCCAGGCAACGCCCTGGGCTGATTGCTCCCCTTTCACCAAAGGCTTCCTCTGCCCTGGGGTGAGCTGACACCCCCTGTCCCTAGCATGATGAAAAAAAAGACTGTCTGGTCCGAATATCTGTGTCCCCTCGGCATGCATGTTTTGGTTGCAAGTGACTGATGTCTATTTGTTACTTTGTTGTTGGTGTGACTTGGAAGTCCAAGAGCTGAGCTGCTTGACGTCAGAGCTGGATTTGGAACAGTGTGAGCAGGACTCTGGCATTCCCTTTCCAAAGTGCAGTTCCGCCTTCCTTCTGGGAGATTCTTCCGTTTAGTGGGTGGGAAGAAGACCCCTGCCCCTGCCGGTCTTACCCAACCCTAACAGTCCACTCTCCCAGAGAACAGCACACCTGTCTCTCAGGGCTCCTACTCATGCAGCTTTCACAGAAGGCTCTGCAGGCCCAGCCTGGCCCCAAGTCCTGGATCAGTCACTGGATACAGGACAATGGAGTTCTGTGATTGGCCAGGAACTGGTCATGTGACCAGGAGGAGGCCGGCCCTGTGATTGAAGTCCCATAAGAACCTCATGAAATAGGGGAACTGGCTTTCCTGTTCACAGAGGGAAATCCTAATGTCCTTTGCAGACGTTAGAACTAAAATGATTTCAGATCGAGTCGTTCCATCTCCACTTTTTTCCTCTTTGTCTGAGAACACAGCCCATTATGACAGCCAGTGCAGAAGCTAGCTCAGCCTCTCTATTTTTAGGGTCTGTCCCTTGCCAAAGGGATACATTGCTCTGTCTTGGTCCCGGGGACCTCACTCATCAGAAGAGATCCGTGCTTCCACCGGAGGATGGCAGTGGCCAGGGGCTCCTTGGCCAGGAGCTGATAGACGCAAGGAGGAGGCACAGCCACATTGGCCGGCCCTCTTACCCACCTGCCCTCTTACCCACTTGCACCCGAGGCCAGGCCTGCCTTCCCCATGGCGGTCCTTGGTAGTTCGGCTGGCGCTGGCCCAGCCTCAGCCAGAATGTCTAATCAAAGGCTGTGGTAACTTGGCTGTTTTCTACAGTCTGGCATTTCCTAAGCTCCAGAGAGAACCTTTCCTCATTTGGGTTTCCTCCCCTCTCCCTGCCTGGGTATTTAATGGGCTGTCTACACTAGAGGAGGGAGAAGAAAACCTCTGGAAGCTTGTTTTCCAGTGATATCGGCTCTTGCTTGATCACTGCCTGCTGTAGTTATAAAAAGCTTTAAAGAACATTTGATCCTTGGGCATTCAAAGTTTCTCCTATGTGTTTAACAGTTTCTGGTAGAAAGACCATGGAATGTTACGTGGTCCATTTGCCCACTTCAGACACAAGTCCTTGCTAGAGGTCATTGAAATTTCAGCTTCAACACCTTAAGGGATAGGGGCTCATTCTTTCGTTTGCTGCTCCTGTTGCTAAACATGCCCAGCAGTGATAATGTTCTCCTTTATTTGGAGGATGCATCTGCTCGTTTTGCCTTAGTCTGGCAAACAGATTTGTCTCACCTTCTCCTGTAGCCATTGCAACACTGGAAGGCTGATTTTATGTTCCCCTTCTCTCTCTTAGCTAACACGGATTGAGCACTCACTGTGCTAACTGCTTGATATGCGTGTGCACACGCTCACTCTCCTTGACACAGTCTGGGACAGAGGCAGCCTTCTGATGCTCGTTTCATGAGCGGGGACACTGAGACACAGGGAGCCACCAGGCTGACCTGTCGGGCTGGGCTGATGCCAAGGCCCACGCTTCTCACCCCAGGTGTTCCCCAACTTTTAAAAAACAAATGACATAAATTCAATATGCCAAGTAACCTATTATCATGCATGATGGTTTTTTAACTCTGCAGCCGGGCTTGAGGAAGAGGACAGGCTGTACTGACAAGCACTGGCAAGGACATGGGGAGGCCAAAGTCCACTTGGAGCCCTCCGGGCACCCGAGAACCCAGTACTTGGGGTGAAGCTGACTTGTTAGGGCCTAGGAGGACGTCGTTACATCAGAGGCTCAGGAGACTGAATTTAATTCTGAGCCACGCTGACATACCCCACCTCTGTTTCACCATCTGAGAAATGGGGATATCTGTCAGTCCCTTTCACATTCCAGGAAAGTTATAAGAACCTGATCAACTAATACAAGATGGGTTTTGAAGCTGTTGGAGAAAAAATGGTAATAGAAAAATCCAACTTTACTTTTAGCTAACCAGCCCACGTGGGCCAGTTTCTGATGGCAACGGAGATCTCTTCTCAGAGCTGCGAGAGCCAGCCAGAAACCCGCGGTGTGTGACTGTACCCTGCTCGTCTCCCATGAGGCTGTGATGGTGACGGGCTGAAGGGGAGGGCCATTTTGTCTAATGAAAACACCTCCTTCTCTCCATATTTCTGTAAATAAATGTGTCCTACTCTGAATGGCTTTTTTGAGGATTCTCTGAGAGTCAGTTTGAGGACAGTTTGTTTGTGACTTAATCTATGCAGCCGGAACAGCTAATGTCTGGGCTCATCACTCTATTTGTTGTCTCTCCTCCCACCGGGCAAATTTAGCTTGCCTTACCCTAATCACTCAGCACAGTGTGCGCACAGATTCATCTTTCCCAAGTGCTCTTTAATCCTGGGGATTCCAATGGCTTTTTACCTGCAGGAGAACGTCTAACCTTCTCAGCTGCTCAGCCTCGACAATCTGTTCCCCTCCTGCTCTTCCCACCCCATCTCCTGCATTGTTCCCAGAGGAACAATGGGAGCTTTTTATTCCAGGCAATCTTGTCTTCAGAACTGTCCACATCATTGTGCATCCATCACCACAATCAACTTTAGAACATTTCATCACCCCCAAAAGAAACCCCACGGCCCCCTTATCCAGCCCCCTGGCTAATCCCTCCAATCCCTTGAACCCTAAGCAACCATTTCTCTGCTTTCTGTCTCTACAGATTTGCCTGCTCTGAGCATTTCATAGAAATGGAGTCATGCACCATGAGGTCTTTTGTGACTAGCTTCTTCCACTTCCCATGATCTTCTCAAAGTTCATGTGTGTTGTCCATGTATTAGTACTTCATCCTTTTGTCACATGATATTCCATTTGTATGGATATGCCTCATTTGTTGATTAATTCATCAGCGGATGGGCATTTGGACTATATCCACTTTTGGGTATCATGAATAATGCTGCTGTGAACATTCATGCACAAGATTTTGTGTGCACACGTTTTCCTTTCTCTTGAGTATATACTTAGCAGTAGAATTGCTAGGTCATAGTAACTCTATGCTGAACTTTTTTTTTAAAAGATTTTATTCATTTATTTTTAGGGAGGGGAGGGGAAGGAGAAAAAGAGAGAGAAACATCAATGTATGGTTGCTTCCCGCATGCCCTCTACTGGGAACCTGGCCCACAACCCAGGCGTGTGCCCTAGACTGGAAATTGAGCCAGCGACCCTTTGGTCCACAGGCCGGCACTAATCCACTGAATCATACCAGCCAGGGCTATGCTAAATTCTTCAAGAAATTGTCAGATTGCTTTCTAAAAGAGCTGCACCATTTTACATACCCACCAGCAGTGTATGAAGGTTGTAATTTCTCTACATGCTTGCCAATGGTTGTTATTATCTGTCTTTTTTATTATAGCCATCCTGGTGGATGGAAAGTAGGGTCTCGTTGTGGTTTTGACCTGCATTCATTCCCCTAATGACTAATGATGTTGAACATCTTTGCTTATTGATCATTTATATATCTTCTTTGGAGAAATGTCTTTTCAGATCCTTTGATCATTTTAATTGTTACTTGTCTTTTTAGTGTTGAGTTGCAAGTATGTGTTATACACTCTAGATACAAGGCTCATCAGATATATGATTTACAAATATTTTGTCCCATGTTGTGAGCTTTCACTTCTTGATATTTTTTCTCCTTTGAAACAGGTTTTTGATTTGGATAAAGTCCAGCTGATCCATTTTTCTGTGTGTGTGTGTGTGTGTATGTGTGTGTGTGTGAGATGTCATACCTAAGAAACTGTTGTTTGATTTAGGGTCACAGATATGTATGCCTGTGTTTTCATTAAGAGTTGTTTTAGGCTTAGCTCTTACATGTAGGTCTATTATCCTTTTGTATAAAGCATGAGATGTGGCTGCAACTTTATTCTTTTGCTTGTGGATATACAGTTATTTCAGTATTATTTTTTTAAAAGATTACTCTTCACCCAATGAATTATTTAGACGCCCTTGCCAGGCAGGTAGCCATTTTGGCCTCAGTACTTCTCTTGGCCATTCTCTCTACTGTATGACAGTACCGCCCCGGGGTGGACTGATTGGATGTTGAAAGGGTGCTTGATCCATGTACTTACTGAATTTTTGCACATCTCCTTTGGGAAAATTATTCAAGTCCTTTGCCCATTTAAAAAATAGGATTGTGCCCTGGCTGGCATAGCTCAGTGAATTGAGTGCGGGCTGCAAACCAAAGCATCGCAGGTTCAATTCCCAGTCAGGGCACATGCCTGGAATGCAGACCATGACCCCCAGCAACCGCACATTGATGTTTCTCTCTCTCTCTCTTTCTCCCTCCTTTCCCTCTCTAAAAAATAAATAAATAAAATCTTTAAAAAAAAGGTGTCTTTATTTAAAAAATAGGGTTGTTTGTTTTGTTCTTGTTGAGTTGTAGAAGCTCTTTATAGATTCTGAATATTATCCCCTTATCAGACATACGATTTGCAAGTATTTTCTCCCATTTCATGGGTTGGCTTTTCATTGTGTCTTTTGATGCACAAAATTTTAAATTTTTATATAGTCCAGTTTATCTGGTTTTTCTTTCGTTGCCTCTTCCTTTGGTGTCATGTCCAAGAAATCATCACTAAAGAACTCTATTGTCTTTCAAAGACCTTCCAAGTCCAAATTTTGTTCTAGTTTCTATGGGGCCAGACCCTGTTCTTGATATTTCAATTTCCTTGTCTCTATGTTTATCTGGTTAATAACCTATCAACTTCTAACATACGTCTCTGCTCATTGAGAATAAAAGATAAAACCAAAACATTTTCATCTACTAACAGAGATGCTGTTTTGTGGTATGAGGCAGGGTTTTCCATTCCCTACGTTAAAGTATCTAAATGCGCCCTGGAAGAACATGTGTGGTCAAGTGGGCACAGGAAGTGCCATGAAGTCTACCTCCTGCAACATCCAAACTGCACATTAGCATATTAAAGTTTCTGAGAGGTCCTGTAGTGAAGAAGCCAGTTTAGTTTTCTTTAAATGAACATGCTCATTTACGCAGGAGACAACTTTTCCCCTCAGCACACCATGAGCATGCCCAGGACGGATGTTCTTAAACACCCCTGGGAAGCTCAGTCTTGAAAAGTGAAGACTGAGTGAGCTAACCCCCAGGCAACTGGAATGTTGAATAAGCATTATTCCCAATTTTAAAAAAAAGCAAATCTTTATTTTTCTGTCTCCCACATCCCCTAATACTTTATTCAGTGGATGTAACTTCTACCAGCTCTAGCAGGTCACTTGACTTTTCTGCTCCCTTTTGCAAAAGAAAGTACTACAATGACATTAAGTTCGACACAGTGTCCAAGTGCAGGAATTAAAATGCTCTGTCTGAACTATTCAACTCAATTCTAATCTTGACCTTGCTCAGGCCTGCTTCAGACTGTTGCCTACGGTAGGACAAGGGGTGCCTCTGGCTTCTCCTCCCTCTGGCTCCCTGCTCATCTCCTCCTCCACTCCATACTGCTATTTGGACTGTTCCTTGGGGGAGGGAGGAGAGATATGAGAGAGGACAGCCCGCAGTCTTCTGGATGTCTGGTTTCCCTGGGCCTGCTGAAGGTCAAGGCTGGCTCTTATGAGCAGGCAAATTTCTGGTCTCTTCCAAGAGACCCTGTAGGGCCCCGTCTCCTACCACCTCCCCTCCAGATGCAGTCTTTGATAGTCTTGGCTCTGTGGTTTGTGTTGTGGCGACTCTCCGGCCAGGCCACCTCTGGTGTGGGGAAGTACTCTCTCACCGCTGCTCGCACCACTTCTTTGAAGGCAGCAAATCCCAGCATGGCGGCCTTGTTCTGGAGTCCCACTATGGCGTTTCATCAGCATTCACGGCTGTTCGAGATTCCCTGGGGGTGAACACCTCGTCCTCCACCCGGGTTCATGCAAGATTTCTTGAGTGTGAGTCAGGCCCCAGTCCTCTGGGACTTCAAATTTCAGAGCCTGAGCTTGGGATCAGAAAATGGTGCCTGTGTCCCTCCCCATGGGGACTCAGTATAGCAACAAAAACATCCCCTCGCTCCAATTGAAAGTGTTGGTCTGATGAGGAGTCCAGGGACAGCATGTCATGATAGGTTATTGAACTGACACATAAGAAGTGTCATTTGGAATCTTGACATCCACCATATAGGCTCGCCAGTAGAAACTCAAGCTGCACTAGTATTGTTCTAACACCAGGCCACACATATAAAACCTCTAACACTGCCTAACTCATGATAGGTGCTCAGAACATGACCTTTGTGTTGTCTTCTCTTGTTGTCTAGATCAAAACCTCCTCATTTCTCCTGAGCCAACTCCACTAATTTCTCCTCTGGCAAGTCACTGCAGACCATTCACCCCAGAGTGACTAGAGAGATTCCTTTGTTGCTGGGACCTGCCCGGGACTCAAGGACCCCAGATAGGGGACAGCTGCTGTAGTCAGACATGCTGAGGTCTAGAAAGGAGTGGTGACTTCAGTGAGGTCACGTGGCTAGTGAGTGCGACAACCCGAGACAAACCAGGTCTCCTCATTCCTGAACGAGCCTTCAAATTAAGAGCAAACCAAGAAAGCAAACACCGAGAAAGGGAATCCCCTCAAATGCCCTCCTGATATTTACTGAGCATTCCTCCCCGCCTCTATTCCCCAGTGGAGCTGCTTAGTAGAGCTTGCGATTCACCCTCACTGCAGTTCACTCGCTCACTCACTTTGCCGTAATAGCACATTCCTCTCCAGATCCGTACAGGGGCAGGGGAGAGCCCACAGCAAATACAGTGAATACAAACTCAAGTCCCTGCCACCCCCAGGAAGCTGTGCTATGGTTTGGGTGTTGCCTCCTCTCTTGAGTGCCATGATTTTGGCAACGCTCCATTGGAGCCGATCTTTTTTGGTTGTATATTGAGATCTCATTGACATATAACATTACATCAGTTTGAGGAATACAGCAGTGATTTGATATACATATATTGCAAAATGATTCCCATCGTAGCATTAGCGAACACCCCTATCACGTCACAGAATTACCATTTCTTTTTTGCAGTGAGAACTTTTCAGATCTACTCTTTTAACAACTTTCAAGTACACAATACAGTGTTATTAACTACAGTCACATGCTTTACATTAGAGCTGCAGAACGTAATTCATTTTATGACTGGAAGTCTGCACCCTTTGAATATCTTCCCCTTTTCCCCACCTCCAGCCCCTGGTAACCTCCACTCTACATTCTGTTTCTCTGAGTCTGGCTTCTTCAGAGAGCACACAGAAGTGATGCTGTGCAGTGTTTGTCTATCTTTGTCTACTTATTACACTTAGCATCGTGTGAGGCTTGGCTTTGCAATCCATTCTGAGAGACGGCCCCTCTGAAGTGTCCCAGCATCTGGTTGAAAGGGTCGCTCCCCCTTCTGATGGGCCTGGTTTGTCATCAAGGCCTTGTTTGGGACTTTGAAAGAGACCTGTGAGTGCTGGCCTTCAGACTCCCACCTGGAAGTGGGAATCTGATGAGATGGCAGGGAGGCCCCCCTGTCCCGACCTAAGCTGAGTAAAGTCACTGAGATCATCACATGGTTGTCTTCTCATCATTCAGGTCGCAGAGTGAATACAATCTTCTTAAAGAGGCTGCTATGATCACTAACTAAAGTAGCCACTCACCTGGATTCAGTCACCACACAACATCCCAGTCCACCTTCAGAGCACTTACGCCACCAGGCATGTTGGATGTTTACGTGTTTGTTTGGAGTCTTTCCCCTCCCACTAAAATATAACTTCCACAAGAATGGGATAGTATGCCTTATTCACCATGGTATCCCCAGCTCCTGGAACAGTGCCTACCACATTGCAGGCGCTCAATAAATACTCTTTTAATAAGCAAACAAGGTGCTTAGGATGAGGCAAGGAGGAAGGAATGGAGAGAAAGAAAAGTGTGTATCCAGGGCCCCAGTCACTGTGCTAAAGGCAAGCGGTGTCATCTACTGCAAAGAGCTCAGATTCTAGACTCACGCTGGCTCCACCATTAACTACCCTGGAATCCCGAGCAAGCTATTTGAATTAGCTAACATATCAGTTTAGCTGCTATTAAAAAAAGGCCACAACAGAAACAGCTTAAACAACACAGTCACTTATTCTTCCCACTTGGCAATCCGAGGAGGTCTGGGGCTGGTGTGGCAGCTCCACAATCATCAGAGACCCCCGCTCCTTCCATCCTGTTGCTCTACCCTCTTTAAATGGGGCTTCTTCTGGCTGGTGGCCCCAAACAAGTGCTCTGGCTCCTCTAATGTCTACATTTCAGGCGGCAAAGAGAAGGAATGAGAAAGGAAAGGGCCAGACCCTTCCTTCCAGGGCTGGACTCAGCAGTTACACTCGTCACATCCCATTGACACCCCATTGGGTAGAATTTTGTTATATGGGTACACTTGACTGCAAAGGAGTCTGGGAAATCCATTTTAGCTGAGCAGTCATGTTCCCACATAAGACATTCTATCCTCATAGAAGGAAGAAACTCATGAATAGCAATCTCTGCCATATTCTTTACCACCACCCTACTCCCAGCCTTCCACCCCGTCCACTTTCCTCATTTGTAAAACATATGCTCACTGTGTTACAACCAAATGAGGTCAGTTATTTGGAAGTGTCTCGTAAGCTTCCAAGTTCTGTCCATACATAAGTTACTGACTGTAAACGAGTAGAGAATACCAACAAAGGGCCTTTGGAGCCATAGAACAAGGGAGATTCATCCTAGCTGAAATGATAGAAGAGTTTGTGGAGCAGGTAAGTTTAAGCCGGGCACTGATATACTGATCGGCACTTGTTAAGGAGGGAAATAAGGGCAGGGGCATGGAAAGTACTCCAGGTGAAGGGAGAAGTAAAATCAAAGGTAATGAGGTGGGAGTTCACATGCATGTTCAAGTGCAGGCAGAGGAAGACAGGGGACAGGAGAAGGAGCTGCACCAGAGCAGGCTTGAATAGGAGGTGGGAGGGCTTTGGACGGGAAGTGGGAAGCCAGAGCCAGCCTCTGAGTGGGGGTAGGACGTGGTCTTCTCCACAGAGGTCCTTGTGGTCTGGAGGAACCTGACCTTGGAAATCCGGAGGCCACTTAGGAGGCTCTTAGGAGAGTCCCAGTAAGACAGTCCAAGGCCTGAACTAGAGCCGTGAGAACACACAGGTAGAGATGGATTTGCAAACTATTTCACAGGTAGAGCCACTGGACTTAGCAGCAGATCAGACGGAGACAAGAAGAGGGACTGAGTGGGGATTCTGCCAGGTACCACCGATCGGCAGGGAGACCCAGGAAAGAGGACAAATTCAGGAGGAATAATGCAAATTCAGTGTCCAATGTTAGTCTGAGCATCTGCCAGCGGGGAAATTTGAGATCTGCTCATAAAATGGATGACACAGAGCTAAAGAATTCACCAAAAATGATGAAGATGCCTGATCCACAGCACTGTCGCCCCTTAGAGTATGATCTCATGTCTGACAGCTCAGACAGGGCAATTAGAATTCAGTCTTCGGGTAGAGCTTCCTCCTCCCCTGGAGCCTGACTTTTGTCTCTCACTCCTGATGCCCCAGTGAGTCTGGGCTGTGTCCTTACTTGGTGTGTGAAGGGCAGTGACGAGCCCTGCAGCGTCAGGCGTGCATCTCAGCAGCGGCTCGGGCGGCATTTGGCCATTTCTTTTCTTTCCCTCCCAAACATCCTCCTTTGGTCTGAACGCATCCGGACACGGATCTTCAACCCAGCTGTGAGCAAACCTTCCCAGTTTTTTGGGTTTTTTGTATTCATAGTGACAGGTTAAAAATATCATCTTGAGCTGAATTGCAGACCAGACATGTAAACGGGGGAGGGGGGAGAATTTTGAGAGGTTTTTTTCCCCTTTCAAAAATTTCCGTCATTGTCATAAAATTGATTATGCAAAAAAGTGCAAACTGTTTTTGTTTCAGCATGACCTTGAGAGTTTTCCTGGACATTGGAAGGTCCCTGATGCACGTGGAGGCTGGAGACACTCTCTTAGCCATGCATGGGGATCAGCACCATCATTTCACCCTGCCAAAGTCACGGTGACTGTCGCTTAATTCTGACTAATTCATCTCATCTTGTTGTAGTTTCAACCTTGAACGTCCTGAGCTGGAGGCAGGAATCACCAACCACTCTTGCTATTATCATGGCGATTTTCCCAATATATTTGGACACCCATGTGGAGTTCAAAGGCTAACAACAGCATTGCATTTATTGTTTGGCAAACAAAAGTGATTAAAATATAACTAGAGTCCCCTATTTGCATCTCTTAGAAAGCATCAATGACTGAGCTCAGCTATGAACAATCACAATGTTTTGTAAACTCTCCCCCTACTCCCAATGTTCCATGTGGTTTTTCTATTGTTCTCTCCCCAGCATCTCACTCCATCCCATTATGGAATTCTTATACGTCCTTTTGAGGAAGGCAATGAGTGAATTCCGGTACTAATAGATCAATAGAGAAGAAATCTGAGAACAATCACATTTTAATCATTTTTCCTGCCTCTTATAGATTGTGCAATTCATTATTTATATTATTAACTTAAAATGAATACTAATAGCCAACATTTAGGTAGTGTTTTGTCATTTCCAAAGTACTTGCCCATCCGTAACTTCTTCAACGCTCACGACAAGAAAAACATGATAGTTATCACCCATTTTACAGATGAGGAAACCAGGGCCAGGAAAATTGGACTGGATTTCCCCAAGTCACAAAACCAGGAGAGAGAACCATGATTCCAGAGCCTCGGTGATGCAGCCAAGAATCTCACCATCCCCACCGGCCTTGGCTTCAGAAGCTCTGATGCCTAGGGGACCTGGGAGTTCTGCTCATCTTCTGGCTGGGCTGCAGGTCTGGGATGAATGTGAGGCAGGTGAGGTGCCCACCACACAAAATTTAAGGAGGTGCTTGCTCACTCTCACAATCGTGTGAGTGCATGGTCCTCCCATTTTGCACCCCGGACCCCTCATTTGCCCCACTTTCGTGCTGCTGCTGGACTTACCCAGGAAGCAGGAGCAAACCCCAGCCCCTCCACCCTCCTTTCTACAACAGGCACGACCTGCCTTTTAAAGCACAGAGAGAGGAGAGCAACGCCGCATCAACTTCCACAACCAGACAGGAGGCTTTGGTCACGGTCATGGGCTTTCAGCAGCTGCCAGACGCTGAGAAAGGGAAGGCAGGTGTGACTGACTTCCTTGAATATGGAATGGGTGTCTGAGGTGCCACTTAAAGTATTTAACATGGTGTGGGATCTCAGTAGTGGCTGTGATTTTTTTTTTTTTTTTTTGGTTTGGTCTCTGTACTTTGCAAAGTAAAAGATTCATGTTCCGAGTCTTCATGAGGCAGGAGATACATTTCAGGCTCAGTGATCAAAACCCGCAGCAGACTATGGCTACGGCTAATGTTTTTAAAAGAAAATAACAGCACCCCGCCCCTCCATTTTTCCTTTCTTTCTCTTTTTTGGCATGGGACCGAAAGGTGACAAGATGACCTGGCCACCGTGGCCTCAGCCAGCGTTCCTCTCCTTGTGTGATGGTAGAGAAAGCGGAGACATACCACCATGGATACAACCCAGGTCCCCCGTGCAGGGATGCCTGTGAGTCAGGGCGAGAGGTGGGTTTCAAGCCCTTAATCCCCAAGGGTGAGGGCTGTGCCCCCAGCCAGGTGACAGGCCTATAACCTCCAAATACACTTTGCAGGATGGAGTGGGGAAAACCTGAGTTCTAGACTGATTCTGCCAATATTGGGTAACCTCATCAAGTCCCTGGGCCTCCGTTACGCCAGTTGTAATACATGAGAGCCTTGGTTTGCAGTAGAGGTGGTCAGTGTACATTGTGAATTGCCCTGGAATTCTTCCTGGTGCCTTGTTCCGGGCAGTCATTATTAACCAGTTAGAGCTGCCTGTGAATTGACAGCACGATGTGCTGGTAAAAGTGGAACAACTGGCTCTCTGTGGAAAAAAGCCCTGGTTTGTCCTGTCTGCCCATGTCTGCCCATGTCTGTGGTGTAAATACTCCCCCTGTGGCTGGTTTCAGGCCTCCACGGTAAAGCCGGCGAACAGCCTCTTGGGAAGAGATGTGCATTGTCGACTGTCACCAGCTCCAGCACCCCACAGCTTCTAGACCCTTTGCCATCCTGGTTTAGATGAGCTCCGAAGTGGGGTTCGTTTCCAGTAGTCTGTAATTCTGAATTGCACTTCCGTCCGTAACATCTCTTGGAAATCTGTGCTCCCTAACGCCATTCCTCTTTTAGTTCCCCCCGCAGCAGGTACGTGTGAGGACTCTGTTGAGAAAGCGAGAGCCCAGGGAGCAGAAGTGAAGGATGGGAGAACGGGAGGCAGGGAGGAGGGGGAGCAAAGTGAAGATGCATTAAAGCCGACTGGCTGCCCCACCTCCTGAGAAGTCTAGGAAACACATCTCTGGGACCAACTGGAGGGGGCAGATGATGGAGGGGAGGGGCATGAGGCAGCTGAGGAGGCTGAGGAGGCCGATGGTCTACACCAGGTGGCCTTGGACTGCCCGGTCATCTTGCTGACGCACTCCCAGGGAGGCCCTGCATGACCCTCTCTCTGCAGAACCTGCTGACTCACACACACAGCCAGACAGGGCGTGGGAGAGCGTCTGCCTTTCCACCTGGCAGCTGTGGACACCAGCTGGGCATCGCTAGGTCTAGGGATGGACCCAGCCACTTCCTGCCGAGCTCAGGGCTAGGCCCTGGGAATATGAGGGGCTCCGAGTCCTGTCCTCAGGGAGTCAGAGTTCATTTGGGAAACAGCTGAAGAAGAGTTCAGTCACTTGGTGTTTTTCCCCCAAAAGACCTCCGCTGAAGTGTAGGTGGAAGTTCTGAAATACAAAGGGAGAGGGGGAGAAGGAGAAGGAATCTGACTGCGTGGATTTATTTAAAACAAAAAAAAAATTCTGCTTTTTATTTTGAAAGCACTTGGCTGATGTTAATTAACCATCTGGTGCTGATTTGATGGTTGAATCTAGGGACTTCGGTAAATAAAGTGAAAATAAATATTTCCAAATTGAGTACATTTTCAGTCTGATGGTTGGTTGTTAGTTAAGATACTTTGGAGGGACTGAACACAGCTCAAATTGGTTTGAGCAAAAAGAGAGTTTTGGGGGGGATATAACTCAGGAGTCCAGCTCTGGGTTCAGACGCAGGTCGACTTGGGGCTCAGACACATTCATGGAGACCTGGTTTTCCTCCATCTCCAGACTCTGCCTCACACCAGGCTGGCTCTACCCTCATGTCCCCCAAGATGACTCTAACTTCTCAAAACTTTTTCCTCATGGTGGCAAGATGGCTGCACAGCTCCAGCCCCTCATTCTCTCAGAGTCACCCTTCTCTAGCCCAGCATGCCCAGCCGGTCTCCTCTGGTTGAGTCATGTGCCCTACTCTGAAAGCTTCCCTGCGGCTGGCTCAGGCTTATATCATGTGCGCAACCGTGGAGACGAGGAGACCCAACATAACCACGTGGTCTTAGGGTTGGGGAGGTTTGGACCTCCACACAAAAAATTAGGGGCTTTTATCTGAAAAGAGGGAATAAAATTAAGTGGCCCCGCAATGGCTTAGAGACAATGGGACATCTCAGGGGTGGAAGGCAGCTCAACATAGAAGGAGAGACAAGCCAACCTGGTTTTGGGGTCATATTCAAATTGGCCTCTACTACTTACTGTGCAGAGAGGCTTACTGGTCACCAAATACCATTGTAGAGTATTTGTGACAGTCATGGAAGTGTATTACTCACATATTTTGAAAATGCCAGTTAGCGACAAGGAGTGCAATTAGCTTTAGTGCTAAAGCCATGCTCTTGCAGGACTGGCTGCGAGGCAGGGGGTGGGGCTCTGGAGCTGGCCAGGGCGGGACTCCTCTGATGGGCAGTCCTTGTCCTGGATCTCCCTGTCAAGTTGGCCATGACTTTGTCAGCTCCGCTTTGCAGCCTGAGGCTTGATCCCTGAATCACTGTGCGGACGGCCTCCCTCTGACCGGAAGCAGCCGGCCACCCTGGGCTGCTGGGTAAGCAAAAAGGTGTCTCAAGTGGGATCTCCCTGCACTGAAGGCACAGTTCCTTGTAATTCCTGCTCTGGTGATTATGTGTCTTAAAAATAAAAGTCTTAGAAGTGGTTTCAAAAAAGGAGCTTGGCTGTGGCCTTGTCAGTGCGGGTTGCTCTAATGGAGTATTGTAGACTGGGTGTCTGTGTAGGCAACAGACTTTTATTTCTCACTGTTCTGGGTCCTGAGGTTTTGAGATCGACGTGCCGACAGATTCGGTGTCTGATGAGGGGCCCCTGCTTCAGTTCACAGACGGCTGCCAAACTGTGTCCCCACATGGGCACGGGGCACGGGACCCCTTAGGGGTCTCTTTCATAAGGGCACTAATGCAAGTCACGAAGGCTCCACCTTCATGACCTAATCACCCTCCCAGAGGCCCCGCCCCCTAACACCATCACATTGGGGATTAGGTTTCAGCATATGAATTTTAGGGGGCACACAAACATTCGGTCCATAGCAGCTAAGAGATTGCCCTTAGCAAAAGCTCAAAACAGCCCTGGCTGGCATAGCTCAATGGATTGAGCGCAGGCTGCGAACCAAAGTGTCACAGGTTCGATTCCCAGCCAGGGCACATGCCTGGGTTGCAGGCCACGGTCCCCAGCAACCGCACATTGATGTTTCTCTCCCTCTCTCTCTCTCTCTCTCTCCCCCTCTTCCCTTCCCTCTCTAAAAATAAAATAAATAAAACCTTGTGGTTTTTTAATATTTTATTTATTTATTTTTAGAGAGGGAAGGGAGGGAGATATAGAGGGGAACATCAATGTGTGGTTGCTGGGGCCCGTGGCCTGCAACCCAGGCATGTGCCCTGACTGGGAATCGAACCTGTGATGCTTTGGTTCGCAGCCTGCGCTCAATCCACTGAGCTATGCCAGCCAGGGCTAAATAAATAAAATCTTTTTTAAAAAAAAAAGCTCCAAACAACCCTGAACACCCAGCTATGTTCAGTGTTTCAAATAATACTTTTATAGAAATGTGGCACATATATGGAGAGGTGCACAGAACATAAATGCACAAGGTCAAGGGATTATTACAGAACAGAACACCCTTGTCCTCACCATCCGGGCCAAGGAAAACCATGTTCTCATCCTAGATGTCCCCGGCCTCCCCGACTGCCCATCCCCTCTCAAAATTCTTGACCAGTTCCACACTCTAAGTTTAATAGAGGAAGCAGGTTTGTCCAACCCTTTGAGCTGATGGACTGATGGGCCAGAAAATGTAGAGAGGAACTTTTTTTAACGTTTTCATTTGTTGGCTTTCAGCTTAAAGAGCGAGTTTTAACCCTTAAGATGTTTTCACATCCCAGAACATTGTTCAGACGTTGGATGAGGAAGGGGGGAAGGGAAAGAAACAGAAGTTAAATTTTGTTCTATCCTTGTTCAGGAGTCTGATCTTGATAGGCAAAGAATATAATTAGAATGGATTACAGACTACCAAACACAAACAAGAACAAAATGATTGCAGCGTGTGCAAGCCAGTAATTAAAGCTTTAAAAGAGGAAAAAGTCACCATCATTTAAAATGTTTATTTGTCAAGGTTAGTAACAAATATTGACATGAGGGCTTTTTTTCCTTTTATTTTCTTCTTCGCATAGGGCTCTCGGCAATTAGTGGTGCATATTCCAGGATCAATAGAGCCTCAGGTCTGAAGCAGGACGATCCATACATTTCAGAATTAGCTGGCGTCATAGCCGACTGGCTCCATAAAGCAGGCCTGCTGGTAGCATCATTCGATTAGAGCTCATTGGAAGACAAAGAGGAGCGTGTCAGGAGCAGCGGCCCCTTAAATCGGTTTCCTCTCGAAGATGTTCTGATGATGACCGTTAGGGAGAGATTTCTTCATGGCAAAGGAGTTTGTATTTTGTCTTTGCCATTGAAAGCATTTAACCCATGAAGTGGAATGTCTCTTAAAAGTCTAGTGCAGTGATTAAAAGCATGGGCTCTGGGGTCAGACAGCCTAGATTCAAACCATTTCCAGCTGTGACTCTGGGCAAGTTGTTCGACCTCTCTGCCTCAAATTACTGCATCTGTAAAAAGGCAGTAATAATCATGTCTACCTTATAAGGTACTATAAATGGTAAATGAGATAATATATGCACAGTTCCTGGAATGCAGTGTTAGCTACAGAGTTAGTCAGGATAGGCTAGGTCTGATGCAGTAACATGTGAGTCCCAAAGTCCTAGTGGTTTTACTCAATGAACTTCATCTCTCACTCAAGCCATGTCCCTCCAACCATGGGTCCGTGGGGGAGGGAGGAAGAAGGCTGCGTTCATGTAGCCACTAAGGGACTCACCACTCCTTAACTACACCAAGTAGAACATAGAGCAGTAGAGAAGAGAGACAGCAGAAACTCACCCAGAAGGGACACATGTGATTTCCAACACATCTCACTGTTCAGAATTAGCGTACCGAGTGCCCAGGAGCCTGGACAAGGTTAGGGACAGATAGAAAGTTTAGTGAGTCTCTGCCACATGTGTCATCATCATCATTGTTGTAGATGTTATAGGTTCCACCAGCATTTTACTGTGTGCAATTTGGAGAATACAGTTTGACCTGGCTTATGACTCAATCCCTAGAGAATTCATTCAACCAATAGCTATTCATTGCTTACCTATGATGAGGTGATAATGTTTTAGGTGTGGAACAAAGAGATGAACTGGACCAGATAAGGACCTTTGTCCCATGGACCATCCAGTACAAAAACAATGGGACCAAGCACATAAACCCAATAATACCTGATGGTTTTAGGTTCTAGCAATGCCGTAAGTGGTTGGTAGAGTAGGGGGAGTGGTGTTTGCCCAGAGACCTGAATGACAAGAAGGAGCCAGCAGGAGGGACGCGTACAGTTAAAGGCTTTCCAGGCAGAGGGAAATCAGTAGGTTTCAAGAGTCGTAAACAAGGTCCGTGTGGCTGTAGGACAGAGAACAAGAGAGAGGTGACAGGAGAGGAGGTGACAGAAGATAGCAAGTACCAGCTGTTTACAGACCAGGAGGCCGGTTCTCACACAAGCGACTTGCCCATCCAAGCAGCGAAACACCTGTGGGACCCGTGTGTCTGTGGAACTGAACCCACGCAAGGTTATAAATAAGCTCCTTCCTCCAGGGAAGTAATGAGAATTAATGAGGTTTAATGCCTTTTAAGGGCTTGCCAACCAGGGGTCAGGCAATCAAGAGTTTCTGTGAATCATGGAACAGATTGTGTTTGTCAGGAACGATCTCTTTGGACCAACAGGGCAAAGGGAAGCAGCTTGGTTCTGCTGCGAGCTGAAGCCCAGAGTCATTCGATGCGCAGAGGGAGTGTGCTGACTGGGGCCACCTCGGGTTGCTGGTCAGGCCAAGGCCAAGGCCAAGGCCAAGCCCAGAAGGTAGGCTCAGGCTGGGAGCAAAGTGAGCTGCATTCCAGGTGTCTGGAGCAGGTGCTGCTGCAGACCAGCAAGAACTGCACACTTGGTGAGAGGAAAGTGGGGAGGGGGTGAAGAGCAAGGTGGGGTCTGTAGTGCCTGAGAATGAGAGATTTATTCCATCTGTGAAATGGGGACAAGAATACAGACATCATAGTGTTCTTACGAGGATTAAAAGAGGGTTGGCCACCTTTGGTTACAAGCAACAGGATTTGAATTATTTATTCAACTGTCATTGGCCTTATTTGCTCTCCACCATGCGGTGGGATTTGCAAAAACTTTGTCACAACTTTTGTCTGGGGACCTAGGATGGGTTTCTGAGAGGTAGGAAGGTTTAGGACATTGTCTGTTTCCATGGCCCACCCAAGGATGGAGAGCACCCATGGGTCCCTGGCTCAGTAGGGTGGCGAGGAGGATCCCGAATGAAGCCAACTCCATTACCACCCTTCTCTGCCTCTAAAATGTACCCCAAATCTGACCACTTCCCAAGACAGGTGATTTCATGGAACAGGAGCCGCTATAAGATCTCAGAGCTAGTCATTCCTGCCTCTGCTTTGGCTGAGAGACTCCCTGGATACTGCCAGAGCTGGAAAGCAAGGAGCAATGTCCAGAGAGTAAATCCTCAAGGTCAAATCCCTCAGCCTGAACTGCAAGCAAAATGGCTGAGAAAAAAGATGGGACGAAGGGAAAAAAATCTAGCAATGGAATTCTAATTTCATTCATTTATTCATCAAACATTAGTCAGTCACCTAAGTGAAGGATTATGGGGGCTGAATTCAATCTGCAAGCAGTTTTCTATTTCAGGCATTGTTTCTCCAGATATTTAAATCTGGATGTCACCAGATGAGCATTTGTTCTCCAGTTTGCCATAGTCCCCACCATTTCCCATGTATTACATCTGGTCTACCACCGCCACTTACATTCCTTGCCTGCACCCCAAAGCCACTTAGTATGGGACCCTTACCTTATCAGTATTGGACTGGAGCCACCTCGTACTGACTAATGAGAGCTGATGGCTACATTTGGAGAATGTTGCCAGATAGTTGGCGTGCTATTGGTAGAAAGAAATGAGCCATGGAGGGAATGTTTACACCACAGGAATTGGCAAATGCTATAAATCAGGCCTTTCCCCTGGGGAAAAGTCCACTAGCACATTACATACTACCAAAAAAAAAATGACCTAAGTGTTGCTAGAAGAGGGAGAAGAAATCAAAGAGATGCAAAGGTAGACCTTTTCTTGCCTAAGGACATTATAACCTTTAAATATTGAACTTAAGTAATTTCAAATGACTTTTGCTTAAAAGCCATCCTATAATGCTTTGTACTATACCGTGGAATTCAGCTGGGGTGGCAGCTCATGGAATCACTTGGGAGTGTTGGAAAGGCGCTCATTGTCTGGGATCGACTCCCCATAGCTTCTGCTTTAATTGTGCTGGCCTGCAGCCTGGGCACCAGAGCTTTTGAACTCCCTAATTATTCAGCAGTGCAGCCAGCAGAACATCTGGCCTGGAGAAAGGAACGGCACGCCCGATGGCTTACAGCACTGGTTACAAAGGACTCACAGATCTATGTTGGCCTTCATATAATCAGGAAAGACAAACTGCTCTAACAAACAGCCCCAGCTCTGAGTGGCGAACACAATAAAGGTGGTGTATGGTGGAGAGAACACAGATTTTGGTGCCAGACAACCTTCTGAGCTTGTGGTTTTCTCATGTGTAAAATGGGCATGGGATAACAATCGCCATAGTGTTTTCATGAGGATTCAAGGAGTGTGGAATGCTACAAGCCACAGAATATCCACTAAAACAGGTGTTGTTATTGTTGTTGTTGTTATTGTTATTATTATTATTATTATTACTATGACTAGAATTTCAGGGGTAGAAAAGTTTCAGCATTGGTTCATCAACTCCGCAATATTATCAGAAGCTCTGGCTCTTTCCACATTTCTGTTCTGACCACCCCAGGGTGTTTTAACGTTGCATTTAGGCTTGGTTCCTCAAGCTTCCAAGATGGCTGCCACAGTTCCAGACATTGCATGTAGATATGACAATGTCTGTCAAAAGAAACACTTTTCCCCCTTTATCACATGTTGCTGGGGAAGAAAACCCTGGAAGCCTGCAACAGCCTTCTCATTGGGTCTCATTGGCTAAGATGGGGATCACATGATCTAGTTGCAGGAGAGCCTGAGGAAACAATTTCTGGCATTTTCAGCCTTTACAAAAGCAGGTGGCTGTACAGTCATAAAGGAGGGGGATGGAGTAGGGCTATTGGAGGAGCCACAAAGAGTTCTGTTAAGGGATCTGTGCTGTGATTGCCCTGTATCCTCTCATCCCACCGTTACCAACCCATCACACCATCCCCTCACCTTCAGTAGTTCTAACTTCCATTCCAGACCTGGCCCCTCTCCCCAGACGGAAGATGCAGCGTGGCTGTGCAGATACCGAACACCCCCGGGGAAATGTCTTCTTTAGACCCAGAGAGCCCATCACACTGGGCCCTGAACATCTACGTGTGTTTGACTTCTTCTGTCCCTCTGGATGAAGCCGAGAACTAGGGAATGATGCCAGGTACCTTCACCTCGATAAAAAATACCCAGACCTCACTGGTCTCCCAGCATTTGAGCTACAGTACATTTTTATAATGCAGAATCCCCAGGGCAGGCTTGCCATCTGGAGAAGTCCAACCTGCCAAGGTCACTATTGTGCTCACAATTGAAGCCCCACAGAGCAGTAATGAACCATTCCCCAGGGAGGTCATGGCCCCAAATTAGCAACATACATGTCAAGTCCCATTAGGGGCAACGCCAGGGCTCAATTCCAAATCTTTCGTTACAAGGACACCACTTCCTTTGGAATATAACCTGAAACCAGCCAGCTTCAGGCTGAGAATTAAAATGTTGTGCTGCGTGTGCTTTTAAATCGCACTTTTTAATGTTACAAAATAATGTAGTCCCCTTACAGAGAGTTTGGGAAGTTGAGGAAAGAGGAATAAAACCACCAATAATTTCACCACACAAACAGAACCACTCTTGCCACTTGGGTGCAGTTACTCAACGTGTTCCCTGTGCTCAAGTGCTTCTGCATAGTGATCATCATAGCGTGCATGCTATTTTCATTCTACTTTTCCAACTTAAAGTTAAGAAGTCCTCACTGTGTATCTGATGGCACCGAACTCAGGCTGAGATGACAGGGGTCCAGTGGAGCACAAGGCAGGCCGTGACAAACAGACAGTGAAGACCATGCAGTGTGATAAGTAGATGAAGTGTGCGTCAGGGCTTATGAAAATCCATTGGAGGAACCCCCAAACTGGACGCGTAGGTGGTGCTCAAGGAAGGCTTTCTGGAGGAGGTCCTCTATAAGCTGAGACCCCAAGATGCACACGAGTGAGGTTAGCTGAGAGAAATTGGGAGTGACAGCCCAATTGCAGAAGGAAGAGTGATTTTCACAGCTTGGGTAAGACCCAAGACACAGTGTTTGGAGACACAATATGAGAGTAATTCAGCATGGTGTGAGCTTGGACTTAATTATGTCTCCTCACCTGCCCCCTCCCCCAATTTAAATGTTAAAGCTTTAAACCCCCAATGTGACTATACTTGGAGATAGGGTCTTTAAGGGGGGTACTTAAGGTTAAATGAAGTCATAAGAGTGGGCCCAAACCTAGTAAGTCTGGCATCAAGGAAAAAAGGAAGGGGTTTATTATAATGACATACACTCACATGATTATAGAAGCTGGTAACTCCAAAATCTGCAAAGCCAATGTCCCAGTTTGAATGTTGTTGGGCAGAATTCTCTCTCACTCTGGGGAGGATCAACCTTTTGTTTGATTCCAGCCTTCAACTGATTGGATGCAGCCCACCCACATAATAGAGGACAATCTGCTTTACTGAGCCCACCAATTTAAATGTTAATCTCATTTAAAAATACCCTCATAGACTCATCCAGAATAATGTTGGACCATCTACATGGGCATCTCCTGTCCCAGTCAAGTTGACAAATAAAATTAACCATCACAGACTCCATGACGAGGGAAGGAAAGAGAAGAGGCTAGGGGGTTTGGCAAGGGACAGGGGTCATCATGAGCTTCCCTGTTAGCCAAAATAAGGAGCTTGCACTTGACGCTGACATCAACAGGGAGGCACTGGATGGTTTTCATCGAGGAATGTCATGGCCAGTATGCTCCTTTCAAAAATAGCATTGAGGTTGCAATGTGGGAAATGATGGCTCCATGCAGCTGGGCTGGTTGCATTGTAAGCAACTCTGGTACAGGCCCCCTTCCCACTCCTGGGAGGGGTGCTATGGGACTAGCACCTCCTTACGTTGTGCTAGATACAGTCTGAGCCACTGTATGGAGTGGCTCTGAATGTGCTACAAGGTAAGGAAACCCATTAGGAGGCAATGGTGGTATTGTGGGTGCCAAGTTTTCAGACATTGTACACAGTCATGAATTTGACAGCTTTCTTCTTAGCAGTAAACCATGATGTACTTCCCCATTTTCCTATTATTATTTATAAGCATAGTTTTGGCATAGCAGTGTTACATGTAAATAAATTTGCTCTGCATTCAAATGCCCCTATGTGACCATATGATTTATCGTCTCACTGGGACGCTTTCGAAAGCGTCGGGGCTGTAAGTGACTCCATGGGGAGCAGTGGCATGATCTGTGGCTGTGTTCAGCGCACCAGAATGAATGGCCACCTTCCCTCTTGCGTCGCTCTCTGGGTATCAAGCCTTCTGTCCAGGGAGTTTCACTCCTGGGAGAATCAGAAGCCAACTGCACGTAATGTACTAGCTAGTGTCAAAAAAACTTCAGTCTTTTTCTGTAGATTGAAACCCTATAATTTTTGTGCTTCAGCCTGTGTTTATTTATATTCCCTTCACATCTTCAGTAGCAAGAGATAGCTGAGAACATTTCATTCTCCTCCCACTAAGTTGCTATGATTTCACAAAGGGTTTTTTTTTTTTTTAATTTTTGTTTTTGTTGAATCAGTGGTCCTCCTTCCCACATTAGGAGGCTTGCTCTCTGCTCACACTTTTGCTTCTGACTCCGTGGAGTTATCCAGAAAAAGACGCTGCAGTTGACTAGCCATTCTCAGCTTAAGGTGCCAGAGTTTGTTTTTCAACTTGAATGGACCACTAAACAGAGTTCTGCCGTGGAGTAGAAGGAAGTTACCCCTAAAAGAATGTGGCAGAGGCTGGTAGAGCTCCCCAACATCCATGCTCTAATTGTTGTTTGTTTTTTGTGTGTGGAGAGCTACACTACATTTTCCATCCACTCTTAAAGTTAAGTGTGGACATGTGACTGAATTCTGGCCAGTAGTATGTGAGCCAAAATGATGACCACAGTTTTCAGGCGTGGCCCATATAAACTTCCCACAAGCAATCTTCGCTCCCTTTTCCCATCTTCCTGCTGAAGGGAGAAGACTGAGATCGTAGAGATGGATGGAGCCACGAGATAGAAGGAACCTGTTTCCCTGAATGACTGCATGGAGCAGAGCGCCCCCACCTGGTCCACACTGGAGCTACATGTCAGTGATAAATAAACTTACCATGTTGAGTAACTAAGACATAGGAAGATGCACGTTACAGAGAGGCCTGACTAGAACCAACAAATGTCCCAGGCGCCTCCACCTTGTTAACTCAGCCAAAGAGATCTGAGGACATTGATAGCAAAGAGATCCGCTAGAATGAATATTTATTGGGCATGTCTCCATGTACCCATTTTGCTACCTACCAGGAAAGACCGAAGTCTCCGACCACAACTGCCTGCAGTCACATCTACTTCCTTAAGGGAGGAATACAATTCTTCTCCAGACCAGAAGGGTATTTGTTTGGCATAGCTCTTTGTGAGCCATTTGGCAGTAAAAAGAATCCTCCACACACAACCCCGAAGTCATAGCAGGAAGAGAAGCAAAATTCCTTTTCATAATAAAAAGTCTAAGCTGGGGGTCCAGGAAGAGGGTTCAGGAAGAATGAGTAGAGGGAGAAGTGGCATCAATCAAGAAGACAGGGACCAGCCGAGGAAGGAGAGGCTGTTTCAGGCAGGGTTCTGTGGGCCATTTAAAGGTATCTGCCACCCTGGCTGGCGTAGCTCAGTGGATTTAGTGTGGGCTGCGAACCAAAGCATCGCAGGTTTGATTCCCAGTCAGGGCACATGCTTGGCTTGCAGGCCACGGATGGTCCCCAGCAACTGCACATTGATGTTTCTCTCTCTCTCTCTCTCTCTCTCTCTCTTTCTCCCTCCCTTCCCTCTCTAAAAATAAATAAATAAAATATTTTTTAAAAGGTATCTGCCATACCTGCTACAGTATAAGCCCTTATTTTTAAAAAGATTTTGTTTCTTTATTTTTAGAGATGGGAAGGGAGGAAGAGAGGGGGAGAAAGAGAGGGAGAGGACCATCAGTGTGGACTTGTCTCTTGCATACGCTCCACCAGAGACCCAGCCCACAACCCAGGCATGTGCCCTGACTGGGAATCAAAATGGTGACCCCTTGGTTCACAGGCCAGCATTCAATCCACTGAGCCACACCAGCCAGGGCCACAAGCCCTTCTTTTGCTCCTTCAAATGATGAGTGAGGTGGCTGCTCACTCAGCCTAGAGTCCATGTGTCACTGGGAAAGGACAGGGGTGGGCTCCTGCCAAGTGAGCAGAGGCCCAAAGTGGGATGCCGGTGCCAGTGTCTCCCCAAAGTGGTGGACACATGGGCTCGACCAGGAGTGGATGTGAGACAAATGCCTTCCCCTGAATATACAAAGGAAGAGTGCCTGTCAGGATGGGTGGAGACCTCAAGGGCCCATGAGAAAGATAAAATAGGTTATATAAAGAAGGGTCAATTTGGAGGACACATGGACAAAAACTAGGGGTGGGGGTAATGGGGGGGAAGAGGGGAGGGTTGGGTAGGTGGGCTGGAATGAGAGTAAGTGGGAGAAAACTGTACTTGAACAATGATTAAAATAAAATAAAAAAAGAAGGGTCAAATTACTTAGTGTCTAAGTAATTTGGGGAGAGGAAGCCCCTTCTTCCTACAAAACCATTTAAATCAAAGTGTTTACCAGCATCCCAGCTAGAGTCACAGGTAGGGAGGGCCCCCGAAAGCACAGCCATGAGTAGAATGAACTCTCCAAGGCCAAGGTCACTGTTGACCAGAGGTCAAGAAGCTCCACAAGGTTGAAAGCCAAGTGCGTGTGCTGCACACATAGTGTTCCTGGGTCCTCGTGGGTCATCCCTGAGAGTGATTCATGACCTTCTGGAGGGGAGGGAGGGAAGATCGGAGCGCAGGTGTCTGCTGACCTTGTCACAAGGGGGTGGGAGGACACCATCTTGACTGAAATTAAATCAGGTCTCTCAACCTCTGGCCCTCCGAGGAGGTTGGGCGTGAACTTGGCCCAAGTGCTAATGCAGTTAGGACACTGCGCTGGTGCCCAGCCTCCCACTCCTCTCTGACTCACTGGCCGCAATGCCCTGAGCACACTCCCCGGACGGCCGCAGCTCTCTCTCCCTTGGCACTTCTCCAGCTTGAGAGGAAAATTCCTACGATCATCAGTTAGAGGAGATCACAACTCAAGGAAAAAGAACGGCTGAATTCAGTATTTTTCCTGTCCCACTGGGGACATGCTAGGCGCCCATGACTTCCTGGGTAAGTCAGGACACTTGTCAGCTCAGTGAATGTCCACAGAGCCCCTAGCACAGAACCTGGCACTTAGTGTGTCCTACACACACTGTTTCACCTCTCCTTCTTTTCACCACCACTGCCATTACCATCCCTGTTACCGTTACTAATCAATATCCAGTTTTCTAGGACAGGCCTACCTCCTCACTGCTGTGAAGGCTCGGACGTCTTGCCTCGCTCTGATGCCCTCTTCCTGCCCTCCTCCTGCCAGTGTATCTTAGCCCTGCAAGAAGCCAGGTGCCCTCAGAATGGCCAGAATGGCCAAATGATGCTGAATGTAATAACAAGTCTCATTCAGTTTGGGAAGCAGAGCCCCGTGAAGGAGTCAGCCTATGCTGCTCATAGTTGAATAGAGATAGCTACACTGCCCTGTTTCACTGCAGAGCAGCCTTGTCATCAAAAATCTGTTTTGTGCCCTGGCTGGCATAGCTCAGTGGATTGAGCGCGGGCTGGGAACCAAAGTGTCCCAGGTTTGATTCCCAGCCAGGGTACATGCCTGGGTTGCAGGCCATAACCCCCAGCAACCACACATTGATGTTTCTCTCTCTCTCTCTCTCTCTCTCTCTCCCTCCCTTCCCTCCCTAAAAATAAATAAATAAAATCTTAAAAAAAAAAAAAAAAAAAGAATGTCACCAGGACAATTGGTGACATTTGAATATGAAAAAAAATAAATTAAAAAAATCTGTTTTGTTTGTTAGCATCCCATCACTCATTCCATAGATCCTCCCTTGTTCGTCTCCTATAGGTGTCCTCCCTGAGGGAAGCCGTCTGCCCGGACCCCGGGGCAAGAGGCTCTGTTGCTTTAAGAAGTGGTGCGGAGGGACAGGAGCTTAGCTTTGCTGGATGCTCTGGCCAGACCTCAGCGGGTGTCTGATAGCCCAGGGTCTGGTCCTCCGTTCAGATCACCTAACCTCTCTGAGCCTCATTCTTCTGATCTGTAAATGGAGTCAGCAATTCCTATGTGGTAAGGCTGTTAGACAGATAGTGATCGTGAACTCCAAGTGCTGGGCCCCGTGCCTGGTACTTTCTGTGACACGCAAGTGCTCACCGAAGTAGAAGTCACAATGATGGTGGTGGTGACAGTTTAGGGTTTACTAAACTCAAGCTGACTAATCCCGCCTAACCCACAAGGTGCTGACCAAATGACAGGCCACAGTGCCAAAGGGAACTACGTCCGCCCGAGAGTCTAGAGTAGCCAAGCCCCGCAGCACCTCTTCCACTGTGGGGAATGCTGCAGGGCTGCATGGGGGCTTGGTCCGTGTGCAAATCCCTGCGAAGGGTATCAACTCTTCTTTAAAAAGGGTGATAATAAGCCACTTTATAGCCCAAAGCCACCGTCTCCACTCCAGAGAGAGAGAGACGTGGGTGTGACCAGCCAGTGCTGGACAGACTGACAAGGGCCCTTTTCTCACTGTGTTTTGCTCTGGACCCTGTGGAGACCCTGCCCTTCCGGCGGGGCAGCCTTCCTCCAGCCTGCCAAGCTGCCAGCTGGCTGACGAGTGTCGGCCTTCCTCAATGACACCTGGGTCCTGAGGACGTTCCCAGGCCACCGCACTGGGACAGGTTGTCTCCAGATGTCCTGGGCAGTACAGTCACCGACTGTGCCTTGAGGCGGAGGGTCTGCAGGTGGCTGTTATCGACTGTTCGAGGTTGGCCTGAGAACTTCCATTCTCATAAAGCGAGCATTTATTCCCTAGGGTCCCAACTTCGGTGGGCTCCTGACTCTCAAGCTCTGCATGCTGGACACAGAACCCAGGCGATTGCTCTCGTTCTGATGTGGAGGTTGTTCTTGGCCACAAGGAGGAGGTAAAGGAGGAGCCAGATGCTAAGGAACTGGACCTTTGTCTTTCTTCTCCTTGTATGCCATACACGCTCTGTTTCAAACCCCTTCAGGGTTGTGTCTGCCGTCTTTGACTCCAAACTCTGTATCTAATCTCAGCCTCTAGCAGTGTGCTGGAGCTGACTTGGATATCCTCACAAAGGCTGATTAGCAAATATTTAGAAAATGTGCAAACTGGCTCTTAAACCATTGGTGAGTTGAAATCAGCCATAGCAGCCAGATTTACACCATGGAACCTGGCAAACGCTACAAATTGGGTCCCCTGACTTGTCCTGTGGCTTCCCAAATATTTCCCGAATCCATCCAGTCCTCTCCACTCTATCTCAGGCCCTCGTCTCACATGTAGCAATTGCGGCAGCTTCGTACTGGTCTTCTGGGTTTTAAGTTTGCCTGCCCCAACCCCCTTCTGCTGCCAAAATGGTCCTTCTAGAGTACAAGCTTCACCACATCTTTGCTCCCCCCAAAGCCCTCCCGTTATTTCCAGCACCAATAAAATAGACTCCACACTCTCACCCTGGCAAACAAGACTCCAGCCCACCCCCACCCCACCCTCTCCGCTCTAGAAACTGAACTCCCTGTGCGCTGCCCTGTCTGCAGTGCCTCCTTCCCGCACCCTCTCACTCCTCATTCATATTCTGCATCTTTCCCCCACCTCCAGAAAATTTTGTCAACACCAGTCAGAGAAGTCCCCCTCCTCCCTACGCAGTGCTCCCCAAATTCCCTGCACATGCCCGTATTGGGCATTGCTCATATATTCTGAAATACATTTTTTATGCATCTGTAGGGGACCTTTGTCTTTCCTTTTGACCACCTTGCCACTGAATCCCCTTCCTACACACGGGTCACCCCCTACTTCTTACAGGCCTGCTTCCCGCTACAGACACTGAAAATGCCTGATGCTTCCCCCCCTACTCTTCCTCGCACTGCAGTGAGGGCTCCTGACTTGTCTCCCTCAGTGAGGTACCCTTCCCCAGGTTTGCCCAGAAGTCAGTGGCACAGAGAGGCAGGGACTCTGAGGACACCATGTTGGGGAAGGGGCTGCAGCTCTGGCAGCTGTTCCAGTGGCCACACCTGGGGTCCCGCGTGGGCGGTTCCAGTGGGGCAACCTGGGGCCCGACTTCAAGCTTTGGTCCTATTCTGCACCCCGGTCGGCGAGCCCTTCAGTATCCTTCTGTACATGCTTTTTCTGCTTCCCTCAGCCAGCACTGGGTTCTCCTGCCACCAAGAGCCCTGACTGTGTTGCTCTCTGTTGAGACGGTGAGCTCCTCCATCGGGAGTGTCTTTGTTACCTTTGTATCTGCAGCCCCAGCACAGAGCGGGCATTCAGTAATTGCTGCATTTGTGCAGAGGCTGCCGATAACGTCTAAGCCCAACTCAAGGAGACATTATGCATTTGAGCATTTTCATCCTTGCGTGTCCAAAGAAGGAATAACCAGGGAAGATCATAATTACCTGTGACTTCCATGCAAAGACACTCCCCTGCCAAGGAAATGTCTATCACCATTACCTCCATTCACCCACCCTGCTTCCTGCACGGGGCTGAAGACTTTCTCTCTGCACGTTCTAGAGTCATCAGAAGCCAGTAAGTACTTCTTGCCTTGGCTGTATCATCTTCCCCTTTCTCCTTCTACCTGGGCGAGGAGTGTGGAGATGTCCTTCCTTGTGGGCCCTGGCTAGTTGTATCCCATGCAATATTTATGTTCTGCACGTACCTGAACTTCCCAAGCTGTGCCCTGTTTATGCATTCATGAGCCGGTGCTCAAGATAATGTCATTCCATCAAATGGAGCTGAACCATGGCTCCACTTTATGAGGGATTACAGGCTGGTTTTTCTTTATTTGTAAATGTGCCAGTCTCAGAAACGCTGTGTTTTGTCAGAGACAGCTGATTAAACACCTCTGAGTATCTGTCAGTGCAAACTGCGAGATCATTAATTTATGCTGTAAAAAGAATGGCTGGGGAAGCGGGCCTCAGACTGGTGTTGTTCCTTTCCTCACTTGGAACAAATAACATTTACATTTTTGGAAAGGATGTTATGAAACATCATGCTAATGGATCGATGTTTTCCAGAGTGACATCAATGGTGTCACTTTGGTACTCACCTATTTAAAGCGTCAAAGTGTATACATTCATCTTAAACAGCCAGCGTCCTGATACAGAAAAGCTTCTAAATTTGCCTGGGTCTGAGACTCTTTTGATGTGTTGTCTCCATTTCCTTCTCTTTCTCTGTCTCTTCTTATTTCCTCATCATTCTTCACGGTCTCGCCATTCCTACATAGTTTTGAACTAATCTTTGCTTCTTGTTAATGTCTTGGCCTGGATTTGGAGATCAAACCGTTGCATCTCTTGGTGGAGTTTGCCTGGTGGGTTTGTTCTGAATCCTGGATTTTAAAGGAGTGTCAACTAGTGGTTTTTCAAACAAATAAAAAGTTTAGGAGCAGACAACTTTCCTTCCGAAGGGGCAGGGGTGTCCAACCTTTTGGCATCTCCGCACCACACTGGAAGAAGAAGGGCTGTCTTGGGCCACACATCAAATACATTGTGACACGTAATCACACACAAAACATCTCCTAATGTTTTAAGTAAATTTACAATTTTGTGTCGCGCTGCATTCACAGTCATCCTGGGCTGCATGCGGCCCACAGGTCACAGGTTGGACACCCCTCATAGAGGCTGCTTTTAAGTTGAAGTGGCATGTGTTTATACCATTCTGGTGATGCATGTTTTACACCCTTTAATGATAAAACATTTCATTTTAAGTACACCTCATACATCCTTCTTTTTCCATATAGAAATCTGGTTTTCATATAACATTTGCAGTGGCAGCCTATTAAATCCACTTCCATTTCCCCAAACACTTTCCTATGGATTTCACAGTATCTCCTGCTCTGCATAAATATAAGCAGAGACCAGTCCATTTGCATCATTACTATATACAATAAGCAACTTAATTATTTCATTTGACCCTCCCAATTACCCCAGGAAGAAAACAGGACCCTATTTTGCATGTGAGGCAACAGTCTCAGACTTTTCTGGAAGGACTGGCTCAAGATTACATAGTTTAGTTCAGTACACAATCAATTTGTACGTTGTGCTCAGAGCTAAGGATGCAAAGATGAATTAAATGCAAGTTCTTCTTTCAAGTTCAAGGTTTAATAATTGTGGAGCCAGGAATTTAACTGCAGATCTTCTAACTGCAACTCCTCCTCTCTCTCTGTGGTCTTAGATCTAAGCTTGGGGCCAGCCCCTGGGTAAAATCGTCAGGTTTGAGAAATTTACTTCCATTTAACAGTCCGCTCTCTTCTTTAACCTCCTTTCTCCTCAAACACCTAAAATCCTCATGTTTTCCAAGTGTCTCAACTGTGCCTCCTAAATTCCCCTATCATATCCCTCCCTCTTCTCCTCATTAAAACTCAGCCTGCCTGGGTTTTACTTCTGCTGTGTTGAGTCAAAGTTACTTAACCTTAGAATCATTTCCAAACATTTTGACCATGACTCACAGTAACAGGGCCATTAACAGACATAGGGTTTCCATAAGAGAATTTTTAAAATGTGCTCCCTTCCCAGGGGAGTCACAGCCCTGCACAGCACAGCTTAGCAACAGAGCCCACTCTCACCCCCTAACCCAGCCCCCCTTTACAAGACACAACCCACAGAACAACACAGGGCAGCCTGCACAATATCAGATGTACTTTGCCTTGCCTTGGGGACGAGGGTGGTGGCACTTTAAGGAGACCTGCAGTTACTGTCCATGGTCCTGAACAAGTTTTGATGGCAAGGACATTCATTATGTCTTCTATCTCTGGGTCCCCAATGATTCTTGTAGAATGCTCCCACTATTTGTAGATAGCCCTACTTTTATTTCTTCATCTTGATTAAAAGTTTGCCCTTTGCACACCGTCACAGCACAAACAGGACCCATGACTCACGGGTCACAGTTCATGAAGAAGAGTGGATTTAGGTGCCTGGGTTTGAATCTCAGACTGACCATTTGCTGGTGGGCCCTTGGGGTAGCCTCTGGCCTTCAATCTCTCCATCTTTAAAGTGAGGACAACAGTAATGAACAGCCAATAGGTTTGCCTTCAGGATTAAATGAGATAATGCACGCAGAGAGCTTTGAGGGTATGTTGTTTGCAGGAAAATTTCAACAAATGCTTTACAGAAGTGGTCAAAGTAATAGCTCTGGATGCAATAGTGAATGTAATTCTGGGAGTCACATCACGTTTCTCAACAGGACATTTCCTTGGCACCCGGACGTTGAGAAATACATGCTCCTTCTCCACCTGTAACAGTCAGAATTGAATCAGGAAAGACAGAAGCCATGCTCATTGTTTTAACAGAGAATATAATACAATAAATTTATTAAACAGACATTGAAGAACAGAGAAAGCTAAAAAGGAGGACTGAGGTAACTCAGAGACAGTAAGGGCAGGAAACAGCCACCAACCCCTAGGATTGGAGCCACAAAGGGGAGAGGTTGGGGCCTTCAGAACCTCACAGGTTAAAAGAGAGACACCTCTCTGCCCCATGATGCTATTGACACATAATAAGAAATTAATAACTGGCAATAACATGGTAAATTATCAGTCTGGTTGACCAAGAAATAAGGGCCTTGCAAGTGACTCGATATACTATCTCTATACTACGCCAAGTGTCTTTCTGTACCATATTTTACATAAGAAAACATTAAGAAAAATTATTCAACACTTGGGAAAAAAGCAAAGAACATGCATGTGCTTTCATGTCATATCAGGCACAATGTCTAACAGATACTCCCAAGGATTACCTATTTCTCTGGGAAGGTGTATCTTTGTTCTGTTTGCTATTTACTATTAATTAGGGCCTGGCCTGTGCAAAGTTCAGGGTCAACTTGAGAAAGATGGATAACCTGCAAATATCTTTGCTCAGTAGAGATGCAAATTATTTCTGTTCATTCTAAAAGGTAGCTCCAAAGATTACAGATTCGACAAGTTTATATCTAACTTAGCAGTTCTATTTCAACATTCCTTTCTTGACAAACTAACTATCTCTTCCTAAGTACCTGGAACAAATATCTGTTTTGAATGCTTTGACCGAACTTTACCATTTTAGAGGTTTCTTCCTTAGCAAATGCATTAGTTAGAAATTTCTAGAGAAACAAAACCAATAGAATACATGGGATATATTGTATATATGGAGAGAATAAAATATACTATAAGGAACTGGCTCACATGAGCAGGGAGGTTTAGGAACCCCACAGTCTGTCATCTGCTGGCTGGAGACCCAAGAGAGGTTGTGGTGTGTTTTGAAGGCCTGGGGGCTGAAGAGCCAGGGGTATGGACTCCAGCCTGGATCTGAACACCTGTGAACCAGGAGCCCCAAGGGCAGAGAAAGATCAGTGTCCCAATTCAGCCGGTCAGGCAGCCAGAGAGAAAATAAGTCCTCTCCTCCATGAGTGTGTTCTATTCCAGCCTTCCACCGATTGAATGGTGCCCGCCCACACTGGAGAGGGCAGTTTGCTCTGCCCTGCTCATCAGCCGCAGCGCTGGCCTCTTCCGGGAACATCCTCCCAGACGCCCCCAGAAGTCACGTTTGCTGGGTGTCTGCAAGTCCTGTGACTTGCTCGAGTGGACACATAAAATCAACTATAAAATTAGTTCAATACATCTTTTACATGTGTTCACTATATACTTATATGAGAATCATATTTTTAAAAATTACATTTCCACAAGAGCTGAAATGAGAGGGAATAGTGTATTTGTCCAAAGCCACACAGTTAGAAAGTGGTCGAGTCAGGATTCCCACGCAAGTCTGGTTGACTCTAAGGTTCACATTATGATCTCTCGGGGCCTTTACTCCAAACAAGATCTGTTTAGCGGAGAAATTGTACAAGGCATTGCTGCCCAGCCCTTGCTCAAGTTCGACAACACTGGGAATCAGCTGGAGCTAGCTATAAGCCAGCCTGAAACACCCAGGGTAGATTTACCGACTGAGATAGGTCAGAAAAGGTCAAGTGTTCATGTAGAGCAGGGAAGATAATGAAAATGGTAATGAGAGTCTGAGAGGGACCCAGTAGTGTTGACACAGGCATGAATTTTAAGACGGGCCCCAGGCTCCGGCTGTCTGAGGCCTGAACCGATAGCCAGCCATCAG